>NC_132876.1:62490084-65309457 GCF_048164855.1 Canis lupus baileyi
CTATTGCTTTTTAAATTTCTATAACATTTATTTCTGCTCTAATATTTGTTATTTTCTTCCTTCAGCCAATTATAGGTTTTGACTGTTGTCCTTTTCTAGCTCTTTTAGATGTAAGGTTAGGGTATTTATTGAGATTTGTCTTGGTTCCTGAGGTAGGCCTATAATGCTATAAACTTCAATCTTATAACCTTTGCTGCATCCCCAAGGTTTTTGACCAATGTATTTCAGTTTCATTTTCATTTTTTCTTTTATTTTCCAATTGACCCATCCATTGTTTCATAGCAATTTATTTTATTTATTTATTTATTTTAATTTTTTTAATTTTTATTTATTTATGATATTCACACACAGAGAGAGAGAGGCAGAGACACAGGCAGAGAGAAGCAGGCTCCATGCACCGGGAGCCCGACATGGGATTCGATCCCAGATCTCCAGGATCGCTCCCTGGGCCAAAGGCAGGTGCCAAACTGCTGCGCCACCCAGAGATCCCTATAGCAATTTATTTAATCTCCATGTTATGTGTGGTCTTTCCAGATTTTTTCTTGTGGTTGACTTCTAGTTTCATACCATTGTGATCAGAAAACATGCATGGTATTATTTCAATCTTCTTAAATTTGTTGACATTTGTTTTGTGAGCTAATATGTGATCTTATTCTGGGGAATGTTCCACGTGCACTTGAAAAGAATGTGTATTCTTCTGTTTTAGGTTGGAATGTTCTGAATATATCTGGTAAATCCATCTGTTTCAATGTGTCATTCAAAAATATTGTTGCCTTGTTGATATTTGTTTAGATTATACATTGATGTAAATGGGATGGTAAAATCCCCTCCTATTACTGTATTATCAATTAGTTCTTTTATGTTTCCGAATAACTGTGTTATGTATTTGGTGCTTCTATGCTGGGTGCATAAATATTTACAATTGTTACATTTCATGTTTTATTGTCCACTTTATTATTAAATAGCATCCTTCTTTGTATACTATTACTGTCTTTATTTTATTTTATTTTTTTATTTTTTTTTAATTTATTTTTTATTGGTGTTCAATTTACTAACATACAGAATAACACCCAGTGCCCGTCACCCATTCACTCCCACCCCCCGCCCTCCCCCCCTTCCACCACCCCTAGTTCGTTTCCCAGAGTTAGCAGTCTTTACGTTCTGTCTCCCTTTCTGACACTTCCCACATATTTCTTCTCCCTTCCCTTATATTCCCTTTCACTATTATTTATATTCCCCAAATGAATGAGAACATATAATGTTTGTCCTTCTCCGACTGACTTACTTAGATAGAGGGAACATTCCTCAACATCTTAAAGGCCATCTACGAAAAACCCGCAGCAAATATAATTCTCAATGGGAAGCACTGGGAGCCTTTCCCCTAAGATCAGGAACAAGACAGGGATGGCCACCGTCACCACTGCTATTCAACATAGTACTGGAAGTCCTAGCCTCAACAATCAGACAACAAAAAGACATTAAAGACATTCAAATTGGCAAAGAAGAAGTCAAACTCTCCCTCTTCACCGATGACATGATACTCTGCATAGAAACCCCAAAAGCCTCCACCCCAAGATTGCTAAAACTGATACAGCAATTTGGCAGTGGCAGGATACAAAATTAAAGCCCAGAAGTCAGTGGCATTTCTATACACTAACAATGAGACTGAAGACGCAGATCCATGAAGGCAAAAGAAACAAAAGCAAAAATGAACTATTGGGACTTCATCAAGATAAGAAGCTTTTGCACAGCAAAGGATAGTCAACAGAACTAAAAGACAACCTACAGAATGGGAGAAGATATTTGCAACGACGTATCAGATAAAGGGCTAGTTTCCAAGGTCTATAAAGAACTTATTAAATTCAACACCAAAGAAACAAACAAACGAATCATGAAATGGGCAAAAGACATGAAGAGAAATCTCACAGAGGAAGACATAGACCTGGCCAACACGTACATGAGAAAAAGCTCTGCATCACTTGCCATCAGGAAAATACAAATCAAAACCAAAATGAGGTACCACCTCACTCCAGTGAGAATGGGGAAAATTAACAAGGCAGGAAACCACAAATGTTGGAGAGGATGTGGAGAAAAGGGAACTCTCTTACACTGTTGGTGGGAATGTGAACTGGTGCAGCCACTCTGGAAAACTGTGTGGAGGCTCCTCAAAGAGTTAAAAATTGATCTGCCCTACGTCACAGCAATTGCACTGTTGGGGATTTACCCCAAAGATAGCGATGCAATGAAACGCCTGGACAGCTGCACCCCGATGTTTATAGCAGCAATGTCCACAATAGCCAAACTGTGGCAGGAGCCTCGGTGTCCATTGAAAGCTGAATGGATAAAGAAGATGTGGTTTATATATATGATGGAATATTACTCAGCCATTAGAAATGACAAATACCCACCATTTGCTTCAATGTGGATGGAACTGGAGGGTATTATCCTGAGTGAAATGAGTCAATTGGAGAAGGACAAACATTATATGTTCTCATTCATTTGGGGAATATAAATAATAGTGAAAGGGAATAGAAGGGAAGGTTGAAGAAATGGGTAGGAAATATCAGAAAGGGAGACAGAACATAAAGACTCCTAACTCTGGGAAACAAACTAGTGGTGGTGGAAGGGGAGGAGGGCGGGGTTGGGGGTGAATGGGTGACGGGCACTGAGTGGGGCACTTGATGGGATGAGCACTGGGTGTTATTCTGTATGTTGGCAAATTGAACACCAATAAAAAATAAATTTATTATTTAAAAAAATTAAAAATAAAATTATATTTTATCGTTAACTTTTTATATTTTAGTTATAATGTGTCTTGTTGTGGCTCTTTTGGCTCATATCATTTAGCACCAAGTTTCATGTTTATTGGAAATCGGATCTTTTGGTGCCAGCTTTTAAAGTATGCAAATATGTACAGTCTTTCGGAGCCACAATAGAAACTCCTTTTGACCTCTGGACCAAGAGAACTGGAGTTTTTTCCTGGGTGAAATTGTAAAAACCAGGACTCTAGAGCAATGTATAAGTTTATTTCCAGTAATTCTTATAGTAAGAATTCTTATAGTAAGGCCACTAGTGGTGTAAGGATGATGTCTGCAACCATCTGTGCTTTCCAGTCTAAGCAAGTGCTGTTACTGCTACCCCTGCCGTCCTCGCAATGCAGTGAAGAATGCTATATCTGTGCCATTTGAATGTGGTAGCAGGCAATGTGGAAGTGCAACAATGACATCTGGCACAATCCCTATTTCCTGGGAGCATGTCAACTGTCCCCTACCTCTCCAGCCAATGCTTCCAGATAAGAAAGTGAATCTCCCTCACATATAATCTGGGTGCTTTTTGAACTGATGCTTTTTTGCTGGGATGTCAAGGGGAGCAAGATCACATGTGAGTCCTTCAAAAGGGTAATGTCAATTTCCTATGGGACCCCCAGACATAAGACCTCTTGTTCTCCCAAACTTGACATTCTGGAGGCTCATATTTACATTGAAGGTTCCAGGAGTTGGGATGGCAATGTGGGGCACAAACCACTTGCTTCTCCAAGAGAAGCATCTGTCTGGTGAGATTTCTCCTTATTGTGTCTTTGTCACACTGGGCCTGGGGGTATTTGTGAAACGTCTCTGCTTCTCCTACTTGTCTTGACGTAGTCTTTTTATTTTTTGTTGCAGAGAGAAGTTCATATCATTTCTCTGATATTTTCTTTCCAGAAAGAAATGTTCCATATATACCTGTAGATTTGGTGTGTCCATGGAAAGAGAAGAATTCAGGATCTTCCTACAGTACCATCTTAAACGGGATTTTTTTAAAAATTGGGATGAAATTTGAGTCAGCCAAGGAGACTTTTTTTTAAATATTTTATTTATTTATTCATCAAGACACAGAGAGAGACAGACAGAGAGAGAGGCAGGCTCCATGCAGGGAGCCCGATGTGGGACTCGATCCCAGGTCTCCAGGATCATGCCTCAGACTGTAAGCGGCGCTAAACCGCTGCGTCACTGGGGCTGCCCCAGTTAAGGAGACTTAACACAAGAAATCGCAGGCATACAGCTAGAGAGATTCCCATTAAGAAGTCCATTTGCCAAATTGGAATACGAAAAAGAGATGTTTGTGGAGACTATCATGTCTCTGAATTAAATTCGCTACCTAGGATCTACCAGGGACAATAAAGTTATTTTGTTTATTTCTTTTGTTTTGTTTGCTTTTTGTATATTTTTATTGGAGTTCAATTTGCCAAGATTTAGCATAACTCTCAGTGGTCATCCTGTCAAGTGCCCCCTCAGTGTCCATCATACAGTCACCCCATCACCTGGCCCAACTCCCGTTCCACTACCCCTTGTTCGTTTCCCAGAGTTAGGAGTCACTCAGGTTCTGTCATCCTCTCTGATTTTTCCCACTCATTTTCTCTCTTTTTCCATTTATTCCCTTCCACTATTTTTTTATATTCCCAAAAGAATGAGACCATATAATGATTGTCATTCTCCGATTGACTTACTTCACTCAGCATAATACCCTCCAGTTCTATCCAGGTTGAAGCAAAGGTGGGTATTCATCATTTCTAGTGGCTGAGTGATAGTACATTGTATACATAGCCCACATCTTCTTTATCCACTCATCTTTTGATGGACACTGAGGCTTCTTCTACAGATTGGCTATTGTGGACATTGCTGCTATCAACATTGGGGTGCAGGTGTCCCACCGTTTCACTGCATCTGTATCATCAGGGTAAATCCCCAGCAGTGCAATTGCTGGGGTGTAGGATAGTTCTATTTTTAACTCTTTGAGTAACCTCCAAACAGTTTTCCAGAGTGGCTGTACCAGTTCCCATTCCCACAAACAGTGTAAGAGGGTTCCCCTTTCTCCACATCCTCTCCAACATTTGTGGTTTCCTGCCTTGTTAATTTTCCCCATTCTCACAGGTGTGAGGTGGTATCTCATTGTGGTTTTGATTTGTATTTCCCTGGTGGCAAGTGATGCAGAGCATTTTCTCATGTGCATGTTGGCCATGTCAATGTCTTTCTCTGTGAGATTTCTGTTCATGTCTTTTTCCCATTTCATGATTCAATTGTTTATTTCTTTGATGTTGAGTTTAATAAGTTCTTTATAGATCTTGGAAACTAGCCATTTATCTGATACGTCATTTGCAAATATCTTCTCCCATTCTGCAGCTTGTCTTTTAGTTTTGTGGACTGTTTCTTTTGCTGTGCAAAAGTTTCTTATCTTGATGAAATCCCAATAGTTCATTTTTGCTTTTGTTTCTCTTGCCTTCATGAATGTATCTTGCAAGAAGTTGCTGTGGCCAAGTTCAAAAAGGGTGTTGCCTCTGTCTCCTCTAGGATTTTGATGGAATCTTGTCTGACATTAAGATCTTTCATCCATTTTGAGTTTATATTTGTGTATGGTGTAAGAGAACGGTCTGGTTTCATTCTTCTGCATGTGGATGCAGCATCCATTCCTGATCAAAACTCTTCAGAGTGGAGGGATAGAGGGAACATTCCTCAACATCTTAAAAGCTGTCTACGAAAAGTCCACAGCAAATATCATTCTCAATGGAGAAAAACTGGGAGCCTTTCCCCTAAGATCAGGAACAAGACAGGGATGTCCACTCTCACCACTGCTATTCAACATAGTACTAGATGTCCTAGCTTCAGTAATCAGTCAACAAAAAGAAATAAAAGGCATTCAAATTGGCAAAGAAGAAGTCAAACTCTCCCTCTTCGCCGATGACATGATAGTTTACATAGAAAACCCAAAAGACTCCAACCCAAGATTGCTAGAACTCATACAGCAATTTGGAAGTGTGACAGGATACAAAATCAATGCCCAGAAGTCAGTGGCATTTCTATACACTAACAATGAGACTGAAGAAAGAGAAATTAAGGAGTTAATCCCATTTCCAATTTCACCCAAAAGCATAAGGTACCTAGGAATTAACCTAACCAAGGAGGTAAAGGATCTATACCCTAAAAACTACAGAACACTTCTGAAAGAAATTGAGGAAGACGCAAAAGAGATGGAAAGTTATTCCATGCTCATGAAGTGGAAGAATTAATTATTGTGAAAATGTCAATGCTACCCAGGGCAATTTACACATTTAATGCAATCCCTATCAAAATACCATGGACTTTCTTCAGAGAGTTGGAACAAATCATCTTCAGATTTATGTGGAATCAGAAAAGTCCCCGAATAGCCAGGGGAATATTAAAAACGAAAACCATAGGTGGAGGCATCACAATGCCTGATTTCAGGTTGTACTACAAAGCTGTGGTCATCAAGACAGTGTCGTACTGGCACAAATACAGACACATAGATCAATGGAACAGAATAGAGAATCCAGAAGTGTACCCTCAATTTTATGGTCAACTAATATTCGACAAAGGAGGAAAGACTATCCCACTGGAAAAAGGACAGTCTTTTCAATAAATGGTGCTGGGAAAATTGGACATCCATATACAGAAGAATGAAAGTAATTATTTTTAAAGCAAAATTGTTGTGAAAGAGAAATTATACTGTTTTTCAAAGACATACAAAATTGCATTTCAGATATTTCTCTTGTGGTGTGTTAATTTATAAATTAATGCAATTAAGTTTTTCAAATCTCTAGTTGTAATAGAGGATGTTGCTTTAGAAAAATAAATAGAAAGAAATGATAATACTTGATTCTAATTCGTGTGTGTGTGTGTGTGTGTGTGTGTGTGTGTGTGTTACCTGTCTACAATTCCTGTCTGGTATAAAAATTTCTGAAGGATTCATAGACCTAAGATAATGTGTGTATGTGAGTGTTTGAACAGGTATGGGGCAACAGATTTTTTATCTCGACATAAATGAGGGTATTGTATTCAAAGATAATCATATTCTGAAGTCAGATGTATATATGCACTTCAGAATTGATAGAGGTGACTGCATTTTATGGCTTCATTAAAAGAAAACAGTCCTTATTATACCTACCCAAAGGCCTACCAATAGGAACTGCATCTAATCTTTAAAGATTTATTTATTTACTTTTAGAAAGAAAAAGAGATAGAGGAAAGGGAAAGGGAGAAGGAAAAGGGAGATATTCTTGAGCAGGCTATCCACATGGGAAGCCTGTGGCGGGGCTCAATGTCATGACTCTGAGATCATGACCTGAGCCAAAACCAAGAGTCAGACACTTAACTGACTGAACCACCCAGGGAATTGCACCCAAGTTTTTAAAAGTCTATTTATTAAATGTCATAATCCAGATTGGTCAAATTTGGACATAAGGTTTTTCAGTATAATCACTAAGCGATTTCTTTCACTAATTTGAGCAGCTAATTGATGGTGACATCTTAATTCTTAAGATATATAATATGGATGTGCAGAAGGACCATAAAAAGGCAAGAGGAGAATGAAAAGGAGAAAAATATAAAGTAAGTTTAATAATTTGAGGAATGAGTGTCTATTAAAATCAAAGGAACTAGTTTACAACTACAGGTCTTGCCTTATATGTATCAGCTATATTTAATGTGGGTATGTTACTGTTTTTTTTCTAATTATATATGATCATTACAAGTGTATTTTCATTATTAAAAATTGAAGATTTCTTCACCATTATCCAGTTCCCCATTTCACTTCCTACATAGAGGCTACCCTCTTATTTTTGGAAAATATGTTTCCATATTCTGGACTATGCATTTCCATATATAAAACATGTTCTATTGTTTTATAAAGATTTTTCATAAATGGTATACAGTACATATTGTCCTACAATTATATTTTTATATTTTTATATTTTTAATAATAAATTTATTTTTTATTGGTGTTCAATTTGCCAACATAGAGAATAACATCCAGTCTCACGTCGGGCTCCCTGCAAGGAGCCCGCTTCTCCCTCTGCCTGTGTCTCTGCCTCTCTCTCTCTCTCTGTGTCACTCATTAATAAATTAATAAAAGACTAAGCAGAAATTTGTCTCCATAATTTGGTATGTTTAGGTATCAACTTGGAGAAATCTCTAGATTTTTTATGGAGACAAAGGTCTGCTTAGTCTTTTTTAAAGAGATTTTATTAATTTATTCATGAGTGACACAGAGAGAGAGAGAGAGGTAGAGACACAGGCAGAGGGAGAAGCGGGCTCCTTGCAGGGAGCCTGACATGGGACTCGATTCCAAATCCCGGGATCATGCCCTGAGCCAAAGGCAGATGCTCAACTGCTGAGCCACCCAAGGGTCCCTTAGTATTTTATTTTATAAATATATTACAGTTTCATAAGTCATTTTCCTTCTGAATGATATGTAGTTTTTGTATTTTTCATTACAACGATGCTGATAAAAACATGCCATTTTGCATGTTTCTTTCATATTTTCAAGCAAAAATACTGAGAAGTAGAATTACTGTAACATAGAAAACACACATAATTAAAAATTTTAATACATGCTGGTAAAATAAACAATTGAGCTTCCCATTGACTTTAATACCTGCCCCTGATTCCAGTCCCCTCACGTCCTTCCAATATGTAACCATTGTTATTGGTTAGCTTTATATACTTTCCTGTTTTTGTTTATATATTCATATATACATTATACATTTACAAATATATTAGGATTTTTTTGTTAAAAGAAAAGAGAAAGGAAACAAATAAATAAAATCATGGATGAAAGAAGAGAGATCACCACACCAACACCACATAAATAGAAACAATTATAAGAGAATATTATGAAAATTATATGGTAAAAATTGGGCAATCTGGAAGAAATAAATTCCTAGAAACATACAAAATGCCAAAATTGAAAGAAATAGAAAATTTAAAGAAACCCATAACCAGCAAAGAAATTGCATCAGTAATCAAAAATGTCCCAACAAACAAAAGACCAGGGCCAGATGGCTTCCCAGAAGAATTCTACCAAACATTTATTTTTTCAAGATTTTATTTATTTATGAGAGAGAGAGAGAGAGGCAGAGACACAGGCAGAGGGAGAAGCAGGCTCCATGCAAGGAGTCTGACATGGGATTCAATCCCGGGACTCCAGGATCACACCCTGGGCTGAGGACAGGCACTAAACCACTGAACCACTTGGGCTGCCCATTACCAAACATTTATAGAAAAGTTAAAACGTATTCTCAAAGTGTTCCAAATAAACAGAAATGGAAGAAAACTCCCAAACTCCTTCTATGAGGCTATCATTATTTTGATTCTAAAACCAAAGACTCCACTAATAAGGAGAATTATAGGTCAATAACCCATATGAATACAGGTGTAAAATTTTCAACTTGACACCAGCAACTACAATCCAACAGTACATTAAAGAATTATTCAACAAAATCAAGTGTGAATTATTCCTGGGCTGTAAGGGTGGTTAACAAATCAATCAGGATAACACACCACACTAATAAAAGAAAGGATGAGAACCATATTATCCTCTCAATAGATGCAGAAAAAGCATGTGACAAAGTACAACATCCATTCCTCAACAAAGTATGAATAGAAGGAACATATCTCAACATAATAAAGGCTATTTATGAAAAACCAACAGCTAATATTATCCTGAATAAGGAAATACTGAGAACTTTCCCTCTATGGTCAGGAACAAGGCAGAGATGCCCAGTTTCACCACTGTTACTTAACATAGTCCTGTAAGTACTAGCTTCAGCAATCAGACAACAAAAATTATCCAAATCAGCAAGAAAGAAGTCAAACTTTCACTATTTGCAGATGACATGATACTCTATGTAGAAAACCTGAAAAACTTACCCCAAAATTGCTAGAACTGAAACATGAATTTAGTGAAGTTGTAGGATACAAAATCAATGCATGGAAATCTTTTGTATTTCTTTCTATACACCAATAATGAAACTATAAAAAGAGAAACAAAGAAAGCAATCCCATTTACAATTGTACAAAAATTGTAAGATACCTAGTAATAAACCTAACCTAAAAGCTAAAAGATCCTTAGTCTGAAAAGTATAAAACACTGATCAAAGAAATTGAGACACAAAAAGATGGAAAAACATTCCATGCTCATGGATTGGAAGAACAATTATTGTTAAAAATGTATATACTAACTAAATCACAACAAGAAGTTTGGAAGGACCTCAAACACGTGGAGGTTAAGGACCATCCTGCTAAAAGATGACAGGGTAAACCAGGAAATTAAGGAAGAATTAAAAAGATTCATGGAAACTAATGAGAATGAAGATACAACCGTTGAAAATCTTTGGGATACAGCAAAAGCAGTCTTGATGGGGAAATACATCGCAATACAAGCATCTATTCAAAAACTGGAAAGAACTCAAATACAAAAGCTAACCTTACACATAAAGTAGCTAGGGAAAAAACAGCAAATAAATCCTACACCTGGCAGAAGAAGAAAGTTAATAAAGATTTGAGCAGAACTCAACGAAATCGAGACCAGAAGAACTGTGGAACAGATCAACAAAACCAGGAGTTGGTTCTTTGAACGAATTAATAAGATAGATAAACCATTAGCCAGCCTTATTAAAAAGAAGAGAGAGAAGACTCAAATTAATAAAATCATGAATGAGAAAGGAGAGATCACTACCAACACCAAGGAAATACAAACGATTTTAAAAACATATTATGAACAGCTATACACCAATAAATTAGGCAATCTAGAAGAAATGGACGCATTCCTGGAAAGCCACAAACTACCAAAACTGGAACAGGAAGAAATAGAAAACCTGAACAGGCCAATAACCAGGGAGGAAATTGAAGCAGTCATCAAAAACCTCCCAAGACACAAGAGTCCAGGGCCAGATGGCTTCCCAGGGGAATTTTATCAAACGTTTAAAGAAGAAACCATACCTATTCTCCTAAAGCTGTTTGGAAAGATAGAAAGAGATGGAGTACTTCCAAATTCGTTCTATGAGGCCAGCATCACCTTAATTCCAAAACCAGACAAAGACCCCACCAAAAAGGAGAATTACAGACCAATATCCATGATGAACATGGATGCAAAAATTCTCAACAAGATACTGGCCAATAGGATCCAACAGTATATTAAAAAAATTATTCACCACGACCAAGTAGGATTTATCCCTGGGACACAAGACTGGTTCAATACTCGTAAAACAATCAACGTGATTCATCATACCAGCAAGAGAAAAACCAAGAACCATATGATCCTCTCATTGGATGCAGAGAAAGCATTTGAAAATATACAGCATCCATTCCTGATCAAAACTCTTCAGAGTGTTGGGATAGAGGGAACATTCCTCGACATCTTAAAAGCCATCTAGGAGAAGCCCACAGGAAATATCATTCTGTTTTTTTTTTCGTTTGTTTGTTTTGTTTTTTGTTTTTTGTTTTTGTTTTTTGTTTTTTGTTTTTTTTTTTTTTTTTTTTTGCAAATATCATTCTCAATGGGGAAGCACTGGGAGCCTTTCCCCTAAGATCAGGAACAAGACAGGGATGTCCACTCTCACCACTGCTGTTCAACATAGTACTGGAAGTCCTAGCCTCAGCAATCAGACAACAAAAAGACATTAAAGGCATTCAAACTGGCAAAGAAGAAGTCAAACTCTCCCTCTTCGCCGATGACATGATACTCTACGTAGAAAACCCAAAAGCCTCCACCCCAAGATTGTTAGAACTCATACAGCAATTTGGTAGCTTGGCAGGATATAAATCAATGCCCAGAAATCAGTGGCATTTCTATACACTAACAATGAGACTGAAGAAAGAGAAATGAAGGAGTCAATCCCATTTACAATTGCACCCAAAAGCAAAAGATACCTAGGAATAAACCTAACCAAAGATGTAAAGGATCTATGCCCTAAAAAGTATAGAGCACTCCTGAAAGAATTTGAGGAAGACACAAAGAGATGGAAAAATATTCCATGCTCATGGATTGGCAGAATTAATATTGTGAAAATGTCAATGTTACCCAGGGCAATATACACGTTTAATGCAATCCCTATCAAAATACCATGGACTTTCTTCAGAGAGTTAGAACAAATTATTTTAAGATTTGTGTGGAATCAGAAAAGAATCCCGAATAGCCAGGGGAATTTTAAAAAAGAAAACCATATCTGGGGGCATCACAATGCCAGATTTCAGGTTGTACTACAAAGCTGTGGTCATCAAGACAGTGTGGTACTGGCACAAAAACAGACACATAGATCAGTGGAACAGAATAGAGAATCCAGAAGTGGACCCTGAACTTTATGGGCAACTAATATTCGATAAAGGAGGAAAGACTATCCATTGGAAGAAAGACAGTCTTTTCAATAAATGGTGCTGGGAAAATTGGACATCCACATGCAGAAGAATGAAACTAGACCACTTTCTTTCACCATACGCAAAGATAAACTCAAAATGGATGAAAGATCTAAATGTGAGACAAGATTCCATCAAAATCCTAGAGAAGAACACAGGCAACACCCTTTTTGACCTCGGCCATAGTAACTTCTTGCAAGATACATCCACGAAGGCAAAAGAAACAAAAGCAAAAATGAACTATTGGGACTTCATCAAGATAAGAAGCTTTTGCACAGCAAAGGATACAGTCAACAAAACTAAAAGACAACCTACAGAATGGGAGAAGATATTTGCAAATGACATATCAGATAAAGGGCTAGTTTCCAAGATCTATAAAGAACTTATCAAACTCAACACCAAAGAAACAAACAATCCAATCATGAAATGGGCAAAAGACATGAACAGAAATCTCACAGAGGAAGACATAGACATGGCCAACATGCACATGAGAAAATGCTCTGCATCACTTGCCATCAGGGAAATACAAATCAAAACCACAATGAGATACCACCTCACACCAGTGAGAATGGGGAAAATGAACAAGGCAGGAAACAACAAATGTTGGAGAGGATGCGGAGAAAAGGGAACCCTCATACACTGTTGGTGGGAATGTGAACTGGTGCAGCCACTCTGGAAAACTGTGTGGAGGTTCCTCAAACAGTTAAAAATAGACCTGCCCTACGACCCAGCAATTGCACTGTTGGGGATTTACCCCAAAGATACAAATGCAATGAAACGCCGGGACACCTGCACCCCAATGTTTATAGCAGCAATGGCCATGATAGCCAAACTGTGGAAGGAGCCTCGGTGTCCAACGAAAGATGAATGGATAAAGAAGATGTGGTTTATGTATACAATGGAATATTACTCAGCTATTAGAAATGACAAATACCCACCATTTGCTTCAACGTGGATGGAACTGGAGGGTATCATGCTGAGTGAAGTAAGCCAGTCGGAGAAGGACAAACATTATATGTTCTCATTCATTTGGGGAATATAAATAATAGTGAAAGGAAATATAAGGGAAGGGGGAAGAAATGTGTGAGAAATATCAGAAAGGGAGACAGAACGTAAAGACTGCTAACTCTGGGAAACGAAGTAGGGGTGGTGGAAGGGGAGGAGGGCGGGGGGTGGGAGTGAATGGGTGACGGGCACTGGGGGTTATTCTGTATGTTAGTAAATTGAACACCAATAAAAAATAAATTTAAAAAAATGTATATACTTCAGGCCCCCTTGTGGCTCAGTCTGTTAAGTGTCTGCCTTTGGCTGAGGTCATGATCCCAGGGTCTTAGATTCGAGCCCTGCATTGGGCTCCCAGCTCAGTGGGGAACCTGTTTCTCCCTCTCCCTCTGCCTTCTGCTCCCTCTGCTTGTACTCTCTCTCCCTCTCTCAAATAAATAAATAAAATACTTTTTTAAATAAAGAGAGGGGAATCCTCTACACAAAAAATAAGAAGAGTATACTACCCAAAGCAATCTACAAATTTAATTCAATCCCTATCAAAATACCAGCAACATTTTTCACATAGCTGGAACAAACTATCCGAAAATTTGTATGGAATTGAAAAAGACCCTAAAATGCCAATGCAATCCTGACAGAGAAAAGCAAAACTGGAAACATCAAATTTCTGGTCTTTAAGTTATATTACAAAGCTATAGTGACTAAAATAGTATGCTACTGGCAAGAAAACAGACACATCGATCAATGGAACAGAATAGGAAACCCAGAAATGAACCCAGAATTATATGGTTAACTACTCTTTCACAAAGAGTAGAATATCCAACAGGAAAGAATATCCAACAAGAAAAAGTCTCTTAAATAAATGGTTTGGGATAACTGCACAGCAATATGCAAAATAAAGTAACTGGACCACTTTCTTACACTTACATCATACACAAAAATAAATTCAAAAAGGATTAAAGGCCTAAATACGGGACCTGAATCTATCAATCCTAAAGGAGAACAAAGGCAGTAACCTCTTTAACATCAGCCATAGCAACTTCTTACTACATACGTCTCCTTAGGCAAGGGAATCAAAAGCAAAAATAAACCATTGGGACTTCATCCAAATAAAAATGTTCTGCACAGTGAAGGAAATAATCAACAAAACCAAAAGGCAACCTACAGAATGGGGGAAGATATTTGCAAAGGACATATCTGATGTAAAATTAGTATTCAAAATATATAAAGAACTTATAAAACTCAAAAAAAACTAATAATGGTATAAAACTCAAAAAAACTAATAATGGTATAAAACTATGATCTTAGAAGACATGACTAGATATTATTCCATATAAGACATCCAGATAGCCAACAGACAAATGAAAAGATAGTCAACATCACAGGTCATCATGAAAAATACAAATCAAAACTACAAAGAGGGCAGCCCAGGTAGCTCAGCGGTTTAGCGCTGCCTTCAGCCCAGGGCGTGATCCTGGAGACCCAGGATCAAGTCCCACATCTGGCTCCCTGCATGGAGCCTGCTTCTCCCTCTGCCTGTGTCTGTGCCTCTCTCTCTCTCTCTATCTCTCATGAATAAATAAATAAAATATTTTTAAAAACTACAAAGAGATATAACCTCACACCTGTTAAGAATGGCTAAAATCAACAACACAAGAAACAACAGGTGTTGGTGAGGATGCGGAGAACTGGGAAAACTCTTACACTGTTCATGGGAAAGCAAATTGGTGCACCCACTCTAGAAAACCTTATGGAGGTTCCTCATAGTTACAAATAGAAGTACTCTGTGATCCAGCAATTACAATACGAGGTATCTACCCAAAGAATACTAAAATACCAATTCAAGGGACACATGTATCCTGATGTTTATAGCACCTTTATCTACAAAAACCAAATTATGGAAACAGCCCAAATGTTCATCAACTGATGAATTAAAAAAGAAGATGTGGGGATCCCTGGGTGGCGCAGCGGTTTGGCGCCTGCCTTTGGCCCAGGGCGCGATCCTGGAGACCCGGGGTCGAGTCCCACGTCGGGCTCCTGGTGCATGGAGCCTGCTTCTCCCTCTGCCTGTGTCTCTGCCTCTCTCTCTCTCTCTCTCTCTCTGTGTGACTATCATAAATAAATAAATAAAAAATTTAAAAAAAAAAAAGAAGATGTGGTATATGTACACAATGGAATATTACTCAGTTATAAAAATGAATGAAATCTTGCCATTTGCAATGATGTGGGTGGAGCTAGAGCGTATTATATTAAGTGAAATACACCAAGTACCATATGACTTTACTCATTTGTGTAATTTAAAAAATGAAACAAATGAAGAAAGGGGAAAAAAGAGTGAGGCAAACCAAGAAACAGACTCTTAACTATAGAAAAGAAACCAATTTACCAGAGGAGAGTTGTGTGGGGGATGGGATAAACAGGTGACACGAATTAATAGTGCACCTATTGTCACACTTGGGTGGTTCAGTGGTTGAGCATCTACCTTTGGCTCAGGTCATGATCTTGGGGTCCTGAGATCGAATCCTACATCAGGCTCCCTATAGGGTTCTCCCTCTTCTTATGTCTCTGCCTCTGTGTCTCTCATGAATAAATAAATAAAATTAAAAAAAATAATAGTGCACCTATTGAGATGAGCACGAGGTGATATATGGAAGTGTTGAATCACTAAATTGTACACCCAAAACTAATACACTCTATGTTAACTAAGTGGAATTTAAATTAAAACAAACAAACAAACAAAGGATCACACAGCATGATCAGTGGCCATCAATCCTGGGATGCAATGATGGTTCAACATATTCAAATAAAAAAAATGTTATATAATGTTATATACCACTTTAACAGAGTAAAAAATAAAAATCATACAATTATTTCAATTGATTTAGAAAAAGAGTTTGACAAAATTCAGCATCCTTTAGTGACAAAACTCAAAATTTAGATATAGAAGAAATGTACCTCAACATATGACAATTTTACAGTTAATGTCATTCTCAATAGTGAGAAGTTAAATGCTTTCCCTCTAAGGTCAGGAATAATACAAGGATGCCCCTTTTTACCATTTTTATGGAACATAGAACTAGATATCTTAGCTAGAGTAATTAGGGCAGAAATAAAAAGCATCCAAATTGAAAAGGAAGTAGTAAAATAATCATTTGTAGATAACATGATCTACATGTAGAAAATCCAAGACTCACAAAAAAGCTTTAGAACTAATACATATTCAGTAATGTGACAGAAGACAGGGCAGCCTGGGTGGCTTAGTGGTTTAGTGCCACCTTTAGGGCACGATCCTGGGGACCCGGGATGGAGTCCCACGTCAGGCTCCCTGCATGGAGCCTGCTTCTCCCTCTACCTGTGTCTCTGCCTGTCTCTCTCTCTCTGTGTCTCTCATGAATAAATAAATAAAATCTTTAAAAAAAGAAGACAAAATTAACATGCATAAATTAATTTTGTTTATATACATTCACAAAAAATTATTTATAAAGAAATTAAGAATATAATCCCATTTACAAGAGCCAAAGGTAGAACATATATAGAAATTGAATAAACCAAGGTTGTGAAAGATTTATGGTTATAATTATAAAACATCAATGAAAGAAATTAAAGCAGATTTCAAGACAAATTAGAAAGCTACAGTAATCAAAATAGTATGGTACTACAATAAAGAAATGGGTAGGAAATATCAGAAAGGGAGACAGAACATAAAGACTCCTAACTCTGGGAAACAAACTAGGGGTGGTGGAAGGGGAGGAGGGTGGGGGTGTGGGGGTGAATGGGTGATGGGTACTGAGGGGGGCACTTGACGGGATGAGCACTGGGTGTTATTCTGTATGTTGGCAAATTGAACACCAATAAAAAATAAGCTTATCATTAAAAAAAACATATAGACCAATGGAACTGAACAGAGAACTCAAAAATAAATCCAGACGTTTATGATCGACTGATCTTCAACATGGGTGCCAAGACCACAAAATAGAGAAAGCGTGGTCTCCTTAATAAATGCTATGGGGAAAACTGGATATACATATGCAAAAGAATGAAATTGAACCTTTATCTAACACTATGAAAATCAACTCAAAATGGAAAACCTAAATGTAAAGACTTGAAACATTAAAATTCCTAGAAGAAAACCTAGGGAAAAAATGTTCTTGACATTGGCTTTTGCTATGATGTCTTGGATATGACCCCAAAAGCACAAACAATAACACACACAAAAAAATAGAAAAAATGGAATTACATCAAATTTGAAAATTTCTGTCAGCAAAGGAAACAATCAACTTATGAAAACGTACTCTATGAAATGGGAGAAAATATTTTAAACCAAATATCTGATAAAATTTAACACCTAAACTATAAAAGGAACACTGATAACTCAATAATAAACACAATCTGATTTAAAGATGGGGGAGATAATTTATATAGACATTTCTCCAAGGAAGACATAAAAATTACCAACAGATGTATGAAAAAAAATGCTTAATATTACAAATCATTAAGGAAATGAAGATAAAACCACTGTGAGATATCATACCTGTTAGGATGGCTATTATATATATATTATATACATATAATTTATAATCTATTTCTACATAGTTTTATAATATATATAACTAGTGTATATTTTATATATTATATATAATATATATTTTATAATATAAACTAGTATATATTATATGTGTAGTATATATATGTAGTATAAACTATATTTAATAATATTTATATAAGGGATCCCTGGGTGGCGCAGCGGTTTGGCGCCTGCCTTTGGCCCAGGGCGCGATCCTGGAGACCCGGGATCGAATCCCACGTCGGGCTCCTGGTGCATGGAGCCTGCTTCTCCCTCTGCCTATGTCTCTGCCTCTCTCTCTCTCTCTGTGTGACTATCATAAATAAATAAAAATAAAAAAAATATTTATATAATAATATACATTTTATAATATATATAGCTACTAAACATTTATATATATTTTATATATATAACTGGTATATACATTTCATATTTTATACATATAAGTAGTGTTGGTGAGGGTGTAGGGAAATCCCTATACACTCTTAGTGGAAATGTAATTTGGTGAGGTGCTATTGAAAAAAGCAGGGATGCCTGGGTGGCTCAGTGGTTGTCTGCCTTTGGCTCAGGGTGTGATCCCGGGTCTGGGATCGAGTCCCACATCAGGCTCCCTGCGAGGAGCCTGCTTCTCCTTCTGTGTCTCTGCCTCTCTCTCTATGTCTCTCATGAATAAATAAATAAAATCACAAAAAAGAGAAAAAAGCATAGCCATTAACAAAAAAAGAATAAAATAAAAAGAGAACTACCTTATGATCCAGGAATCTTAGATCTTATACATATATGATCTAATTACAAAGGCATAAAATGCACAATATATAAAATAAATAGTTGAAAAGCTGGATTTTATTAAAATTGTTAATTTAAAGTTAGCTCTTTTTATATAAGTGGATAGTATCTATGCTTTCTGGTCAATTGGAAGTACCACACAAAGCACAACTTATCCTTGCATAGGAAAAGATTAAGATAAACCATTTTGCAGCGATGCCTGTGTGGCTCAGTTAGTTGAGTATCCAACTCTTGATTTCAGCTCAGGTCATGATCTCAGGGTCATGAGATTGAACCCAGTATCTGTCTCAATGCTGGGTGTGGAGCCTGCTCAAGATTCTCTCTCCCTCTCCCTCTTCCCCTCTCCCTTCTCCCTCTCAAGAAAAACAATAAAACTGTTTTGTGTCAGTGGGTCATTTTTTTTTATTCATCAATTTTGCTTTTAGATTTAGTAATCTGATAATTTATAATATGTAGAGGAAATATGCCATCTTTAGCATAACTGTATTTACTGATATATTGCTCTATATTTCATGTAAAATAAGTTTCCAGTGTAGAGTTGCTAGGCTATTGTTAAAACTGTAGAAACCTCAAGCAAACAATATCAAATGGTGTTTTATCTCTCCAGTCCCTTTTATTATAGTTCTTAATTCTTCCAATTAACACTGTACCCTAATCTATTTTCCACTCTATAGGGTGATAACTTAAAGCCATTGCTTGAATGTGTGGTCAGAATACCTTAGTAGATACACTATCTAGCTTTGCTAAATGTATGGTGCTGGGGTGTGTGTGTGTGTGTGGGTGCACATGTGCATGTTGGGAGGGATTCAATATAATGTCATATCATTTTGATTTATTTCCTAAATGAAACTGCCACTTTATTTATTTCACCACCAATTACGTTCTTATCCAATGTATAATAGGTACTGCTTATTTGAGAGGGAGGAAAATATAAGTAAATTTTACTAGTAAAAAATCAAATGAAGTTTGGGAAATTACTGAATGTTATCTTTTGGTTAATATAAACAGCAAAAGTCAATTATATAGAGCCAGAGTATAGTGTAGATCAGTACCTTCTCATTATTGGGATTGGGATTCTGTACAAATTTCAGGGTAAACTCCCTTTATAAGTGATTAAACAAACACTGCCAACAATTTGGTAGTATTTGAACTAGGCACTTACCATTTTCCAGTTGGGACATCACTACACATTTCACAATGAATTTATTTCAAAAACTCAATTACTCTAATAAAATAATCTCTATGGTGCTCTTTCCACAGACTGTACAAAAGCATGAGACAAAGTAAATGAAACAGGTATGAGAGCTATTAGATAAATGACAAAACTACACTTATTATGGCATAATCTATTTTAAAAATAGTTTCCCAGAAAAAAAACCTTCACTGTTCATGTAAAATTTTTTTTAACAGTAAAATACATTTTCCAACATAGTACATACATGTCTCAGACTATATGAGAAATAACATGGTAAAAAATAATACAATTTAACATACAGTCAACATTAAAGCAAAGACATGTGTTTCACTCAACTCTGGACATTTCATTCATCTCTTTTTTTCATTCATCTGTTAAATACTCCATTAATACTCGAAATTTTCATTTACAGAGACACAGTGTATCTTGTAGTAATAGATCACAATTGGTTATATGAACTATAAGGCTAAAAAGTGACCTAAAAACATTTTAAAAGCTATATTTATATTCAGTGCTTTCCTGAAATGAATTGTTTAATGATAAAATGTAGGTCTGTCTTGAAGTAGTGTAGGAAATTATACTAGCAATTTTATTGGGTGTTGGACAACTATGTTTAGATGTTTCAATTTCATTTCCCACTCAGTAACTATAATTCCTTTTACTAGTATTTGCATTAATACCAAAGAATTGGATTGAAATTAACTGAAATTCGAAACATATATTTGAGATAATTTCTTAAGCATTCCATTTGTTCTCTAAGCTCTGAAGTTAGACCTTTTTTTAACTTTAAATTTACTATTTATTGGCTGAATCGTTTTACATCTAGTGCAATGGCATTGTAAGGGTCTTCTCATACCAATTAATAATTTTTGGTCTGGTGTATACTGATAAATGCAGTTATGCAATGATTTGGACTGTAAATAATTTAAAAACACTTTTACTTATTCATTGCTTAATGAAATGTTTCTAGCCTGAAATATCTGGATAATTGCTTTGTTTTACAAGTTGAAACATTCAACATTCAGAAATTTAAGAAAAGAAATTTCTATTTGCTCATGCTTTTCAAACTAGAGAAAAGTTACACTGATTTCATTCTAAACAAAGACTATGTGAGATAAAACAACTACAATCTGTCAAATAAAACTTTACTTTTCAATTAAATTTAGTAGAAGTATATGGATATAACGTGGATATATTTTTAAGAGATATATAAAATTTGTTTTAAAATGGCAGAATAGGGACGCCTGGGTGGCTCAGCGGTTGAGCGTCTGCCTTCTGCTCAGGGCGTGATCCCATAGTCTCTGGATCGAGTCCCACATCGGGCTCCCTGCATGGAGCCTGCTTCTCCATCTGCCTATGTCTCTGTCCGCCTGTCTCTCATGAAAAAATAAATAAAATCTTAAAAATAAAATAAAATTGCAGAATATTTTTATTTAAAGAGCAAGATAGTTTGCTATTTAGCCTTCATTTTAACATTAGTCACTTATAAATTGAAAACTTTGAGAACATAAAGACAAATTTGAAAAGACAATAAGACAATATCATCCAATATAATGGATTGAGATCTGGAAAATACAGATAATTCGGATAATCCAATATGTTTCCAATATTTATTGGAAAACACTTAAGCTTTTTGAGTCAGAAATAGCTATTAAAATTTCTCAATAATATAATACAGGATTATAATTAATGAAAGTGAATAATCTAGTAATAGTGTTATATATTAATATAACAAATTCCATAGAAATGTAAAAATTTTGTAAGTTTGTATATTCTGACATATAATTTTATGTATTAAATCTAAGTTAATGAGAGGCATTTGTCTTTTTAAAATAAAGTTTGGGGCACCTGGGTGACTCAGTGGTTGAGCGTCTGCCATTGGCTCAGGTCTTGATCCTGGGGTCATGTGATTGAGTCCGGCATCAGGCTACCTATAGGGAGTCTACTTCTCTCTCTGCCTGTGTCTCTGCCTCTCTCTCGGTGTCTCTTATGAATAAATAAAATATTTAAAAAGAAAATAAAATTCAATTGTTTTGGCTTACAATATCCATATATACTAATTGACATTTAAATTCAACTTCTTTGAGGAACCTCCACACAGTTTTCCAGAGTGGCTGCACCAGTTCACATTCCCACCAACAGTGTAAGAGGTTTCCCTTTTCTCCGCATCCTCTCCAACATTTGTGGTTTCCTGCCTTGTTAATTTTCCCCATTCTCACTGGTGTGAGGTGGTATCTCATTGTGGTTTTGATTTGTATTTCCCTGATGGCAAGTGATGCAGAGCATTTTCTCGTGTGCGTGTTGGTCATGTCTATGTCTTCCTCTGTGAGATTTCTGTTCATGTCTTTTGCCCATTTCATGATTGGATTGTTTGTTTCTTTGGTGTTGAGTTTAATAAGTTCTTTATAGATCTTGGAAACTAGCCCTTTATCTGACACGTCATTTGCAAATATCTTCTCCCATTCTGTAGGTTGTCTTTTAGTTTTGTTGACTGTATCCTTTGCTGTGCAAAAGCTTCTTATCTTGATGAAGTCCCAATAGTTCATTTTTGCTTCTGTGTGGAGGTTCCTCAAAGAGTTAAAAATAGACCTGCCCTACGACCCAGCAATTGCACTGTTGGGGATTTGCCCCAAAGATACAGATGCAATGAAATGCGGGGGCACCTGCACACCGATGTTTATAGGAGCAATGTCCACAATAGCCAAACTGTGGAAGGAGCCTCGGTGTCCATCGAAAGATGAATGGATAAAGAAGATGTGGTTTATGTATACAATGGAATATTATTCAGCCATTAGAAATGACAAATACCCACCATTTGCTTCAACGTCGATGGAACTGGAGGGTATTATGCTGAATGAAATGAGTCAATCAGAGAAGGACAAACATTATATGTTCTCATTCATTTGGGGAATACAAATAATAGTGAAAGGGAATATAAGGTAAAGGAGAAGAAATGTGTGGGAAATATCAGAAAGGGAGACAGAACATAAAGACTCCTAACTCTGGGAAACGAACTAGGGGTGGTGGAAGGGGAGGAGGGCGGGGGGTGGGGGTGAATGGGTGACTTGCACTGAGGGGGGCACTTGATAGGATGAGCACTGGGTGTTATTCTGTATGTTGGCAAATTGAACACCAATAAAAATAAATTTATTATTTAAAAAAGACAACAACAAAAAAAAGAAATTCAACTTCTTACTTAACTTATAGAAAGTTCCAAGAATTATACAAGAGCACATACTTAAAATGCTTAAAATGGTTTTCAACATTTCTTACTAAGAAAAAAATAGTTTAAAATTTACACCAGTCTGATACAGTACTGAATTCTGATACAGTAAATCATGGAAGTGATTTCTTCACATTTAGTTGCCTAGAATTCTCAAGAAATTGAAAAATGAACATCTAATAATCTCTTATTACAGTCTTTGGTATAAAATCTAATTCATCTGATATGAGGATTGCTACCCTCACTTTCTTTTGAGGACCATTTGAATGGTAAATGGGTCTCCACCCCCTCATTTTCAGTCTGGAGATGTCCTTAGGTCTAAAGTGAGTCTCTTGTAGACAGCATATAGATGGGTCTTGCTTTTTATCCAGCCCAATACCCTAAATATTTTGATGGGATCATTTAGCCCTTTCATGTTCAGAGAAACTATTGAAATAAATGAATTTAGTGTCATAGTATTACCTATACATTCTGTTTCTGTGATTCTTTCTTTGGGCTCCCTCCTTCTCTTCAGGGTCTCCTTTAATATTTGTTGCAGAGCAGGTTTGGTAGTCACATATTCTTTCAGTTTCTGTGTGTCCTGGAAGCTATCTCCTTCTATTCTGATTGACAGCCTTGCTGGATAACATATTCTTGGCTGCATGTTTTTCTCGTTTAGTACCCTGAATATACCATGCCAGCATTTCCTGGTCTGCCAGGTCTCCGTGGATAGGTCTTCTGTTAATCTGATATTTCTCCCCATATAAATTAAGAATCTCTTGTCTCGAGCTGCTTTTAGAATTTTCTCTTTATCTTTGAAATTTGCAAGCTTTTCTGTTATATGTTGGGGTGTTGATTGGTTTTTGATTTGTGGGGGGGGGTCCCCTCTACCTCATGGATATGAAAGCCTGTTTCTTTCCCCAGATTAGGGAAGTTCTCAGCTATGATTTTTTCAAACATACTTTGTGGTTCTCTCTCTATATATATCTTATGGAATCCCAATAAGATGAATATTATTCCTTCTCAGGCTATCATTTATTTCCCAAAGCCTCTACTCATAGGTTCTTGTTTTTTTTTTCCCTCAGCTTCCTTCCTTTCCATCAACTTGTCTTCTATGTCACTTACTCTCTTCTACCTCATTAACCATAGCAGTTAGAACATTCCCACTTAGACTGCATTTCAGTTACAGTATTTGTAATTTGGGCCTGATTGGATCTCAATTCTGCAATAAGAGAATCTCTAGAGTCCTTTAAGATTTTTTCCAGAGTCACCAGTAATTTTATATTGTACTTCTGAATTGTATTTCTGACATGGTATTTAAATCAATATCTGGGGGTGCCTGGGTGGCTCAGATGGTTGAGTGTCTGTCTTTCACTCAGTGATCTTGGGGTCCTTGGATAGAGTCCCATGTTGAGCTCTCAGCTCAGTGGGGAGTCTGCTTCTTCTTCTCCGTCTCCCAATGCTTGTGCTCTCTCTCAAATGAATAAGGAAATCTTAAAAATATCTATCAGTATGTTAAGAAAATTAAATAAGAAAATAAATCCACATGTAGCAGATCTGTGGCAGAGAATATTACTTCCAGTTCTTTTGTGTGTGTGTGTGTGTGTGTGGTGAATTCTTTCCTCTAGTCATTTTGTCCAGAAAGCTGTATGAGCAAGCAGAGTCAAAAATATCAATCATGACCAAAGTTAAATAAATCCTAGACAATTCTGAAGATGGCAGAGACCAGAAAATAAAAGGAAAAAAAGAACAAAACAAAACAAAATACAATGGAATATTACTCAGCCATTAGAAATGACAAATACCCACCATTTGCTTCAACGTGGATGGAACTGGAGGGTATTATGCTGAGTGAAGTAAGTCAATCGGAGAAGGACAAACATTATATGTTCTCATTCATTTGGGGAATACAGATAATAGTGAAAGGGAATAGAAGGGAAGGGAGAAGAAGTGTGTGGGAAATATCAGAAAGGGAGACAGAACATAAAGACTCCTAACTCTGGGAAACGAACTAGGGGTGGTGGAAGGGGAGGAGGGCGAGGGGTGGGGGTGAATGGGTGATGGGCACTGAGGAGGGCACTTGACGGGATGAGCACTGGGTGTTATTCTGTATGTTGGCAAATTGAACACCAATAAAAAATAAATTTATTATAAAAAAAACAAAAAAAACCCCAAAACGCATGAAAGTGAAAAACAAATTTAAAAAATAGTAAAATTTTTAAAAAGGGAGAGTGGGGAGGATGAGCTAGTGGAGAGAGAATGGACCCAGAAGGTGATCCTCTTTGCTCTGAGTGCATTTTGTTCTTTGTTAGAAGGTGATTAATTCCAAATTTATATAAACCAGCAAAACCTAACAGAGGCCCAACATTGACCACAAAAACAGAAATAAGATACAAGAGAGGGGCAGAATGGGAAGAAAGAGAATATAATCTTACAGAATGGACCAAAACTGTGCCCCACTTCATTCTGGGTGTATTTTGGCCCATATGTTAGAAAGTACTAACTTCCACAATCATAAAACAAAACAGGACAACCCCCCCCCAAAAAACCCATAACATAGATCTACCAAAATTAAATTGAATATGTTGAAAGGAATCCAAAACTGAAGATTATATCTAAGACATGTAATTGTAGAAATATGAAACAGTTAAAAACTTAAAAATGCAGAGTTGGTAAAATATTGTAGTGAGGCTGGAAGAGAAAATATATAGGAAATTTTTAACCTGAAAGGTAAACAAATCATAAGGAAAAAGCTTCTAGTTCTGTATACTATTTTCTCTCAGGCCTGGGGCTTTCCAGTGCTGCTTGGTCAGTAAACTTGCTCTTCTGTTCTTCCAGAAGTTCTGGAGGAGGGGCCTGCTGTGCTGATTCTAAGGTGTCTGGGTAGAGATGCCTGTCCTTTGGCAGGTGTCCCAGCTCAGTGTGAAGCTGTTTGTCCTGTCAGGTCTTTGTTCTTTTGAGGCCTTGCCTCTCCCAGATGAAAGGCAAAACAACCAACTGGCAACAGCCAGATATGCAGCCCCAGAACCAAGATCTCCCTGCCTATACTGAGCCACAGTCTGTCATTGCACACCACTGGCTCAGATCCTCCTGGGAGCAAGCACAGCAGCAGAGATCTGTACAAATTGCAGGGAGCCTAGTGGCAGGAGAGCTTTTGCTGTCTTGAGTCCTCCCTGGTTATCAGGGAAAGGAGGATAGCCGGCTTTGTCCACAGTGGCTCCCTGGGACCAAGAGTCCTGCACTGCTGGACTTGCGCTTCCAGGGTCCACGTCTCCTGGAGGGAACAGATAACCTGCCTTGGTCTGTTTCCCAGCTCTGCAGTAAAGAGAGCTCTGGTGCTGGCCTGCAGACCCAGTGCACCTCTTCCAGATGCCCAGGAGGGTTGCAGCATTCTAGCCTTTTACCATGATCCAACCAAAGTTTGTGGTAAGCTTTCCTCCAAGGTGCTCCTATTCTTACTCTGTCTCGGGGGGGAATATTGGGACTTCACAGCCCCTCCTGCAATTCTGCCCTATTTCCCCACTGAGCATTATTCAGTCAGGGAAGACTTTCAGGCACGGATTTCTAAAGTTCCCAGTTTTTTTTTTAATTTATTTTTTATTGGTGTTCAATTTACTAACATACAGAATAACCCCCAGTGCCCGTCACCCATTCACTCCCACCCCCCGCCCTCCTCCCCTTCCACCACCCTTAGTTCGTTTCCCAGAGTTAGCAGTCTTTACGTTCTGTCTCCCTTTCTGATATTTCCCACACATTTCTTCCCCCTTCCAAGTTTTGCGCTGAGATGCTTTCCTACAGCTACCTTCCTGCAGTGGCTTTCCACCTCTCCCCCAGTATATCCACCCCATTCGTCTTCTCCACCCTCCTATCTTGTCAGAAGTAATCACTTTTCCCTCTTTAGTGTTCCAGCTATTCTCTCTGTATATCTTAGATTGATTTCATAGGTGTTTAGGATGTTTTAAGTTATCTACCTAAGTTTGGGGGAACCAGATGTATTGAGGACCCCTACTCTTGTGCCACCTTGCCTCCCTTTCCTGCTTTTTGAAGGCATTTAATCCTAAGTGTTCCAAAGCTATCCTACAAAAGTCCCCAAAACCATAAAGAAAATAATTTATGTAGAAATCCTTTTGTTCAATGAGGCCACATGTTGGCTTAAAGAAAATTTTTTCCAATCCTGTTTATTCAAATATCCAATAATATATGTTTGGGTTGAATAATTTTATTGGGGGGAAATGAACATTTGTAAAAACTTTTCAAACAGACATTTTAAATGTAAATGAATAACAAATACCAGTTTTTATGTAAAATAACATTTTATAAGTGCCTACCAAAAATATACTGGAATTCCTTTCTTAACTGATTTTACAAGTTAAAGGTATTACAATATTTTTATTATTTTTCCATTTGAGGTTGAAGCCATATTATATATAGAAAAGTTTTTCTTTTGTCTTTCTATAATAAAAATGAAGTTTCTGAATATGTTCAAACTTGTATCACTCTCTGCTATCATTTTCATGGAGACCAATCTCCAATACTCATTATCTCCAGGGGTGTACCGATGCTAAAAGAAGAATTCAATCTTTGGATTCTGGGTTCTCTAGTTGAGCTAATGGACCATGTGTGACTTGGTCACACTTTATTATAATGTAGACTACTCACTAGAATTTTGGAGAACAGTTCAAATTCTACCAGCAGTCTAGGATGAGTAACAAGTACATTTTCATAAATCATCACAAAACCACTTGAATTAGATTTAACAGGGTTATTCAATTTACCACTTTTAATTTGGAAACATAAAAGAAAACTTTGAAAAGAAGATACTCTCATGGCACTTCTGTTTTATGACACTTATGCATTTATAGGAGTTAATTTCTTGGCCCAGAAGCACTGAAAGATATATCTATATGGTGCTCTTTTTCTAGGATAGGGAGTTTGTTTTCCTGAGGGATCATAAAAAACACATATACAAAAAAATTTCAATAAATTATTTGTTGCTCTTTCAAAGGCTATATCTAAACAAAAAGGGGTTTCTGATGTTTGATACACTAATGCAATTCATGTAACACTACCTTTGACACAACAATTTTATAAGAAATAACTTCACATTTTGCCATATTAAAGAAAAACAAAACAAAAAGTATAATGTGTTGAGCTTAAAGATAATCTGTTACAAGTTTTTTTTTTTTTTTACAAACACCACAATTGGTTTTCACTCAAAACGACAAAATTCAAGGAAAACTGTTTCCTTAAGGAGGCACCTAAGAGCAATACATTGACATCTCAACAAATTAGTTCCTTCCAATTATACATGCTGAAAAGTGTTCAGAAAAGGGAACATTGGATCAACAATACAATTTCCAATACTTATTACATAAGTTTTAACATTGTAACATATAGAATATGACCACAAAAATAAGTGAAAACAAAGCATCATTAAATGTATTTTCTTTTACAATGGTAAAGCAAATGAATCCTAAAGCACTTTGAAATATTGGGTTTTAGGCCTTTCCAAGATGGTCTTCATAAGACTGCTTATCAAACTTCAAACTGTAGTCCCACAAATTTCCCAATCTTGTTTTAAAGTTAATTTTACAGGCCAATACTTTTCTTTAAAATCTTCTATAAATGGAAATGCCATATTCATAGATCAATATAATTTTGATAATCATTACAGACTTTAAAACTTTAAACGTTTTCTCAATTATAAATTTTAACTCCCTATATTTTCAAAGTTGGATGAATATTTCCAGATAATAGATCTGCTGAATAAAAAGAGTTATAATCATATCTTGGGCATTTTGCATATTGCAGCTGTATAAATGTCTAAAAATAAAATATGGCTAAAGACAAATTTTAAAAACTTCTAATTTGCATACATTTTAATAGAACGCTTCTAAAATGATATTGAAAAATGGAATTTGGGACTAGGTGTTTTCCCAATATTTTTGAGAAGTGCACAACTGTTCTAGCTCTGATATTTTGTCTTTAATAATTCCACTAGCTTTTTGGAGTTAGGGGCACGTGGGTGGCTCAGTTGGTTAAGTGTCTGCCTTCAGCTCAGGTCATAGTCGCAGGGACCTGGGATAAAGCCCCTTGTGGGGCTCCTGCTCAGCAATGAGTCAGCTTCTCCCTCTCCCTCTCTGCTCCTGCCCCAGTTATTGCACATACTCTCTCTCATACTCATTCACTCTCTCTCAAATAAATAAAATCTTTTTTAAAAAATAAATAACTAGTTAAACTTTGTCTTCAATTTTCTTTGACAAACTGGACCTCAGTCACTATGAGAAGAATACCTCTAAATTTAAAAGTTACAAATAGTCTAGAACTTTGATAATAATGTGAAGACATCTGTGAAATGCAGTAATATTTTGGTTTGAAAATATGTAGCTATAACTTACACCAACTGTGTCCCCATGATATGAATGCTAGTACTCTATAAAATGGTTTTCTTTTTCAGTTTTGGTTAGGTTTCTGAGAAGAAAATAAAATAATTCCCAAACTAAGACCCAGTCTTGAACTTGTATAAAATAAAAGAGGAAAAGACAACATAATTTCTCTCTTGCAATGAGATGACATATGCTCTAGAGTCAAATTTAACTAACCTCTATTAACACTTTTCGGCCAAGAAGCTAGCACATTTTTCATAGGAAAACTCTTCCATTTATTATCTCTAATGAACAGAATGAGATAATACTGTCTTTAAGACAACTACCCTAATCCTGGGGAGATACTCATATGCAAAGGATAAATATTTTTGTTTGAAAAATTGATAAATATTTTTGTTTGAAAAAGCAAAATTTTGGGATCCCTGGGTGGCGCAGTGGTTTGACGCCTGCCTTTGGCCCAGGGCGCGATCCTGGAGACCCGGGATCGAATCCCACGTCGGGCTCCCGGTGCATGGAGCCTGCTTCTCTCTGCCTGTGTCTCTGCCTCTCTTTCTCTCTCTGTGACTATCATAAATAAATAAAAATTAAAAAAAATATATTTAAAAAAAAGAAAAAGAAAAAGAAAAATTTTGCTTCTGTTGGAAGCAAAGGACAGCCTCACTTGGTGATGGTATCTATAGAAAGAAAACCATGAAAGATAAACCTATAGCCTTCTCTTAGTGATGGCATTTCCATTCAACAGGTTTGGATTATCTCCCTTGAAAAAACTATATGACAATTCTGAGCTTTTCTACTATAGTGAAAACACATATTTGAAATGTCAGGAGGAAGCTGGTAGCTTTCAGGCTACCAGTGGGACTTAAAGCTTTATGAGAACACCATAGACAATTTGCTTTTTAGGGGAAAAGGTGTTCCAATTCTCAACTGGACCAAAGGAAGCTAAGGGAGCACATGGGGGAGGTTTCCAAGCAGCTTCAGAATTCTGATATTCAGCATAAAATACTATGGAAATACTGAATCTTTACCTATTATTACTATAGTTCTTTTATTCCTAAATACTTCTCCTATATCTCTTTGGAATTGTTTTTTGGTACTGTTAATATGCATGTACTCCTTCAGTTTCATGTGTAAGCACTTATACTAACTTAAAACTAAAGATTGTACTTTACTGCAGAAAGATAAATAATTTTTTAGCCAATACATTCATTGTGTTAATATATTACTGAATTTTCTCCTTAATATATTATTTATAAATCCTTTATTTGTCCCAAGCAAGGAGGTGAATCCACATAATGTTTAAAAGCTTCAGAGTTGTATGCTTGATAAATATGTGCATGTATATATACGCATAAATTTATTTTAAATATAATTCTTTAAAAATATACTGATGGCTAGTGGTGTGGTGGTATAAAATATCTTGGAAATATTGGTTATTTGAAAATACTATATTTTATGTACTTTCTTTGTCCAGTATTGTAATGCAGAGAATAAAGATTAAGCACAGTTTATAAGTGACAAATTCTCAGAATATGCCTCTTGGATCATACGGTGATGAAAAAGTTCTGATTGTCAATGAAAACTGAGATGGTAATAAAAAATCAGAAGCAAGTTAAAATTATGATATTTTCTGATGGTCTTCTATATCCATTCAGAACAGTTCCCCTTCTATCATCTCAGTTAATATTGGTCATGAAATATTTTCTTCCCATAATGAAGAAAATATTTTAATTTCACTGGTAGATTTGCTAGCAGCATATTTGATGTAGTGAGTAAATATTCAGATAACTAATGAACATATGCAATTGCTGGATGAATTATATTATTATGCAAAAACTCATATAAGGAGGCATTTGAGTGGTAAGTTAGAAACTGATGTTCAGTAAGAGCAAAATGAAAAAAAAGTTTCATCTCGCAATAATGAAAATATTTTCACTTACTAACAATGAATGTCTCCAGATATATTTTAAGATTTTAGACAATAGGTCATAAAAATGGTAAATACAACGTATGGCTAAAAGAAACACTACCTATTTTTTGCTATTTGCCATTTAGATAGGAAATATTCACATTCCATTCAGAGTTGGTCATTTTCATTCTTTTCAACTTATTCAGGGGGAAAAATGAAGAAAACTATAAAACTGATGACAGTGTTGGTTTTAGAGCTGGATGCTATTATTCTTCAGATCAACAAATTAATTTATTTGATAGCTGACAAATAGCTAATGTGCAGTGTTTTCCAGAATCAGTTTTTTCAGTGTTCCTTCAAACCATTCTAGGATTTTGTGTCTAACCCAATTTAATTTGAAAACAATAAGTGCTTGTAAAGTCCAGAGTTTTAATCTCTTCTGAATCGTTGTCTTTGAAATTAGGCATTTTTGTTAAGTATTGAAAATTCATTGATGGTGATATTCACTACAAAAAAATGAAGTGAATGAAACAAAGGAGTTGGTTTAATAAAAAAATGTGGCACTTTACCTTTGGATTTTAATACATGAATCTGTTCTTTTATATTTTAATCAAAGATGTAGGCATCTGCAATGTATTTGTCAGAGTAAATATGAAAGTCTTACTTAAGATTGAGTGAGGTTTGAAAATCATTTTAAGTGATCCACAATATTTGAAAATTATTAGAGCTAATAAATAACACTTGAAAATCATATAAAGTAGCCAGTTCATGGATGATATTGTATTTACTATAATGGTGTAAGCTATAATTGATGGAAAATAGTTGGTAACTGCACAAAAATAAAAATAGATCTTATATTTTATGGATTTTGGAAACTTGCTTTATGAGGTGTTTAATTAAAGCAAAGTTTCTGGTGTGTGTGTGTGTGTGTGTGTGTGTGTGTGTGTGTTTGTGTGTGTGTGTGTGTGTGTGTGTTTAAACCATACCATTTGGCACATGAAAGTGCAGTGGGTGGTATGGCTGAAAGAAAATAGGTGGTGGTCCAGATGTCACATAATAAGTAGGGTGCCCTCCCTCAGCAGCAAAGTATGGAGCAGGCTGATAAAAGCAAGTTACATTATCTGTATTGGGTAGGATATTCTGTTCTCCAAGTACTTTTAAAGCCATAAGGGTGATCATATTGAGCGTCTGCCTTCTTTCATGTCCCATGAGACAAACAGTGCTTTCATTCACAACTCCACGCAAGGTCATAAGGTAGTCATACTTGCTCTTTTCTTCACCTATGAAATGGTTACGAAGGTATGATTCAATCTTCATTTGCTGTTCTGCTACATCAGGAAAATCAATAAAGAACCTAGAACACATATAACGTTCCAGTGTCTTGATTTCTGCTTCACAAGCTGGCTTAAAGTCACGAACCAGCAAGTTGCTGTACTTCAGAAGGCCACCACCTCTAATCTCTTCAGGTTTTCTAGTAGATATAAGCTTGAATTGCAAATGTGTCATTGCTTCCCGGAAGTCTCCATACATGCTTTCAGCTACCACAACAGGATAGGATTCTTTGGTTAGTTTAGCATTTTTGTCACTGTAGAATTCTAACATGGGATCCAAAACAATTTGAAAGGAATCAACGCTAAATTCAAATTGTCGTCTGAGTGAATTCACAAATTTTAGCTCTACATTCTTTCCAGTGTTGTTTGAAAGAGAAATGAGACTCCAACGATCGTGCTTATTGCAAACTTTGACCATCTTTTGCACATAAGCCTCTCTCATGGTTTTCAGGGTGATCTTTTCCTTTTTCACACCTTTTGGTAAAAAGTCAAGTAGACAACCAAGAACTGCATCCTTAACAACTTGAAATTCCTGATCACTTGGTAGTTCAACACCAAAAATAACATCTAGATCCTTATAGCTGATTCCATTGTGACTTGCAAGTATATAACTTGCTGTGGAACCATTCAATCGGGTATCTTTAACAATAATTCCTTGCTCTATTAATTGCTCTTTCACAACTTGAATGATATCTTTTGGTTTTACCTCCAATGTGGGGAAATTCCCCCTTCCATGAATTGGAATTACTTCATCTAATACTTGATCCAGTGTTATAAGTTGATCCCAAATGAGATTGCTAAATCTGATTTCAGACATTGTAAAGTCAGTAGAACAACTAAAAAGCAAGCAAAACATTAAAATCAGTGTTAAACCTAAAGCATGTAAAAAGTTAACAGACTTCTCTCAACATAAAGCTAATGTTAGAAAGTTAATTATCACTGTACCTAATTGTGTTTAAATATATTTTTTAGTTTTTATTTAAATTCCAGTTAGCATACAGTGTAATATTAGTTTCAGGTGTACAATATAGTGTACACTTTAATAGTGTACACTTTAATACAACAGCCAGTGTTCATCACAGCAAGTGCACTCCTTAATCCCCATCACCAATTTTATACATCTCCCTACCCACCTCCCCCCCTGGTAACCATCAGTTTGTTGTCTATAGTTAAGCAAGTGAAATAAAACCCATTATGATTCTGTCAGAATTTTTAGATCCATTGGTATATGCAAACAAACATTCTTAGGGAATTCTTATAGTTGCAATTACTTTTTATATAAAATGGTGGTCTTCTCAATCCCCTCCATGTAAATACTATAATGATTATATTTGGTACACATTTTTTCATGAAATTACCATAGCATATCATTGATATTATTTGTCATGAATTTAAAGCGAGGTCAAAGAGCATGTCTATGTGTGTTAGATCCAGCTGACTGAAGGTATAATGTTTAGAAGTATATAGCATCTTTAATACAAAAACTTTAGGGCAATAACCGCTGAGCCACTCAGGTGTCCCAGACTTAACTCATTTTGAATTGACTTTGACAGTCCATACCATATATATATATATATATATATATATATATATATAGTATGGTTTCATATATATTATTGCTCAAATTTTAAAGACTATTCATTAGGCTATGAATTCCCTGAATTTGAGGATAAGGATGGCACCTAATTTATGACCTCTTCTACTATGTGCCCATAACCTTATAAAAAATGTTGAAGGAAATAATATGTAGTCACTTTAAAATGAAAACTAAATGAGGCAACTCCATGTGTCTCCAAAATGAGAGTAAGAATATATAAAACCATAAGATTCCTGAGCTCTAAACACATTTTCTGCAGATGTACAATATGACATGCTCAGAAAATTTTACAGTTTGGAGGTGTTAAGAAATTAAAGTTATAAATACTATGAATTCAATTGTTAAATATATTATTAGGTACAATTACAGTTACTACATGGATCTTCAAATACTCTATTAAGCTGTCTAAGCAAATAAATCTAGGAAAACAAAGTGTTAGTTATGGATGTAGCTTTGGGTTTAGGCTTCCTATCTTGAATTCCAGAAATAAAAAATACCTGAAATTTAAGGCAGATTTGCATAGAGTATTCATATTTTGCCTATATAAGGAGTTATTGGAAAAAATCTCAATATTTAGAATTTTGTGTTATAGAAATAGAGCAAATATCATTATATTTGACATATATAGAATCAACTTTTTTTCTTTTCTTGATTTACTTATTTGCTTGTTTGTTTATTTAATTCCAGTATAACTAGGGGGTACCGGGTGGCTCAGTGGTTGAGCATCTGCCTTTGGCTCAGGTAGTGATCCTAAGGTCCTGGGATCAAGTCCTGCATTGGGCTCCCTGTGGGAAGCCTGCTTATCCCTTTGCCTATGTCTCTGCCTTTCTCTCTGTGTCTCTCATGAATAAATAAATAAAATCTAAAAAAAAATAATTCCAGTATAACTAACATACAGTGTTAGTTTCAGGCACACAATATAGTGATTCAACTATTCTATACATTACTCAGCATCATAAGTGTACTCTTAATCCCCTTAGCTATTTCACCCATCCCTCTCATCCACTTCCCCTCAGGTAACCATCAGTTTGTTCTCTGTATTTTAGAGTGTGTATTTTTTCTTTTTTTCTTTGTTCATTTGTTTCTTATATTCCACTCGTATCTTGGACCTACTTGTTTTTTTTATTCATTCTTATTTTTTAAGACTTTATTTATTTACTCATGAGAGACACGGAGTGAGAGAGGCAGAGACATAGGCAGAGGGAGAGGCAGGCTCCATGCAGGGAGCCTGATGTGGGACTTGATTCCAGGACCCCAGTATCATGCCCTGAGCCAAAGGCAGACACTCAACCGCTGAGCCAGCCACCCAGGCATCCCAGACTTACTCATTTTGAATTGACTTCGACAGTCCAAGCATTTTTGCAAAAGGCCAATTAAGCAATGGCAAATCTATGTCAGTGGAATGATAACACTAAACCTATTCTGTTTCTGCATATGAAATCTCCATATATGTGAATTAAAGAAAACTTATTTTTATTAATTATGGGATAATCTGTCTCACATAAGGTATTCTTTGTTTCATTTTAAACCACTTTAATTACTAATGTTCAGAAAGTTTTATTGGCCGTGTCAATATCCACATCAATTACTTAAAAATGATTAAGTTGAATTGACTATACACCAGGCTGCTGGATTTTAGTTATTCACATATCAAGTGAAATGGTCTGTATATTGACATTAAGATATTGGAAAAAATAAAATGTTACACAAAGAATATAATATATAGCAAGAACTGGCATGCCAATTTCCTAATTTCTCTTCCTGGAATTATCACTGAATTGTTTTAAGCTAACAAACTTTGTTTTTCTCAAATTCTCAATCTAGAACATAACATTGGCTGGTTTCATGTAAAGGCCTAAACAAGATTAATAATTTGCTATTATTTTAGAAATATCACATGTAAACTATACAACTTTGATTGATATAGAAAAAGTTCCCAGGGATGCCTGGATGGCTCAGTGGTTGAGCATCTGCCTTTGGCTCAGGACATGATCCCAGGTCTGGGGATTGAGTCTCACATCGGGCTCCCTGCAGGGAGCCTGCTTCTCCCTCTGTCTATGTCTCTACCTCTCCCTCTGTGTCTGTCATGAACAAATAAAATCTTTAAAAAATAAAGTTCCCACATTTCTTTTTAATATGTAAAATTTTTTTTGCCAGCAGAAGTTTTTCCTTTCCTTATGGCAGATTTCCTTTTTCAATATTAGTTAAAAGTTTAAAATTCACTGGTCAAACACCAGGCCTACAATCCCCCTGTAAAGCTATACCTTTAATCACCAATGATCTGATAATAAAGATAATTTACATTGGTATACTGACATTATTAAAATTACCACATTCTTTCTCATACAAAAGTTTCCAGGATATTTATGTGCAAATAAAACCTCAAAGACATAACTTATCTAATTGTCAATATGTAGGAGTCCTTGATCAAAATGGTGTCCTTTAAATCAAGATATAGGAGGTTTTACTTTATATCTTAAATCTACTCATAGATATAAAAGGAGGAAGGGAAGGGTCAGAATTTTATTTCTCAGACAGAATCATACTGTGATCTTGCAAAGACAAGAAAAGGTCGTCCAAATTTTAACTTCACTATACACTAGAGAAGTGGTGTAGGAAAACTGATCATCATTAAGTAACTATTTAGCTGCTGCTTGATCACCTATGTTAATGATACCCAAACTTCTGTTTTTCAGAATTATCTAGAGAACTTAAAAGATACACATATTGAATATCCATCAATGCTCACCTCTATTAACATGGATAATTAAGATCTGAGAGCAATATTATACTTCTTTGGAAAGTCTACTATTTTCACATAATGCACAATATCAATATAATGTTGTAACTATAGGTTTCATATATGACATTAAAATGATAAGACTTATCTTCATGTGTGGGTTATTGCTCAGCAGTTAACAGTCATACTTCATATAGAAGAGTCAAATACTTATATATCAATAACAAAAACATTAAAAAACTTGGAAATTTTAATTTGAAAGAGCACAGCGAAATATAAACTTTGGATGACTACCATATAAACGATGGGAAAACACCAACAAAATCATTCACATTGCTTACGTTTGTCTTGGCACAATACAGTTCTTAGTTACTGAAAGTGAGTTTATTGAACATGAAATATAAAGCTATATTTTTCACGGACTAAAAGCTCAAATTCAAGGCAGAAATCTTTCACTATTGTGTAACATAAACCCAGACAGAAGTACAAAATCTGAAATTCCTAATTATTTTTCTCAAAGTATGGAAATCAACAGTAGGTCACTATTTTGCAGAGCATATAAATCTTATTCTGACTCTCTGATTTCTCCCAAAATAGTCATCTTTAAAGCTATCACTTTTTCTTTTTTTTATTTTTTATTTTATTTTATTTTGCTATCACTTTTTCTATCTAGCTTAACCAATATTAGTATGCCCATATTGTACCCAACTGTAGTAAACACAGAAAGTAGTTTCCATTATTCAACTGGTTATATTCACTGGAATTCAAGGCAAGATGAATGAGTTGGCAAGACTTCACAAAGAACTGAAAATAGACACCTGCATAATAAAGTATAAGAGTTCTCCCTATCACCATTCTATGGTCCTTCTGACTATAGGAAGAAAAGGAAAGCTTAGCCACTATTTTCATATTTATATTAATACTAGAATAATATTTTCAAAGAATTATAAAAGGCTTAAGACTTACATTGGAAGGATTACTTCAAGAATGCAACACAGTTGAATTAATATGATGATTTAGTGGATCCTTTAATAAGGATAGTAATTTTCATTTTATCACTGAATAAAATAATGAAACTTCCAGGAAAACTACAGGAAGAAAAAAATGCAACAATAGAGTTCTTCGATAAATGTTATATGCAAGCAATCCGGTGATCCCTTTTCAGTAGTCCTACAAGTTACATACACAGAGACACAGATACACAGAGAGATAAAGAGACAGAAAGTCTGACAGAAGAAATTATTTTAGCATACATAAGAATTACATTGACGGCCTGTAAACACACATATTCCTGAGTCATGCCTTCAGAGTTTCTTATCCAGATCAGAGGTAAGGCCTAAATATTTGCATTTTTACTAACTTCCCAGGTGATGTTGATGCTGCTCATCAGGAAACCACACTTTAAGAATCACTAATTTATAGAAAACTGAGAAAGAAGAGTAATCCCAATAGCAGTACATAGTCTCTCATAATTTGGCTAGTTCTATTTAATTTCAAGCATTACTTTGAATAATCTAGCTAATTCTAATAAAAGTAAATGTTCTTTTAGAATATAGGCTTTTTAAAATTTTAACAGTTACATATTATTTTCTCAACTAAATATTTAATAGAAAGTGTTTACAAACTTTGTATCAGGATTCTAAAATACAGGGACAGCTGGATGGCTCAGCGGTTGAGCTTCTGCCTTTGGCTCAGGGTGTGATCCTGGAGTCCCAGGATCGAGTCCCACATCAAGCTTTCAGCATGGAGCCTGCTTCTCCCTCTGCCTATGTCTCTGCCTCTCTCTCTGTGTGTGTGTCTCTCATGAAAAATAAATAAAATATTGTAAAAAAGGATTCTAAAATACAAGTCTAATAGTACCACTATCATAAATGATTGCATACAGAATTGGATTTCTCTGCTTTAGACACTGTCACTACATATATACATATATACCTACATATAGATAAACAGATTTTTTTTTCAAAACTTCAACATTAAATCAGGCCCTGGGCTGAAGGCAGTGCTAAACTGCTGAGCCAGCCGGACTGCCCAAACAGATTTTGATTATAATGTATTTTACTAGTTAAACGAACTGTTATATATTATTTCTCTATTGGAAAGAAGTATTGGATATTTTATCTGGTATACTGCTTTTGTTTCTAAGAGGAAATACTACCATCTGTGAGAAATGGTAAGAAGTGACAATCCAGTAATTTATTAAGCTATATTTTATTCACAACCAACCGTTATCTTTTAAAAAAATACAGATACCCATTTCAGAAAAAAATAGTATTTTGGTATATCAAGAAGAAAATATTATGGTTGCCAATTAATATTACTTTGATGTTTCCATGCTATATTCGGCAACACAGTGGAATACCTTGGATGACATTAATAGTATAATGCACTAAATAGAAAATAAAAAGAAAACAGTATCTATGAACAAAAAGTGTTAGTCATCTCTTAGAAAATTCTTGCACAGTTTTCACCCTGCTAAAAATAAAGAATGAAATATTACATTATCCTAAGAGAAAACTCCTACTGATATTTGAAATCACTTAAATCTGAAAGAATAGTTAATAATATATTGATTGGGACGCCTATGTACCCATAGTCAGGCCAGGATTGGGAAAAAAAAACCCTCACCCCATCATGGTCACTGCTTTGTGTCTGGTTCAGGGATGAAAAATGTAAAACATCTACTGTTTTGTGATTTTGCATTTCAATATTAAAGTTGTAATGTCAATCAAATAGTTGGTTAATCAAACTACACTTTATTTATTTTTTAAATATTTTATTTACTTATTCATGAGACACAGAGAGACAGAGAGAAAGAGAGAGAGGCAGGCGGAGACACAGGCAGAGAGAGAAGCAGGCTCCATGCAGGGAGCGTGACGTAGGACTCAATCCCGGGTCTCCAGGATCACACCCTGGGCTGAAGGCGACGCTAAACCACTGAGCCACCTGAGCTGCCCTCAAACTATAATTTAAAATTTACTGGGGGGAGGAGGGGCAAGATGGCAGAAGAGTAGGGACCCCCAATCACCTGTCCCCACCAAATTACCTAGATAACCATCAAATCATCCTGAAAATCTACGAATTCGGCCTGAGATTTAAAGAGACAACAGCTGGAATGCTACAATGAGAAGAGTTCGCACTTCTATCAAGGTAGGAAGACAGGGGAAAAAAGAATTAAAGAAACAAAAGGCATCCAAGGGGGAGGCGCCCCATGAGGAGCTGGGCTAAGGCCAGGGCGCGTGCCCCCAGGACAGGAGAGCTCTGTCCCAGAGAAGCAGGAGCATCACCAATCTTCCGGGGCAGAAAGGCACTCGCAGGGAGTTAGAGCAGGACCCCAGGAAGGACAGGGATGCCCTCAGGCTCCCTGGGACACTAACAGACACCTGCGCCCCAGGGAGAGTGTGCCAAACTTCCTAAAGGGCTGCAGCCCGCGCTCGCATTAACCTGAGAGCAGCACTGAAGGGCTCCGGTGGCGGGTCTGCGTGGAGGCGGAGGGGGCTGTGCGCCCCGGGAGCAGCTCGGAGGGGCTCCAGCGGCGGCTCCTCAGAGAGGGGGCTGCGCGGCCGGGAGCGCGAATCCAACAGCACAGGCCCGGGAGCACAGTGCAGGGACACAGCCCAGGATCCGGCCTCACCCCAGGACAGGCAGAGGCCAGGAGGGCCCAGGAGAGCAAGGACGCTCCTGCCCGGATCTGGGCAGATCAAGGGCCCCGCCCTCAGAGCATCCAGGCCCTTGCAGACCAAGAGCTCCTTAGTTACTGCAGGAGCTGAATCCAGGGCTCCAAAGCTGGCCGCCACCACTGTGATTGTTTCTCCTGGGGCCTCATGGGGTAAAAATCCCCCACTGAGCCCTGAACCAGGTAGGGGGAAGAGCAGCTCCCCCAAGTGCTACCACCTGAAAATCAGCACAACAAGCCCCTTCCCCAGAAGACCAACTAGACGGACAAGTTTCAGGGGAAGTCAAGGGACTTAAAGTAGACAGAATCAGAAGATACTCCCCCGTGTTTTTTCTTTTTCTTTCTTTCTTTCTTTCTTTCTTTCTTTCTTTCTTTCTTTCTTTCTTTCTTTCTTTCTTTCTTTCTTTCTTTCTTTTCTTTCTTTCTTTCTTTTTCTTTCTTTCTTTCTTCTTTCTTTCTTTCTTTCTTTCTTTCTTTCTTTCTTTCTTTCTTTCTTTTTTTTTTACTTTTTGACTTCTGTTTGCTTCCCCCACCCTTTTTTCCTTTCTTTTTCTTTCTCTTTTTTCTTTTTTTATTCCTTTTTCCTTTTTTTCTCTTTTCTTTCCTTCTTTCTCTCCTCTCTTTTTCACCTTTTCCCAGTACAACTTATTTTTATCCACTCTGCACTGAGCAAAATGAAACGAAGGAAAAATTCACCTCAAAAGAAAGAATCAGAAACAGTCCTCTCTCCCACAGTTACAAAATCTGGATTACGGGATCCCTGGGTGGCGCAGCGGTTTGGCGCCTGCCTTTGGCCCAGGGCGCGATCCTGGAGACCCAGGATCGAGTCCCACATCAGGCTCCCGGTGCATGGAGCCTGCTTCTCCCTCTGCCTATGTCTCTGCCTCTCTCTCTCTCTCTGTGACTATCATAAATAAATAAAAATTAAAAAAAAAAAAAAAAAAAACCAAAATCTGGATTACAATTCAATGTCAGAAAGCCAATTCAGAAGCACTATTATACAGCTACTGGTGGCTCTAGAAAAATCATAAAGGACTCAAGAGACTTCATGACTGCAGAATTTAGATCTAATCAGACAGAAATTAAAAATCAATTGAATGAGATGCAATCCAAACTAGAAGTCCTAACGACAAGGGTTAACGAGGTGGAAGAACGATTGAGTGACATAGAAGACAAATTGATGGCAAAGAGGGAAACTGAGGAAAAAAGAGACAAACAATTAAAAGACCATGAAGATAGATTAAGGGAAATAAACGACAGCCTGAGGAAGAAAAACTTACGTTTAATTGGTGTTCCCGAGGGCGCCGAAAGGGCCAGAGGGCCAGAATATGTATTTGAACAAATTCTAGCTGAAAACGTTCCTAATCTGGGAAGGGAAACAGGCATTCAGATCCAGGAAATAGAGAGATACCCCCCTAAAATCAATAAAACTGTTCAACACCTCGACATTTAATAGTGAAGCTTGCAAATTCCAAAGATAAAGAGAAGATCCTTAAAGCAGCAAGAGACAAGAAATCCCTGACTTTTATGGGGAGGAGTATTAGGGAAACAGCAGACCTCTCCACAGAGACCTAGCAGGCCAGAAAGGGCTAGCAGGATATATTCAGGGTCCTAAATGAGAAAAACATGCAACCAAGAATACTTTATCCAGCAAGGTTCTCATTCAAAATGGAAGGAGAGATAAACAGCTTTCAAGACAGGCAGGAACTGAAAGAATATGTGACCTCCAAACAAGCTCTGCAAGAAATTTTAAGGGGGACTCTTAAAATTCCCCTTTAAGAAGAAGTTCAGTGGAACAATCCACAAAAACAAGGACTGAATAGATATCATGATGACACTAAACTCATATCTTTCAACAGTAACACTGAACGTGAATGGGCTTAATGACCCCATCAAAAGGTGCAGGGTTTCAGACTAGATAAAAAAGCGGGACCCATCTATTTGCTGTCTACAAGAGAATCATTTTAGACTGAAGGACACCTACAGCCTGAAAATAAAAGGTTGGAGAACCATTTACCATTCAAATGGTCCTCAAAAGAAAGCAGGGGTAGCCATCCTTATATCAGATAAACTAAAATTTACCCCGAAGACTGTAGTGAGAGAAGAAGAGGGACACAATATCATACTTAAATGATCTATCCAACAAGAGGACTTAACAATCCTCAATATATATGTCCCGAATGTGGGAGTTGCCAAATATATCAATCAATTAATAACCAAAGTGAAGAAATACTTAGATAATAATACACTTATACTTGGTGACTTCAATCTAGTGCTTTCTATACTCGATAGGATTTCTTTTTTTTTTTTAATTTATGATAGTCACACAGAGAGAGAGAGAGAGACGCAGACACATAGGCAGAAGGAGAAGCAAGCTCCATGCACAGGGAGCCCGACGTGGGATTCGATCCCGAGTCTCCAGGATCGCGCCCTGGGCCAAAGGCAGGCACTAAACCGCTGCGCCACCCAGGGATCCCTCGATAGGTCTTCTAAACACAACATCTCCAAAGAAACGAGAGCTTTAAATGATACACTGGACCAGATGGATTTCACAGATATCCACAGAACTTTACATCCAAACGCAACTGAATACACATTCTTCTCAAGTGCACATGGAACTTTCTCCAGGATAGACCACATACTGGGTCACAAATCGGGTCTGAACCGATACCAAAAGATTGGGATCCTCCCCTGCATATTCTCAGACCATAATGAAATTAGAACTAAATCACAAGAAGTTTGGAAGGACCTCAAACACGTGGAGGTTGAGGACGATCCTGCTAAAAGATGGAAGGGTCAACCAGGATATTAAAGAAGAATTAAAAAGATTCATGGAAACTAATGAGAATGAAGATACAACCACTCAAATCTTTGAGAAGCAGCAAAAGCAGTCCTGAGGGGGAAATACATGGCAATACAAGGATACATTCAAAAACTGGAAAGAACTCAAATACAAAAGCTAACCTTACACGTAAAGGAGCTAGAGAAAAAACATCAAATAGATCCTACACCCAGCAGAAGAAGAGAGTTAATAAAGATTTGAGCAGATCTCAACGAAATCGAGACCAGAAGAACTGTGGAACAGATCAACAAAACCAGGAGTTGGTTCTTTGAACTAATTAATATGATAGATAAACCATTAGCCAGCCTTATTAAAAAGAAGAGAGAGAAGACTCAAATTAATAAAATCATGAATGAAAAAGATCACTACCAACACCAAGGAAATACAAATGATATTAAAAGCATATTATGAACAGCTCTACACCAATAAATTAGGCAATCTAGAAGAAATGGACGCATTCCTGGAAAGCCACAAACTCCCAATACTGAAACAGGAAGAAATAGAAAACCTGAACAGGCCAATAACCAGGGAGGAAATTGAAGCAGTCATCAAAAACCTCCCAAGACACTAAAGTCCAGGGCCAGATGGCTTCCCAGGGGAATTCTATCAAACGTTTAAAGAAGAAACAATACCTACTCCACTAAAGCTGTTTGGAAAGATAGAAAGAGATGGAGTACGTCCAAATTCATTGTATGAGGCCAGCATCACCTTAATTGCAAAACCAGACAAAGACCCCACCAAAAAGGAGAATTACAGACAAGTATCACTGATGAACATGCATGCAAAAATTCTCAACAAGATACTACGCAATAGGATCCAACTGTACATTAAGAAAATTATTCAACATGACCAAGTAGGATTTATCCCCGAGACACAAGGCTGGTTCAACACTCATAAAACAATCAATGTGATTCATCATATCAGCAAGAGACAATCCAACAATCACATGATCCTCTCATTAGATGCAGAGAAAGCATTTGACAAAATACAGCATCCATCTTTGATCAAAACTCTTCAGAGTGTAGGGATAGAGGGAACATTCCTCAACATCTTAAAAGCCATCTACGAAAAGCCCACAGCAAATATCATTCTCAATGGGGAAGCACTAGGATCATTTCCCCTAAGATCAGGAACAAGACAGGGATGTCCACTCTCACTACTGCTATTCAACATAGTACTGGAAGTCCTAGCCTCACCAATCAGACAACTAAAAGACATTAATGCATTCAAATTGGCAAAGAAGAAGGCAAACTCTCCCTCTTCGCCGATGACATGATACTCTACATAGAAAACTCAAAAGCCTCCACCCCAGGATTGCTAGAACTCATACAGCAATTTGGCAGCGTGGCAGGATACAAAATCAATGTGCAGAAGTCAGTGGCATTTCTATACACTAACAATGAGACTGAAGAAAGAGAAATTAAGGAGTCAATCCCATTTCCAATTTCACCCAAAAGCATAAGATACCTAGGAATAAACCTAACCAAGGAGGTAAAGGATCTATACCCTAAAAACTATAGAACACTTCTGAAAGAAATTGAGGAAGACACAAAGAGATGGAAAAATATTCCATGCTCATGGATTGGCAGAATTAATATTGTGAAAATGTCAATGTTACCCAGGGCAATTCACACTTTTAATGCAATCCCTATCCAAATACCATGGACTTTCTTCAGAGAGTTAGAACAAATTATTTTAAGATTTGTGTGGAATCAGAAAAGACCCCAAATAGCCAGGGGAATTTTAAAAAAGAAAACCATAGCTGGGGGCATCACAATGCCAGATTTCAGGTTGTACTACAAAGCTGTGGTCATCAAGATAGTGTGGTCCTGGACAAAACAGACACATAGATCAATGGAACAGAATAGAGAACCCAGAATTTGACCCTGAACTTTATGGTAAACTAATATTCGATAAAGGAGGAAAGACTGACTATCCATTGGAAGAAAGACAGTCTCTTCAATAAGTGGTGCTGGCAAAATTGGACATCCACATGCAGAAGAATGAAACTAGACCACTCCCTTGCACCATAAACAATGATAAACTCAAAATGAATTAAAGATCTAAATGTGAGACAAGATTCCATCAAAATCCTAGAGAAGAACACAGGCAACACCCTTTTTGAACTCAGCCACAGTAACTTCTTTCAAGATACATCCACGAAGGCAAAAGAAAGAAAAGCAAAAATGAACTATTGGGACTTCATCAAGATAAGAAGCTTTTGCACAGCAAAGGATACAGTCAACAAAACTAAAAGACAACCTACAGAATGGGAGAAGATATTTGCAAATGACGTATCAGATAAAGGGCTAGTTTCCAAGATCTATAAAGAACTTATTAAACTCAACACCAAAGAAACAAACAAACGAATCATGAAATGGGCAAAAGACATGAACAGAAATCTCACAGAGGAAGACATAGACGTGGACAACGTGCACATGAGAAAATGCTCTGCATCACTTGCCGTCAGGGAAATACAAATCAAACCCACAATGAGATACCACCTCACACCAGTGAGAATGGGGAAAATTAACAAGTCAGGAAACCACAAATTTTGGAGGGGATGGGGAGAAAAGGGAACCCTCTTACACTGTTGGTGGGAATGTGAGATTTGCAGCCACTCTGGAAAACTGTGTGGAGGTTCCTCAAAGAGTTAAAAATCGACCTGCCCTACGACCCAGCAATCGCACTGTTGGGGATTTACCCCAAAGATACAGATTCAATGAAATGCGGGGACACCTGCACCCCAATGTTTCTAGCAGCAATATCCACAATAGCCAAACTGTGGAAGGAGCCTTGGTGTCCATCCAAAGATGAATGGATAAAGAAGATGTGGTTTATGTGTACAATGGAATATTACTCAGCCATTAGAAATGACAAATACCCAGCATTTGATTCAACGTGGATGGAACTGGAGGGTATTATGCTGATTGAAGTAAGTCAATCGTAGAAGGAGAAATGTATGTTCTCATTCATTTGGGGAATATAAATAATCGTGAAAGGGAAAAGAAGGGAAGGGAGAAGAAGTGTGTGGGAAATATCAGAAAGGGAGACAGAACATAAAGACTCCTAACTCTGGGAAATGAACTAGGGGTGGTGGAAGGGGAGGAGGGCGGGGGGTGGTGGTGAATGGGTGACGGGCATGGGGGGGGCACTTGACGGGATGAGCACTGGGTGTTATTCTGTATGTTGGCAAATTGAACACCAATAAAAAATACATTTATTCTGAAAAAAATAAAATAAAACTTATTGGTTGCTGGGGAGTAGAAGGGTACCTGTAAAAGGAATAAAAGTATTGCAGTAGCTACGTAGTGATAAATAAAATAAACCTTTTAACAAAATTATCTTAAGAGGTTTATTTTTTCCTTTATTCTCAATAACGCAGAAAACTTTTTTCTTGCTTCTTTATTGTGCTATCCCAAAGCACAGAGATACCATCAGAGATGACAAAGCAGTGAAAGGCAAAGTAAGTGAGCTTCTGTAAATGGGATAAAAATCACCTCTGTATCAATAGAGAGTTTGGTGCCTTAGTTTCCTGATTATAGAGAATGCAAATTAGAAGAGGAAGTATCTTTCTAGTAGTCATTGTATTGATAAGAACGAGATTAAAAATTAATGCACTTAAAAAAAAGAAAATTAATGCACTTATAACCTACTTTGCATTATAATCCTAAAGTAATGCTTAAAATGGCCACCAAATCAGAATATATATCCCTTCAAAAAGACAGAGATGACTCCAAAGAATAGTTCAGATTATATACAGTTGAAACTAATAGCTAGATGTAATAAAATATAAGTACATGTACTTAAAGTTGACTGCATGTAGTCTGGTCTATTTTTAAATTAAGATTCTTAGTTATACCTTGAAGCAGACTCCTCCTCTATGGCTGTCATACTAATTTATGCTGATGACAGCTGAGGTTTTTTTTTTTAATTTCAGTATAATTGACACACAATGTTACATTAGTTTTATGTGTACAATAGTTATTCAACATTAGTATTAGGTGTACAAATAGTGATTCAACTTCTCTGTATCTTATGCTATGCTCACCACAAATTTGATGGCTGTAGTTTTTAAAATGGGATAGATGAAATTTTAAATATATATATATGGATTTTGTCTTGTTTTGTTATATCCAAACTGAAACTGTATGTCTTTAGATTGGAGTATTTACTCCATTTACATTTAAAGTAATTATATATATAATTATATTATTATAAATTTTAATATTATAATCATATAAAAATGCATATATATATATATATATATATATATATATATATATATACACAATATATATATCGGACAATGGAAGTTAAAAAAACTCTAAAGAACTAGTTTTTCTTTTCAATTGAATTAATTCCTTGTTCCACTAAAATCAGAATGGGCCTTACCTAAAAGGAAACATAAAAGTAAGTCTGTGTTTAGAATCCAATTGTAGATGCAAAATATTTTAAGGTAAAATTTTTTTTATTTATTTTTATTTTAATTCCAGTATAATTAACATAAAGTGTTATATTAGTTTCAGGTATAACATATAGTGATTCAATAATTCCATACATCACCCAGTGTTTATCTTAACAAGTGCACTCAAACCCCAGCAGCTATTTCACCCAACCCCCTACCCACCTCCCCTCTGGTAACCATCAGTTCTCAATAGTTTAGATTCTATTTCTTGGCTTTTTTCTATTTTTACCCTTTGTTAATTTGTTTTGTTTCATACATTCTAAACATAAGTGAAATCATATGGTATTTATCTTTCTATGACTGACCCATTTCACTTAGCATTATACTCTCTAGCTCCATCTATGTCATTGCAAATAGCAAGATTTCATTCTTTTATATGGCTGAATGATATTCCATTGTACTCTTAATAACTAGTACTAACATTAAGTTTTGTGGAAAATCCTGAAAATTCTTTTTATAAACACCATAATCACAATACATTCATCAATCTAAATAGGTGGCTATTTTATAATCTGTTAAAAATAAACATTCTGACTAAAAGTCAGTTCACCCTTGTGGATTATTCTATTAATCCACATATGGAATTTAAGAAACAAAACAGATGAACATAGGTAAAGGGGGGAAAAAGAGAGGCAAGTAAACCATAAGAGATTCAACTGTAAAGGACAAACTGAACGTTGATGGAGGGGGGGTGAACCGGGGATGGGCTAAGTGGGTGATGAGTATGAAGGAGGGCACTTGTGTTAAGCACTGAATCACTAAATTCAAATCCTGAAACCAATATTACACTATATGTTAACTAACTAGAATTTTATGAAAATTTGAAAAAAAAAGATTTTGATGGGATGAGCACTGGGTACTATACTATATGTTAGCAAATCAAACTTCAATTAAAAATGGATAGGAAATATCAGAAAGGTAGACAGAACATGGAAGACTCCTAACTCTGGGAAACGAACTAGGGGTTGTGGAAGGGGAGGAGGGCAGGGGGTGGGGGTGACTGGTTGGCGGGCAATGAGGGGGGCACCTGACAGGATGAGCACTGGGTGTTATTCTGTATGTTGGCAAATTGAACACCAATAAAAAATAAATTTATTATTAAAAAATTTTAAAAAGCATAAAGAATAAAAAAGAGAAAAAATGATTTAATTTAATTACAAAGAGATCTTAAAACATATTTCAGTTTAAAATCTGGCAAAGGGTGAAATGTTTTAAAAGAAAAAGTGTAAACATTTAAAAAGAAAGTTGCACACTTCCAACATGTTTAATATAGATAAATAGAATGGTCAAACTGTGGAAGGAGCCTTGGTGTCCATTGAAAGATGAATGGATAAAGAAGATGTGGTCTATGTTTACAATGGAATATTACTCAGCCATTAGAAATGACAAATACCCGCTATTTGCTTCGATGTGGAGGGACCTGGAGGGTATTGTGCTGAGTTAAATAAGTCAATCGGAAAAGGACAAACATTATATGGTCTCATTCATTTGGGGAATATAAAAATTAGTGAAAGGGAATAAAGGGAAAGGAGAAAAAAATGAGTGAAAATATCAGTGAGTGTGACAAAACATGACAGATTCCTAACTCTGGGAAATGAACAAGGGGTAGTGGAAAGGGAAGTGAGTGGAGGGTTGGGGTGACTGGGTGATGGGCATTGAGAAGGGCACTTGGCGGGATGAGCACTGGGTGTTATGCTATATGTTGGCAAATTGAACTCCAATAAAAAATAAAAAAATAAAAAAGATAAATAGAATGGAATGTTACCATAATATTTGTTTATAATTTAATTTAAAATGCTTATATGAAGTTTCTGTTATTGTGTGTATGCAATTTTTATATGATTGACCACTGTGCTTAAGTCCTAGAACAATACTTACATCACAAACACTGTATTAATTATCCACAATGCCCTACAGCAAGTTTATAGCATTTAAAGTTTTGAGAGGGACTTCTCAATACCAGTTCACTTTAGCATTAATCATTTTCAAATTTGGTGCTGAAGAATAAATCTCATCATACTGATGTTAAAACAGTTCCTATTTAGATTAATTTATAAATTATTTCATCTGTGATTTTACTAATGAAATAAATGGGTTCATATTCCAAATTTATAGTCTCTTACCAATGAACCTCAGATAATTATGAAATGAGAAAAAAGTATTTATTTTTAAATTTTCTTAATTTTAATGTTTTTAGTTATGTTAAAAACGTGATAATTTCATTTTTAACTACTAGTAGTGGCAAAGTGCTCTCAGAGATGTTATTGTGCTTATTATAATTAGGCTTGGCCCATGGAGGAAGGGGTAAAGAAACATGAATTTCTCCTGTACCAAAAGATGGCAGCAGAAATGTTCATTATTTCTAGTTTCTATTCATATCCACAAAAAGGCAGGCAGATAGATTCTACTTTAGTGTTACTCATATCCTGATCTGCCATTCTCTTTACTTTACGACCATCTCTTTTCGAACACTATGATTAGCTCCAATTTTTGTTCTAACAGTGTTATTACTAAGAATTAACATGAATTCCTGGTTTCCTGCCATTGATGAATAGGGAAATAACTTGTGCTTGAAATTCTTATATATGGATGGACCCATGCAAAAAGAGGGGTTTTCTATGGAAATCATCTCCCAAGTCCTTCCAGGTTTAGTGTCAATCCCTTATAGTGGGAAGTGTGAGAGAGCTCAGTAGCACAACTTTTTTTCTTTCCCACTGCTCCTTACAATGGCTGGTAGAGGCTGATAGCAATGCAAATTCGACAGTCAGATTTATTTTGCTTTAAGATACCTGATGCTTGGGGATCCCTGGGTGGCTCAGCGGTTTGGCGCCTGCCTTCGGCCCAGGGCCTGATCCTGGAGACCCAGGATTGAGTCCCATATCGGGCTCCCTGTATGGAGCCTGCTTCTCCCTCTGCCTCTCTCTCTCTGTCTCTCATGAATAAATAATTAAAATCTTTTTAAAAAATAAGATACCTGATGCCAAGAGTTGCTGCCTCTTCAAACTGCCATTAACCTCAAGGAGGGGATCTGGACAGAGAGAACTCTAGTTCCCTTTGGAGGGAATGACAGGGTAGGGAAATCACTAAGACTGAAGTACAATAGGCTCATAGGCAAGTTGTGAGCTAAAGATACCTACTGAGATCAAAGCTCCACCCCCTCTGCACTAGACTGTTCAGCTCACTATGACTCTCACAATATACTCAGTAACCAGGTAATCATTCTTCAAGTCATTCCAGATCTGTTACCTCTTTGTGGATAACCCTATCAACACACATGGATCAAGGATTCTCTGGAGGCTGAATGGGATTCCAGAATGATAGCCAACAATATATGTACCATCCATATGACTCAGGAACACTACCTGAAGAGGCAGTAAAGTAGGAACCTATCAGAATGCTCCAGGAAAAAGCCTTAGCATTAAAAAAATCTATTAGCTTATTTCCCCTTCTCCCTTCACAGCACCTTCTGGACCATAATAACTCAGTTCACCAACTGTTGCTCTCTTCAAGTCCATTCAGACAACTGCAGTGGGGCAGGGATATGGTGCTAGAATGAGGCTCTGGAGGGGGGCCTGCTGTTAAGCACAGAGGAGAAGGGGAAGGGTGGCCAAAGAAAAAACAAAGAGAAATGCAAAAAAAAAATAAATAAATAAAAGAAGGAATAAAGGCAGAAGGAAGGAAAGAAAGAAATTAAGGAAGGAGGGATGCCTAGGTGGCTCAGCAGTTGAGCATCTGCCTTTGGCTCAGAGCATGATCCCAGGGTTCTCTGCGAGGGGCCTGCTTCTCCCTCTGCCTATGTCTCTGTCTCTCTGTCTCTCTCTCTCTCTCATGAATGAAGAAATAAAATCTTTAAAAAAAGAAATTAAGGAAGTAGGAAAGAAAGCACAGACAGCAAGCACTTGTAACAGCTGCCAGGGCCCTTAAGCCACTGCTGTCCAAGGACAAGTGGGTACTGGCAGTACTTCCCCCAACAGACTCCTCCAGTCCCACTCACCCAGGCTCATGTCCCTTGTAGGGTAAAGCTATTTCCATGGTGACCTATGGGCACACAAATTAAGGTGGTCCATAATAGGAGTCATAGGAGTTCCACATACTCCAGGCCAGTGACCTCTCCATTAATTTCCTTTCTCCCTTAGTGTTGGACTTTGTCCAGTAGAATAATACTACCTTTTCTCTCTCCCCACACAGAAAAACAATCTCCTCTCCTTTCCCAAAATGCTCTGACAAATGTCTTTCCCCAACATACACTCTCCTCCTGCCTATACCTCTTCAATCATTGCCAGCATAAACACTAACTTAAATTCATGCTCAGAGGGCAGTTTTTCTGAAACAGGGGGCTTTTGGTCACTGGTGTCTTTTTTCCCCTTAACAATTTGTGTCATGAGGACTTCCCTCTCTTACTTAATACCTTCTGCTCTTCATTTGGGCTAGAAATATTTAGGTCCTTATGTTTCCTTCCATATGTATAGCCACTTCTAACAAAAGAAAACAGCTGGATGGTATTTTAAAAAGAAAGTTTCAAAATGCCGCCTTTAATAGCTTAAAGTAGAACTGCCTTAATGAAATCCACTAAGTTTATAATTAATAATATTAAATGTATTAATTGGGTTGTTTTTAAACTTTACTTCCATTAAAATTTTCTAACTAGCATAAAGTTCATTTTTAAGGTACCTAAAGACTATCCGAGAGATAACTAATGAGCGCTTTATAGAAGGAAAAATAAATCTTGAAAGGAAGTTTAGGATTACAGAAAAAATATATATGTAAATATTCCTGGTTAGATGGCTATAACATTCTTTCACTGATACATAGGAAACACACTTGATATCTAAAAAAAGTGAGGTACAGACTTTAATACTTCAATTTAGAAATGTGTGAGTTTAAGGTTTTCAAAATCATTCACTATCTGGCTATTTATTTAATTTAGGTGTTTTTATTTTATTTATTTATTTTTTTAAATAATAGATTTATTTTTTATTGGTGTTCAATTAGCCAACATACAGAATAACACCCAGTGCTCATCCAGTCAAGTGCCCCCCTCAGTGCCCGTCACCCATTCACCCCCACCCCCGCCTTCCTCCCCTTCCACCACCCCTAGTTCGTTTCCCAGAGTTAGGAGTCTTTATGTTCTGTCTCCCTTTCTGATATTTCCTACCCATTTATCTGGCTATTTATTGACATGTAAACGTGTTAGTCAATTAATCTGGAGGAGTTATAATTCCCTTACCCTAGAGCCATGAATTAACATAATTCTTGATACCACATCAACGTATCAGTTATATTTTGTTTCTCATGTATAACTGTTGACTTAAGCACAGAAAGTAAAATACAAAAAAATTACTAATGCCTTTTTCATCACACTGAGTTCAATTTTAGTCTTAATTATAGATACAATTATTAACAAAAGAGCTAATTTTCTACGAAATTCAGTGTATATTTTAGTTAAATAAGTTTTTGAAGGAAATTTAATTCTAATGTCAATTTCAATGTCTACTCATAGTTGAAACTAAAAGGAAAAGTAATGAAACTCCCTTTCTATGAGATTTCTCACCGTGTCTTTGGTTGCACACTTTTTTGAATTTAACACTACTATTTGGAAGATTAATTTTCTTCTCCAGAGTTCCCCATCAACTGATCTCCCCACATTCTCTGTACCTCACCTGCCACAACACCATGGATTCTGTTGCCAGGAGACAAAGAATATTACTGTTGCATCATTAATGCTCTTACAGTTAAAAAATATTTTCAAATGAGAAATTTGTATAAGGCAATTCTAAGTATGAAATCTCAAAAAAATCCAGTGCTACACAGGATATATTAAAGATTAAGAATGTATTCATTATGTTACTTTGAATTTAATAAAAAATAGTAACAATAAATAGATACCCATACAAAAGGAGAGAAAATGAGGGGGAAAAATCAGAGAGGGTGACAGAACATGAGAGACTCCTAACTCTGGGAAATGAACAAGGGGTAGTGGAAGGGGAGGTGGGTGGGGGTATGGGGTGACTGGGTGACAGACACTGAGGAGGCACTGGATGGGATGAGCACTGGGTGTTATACTATATGTTGGCAAATCGAACTCCAATAAAAACATATACAAGAAACCTCCCAAAAAGCCAAAACCAAAAACAAACAAACAAACAAAAAAAAAAACAAAACAAAAAACAAAAAGCCAACAGGAAATAACAAGTGTTGGTGAGGATGTGAAGAAATCAGAACCCTCCCCAGGGCGTGATCCTGGAGACCCAGGATAGAGTCCTATGTCAGGCTCCCTGCATGGAGCCTGCTTCTCACTCTGCCTGTCTCTCTCTCTCTCTCTCTCTCTCTCTCTCCCCCTCTCTCTCTGTCTCTCATTAATAAATAAATAAAATCTTTAAAAAATTGGAACCCTTGTACACTGTTGGTGGGAATGTAAACTTGGGTATTTATTATGGCAAATATGATGGCAGTTCCTCAAACATATAATTCCCATATGATCCAGCTACTCCACATCCGAATATATACTCAAAAAATTGAAAGCAAGGTCCTCGAAAGAGAATTGTACACCTGTGTTCATAATAGCATTCTTCACAATAGCCAAGAGGTGGAGGCAACCCGGGATCTATCAGTGGATGAACGGATAAACAAAATATAGCAGATGCATACAATGAAAGATTATTCAGTTATTAAAAAGAAATGAAGTTCTGACACATGGATGAACCTTGAGGACATTATGCTAAGTGAAATAGCGAGTGACAAAAAGACAAATACGGTGTGATTCCCACTTATATGAAATATCTAGAGTGGTCCATTTATAGAGACAGAAAGGGGAATTATGGTTGCCAGGGACTGGGGAGAGGAGGAAATGATATTTTGTTGCTTAATGAGAATAGGGTCTCAGTTTTACAAGATGCAAAGGATCTGGAGATTGATTGCACAACAAATACACTTAACATTACTGAACTGTACACCTACAAATAATTAAGATGGTAAGTATTATATAATGTGTACTTTTCTAGAAATTTTTAAAAGCCTATCAAAAAATACTTAACTATGTTTCCAGAAATGTGAGGTGGTGAGATATTACATCATTTATCATATTTGAGACAATTTTTCTCTGTGAACCTTGACTTCTGTACTTCAACCTCTAACTATGTCTACCTGGTTACCACAAAAATTAACCTGACAGCTATCAAATAAAAAAATGTACACACAGAACCAAATATTATTTTGTAATCGTCTATATGCAAAATCAAAATTAAGTTGTAGTTTTCTGGAATGCAAACTTTGAGGACATACTATTTAATTTTCATCACCCAAATGAACATTGTTTTGAAAATCCTTGAACAGTTACAAAGTATTGTAGTTGTTTAGCATTTGATATTTGTTCTGAATGCCAAAAATTAATATAAAACCATTTTAAGAGAGAGTTCTTTCCAACATAAAGTCATGTTATAGTATGACCAGTTAATAGAAATCATCACATAATTGTTTTTAATAAAAATATCAAAATTGAGAAAATAGGCAAGCAAATAGATTATAGGCAGGAAATTATTTTTCAAAGCCAATGATCCAAAGGACATGTTTTGGATAACCAATGTAGTCATTTTGCTGTGAAATGTAAAAGGTAATTAGTATACACTTTGGAAGGGCCAAAGATGAAATAAGATAGTTTCTCAATTTTCTCTTGGCACTACAACATATATCAAAGGAAGAAGAAAAAATTAACACCATCTAAGAGTATAAATCATGTATATGAAGAGATAATGTTAATCAGAACTTAATTTGAATAGGAAAATATCTCTGTAAAATTTCTAAAGGAAAACATAGAAATTATATGTTCCTGATATATAATAATGATACAGATCTTAAAATTTTACTTTTTGAGTACAGAATTTTTAAACATGTAATTAAACGGTAAAAATTACAAAAATTATACAATGCTCATAATATGTCAGGTACTAAGTGCTTTAATTAACTCACTTAATTCTCACTGAGAAAAATTATAATCAGAAGGCTCGGGATTCATGTAAAAGAAACAGAACGAGTCTTACAAATAATTTAATGAATAGAATAATAGATAAAATAGCCCAGGATTAACTAAGAGACCAATAGGCACAAGTTGGGGGAGGGATTTTAAGTAGAATTAAAAAGTTAAAACAATGTAGTAATAAAAGAAGACAATACATGTAAGAGTGAATAAGATGAAAAGAGTCTTAGGAAAATAAAAATACAAAAGAGAAGTCAAAAGACAACTATCACTAGGTAGCTGTTTAGTGATCCAAATGTCTGATTTAAGTCCCATTGGTTCCAAGCTTAAAATTCCCAATTCAACTAATTGTGCCATATCTCCTTATTAAAAATTTTTATTGGAGTTTAATTTGCCAACATATAGCATAACACCCAGTGCTCATCCAGCCAAGTGCCCCCCTCAGTGCCCATCACTCAGTCACCCCAACACCCTGCCCACCTCCCCTTCCACTACCCCTTGTTCATTTCCCAGAGTTAGGTGTCTCTCATGTTTTGTCACCCTCACTGATATTTTCACTCATTTTCTCTCCTTTCCCTTTATTCCCTTTCACTAATTTTTATATTCCCCAAGCCATATCTCTTTTGACTCAGTTCGATACATTAAAAAATCATTAAAGATCCTTTTCTCAAACAGAAGAGATTTTAAAACTTATTGAGTGAATTGTCACATTTTCGGGCAATTCAATTCCTTCCCTGAGCTCCTAAGAAAAGTGATAGAGGAATCATGCTCTGGAGAGCCAGAAAGGTAGATATCAAGATAATGGACATTGGATGTGGTAGAGAAAGGGAAAAAGCATTCTTATATGGGTTTTGGAAAATGAGCTGCTAGGGAACAAAAAACCCCTCAATATCTGAAGTACATCTTTGACCAGTTATATCTATCCTGAATGAAAACTATCTATTGTCAGCTAAGAGCTAGTTGAATAAAAAGCAGTAACATTTCCCTGGCGGGCATATCAGGATGAACAGTTTGCTTAATATTTTTCATTTCACCTTCTTTTACCAGTAAAATGTTGCTATATTTTGTTTTTTAAAAGCTTTATAATAGGGACACCGGGGTAGCTCAGTGCTTGAGCATCTGTCTTTGGCTCAGGGCATGATCCCAGGGCTCCGGGATTGAGTCCTGCATCCAGCTCCCTGTGAGAAGCCTGCATCTCCCTCTGCATATGTCTGTGTCTCAAAAATAAATAAATAAACAAACAAATATATAAAAAATAAAATCTTTTAAAAAAGCTCTACTATGTTTTAGAGTGGAGAGTTCAGCGTGATTTTAATATTTATTTTTGCCTTTTTGTTTCACACAGATTGACTGGCCTTTTAAAAATATTTTTATTGGAGTTCAATTTGACAACATATAGCATAACACCGAATGCTCATCCTGCCAAATCCCCCCTCAGTGCCCATCAGCCAGTCACCCCAAAACCCCACCCACCTCATCTTCCACTACCCCTTGTTCATTTCCCAGAGTTGGGTGTCTGTCACATTTTGTCACCCTCATTTATATTTTCATTCATTTTCTCTCCTTTCCCTTTATACCTTTTTACTAATTTTTATATTCCCTAAATGAATGAGACCATATAATGTTTGTCCTCTCTGATTGACTTACTTCACTCAGCATAATACTCTCCAGTTCTATGCACATTGAAGCAAATGGTGGGTATTTGTCTTTTCTAATGGATGGGTCATATTCCATTGTACACATATACCACATCTTCTTTATCCATTCATCTTTCGATGGACACCGAGGCTCCTTCCACGGTTTGGCGATTTTGGACATTGCTGCTGTAAACATTGGGGTGCAGGTGTCCTGCCGTTTCACTGCATCTGTATCGTTGGGGTAAATCCTCAGCAGTGCAATTGCTGGGTTGTAGGGCAGATCTATTTTTGACTCTTGGAAGGAACTGCACACAGTTTTCCAGAGCGGCTGTACCAGTTCACAATTCCGCCAACAGTGCAAGAGAGTTCCCCTTTCTCCACATCCTCTCCAACATTTGTTGTTTCCTGTCTTGTTAATTTTTCCCATTCTCACTGGTGTGAGGTGGTATCTCATTGTGGTTTTGATTTGTATTTCCCTGATGGTCAGTGATGCAGAGTATTTTCTCATGTGCTTGTTGGCGATGTCTATGTGTTCCACTGTGAAATTTCTGTTCATGTCTTTTGCCCTTTTCAGATTGGATTGTTTGCTTCTTTGCTGTTGAGTTTCATAAGATCTATATAGATCTTGGATACTAGCCCCATATCTGATATGTCATTTACAATATCTTCTCCCATTAGGTAGGTTGTCTTTGAGTTTTGTTGACTGTTTCTTTGCTGTGCAGCTTTTTATCTTCATGAAGTCCCAATAATTAATTTTTGCTTTTATTTCCCATGCCATCAGGATGTAGCTTGCAAGAAGTTGCTGTGGCCGAGATAAAAAACGGTGTTGCCAGGAAGCCTGGGTGCCTCAGCGGTTTAGTGCTGCCTTCAGCCCAGGGCGTGATCATGGAGACCCAGATCGAGCCCCACGTTGGTCTCTCTGCATGGAACCTGCTTCTCCCTCTGCCTGTGTCTCTGTTTCTCTCTCTCTCTCTCTCCGTCTGTCATGAATAATTTTTTAAAAGGAAAAAAATGGTGTTGCTTGTGTTCTCCTCTAGGATTTTGATGGATTCTGTCTCACATTAAGATCGTTCATCCATTTTAATTTTATCTTTGTGTATGGTGGAAGAGAATGGTCTAGTTTCCTTCTACTGCACGTGGCTGTCCAATTTTCCCAGCACCGTTTATTGAAGAAACTGTCCTTTATCTATGGGATAGTCTTTCCTGCTTTGTCGAATATTAGTTGACCATAGAGTTGAGGAGCCATTTCTGGATTCTCTATTCTGTTCCATTGATGTATGTGTCTATTTTGGTGCCAGTACCACACTGTCTTCATGATCACAGTTTTGTAGTACCACTTGAAATGTGACATTGTGATGTCCTCGGCTCTGGTTCTCTTTTTCAATATTCCCCTGGCTATTAGGGGTCTTTTCTGATTCCACACAAATCTTAAGATGACTTGTTCCAACTCTCTGAAGAAAGTCCATGCTATTTTGATAGTGATTGCATTAAATGTGTAAATTGCTGGATAACATTGGCATTTTCACAACATTAATTGTTCCAATCTATGCGCATGGAATATTTTTCCAACTCTTTGTGTCTTCCTCAATTTGTTTCATAAGTGTTTTGTAGTTTTTAGGGTATTGATCCTTTCCCTCTTTGGTTAGGTTTATTCCTATGTATCTTACGCTGTTCGTGCAATTGTAAATGGGATTGACTCCTTAATTTCTCTTTCTTCAGTCTTATTGTTAGTGTATAAAAATGCCACTGATTTCTGGGCATTGATTTTGTATACTGCCATACGGCCAAATTGCTATAGGAGTTTCTAACAATCTTGGAGTCGAGACTTTTGGGTTTTTGTATGGACAGTATCATGTCATCTGCGAAGAGGGAGATTGTGACTTCTACTTGTCCAATTTGAATGTCTTTTATTTCTTTTTATTGCCTGATTGCTGAGGCAAAGATTCTAGTACTATGGTTAATGGCAGTGGTGAGAGTGAACATCCCTGTCATGTTCCTGATCTTAGGGGAAAGGCTCCCAGTGCTTCCCCGTTGAGAATGATATTTGCTGTGGGCTTTTCGTAGATGACTTTTAAGATGCTGAGGAATGTTCCCTCTATCTCTACACTCTGAAGAGTTTTGATCAGGAATGGATGCAGTATTTTGTCAAATGTTTCCTTTGCATCTATTGAGAGGATCTTGTGGTTCTTGTTTTTTCTCTTGTTGATATGATCTATCACATTGATTGCTTTATGAGTGTTGAACCAGCCTTGCATCCCGGGGATAAATCCTTATTGGTCATGGTGAATAATTTTCTTAATGTATTGTTGGATCCTATTGGCTAGTATGTTGTTGAGAATTTTTGCATCTGTGTTCATCAGGGATATTGGTCTGTAATTCTCCTTTTTGGTGGGGTCTTTGGTTTTGCAATTAAGGTGATGCTGGCCTCATAGAACGAGTTTGGAAGAATTCCATTCCTTTCTATCTTTTTGAACTGCTTTAGTAGAATAGGTATTGATTCTTCTTTAAACGTTTGATAGAATTTCCCTGAGAATCCATCTGGCCTTGTACTTTTGTGTCTTGGGATGTTTTTTTTATGACTGCTTTAATTTCTTCCATGGTTAGTGGCGTGTTTAGGTTTCCTTTTCTTCTGATTCCAGTATTGGCACTTTGTGGTTTTCCAGAAATGCATCCATTTCTTTTAGATTGCCTATTTTATTGGCATATACCTGCTCAGAATACCTGTTTAAAATCGTTTTATTTGCTTGGAATTGTTTGTGATCTATCCTTTTCCTTTTTTTAATTTTTATTTTATTTATTTTTTTATCTCTCCTTTTCCATTCGTGATTATATTAATTAGAGTCTTTTCTCTTTTCCTTTTAATAAGGTTGGCTAATGGTTTATATATCTTATTAATTTTTTAAAGAACCAAGTCCTGGTTTTGGTGATCTGTTCCACAGTTCTTCTGGTCTCTATTTCATTGAGTTCTGCTTGAATCTTTCTCTCTCTTCTGCTTGGCGTTGGTTTTATTTGCTGTTTTTTCTTCAGTTTTTTTAGGTGCGAGGTTAGCTTGTGTATTTGAGTTTTTTTCCAATTGTTTGAGGGATGCTTGTATTGCGATGTATTTCTCTCTCAGGCCTGCTTTTGCTGTATCCAAATATTTTGATCAGTTGTATCTTCATCCTTATTAGTTTCCATAAAACTTTTAATTCTTCTCTAATTTCCTGGTTAACCCTTTCATCTTTTAGCAGGATGCTATTTAACCTACACGTGTTTGTGTTTCTTCCTAATTTCTTCTTGTGATTGAGTTCAAGTTTCTTTTTTTTTTATTTTTTTTTTATTTTTTTTTTAATTTTTATTTATTTATGATAGTCACAGAGAGACAGAGAGAGAGGCAGAGACACAGGCAGAGGGAGAAGCAGGCTCCATGCACCGGGAACCCGATGTGGGATTCGATCCCGGGTCTCCGGGATCGCGCCCTGGGCCAAAGGCAGGCGCCAAACCGCTGCGCCACCCAGGGATCCCTGAGTTCAAGTTTCAAAGCATTATGGCCTGAAAATATGCAGGGGACAATCCCAATCTTTTGGCATCGGTTGAGACCTGATTTGTGACCCAATATGTGGTCTATTCTGAAAAAAGTTCCGTGCACTTGAAAAGAATGTGTATTCAGTTGTGTTTGGATGTAAAGTTCTGTAAATATCTGTGAAATCCATCTGGTCCAATGTATCCTTTAAAGCCCTTGTTTCCTTGGCGATGTCGTGCTTAAAATATCTGTGATTTGCAGAAAGTGCCGTGTTGAAGCCTCCCAGTATTAGTGTATTATTATCTAAGTATGTCCTTACTTTGGTTATTAATTGAATGATATTCATGGCAGCTCCCACATTCAGGGCATCAATATTCATGATTGTTAGATCCTCTTGTTGGATAGATCCTTTAATTATGATATATTTCCCTCTTGATGTCTTACTACAGTCTTTCGGATAAACTTTAATCAATCTGATATGAGGATGGCTACCCCTGCTTTCTTTTGAGGATCATTTGAATGGTACATGGTTCTCCAACCTTTCGTTTTCAGGGTGTAGTTGTCCTTAGGTCTAAAATGTGTCTCTTGTAGACAGCAAAGAGAAGGGTCTTGCTTTTTTTTCCAGTCTGAAACCCTGCATCTTTTGATGGGATCATTAAGCCCATTCGTGTTCAGAGATACTTTGGAAAGATGTGTATCATAATACCTATTCAGTCCCTGTTTTTCTGGAGTATTTCTTTGGGCATCATCTTTCTTTTACAGAGTTCCCCTTAGTATTTATGGCAGAGCTAGTTTGATGTTCACATATTCTTTTAGTTTCTGCCTATCTTGGAAGCTCTTTATCTCTCCTTCTATTCTGAATGAGAGCCTTGCTGGATAAAGTATTCTTGGCTACATGTTCTTCTCATTTAGGACCCTGAATATATCCTGCCAGCCCTTTCTGGCCTGCCAGGTCTCTGTGAAGACATCTTCTGTTATTCTAATATTTCTCCCCATATAATTTAGGGATCTCTTTTTTCTTGCTGCTTTAAGGATTTTCTGTTTACCTTTGGAATTTGCAAGTTTTACTATGAAATGTCGAGGTGTTGAATGGTTTTTCTTGGTTTTACAGGGGGATCTATCTCCTTATTCTGATTGCCTGTTTCCCTCCCAACGTTAGGGAAGTTCTCAGCTATGATTTGTTCAAATATGCTTTCTAGTCCTCTGTCCCTTTTGGCACCCCCTGGAACTCCAATTAAACGTAGATTTTTCCTTCTGAGGCTGTCATTTATTTCCTTTAACCTTTCCTCATGATCTTTTAATTGTTTTTCTCTTTTGTCTTCAGCTTCCTTCCTTGCCATCAACTTGTCTTCCTTCTCACTCTCTTTCTTCTACCTCATTAATCCTCATCGTTTGGACCTTCAGTTTGGATTGTTTCTCATTTAATTGATTTTTAATTTTGGCTTAATTAGATCTAAATTCTGCAGTCGTGAAGTCTCTTGAATCCATTATGCTTTTTTCCAGAGCCACCTGTAGCTTTATAATTTTGCCTCTGAATTGGGTTTCTGACACCAACTTGTAATCCAAATTCTGTAACTCTGTGGCAGAGAATAATGTTTCTGATTCTTTCTTTTGTGGTGAACTCTTCTTTCTAGTCATTTTGCTCAGTGCAGAGTGGGTAAAAATGAGTTGTACTGGAAAAAGGAAGGGAAAAAAAGGAGGGGGATCCTCTTGTTCTTTATAGTGTAAATCGGTGTTTTCCAGTGCTGCTTCGTGAGGAACTTACTCTTCTCCTCTCCTTCCAGCTGTATTCTGGGGGAGGGACCTGCTTTGCTGATTCTCAGGTGTGTGTACATGGGGGAACTGCCCGCCCCCATCTCCCCCCCCCCCGCCAGTTGCACAGCTCAGTGGGAACTCTTTATCCTGTGTGGTCCCTATTTCCTGGTGGCCCAGCTCTGTCCCAGGCACAGGGTGACACCAAGAGGAACAACCACACTGGTGGTGGCCAGCTCTCCAGCCCTGGAATCAGCTCCAGCAGTAACTACTGCAACCTCCCAGTCTGCACTGGCCTAGATGCTCCAGGGGCGGGGGATGCTGATCTGCACAGCTTGAGGGGGCCCAGTTGCAGTAGAGACCTTGCTGTTCTGTGCCCTCCCCACCTCTGCCAGTCCCGTGGGGAGTGCTGGATAGTGGGTTGTTTCCCCCGGTGCCCTAGGATCTGGGACCTGTGCTGCTGGAATCGCACTGCCAGGCCATGGCTCCTGAAAGGAGCAGGGCACAGCCCCCTCTGCCAAGACCCGCCTCCTGATCTCCTGTGGCCCCACGGCAGGCTCGCCCTAGCCCTTTACTGAGCAGGGCTGCGGTGTCTGGCGCTCTCCCCTTGGGTGCACTTCCTCTGTTAGTGACTCTGGGAGACTGGGGGCTCCACTGCCCCTCCTGCAGTTCTTCCTGAGTTCACTGCTAAGTGCCATTCCGTCCGGGATTAATCCAGTGTGGATTTTTAAAGTTCCTGCTTCTCTGGGACTAGACTTTCCTGTCCTGGAGGCTTTTGCCGCCTGGTCCTAGGGTGGCTCCTCGCGGGGCCCCCCCACTTGATTCTTTATTTTTTTCCACCTTTCTACCTTGTTAGAAGCACAAACTCTCTCTCTGTAGTGTTCCAGCTGTTATCTCTTTAAATCTCATGTCAAATTAATAGGTTTTCAGGATGATTTGAAAGTTATCTAGGTAAGTTAGTGAGGATAGCTGACTTGGGGACCCTACTTCTTCACCATCTTGCCCAGCCCCTGATTGACTGGTCCTTAAAAGCAGACACTCCCTGGAGTAAACTCAAAGATCTGAGTTCACACTTGGTCAACAACTTTAATATACAAAATCAGATGCCAATATCCATCTAATATCATTTGGGCAAGGGAAATGAGTAAGAGCAAACTGAAGGTATCAAAATATCTTGGATAAGAAATTAGAACATTTTAAACAACAGGAAGTTATTGTGACGCAGTATAAGGCTCTGCTTTTAGCCTCTAATTTATCTTTGTATACCAACTACTCTCTACTGATTTTTAAAACAACTAGATAGGCACTGGGAGTGAAGATAAAGATGGAACTATATAAATGCTACTATAACCCCTTCTCTGAATCGGTTTGGTGTTGGCAGGGCATCTTTTAAATATCAAAAGTTTTCAGATATTAGAAAGGCAATATGGGAGTACATAGCATATATTATATAACATCTCCACTGGGATCTGGAGTAGCACCTACTAATAAATACTTTTAATATTTTAATGGGAAACATGACTATTCACACCAAAGGGACTAAATAAATATAATAATTAGCATCTCATATTTCTAGGCTTTGCTATCAAACCAGTTCATGCTAAGTCAGACGTTGCCACCAAAATTTTAGATTTTCCAAAATTTAAAAAAAAATTCTCAATTGTGGATAAGGGACTATGGATCCATATATAAAGTCTGATTTTAATTAGGATAGTAGTCTATAGTTGAGAAAAACAGTTAAGAATCCCAATAATTCCAATTCTTATTTATACATCTATTATCCAAAGCCAGAGTTTTGTTTATAATATTTATGATAAATATTTTTTGAATTTTTATAATTACACTCGAATTTCACTGATGGAACCCATATACATAGTCAATACTTTTAAACTGAAATTTTACCTGACTACAATCAGTCATTAATTCATCTTAATCATATTTCCTCATATTTCAACAACTATCCAGTGTTTACAAATTATGTTTACATATATCATAAGCCTGAAAAGTAGGTGGGACTGCTACTATAATGTCATTTCATGGATGGTGGAAATATATTCATAGTTTCAGTGCTAAACACATTGTATAGAAAAACAAAACATTGTGGATAGGTCCAAGAGTTAGAAATCTGTGGAGGAATGGCTAAGGAATGTTTATTCATGTGCTCAGTGCCTTAATGCCCAATGCAAGACCTCTCAGAGTGCCCTCTTCTACTTAAAGATACAGCTTTTCACCTGGCTTTGAGACATAATTCATTACCCTCACAGCAGAAAAAAGATGTAACCAGAACCCTGATTCATTACTTTATTAATTAGTATTTCCAGCATAGACATATACAAGCAATACTATTTGGTACAATTACTTCTCATTATTAAAGAATACAATGCTCTTCATCATGCTTTACTTTTGCACAAGTAATGTCTCATAGCTGACTTTCATCCCATAAAAGAAATTACATTCAGAAATAAAAAGGAAAGATCATTTATAATAAGATCTAAGAGTTGTAAAAGACCTAAAATCCATCTAGTCCAATCATCCAACCAATTATTGAATTCTCCATGCAACAGGCCTGCCTAACATGCATACAAATCCAACTCTAAATATCCCCCAATGACAAGTAATAAACTCTAAAGCAACCCATTACAGCTTTGGATAGCTCTTTCAGAAAGTTCTTATACCTAACTGAAATCTGTCATTCTGTTACTTTTACCCAGTAGTTCTAGTTTTACTGCTTAGGTGGGTAGATGAAAAGTTATTTTTCATTACCACGAACACTCTTCAAATATTTGAAGACTGTATTTTCAGGTCTCCCATGAGGTATCTTTCCATTAAGCAATAAATAACCTAATTTCTCCAACAATGCTTTATATTGCATGGTTTTGAATCTCTTTAACATACTGATCACAATATTCTGAACATGCTCCAGTTCTCCTGCTTTTCTGTTTATGTATTCAATAGATTTTACTAAGTAACATTCACATGTCTATAGACCCCTTAAAAGTACAGCATACATTACAGAGATTCCTATATTAAGTTATGTATTTTACTATACATTATGACTGTTGGTAACCACTGTATTCTATTTTTAAGAGAAGAAGTGCTTAATTAGTAAAAATGTATTCAAGAAAAAGCTGCTGGTAGAAAATGTAAATAAATAAAATGATGCATTTTAGGTATAATTTGTAAGGTAAAACAAGTTACCTATTTGGGTGTTGAGCCTTAATTCAATTTTATAACTTAAAACTCCTGATTGTCAAAAAGTTTAACTATGTAACAGTTTATGAGAGATCTAGATAATGTGATTCATTGTCATAGATATTAAAACTATATCATCATTATAATTATTATTATTATTATTATTATTATTATTATTATTATTTCCTTGTGTGTTCCCATGTGTGCTCCACTCTTTCTCTCACCTCTCCCTGGGACCAGGGTTCCCTCCCTTCCATAGCACCAGTTACCCCTAGTAAGCAGAAGTGTGAAAGAAATTTAAGTGTTTATGTTGCAAAGGAGAAAAGAAAATATCAAGCTGTCATTGACATCAGAGGTATATTTTAAGAGAGAGAAAAACACAGAAAGAAAATAAACTAAGACCTATAAGTCAGCAAAAATCCAGCTAAGCTGGCTGAGATGTATATAATGACTAGTTTAGGATTAATATCAGAGAAAGAAGGTAGGTAGAACATAAATACAAACAATTATGAAAAAATTGATTTATTCTTAACAAGGTAGTCTATGAAGTAGTGAATATAGTAGACCACCAATACTCAAACATTTTGGCCTCAGGACATCGTTACACTCTTAAGAACTGAGGAACCCAAGAGCTTTTGCTTACGTGGATTATATTTATACATATTTACCCATCAGAAATGAAAATAGAGAAATTAATTTTAAAAACCCAAAATTCCAATTTGCACTTGCAAGCTTACATTTCTTCCTTTGGCAATGAATACTGTCAGTTGCCTTGCTTGAAGTGAGAGAGACACCATTCACTTTTGAAAATATGTCTGCCAAAAGTACAAGTCAGAATAACCAAAGTTTGTTGGTAGTTCTTTCAAATAAAAATGATATTCCATGAAAAAAAAGTGACTAGGAAAGTCCCATGGTTCAAACGATCTTATAAGTGCTTTTTCTTATGAAATAAGAAATTAATAATAATAATAATGATAATAATAATAATAATAAGGCTGCTTATATGCTATGACAACCATCATACTTGGTAACTTGGTATGAGGAAGTGCTTTCTGCTCGTTTTCTACTCTGCTGTATAGATTATTAAATAGATGTATACTCAAAGGTCTAATCTAATAAAATTAATAATTTTAGTGCTTCCTCAGGGACATTAAATGAAAATGGCTTCCCCCCAAGTGCATTGTGGTAAAGAATACAAATGGTGGCTCTCTAGTATAGTACCAGTGCTTTGATTCATGCTAAGGCAGTAGTACTTTCCCTCATCATTGCTTTTGCACCACTGTGCAAATGTCAACATAGTGTATAGTGAAAATAATGTTTTAGCACTATGAAAACAGTTTTGATCTCATGGACTCATACAAGTGTCTCAGGGATTCCTTGGATCCTTGGACTACAATTTGAGAATCACTACAAAGGACTATACTTAAAAGCATGAGTTTCTCATTCATTTTTATTTGAACCCAAAACTCATTTTAGGTTACCATATGTATTCTTAATGAAATTGTAAATACTTTTATTTAATTAAAAGCTTTTTGTGGTTGATCTTATGAGAAAAGGGGGAACTACAATCCAGTAGGTATTTTCAATTCCAAAACTTATCTACACTTGAGAACCATAAAATTCTCTACTGCCACTTGGATATAGCAAACCCACATTACAAGGCAGGACAAAGATGAATGGAAAATATATAGTAAATACAAAATACTATTTCACTGGGTATGGTGGTAATTTAAAATGAAACAAACAATTAGAAAGAAAAATCTATAAAACTCAAAAAGAATAATTTTAAATAAGTTTTGATTTTATAAGATTAAAAAAGCAGCAAAGGAGCTAAGATGGCAGAGTAAGAGGAGGACTCCAGACTTGCTTAGTTCCTTGGAACACAGCTAGGTAAATATCAAATCATTCTGAATACCCATGAAATCAATCTGAGGACTGATGGACCAAACTGCACAACTAGAGGGAGAGCAGAGGCCACATTGTGGAAGATAGGAGATACAGAGATGTGGTTTGGGGGGGGTAGGGATGGCTGGTCTATAGAGGGGAGGGAGCCCTGGTCTCAGAGAGAGGTGAGAGAAAGAGAGGAGAGCACAGGGGAACGCAGAAGGAAAACACTTCCCCAAAGCCATTGACTGGAAAAACAAGAGTGGTTGACTTTCATGAGTATTGGAACCAGTGGTGCTCAAAACCTAGAGTTTATTTTTTATTTTTTTAAAGATTTTATTTATTTATTCATGAGAGGCACACAGAGAGAGAGAGAGAGAGAGAGAGAGAGAGGCAGAGACACAGGCAGAGGGAGAAGCAGGCTCCATGCAGGGAGCCTGATGTGGGACTCGATCCCGGGTCTCCAGGATCACGCCCTGGGTTGAAGGCGGCGCTAAACCACTGGACCACCAGGTCTGCCCAAAACCTAGAGTCTAGAGGTCTGTTCCATGGCTGGTATAAAGCCCTAAGGCACTACAGTGCTCCCATAGAGAAACCAAGAAGGTAACTGGGGGCAGAGGACATGATCTGTGGATCACCTGAGACATATCAGTAGACATGTTTCCCCTTCTTGGAATGCATCTGAGAGAGGCGGCATTGCAACTCCAGGGACAAAGGAGCCAGTAGGTGCTATTTCCAGTCCACCCTCAGCATAGGTGCAGAGACACCTGCTGAAGGTGGCTAACCCGGAGACTGGTTCTTTAGTGTACTTTGCTCCAAGCCCCACACTCCTGCACTCTGGTGTGAATGCCCTTCTGAATTAAACCTACATCAATCCCAGTGCAGCAAGACACATCCCCAGAAGACCAGTTGAGGTCCTCACCACACCACATCAAACTAAAGATTGCAGTTTTAAACTCAGCCAGTCTGTCTGGGATAGAGTTCAAAGTGCACTATGCGGGTTCAGGCAGGCAAGCAACCTGGACACAGACACATGAAAAAAAGTGATCAGTAAACACATATGATGAATGAAGGGAAATTATTTGCTGTTCTGGGAGGGCTTCTCTGACAGCAGAGAGAACGAACTCCCCTATCCAGGGACAAAGGAGCTGGTTAGTGCATTCCCCTCCTCCTTTCAGCATAAAATAACTTCAATAAACAGTGTAGTGCCAACACTGGCTGCTTCAGTTGTTCACAACAAATCCCAATGCCCTGTGCTCTGCTGGTATTGTTCTTCCCAAGAAAGTGGGCCTTAGAATCAGTGCAGGAGGTCTCATCCTCTGAAGACCAGCACAAACCCTTGGACACATCACATCTGTCTATTGACCATAGAGTTCTGCAAAGCTTCAGCTCTAGAGATAATAGTTTCAGGTCTCTTTTAATAAGAAGATCAGAGCATACGTAGTTAAAACTCACCACACTCTGGCCAAGGTCCGAACACTCCCCACTACAGGAAAGGAGAAACCCTGCAGAGGACTGACTTGAGGGATAACATAACACAGCCACAGAGTGCATGCAGCATACACCAGAAACAGCAAGAGGCCTTGGAAATATAATTCATATTCCTTCTTCTTCATAAAGCCATTACTCTCAGGAGCAGGAAACATAGCAGGCTTTCCTGACACAGAGAAGTGTCCTACACAAAATGAAAAGACAGAAGAATTCATTGTAAAAGAAAGAACAAGGAAAGCTCATGGTCAGGAATTGAATCAAAACACATATAAGTAATATGCCTGATCCAGAATTTAAAGCAAGAATCAAAAGAGTACTAGTTGGTTGTGAGAAAAGTATAGAAGACAACAAGGAGTCCATTACCACAGAGATAAAAAGAATTTAAAACTAATTAGGCTGAAATGAAAAAATGCAATAACTGAGATTTAAAAAAGACTGGATGGAAGAACAAAAGAATGGAAGAAGTAGAAGAATGAATAAATGATATAGAAGATAGAATTACGGAAAATAATGAAGCTAATAAAAAGAAAGAAAAATATTATATCATGAAAGAGACATAGGGAACTGAGTGCTTTCGTGAAACAATAACATTAATATCATAGGAGTCCCAAGAAAAGAAGAGAAAAGAGAGGGCATAAGGGTTATTTGAGGAAATTATAGATGAAGATTTCCCACTCTGGGGAAGTTCTGTGGTTCTTTGAAAACTCAACAAATCTGATAAGGATTCGAAATCCAGGAAGCACAGAGAACTCCTATCAAAATCAACAAAAGGAGGCCAATGCCAAGACATATTGTAGTTAAATTTGCAAAATATAGAGATAAAGAAAAAAATCCTATAAAGAAGCAAGACAAAAGAAGTCCCCAACTTACCAGGGAGGACAAATAAGGTAAGCAGCAGATATTTCCAAAGAAACCTGGCAGGTCAAAGAGAGTAAGGGACATGATATATTCTGTGTGTGGAATGGAAATATCTACAGCTAAGAATACTCTATACAGCAAACCTATCATACAGACTAGAATAGGTAAAGAATTTTCAAGACAAACAAAAACTAAAGGTATTCATGACCACTAAAGTAGACCTGCAAAAAATATTAAAAGGGACTCTTTGGGGACAAAAGCTAGAAAGGAACAGAGAAAATCTCTAGAAACAACAATAAAACAAGCAATAAAATTACAATATATTCATATATATCAATAATTACTGGGTGGGGCAAGATGAGGAAAAGTAGGGTCCCCAAGTCACCTGTCCCCACCAACTTACCTGGATAACTTTCAAATAATCATGAAAACCTACGAATTCAGTCTGAGATTTAAAGAGAGAATAGCTGGAATGCTACAGTGAGAAGACTTTGCGCATTTATCAAGTACAACTTGTTTTTGGCCACTCTGAACTGAGCAAAATGACTAGAAGGAAAAACTCAGCACAAAAGAAACAGTACTCTCTCCCACAGAGTTACAAAATTTGGATTACAATTCAATGTCATAAAGCTAAATCAGAAGCACAATTATAAAGCTACTGGTGATTCTGGAAAAAAGCATAAAGGATTCAAGAGACTTCATGACTGCAGAATTTAGATTTAATCAGGCTGAAATTAAAAATCAATTAAATAAGATGCAAAAAAACTGGAGGTCCTAACAATGAGGGTTAACGAGGTAGAAGAACGAGTGAGTGACATAGAAGACAAGTTGATGGCAAGGAAGGAAACTGAGGAAAAAAGAAAAACAAAAGATCATGAGGATAGGTTAAGGGAAACAAATGACAGCCTTAGAACGAAAAATCTACGTTTAATTGGAGTTCCAGAGAGCACCAAGAGGGTTCCAGATGTCCAGAAAGTGTATTTGAACAAATAATAGCTGAGAATTTCCCTAACTTGGGAAGGGAAACAGGCATTCAGATTAAGGAGATAGAGAGAACACCTGCCTAAAATCAATAAAAAATGCTCAACACCTCGACATTTAATAGGGAAACTTGCAAATTCCAAAGATAAAGAGAAGATCCTTAAAGCAGCAAGAGACAAGAAACCCCTAAACTTTATGGGGAGAAGTATTGGGATAACAGCAGACCTCTCCAAAGAAACCTGGAAGGCCAGAAAGGGATGGCAAGATATATTCAGGGTCCTAAATGAGAAGAATATGCAGCCAAGAATACTCTATCCAGCAAGGTTCTCATTCAGAATAGAAGGAGAGAAAAGAGCTTCCAAGATAGGCAGGAACTGAAAGAATATGTGACCACCAAACAAGCTCTGCACGAAATATTAAGGGGGACTCTGTAAAAGAAAGAGGAATTCCAAGGAAACAATCCACAAAAACAGGGACTGAATAGGTATTATGATGACACTAAATTCATATCTTTAACATAACTCTGAACATGAATTGGCTTTGTGACCCCCATCAAAAGGCGCAGGGTTCCAGACTGGATAAAAAAACAAGAGCCATCTATTTGCTGTCTACAAGAGACTCATTGTGGACATAAGGACACCTACAGCCTGAATCTTACCATTCAAATGGTCCTAAAAAGAAAGCATGGGTAGCCATCCTTATATGAGATAAATTAAAGTTTATCCCAAAGACTGCCGTAAGAGATGAAGAGGGACACTATACCATACTTAAAGGATCTATCCAACAAGAGAACCTAACAATCATGAATATTTATACCCCGAATCTGGAAACTGCCAAGTATATCAATCAATAAATAACCACAGTTAAGACATACTTAGATAATAATACACTTATACTTGGTGACTTGAAGATAGTGCTTTCTACAATTGACAGGTCTTCTGAGCACAACACCCCCAAAGAAACAAGAGTTTTAAAGGATACACTGGATCGGATGGATTTCACAGGTATTTACAGAACTTTACCTCCAAACACAACTGAATACACATTCTTCTCAAGTGCACCTGGAACTTTCTCCAGAATTGACCACATACTGGGTCACAAATCAGGTCTTAACTGATACCAAAAGATTGGGATAATCCCCTGCATATTTTCAGACCATAATGCTTTGAAACTAGAACGAAATCACAAGAAGACGTTTTGAAGGATTTCAAACACAGGGAGGTTAAAGACCATCCTGCTCAAAGATGAAAGGGTCAACCAGGAAATTAAGGAAGAATTAAAAAGATTGATGGAAACTAATGAGAATGAAGATACAATTGTTCAAAATCTTTGGGATACAGCAAAAGCAGTCCTCAGAGGAAACACATCGCAATTCAAGCATCCATCCAAAAACTGGAAAGAACTCAAATACAAAAGCTAACCTTGCACCTAAAGGAGCTGGAGAAAAAACAGCAAATAGATCCTACACCCATCAGAAGAAGAGAGTTAATAAAGATTCGAGCAGAACTCAATGAAATAAAGACCAGAAGAACTGTGGAACAGGGGGAACTTGGTGGGATGAGCACTGGGTGTTATGCTATATGTTGGCAAAGTAAACTCCAATAAAAAAATTAAAAAATAATTTATCTGAAAGTAAACGGACTAAATGCTCCTATTGGAATAAAAAAACCAAGACCCATCTATAAGCTGCCTCGAAGAGACTCATTTTAGACCTATAGACATCTGCAGTTTGAACATGAGGGGATGGAGAAATATTTATGAGGCAAATGGGCATCAAAAGAAAGCTGGAATAGCAATACTTACATTAGATAAACCAGATATTAAACCAAAGACTCTAAGAAGAGATGAAGAAGGGCATTATATCATAATAAAGGAGTCTCTCCAGAAGAAGAACTAACAATTGTAAATATGCCTCGAACGTGGGAGAATTCAAATCTATAAAACAATCAATAACGAACATAAAGCAACACATCAATAATTATACAATAATAGTAGGCGACTTTAACACCCCATTTACATCAATGGACAGATAATCTATGCAGAGAATCCACAAGGAAACAATGGGTTTGAATGACACCCTGGACTAGCTGGACTTAACAAATATATTCAGAACATTTCATCCTAGAGCAGCAGAATGCCCATCATTTTCAAGTGCACATTGGAGATTCTCCAGAATAAATCAAATATTAGGTCACATATCCAGCCTTAACAGGTACAAAAAGATTGAATGGGTCATTAAGGAAATTTTAAAAAGTAGTTAAAATATAATAGAACAAATGAAAAAAATGAAATCATTACAGTCCAAACCCTTTGGGATGCAGGAAAATTGGTCATAAGAGAGAAGTATATAGCAATACAGGCCTACATCAAGAAGCAAGAGAAATCTCAAATATACAACCTAACCTTGCAGCTAAAGGAGCTACAAAAAGACCAACAATGAAGCCTAAAGCCATCAGAAGAAAGTAAAAAAAAAGATTATAGGAGAAATAAATGATACAGAAACAAACAAACAAAGACTAAGTAGAACATATCAATGAAAGCAGGACCTGGTTGTTTGAAAAATCAACAAATCTGATAAGCCCCTAGCCATACGTACAAAAAATAAAAGGGAAAGGACCCCAAAAAATATAAGCACACATGACAGAGGAGAAATTATAACCAACACCACAGAAATACAAATAACTATAAGAGAGGATTATGAAAAAAAATTGGGTAATCTGGAAGAAATAGATAAATTCCTAGAAAGATTTAACTGCCAAAATTCAAACAGGAAGAAATAAAAACAACTTGAATATAATGATAACCAGCAAAGAAACTAAATCAGTCATCAAAAATATCCCAACAAAGAAACTTCCAGGGTCAGATGGCTTCCCAGCGAAATTCTACAAAACAGTAAAAGTTAATACCTATTTTCTCGAACTGTTCCAAAAAATAGAAATGGAAGAAAAACTTCCAAACTCATTCTAGGAGGCCAGCACTACCTTGATTCTAAAACTAGACAAAGACCTACTAAAAAGAACTACAGGCCAATATCCCAGATGAACATGGATACAAAAATTCTCAACAATGGGGTGACTGGGTGATGGGCACTGAGGACGGTACTTGATGGGATGAGCATTGAGTGTTATACTGTATGTTGGCAAATCGAGCTTCAAGTATATATATATATATGTGTGTGTGTGTGTGTGTGTACTTCTCAACAAAATACTAGCAAATTGAACCCAACAGTACATTAAAAGAATCCTTCACCTTGTTCAAGTGGTATTTATGCCTGGGCCACAGGGCTGTCTCAATATTTGCAAATCAATCATTAGGATAACACCACATTAATAAAAGAAAAGATAACAACCATATGATCCTCTCAATGTGTGCAGAAGAGGTATTTGACAAAGTACAACACCCATTCATGATAAAAACCCTCAAAAAAGTACAGATAGAGGGAACATACCTAAACATCATAAAGACCATATGCAAAAGATCTTGAGCTAATATCATCCACAATAGGGATAAACAGAGCTTTTCCTCTATGGTCAGGAAAGAGATAAGGATGTCCACTCTCATCACATTATTTAACATAGTACTGGAAGTCCTAGCCACAGCAGTCAAACAACAAAAAGAAATAAAAGGCATCCAAATCAGTAAGGAAGAAGTCAACTTTTTATTATTTGCAGATGACATGATAATCTATGTAGAAGACATGAAATATTTCACAAAAAAATTGTTAGAACTATTACACAAATTCAGCAAAGTTGCAGGATACAAATTCAATGTACAGAAATCTGTTGCATTTCTGTACACCAATAATGAAGCAACAGAAAGAGAAATCAAGGAACTGATTCCATTTACAATCACACCAGAAACTATAAGATACCTATTAATAAACCAAAGATGTTGAAGATCTTAAAAGTATAAAATATTGATAAAAGAAACTGAAAAGACACAGAGAAATTGAAAAATATTCCATGCTCATGGATTGGAAGAACAGATATTGTTAATGTCTATAACTACCCAAAACAATCTACACATTTCATTGAATCCCTATTGGAATCCCTATAAAAATAACAAATAGAAATGACAAATACCCACCATTTGCTTCAACGTGGATGGTACTTATTTGTCATTTCTTCTCTAGCTGAGTAATATTCCATTGTATGCATAAACCACATCTTCTTTATCTACTCATCTTTCGATGGACACCGAGGCTCCTTCCACAGTTTGGCTATTGTGGCCATTGCTGCTATAAACATTGGGGTGCAGGTGTCCCGGCGTTTCATTGCATCTGAATCTTTGGGGTAAATCCCCAACAGTGCAATTGCTGGAGGGTATTATACTGAGTGAAGTAAGTCAGTCGGAGAAGGACAAACATTATATGTTCTCATTCATTTGGGGAATATAAATAATAGTGAAAGGGAATATAAGGGAAGGGAGAAGAAATGTGTGGGAAATATCAGAAAGGGAGACAGAACATAAAGACTCCTGACTCTGGGAAACGAACTAGGGGTGGTAGAAGGGGAGGAGGGCGGGGGGTGGGAGTGAATGGGTGACGGGCACTGGGGGTTATTCTGTATGTTGGTAAATTGAACACCAATAAAAAATAAATTAAAAAAATAACAAAAGTATTTTTCACAGACCTAGAACACACAATCCTAAAATTTGTATGGAACCACAAAAGACCCCATATAGCCAAAGCAGTCTTGAAAAAGAAAAGCAAAGCTGGAGGCCTCACAATTCTGGAATTTAAGTTATATTACAAAGCTATCATCAAGACAGTATGGTAGTAGCACAAAAACAAACAGACACATAAATCAATGAAATACAACAGAAAACCCAGAAATGGGCCCACAACTGTATGGTCAACTAAGCTTCAACAAAGCAGGAAATAATATCCAGTGGAAAAAAGACAGTCTCTTCATAAAATGGTGTTTGGAAACCTGCACAGCAACATGCAGAAGAATGAATCTAGACCATTTTGGTACATCATACACAAAAATAAATTCAAAATTGATGAAAGTCCTAAATGTGAGATGGGAAACCATCAAAATCTTAGAGAAGAACACAGGCAGTAATCTCTAACATCAGCCATAGCAATTTCTTACTAGACACGTTTCCTGATACAAGGAAAACAAAAGAAAAAAAGAAATATTAGGACTACTTCAAGACAAAAAGCTTCTGAACAGTGAAGTAAGTAATCAAGAAAACTAAAAGGCAATCTTTGGAATGTGAGAAGATATTTACAAATGGTATATGTGAGAAAGGGTTACTAACTATAATCCATAGAGAATTTATCAAACTCAACTCAAAAAAGAGAAATAATCCAATCATAAAATGGGCAGAAGACACGAATAGACTTTTTTTTAAAGATTTTTAAAAATTTATTTATTCATGAGAGACACACAGAGAGAGGCAGAGACACAGAAAGAAGGAGAAGCAGGCTCCATGCAGGGAGCCCAATGTGGGACTCGATCCTGGTACCCCAGGATCACGCCCTAGGCCAAAGGCAGGCCCTAAACCACTGAGCCATCCAGACATCCCACATAGACATTTTTCTAAAAAAGACATCCAGATGGCTAATGGATACATGAAAAGATCTTCAACATCACTAATCATTAGGGCAATACAAATCAACACTATGATGAGATATCACTTCCCATCTGTCAGAATAGTTAAAATAAACACAGAAAATGAGACATACTGGGGAAGATGTGGAGAAAGGAGAACTAACCCTTTCATGCTGTTGGTGGGAATACCAACAGATGCAGCCACTTTTGAAAACAGTATGGAGTTTCCACTAAATGTTAAATATAGAACTACCCTATGATTCGGCTATTGCACTACTAGGTATTTATCCAAAGATACAAAAATACTGATTTGAAGGGATACTTCCTGATATTTATAGCAGCATTGTCAACAGTAGCCAAATTACAGAAAGAACCCCAATGATGAGTGGATAAATAAGGGGTGAAATATATATATAAATAATGGAATATTAACTATAAAAAAGAATGAAATATTGCCATTTTCAGTGATGTGGATGGAGTTAGAAGGAATTATGCTAAATGAAATAAGTCAGAGAAAGACAATAAAGGGGAAAGGAGAAAAAATGAGTGGGAAATATCAGAAAGGGAGACGGAACATGAGAGACTCCTAACTCTGGGAAACGAACTGGGGGTGGGGGAACGGGAGGTGGGTGGGAGGTGGGAGAAGGGGAGGTGCCTGGGGGGTGGGGGTGACTAGGTGACGGGCACTGAGGGGGGCACTTGATGGAATGAGCACTGGGTGTTATTCTATATGTTGGCAAATTGAATACCAATAAAAAATAAATTTATAAAAAAAGGAAAAAAGAAAGACAAACACCCTATGATTTTACTCATATGTGGAATTTAGGGAAAAAAACAGATGAACATAGTGGGGAAAAAAGAAAGAGGCAAACCATAAAACATACTCTTAACTATGGAGAACAAACTGAGAGATGCTGGAGGGGATGTAGGCAGCAGGCTGAGTTGAAAGGAATGATGGGTATTAAGGAAGGCGCTTGTAATGAGTACTGGATTTTATATGTAAGTTGATGAATCATTACATCCTATTCCTTAAACTAATATTATGCTGTATGTTAACTTGAATTTGCATAAAAATTGAAACTAAAAAAATATGCAGATAATAGATATTTAATAGAAAAAGACTGCCACAAAGAGTCTCTTTGCTTTAATATAATTTCCCAAATATTTACTATACTCAAAATTTCTCACAAATTTACACAGATCCTTTACATAGAACATCATGGTCTCTTTGATGCCAAGGATGTTGTAGTCTGGCAGAAATAAAAAATATAACACAATTTTAATTAAGCAATTTCTAAAGTGTTTTATATTATCAACAGTTTGATATTTCCAGAACATACTTTAGGCTTTTCTGACTCCCAACAATTTGTTCTTCACTCCTCAATACTTCCCTAAAACTATGCCTATAAAAACCCTTTCATACCTTCTGCTCTCCCCAATCTGCCTGACAGCCATCCTTCTGGCCCATTTAATTGTTTGAAAAGATTTTATTGATTCATGAGAGACAGAGACGGGGTGGGGGGTAGAGACAGACACAGGCAGAAGGAGAAGCAGGCTCCACGCAGGGAGCCCGATGTGGGACTCGATCCCGGGACTCCAGGATCACACCCTGGGCCGAAGGCAGGTGCTAAACTGCTGAGCCACCCAGGGATCGCCATTCAGGCCCATTTCAAAAGCCATTTCATCCTTGAATCCTTTCCTATCTCTCTTACATTTGGCATTTTCTGTACCTTTTTAAAATGGCTTTTGGCATATTCCCCCTATTAATGATTTTATATATTTATTTTAGCTCTGTTACTTATGTTTCTTGAAGGAGCAGACTATTCTTTCCCATAATTGTATATTCTTCAAGACCTAGCACAATGCTTTTCTCAAGAAAAATAGGTTGAAGAGAATCTATAAACATTTACTGAACTCATATAATGTGTGAAGTATAAGCTACACAATATATATATGAACTATAAGATCATTCTCAACTTATGAGTTCTTATAATCTATTGGAAGAAAACAAAGGATGAAAATAGCATGATATAATGGTAAACAAAAAGTATATTGATTCAGATGATAATGTCAGAGGAAGATTTTGAGCAAGAATTTATTGAAGTTTTCTCTTAGTTATAGCTGATGATAGGGTCATATAAGAATGAACAGTTCCTCCAAAGTTCTGTTACAGTGGTCCTGAACTAGGAGTAATTTTGCCCTTTAGTGGATATCTAGCAATGTCTCAAGATACATTTGTTTGTTACAGCTTATAGGAGCCATAGGGAGATTGGTATTGGCATCTAGTGGTTAGAGGTTAGGGATATCCTCAACATCTTACAAAGCACAGGAAAACTTTTCACAAGAATTACCCAACCTAAGTGTCTATAGTAGCAAGACTGATAAACCCTGTATTATTAGAAAGTACACAGATATTTACTTATATTCAATAAGAAGTATTTCTATTAAAGGATACTAAGGTCTTTAAAATTGCAAGGTTCCAGGCAGCCTGGATGGTTCAGCGGTTTAGCACTGCTTTCAGCCCTGGGCATGATCCTGGAGACCTGGGATCGAGTCCCACGTCAGGCTCTCTGCATGGAGCCTGCTTCTCCCTCTGCCTCTCTCTCTCTCTCTCTCTCTCTCTCTCTCTCTCTCCTTTCTGTGTCTCTCATGAATAAATAAATAAAATCTTTCAAAAAATTGCAAGGTTCCATTTTATAAAGCTATCAAAAACTCCTGTTTTTTAAGAAGGGAGAATGATAGTCATGATATGAGGTAATTAACAGTATATTAAAAGTATTTCACATTTTCATCTTGCTGATTTTTATGGCAGATTCAATTTTTTAAACTTTAGAAAGCAATCAGATTACGTTTAATTTTCACTTAAAATGCATTTAAATGATATTTTTAACCCTGTGACTTTATTTTAGAGAAATGATACATGTTCACTTAAAACTATTTAAGAACAGGGGCACCTGGGTGGCTCATTGGTTAAGTGCCTGACTTATTTTCTGCTCAGGTTATGATCTCAGTGTTGTGAGACAGAGCCCCATGTCAGGTTCCATGCCCAGTGTGGAGTCTGCTTGAGATCCTCTCCCTCTGCCCCTACCCCCACTCTCTCTCCCTCTCTCTGCCAAATAAGTAAGTAAATAAGAAATTAAAAAAAAATAAAATCAAACTGTTAAAAAAAAGTATAAATAGGATAGAAACAATTTACCTGGAATCTTACCAGGGCCTACATTTGAGGACACACACTCCATAACACTTTGTTCTTTCTGTGCGTATGGAAGGTTAGAAGTAAATAATTTTACACAAAAGGATCATATGATATTATTTTAAATGTTAAATGTAATTTATTTTATTTTTTTAATTTAAAAAAGATATTTATTCATGAAAGAGAGAGGGAGGGAGAGAGAGAGAGAGACAGAGAGAGAGAGAGAGAGAGAGAGAGAGATTGAGAGGCAGAGACACAGGCAGAGGGAGAAGCAGGCTCCATGCAGGGAGCCTGATCTGGGACTTTATCCCGGGACTCCAGGATCACACCCTGGGCTGAAGGCAGGTGCTAAACTGCTGAGCCACCCAGGGATCCTCTAAATGTAATTTTAGTTAACTTTTTAGGCAAGGAAATTGAAATTAAACAGAAGAAATTGCTTAATATAAGACAGATACTCCACAGCAAGATAGATTCATTTTTTCAATATTCCTCTAAAGTTAATATACTTTTGAATTTTTAACTACCTATTTTAACTTTGTCAGAATTTATTGATAATGAAATTAATATAATGACATTTCATCTCTTTCATGATTATTAGCTATGTAATCATTTTCACATCATGGAAGTTCAAAGCATTTACACTTTATAAACCAAAATTTTCTTAATTTCTCTATTTCCTTTCCCTTTTAATTTCCTAATACAGTATGTATCCAAATGTTCTCTGTCTGCTATAGTATGTTTACTCTATTTCCTATGATTCTTACGGTCTGTCCACACATTTTAGATCTTACTAGATCCTATTATACTAAGAAAAAACATTGTAGACGTTGTCATCGCTTCCATCTATGTATAAAGAATGGTGTAGAGTATCATTCCCACCCTAACAACAAGAAAAACTGGATAATACACAAAATCATAAATTTTCACGAACCTATCAAAAAGGCAAGGTCACGGAGCAATAATCTGGCCTGAAACATAAGGAAAGACAGGTGCTTCCAAGAAGAGATGAGACATGAGCACTGGCTAACTTGGGGAATAACATGGAAGGATAACAGGCAGCCATACAGGCAAGAACATGTTTAGATGAATTTTTAAATAAATTGCTGCAGACAGTGTGAGCTATCATGAAAGTACAGAACCACTGAGACCTGTAGATTGTGGAAAGCTCAAACCCACTTGCAAGTTCTTCTCCACAAACTTCTTTGGCTGCTCTATCACCACCAACCTTCCCCCACCCCCAAGAAAAAAAGATTAAAGGAAGATCACAAGACCAGAGAAGGCCTACTTCGTGGTATAGGCCTAGGGAAAGGGAGTGGTTACTGATATGGGAAAAACATGAATTTCTGACCAGATCACTTTCCCCTATAGAACAAATGCCTAAGATGCAGCAAACTTTGCCATTTCCATGGCACATTTGAAGACCCACTGTGGCTAAAGAAAAGCTATAGAAAATAACAACAACAACAACAAAACTCTACCACTAGGTGAAGGGCAGGATCACTGAGGAAGTCTTCTTCAGGAGAACCAGGAGCACATGGTTGGTGGAAGACAGAAGCTAAAGCAAAGACAATAGAGAACATTTTCCCCTTCCTCCTACCAACATCATGTTTCAAGTAAAAATGAGAAGAGACACCTTTCTAAGGTACAGGATCACAGGAAAGACTAAAACTGAGGGTGTAAAAAAAACACTGAAAAAACCCTCCAGGAATGTAGCATTCGCCTAAGTACAAGGTAACCAGTGGGAATTGAAGCTGGTAGTATACTGAGAATAATCACACCTAGAACAAAACCTACACCTGAGTACAATTCCTGATTACATTATCTCAATTTTAATTTCTAAATTATAATAATGTGATACCTCAATTACAATATCTCAACCCACACACTAAAACCCTGACAGAACATACACGCCCCTTTCCAGGCATAAATATTATTCACCCCATCTGTTCTGTTGTATGCATATTATTCAATTATAAAGCAAAAATTGAGTCACAGAAAAGGCAAGAAAAAATACAACAGAAGGAGATTCAAATATAAGTGCTATAAATGGTGAAACTATCAGAGAATTTAAAATAACTTCAGTTAAGTGTCACCTGGGTGGTTCAGTTGGTTAAGCGTCTGACTCTTGATTCCAGCTCAGCTTGTGATCTTGGAGTTGTGGGATTGAGCTCCTCATTGGGCTCTGTGCTCAGTGTTTAGTCTGTCTAAAATAAATAAATAAATAAATCTTGAGATGCCTGGGTGGCTCAGCGGTTGAGTGTCTGCCTTTGGCCCGGGGCATGATCCTGGGATCCGGAATCAAGTCCTGCATTGGGCTTCCTGTGGGGAACCTGCTTCTCTATCTGCCTCTCTCTCTCTCTCTCTCTCTCTCTCTATGTCTCTCATAAATAAATAAATAAATCTTTAAAAAATGAATAAATCTTTAAAAAAAGAACTATGGTTAAATATTCCAGTGAAAATGTGGACAATAGCCTTGGTGTCCATTTAAAGATGAATGGATAAAGAAGATGTGGTATATGTATACAATGGAATATTACTCAGCCATCAGAAAAGACAAATACCCACCATTTGCTTCGACGTGGATGGACCTTGAGGGTATTATGCTGAGTGAAATAAGTCAATCAGAGAAGGACAAACATTATATGGTCTCATTCATTTGGGGAATATAAAAAAATAGTGAAAGGGAATAAAGGGGAAAGGAGAAAAAATGAGTGGGAAATATCAGAGAGGGAGACAGAACACGAGAGACTCCTAACTCTGGGAAACGAACAAGGGGTGGTGGAAAGGGAGGTGGGTGGGGGGGTGGGGGTGACTGGGTGACGGGCACTGAGGGGGGCACTTGATGGGATGAGCACTGGGTGTTATGCTATATGTTGGCAAATTGAACTGCAATACAAAAAAGAAAAAAGAAAATGTGGACAATATTCATAACAGATGGGTGATCTCAGCCAACAGATAGAAACTATAGGCACACCTCATTTCATTGCTTTTTACTGCACTTTGTAGATATTGTCATTTTTATAAACTGAAGGTTTGTGGTAACTGTCAGTCTATTGGCACCATTTTGCTGACAGCATTTATTTACATCATGCATCTCTGTGTCATAGTCTGGTAATTCCAGCAATATTTCAAACTTCTTTATCATTATATTTGTTATGGTAACCTGATCAGTGATTATGACTAACTGAGATCTCATATGATGGTTAGGATTTTTTAGCAATTAAGTATTTTTTAATGAAAGTATGCATATTTTTAGACATAATGCTATTACACAATTAGTAGACTATGGAATAGTGTAAACATAACTTTTATATGCACTAGGAAACCAAAACATTCATTTGACTTGCTTTATTGCAGTATTTGCCTTATTGCAGTGGTCTGGAACTAAACCCACAATATCTCCAAGTATCTGTGTGAGAAAAAATTAAAGTTAAGCTATTAGAAATAAAATCAAGATAATTGGGGTAAAAATGTCTTCAGCAGGATAATCATTAGACTTAATACAATTGAAAAAATATAAGTGAACGTGAAGATAGACCAATAGAAACTATCCAAATTAAACAATTTGGGAGAAGGGATAAGAGGAAGAAAGGGAGGAGGATGGGGAGAGGGAGAGAGAATATGATAGAGAATGGCACATCCAACAGTTGTAGGGCAATATCAAATAATTGAATATACATATAATTTTAACTCCAAAAGAAGATTATAGGGGAGGGAGAAATATTTGAAGAGATAATAGCTGAGAATTTTCCAAAAGTAGGAAAATACAATAAATCACAACTTTAGAAAACTCAAAGAACACAGAGTAAACACACACACACATACACCCATCTAGAAACATTATTTTCAACCAACTAGTTGATTGGTAAACGATTCAGAAAGAACCAAAAATATTTCTCCATATAACATATGCCTCTTGCACCACTGCTCAGTTTTATACATACATAGTTGTAGCCTCTTGAATAGAGTTTATGAAATCTTCCAAAAACGTGCATACTACTGTATGAAATATAGCGTAAATTAGGTTTGGGGAAGTGTAAAGTGAATGAAGATAAGAGTTTTTATCATGTAAATGATAGGCATCATTAAACTTTTAATCACATTGTAAGAGAAAAAATAGCTTAGAATAGACACAGTTTTAGGAATAAAATTAGGATAAAGCATTTAAAAATTCTAAACCACTAAAGACCTTAGGCATTGGCCCATTGATAATGGCCATTAAAAGTATCCCAGGGATCCCTGGGTGGCACAGCAGTTTGGCGCCTGCCTTTGGCCCGGGGCGTGATCCTGGAGACCCGGGATCAAGTCCCACGTCGGGCTCCCTGCATGGAGCCTGCTTCTCCCTCTGCCTGTGTCTCTGCCTCTCTGTCTCTCTCTGTGTGACTATCATGAATAAATAAATAAAATCTTTAAAAAAAATAAATAAAAATAAAAGTATCCTAAATTGATTTATAGAAAAGTATGTTGTTAATTTTAAAGTATTAATTTTAAGCTCCCAAAGATTTATAGATTTTTATGATATTATAAATTAACTAAGTGACCTAGATCTTTCTTAATTTACTACACAGAGTCAAAGAGAAAAGTGAAGTGCATTAACATTTGTCAAGCTCCTATTAAATTACAGTATTAGACCATTTATATTTTTATATCATATAATTCTCATAATCATTTGAGGTGGATAGTCATATTTGAAAGATAAGAAACTTGAGGCTTAAATATATTAATTCATTCCAGGTGACACTGATTTTAAGTGGTAGAAGTGGGATAATATCATAGGCATATTTGGCTACAAATACCACACACTTTCTATGAAAACAACCTGTCTTTCAAGAGATTGCTATAATATTGTATATTTGGAGTACACAAGATTAAGGTTGCTTTATGAGTGAACATGTCTAGTGCCTAGTGATACTTCAATTAAACTTTTCCATATGGGTCTTGGGATATCTCATACATAATAAATACTACTCTATGCCAAACAGCATCATAATTTCTTATTTTATTTCAGCTTACATTTTCTCTTATGATAACACTTTTTTCTTTACCATTACATCTCTTTTAGATTTCAAGGGATGATCAGTACAAAATTCCAGTATTTCATAAACAATGTGTGTATACCTTTTCTATACACTCAGGGTTCCTTTCTTCAGACATAATATATTCTGTACTACCAATATAGACATGAGGTCAATATCATTTATAAATAAGACTGAGGTAGATATCCCAGTAGGATTTTAACAGCAAGATGGCCAGGTTGTGGGGAACTTAAATTGCTGAAATTGTGATCAATTTAGAAAACGTATATTCAAAAATAAGTATGCATAGTAATTTAGAAAGAAGTTTTTATTTAGAGCTGGAATAACAAGCTTTATGTTATTCCATGATTTATAGTGATTAAAATATAGAGAAAAGCCCCAAAATATTATTTAGTTTGAGGTATATGTTTAATTCCTATTTATTTGCTTTTATCTTTTAATAGATATTGATGAAAATAGCATATTCATCTAAATCTTAGACAACCTATAGCTATACATAAACCAAGTTGCTTTAAACACCACAAGCTTATAATTTATATAATAAAAATACTGCCTGACTTGCAATATAAACTTATAAGGTAAGCTACCACAAATGGAGTTCATTATACAGAGATTTGGCTTTTGGGTAATTCTGTAATTAATAAGGGTATTATTTATAGCAAAGAAATAATACTGAAGGCTACTGAAGAGCACCAAAAGGAAATGACATTATTACTTTAACATAGGTTCCATGGAAACTATGTGGATATTTTAACAAGATGTAGAATAAAAAAGTTATTCTATTCTCTATGTAGTTATATACATATGCTCTCAGAGTTTCAAGAATAACACTCAAATAGCTCTTCAAAATTACTTCTATAAGTTGAATATAAGCTAAGGTATCCATTTTTCTTTGACTTATCTAGTCTTAGATACCCCAGAGCTCCAAACGATATAAAATCCTACTCTATTTCAAGGAGGAACCCCCTCACACCTATTTTCAAGCAATCTTTTCCTTCATACAATGACATTCTTGTCAGCAGCTTAATCTTCTAAATTTAATAAGAATAATGCCACCATGGCTCTAGATAGATCCTGACACTTCACATTCTGGGTTAGCTACTAATAATTTAAATATGTTCTTTTGTTTAGTTTATCTCCCAAGTTAGTATGTATATACTGCAGCTATGTACTACTTAAAGCAGGAACTTTGATCATGTCAGTTCTTAACAATGTACTTCTGCTCTCTTATGGTAATTTCTGGATTACTTTATGCTGACAGACTAAAAGCCCTATGTAAATGGAGACCTTGCATGTTTTCTCACTATTATATTCCTATAAAAGTTAACAAATGCCCAGTAAATAGTAGGTGCTCAAAGTTTTTGATTAGTAAATAAATGAATGAATTTTAGGAAATTGAGAGGGTTGGAAGATGATGGTGGAATAGGAGGACCCTAGATTCACCTTCTTCCATAATTACAACTAGATAGCTATCAAATCATCCTAAATACTCCAGAAATTGACCTAAAGACTGTCAGAACAAACTCCACAACAAAAGGTAGAGGAGAGGTACATTGAAAAAAAAGGTGGTAACTATGGAGATGCAGTATGGAAGCAAAAGGTATCCTGGCCACTATGTTGGGGAGGAAGATGCAGTCATGGAGAAGGGCAAGAGAGACCAACACACAGAGGAACACAGGGAAAAAGAATCCTTATAGCAACTTCCCTGAAAGCAAGAGGGGCCAAATTTCATGACTTCTGACTACCAGTGGGGCTTAAACCCTAGAGATTTAAAGGTCAGGAGGTGGGGCACCTGGGTGGCTCAGTGGTTGAGTATCTACCTTCTGCTCAGGTCTTGATTCCAGGGTCCTGGGATCGAGTTCTGAATCAGGCTTTCAGTGGGGAACCTGCTTCTCCCTCTGCCTATGTCTCTGCCTCTCTCTTTCTCTCTCTGTGTCTCTCATGAATAAATAAATAAAATCTTTTAAAAAGGTCAGGAGGCTTAGCTGGTATAGCGCTCTGAGAGCATTGTACCATTCTTGGAAAGAAGGCAGGCAAACAACCTGTGGACATACAGCATGGAAACAGCCATTAGAAGAGCATCTGGGGTACATAGTGGGGAGGTAATTTGCTCATTTCAGAGCATGTTCCAGAGAGGCGGCATTCATAGAGAATCCACTGCTGACAGAAAGGAACTGGCAGGCATCACTTCTCTCCTCTGTTCCTCAGTATAAGCACAGGGCCTCCTATGGGAACCAGTGCAGCTCTGACACTTGCTACCTAATTGCTTACACCAAACTCCACCCCTCTACACTCAATGGAACCACCCTTCCCAGTCTTACTTGCCTCAGTCCCAAGGCAGGAGGCCCCCCTACTCCAGAAGACTGGCCCAAATCCATACTCACACTATGTCTCCCAACTTGAGAGACTTAAAACATGCCACATTCAGGCCAGGGAGGAAAATCTGCCCACAACAGGAAAAGAAAGCCACTGCAGATAACTATCCTGAAGGATAAAGCAGCCAGGACAAAAAGAGCAGAGTACACCCACCACACATTAGAGACACTCCCAGAAGCTCTAGGACCTGGAGAATAGAGAACACTACATGGCAGACCACTACATGACCTCTTCATCTTAAGGACATTCCCCTCAAAAATAGGAGACATAGCTGACTTTCCTAATGGAGAAACAGGCACAGAAACTTAGATAAAATTAGAAGACAGAGAAATTTATCCCAAATGAAAGAATAAGACAAGACCATGGCCAGAGATATAAGCAAAACAGATATAGTAACATGCCTGACAGTATTTAAAGCAATAATCTTAAGGATACTCACTGGACTTGACAAAAGGGTATAATATATGAGTGAGACCCTTAACACTGAGAAAAGGAATAACATAGAAATAAAAGGCCAAAAAGTGAAATGAGAAACACCTTGATAGAATAAATAATAGGTTGGAAGAAGCAAAGGAATGTATTAATGACCTAGAAGACAGACAACTGGAAATTAATCAAGCTGAACAAAAGAGAAAAAAATAATTATGCAAAACAAGAAGAGACTTATGGGACTCAGTGATTCCATCAAATGTAATATTCATTTTAAAGGAGTCTCAGAAGAAGAGAGAAAAGGGAGCAAAACATTTATTTGAAAAAAAAAATAGCTGAAAACTTCCCTGATCAGAGGAAGGAAAGGGATGTTAGCTCCAGAGAACCCCTAACAAAATTTTAAAAGAGCATCTCGACACCAAGAAATATTGTAATTAATTTTGAAAAATACAGTGATAAAGAAAAAATATTTAAAGTAGCAAGACAAAAGAAGAGAATTACATACAAGGGAAATAACATAAGGCAAGTATAGGATTTTCCAGCAGAAACTTCACTAGTCATGAAGAAGTGGCATGATATATTCAAAGTGTTGAATGGAAAAATCTGCAGCCAAGAATACTCTATCCATCAAGGCTATCATTCAGAATAGCAGGAGAGATAAAGAATTCTATATGTTGGCAAATTGAACACCAATAAAAAATAAATTTATATAAAAAAAATTTCCCTGATAAACAAAAGCTAAAGGAATTGGTGGCCACTAAACTAGCTCTGCAAGAAATATTAAAGGTGGCTCTTTCAGTGGAAAGGAGAGACCAAAAGTGATATTATAAAGGTAGGAAACATAAAAGCAATAAAAATGAATATTTCTATAAAAAATCACTTAACTCACAAAATTAAAGGATGTAAAATACAACATATATATAAAATGGGAGGAGAGAATAATGAGTTCAAACTTAAGCAACCATTAACTTAATGTTGACTGCTCTATGCAGAAGAGGTTATATATAAACCTAATGGTATATATATATAAAACATTAATAAATATGCAAAGTATAAAGAAAAAGTAATCTGAATATATCACAAAGAAAATCAGTAAACCATGAAAGAGAAAAATTAAAAAGGATCAGACAATATTTTCAGAAACTGCAAAACAAGTAGTATAATGACAATAAAAACATATCCATCAAAAAATTATTTGAATGTTAATGGACTAAATGCCCCAATCAAAAGACAAAAGGTGACAGAATGGATAAAAATAACACCTATATATATTCTGCCTACAAGAAACTGTTTAGATCAAAATACAGCAGCAGATTGAATATGAAGGGATGGAGAAACATCTATCATACAAATGGACGTCAGAAGAAAGCCAGAATAGCAATACTTGACTGTATCCTTTGCTGTGCAAAAGCTTCTTATCTTGATGAAGTCCCAATAGTTCATTTTTGCTTTTGTTTCTTTTGCCTTCGTGGATGTATCTTGCAAGAAGTTACTATGGCCGAGTTCAAAAAGGGTGTTGCCTGTGTTCTTCTCTAGGATTTTGATGGAATCTTGTCTCACATTTAGATCTTTCATCCATTTTGAGTTTATCTTTGTGTATGGTGAAAGAGAGTGGTCTAGTTTCATTCTTCTGCATGTGGATGTCCAATTTTCCCAGACCCATTGATTGAAGAGACTGTCTTTCTTCCAATGGATAGTCTTTCCTCCTTTATCGAATATTAGTTGCCCATAAAGTTCAGGGTCCACTTCTGGATTCTCTATTCTGTTCCATTGATCTATGTGTCTGTTTTTGTGCCAGTACCACACTGTCTTGATGACCACAGCTTTGTAGTACAACCTGAAATCTGGCATTGTGATGCCCCCAGATATGGTTTTCTTTTTTAAAATTCCCCTGGCTATTCGGGGTCTTTTCTGATTCCACACAAATCTTAAAATAATTTGTTCTAACTCTCTGAAGAAAGTCCATGGTATTTTGATAGGGATTGCATTAAACGTGTATATTGCCCTGGGTAACATTGACATTTTCACAATATTAATTCTGCCAATCCATGAGCATGGAATATTTTTCCATCTCTTTGTGTCTTCCTCAATTTCTTTCAGAAGTGTTCTATAGTTTTGAGGGTATAGATCCTTTACATCTTTGGTTAGGTTTATTCCTAGGTATCTTATGCTTTTGGGTGCAATTGTCAATGGGATTGACTCCTTAATTTCTCTTTCTTCAGTCTCATTGTTAGTGTATAGAAATGCCACCGACTTCTGGGCATTGATTTTGTATCCTGCCACGCTACCAAATTGCTGTATGAGTTCTAGCAATCTTGGGGTGGAGACTTTTGGGTTTTCTATGTAGAGTATCATGTCATCGGCGAAGAGGGAGAGTTTGACTTCTTCTTTGCCAATTTGAATGCCTTTAATGTCTTTTTGTTGTCTGATTGCTGAGGCTAGGACTTCCAGTACTATGTTGAACAGCGGTGGTGAGAGTGGACATCCCTGTCTTGTTCCTGATTTTAGGGGAAAGGCTCCCAGTGCTTCCCCATTGAGAATGATATTTGCTGTGGGCTTTTCATAGATGGCTTTTAAGATGTCGAGGAATGTTCCCTCTATCCCTACACTCTGAAGAGTTTTGATCAGGAATGGATGCTGTATTTTGTCAAATGCTTTCTCTGCATCCAATGAGAGGATCATATGGTTCCAGAATAGCAATACTTATATTTGATAAGATAGACTTTAAAATAAAAACTATAACAAGAGATAAGGAAGGACACTATAATAATAATAAAGGGGACAATCCAACAAGAAGACATAACAACTGTAAACGTATATGCAGCCAACATAGGAGCAACCAAATACATAAAATTGTTAATAGCAAACACAAAGGAACTAATTCACAGCAATACAATAATAGTAGAGGACTTTACACTCAACTTATATTAATGGACAGATCATCAAGACAGAATATCAACAAGAAAATAATAACTTTGACTGACACACTGGAACAGATAGATTTAACAGATATATGCAGAACATTTCATTCTAAAACAGCAGAATACATATGTTTTAAGTGCACATGGAACATTTCCCAGAAAAGATTACATATTAGGCCACAAACCAAGCCTCAATAAATTAGAAAAGATCACAGTCTTCTAAATACTACTCTATGAAATTACAAGTTAACTAGAAGAAAAAAAAAACCTGGAAAGACCACAAATACATGGGGTTAAATGATGCTGCTACCAAACAATGAAAGTATGAATAGGAAATTAAAAAAAGAATAAAAAAGTACATGGAAAAAACAAAAATGAAAACACAATGGTAAAAAAATGTCTGGGATGCAGAAGTGTTTCAAAGAGGGAAGTTTATAGGAATACAGGACTACCTCAAGAATCAAGAAAAATCTCATATAGACAACCTAATCTTACACCTAAATGAACTTGGTGAAGAACAACAAACAAAACCTCAAAACAACAGAAGGAATTAATAAAGATTGGAGCAGAAGTAAATGATACAGAACTAAGAAAACAATATAACAGGTCAATGAAAGCAGGAGCTGGTTTTGACAAAATAAATACAACGTATAAACCTGGGGCTTCTGGGTAGCTCAGTTGTTAAGTGTATGCCTTGGACATAGGTCATGATCCCAGGACCCTGGGATCTAGCCTTGTATCCAGCTCCCTGCTCCATGAGGAGCCTGCTTCTCCCTCTCCTCTGCCCCTACTTGTGCTTTCTCTCTCTCTCAAATAAATAAATAAATAAAATCTTTAAAAAATTAATAAACCTGTAGCCAGACTTATGAAGAAAAAAAGAGAAAACACTAAAAAAAAATCACAACTGGGAGAGGAGCAATAACAAACCATAACACATAAATAATAACAATTATGGGAAAATTATGAAAAAATTATATGCCAACATTGGACAACCTGGAGGAAATGTATAGATTCCTAGAAACATAAATTACTAAAACTGAAGCAAAGAAATATAAAATTGGAACAGACCCATAACCAGCAAGAAATAGAATCAGCAATAACAAAACTCTCAACAAAAAAAAAGTCCAAGACCAGTTGGCCTCACAGGTGAATTCTGCCAAACATTTAAAAAAAGAGTCAATACCTATTCTTCTGAAACTACTACAAAAAAAAAAATAAAAAAGGAGCAAAACTTCCAAATTCATTATATGAAGCAAGCATTACCTAACACCAAAATCAGGTAAATACATCACTAAATAAGAGAACTACCAACCAGTATCCCTTATGAACACGGATGCAAAATCCTCAACAAAATTCTAGCAAAAAGAATCCAACAAATTCATTCACCATGATCAAGTGGGATTTGTTCTTGGATTGCAAAGGTGGTTCAATATTCACAAATAAATCAAGAAGGCACATCACATCAATAAGAAAGGATAAGAACCATATCATCATTTTAATAAATGCAGAAAAAGCAACAAAATATTATATCCATTTATGATGAAATCCCTCAAAAAAGTATGTTTTGAAGGAACATACCTCAATAAAATAAAGGCCATATATGTAAAACCCACAGCTAACACCATCCTTAATGGAAAAAAAAAAGACAGCTTATCCCCTAAGATCAGGAATAAGACAAGTGTATCCACACTTACCACTTTTATTCAACGTAGTACTGTAATTGCTAGCCACAGCAATCAGAAAACAAAAAGAAATAAAAGGAATTCAAAATAGTAAGGAAGAAGTATAACTTTCGCTTTTGGCAGATGATATGATATTATACGTAGAAAACCGATAATACTCCACCAAAAAACTGCTGGAAGTGATAAATGTATTCAGCAAAGTTGCCAGATACAAAATCGATTTCTAGAAATCTGTTGCATTTCCATACATTAATGGTGAAGAAGCAGATGGAGTAATTAAGAAAACAATCCCATTTATAATGGCACCATTTAGGGATGCCTGGGTGGCTCAGCAGTTGAGCATCTGCCTTCTGCCCAGGGCGTGATCCTGAGGTCCTGGAATAGAGTTCCACATCAGGTTCCCTGCATGGAACCCGCTTCTCTCTCTGCCTGTGTCTCTGCCTCTCTCTCTGTGTGTCTCTCATGAATAAATAAATAAAATCTTTAAAATGGCACCATTAATAATAAGACACCTGGGAATAAACCTAACCAAAGAGGTGAAAGGCCCATACTACGGAAACTATAAAACACTGATGTAAGAAACTGAAGAGGACACAAAGAATGGAAAGACATTCCAGGTTCATGGATTAGAAAAAAAATGTTGTTAAAATGTCTATACTACCCAAAGCAATTTACACATTTATTACAATTCCTATCAAAGTTCCAATAGCCTTTTTAATTGAGCTAGAACGAACAATTCTAAATTTTGTGTGGAACCACAAAAGACTCTGAAGAACCAGAACCACGTTGACAGAAATGAAGACAGAGGCATTACAATTCTGGACTTCAAGTTATATTACAAAGCTGCAGTGATCTAAAGAGTATGGTGCTGGCACAAAAATATACACATAGATCAATGGAACAGAGTAAACAACTCAGAAATGAACCCACAACTATATGGTCAATTAATTTGTAATAAAGCAGGAACAAATATCCAATGGGATAAAGAGTGTCTCTTCAACAAATGTTGGGAAAACTGGACAGCAACATGCAACAGAATGAAACTAGGTCACTTTTTCTTTCGCCATACACAGATATAAATTCAAAATGGATTAAAGTCTTAAATGTGAGGCCTGAAACCATAAAAATCCTAGAGAAGAATACAGGTAGTAACTTCTTTTACATGGGCCATAGCAACCTCTTTCTAGATATGTATCCAGGGGCAAGGGAAACAAAAGCAAAAATAAACTATTAGGACTTCATCAAAATAAAATCTGTACAACTAAGGAAACAATCAACAAAACTAAATGGCAACCTATGGAATGGGAGAAAACATTTGCAATGACATATATGATAAAGGGTTAGAATCTAAAATATATAAAGAACTTATAAAACTCAAGACCCTAAAAAATAATAATAGTATAAAAAATGGGCAGGAGAAATAAATAGATATTTTTCCAAATAAGACATCAAGATGGCCAACAGACACATGAAAAAAATGCTCAACATCACTCCCCATCAAGGACATACAAACTGAAACTACAATGAGATATGACCTTACAACTGTCAGAATGGCTACAATCAACATTACAAGAAGCAACAGGTGTTGGGGAGGATATGAAGAAAGGGGGACCCTCTTAACACTGTTGGTGGGAATGCAAACTGGAGCAGCCACTGTGGACAACAGTATGGAGTTTCCTCAAAAAGTTAAAAATAGACATGCCTTATGATTCAGCAATGATATTACTATTTACCCCCCAAATACAAAAACCATAAATCAAAGGGATATATTCACCCTATGTTTATAACATCATTATTTACAATAGATAAAATATGAAAGCAGCCCAAGTGTCCATAAATTGATGAATGGATAAAAAAGCTGTGATATAGATGGATGGATGGATAGATAGATAGATAGAGTGTACCTTTTGTGATGAGTACTGGGTGATGTATAAAACTGTTTAATCATTATATTGTACACATGAAGCTAATATAACACTATGTTGTTCACTTGGAATTAAAAAACAAACTTTAAAAAAATAAATCAACTAAAAATATACAAAGTGAATTTTAAGAAGGTAAAACTGAGAAAGGCTATTAGGGGGCAAGATGGCAGAAGAGTAGGGTCCCCAAGTCACCTGTCCCCACCAAATTACCTAGATAACCTTCAAATCATCCTGAAAATCTACGAATTCGGCCTGAGATTTAAAGAGAGAACAGCTGGAATGCTACAGTGAGAAGAGTTAGGTTTCTATCAAGGTAGGAAGATGAGGGGGAAGAAATAAAGAAACAAAAGACATCCAAGGGGGAGGGGCCCCACGAGGAGCCAGGCTAAGGCCAGGGCGAGTGTCCCCAGGACAGGAAAGCCCCGCCTGGAGAAGCAGGAGTTTCACCAATCTTCCCCGGAAAGGCGCTCACAGGGAGTTAGAGCAGGATCCCAGGAGGGCGGGGATTCCCTCAGGCTCCCTGGGACACTAACAGAGCACCTGTGCCCTGGGGAGAGCGGGCGCCACACCCCGCGGCCAAGCTCCCTAAAGGGCTGGAAGGCGCACAGCTGGAACCGGGAGCAGCTAGAAGGTGGCTCAGGCGGAGGCTCCGTGGAGGGAGCTGCGCGGCCCTGGGAGCAGCTCGGAGAGCTCGGGCAGAGGAAGAGGCTCCGCGTGGAAGGGGCTTCGGGGCCAAGAGCGTGAATCCAACAGCGCAGGCCCAGGAGCACAGGGCGCCGGAGACACAGCCCAAGACCCGGCGCTCCCCCCAGGACAAGGAGAAGCCAGGAGGGCACAGGACAGCAAGGAACTCCTGCGCCAAGCTGAGCAGATCAGCGGCCCGTCCCCGCCCCCCCAGCATCCAGGCCCCTGCAGACTGAGAGCTCCGTAGTTATTGCGGGAGCTGAATCCGGAGCTCTAGAGCCGGCGGCCACCATTGTTGTTATTCCTCCTAGGGCCTCACAGGGTAAACAACCCCCCCTCACAGTGACCTCACCGGATAAACAGCTTAAACATCTTTCACTGAGCCCTGCACCAGGCAGGGGACTGACCAGCTCCCCCAAGTGTTAACACCTGAAAATCAGCACAGCAGGCCCCTCCCACAGAAGACCAGCTAGACTGACAGGGGAAAAACAAATTAATGACCAAGCAGCACTGGAAAGTTCCAGGGGAAGTCGAGAGATTTACAGTACACAGAATCAGAGGATACTCCCCCTTGTTTTTTTTTTTTTTTTTTGATTACTGTTTGCTTCCCCCCATTCTTTTTTTTCTTTTCTTATTTTTTTCTTTTCTTTCTTCCTTTTTTCTTTTTTCCTTTTTCTTTCCTTCCTTCTCTTCTCTATTTTTCCCCTTTTCCCAATACAACTAGTTTTTGCCACTTTGCACTGAGCAAAAAGACTGGAAGGAAAACCTCACCTCAAAAGAAAGAATCAGAAACAGTCCTCTCTCCCACAGAGTTACAAAATCTGGATTACAATTCAATGTCAGAAAGCCAATTCAGAAGCACTATTATAAAGCTACTGGTGGCTCTAGAAAAAAGCATAAAGGACTCAAGAGACTTCATGACTGAAAAATTCAGATCTAATCAGGAAGAAATTAAAAATCAATTGAATGAGATGCAAGCCAAACTAGAGGTCCTAACGACGAGGGTTAATGAGGTGGAAGAATGAGTGAGTGACACAGAAGACAAGTTGATGGCAAAAAGGGAAACTGAGCAATAAAGAGACAAATAATTAAAAGATCATGAGGATAGATTAAGGGAAATAAGTGACAGCCTGAGGAAGAAAAATCTATGTTTAATTGGGGTTCCCGAGGGAGCCGAAAGGGACAGAGGTCCAGAATATGTATTTGAACAAACCATGGCTGAAAACTTTCCTAATCTGGGAAGAGAAACAGGCATTCAGATCCAGGAAATAGAGAGATCCACCCTAAAATTAATAAAAACTGTTCAACAACTTGACATTTAATAATTAAGCTTGCAAATTCCAAAGATAAAGAGAAGATCCTTAAAGCAGCAAGAGACAAGATATCCCTAATTTGTATGGGAAGAAATATCAGATTAACAGGAGACCTTGCCACAGAGACCTGGCAGGCCAGAAAGGGCTGGCAGGATATATTCAGGGTCCTAAATGAGAAAAACATGCAGTTAAGAATACTTTATCCAGCAAGGCTCTCATTCAGAATAGAAGGAGAGATAAAGAGCTTCCAAGACAGGCAGGAACTGAAAGAATATGTGACCTTCAAACCAGCTCTGCAAGAAATTTTAAGGGGGACTCTTAAAATTCCCCTTTAAGAAGACCACCAGTGGAACAATCCACAAAAACAGGGACGGAATAGATATCATGATGACACTAAACTTATATCTTTCAATAGTAACTCTGAATACGAACGGGCTTAATGACCCCATCAAAAGGGGCAGGGTGTCAGACTGGATAGAAAAGCAGGACCCATCTATTTGCTGTCTACAAAAGCCTCATTTTAGACAGAAGGACACCTACAGCCTGGAAATAAAAGGTTGGAGAACCATTTACCATTCAAATGGTCCTCAAAAGAAAGCAGGGGTAGCCATCCTTATATCAGATAAACTAAAATTTACCCCGAAGACTGTGAGAGAGATGAAGAGGGACACTATATCATACTTAAATGATCTATCCAACAAGAGGACTTAACAATCCTCAATATATATGCCCTGAATGTGGGAGCTGCCAAATATATCAATCAATTAATAACCAAAGTTAAGACATACTTAGATAATAATACACTTATACTTCGTGACTTCAATCTAGCGCTTTCTACACTCGATAGGTCTTCTAAGCACAACATCTCCAAAGAAACGAGAGCTTTAAATGATACACTGGACCAGATGGATTTCACAGATATCTACAGAGCTTTACATCCAAACGCAACTGAATACACATTCTTCTCAAGTGCACATGGAACTTTCTCCAGAATAGACTACATACTGGGTCACAAATCAGGTATCAACCAATACCAAAAGATTGGGATTGTCCCCTGCGTATTCTCAGACCATAATGCCTTGAAATTAGAACTAAATCACAACAAGAAGTTTGGAAGGACCTCAAACACGTGGAGGTTAAGGACCATCCTGCTAAAAGATGAAAGGATCAAGCAGGAAATTAAGGAAGAATTAAGAAGATTAATGGAAACTAATGAGAATGAAGATACAACCGTTCAAAATCTTTGGGATGCAGCAAAAGCAGTCCTGAGGGGAAAATACATCGCAATACAAGCATCCATTCAAAAACTGGAAAGAACTCAAATACAAAAGCTAACCTTACACATAAAGGAGCTAGAGACAAAACAGCAGATAGACCCCACACCCAGCAGAAGAGGAGAGTTAATAAAGATTCGAGCTGAACTCAATGAAATCGAGACCAGAAGAACTGTGGAACAGATCAACAAAACCAGGAGTCGGTTCTTTGAAAGAATTAATAAGATAGATAAACTATTAGCCAGATTTATTGAAAAGAAGAGAGAGAAGACTGAAATTAATGAAATCATGAATGAGAAAGGAGAGATCACTACCAACACCAAGGAAATACAAACAATTTTAAAAAACATATTATGAACAGCTATACGCCAACAAATTAGGCAATCTAGAAGAAATGGATGCATTTATGGAAAACCACAAACTACCAAAACTGAAACTGGAAAAAATAGAAAATCTGAACAGGCCAATAACCAGGGAGGAAATTGAAGCAGTCATCAAAAACCTCCCAAGACACAAAAGTACAGGGCCAGATGGCTTCCCAGGGGAATTCTATCAAACGTTTTTAAGAAGAAACAATACCTATTCTACTAAAGCTGACTTAATCAAGATAAAAAGCTTTTGCACAGCAAAGGATATAGTCAACAAAACTAAAAGACAACCTACAGAATGGGAGAAGATTTTGCAAATGACGTATCAGATAAAGGGCTAGTTTCCAAGATCTATAAAGAACTTATTAAACTCAACACCAAAGAAACAAACAATCCAATCATGAAATGAGCAAAAGACATGAACAGAAATCTCACAGAGGAAGACATAGACATGGCCAACACGCACATGAGAAAATGCTGCACATCACTGGCCATCTGGGAAATACAAATCAAAACCACAATGAGATACCACCTCACACCAGTGAGAATGGGGAAAATTAACAAGGCAGGAAACCACAAATGTTGGAAAGGATGCAGAGAAAAGGGAACACTCTTGCAAAGGATGCAGAGAAAAGGGAACACTCTTGCACTGTTAGTGGGAATGTGAAATGGTGCAGCCTCTCTGGAAATCTGTGTGGAGGTTCCTCAAAGAGTTAAAAATAGATCTGCCCTATGACCCAGCAATTGCAGTGCTGGGGATTTACCCCAAAGATACAGATTCAATGAAACGCTGGGACAGCTGCACCCTGATGTTTCTAGCAGCAATGTCCACAATAGCCAAACTGTGGAAGGAGCCTCAGTGCCCATCGAAAGATGAATGGATAAAGAAGATGTGGTATATGTATACAATGGAATATTACTCAGCCATTAGAAATGACAAATACCTACCATTTGCTTCGACATGGATGGAACTGGAGGGTATTATGATGAGTGAAATAAGTCAATCGGAGAAGGACAAACATTATATGGTCTCATTCATTTGGGCAATATAAATAATATTGAAAGAGAATAAAGGGGAAAGGAGGAAAAATAAGTGCAAATATCAGAAAGGGAGATAGAACATGGAAGACTCCTAACTCTGGGAAACGAACTAGGGGTGGTGGAAGGGGAAATGGGCGGGGGGTGGGCGTGACTGGGTGGTGGGCACTGAGGTGGGCACTTGATGGGATGAGCACTGGGTGTTATTCTGTATGTTTGCAAGTTGAACACCAATAAAAAAATAAATTTATTATTAAAAAATAAAAAATTAAAAAATTAAAAAAAGAGAAAGGCTATTAATTTTTCCAAGATTTAGGGCTTCACAGAAAATGACAGAGCCAAGCTAGAATCAATGTTTCTGTCTCAAATCTGCTCTTTTTCTCTGATATAAGAAATAGCAAAAAGGATTATAAGGGGACAGAGTGGAATTCAGTGGGAAAAATTAGAAAGGGAGACAAACTATGAGAGACTCCTAACTCTGGCAAACAAAGAAAAGGTTGTGGAAGGGGAGGTGAGCGAGTGGATGGGGTAACTGGGTATGGGCACTGAGGAGGGCAGGCCAATAAATTAGAAAATAATCAGTTATGCAGTGTCTACATAGGCTATATATTGCTTTACTCTAAGCAATATCTTTCACATAAACTAGGATGCGAATGTGGGAACTCTAAGCATAAGCCCTGAATGTGCGATCTCTATCTTACATTCTTCTACCTTAAATCAAGATTAGGTTGGCTTCCTTAAGACAGGCTGAGCAGATCTTTTTTCTTTTCCTTTCTATTCCCCCTATACTAAATCAGTTTTGTTAAAATAGGACATTCTATTATCTATTACATTTTTCTCATTTTTGCTTCTGCCCACGCCTATCCATGGGGTACTGGTCTAAATTATTCTATTTTGAGGGTAAAGAAGAGCCATCATCTCCCACTGCCCTAAAATCATAATGCTAAACTACATTCTATAGCATAGAATGCAGCATAGCCTTACATTCAGGTATCAGACTCTAGGCCAGCTAATAATGAAGTGAAACTTCGATTCCCATTCTGTTTTGTTGGTTGGTTGCAGAGAAACCCTGCAGAGAGAAGGGGCGATTAGCAAAGTAGGGTATAGGATTATCTGGGTTCCTATCTATTACACCACACAACATAAATGTAAAAATTTAGCAGAAACTATCATTTAGTTTCTCTACAAGGATTCAGGATTAATCATTTCTTTAAAAAATAAACTGGTATTTTTGCATTGTTGCTGTGCAGGATTTAAGTTAAAAAATAAATGATTTTCCTTATAGTTTTCATTAAAGCACACAACACTCTCCTTGAAGGAATAAGGATAATGACTGCCACTTGAATCCTTCCTCATGCCTATCTTTGTACTTAATGAGCACTGTTAATATCTGACTATGTCTCATCATCCAAAAATTTCATTTTTTAAGAGTGATCCAAAATAGAAATAAAGAAGATGGTAATTTAGAGAATAAAATAAGAAAAAAAAATCCCAGAAAGGGTAATAGAAGTAAAATAAGATGAATAGTAGAACATATTTAGGAAGGAAAAAGACAATAAATTCTATGTAGCCCTGTTCAGTGAGAATATTTAAAAACAAAATTATGTTTTGTACATTCTTTTTCACAGAAAGCTAATGAAAGAAAGAGAATTTGATATGAGGGACTTATTTAGAAAAGTAACCATCAGTCACAGGGTTAGTATAGCTTCATCTAAATATTGTATACCTTTCTATACCTTATACATTCAAAGCATCATATACAGTGATTAACATTTTTAATGATGATCCTGAGATTCTACGAAATCTTCAGATGTCTTCTAAATTATACAAGATTAAGTTTAAAACAGTTATGGTGCTAAATATATTTTATTATAACTGATTTCTCTGAGAAATGATAACCCATAAATGGTACCTGTAGCAATTTTAAGTTAATCACAATATTTCATCAAACAAAATATCTCACTGCCCAATATTATAACTATATTGGATTTACTGCATACAAATTAAATATAGATAGCCAGTCTTCAGGTCTCAAATTTCAACTTAAAATACATTTGGTCATTACCAAAATATGAATTCTCCTCACTCACTTATATGATCTGTGGCCACTGTCATGTCATTATCAGAAGGAAAGGAAGCCAGAATTCAGACACATTTGTTAGAAGATATCCCCACTGAATAGAAAATTTGGAGTTCTAGCTGATTTTATTGGAGAACAGAGATCAAAATATCTTACTGGTGTGTCACTGTGTTACTTATTCTGATTTTGTAGCTCACATACTGGTTCTTACTCAAAAACAGCTTGTGAGTCACTGTAAATACCACTCTAATGAACAGAATAAGTACAGGATAGTTAACAAGCCTGAAGGTTCTCTTCAAACAGCCTAGTTTTTAGAAAATAAATGTTTGCAGTTATCTCAATATCTCTGGGGAAAAATAAGTTGTCAAAAACAATTACTTTGTGTAGATTTTTCCAGGATTTTTGTTTGTTTTGCAGTGTTCTGTAGATTCCATAGCCTAAAATGAAGGCACTGACATAATAAGATATAGCCACACAAAATACTAAAAGCATAAACATAAAGACCTAATTTTATAAAATAAAGAATTGACTAGGATTTGATAAAATATTTTCTATTTTTTAAAACAGCAAAAAATATAGCCTATATGTAAAAGATTATATATTGGGAAATATTTAAAATAAAGTCTTTTATCCACCAAATAGTTCCAATATGGTAATTCAATGATAACCAGCAAGGTCTGATTGAACCATGACTAAGGGGGAATCCTGTCTTTAGATTATTCCCAGTTTATATTTTGTACAGTCAAAATGATGATATTGATGGCAGAATTTTGACATCACCAACTTCATTTTTAACATGAAATAAATATGTATGTATTAAGAGGAATTTATTATTGAGTAACTATTATTCACAGGCACCATTCCAAGCGTTTTACACATATAATTTATCTCATGGAAACCCTATGAGATACATATTACTACAACCACTTTACAATGAAAAAACTAAGACTAAAAAATTCTAAGGGCTCCCAGTGATTCTAAGGTGCCAAATCAAGAATGTGAACAACTGTTCTATGTGCTTACTGTATTTTCTAGATCTAGTATTTTATGAGAAAAAAAGGCCATTTCTTTCACTCAAAAAAGATATGATACAATAAATCCAACTACAAGCACAAACTACGTTATGGAAAAATATCCATAGATTAAAGCCAAATACTGTTTACATATCTGCACAAAATATGGTACAAATGAATATATAGTTTGGCTTCTTTTTAAGCAAAAAAATACTTACAAAACAGATGAAATGCTGGTTGATTTTATTAGAAAATGTTCCCCCACTGTGTTTCTTTGGGAGTTCCACTATGAACATAAGTCATGATTTACTCAAATGTTTTTTTCACATTTCTGAAAGCAAGGTACATGAATTGCAAAAAGTCCCCCCCCCAAAAACAAAACAAAACAAAACAAAACACCTGGCAATGATGTAAATTCTATTTATAAGCAATCAAAAATGAGTTAAGAAATAAAGTACTAAGGATGCCTGGGTAGCTCAGTGTTTGGGCGCATCTGCCTTCAGCTCAGGGTGTGATCCTGGAGTACCAGAATTGAGTCCTGCATCAGGTTCTCTGCATGGAGCCTGCTTCTACCTCTGCTTATATCTCTGCCTCTCTCTTTCTGTGTCTCTTATGAATAAATAAATAAAATCTTAAAAAAATAAGGTACTAAAACAGTATACAAATACTTTAAAAAGCAGTATTTAGAATAAGATGATATTTAACAGGGATTACTCCCTAGAATATGGGATTTTTGAATTCGTTTTGTATAGAGTGTGAAACTCAAAACAAAGGAGAGCAGGATGGTCCTTAACCTCCACGTGTTTGAGGTCCTTCCAAACTTCTTGTTGTGATTTAGTTCTAATTTCAAGGCATTATGGTCCGAGAATATGCAGGGGACAATCCCAATCTTTTGGTATCGGTTCAGACCCGATTTGTGACCCAATATGTGGTCTATTCTGGAGAAAGTTCCATGTGCGCTTGAGAAGAATGTGTATTCAGTTGAGTTTGGATGTAAAGTTCTGTAGATATCTGTGAAATCCATCTGGTCCAGTGTATCATTTAAAGCTCTCGTTTCTTTGGAGATGTTGTGCTTAGAAGACCTATCGAGTATAGAAAGAGCTAGATTGAAGTCACCAAGTATAAGTGTATTATTATCTAAGTATTTCTTCACTTTGGTTAATAATTGATTTATATATTTGGCAGCTCCCACATTCGGGGCATATATATTGAGGATTGTTAAGTCATCTTGTTGAATAGATCCTTTAAGTATGATATAGTGTCCCTCTTCATCTCTCACTACAGTCTTTGGAGTAAATTTTAGTTTATCTGATATAAGGATGGCTACCCCTGCTTTCTTTTGAGGACCATTCGAATGGTAAATGGTTCTCCAACCTTTTATTTTCAGGCTGTAGGTGTCCTTCTTTCTAAAATGAGTCTCTTGTAGACAGCAAATAGATGGGTCCTGCTTTTTTATCCAGTCTGAAACCCTGCGCCTTTTGATGGGGTCATTAAGCCCGTTCACATTCAGAGTTACTATTGAGAGATATGAGTTTAGTGTCATCATGATATCTATTCAGTCCTTGTTTTTGTGGAATGTTCCACTGAACTTCTTCTTAAAGGGGAATTTTAAGAGTCCCCCTTAAAATTTCTTGCAGAGCTGGTTTGGAGGTCACATATTCTTTTAGTTGCTGCCTGTCTTGGAAGCTGTTTATCTCTCCTTCCATTTTGAATGAGAGCCTTGCTGGATAAAGTATTCTTGGTTGCATGTTCTTCTCATTTAGGACCCTGAATATATCCTGCCAGCCCTTTCTGGCCTGCCAGGTCTCTGTGGAGAGGTCTGCTGTTACCCTAATACTCCTCCCCATATAAGTCAGGGATTTCTTGTCTCTTGCTGCTTTAAGGATCTTCTCCTTATCTTTGGAATTTGCAAGCTTCACTATTAAATGTCGAGGTGTTGAACGGTTTTTATTGATTTTAGGGGGGGATCTCTCTATTTCCTGGATCTGAATGCCTGTTTCCCTTCCCAGATTAGGAAAGTTTTCAGCTAGAATTTGTTCAAATACATATTCTGGCCCTCTGTCCCTTTTGGCACCCTCGGGAACACCAATTAAATGTAGGTTTTTCTTCCTCAGGCTGTCGTTTATTTCCCTTAATCTATCTTCATGGTCTCCCTCAAGAATTTAAATGTAGAATTACCTTTGATCCACCAATCACACTAATGGGTATTTATCCAGAGAATACAAATACATTAATTCAGAAGGATACACACACCCCTATGTTTATAATAGCATTATTTACAATAATAGTCAATATGTGGAAGAAGCCCAAGTGTCCATCAATTGATGAATGGATAAAGAAGGGTGGCATATATAATGGAATATTATTCAGTCCTGAAAAAAATCTTATCATTTTCAATGACACAGATGGAGCTAAAATATATAATGCTAAGTGAAATAAGTCAGAGAAACACAAACACCATATGATTTCACTCATATGTGCAATTTAAGAAACAAAACAAGTGAGTAAAGGGAAAACAGGAGAGAGACAAATCAAGAAACATACTCTTAATTATACAGAACAAACTGATGGTTACCAGAGGGGGGCATGGGGATATGGGTTTAATAGGTGATGAGGATTAAGGAGTACATTTATCCTGTTGAGCATCAGGTGATGTACAGAATTACTGAATCACAATATTGTACACCAGAAACTAACAAAGCACTGTATTTAAAAAAAAAGAAAATGATGCTGTATTGCACAAAACAAAAGAACTATTTGGCTTCCAAGAATATGTTTATATAGAAAATAATCAATATGTAAAAATCCTGATCACAGCTGTATTTTGTCATAGATTACTGATTACATTATACAAGAGATGATTCCTGAATTAACTAGAAAATGGGCTAAATTAGAGTACCTTTAGGATGCCTTCAAGTCTGGGGACCTTGAGTCTTCTTGTTCCTATTTAAACTGTATGCCATGTATTATCATAATGTGTAACTTGAAATGGTGCCTGTTCAACTAAATAAATTAGGTTCCCACAGAAGCTACAAAGATGAATTGTTTCCTATAAAAATTCCTTTCCAAAGATGTATCAGAGTATACTAAGAGCTAGAAAATAAACAGATTTATTGATATGGCTCATTTCAGTTTTTAGTTTTATATGACATCTCTAAAATTCTGTATCTAATTTCTCTGATTATGAGATGAACTAAACTACATAGTTACTATTACTATGCCTATATTTATGAGCTCTGACCTCAAGATCAAGTTCTTTCATTTTTTATTGACCAATTAACTAGTTGAAATAATTAACCAATAAGTCATTTCACATTTTGTAACTATTTTCTTGTCTCCTCACCTTGGAAATGTGCTTTTCTGGGCCTATCTAGAAAACCAAATCATTCATTTATATTGCATATTATATGCATTTATAATGCATATTATATGCATCTATATCCCTAAAACTTTCAGACTTTTTCACTAAGAACCCTAGATTTTCCACTATCCTTTCTAAATTTAAGACTTTTCATATTTACAATATTATTTGTTTTTTTAGCATGGGTTTTTCCACTTCAATATGTATCTTGTTCCTCATGGGTATAAAGCTCTTCGATACTTCTGAATACTTCTGTTTTCCTGTTAATACATCTTGCTGTTGCTGTTATTCTAATAAATGGATTCTTTGATTTCAATTTGAAATTTTTAAATCCTCGGATTCTCTAGACACTGTCCAATTAATTCTTATTCTTCACTACTCTGAGAATAGTTAAGTACCTGACTTGCCACAAATATGAGTAAAATTCACCTCTCATTACTCTTCTTTATTTTTTTCCTTAAGGGCAATCTTATTTTAGCAATTGTATCCTTCAAATCCTTGCTATCCTCAACCTTTTACTGTCACTCTCTAAAAGCAATCTATTGTAAAGGATAATTATAGCCAACAAAAATACTGTTATAGAAGATTACATTTAGTATAGGAATCCCTTTTGAGCTGCTATTATTGGCTATTATACTTATGTTCATAATTGAGTATTACATTATCTTAGAAATTATCTTAGAAGATACAGGATCTAGGAAATTAGTTTATACCTTAATGACCACCTAACTGAGCAATTTATTATACCTCAAAATTAAATTACTAGGTGGGGAAATGTCAGTGAAATGCAACAACAGCACGTATATTATAAAGTCAGGAAACATGACAGACTAAATATGTATTAGCACACTAGATGTATTTTAGCATTTAAATTAAATTTTAATTAAATGCTAATTGATCTGAAATTCCTTTTGACTTTTTAAAGTTTCAGTAACCTTAAAAAGCATGTTAAAAGAGATTATACTTTTCTTAGATGTTCTTCTAGCCTTTTTTTAAAAAAAATATTTATTCATGAGAGAGAGTCAGAGACATAGGCAGAGAGAGAAGCAGGCTCCTTGCAGAGAGCCCAATTTGGGACTCAATCCCAGCACCCTGGGATCACACCCTGAGACAAACGTAGATGCTCAACTGCTGAGCCACCCATGCATCCCTCTTTTAGCCTTTTTTTATTACATGTCTTTGAAGGATAAAAGATATTAGAAATTCTCTCTTGCACTTTTTTGTAGTTTTATGTTGGATTTACTTAATAGGTATTTCATCATTTGTATACAATGAAGTTTAGACTACTATGCATAACACATTTAGCAACATTGGAAAACACGTGAAAAAATCAAATATTTGGAAATCAAAAGAATTTCTCAGAATATTTTAGAATCCTTCTGGAACCAGCTTTCTTGAGGTATTATTAAGCTCTGTAGTATGTCAAAATGAACTAAGAAATATAAAATCAAAATCAAACTGTTAATATGAGACATATTTAAAAATTCACAAAGTGATCAGCTTACATTATGATTAGCATCAAATAAATAATTATTGTATTTTGGTCATTTTACATTAGCTATCTGGGTGCAAAAGTGTCAAAGGTTTTAGTTTTCGGAATTATTAGACTGAAAGAGATTCAAATTCCAGTTCTGCCACTTAATAACTAAGGAGTCACGGGTAAATTACTTAAGTTTATAAAGTCTCTCTCTCATTTATAAAATTAAAGTCTCATTTTCATTTATAAAATGTATCTAAATTTCTGTATACATGAATGCTATGAAAATTAAAATGAGAGAATGTATTATGTAAAGTGCTCATCACAGTACCCTAAACATTGCAGAGTCCTTAACAAAACACCACTAATTATATATTAAAAAAACAAACAAAAAAAGTACTTTGAGAACCTGGATATATAATTCCTGGTAATCCTTTCCTGATCCTACAAAATTTTTAAGTTATAAAATATATGGTACAATGTCTTGGTAAGAACCAAATTTGAGTCCCAGTATCTAAGTTCCCTTCCCATAAAAATAGCCAAAGGAATATGTAGAAAGGAAAAAAAAACCCGTGTCATCAACTAGAAACTGTGGAGTGATATGTACCTAACAGAGAGAAATTTTGAGTGATTTCTGTTCAGTATAGAGTAAGTGAAGGCAGGCTGACAGAAGGAACCAAAGACTTACTGATAAAGAAAAGTGGTATCAAAAAGTGAGGACCTGGCTCCTGGGTGGCATAGCTGGTGAAGTATCTGCCTTTGGCTCAGGTCATGATCCTAGGATCCCGGATAGAGCCTTGCATCAGGATCCATGCTCAGCGGGGAGTCTGTATCTTCCTCTGCTCTTCCCTCTGCCCCACACTCTGCTGAGGCAGGCATAGGCGCTCTCTCTCTCTCTCTCTCTCTCTCTCTCAAATAGTAAAAAAAGAAGTGAGGATCTTGCCATGGACTTCACACACAGTTTTTAATCATGGGGACAAAAAGAAACCACTCTTAGAGATAAAACATAACTGTATATTTATATTTGCAAACATTCTCTGAAATGATATTTAAAAATAACAAAAGAAATAGGTTGCCTATTTGTGGATTAAGAAACAGAGAAGTTCAGGCAGTAAGGAACAGGGATGAGAGGAAAACCTCAGTGTTTTAGATAGATAAACAGATATATGGTATGTGTGTTTAGACTTTGAGCCTATCTATTCAAACTAAACAAAACAAAGATAAATATACAAAAGCCTTTCTGTATCTAAGCTTGTTGTCTATAATATATTGTTCTCTTTAGGGTATATTATAACAAGATTACATAGGAATCACTAATGAGGAATTTATGGTATAGGAGAGGATGATGATAAGATTTATCAGGGTTAGTATCTTTTTTAACAACACTGTTCAAATCATACCTTGTCTCATATAGGCAATATGTTATAATAAAAACAAAAATACTGGATTTGCAAAAGAGGATATCTGGATTTTAATATTGACTCTAATACTGTGTATAGAACTTGGCAAGTCACCTCATCACTTTGAACTCCAGTCTCCTCTGTGAAATAAAAGGATTGGACTAGGTTATTAAGAAACTTAGCATAGCATCTCTAATTTTATATGATTCTATTCTAAACAGTCGGAATGTCAGCTATTTTAAGGACATTGCACAAAACTACCTTTTTGATTTGGAACCGTTTTTATTATATTTTTAATGTATATTAATTTAATATATATTTATAATTTTTTTGAAGTTTTAGCCTTAGATTTCAAATGATACCATGGGAATTACGGGGTAACAGCTTTGGGGTTTTTATTTTCTTTTCACATTTTAACAATGCGGTTTTTTTTTAAATAATAAATTTATTTTTTAATGGTGTTCAATTTGCCAACATACAGAATAACACCCAGTGCTCATCCCGTCAAGTGCCCCCTCAGTGCCCGTCACCCATTCACCCCCAACCCCTGCCCTCCTCCACTTCCACCACCCCTAGTTCATTTCCCAGAGTTAGGAGTCTTTATGTTCTGTCTCCCTTTCTGATATTTCCTACCCATTTCTTCTCCCTTCCCTTCTATTCCCTTTCACTATTATTTATATTCCCCAAATGAATGAGAACATATAATGTTTGTCCTTCTCCAATTGACTTATTTCACTCAGCATAATACCCTCCAGTTCCATCTATGTTGAAGCAAATGGTGGGTATTTGTAATTTCTAATGGCTGAGTAATATTCCATTGTATACATAAACCACATCTTCTTTATCCATTCATCTTTCGATGGACACCGAGGCCGGGACACCTGCACACCGATGTTTATATATTTATAATTTTGTTCAATATATAGAGTTATTACTGAAGAGTTCCCTTGGTTCTTCTAATATACATGCTTTTATTACAAATATCCAAAGAAGCTGAACTATTGCTCTGTAACCTCCCTGAACACAAACTATCAAATATCAGACACCATTTCTTCTATATCATGTGTAAACAACAATCTGAATTCTTCCTAGTAACTTCCACAGACTAAGAACTTGAACTTTATTTCATACTTTAAGAAAAAGAGTAATATTTGCAAATGACGTATCAGATAAAGGGTTAGTTTCCAAGATCTATAAAGAATTTATTAAACTCAACAGCAAAGAAACAAACAATCCAATTATGAAATGGGCAAAAGACATGAACAGAATTTTCACAGAGGAAGACATAGACATGGCCAACACGCACATGAGAAAATGCTCCACATCACTGGCCACCAGGGAAATACAAATCAAAACCACAATGAGATACCACCTCACACTCGTGAGAATGGTGAAAATTAACAAGACAGGAAACAACAAATGTTGGAGAGGATGTGGAGAAAGGGGAACCCTCTTGCCCTGTTGGTGGGAATGTGAACTGGCGCAGCCACTCTGGAAAACTGTGTGGAGGTTCCGCAAAGAGTTAAAAATAGATCTGCCCAGCAATTGCACTGCTGGGGATTTACCCCAAAGATTCAGATGCAATGAAACGCCCGGGCACCTGTACTCCGATGTTTATAGCAGTAATGTCCACAATAGACAAACTGTGGAAGGAGCCTCGGTGTCCATCAAAAGATGAATGGATAAAGAAGATGTGGTTTATGTATACAATGGAATATTACTCAGCCATTAGAAACGACAAATACCCACTATTTGCTTCGACATGGAGGGACCTGGAGGGTATTATGCTGAGTGAAATAAGTCAATCGGAAAAGGACAAACATTATATGGTCTCATTCATTTGGGGAATATAAAAATTAGTGAAAGGGAATAAAGGGAAAGAGAAAAAATGAGTGAAAATATCAGTGAGGGTGACAAAACATGAGAGACACCTAACTATGGGAAATGAACAAGAGGTAGTGCAAGGGGAAGTGGGCAGGGGGTTGGGGTGACTGGGTGATGGGCAATGAGGGGGGCACTTGGCAGGATGAGCACTGGGTGTTATGGTATATGTTGGCAAATTGAACTCCAATAAAAAAATTAAAACATATATCTCGTAAAAAAAGAAGAGCAATAATTTAATGAAACATATTTTATAGTTAATTTATACCAAATTCAAAATCCATTTTGTTTATACAAAAATTTATCTTTAAATCACATGCAGTTAACCAGTCTGAACAGGAACCAACACTATCAATTTCTAAAATTAATGATTCAAACTATCAAAATATTGTCCAAATCCACTTGAGTCAAAATAGCATTTCTTTTGGTTCAAATGCCTAAATTGGGTTCTTTTTCACTTTTCTATTAGAATTGTATGATATTTGATCTCCCATCCAATAAGATATAAGTTTAAAACTTATTCAAAGGGCCAAATATAAAAGAACACATCTTTCCATACTATAAACCTTAATTTTATTCACAACTTATAAATTGTCACATTATTAATCGCTCATTGAGTTATTTAGCAATAATAAGGCCTTATTGTAGCATCATTGCTATTGTGTAATGTTAAGTGCAATGTAAAAAATAAATAGTCTCACTATATAGGCAGTACAGTAAAAGCTGTACTTTTGTGTTTGTTAATGTGTAAGATAGTGTAATGATGCCATAAACATCAACCAGTAAACAAGGGATAACTGATTTCTCAGTCTCACTCATCTGGTTCTGGAACTTGTAAAACTATTTTAGTATCACACAGCTCTAAACTACCTTTTAAAGAGTAACTCTTTAACTCTACTACTTTGGATAAAGTTAACTAGGAAAATGTTACTAAGATATTATCATTGATATGCTCTTTTGATTGTTAGCACTTCCAGTTAGTGAATATATGCCATGGAATAAACAAGAAATACATTACTTAACTTTATAAACACTAGAGTTTCATAGTCTCCCAATTAGGATTTAAAGTGGGGTTACTGCCTATATCAACACAGGCATAGTCCTGTAATGTAAATATGTATTAATCTTTATTCCATCTCTTTGATCATGTCATACTACCTATCTGGAATTGCTCTCCTTTTGCCTGTGATCTATCCTAAGCTTTTAAGTCTGATGTCTTTCCTGAAACCTTGAGCATTCTAGTCAACACTGGTATTTTCTATGTCAAGCCAGTGATGCAAAGTTAACACTTACTGTTTTCTAATTGCTTAATATATGATGGTTTGATTTCTATAACGGAGTTATAACTTCCTCGAGGACACATTCATGTCTTACATTACTTTTTCACCCACAGTTGTGGGAAAATAGAAGGTATCTAAAAATGTTCATTCATTAATTAGATTCAACAAAAATATCCCCTGTCATGACATTAGCACAAAGACATTAGGATAACCCTCCTGTAATAACAAAATTCCAAGGGTAAGTGAAATCACAAGTCTGCTTCATGAAGAAAAGGAAGCTATTGGTTTCATAAAATCTGTGTCTCCTCTGTGAAGTTTGTGATCTCAACTTGTCCTATGATTACATGCTTAAAGATACTCCTTTGACTATTCCATTTTAGAGAAGGCCAATATTTAAAAGTTCTTACTAAATCTCTATCACTAAAATGCTTCATATACAGTTAAAAAATAATAAACCAGAACTTGCTCCCTGTAACACCTAACTACATGGTATTTTGGCATGGTCTTCATTTTTAGCCATTCACAATGAAAATCATCTTTTATTGTGGGGGTAGATATCTTTTATCTTGAAAGGTATTCTAAGGATATTCCCATATATGTTATTTCATAACTTTAAAATTATAGGACCATCATTCAACTAACTTATACCATTAGATCTTATACCATTTATAAAGATATCAGAGTTATAAAATCAGGAACAACTCTGCTAGCACCAAAATTAGTTAATTTTTATCATTATCAGACCAAAAACACCTGAGGTTCATAAGAGAGTATTTTCCATTGCTGATTCTGTTGGAAGCTAATTCATGCTCAGTTACTGACTGGAATTAAAATAATCTAATATGTTTAAATATAAATAATCTACTAATTGTATTGAACAGTCAGTTCTCAACTTCAGATGTATTCATTTAGAGAGAAATTAACAGGCATTCCTGCCTACTGAAAATAAACTAAGAGTCTCTTTTTCTTCTCTTTTCAGCTAATTAATCTGTTCCAAATCTCTTACTCCTCAAGTATTTGCATATACCTCCCAATCATGAAAATGTAACTAGATATAAAAACAAGAAGCTCTATGAATACAAGAAATTGCTCTAATTTAAAAAGTAATAATAAAACTTCATCAACAATAAAGATGTACTAAGTTTCAATTATATGCAAGGAAATTAGTTGGTTCCAGGGGTCAGAAGTCATATAAGGAATAAGATGACCTGGTCCTAAAAATGCTTCCAAGCTAATTGCAGAGATAAGGCATATAAATAAAAAGATAATAACAATTTATATAGTAACCAAAGTTGTTTACCACAGTGATTACTATAGTGGTTGTACCACTTGAATTATTTGACACCAAATTTCTAAATGGCACCTTTTTAGAGGTTGATAGGCTCCTAGCAAATATTAAGAAACATGAGGTATTAGAACATTTATACACTCATGCACCTGGCATGGCCCCTCTTTGCATAATATGGCATTTTTATTTTATTTTAATTTTTTAAAGATTTTATTTATTTATTCACAAGAAGCAAAGAGAGAGAGGGGACACAGGCAGAGGGAGAAGCAGGCTTCCCGAGGGAAGCCAGATGGGGAACTCTATCCCAGGATCCCAGGATCACAACCTGAGTGGAAGGCAGATGCTCAACTGCTGAGCCTCTCAGGCATCCCAACATGACACTTTGAATTAAAGCTTTACCTTAACTGAACTGTATCCTATCCTAGTAACCTTTCTGAAAATACACATAGAAATCTAGGTTGAGCTTGAGATTCCTTGGTTAAGCATGACTTTAAAAGTATCCAAAAGTATTGGTACCAAGGATGAATATGAAAATTAGTAAGAAAAAAATTAGGGAAAGGCTAATAAGAAAGGAGAAAGGAACACTAACAAAGAACCACTACTAGTGTAAATAAAAAGAATATAAAAGAATAATATAATAGAAAATATATTTATCAAATATATGTAAATAATCTTTCTTTCCCTCCCTCTATCCAAAGTTGAATAACTGCTTAAAACCGTATTTTATTAAAACTATACTTTATTAATGTAATTGACAAAGGGAATTTTCAAGATGAGCCTTTCTACCCTGTTCATAAATATATCTTTAAATGATGAGTTATCTGTAGGGTGAAATAAAAAATGAAAGGCTTAATTCACACTCACTTGATGTATGGTCTTTAGCAAGTTCCAATACCTGTCTTTTTTTCTTCCAATTCATATATTTGTGCCTTTCTAAACTTTGTATCTTACCTCCAGTTAGGGAAACTTCACTTAGATAGACATGGAATGTTGGATGATTTCTTTTTACAAAGAATTAAATCTTAAAAAAAATAGAAATAATCATTAAATTTTATGTAGTCTGGATCACTGCGTAGGTTTCATTAAGCTTCAGTTAGGACCTGACTTAGAAAGAGGTCAACTGAATTTAGTTACCATATAAATTCACTGTTTTGATTTCAGAAAACTGAGTTACATATGGTCTGGAATAATTTGTGAAATGAGATGTTAAGCCTTTTTTTGGCCGAATATGGAATTTGAGACTTGTTGTGGTGAAAGTGATAATCTCAATGAAAAGTTCTATGAAAAATCTAATAAATACCATTTGAATTAGCTCCTCTCAAGAATTTCCATAGGACTAACTTCTCATTGTTCTACATTTTTTTCATTAAATCTTATTTTTTTACATTCTTATCAGAATTTGCCTTTTAATTGACTGTCTCTTTTATTCTAGTTTTATGATAGATCAAGTGATTATATATATCTCCCCTCTATATCTTCACATGCTTTACTCAATACGCATTTTAGGAAAGCATAATATATATGGATACGTTAACTTTAAGTATACCTCAGCAACAACTGATCGACAATGGCCTTTAAAATTGTGAGGTTCAGAGAAGAGGAAAGCATATGACAAACCTTCTAGACCAGGGTTATGCAAATCAAACAGGCAATGAACCTGATATACTCACACTTGGTATACTTTTGTCTGGTACATTGATCTTGTCCTGTAGATAGTCTTTCCTTTTGACTGAATTAAGAGCATAATGAAAGCTATTCTGGATTCATCCATCCAGCTCAGTATCCTGTTTCTGATGATATCACTTGTGCAGTTCTGAGCATACAGTAGGCAATCAATATTTCATTGAACTTTTCTTGAAATAAGTAGGCATATCTGACTTCTAAACTATCCTAAATAAAAGCCATAAATTCCTCCATTAAATGCATATAAATTTAACTCCTTTTTGAATCTTCATTTTCAGTATACAAAACCTTTTTAACATATAAAATGGTACTTTTTCATTTATCTTAATATCTTAATATAGCTATTTCTACCCTATGTCCCAGTAATTCTACTTCCAGCATATACCTTAGAGAACTCTTGCAAATGTGTAGAGTGTTATACATTTAGTACTGCAGCATTTCTTTAATTGGAAAAGAAAATAAAAGCCACCTATAAACGGCCATGAAGAGGGGATGGATAAATGAGCCATATTTATATGATAAATTATTATATATACAAATGTAGAAACAACATGGGTAGATCTCAAAAGTAATACTGAGTAAAAGCTATGGAACCTAGATATATATTAAGTGTAATAATGATATAAATTTAAAAACATGTATAAAATATTGTATATTTTCCATGAATGCATATTTCTTCATGGAAAAGGATACACATAATACTAAGTAGCTGTTTCCAGAAGGGAGAATAGAATAAGACTAGTGAGTGTAGTCAAAGGAGACTTCAACTTCACTATATTGTTTTATTTATTTTATTTTAAAAAGAACTGGAAACAGGTGTGACACAATGTTGACTGTTGTCCTGTTGTCGGGGTACCAGGGTGGTGTAATCTATTAAGTATTCAACTCTTGGTTTTGGCTCAGGTCCTGATCTCAGGGTCCTAAGATCTGTTAGGCTCCATGCTCAGTGAGGAGTCTGTCTTCCTCCCTTTGCTCCTCCTCCCCGTCTCTCAAAAATAAATAAATCCTTAAAAAAATTTCACTGCTGTCAATTCTTGGAGGTAGAAACATGGATGTTTAATATATTATTTTTATATCTTCTATATTTTAAAGTTTCTCATAAAAATAAATTTTCTTAGAAAGCTACAAAGTGACTCATTTAATATTGAGAGCATATACTACAAGCTTATTAAAAACAAGCAAACAAAAGAATACTTCCCTCTATCATTGAGTAGGCTGAGTTGTGGGAAGGTTACCTTCTCTTAGTTGCTCAAGACCTCAGGAACAGGGGTGCCTGGGTGGCTGAGCCAGTTAAGCATCTGCCTTTGGCTTGGGTCATGATCTCAGAGTTCTGGGATCGAGCCCTACATCGGGCTCCCTGCTCATTGTGGAACCTGCCCTTTCCTCTCCCTCTGCTGCTCCCCCTGCTTGTGTGCTCTCTCTCTCTTTCTCTCTCTCTCTCTCTGCCAAATAAATAAACAAAATCTTTTAAAAAATCCTAGGAACAAAATCATATTTACTCTACCTATACACTCCACGATTTTATGCAGATTCAATCAAGCCATTCTTTCTATACAGAAGAATATTAAATATTCTAATAGTATTAAATAGTCTAGTCTGCTCAAAGCCCTTCTGGCACTTTTTGAAACTTCTTCTCTGGCCCCTGTCTTGACATTAATTATTTCTCAAGAAGTGGTGAGCAGAAATGCCACAATTTTTCAAGCACCAAGGTACCATGGTTTTATATCAATATGATTTTCTCTTTTGTTTCAAATACCTTTCTTGATGTTTACATATTTGTTAAGGGTTTTTTGGCTGTAGAATACATTACTAAGCTATCATTTCTGAGAGGCTCTAAGTATTCTAACATTCAAGATAATCTCATTTAATCCTTATCATAAACCTAAGAAATAGATATTATTACCCCTGTTTTTGTGAGTGAGGAAATTGAAATACAAAGAGATTACATAACTTGCCCTTGATAATCACATATTAAATATAGGAACCAGAAATTCAAACCTAGCTCTGTATGACGCTAAATGTCTTGTTCTTTCCAATGGCCTGAAGCAAAAAAATTTATAATGACTTCAAGATACCTTTCCTGGATTCAATTTTACCAATTTCAGTATACCAGTTGAAAACCTAGACATGCTATCATTGCACTGCATTTGCTATGGCTATTCCTAAAAAAGAATAAGCTGAAAGATATTTTGTTGTACATCTGTCAATTTAATATAAAGGCAACACTAGATGATTCTAGACATAGAGTAGTGGTTCGTAAATGGAAGTGATTTTATCTTTCAGAGAATATTTGACAATCTCCGGAGATATTTTTGGTTGTTAAAACTTTGGAAGTGGTAGAAAGCTACTGTATATATAGAGGTGTATATAGAGGGCAGGGATACTGCTAAATGTCCTACAATGTACAGGACAATCCTCCAAAACAAATAAATGATCAGCTCAAAATGTCTACAGTATTAGTTGAAAAATCCTGACACAGAGGGAATAATTGTGGACCACATTATAGCTAATTTTAGGGAAAAATAATATTTGAAAATAACAAAATATATGTTAATTGTACTGGAATTAAAATAAGAGCCTTAATAGAATGTGTGTACTAAAATATAGAGAATTCAAAAAAAATAAAAAAAATAAAATATAGAGAATTCAAATATTTAAAAAGCTTGCTAACTCTGTTCGAACCAGTTACCAGATAAATTTCTAAAATCATGAAAATGACTTTGACAGAATTTTGACTTGAGATTCCACAGTCTATGATGAGAAAGTAATAGTAAATAAAAGCAGTATTTAGAACTAAGTGTGTAGGTGCTGTAGCCATGAAAATGGGATACAGGAGTACAGAGTAGTACACTTTTAAAAGAGCAAGTGTTTTGTTTGTTTTTTACCTTGTCTTCACCTGTCCTTCTGATAAAAGTCTCTTATCTTTGTTCTTTCTTCTCTTAAAGACTTTTCTTCAAATAGCTCCTAGACGGTAAAATAATAGATATAAGGAAACGTTTTATTAAAAATGAGTTTCTATATGAGCACCTACACCTATATTAAAGAAATTCTGAATCATACAACTCTCAAAACTAATTTGGAATCATCCCAAAGTGGGAAAGTATCTCTAATAATAGCAAATGCTTTATTCTTTCTCACCATCTCACCTTCTAAGAATCAATCAACTCATTTAATAACAAGATATAGTTGCATTGATTATTCAAGTTTTACAAAGGTTTTCTGGCAAAGGCAAATTTTAAAGCCTTGAGTGCTCTGTTAAAAATCAACGTAGTCTAGAGAAATTCTCTTTCTGATAATTATGTATTACAATCACTAAATATCACCATTTATTATTAAAATAACAATGAAATCCTAAAAATGGTCACTTATAAAAATGATAAATATGCAGATGTATTTTTCCTAAGACTTTTTTCTATTCAGTTGAATCTTATATTCAACTTATCTTGTCTCCTTGTGCTCCTCCCCCACTTGCTAATTATAAACTGGATATTTTTCATATCATCTACTGCAGCCACTCAAACCCATTCTTCTTGTCTTTAAACTTCTATTCCTGCTTCATCTTCTATTTGCCTTAGCTAATAGAGTTTTACCTCTTTTATTTTTATTTTTTTTTAAACTTTTATTTATTTATGATAGGCACACAGTGAGAGAGAGAGAGAGGCAGAGACACAGGCAGAGGGAGAAGCAGGCTCCATGCACCGGGAGCCCGACGTGGGATTTGATCCCGGGTCTCCAGGACCGCGCCCTGGGCCAAAGGCAGGCGCCAAACCGCTGCGCCACCCAGGGATCCCGTTTTACCTCTTTTATAGCTCTCATCTTTGTCCTGTCACTTGAACAGTTCTAGGCTAGGAAATTCTGCAAATTAAAACCACAGAAAAATGAAACCAGCTAGGTGTTTGTTGCCTGCTAGGGAAAAACTTTTCCCATTATGAGCAAGAAAGACCCTACAAAGAAACAAAACAGAGGATCATAGGGAAAGGAATGGAAAAATAAAATAAGATGAAATCAGAGAGGAAGACAAATACTAAGAGACTCTTAACTGTAGGAAACAGAGTGAAGGTTGCTGGAGGGGAAGTGGAGGGGGGATGGTGTAACTGGATGATGGGCATTAAGGAGACTAAGTGATGTAATGAGCACTGGGTCTTATATGCAATGGATGAATAACTGAAATCTACATTTGAAATTAATGACTATGGTAAATAATTTAATTATATAAGTTTAAAAAAGATCCTATGATATGGATGGAGCTAGAGAGTATTACGATAAGCAAACTAAGTCAATCAATCAGAGAAAGACAAATAACATATGATTTCACTCATAGGTAGAATTTAAAAAACAAAACAAATGATCATGGGATGAAAAAAGAGAAAGGCAAACCAAGAAATAGGCCCTTAATATAGAGAAAAAAACTGATGGTTACCAGAGGCTACCAGAGGCTACCTGATGGCTACCTCAGATTAGAAGCATTTTGTAAACTGTGAAGGGTGTGTGGGGAGATGGGTTAAATAAGTGATGGGGATTAGAGAGTGCACTTGTGATGAGCACCAGGTGTTGTATGTTAAGTGTTGAACCACTAAATTGTCCACTCAAAACTGATATTACACTGTATGTTAACTGGAATTTAAATAAAAACTTAAAAAGTAAGAAAGACCCTTAGTTTCTACCTCTCTAGGGATTCTAGAAAACTGAATCTTCTGGAATCCCTGGGTGGTGCAGCGGTTTGGCGCCTGCCTTTGGCCCAGGGTGCGATCCTGGAGACCCAGGATCGAATCCCACGTCGGGCTCCCGGTGCATGGAGCCTGCTTCTCCCTCTGCCTGTGTCTCTGCCTCTCTCTCTCTCTCTCTCTCTCTCTGTGACTATCATAAATAAATAAAAATTAAAAAAAAGAAAACTGAATCTTCTTAAACTATAGAAAGAAGGAAGCAGAAGTAGTCTAATGAGTCCTCCTTGTCAATCTGCTATAAGCATTCAAAAGTATTGGATTACAAGTCAATGAGTCCTGAATTGAATACTGACTCCATTTACTCAAACTTCGCTTGGGCAGGGACACATGGCTGGCTCAATTAGTTCAGCATTTGACTTTTAATCTTGGGGCTGTGAGTTCAACCCCCATTTGGGTATAGAGCTTACTTAAAACTTGCTTGGGCAAATTATATGATCTCTCTGAGTCTTTTTTTTAATTAGTAAAAAGAGGATGATAATGCCTTTTCAGGTTGCCTCAGATTAGAAGCATTTTGTAAAGTATGAAGTTCCATCCAAATTGAGCTACTAGACAATATAGTATATTAACCTATATTAAGTTATTCATTTCAATTACACAAACAGAGACAAAATATAGACTTCTGGGACCAATTCCAAGTTTATTCTATCAGAATCTATAGAGGGGAGTCCCAATCATCTGTATTTTTAACAAGAACACCAAAGTTTGATTAAGACTACACACACTATGCCATTCTAATTTCTGGTGTCCTTTCTCTTACTTCAATGAAAGTTTAATTATATGTACCATTTAATTTTCTGATCATCTTGAAATCATTTGGTAAAATGTAAGAAAAATGCCATGTTGTCAAAAAAACAACTGAAATCAAATCTTAAAAATTATATAATTTAGACTTTAACAGATATTTTTAAATAAATATTTTAAAATGTAAAAAGCAAAGCTTGTTTTTTATAACACAGTAGATTGTAAAATATTTACAGAACTAAGAATGATTAAACATGAAAATAATTCAATTTACTGAAGGAATTATTATGATTTCCCACATTAGCTTTATTTGAATAATGTCAAATTTTAATACATTCAATAATGCTGAGTTAACTTAAGATACTGTATTGGTTCTTCAAATCTACATTATCTTAGTGAAAATTCTCAGATATTTTAAAACACATCTTTCTAAGTATCTATAATTGAAATTTTCCACATCTGGGTTTATCAACTGATAAACTGATGCTACTTCTGTTAAATCTTCATACTTAGAGTTAACTAAGTTCCAAAAGAACAATTTGGGAGGTCCTATACATGTTATTTTTATCATTAAAATAACAATTTGGGAGGTCCAAATTAAAATAACAATCATTAAAATAACAAGTGGGAGGTCCTATACATGTTATTTTTATAATTAGCCCTTTTCAAAGGCTGAAAGGAGCAAAAGGTAGCTGCCTATTTAGGTGAGACAGGGTTAGAGGTATTACTAAATCTGGAAGAGTGGAAGAAACAAAGCCATGATCTAAGATAACCCAAAACAATAAGAAATATAAATACAATAAACAATAAATGAATAATAGTTCCTTGGGGGAGAGAGTAAAATGATATTGGTAAAGAATAAATCTAACTTTAAGGGATCCCTGGGTGGAGCAGCGGTTTAGCGCCTGCCTTTGGCCCAGGGCGCGATCCTGGAGACCCAGGATCAAATCCCGCGTGGGGCTCCTGGTGCATGGAGCCTGCTTCTCCCTCTGCCTGTGTCTCTGCCTCTCTCTCTGTGTGTGTGTGTGTGTGTGTGTGTGTGTGAGACTATCATAAATTTAAAAAAATAATAAAATAAATAAATCTAGCTTTAAAATGCTTAACATTAACTATAACTATAATAGAATAAACATTTCCAGAATTCATCATAATGTTTAAGAGACTTAAGTTATTGATTTTAATTAACTGTTTAGAATATGTGTTAATATAACACTGGTATATTCTTACAGGCTATATTAACCTGGAAACAACACAAATATTAATCATTAGGACAATGAATGAAAATTAACAAAATGTTCATACAGTGGAATACAACAGTGAAAAAGAATGAACTACAGTTATAAGCAATAATGCAGGCAGACAAGGAACATTATGAGTTACAAAAGCATGTCAAAGAAGAAAAAACACTGATTTATGCAGAGTTTAGAAATATACAACAGTAAATAATACTGTTTAGGAATTCAAATACTATGATAAAACTGTAAATTAAATCAGGGAAATTATATATAAATTTGAGACAGCAGTTGCCTCTAAGGAGGGAAGGAAAGAAATGTGATTAGGGAAAGGGTACACAAGGGAATTTAAAAGGAATGGTACTTTTCTTAAATTAGGTCATATGGATTTCCTGTATTGCTTTTTATTCTGTACTCCTGTTTTACAAATATTTTATAGGTATTCAATTATTAATAAAAACAATTAAAAGTTGATGACTTTCCTTTGAGTACTTTTTTATAATAAAAGCAGCTTATGATTTTAATATCTTTTAATTCCTTGTTTCAACAGCAGCAATAATATACATATACTTCAAATATTTCTATTACTGTGCCTAAGATTAAAAAATAAATTCTAAATCTAACTTTAAAAGATAAGATGCCCAAGATAAAAACATGAGGGCAATTTTTGGAGTCAATATTAGTTCACAACTCATATAAATAACAATTTCTGAATCTTCTAAGTAGTTTGTCAATCAAAGATATAGGTTATGCATTTTATTTCCTAGCATGGACAATAACAAACTTCCTAACTGAACAAATATTTTTAGATCTTAATTCTACTAAAAACCCTGTTCTATCCTAAAGATCCCTATCTTAAGAAGTTCAACAATATGCAAAACAATTTAAAAAACAGTTCAAAAAAGGCTTAATTTATAGGTTACCGATATATAACTAGAAATAACATAAGACATGGAAATTCTTAAGTTTTAGCGGATTGTTCTAGTCTATATGTGGATTTATTGAAGGCACTTTGTTAATACATATTAAGCATCTAAGGAAGAACTTCTAAAAATATTTTTCACTTTCACACCAAAAAAAAATTCTCAGTGAAATACAATTATCTATTGTGGAAAGTGATGAAACAATCATTACATGTGCCAAGTTTTTTCTGTCTCTATAAAGGTAAATCTTGCATCTGAAACATATATAGCAAGATTAAAAAAATAAATATAATCTTTATACAGTTCCGTTTATGTAAAGTCTTTTCTATCGTACTCTCCCTGAGCTTTTAGGGGAAAAATAAAAGGTTTTCCAGGATCAAGGGCTCATAATTAGTTAACAGCCTGAAGCCTACCAAACGTCATTAACACAAAAGTCTAAAACAGTACCTTTTTTTTAGAACCATTTTGGTGCAACAGGAAACAATCCTGAAGATAAAAAGGCCATTATATATTCATTATTTCCCCCACATATTGAAACTTTAAAGATGAGAAAAAACTTAAAGCCAAATATAAAATTCCTCAGCAAGAGCATAATTACTCTATTTTTTTTCCAAAGCATTTCTTGGAATTTCCAAGTGTTGAATTAAATGCAGTGATTTCATCAAAGATCCCCCTTCTTTCCACAAATCTAGAGATGGTGTCTAATAAATTTCCTTGGATATCTTGGTGTTACATAAAAGGCACCAAGTGTTTCAATAAACCCTCCCGTCAATTATAATTTGGAGCGATTTTATGGTAATTTTCGTATTTTACCCATCCACTCCAAAAAATAATAATTTATTACAACTTCGTATTTCACAACAACTTCGCCTCTTAAACCTGGGCTTACTCTTTTGTCTTCCCCTTCTAACTTAAAACTTTAAAGATCATGACCTTTTTAAAAACTTAAACTGAACCTCGCAACTGAAAATTCCCACCCCCGCTAACCCTGAAGGTTCTCATTTCATAGGGTTATATATATGTTTAAAGTACTGTAGAAACCCTATACCTTTTCCTTCATCCGTAAGACAAACTCTGAGAACAGAAGGAGAGGCCAAGGATAGTGTGAAATCTGAGGAAAGAGTTTGGGGCGGAAGTTTAAGAAGAGCTCAGAGTACGACAAAAGAACTAGGCGGTTAGCAGAGTGACGAAAACCGTTAGGCGCTGGCTTAAAGACACTAGGGGGAGGGGCATAACCCCTAGAGCCCGCCAACGCCCCCAGGCGACTACTGCCCACCCTAACAGCTACTCCGAGCAGCAGCCATTTTGGCGTTACACCAGCCCCGCCCCTCGGTCGTAGGCGGCTCCACCCCCGGCCAACTGTGAGCGGAAACAGGAAGTGGGATTGTAAACCTATAGGAGCGAGGCAGGCAGCTAGTCAGAAATAGGGCGGTACTCTGAGTACCCTATCAAGTTCGTGCTATTGCTCTGGGCTGTCGCCTCACCAAAAAAGTTGTGGGACCACGTTGAATATGGAGAGTATCCTTTCCCGTCTGAAAAGCTGCTGCTGGAGTTTAGGAAAGGGGAGAAGGGCAAAGGCTGGGGCCCTGTGAGGCGCATGTAGGTGACCTTTTAGGTCTAATTATGGGAAGATGAGGGCACTGATGCTGATTGGTAGGTGTCTGTAACTCTGTTGTGGTTTCCTGGTAGCCGCCGCTGCCTGGGAAGTGGGACTGCTTTGGCGAGTGTGGGAGGAGTTGGGGGACTGAGATGATTTTTGAGTGTGAACCCTTGTTCAGGGCTCCTGTCACGTGTCCTTTCAGTTATTTTATCCACTTCTTAGAAATTGAGGGGGGGGGGTTGTATGGTTAAAAGCAGCGGGAGTTTGCCAGAGGTTTTTGGAGCAGAGGTATAGGTTTTGAATACAGAACGAGGCCAGATGGCTTGTTTGTTTGTTTTTGTTTTTCCAGATGGTTTTTGTGGAACTTCATTTTTCTGGATGTAGGTGACTGATAATGAGGTGAAGTCCTTAATACCACACTGGCAAACTAAATTGAGAGCTTGCTTGATAATCTGATTTAGCATATAAGGAAACTCATGGTTTCCTAAAGCTGTAAAAATCCATCAGTTGCACCTGTTTTTCTACTTGAGCACTAAGGTCAAGGTTAGGAAACAAGCTGTGTGATTCCCTGAATTGGGGGATGAAATAATTTTTTCACTACTGAAATACCTTTACAAAATTTCCATTTCTTTGTAATTCGTCTTTCTTACAGGAGTTGGCATTATAGAAAATAGAGTAGCTTGGTATTTTGCTACTGAATAAAATTTGGCAAAATACCAATATGAGGATAACAGTTATTGTTTGATAGTTCATTTTATAGCTGTTTTGTCTTCATTAGTTTGTAAATCTGAAAAATAGGATTTCTGGTGGGAGGATAAGATTATATAAGCCATACTGAGAATATTGATCCTGAATCATTTCCTATCCTGTGCTGAACTGACCAAGATAAACCAAGAATAAAATGAACCTTTGAAGAGGCATGAAATATGTCATTTCATGAACAGAGTAGATGACTAAAAAGTCCAATTATTGCAGCAGTTTAAAGGATATAATTTACGGAAATGTAGTTGTGTTAGATGATTTTTAAAAAGCAATTAGACTATGAATCAGATGATTCTAATCCCAGTTCTGCCTCTTAAGAAATGAGTTAGGGAAAGTCATAAAGTCTCTGTCAGGCAACTTTTATTCATTTGTAAACATACTAACTGACCTGCCAACCTTATACAGCTTTTGATAAAGATAAAATAAAATGGAAGAGCTTACTAAATTATAAAGTTTTGAACATATTGTTAAGTATTACCAAATAGAGTACAAATTGCTATCTCTTTCCCAAGAACTTTTGGAAGGATTTGAGGTAACAGCTCTAAAATTGCTTTTGTTTCCTACTCTAATCAAGTTATTTTTGCTATACCTAAGCATACCATTTGTGATTTACAATAACATGATAGTTACTAATTTTATTTACTGAAAAGCATGTATGCCTAATTATAATTAAAATTAATAATACTGTTATCAATAGTTTCATACTTAAAATGAAGTATTACCCTTCATTCTATCAAAAGAAGTGTAAAATCCAGATTTTTTCCTTGGAATATAGAGGAAGAAAATGACATGGACTCAGACCTGTCTTCCATAAATAAATAACATCATTTGAAACTTGAGTAACACTTATTTGTCGCCTATATAAAATGCAAAAAAAAAAAATAGGCATGCCTGGGTGGCTCAGTGGTTGAGCATCTGCCTTTGGCTCATGGCGTGATCCTGGGATTCTGGGATCGAGTCCTGCATTGGGTTCCCCACAGGGAGCCTGCTTCTCCCTCTGCCTATGTCTCTCCCTCTTTCTCTGTGTCTCTCATAAATAAATAAATAAAATCTTTTTTTAAATGCAAAAAAATATCATTGTTACAGTATGTAAGACCTAAGTGTGCTAATAGTTAGAATTGTAATTGTGACTTCTGTCTTCTATTAAACATAATCAATTTATCGTGGTGGATTAGGATAAATTTCACTTTATTTTTTTAAGATTTTATTTATTTATTCATAAGAGATACACAAAAAATTGAGAGGCAGAGGGAGAAACAGGCTCCATGCAGGGAGCCTGGTACAGGACTCGATCCCAGGACTCCAGGATCACACCCTGGGCCCAAGGCAGGTGCTTAACCGCTGAGCCACCCAGGGATACCTAAATTTCACTTTCAAGAGCTTGATTGGATGGCCAACTTTATTTGTTGTAGTGTGTTTTACAAGTGCAGAACTAAGAGCAATATGTGTGCAATATTAATACAGTGTATTTCAGTAATGTTTGATTTACTTGCAGGAATGAAACAATAGAAGAGGTATTATTAAGAGATACTTCACTACTCCACAGGTCTTTTTCTTTGTCCTTCATTTTCCATGTTTCTACTCCTCTTCTGGTATTTTGTTGTTTTTGTTGGACTTGGCTCAAGCATGCTTCATATCCAGGAAGCTTTGCATGTCATTTTAATCTCCTAATCCACCATCTCCAACAAACCTAGAAATCTGAGAGCTCCAGCTCCTACTCTGTGCTTATTTCCCCACCTGTTTTCCCCTCCAGTTTAGACTTTTTTCCTAATACTGTAATTATATGTTTACTTGTCTCCCTCTTACATTAGGTTGTGAGTTCCTTGAGGATCATATCCTTATCTTTCACCTTTAATCTTCATTTCCTTGCACAGCATTTGCCCCATAATAGATGCAAAATGGGTAAATGACCTTCTGTTAAAAATTATTAACATATATTGAGTCTCTACTGTGCGCTGAGGAATGCACTCAAGCTTTTGATACAGAGGGTTATAAGACCTATTCTGAACCTTGAACACCTTTTGATCTGAGTCAGGACACATATAGTTGGGGATAAATATCAATACTAGGTAACACATACTAACTGAGGTGAATGCTTGAACACATTCTTGATTACATGTGTGGATTTACTAAACTTAAAATTGCATGTAAAATTTTTATGTTAGAATGTGCCTTTACCTGGGGTAAAACATATGTAGCTGACATGTTTTTCCAAAGGATTCTAACATGAAAAAAGCTGATAAATAATGAAGTAGATAATAGGTACTATAGATATTCTGAGAGTAGAGAAAAGGATGTCATAAACTGGACTGGTGTCATTGTATTCTTTTGTAGATGCCCAGACAGATGAGACTGTTACAGGCGATGATTGCCACCTACCTTAGAAATGGCTGTATGCCATTATGAATGACTTTATATCCTAAGCAGAACTAATTACATATCAGAGTCTCTGAGGTTTTTATATTATTGACAAATATACTGTGATATTTTTGGACCAAATATTAATGATATCTTAAATGTGCTTTTTAAATATTGTTACCTGTCATGTGTCTTATAAGTTATGGCCTGGCCTGGCTAGCTAGTAGAATGCTGGGTCTTATAAGAAGTATTGCATGTGTAAGGATTACTTCTGGTTCATAATTTAAGGCCAATTAAGGACCAATTCTGAGCAATTCACTCTGAAAGCTAAAATGCAAAGAGGAAAATATGAGATGTGCTGGATTTGAATTTCTTCTTTTTTTATGTAGCAATTACTGCTCAATTATCTCTCTCTAGGCTTCAGTCTTCACATCTATAAAATGAGTGAAGTTGACAAGTAATTTCTAGGGTTCCTTTCAATTCTAATGATCCCAAACTCTACCTACCAGAAATACACAAGAGATGATCAAGAGCATAGGAGATGAAAAAGAGTTGATTCATAATGTCACTTCTTCTCATCAAATGTATGAATAAAAAATCTATGATATTGGTATTATTGCTTTATTCTGGGACAGGCAATTGCTAGTGGAAAATTTTTATTTCCTTCCTCTTACCTCCATTTTTTTCCCATCCTCTACTTCTGTGTGCCCAAAGGACTGCATAATCCTTTAGCACTTGGAATCGAATAGCTTTCTGCTCTACTGTATTTGGAAAATACATTAGCACTTGGAATCAAATAGCTTTCTGCTCTACTGTATTTGGAAAACTTTCACTTGGTGTTACTCCACCACTTCACATAGGCAGACAGGACATGAGATTTCTACTATGAAATTCTTCTAGTAAACTGAGTATAACAATTTTTCTTGAGGTAGCAGACTGAAATCTTAAAGCAAGACTTCATTATGCATGCATAATATGTTGAACCCTAATGACTTGCTTAAATTTATTGAAATTTTAAAGCAATAATATATTAGCGCATAGCTGATTTTCATCCCTTGCCTGTGTAATTGCAAAAAGTTAATTCAAATAAAATATTTTAAAGAGGCAATGGTGCTTTTTATTCCCTGGTGAACTATATTGTCCAATTAAGATATGTGGCTTAGTGAGTCATGAGGTGGTAATTAAAATTTATAGAATATCTATATGTGCTAAACTTTCTGCTAGGTATTTTGTATATATTATCACAGACTCTCAAAACAACTGGGAAGACAGGTGATAGTATCATTTTTTTGTGATAGTATCATTTTATAGAAGAGGAAACTAAAGCTAAGAAAGCCACATTGCTTATAAGCACAGAGTAAAGGATCTAGGCTGGGCTCCAGTATCTGTTGTATTCACCTTAACATAGTACCTTCACATACAGCATAATTCATTTGTGTTTGATGGAATCCTAGGGTTACACAGAGATACTTCTTCTATATATTAATATTCAACTTGGGATTTTGCTTTAAAAAGGTTTGAGAAACCATGAATCTACACAATCACTTTAGGGAGCCTAGCCTATGTTCTCTTGAAGACATTTCCTTGTAAAAGGTACACCTTAGATGAGGTATTTTATAGAATTGGAAAGGTGGGAGTTACTACCTTCTGAAAATATGAAATAATTGAAATGTTGAGATTAAATTCATTTATCTTATTTATTGTTTGTTTCCTTATTTATCAATCCCAAGGGCCAAGTGAGGTTTTTTTTTTGCTTTTTGTTTGTTTGTTTGTTTTGTTTTTTGTTTTTTGCTTTTACATGGATTTGGGTAGGAGGAGGGTCAGCTATCGCCATTAATGGAGCTCTTTGAGAACAGTTTCTCAGAGTCAGTGTTATTGTTTATGTTAGCCGAAAAGCAAGCATGATGGTGTATCCTAAACCTCACAGGAGTTAAGATGAAGGTGGTAGAAATGGGAGAAAGAAGGGCAAACTAGGTAAAGGAATTGTATGTAAAGGCATAGAGGAGAGGCCAGAATCTTGAAGTACAAGGTGTTGGAGGCTGGGATTACCCAAAACCTTTTAAGGGCCTTCTGCATCATTCTATACATGTTAATAGACATTGCTGTTCAGTTGTTTTAAACTTTAAGTCCATTAAAAATAGAGTATTTCAGCCATTGTCTTTCCAGTGGGCAAAGAAATACAAATTCTGTCTTAATAGCAACCACTTTGCCAAATTGAATTTATGATTAGCCAGTGAAGGAGATTATTCTGCCAATGTTATTTCTCCAAATAGAAAAATACTCCAGGGATTTATCATCAACTAAAATATCACAGAAGGTCAACTCTGGTTCATAGCTCAATTTAGTAGTTGAATTGATACCATTACTTTCCATTCCCCAACTTCAATATAGAGGATAGTCACTTATTGTAGTATACACAGAGGGTGACTATTTGAGTAACAGATACTTGAATTTAAGGATCTCATACCCTGGTTATAGAAATTACCCAAGAGTTAGAGGTAAGGGATGATACGGGGATGTTTTGATTTCTGGTATTGGGAAAAAGATTCATCATCAGGAAAACACTGGTATTACTAGTTGCCTGGGCTAAGTAGACATATACAAATATATTTAATAGTGATTGTAGTTTAAGATATATAGCCCTTCCCTGTGGATTCATGGCTTATGCTTATGTATATTAAACTGTACTACAACTGTTGGTAATCTTGTCTGTCATATTCTAGTGTAAGGTTGAAGTTAGAGAATTCATCTCCTTATTCATTTCTGAACATACAGAATTATTTGGAATAGGAACTGGTAAAACTTTACATGCCCTTAATGTACATCTAGCCTCATGGTAGTTAATTATTTTTTAACTTAAAAAGAACTTGACAAAAAGAAAATAACTTGACTGTAGAAGGTGTGTGTGTGTGTGATGAGTGTGTGTGTATATACACACATATACTTTGTGCTTTTATGGGACAGAATTGTTATTCTGAATTTATTAAAATAAGTAATAAAATAATAAGTGATAGTAATTATTTATGTAATAGTCTTATGCTTTCTTTCACTGGTCATTGTTGATTTGTATGAAGTACTTTTCATAGTTAAAATATACCTCCTGGCAGGGATCCCTGGGTGGCGCAGCGGTTTGGCGCCTGCCTTTGGCCCAGGGCGTGATCCTGGAGATCTGGGATCAAATCCCACGTCGGGCTCCCGGTGCATGGAGCCTGCTTCTCCCTCTGCCTATGTCTCTGCCTCTCTCTCTCTCTCTGTGTGACTATCATAAATAAATAAAAATTAAAAAATATACCTCCTGGCAAATAAAATTACTTTTTAAATTATTTGAGTGACTTTAAAACTTAATTTATAACTACTCAAGTTACAGATGTTTTACTAAGCCCCATATTCTTTTCCAAAGAAAATATTCCTGATAAAATTTAAAAATAATTCGATTATGCAGGAAAGTAGTATCTTCATGGCTTAAGGGAGCACCTCCTAATCATGTACACTAATATTTCTACACTGAAATATATGAACCTTAAATGGGATAAGTCAAAGACTATACATAACCTGCTTTTTTAAAGATTTTATTCATTTATTCATGAGAGACACAGAGAAAGAGAGAGACAGAGACACAGGCAGAGGGAGAAGCAGGCTCCATGCAGGGAGCCCAACGTGGAACTTGATCCCAGGTCTCCAGGATCACGCCCTGGGCTGAAGGCAGTGCTAAACCGCTGAGCCACCCAGGCTGCCATATACATAACCTGTTAGTTGAGATCAGACTTCGTCATCAAATTTGTTTTGGTCAGGATGCTTTTTTGTTTGTTTGTTTAACTTGAGTGTAGTTGCCATACAATGTTACTTAGTTTCAAGTGTATAACATAGTGATTGGACAAGTTTATACATTATGCAATGTGCACACAAGTGTGGTTACCACCTGTTTCCATCACTTTTACATCACTGTTACATTATAATTGATTATATTTTTATGCCATGCCTTTTATTCCCAGGACTTATTCATTCTGTAACTGGAAGCCTGTATCTCTTAGTCCACTTTACAATTTTACCCCCCCCCCACTTCCCTCTGGCAGCTATCAGTTTGTTCTCTGTATTTATAGGTCGGATTTTTTTCCGATATATCGAAATGCTTTTTTCCCAATATATCATGTGCCACTGTAAGATGCTTCTGTACTATACATTTATATAAAATGCTTTGAGTATTTCCGTTAAGCACTACACTAGGCTGATAATAAAAGGATAATTAAGACTCATCCTTATTCACAAGGTGTCCATAGTCTAGTTGAAGAATCAGACATATAAACAAGCAATTATTGAGAGCTACAGAAAAATACATACCCAGATATATAAAGGAACATGGGAATATAGAGTAAGTAGCTACTGACACTGTAAACTTCAAATCAGTATTTCTTTAGGGTATACTTAAAGTTTAGAAACAGATTGTGTGAAAAGAGTCACAGAAGCTATTTTATACTGAATTTATATGAAGCACAAAAAAGGTTTAGCTTTCTGAGTTACAATATTACTACACTTTCATATGTGTTGTCCATATACCTGTATTGTTTAATACATGATAATTGTTTTCTTATCATTTCATTTTCAAATAATCATCCTTTTAAAAATTGAAAGATACCATCTTATGGATCAAGTATTATAAACTCTTAATGAATCAAACCTTTTATTTCAAATGACTTTTTTACAAAAACAATGTAGATTTAATCCTCATTCCACCCTAAAAATAGTACAAAAAAGAACAAAATACCAGTTACCTACTACTGAGTTAAAAAACAAAACATTACCAACTTAGCTCCCTTCTCCCACCAAAGGCAACGACTGTCTAAAATTTCATATTTATCATTTCCATGTACTTTATATTTTACTACATAAATGTACATTCTTATGATATTATATATTCCATATTTCCCAGTTTTGTATGTATGGTGTCATATTGCCATATTCTTTTTATTCAAGGTGATGTTTTGGATTCATTATGTCATTTCATTTCCATATTGTTTTTCGTTGCAGAATATCCCACAGTTTATCCATTATATCTGTGATGATCACTTAAGATATTTCCACTTTTTTTGTCATTACAAATAATACTGCTATGATCATTATTGCACATATTTCCTATGTTGACTGGGCATGATTTCTCTAGGATGTATACCTCAGATGGAATTTCTGTGTTGAAGAATATGTGCACTTTGGATTTTCTGTGTAGACATTTGTAATATTTGAAAGTAATGATGCTTTGATGAATTTCAATGTAATCTGTATGCAATTTTAAATTTTCATATTTTTTATTTTATCTTATCGTAATTAGTTTCTTATCATGCTTCCTAGGAATCCAGAACAATGCTTAAAAAACAATAGCAGAAAAAAATATAGCAGGCAAATTTTCTAGTTATTGATTTTATTTTTTTTTACTTTTTGTTATTCTAGGTTTTTTTATATTTTATTTAAATTCAATTTGCGAACATAAGGTATATAACACCCAGTGCCGATCTCATCATGTGCTATCTTTAATGCCTGCCACACAGTTACACCATCCCCCCCACCCATCTCTCCTTCTGAAACCCTTTGTTTGTTTCCTAGACATAGGAGTCCTTCATGGTTTATCTTCCTTTCATTTTTCCCCATTCGGTTTTCCTCATTTCCCTTATGGTCCCTTGCACTATTCCTTATATTACACATATGAGTGAAACCATATGATAATTGACTTTCTCTGATTGACCTATTTCACTCAAAATAATACCATCCAGTTCCATATACATCAATGTAAATGGTAGGTAGTCATTTTTTCTGATGGCTGAGTAATACTCCATTGTATGATATATACCACATCTTCTTTATCCATTCATCTGTGAAGGATATCGTGGCTCCTTCCACAATTTGGCTATTGTGGACATTGCTGCTATGAACATAATGGTGCTGGTGTCCCATGGTTTCACAACATCTATATCTGGGGTAAATACCCAGTAGTACAATTGCTGGGTATAGGATAACCTCTGTCTTTAACTTCTTAAGGTACCTCCACACTTTATTCCAGAATGGCTACATCAACTTGCATTCCCACCAAAAGTTCAAGAGGGCTCCCCTTTCTCCACATCCTCTCTGACATTTGTTGTTTTCTGTCCTGTCAATTTTCACCATTCTCATTAGTGTTTGGTGGTATCTCATTGTGGTTTTGATTTGTATTTCCCTGATGGCCAGTGATGCGGAGCATTTTCTCAAGTGCTTGTTGGCCACGTCTGTGTCTTCCTCTGAAATTTCTGTTCATGTCTTTTGCCCATTTTATGATTGGATTGTTTGTGTCTTTGCTGTTGAGTTTAATAGGATCTTTACAGATCTTGGATACCAGCCCTTTATCTGATATGTCATTTGCAAAATCTTCTCCCATTTTGTAGGTTGTCTTTTAGTTTTGTGGACTGTTTCTTGTGCTGTGCAGAAGCTTTTTATCTTGATGAAGTCCCAATAGTTCATTTTTGCTTTTTCCCTTGCCTTCCTGGATGTATCTTGCAAGAAGTTGCTGTGGCCAAGTTCAAAAAGGGTGCTGCCTGGGTTCTCCTCTAGGAATTTGATGGATTCTTGTCTTACATTTAGATCTTTCATCCATTTTGAGTTTACCTTTGTGTGTGATGTAAGAGAATGGTCCAGTTTTATTCTCCTGCACATGGCTGTCCAATTTTACCAACACTATTTATTGAAGAGACTTTCTTTTTTTCCAGTGGATATGCTTTCCTGCTTTGTTGAAGACTAGTTGACTGTAGAGTTGAGGGCCCATTTCTGGGTTCTCTATTCTGTTCCATGATCTATATGTCTGTTTTTGTGCCAGTACCATACTGTCTTGATGATCACAGCTTTGTAATACAGCTTGAAGTCAGGCATTGTGATACCCCTAGCTTTGGTTTTCTTTTTCAACATTCCTATTGCTATTTAGAGTCTTGTATGTTTCCATACAAATCTTAGGATTATCTGTTCCAACTCTGTGAAGAAAGTCCATGATATTTTTATAGGGGTTGCATTGAATATGTAAACCGTTCTGGATAGCATAGACCTTTTCACAATATTTATTCTTACAATCCATGAGCATGAGATTTTTTTTCCATCTCTTTGCGTCTTCTGAAGTTTCTTTCATAAGTTTTCTGTAGCTTTTAGAGTATAGACCCTTTACTTCTTTGGTTAGGTTTATTCCTAGGTATCTTTTGGTTTTGGGTTCAATTGTAAATAGGACTGATTCCGGGATCCCTGGGTGGCGCAGCGGTTTGGCGCCTGCCTTTGGCCCAGGGCATGATCCTGGAGACCCGGGATCGAATCCCACATCGGGCTCCCAGTGCATGGAGCCTGCTTCTCCCTCTGCCTGTGTCTCTGCCTCTCTCTCTCGCTCTCTCTGTGACTATCATAAATAAATAAAAATTTAAAAAAATAGGACTGATTCCTTAATTTCTCTTTATTCAGTATAATTGTTAGTACATAGAAAGCAACTGAATTCTGTGCATTGTTTTTGTATCCTGCCACATTGACCAATTGTTTTATGAGCCCTGGCAATTTTTTGGTTCAGTCTTTTGTTTTTTCTCTATATAGTGCCATGTCATCCATCTGCAAAAGGGAAAGTTTGATTTCTTCTTTGCCATTTGAATGCCTTTTATTTCTTTATGTTGTCTGATTCCTGAGGCTAGGACTTCTAATACTATGTTGAACAAAAGTGGTGAGAGTAGGCATCCTTGCCATGTTCCTGACTTTAGGGAAATGCTCTCAGTTTTTCCCCATTGAAAATGATATTTGCTGTGGGCTTTTCATAGATAGCTTTTATTATATTGTGATATATTCCATCTATCCCTACACTTTGAAGAGTTTTAATCAGGAATCGATGCTGTATATTGTCAAATGCTTTCTTTGCATCTATTGAGATGATCATGTGGTCCTTTTCCTTTATTGACATGATCTATCACGTTGATTGTTTTATGAATGTTGAACCAACCTTGCATCACAGGGATATTGGTCTGTAATTCTCCACTTTGGTGGGGTCTTTGTCTGGCTTTGGGCTCAAGGTAATGCTGGCCTCATAGAATGAGTTTGGAAGTATTCCTTCTATTTCTTTTTTTTTATTCCTTCTATTTCTAGACTTTGAAATAGCTTTAGTAGAATAGCTATTATTTCTTCTTTATTTTTTTTAAATTTTTATTTATTTATGATAGGCACATAGAGAGAGAGAGAGAGAGGCGGAGACACAGGCAGAGGGAAAAGCAGGCTTCATGCAGAAGCCTGATGTGGGACTCGATCCCAGGACTCCAGGATCATGTCCTGGGCTGAAGGCAGGCACTAAACCACTGAGTCACAGAGGAATCCCTATTTATTTAAATGTTTGTTAGAATTCCCCTCAGAACTCATCTGGCTCTGGACTTCTTTTCTTGGGAGTTTTTTGATGACTGCTTCAATTCCCTCGCTGGTTACTGGCCTGTATGTACATGTATTCCATTTTTTCCTGTTTCAGTTTTGGTAATTTGTAGGTTTTGAGGAATGCATCCATTTCTTCCAGACTGCCTCATTTAGGCCTAATATCATTGCTCATGTTACATTTTTATTTTTTTTATTTTAAAAAAGATTTTATTTATTTAATCATGAGAGACACGTTGTGAGAGAGAGGCAGAGGGAGAAGCAGGCTCCCTGCAAGGAGCCTGATGTGGTACTCAATCCCAGGACTCTCTGGGATCATGCCCTGAGCTGAAGGCAGGTGCTCAACAGCTGAGCCACTCAGGCATCCCTCATATTACATTTTTAAAATACTTTGTATTTCCTACATATTGCTTGTGATTTCTTTAATTCATGATTTTATTAATTTGAGTCTTTTTTCTTTTTCTTTTTTTTAATTTTTATTTATTTATGATAGTCACAGAGAGAGAGAGAGAGAGAGAGAGAGAGAGAGAGAGGCAGAGACACAGGCAGAGGAAGAAGCAGGCTCCATGCACCGGGAGCCCGACGTGGGATTCGATCCCAGGTCTCCAGGATCGCGCCCTGGGCCAAAGGCAGGCACCAAACCGCTGCGCCACCCAGGGATCCCTCTTTTTTCTTTTTAATAAGTCTGCTTATTATCTATCTATCTTATCTATCTAATTCTTTTGAAGAACCATCTCCCAGTCTCAGTGATCTGCTCTACAGTTCTTCTGGTCTCTGTTTCATTGACTTCTGCTCTAATCTTTACTCTTTCCCTTTTTCTGCTTGGTTTAGGCTTTATTTGCTATTCTTTCTCTAGTTCCTTTAGGTGTAACATTAGCTTGTGTACTTGAGTTTTTTCGAGTTTTTTAAGGAAGCTTATGTCAAGATGTATTTCCCCCTTAGGAAATACTGCCTTTGCTGTATCCCAAAGATTCTGAACGTTTGTGGTTTCATTTTTATTAGTTTCCATGAATCTTTTCAATTCTTCTCTAATTTCCGGGCTGACCCATTCATCTTTTAGTAGGATGCTCTTTAACATCCATCTGTTTGAGTTTCTTCCAAATTTCTTCTTGTGATTTAGTTCTAGTTTCAAAGCATTATGGTCTGAAAATATGTAGGGAAAAATCCCAATTCTTGCTATCAGTTGAGACCTGATTTGTGATCTAGTATGCGGTCTTTTCTGGAGAAAGTTCCTTGTGCACTTGCGAAGAATGTGTCTTTAGTTGCATTAGGATGGAATGTTCTGTATTATCTGTGAAATTCATTTGGTCCAGTGTGTCATTCAAGGCCCTTGTTTCTTTGGTGATCCAGATATGTCCTTTGCTGAGAGTGCATTCACATATTCTTCCAGTTTCTGTGTATCCTGGAAGCTCTTTATTTCTCCATCTATTCTGGATGACAGCCATACTGAATAAAGTATACTTGACTACATGTTTTTTTCATTTAGTACCCTGAATATATCATGCCAGCCTTTTCTACCCTGTCAGGTCTCTGTCAATAGATCTGCTGTTAACCTGATATTTCTCCCCATATAAGTTAGGAATCTCTTGTCTCAAGCTGCTTTTAGGATTTTGTCTATATCTCTGAAATCTGCAAGATTCACTATAATATGCCAGGTTATTGATTGGTTTTTGTTGATTTGGGGAGTGGTCCTCTCTAGCTCTTGGGTATGAATGCCTGTTTCCTTCCCCAGATTAGGGAAGTTCTCAGCTATGATTTTTTCAAACATACTTTCTGGTCCTGTCTCTCTCTCTCTCCACACCCTCTGGAATCACAATAAGATGGATTTTATTTTTCTCAACATATCACTTTATTCCTGGAGTCTTTCCTCATGGGTTTTAATTGTTTCTCTCTTTTCTCCTCAGCTTCCTTCCTTTCCATCAACTTGTCTTGTATAGCACTCTCTCTTCTGCCTCATTAACCATAGCTGTTAGAGCATCCAGTTTAGACTGCATATCAGTTAAAATATTTTTAATTTCAGCCTGATTAGCTCTCAGATATGCAGTAAGAGAATCTCGAGAGTGTTTTGTATTTGTTCAAGAGCCACCGGTAATTTTATAATTGTAATTCTTAATTCTATTTCTGACATGTTACTTAAATCCATATCCTTTATATCTGTAGCAGATTATATTACTTCAAGTTCTTTCTTTTGTGGTGAATTCTTCCTTCTAGTCATTTAGTCCAGTTCAGAATGGCTGTATGAGTAGAGTAAAAAATATCAACCATGACCTAAGCAAAATTACACCCTAGACAATTCCAAAGAGGTCAGAGACCAGAAAATTAAAGAAAAGGAAAAATTTAAAAGACCACAAAAGTGAAAAGGGAATTTAAAAAATAGTAAAAATTGTAAAAAGTGTGTGTGGGGAGAGAATATAGTCTTACAGAGTGGACCAGGATGGTGATCTTGGTTCTGAGTGTATTTTGGTTCATATGTTAGAAGGTGCTAAATTCCATATTTATATAAACAAGCAAAACTTATTTAGAGAAACAACAACAAACCCCCCCAAAAAAACACAAGTAGACAAAAGAAGGGGGTGGAATGGGTAGTAAAAGAGTATATAATCTCATAGAATGGACCATCACTTTGCTCCACTTGGTTTTGAGTGTATTTTTGTCCATGTTAGAAGGTACTAAATTCCAAAATTATAAAACAAAAGAAGAAAAACAAAAAAAAATCCAAAACTTACATATCTACAAAAGTTAAATTGAATACATTGAAAGGAAGCCAAAAATAGAGAATATATCTATGACAGGTAATTGTAAAAATATGAAAGTCAAAAAGCAAAAAAAACTTAATAAATAGTTGATAAAATATTTTAGTTAAGGAAGGAAAAAAGAAAGAATATTGGAAATTTTTAACCTGAAATAGAAATAAATCATAAGGAAATTCTTTATGTTCTATATACTATTTTCCCTCAGTCCTGGAGATTTCCAGTGCTGCTTAGTCAATAAACTTGATGTTTCCCTGTTCTTTCTGCTTTTCTTTTCGGGGAGGGGCCTGTTGCACTAATTCTTGGTGTCTTTGCCTGGGTCAAGATGCCCAGTACCTTGCCAGGTGGATGGCCTCAGTGTAAGGTGTTTACCCAGTGAGACCTTTGTTCCCTAGAGGCTGCACCTCTCCAGGGTGAGGTAGAGGGAAAAAGAAACAAAAAAATGATGGCAGCCAGATCTTCAATCCCCGAGCCAAGAGCTCCTAGCATGTACCAAACTGCAATCTCTTATTGTGCACTGACTTAGATATTCCTCTGTACAGGCATGGGGGCACTGATTCATATAATTTGAAGGGCAATGGGCAGTGGGAAAGATTTTTCTGTCTTGTGCACTCAGTGGCTCTGCCTCTCCTGGAGGGAATGGAGGATAGCCCGTTTTTCTCTGCTGCTGAGCCCTTGGTGGTTCACCCGCTAGAGTCTGTACCCACTTGGCCTCTCATTTGGAAGGGAAAATATCCCATTTCTCTCTGCTGCTGGTCCCTGGGGCTTTCACCAGCATGAGTGCACACCTGCTCCACCTCTCCCAGGTACCTGCAGAAGGGTGCTGCATTCCAGTCCTTTATCAGGACCTAGCCCAGCATCAGTCCTCCGATCGGATCACAGTTTGCAGTCTATGGCACAAGTTAAGCTTTCTTCTGACCACCTCTATTCTTTCTGTCTCTGGGAGTATTAAGACTTCACTGCCGTTCCTGTGATTCTGTCCTACTTCACCACTGAGCATATTTCAGGCAGCAAAGACTCTTAGGAGGAGATTTCTAAAGGTCCCAATTGTGTGCTGTATCACTTTCCAGCAGCCAACTTACAAAGGCTCCCTCCCCCTGCCATTTATTTTCCAACATATCCCCTCCGTTTCTCTTCACCACACTTCTACTTTGTAAGATGCAATCACTTTGCTCTATAGCATTCCAGCTGTTCTTTCTTTACATCTCATAGGTTTTTAGGATGGTTTGAAAGTTATCTAGCAGCTAAATTAAGGGGACCAGATAAAATGAGAACCCCTACTCTTCTGCCATTTTGCCTCTGCCTCCTAAACTTAGGTTAAAAACAAATTTGAGCCCTGAAAGTATACAATTATTAGAAGAAAACATAGGCAGTGATCTCTTTATTATCTGCTCGGGCAAGGGAAACAAAAGCAAAATTAAACTATTGGGAATACACCAAACTAAAAAGTTCTTTTTGCAGCAAAGAAACCATCAACAAAGCACAAAGCATCCTACTGGAGAAAATATTTCCAAATAATATATCCAATAAGGAGTTAATAACTAAAATATGTAAAGAATTCATACAGCTCAACAGCAAAATTATCATCGTCATCATCATCATCCAATTAAACAATAAGAACACCTGAATAAACATTTTCCAACGACCTACAGGTGGCTAAAGGATAAAAAGATGCTAATAACCACTAATCAAATGCAAATCAAAACCACGATAGGAGAACCTCATACTTGTCAGAATGAGTAAGGTCAAAAATACAAGAAATAATGTGTCAGTGAGAACATGAAAAAAATGGGGCACTCTTCCACCATTGATACTAACACAAATTTGTGCAGCTGCTGTGAAAAGCATGGCAGTTCCTCAAAAAATAAAAAAAAAAACTCCACATAATCCAGTAATTCCACTACTGGGCATTAACCCAAAGAAGGTAAAAATGCTTTTTCAAAAACAGCTGCACCCCTTTGTTTATTGCATTATTATTTAAAATAATATGTTTTTAATATTAAAGTAGCAGTATTAAAAATAGCCATGATTTGGTAGGAAATCAAGTGTCCATCAATAGATGAATGGATGCAGAAGGTGTGCAGATACACACACACACACACACACACACACACACTGCAATATTGTTCACATATCAAAGAATGAAATCTTGCCTTTTGCAACAATGTGGATAGATCTAGAAAGTATAATACCAAGCGAAATAAGTCACAGGAAGACAAATATATTATTTTACTCATATGCAGAATTTAAGAAACAAAGGATCAAACAAAAAATAGACAAATACATTTAAATACAAAAAAAAAGTTAAGAGGGAAGATGGTGGAAGAATAGGGGACCCACCTTTCCTCTGGTCCACTGAATTCAGCTAATCATCTATCAAATCATTCTGTAAACCTGTGAATGCAACCTGAGATCTAAGAAAAGAATCTACAAATAGAAAAGCCACCACTTTTTGCAAAGTAGGAGATGCAGAGATGAATCTGAGGGGACAGATCTGAAAATAAGCCATGGGGGAGGGAGCCTCCATAAGCTGGTTACTGGAAAGTGATATAGCAGCAGAGTGCAGAACTGGAACTTTTAGAAGTCTGCTCTAGTGAGAGACATCCCTGCCTGAAATGTTCTCAGGTGGTGAAATGGAATTCTAGTTCAGACAGTGAGGTCTCATCCCCAGGGTCACAGAGAACAGGAGTGCGTGAGTGTAGCAGAGTTCCCAAGCATTGGAGTGGGGAAACTGGCTACAATTACCCATCCTAGAGTGGCCTCTAAGCTAGATATTGCCATAAACCCCAAATAGCAGCCCCAATGCCCCCATCAGATGACAGCTCTCCAAGCAAGAGCCCAGCAAGGAACAACCACCGAGAGATGATGCTCCTTACCCAGGGGGAGTGCTGTGGGTGCATTCAAATCAGGTAACTGCTCCTATAGCAGGGGCCAGAAAGCTGGGGGTGGTCTTAGTGAGACCCTCCTCCCTTCCCTGAGAGGATTGGTGTGGAATGAGTGAAAATATCAGTGAGGGTGACAGAACATGAGAGACACCTAAATCTGGGAAATGAACAAGGGGTAGTGGAAAGGGAGGTGGCCGGGGGGTTGGGGTGACTGGGTGATGGCCAATGAGGGGGGCACTTGGTGTGATGAGCACTGGGTATTATGCTATATGTTGGCAAATTGAAATCCAATAAAAAAATTAATAAATAAAGAGGGGATGGGAGGGGCAGGATGGCAAAAGAGTAGGGTCCCCAAGTCACCTGTCCCCACCAAATTACCTAGATAACCTTCAAATCATCCTGAAAATCTATGAATTCGGCCTAAGATTTAAAGAGAGAACAGTTGGAATGCTACAGTGAAAAGAGTTCACGCTTCTATCAAGGTAGGAATACGGGAAAAAAGATATAAAGAAACAAAAGGCATCCAAGGGGGAGGGGCCCCACAAGGAGCCTGGCTAAAGCCAGGGCGAGTGCCCTCATGACAGGAATGCACCGTCCTGGAGAAGCAGGAGCTTCACCAATCTTCCCAGACTGAAAGGCGCTCGCAAGGAGTTGGAGCAGGAGCCCAGGAGGGCCGGGATGCCCTCAGGCTCCCTGGGACACTAACAGACACCTGCTCCCTGGGGACAGGGCACCAAGCTCCCTAAAGGGCTGCAGCGTGCACACACGGCTTGACCCGGGAGCAGCTCGGAGGGGCTCGGGCGGAGGCTCCACTGAGAGGGGGCTGCCTGGAGGGGCTCAGGCACAGGCTCCGCGAGAGGGGGCTGCCCCCCGGAGCGCGAATCCAACACCACAGGCCCAGGAGCACAGGACACCGGGGACACAGCCCAGGATCCGACCACCCCGCGGGACAGGCAGAGGCCAGGAGGGCCCAGGACAGCAAGGACGCTCCTGCCCCGAGCTGAGCAGATCAGCGGCCCCGCCACCGGAGCATCCAGGCACCTGCAGACTAAGAGCTCTGTAGCTACTGCAGGAGCTGAATCCAGGGCTCCAGAGCTGGCCACCGCCAATGTGGTTATTCCTCCTGGGGCCTCACGGGGTAAACAACCCCCACTGAGCCCTGCACCAGGCAGAGGGCAGAGCAGCTCCCCCAAGCGCTAACATCTGAAAATCAGCACAACAGGCCCCTCCCCCAGAAGACCAGCTAGACGGACAAGTTCCAGGGGAAGTCAAGGGAATTAAAGTATACAGAATCAGAAGATACACCCCTTGGGGTTTTTTTTCTCTTTTTCTTCTCTTTTTTTTTCTTTTTTTCTTCCTTTTTTCTTTTTTCTTTTTCTTTTCTTTCCTTCTCTCTCTCCTCTCTTTTTCTCCTTTTCCCAATACAACTTGCTTTTGGCCACTCTGCACTGAGCAAAATGACGAGAAGGAAAACCACACCTCAAAAGAAAGAATCAGAAACAGTCCTCTCTCCCACAGAGTTACAAAATCTGGATTACAATTCAATGTCAGAAAGCCAATTCAGAAGCACTATTATAAAGCTACTGGTGGCTCTAGAAAAAAGCATAAAGGACTCAAGTGACTTCATGACTGCAGAATTTAGATCTAATCAGGCAGAAATTAAAAATCAATTGAAGGAGATGCAATCCAAACTAGAAGTCCTAACGATGAGGGTTAACAAGATGGAAGAATGAGTGAGTGACATAGAAGACAAGTTGATGGCAAAGAGGGAAACTGAGGAGAAAAGAGACAAACAATGAAAAGACCATGAGGGTAGATTAAGGGAAATAAATGACAGCCTGAGGAAGAAAAATATACGTTTAATTGGGATGCCCGAGGGTGCCAAAAGGGACAGAGGTCCAGAATACGTATTTGAATGAATCATAGCTGAAAACTTTCCTACTCTGGGAAGGGAAACAGGCATTCAGATCCAGGAAATAGAGACATTCCCCCCTAAAATCAATAAAAACCGTTCAACACCTCGACATTTAATAGTGAAGCTTGCAAATTCCAAAGATAAAGATAAGATCCTTAAAGCAGCAAGAGACAAGAAATCCCTGAAGTTTATGGGGAGGAGAATTAGGGTAACAGCAGACCTCTCCACAGAGACCTGGCAGGCCAGAAAGGGCTGGGAAGATATATTCAGGGTCCTAGATGAGAAGAACATGCAACCAAGAATACTTTATCCAGCAAGGCTCTCCTTCAGAATGGAAGGAGAGATGAAGAGCTTCCAAGACAGGCAGGAACTGAAAGAATATGTGACCTCCAAACCAGCTCTGCAAGAAATTTTAAGGGGGACTCTTAAAATTCACCTTTAAGAAGAAGTCCAGTGGAACAATCCACAAAAACAAGGACTGAATAGATATCATGATGACACTAAACTCATATCTTTTAATACTAACTCTGAACGTGAACGGGCTTAATGACCCCATCAAAAGGCGCAGGGTTTCAGACTGGATAAAAAAGCAGGACCCATCTATTTGCTGTCTACAAGAGACTCATTTTAGACAGAAGGACACCTATAGCCTGAAAATAAAATGTTAGAGAACCATTTACAATTCAAATGGTTCACAAAAGAAAGTAGGGGTAGCCATCCATATATCAGATAAACCAAAATTTACCCCGAAGACTGTAGTGAGAGATGAAGAGGGTCACTGTATCATACTTAAAGGATCTATCCAACAAGAGGACTTAACAGTCCTCAATATATATGCCCCGAATGTGGGAGCTGCCAAATATATCAAGCAATTAATAACCAAAGTTAAGATATACTTAGATAATAATACATTTATACTTGGTGACTTCAATCTAGCACTTTCTACACTCTATAGGTCTTCTAAACACAACATCTCCAAAGAAACGAGAGTTTTAAATGATACACTGGACCAGATGGATTTCACAGATATCTACAGAACTTTAGAACCAAATGCAACTGAATACACATTCTTCTCAAGTGCACATGGAACTTTCAACAGAATAGACCACATACTGGGTCACAAATCGGGTCTGAACCGATACCAAAAGTTTGGGCTTGACCCCTGCATATTCTCAGACCATAATGCCTTGAAATTAGAACTAAATCACAACAAGAAGTTTGGAAGGACCTCAGACATGTGGAGGTTAAGGACCATCCTGCTAAAAGATGAAAGGGTCAACCTGGAAATTAAGGAAGAATTAAAAAGATTCATGGAAACTCTTGAGAATGAAGATACAACCGTTCAAAATCTTTGGGATGCAGCAAAAGCAGTCCTGAGGGGGAAAAACATCACAATACAAGCATCCATTCAAAAACTGGAAAGAACTCAAATACAAAAGCTAACCTTACACATAAAGGAGCTAGAGAAAAAACAGCAAATAGATCCTACACCCAGCAGAAGAAGAGAGTTAATTGAAATTCGAGCAGAACTCAACAAAATTGAGACCAGAAGAACTGTGGAACAGATCAACAAAACCAGGAGTTGGTTCTTTGAAAAAATTAATAAGATAGTTAAACCATTAGCCAGCCTTATTAAAAAGAAGAGAGAGAAGACTCAAATTAATAAAATCATGAATGAGAAAGGAGAGATCACTACCAACACCAAGGAAATACAAACGATTTTAAAAACATATTATGAACAGGAATATGCCAATAAATTAGGCAATCTAGAAGAAATGGACGCATTTCTGGAAAGTCACAAACTATCAAACCTGGAACAGGAAGAAATAGAAAACCTGAACAGGCACTAACCAGGGAGGAAATTGAAGCAGTCATCAAAAACCTCCCAAGACACAAAAGTCCAGGGCCAGATGGCTTCCCAGGGGAATTCTATCAAACGTTTAAAGAAGAAACTATACCTATTCTACTAAAGCTGTTTGGAAAGATAGAAAGAGATGGAGTACTTCCAAATTCGTTCTATGAGGCCAGCATCACCTTAATTCCAAAACCAGACAAAGACCCCACCAAAAAGGAGAATTGAAGACCAATATCCCTGATGGACATGGATGCAAAAATTCTCAACAAGATACTAGCCAATAGGATCCAACAGTACATTAAGAAAATTATTCACCAAGACCAAGTAGGATTTATTCCCGGGACACAAGGCAGGTTCAACACTCGTAAAACAATCAATGTGATTCATCATATCAGCAAAATAAAACCAAGAACCATATGATCCTCTCATTAGATGCAGAGAAAGCATTTGACAAAATCCAGCATCCATTCCTGATCAAAACTCTTCAGAGTGTAGGGATAGAGGGAACATTCCTCAACATCTTATTTTTTTTATTTATGATAGTCACACACACAGAGAGAGAGAGAGGCAGAGACACAGGCAGAGAGAGAAGCAGGCTCCATGCACCGGGAGCCTGACGTGGGATTCAATCCCGGGTCTCCAAGATCGCGCCCTGGGCCAAAGGCAGGCGCTAAACCGCTGCGCCACCCAGGGATCTTAAAAGCCATCTATGAAAAGCCCACAGCAAATATTCTCAATGCGGAAGCACTGGGAGCCTTTCCCCTAAGATCAGGAACAGGACAGGAATGTCCACTCTCATAGCTGCTCTTCAGCATAGTACTAGAAGTCCTATCCTCAGCAGTCAGACAACAAAAAGACATTAAAGGCATTCGAATTGGCAAAGAAGTCAAACTCTCCATCTTTGCTGATGACATGATACTCTACATAGAAAACCCAAAAGCCTCCACCCCAAGATTGCTAGAACTCATACAGCAATTTGGCAGCGTGGCAGGATACAAAATCAATGCCCAGAAGTCAGTGACATTTCTATACCCTAACAATGAGACTGAAGAAAGAGAAATTAAGGAGTCAATCCTATTTACAATTGCACCCAAAAGCATAAGGCACCTAGGAATAAACCGAACCAAAGATGTAAAGGATCTATACCCTCAAAACTATAGAACACTTCTGAAAGAAATTGAGGAAGACACAAAGAGATGGAAAAATATTCCATGCTCATGGATTGGCAGAATTAATATTGTGAAAATGTTAATGTTACCCAGGGCAATTTACACGTTTAATGCAATCCCTATCAAAATACCATGGACTTTCTTCAGAGAGTTAGAACAAATTATTTTAAGATTTATGTGGAATCAGAAAAGACTCCGAATAGCCAGGGGGGTTTTAAAAAAGAAAACTATAGCTGGGGGCATAACAATGCCAGATTTCAGGTTGTACTACAAAGCTGTGGTCATCAAGACAGTGTGGTCCTGGCACAAAAACAGACACATAGATCAATGGAACAGAATAGAGAATGCAGAAGTGGACACTGAAATTTATGGTCAACTAATATTCGGTAAAGGAGGAAAGACTATCCACTGGAAAAAAGACAGTCTCTTCAATAAATGGTGCTGGGAAAATTGGACATCCACCTACAGAAGAATGAAACTAGATCACTCTCTTGCACGATACGCAAAGATAAACTCAAAATGGATGAAAGATCTAAATGTGAGACAAGATTCCATCAAAATCCTAGAGGAGAACACAGGCAACACCCTTTTTGAACTCGGCCACAGTCACTTCTTGCAAGATACATCCACGAAAAAAAACATTTAAAAAAAAAAGATACATCCATGAAGGCCAAAGAAACAAAAGCGAAAATGAACTATTGGAACTTCATCACGATAAGAAGCTCTTGCACAGCAAAGGATAGTCAACAAAACTAAAAGACAACCTACAGAATAGAAGATATTTGCAAATGACATATCAGATAAAGGGCTAGTTTCCAAGATCTATAAAGAACTTATTAAACTCAAAAGCAAAGAAACAAATGGTCGAATCATGAAATGGGCAAAAGACATGAACAGAAATCTCACAGCGGAAGACATAGACATGGCCAACACGCACATGAGAAAATGCTCTGCATCACTTGCCATCAGGGAAATACAAATCAAAACCACAGTGAGATACCACCTGACACCAGTGAGAATGGGGAACATTAACAAGGCAGGAAACCACAAATGTTGGAGAGGATGCGGAGAAAAGGGAACACTCTTGCTCTGTTGGTGGGAATGTGAACTGGTGCAGGCACTCTGGAAAACTGTGTGGAGGCTCCTCAAAGAATTAAAAATACACCTGCCCTATGACCCAGCAATTGCAGTGTTGGGGATTTACCCCAAAGATACAGATGCAATGAAACGCCGGGGCACCTGCACCCCGATGTTTATAGCAGCAATGTCCACAATAGCCAAACTGTGGAAGGAGCCTCAGTGTCCATCAAAAGATGAATGGATAAAGAAGATGTGGTTTATGTATCAATGGAATATTACTCAGCCATTAGAAATGACAAATACCCACCATTTGCTTCAACGTGGATGGAACTGGAAGGTATTATGCTGAGTGAAATAAGTCAGTTGGAGAACGACAAACATTATATGTTCTCATTCATTTAGGGAATATAAATATTAGTGAAAGGGAATATATAAGGGAAGGGAGAAGAAATGGGTAGGAAATATCAGAAAGGGAGACAGAACATAAAGACTCCTAAATCTGGGAACTTCACTAGGGCTGGTGGAAGGGTAGGAGGGCGGGGGGTGGGGGTGAATGTGTGACGGGTACTGAGGGGGGCAGTTGATGGGATGAGCACTGGGTGTCATTCTGTATGTTGGCAAATTGAACACCAATATAAAAATAAATTTATTATTAAAAAATAAGTAAATTCTTTTGGCAGCTAACAAAATGTTTGAAAAATGTTGACCAATATTCATATACACATTATTTAGTCCATGATTTGGTAATTATGTGGTGTTCACTAAATTGTTTTCAGAGTTTGCTTTTGCTTCAAATAAGAGCTCAGTATTTTCTCCATTTGATCATATTAATATATGTCTCTCAGATGCACAATTTGAGCCATTTTCCAACTGACTGGTGAATAAAGGAAATTGAGGGAAAGAGACCAAAAGATAAAGCGAAACAGCTTGGATGAGTTTTTCTTGGGCCTTCCATAATAGTCAAGTAATATATAGTCCAGAAACCTCAAGACAGCTGGTGTCTACATCGAACATTGGATAGTTTGTTACACTTATGATGTGTTAATTGATTTCCTTTTTACAGTGAACAACAAACTGGTAGGCTCCTATACAGAACTGAAGAATTAGCTCCTGCAAATCAGTTATCATCTCCATGCTGGTGAACAGGAGTATATCTTGCAGGTCTGTGGGGAAAGGCACCAGGATGTACTGATAGCAACAAATGGGAGCTCCTAGAATGAATGAACTCTCTACCCCAAGTGGAGATCAAGTGAGGCCAATAGGAGCTGAAAGAATCAGTAAATCACAGAGCGGAATTATGCAGTATTGCTATAGGATGCTTCCAAATGCTTGATTAATGTTGGGTAGTATATCAAAGTGAGATGCAGTGAAATGGAAGGATAGCCATGGGTTCATCTAGCATGTATTTATGAAGATTCCTCCAAAGAATCTAGAAAGTACTGTGCTTGACCCATTGAATGAAATAATAGCAGTGATATTAAAGACCTTGCAGTACTGAAGTAAGTGAAGTAAATAAGTTATGGCAGGGCCTCCTTCAAATCATACCTTCTGGATGACTGCCTCCTTTGCATACATTTAAAAATGTTCTTAACTTTTTAGTACATTAGTAGCAATGCTTGCATAATTTTCTAGGGTGTAGCACACACACCTGAGTTTGAATCCTGCTCTGGCTCTTACCAGTTGCAAGGACCTTCAAAGGATATTTAATTTTCTTGAATTTAGGCCTTTCCATCTGCAAAAAAAAAATTATCTCACAAAGTTGTTCTGAGGATTAAATGAAACAGTGTATGTCAAAGTGTCAGTTTCATAGTATTGTCCCAATAAAATAATAATAATAATAATAATAATAAACAACTAACATCTATATAGTATTTACTGTATTGCAAGCATTGTTAAAAGCATTTATTCATCTTAACTTATATAATCATAATGACTCAATGAGGTAGGTACCATTATTACCTTCATTTTATAGATGAGAAAACTGAAGCATGGAGGAGTTGACCTGCTCAAGGTCATACAACTATGAAGTGGCAACACCAGGATTCAAGCAAGCAGAGTGGCTCTCTGTTGCCTACATGTAAGTATTTTCATAGGAAGATAAATCCATAGAAAAAAAGAAACATGTTTTGAATGATGAAAGAAGAACTGGATTGTTTACGACTTTGAAGGCGAATATTTTTGAAAGAGCAGTCAGTAAATTTAGGAGATATTTATTTAAAAATTATCAACAACTATAATAACATTAATGATAAGTAACATTTTTTTCAGCCTTTACTACTTACTGGACTTTATATTACCTCTCAGGAATCCTGACCTGTAAGCATTCAATAAGCATTAATATTTTCTATCATGAATATGAAGCTCAGAGCCTATTAGGAGGAATACAAGATATACACAATAGTTAGAATACAAAATAGAAAATGCAAAATGACAAGAAACATGAAGGTAAAGTGATCTGGGAGTTCAGAAGCAAGAGAGGGCACTTATAGGGGTGGGAACATATATGGCACTGATAATCAAAAAGGCTTAAAGGAGACAGCCATTTACAAGAAGGAACTTGAGAGGATAAGGGCTGCAAAATGTGGAGCAGGAAAAGAATAAAATTAGACTAAAATTCTAATAGAAGGGACAGAGACAGTGAATTGCACAGTATATTTTGTGAATTACAGGTAATTAATTTTGGTTGTGAAAGGACTGTAGAAGATGAGCTCAGCTAATTGGGATGAGGTCAGATTTGACTCATAGATATGGATCATAGTCAAGCATGCATATGCTCATGAAAGCCACAACCTGTACTTGAATCCTCTAAGCAGTAGATGGCGATTATAAGTCATCTATTGGCTTCCAGGAAAATATTGAAGGTGATTTTCCTATTCCATAATCTCTCCAACTGGTTTTAGTAAAAAGAAATAGTAGCTTTTCTTGAAAAGGGCTACACAGACTTTTTAACCCTTGTAGTAGGGAATGTGACTTGAAAAATCTTATAAATGCTTTGCTCCCTGTGTGTACCTTTCTTTTTAGTTTAGCTGAAAATTCTACCAGAAGAGCAGAGTTTTGAAATCCAGGTGGAGAGCATCTCCAAAGGAAGGAATGTGCATAAAAATACCCAAAGTTGGATGATGGTTGTGGTCTAGTAATGGATTGGGAATTATAAGTCTAAAGATAAATAAGGGAAGGAAGCAGAAGGTGGGATAAAATCTTGCCTCTTTCTTTGAGAATATAAATCCATTCTACTTCCTTTTGAGTATTCAGAATATCTTGAGGTAGACTTTAGATCTATATCCCTGGATAGAGATGGGGAGATCAGAACTTCAGAGAGGTTGAGGGCAATTAACCATTCTTCAATCATATTCCCTTCTGACCACAGTCTATGAAGATTCTCCCAATTTAAAGAATAGATGTGATTAGATTTGACCCATTCAGACAACCCAAGATAATCACTTCATTGTTTGTGACCTTAATCAAATTAATCACAAAGTCCCTTTTCTCATGTAAATGTAAGGTAACATATTCACAGGTTCCAAGGATTAGGGAGGAAGAGAGGGAAAGGAAGAGCAGGAGAGGGAGAGGGAAAGAGAGGAATGAAGTTCACATATCAAGTGGGCAATACTTGTCTGAGATTATTCAACTGAACTGCTAAGAAATGGGTATTGTGGGTCAATCAGACATATACTTTGATTGTCTCTAATAAGAAGAGCATGATTTTTGGTGGTATGAATTTGACAGTCACAGAGAAATGGTAAGAGAAATTTAAAAAAAATTAAAAGAGTAGTCCTGCTTCATGCTATACTAAATAGCATGATACCTATGTTAATATAATAATAATTGTTATTATAAATATATTATTATTATTATCATTAACTTGATATGTCTCAGGCATTATTGGTTTCCCACAAACACTAGTAAAGGATAAATGACACAAACAATTTCTAGACAATTATTTTTCTTCCATCAAGATAGAATTAGTTCTTAAAATTGTTTAAATTCACTTACATTATTTATTTAAATAACCATTAGTCATTGCTAAAAGAAATATGAAATCAATACGATATTATTCTTTGTATATATCTTCCCAGATTTTTATTTTATTTTTTCCCTTTGTTTGCAAAACAGATGAAGATGGAAAAAATATTTGTTCATTTTTCAGTTTCAACAATGCATATCTTTCCTAGTCATTTGTTGAAGAGCAAGAAATCTAATTCAGAGTATTTGAATTTCAGCCTAGTGTTTTATTTTATTTTTTTCAGTTCTATTTCTAAAATGAAAGGAAGAGTTAATATGGTGGAGTAGTAGAGGAACCCTGAGCTTGCCTAATCCCTCAAACACAGCTAAATCATCATCCAACTATTTTGAACAACTAGAAATATGATCTGAGGATTAAGAAAACAATGTGCTAAGTTGGAGGGAGAGAACATAGTAGATACCAGATTCAGAACCAAGAACCGAAGGAGAGGAAAAACACAGGGCCCTGAAGGGGAGGGAACACTTTCTGCAGAACAAAGTCAGGGAGAGGGAGGGAGAGTGAGAGAGAGCACAGTGGGTAGGAATTGCACAATAAGCCACAGGAAAAAGATCCCCTGGGTCCTATTGGGAGAGATTGCACCTCAGTTTATTTGGAAGAGTGTATTTTGTCTCTCCAAAGACAAAAAGCCAACTGGGAGCCACTGAGTGGTGCTCAACAGCAGGAACAGAGATGTGCACAGAGGGAATAAAACCTCATAGCAGCTTTTTAAAAAATATTTTTATTTATCTATTCATGATAAACAGAAAGACAGAGAGAGAGAGAGGCAGAGATGTAGGCAGAGACATAGACAGAGACAGAGGCAGACTCCGTGCAGGGAGCCTGATGTGAGACTCCATCCTGGGACTCCATCCTGGGACTCCAGGATCATGCCCTGGGCCAAAGGCAGGCGCCCAGTTGTAGCAGTTTTTTGTTGTGAGCCACAATAGGTTTAAACCGTCATGTGCATGCCAAGTGGCCACTTTTCTGGGACAGAACTGAAAAGAGAGTAGTAGACAGGCAGACTGCAGATAACCTACCTGCTGCTTTTTGCTATCTGCCACAATAGATTCAATCCTCTTTGTGACTGCTTCTCTGGGACAGAACACAGTAGGAGACTGAGTCACATGTAGATGACAGATAACCTTGTTGCAGCTTTTCACTGTACATCACAATCAACTCTAGCCACCATGCACACACTGTGCAAACTGCTTTTCTGGGACAAGATGGTGATAGGCACACTCCAAGGCTCTCCTCCAGGGTAAGAGAGTGAGTCCACACCTTGCCAGGCCCTTTAAAACTTGAGTTTTGAATCCCACTGCTGGATAGAGATAAAATACAGGAAATCTGTGGAGCCTGGGCACATGCTGACAGCCTGAAAACAGACAGGTTAAGGGCAGGGATCTGAGGAAAGCTTGGGATATAGGAGATTGTTAGCTTTTCTGAGAAGGCCTACTGAACAGCAGTGGCCAGGAACTCCCCTCTCTGGGGACCAGAGAGGAGAATGACACCACATTTCTCCTCCATCACACCTCTCATCCACCCCAACACACACACACACACACACACACACACACACACACACACACACACACACCAGCACAGTTGGGACTTTAGAGAGAAACACAGCACCTCTAGTGGAAGCTGTAGTACCTTACACCAAACCCCATCCCCTACTCTTGTGCCTGGCAGGGACATCTTTAGGAGGGCAGCACTGTTTGTGAGCCAGCCAAGTAGGGTTCCCTCAGAAGACCAACACAGCTCCCCCACCACTCCGCCACATGTACCAAGTGCTCCAAAGCATCACCTTTATGACACACTGGACCAGATAGATTTAACAAATATTTTCAGAACATTTCATCCTAAAACAGCAGAATACAATTCTTTTCAAGTGCACACAGAACATTCTTCATAATAGATCACATATTAGCCCATAAAACAAGCTTCAGAAAATTAAAAAAAATACTGAAGTCATACCATGCATCTTTTCTGACAAAAGAGCTATGAAATGAGAAGTCAACCACAAGAACAAATCTGGAAAGCCAATAAATATATAAAGATTAAATAACATGTTAATTGGGGGCACTTGGAGGGCTCAGTTGGTTAAGGGTCTGCCTCCAGCTCAGGCCATGATCCCAGGACCACAGAATCAAGCCCCACATAAAGCTCTCTGCCTCAGGAGGGAGTCTGTTTGTCTCTCTCCTTCTGCCCTTCCCCTCTGCTCCTGTGCTCCCTCTCTCTCATTCTGCTTTCTTTCTCTCTCAAATAAATAAAAACTTAAAGAATAAATCACATACTATTAAATACTGAATGGGTCAATGGAGAAGAAATCAGAAAGCACATGGAAACAAATAAAAATGAATAGATAATGGCCCAAAAACTTTGGGATGCAAAGCAAAAGATGTTTTGAGAGAAAAGTGTATAGCAATACAGGCCTACCTCAAGAAGCAAGAAAAATCTCTAATTAACAACCTAACCTTATACCTAAATAAGATAGAAAAAAACATAAACAATACCCAAACCACTATAAGGAAGGCAATCATAAAGATTAGAGTGGAAATAAATGATAATAGAAGCTACAAAGACAATAGCACATATCAATGAAGCCAGGATGTAGTTCTTTGAAAAGATAAACAAAATTTATGAATATCTAGCCAAATTTATCAAAAAATGACTCAAATAAAGAAAATCACCAATGTAAGATTAGATATACCAACCAACAGCACAGAATATAAACAATTATAAGTGAATATTATGAAAAATTATATGTCAAAAATTTGATATCCTAGAAGAGATGGATAAATTACTAGACAAATGTAATCTGCCAAACTTAACCAGAAAGAAACAGAACATTTGAACTGACTAATTACTAGGAAGGAGATTGAATCATTTATCAAAAAATCCCCAACAAACGAAAGTCCAGGACCAGATGGCCATGGAGGCGAATTCTACCAAACATTTAAAGAAGAATTAATACCAATTCTTCTCAAAGTATTCCAAAGAAGTAGAAGACAAAGGAACTTCAAAATTTGTTTTATGAGGCCAGTTATCACCATATACCAAAAGAAGATAAAGACACCACATAAAAAGAGAACTACAATTCAATATCTCTGATGAACGTACAAGCAAAAATCATCAAAAAAATACTAGCAAACAGAATTGAACAATACATTAAACAAAATTATTCACCACAATAAAGTGAGGTTTATTCCTGGGAAGCAAGGGTGGTTCAGTAATCACAGATCAATTGAGATTATATATTACAACAATAAGAGAAAGGATAAAAACCACACGATCATTTCAATAGATGCAGAAAAATCATTTGACAAAGTACAACATCCATTCATGATAAAAGCCCTCAATAGGTGAAGCTTAGAGGGAACATAACTCAACATAATAAAGACCAAATATGAAAAACTCACAGGAAATATCATACTCAATGGGGGATAGATGAGAACTTTTCCCCTAAGATCAGGGAAAATACAAGTATATCCACTCCCACCACTTTTATTCAACATAGTATTGGAAATCCTAGACAGAACAATTAGAAATCAAAAATCAAAAAAGAATCCAAATTGATGAGGAAGAAGTCTTTCACTATTTGTGGATGACATGATGCTGTATGTGGAAACCCTACAGAATCAACCAAAATATACTACAACTGATAACTGTATTCAGTAAAGTCTCAGAATATAAGTCAATGTGCAGAAATCCACTGCATAATTATGCACTAATAATGAAGCAATAGAAATTGAAATTAAGTAAAGAATCCCATTTAAATTGCAATATATGCAATAAAATATCTAGTGATAAACAACCAAAGAGGTGAAAGAACTGTACTCTGAAAACTATAAAACATTGATGAAAGAAATTCAAGAAAACACAAAGAAATGGAAAAAAATTATATGAGATGTAATAACAAGTATTGTTCAAATGTCCATACTATCCAAAGCAATACACAGATTTAATACAATCTCTATAAAACTACAAACAGCGGGCAGCCCGGGTGGCTCAGTGGTTTAGCGCGACCTTCAGCCCAGGGCCTGATCCTGGAGACCCAGGATCAAGTCCCATATCAGGCTTCCTCCATGGAGCCTACTTCTCCCTCTGCCTGTGTCTCTGCCTCTCTCTCTCTCTCTCTCTCTCTCTTTGTATGTCTCTCATGAATAAATAAATAAAATCTTTAAAAAAAACTACAAACAGCATTTTCCCTCACAGAAGTAGAACACAAAAAAATCATAAAATTTATATGGAACCAAAATAGACCCTGAAAAGCTAAAGCAACTTTGAAAAAGTAAAGCAAAGCTGGCGGTGTCACAATTCCAGACCTCAAGTTATATTACAAAGTTGTAATAAACAAAACAGTATGGCACTGACACAAAAATACACACATAGATCAATAGTACAGAAGAGAAACTCCAGAGATTAACTCACAGTTATATGGTCAATTAATTTGTGACAAATCAGGAAAGAATATTCAATAGGAAAAAGACCATCTCTTTAACCAGTGGTGTTGGAAAACTGATGAACTCTATGCAAAATAATGAACCTGGACCACTTTCATTCACCATAAACAAAAATAAACTCAACATTGTTTAAAGATCTAAATGTAAGGCCTGAAACCATAAAAATTGTAAATGAAAGAACAGATTCTAATCTATCCAATATTGGCCTTAACAATTATTTTCTAGATATGTCTCATCAGGCAAGAGAAATAAAAGCAAAAATAAACTATTGGGATATCATCAAAATAAAAAGCTTCTTCACAGTGAAGGAAACAATCAACAAAACTTAAAAGATAATCTATGGAATGGGAGAAGATATTTGCAAATGTCATGTCTAATAAAGGGAGAGTATCCAGAACGTATAAAGAACTTATTAAACTCAACATGCAAAAAAACGAATAATCCAATTTTAAAATTGGCAAAATACACAAATAGATATTTTTCCAAAGAAGACAGACAGATGGCCAGACATGTGAATAGATGCTCAACGTCACTTATCATTCAGAAAATGCAAATCAAAATTTCAATGAGGTATCACCTCAAACCTGTCAGAATGGCTAAAAGCAATAATACAAGAAACACGTGTTGGCAAGGATGTGGAGTAAAAGGTACACTTAGGCACTGTTGGTGTGAATGCAAACTGATGCAGCTACTCTGGGAAACAGTATGAAGTTTCTTGCATATGTTTGCCTGTGGACAGGTGTAAACCTTTTTTTCATAGTAATTATGTGTCTTCCTTGTGTAAGGAAGAAGTACAGCTGTCACTCTTTACAGATGAAATGATACCACATGTAAAGAGTCCCAAAGATTCCTCCAAAAAACTACTAGAATTAATAAGTGCATTCAGTAAAGTTAAGTATACAAAATTAATATGCTCAAATCTGTTCCATTTCTACACATTAATAACAAAATATGAGAATCATAAATTAAGAAAATAATCACATTTCAAATTGTATTAAAACACTAAACTACCAGGAAATAAATTTAACCAAGGTGGTGAAATTTCAACACTTTGAAAACTAAGACACATTGGTGAAAGAAATTTAAGACATAAATAAACAGAAAGATACAACATGCAAATGGATTGAAAGAATTAATACTATTAAAATGTTTATACAACCCAAAGCAATTACAGATTCCATACAATCCCAATAAAAATACCAATGGTATTTTGACACAAATGAAACAAATAATACTAAAATTTGATATAACAACAAAAGACCCTTTATACTCAGGGAAGTCTTTTTTTTTAGATTTTATTTATTTATTATGAAAGATACACAGAGAGAGGCAGAGACATAGGCAGAGGGAGAAACAGTCTCTCTGTGGGGAGTCAAATGCAGGACTTGATCCCAGGCCCCAGAACCACACCCTGAGCCAAAGGCAGATGCTCAACGACTGAGACACCCAGGCATCCTACTCAAGGCAATATTGAGAAAGAAAAACAAAGCTGTAAGTACCACATTCTAAGATTTCAAATTGTACTGCAAAACTTTACTAATCTAAATAGTGCAATACTGGCACAAACATAAACATAGAAATAATTGAAACAGAAGCGAGAGCCCAGAAATAAATTCACACTTATATGGTCAATTAACCCATGACAAAGGAAGCAAGAATAAGTAGTGCTTGGAAAATTGGACAACTACTTGCAAAAGAATGAAACTGAACCACTTTCTTGCACCACACACAGAAATAAACTCAAAGTAGATTAAAGACCTAATTGTGAGACCTGAATCCATAAAACATCTAGGAGGAAACATAAGCAGTATGTCTTGGACATTGGCCTGAGCAACACTTTTCTACATGTCTCCTAAGGCAAAGGAAACAAAAGCAATAATAAACCATTAGGACTACATCAAAATGAAAAGCTTTTCAGCAGTGAAGGAAACCATCAACAAAATGGACGGGAACCTAGAAAGAGTGAAAATATTTGCAAATTATATATCTGTTTATGGGATTAATACCTTAATTATATATAGAACTGATAAAACTCAACACCCCAAAACCAAATAATTCAATTTAAAAATGGGGATAAGACATGGACATTTTGTCAGAAAAGACATAGAGATGGCCAACAGATACTTGAAAAGATGCTCAACATTACTAATCATCAGGGGAATTCAAATAAAAATGACAATCAGATATACCATTACGCCTGTCTGTCAGAATGCTGGAATCAAAAAAGACAATAAATAACAAGCACTGGCAAATATGTGGAGAAAAAGGATCTTTGTGCACTGTTGGTATAATGCAAAATGGTGCAGCCACTGTGAAGAAAAGTATGGAAGTTTATCAAGAAATTAAAAATAGAAATTCCATGTGATTCAATAATTCCACTACCAGGTATTTACCTACTAAAATTAGAACACTATATGTATTTCCCTCTATGTTGACTGCAACATTATTTACAATAGCCAATATATGAAAGTAACCTGTGTGTGCGTGTGTGTGTTAGAAATTAGTTATAAAATGAGATATTGTCATTTGCAACAAAATCCATGAACTAGGTGATGGGCACTGAGGGGGTCACTTGATGGGATGAGCACTGGGTGTTATGCTATATGTTGGCAAATTGAACTCCAAAAAAATCCATGGACTTAGTGGGTAAAATGCTAAGTAAAATAAGATAGCAAGATACTACATTAATTCACTTATGTGTGGAATCTAAAACACAAAACAGGAAGCGCTTGGAAAGATAGCAGAATACAAGGACCCTGAGGTCACCTTGTCCCACATTTACAGCAAGATATTATCCCTGTCCAAGTCAATAAAATACTGATCCAAAGACTGGCAAAACAAACTCAGCAACTAAATATAAAGAAGAAGCTGCATCTAAAAGGTCAGAAAGGTTGAGTAAGGCTACCTGCAAGAGGGAGGGAACTGCACATGGAAAAAGCAGAGAAATGAGAGACCTTGCACCAGGAAACTCACACAGGGAAGACTAATCCCCATGATATTTGGCTTTGAAAATCAGAGGGGCTGAATTCCTTGACTTTGTATAACCAATGGGACTTGGAGCTTGGAGTTTCAAAAGTTAGCTGACTCAGCAGTAGGCTAGCCAAAAGGTTAGTGATAGCTGGGTCACTGCCCTTAAAGAGAAGGCAGCCTAGGGATGCCTGGGTGGCTCAGTGGTTGAGCGTCTTCCTCTGGCTCAGGGCATGATCCTGGGTTCCTGGAATCGAGTCCCACATTAGGATCCCTTCAGGGAGGCTGCTTCTCCCTCTCCCTCTGTCTCTGCCCCTCTCTGTGTGTCTCTCATGAATAAATCTTAAAAATCTTTTAAAAAAAAGAGATGACAGCCTGCTAGAAGAGACAACATAAAAACAGCTATGTACACAACCACAGGGGCAAAGAGAAGATAGATTTGTTCACACTGATTTCAGAGCAAGTTGGGGGACTTCAGAAACATGGGGACTGGCAGACTATTTTTCTTCCCCATTCCTAGCATAAACACAGGTATCAGAGAGAGGTGAGACTACACAGACACATGCTACATAACTTGCTAAATGTACACCACACCCATTCGTTCTGAGGACCCACCCACTCCAAACCAGGTACCTTGATGCTGGGCTCAGGGAATTTTTTGTTAAAGCCCTGCATGGGTATCCCACAGCCATCTCTGCACAGCAGCCAAATTGTTCTATGAGATGATTTTGTGCCACACTAAGCCAACATCACCATGAACCATGCCCAGCTTCTCTGAGCCATTGCAGCCCACCATGCCCAGCCTGGTGACCCTGGCTCTCTAAGCACACAACCTCCAAGACCTGAAGCGATTTGGGGCATCTGGCATGGTACTAATGACCGAATGCAAATTTTGCTAGCACCATCATCCTGCTCCCAAGTTCCCTGGTGGTCATACCCACTTAGAGATGGCCTGCCATGGTCTCACTAACATCATTGAAGGCAAGCACAACCCATAACAGTCAGTGAAAATGACTGGACTGAAAGGAAAAGTGACTCAGACAAAACAGTAGGGTTAGCAATGCACATAGAGTACTCTTCTAAAGTACCAGGTTCTGGTGAATAGGGGACACTGTACTAGAAGGCCTTCTAGGACCTCTTCATAAAGTCACTACTTTCAAGAGCATAAGGGATAGCCGACTTTCTTGGCAGAGGGAAACAGAGAAGCAGATAAAATGAGGAGACAGAGAAATTTATCCCAAATGAAAGAACAGGCTTGAGCCACATTGAATGATCTAAGCAAAACAGATAAAAGTAACATGACTGATAGACAATTTAAACAATGATCATAAGGATACTCACTGAACTTGAGAAAAGAGTGGAAGCCATGAATGAAATCCTTAACACAGAGATAAAGAATAACATCTCTGAGATATAGATCTCAATGAATGAAATGAGAAAAATGCTTGATGGAATGAACAGTAGGATACAAGAAGCAGAGGAACAAATTAGTGGCCTTGAAGACAGAGTAAAGCAAATTAATCAAGCTGAATAAAAGAAGGAAAAGAGAATTATGCAAAATGAGAATAGACTTATGGAACCCAGTAACTCCATCAAACGTTATAACATTCATATTATATAAGTCTGAGTAGAAGAGATATAAAGGGGGGCATAAAAGGTATTTTAAGAAATAACAGTGGGAAAAAAAAAAAAGAAATAACAGTGGAAAATTTCCCTAATCTGGGGAATGAAACAGATTTCCAGATCCAGCAGGCACAAATAACTCCCATCAAAATCAAGAAAATAAGAAACAAACAAAAAAAATAAAAGAATCAGAAACACACCAAGACATGTTATAATTAAATTGCCAAAATATAGTAATAAAGGAAAAAATTATAAAGCACAAAGATAAAAGAAGACATAAAAAGGAAGATATAAAATGAGCAGGAGAGTTTACAGCAAAAACTTTTCAGGCCAGAGAGAGAGGCATGATATCAAAGTGCTGCATGTAAAAAAATCTGCAAAGAAGAATACCCTATCCAGCAAGGATCAAGTCCTGCATCAGGCTCCCTGCATGGAGCCTGCTTCTCCCTCTGTCTGTGTCTCTGTATCTCTCTGTCTCTCTCTATGTCTATCAGGAATAAATAAATAAAATATTTTAAAAAAATAAGACCCACTTATAGTTGCCCTCAAGACACTCATTTTAAACCTATAGACACCTGAATTTTGAAAGTGAGGGTTTAGAAAAATAACAATCATGAAAATATATGTGAAAAGAAAACTGGAGTAGCATTACTTGTATTGGACAAAACAGACCTTAAAATGAAGATTGTAGCAAGAGACAAAGGACAATATATATATTAAAAAAGGACAATATATATTAATAAAATATTAATAAAGGGAAAATCATGAGAGAGGCTGTAATAAGGTATATATTTATGCATTGAACATGGAAGGACCCTAATATATAAAACAATTAATAAGAAACACAAAGGAACTAATCAATAACACAAGACTAGTAAGGATCTTTAACACCACACTTATATCAATGGACAGATCATCTAAACAGAAAATCAATAAAGAAACTGGTACAGCCACTCTGGAAAACTGCATGGAGGTTCCTCAAAGAGTTAAAAAATAGAGCTACCCTATGACCCAGCAATTATAGTACTGGGGCTTTACCCCAAAGATAAAGATGCAGTGAAAAACTGAGACACCTGCATCCCAATGTTTATAGCAGTAATGTCCACAATAGCCAAACTGGAAGGAGCCTCGGTGTCCATCAAAAGATGAATGGATAAAGGAGATGTGGTGCTTAGACACTAGAAACGATGAATACCCACCATTTGCTTCAGTGTGGATGGTACTGGTAGGTATTATGCTGAGTGAAGTAAATCAATCGGAGAAGGACAAACATTATACAATTTCACTCATACAGGGATTATGAAAAATAATGAAAGGGATTACAGGGGAAAGGAGAGAAAATGAGTGGGAAAAACCAGAGAGGATGACAGAACAGGAGAAACTCCTAACTCTGGGAAATGAACAAGGGGTAGTGGAAGGAGAGGTGGGCAGGGGGATGGGGTGACTGGGTGATGGGCACTGAGGGGGGCACTTGATGGGATGAGCACTGGGTGTTGTACTATATGTTGGCAAATCGAACTCCATTAAAAAATAGACCAAAAAAAGGAAACATTGGCTTTGAATGACACACTGGACCAGATATATAACAGGTATATTCAGAAAATTCCATTGTAAAACAGCAGGATACACATTCTTTTGAAGTGCACATGGGGCATTCTCCAGAATAGATCACATATCAGCTTACAAAACAAGCCTCAATACATTCAAGATCAAAGTCATACCATACATCTTTTCTGAACATAATAAAATAAGAAGTCAACCACAAGAACAAATCTGGAAAGGCCAAATACATGGAGGTTAAATAACATGTTACTAAACAAAAATGGCTCAACCAGGAAACAAAAGAAGAAATTTTAAAAAGCACATGGAAACAAATGAAAATTAAAACACAATGGTCAAACCTTTTGGGATACAGAAAATGTGGTTCTAAGAGAGAGGACTATAGCAATACATGCCTACCTCATGAAGCAAGAAGAATATCAAATAAGCAATCTAAACTTACAACTGAAGGAGCTAGACACAACAAAAACAAAACCTAAAACCAACAGAAGAAAGGAAATAATTAAGATTACATCAGGAATAAATAACGTAGAAACTAAAAAAATTCAGATCAAGGACAGCAGGAGACGTTTCTTTGACAAAAAAATCATTAAAATTGATAAACAAAAAATAATTGATAAAGAGCTAGCCAGAAGTACCAAGAAAAAACAGAAAGGATTCTAATAAATGAAATCACGAATTTGGAGAATAAAACCTGACACTACAGAAATACAATCATAAGAGAGTATTATAAAAAACTATATGCCTTCATATTGGAAAATCTAGAAGAAATCAGAGGCAAGGAAGATGGTGGAAGAGTAGGGTCCCCAAGTCACCTGTCCCCACCAAATTACTTAAATAACCTTCAAATCATCCTAAAAACCTACGAATTGGGCTTGAGAAATAAATAGAGAACAGCTGAATGCTACAGTGAGAAGAGTTCACACTTCTATCAAGGTAGGAAGACGGTGGGGGGGAGAAATAAAGAAACAAAAGGCATCCAAGGGGGAGGGGCCCTGCAAGGAGCCGGGTTAAGGCCGGGGCGAGTGCCTCCAGTACAGGAAAGCCCCTTTCTGGAGAAGCAGGAGTTTCACCAATATTTCCGGACGGAAAGGCCCTCACAGGGAGTTGGAGCAGGATCCCAGGGGGAGGGGGGATGCCCTCAGCTTCCCTGGGACACAAACAGAGCACCTGCACCTCGGGGAGAGTGCGCCAAACCCCGCGGCCCGTGCGCCAAACCCCGCGGCCGAGCTCCCTAAAGGGCTGCAGCATGGGCCCACTCAACCCGGGAGCAGCTTGGAGGTGGCTCCGGCAGAGGCTCTGCACAGAGGAAGATGCACAGCTGGGACCAGGATTCCAACAGCAGAGGCCCTGGAGCACAGGGCGCTGGGGACACAGCCCAAGATCCGGCAGTCCCTGTGGGACAGGCAGAAGCCAGGAGAGCACAGGACAGCAAGGATGCTCCAGCCTCCAGGCGGCCCGAGCTGAGCAGATCAGTGGCCCCTGTCCCCGAAGCATCCAGGCCCCTGCAGACTGAGAGCTCTGTAGTTATTGCAGGAGCTGACTCCAGCGCTGGAGAGCTGGCTGCTGCTACTGTTGTTCTTCATCCTGGGGCCTCACAGAATAAACAACCCCCACTGAGCTTTACAGTGGCCTCACAGGATAAACAGGTTAAACAACTTTCACTGAGCCCTGCACCAGGCAGGGGGCTGAGCCGCTCCTCCAAGTGTTAACACCTGAATCAGCACAGAAGGCCCTCCCACAGAAGACCAGCTAGACGCACAGGGGAAAAACAAATTATTGACCAAGCAGCACTGTAAAGTCCCAGGGGAAGTCGAGGGACTTACAGTATACAGAATCAGATGATATTCTCCCTTGTTTTTCGTTTTTTTGATTTCTGTTTGCTACCCCGGCTTTTTTTCTTTTCTTCTCTTCTATTTTTTTTCTTTTCCTTCTCTTTTTCCTTCTTTTTCTTTTTCTTTTCTTCTTTCTCTTCTCTCTTCTTCTCCTTTTCCCAATACAACTTGTTCCTGGCCACTCTGCACTGAGCAAAATGACTAGAAGGAAAACCTCACCTCAAAAGAAAGAATCAGAAATAGTCCTCTCTCCCACAGAGTTACAAAATTTGGATTACAATTCAATGTCAGAAAGCCAATTCAGAAGCACTATTATAAAGCTACTGGTGGCTCTAAAAAAAGCATAAAGGACTCAAAAGACTTCATGACTGCAGAATTTAGATCTAATCAGGCAGAAAATAAAAATCAATTGAATGAGATGCAATCCAAACTGGAGGTCCTAACGACAAGGGTTAACGAGGTAGAAGAACGAGTGAGGGACACAGAAGACAAGTTGATGGCAAAGAGGGAAACTGAGGAAAAAAGAGACAAACAAAAGATCATGGGGATAGACTCAGGGAAACAAATGACAGCCTGAGGAAGAAAAAATCTACATTTAATTGGTGTTTCCGAGGGCGCCGAAAGGGACAGACGTCCAGATTACGTATTTGAACAAATCATAGATGAAAACTTCCCTAATCTGGGAAGGGAAACAGGCATTCAGATCCAGGAAATAGAGAGATCCCCCGCTAAAATCAATAAAAACCACTCAATACATGGACATTTAATGGTAAAGCTTGCAAAATCCAAAGAAAAAGAGAAGATCCTTAAAGCAGCAAGAGAAAAGAAATCTCTAATTTTTATGGGGAAAAATATTAGATTAACAACAGACCTCTCCACAGAGACCTGGCAGGCCAGAAAGGGCTGGCAGGATATATCCAGGGTCCTAAATGAGAAGAACATGCAGCCAAGAATACTTTATCCAGCAAGGCTCTCATTCAGAATAGATGGAGATAGAGAGCTTCCAAGATAGGCAGGAACTGAAAGAATATGTGAACCTCAAACCAGCTCTGCAAGAAATTTTAAGGGGGACTCTTAAAATTCCCCTTTAAGAAGAGTTCACTGGAACAATCCACAAAAACAAGGACTGAATAGGTATCATGATGACCATAAATTCATATCTTTCAATAGAAACTCAACGTGAATGGCCTTAATGACCCCATCAAAAGGCGTAACATCAGACTAGATAAAAAAGCATGACCCATCTATTTGCTATCTACAATAGACTCATTTTATTTATTTTTTTAAAGTAATAAATTTATTATTTAATGGTGTTCAATTTGCCAACCTACAGAATAACACCCACTGCTGATCAGGTCAAGTACCCCTTTAGTGCCCATCACCCATTTGCTCCCACCCCCCGGCCTCCTCCCCTTCCACCACCACTAGTTCATTTCCCAGAGTTAGGAGTCTTTACGTTCTGTCTTCCTTTCTCATATTTCCTACCCATTTCTTCTCCTTTCCCTTCTATTCCCTTTCACTAATTTTTATATTCCACAAATGAGTGAGAACATAAAATGTTTGTCCTTCCCAGATTGACTTATTTCACTCAGCATAATACCCTCCAGTTCCATCCACTTCGAAGCAAATGGTGGGTATTTGTCACTTGAAATGGCTGAAAATATTCCATTTAATATATAAACCACATCTTCTTTATCCATTCATCTTTCAATGGACACCGAAGCTCCTTCCACAGTTTGGCTATTGTGGACATTGCTGCTATAAGCATCGGGGTGTAGGTGTCCTGGCGTTTCATTGCATCTGTATCTTTAGGGTAAATCCCCAAAAGTGCAATTGCTGGGTCGTAGGGCAGGTATATTTTTAACTCTTTGAGGAACCTCCACACAGTTTTCCAGAGTGGCTGCACCATTTCATATTCCCACCAACAGGGTAAGATGGTTCCCTTTTCTCCACATCCTCTCCAACATTTGTAGTTTCCTGCCATGTTAATTTTCCGCATTCACACTGGTGGGAGGTGGTATCTCATTGTGGTTTTGATTTGTATTTCCCTGATGGCAAGTGATGCAGGGCATTTTCTCATGTGCATGTTGGCCATGTCTATGTCTTCCTCTGTGAGATTTCTGTTCATGTCTTTTGCCCATTTCATGATTCGATTGTTTGTTTCTTTAGTGTTGAGTTTACCAAATTATTTTAAGATTTGTGTGGAATCAGAAAAGACCCTGAATAGCCAGGGGAATTATAAGAAAGAAAACCATAGCTGGGGGCAACACAATGCCAGATTTCAGGTTGTACTACAAAGCTGTGTTCATCAACACAGTGTGGTACTGGCACAAAAAGAGACAATAGACCAATGGAACAGAATAGAGAATCCAGAAGTGGACCCTCAACTTTATGGTCAACTAATTTTCGATAAAGGAGGAAAGATTATACACTGGAAGATAGACAGTCTCTTCATTAAATGGTGCTGGGATTTTGGACATCCACATGCAGAAGAATGAAACTAGATCACTCTCTTTCACCATACACAAAGATCAACTCAAAATGGATGAAAGATCTAAATGTGAGACAAGATTCCATCAAAATCCGAGAGGAGAACACAGGCAACACCCTTTTTGAACTCGGCCACAGTAACTTCTTGCAAGATACATCCACAAAGGCAAAAGAAACAAAAGCAAAAATGAAGTATTGGGACTTCATCAAGATAAGAAGCATTTGCACAGCAAAGGATACAGTCAACAAAACTGAAAGACAACCTACAGAATGGGAGAAGATATTTGCAAATGACGTATCAGATAAAGGGCTAGTTTCCAAGATCAATCAAGAGACTCATTTTAGACATAAGGACAGAGCCTAAAAATGAAAGGTTGGAGTACTATCTACCATTCAAATGGTCCTCAAAAGAAAGCAGGGGTAGCCATCCTTGTATCAGATAAACTAAAATTTACTTCAAAGACTGTAGTGAGAGATGAAGAGGGACACTATATCATATTTAAATATCAGAAAGAGAGACAGAACATGAAGACACCTAACTCTGGGAAATGAAATAGGGGTGGTGGAAGGGGAGGACGGCGGGGGGTGAGGGTAAATGGGTGACAGGCACTGAGGGGGACACTTGACAGGAAGAGCACTGGGTGTGATTCTGTATGTTGGCAAATTGAACACCAATAAAAAATAAATTTATTTTTAAAGAAAATTTAAAAATAAAGGAACTATCCAAGAAGAGGACTTAAGAATCATGAATATATATGCCCTGAATGTGGGAGCTGCCAAAAATATCAATGAATTAATAACCAAAGTTAAGACATACTTAGATAATAATACACTTATACTTGGTGACTTCAATGCAGCACTTTCTACACTCAATAGGTCTTCTAAGCACAAAATCTCCAAAGAAACAAGAGCTTTATGATACACTGGACCAGATGGATTTCACAGATATCTACAGAACTTTACCACCAAACGCAACTGAATACACATTCTTCTCAAGTGCAAATGGAACTGTCTCCAAAATAGACCACATACTGCGTCACAAATAGGGTCTGAACCGATACCAAAAGATTGGGATCGTCCCCTGCATATTTTCAGACCATAATGCCTTGAAATTAGAACTAAAACACAAGAAGAAGTTTGGAAGGATTTCAAACACGTGGAGGTTTAGGACCATCCTGCTAAAAGATGAAAAGGTCAAACAGGAAATTAAGGAATAATTAAAAAGATTCAGGGAACCTAATGAGAATGAAGATCCAACCGTTCAAAATCTTTGGGATACAGCAAAAGCAGTCCTGAGGGGGGAAATACATTGCAATACAAGCTGCCATCCAAAAACTGGAAAGAACACAAATACAAAAGCTAACCTTACACCTAAAGGAGCTAGAGAAACAACAGCAAATAGATCCTACACCCAGCAGAAGAAGAGAGTTAATGAAGATTCGAGCATAATTCAATGAAATCGAGACCAAGAAAACTGTGGAACAGATCAACAAAACCAGAAGTTGGTTCTTTGAAAGAATTAATAAGATAGATGAACCATTAGCCAGCCTTATTAAAAAGAAGAGAGAGGAGACTCAAATTAATAAAATCATGATGAGAAGGGGAGATCACTACCAACACCAAGGAAATACATACGATTTTAAAAACATATTATGAGCTGCTATACGGCAATAATTAGGCAATCTAGAAGAAATGGACGCATTTCTGGGAAACCACAAACTACTAAAACTGGAACAGGAAGAAATAGAAAACCTGAACAGGCCAATAACCAGGGAGGAAATTGAAGCAGTCATCAAAAACCTCCCAAGACACAAAAGTCCAGGGCCAGATGGCTTCCCAGTGGAATTCTATCAAACGTTTAAAGAGGAAATCATACCTTTTCTACTAAAGCTGTTCAGAAAGATAGAAAGAGATGGAATACTTCCAAACTCTTTCTACGAGGCCAGGATCACCTTAATTCCAAAACCAGACAAAGACCCCACCAAAAAGGAGAATTAATAGACCAATATCCCTGATGAACATGGATGCAAAAGTTCTCAACACGATACTAGCCAATAGGATACAACAATACATTAAGAAGATTATTCATCATGACCACGTGGGATTTATCCCCGGGATGCAAGGTGGTTCAACACTCGTAAAACAATCAATATGTTTGATCATATCAGCAAGAGAAAAAACTAGAACCATATGATCCTTTCAATAGATGCAGAGAAAGCATTTGACAAAATACAGCATCCATTCCTCATCAAAACTATTCAGAGTGTAGGGATAGAGGGAACATTCCTCAACATCTTATAAGCCATCTACAAAAGCCCATAGCAAATATCATTCTCAATGGGAAAGCACTGGGAGCCTTTTCCCTAAGATCAGGAACAAGACAGGGATGTCCACTCTCACCACTGCTATTCAACATAGTACTGGAAGTCCTAACATCAGCAGACAACAAAAACTAATAAAAGGCATTCAAATGGGTATAAAAGAAGTCAAACTCTCCCTCTTCGCAGATGACATGATACTCTACATAGAAAAACCAAAAGCCTCCACCCCAAGATTGCTAGAACTCATACAGCAATTTGGCAGTGTGACAGGGTACAAAATCAATGCCCAGAAATCAGTGGCATTTCTATACCCTAACAATGAGAGTGAAGAAAGAGAAATTAAGGAGTCAATCCCATTTACAATTGCACCCAAAAGCATAAGATACCTAGGAATAAACCTCACCAAAGAGGTAAAGGATCTATACCCTAAAAACTATAGAACACTTCTGAAAGAAATTGAGGAAGACACAAAGAGATGGAAAAATATTCTATGCTCCTGGATTGGCAGAATTAATGTTATTATGTCAATGTTACCCAGGGCAATTTACACGTTTAAAGCAATCCCTATCAAAATACCATGAACTTTCTTCCGAGATTTGGAACAAATTATTTTAAGATTTGTGTGGAATCAGGAAAGACCCAAAATAGCCAGGGGAATTTTAAAAAGAAAATCATAGCTGGGGGCATCACAATGCTAGATTTCAGGTTGTACTACAAAGCTGTGGTCATCAAGACAGTGTGGTACTGGCACAAAAATAGACACAGAGATGAATGGAACAGAATAGGGAATCCAGAAGTGGACCCTCAACTTTATGGTGAACTAATATTCGACAAAGGAGGAAAGACTATCCCACTGGAAAAAAGACAGTCTCTTCAATAAATGGTGCTGGGAAAATTGGACATCCACATGCAGAGGAATGAAACTAGACCACTCTCTTTCACCATACACAAAGATCAACTCAAAATGGATGAAAGATCTAAATGTGAGATAAGATTCCGTCAAAATCCTAGAGGAGAACACCGGCAACATCCTTTTTGAACTCGGCCACAGTAACTTCTTGCAAGATACATCCCCCAAGGCAAGAGAAACAAAAGCAAAAATGAACTATTGGGACTTAATCAAGATGAGAAGCTTTTGCTCAGCAAAAGATACCGTCAACAAAACTCAAGACAACCTACAGAATGGGATAAGATATTTGCAGATGACGTATCAGATAAAGGGCTATTTTCCAAGATCTATAAAGAACTTATTAAACTCAACACCAAGGAAACAAACAATCCAATCATGAAATGGGCAAAAGACGTGAACAGAAATCTCACAGAGGAAGACATAGACATGTCCAACAAGTACATGAGAAAATGCCCCGCATCACTTGCCATCAGGGAAATACAAATCAAAACCACAATGAGATACCACCTCATGCCAGTGAGAATGGGGAAAATTAACAAGGCAGGAAACAACAAATGTTGGAGAGGATGCGGAGAAAGGGAAACCCTCTTGCACTGTAAGTGGGAATGTGAACTGGTGCAGTCACTCTGGAAAACTGTGTGGAGGTTCCTCAAAGAGTTAAAAATAGATCTGCCCTACTACCCAGCAATTGCGCTGCTGGGGACTTACCCCAAAGATACAGATGCAATGAAACGCCGGGACACCTGCACCCTGATGTTAATAGCAGCAATGTCCACAATAGCCAAACTGTGGAAGGAGCCTCGGTGTCCACCGAAAGATGAATGGATAAAGAAGATGTGGTTTATGTATACAATGGAATATTACTCAGCCATTAGAAATGAGAAATACCCACCACTTCCTTCAACATGGATGGAACTGGAGGGTATTATGCTGAGTGAAATAAGTCAATCGGAGATGGACAAACATTATATGGTCTCATTCATTTGGGGAATATAAAAAATAGTGAAAAGGAATCAAGGGGAAAGGAGAAAAATGACTGGGAAACATCAGAAGGGGAGACAGAACATTAGAGACTCCTAACTCTGGGAAACAAAGTAGGGGTGGTGGAAGGGTAGGTGGGCTGGGACTGGGGGTGACTGGGTGTCAGGCACTGAGGGCGGCACTTGATGGGATGAGCACTGGGTGTTGTTCTACATGTTGGCAAATTGAACACCAATGAAAAAATTAATTTAAAAATGTCTAGAAGAGGGATCCCTGGGTGGCGCAGTGGTTTAGCGCCTGCCTTTGGCCTAGGGCGAGATTCTGGAGACCCCGGATCGAATCCCACATCGGGCTCCTGGTTCATGGAGCTTGCTTCTCCCTCTGCCTATGTCTCTGCCTCTCTCTCTGTGTGTGTGTGACTATCATAAATAAATAAAAAATAAATAATTTTAAAAAAATCTAGAAGAAATGGAAAAATTCCTGGAACCCTATATCTTAGCAAAACCGAGACAAGAAGACAGGAAATTGGAACACACCATTAACCAGGAAAGAAATTGAATCAGTAATCAAATATTCCTCATAAACGAAAGATCAAGATCAGATGGCTTCAGAGGGGAATTCATCTAAACACTTAAGGAGAGTTAGTACCTATTCTCAAACTATTCCATATCAATAGAAAAGGAAGAAAAGCATCCAGTTTAGTTCTATGAAGCTAGCATTACCCTGTAATAAAAGACAGCACTACAAAAGAGAACTATAGCACGATATTCCCTATGTAGATAGATGCAAAAATCCTCAACAAAAGACTAGCAAATATAATTCTACAATACATTAAAAAATCATTCCCCAAAATCATGTGGAATTTGTTCCTGGATTTCAAGGGTGATATGATATTTGCCAATCAAAAAATGTGATACATCCCATCAATATGAGAAAGGATATATGATAATTTCCATAGATGTATACAAAGCATTTTGTAAGGTACAATATCCATTCTTCTTCTTCTTCTTCTTAAGACTTTATTGATTCATGAGACACACACACACACACACACACACACACACACACACACATAGAGAAACAGAGGCAGAGACACAGGCAGAGGGAAAAGCAGGCTCTATACAGGGAGGAGCCTGGTGTGGGATTCAATCCTGGGACTCCAGGATCAAGCCATGAGTCAAAGGCAGACGCCCAACCACTGAGCCACCCATGTGTCCCAGTATCCATTCTTCATAAAAAACCTTGACAAAGTAGGTTTAGAGAGAACATATCCACATATAATAAGGGGTGGTAGCAGGGGAGGAGGGCGGGGGGTGGGAGTGAATGGGTGACGGGCACTGGGTGTTATTCTGTATGTTAGTAAATTGAACACCAATAAAAAAATAAATTAAAAAAAAAAAGGCCACATATGAAAAATCACTAGCGATCATTATCCTTATGGAGAAAAACAGACCTATACTCCAAAGTTCAGAAAAAAGATAAGGATGTCCACTTTCACAACTGTTATTCAACATAGTACTGCAGGACCTAGACAAAGCAGACAAAAAAGAATGATAAAACCATCCAAATCTGCAAGGAAGAAGTAAAACTTTCACTGTTTACAGATGATATGGTAATCTATATAAAAAACACCAAAGACTCCATTTAAAAACTGCTGAACTAATAAATGAATTTACAGCCACAGAGCACAAAATCAATCTACAGAAATCTGTTACAATTCTACACACCATGAAGAAGTAGAGAAATTAAGAAATCAATCCCATTTAACAATACACCCAAAATACTAAGACACCTAGGAATAAACCTAACCAAAGATTTGAAAGACCTATACCCTGAGAACTATAAAGCATTGATGAAAGTAATTGAGGATGTCACAAAGAAGGAAAGATATTCCATATACATGGAGTGGGGGAGGAAATGTTAAAATGTCTAGACTCCCCAAAGCAATCTACATATATGATACAATCCTTATTAAGGTACCAACAGCATTTTTTCACAGACGTAGAACAATTAAACCTAAAATTTGTGTTTTTTAAAAGATTTTATTTATTTATTCATGAGAGACACAGAGAGAGAGAGAGAGAGGCAGAGACACAACACAAGCAGAGGAGAAACAGGCTCCATGCAGGGAGCCTGATGCGAGACTCAATTCTGGGACTCCAGGATCACGCCCTTGGTTGAAGGGAGGCTCCAAACCACTGAGCCACCCAGGGATCCCAATAAACCTAAAATTTGAGTGAAACTAAAAAAAAAGACCTCGAGTAGCAAAATCAATCTTAAAGAAGAAAAGCAAAGTTTGAGGCATTAAAATTCTGGTCTCCAAATTATATTACAAAGCTTTAATAATAATAACTGTACAGTATTGGCACAAAAATAGACACATATGTCAATGGAATACAGTAAGACAACTAGTAATAAATTCAAAAACATATGGTTAATTAACCTTTGACAAAGAAATAATATCCAATGGGAAAAGGACAGCCTCTTCAACAAATAGTTTTTGAAAACTAAACAACAGCATGCAAAAGAAAGAAATTAGACCACTTTCTTAAAATACATAGAAGAAATGTGTGGGAAATATCAGAAAGGGAGACAGAACGTAAAGACTGCTAACTCTGGGAAACGAACTAGGGGTGGTAGAAGGGGAAGAGGGTGGGGGGTGGGAGTGAATGGGTGACGGGCACTGGGTGTTATTCTGTATGTTAGTAAATTGAACACCAATAAAAAATAAATTAAAAAAAATACATAGAAGAATACATTCAAAATGGATTAAGACATAATGTGAGACCTGAGACCATAAAAATCCTAGAGAATGCAGACAGTAACTTCTTTGACATTGGCTTTAGTAACTTTTTTTCTGGATATATCTCCTGCAGCAAGGGAAACAAAAGGAAAAATAGTTTTGGGTCTGCATCAAAACAAAAACGCTTCTGGCATGATGAAGGACACAATGAACAAAACCAAAAGGCAACCTATGGGATGGCACAAGAGATTTGCAAATGAAATATCCAATTTGGATTAGTATCCAAAATATGGGGTAATTGGGTGATGGGCATTAAAGAGAGCATGTGATGTGATGAGCAGTGGATGTTATGCACAACTGATAAATTATTGATCATTTTATCTGAAACTAATGATGTACTATATGTTGGTTAATTAAATTTAAATTAAATATTTTTAAAAAGAACTTAGACAACTCAACAACCAAGCAAAAACAAAATAAAAAAAACTCAAGTAATACAATTAAAAATGGGCAGAAGGTATGAACAACCATTTCTCTAAAAAAGACATAGGAGATGGCTAACAGAAACATGTAGAGATGTTCATTGTCACTTATCAGGGAAATGCAAATAAAAACGATAATGAGATAATACCACACACATGTCAGAATAGCCAAAATAAAAATACAAGAAACCACGGTTGTTGGTAAGGATGTGGAGAAAAAGAACCCTTGTGCACTTTTGGTGGGAATTCAAACTGGTACAGCCACTGTAGAGAATAGTATGGAGGTTCCTCAAAAAGACAAAAATAGAATCGCCCTGTGATCCAGCAATTTCACTAATGGCTTTTTACCCCCAAAATACAAAAACACTAATTCAAAGAGATACATGCACCCATATGTTTATAGCAGCATTATTACAGTAACCAAAACATGGAAGTGGCCCAAGTGTCCACCAATAGATGAATAGAATAAGAAGTGGTGTATGTATACAATGGAATACTTAGCCATAAAAAAAGAATTAAATCTTACCATTTGCAATTCCATGGGTGAAACTAGAGAGTATACTGCTAAAATAAGGACTTCTTTGCTGCTTTTAAGATTTTTTCTTTATCACTGTATTTTGCAATATATCTTATTGTTTGGCCTGCTTTGTTGATTTTTATGGGGGTTTCTCTGTGCCTCCTGAATCTGGATGTCTGTTTCCATTCCCAGATTAGGGATGTTTTCAGCTATTATTTACTTAAGTAAAATTTCTGCCCCCTTTTCTTTCTCCTGTGGGATTCCTATAATAGGAATAGAAATATATTTGATGTAGTCACTGAATTTTCTTAGTCTGTTCTTGTGTTACATAATTCTTCTTTCTCTCTTTTGTACAGTTTCATTATTTTCCATTATTTTGTCTTCTAGTTCACCAATTTATTCTTCTGCTTCTTTCAATTTACTGTTTATTACATCAAGCCTGTTTTCAATCTAGTTAATTATACTCTTCATCTCTGATTGATTGGTTTTTAACTCTTTTATCTCTGTGACAAAGATCTCACTCGTATTCTATTCTTATCTCTAGACAATTGAGTATCATTATTGATGCTTCAAATATTCCATCAGGAATGTTCCTTATATCTGTTTTGCTTAGATCTCTGACAGACCTTATCTTGCCCTTTCATTTGGGATAAATTCCTCCATTTTGGCATTTTGTGTAAGCCTCTACCTTCTTCTCTGAGTTAGAAATGCCTTTAGGTCTACTGCTACTGAAGGGAGTGGCCTTATTAAGAAGATGTCATTTAGTGCCCAGGGCCCAGTACTCTAGTGAGTGTCTCTAGTGTGCTGCATGCACTATGATATTGAGTTTTGGCTACTCTATGCTTTGATCCAGTAATCTGTAGAGGTTCTCCTTGCCTATTGTGGGCAGTGTTTGGTCCCTGGCCTGAATATGGTGAGTTTTAACTAGGTGTGCTCTGGTCTGATTGTGAAATGAGACTTGACACCACCTCCACCATAACCTTCACCTGCAAAACTCTCTGGGAGACCTGGTGTCTCCTAGAAGAGAATGGTCTTCTGGGGGAATGGTCTGATGTCATGGTACTCAGGGAAGCTTGACTGAGAAGGGAAGTCTGGACAGAGTACAGGGGTTAATACTTTGCGTAAGCAAGTGAGGCAGCCAGTGTTCCTGCTACCCTGTTTATGAGAGATGTCTCTGTATGATAAATTGGGGGGGAGGGAAATAGGGCCCATAGGCATCTTCTGTTTCTGGAGAGGTATCTTCCTGAATGCTGCATATTTTTTTCTCAGATATGTAAATTGTTTAATTTTGTCTGATTTATTTAACAGATATTGCATTATTAGTTTCAGGGGTGGAATTCAGTGATTCATCAGTTGCATGTAACACTCAGTTCTCATTACATCAAATGCACTCCTTAATGCCCATCACCCAATAATTCAATCCCCCCACCCACTTCTCCCCCACCAACACTCGGTTTATTTGCTATAGTTAATAATCTCCTATGGTTTACCTCCGTCTTTGTTTTTCTTATGTAATTTCTCCTTCCCTTCCCTGTGTTCATTTCCTTTGTTTCTTAAATTCCATATATGAGTGGAATCACATGGTATTTATCTTTCTCTGACTTATTTTATTTAGAATAATACCTTTTAGTTCCATCCATGCCATTGCAAATGACAATACTTCATTATTTATCATGCCTGGTGGGATGAGCACTGGGTGTTATGCTAAATGTTGGCAAATTGAACTCCAATAGAAAATTTAAAAAAATAAAGAATCTCCATAATGTTTTTCAGAATGGCTGCACTAGTTTTCATTCCAACCAAACATGTAAGAGGGTTCCCCTTTCTCTGCATCCTAGACAATATCTGTTGTTTTTTAGTTGTTAATTTTAGCCTTTCTGACTGGTGTGAAATGGTATCACATTGTGGTTCTGATTTGTATTTCCCTAATGCTGAGAGATGTTGAGGATTTTTTCATGTGTCTGTTAGCCATTTGTATGTCTTCTTTGAAGAAATGTCTGTTCATATCTTCTGATCATTTCTTTTTTAAAAAGATTTTTATTTGTTTATTCATGAGAGACACAGGCAGAGACAGAGAGAGAAGCAGGCTTAATGCAGGGAGCCCGATGCAGGATTTTATCCTGGGACTCTGGGACCATGACCTTTGCCTAAGGCAGACACTCCACTGTCGAGCCACCCAGACATTCCTTCTGGCCATTTCTTGACTGGATTATTTGTTTGTGGGGGTGTTGAGCTTGATAAATTCTTTATACATTTTGGATACTAGCCCTTTATCTGATATGTCATTGGTGAATATCTTATCCCATTCTTTTAGTTTTGTTGACTGTTTCCTTTGCTGTGCAAAAGCTTTTCATTCTGATGAAGTCCCAATAGTTCATTTTTTTTTTGCTTTTGTTTCCCTGCCTTTGGAGATGTGTCTAATAAGAAGTTGCTGTGGCTGAGATCAAAGAGGTTGTTGCATGTGTTCTCCTCTCCAATTTTGAAGGATCCCTGTCTCACATTTAGGTCTTTCATCCATTTTGAATTTATTTTTGTGTATGTGTTAGAAAGTGGTCCAGTTTCATGCTTCTGCATAAGGCTGTCTAATCTTCCCAGCCCCATTTGTTGAAGACACTATTTTTTTCCCCATTGGATATTCTTTCCTGCTTTGTTAAAGATTAGTTGACCATGGTGTTGAGAGTCCATTTATGGGTTTTCTATTCTGTTCCATTGATCAATGAGTCTGCTTTTCTGTGAGTACCATACTGCTTTGATGATTATAGCTTTGTAATATGGCTCGAAGTCTAGAATTGTAGTGCCTCCAGCTTTGGTTTTCTTTTTCAACATTACTCTGGCTATTCATGGTATTTTCTGTTTCCATACAAATTTTATAATTGTTTTTTTCTAACTCTGAAAAATGTTGTTGCCATGTTGATAGGGATTGCATTAAACGTGTGGTTAGATTGCTCTGGGTAGCATTGATATTTTGACAATATATGTTCTTCCAATTCTTGAGCATGGAAGATTTTTCCATTTCTTTGTATCTTCCTCAATTTCTTGCATAAATATTCTATACTTTTCAGAGTACAGACCTGTTACCTCTTTGGTCTGGGTTATTCCTAGGTATCTTATACGTTTTGTGCAATTGTGAAGAGTATCAATTCCTTGATTTCTCTTTCTGCTGCTTCATTGTTGGTGTATAGAAATGCAACAGACTTCTGCATGTAGATTTTACATCCTTTGGCTTTGTTGAATTCCTGTATTAATTCTAGGAAATTTTTGGTGGTCTTCAGGTTTTCTGCAGAGAGCATCATGTTATTTGTGAAGAGTGAAAGTTTGACTTCTTTATTGATTGAGATGACTTTTATTTTGTTGTTGTCTGAATGCTGAAGCTAGGACTTCAAGTACTATGTTGAACAATGGTAGTGAGAGTGGTCATCACTCTCATGTACCTGATCTTAGAGGAAGAACTCTCACTGTTTCCCCATTGAGAATGATATTCCCCAGGGGTCTCTTGTATATGGCTTTTATAATGTTGATGTATGTTTCCTTTATCACTACATTTTGGAGGGTTTTTATCAAGAAAGGATGCTGTATTTTTTCGAATGCCTTTTCTGCATTTATTGAGAGGATCATATGTTTCTTAGACTTTGCTATTAATACAGTGTATCATGTTGATTGATTTACAGATGTAGAACCACCCTTACAGCCCAAGAATAAATCCTACTCAGTCATGATAAATATCCTTTTAATGTACTGTAGGAACCTATTAACTAGTATTTTGGTGAGAATTTTTACATCCATATTCATCAGGGATTTTGGTCTGTAATTCTCCCTTTTACTTGGATCTGTCTGGTTTTGAGATCAAGGTAATGCTGGCCTCATAGAATGAGTTTGGAAAATTTCCTTCCTTTTCTATTTTTTGGAACAGTTTCAGAATCTGTATTAACTCTTCCATATCTGTTTGGTAGTATTCCCCTGGGAAGCAATCTGGCCCTGCACTCTTCTTTGTTGGGAGATTTCATTACTGCCTCAATGTCTTTGCTGGTTTTCAATCTGTTCAGGTTTTCTATTTCTTTGTGTTTCAATTTTGGTGGTTTACATGTTTCCTTTTTTGTATATTTTTTATTGGAGTTTTATTTGCCAACATATAGTGTAACACCCAGTGCTCATCCTGTCAAGTGCCCCCTCAGTGCCTGTCACCCAGTAACACCATCCCCCCGACAACTTCCCCTTCTACTACCCCTTTCTTATTTCCCAGAGTTAGGATTCCTTCATGTTCTGTCACCCTCTCTGATATTTCCCACTCTTTTTCTCTCCTTTCCCTTTTAATCCCTTTCACTACTTTTTATATTCCCCAAATAAATGAAACAATATAATGTTTGTCCTTCTCCGATTGACTTATTTCACTCAGCATAATACCCTCCAGTTCTATCCACTTCGAAGCAAATGGTGGGTATTTGTCATTTCTAATGGCTGAGTAATATTCCATTGTATACACAAACCACATCTTCTTTATCCATTCCATCTTTCGATGGACACCGAGGCTCCTTCCACAGTTTGGCTATTGTGGACATTGCTGCTATACACATCGGGGTGCAGGTGTCCCGGCGTTTCACTGCATCTGTATCTTTGGGCTAAATCCCCAGCAGTGCATTTGCTGGGTCGTAGGGTAGCTCTATTTTTAACTCTTTGAGGAAACTCCACACAGTTTTTCAGAGTGGCTGTACCATTTCACATTCCCACCAACAGTGCAAGAGGGTTCCCCTTTCTCCACATCCTCTCCAACATTTGTTGTTTCCTGTCTTGCTAATTTTCACCATTCTCATTGCTGTGAGGTGGTATGTTTCTAAGAATTTATCCATTTCTTCCAGATTGCGTAATTTGTTGGCATATAATTGCTTATAATACTCTCTTATAGTTGTGTGTATTTCTTTGGTGTTAGTTGTGATCTCTCCTTTTTCATTCATGATTTTATTAATTGGGTCCTTTCTCTTTATTTTTTGGTGAGTCTGCCTATCAATCTTGTTAATTCTTTCAAAGAAACAGCTCCTAGTTTCATTGATATGTTCTACTTTTTGTGATTTCTATATCATTCATTTCTAATCTTTATTATCTCCCTTCTGCTTATTTTAGCATTTATTAAGTTTACTTTTTTTCTAGCTCCTTTAGGTTAAAGTTTAGGTTTTTATTTGAGACTTTTCTTGATTCTTGAGAGACACCTGTACTATATATACTTCCCTCTTAGGACCACCTTTGCTGCATTCCAAAAGTTTTGGACTTTCATGTCTTCATTTTCATTTGCTGCCATGTTTTTTTTAATTCTTAAATTTTATGGTTGACCCATTCCTTCCTTAGTAGCATAAAGTTTAAGTTCTATGTATTTGTGGTCCTCTCAAATTTTTTGTAGTGGTTGACTTCAAGTTTCATAGGATTGAGGTCTGAAAATATGCATGATATGATCTCAATCTTTTTGTACTGTTTGAGACATGATTATGACCCAGTATGTGATCTATTCTGGAGAATGTCTCTGTGCACTTGAAAAGAATGTGTATTCTGCTGCTTTAGGATGAAATGCTCTTTAAATATTTGTTATAAGTCAATCCGGTCCAGTGTGTCTTTCAAAGCCCTTACTTCCTTGTTCATCTTCTGCTTAGATGATCTGTCCGTTGCTGTTAAAGGGTAGTTAAAGCCCCCTACTCTTATCTATTATTACCAGTGAATTTCTTTAATTTTGTTATGTATTTAAATATTTGACAGCTCTCTTTCTTGGGGAAAATATATGAATATTTATAATAGTAAATTATATTATATTGTATATTACAATGTATATTTATATCATATATTTCTCTCTATATATATATATTATCTCTCTCTCTATATATATATATACATATATGTGTATATATATATATATATTTAAAGTTGTTAGGTCTTGGATAGGTTCCTTTATTATGATATATTGTCCTTCTTCATCTTTTATTATAGTCTTGTTTCAAAATCCAATTTGTCTGATACAAGGTTTGTCTTGGAACCTCTTTATCTCTTTTTTTTATTCTGAATGACAGCCTTGCTGGAGAAGGTATTCTTGGCTGCATAATTTTCTCATTTAGCATATAGAATATACCATGCCAGTCCTTTCTAGTCTGACAGATCTCTGTGGACAGATGTACTCCCAGTATAAAGTGTCTACTCTTGTAGGTTAAGGACATCTTCTCCAGAGCTGCTTTCAGGATTTTCTCATTATCTTTGTAATTTGCAAATTTCACTATAACATTTTGAGGTGTCGATCTATTTTTTTGTTGACATTGAGGGGATTTCTCTGTGCCTCCTGGTCTTAAATGACTGTTTCTTTCCCAATATTAGGAAAGTGCTCAGTTTTAATTTGTTTAAGTAAGCCTTCTGCACCTTTTACTCACTCTTCTTCTTTAGGGACTCTTATAATAATGATATTATTTTTGCTTTAATAAATTGCCGAGGGGGCAGCCCGGGTGGATCAGCGGTTTAGTGCCTGCCCTTGGCCCAGGGCCTGATCCTGGAGACTCGGGATTGAGTCCCACATCGGGCTCCCTGCATGGAGCCTGCTTCTCCCTCTGCCTGTGTCTCCAACTCTCTCTCTCTCTCTCTCTCTCTCTCTCTCATAAATAAATAAAATATTTAAACAAAAATAAATAGCCGAGTTCTTTAAGTCTGTCTTTGTGATCTAACAGTTTTCTATCCGTCTTCTTTCCAGCTTCCTTATTTTTCATTTTTTCATCTATATCATTGATTTGTTCTTCTCCTTCATTCACGCTCATTTTTATGACCTCCACTTGGGACGTCAGCTCCGTAACAGCATTTTTAATCTCAGACTGATTAGATTTTAGTTCTTTTCTCTCTACAGTAAGGGATTGTGTACTATCTTCTATGCTTTTTTTTAAAGCCCAGCTAGTGTAATAATTGTTTTAAATTCTAATTTAGACACCTTACTTGTATCTGTATTGATTAAATCCTTGGCTGTGAGGACTACATCCTATTCTTCTTCTAGACTGAAATTCTCTATCTAGGCATTTTGTTAAGAAAAGAAAAGAAGAAAAAAATAATAATAACAGGAGCAACATGAAAAATACCAAAAAACAAACCAAAAGAAAGGAGGGAAGAAAGAAATAAGGAAAGAGGGCAGCCTGGGTGGCTCAGCAGTTTAGTGCTGCCTTTAGCTCAGGGTGTAATCCTGGAGACGCAGGATTGAATCCCACATCGGGCTCCCTGCATGGTACCTGCTTCTCCCTCTGCCTGTGTCTCTGCCTCTGTGTGTGTGTGTGTGTGTGTTTATCATGAATAAATAAATAAAATCTTAAAAAAAAGAAAGAAGGAAAGAAAGACAAGGCCCTTATGTGTTTTGGTTTAATTGCAAACAGAAATTAGATCCCAAAATAAGAAACGGGGAGGGAGGGGGAGATGAGAAGATGACGGAGGAGTAGGGTCCTCAACTCACCTGTCCACACCAACTTACCTAGATTACTTTCAAGCTATACTGAAAACCTATGCATAAAACCTGAGACTTAAAGAAAGGACAACTGGAACACTACAGATAGAAGGGTTTTCAGACCTAACAAGAATCATCTAGGGTGAAATTTACTTAGGTCATGGTTGATATTCTTAACTCAGCCCGCTCATACATGCAACTGCACTGAGCAAAATGACTAGAAAGAAGAACTCACCACAAAAGAAGGAATCAGACAGTATTCTCTCCCACAGAGTTACAGAATTTGGGTTAATATTCAATGTCAGAAAGCCAATTCAGAAGCACAATTACAAACCTACTGGTGACTCTGGAAAAAAGCATAAAGGAATGAAGAGACTTCATGACTGCAGAATTTAGATCTAATCAGACCGAAATTAAAAATCAATTAAATGAGTTGCAATCCAAACTGGAGGTCCAAACAATGAGGGTTAATGAGGTAGAAGAACGAGTGAGTAGCATAGAAGACAAATTGATGGCAAGGAAGGAAGCTGAGGAAAAAAGAGAAAAACAAGTAAAAGACCATGAGGAAAGGCTACAGGAAATAAATGACAGCCTCAGAAGGAAAAAATCTATGTTTAATTGGGGGTTCCAGAGAACACCGAGAGGGCCAGAGGGCCAGAAAGCATATTTGAACAAATCATAATTGGGAAAGTCCCTAATTTGGGGAGGGAAACAGGAATTCAGTTCCAGGAGAGAGAGAGGTCCCTTCCAAATCAATAAATGCCATTCAACACCTCGACATTTAATACTAAAACTTGTAAATTCCAAAGATAAAGAGACAATTCATAAATTGTCACTGAGAGACAAGAGATTCTTAACTTATATGAGGAGAAGTATTAGATTAAGAACAGGCCTCTCCACAAAGACCTGGCAGGCCAGACAGGGCTGACAAGATATAGTCAGGGTCTTAAATGAGAAGAAAATGCAGCCAAGAATACTTTATCCGGCAGGGTCTCATTCAGATTAGAAGGAGAGAAAAAGCTTCCAAGATAGGCAGAAACTGAAAGAATATGTGACCACCAAACCAGCTCCACAAGAAATATTAAGGGGGATGCTGTAAAAGAAAGCGGATGCCCAAAGAAATAAAGCACAAAAACATAGACTGAATAGGTATTATGATGATCCTAAATTCATATCTTTCAATGGTAACTCTGAATATGAAAGGACTAAATGACCCCATCAAAAGACGCAGGGATCCAGGGTGGATAAAAAAGCAGGACCCATCTATTTGCTGTCTACAAGAGACTCATTTGAGACGTATGAACACCTCCAGCCTGAAAATGAAAGGTTGGAGAACAATCTACCAATCAAATGGTCCGCAAAAGAAAGCAGGAGTAGCCATCCTCATAAATTAAAGTTCATGCAAAAGACTGTAGTAAGAGATCAAGAGGGACACTATATCATACAAAAAGGGTCTATGCAACAGGGAGACCTAAAATCATGAATATTTAAACCCCTAATGTGGGAACTGCCAAGTATATCAATCAATTATCCAAAGTAAAGACATACTTAGATAATAATACACGTATACTGGGAAACTTCAACACGGCATAAGATTTAGAAGATTATTCACCATGACCAAGTGGGATTTATCTGCAGGATGCAAAGCTGATTCAGCACTCATAAAACAATCAACGTGATAGATATCAACAAGAGAAAAAACAAGAACCGCATGATCCTCTCAATAGATGTAGAGAAAGCATTTGACAAAATACAGCATCCAATCCTGATCAAAACTCTTCAGAGTACGGATAGAGGAAACATTCCTCAGCATCTTAAAAGCCTTCTATGAAATGCCCAGAGCAAATATTCTCAATGAGGAAATGGTGAGAGCCTTTCCCCTAAGATCAGGAACAAGACAGGGATGTCCACTATCACCACTGCTCTACAACATAGTATTAGAAGTCCTAGCCTCAGCAATCAGACAAAAACAAGAAATAAAAGACATTCAAATTGGCAAAGAAGAAATCAAAATCTCCCTCTTTGCAGATGACATGATACTGTACATAGAAAACCCGCACATCTCCACCCCAAGATTGCTAGAACTCATACAGCAATTTGGCAGTGTGACAGGGTACAAAATCAATGCCCAGAAATCAATAGCATTTCTATACACTGAAAGGAGGCTGAATAAAGAGAAATTAAGGGGTCAATCACATTTACAATTATTCCCCAAAGCATAAGATACCTAGAAATATAGCTAACCAAAGAGGTAAAGGATCTGTACCCTAAAAACTACAGAACACTTCGGAAAGAAATTGAGGAAGATACAAAGAGATGGAAAAATATTCCATGCTCATGGAGTGGAAGAATTAATATTGTGAAAATGCCAATGCTACCCAGGGCTATTTGCACATTTTATCCAATCCCTATCAAAATACCATGGACTCTCTTCAGAGAGTTGGAACAAATCATCTTAAGATTTGTGTGGAATCAGAAAAGACCCCAAATAGCCAGGGGAATATTGAAAAAGAAAACCATAGCTGGGGGCATCACAATGCCGGATTTCAAGCTGTACTAAAAAGCTGTGATTATCAAGAGAGTGTGGTACTGGCACAAACACAGACACATAGATCAGTGGAACAGAATAGAGAATCCAGAAATGGGCCCTCAACTCTTTTGTCAACTAATATTCGACAAAGCAGGAAGACTATCCACTGGAAAAAGGACAGTCTCTTCATTAAATGGTGTTGAGAAAATTGGACAGCCATATGCTGAAGAATGAAACTAGACCATTCTCTTACACCATCCACAAAGATAAACTCAAAATGGATGAGAGACCTAATTCTGAGACAAGAATCCATCAAAATCCTAGAGAACAGAGTCAACACCCTTTCTGAGCTTGGCCACAGCAACTTCTTGCAAGATACATCTATGAAGGCAAGGGAAACAAAAGCAATAATGAACTATTGGGACTTAATCAAGATCAAACGCTTCTTCACAGCAAAAGAAACAGTCAACAATACTAAAATACAACCTATAAAATGGGAGAAGATATTTGCAAATGACATATCAGACAAAAGCTAGTATCCAGGATCTATAAAGAACTTATTAAACTCTACAGCAAAGAAACAAACAATCCAATCATGAAATGGACAAAAGACATGAACAGACATTTCACCAAAGAAGACATATACGTGGGCAACAAGCACATGAGAAAATGCTCCGCATCACTGGCCATGAGGGAAATGCAAATCGAAACCACAGTGAGATATCACCTCACACCAGTGAGAATGGGGAAAATTAACAAGACAGGAAACAACAAATGTTGGAGAGAATATGGAGAAAAGGGAACCCTCTTGCACTTTTGGTGGGAATGTGACCTGGTACAGCCACTCTGCAAAACTGTGTGCAGGTTTCTCAAAGATTTTAAAATAGAGCTATCCTACGACCCAGCACTTGCACTATTGGGGATTACCCCAAAGATACAGATGCAGTGAAAACCCGAGACACCTGCACCCCAATGTTTATAGCAGCAATGTCTACAATAGCCAAACTGTGGAAGGAGCCTCGGTGTCCATCAAAGGAAGAATGGATAAAGAAAATGTAGTCTATATATACAATGGAATATTACTCAGCTATTAGAAATGATGAATACCCACCATATGCTTCAATGTCCATAGTACTGAAGGGTATTATTTTGAGTGAAGTCCGTCAATCGGAGGACAAATATATGGTTTCGTTCATTCAGGGAATATTAAAAATAGCGAAGGGAATCAAAGGGGAAAGGAGAGAAAAAGAGTGGGAAATATCAGAGCGGGTGACTGATCATGAGAGACTCCTAACTCTGGGAAATGAACAAGGGGTAGTGGAAGGGGAGGTTGTCGGGTGGATGGGGTGACTGGGTGACAGGCACAGAGGGGAGCACTTGACGGGCCGAGCACTGGGTGTTATTCTATATGTTGTCAATTCAAACTTCAATAAAAAATATAGAAAAAATAAGAAAGAAAGCAAAACATATATGTCTATATGTTTGTTTGTGCATGTCTTCTGTGGGAGGGGCCTTCTGCACTATTCTCAGTTGGATTTGACCAAGTCGAAATGTGCCTCCAATGGGCAGTGCATTGATCTATGTAAGCAGTTTCAGACTCCAATAGGTGATGCTATCTTGCTTCCTGAATGCTTTCATCATTTTCAGGTGGGATGAATATGGTTGCACCCTGCTCTCTAGCCCTACAGCTGAAAATTCAGAAGCAGCACCCTTCACTAAGTTCTCACAGAAAAGCCATCAATCACTCTTATCTCCCCTTTTCCCATCACAACTCTGTTTTCACCTGGCCCGTAACCAAGTATTTTTTATCTCCGGCACATGACTGAGTTTCAAAACTCCAAAACTTTAGGGACTCCTGAGGTGTGGACCCACAATGTTGTATTTAACTTCCAGTTTCATAGCATTGTATTTTAGAAATTGTGTATTGTATGACTTCGATTCTTGGATTTGTTGAGGTTGGTGTGCAGTGTCATATGTGATCTATTCTAGATAACATTCCATGTGCACCTGAATATGCATTCTGTTGTTTTAGGGTGGAATGTTCTGATTATATCTGTTAAATCCATCTTTTCCAGTGTGTCATTCAAAGCCATTGTCTCTTTGATTTTCTTTAGATGATCTGTACATTTATGTACGTGAGGTGTTAAAGTTTTCTACTATTATTGTATTACTGTTGAACAGTTCTTTTATTTCTTTACTGTTTTAAGTATTTGGATACTCCTATATTGGGTACATACATATCTAAAATTGTTATATCTTCTTTGTGGAGTGTACCCTTTTAATTATTAAGTATCTTTTTTTGTCTTTTGTTGCAGTCTTTGTTTTCAAGTCAATTTTGTGTAATTTAAGTATTGCTACTGTAGCTTTCTTTTGACATCCATTATCATGATAGATGTTTCTCTATCCCCTCACTACCAATCTGTTGGTGTCTTTAAATCTAAAATGGGTCTCTTGCAGGAAGTATATACATGGTCATGCTTATTCATCAATTCCACCATCCTGTGTCTTATTATTGGTGCCTTTGTCCATTTTCTTTCAAAGTATTTATTGATATATGTATTTATTGCCATTTTACTACTTGTTTTTGGTTGTTTCTGAATATTTTATCTAATCTTTTCTTTTTTTTCTGTCTTTCATTTTTTGCTGTTTTCCTTTAGTGATATATTTAGATTTCTTTCTCTTTAATCTTTGCATATTTATTGGCAGTTTTTGATATATGGTTACCATTAGTTTTGTGTATAACCTCTTCTGCATATAGCAGTCTGTGTTAAGTCGATGGTCCTTTAAGTTTGAACCCATACTTTTCTCCTCTCCTCCCCAGGAAACAAAAGATTTTGGTGAGGATTTGGGGAAAAGGCACACACATGCTCTTGTTGCAAATGTAAACTGGTGCTGCCACTATGGAAAACAATATGGAGTTTCCTCAAATTTAAAAATACAACTAATCCATGATCCATCAATTTCACTATGATGTATTTACCTAAAGAATACAAAAATATGAATTCAAAGGGATACATGCACCCTGGTATTTAGAGCAGTATTATCTATACTAGCCAAATTGTGGAAATAGCCCAACTGTCCATGGACTGATGAATGGATGAGGAAGATATGGTTTATGCATGTAATATAAACTTTTTAAAAAATTAAATATTGCCATTTTCAATGCAATTGATAGAGCTATAAAATATTATGCTAAGTGAAATGAGTCAGTGAGAGAAAGATAAATATATCACTTCACTCATATGTGGAATTTAGAAATAAAATGAACTAGCAAATGGAGTAAAAGGAGACGAGGAGGCAAACAAAGAAACAGACTCTTAATCATAGAGAAAAATGTGCTTACCAGAGGAATGGGGCTGAGAGATGAATTAAATACATTGTGGGGATAAAGTAGTGCACTTGTGATGAGCCCTGGGTGTTGTATGGAAGTGTAGAATCACTATATTGTTCACCTGAAATTAATATTACTGTATGTGAATATCTGGAGTTTAAATAAAGACTTATAAATTTTAAAAAGTGGATCACCAAAATAAATGTAAATATAAAAATTTGAAAGTTAAAAAAAACCACTATCTCAGGCTAGGCAGAAGCTTAGAAATTATACAAAAATGGCATGCTTCTTAGAGGAAAATCTGATAAATTGGAGTCATCAAAATATAATCTTTTGCTCTGTGAATGACCTTGTTAAAAGAAGGAAATGGCAAAATAGAAACTGAGAAAGAATATTTGTAAACTCTTGTTCATTTGGTATATATATATATATATATGGCAAGATTTCATTTGGTATATATATATATATATATATATATGACAAGATTTCATTTGGTATATATATATGTGTGTGTATATATATCTTGCCATTTGCAACGATGTGGGTGAAGCTAAAGAGTATTATGTTAAGTGAAATAAATCAGTCAGAGAAAGACAACATTTTATTTCACATATATGTTAAATTTAACAAATAAAACCAATGATCATAGGGGGAAAATAGAAAAAATAAAAAGTAGACTTTTAACTATGGAGGTCAAACTGACAGCTACCAGAAGGGAGGCTGGCAGGGGGATAGTTTAAATAGGTGATGGAGATTAAGGAGTGCACTTATGGAGATGAGAACAGTGTGATGTATGAAACTGTTGAATCACTATATTGTACATCTGAAACTATATAACACTCTAGGTTTCTTAACTAAGTTAGAATTTAAAAATGTAAAAAAATAGAGCTACTGTAAAGTCCTGCCATTCCACTATTGGATATTTACGGTAAGAAAACAAAAGTAGGGACGCCTGGGTGGCTCAGCTGTTGGGCTGCTGCCTTTGGCTTGAGTTGTGATCCCAGGATTGGGGATTGAGTCCCGCATCAGGCTCCTGCGAAGAGTCTGCTTCTCCCTCTGCCTATGTTTTTGCCTCTCTCTCTCTCTCTCTCTCGTCTCATGAATAAATAAATAAGTCTTAAAAAAGAAAACAAAAATAGTGGCTCAAAAAATATATGCACTTCTATATTTATTACATAATTATTTACAATAGCCAAAAAATGGATGCTGCCCATGTGTCCATTTATAGATGAAAAGGTAACAAGTTATGATATATATAAATATAATGGAATTTTACTCAGCCATAAAAAGCATGAAATCTTGCCACTTGCTATAACATGGATGGCCTAGATGGTATAATGTTAACCAAGTCAGTCAGAGAAAGCAATATACCACATTATTTCACTCATATGTGAAATTTAAGAAAGAAAACAAAAAAACAAACAAAAGAGACAAGCAAAACAACGGATTCTTAAAAACAGAGAACTGTATTTAATTGTATAAACTTGTGGTTTCCATAAAGGAGGTGGATGGGATATGTGTGAAATAGATAACAAGGATAAACGGTACACATATATTAATGAAAACTTATTAATATATAGTATTGTTGGATTATTATATTTGCAAGCCTGAAGCTAATATAACAGTATATATTCATTACACTTTAATAAAGAAAAGTAAAAGAAAGGAGAAGCTTTCTTATCCATAAAAGAAGAAAGAAACTTTCTTCTCCATAACCCAAGAATATATGGAATGCAGGGAAAATACATCAAAAATCCTTTACAGTCTCTTTATTTCCAAACTAATGATAAATGACAGCTCACAGAAAATTATATCCAAATGTTGATGTCTGGGAACATATTATAATTATATTGTAAGAATGGGTTATTGGTGATTGGTGATTGACAGCACAGGTCAGAATGTGGAGAGCATTGTTGGGCTTAGTCAAATCCTGGGTAGCGGCAGATAACTCACTCACTCTGAAGTTCACTTCCTTCTCACCCAGCAACAATTTGTTCAATTATTCTGAACTTGGGAAGATGAGGCCCTATTGAAAGTTTATTTTCTCCACTGATATGAGACTTTCCTCAGATGTATGAAACATTACTGCAAGTTTGAAGAAAAAGCATTTGAATGATTCCCAATAACTATTACTTTAAAATAAGATATTTACCTAGGAAATATCATCCAGTTCAGATAATGTCTTGTATGTGTTTACAATTGGAAAGACAGATCAAAAGTACATTGGAAGTAAACTCTTAGGCCAAAGAAGTCTCAAGAGTTTATCATTTTGGGGAGGGGGACAATACAGCAATGTAAAATTACACCAAAACTTTTCTACCATATGATTTGTCCATAAAATTTTGCCACTCAGTAGATGTAATGAGGTAATTTTTTTAAAAAATAACTATAAAATGGTAATATATTCTCCTTGTAAAAAGTTTAAAATATTAAGTATAAATCTAAATTTATCTCTGTCTGCCATCCCTAATGATGTGTATCCTGTTAGAATTTACTTTTATGAATATACAAACACATAAATGCACCTATAAGATATATGGTAATTAGATTGAATTATGTAAAATTACCATTTTAATAATAAAATGTTGGCAAATTCCTATGGTTTTGCCTAATATTATATGTGAGGTTTTTTTGGAATAATTTGTAACATAATATATATTTTTTAAACCACCTCTTTGCAATTTTTAAAAATCACCTCTTTGGATGCTTTTAACTCCTATCAAGCTACTTCAGTTAAACTACTAGCTAAAATTCACTTCTATGTTTATATCATAACTTATTTAACTACCACATGATTAACATTTAAGTTGTTTTCAAGTTTTGTTCATTTAAACAGTACTGCTATAAAAAATTTACTCCTTTTCCCTTTTTAATATGTAAATATTACCTACTTAATGAACTTCAGCACATCAATTTTATTTGTAATATCCTCAAGAAAAATTGAAAACATCTTTTGAAAATTTTAATCCCTTTACTCCCTCCCATCTTCAACTTTATTTTATATGTGTAGTGTTATAATTTCACTTTTTAAACCTCCTGTAGTCATTATTGTATTTTTGGTTTGTTAAATGTTGATTTTCATTTAGATTTACCCAATATTACAAATTTATTTTTTCCTCACTGATCTTACATCCCACTGTTTCCTTATGAATTCAATGTCTTTCTTATTGAAGGGTAACCTTCAATGGCTCTTGCAGTAAATGTCTGTTAATGGTAACCTCTCTCATACTTTCTGCCTGCAAATATAGTTTTTGACTATCACACTTGAATGATAAATTAGTTGTATGTAGAATTTTGTTTAGTAATTATTTTCCTTTAGGGATTTGAATGTAATATTCTATTACATGCTGGAATCTATTATTATTAATAATAAATATTCTATCTACCTAATTTCTTTTTTTGTATATAAACTGTAATTCTCTAATTGCTTTCATTATTTTTTGTCATTGTTCTGTGGGTACAACACAACATGTCTAGGTTTATATTTATTTGTATTTATTCTACTCACAACAGTGTGCTTTTTCAATTTGAGGACATATATCTTTCTTCAACTTTGGAAATATCTCTGTTTCTACTCTCTTTTTCTTAAATTGCTTTTAGATATTGTAGTCTTATTCTGCTCAGGTTGCAATTATAAAATGCCATATATTGTGTTTCTTAAACAAGAGTTCTTTTTTAAAGATTTTTATTTATTTATTCATCAGACACACATACACACACACACAGAGGCAGAGACATAGGCAGAGGGAGAAGCAGGCTCTATGCAGGGAGCCTGATGTGGAATTCAATCCTGGGACTCCAGGATCATGCTCTGGGCTGAAGTCAGGCACTTAATCATAGAGCCACCTAGGTGTCCTGACAAGAATTTTTTTGTCACAGTTCTGGAGCCTAGAAGCCCAAAATCAGGATGATAGCATAGTCAGATTCTGGTGAAAGCACTTTTCCTGCCTTGCAGATGGTTCCCTTCTCACTGTGTGGTCACATGGCATTTACCAGTGCAGGCGAGAGAGAGAGAGAGAGAGAGAGAGAGAGAGAGAGAGAGAGAAGAGAGAGAGAGAGAGAGAGAGAGAGAGAGAGAGAGAATGGAGAAAGCTTTCTTCTTAGAGGGGCAGTAATTCCGTGATAAAGTTCATACCCTCATGATAAATCTAATTACTTCCCTAAAAGGGTCCACTTCCAAATACTACCACATCAAGGGCTTAGGGCTTCAACATGTGAATTTTGAGAGGACACAAACATTCAGTCTATAATACATATGTTAGACTTTCTCATTGTATTTTCTTCATATCAAACTATTTCTTATTTTTCATCTTTTTATTTATATTTCTTTCTCTACTAGTTTTATTGAGTTTAATTTTTTCATTGAAGTATAGTTGATAGACAATATTGCATTAGTTTAGGAGTCAACATAATGATTTGACAATGTATATATTATGATATGCTTATCACAAGGGTAGCTACCATCTGTGACCACACAATGCTATTACAATACTATAGACTATACTCTCTATGCTGAACCTTTTATCCTTGTGACTTATTTATTTCATCACTGGAAACATGTATCTCCCATTACTCTTCTCCCATTTTGCTCATCCACTAAGCACACTGCTCTCTGGAAACCATCAATTTGTTCTCTGCCTGGGTGTGTTCCTGCTTTTTGTTTATTCATTTGTTTTCTTTTCTTAGATTTCATGTATAAGTGAAATCATATGGAATTTGTCTTTCACTTTCTGTCTTATTTTACTTAGCATAATAGCCTCTAGCTTCACCCATGCTGTTGTAAATGGCAAGATACTATTCTTTCTTTGACTGAGTAATATTCCGTTGTGTGTGTGTGTGTATTCCATTACGTATATATGGATATATACATACATATAGATGTGATATATAGAGATTATCTATCTATCTATCTATCTATCTATCTATCTATCTATCTATCACATCTCTTTTATCCATTCTCCTATCTAATGACACAGGTTGCTTCCATATCTTTGCTACTGTACATAATGCTGTATAAACATAAGGGTGTGTATATTTTTTCTAATGAGTATTTTTATTTTCTCTGGGAAATACTGGTGGAATTACTGAATCACGTAGTAATTATATATTTTTTCTTTAAAGATTTATTTATTTATTCATGAGAGACACAGAGAGGCAGAGACATAGGCAGAGGGAGAACCAGGCTCCCCATGGGGAGCCTGACATGGGACTCACTCCCAGGACCCTGGAATCATGACTTAAGTGGAAGGCAGATGCTCAACCACTGAGCCACCTAGGTGCCTTAATTTTCTTTTTAATTTTTTGAGGAACATCTATTGTTTTCCACAATGTGTCTACCAATCAACATTTTCATTAACTGTAAAGAGTGTTATTTTTTCTCCATATCCTCACCAATATGTTTTATTTTTTGTATTTCAGATTCTAGCTTTCGGACAGGTGGAAGGTGATAACTCATTGTAATTTTGATTTGCATTTCCATTATGATTAGTGATGTTAAGTATCTTTTCATATATATATTGGCCATTGTGTCTTCTTTGGAGAAAAAATTTCTATTCAAGTCTTCTGCTCAGTTTTTAGTTGGAATATTTGGGATTTTGTTGATTGTATGTTCTTTATATTTTTATATTTGGATCTTTATCACATATATCATTTTAAAATATCTTCTCCCATTCAGTAACCTGCTTTTTCATTTTGTCGATGGTTTCCTTTGCTGGACAAAATGTTTTTATTACTGTATAGTCCCAATAGTTTATTATTATTTTTGTTTCTTTTACCTGAATATTTGTTGCTAAGACCAAATTCAAAGAGATTACCACCTATGTTTTCTTCTAGGAGTTATGGCTTCAGGTCTCAAATTTATATTTTTTATACATTTTGAGTTTATTTTTGTATATGGTATAAAAATGTGGTCCACTTTTACTCTTTTGCATATAGCTGTCTGGTTTTCTCAGAATCATTTATTAAGAGATTTTTTCCCTGTATATTCTTGCCTTTTTTGTGGGAGATTAAATTATTAAATAAGCATGGGTTTATTTCTCATCTCTCTATTCTGTTCTTTTGATGTATTTGCCTAATTTTAGCCCAGTATCATTGTTTTTTATTACTATTGCTTTGTAATGTGTCTTAAAACATGGGATTGGGATACCTCCAGCTTTGTTCTTTCTCACGATTGCTTTGGCTATTCCAGGTCTTTTATAGTTCCATACATTTTAGTATTATTCTAATTATGTAAAAAAATACTGCTGTTATTTTCATAGAGACTGCATTGAATCTGTAGAGTGCTCTGGGTGATATGACATTTTAACACTATTAATTTTTCCAATCCATGAGCATGTAATATCTTTCCATTTGTTGTGTCTTCTTCAATTTTTTTCTTTCTTCTTTCTTTCCTTCTTTTTTCTTCTTTCTTCCCTTATTTTTTCCTTCTTCTTTCTTTCTTTCTTTCTTTCTTTCTTTCTTTCTTTCTTTCTTCATTTCTTGTACTTCATTTCTTCTTCTTCTTCTTCTTCTTCTTCTTCTTCTTCTTCTTCTTCTTCTTCTTCTTCTTCCTCTGAAGGGGGAGAGAAAGAGAGAGAGAGAGAGAGAGAGAGAGAGAGAGAGAGAGAGGATCATAAGCAGGATCCAAGATCAGCAGGGAATGAGATATGGGGCTACATCTCACAGCACTGAAATCATGACCTGAGCTGAAATCAAGAGTTAGATGCTTAATTGACTGGGCCACCTAGGTGCCTCTATCTTCAATTTCTTACAAAGATGTTTCATATTTTTCAGAGCACAGGCACTTCATCTCCTCAGTTACATTTATTCTAAATATTTTATTCTTTTGTGCAATTGTAAAGAGATTTATTTTCTAATTTCTCTTTTTGCTACTATGTTATTTGTATATAAAAATGCAGCTAATGTCTATGTATTTTGTATCCTTTAACTTTACAGAATGTATTTATTAGTTCTAATCTTTTTTTGGTGGAGTTTTTAAGATTTTCTATGGATAGTATCATGTGTGAGTAGTGATGGATTGACTTCTTTCTTACCTATGTAGATGCTTTTTATTAATTTTTTCTGTTTGCTGTGGGAGGTCTTCCAGTTCTATTTTGCATAAAAGAGGTGAGTGTGGATATCCTTGTCTTGATAATGATCTTAGGGAAAAAGCTCTTGGACTTTCAAAATTGAGTAGGGTATTAGCTGTTGGTTTGTAATATATGGCTTTTTATTAGGTTGAAGTATATTTCCTCTAAACTCATCTTGTTGGGAGTTTTTTTTATCACAGACATATGTTAAATTGTGTCAAATACTTTTATTATATTGAGAAGTTTCCCAAAATTTTTATCCTTTACTTATTAATGTAGTGTATTATATTAATTTTCAAATATTGAGACATTCATGCATCCTCAGAATAAAGCCCACTTTATCATGCTGAACCATCTTTTCTCTTGGTGCTTTAAGGATCTTCTCTTTATCTTTGGAATTTGCAAGTTTCACTATGAAATTCAGGGTGTTGAACTTTTTTTATTCTAGGGGGCAATCCCTCTATCTCCTGGATCTGAATGCCTGTTTCCCTCCCAACGTTAGGGAAGTTCTCAGCTATGATTTGTTCAAATACACTTTCTGGTCCTCTATCTCTTTTGGTGCCCTCTGGAACTCCAATTAAATGTAGAGTTTTCTTTCTGAGACTGTCATTTATTTCCCTTAGTCTTTCCCCATGATCTTTTAATTGTTTTTCTCTTTTTTCCTCAGCTTCCTTCCTTGCCATCAACTTGTCTTCCATGTCATTCACTCATTCTTCTACCTCGTTAACCCTTATCGTTAGGATCTCCAGTTTGGATTGCATCTCATTTAATTGATTTTTAAGTTCAGCCTGATAAGATCTCAATTCTACAGTCATGAAGTCTCTTGGATCCTTTATGCTTTTTTTCTAGAGCCACCAGTAGCTTTATAATTGTGCTTCTGAATTGGCTTTCTGAAATCGAATTGTAATCCAAATTCTGTAAGTCTGTGGGAGAGAATACTATTTCTGATTCTTTCTTTTGTGGTGAGTTCTTCTTTCTAGTCATTTTTCTCAATGCAGAGTGGGTAAAAGCAAGTTGTTCTGGAAAAAGGAAGGAAAAAAAGAGAAAAAAAGCCAAAAAACAAAACAAAACAACAAAAAACAAAAACAAAACAAAAGAAAAAGACAAGGAGGAGGTATCCATTGGTTCTATATACTGTACATCCCTCGACTTCCCCTGGAGCTTTCCAGCACTGCTTGGTCAAGAACTTGCTCTTCTCCTGTCCTTCCATCTGGTCTTCTGGGGGAGGGGCCTGCTGTGCTGATTCTCAGGTGTGTGCACCTGGGGGAGTTGCCCCGCCCCCTTACAGGTGCACGGCTCAGTGGGAGCTGTTTATCTTGTGAGTTTTCTGTTCCCTGGTTGCCTGTACACTCCCAGGTACAGGATGACACCAAAAGGAACAGCAAGACTGGTGGCGGCCAGCCTTCTAGCTCTGGCGTCAGCTCCCGCAGTAACTAACGCAGTCTCCCAGTCTGCACTGGCTTGGATGCTCCGGGAGCAGGGGGCACTGATCTGCACAGCTCAGGGGCATCAGGCAGCAGGAGCGTCCTCACTGTCCTGTGCCCTCCCGGCCTCCGCCTATCCCTGGGGTAGTGCAGGATCCTGGTGTGTGTCCCCCAGCACCGCTGGACTCATGCTCCCGGGGCTGCGCTGCCCTCTCTGCATGTAGCCGCCACCTGAGCCACTGCCTGAGCTGCTATGGAGGTCTCAGAGTGCACGATCCAGCCCTTTACTGCACTTGGCCCTTGGTGTGTGTTGCACTCTCCCTGGGGGGCACTTCCTCTGTTAGTGACCCCAGGAACCTGGAGGCTCCACTGCCCTTCCTGGGATCCTGTCAAGTTCCCTGTGAGTGCCTTTCCATCTGGGAAGATTGTTATAGTTCCTGTTTCTCTGGGATTGGGCTTTCCTGTCCAGGAGGCTTAGGTCACCCAGCCTTAGCCTGGCTCCTAGCTGGGCTCCTCCCCCACTGGATTCCTTTTTATTTATTTATTTTCCATCTTCCTACCTTGTTAGAAGCATGAACTCTTCTCTCTGTAGCATTCCAGCTGTTCTATCTTTAAATTTCAGGCCAAATTCATAGGTTTTCAGGATGATTTGAAAGTTATCTAGGTAAATTAGTGAGGACAGGTGACTTGGGGACCCTACTCTTCCGCCATCTTGTCCCACCCTGCAAAAATAAATTGTAGGGGATCCCTGGGTGGCTCGGCGGTTTGGAGCCTGCCTTTGGCCCAGGGTGCGATCCTGGAGTCCCGGGATCGAGTCCCATGTCGGGCTCCCGGCATGGAGCCTGATTCTCCCTCCTCCTGTGTCTCTGCCTCTCTCTCTCTCTCTATGTCTATCATAAATAAATAAATAAATAAATAAATAAATAAATAAATAAATCTTTAAAAGAAAAGAAATTGTATCCCAGAAAGTTATATTGGATTAGGCATTAGTTACTGGTAGAGTGACACTCTGAGTCTTCTTGATTCCAAACTTAGTGCTCCTTTTACCTTAACACAGAAAGTCCAACTCATTTGATGTCTAAGCCACTTTTGTCATTTAATAATTCATTGAAATATAGCACTAGATAAATAAACTGACATAAGGGGATGTTTACTGTCTGGATAGTTGGTATAGAGAACAAAAGCAGAATTTTCAAATTATATTACACAGTATATTTAAATGTAATTTAATATCCCTCTACATACGTACATATCCCTCTACAATGATAACCAATTTGGAACATTACTTTCAATTTCCTATCAGACTGATAAACTTGAGAGAAATCTTCAAGCTCTAGAGTGTTGTGATTTGAGACTAACAATGAGGGCAACTTTATCATGTGGAAATTTAGTTCAATCTAAACTTAGCAAATATTATTAAGCACTTACTTTGTTCTAGAATTAGGTATAGGGTTGTCTGTGCTATGTAGGATAGAGTTTAGACAATTCTACATACAAAGAACTATTTAGTAATATAGAGATGAAGCATACTGATAAAACAAGGACATGTTTCCAGAAAATATGGCATACAATATTTATTAAAATACATGTTTAATAAAAATATATAAAATGTGGGCATTTACTGGAGGTAACGATCTGCAATCTGTACATATGTGCTTAATAAAGCATTCATGATGAGAAATGTGGAGGCAAATCTTAAAGGATAGAAAAATATGTTTAGATGGATAGAGATGAAGAAAAATCTTATTTTCAGGCTGAGAGAATAATGGGAGTATGATCCGAAGGCAGGAAAGCACTGCCCACATTTGACTGGCAATACATATGACAATTTGGCATATGAATAAAAAGAGTATTAATCTTCTTGCAACAGAGGCAATAACTCAAAAAGTTACATCGGATCGTGGCCTCCTGACAAAATTTCGTGTTGCTCTGAACTTTCAAGATACATGGTGTAAATTTTTCTCATGTAATTTTTATTATTACTTTCAAGTAGTAATGCTGGATGGAAACAACCTTCCCCTGTAATATTTCTGCTGGGTATACACATTATGGGTAATCTGAAAATAAATTTGGTCTTGCTACAAATCAAAGAATCCTTTATGTAGAATCAACAGTGATTGACCTACTTTTTAAAAGGAAAACTAGAGAAACATTAGATCTTCTATGAAGTGAATATAACAATTGAATAAAAATTATGACTTTAAAACTGAAATTTTAATAGTTCTTATACAGGCATTTTAGTAATCTTTTCTTTGAACTACCCACTTATATAGTATTATTTTAAAAATTATAATAAAATATATATAACTTAAAATTTACCATTTTAACCATTTTAGTTTTTTAAAGGTTTTGTTCACTTGAGAGAGAAAGTGGGAGAGAGAATGAGCAGTGGGGACAGGGCAGAGGAAGAGAGAGAAGCAGACTCCCTGTTTAACATGAAGCCCAATGTGGGGCTAAATCCCAGGACCCAGAGATCATGACCTCACCTGAAAGCAGATGCTTAACTGACTGAGCCATCCAGGTGCCTCATTTTAATCATTTTAAAGCACACAGTTCAGTGCTATTAAGTACATTCATGTTGTTCTGCTACTGTCACCACCATCTATCACTTGAATCCTTTTCATTTTGTTAAACTGAAACACTGTCCCCATTAAACAATAACTCCCCCATTTCCTACCCCTCTCATCTCCTAGCAACTACCATTCTACTTTCTGTCTCTATGAAATTGACTATCTTGGTATCTCATAAAAGTTGAATTATACAGTATTTGCCCTTTTTGTGACCACTTTGTTTCACATAGTATCATGTTTCTTTGAGGTTCACCCATGTTGTGGCATGGATCAGAATTCTTTTCTTTTAAGGAGGAATAATATCCTATTGTATGTATATGTCATATTTTCTTTATCCATTCATCCATCAGTGAACATCTGGGTGGCCTCCACTTTTTGAGTATTGCAAATCATACTGCTATGAACACATGTGTACAAATATCCTGAGTCCTTGCTTTTAATTCTCTTGGGTATATACCCAGAAATGTAACTGTTCAATCATATGGTAATTATAATTTTAATTTTTTGACCATTCCATTGTTCTTAATATCAGCTGTACCATTTTGCACTGCCATCAACAGTAAACAGCGTTCCAATTTTTCCACATCCTCACCGATACCTGTCATTTTCTGGGTTTTTGTTGTTGTATTTTTATTCAAATTCTAGTTAGTTTATATGTAATTCAATACTGGTTTCAGAAGTTGAGTTTAGTAAGTTTTTACCACTTACATACAATGCCCAATGCTCATCATAACAAGTGCTCTCCTTAATACCCATCACCCATTTATCCCGTCCCCAACCCATCTTCCCTCCAACAACGCGGTTTGTTCTCTATACTTGAGTTTTTTATGATTCCTTTTCCCCCTCTCTCTTATTTTCCTTCCCATATATTCATCCATTTTGCTTCTTAAATTCCACATATGAGTGAAGTCATATGGTATTTGTATTTATGTGATTAACATATTTCACTTAGCAAAATATACTCTAGCTCCATCCATGTGGTTGCAAAAGACAAAATTTTATTCTTTTTTATTCTTTGTAAAGCTTGAGTAGTATTCCAGTGGAATACTACAATCTTTTTACATAGATTGGCTATTGTTGATAATGCTGCTATAAACATTTGGTGCAACTACTACTTCAAGTGTGTACTTTTTGTACTCTGAGTAAATATCTAGTAGTGCAATTGCTGGATCATAGGGTAGTTCTACTTTTAGCTTTTTGAGGAACTGCCATAGTGTTCTCTAGAGTAGCTGCAGTTGTTTGCATTCTCACCAACTGTGCAAGAGAGTTGCCCTTTCTGCACATCCTCCTCAAAATCTGTTTGGTTCTGTGTTGTTAATTTTAGCCATTCTGACAGGCATGAGGTGGTATTTTATTATGTTTTTTTTTTATTTTATTATGGTTTTAGTTTGTATTTCCATAATGATGGAGGATGTTGAGTATTTTTTCATGTAATTTAGTCATCTGGATGACTTCTTTGGAAAAAGATCTATTCATGTTTTCTGCCCATTTTTAAACTGGATTATTGTTTTTTGAGTATAGAGTTTGATAAGTTATAGATTTTAGATACTAACTCTTTATCCAATATGTCATTTGAAAATATCTTCTCCTATTCTGCAGCTTTCTTTTTAGTCTGTTTGATTGTTTTCTTTCCTCTGCGGAAAATTTTTATCTTCATGAACCCCAATAGTTCATTTTTGCCTTTGTTTCCCTTGCCACTGGCAACATTTACTAAGAAATTACTACCACTGAGGTCAAAGAGCTTGCTGTTATGTTCTCCTCTAAAATTTTGATCATTTTCTGACTCACATTTAGTTCTTTCATCCATTTTGAATTTATTTTTGTGTATAGTGTAAGAAAATGTTCCAGTTATATTCTTTTACATGTTGCTGTACAGTTTCCTCAACACCATATTTTGAAAAGACTGTCTTTCCCATTGGATATTCTTTCCTGCTTTGTCAAAAATTAGTTGACCATATAGTTGTGGGCCCATTTCTGGGTTTTCTATTTTGTTCCATTGAGCTATGTGTCTGTTTTTGTGCCATTATCCTACTGTCCTGATTACTACAGGTTTGTAATATATCTTGAAATCTGGAATCGTGGTGCCTTCTCTTTTTTCAGGACTGCTTTTGGCATTCAGGTTATTTTATGGTTCCATATAGATTTTAAGATTATTTGTTCTAGCTATGTGAAAAATGATGGTAGTATTTTGATAGGATTGCATTAAATGTGTATTTTTCTTTGGATAGTATAGTCATCTTAAAGATGTTTGTTCTTCCAATTCAAGAGCATGTAATATTTTTCCAATATTTTATGCCCTCCTCATTTTTTTCATAAATGTTCTGTCATTTTCAGAGTATGGATCTTTTAAGTCTTTGTTTAAGTTTATTCATAGGTATATTAGGGTTTCTGGTGAAATTATAAATGGTTTTGATTGCCTAATTTCTTTTTCTGTTGCTTCATTATTAGTGTATAGGAATGCAACAGATTTCTATTCATTGATTTTATATACTATGGCCTTGCTGAATTCATGTGTTAGTTCTAGCAAGTTTTTAGTATATTCTTTTGGGTTTTATAGATAGAGTATCATGTCATCTGCAAATTGTAAAAGTTTGACTTTTCCCTGGCCAATTTGGATGCCTTTTATTTCTTTTAGTTTTCTGATTACTGAGGCCAAAACTTCCAGTACTATGTTAAATAGTAATGGTGAGAAAGGACATCCCTATCTTGCTCCTGTTCTTAGAGGAAAAGTTCTCAGTTTTTACCCATTGAGGATGCTATTAGATGTGGGTCTTTCACATATAGCTTTTATGATGTTGAGGTATGTTCCATCCATCTATCCCTACTTCACTAACAGTTTTTATCAAGAATTGGTGCTGTATTTTGTCAAATCTTTCTCTTTGAGAGAATCATATGGTTCTTGCCCTTTGTTTTATTAATGTGGTATTTCAAGTTGATTGATTTGCAAATATTTAACTACTCCCACAGCCCAGGAATAAATTCCACTTGGATGTACTTAATAATTCTTTTAATATATTGTAGTATTTTATTTTTGAGTTTCTTGTTTAGACTTTGTGCATCAATATTCATCAGGAATATTAGTCTGTAATTTGCTTTTTTAGTGGGGTCTTTGACTGGCTTTTGAATCATGGTAATGCTGATCTCATAGAAGGAGTTGGGGGTTTTCATTCCACTTCTATTTTTGGGGACAATTTGAGAATAGATATTAACTCTTCTTTAAATGTCTGGTAGAATTCCCCTGGGAAGCCATCTGGCCATGAACTTTGATGGAACATTTTTTAATACTGATCAATTTCTTTATTAGTTATGGGTCTGATCAAATTCTCTATTTCTTCTTGTTTCAGCCTTGGTAATTTGTGTGCTTCTAGGAATTTGCCCATTTCTTCCAGATTTCCCAGATTATTGGTATATAAGTTTTCATAATAATCTATTATAATTGTATTTCTATAGTGTTGGTTTTGATATTGCCTCTTTCATTTATAATTATATTTATTTGGTTCCTTTCTCTTTTCTATTTGATGAATCTATCTAGGGGCTTTTCAATTTTACTAATTCTTTCAAAGAACCAGCTTAGTTTCATTTGTCTATTCTACAGTTCCTTTAATTTCAGTATCATTTATTTGAGTTCTAAGTTTTATTATTTTCCTTCTGCTGGCTTTAGACTTTACTTACTGTTCTTTTTCTAGCTCCTTTAGGTGTAAGTTTAGGTTGTGTATTTGTGATTTTTCTTGCTTTTTGATCTAGACCTGTATTTCAATATACTTCCTTCACAGGACTGCCTTTGCTGCATCCCAAAGGTTTTGGATCATGCTGCCATTTTCATTTGTTTCCTTGTACTTTTTAATTTCTTCTTTAATTTCCTGGTTAATACTTTTATTCTTTAGTAGAATGTTTTTTAACCTCAATTTGTTTGTGTTCTTTCCAAGTTTTTTCTTGTGGTTGACTTCAAGTTTCTTATCACCAGGATCTGAAAATATTCATGGTATGACCTTAATCTTTTTGTACTTGTTGAGGCTTGATTTGTGACAGCATGTGATCTATTCTGCAAAATGTTCCATGTGCACTCAAAAGGAGTGAGTATTCTGCTGCTATAGGATGAAATGTTCTGAATGTATCTATTATATCCATCTGATTCAGTGTTTCATTCACTGTCATTGTTTCCTTATTGATTTTCTGCTTAGATGATCTGTCCATTGATTTACCTGCATTGTTAAAGTTCCATAACATTATTGCATTATTATTAATGAGCTTTTTGAGTTTATTATTACTTAACTCACATATTTGGGTGCTCCCAGGTTGGGGGCACAAATGTTTACAGTTGTTAAATCTTCTTGATGGATAGACCCCTTATTATGATAAAGTTCCCTTCTTCATCTCTTGTTACATATTTTATTTTAGAATCCTGTTTGTCTGACATAAGTATGGCTACTCTGGCTTACTTTTAATGTCCTTTAGCATAATAAATGTTTGTCTGTCCTGTCAATTGCAATCTGCAGGTCTCTTTAGATCTAAAATGAGTGTCCTTTTGGCATCATATAGAGTTTATCTTTTTAAAAATATTTTATTTTTCGGGATCCCTGGGTGGCGCAGCGGTTTGGCGCCTGCCTTTGGCCCAGGGCGCGATCCTGGAGACCCGGGATCGAATCCCACGTCGGGCTCCCGGTGCATGGAGCCTGCTTCTCCCTCTGCCTGTGTCTCTGCCTCTCTCTCTCTCTCTATGTGACTATCATAAATAATAAAATTTAAAAAAAAAATTTATTTTTCGATGGACACCGAGGCTCCTTCCACAGTTTGGCTATTGTGGACATTGCTGCTATAAACATCGGGGTGCAGGTGTCCCGGTGTTTCACTGCATCTGTATTTTTGGGGTAAATCCCCAACAGTGCAATTGCTGGGTCGTAGGGCAGATCTATTTTTAACTCTTTGAGGGACAAATACCCACCATTTGCTTCGACGTGGATGGAACTGGAGGGTATTATGCTGAGTGAAATAAGTCAATCGGAGAAGGAGAAACATTATATGGTCTCATTCATTTGGGGAATATAAAAATAGCAAAAGGGAATAAAGGGGAAAGGAGAAAAAATGAGTGGGAAATATCAGAAAGGGAGACAGAACATGAGAGACTCCTAACTCTGGGAAACGAACTAGGAGTGGTGGAAGGGGAGGTGGGTGGGAGGTGGGGGTGACTGGGTGACGGGCACTGAGGGGGGCACTTGATGGGATGAGCACTGGGTGTTATTCTATATGTTGGCAAATTGAACACCAATAAAAAAATAAGTTTATAAAAAAATAAAAATAAAAATTATTTATTTATTTATTCATGAGAGACACACGGGGGGGCGGGCAGAGACACAGGCAGAGGGAGAAGCAGGCTCCATGCAGGGATCCTGATGTGGGACTTGGTCCCGGGATTCCAGGATCACTCCCTGGGCCGAAGGCAAGTGCTAAACCTCTGAGCCACCCAGGGATCCCCAGAGCTTGTCTTTTTATCTATCTATTCTCATACCCTATGTCTTTTGATTGGAGCATTTAGTCAATTTTCATTCAGACTGATTATCGAATATATGAATTTACTATCGTTACCTGTAAAAATGATGTGTCTGGTGATATTTTTTGTTCCTTTCTAGTCTTTGTTGCTTTTGGTTTCTTTTGTCCCCATTCAAAGCATCTACTTTAATATTTCTTGCAGGAGTGGTTTAGTTGTCACACACTCTAAGTTTTTGCTTGTCTTGGACACACACACACACTCTCTCTCTCCTTCTATTCAGAATGACAGCCTTGATGTCATAAAGTATTTTTGACTGCATTATTTTCCTCATGTAGTACATTAAATATATTATGCCATATTCTTCTGGACTTCCAGGTTTCTGTGGTCTGCTGCCAAATTTATGTGTGTAGCATTTTTGGTTAAGGACCTTTTGTCTCTATCTGCTTTCAGAATTATCTTTCTATTTTGCAACTTTCACTCTGATCTGTTTTGGTGTCGATCTGTTTTTGTTGATTTTGAGAGGAGTTATCTGTGCCTCTTGAACTTGTATGCCTTTTTCCTTATCCAGATTAAGGACGTTCTCACCTATAACTTGTTCAATTTGTTCAAAAATATCTCCTGTCCTTTTTTTCCTACTCATCTTCTGGGACTCCTAAGATATGGATATTAGTTCTCCTTATGGAATAGCAGAGTTTCCTAAGTCTATATTCATGATCTAGTATCTTTCTCTTTTCTTTTCAACTTCATTATTTTCAATAATTTTATCTTCTGTATCAGTTATTTCCTCTGTAGCTTCTACCTTCATTGTGATTACATCTAGTCAGGGTAGCATCTCCATTGTAGAATTTTTAGTTTTGCCTCAACTAGATTTTAGTTCTTGTATCTTGACATCAAGAGTTTCTCTGGAGTCTCCTATTTTTTTTCCAAGCCCAGCTAGTATATTTATAACTGTTATTCTGAATTCTTGTTCAGATATTATTATCTGTTTTGAGCAAACCCCTGGCTGTGGTTCCTTCCTGATCTTTCTTTTGGGGAGAATTCCTCTGTCTTGCCATTTTGTCTAGACAAAAGAAAAGAAAAAAGATAAAAATATATTAAAAAGTGGATAAGACGGAGGGCCCTCAGAGCTCATGTGACTTCTCTTCAATAATGAGTGGTTTTGACCTCTAGAATTATCTCTAAAAATTATCTTTGAAAATGCCAAAATGACTCCCTCCAAGAAATACTATATTTCTCATTGTATTTTTTCATTTAATCATTATGTTTTTGGTACACTGCTGATTGTAACACAAAATTAAACAACCCGATTCTTTGAGTACCAGGAAAAAGGTTACACTGGTGTAAACCCAGGGAGTTTACTTACTCTCCTAAGAGATTAAAGGTAACATCCTGTATGGCCAAGGCTCTCAAAGTGTGATCTCAGAGCCAACAGCTTCAATGTCACCTAGGAGGAACCTGTCAGCAATGCAAATTCTCAGCCCCAGTCCAGACCTGCTGAATCAGAAGTCCAGGGGATGCTGAGCATTTTCATAGCTCCCCAGGTGACTTTGATGCATCTTAACTTGGAGAACCCCTGATGGAAGCAGAAAGACTGGCCTGTAAATCAGGAAGCCTGATACTAATCCCTGCTCTGCCACTAAACTCGGAGGCAGATGACTCAGCTTCTGTGGGAGCTCAGCCTCCTTACAGAACAACCAGGGAACTGGAAGTGATCATTGCCACAGTCCTGAGACCAAGATTTGACCAAGCTAGGAAGGCAGTCACGTCTTTAAGGCTTAAAAGTGAAAGGACCACCCACACATTTCACCACATCTTTCTTTTTCATTAAAATGAAACAATTAAAATTTCCTCTTTTCTTCAAAAAATATTAAAAAATAAAAATAATGAAAAAATTTAAAAAATAAAATAAGAATGAAAAGAAAGCTCAATCCTATTTCCCCTAGAGCTTATGTGTGCAGCATGCTATGATCAGATTTGGTGCATGCAGAGGGTGTGTGTTGGTCTTCTGGCAGAGGGGACTGCTTCACTGATCCTTAGGTGGGCTTCTCCTAGTGGAGATGCATCTGCTGGGGCTTGGTATAATTGGCTCCATTCTGCACTGGGAGTGGCTGTTTAACTGATGTGCAGTAGGGAAAATGGCATTGCCCTGCTCTCTTAACCCTAAAGCAGAGTTTGTGCCTGGTTCTTTTTAGGAAGCAAACAATCACCCCCCTTGTGTCACTGGTTTCAACCCAATCCCTGCCTTCACACTGTATGCATCCAAGCTGTCCACCAGGAGGCACAGCTTTCCTTTGCTTTATCTCAGGCCTGTAGCTGGGTTTCAAAGCTCCAAATATTAGGGACTCCCCTGGTGCAGACCCAGGTTATTCCTCTGGGGGAGGGTTGCACACCTTTGGCATTTGCTGGTTTGTCCTAGAAATGTGGTGGGATGACCGATTTGCCCTTTGGAGTTTGAGGTAAATTGTAGCAGAAAGCCTGTGCCAATGCTTGCTTCCCTCAGGCAGTGACCACAGAGAGGCCCTGCTGCCACTCCCAAATGTACTCCAAGCTGGGGAACTGTTTCTACCTATGCCATTGCCCTCCTGTATTTTATCTCAGGCATGATGCTGTATTCCGAAACTCCATATCTTAGAGATCTGTGCAGGTATGCACCCACATCAATCACCTGGGAGAAGGGCTTTCCAAGCTTCAGCTTCCTGCCTGGTTTGTCCCAGAAATTAGACATGCCCTCTCACAGCAGCTGAGTTTCTGGCAAAGCCCAGCTGCAAACCTGGTTGGCTTCCATCCACCAACATCCTGTTCCTATGCTAGTATAAGTTGCTGCTCAATGGGGTTCACTGTGTCCCTTGGTCCTGGAGAGGTTGCATCATCTCTCCCAGATGCACTCCAAGCTGGGAAACTGCCTTTTCCATGTGACCCAAGGGATCCTCAGACCACGCTCTCCATTCTGGGGTCTCTCCCCTCCTTCCTCACCAGAGCACCCCTGATGTGACAGACCTCCAAAACTTCAGACTATGCTTTCCACTCTCCTTTTACCAAGCAATGGTATTGGGGAAGAGGTTTTTTTTGTGTGCAATTCCCTGCATGTGCTTGCATTCTTTCTCTATTGCTCTGATCTTTGTGATCAGGGCTCCTTCCCCAAAATAATACCCACAGCTTTCCCCCAATTCAACTTTCTGCCTTTTCCTACCTTCCACAATGTCCCTTTGATTTTCTTCATCCTCGGATTAATTTCTTGGGTGTTCAAAATTATTTTATATTTATCTAGCTGTTTTCAAAGAATGAGGCAAGCCTAGTGTTTGCCAACTACACTATCTTAACTCCTTCCTCAGTAATCTTTATCATAAGATTATTTGATGAACCGTTCTTAATGTTTTTAAGGAATTCATAAACTTCATGAAATAATTATTAAAAGGCAATTTCTGGGTGTATCATAGTATATTCAGGGAAGGTTGAAACTGTGTCCTCTAAGGTTTCTTGCAGTGTTCATGTCTTCCATCCTATCAAATAGTGAGAAGAAAATATGCATACTAGGCAGGAATGTGAAGTTCTAGAGTCCTGAACAAAAATCTTCCCAAATGTACAATGTAATTATGGCTATATCTATTTCTTAAGACACTTAATTTTTTAAGCCAAGGATTCCCAAACATTATTTTTACATTATGGAGATTTGGAGACTCCAGGTCTCCACAGCTCTCCTGATCACCCCAGAGGTTGAAGAGATTGATTTTTCTTTTCACATCAGTATACTACATCCAATTTTTTTGAAAATCTATGCTGTGAAACACCTCAACTTCCACTTATAAAAAAGGGATAATAGTATATGATTTTCTGGGTTATACGGGGCAGCCCAAGTGGCTCAGCAGTTTAGCACTGCCTTCAGCTCAGGGTGTGATCCTGGAGACCTGGGATCGAGTCTCACATCAGGCTCCCTGCTTGGAGCCTGCTTCTCCTTCTACCTGTGTCTCTGCCTCTCTCTCTGTCTCTTTCTCTCTGTCTCTCATGAATAAATAAATACAATATTTTAAAAAATGCTGGGTTATAAATAAAAGTTAAATAAAATTGATGCCTCAGAAAAATCTCATGGTCTCTTTTAGTAAATTTTCATTACATAAGCTGGATTCTTTCTTCTTGGAATGCTTGACTTCATTCCTCACCTGGCTTTTAATTTTTTTAATTAACTAATTAATTTTCTATTGAAGTATAGTTGATACACAATATTAGCTTTGTTTCAAATATACATCTTAACAATTTTACATGTCTATACATTATGATATTTTCACCAGAAATGTAGCCCCCATCAGTCATTATACAATGATATTACAATGCCATTGAAAATATTCCCTATGCTGTACCATATATTGACATGATTTATTAATTGCATTACTAGAAGCCTTTATCTCCCTTCACTCATTTTACCCATCCCTCCAGCCTCACTCTATGAAAACCATCACTTTGTATCTATCATCTATCTATCTATCTATCTATCTATCTATCTATCTATCTATCATCTATCTATCATCTATCTATCTTTCATCTATCATCATCTATCTATATCTCATATGTTCATCTATGAACTGAGTAAGAGGGTTGCTTCCCTATCTTAGCTGTTGTCAATAATGCTACAATAAATATTGAGTTGCATATATCTTTTCAAATTAGTGTTTTTGTTTTCTTTTTAAAATTTTATTTATTTATTCATGAGAGACACAGAGAGAGAGAGGGAGAGACATAGGAAGAGGGAGAAGATGGCTCCCTGCCAGAAGCCTGATGTGGGATTTGGTCCCAGAACTCTGGGACAACCTGAGCCAAAGGCAGACGCTCAACCACTGAGGCACCCAGGTGCCCGTGTTTTTGTTTTCCTTGGGAAAATACTCATTAGTAGAATTATTGGATCCTATACTGTTTCGGTTTTTCATTTTTGGAGGAAACGCCATACTGTTTTCCACAGCAGTTGCACCAATTTACAATCTTACTAATGATGCAGGTTTGCTTTTTCTCCACATTCTCACCAACACTTTATTTTTTACCCACTTAAACAGTTGGGAGGTGATATCTCATGGTGATTTTGACATGGATTTCCCTGATGATTATGATGTTGAATATCTTTTCGTGTGTCTGATGGCCATGTATATATATTCATTAGAAAAATATCTATTCAGGTCCTCTGCCCATATTTTAATTGGATTGTTTGGGTTTGGGCTTTTCTTTCTTTCTTCTTTCTGTATTGTATAAGTTCTTTATATTTTGGATATTAACCACTCATTGGATATATTATTTACAAATGTCTTCTCACATGGGTAGGTTTCCTTTTTGTTTTGTTCATGGTTTTCTTTGCCGTGAAACCCCTTTTTATTTTGGTGGTGTCCTAATAGTTTATTTTTCCTTTTATTTCCCTTACCTTAGGAGAACTTTTCCTAAATATGCTGCTGCTAAGGCCAATGCCCAAGAGATAACTGCCTATGCTTTATTTTGGGAATTTTTTTTCTTTCCAGTTTTATGTTTAGGTCTCAAATCCATGTTGAGTTTATTTTTGATATGGTGTAAAAAAAAGTGTTCCTCTTCCATTCTTTTGTATGAACCTGTCCAGTTTTTCCAGTACCATTTACTGAAGAGACTTTCTTTTCTCAATTATATATTTTACCTTATTTTTTCCAAATTAATTGACCATATACCTGTAGGTTTATTTCTGGACTCGCTCTTCTGTTCTATTTGCCTATTTTTTGTGCAAATATCATACCGTTTTGATTACTGCAGCTTTGTAATATGTCTTGAAATCTGGGTTTGTGATACCTCCAGTGTTTTTTTTTCCCCAATGTTGCTTTGTTTATTCAGGATATTTTGTAGTTCCATACAAATTTTAGTATTATCTATTCTTGTTTTGTGAAAAAATTTCCTTGGTATTTTATTAGGGATTACGTTGAATTGGTAGACTGCTTTGGGTGTTATGGACATTTTAACAATATTAATATTTCCAGTCCATGAGCTCAATATATCTTTCCATGTATTTGTATTGTCTTCCATTTCTTTCATCAGTATTTTATATTTTTTCAGAAGATAGATCTTCCATGTCCTTGATTAAGCATATCACTAGATTTTTCTATTTAATGCAATTATAAATGGAATTATCTTCTTATTTTCTCTTTCTGCTATTCCATTACCAGTGTCTATGAATGCAATTTATTTGTGTTCATTAATTTGGTATGATTAAACTTTAATGAATTGATCTATTATTTCTCATATTTCTTAGTGTAGTCTTTAGGGTTTACTATGAATAGTATCATGTCATCTACAAATAGAGACAGTTTAACTTCTTCCTTAACAATTTGGTTGTCTTCTATTCCTTGTACTGGTTTGATTGCTGTGGCTTTAACTTCCAGTACTATGTTGAATAAAAGTGATGGAATGGACATCCTTGTCTTGTACCTGACTTTACAGGAAAAGCTCTCAATTTTGCGTAGTTAAGTATGATGTTCCTTGTGGGATTTTCATTTAGCCTTTATTATATTAAAGTATGTTTTCTCTAAACTCACTTTGTTGAGAGTTTTTATCATGAACAGTTGCTAATTTTTTCGAAATGCTTTTCTTTGTACCTATTGAGATAATTTATTTATTTTTGTATATTCTTTTATTGGAGTTCTATTTGCCAACATATAGTATTACACCCAGTGCTTATCCCATCAAGGGTCCCCCTCAGTGCCCATCACCCAGTCACCCCATTCCCCTGCCCACCTCCCCTTCCACTACCCCTGGTTCATTTCCCAGAGTTAGGAGTCTCTCATATGCTGTCAAGCTCTCTGATTTTTCCCACTCATTTTCTCTCCTTTCCCCTATGATCCCTTCACTATTTTTTTATATTTTTCATATGAGTGAAACCATATGATGATTGTCCTTCTCTGATTGACTTACTTCACTCAGCGTAATACCTTCCTATTCCATCCACGTCCAATCAAATGTTGGATATTTGTTGTTTCTAATGGGCCTATTGAGATTATTTAATGTTTTGTTTTGTTGATGTGGTGCATCAAGTTAATTGATTCATGAATATTAAACCATCCTTGCATCCCAGACTAAATCCCACTTGGTTGTGGTGAATGGCCCTCTTAATATATTATTGAATACAGTTTACTAATATTTTGTTGAAGATTTTTGCACCTGTGTTTATCTATATACTGTTTTGTTTTGATGTCTTTGTCCTTTTGGATATCAAGATAATGCTAGCCACATAGAATGTATTTGGATGTTTTCTTTCTTATCCTATTTTTAGGAGAATATGCATTAACTATAGTTTTAGGAAAATAGGTATTAATTCTTCCTTAAATACTTTATAGTATTTACTTGAGAATCCATGTGGTCCTGAACCCTGTTCCTGCTTCTGTTTGTTTGATTTAGATTACCAGTTCAACTTCTTCACTGGTAAAGATTTTTTTTTTTTTGTAATCAGATTTTTCATTCCTTTCTTTTTATATAATTTTTTTATTGGAGTTCAATTTGCCAACATATAGCTTTCTGATTACATTGGTAAAATTGTATGCAATAGAAATTCACCCATGTCTTTTATGTTTTCCAGTTTTCTAGCATATACTTTTCCATACTATTCTGTTATACTCTGTTGTGTTTCTGTGGTGTTGGTTTTACTTCTCCCCTTTCATTTCTGATTTATTTATTTATGTCCTCTCTCCATTTTTCTTGATAAAATTAGCAAACTTTATCAAATTTGTTGATATTTTCAAGAACCAGATCTTAGTTTCATTATTTTTTCTATTTTGTTTCAGTCTTTACTTCATTATTTTTGCTCTTTTCTCTATTATTTTCTTCCTTCTATTAGACCTGTGATTTATTTATTTTTTATAATTCCTCTAGGTGTATGTTTAGATTGTTTATTTGAAAATTTTTGTTTATTTGTTTCTTGAGGTAGGCCCGCATTGCTATAATTTTCCTTCTTAGGAATGCTTTTTGCTACATCTCAAAGATTTTGGAACACTGTGTTTTCATTTTCACTTGTCTCCATGAATTTTTATTTCCTTTTTTATGTCTCTTGATTATTTTTTAGTCTCCAATGTGTGTTTTTCCAATTTTTAAAATTGTTATTGATTTCTAGTTTCATACTGTTGCAGTCAGAAAAGATGCCTGATACTATTTTAATTTTCTTAAACTTAATAAGACATGTTTTATTGCTCAACATGTGATATACCCTAGAGAGTATTTTATATGCACTTAAAAAGAATGTGTATTCTGTTGTTTTGGGATAAAGAGTTCTGTATACATATGTTAAGTCCCTCTGACCTAATGTGTCATTTAAAGGCAATATTTCCTTTAATTTTTTTTTGCCTGGATGATCTATCCATTACTTTAAGTGGAATATTAATGGTCCCTGCTATTATTGAATAGCAATTTTTCTTTTTATGTCTGTTACTATTTGCTTTATGTATTTTGCTGCTCTGAAGTTGGGTGCATATATATTTAAAATTGTTACATACTCATTTTGGGTTGGCCCATTTAACATTATGTGATGCCCTCTTTATCTCTTTTTTTTTTTACAATATATTTTTTAAAGTCTCTTTTGTCTGGCATATGCATTGTTACCCTGGCTTTCTTTGAATCCCTATTTTCATAGAATATCTTTTTCCATCTTTTCACTTTCACTCTCTCCATGACTTTGGGTCTGAAATGAATCTCTCATAAGCAGCATATAGGTAATTTCCACTTTTTCTAACCCATTATGCAACCCTATGTCTTTTGATTGGAGCTTTAAGACTATTTACATTTAAAGTAATTGTTGATAATTATGTACTTGGTCACTTTTTCTTCATCATTTTTGGTTGTTTTTGCAGTAATTCTCAGTTTCCTTTTTCTTCTTCTCTTTCCTTGTGAATGGTGACGGTAATGTTATGCTTGGCTTTGTTTTCCTTTATTTTTTTGTTTATCTGTTATAGGTTTTGAGTTTGTTATTTTTATGAGGCTCCTACATAGGATCCTGAGTATATACAGCGGTCTGTATTAAGTTGGAAGTCCATTTAAATTCAAATACATTATAAAATAACTTTTTTTTACTCCCTCCTCCATGTTTTATGCATATGTTGTCATATTTTATAAATTTTTATTCATAATTTTCTTACTCATAATTTTTTTCTACTTAAAGAAATCCCTTTAACATTTATTGTAAGCCTGGTTTAATAGTGATAAACTCCCTTAATTCTTTTTGTCTGGGAAACTCTTTATCTCTCCTTTAATTCTGAGTGATAATCTTGCTGTGTAAAGTATTCTTTTTTAATTTTTTATTGGAGTTTAATTTGCCAACATATAGCATAACACCCAGTGCTCATCCCGCCAAGTGCCCCCTTCAGTGCCCATCACACAGTTACCCCAACCACCCATCTACCTCCCCTTCCACTACCCCTTGTTCATTTCCCAGATTTAGGTGTCTCTCATGTTTTGTCACCCTCACTGATATTTTCACACATTTCCTCTCCTTTCCCTTTATTCCCTTTCACTAATTTTTATATTCCCCAAATGAATGAGACCATATAATGTTTGTCCTTCTCCAATTGACTTACTTCACTCAACATAACACCCTCCAGTTCCATCCACATTGAAGCAAATGGTGGGTATTTGTTGTTTCTAATGGCTGAGTAATATTTCATTGTGTATAGAGACCACATCTTCTTTGTCCATTAATCTTTCGATGGACACCAAGGCTCCTTCCACAGTTTGGCTATTGTGGACATTGCTGCTATAAACATCAGGATGCAGGTGTCCCGGCGTTTCACTGCATCTGTATCTTTGGGGTAAATCCCCAGCAGTGCAATTGCTGGGTTGTAGGGCAGATCTATTTTTAACTTTGTGCGTGTGTATGTGTAAAGTATTCTTGATAGTAAGGTACTTTTTCCATTTCAGTCCTTTGAATACATCATACCTCTCTTTTCTGAGGTCACCTACATGGGGAGAACAGAGGAAAGGAGAAGTTGTTATACTTTCCATCACTATCCTCAAGGTGAGTAGGAAATGTTTGGTTTGCTTCCTCCTCAAATTAGGATTGATCCAAAGAGAATTTTCCATGATTTTTGAGAGCAACAGAGCAAAACTTTATTTCTCACCCAGAGATTCACAAAACTATATCATCTGGAGCTGGTATAAAACTTGTGGTACAGGGGATCCCTGGGTGGCACAGCAGTTTAGCGCCTGCCTTTGGCCCGGGGCGCGATCCTGGAGACCTGGGATCGAATCCCACGTCGGGCTTCCAGTGCATGGAGCCTGCTTCTCCCTCTGCCTCTCTCTCTCTCTCTCTCTCTCACTATAATAAATAAATAAAAATTTAAAAAAAAAGAAAAAGAAAAACCTTGTGGTACAGTGTACTTAGGTAAAGAGAAAATGGAAGTCAGCCTCACAATTCCCTGCTACATTTGCATATAAACACTCAACACAAAATGAGGTGGTTCCAAGGAATAAAAGTGGAATCTGGGGAGTTAAAAGGGAAATGTGGAACAGAGAGCTACCAATTTGAATATGGAGGCAGGCAGCATAAAAGGAATATTTTCTTTTTTAAAAAATAAATTTATTTTTTATTGGTGTTCAATTTGTCAACATACAGAATAACACCCAGTGCTCATCCCGTCAAGTGCCCTTTCAGTGCCCACCACCCAGTCATCCCCACCCCCTGCCCACCTCCCTTTCCACCACCCCTAGTTCGTTTCCCAGAGATGGAAATCTTTCATGTTCTGTCTCCCTTTCTGATATTCCCCACTCATTTTTTCTCCTTTCCCTTTTATTCCCTTTCACTATTTTTTATATTCCCGAAATGAATGAGACCATAAAATGTTTGTCGTTCTCCAATTGACTTATTTCACTCAGCATAATACTCTCCAGTTCCATCCACATTGAAGCAAATGGTGGGTATTCGTCTTTTCTAATGGCTGAGTAATATTCCATTGTATATAGAAACCACATCTTCTTTATCCACTCATCTTTCGATGGCCACCGAGGCTCCTTCCACAGTTTGGCTATGGACATTGCTGCTATAAACATTAGGGTGCAGGTGTCCTGCCGTTTCAATGAATCTTTATCTTTGGGGTAATTCCCATTCAAGATTTAGAAACCTATTACCATGTTCTGTCTGTAACTTACCTTTTTCCACACAACCTCTTTACTCTTCTGAAATTCTATAGATTTATTTATTTATTTATAAAGATTTTATTTATTTATTCATGAGAGACACGAGAGAGAGAGACAGAGAGAGACAGAGAGAGAAGCAGGCTCCATGCAGGGAGCCTGACGTGGGACTCGATTCTGGGTCTCCAGGGTCATGCCCTGGGCTGATGGTGGCCTTAAACCACTGAGCCACCCCGGCTGCCCAAATTCTATAGATTTAAACATAGTGAGTTGGGTTAAAGTCACTTCTTAGTTCTAACACTGGAAACAGGTTTTCTTTGATTGAACCAAAATGATTATGTCAAGAATTGAGTATCTAATTTAATAAGGATTTTTCCTGATTATGTAAGTGAGATATGTCCATTGTAGACCATTTGGAAACAAAGATATAAAGCAGAAAATAAAAATCACGCATAATCCCATTACCCAAAGATATCCACTACTATCATTTTTGTAAAATTTGTAAACCTTTCTTTCATCAACTTGCATGCACAAGCATAGGAATATATGCACACACACACACACACACACACCTCTTACATATTTTGTATCATAACTATACATACAATTTTGCCTTCTGATACTCTTTACCATGATATTTTTCTCATGTCAATATTATTTGATAATGTGACTTGAATGGCTGCTCAGAATTCGAATGAGAATATAGAAGAAACAATATATTACCTTATTGTAAAAATTAGGATATATCGATATTTTACTCTAAAAAATGTAATGGGATAATTCTATTTTTGGCCAAGATGGAATTGCCTCTTACTCTCAGTTCATTTCTCATACAACTAAAAATAAAGCATAAAGAGACTATGAAGAAGAATAAGAGCCTAGAAAACTTAGGACTTGAGCAACATAAAGAAACATCCTGTTGGATTTTGTTTTCTTCTTATATATACTGGACAACCTGCTGGAGAAACTTGCAACACAAAATTGCCATTAAGAACAAAAATAAAGGCCCCAAAGAAATCTGAATTTCTTTCCAAAGCACCTGGGAAAGGGTTACAGAGTAGAACAGAGAGCATTTTTTACGTTGCCCACCCGAGACAAACCAAACATCAATGGAGAAATTGCTCCCCAATTCTTCCATCAGGGTGATATTTGTAGGACTTCCATCCCCCTCCTAGAATAGTAGGCAGCACTTTGATTCCACTATTACAGTGGTATCAAAAGGCCAAGTAGGAAAATAGGCTTCCACTTCCACCCAACAGAGATTAAGTAGAAAGAGTAGCGTGAGACACTGCTAATTGTCCCTCTTCTTCTCAACCACCTTTTTCCAGTGTCAGAGGGGCCCTGTGGAAAGCTGAAGTTCTAACTTCACCCAGAAGCAACAAAGTAGAATTATGTAGTTCAAAACTTTCTACTTTCAACTTCCCTAGTTTCAGTGGGGCCACAGAAAAATTGAGCTTTCATTCTCACCTAGCATAATTAAAATAGAATAAGATAGTGTAAGAAAGTCCAATTGACATCTTCTCTTCTGTCCCTTGCTGGAAATGAGGTTTAGATGGAGCTGAACTTCTGTCATAATCCATCAGCAGTGTCAGAACAAGGCTATGCAATGCAGTGCTTGACAGTATTCTACTTACACCAATCTGAAGTCAGTGGGAACTCATCTTCCACAAATAAATACATGAGATAGAACAAGTGAAAAGTGGTGCTTGTTATCTACCACGTCTACCCTCATTTTTGCAGTGAAAAGTAGGGAGCTGAACAGTCACCCAAAGCCAGTGGCAATTAGTACAATCCAGTGCAACATTTTTACTGGGAAGGTATCAATAGGACGGAAAAAAACCCATCTGTTGTACTGTTACCCATTGGCAAAATGACAGTGCAAGTTAGGGCCCTGCTTTGGGGCCAGTTGGAATTAAACATCCATCCCTCAAATTTGCAATCACAGATGTTGTATTATCAGTCAGATGTTTTAAAGCAGCATCCATAAGTATGTTTCAGTTAATAATTGTGAGCACTCTAGAAACAAATGGAAAAAAATCACAACAAAAATTAGAAAATATTAAATGAAATCAAAAGGGAAATTGTACAAACACTAAATATAGTAACTGGAATAAATAATCTTTCTGTGTGGCCAAGTAATAGGTTGGAGACAATAAAAGAAAGAATCCATGAACTAAAACACAGAACAGTAAAAAATATCAAATTGAACAACAGAGAGAAAATAGATAAAAACAAATTAGAGTCTCAGAAATGATAGACAATAATGAAATAAAAGATCTGACATTCATGTTGTCAGGAAAGAAGAAAGAATTTGAGATCAAGGGGTATTTCAGCTAATAATGGCGTAAAACTTCCAAAATTTGACAAGTGTCATACATATACAGATTTAAGATAATAAAACCAAAAAGAATCCACATTAAGAGATAACATATACACCCAGAAATGCACTACTGGGTATTTACCCCAAATATTCAGATGCAATGAAACTCTGAGACGCTTGCACCCCAATGTTTATAGCAGCAATGTCCACAATAGCCAAACTGTGGAAGGACCCTTGATGTCCTTTGACAGATGAATGGATAAAGAAGATATGGTATATATACACAATGGAATATTACGCAGCCATTAGAAAGGAGGAACACCCACCGTTTGCTCCAATGTGGATGGATCTGGAGGGTATTATGCTGAGTGAAGTAAGTCAATCGGAGAAGGACAAACTTTATATGTTCTAATTCATTTGGGGAATATAAAAAATAGTGAAAGGAATAAAGGGGAAAGGAGAGTATACATGTGGGAAATATCAGAGAGGGAGACAGAACATGAGAGACTCCTAACTCTGGGAAACGAACAAGGGGTGGTGGAAAGGGAGGTGAGCATGGTGTGGTGTCTGAGTGATGGACCCTGAGGGGTGCACTTGATGGGATGAGTACTGAGTGTTGTGCTATATATTGGCAAATTGAACTCCAGTAAATAAAATATACAAGAACAAAACAAAACAAAGCTGTAGATTATTATTTAGTTTAGCTGATACAAACTATGCTATGTATATTACATAAGAAACAGAATTTTAGAAATTAAAAATAATAAATAAATAAATAAATAAATAAATAAATAAATAAATAAATCCACAGGTAAGCACACCATCATGATAAAGACAAAAAACTGAGAAGTAAGATGATAGATATATTTAACTAAATAAAACTATTTTCTGATCAAAAATATCTAATTAAAAGTCAAGAGAGAAACTAATGTACAATAATTATTTGAGTTGCTTATAGGGACACCTGTGTGGCTCAGTGGTTGAGTGTGCCTTTAGCTCAGGGCATGATGTTGGGTCTGGGGATCAAGTGCTGTATTGGGCTCCCTGTGAGGAGCCTGCTCCTTCCTCTTCCTATGTCTCTGCCTCTCTATCTGTGTCTCTCATGAATAAATAAATAAAATCTTAAAGAAAACGAAAAAAAGAAGAGGAAATACTTGAGGGGATGGAGTAATTGGGTAACTGGCACTAAGTAGGACACAGATTGAGATGAGCATTGGGTGTTATATTTTATATTGGCAAATTAAATTTAACAATCACTGTTTGCAAAAGACCTACTACACTCAGTTCCCCTCTCTCCCCAGTCTGTTGTCCAAGAGATTTTCTTCTTGTGTGAACCCAATGCCCCACTCTCTCAACCCCTCTTTCTTTCTGTCCTTTTTCTCTCCTCATAGAAAGGGCGCCCTCCCACCCACCGCACTGCAGTTTTTCTTTCTCCAAATGCTCTTCCACAAACCTCACCCCTTCCATACTGTCTCCCACCAATAGTGGAGATACTCCTTTTTTTTTTAATTTTTATTTATTTATGATAGTCACACAGAGAGAGAGAGAGAGAGAGAGAGGCGGAGACACAGGCAGAGGGAGAAGCAGGCTCCATGCACCAGGAGCCCGATATGGGATTCGATCCCGGGTCTCCAGGATCGCGCCCTGGGCCAAAGGCAGGCGCCAAACCGCTGCGCCACCCAGGGATCCCTAGTGGAGATACTCCTAATCCATACTGATTTCATGGGTGTTTTAAATGATCTTACCTCAATACAACTGTGTTCCAGGGGTGAGGAAAGCCCATGGTCCCCCTACTTCTCTGCTATCTTAATATCTTCCCCCATATCTACATATTTTAAGTTTCTCTTTTTATCCTTAACTTTTGATATTTTCATTATAATATGTTTTTGTGTGGACCTTTTCAATTTTTAAAAAAAGTATTTTATTATTTATTCATCACACACACACACACACACACACACACACACACACACACACACAAGCAAGACATAGGCAGAGGGAAAAGCAGGCTCCATGCAGGAAGCCCGATGTGGAAATCGATCCCAGGACCCCAGGATCATGACCTGGGCCAAAGGCAGATGCTCAACCGCTGAGCCACCCAGGCACCTCTCTTTTCAATTTTATTTTCTTGATAATTACCTGGGCTTTTTGTATTCACTCTTGTTTCACGATGTTATGGAAGTCTTCAGCCATTATTTCTTAAAGTAATTTTTCTGCCCCTTTCTCTTTTTTTTCTCCTGGGACTTCCATAAATTAAATGTATTCCAGTTTATGTTTTCTTGTATGTCCCTTCAGCTGTCATTATTATTATTATTATTATTATTATTATTTAATATTATTATTTTGCTTTTGGGGGGGTTAGTTCCACTGCTTTGTCTTCTGGGTTACTGACCCTTTCTTCTTCATTTGGTTTGCTATAGAACCCCTCTAGAGCATTTTTTTAAGTTCAGTTATCATATTTTTCAGCAGTGTGAATTTTGTTTGGCATTTTTAATATTCTCTATATTTTGTTGAATTTATCCCTCTGTTCATTCAGTTCTCTCTCATGTTTGGTGTGCATCTTTTTGACTGTTACATTGAACTCTTTATCAAGTAGATTACTTATCATTGTTTCACTAAGGGTTTTTTTCTTATCACTTATTCTTTTATTTATTTATTTTAAATGTTTCATTTAAATTTCTGTTTCTTCATTTTGCTTTACTGTTTGTGTTTGTTTCTATGTGTTATGTAAAACAGCTGCCTCTTCCTGTCTTGAATGAGTTGCCTGTTAGAGAATGAAACTTATCTTTTAACTTTGTCCTAGCTCTTAGATGTCTCTCAAAGTTTTGAGTTTGTCTAATAAGCCTGATATCTTTTTGCTATGTTCCCACATTTGAAGGTGTGCCAATATCTTTTAGTGTTCCTACAGGAGTAATCTGTTAGCATCTAGGTCCAGGCTGATTGGAATATGGACCCTCGGTCATTACCTTTTAAAGTATTCAAATATATACAGTCCTATGGGGTCACAATTGTAATCCATGCTGGTCTTAGACCACGTGATCCCTGTGTGACTGTTGCAAAAATTGGAAATCAGATAAGGATATAACCTCCTTTTGAGGAGGTACCAGCAAGTGGTAGTGAGGGGAAGGGAAATGCAAAGATGGTGTCTCCCAACCTACCTTCTCTAGGAGCACCTCTGTGGTCCCAACATGTGGCAAACCTGAAGTCTTATCCTTAGGCTGCAGCCTGAGGGCTCATAAATAGGACTCTTTCAAAGAAACAGTGCAGTTTCAATCTGTTGTCTATGTAGTGCCCTGTTTGCTAAGAACTTTCCAATTATTACAGTCCCATGCGACCCAGGAACTCTAGCCTTTCTGGATACCAGAGCCATGTGAATACAGAATTCCCCCTATGCACATTGCAAACAACTACTGGTTTAATAATAACAGCAGGAGAGTTCAGACCCAGAGCATGATTGCTGGCTCTCACAGGGCCATGGGAGAGCACAACTCTTGAATATGACTGTCAAAGCTATCAAGGTAGGAGAGTGCAAAAATGGCACCCACCAGTGCCTCTGTGCTCAGAGTACCACCAGAACCCTGCCCTTCCAGCATACACTTGAAGTTTAACAAATGAGTCTCCTTCACATATACTCTCAGTGCTTTTCAAATTGCTGCTTTTGTATTGGTCCCTAAGTGAATGAGCTTGCGTGTGATTTCTTTAAAAAGTATCTCAATTTGGGCAGCCCCAGTGACCCAGCGGTTTGGCACCACCTTCAGCCCTGGGTGTGATCCTGGAGATCTGGGATCGAGTCCCATGTCAGGCTCCCTGCATGGAGCCTGCTTCTATCTGTCTCCCTCTTCCTGTGTCTCTGTCTCTCTCTGTCTCTCTGTCTCTCTTTCTGTCATGAATGAATAAAATCAAATCTTTTTAAAAAAGTATCTCAATTTCCTCCACCTCTTTAGTGTATCCTGAATATGAATCCCCTTCATTTTCAAAGCCATACATTTTAGGAACTTATCTCTCTACTGCAGGTGTCATAGGTTGGGGTGCTAAATGTGGAGCAAACCCTTCTCACTTCTAAAGGAGAATCTACATTTGGTCACTTCTAAAGGAGAATCTACATTTGGTTACGTAGGTTCCCTCCCAACTGTTGGTTACTGTCCCAGGGTTGAGTTTTTGGCAAGACTGTATTCCTGCTTTTCTTACCCATCGTGATGGGGTTTTCTTATCATTTGTTGTAAAGGAGCTATTCAGATAATTTTCAGGTCTTTTTCAGAGGGAATTTATCCATAACTGGCTGCAGATTCAGTTTGTTCATAGGAGAAGGTAAAGTCAGAATCTTCCTAGGCAGCCATCTTGGACCTTGAGAACTGAATTTCTTTTTATTCTGTAAACATGTTTTTCTTTAGTCAATCAGGTGTAATATTTCTGATATAAATCCTTGTTTAGTAAGTCCAACTCCTGGGCTTTCCCAAATACAATTTTTATTGACTTCTTTTTCCCTGTGGACAGGACAACCTTTCTTGATTTTTGCATGTTTCATATTTGTTGTTGTTGAAAACTGGTATTTCAAATAGTAATGTGGCAGCTCTGAAAATCAGATCCCTAAACTGAAGATTTTGGCTTTGTTGATATCTTTTGATGTTTTTCTTACTGCTACTATTGCTTCATGTGTTTAGTAACTTTTGAGTGCTGTAATGTCTGTATTGTCTTTTTTTGCCAATTAATTATCTACTTGAATACTTTAGTTGTCAGTTAATTAATCACAATGATATTCTTAAGTGTTCTGGTACATTAAGTATCTCATCTTATGCTGAGAAATTCTGTGTGTGTGTGTGTGTGTGTGTGTGTGTGTTGGGTATGTGTTCAATGTTGTGGTAGGTAGTTTACTTTGCTACCTTGGCTTTTACATACTGCTTGCACAGAGCCTTGGGATCAACGTATGTAAAAGACAGGGGCCTCACAGTCTTTCCTGGCATGTACACATAATGCATATAATCATGACCTTCTGGATTCACAGGACCAAGTCAGAAATCTTAAAGTCACATATAGATATATATTATTCTTGAATTTCTTTTTAAAAATATTTTATTTACTCATGAAAGACACAGAGAGAGAGAAATGCAGACATAGGCAGAGAGAGAAGCATGCTCCCTGTGAGGAACCTGATGTGGGACTGGATCCAAGGACCCCAAGATCACGACCTGAGCCAAAGGCAGATGCTCAAATACTGAGCCACCAGGGCACCCCTATTCTTGATTCTCATTTCATGATTTTTGTCAACTTTGCCACACCCGCCCACACCTTCAATTCTTATCATCACCACGGGCTGCTGTATTAAAGAATTGCTACTGGTTGTTTCCAACACTCTGGTGAAATTGTCATTTTTAGTAAGCAAGGCAATGCCTGAATCAGATCAAATGAAAATAATACCTAAAGTGTGAGTTTCAAGGAAACTTACAGATAGGACACATAAAATTGATTCTTTATGATTAAAATGTTCAGGGAGATTTATTTTATTTTTTTAAGATTTTATTTATTTATCTATGAGAGACACACAGAGAGGCAAAGATATAGGCACTGAGAGAAGCAGGCTCCATTCAGGAAGCCCATTGTGAGACTCGATCCAAGGACTCCAGGATCAGGCACTGAGCTGAAGGCAGATGGCCAACCGCTGAGCAACATAGGCGACCTCTTCAGGGAGGTTTAAACCAATTCTGTTCCTCAGGTCCTAGATGCTGGTCTTCAAGGAATAGTTATGAACTTATTGGTTTTAATGGATAATACAGAGATAGGGAGAGGAAGTTGAAAATAGGGCAAATTAATGCTTGTTTGTTTCCCAGAGTTAGGAGTGTCTCATGTTCTGTCACCCTCTCTGATTTTTCCCACTCATTTTCTCTCCTTTCCCCTATAATCCCTTTCATTATTTTTTATATTCCTGTATGAGTGAAACCATATAATGTTTGTCCTTCTCTGATTGACTACATCACTAAGCATAATACCCTCCAGTTCCATCTATGTCTAAGCAAAAGGTGGGTATTCGTCATTTCTAATGGCTGAGTAATATTCCATTGTATATATACACCACTTCTTCTTTATCCATACATCTTTCCATTAACACCAAGGCTCCTAAAAGCTTGGCAATTGTGAACATTGCTGCTGTAAACATTGGGGTGTAGGTGTCTCAGCATTTCACTGCATCTGTATCTTTGGGGTAAATACCCAGTAGTGCAATTGCTGGTCATAGGGAAGCTCTATTTTAAGCTCTTTGAGGAACATCCAAACAGTTTTCAAGAGTGGCTATACCAGTTCACATTCCCACCAAAAGTGCATGAGGATTTCTCCATATCCTCTCTAACAATTGTTGTTTCCTATCTTGTTAATTTTCACTATACTCAGTGGTGTGAGGTGGTATCTCATTGTGGTTTTGATTTGTATTTCCCTGATGGCAAATGATGCAGAGCATTTCCTCATGTGCTTGTTGGCCATTTGTTTGTCTTCTTTGGTGAAATGGCTGGTCAGGTCTTTTGCCCATTTCATTATTGGATTGTTTGTTTCTTGGGTGTTGAGTTTCAAAAGTTCTTTATACATCTTGGGTACTAGCCCTTTATCCAATATGTCATTTTCAAATATCTTCTGCCATTTTATAGGTTGACTTTTAATTCTATTGATTGTTTCTTTGGCTCCGCAGAAGCTTTTTATCTTGATTAAATCCCAATAGTTCACTTTCACTTTTGTTTCTCTTGCCTACATAGATGTATCTTGTAAGAAGTTGCTGTGTCCAAGTTAAAAAAGGGTGTTGCCTGTGTTCTCCTCTAGGATTTTGTGGGGGGTTTTTTTTGTTTATTTGTTTGTTTTTTGGTTTTTTTTGTATATTATTATTATTATTTTTTTTTTTTATTTTTTTTATTGGTGTTCAATTTACTAACATACAGAATAACACCCAGTGCCCGTCACCCATTCACTCCCACCCCCCGCCCTCCTCCCCTTCTACCACCCCTAGTTCGTTTCCCAGAGTTAGCAGTCTTTACGTTCTGTCTCCCTTTCTGATATTTCCCACACATTTCTTCTCCCTTCCCTTATTTTCCCTTTCACTATTATTTATATTCCCCAAATGAATGAGAACATATAATGTTTGTCCTTCTCCGACTGACTTACTTCACTCAGCATAATACCCTCCAGTTCCATCCACGTTGAAGCAAATGGTGGGTATTTGTCATTTCTAATAGCTGAGTAATATTCCATTGTATACTTTTTTTAATTGGAGTTCAATTTGCCAACATATAGCATAACACCCAGTGCTCATCCCAAGTGCCCCCCTCACCCAGTCCTCTAGGATTTTGATGAATTATTTTCCCACATTTAGATGTTTCATACATTTTGAGTTTATCTTTGTACATAGTGTAGAATGGTCAAGTTTCATTCTTCTGCATGTGGTTGCCCAATTTTCCCAGCAACATTATTGAAGTTACTGTTCTTTTTCAGTGGATAGTCTTTCCTGCTTTGTCGAATATTAGTTGACCATAGAATTGAGGGCCCATTTCGTGGTTCTTTATTCTGTTATATTGATCTGTGTCTGTTTTTGTGCCAGTAATACACTGTCTTGATGATCACAGCTTTGTAGTACTACTTGAAATCCAGCCTTGTGATGCCCCCGTCTCCTGGTTTTCTTTTCCAATATTACCCAGGATATTCGAGGTCTTTTCTGATTCCACACAAATCTAAAGATGACTGGTTCCAACTCTCTGAAGAGTCCATGGTATTTTGATAGGGATTGCATTTAACGTATAAATTGCCCAGGGCAGCATAGACATTTACACAATATTAATTCTTCCAATCCAAGAGCATGGAATATTTTTCCATTTCTTTGTGTCTTCCTCAATTTATTTCAGAAGTGCTCTGTAGTTTTTAGGGTATAGATCCTTTCCTTCTTTGGTTAGGTTTATTCCTAGGTATCTTATGCTTTTGGGTGCAATTGTAAATGGGATTGACTCCTTCATTTCTCTTTCTTCAGCCTAATTGTTAGTGTATAGAAATTCCACTGATTTCTGGTCATTGATTTTGTATCCTGCCACACTGTCAAATTGCTGTATTAGTTCTAGCAATCTTGGGGTGGAGTCCTTTGGGTTTTCTACTTACAGTATCATGTCATCTGCAAAGAGGGAGAGTTTGATTTCTTCCTTGCAAATATGAATGCCTTTTATTTATTTTTTTTGTCTGATTGCTGAGGCTAGGGCTCTCAATGATGTGTTGAATAGCAGTGGTGAGAGTGGACATCTCTGTCTTGTTACTGATCTTAAGGGAAAGGCTCCCAGTGTTTCCCCATTGAGAATGATATTTGCTATGGGCTTTTCGTAGATGGCTTTTAAGATGCTGAAGAATGTTCCCTCTATCCCTACACTCTGAAGAGTTTTGATTGGGAATGGATGCTGCATGTTGTCAAATTATTTCTCTACATCTATTTAGAGGAACACATGGTCCTTGTTTTGTCTCCTGTTGATATGATCTATCACACTGATTGTTTTCCCAGTGTTAAATCAACCTTGCATCCTGGAGATAAATCTCACTTGGTCATTATGAATAATCTTCTTAATGTACTGTGGATCCTATTGGTTCATATCTTGTTGAGAATTTTTGCATCTCTGTTCATTAGAGATATTGGTCTAAAATTCTCCTTTTTGGTGGAGTTTTTGTCTCGTTTGGAATTAAGGTGATGCTGGCCTCATAGAATGAGTTTGGAAGTATTCCATCCCTTTCTATCTTTCCAAACAGCTTTAGTAGAATAGGTATGGTTTCTTCATTAAATGTTTGACAGAATTCCCCTGGGTAGCCAACTGGCCCTGGACTTTTGCATCTTGGGAGGTTTTTGATGACTGCCTCAATTTCCTCCCTGGTTATTGGCCTGTTCAGGTTTTCTATTTCTTCCTGTTCCAGTTTACATAGTTTGTGGTTTTCCAGAAATGCGTCCATTTCTTCTAGATTGCCTAATTCATTGGTGTATCTCTGCTCATAATATGTTTTTAAAATCATTTGTGTTTCCTTGGTATTGGTAGTGATCTCTCCTTTTTCATTTGTGATTTTATCAATTTGAGTCTTTTTTCTTTTAAATATAATAAGGCTGGCTAATGGTTTATGTAAACTTATTAATTCTTTCAGAGAACCAACTCCTGGTTTTGTTGATCTCTTCTACAGTTTTTCTCAACTCTATTTCTTTGAGTTCTGCTCAAATCTTTTTTAACTCTCCTCTTCACCTTGTCATAGTTTTCATTTGCTGATCTCTCTCCAGTTACTTTAGGTGGGAGGTTAGCTTTTGTATTTGAGTTTTTTTCCAATATTTTGAAGGATGTTTGTATTGCGATGTATTTGCCTCTCAGGACTGCTTCTGCTGTATCCCAAAGATTTTGAACAGTAGTATATTCATTTTCCATGAATCTTTTTAATTCTTCTCTAATTTCTTCATTGACCCATTCATCTTTTAGCAGGTTGCTCTTTAACCTCCACGGTTTTGAATTTATTCCAAATTTCTTCATGCGATTGAGTTCTAGTTTCAAATCAATGTCTTCTAAAAATATGTAGGGGAAAATCCCAGTCTCTTCTTATTGGTTAGGAACTTATTTGTGACCCAGTATGGGGTCTATTCTGGAGAAATTTCCATACGCACTTGAGAAGAATGTATTCAGTTGCATTCGGGTACAAAGTTCTGTATATATCAGTGAAATCCATCTGGTCCTGTGTGTCATTTGAAGCTCTCCTTTTTTGGTGATGTTGTGCTTAGGAGATTGTCATTTGCAGACAGTGTCATTTTAAAGTCCCCTACTATTAGTGTATTATTATCCTTTTTTTAAATAAATTTACTTTTATTGGTGTTCAATTTACCAACATACAGAATAACACTCAGTGCTCATCCTGTCAAGTGCCCCCCTCAGTGCCCGTCACCCATTCACCCCCACCCCCACCCTCCTCCCCTTCCACCACCTCTAGTTCATTTCCCAGAGTTAGGAGTCTATGTTCTGTCTCCCTTTCTGATATTTCCCACACATTTCTTCTCCCTTCCCTTATATTCCCCTTCACTATTATTTATATTCCCCAAATGAATGAGACCATATAATGTTTGTCCTTCTCCAATTGACTTACTTCACTCAGCATAATACCCTCCAGTTCCATCCACTTCGAAGCAAATGGTGGGTATTTGTCATTTCTAATGGCTGATTAATATTCCATTGTATACATAAACCACATCTTTATCCATTCATCTTTCGATGGACACCGAGGCTTCTTCCACAGTTTGGCTATTGTGGACATTGCTGCTATTTATAGCATCGGGGTGCAGGTGTCCCGGCGTTTCATTGCATCTGAATCTTTGGGGTAAATCCCCAACAGTGCAATTGCTGGGTCGTAGGGCAGGTCTATTTTTAACTCTTTGAGGAAACTTCATAGTGTTTTCCAGAGTGGCTTTACCAAATTTCATCCCCACCAAAACTGTAAGAGCATTTCCCTTTACCACATCCATACCAGTAACTGTTTCTCGTATTGTTGATTTAACCATTCTGTCGGGTGTTAAGCGATATCTCATTATAGTTTTAATTTGTTTTTCTCTGATGATCACTGACATTGAGCATCCTTTCATATACCTGTTGGCCATATATATGTTTTCTTTGGAAAAATATCTATTCATGTCTTCTGCCTACTTTAATTGGATTATTCATTTTTAGGATATCGAGTTTTATAAGTTCTTTATAGATTTTGGATACTAACCTTTTATAAGATATGTCATTTTCAAATATCTTCTTCCATTGCATACCTTGCTTTTTAGTTTTCCTGATTGTTTCCTTTGCTGCTGAAGCTTTCTATTTTGATCAAGTCCCAAAAGTACATTTTTTTTTGTTTTTATTTCCCTTGCCTCAGGAGACATATCTAGAAAGAAGTTGCTATGGTTAATGTCAAAGAGGTTGCTTCCTCTGTTTTTCTCTAGAATTTTTATGGTTTCATGTCTCACATTTAGGTCTTTAATTCATCTTGAATTTATTTTTTTGTATGGTGTAGTAAAGTAGGCCATTTTTGTGATTTGCCTATTGCTGTCCAGTTTTTCCAGCACTATTTGCTGAAGAGATTCTTTTCCCCTTGGATGTTCTATCCTGCTTTGTGGAAAATTAATTGACCGTAGAGTTGTGTGTTCATTTCTGGGTTTTCCAAATAGTTGTATTGATCTATGTGTCTATTTTTGTGCCATTACCATTCTTTTGATTACTACAGCTTTATAATATAACTGGACTTCGGAATTGGGATGCCTCCAATTTTGCTTTTCTTCTTCAAGATTCCTTTAGCTAACCCTGTAAAACAGTATGGATGTGCCTCAAAAAGTTGAAAACATAGACCCAGCAATTGTACTACTAGGTATTTATCTCAAAGATACAAATGTAGTGATCCAAAGGGGCACCTGTACCCCAGTGTTTATAGTAGCAATGTGCATGATAGCCAAACTATGGAAACAGACCAGATAGCCATTGACAGGAAGGATAAAGTAGATGTGAGGTAAATAAATTATATATATATATATATATATATACACACACACACATACATACACAATGGAATATTACTCAGCCATCAGAAAGGATGAAGTCTTACCATTTACATCAACATGACTGGAATTGGAAGGTATTATGCTGAGCAAAATAAGTCAATCAGAGAAAGTCAATTATATAGTTTCATTTATACGAGAAATATAAAAAACCACATAAAGGATCATAGGGGGAGGAAGGAAAAGTGGAATAGCAAGAAATTAGAGAGACTCTTAACTGTGGGAAAGAAACTGAGGGTTGCTGGAGGGGAGGTAGGATGGGGTAACTGAGTGACAGGCATTATGGAGGGCACGTGATGGGATGAGCACTGGATATTATATGCAACTGGTGAATTACTGAACTCTACATCTAAAACTAAGAATGTACTATATGTAGGCTAATTAAATTTAAATTTAATAGACTTCTTTGGTTATTTGGGGTCAGGTATAGTTCTATACGAATTTTGGAATTGTTCTATATCTGTGAAAAATGCTATTGGTATTTTGATAGGGTTTTAATTTAATGTGTAGACAGTTTTGGATAGTATAGGCATTTTAACAATATTTGTTTTTCCAATCTATGAGCATGGAATGCCTTTCTATTTCTTTCTGTCTTCAATTTCTTTCATCTGTATTGCATACTGTTCAGAGAACCGGTCTTTCACCTACTTGGTTAGGTTTATTCCAGATATCTTATGGGTTTTGGTGCAAGTCTAAATGGAACCGATTCCTTGATTTCCTTTTCTGCTGTTTCTTTATTGGTGCATAGAAATGCAACAGATTTTTGTACATTGATTTTGTATCTTGTGACTTTACTAAATTTGTGTGTCACTTCTAACAGTGTTCTGCTGGAGTCTTTTGGGTTTTCTACATAAAGTATCATGTTATCTGTAAATAATGAGAGTTTTACTTCCTCCTTGCCAATTAAGATGCCTTTTATTTCTTTTTATTGTCTGATTACTGAGGCTAGAGGTTCCAGTACTATTTTAAATAACTGTGGTGGTAGTGGATATCCCTGTCTTCTTCCTGACCATAGAGGAAAATCTCTCAGGTTTTTTCCACTAAGGATGGTTTTTGCTGTGTGTTTTTCATATATGGCTTTTATGATATTGAAGTATGTTCCCCCTAAACCTACTTTGTTGAATGTTTTTTTATCATGAATGAATGCTGTGTTTTATCAAATGTTTATTCTGTAACTATGAAAATGATTATATGAAAAAAAAGAAAATGATCATATGTTTCATATCCTTTCTTTTATTAATTTGGTTTATTACATTGACTGATTTGTGAATATTGAACCACACTTGCAACCCAGTAATTAGTGTCACTTTGTTGTGCTGTATGATATTTTTAACGTGTTGCTGAATTTGGTTTATTATTACTTTATTGAGAATTTTTGCATTCATGTTCATCAAGGATATTAACCTCTAATTCTCCTCTGTACTGGAGTCTATGTTTTTGGTTTTGGGGTAAAGCTGGCCTAATAGAATTTGGAAGCTTTCCTTCCTTTTTTAGTTCTTGCAGTATACTGGGAAGGATAGGTATTAAGTTTTCATTAAATATTTGGTAGAATTTACTTGTGAGGGCATCTCACCCTGGGCTTTTGTTTGTTGGGATTATTATTATTATTATTATTATTATTACTTTAATTCAATTACATTGCTAGTTATTGGTCTGTTCATGTATTCTCTTTGTTCCTATTTTAGGTTTGGTAGTTTATATGAATCTAGGAATTTGTTCATTTCTTCCAGTTGTCCCATTTTTTGGCATGGAGTTTTTCATACTATTGTCTAATCATTGTAATTCTGTATTGTTCATTGTTATTTCTCCTCTCTTGTTCATGGTTTTTAAATTTTGAGTTCTTTCTCTTTACTTTTTATAAGTCTGGCTAGGTTTTTAAAATTTTATTGATTTTTTTTTCAAAATCTAGCTCCTAGTTTCACTGATCTATTATATTGTTTTGTTTGTTTTTAAGTTTCTATATAATTTGTTTCTCCTCTAATATTTATTATTTTCTTTCTACTGGCTTTTGGTTTCATTTCTTCTTATTTTTCTAGTTCCTCTAGGTGTAAGTTCAGGTTGTTTCTTTGAGATTTTTAGTTTGCTTCTTCAATGATGCTTAAATTGCTATATATTTTCTTCTTGGGACTGATTTTGTTGTACCTTAAACATTTTGGACTGTTGTGTTCTCATTTTCATTTGTTTCCACGTATTTTGTTATTTTTTCTTTGATTTACTGGTTGACCCAATTCATTGTTTAGTAACATGTTGTTTTACCTCCATATATTTGGTGTCTTTCCAAATCTTTTCTTCTGCTTATCTTCTAGTTGCATACCCTTGTGGTCAGAAAAAGTGCATGGTATAATTTCAATCTTTTTGTATTTGTTGAGGTCTGTTTTGTGACCTAATATGCAACCTCTTTAGAATATGTTCCATTTGCACCTGAAAAGAATGTGTATTCTGCAGTTTTATGATGGAATGTTCTGAATATATCTGTTAAGTCAATCTGGACCAATGTGTCATTCAATGCCATGGGATTTTTTAATTGATTTTCTGCTTAGATTATCTGTCCATTGATGTAAGTGGGATGTTAAAGTCCCCACTATTATTTTCTTATTATCAATTTGTTCCTATGTTTATTAATAATTGTTTTGTATATTTGGGTTATCCCATGTTGGTTACATAGATATTTATAATTGTTATATATTCTTGTTGGATTGTCCCTTTATGATTATAAAATGCCCTTCTTTGTCTCTTTTTATATTCTTTGTTTTAAAGTCTAGTTTTTCTGATATAAGTATTGCTATGTAGACTTTCTTTTGACATCCAGTTGCATGATAAATATTTCTCTGCCCTCACTTTCAATCTGCATGTGTCTTTAGGTCTAGGATGAGTCTCTTGTAGGCAGCATATAAATTTGTCTTTTTTAAAAAGGATTTATTTATTTGACAGAGAGAAAGAGAACAAGCAGGGAAGGGCAGAGGTGACAGGTAGAGGGAGAGGAAGAAGCAGGCTCCCTTCAGAGAATAGAGCCCAATGTGGAACTTGATCCCAGGACCTTGAGATCATTATGTGAGCCTAAGTCAGATGCTTAACTAACTGAACTACCCAGACACCCCTAAATGGGTCTTTTTAAATCCATTCTGACACCCTATCTCTTTTGATTGGAGGGTTTAGTTTACATTAAAAGTAATTGTTGATATATGTCTTTATTGCCATTTTATGTATTTTGTCATTTTTTTCTGGATATTTCTTTGATCCTAAGGTGGCAGCATTTGAGAATAAAGCAAAAAATATGGAATTATGCTTTGTGGAATGGTTAAGAGAATTGCAACATGAGGACTGAACAAGAATTTCTTATAAAATTTTATAAGGTCTGGACTCTCTATACATGTTTGTGTGTGTGTCTTGTAAATCTTTTGTTTTATATTTTCCGACTTTATTGAGGTATAATTATATTTATTTATTTATTTATTTATTTATTTATTTATTTATTTATTGGAGTTCAATTTGCCAACATATAGCATACCACCCAGTGCTCATCCCGTCAAGTGCCCCCCTCAGTGTCCATCACCCAGTCACCCCAACCCCCTGCCCACCTCCCTTTCCACTACCCCTTGTTCATTTCCCAGAGTTAGGAGTCTCTCATGTTCTGTCACACTCACTGATATTTTCACTCATTTTCTTTCCTTTCCCTTTTATTCCCTTTCACTAATTTTTATATTCCCCAAATGAATGATACCATATAATGTTTGTCCTTCTCCGATTGACTTATAATTTTTAAATAAAATTGTATTTATTTAATATGTAAAATAAAAGGTGTTGATATGTGTATACATTGTGCAATGATTACCACAATCAAGCTAATTAGCATATGAATTACATCACAAATTTGCAATATTTTTCTGGTGTGAACTATTAATATCAACTCTCATCAAAAGGCAAATACCATATAATTTCAGTTATATGTAGAATCTAAAAACAAACAAAAAATTAACAAACAAAAGGCAGAAAGAGACTCATAGATACAGAGAGCAAACAGATGGTTGCCAGAGGGGAATGTATGGAAGAATGGCAAAATGGATGAAGGATAGTGAGAGATAAATACTTCCAGTTATAGAAAAAAGGAAATGTATAGCATTAGTAATAAAATCAGTGGTATAATAGTTTGTGTAGTAACACATGGTAGCTACACTTGTAAGCATAACATAATGTATACATGTGTTAAATCATTCTTATACAGCCGAAACTATGTAAAATTATGTGTTCAATAAAAAATCTACTCTCTTAGAAAATTTAAAGTATATGATACAGTATTATTAACTATAGTCATTATGATGAAGCTTAGATTTACAGAATATATTCATCCCGTGTAACTGGATCTTTTCATACATTGACCAATATGTCCACATTTTTCCATCCCCCAAATACCTAGCAAACACCATTATATTCTGAACTTTTATGAGCTAGATTTTTAAATTTTTCATACATAAGTGACACCATGCAGTACTTGCCATTTTACATCGGGCATATTTCACTTATCATTATATCCTCCAGGGTCATTCATCTTGTTGAAAATGGCAGGATCTCCTCTTTTTAAAGGGTGAGATTATTACATTATTATAGATATATCACATTATATTCATTTATTTATTCATCAATCAGCCAGAATTTAGCTTATTTCCAAATTTTGGCTATCGTGAACAATGCTGCAATGAATATAATGGTGCAGATATCTCTTCAATATAGTGATGTTATGCCCTTTGGATATATAACCACTAGTGAAATTTCTAGATCACATGGCAGTTCTATTTTTAATAATTAAGGAAACTCCACACTGTTTTTCCTAATGACTATATTAATTTACATGCTCACCAACAATGTATAAAGTTTCCTTTTTATCCACATCCTCACTCAATAGTTATCTTTTGACTTTTTGATAATACTCATTTTCACAGGTGTGAAATAGTACCTCTTGGTGTATTTGCCTGCATTTCCCTGATAATTAGTGATATTAATCACTTTTTCATATACCTACTAACCACTTGTATATCTACTTTTGAGAAATGCCTTTTCAGGTTCTTTCCCCATTTAAAAAATTCAGATTATTTCTGTGTTTTCCATTGAGTTTTTTTTTGAGTTCCTTATATATTTTGGATATTAATCTCTTATCAAAAATATGCTTGTAAAATTTTTCTATGATTCCATGATGGCCTGTTTACTCTGTTGATTGTTTCTATGTTATACAAAGGTGTTTGTTTTTTTCTTTTCTAGTTTGATTCATTCCACATGTCTATTTTTGCTTGTAATGCCTGTCCTTTAGGTGTCATATCCAAAAAAAAAAAATTGTTGTACATGCCAATATCAAGAAGCTTTATCTCTAGGTACAATCTCATTCTTTGGCTTCTAGATATGCAATTTTTCCATCCACATTTATTGAAAAGACTGTGTTTCTCATTGTGTGTTCTTGGCACAGTGTTGAAGATTAATTGAATGTGTATATATACGTATATATACACACACATATTTGAGCTCTCTATTCTCTTTCACTGGTCTATCTACATGCCGATAATCACCCCAGTACCATACTCTTTGCATTATTGTAGTTTTGTAATTTCTTTTGAAATCAAGATGTGTGATGTCTTCAGTCTTTTACTGCCCTACATTTCTTTGAGTATTCAGGGTCATTTGTGACTTCATAGGGATTGTAAAATTGCTATTTTTTTGTCAAGATGCCATCTAGTTTTTTTAATTAAAGCATGATTAATAAACAGTATTATATTATTTTCAGATGTATAATATGATTCAACACATTTATATATTACTCAGTGTTCATCACAATCCCTATATTATCTGACTTAAACTATTTCACCCATCTACCTATCCTTCAGTGATCACCACCTCTCTGCATTTAAGGCTTTATTTTTATGTTTGCCTATTTTTTATTTGTTCATTTATATTGTTAATTAAATTCCACAAATAAGTGAAATCATATGGTGTTTGTTTTTCTCAAATTGATTTATGTCACTTAGCATTATAACCTAACGTTTTTGCAAATGACAAGATCTTACTTGTTTTTACTTTCAGTTTTTAATTCCAGTTAGTTAACAGGTTAATATATAATATTATATTAATTACAGATCTATAATGCAGTAATTTAACTGTTCCAGGCTTTTTATGGCTGACTAATATTCCATTGTGTATTTTATCTATAGATATTTTGAATACATATACACACACATGTATACATAGAGAGATATTTGTAATATACATATATATACATATATACACATAACAGTACACATATACATAAAGGGAGAGATTTGGAATCTATCTATCTATCTATCTATCTATCTATCTATCTATCTTCTTTATTCACCTATATATATTTATGTCCTTTTGAAAATTTATTTATTTATTTATTTATTTATTTATTTATTTATTTATTTATGAGAGACACACGCAGAGACATAGGCAGAGGGAGAAGTAGGATCCATGCAGGGATCCCAATGTGGGACTCGATTCTGGCACCCCAGGATCATGCCATGGGCCAAAGGCAGGCACTAAACTGCACGGCCACCAGGCGTCCCAAGATGGCAGAGTATTAAGAGGACATTATGTTCACCTCATCCTTAAAAAACAGTTAGATAGGGAGGAGGGGCAAGATGGCGGAAGCGTAGGGTCCCCAAGTCACCTGTCCCCACCAAGTTACCTAGATAATTTTCAAGTCATCCTGAAAATCTAAAATTCGGCCTGAGATTTTTTTCTTTTTTCTATTTTTTTTCTTTTTCTTTTTCTTTTTTCGGCCTGAGATTTAAAGAGAGAACAGCTGGAATGCTACAGTGAGAAGAGTTCATGCTATCGGGGTAGAAAGACTGGGAAAAAAGAAATAAAGAAACAAAAGGCATCCAATGGGGAGGGCCCTGGGATGAGCCCGGCTAAGGCCGGAGCGAGTGCCCCCAGGACAGGAAAGCCCCGCCCGGAGAAGCAGGAGTTTCACCAATCTTCCTGGGCTGTAAGGGGCTCCCAGGGAGTTAGAGCAGGACCCCAGGAGGGCGGGGATGCCCTCAGGCTCCCTGGGACACTAACAGGCACCTGTGCCTCCGGGAGAGTGCACCGAGCTCCCTGAAGGGCTGCAGTGTGCAAACGGCTGGAACCAGGAGCAGCTCTGAGGCGGCTCGGGTGGCGGCTCCGCGCAGAGGGGGCTGCGCGGCTCCAGGAGCAGAACCAAAGCACTCGGGGGGCGGCTCCGCGGAGACGGGGCTACCCGGCGGGAACGTGAATACAACAGAGCAGGCCCGGGAACACTGGGCGCCAGGGACACAGCCCAGGATCCGACCTCCCCCGGGACAGGCAGAGGCCAGGAGGGCCCAGGACAGCAAGGACGCTCCTGCACCAAGATGAGCAGATCAGCGGCCCCGCCCCGGAGCCTCCAGGCCCCTGCAGACCTAGATCTCCGGGGCTACTGCGGGAGCTGAATCCAGGGCTCCAGAGCTGGCCGCCGCAACTGAGGTTGTTCCTCCTGGGGCCTTACAGGGTAAACAACCTCCACTGAGCCCTACACCAGGCAAGGGGCAAAGCAGGTCCCCCAAATGCTAACACCTGAAAATCAGCACAACAGGCCACTCCCCCAGAAGACCAGCTAGAGGGACAAGTTCCAGGGGAAGTCAAAGGACTTAAAGTATACAGAATCAGAAGATACTACCCCGTGGTTTTTTTGTTTTGTTTTGTTTTTTGTTTTTGTGGTTTTTTTTTTTTTTTTGGTTTTTGATTTGTTTGCTTCCCCCGCCTTTTTTTTCTTTCTTTCTTTTTCTTTCCCTTTTTCTTCTTTTTTTCTTTTTTCTTCCTTTTATCTTTTTTCTTTTTCTCTCTTCTTTCCCTCTTTCTCTCCTCTCTTTTTATTCTTTTCCCAATACAACTTGTTTTTTGGCCACTCTGCACTGAGCAAAATGACTAGAAGGAAAACCTCACCTCAAAAGAAAGAATCAGAAACAGTCCTCTCTCCCACAGAGTTACAAAATCTGGAATATGATTCAATGTCAGAAAGCTAAATAAGAAGCACTATTATAAAGCTACTGGTGGCTCTAGAAAAAACCATGAAGGACTCGAGAGACTTCATGACTGCAGAATTTAGATCCAATCAGGCAGAAATTAAAAATCAATTGACGGAGATGCAACCCAAACTAGAAGTCCTAACGACGAGGGTTAACAAGGTGGAAGAACGAGTGAGTGACATAGAAGACAAGTTGATGGCAAAGAGGGAAACTGAGGAAAAAAGAGACAAACAATTAAAAGACCATGAGGATATATTAAGAGAAATAAATGACAGCCTGAAAAAGAAAAACCTACGTTTAATTGGGGTTCCCGAGGGCGCCGAAAGGTCCAGAGGTCCAGAATATGTATTTGAACAAATCATAGCTGAAAACATTCCTAATCTGGGAAGGGATACAGGAATTCAGGTCCAGGAAATAGAGAGATCCCCCCCCCTAAAATCAATAAAAACCGTTCAACACCTCAACATTTAATAGTGAAGCTTGCAAATACCAAAGATAAAGAGAAGATCCTTAAAGCAGCAAGGGACAAGATATCCCTGACTTTTATGAGGCAGAGTATTAGGGTAACAGCAGACCTCTCCACAGAGACCTGGCAGGCAGGCCAAAAAGAGCTGGCAGGATATATTCAGGGTCCTAGATGAGAAGAACATGCAACCAAGAATACTTTATCCAGCAAGGCTCTCATTCAGAATGAAAGGGGAGATAGAGAGCTTCCAAGACAGGCAGGAACTGAAAGAATATGTGACCTCCAAACCAGCTCTGCAAGAAATTTTAAGGGGGACTCTTAAAATTCCCCTTTAAAAAGAAGTCCAATGGAACAATCCACAACACAGGGACTGAACAGATGTCATGAAGACACTAAACTCCTATCTTTCAAGAGTAACTCTGAATGTGAATGGGCTTAATGACCCCATCAAAAGGCACAGGGAGTGAGACTGGATAAAAAAGCAGGACCAATCTATTTGCTGTCTACAAGAGACTCATTTTAGGCAGAAGGACACCTACAGCCTGAAAATAAAAGGTTGGAGAGGGATCCCTGGGTGGCGCAGCGGTTTGGCGCCTGCCTTTGGCCCAGGGCGCGATCCTGGAGACCCGGGATCGAATCCCACATCGGGCTCCCTGCATGGAGCCTGCTTCTCCCTCTGCCTATGTCTCTGCCTCTCTCTCTCTCTCTGTGTGACTATCATGAATAAATAAATAAAATCTTTAAAAAAAAAAAAAGGTTGGAGAACCATTTACCATTCAAATGGTCCTCAAAAGAAAGCAGGGGTAGCCATCCTTATATCAGAAAAACTAAAATTTACCCCGAAGACTGTAGTGAGAGATGAAGAGGGACACTATATCATACTTAAAGGATCTATCCAACAAGAGGACTTAACAATCCTCAATATATATGCCCCGAATGTGGGATCTGACAAATATATCCATCAATTAATAACCAAAGTTAAGACATACTTAGACAATAATAGACTTATATTTGGTGACTTCAATCTAGCGCTTTCTACACACGATAGGTCTTCTAAACACAACATCCCCAAAGAAACGAGAGCTTTAAATGATACACTAGACCAGATGGATTTCACATATATCTATAGAACTTTACATCCAAACTCTACTGAATACACATTCTTCTCAAGTGCACATGGAACTTTCTCCAGAATAGACCACATACTGGGTCACAAATCAGGTCTGAACCAATACCAAAAGATTGGGATGGTCCCCTGCATATTCTCAGACCATAATGCCTTGAAATTAGAACTAAATCACAAGAAGAAGTTTGGAAGGACTTCAAACACATGGAGGTTAAGGACCATCCTGCTAAAAGACGAAAGGGTCAACCAGGAAATTAAGGAAGAATTAAAAAGATTCATGGAAACTAATGAGAATGAAGATACAACCGTTCAAAATCTTTGGGATGCAGCAATAGCAGTCCTGAGGGGGAAATACATCGCAATACAAGAAGCCATCCAAAAACTGGAAAGAACTCCAATAAAAAAGCTAACCTTACACCTAAAGGAACTAGAGAAAAAGCAGCAAAGAGATCCTACACCCAACAGAATAAGAGAGTTACAGATTCGAGCAGAACTCAACGAAATCAAGACCAGAAGAACTGTGGAACAGATCAACAAAACCAGGAGTTGGTTCTCTGAAAGAATTAATAAGAGAGATACACCATTAGCAGCCTTATTAAAAAGTGGAGAGAAGACTCTAATTAATAAAATCATGAATGAGAAAGGAGCGATCACTACCAACACCAAGGAAATACAAACGATCTTAAATACATATTATGAACTGCTATACACCAATAAATTAGGCAATCTAGAAGAAATGGACGCATTCCTGGAAAGCCACAAACTACCAAAACTGGAACAGGAAGAAATAGAGAACCTGAACAGGCCAGTAACCAGGGAGGAAATTGAAGCAGTCAACAAAAACCTCCCAAGACACAAAAGTCCAGGGCCAGATGGCTTCCCAGGGGAATTCTATCAAACATTTAAAGAAGAAACAATACCTATTCTACTAAAGCTGTTTGGAAAGATAGAAAGAGATGGAGTACTTCCAAATTCGTTCTATGAGTCCAGCATCACCTTAATTCCAAAACCAGACAAAGACCCCACCAAAAAGGAGAATTACAGACCAATATCCCTGATGAATATGGATGCAAAAATTCTCAACAAGATACTAGCCAATAGGATCCAACAGTACATTAAGGTAAATATTCACCATGACCAAGTAGGATTTATCCCCTGGACACAAGGCTGGTTCAACACTCATAAAACAATGTGATTCATCTTATCAGCAAGAGAAAAACCAAGAACCATATGATCCTCTCATTAGATGCAGAGAAAGCATTTGACAAAATACAGCATCCATTCCTCATCAAAACTATTCAGTGTAGGGACATAGGGAACATTCATCAACATCTTAAAAGCCATCTACGAAAAGCCCACAGTAAATGTAATTCTCAATGGGGAGCACTGGGAGCCTTTCCCCTAAGATCAGGAACAAGACAGAGATGTCCATTCTTACCACGGCTATTCAACATAGTACTGGAAGTCCTAGCCTCAGCAATCAGACAACAAAAAGACAGTAAAGGCATTCAAATTGGCAAAGAAGAAGTCAAACTCTCCCTCTTCGCCGATGACATGATACTCTACCTAGAAAACCCAAATCCTCCACCCCAAGATTGCTAGAACTCATACAGCAATACGGCAATACGGCAGTGTGGCAAGATACAAGATCAATGCCCAGAAATCAGTGGCATTTCTATACACTAACAATGAGACTGAATAAAGAGAAATTAAGGAGTCAATCCCATTTACAATTGCACCCAAAAGCATAAGACCTAGGAATAAACCTAACCAAGGAGGTAAAGGATCTATACCCTAAAAACTATAGAACACTTCTGAAAGAAATTGAGGAAGACACAAAGAGATGGAAAAATATTCCATGCTCATGGATTGGCAGAATTAATATTGTGAAAATGTCAATGTTACCCAGGGCAATTCACACATTTAATGCAATCCTTATCCAAATACCATGGACTTTCTTCAGAGAGTTAGAACAAATTATTTTAAGATTTGTGTGGAATCAGAAAAGACCCCGAAGAGCCAGGGGAATTTTAAAAAAGAAAACCATATCTGGGGGCATCACAATGCCAGATTTCAGGTTGTACTACAAAGCTGTGGTCATCAAGACAGTGTGGTACTGGCACAAAATCAGACACATGGATCAGTGGAACAGAATAGAGAATCCAGAAGTGGACTCTGAACTTTATGGTCAACTAATATTCGATAAAGGAGGAAAGACTATCCATTGGAAGATAGACCGTCTCTTCAAAAAATGGTGCTGGGAAAAGTGGACATCCATTTGCCGAAGAATGAAACTAGACCATTCTGTTTCACCATACACAAAGATAAACTCAAAATGGGTGAAAGATCTAAATGTGAGACAAGATTCCATCAAAATCCTAGAGGAGAACACAGGCAACACCCTTTTGAACTCAGCCACAGTAACTTCTTGCAAGATACATCCACGAAGGCAAAAGAAACAAAAGCAAAAATGAACTATTGGGACTTCATCAAGATAAGAAGCTTTTGCACAGCAAAAGATACAGTCAACAAAACTCAAAGACAACCTACAGAATGGGAGAAGATATTTGCAAATGACATATGAGAAGGGGCTGGTTTCCAAGATCTATAAAGAACTTATTAAACTCATCACCAAAGAGACAAACAACCCAATCATGAAATGAGCAAAAGACATGAACAGAAATCTCACAGAGGAAGACCTAGACATGGCCAACACGCACATGAGAAAATGCTCTGCATCACTTTCCATCAGGGAGATACAAATCAAAACTACAATGAGATACCACCTCACACCAGTGAGAATGGTGAAAATTAACAAGGCAGGAAACCACAAATGTTGGAGAGGATGCGGAGAAAAGGGAACCCTCTTACACTGTTGGATGGAATGTGAAGTGGTGCAGCCACTCTGGAAAACTGTGTGGAGGTTCCTCAAAGATTTAAAAATAGACCTGCCTTACGACCCAGCAATTGCAGTGTTGAGGATTTACCCCAAAGATACAGATGCGATGAAACGCCAGGACACCTGCACCCTGATATTTATAGCAGCAATGTCCACAATAGCACACTGTGGAAGGAGCCTCGGTGTCCACCAAAAGATGAATGGATAAAGAATATATGTTCTATGTATACAATGGAATATTACTCAGCCATTAGAAATGACAAATACCCACCATTTGCTTCACCGTGGATGGACCTGGAGGGTATTATGCTGAGTGATGTAAGTCAATCGGAGAAGGACAAACATTATATGGTCTCATTCATTTGGGGAATATCAATAATAGTGAAAGGGAATTGAAGGGAAAGGAGAAGACATGTGTGGGAAATATCAGAAAGGGAGACAGAACATAAAGACTCCTAACTCTGGGAAACGAACTAGGGGTGGTGGAAGGGGAGGTGGGTGGGGGGTGGGGATGACTGGGTGACAGGCACTGAGGGGGGCATTTGATGGGATGAGCACTGGGTGTTATTTTGTAAGTTGGAAAATCGAACACAAATAAAAAATAAATTTATTATAAAAAAATAAAAATAAATAAAACTTTGAAAAATACTTTAAAATGAGTTCAGTATAATTATGTGGATATATTTCTGGGACCGTATTCTTTTCTAGCATTATATTTCTCTCTTCTTTAGATAATGCCACATTGTCTTTATTACTACATCTTTAAACTAAGCTTGAAGTAATGTAGTCTCAGTCTTTTTACATTGCTCTTTTTCTACAATATTCTGTTGAATATTCTGATTCTTATGCCTCTTCAAATTTATCTTAGAATCAGTTTGTAAACATCCAGAGAATAACTTGTTGGGATTTTGATTGATTTTCTTGCATCTATGGATTAAGTTGGGAATAACTGACATCAACATTGAGTCTCCCTATCCATGAACATGAACCAGCTCCCCATTTATTTAGTTTTATTTTTTCGTTAATGAAAGTATTGTAGATTTTCTGATATTTTTAATGGTATTTCTACTTAAGAATTTCATTTTGGGGGTGTTAATATAAATAGTATTATTTATTTGATTTCAAATTCTGTTTGTTATTGTCATATAAATTTTATTTTATTTTTATTTTTATTTTTAAATTTAAACTCAATTTGCCAACATATAGTACAACATTTCTTTTAAGATGAAGTGTTCAATAATTTATCAGTTGTGTAGAACACCAAATGGTGTTCATGTGCCCTCCTTAATGCCCATCACCCAGTTACCCTATTCCCCCACCAATCTCCCCTCCCACAATTCTGTTTGTTTCCAAGATTTATGAGTTGCTCATGGTTTTTTTACCTCTCATTTCTTCCTATTCCATTTATTCCCTTCCCCCTATGATCCTCAGGGCTGTTTCTTATATTTCTCCTATGAGTGAAATGGTTTGATAATTGTCTTTCTCTGATTGACTTATTTCACTCAGCGTAATAGCCCCCAGTTCCATACATGTCAATGCATATGGTAAGTATTCATTCTTTTGAGAGCTGAGTAATATTTCTTTGTATATATATACCAGTACTCCTTTATCATTCATCTGTCAGTGGACATCACTTGCAGACCAGAAATGAATCTCACTTAGTTGTGTTAAATGATCCTTTTAATGTACTGTTGGATTCTATTTGATAGTACCTTCATTAGAATTTGGTTCATCAGGGATATTGGATATAATTCTCCTTTTTGGTGGGATCTTTGTCTGATTTTGGTGTTGAGATAATGCTGGCCTCACAGAGGGAGTTTGGAAATTTTCCTTCCCTTCCTATTTTTTGAAACTCCTTCAGTAGAATAGGTATTATTGATTATCTAAATGTTTGGTAGATTTCCCCTGGGAAGCCATCTGGAACTGGATTCTTGTTCTTTTTTTTTGGATTCTTGTTCTTTGGGAGACTTTATTACTGCTTCAATTTCCTTGCTGTTGATGGTTCTCTTCAGGTTTTCTATTTATTCCTCTTTCAGCTTTGGTAGTTTGTATGTTTCTAGGAATTTTTCCATTTCTCCCAGATGCTTAATTTGTTGGCATATAATTGCTCATAATATGTTCTTAAAAGTGTATTTCCTTGGTGTTGGTCCTGATCTCTCCTCTTTCATTCATGATTTTATTTATTTATATCCTTTATCTTCTCTTTTTCATAAGTCTGGCTAGGGGTTTATCGATCTTATTAATTATTTCAAAGAACCAGTTTATACTTTTATTGATATGTTCTACTGATCTTTTGGTTTCCATCTCACTGATTTCTGCTCTGATTTTTATTGTTTCACTACTTCTGCTTGGTTTAGGCTTTATTTTCTGTTTTTTTTTGTTTTGTTTTGTTTTTGTTTTTGTTTTTGTTTTATCCAGCTCTTTTTAGTGTAATGGTAGCTTGTGCATTTGAGACTTTCCTAGATTCTTGAAAAATGCTTGTATTTCTATGTAATTTTTGCTTAGGTCTACCTTTGCTGCATCTCAAAGGTTTTGAACAGTTGTATTTTCATTTTCACTTGTTTCTATGAATATCTTAAATTCTGCTATAATTTCCTGGTTGGTCCATTTGTTCTTTAGTAGGATGCTATTAACCTCCAAATATTTGAGTTCTTTCCAAATTTCTTCTTGTGATTGAGTTCAAAGCATTGTGGTCTGAAAATATGCAAAGTATAATCCCAATCTTTTGATACTATTTGAGAACTGATTTGTGACCTAGTATGTGATCTATTCTGGAGAATGCTTCATGTGAATGTGAGAAGAATGTGTATTCTGTTGCTTTAGGATTGAATGCTATGAAGTCCATCTGGTCCAGTGTGTTATTCAAAGCACTTGTTACCTTGTTGATCTTCTGCTTAGATGATCTATCCATTGTTGTGAGTGGGGTGCTAAAGTCCCCTACTCTCATTGTATTATTATCAATGTGTTCCTTTAATTTGGTTATTAATTGGTTGATATAATTGGCTGTTCCCAATTTAGGAGCATAAATTAGATCTTCTTGTTGAAAAGACCCTTTAAGTATGATATAGTGGCCCTCTTAATCCCTTACTATGGTCTTTGGTTTAAAAATCTATTTTTTTCTGATATAATGATTGCTACCCCAACTTTCTTTTGATGTCCATCAGCATGATAAATGGTTCTCTACCCCTCACTTTCGATCTGGATTCATCTTTGGATCTAAAATGCGTTTGTTGTAGACAGTATATAGACAGGTCTTGCTTTTTCACCCAATCTGATACCCTGTGTCTTTTGATTGAGGCATTTAGTGTTTACATTTGGAGAAACTGTTGAAAGACATAAATTTAGTGCCATTTTATTATCTGTAAAGTCACTCTTTCTGTATATTGTCTCTTCATTTCTGGTTACTTTTGGGCTCTCTCTTAGCTTACAGGGTCCCCCTTAATATTTCTTTCAAGGCTAGTTTAGTGATCACAAATTCTTTTAGTTTCTGTTTGTCCTGGAAGCTCTTTATCTCTCCTTCTATTCTGAATGACAACCTCAGTAGATAAAGTATTCTTGGCTGCATGTTTTTTACATTTAGTACCCTGAATGTGTCATGCAAGTCCATTTTAGCCTGCTAGATCTCTGTGGATAGATCTGATATCAGTATAATGTCCCTGCCCTTTCAATAATTCCTGCTGCTTTTTGTATTTTCTCTTTATCTTTAAATTTGCAAGCTTCACTATTACACGACAGGGTTTTGATCTATATTTATTGATTTTGGGAGGAGTCTTCTTTAACTTTTGAATTTGAATGCCTGTTTCATTCCCCAGATTAGAGAAGTTCTCAGATATGATTTGCTCAACTATACCTCTGGTCCTCTCTCTTTTTTTTCCCTTGGGAAACCCAATAATTCTAATATTGTTTTGTTTTATGGCATTACTGTTTAGTTGAACCCCTCCTCATGGTCCATTGATTATTTTTCCTCTCTTTTCCTCAGCTTCATTCCATTCCATCAACTTGTCTTCTGCATTACTTACTTTCTCTTTTGCTTCATTTAACCTAGTTGTCAGAGCATCAAATTTATGCTATATCTCAATTAGAGAATTTTTAATTCTGGCCTGATTATATGTCATTGCTGCACTAAAAGATTCTAGAGTGCCTTTTATGCTTTTTTTTAATCCCAGCTAGTTACTGCATAATTGTCATCCTGAATTCCATCTCTGACATCTTATTTTATACATATCCATTAGATCTGTGGCAGAGAGTACTACCTCTGGTTTTTCTTTTGTTGTGAATTCTTCCTTCTAGTCATTTTGCCCAGAGAAGAATGGATGATCAAGTTAACAAAATAAAAAATATATCAACCCTGACTCTAGCAAAATAAACAATAGGCAAATCCAAAGAGGTTAATAAAAAAAGAAAAAGAAGGAAAAGAAAGAAAAGAAAATTAAAAGATTAAAAGAGGGGCAGAAGAGAGAATATAATCTCCTAGATGGATAAAACAGGGTGATCCACTTTGTTATGAGTGTATTTTGGTCTCTGTGTTGGAAGACACTAAATGCCAAAAGCAAAAGCAAATCAAAATTTATACATATACAGAAATAAAATTGTATAAAGTTAAAGGAAGCCAAAAATGAAGAATATATCTATGAAATGTAAATATGAAAGTTAAAAAAATACTTAAAAACAAAGAGTTCATAAAGTAAGAAACTATTTGAAAAGAGAAACAAAAACCAGAACATTTTTAACTGAAATAATAAACAAATGATGAGAAACATCCTTGAATTCTATATACTCTTTTCCCCTAGAGCTGGAGTTCTTTTTTCTGTTTTTGTTTAAAAATATATATATATGTTGGTAAATTCGATTTACCAACATATAGTATAACATCAAGTGCTCATCTCAATTGCTGCCTCAGTGCCCATCACCCCATTCCCACACCCACCTCCCCTTCAACTACCCCTTGTTCATTTCCCAGTGTTACGAGTCTCTCGTGGTTTGTCTCCCTCTCTCATTTTTCCCACTCATTTTCTCTCCATTCTTCTATAATCCCTTTCACTAATTTTTATATTACCCATATAAGTGAAGCCATATAATGATGATTCTTCTCCAATTGACTTACTTCACTCAGCATAATACTCTGCAGTTCCATCCACGTTGAAGCAAATGGTAGGCATTCATCATTTCTAATGGAGGAGTAATATTCCGTTGCATATATATACTACATCTTCTTTATCCATCCATCTCTCGATAGACACTGAGACTCCTTCCACAGTTTGGCTACTGTGGACATTGCTGCTATAAACATCAGGGTGCAGGTGTCTTGGTTTTTCATTTCATCTGTATCGTTGGGGTAAATGCCCAGTAGTGTAATTGCTGGGTCATAGGACAGTTCTATTTTTAACTCTTTAGAGGAACCTCCACACAGTTTTCCAGAGGAGCTGTACCCTAGAGCTGGAGTTCTGCAGTGCTGTGTACTTTGTAAATCTGGTGTTCCCTCTTCTTCTAGCTGCTCTTTTGTGGGGAGGGTCCTGCTGCATTGATTCTCAGATTTCTTTTTCTGGGCAGAATAATACAATCATTTGCCAGGGGATTAACCTAAGTTGTTTCTGGCTTATCTATGTGGCTTTTCTTTCCTGAAGGTCTATGTCTCTTTAGGGGATGAGAATAAAAATGGCTGAGCCCCAATCTCTAGCCTTGGAGCTGAATGATTGGGGTCTCTTTTCTTCAGTAAACCCTCAGGGATAAGTGATCTTCACTGTTTGTGTGCCATGTTATGTAGACTCCTGAATTGGACCCACATACCAGTCCTCCGATAGGAAGGCTGAGGGTCTCATGTCTCTGTCCTTTGCAGGGACTCTGCCTATAGAGTAGTTGCCCCCATGTGCATGTGCCCATGTGGCTCCTCCTGTGAGAAGACAGAGGTTTGCCATGTTTCTGTCCTTTGTGGACCCCCAAAGAGAGTGGTCAACTGGTCATGCATGATCCCACATTGCCCCCCCCTTTGCTAGTGGAGGGCTGCCAGGTTTTGTCCTTTGCAAGGCCACCCCCCATACTGAGAGCTGTTACCAGATCATACAGTATTTTGAGAAAGCCCCCTCTGGAACTCACAGATCATAACCGGTTTCCCTGTTGCAATGCTTGAAAACTCTATCAGTTCGGGCACCCTTATCATCTCTGTGACACCAGGGATCCTGAGACCACACCCCCACTTAGGATTCTGCCCCACTTTACCACTGAGCACCTTTCAGGTAGGCATGTATCTCACTGGAGTAGATTTCTAAAGTTTCCTATTTTGCACTCGGATTATATCAGTTTCTGGTAGATGGCTTTTGGAGGCTCCCTCCCTCTGCAGTTTATCTCCCAATATATCCCCTCAGTTTCACTTCTCTACACTCCTACTTTGTAAAATGTGGTCGATTTTCTATTTGTAGAATTCCAGAAATTATTTTCTTATATCTCAGATTGAATTCATAGGTGTTCAGAGAGATTTGATAGTTATCTAAATTCAGGGGACCAGAGGCAACGAGGTCCTCTATTCTTCCACCATATTGCCTCCCTCCTAAAAGTGATTGTCTTCTCTATACCAACTTTGAATACTGAATCCTCAAAATAACTGCTTATAAGTTTTAGATTTTGGTTCAGTTTTTTTTTCTTTTTTTTAATTTTCCACATGGTTGACTGTCATAGGCAAACAAAAACAGTTTTATTTCTCCATTCCAAATCTGTATAACTTTCATTTATTTCTCTTCTCCAATTTCATTTACTAAAATGCCCAGTATGATGTTGGAAATTATGAATAAAATATGTAAAATGTGATAACTTACGCATAAAACATAAAGAAGGGAGTAATAAAGGAAGACAAGAAGAAAAGAAAAAGAAAGAAGATTTTATTCTTTTTCTATTTTTTAATGACCATCAGATTAATATAGATAGCTAATTTAATTCGGATATCATATGTGAACCTCTCAAAATCAATGATAGATGCACAAAAAAAAGAGAGAAAAATCAAACACAATGCTACAGAAACTCATGAATCATGAAAAGAGATAGCAGGAGAAAAAGAAATGAATTGAAAAGAACTACAGGAACAATCAGAAAACAACTAATAAAATGGCAGTAAGTATACACCCTCAATAATTACTTTAAATGTAAATGGCTTAAATGCTCTAATAAACAGAGATTAGAATGATGAATATCCACCATTTGTTTCGACATGAATGGAACTGGAGGGCATTATGCTGAGTAAAGTAAGTCAGTCTGAGAAGGACAAACATTATATGGTTTCACTCATATGGGGAGTACAAAAAATAGTGAAAGAGATTATAGGGAAAGGAGAGAAAATGAGGAGGGAAAACCAGAGAGGGTGACAGAACATGAGAGACCACTTACTTTGGGAAACAAACAAGGGGTAGTGGAAGGGGAGATGGGTTCAAGGATGAGGTGACTGGGTGATGGGAACTGAGGGGGGCACTGGATGGGATGAGCACTAGGGGTTATACTATATGTTGCAAATCAAACTCCAATAAAAATATACAAAAATATAAAATAAACAGAGATAGGGTGGTAAAATGGATAATAAAGAAGTCTCATCTCTATGCTGCTTACAAGATTCACCTGAGACCGAAAAATACATTCAGATTGCAAGGAAGGGGATGGAAAAATATTCACCATGCACATGGAAGCAGGAAAAAAAAATCTGAGATAACAATACTAACATATATATATATGTTAAAATAGGACTGAAAACAATAAAACAAGACTAGCAGGAGTGGATGGGCATTACATAATGATAAATGATTCAATCATTTATTTTATTTTTTATTTTATTTTTTTTATTGGAGTTCAATTTGCCAACATATAGCATAACACCCAGTGCTCATCCCGTCAAGTGCCCCCCTCAGGGCCCATCACACAGTCACCCCAGCTTGGCTTAAGCTCTATTTGTTGTTCTTTTTGCAGCTCCTTTAGGTATAAAGTTAACTTGTGTAATTGAGACTTTTTAGTTTCTTGGGAAAGGCTTGTATTGCTATGTACTTCCCTCTTATGACTGACTGCTGTATCTGAAAGCTATTTATTTATTTATTTATTCATTTATTTACTTATTTTTTGGAGTTCAATTTGCCAATATATAGCATAACACCCAATGCTCATCCCATCAAGTGCCCCCTTCAGTGCCCGTCATCTAGTCACCACCACATCTCGCCCACCTCCCCTTCTACTACCCCTCATTCATTTCCCAGAGTTAGGTGTCTCTCATGTTTTGTCACCCTCACTGATATTTTCACTCATTTTCTCTCCTTTCCTTTATTCCCTTTCACTAATTTTTATATTCCCTGTATGAGTGAAACCATATAATGTTTGTCCTTCTCTGATTGAGTTATTTCACTCAGCATAATACCCTCCAGTTCCATCCACGTTGAAGCAAATGGTGGGTATTCGTCGTTTCTAATGGCTAATATTCCACTGTATACATAGACCACATCTTCTTTATCCATTCATCTTTCGATGGACACCGAGGCTCCTTCCACAGTTGGGCTATTGTGGACATTGTTGCTATAAACATCAGGGTGCAGGTGTCCTGGTGTTTCACTGCATCTGTATCTTTGGGGTAAATCCCCAGCAGTGCAATTGCTGGGTTATAGGGCAGATCTATTTTTAACTCTTTGAGGAACCTCCACACTGTTTTCCAGAGTGGCTGTACCAGTTCACATTCCCACCAACAGTGGAAGAGTGTTCCCCTTTCTCCACATCCTCCTCAACATTTGTTGTTTCCTGTCTTGTTAATTTTCCCCATTCTCACTGGTGTGAGGTGGTATCTCATTGTGGTTTTGATTTGTATTTCCCTGATGGCCAGTGATGCAGAGCATTTTCTCATGTGCTTGTTGGCCGAGTCTATGTCTTCCTCTGTGAGATTTCTCTTCATGTCATTTGCCCATTTCATGATTGGATTGTTTGTTTCTTTGCTGTTGAGTTTAATAAGTTCTTTATAGATCTTGGATACTAGCCCTTTATCTGATAGGTCATTTTCAAATATCTTCTCCCGTTCTGTAGGTTGACTTTTAGTTTTGTTGACTGTTTCTTTTGCTGTCCAGAAGCTTCTTATCTTGATGACGTCCCAATAGTTCGTTTTTGCTTTTGTTTCTCTTGCCTTCATGGATGTATCTTGGAAGAAGTTGCTGTGGCTAAGTTCAAAAAGGGTGTTGCCTGCATTCTTCTCTAGGATGAATGATGGAATCTTGTCTCACATTTAGATCTTTCATCCATTTTGAGTATATCTTTGTGTATGGTGTAAGAAAATGGTCTAGTTTCATTCTCCTGCATTTGGATGTCCAATTTTCCCAGCACCATTTATTTAAGAGACTGTCTTTTTTCCAGTGGATAGTCTTTCCTGTTTGTCGAGATTCAATCATTTTTAAAGATTCTTTATTTACTCTAAACAACAACACAGACAAAATGACATATAAACACAGAGGGAATGGGATGGTAAAGAGAGGCTGGCTGAATTTGGATCTGAGATTCGTAAGGAACATAGTCCAAATTCTGAGGAAAATGCAGGGGAAAGGATGCCAGCTGGAAGCTAACTGTAGTCCTAAATATTATGGAGCATTCTAACATCTGCAAACAAAGGAATCAGTTCCTGGTAGCTCACTGAAGTATAAAAGTTTATAATTTTGCAGCATTTGAATTAAGAAATCAATATAAAAACAAAACCAAGTTTTACATAACAATTAAAATACAAAAGACTGAAGGAAAAAAACATGTATGAAAAACCAGGCAATTCAGTGAGCCAAGAACTGTGTTTTAGTAGTAGAAATGGAAAATGCCACCATCCAACCCTCCCTAGGTGACTAGTAATTGTATAGAGCAAAGTTAATTTTCAAAAGTGTTGTAAACAAGTTTTTGCCAAGCCAATACCTTCCTTCTTATGCTGCCACAAGGTCACCACTTATGAAGGTGTTAAATTCTTTGCTTATGCTCAAGCCCTCTTCTCATAATTCAGTCTGTTTTGGCAGTAAATCCTGTAGTTCTCTGTTTGAACTGGGTCTTGGGTATTTGGTTCATTTTGAAGTTCCTGTATTTTTAACAGGACCTGCTTAATTGTAACGACTGGACTCCAGGATTTTTCCTCAAGGATGAGCAGGCACATGCTGCCCTATGGGTACACATTGGGGAGAAACAGCAATGGTTCAAATTTGGATTTTGAGGGTGAGGATGGATGATAATCTTTGAAAATCATCTATAGTTTAAACTATTCTCTTTCCCATGGAGTCCTTTTCTTTCATGGACTCCTGTACTGCTAATTCATCAGGTTCATCACACCATTGGGATATTATTGTTGGGACAGGCATGAAGCCAAACAGGTGGTCCTTTATACAGGCTTTCCTATCCTGGGTGAGTCTGGAAGGTGAAATACAGTATATTCAAAGTCCCTTGGGTGGAAAATATTTTGTGAGGAAGATGGATGAGTTGATAGCAGTGCTCCCTTTGTCACTTAAAACTACTCCTAAGCCAACTCTGTGGCTGAGGGATCAATTTTACAAGAGGATATCACAATTTTAAATATCTGCACACTTAACACCGAAGTGCCTAAATAGAGAAAGCAAATATTAATGAATATGAAGAGAGAAATTGATAGCAATGCAATAAGAATAGAGGACTTTAACATCCCACTTATATCAATGGATAGATCATTCAGACAGAAAATCAACAAGGAAACAATGTCTTTGATAGATGCATTGGATCACAGGAAACATAACAGATCCCATCCAAGAAACACAGTATGCACATACTTTTCAAGCACATTTGCTACATTTTCCAGAGTACAGCACATAATAGGCCATAAAACAGGCCTCAATAAATTTCAGAAGATTGAAACCATACATGCATCTTCTCAGATTACAACCGTATGAAGCTGGAGATAAATCATAAGAAAAAGAATGAGAAAAACATGTGGAGACTAAAGAAAATGATAGTAAAAAAATGACAGTAAATAACCAATGGATCAAAAAAAGAAATAAAAAAAATAAAAATACATGGATACAAATGAAAATGAAAACAAATTGGTCCAAAATCTTTGGAACATAGTAAAAGCTGTTCAAACAGGAAAGTATATAGCAATACAAGCCTACCTCAGGAAACAAGAAGTTCAAGTAAACAATCTAGCATTATACCTAAAAGAACTAGAAAAAGAAGAAGAATAAAAGTACAAGGTGCATAGGAAAGGGGAAATAATAAAAGTCAGAGCATAAGTAAATGTCACAGAGACATAAAAAATAGAAAATAATCAATTAAATCAGAAGCTGGTCCTTTAAACAAAATTGAAAAACACTTTTCTAGCTTCATCAAGAAAAGAAAAAAGGAAAGATCAAACTAAAGAAAACCAGAAATGAGGGAAGTAACAAATGATGCCACAGAATTATAAAGGATTATAAGACTATATTGCAAGAAATTATATGCCAAAAACATGGAAAACCTAGAAGAAATTGTTAAATATTTAGAAACATGCAATCTTCCAAAACAGAATCAGGAGGAAATAGATAATCTGAACAGACAGCTCACAAGTAATAATATTAAATCTATCAAGAAACAAAAGTCCAGGAGCATATGGACTCACAGGTAAATTCTACCAGATATTTAAAGAAGATGTAATGCCTATTTTCAAAGTATTCCAAAAAATAGAAGAGAAGGGAAAGCTTCCAAATGCATTCTATAAGGCCCCCATCACCCAGGTAACAAAATCAGACAAAGATATCACAAAAATAGAAAGAAAAAAGAAAAGTACAGGCTGATATCCCTGATGAACATAGATGCAAAAATCCTCAATAGAATATTAGCAAATCATATACAATAATACACTAAAAAGATCATTCACCACAATCAGGTGGGATTTACCCTAGACATGAAATCATGGTTCAATATTTGCAAATCAATCAACAGCATGCAATAGATAAAACACAAATTATAAAAATCATATGATCTTTTCAATAGATGATGAAATAGCATTGGACAAAATTCAACACTTGTAATTATAGAAATTCTAACTAAAGTAAGGTTAGAGGAAACATACTTCAACATAATAAAAGCCATATGTGAAAATCTCACAGCAAATTTCACACTCAAAAGTGAAAAACTGAGGGCTTTCCCTCAGGATCAGGAACAAAGCAAAGATGTCCACTCGCTACACTTTTTTTCAACACAGTATTGTAAGTCCTAGCTACAGCAATATGACAAGAAAAAGAAATGAGTCATCTGTATTAGCAAAAAGAAGTTAAACTATCACTATTTGCAGATGACATGATACTATACATAGAAAATCCTAAAGACTCTACCAAAAAATTACTAGAAGTAATAAATTACTTCAGTAACATTTCAAGATATGTCATTAATAACTAAAAATTGTTAGAATTTCTACACACTAATAATAAGTATTATAAAGAGAAGTGTAATAAAATCACTGGGATGTCTGTGTGGCTCAGTCACCTCTGAGTGACTGACTCTTGGTGTTGACCTCTGACCCTTGGTGTGACCTCTGACTCTTGGTGTTGGCTCAGGTCATGATTTCAGGGTTGTGAGACCATGCCCCAATTTGGGGCGTGACTCCAGACTCACTCAGCATGGAGTATGCTTAAGATTCTTTCCCTCTCCCTCTGTTACCCAACCCCACTCATGTACACTCTTTCTCTCTAAAATAATATATATATATATATATATATATATATATTTAAAATTAAGACTTTATTTATCCATGAGTGACATAGTGAGAGACAGAGACATGCAGAGACACAGGCAGAGGGAGAAGCAGGCTCCATACAGGGAGTCTGACGCAGGACTGGATCCCGGGACTCCAGGATCACACCCTGGGCTGAAGGCAGGTGCTCAACCACTGAGCCATCCGAGCATCCCTAAAATAAAATATTTCAAAAAATAAAAGTAACAAAAAACACAGCATTTACAATTGCACCAAAATAAATAAAGCTAAAGAATAAAATACCTAGAAATAAACTTAACCAAAAAGTGAAAGGTGTGTACTTTCAAAACTATGAAATACTGATGAGAGAGATTGAAGATGACAGAAACAAATGGAAAGATATTCCATGCTCACGGATTAGAAGAATTAATATTGTGAAAATGTCCATATTACCCAAAGCAATCCACAGATTCAATGCAGTCTCTTTTAAAACACTGATACCTTCTTCAAATTTGAATGAAGCTACAGAAGACCCCAAATAACCAAAGTAATCCTGAGAAAGAATAAAGTTGGAGGTATCAACCAGATTTCAAGATATATTATAAAGCAGTAGTAATCAAAACAGTACAGTACTGGCACACACAAAAAAAGACACATAGATCAATAGAACAGAATATAAACTCCAGAAATTAATCCACATTTGTATGGTCAATTTACCTATGACAAAGGAGGCAAGAATACACAATGGGGGAAGACCATCTCTTCAATAAATAGTGCTTGGAAAACTGGATAGCTATACATAAAAGAATGAAACTGGATCATTTTCTTAAAATGTATACGAAATTAAACTAAAAATGGATAAAGACCTAGATGTGAGTTGGGAAAATATAAAAAAAAGTCCAGAAAAGAACATGAATAGTAATTTATCTGACATTGGTCACAGCAACTTTTTCTAGATATGTCTCCTAAGGAAGGAAAGCAAAAGCAATAAATAACTATTGTGACTATCTCAAAATAAAAGGTTTTTGCAAAGCAAAACAAACCATCAAAAAAAAAAAAAGACAACCTGTTGAATGAGAGAAGATATTTGAAAAAAATAAATTCAATATGGCCTTAATATTGAAAATATACACAAAATTTATACAGCTCAACAACAACAACAACAACAAAACAATCTGACTTTAAAAATCGGCAGAAAAAAAAAATTAAAAAAAAAAATCGGCAGAAGATTGAATTGACATTTTTTTTCCAAGAAGACATACAAATGGCCACCAGACACATGAAAGGTTTCTCAACATCAGTAATCATCAGGAAATGCAAATCAAATCCACAACGAGATAGAAAATTATACCAGTTAGAATAGCTTAAATCAAAATGTCAAGAAATAGCAAGTATTTACAAAAATGTGAAGAAAAAGGAACTGCCATGACCTGTTAGTTGGTATATAAATTGGAATAGCCACTATGGAGACTGTAGTAGAAACATTCCTAAAATATATATAAATACCATATGATCCAATAATTATACTATTGAATATCTATGCAAAGAAAATAAAAGCACTAATTCAAAAAGGTATATGCACCTCTATGTTTACTGCAGCATTATTTATAATAGTCAAGATATGGAAGTTAACTCAAGTGTTCATCAATAGATAACTAGATAAAGAAGATATGATACACACATACATGCATACATACATACATATACAGTTGAACTTTGCACAGCCATAAAAAAGATAACATTGTGTCATTTGAGACAAAATGGATAAACCTAGAGGATATTATGCTAAGTGAAATAAATCAGACTTCAAAAGACAAATGTCATATAATTCCACTCACAATTGGAATCTAAAAAATGAATAAACAAAAAACAAAGTATAAAGTGTAAATACAAACAGACTAATGGTAGCCAGAAAGAGATTGGGGGATTGGGGTGAATGGGCAAAGGGGAGAGAGGGATACAGGGTTCTGGTTATGGAAGAGATAAGTCGAGGGAAGAAAGGCACAGCATAAGAAATATAGTCAGTATTATTGTAATAGAGATGTAATGAAATAGATGGTATCTTCACTTGTGGTGAGCATAGCATAATGCATAAACTTGCCAAATCCCTATGCTTTGCACCTGAAACTCATGTAACATTGTGTGTCAACTCTTGTTAAACTTTTCAAAAGTTCAAAAATAAAGCTAAAATAAATAATTGAATAAACAAAATAAAATACAGGAAGAACTGATTTTTTAAAGATATTCAACTCTGATTAAAAGATGAGTAAATAATGAAATGATGGAAAAATATATTGCATCCTAATAGCAAGCAAAATAGAGCTATTCTAATATCAGAAAAACTAGAATTTCAGTAAGTCAGGAAATTTTATAAGACAAAAATGATATTATATATTGATAGAAGGGTCAAATCTTCAATACTATAAAACAATTATAAGCATGTTTGCAACTAACAATAGTACTCCACCATATATGAAATAAAAATGGAAAGAACTGAATAAAGAAATATATAGATAATAACAGTAGGAGCCAACAGTTCAGTTATGACTATAACAGCAAGATAGATCAATAACAAAAAAAGAGTACACGAAAAACAGATCAATAAGAAAACAGAGTAATTATGGTTAACAAATATATACAGAACACAAATATTGTACGTTAAATATTCCCATAGATCACATCTTAGGCTACACAACAAAACTCAATAAATTTAAAAGGTTATGCTGTACACAGTATTTTCTCTGACCAAAATGCAATGAAAATAGAAATCAATTTTAAAAATGGAAAAGTACAAAGTTTACAAATATGTGGAAATTACACAAATGAGTCTTAAATAACCAGTAAGTCAAAGAAGAAATGAAAAAGGAAAATAGAAACATTTACAACATATAAAAATAAAAGGCTATACCAAAACCTATGTGACACAGTGGAACTATTTCTGAGAGGAAATGTACAAACTGTAAATTCTTACAGTAAAGGAAAAAATTCCAAATCACTAACCCAACTAATCTAATTGTACAACATCTGGAACTAGAAAAAAAACTAGCCAAACTTAAAGCTAGTGGAATGATGAAAGTAATAAGAATCAGAGGAGAGATTAATGAAATGAAAACAACATTAAGAATTAATAAAATTTAAAATGTTTCATTGAAAGTAATTGACCAAATTGGTAAACTTTTTAAAAAGATTTTATTTATGTATTCATGACATATACAGAGAGAGAAGCAGAGACAAAGATAGAGGGAGAAGCAGGCTCCATGCAGGGAGCCCAATGTATATTATAAAATATTAATATAAACAATTTTATGCCAACAAGTTATATAACCTTTATAAATAGACAATTTCCAAGTATCACATAGACTGACATTATTGAGTAGATATAATAGAAAATATGAAAAAATACAATATATATAGGAATTGAGTCAATAATCAAATACTCTAAAACAAAGAAAAGCCATAATTCATATAGATTCACTAAGTTCTACCAAACATTTTGAAGAATTAACACCAAACTTTTCCAAAATATTCCAAAAATTGAAAAAGGATGAAACACTTTCTAACTTATTCTTTGAGACCTGGATACCAGACAAATACATCAGAATTAAATAAAACTATAACCCAATTTTCCCTATGAACATAAATACAAAATCTTCAGGAAAATACTAACAGATGAAGTACAGTATCATATTAGATGGTATGTCATGACTAAGTGGATTTTATTCCAGAATCCAATAGTAATTCAACATGCAAAAAATTAATTTATTTAATATATTACTTTAACTTAGTGGAGGAGAAAAGTCATAAAATCATCTCAATTGATGCAGAAAAGCCCATTTTTCTATTAAAATGATGCATATTTTAAAAGTTATTTTCACTATGGTATGATTTAGACAAAATAAAATACACTCCTTTTTGGCATACAGTTTCATGAGCCTCAAAAAAATGCATGTAGTTGTATAACCACCACAACAATCAAGATATGTAAGAGTTCCCTCTTGACCCAAAATTCCCCTGCTTCCTTTTTGGTCACCCACTCTCCTCATCCCAACCTTGACAAGAAACTGTTTTCTGATTCTGAAATGTTGTGAGCTGTAGGTTTTCTTTTTTTATTTTCATTTATTTTTTGTTCTATATATGTTTGATTTTTCCTGAGACATCCTCTTTGGTCCATGAATTAGATAAGTGTTATTTAGTTTCCAATTTCTTGGAGATTTTCCCATATTTCTATTATTGTTTTCTACAGTTTTATTTCATTATTTTCAGATAACACCTTCTATTAGGTTTCAATTCCTTAAATTGTTAAAGTTTGAATTTTTATGAGCTTTAAATTTTTTTATATAAATTTATTTTTTATTGGTGTTCAATTTGTCAACATATAGAATAACCCCCAGTACTCATCCCATCAAGTGCTCCCATCAGTGCCCATCACCCACTCACCCCCATGCCCTACCCACCTCCCCTTCCACCTTTCCTAGTTCGCTTCCCAGAGTTAGGAGTCTCACATGTTCTGTCTCCCTTTCTGATATTTCCCACTCATTTTTCTCCTTTCCCCTTTATTCCCTTTCATTATTTTTTATATTCCCCAAATGAATGAGACTATATAATGTTTCTCCTTCTCTGATTGACTTATTTCACTCAGCATAATAATACCCTCCAGTTCCATCCACATCGAAGCAAATGGTGGGTATTTGTCACTTCTAATGGCTGAGTAATATTCCATTGTATACATAGACCACATATTCTTTATCCATTCATCTTTCGATGGACATCAATGTTCCTTCCACAGTTTGGCTATGGTGGACATTACTACTATAAACATCGGGGTGCAGGTGTCCCGGCGTTTCATTGCATCTGTACCTTTGGGGTAAATACCCAGCAGTGCAATTGCTGGGTCGTAGGGAAGATCTATTTTTAACACTTTGAGGAACCTCTACACAGTTTTCCAGAGTGGCTGCACCAGTTTACATTCCCACCAACAGTGCAGGAGGGTTCCACTTTCTCTACATCCTCTCCAACATTTGTGGTTTACTGCCTTGTTAATTTTCCCCATTCTCACTGGTGTGAGGTGGTATCTCATTGTGTTTGATTTGTATTACCCTGAAGGCAAGTGATGTGGAGCATTTTCTCATGTGCGTGTTGGCCATGTCTATGTCTTCCACTGTGAGATTTCTCTTCATGTCTTTTGCCCATTTCATTATTGGATTGTTTCTTTGCTGTTGAGTTTAATAAGTTCTTTATAGATACTGGATACTAGCCTTTTATCTGACACGTCATTTGCAAATATCTTCTCCCATTCTGTAGGTTGCTTTTAGTTTTCTTGACTGTTCCTTTTGCTTGGCAAAAGCTTTTGATCTTGATGAAGTCCCAATAGTTCATTTTTGCTTTTGTTTCTCTTGCCTTCATGAATGTATCTTGCAAGAAGTCACTGTGGCCAAGTTCAAAAAGGGTGTTGCCTGTGTTCTACTCTAGGATTTTGATGGAATCTTGTCTCACATTAAGATCTTTCATCCATTTTGTGTTTATTTTTGTGTATGGTGCAAAAGAGTGGTCTAGTTTCATTCTTCTGCATGTGGATGTCCAATTTTCCCAGCACCATTTATTGAAGAGACTGTCTTTTTTCCAGTGGATAATCTTTCCTGCTTTGTCGAATATTAGTTGACCATAAAGTTGAGGGTCCACTACTGGATTCTCTATTCTGTTCCATTGATCTATGTGTCTGTTTTTGTGCCAGTACCACACTGTCTTGATGACCACAGCTTTGTAGTACAATCTAAAATCTGGCATTGTGATACCCCCAGCTATCGTTTTCCTTTTTAATATTCCCCTGGCTATTCGGGGTCTTTTCTAATTCCACACAAATCTTAAAATAATTTGTTCCAAATCTCTGAAGAAAGTCCATGGTGTTTTGATAGGGATTGAATTAAACGTGTAAATTGCCCTGGGTAACATTAACATTTTCACAATATTACTTCTCTGAACATGAGTGGGCTTAATGACCCCATCAAAAGGCACAGGGTTTCAGACTGGATAAAAAAGCAGGACCCATCTATTTGCTGTCTACAAAAGCCTCATTTTAGACAGAAGGACACCTACAGCCTGAAAATAAAAGCTTGGAGAACCATTTACCATTCAAATGGTCCTCAAAAGAAAGCAGTGGTAGCCATCCTTATATCAGATAAACTAAAGTTTATCCCGAAGACTGTAGTGAGAGATGAAGAGGGACACAGTATCATATTTTAAGGATCTATCCAAGAAGAGGACTTAACAATCATCAATATATATGCCCCACATGTGGGAGCTTCCAAATATATCAATTGTTTAATAACCAAAGTCAAGACATATTTAGATAATAATACACTTATACTTGGTGATTTCAATGTAGCACTTTCTACAATCGATCGGCCTTCTAAGCACAACATCTCCAAAGAAACGAGAGCTTTAAATGATACACTAGACCAGATGGATTTCACAGATATCTACAGAACTTTACATCCAAACTCAACTGAATGCACATCCTTCTCAAGTGCACATGGAAGTTTCTCTAGAATAGACCGTATGCTGTGTCACAAATCAGGTCTTAACCAATACCAAAAGATTGGGATCGTCCCCTGCATATTCTAAGACCATAATGCTTTGAAATTAAAACTAAATCACAAGAAGAAGTTTGGAAGAATTTCAAACACATGGAGGTTAAGGACCATCCTGTTAAAAGATGAAAGGGTCAACCAGGAAATTAAGGAAGAATTAAAAAGATTCATGGAAACTAATGAGAATGAAGATACAACCATTCAGAATCTTTGGGATACAGCAAAAGTAGTCCTGAGGGGGAAATACATCGCAATACAAGCATCCATTCAAAAACTGGAAAGAAGTCAAATACAAATCTAACCTTACACCTAAAGGAGCTAGAGAAAAAACAGCAAATAGGTCCTACACCCAGCAGAAGAAGAGAGCTAATGAAAATTCGAGCAGAACTCAAGGAAATAGAGATCAGAAGAACTGTAGAACAGATCAACAAAACCAGGAGTTGGTTCTTTGAAAGAATTAATAAGATAGATAAACCATTAGCCAGCCTTATTAAAAAGAGGAGAGAAGACTCAAATTAATAAAATCATGAATGAGAAAGGAGCAATCACTACCAACACCAAGGAAATACAAACGATTTTAAAAACATATTATGAGCAGCTATACACCAATAAATTAGGAAATCTAGAAGAAATGGATGCATTTCTGGAAAAAGAAAAACTATCAAAACTGGAACAGGAAGACATAGACAACCTGAACAGGCCAATAACCAGGGAGGAAATTGAAGCAGTCATCCCAAACCTCCCAAGACACAAAAGTCCAGGGCCAGATGGCTTCCCTGGGGAATTCTATCAAACGTTTAAAGAAGAAACCATACGTATTGTCCCAAAGCTGTTGGGAAAGATACAAAGAAATGGAACACTTCAAAACTTGTTATATGAGTCCAGCATCACCTTAATTCCAAAACCAGACAAAGAACCCACCAAACAGGAGAATTACAGACCAATATCCCTGATGAACATGGATGCAAAAATTCTCAATAAGACACTAGCCAATACGATCCAACAATACATTAAGAAAATTATTCACCATGACCAAGTAGGATGTATCCCTGGGATGCAAGGCTGGTTCAACACTCGTAAAGCAATCAATGTGATTCATCAAATCAGCAAGAGAAAAGCCAAGAACCATATGATCCTCTCAATAGATGCAGAGAAAGGATTTGACAAAATACAGCATCCATTCCTGATCAAAACACTTCAGAGTGTAGCGATAGAGGGAATATTCCTCAACATCTTAAAAGCCATCTACGAAAAGCCCACAGCAAGTATCATTCTCTATGGGGAAGCACTGGGAGCCTTTCCCCTAAGATCAGGAACAAGACAGGGATGTCCACTCTCACCACTACTCTTCAACATAGTACTAGAAGTCCTAGCCTCAGCAATCAGCCAACAACAACAACAACAACAAATAAAAGACAGTCAAACTGGCAAATAGGAAGTCAGACCCTCCCTCTTCACCAATGACATGATACTCTATATAGAAAACCCAAAAGCCTCCACCCCAAGATTGCTAGAACTCATACCGCATTTTGGCAAGGTGGCTGTATACAAAATCAATGCCCAGAAGTCAGTGGCATTTCTATACACTAGCAATGAGACTGAAGAAAGAGACATTAAGGACTCAATCCCATTGACAATTGCACCCAAAAGCATAAGATACCTAGGAATAAACGTATCTAAAGAGGTAAAGGATCTATACACTGAAAACTATAGAACAGTTCTGAAAGAAATTAAGGAAGACACAAAGAGATGGAAAAATATTCCATGCTCATGGATTGAATGTTTGATTTTTTACCCAAAATAAAGGTCTTGCTTAATGTTCCATGTGCATTTGAACAGCGTGTGTTTTCTACTGTTTTAGGATAGAGTATTTGATAAAAGCCCTCAATAAACTAGGAATAGAAAGAATTTCTTCAAACTCACAGAGGGCATTTTTGAAAATTTTACAGAAAACATCATACACAATGATAAAAATAGAAAAAAAAACCTAAAAGCTCTCCTGTTATCAGAAATAAGGCAATGATGTCTATTTTCACTCCTGTTTTTCAGCATTACACTGTAACTTCTAACCAAAGCATTTAGGTAAGATAAATAAATAAAAAGCATCCAAATTGGAATGAAAGGAATAAAACTACTTGTATTAACATAAGATATTTTACAGAATATATATAACATATATATTCCCATCTTATGTATGAATATATATATATTTCCATCTTATATATGAATATATATATATATTCTCATCTTATATCTAAAAATTCCTGAAGAATTCTTTTTTTAGGGATGCCTGGGTGACTCAGCGGTTTGGCAGTTTAGCACCTGCCTTCGGTCCAGAGTGTGATCCTGACGATCCAGAATCAAGTCTCACATCAGGCTCCCTGCATGGAGCCTGCTTCTCCCTCTGCCTGTGTCTCTGCCTTTCTCTCTGTTTCTCATGAATAAATAAATAAAATATTAAAAAATAATTATTTTTTAAAAGTATTAGATTCTGGTTCAAGATGACAATATAGGAAGATCCTGAACTTACTTTCTCACATTGGGACATTGAACTTGCAGCTACATTTGGAAAAATTTCCTCTAAATGAATCCCTAAATCTCCTACATATGAAGTGAATGAGACAGCAACAACATTAAAATGGTAGGAGAGGCTGAGACACGATGTTGCCATAAATTCACCCACAGCATGGAGACCCACAATCAGGGAGCACTTACAATGCTGAGCTTCTCCTTGAGAAACAAAGAGTTTGAACCACACATCTAGAATCTCAATTTTCAGACCTGTAGCTGGGAGATGACCCCCAAATCGTATACTTTTGAAATCCAGCAGGACTTGAGCCCACAAATCCACAAGTCTATAGCACACTGAAAAAGAGGTTGTGTTTTTTTAATATTTTATTTATTTATTAATGAGAGACACAAAGAGAGAGACTGAGAGAGAGAGAGAGAGGTAGAGACAGAGGCAGAGGGAGAAGCAGGCTCCATGCAGGGAGCCTGATGTGGGATTTGATCCTGGGACTCCAGGATCATGCCCTGAGTAGAAGGCAGATGCCTAACCGCTGAGCAACCCAGGCATCCCCTGGAAGAGTTTAATGGATTTGTGAGGATTTTCCATGCCTATACTTCACAGCCCAGTGCGGTGGCAGCCAATTTCTAACTGGAGGCCAACTACAATTCTCTCCAGAAACTGGGGGGACCAGTGGACACAATCTTTGCATACACCCCCTGCCTCCAAGGTCACTAGTTACTCCAAGAAAAAAAGATTATATTTAGCTTTTCTGAATGCCACACAGGGAACACATCCCTTGATAGTATGGCTTTGGTCATGAACAGGGGTTGGGTTCATGGGTTCAATATGAAGGTAAGAAAAGATGACAGTAATTAACTGTCTATTGCCCAAGGGCTTAGCACAGAGGAAGTAGACAGAAACACTCATCTTTGCTAGACAGAGATATATTTGAATATTTTAAAATTTGCTGCCTTGGTGTCTGGCTTCCTTCCAGTCAGCCTGGATGTAGGTTATGTCTCAAAACCTCCCTCTGGGCACACTGAGCAGTCTTAACACATCTTCAATTATTGCAAACCACTAAGAATAAAGTAGGTTGTCCGGTCAATCCAAAGATTTGAGAGAAAACAAAGAGTTAAGGCAGATCGAATGAAAAGTTCAGGAAAGAGGCACACCTTGAAGACTGGAAGAGGGGATTTTTTTCATCTAATATATAAAAACTGCACAGAGAGGGATCCCTGAGTGGCTCAGCGGTTTAGCGCCTGCCTTCCACCCAGGGCGTGATCCTGGAGTCCTGGGATCAAGTCCCACATCAGGCTTCCAGATGGAGCCTGCTTCTCCCTCTGCCTGTGTCTCTGCCTCTCTCTCCCTCTCTCTGTGTATCTCATGAATAAATAAATAAAATCTTTTAAAAAAACAAAAGAGAGGGAAATGAAGAAACAGGGAAAAATTATCTAAATGAAAGAGTAAGATACTCAGAAAAAATAATTAATTAAACGGAGAGAAGTGACTTTTCTGATAAACAGTTCCAAATAGTGTCATAAAGATTCTCATCAGTGTAAGGAGTCAATTAAACAAAAAAGAATTCCAAACAGATGGAAAATATAAAGATGTACCAAATAAAATTTGCAGAGCTGAAAAATACAATAAATCAACTGAAAATACAATAAATAAATACAATAGAAGTGATCAACAGCAGACTAGATGAAGTGGAACAAAGGATCTGTGAATTCAAGCATAGAACAGTCAAACTTATCTAATCAGAGCAGCAATTTTATATATATATTCATGAGAGACAGAGAGAGAATGACATTTATATAAATGGAGTGAAGATATCATATGACTTATGGGACAACATCAAGGCAAACAATATTTACATTATATAGGGTGCAGAAGAAGAGAGAAAGGGGCAGAAAAAGTATTGGAAAACATAATGGCTGTAAAATTCCCTAACCAAAGGAAAGACAGAGATATCAGATCCAAGAAACTCACACAGTTCTAAACAAGATGAACCTAAGGAGACTCACACCAAGAGTGTATTTTTTTACCTGCCATTAAGGTTTATTATAAAACTATATTAAGCAATGCAGCATGGCATTGGCATAACAACAGACAGTTCAACAGAAGAAAATACAGAGTTCATAAATCCATATATACATAAATATATATAATATATTTTGTATATGTATACAAATATGTATATGTATTATATATATATTTACCACTAATTTTTAACAAATACATAAAAGAAATACTGCAGTGATACAATGGCCTTTTACATAAATGGTGCTGGAACAATTGAATATCCAAGTGAAAAAGAATAAGAAAAGAAACAAAATAAGTAACTTGAATTTATACTTCACATCACATATAAAATTTAATTCAAAATAAAACATAGACCTAAATGCAAACTTTAAAACTATGAAATTGGGCAGCCCGGGTGCCTCTGCAGTTTGGCGCTGCCTTCAGCCTATGGCGTGATCCTGGAGATCCAGGATCGAGTCCCACATCGGGCTCCCTGCATGGAGCTGCTTCTCCCCCTGCCTGTGTCTCTGCCTCTCTCCCTCTCTGTGTCTCTCATGAATAAATAAATAAAATCTTAAAAAAATAAAATAAAACTATGAAATTTCTCAGCCAAAGAGAAATAGAAGAAAATTTTTGTGATTCTAGGTGGGGCAACTCTTTCTTACATATAACAGCAAAACACCAAATCCAAAAAAAAAAAATTGATAGGTTGGGCTTCAACAAACTGTTAGAAATATTCTCTCTTAAAAGTTGCTAGGAAAATGAAAAGATTAGCTAAAGTCTGGGAGAAAATGTTAGAAAATCTCATATCCAATCAAAGACTTGTATCCAGTATATACAGAAAACTTTTGGGATGCCTGGGTAGCTCAGCAGTTGTGTGTCTGCCTTTGGCTCAGGGCGTGATCCCAGAGTCCTGGAATCAAGTTCCACATCAGGCTTCCTGCATGGGGTCTGTTTCTACCTCTGCCTGTCTCTCTCTCTGTGTCTCATGAATAAATAAAAACTTTAAAAAATGAAAAAGAGAGAAAACTTTCTAAACTCAACAATAAGAAAACTAACAATCCAATAAAAATAGGTCAAAAATTTAAACAGACATATGAAAATATAAGATTCATAAATAGCCAATAAGCACATGAAAAAATGTTCAAGGTGGTAAACTGGAAAATGAAGCTTAAAACCACAATGATCTACCACTAAACACTTACTAAATGTATGAAATTAAAAAGCTGACAATACAAAGTATTGGTGGCTCTACTCCAATCTTAAACTTTCCCATCCTCACTACAATTCTAGTTTGAAAACTTTTAAAAAGTTTTTATTTAAATCCAATTAGTTAACATAGAGTGCAATATTAGTTTCAGGTGTACAGTAAAGTGAATCAACACTTCCATATAACACTTGGTACTCATCACAAGTGCCCTCCTTAATCCGCATCACCAATTTTCATTCTGGTAACTATCAGTTTGTTCTCTACAGATAAGAGTATGTTTATTGATCGGCCTCTCTCTTTTTTCCCCCTTTGCTCATTTATTTTGTTTCTTTAATTTCACATGTATGAAATCTTATGGTATTTGTCTTTTTCTGACTGACTTGTTTCTCTTAGTATTTTATTCTATAGTTCCATCATGTCATTGCAAATGGCAAGATTTTCTTTTAATGGCTCAGTAATATTCCATTTTTATATATACTATTTCTATATTTATTCATCACTTGATGAACACTTGGTCTATTTCCATAATTTGGCTTTTGTAGTTAATGCTACTATAAACATTGGGGTGCACATATCACTTTGAATTAGCATTTTTGTATTCTTTGGGTAAATACTTAGTTGTGTAATTCTTATATCTTAGATCATAGGGTAGTTGTATTTTACCCTTCTGAGGAACCTCCATATTTTGGAAAGAGGCTGTGCTAGTTTGTACTCCCACCAATGGCACAAGAGGGAATCCCCTTTCTGCACCTCCTCACCAATACTTGTTGTTTCTTGTGTTGCTCATTTTAGTCTTTCTGACAGATGTGAGGTGCTATCTCATTGCAGTTTTGACTTCAATTTCCCCAATGATCAGTTATATTGAGCATGTTTTCATATATCATGAAGGTCTTTGGAAAAACATCTATTCAAGTATTCTGCTCATCTTTTAAATTGGATTATTCTTTTTCAGGTATTGAGTTTCATAAGTTATTTATATATTTTGGATACTAACCCATTATCAGACATATCATTTGCGAATATCTTCTCCCATTCTCTAGGACACCTTTTAGTTTTGTTGATTGTTTCCTTTGTTCTGCAGAAACTTTCATTTTGATTAACTCCCATAGTTTATTTTTGCTTGTGTTTTCCTAGCATCAGGAGTCCTATCTAGAAACAAGTTGCAATGGCCAATGTTAAAGGGGTTATTACCTGTGTTTGTCTCTAAGATTTTCTGGTTACCCGTCTCACATTTAGGTCTTTAATCCATTTTTGTTTTCTTGGTTTTTTTTTTCGCATTTTGTGTATGAAAATGGTCAAGTTTCAATGGAAAGGCATTTTATGCTTATGTATTCAAAGAACAAATACTGTTAAAATATCTATACTACCCCAAGCAATCTATACATTAAATGCAATCCCTATCAAAACGTCAATAAAAATTTTCACAGAGCTAAAACAAACAACCTTAAAATTTGTGTGGACCCACAGAAGACCCCAAATAGCCAATAACATCTTGAAGAATAAAAGCAAAAGTGAAGGCATCACAATTATGGACTTCAAGTTACACTACAAAACTGTAGTGATGAAATCAGCGTGGTTCTAGAATAAAAATAAACACATAGATCAATGGAACAGAATAGAAAACCCAAAAACCAATCCACAGCTATATGGCAAATTATTCTCCAACAAAGGAGGAAAGAATATCTACTGTGAAAAGAGTCTTTTCGACAAATGGTGTCAGGGAAAGTGGATGGAAATATGCAAAAGACATTGTATTTAAATTGTCAAAAGTTAAAGATAAAAGAATCTTAAAAGCAGCAAGAAAAAACATTGTCTCATAGAAGAAACCATCACAACACTATCAGCAGATTTTCTAGCAAAAACTTTGAAGACCAGAAGTTGGATGGCAGAGTATATTAAGTGTTACTAAAGAGAAAAAGTTCCAACAAAGAACATTCCTTTCAGCAAAGTTGTCTTTCAAAATTTAAGGAGAGATAAAATTTTCCAGACAAAATATAAAGGAGATTATCACCACTAGATTCATCTTATAACAGATGTTAAAATTCTTCAAGCTGAAATAAAAGAGTGGTAATTAGTGACATGAAAACATATGAAAGTATAAACTTCATGGTAAATGTAAATGGCCACTATAGCCAAACTGTGGAAAGAGCCTCGGTGTCCAACGAAAGATGAATGGATAAAGAAGATGTGGTTTATGTATACAATGGAATATTACTCAGCTATTAGAAATGACAAATACCCACCATTTGCTTCAACGTGGATGGAACTGGAGGGTATTATGCTGAGTGAAGTAAGTCAGTCGGAGAAGGACAAACATTATATGTTCTCATTCATTTGGGGAATATAAATAATAGTGAAAGGGAAAATAAGGGAAGGGAGAAGAAATGTGTGGGAAATATCAGAAAGGGAGACAGAACGTAAAGACTGCTAACTCTGGGAAACGAACTAGGGGTGGTAGAAGGGGAGGAGGGCGGGGGGTGGGAGTGAATGGGTGACGGGCACTGGGTGTTATTCTGTATGTTAGTAAATTGAACACCAATAAAAAAAAAATGTAAATATATAGTAAATCCACAATAATTTATCTAATGTTGTAAAAGTTGTGGGTTAATGAGTTATAAAGCTAACATAAAGGTATGAAGAAGATAAGAATAAAAAAGTTGTAAAAATGAACAATACAATAATTCATTAATGGATACACAAGATAAAAATATGTAAATTGTGGGACACCTGGATGGCTTCAGGGTCCAGCTCTTGTTTTCAGTTCAAGTCATGATCTCAGGCTCCTGGGATTGAACCCAATGCCAGGCTCTACACTCAGCAGAGTCTGCTTGAGTCTCTCTCTCTTTCCCTCTGTCCCTTCCTACTTTTCTCTAGTTTTAAAATAAATAAGTAAATAAATCTTTTTAAAAAGATGTACATTATGAAATAAAAAACATAAACATTTGATGGGGAGGGTAGAAATGTAGAACTTTAGAATCTATTCAAACAATTTAAAATAGACTTATAAATTTAGGTTGTTTCATTTAAACCTTGAGGTAGCAAAAATAAAATTCTGTAGGACACATATAAAAAATAAGAGAAAAAGAATATATAAACATGCCACTACAGAAAAACATCACATCTTAAAGCAAGAGAGCAAAAACTAAAAAAATGAGCAAAGGAATTATAAAACATCCAGAAATCAACAAAATGGCAAAAAGTAAATATGTATCAATAATTCCTCTAAATATAGCCTAAATTATACAAAGGATATTGGATTAAAAAACCAAGATTTGTCTCTATGCTGCCTATAAGAGGCTCCTTTTAGATACACAGACACACAATGATTGAAAGTAAAGGGATATTGCTTGCAAATAAAAACCAAAAGAAAGCTGGGGTAGCTATACTTAAAAGAAAATATGATTTCACTCAAATGTGCAATTTAAGAAACAAAACAGATGAACATAGGGGAAGGGAAATAAGAAGAGAGGGAAGCAAACCATAAGAGACTATTAACTATACAGAACACATTGAAGTTCGATAAAGGGAGGTGGGCAGGTATGGGCTGAAGGGTAATGGGTATTAAAGAGGGCACTTGTAATGAGCCCTGGGTGTTATATGTAACTGTAAGTCTCTAAATTCTACTCCTGAAACAATTACCCTATATGTTAACTAACTAGGATCTATTTATTTTTTAACTGACTAGAATTTAAATAAAAATTGAAACAAAAAATAGGGGAGAGGAGTAAGATTGTGAAGTTGTAAGAGTACCTTATGTTTGCCCCATCCCTTGAACACAATTAGGTAAATATCAAATCATTCTGAATACCCAAGAAATTGATCTGATGGGGATCCCTGGGTGGCGCAGCAGTTTAGCGCCTGCCTTTGGCCCAGGGCGTGATCCTGGAGACCCGGGATCAAATCCCACGTCGGGCTCCCGGTGCATGGAGCCTGCTTCTCCCTCTGCCTGTGTCTCTGCCTCTCTCTCCTCTCTCTCTTTCTCTGTGTGACTATCATAAAAAAAAAGAAATTGATCTGAGGACTGAGAAAACAAACTGCACAACTAGAGGGAAAAAAGAGACCACATCGTGGAAAGTAGGAGAGGTGAAGATATGATTTGCGAGAGAAAAGAATCAGGGTGCTGTCGAGGTGAAAAAGTCCTGATCAGGGAAAGAGGCAAGAGAGAGAAGATAGAGAGAAAAAGATACACAGCAGCATACAAGGGACTGCACAAGAAAAATTCTTCCTGGAAATCACTGACTGGGAAAAGGAGACAGGCTGATTATCACAACTATTTTCAATGAGCAGAGTTCAAAGACTGAGGTTTTTGAAGTACATTCAGTGTATGGTGTGGAGCCCAGAGCTTAGTGCTGTTCCTGTGGAGAAGGGCATAGGCCCAGGAGCAGACATCACGGTTGGAGTATTCCCTGGGTCACACTGGAAGAGACAGTTCCCTTTCTTGGAGTGTATTTGGGAGAGGTGGCATTGCCTCCCCAGGGACAAAAGAATGAGCGGGCACCATGTTGCTGCCTTATTTATTAGCAAAGGGGCATAGATACCTGCTGAGGGCAGCTAACTAGGATACCAGATTTTTGCTGTGCTTTATGATAAACTCAAATGCCTGTGCTTTGGTGTGACTTCCTCTCTGGGGTAAACTGACACCATCCCCAGCACAGTGAGACTCACCCCCAGAGGTTCAGGGTGGGTCTCTGCCATGCTGAATCTGTAAAATTTGGAGTTTTGAAACTACGTCAGCATGCCTAAGATAAAACACAGGTACACTGGGCTGCTGGGTGGGCAAATGGTCTGGACACAGGGTGAAGGCAGTGATATGAGGGCCTGCACCAGGCAGCAGGCAGAGCAGCTCCCCCAAGTGCTAACACCTGAAAATCAGCACAACAGGCCCCTCCCCAAGAAGACCAGTTAGACGGACCAGTTCCAGGGGAAGTCAAGGGACTTAAAGTATACAGAAACAGAAGATACTCCCCTGTGTTTCTTTGTTTGTTTGTTTGTTTTTTGATTTCTGTTTGGTTCCCTCATCCTTTCTTTCCTTTCTTTCTTTTCCTTTCTCACTGGCTGACAGAAAACATGTGTTCTGCTCTGTTACTCCATGCCCTAAGTTTTAAAAGACTGCTCCCACAGAAAATGCCTGTGCTTGACGAATAATGCCTGCCTCTAAATTGGTAAGTATATCTAAATTGTGGTTCATAATTAAGAGACTGTTAACTGTAACTGTAACTCTATATTTCATCTCTCATCTGCCTTTCCCATGGAAGTCCAGTTCATGTAACATCTCCTCTGTGAACTATTTTTATCCAGTTATCTTTTCCTCTTCTTAACTCTTACAGGATTTATTTTTGTTCAAACTTGCTTTTGTCCTTAATCATATGCTGTCTTATATCATTTGTTCAGCTATTAAATATTAATTGAGTAAATGCTGCAGAATACACAACATAGAGATATATAGGAGACAGACACTGCCTTGAAAAGACAGAAAATGTAATGAGGAAATATAAAGTAGAAATAAAAGAATGACATAAAAGGCACTACAAATAGGAAAATTCAAAATAGGGATGGTTCAGTTGGTGGGGAGTATTTGGGAAGGTCAACAAAGACATAATAATTTGAGCATATTATTTGGGGACATATGAAATTTTCAGTTGAAAATGGGAGGTGGTAATTATGAGACCTGAGGACAGAGTAGCCAGAAAACTAGATAAGCTGTTGGAGATGGTGTATACAATAAAATGAGGGTATACAATATGGTATTGTTAGTAATAATCGATGTGCTTTATATTAGATCTCCAGAATTATTAATCCTGTAACTCCAAGTTTGTACCACCCTATGACGCAGCAATTGCACTGCTGGGGATTTACCCCAAAGATACAGATGCAGTGAAATGCCAGGACACCTGCACCCCGATGTTTATAGCAGCAATGTCCACAATAGCCAAACTGTGGAAGGAGCCTCAGTGTCCATCGAAAGATGAATAGATAAAGAAGATGTAGTATATGTATACAATGAAATATTACTCAGTCATTAGAAACGACAAATACCCACCATTTGCTTCGACGTGGATGGAATTGATCTACCTCTCCTTATTTCCTCTACTGCTCATCCCCCTGTAACCACCATTTTACACTCTGTTTCTATTTGTTTAGCTTTTTAATATTGTATGATTACTTTTTCATTTACCACAGCCACTCAGTGAAGTAGGCAGATAATACAATTTTAAATAGGAGGAATTTCAAGATGTAATCTATTTCATGATCTGCCTATTTTCATATAATTTGCAACAAGTGTTAGGACTCTAAACAAAGTTTTTTGACTACAAACCCTGTAGGATTGTGTTTATTACCCTATTCTAAGATCTATAGTAAATATTATTTTTAAATCTAAAGAAAAATCGATTTACAATTAAATATTATTATGTTGAGCATAATTTCTTCTTTCTATAAATATTCAAAAGTTCAAGATTTTTCAGTATCTTGTCATTTATCAGGCTCTGTCACTTCAACTCCTTAAATATCTTTTTAATTAATCTTATGTTCATCTCCACTACTTGCTACTGCTCAAATTAAGGCCTCAGACTATTACAATTACCTCCTAACTAATACACAGTAATCCAGTATCATACTCCAATATTTTCTCCACACAGCTATCAGAGTGTTCTTATGTGATTATATTCCTTCTCTAGTTATGATTCTCTATCACCTATCAATACAAAATGCACTTCTTGGTAAAACATGAAATATTCTTCAACATCTCACCTTTGTTTACATCATTATTCTTTCCTTCCAATATTCCTGATTACACATCCTGTGTCTTAGACATATTCAGTTACTTGGGGATACACTGAATACATGATATATTTTAAACCTCTATGTCCTTGTATATGAAGTATTTCTTCTTATCTATCTGACTAATTCTTTTCTTTTTAATTAAAAAAATATCTGGCTAATTCTTATTTCACACTCTTTTTGAATAGCACATCATTATGGAGCCATCAGAGAACATTTCTTTGAGGTCTCATAGGTTCTTCTATATACCTTTATTATGTTATATTCAAATGCATCATAATTCATTTTGTTTATAATTCTGTTTCCCCCACAGTACTTTGAACTTTTTTGAGAACAGATTTTTGACATATTTGTCTTTATATCCCCAGAACCCACTGAAATATCTGACATATAGGAGACCTCATGGTAGAATTAGAGCAGAATCTATAGTATAGGACCTAGAATTTTCTGGTATTAAAATATCGCTAAGATTTTGATAATACAATACATAGACTTGCATTTTGGAACCACTAAAGTACAGGGCATTGCTAAACGTTTCGGACACACCATTGTGGAAAGAACACTAGTCTGGTACTTGGATATTTATAGTTTTAGGGATACGTCTTAAAATCCTCACAAAATCCTGTGTCAACTTTTCTAAAACTAATATGCAAATATTTGCTTAAATGTACAGTAGATTTACCAAACACCACAATGTTTAAGATGTTTTTTCTTTGTGATGTGGGACATGGGCCAAGGGAAATGTATTTAAAAACACAATTCTTAGCTACTAGAAGCTTATAATCAATGTGAGAAGTCAAGACATTCAACTCAGAGAAACTTACCTGACAATATGAGGTAGTATATGCTAAACAGCCAAGTTAATATTGCAGACTAAAGTCAATATAGAAGCTTAGAGGAAGAAAAGTACACTGAGGAGTAGAAAAATTGGGGGATACTTCACAAAGGAAGTTGGTCTTTAAAGACCAATCAGAACAAGTGCATCAAATTCAGGTTGGTAAATTAGCTTTCAACTTGACAAGCAAAAAATTGAATACATTCTTGCTTCTGTAAGAGATATGAAAAATTGTCTGAATCACAGTATCCAAGTTTTTAAAAATGAACTTTTAAAATATATTTGTTTTCTGATAAATTGAAGGATCTATCACTTTTTCTCTACTTTCCATTCTGTCCACTTTATTATAAAAATATATCTCATGTAAAAATGAACTTAAAGTGTCACAAACTGAACTGTTTCTCTATTTTAAAATCTGATCATTTTTAATGTTTATTCATGGCTATTTAAAAATATGTATGTATGTATGTATATGTATGTATGTGTATATGTATATTTGAGAAAGAGACAGCAGGGGGAGGGGCAGAGGGAGAGTTAGATAATCTAAAGCAGACTCCCCACTGAACGCAGAGCCAGAGGCAGAGCTCCATATCAGAACCCTGAAAAAAAAAACCCTGAGATCATGCCTTGAACTGAAACCAAGAGTCTAATGCTCAACCTACTGAATCATCCAGACACCCCTCATTCATGGCATTTTAAAAAAAAAGTTATTATAATATAATGGAAGAGACTGTGATAACAGGGCTGGTGTAAGAAAGGAATATTTTTTAAATACAAAAAGATGTCTTTTTTTCTGAGCTTCAGTCTTCTAAGTTGGATTCATTGATTTGTTGACTTATTATTTATCTTTTGTGTAATATGAGAAGAAAAAAAGGAGAGGAGATAATGGCGAGAGCAAGTTTGGCAGACAAATAAAAGCAGCTGAACTACTAAGTCAGTGATAAAGATTAGATGAATTTATTTAAAAAGGAAATAAATAATTGTTAAAAACAAGACGGCATTAGATTAAAAAAGTCTTTGACAAAAGAAAATAAAAAATTAATAACCCTTTATCATTTGTTCTCAGGGATTTTGATTATAGCTCCTTGGGAAATAAAACCACAAGATTTCTTCTACTGAATTTCTTTTAGAACCATGATATAGATGGATTTCGATACCATGAAATAAATCACACACATCATTATTTTTTAACCTAATGATGACAAAGTGACTGACACCACCTGTCAACTGAATAATCTCCAAACTGTAAAAGATGTTCCTTTCTAATGCTGCTCTTGGTGATAGTAGTAGTATCTGCAACCTTGTCTGTCTGCAATCTATGCATAGAACATTGGGCACTTTCAGGCTGAGCTTCTATACAAGCATTTATTTTTTTTTTTTTTTTTTTTTTTTTTTAAATATTTTTTAAATTTTTTATTTATTTATGATAGTCACAGAGAGAGAGAGAGGCAGAGACACAGGCAGAGGGAGAAGCAGGCTCCATGCACCGGGAGCCCGATGTGGGATTCGATCCCGGGTCTCCAGGATCGCGCCCTGGGCCAGAGGCAGGCGCCAAACCGCTGCGCCACCCAGGGATCCCCCTATACAAGCATTTAATTTTTGTTCTAATTCCATTGCTCTCCTGCCATGGGGGAATTCTTATGTTCTTTTTAAGTACTTGCTTTCTTTATAGAATTATTTGTTAAATATATAATAAGAAACATGATCTTGGGAAAAAATCCCTTTGATTAGCCAAATATGCTTATTTTTTAAGAGATAACAACTGTAATCAGCTTGATGCATAGCCTTCTGTGATGGCTAATTTTACATCAATTTGGATAGGCTAGTCTGTCAGGGATTTGTTCAAATATCAGTCTAGATATTTTTGTGAAGGTATTTTATAAATCTGATTAACAATACAATCAGTTGGCTTTAATAAAGGAAATCACTCTCAATAATGCGGAGGGACAACTGATCAACTGAAGGCCTTACAGGCAAAAATTGAGGCTTCCTGGAGAAGCTTCTGCCTATGACTGTAACACAGAAATCTTTTTAAAAAATATTTTATTTATTTATTTATTTATTTATTTATTTATTTATTTATTTATTTATGAGAGAGAGAGAGAGAGAGAGAGAGAGGCAGAGACACAGGCAGAGGGAGAAGCAGGCTCCATGCAGGGAGCCTGATGTGGGATTCGATTCTGGGACTCCAGGATCATGTCCCGGGCCAAAGGCAGGCTCCAAACCACTGAGCCACCCAGGAATCCCTGTAACATAGAAATATTACCTGAGTTTCCAGGCTGCCATGCTACCCTATGAATTTTGGACTCGTCAGCCTCATCTGTAATTGTGTGAGTATATTCCTGAAAATCAATCTCCCTCTCTGTCTCTGTCTCCACCTCTCTCCTCTCCCTTTCTTCTTCTTTCTCAATCTTTCCATATTTTATCTATCATCTATCTATCTATCTATCTATCTATCTATCTATCTATCTATCGATCTATCTAATCTATCTATCATCTACCTATCATCTATATATCATCTATGTATTTTGGTTCTGTTCCCTTGGAGAACACTGACTTCATATGGTCCATAGAATTTTTATGTATTTCAAAATACACACACACACACACACATTCTTAAAAAGAGAAGTAAAACATGTACATGTAAATGATAACTGTAATAATTTTTGAAACAAATGCTATATATATTTTTTTTACATAAATTGTATACTATACTATGCATTATTATGGAATTTGCTTTTATCATCTAACAAAATTACATGCAGATATATCCATACATTCAAATATAGATCTCTTTCATTTGTTTTAATTGGCACAGAGACTCCATATTATATGTGTACCTTAGTTCAGCCATGATCCATTCATGGGCATTTAAGTTGTTCTCATATTTTCATCATTATAGATATAACTGTACATAATACTCCTTCTGCTATGAATTTCTCTATGAGAGATCTTGAAAACTAGAATTAGAATATGCTGGTATTTGTAATTTTTATTTTTTATAATAATCCCTAATTGTCTTTTTGAGGGATTTTACCAATTTTTTTCACTGTCACCAAGAAGTATATGAGATTACTTACTTATAAACATGCATCCTTATCAATCCCTGATATTAATATGTCATTATTAACAATTGGATGGGTAGAAATTACATAATTTAAGTATACACTTTTCTAATAACTAGTGAGTTTGAACATTTTTTGTTTAATACTATTAATATTTCTTACTCTTTGAAAGATCTTTTTATTTATTATCTTTGCTAATTTACAGAGGGAGGATTTTGTGTTCTTGTTTTTGTTTCTTTTTTCTTTACTATTCTGTAGATATTTTTTACATATTCTGGATAAGAATCTAGATCACCCTGTGTTTTTCTTTTCAAATAAAATAACCCAATTCTGATATACTTAAACAAAATTTTAATTTATTGGAAACATATCATGAACAGCAATCTATTGGAAGACCAGGACTTGAAATTAGACTGAAATCAAAGGAACACTGGAGGCTCTGTCAACAGTAATCAGAGCAAAGGTTTTCTCCCCTTTTAACCGTTAGTATGGAATATTTTATCATACATGTTTTTGATGTTGATATTTTCAAACGAAAAAAAAATTAACGTTTGTCTTTTCCTTTGTTTTCTTTTGTATCTGGTTTATGAGGCCTTCCCTATTTCAAGGCCATAAACATATCTATGGGATATTTAAGATACTTATAATATTTTATGATTTATATTAAATTGTTATGTATGTTATGTTATATATCCCTTAATATGCACTCATGCTACTTTAAATTATTTTATGGATAGAATCATACAGAAGTTATATTAAAAGTATTTAAAATTGCTTTTTTAAATTCCTCTTCCATTTCACTTCTCTTCCTAAACAATTAAGTCCTAAGGCTATAACGTATACCTGAGCATAAAGAAAGTAGTGACAGCAAAGTCAGATTGATTACATACGGACAGACTGATCAAATAAGTAAATATTTTACATACAGAAAGACTGATGAAACAAGTAAATATTTTAAACATAATGAGAATAAGTTTCTTGCTATTAAAGAAATTACAAATATGGAAACAGATAAAACTACAATAACCCTGTGTTGTTGGGCTAGAATTGTAGGTTATCAATGTAAGCTAATACCTTTAAAGATGATATGTGGTAGATAGATGATAGATAGATAAATAGATAGATAGGCAGATGTGTATATGTATATACATACATATATTAACAATTCTGTCTCCTGAGGGCCTAAAAGATGTTACACCCGAACCAATAGCATACCTTGTACCCAAATATAGTTTCTAAATATTATTGTACAGGGGGGAGGGGCAAGATGGCGGAAGAGTAGGGTCTTAAAATCACCTGTCTCCACCAAATTACCTAGAAAACCTTCAAATTATCCTGAAAATCTATGAATTCGGCCTGAGAATTAAAGAGAGACCAGCTGGAATGCTACACTGAGAAGAGTTTGAGCTTCTATCAAGGTAGGAAGACGGGGAAAAAAGAAATAAAGAAACAAAAGGCCTCCAAGGGGGAGGGGCCCCGCGAGGAGCCGGGCTGAGGCCGGGGCAAGTGTCCCCAGGACAGGAGAGCCCCGTCCCGGAGGAGCAGGAGCTGCACCGACCTTCCCGGGCGGAAAGGGGCTCGCAGGGAGTTGGAGCAGGACCCAGAAAGGCGAGGATGCCCTCGGGCTCCCCGGGACAGAAACAGAGCAACTGCGCGCCCAGGAGAGTGCGCCGAGCTCCCTAAGGGCTGCAGCGCGCACCGCGGGACCCTGCGGGACCCGGAGCAGCTCAGAGGGGCTCGGGCGGCGGCTCCGCGGAGGGGGCTGCGTGGCCCCGGGAGCAGCTCGGAGGGGCTCGGGCAGAGGAAGAGGCTCCGTGCAGAGGGGGCTGCGCGGTTCCAGGAGCAGCTCGGAGGGGCTCGGGCGGCACCTCCGCAGGGGGTTGCGGGGCCCGGGAGCGCGAATCCAACAGCGCAGGCCCCGCAGCACAGGGCGCCGGGACACAGCCCAGGATCCGGCCTGCCCCCGGGACAGGCAGAGGCCGGGAGGGCCCAGGACAGCGAGAACGCTCCTGCCCCAGCTGAGCAGATCAGCGGCCCCGCCCCGGAGCCTCCAGGCCCTGCAGACGGAGACCTCCGGAGTTCCTGCGGGGGCTGAATCCAGGTTTCCAGAGCTGGCCCCCCCACTAGGGCTGTTGCTCCTGGGGCCTCACGGGGTAAACAGCCCCCACTGAGCCCTGCACCAGGCAGGGGCAGAGCAGCTCCCCCAACTGCTAACACCTGAAAATCAGCACAGCAGGCCCCTCCCCCAGAAGACCAGCTAGACTGACTGACAACTTCCAGGGGAAGCCAGGGGACTTAAAGTACACAGAATCAGAAGATACTCCCCCGTGGTTCTTTTTTTTTTTTTCTTTTTTTTTGTTTTGCTTTTTGATTTGTTTCCTTCCCCCACCCCCCTTTTTTCTCCTTTCTTTCTTTTTCTTTCTCTTTTTCTTCTTTTTTTTTCGTTTTTTTTCTTCCTTTTTTTTCTCTTTCTCTTTTCTTTCCTCCTTTCTCTCCTCTCTTTTTCTCGTTTTCCCAATACAACTTGCTTTTGGCCACTCTGCACTGAGCAAAATGACTAGAAGGAAAACCTCACCTCAAAAGAAAGAATCAGAAACAGTCCTCTCTCCCACAGAGTTACAAAATCTGGATTACAATTCAATGTCAGAAAGCCAATTCAGAAGCACTATTATACAGCTACTGGTGGCTCTAGAAAAGAGTATAAAGGACTCAAGAGACTTCATGACTGCAGAATTTAGAGCTAATCAGGCAGAAATTAAAAATCAATTGAATGAGATGCAATCCAAACTAGAAGTCCTAACGACGAGGGTTAACGAGGTGGAAGAACAAGTGAGTGACATAGAAGACAAGTTGATGGCAAAGAGGGAAACTGAGGAAAAAAGAGACAGACAATTAAAAGACCATGAAGATAGATTAAGGGAAATAAACGACAGCCTGAGGAAGAAAAACCTACGTTTAATTGGTGTTCCCGAGGGTGCCGAAAGGGACAGAGGGCCAGAATATGTATTTGAACAAATTCTAGCTGAAAACTTTCCTAATCTGGGAAGAGAAACAGGCATTCAGATCCAGGAAATAGAGAGATCCCCCCCTAAAATCAATAAAAACCGTTCAACACCTCGACATTTAATAGTGAAGCTTGCAAATTCCAAAGATAAAGAGAAGATCCTTAAAGCAGCAAGAGACAAGAAATCCCTGACTTTTATGGGGAGGAGTATTAGGGTAACAGCAGACCTCTCCACAGAGACCTGGCAGGCCAGAAAGGGCTGGCAGGATATATTCAGGGTCCTAAATGAGAAGAACATGCAACCAAGAATACTTTATCCAGCAAGGCTCTCATTCAAAATGGAAGGAGAGATAAAGAGCTTCCAAGACAGGCAGCAACGGAAAGAATATGTGACCTCGAAACCAGCTCTGCAAGAAATTTTAAGGGGGACTCTTAAAATTCCCCTTTAAGAAGAACTCCAGTGGAACATTCCACAAAAACAAGGACTGAATAGTTATCATGATGACACTAAATTCATATCTCTCAATAGTAACTCTGAATGTGAACGGGCTTAATGACCCCATCAAAAGGCACAGGGTGTCAGACTGGATAAAAAAGCAGGACCCATCTATTTGCTGTCTACAAGAGACTCATTTTAGACAGAAAGACACCTACAGCCTGAAAATAAAAGCTTGGAGAACCATTTACCATTCAAATGGTCCTCAAAAGAAAGCAGGGGTAGCCATCCTTATATCAGATAAACTAAAATTTACCCCGAAGACTGTAGTGAGAGATGAAGAGGGACACTATATCATACTTAAAGGATCTATTCAACAAGAGGACTTAACAATCCTCAATATATATGCCCCGAATGTGGGAGCTGCCAAATATATAAATCAATTATTAACCAAAGTGAAGAAATACTTAGATAATAATACACTTATACTTGGTGACTTCAATCTAGCTCTTTCTATACTCGATAGGTCTTCTAAGCACAACATCTCCAAAGAAACGAGAGCTTTAAATGATACACTGGACCAGATGGATCTCACAGATATCTACAGAACTTTACATCCAAACTCAACTGAATACACATTCTTCTCAAGTGCACATGGAACTTTCTCCAGAATAGACCACATAATGGGTCACAAATCAGGTCTGAACCGATACCAAAAGATTGGGATCATCCCCTGCATATACTCAGACCATAATGCCTTGAAATTAAAACTAAATCACAACAAGAAGTTTGGAAGGACCTCAAACACGTGGAGGTTAAGGACCTTCCTGCTAAAAGATGAAAGGGTCAACCAGGAAATTAAGGAAGAATTAAAAAGATTCATGGAAACTAATGAGAATGAAGATACAATCATCCAAAATCTTTGGGATGCAGCAAAAGCAGTCCTAAGGGGGAAATACATCGCAATACAAGCATCCATTCAAAAACTGGAAAGAACTCAAATACAAAAGCTAACCTTACACATAAAGGAGCTAGACAAAAAACAGCAAATAGACCCTACACCCAAGAGAAGAAGGGAGTTAATAAAGATTCGAGCAGAACTCAATGAAATCGAGACCAGAAGAACTGTGGAACAGATCAACAGAACCAGGAGTTGGTTCTTTGAAAGAATTAATAAGATAGATAAACCATTAGCCAGCCTTATTAAAAAGAAGAGAGTGAAGACTCAAATTAATAAAATCATGAGTGAGAAAGGAGAGATCACTACCAACACCAAGGAAATACCAACGATTTTAAAAACATATTATGAACAGCTATACGCCAATAAATTAGGCAATCTAAGAGAAATGGACGCATTCCTGGAAAGCCACAAACTACCAAAACTGGAACAGGAAGAAATAGAAAACCTTAACAGGCCAATAACCAGGAGGAAATTGAAGCAGTCATCAAAAACCTCCCAAGACACAAGAGTCCAGGGCCAGATGGCTTCCCAGGGGAATTTTATCAAACGTTTAAAGAAGAAACCATACCTATTCTCCTAAAGCTGTTTGGAAAGATAAAAGAGATGGAGTACTTCCAAATTCTTTCTATGACGTCAGCATCACCTTAATTCTGAAACCAGACAAAGACCCCACCAAAAAGGAGAATTACAGACCAATATCCCTGATGAACATGGATGCAAAAATTCTCAACAAGATACAGGCCAATAGGATCCAACAGTACATTAAGAAAATTATTCACCATGACCAAGTAGGATTTATCCCTGAGACACAAGGCTGGTTCAACACCCGTAAAACAATCAATGTGATTCATCATATCAGCAAGAGAAAAACCAAGAACCATATGATCCTCTCATTAGATGCAGAGAAAGCATTTGACAAAATACAGCATCCATTCCTGATCAAAACTCTTCAGAGTGTAGGGATAGAGGGAACATTCCTCGACATCTTAATAGCCATCTATGAAAAGCCCACAGCAAATATCATTCTCAATGGGGAAGCACTGGGAGCCTTTCCCCTAAGATCAGGAACAAGACAGGGATGTCCACTCTCACCACTGCTATTCAACATAGTACTGGAAGTCCTAGCCTCAGCAATCAGACAACAAAAAGACATTAAAGGCATTCAAATTGGCAAAGAAGAAGTCAAACTCTCCCTCTTCGCCGATGACATGATACTCTACATAGAAAACCCAAAAGTCTCCACCCCAAAATTGCTAGAACTCATACAGCAATTTGGTAGCGTGGCAGGATACAAAATCAATGCCCAGAAATCAGTGGCATTTCTATACACTAACAATGAGACTGAAGAAAGAGAAATTAAGGAGTCAATCCCATTGACAATTGCACCCAAAAGCGTAAGATACCTAAGAATAAACCTCACCAAAGATGTAAAGGATCTATACCCTCAAAACTATAGAACACTTCTGAAAGAAATCGAGGAAGACACAAAGAGATGGAAAAATATTCCATGCTCATGGATTGGCAGAATTAATATTGTGAAAATGTCAATGTTACCCAGGGCAATATACATGTTTAATGCAATCCCTATCAAAATACCATGGACTTTCTTCAGAGAGTTAGAACAAATTATTTTAAGATTTGTGTGGAATCAGAAAAGACCCCGAATAGCCAGGGGAATTTTAAAAAAGAAAACCATAACTGGGGGCATCACAATGCCAGATTTCAGGTTGTACTACAAAGCTGTAGTCATCAAGACAGTGTGGTACTGGCACAAAAACAGACACATAGATCAGTGGAACAGAATAGAGAATCCAGAAGTGGACCCTGAACTTTATGGTGAACTAATATTCGATAAAGGAGGAAAGACTATCCACTGGAAGAAAGACAGTCTCTTCAATAAATGGTGCTGGGAAAATTGGACATCCACATGCAGAAGAATGAAACTAGACCACTCTCTTTCACCATACACAAAGATAAACTCAAAATGGATGAAAGATCTAAATGTGAGACAAGATTCCATCAAAATCCTAGAGGAGAACACAGGCAAAACCCTTTTTGAACTCGGCCATTGTAACTTCTTGCAAGATACATCCACGAAGGCATAAGAAACAAAAGCAAAAATGAACTATTGGGACTTCATCAAGATAAGAAGCTTTTGCACAGCAAAGGATACAGTCAACAAAACTAAAAGACAACCTACAGAATGGGAGAAGACATTTGCAAATGACATATCAGATAAAGGGCTAGTTTCCAAGATCTATAAAGAACTTATGAAACTCAACACCAAAGAAACAAACAATCAAATCATGAAATGGGCAAAAGACATGAACAGAAATCTCACAGAGGAAGACATAGACATGGCCAACATGCATATGAGAAAATGCTCTGCATCACTTGCCATCAGGGAAATGCAAATCAAAACCACAATGAGATACTACCTCACACCAGCGAGAATGGGGAACATTAACAAGGCAGGAAACAACAAATGTTGGAGAGGATGCGGAGAAAAGGGAACCCTCTTACACTGTTGGTGGGAATGTGAACTGGTGCAGCCACTCTGGAAAACTGTGTGGAGGTTCCTCAAACAGTTAAAAATAGACCTGCCCTACGACCCATTAATTGCACTGTTGGGGATTTACCCCAAAGATACAAATGCAATGAAACGCCGGGACACCTGCACCCCGATGTTTATAGCAGCAATGGCCACGATAGCCAAACTGTGGAAGGAGCCTCGGTGTCCAACGAAAAATGAATGGATAAAGAAGATGTGGTTTATGTATACAATGGAATATTACTCAGCAATTGGAAATGACAAATACCCACCATTTGCTTCAACGTGGATGGAACTGGAGCGTATTATGCTGAGTGAAGTAAGTCAATCAGAGAAGGACAAACATTATATGTTCTCATTCATTTGGGGAATATAAATAATAGTGAAAAGGAATATAAGGGAAGGGAGAAGAAATGTGTAGGAAATATCAGAAAAGGACACAGAACATAGAGACTCTAACTCTGGGAAATGAACTAGGGGTGGTGGAAGGGGAGAAGGGCTGGGGGTGGGGGTGAATGGGTGACGGGCACTGAGGGGGGCTCTTGAGGGGATGAGCACTGGGTGTTATTCTGTATGTTGGCAAATTGAACCCCAATAAAAAATAAATTTATTATAAAAAAAACAAAAAGCCCACAGCAAATATCATTCCTTTAAAAAAAGATTATGTTTATTTCTTCATGAGAGACACGTCTTTAAAGGGACGCCTGGGTGGCTCAGTGTTTGAGCTTCTGCCTTTGGCTCAGGGTGTGGTCCCTGAGTCCCAGGATGGAGTCCCACATGGCGCTCCCTGCAAGGAGCCTGCTTCTTCCTCTGCCTGTGTCTCTGCCTTTCTCGCTGTGTCTCTCATGAATAAATAAATAAAATTTTTAAACAAATTGCCTTTAAAAAAGACAGTGAAGAGGGATGCCTGGGTGGCTTAGTGATTTAGCACCTGCCTTCGGCCCAGGGCATTATCCTGGAATCTGGGATTGAGTCCCACATTGGACTCCCTGCATGGAGCCTACTTCTCTCTGTCTATGTCTCTGCCTCTCTCTGTGTCTCTCATGAATAAATAAATAAATCTTTTTTAAAAATACAGTGAAGAAATATAAAAGGTAAGTTCTACAAGATAGAACAATTGTAAATGGGATCCCTGGGTGGCTCAGCAGTTTAGCGCCTGCCTTTGGCCCAGGGGGTGGTCCTGGAGTCCTGGGATTGAGTCCCACATTGGGCTCCCTGCATGGAGCCTGCTTCCCCTCTGCCTGTGTCTCTGCCTCTCTCTCTCTCTCTCTCTCTCTCTCTCTCTCTCTGTCTCCGTGTCTCTCATGAGTAAAATCTTTTAAAAAAAAAGAACAATTGTAAATATAGATGCAACAAAATTTAGAGCTCTAATACATTTAAAGCAAATAGTGACAGAATTAAAAGGAGAAAGATACAGCTTTATAATAATCGTTGGAGAATTTAATATGCTATTTTTAACAGTGTATAAAATAATCAGACAGAAATTCAATAGGGAAGCAAAGAAGTTGAACAGAACTATAGGACTAAAGGAACCTAATAGATACATACAAAATAACCCACCTGAGAAGAGCCAAATACTCATAATTTTTCTCATGTACATGGAATAATTTTTCAGGGTACAACATATGTTAGGCAAGAATAAATATCTTAATAAATTTTGAAACATTTAAATCATATTATACATCTTTTCTTATGAGAATGGAATGAAACTAAATATCAATAGCAAAGGTAAGCTGAAAATACACAAATGTGTGGCAACTATATCACACACTCTTTAAAAATATTTTATTTATTTATTCAAAAGAGACACAAATAGAGAAGCAGAGACATAAGCAGAGGGAGAATCAGGCTCACTGCAGGGAGCATGATGTGAGACTGGATCCCCAAATCCCAGAACTCTGGGATCATGCCCTGAGCTGGAGGCAGATACTCAACTGCTGAGCCACCCAGGCATCCTTATGTCACACACTCTTAAACATTCAGTTATCTAAAATAAAATAAGAAGATAAATTAGAAAATAACTTGGGATAAATAAAAATAAAATATACCAAAAACTTATGGGCTGCAGTGAAAGCAGTGCTAAAAGGGAAAATGTTCACTCTTAATGTTTATTTAGAAAAGAAAAATGGCCTCAAGATAGTGACTGAAATATAAAACTTATGGAATGTAAGTTCCTTTACATTAACTTTAAAACTTAAATAATAAATTAAATACAAAGCTAGCAAAAGAAAGGAGATAATAAAGTTTAGATTTGTTAAGAAATGCAAAATAGAAAAGTTAGAGAAAACCATTGAAAACAAGATTCAGTTTTTCAAAAATTCAACAAAATTCACCAACTTCGGCAAGGTTGACTATGAAAACCGTTTTAAATAACTAAAATCAAAAATGAAAGAGAAGACACTGTACCTGATACAATAGAACATTATAAATAACTAGTATGAACTTTCTTATGCCGATAAATTATATAACCTGGATAAAAGGAAGAAATTCTTAGAAACATACAAGATATTAAGAATTAAATCATTGAAAAATGGAAAGCCTGAAAGATTATAACCACAAAGGACAATCGGTAATCAAAAAAATTTTCAACAAATATCAGAAGCAATTACTCCATTTGTGAATTCTACCAGATACTTTTTAAGGTTAAAATATTACTCAGCTATTAGAAATGACAAATACCCACCATTTGCTTCAACGTGGATGGAACTGGAGGGTGTTATGCTGAGTGAAGTAAGCCAGTCGGAGAAGGACAAACATTATATGTTCTCATTCATTTGGGGAATATAAATAATAGTGAAAGGGAATATAAGGGAAGGGGGAAGAAATGTGTGGGAAATATCAGAAAGGGAGACAGAACGTAAAGACTGCTAACTCTGGGAAACGAACTAGGGGTGTTGGAAGGGGAGGAGGGCGGGGGGGTGGGAGTGAATGGGTGACGGGCACTGGGGGTTATTCTGTATGTTAGTAAATTGAACACCAATAAAAAAAAATAAAAAAAAATAAAACTAATCCTTCTCAAACTGTCTGAAGATTCAAGAGGACGGCACACCTAAAATCTATGAGGTCAACATTACTTTGCTACCAAAGCTAGGCAAAGACACTATACGGAAAGAAGACTATAGATCCATATCACTTATAAATTTGAGACTGAAACATGTAACAAAATACTAGCAATCCATATTCATTATGATATTAAAAACATTATACACCATGACCAACTAGAATTTATTCTTTGAGTGCAATAATGTTTCAACACAAAAATCTAATCATGTAATAAATAATAGTAACATAATAAAGGAAATATCACATGATAATCTCAACAGATGCATGAAAAGCATTTGACAAAATTCATTATCTTTTTTAAAGATTTTATTTATTTATTGAGAGAAAGAGAGAGCATGAGAAAGAGGGAGCAAGAGCAGGGAGGGAGGATGGAGAGGGAGGGAGCAGATGCCCCACTGAGCAGGATGTCTGACTCAGGATTCAATCCCAGGACCCTGAGATCATGACCTGAGCTGAAGGCAGATGCTTAATGGCTAGCCATCCAGGTGCCCAAAACTCATTACCTTTCCATGATAAAAGTACTCAATAATTAGGAATTAAAGGAAGCTAGTTCAAGAATATAAAGGATATATATATATAAACTCACAGCTAACATCATACTCAATAGTGAAAGACTAAAACTATTACCTGTGAGATCAGGAACAAAACAAGGATTTCATGTTTTATCCCTTCTATTTGACATAGTATTGGAAATCTTAAATAGAGAAATTAAGTAAGGGAAAGAAATATGAAGCATCAAAATTGAAAATAAGAAATGAAGTTTTATCTTTTTACAGATAAGATTTAATACTTAGAAAATTCTAAAGATTTCCCAAATATGTGAAAGCTAATAAATGAATTCAGTGAGGTTGCAGAATATAATGTCAACACACAAAAATTAGCTATTTCTATACATGAAAAATAAAACAAAGCAAAAAAAATAAGAAAACAATTACATTTTTAATATCATCAATAAAGAGTAAAAGCAATTAGGAATAAAATTAACCAAGGATATTAAAAAATGTACACTGAAAATGAAAACTATTGGTGAAAAAAAAAGACAGAAATAAGTGGAAAGACATCTAGTGTTCATAGAGTAGAAAAAATAATTTTAAGATGTCAATACTATCTAGAGTGGTCTACAAATTCAATGTAATCCCTGACAAATTCCCAGTGAAAATTTTTTGCAAAAATACAAATATACTTTCTAAAATTCACATGCAATATCATGACACTTGTGATAGCCAATACAATTATTTAAAAAAGGTTGAAGTTCTCATACTTGGTGATTATTAAATATTCTACAATGCTACAAACATATCTTGCAAGAAGTTACTGTGGCTGAGTTCAAAAAGGTTGTTGCCTGTGTTTTCCTCTAGGATTTTGATGGAATCTTGTCTCACATTTAGATCTTTCATCCATTTTGAGTTTATCTTTGTGTATGGTGAAAGAGAGTGGTCTAGTTTCATTCTTCTGCATGTGGATGTCCAATTTTCCCAGACCCATTGATTGAAGAGACTGTCTTTCTTCCAATGGATAGTCTTTCCTCCTTTATCGAATATTAGTTCACCATAAAGTTCAGGGTCTACTTCTGGGTTCTCTATTTTGTTCCATTGATCTATGTGCCTGTTTTTGTGCCAGTACCACACTGTCTTGATGACTACAGCTTTGTAGTACAACCTGAAATCTGGCATTGTGATGCCCCCAGTTATGGTTTTCTTTTTTAAAATTCCCCTGGCTATTTGGGGTCTTTTCTGATTCCACACAAATCTTAAAATAATTTGTTCTAGCTCTCTGAAGAAAGTCCATGGTATTTTGATAGGGATTGCATTAAACGTGTAAATTGCTCTGGGTAACATTGACATTTTCACAATATTAATTCTGCCAATCCATGAGCATGAAAAATTTTTCCATCTCTTTGTGTCTTCCTCAATTTCTTTCAGAAGTGGCAGGATACAAAATCAATGCCCAGAAATCAATGGCACTTCTATACACTAACAATGAGACTGAAGAAAGAGAAATTAAGGAGTCAATCCCATTTACAATTGCACCCAAAAGCATAAGATACCTAGGAATGAACCTAACCAAAGAGGTAAAGGATCTATACCCTAAAAACTAAAAACAATGCTACAGACATAACAATGGTGTGATATTGGCATAAAGATAGATATATAGATAAATAGAATAAAATACAGTACCTAAAATAAGTCCTTAAAAATGTAGTCAATAATTTTCTACAAGGGATTCAGTTCATTCAATAGTGGAAAGGGCAGGTTTTGTTTTGTTTTGTTTTGTTTGTTTTGTTTTCAAAATAATGTTGGGAAAAACAGATATTCATAAGCAAAAGAGTCAAATTGGACCCTTCCCTAAAATCATACACAAAACTTAACTAAAAAGAAAACACAAACCAAATAAAAATGGATCCAAAACTTAAATGTAATATCTTAAATTATAAAACTCTTTGGAGAAAACATGAGAAGACTCATTATATGGTATTTGACAAAGATGTCTTATATATGACAACAAAATCACAGGCAACAAAATAAAAAAATAGGTAAGTTGGGCTTTATCATAATGAAACACTTTTGTGCATCATCAAAGGACACTATCAACATAATGGAAAGACCATATTTGAAATAGAAAACAAAAGCAAATCAAAACTCCTGCAGCCCACAGTGGGGAGATTTTTCACTTTTCTTGGAGTACTTCCTTGAGAGGCAGATTCCAGGCAGACTCCTCTCTGGGGAAAAGCAGAAGGTGCACTTTTCCTCCTCTTCTCCTCAGTGTAAATACAGAGAGCCCCCAGTTGAAAGCAGTTCAGACCCCAAACTGACTGCCTAACTTGCTTACATCAAGTCCCACTCCACTGAGTTCTGGCCTGACTGCCCTTCTCAGTCAAGCTTGCTTCAACCCAGCACACCAGTCCCTTCCCTCAGAAGACCATCACAGGACTCTACCCACAACACACCTCCTTACTAGAGAATTCTACAGGGCTTCAGTTCAAGTGGAGGTGGTATCACATTTAAGTCAACAAGCGGACCAGGGCACACGAAGTAAAAACACAATATTCTGACCAAGGACAAAACATCGCCCACTGCAATAAAGGAGAGCCTCAACCCAGGACAACAGGCTCCTCTCCCAGAAGACCAGCACAGGACCCTGCCTACAACACATCCCTAAAGCCTAAATTCTTAAAACTCAGCTGGTTCTGCTGGGATAAGGCCTGGAGGGCACTGCTCTGCACCTGAGAAGGCAGACACACAATCTATAGGCAGTGTGGAAACAACCGTCTCAGACACTTGGCTCAAACATGGGGGGATTATTAAATCTTCTCTGAGTACTTACCTGAGAGGCACTGTGAGAGACCCCTCTCTAGGGACAAAGGATCTGGCTAGTGCCACATCCTTTCCTCTCCCCTCAACATAAACACAGAGCCACCAGCTGTAAGTAGCACAACACAGACACTGGCTCCCTAACCTGCTTACACCAAGTTCCGCATCCCTTGTCAGTCAAGCTTGCCTCAGTCCCAGCACAGCTGACCCCTCTTCCAAAAGACCAGTACCAACCTCTGTCCACAAGATACCTCCCTACCAGAGAGTTGGTAGAGATTTAGGTCAAATGGAAATAGTATCACATCTCACTAAACAATCAGACTGGGCACACCAAGTAAAAAAAACATATTCTAGCCAAGGACAAAACAACGCCCACTGCAGGCAAGGACAGCCTCTGCAGACTAGTAGCCAGAAGGATAGAATGACCACAACACAACAGCATAGCCCATGCAGCACATAACAGAGAGACTCTCTGAAACACCAGACCCTAGGAACTATATGACCTCTTCTTCATAAAGACATTGCTCTCAGGAGCAGGAAATATAATAGACTTTACTGACAGAGAAGACAAAATGCCGAGACAGAGGAATTCATACCAAATAAAACAAGAAGATAAGATCACAGCTAGAGACCTAAGTGAAAAAGATGTAAAATAATCAGTCAGAAATAAAAAATGCAAAAACTGAGATTTGCAACAGACTTACTGTAATGAACACGGCGTGGGAGAAGCAGAGGAACAAATAGATGATTTAGAAAATGAGATTATAAAAAATAATGAAGATGAACAAAAGAGAAAAAATAATTATGATACACAAAAAGAGAGAACTCAGTGGCTCCATCAAATGTAAGAATATTTGTATTTGGGGGAGTTGGGGAGTCCCAGAAGAAGAGAGAAAAGGGGGTAAAAAATTTACCTGGGTAAATTATAGTGGAAAAATTCCCTTATCTTGGAAAGACAACAGACATCCAGATCCAGGAGACACAGAGAACTCCCCCCCCCACAAAGCAGGCCAACACCAAGACATAGTGCAATTAAATTTGAAAAATATAGGGACATCTTAGTGTCTCAGCGATTCAATGTCTGCCTTTGGCTCAGGGCATGATCTCAGGGTCCTGGGATCAAGAACTGCACAGGCTCCCCACGGGAGCATCTCCCTCTACCTATGTCTCTGACTCTCTCTCTGTGTCTTTCACAAATATAACTAAAATCTTTAATAAAAAAAGAAAATATAGTTATAAAGAAAAAAATCTTAAAAGCAGCGAGACAAAAGAAGTTTTTATCTTATAAGAGAAAACCCATAGGGCTAACTCCAGATTTCTTTTTAAAATTTTATTTTATTTTATTTATTCATGATAGGCACACAGTGAGAGAGAGAGAGAGAGGCAGAGACACAGGCAGATGGAGAAGCAGGATCCATGCACTGGGAGCCCTATGTGGGACTCGATCCCGGGTCTCCAGGATCATGCCCTGGGCCAAAGGCAGGCACTAAACTGATGTGCCACCCAGGGATCCCTAACTCCAGATTTCTTAAGAGAAACATGGCCAAAGAAAAGGGATGGAAATTATATATTTAATGTACAGAATGGGAAAAGTCTGCAGACAAGAAAACTCTGGCAAGCAAGGTTATCATTCTGAATAGAAGAAGCAAATAAGAGTTTCCAAGATAAACAAAAATTTAATGAGTTTGTGACCCCTAAACAAAACCTGCAAGAAATAGTAAAGGAGACTGAGTGGAAAGGAAAGACTGAAAATAACAAAACTTAGAAAGGAACAGAGGAAAATCTTCAAAAACAATGACAGAACAAGTACTAAAATAGTGCTTCATATATATCTATCACTCTGAATGTAAATAAACTAAACATTCCAATCAAAAGACATAGGGTGTCAGAAAGAATAAAAAAAAACAAGACCCATATATATGTTGCCTATAAAAGAGTCATATTGGGCCTAAAGAAAACTTCAGATTGAAAGAGAGGAGTTAGAGAAACATTTAACATACAAATGGATATCAAAAGAAAGCTGGAGTAACAAAAGTTATATCTGAGAAACTAGAAGTTAAACCAAAGACCGTAATGAGATGAAGAAGGGCACTATATCATAATAAAGGGGAAAATCCAAGAATATCTATCAATTGTAAATATTTAAGCACTCAACATGGGACCACACAAATTTGTAATACAATAAAAAACATGAAGAAACTTATTGACAGTAATGCAAAAATAATAGGGGACTTTAACATCCAACTTCCAATAATGGACAGATAATCTAAGCAGAATATCAACAAGGAAACAATGGCTTTGAATGACTCAGTGGACCAGATGAACTTTAACAGATATGTTCACAACATTCCATCCTAAAGCAGGAAAATACATTCTTTTCAAGTCCACATGGGATGTTCTCCAGAGTAGATCACATCCTAGGTCACAAATCAGGCCTCCATACATACAAAAAGTTTGAGATCATACCATGTGTATTTCCAGACCACAATAAAACTTCAAGTCAATCACAAGAAAAAAATTGGAAAGACCACAAAAACATGGAGGTAAAGTAACATGTGAATAAAAATGAATGGGTAAACCAGGAAATCAAGGAAGAAATAAAGAAATACATGGAAACAAATGAAAATGGAAATATGACAGTCCAAAAACTTTGGTATGCAGCAAATCTATCCAAACTGGGAAGTATATAGCAATACAGGCCTACCTCAAGAAGCAAGTAAAATCTAGTTAAAAGCCTAACCTCACACTGAAAGGAGCTAAAAGTATAAAGACAAGAGAAGCCTTAAGCCAAAAGAATGAAGGAAATTATAAAATTTAGTGCAGAAAAAAATGATATAGGGACTAAAAAACCAATAGAACACATCAATGAAACCAAGAGCTGGTTCTTTGGAAAAATTATTAAAATTGAACAACTCCTAGACTTATCAACATGAACAGAGAAAAGACCCAAATAAATAATTTCACAAATGAGAGAGATCACAATCAATAGCATATAAATACAATTAGAAGAGAATATTATGAAAAACTATATGCCAAAAATTGGACAATCTGGGAGACATGGATAAATTCGTAGAAACAGTAAACAACAAAAATTGAAGCAAGAAGAAATAGAAAACTTTTTTTTAAAATTTTTTATTTATTTATTATAGTCACAGAGAGAGAGAGGCAGAGACACAGGCAGAGGGAGAAGCAGGCTCCATGCACTGGGAGCCCGACGTGGGATTCGATCCCGGGTCTCCAGGATCGCGCCCCGGGCCAAAGGCAGGTGCTAAACCGCTGCGCCACCCAGGGATCCCAGAAATAGAAAACTTGACCAGATTGATAAACAGCAAAGAAATTGAATCAGCAATCAAAAATCTCCCAATAAATAAAAGTTTTGTGCCAGATGGCTTCACAGATGAATTCTGCCAAACATTTAAAGAAAAGCTCATGACTATTATTCATTCTTAAACTGTTCAAAAAAATAGAAAAAAAAATCTTCCACACTCATTGTATGAGGCCAGAATTACCAACATACCAAAATCAGATAAAGGCATCACTAAAAGAGAGAACTATAGGCAAATATTCTTGATGAATATTCATACAAAAATTGTCAGTAAAATACTAAAGGAACCCTGGGAGGCTCAGCAGTTTAGTGCTGCCTTCATCCCAGGGTGTGATCCTGGAGACCGGGATCAAGTCCCGTGTTGGGCTCCATGCATGAAGCCTGCTTCTCCCTCTGCCTGTGTCTCGGCCTCTCTCTCTCTCTCTCTCTCTCTCTCTCTGTGTGTGTGTGTGTGTGTCTCTCATGAATAAATAAATAAAATCTTTTTTTAAAAATTAAAATAATAACAAACCAAATCCACAATATATTAAAAGACTCATTCACCACAATCAACTGGGATTTACTCCTGGGTTGAGAGGGTGGTTGAATATTCACAAATCAATCAACATGATACAGCACATTAATAAAAGGAAGTATAACAACCACAAGATCCTTCCAAAAGTTGCAGAAAAAGCATTTGAAAAAAAAATCCATTCCTGATTAAAAAAAAACTCAACAAATAAATACAATATACAATGGAATATTATTTATCAATCAAAATAAAATTTTGCTGCTTGCAACAACATGAATGGAGCAAGCATATTACTCTAAGTTAAATCAGTCAGTGATAGAAAAACAAATACCATATGATTTCAGTAGTATGTGGAGTTTAAGAAACAAAGCTATGGAACATAGGAGAAAAGAAGGCAAAGGAAGAAACAGAATCTTAACTATATAGAGAGAACAAACTGAACACTACTGAGTGAGATGGGGGTGAGGGATGGGTTAACTATGTGCTGGGGAATAAGGAAGGCAATAGAGGGAGGGGCAAGATGGCGAAAGAGTAGGGTCCCCAAGTCACCTGTCCCCACCAAATTACCTAGATAACCTTCAAATCATCCTGAAAATCTATGAATTCGGTCTGAGATTTAAAGAGAAAACAGCTGGAATGCTACAGTGAGAAGAGTTTGCGATTCTATCAAGGTAGGAAGACGGGGAAAAAAGAAATAAAGAAACAAAAGGCATCCAAGGGGGAGTGGCCCCGCGAGGAGCCAGGCTGAGGCCGGGGCGAGTGTCCCCAGGACAGGAGAGCACGGTCCTGAGAAGCAAGAGCTTCACCAATCTTCCCGGACAGAAAGGGGCTCACAGGGAGTTAGAGCAGAACCCCAGGAGGGCGGGGATGCCCTCAGGCTCCCTGGGATACTAACAGACACCTGCACCCAGAGGAGAGTGCGCCGAGCTCCCTAAAGGGCTGCAGCGCGCGCACGGCTGGACACAGGAGCAGCTCGGAGGGGCTCAGGCTGTGGCTCCGTGCGGAGGGGGTGCCCCGTCGGGAGCGCAAATCAAACAGCGCAGGCCCGGGAGCACAGGGCGCCAGGGACACAGCCCAGGATCCGGCCTCCCCCCGGACAGGCAGAGGCCAGGAGGCCCCAGGACAGCAAGGACGCTCCTGCCCCGAGCTGAGCAGATCAGCGGCCCCGCCCCCGGAGAATCCAGGCCCCTGCACACGGAGAACTCTGTAGTTACTGCGGGAGCTGAATCCAGGACTCCAGAGCTGGCAGCTGCCACTGTGGTTGTTCCTGCTGGGGCCTCACGGGGTAAACAACCCCCACTGAGCCCTGCACCAGGCAGGGGGTTGAGCAGCTCCCCCAAGTGCTAACACCTGAAAATCAGCACAACAGGCCCCTCCCCCAGAAGGCCAGCTAGACAGAGAAGTTCCAGGGGAAGTCAAGGGACTTAAAGTATACAGAATCAGAACATACTCCCCAGTGTTTTTTTTTTTTTAATTTCTGTTTGCTTCCCCCACCCTTTTTTTCTTTCTGTTTCCTCTATTTTTTTTCTTCCTCTTTTCCTTTTTCTTTTTCTCTTTTCTATCCTTCTTTCTCTCCTCTCTTTTTCTCCTTTTCCCAATACAACTTGTTTTTGGCCACTCTGCATTAGGCAAAATGACTAGAAGAAAAACCTCACCTCAAAAGAAAGAATCAGAAACAGTCCTCTCTCCCAAAGAGTTACAACGATTGGATTACAATTCAATGTCAGAAAGCCAATTCAGAAGCACTATTATAAAGCTACTGGTGGCTCTAGAAAAAAGCATAAAGGACTTGAGAGACTTCATGACTGCAGAATTTAGATCTAATCAGGCAGAAAATAAAAATCAATTGAAGGAGATGCAATCCAAACTAGAAGTACTAACGACAAGGGTTAACGAGGTGGAAGAACCAGTGAGTGACATAGAAGACAAGCTGATGGCAAAGAGGGAAACTGAGGAAAAAAGAGACAAACAATTAAAAGACCATGAGGATAGATTAAGGGAAATAAACAACAGCCTGAGGAAGAAAAACCTACATTTAATTGGTGTTCCTGAGGGCACCGAAAGGGCCAGAGGGCCAAAATATGTATTTGAAAAAATCATAGCTGAAAACTTTCCTAATCTGGGAAGGGAAACAGGCATTCAGATCCAGGAAATAGAGAGATCCCCCCAAAAATCAATAAAAACCATTCAACACCTCGACATTTAATAGTTAAGCTCGCAAAATCCAAAGATAAAGAGAAGATCCTTAAAGCTGCAAGAGACAAGAAATCCCTGAATTTTTTTGGGAGGAGTATTAGGGTAACAGCACAACTCTCCACAGAGACCTGGCAGGCCAGAAAGGGCTGGCAGGATATATTCAGTGTTCTAAATGAGAAAAACATGCAACCAAGAATACTTTATCCAGCAAGGCTCTCATTCAGAATGGAAGGAGAGATAAAGAGCTTCCAAGACAGGCAGGAACTGAAAGAATATGTGACCTCCAAACCAGCTCTGCAAGAAATTTTAAGGGGGACTCTCAAAATTCCCCTTTAAGAAGAAGTCCAATGGAACAATCCACAAAAACAGGGACTGAATAGATATCATGATAACACTAAACACATATCTTTCAATAGTAACGTGAACAGGCTTAATGAACCCATCAAAAGGCGCAGGGTTTCAGACTGGATAAAAAAGCAGGACCCATCTATTTTCTGTCTACAAGAGACTCATTTTAGACGGAAGGACACCTACAGCCTGAAAATAAAAGGTTGGAGAACCATTTACCATTCAAATGGTCCTCAAAAGAAAGCAGGGGTAGCCATCCTTATAACAAATAAACTAAAATTTACCCCGAAGACTGTAGTGAGAGATGAAGAGGGACACTATCTCATACTTAAAGGATCTATCCAACAAGAGGACTCAACAGTCCTTAATATATATGTCCCGCATGTGGGAGCAGCCAAATATATTAATCAATTAATAACCAAAGTTAAGACATACTTAGATAATAATACACTTATACTTGGTGACTTCAATCTAGCGCTTTCTACACTAAATAGGTCTTGTAAACACAACATCTCCATAGAAACGAGAGCTTTAAATGATACACTGGACCAGATGGATTTCACAGATATCTACAGAACTTTACATCCAAACTCAACTGAATACACATTCTTCTCAAGTGCACATGGAACTACCTCCAGAATAGAACACATACTGGGTCACAAATCGGGTCTGAATCGATACCAAAAGATGGCGATTGTCCCCTGCGTATTCTCAGACCATAATGCCTTGAAATTAGAACTAAATAACAACAAGAAGTTTGGAAGGACTTCAAACATGTGGAGGTAAAGGACCATCCTGCTAAAAGATGAAAGGGTCAACCAGGAAATTAAGGAAGAATTAAAAAGATTCATGGAAACTAATGAGAATGATGATACAACTGTTTGAAATATTTGGAATGCAAAAAAAGCAGTACTGAGGGGGAAATACATCGCAATACAAGCATCCATTCAAGAACTGGAAAGAACTCAAATGCAAAAGCTAACCTTACACCTAAAGGAGCTACAGAAAAAACAGCAAATAGATCCTACACCCGGCAGAAGAAGAGAGTTAATAAAGATTTGAGCAGATCTCGCGAAACCGAGACCAGAACTGTGGAACAGATCAACAGAACCAGGAGTTGGTTCTTTGAAATAATTAATAAGATAGATAAACCATTAGCCAGCCTTATTAAAAAGAAGAGAGAGAGAAGACTCAAATTAATAAACTCATGAATGAAAAAGGAGAGATCACTAGCAACACGAAGGAAATATAAACGATTTTAAAAACATATTATGAACAGCTATACGCCAATAAATTAGGCGATCTAGAAAAAAATGGACGTATTTCTGGAAAGCCAAAAACTACCAAAACTGGAACAGGAAGAAATAGAAAACCTGAACATGGCAATAACCAGGGAGGAAATTAAAGTAGTTATCCAAAACCTCCCAAGACACAAAAGTTCAGGGCCAGATGGCTTCCCAGGGGAATTCTATCAAACGTTTAAAGAAGAAACCAGGGATCCATGTGTGGCACAGTGGTTTAGCGCCTGCCTTTGCCCCAGGGCGTGATCCTGGAGACCCGGGATCGAATCCCACGTCGGGCTCCCGGTGCATGGAGCCTGCTTCTCCCTCTGCCTGTGTCTCTGCCTCTCTCTCTCTCTCTGTGTGTGTGACTATCATAAATTAAAAAAAATAAAAAATAAAAAAATAAAGAAGAAACCATACCTATTCTACTAAAGCTGTTTGGAAAGATAGAAAGAGATGGAGTACTTCTAAATGAGTTCTATGAGGCCAGGATCACCTGATTTCCAAAACCAGACAAGAACCCCACCAAAAAAGGAGGATTATAGACCAATATCCCTGATGAACATGGATGCAAAAATTCTCAACAAGATACTAGCCAATAGGATCCAACAATACATTAAGAAAATTATTCACCATGACCACGTCGGATTTATTCCTGGGTCAAAAGGCTGGTTCAACACTTGTAAAACAATCAATGTGATTCATCATATCAGCAAGAGAAAAACCAAGAACTGTATGATCCTCTCATTAGATGCAGAGAAAGCATTTGACAAAATACAGCATCCATTCCTGATCAAAACTCTTCAGAGTGTAGGGATACTGGGAACATTCACAAACATCTTAAAAGCCATCTATGAAAAGCTCATAGCAAGTATCATTCTCAATGGGGAAGCACTGGGAGCCTTTCCCCTAAGATCAGGAACAAGACAGGGAGGTCCACTCTCACCACTGCTATTCAACATAGTACTAGTTGAGGAAGTCCTAGCCTCAGCAATCAGACAAGAAAAAGACATTAAAGGCATTCAAATTGGCAAAGAAGAAGTCAAACTCTCCCTCTTCACTGATGACATGATACTCTACCTAGAAAACCCAAAAGCCTCCACCCAAGATTGCTAGAACTCATACAGCAATTTGGCAGCATGGTAGGATACAAAATCAATGCCCAGAAGTCAGTGGCATTTCTGTACACTAACAATGAGACTGAAGAAAGAGAGAATAAGGAGTCAATCCCATTTACAAATGCACCCAAAAGCATAAGATACCTAGGAATAAACCTAACCAAACAGGTAAAGGCTCTATACCCTAAAAACTATAGAACACTTTTGAACGACATTGAGGAAGACACAAAGAGATGGAAAAATATTCCATGCTCATGGATTGGCAGAATTAATATTGTGAAAATGTCAATGTTACCCAGGGCAATTACACGTTTAATCCAATCCCTATCAAAATACTGTTAACTTTCTTCAGAGAGTTAGAACAAATTATTTTAAGATTTGTGTGGAATCAGAAAAGACCCCAAATAGCCAGGGGAATTTTAAAAAAGAAAACCATAGCTGGGGGCATCACAATGCCAGATTTCAGGTTGTACTACAAAGCTGTGGTCATCAAGACAGTGTGGTACTGGCACAAAAACAGACACATAGATCAATGGAACAGAATACAGAATCCAGAAGCGGACCCTCAACTTTATGGTCAACTAATATTCGATAAACAGGAAAGACTATCCAGTGGAAAAACATAGTCTCTTCAATAAATGGTGCTGGGAAAATTGGACATCCACATGCAGAAGAATGAAACTAGACCACTCTCTTTCACCATACACAAAGATAAACTCAAAATGGATGAAAGATCTAAATTTGAGGCAAGATTCCATCAAAATCCTAGAGTAGAACACAGGCAATACCCTTTTTGAACTCGGCCACAGTAACTTCTTGCAAGGTACTTCCACGAAGTCAAAAGAAACAAAAGGAAAAATGAACCACAAATGTTGGAGAGGATGCAGAGAAAAGGGAACCCTCTTACACTGTTGGTGGAAATGTGAACTGGTGCAGCCACTCTGGAAAACTGTGTGGAGGTTCCTCAAAGAGTTAAAAATAGACCTGCCCTATGACCCAGCAATTGCACTGTTGGGGATTTACCTGAAAGATAACAGATTCAGTGAAACACCAGGACACCTGCACCCCGATGTTTTTAGCAGCAACGTCCACAATAGCCAAACTGTGGAAGGAGCCTCGGTGTCCATCGAAAGATGAATGGATAAAGAAGATGTGGTTTATGTATACAATGGAATATTGCTCAGCCATTAGAAATGACAAATACCCACCATTTGCTTCAACGTGGATGGAACTGGAGGGTATTATGCTGAGTGAAATAAGTCAATCGGAGAAGGACAAACATTATATGGTCTCATTCATTTGGGGAATATAAATAATAGTGAAACGGAATCGAAGGGAAGGGAGAATAAATGGGTAGGAAATATCAGAAAGGGAGACAGAACATAAAGACTCCTAACTCTGGGAAATGAACTAGGGGTGGTGAAAGGGGAGGAGGGCGGGGGGTGGGTGTGAATGGGTGACGGGCACTGAGAGGGGCACTTGACAGGATGAGCACTGGGTGTTATTATGTATATTGGCAAATTGAACACCAATAAAAAATAAATTTATTATTAAAAAAAGGAATGCACTAGCTCTTATGAGTACAGGGTTTTGTATGGACATTTTGAATCACTGAATTATATACCTGATGCTAATTTTACGCCATATGTTAACTAACTAGAATTTAAATAAAAACTTAATAAAAATAATTATAAGACAACCTACAGAGTGGAGCAATCATATTCACATTGTGTATATAAGGGTCTTAAATAGATCAGTCAGCAACAAAAATGCAAATAACTGAATTTAAAAATGGGTATGGAATTTGAATAGATATCTTTCCACATCAGATATACAAATTGTCATTGAGGACATGAAAATTGCTCAACATCATTAGTTAACAGGGCAATGCAATTCAAAACTAAGAGCAGACACCTTTTACCACTTATTAGGATGGCTTCAAAGAATAATAATAATAGTAATAATAATAATAATAATAGTGATAATAATAATAAGTGTTGAGAAGAATGCTGAGTAATTGAAATTATAAATAGTGCTGGTGGAAATGTTAAATCATGAAGATTCTTGAAAATGGAAAGTTCCTAAAAAAAAAAAGAAAGAAAAAAGAAAGTTCCTAAAAATGATAAACATAGTGTTAGCATATGACTCAGCAATTCCATGCATAATTATATAGAAAAGAAAAATAAAAACTTATGCCCACAAAAAAGTTTGTACAAGTGCGCATAGTTAGCAATATTCTCAATTGCTTAAAAGTGGAAATGCACCTATTGTCTATGAATTTGAAAAATAGATAAATTATGGGTTATCTATATAATATTCCACTAAAAATGAAGTAATGATGCACGCTACAACATGGATGAACCTTGAAAACATTCTAAGGAAATTAATCTAGTCACGAAACACCATATTTTGTATGATTCTGTTTATATGAAATGTTCAGAGTAAACATACATAGAGATAGAAAGTAGATTATTGCTTGCCCAGTGCTGTCAGGGAAGTCTAAGGGAATGGACAGTAACGGCTTATGGGTACAAGGTTTCTTTTTAGATTGATGAATATGTTCTAAAATTCAAAGTGCTGACGGTCACATAACTCTGTGAATATATTCAAAACATTGAATTTTGTACTTTAAATTTGTGACTTTTATGTATGCAAGTTGTTATCTCTACAAATCTGCTTAAAATGCTTGCTATGAAATTGTTCTTTGACTTATAAAATTATTATTTAATACTGTAGTAACGTTGAGGTTTATGTGCTGTAATAAGAGCTACCATTTGTGATTTTGAAAATAAAATACTTGCTTAATTAAGTGAATTCAGTTTTAAAATGTGAAAACAATCAGTTAAAGTTTTTATTTCTGTATAGCCCCAATAATTTAATTTTGCTTTAGTTTTCTTTGCTTGAGGAGATATACCTAGAAAAATGTTGCTAAGGTTCATGTCAAAGAAATTGCAGCCTGTTTTCTTCTAGGGAATTTATGTTTTCAGGTCTCACATTTAAGTCTTTAATCCATTGTCAGTTTATTTTTTGTATAGTATAAGACAGGGTCCAGTTTCATTCTTTTGCTTGTTACCGTCCAGTTTACCTAACACCTTTTCTTGAAGAGTATTTCCAATTGCATACTCTTGGCTTCATAGATTAATTGAACGTAGAACCTGGTCTTTTTTTTTTCTTGTTCTGGACTCTATTCTGTTTTACTGATCTATTTGTCTATTTTTGTGCCAATATCAAACCATTTTGATTATTACAGTTTTGTTGTGTATCTTGAAATCTAGGATAGTAATACTTAAGTTTTGTTCTTTTTCTTTTTTTTTAATTTTTAAAAAATTTTTTATTTATTTATGATAGTCACAGAGAGACAGAGAGAGAGAGAGGCAGAGACACAGGCAGAGGGAGAAGCAGGCTCCATGCACCGGGAGCCCGATGTGGGACTCGATCCTGGGTCTCCAGAATCGCGCCCTGGGCCAAAGGCAGGCGCCTAACCACTGCGCCACCCAGGGATCCCAGTTTTGTTCTTTTTCAAGATTGTTCTTACTATTGGGGGCTTTTCATGTTTCCATACACAGATTAGGATTATTTATTTGTCATGTAAAATATATTGGTGTTTTGATAAAGATTGCATTAAATCTGTAGACTCTTTGGGTTGTATGGACTTTTTAACAATATTTATTCCTCCAGTTTATGAGCATGGAATACCTTTCCATTTTCATTTCATTTTCAAATTATTTTATTAATGTTTTATAGTTTTAAAGTAAAAATATGTCACCTCCTAGATCACATGGATTCCACTGTATTTTTCTTTTGAGTGCAATTGTACATGTGATTGTTTTCTTAATTACAGTTTCTGCTACTTATTTATTAGTGTATAAAATTCAACAAATGTCTACATATTACTTATATACTGAGAAAGTGTATTCACTGAATACATTTATCCATTCTTAAACATTTTGATGTATTTTTTCATTAGTTTTTATTAAAGTTCAAATTGCCAACATACAATATAACACTCAGTGCTCATCCCATTAAAGGCCTTCCTCAGTGCCTGTCATAGAGTTACCCCAATCCCCCACCCACCTCCCCTTCTGCAACCCTTTGTTCATTTCCCAGAATGAGGACCCTCTCATAGTTTGTCTCACTCTCTAATTTTTCCCACTCATTTCCCATCCTTTCCCTTATCATTCTTTCACTGTATCTCTTATCCTCCGTATGAATGAAACCATATGATGATTGTCCTTCTCTGATTGACTTACTTCACTCATCATAATACCCTCCAGTTCCATCAACATTAAAGCAAATGGTGGGTATTCATCCTTTCTGATGACTGAGTAATATTCCACTCTATGTATATACCATATCTTCTTTACACATTCATCTGTCGAAGGACATCTTGGTTCATTCCACAGTTTGGCTATTGTGGACATTGCTGCTATGAACATTGGGGTGCAGGTGTCCCAGCATTTTACTGCATCTATATCTTTGGGGTAATTACCCAGTAGTGCAATTGCGGGGTCATAAGGTAGCTCTATTTTTAACTTTTTGAGGAAACTCCACACTGTTTTCCAGACTGGCTGTACCAATTTGCATCCCCACCAACAGTGTAAGAGTGTTCCCTTTCTCCACATCCTCTCCACAATTTGATGTTTCCTGTCTTGTTAATTTTTGCCATTCTTGCTGGTATGAGGTGGTATCTTGTAGTTTTGATTTGTATTTCCCTAATGGCAAGTGATGCAGAGCATTTTATCAGTGCTTGTAGGCCATGTGGATGTGTTCTTTTGAGAAATTTCTGTTCATTTTTTCTGCCCATTTCATAATTGGATTGTTTGTTTCTTGGGTGTTGAGTTTCATAAGTTCTTTATAGATCTTGGAAACTAGCCCTTTATCTGATACGTCATTTGCAAATATCTTCTCCCATTCTGTAGGTTGTCTTTTAGTTTTCTTGACCGTTTCTTTTGCTGTGCAGAAGCTTTTATCCTGATGAAGTCCCAATAGTTCATTTTTGCTTTTGTTTCCTTTGCCTTGATAGATGTATCTTGCAAGAAATTGCAGTGGTCAAGTTCAAAAAGGGTGTTGCCTGTGCTCTCTTCTGGATTTTGATGGATCCTTGTCTCACATTGAGAACTTTCATCCATTTTGAGTTTATCTTTGTGTATGGTCTAAGAGAATGGTCTAGTTTCATTCTTCTGTATGTGGCCGCCCAATTTTCCCAGCACCATTTATTAAAGATACTGTCCTTTTTTCCAGTGAATATTCTTTCCTGCTTTGTCGAATATTAGTTGACCATAGAGATGAGGGCCAATTTCTGGGTTCTCTATTCTGTTCCATTGATCTATGTGTCTGTTTTTGTGCCAGTACCACGCTGTCTTCATGATCACAGCTTGAAATCTGGCATTGTGATGCCCCCGGCACTTGTTTTCTTTTTCAAAATTCCTCTGGCTATTCAGGGACTTTTATGATTCCATACAAACCTTAAGGTGATTTGTTCCAACTATGTGAAGAAAGTACATGGTATTTCAATAGGGATTGCATTGAACGTGTAAATTGCTCTGATAGCATTGACATTTTCACAAAATTTATTCTTCCAATCCATGAACATGGAATGTTTTTCTATTTTTCTGTCATCCTCATTTTCTTTCAGACGTGTTCTGTAGTTTTTAGGGTATAGATAGTTTGCCACTTTGGTTAGGTTTATTCCTAGGTATTTTATGTTTTTGGGAACAATTTTAAATGGGATTTACTCCTTAATTTCTTCAGTCTCATTGTTAGTGTTTAGAAATGCCACTAATTTTGTGCATTGATTTTGTATCCTGCTTCATTGCTGAATTGCTGTATGAGTTCTAGCAATCTTGTGGTGAAGTCTTTGGTTTTGTGCCCTGGCCTTCTTCTGTGCTTCCTTTTACCTGACCCCTGCAGGCTGCCTTCATGTCATCTACGAAGAGGGAGAGTTTGACTTCTTCTTTGCCAATTTGAATGCATCGTTTTTCTTTTTGTTATTTCATTGTTGAGGCTAGGACATCTAGTACTATGTTGAATAACAGTGGTGAGCGTGGCCATTCTTGTCGTGTCCCTCATCTTAAGGGAAAGGTTCTCAGTTATTCTCCATTGTGAATGATATTGCTCTGGGTTTATCATAAATGTCTTTTAAGATATTGAGGAATGTTCTCTGTCTACCTACACTGAGAATATATATTCAGGAATGGATGCTGTATTTGGTGAAATGCATTCTCTGCATCTATTGAGAGGATCAATCATATATTCAATCATATGGTTCTTGTTTTTTCTCTTGTTGATATGATCTATCACGTTGATTGTTTTACGAGTGTGGAACCACCTTTAAGGGATAAATCCCACTTGGTCATGGTAAATAACCTTATTAATGTACTGCTGGATCCTATTGGCTAGAACCTTGGTGAGAATTTTTGCATCCTTGTTCATTAGGGATATGTCTATAATTCTCCTTTTTGGTGTGGTTTTTGTTTGGTTTTGAAACCAAGGTAATTTCAGCCTTATAAAATGAGTTTAGAAGTATTCTGTCACTTTCTATCCTGTGGCACAGAGTTGGTAGAAAGGTCTTATTTTTTCTTTAAACATTTGCTAGATGTCCCCTGGGAAGCCATCTACTTTGGCCTTTTTTGCCTTGGGAAGTTTTTCATGATAGTTTCAATTTCCTTACTTGTTACTGGCCAGTTCAGGTTTTCTATTTCTTCCCGCTCCAGTTTTGATAATTTGTGGTTTTCTAGAAATGCATCCATTTTCTATATGGCCTAATTTGTTGGCATATAGCTGCTCATAATACATTTTTAAAATTGTTTGTGTTTCCTTGGTATTGGTTGTGATCTCTGTTCTTTCATTCATGATTTTATTAATTTGAGTCTAGGGGTTTATCTAACTTATCAATTTTTTCAAAGAACCAACTCCTGGTTTTGGTGATCTGTTCTACAGTTCTTCTGGTCTCTATTTCATTGAGTTCTGCTTGAATCTTCATTATCTCTCTTCTTCTGCTTGGTGTAGTCTTTTATTACTGTTTTTTTCTCCAATTCCTTTAGGTAAAAATTTAGCTTCTGCATTTGAGGTTTTTCCAAAGTATTGTGATGTATCAATGTATTTCCCTCTCAGGTCTGCTTTTGCTGTATCCCAAAGATCTTGAACGGTTGTATCTTCATCTTCATTAGTTTCCATGAATCTTTTTAATTCTTCTCTAATTTCCTGGTTGAAACATTCATCTTTTAGTAGGATGATCTTTAACCTCCATGTGTTTGAATTTCTTCCAAATTTCTTCTGTGATTGAGTTCTTTTTTCAAAGTATTGCTGTCTGAAAATATGCAGAGGGCAATCTCAATATTTTCTTATTGGTTGAGACCTGATTTGTGACCCACTATGTGGTCTATTCTGGAGAAAATTCCATGTGCACTTGAGAATAATATGTATTCAGTTGTATTCTGTTGGAAAATTCTGTATGTATCTGTGAAGTTTATTTGGTCTAGTGTATCATTTAAAGCCCTCCTTTCTTTGGTGATGTTCTGCTTAGAAGATCTGTTATTTGCTAAAAGTGCCATGTTGAGGTTTCCTGCTTTTGGTGTATTATTATCTAAGTATCTCTTTACTTTGTTTATTAATTGATTGACATACTTGGCAGCTCCTGCATTAGGGGCATAAATATTCATGATTGTTGGGTGTTCTAGTTGGATATACCCTTTAAGTATGATGAAGTGTCCCTCTTCATCTCTTACTACAGTCTTTGGGATAAACTTTAATTTATCTGATATGAGGATGGCTAACCCAACTTACTTTTGAGGACTATTTGAGTGATAAATGGTTCTCCACTCCTTCATTTTCAGGATAGAGGTGTTCTTAGTCTAAAATGAGTCTCCTGTAGACAGTAAATAGATGGGCTTTGCTTTTTTATCCACCCTAAAACCCTGCGTCTTTTGACAGGACCATTTAGCCCATTCACATTAAGAGTAACAATTGAAAGGTATAAATTTAGTGTCATCATATTACCTATTCAGTCCCTGTTTTTGTGGATTGTTTCGTTGGGCCCCCTATTTCTTTTACAGGGTCCTCTTTAATATGTGTTTCAGATTCATTTTTGTAGTCACATATTCTGTCAGTTTCTGCCTATCCCGGAAGCTCTTTATCTCTCCTTCTTCTTCTTTTTTTTGAATAACTTTTTCTTTAGATTTTATTTATTTATTCATGAGAGACACAGAGAGGGGAGAGAGAGAGAGAGAGAGAGGCAGAGACATTGGCAGAGAGAGAAGCAGGCTCCTCAAAGGAAGCCTGATGTGGGACTCGATCCTGGGACTCCAGGATCATGCCCTGAGCTGAAGGCAGACACTTAACTGCTGAGCCACCCAGGCATCCCATTCTTTTCTTTTTTTTTAAAGATTTAATTTATTTATTCATGAGAGGCACAGAGAAGAGAGAGGCTGAGACACCAAGGCAGAGGGAGTAGCAGGCTTCCCTCAAGGAGCCCAATATGGGACTCTATCTCAGAATCCAGGATCCTGACCTGAGCCAAAGGCAGATGCTTAACTGCTGAGCCACCCAGGCATCCCTTTACCTCTCCTTCTATTCTGAATGACCTTGTGGCTGGATAAAGTATTCTTGGTCACATTTTCTTCTCATTTAGTACCCTGTATATATCTTGCCAGCCCTTCTGACCTGCCAGGTCTCTGTAGAGACGGTTGCTTTTGATCTGATATTTCTTCCCACATACCTTAAGAATCTCATAATTCACACTGCTTTAAGAATTTTCTCTTTTTCTTTGAAATTTGCAAGTTTCACTATTAAGTATCAAGGTGTCGAATGGTTTTTATTGATTTGGGGGGTCCTGCCTATATCTTGGAGTTGAATGCCTGTTTCCTTCCCAAGAATTGGGAAGTTCTCAGCTATGATTTGTTCAAATATACTTTGTGGTTCTCTCTCTCTCTCAGCCTCTTCTGGTATACTAATTAGACATTTATTCTTCCTTCTAAAGCTATCATTTATTTCCCTAAGCCTTTCCTCATGAGTTCTTAATTGTTTTTTTCTTTTTTTCATCAGCTTTCTTCCTTACCATAAACTTGTCTTCTATGTCACTTACTTTCTCTTCCACCTCCTTGACCCTCGCAGTTAGAACATCCAGTTTGGATTGCATCTCATTTAATCTATTTTTAATTTTGTACTGATTAAGTCACAATTCTACAGTAACAAAGTCTCTAGAGTCCTTTGTGGTGTATGTTTAAGGATTTTCTATATATAGTGTCAGGTCATCTGCTAATGGTGAAAGTTTTACTATTTTTCTTACAAATATGTAAGCTTGTTTTTTGTTTGTTTTTCACTTCTTGACTGCTGTGGCTAGGACTTCCAGCAATCTGATGAATAGAAGTGGTGAGAGTGGACATCCTTGTTTTGTTCCTGATCTTAGAGGGAAAAGTCTTTTTACACCATTGAGTATGGTGTTAGCTGTGTGTATTTCATATATGGCCTTTATTATGTTGAGGTGTGTTCCCTCCAATCCTACTTTGTTATCATGGTTTTATTATGAGTGGATATTGTACTTAGTCAATGTGTTCTAAGAATCTATTGATGTGTCATGCTGATTGATTTGCAAACATTGAACCAAATTTGTGTGCCTGGAGTAAATCCCACTTGATTTTAATGAATGATTTAAAATTTATTTTTAGATTTTATTTGCTAATATTTGGAGGGTGATTCTTGTATCTATATTCGTCAAAGATATTGGCTCATAGTTTTTTTTTTTCTTTGTAGTGCCTTTATTTGGTTTTGCTATCAAGTTAATGCTGGCTTCATATAATGAATTTAGAAGCTTTCTTTACTCTTGTATTTATTTAAGATTTTATTTAAATTCAAGTTAAGTAACATATATTGTATTATCAGTTTCAGGGATAGAATTTGTGATTCGTCATGTGCATATGACATCCAGTGCTCATTACAACAAGTGCCTTTGTTAATGACCATCATACATTTAAACCACCCCCACACCCACATACCCTCCAACAGCCCTCAGTTTGTTCCCTATAATTAAGAGTTTCCTGTGATTTGCCTCCTTCTTTGTTTTTACATTATTTTGTTTTTCCTTCTTTTCCCTCATGTTCATCTCTTTTAGGAATAGGTATTTCCTTTTCTTTAAATGTTTAGCAAAATTTACCTGTGAAGCCATCTGGTTCTGGACTTTTGTTTGTTGGTAGTTCCTTTGATTACTAAATAAACTTCCTTGCTAGCAATCAGTCTCTGCAAATTTTCTATTGCTTTGTGATCCAGTTACTGAAATATTTTTCTGTTTCTATTAATTTACCCATTTTTTCTATGTTGTCAGTTTGATGGTATATCATTTTTTTCATAGTATCTTTTATAAATCTTTTGTGTTTCTGTGATATTTGTGGTTATTTCTCTTCATTCATTTCTCATTTTATTTGAGTCCTCTATTGTTTTTATGAGACTCTGGCTAAGTTTTACTGGTTTTCTTGACCTTTTCAACAAAACAGCTCCTGGTTTCATTGGTCTGTTCTATTTCATTTAATATCTATTTCTGTTCTCATATGTATTATATATTTCCTCCTTTTACTGGATTTGGGCTTTGTTGTTCCTTTTTTTCCCCAGCTCCTTTAGATGTAAAGTTAGGTTGTTTGAGATATCTCTTGCTTTTTGAGTAAGCCTTGTATTACTATAATTTTTTTCAATCAGAACAACTTATGCCGTGTCCCAAAGACCTTGGACCATTGTGGTTTTATTTTCCTTTGTCTTGATGTATTTTTTGATTTCCCTTTTGATTCTTGGTTGACCCATTTGTTTTTTAGTAGCATAGTTTTAGTTTCCATGTATTTGGGATTTTTTTAAGATTTTATTTATTTATTCATGAGAGACACACAGAGAGAGGCAGAGACATAAGCAGAGGGAGAAGCAGAGTCCCTGCAGTGAGCCTGATGTGGGACTTGATCCCAGGATCCAAGGATCAAGACCTGATCCAAGGGCAGATGCTCAACCACTGAGCCACCCAGGCATCCCATAGCTTCCATGTATTTGTGTTCTTTCCAGATTTTGTCTTCTGATTGATTTTTAGTTTCACATAATTTTCATCAAAAATATGCACACTATAATCTCAATCTTTTTTAATTTATTGAAACTTGTTTTGTGACCTAGCATGTTCTGGAGAATGTTCCATGTGCCCTTAAAAATAATGTGTATTCTCCTGGTATGGGATGGGATGCTTTACGTATAACTGTTATGTCCAGCTGTTCCAATGTGCCACTCAAAGGCACTGTTTTCTTGTTGATTTTGTTTGGATAATCCATCCATTCATGTAAATTTTGTGTTAAAATCCTATACTCATATTGTATTACTATTAACGTATGTCTTTGTGTTTGTTAATAGTTGCTTTATGTACTTAGTTGCTCCCTTACTTGGTGCACAAATATTTGCATTTGTTATAGCTTCTTGTTTAATTGTTCTCTTTATCATTACATGGTGTCCTCCATTGTTTCTTTTTTTTATTTTTTTCCTCCGTTGTTTCTTAATACAGTTTTTGTTTTATAGTTTTTATTGTCTGATATAAGTATTGCTACCTTTGCTTTTTGTTTGTTTCCATTTGCATGGTAAATTTTTTTTCTTAACATTCAAGTATCATGTGCCTTTAAGTCTGAGGTAAATCTCTTGTAGACAATGTATCAGTGGGTCCTATTGTTTTATCCATTCACTCACCCTTTATCTTTTGATTGGAACATACAGTCTGTTTCTATTCAAAGTGATTATTGATAAGTATGCACTTATTCTCATTTTATTACTTATATTGTGGTTCTCTGTTACTTTCTTCTCTCCTCTTTCCTTGTGATTTAATTCCTTTCCTTAGTGATATATTTCAACTGTTTTCATTTTTATTTTTTGTGTACATATTACAGGTTTTTGATTTGTAAACATTAGGCTCACATAAAAGATTTTATGCCAATAACAGTCCATATTAATGTGAAAGTTGTCTAAGTTTGAGCCCAGTGTAAAAGAAACTTAGGTTTACTTTCCTACACCCATGTTTTCTTTATATGACATACTTTACAACCTTTGGTTGTGTAAATCTTATGATTCATTTGTAAAATAAATATGTCATATAATTTATTTTTACTGCTTTTGTATTTTAACTCTAGTTTTCTAAGTGTTTATTCTACTATTTTTAGTATGTCTTAATTAACTGTGATTTTTTTCTTTCATAACTTCCTTATGATTTTGGACTTTTCACTCCAAAAATTCCCCTTATCATTTCTCATAAGACTGGATTAGTGGTAATGAACTTCTTTAAGTTTTGCTTGAAAAACTCTTTATCTCTCCTTCTATTCTGAATGATAACCTTGATGGGTAAAGTATTTCTTTTTCTTTCCAGCATTTTGAATAGAGCATTCCACTCCCCTCTGGACTGCAACATTTATGTTGAAAAAACTGCTGATAGCCTTATGAGTTTTCCCTTATGTGTAACTTTTTTATTTAAATTCAATTTAATTAACATATAGCATATTATTAGTTTCATGAGTAGAATAAGTGATTTATTGGTTGCATACAATATCCAGTGCTCATTACATCAAATGCCCTCCATAATGTCAATCAGCCAATTACACCTTACCCCACCAACCTCCCCTCTAGCAACTTTCAATTTGTTTCTGACAGTTACCAGTCCAATAGTTTCCCTCCATCTCTGTTTTTCTTATTTTAATTTTCCTGTCTCTTATGTGCATCTGTTTTGTTTCTTAAATTACACATATGAGTGAAAATATATGGCATTTGTATTTCTCTGACTGACTTATTTTGCTTAGCATAATACCCTCTAGCTCCATCCACAGTGCTGCAAATGGCAAGATTTCATTTGTTTTCATTTCTTAGTAAAATTCCACTATATATTTTTTATTCATACCACAATCTTTATCCATTCACATGTTTTTTTCTTTTTTTTAAAATTTCACTTATTTATTCATGAGAGACACATAGAGAAAGAGAGAGGCAGAGACACAGGCAGAGGGATAAGCAGGCTCCATGCAGGGAGCCTGACATGAGACTCGATCCCGGGTCTTCAGGATCATGACCTGAGCCAAAGGCAGCACTAAACTGCTGAGCCACCCAGGCTGCCCTATCCATTCATATGTTGATGGACATCTGGGTTCTTTGCATAGTTTAGCTATTACAGACATTACAACCATCAATATTGGGGTGCAAGTCACCAGGATGACTCAGCGGTTGAGCATCTGCCTTCAGCTCAGGTTCTGATCCCAGGATCTGGGATCCAGTCCTGCATCGGCCTCCTTGTGGGAAGCCTGCTTCTCCGTCCGCCTATGTCTCTGCCTCTCTCTGTCTCTGTCTCTGTCTCTCTCTCTCTAAAACTTCCATGAATAAATAAATAACATTTTTAAAAATAATTTTACGGGGGTAGGGCAAAGGTAGGCAGAGGAGTAGGGGTCCTCAACTCACCTGGCACCACCAAATTATCTAGAATACTTTCAAACCATCTTGAAAACCTATGAATTTGACATGAGATTTAAACAGAGAACAGCTGGAATGATAAAGAGAGAAGGGTTTTCACTTCCAACAAGATAAGAAGGTGGAAAATAAAATAAAAAAGAATCAAGTGAGGGAGGGGGCCCACAAGGAACCTGGCTAAGGCCTGTGGCAAGAGCCTCTAGGACAGGAAAGCCCAACCCAGGAGAAGCAGGGACTTTAAAAAATCTGCACTGCATTCTTCCGGAACAGAAAGACACATAACAGGGAAATTGAGAAGAATCGCAGAAGGGGCAGTAGAGCCTTCAGTTTCCCAGAGTCACTAATAGAGGAAGGGGAAAGCACACCACAGAATGTGGTCCGATCTCCATAAAGGGCTGGAGCGTGCACCCGGTAGGGCACCTGGGAGAAGCTGGTCGGTCAGGCAGAGGCTCTGGATGGAGGGGTCTGTGCCCTGCTGCCTTTGGGAGTGGCCTCAGGAGTGAGATGACAGCAACACAGGCCCTGGAACCTAGGGTAGCCAGCAGACAGAGCCCATGATCCTACACTCCCCCGGGACAGGAGGAGGCGGGGAGGGCACAGGACAGTGAGGACTCTCCTGATGCCAGGCGCCCCCAAGCTGTGCATATCAGTGCACCCCCAAATGCTGGCCTGGGAAAATCTAGGCCAGAGTGGACTGAGAGACTGCATTAGTTACTGCGGGGAGCTGACTCCATGGCTTGAGACCTGGCCGCCACCAGTGTTGTTGTTCCTCCTAGTCTCACCACCTGCCTGGGAGAGGGTGGCCCCCAGGGAACAGAGGCTTCACAGGATAAACAGCTCTCACTGAGCCCAGAACCCAGCGGGGTACAGGGCATCTCCCCCAGATACACACACCTGAGAGTCAGCACATCAGGCCCCTCCCCTGGAAGACAAGCTAGAAGGACAGGGAAAGAGCAAGTTCTTAACCAAGAAGCACTGGAAAACTCCAGGGGAAGTTGAGGGATTTACAGTATATAGAACCAGAGGGTACCCCTCCTATTTTTTTCTTCCTCTTTCCAGTACAACACGTTTTTATATCAGACAATATATGTCCTTTTTTTTCTCTTTTCCCACCTTAACTACAATATTTTACCACCTCTTCAGTTTTAATATTCTCACTTTTTGACTTTCACATTTCTACAATTACAGGTCCTAGATATATTTTCCACTTCTAGATTCCCTTCAACATACTCAACTTAATTTTGGGAGATATACAAGATATGTTTTTTAGGGGGGGGGTTGTTTTGTGTTTTTTGTTATTTCTGACTCATTTTGTTCTAGAATGGCTGAAGTTAATACCTTCTAAAACGTGAACAGCATGCACCCAGAACCAAGAGTTATACCATGCTGGTTCATTCTGTGAGATTCCTCATTCCCATTCTGAACCCCTTTTATCTCATTTATGTTTTCGTGGTCAATGTTGGGGGCTTTTACAAGTATTTCTGGTTTATATAAATTTGGGACAGAGCATCTTCTAAAATACAGAACTTAATACACTCAGAACCAAGAGGATCACCCTCTAGAACTCCACAGGCTACATTCTCCCTCCACTACAACTTCCTCATGACCACCATCTCCCAGTCCCTGCCCACTTTTTCTCTTTTTTTCCCTACTTCTTTGGGATTCTTGGCCTTTTATTTTTTATTACTTTGTTTTAAAATGTGTTTTTCACTTTAGTGGTCCTTTTGTTTTATTTCCTTCTGATCTTCATTTTCAATTTCTGGTCTCTGACCTCAGCAGAATTATCTAGGGTGAAATTTACTTAGGTTGTGTTTGATATTCTTGACTCAAACCACTCATACAGCTAGTCTGCACTGAGAAAAATGACTAGAAAGAAGAACTCACCACACAAAAAAGAATCAGAAACAGTACTCTCTGCAAGAGAGTTACAAATTTGGACTACAATTCAAAGTCAAAAAGCCAATTCAGAAGCACAATTATAAGCTACTGTTGGCTCTGGAGAAAAGCATAAAGGAAACAAGACACTTATTAACTGCTGACTTTAGATCTAATCAGGCTGAAATTAAAAATAAATTAAATGAGATGCAATACAAACTGGAGGTCCAAACGACATGGGTTAATAAGGTAGAAGAAAGAGTGAGTGACACAGAAGAGAAGTTGATGGCAAGGAAGGAGGCTGAGGAAGAAAGAGGAAAAAACAATTAAAAGACCATGAGGAAAGGTTAAGGAAAATAAATGACAGCCTTAGAAGGAAAAATCTGCATATAATTGTGGTTCCAGAGACCGCTGAGAGGGACAGAAGACCAGAAAGAATATTTGTACAAATTATAACTGAGAACATCCCTAATTTTGAGAGGGAAACAGGGATTCAGGTCCAGGAGACAAAGAATTCCCCTACAAAAATCAATAAAAAAACATTAAACACCTTGACAATTAATAGTGAAACATGCAGATTCCAAAGGTAAAGAGAAAATCCTTATCAGCAAGAGACAAGAGATCCCTAACTTATATGGGGATAAGTGTTAGTTTAACAGCAGACCTCTCCACAAAGACCTCACAGGCCAGAAATGGCTGGCAGCATACATTCAGGGTCCTAAATACGAAGAACTTGCAACCAAGAATACTTTATCGAGTAAGGCTCTCATTCAGAATAGAATAAGAGATAAAGACCTTCTGAGAGAGGCAGAAACTAAAAGAATATGTGACCACCAAAGCAGCTCTGCAAGAAATATTATGTGGAACCCTGTAAAAGGAAGAGGAAGCCCAAAAAAATAATCCACAAAAGAGACACTGAATACGTAATACACTGACACTAAATACATATCTTTGAATACAACTCTGAATGTGAATGTGTTTAATGATCCAAACAAAACACTCAAGGTTTCAGACTGGATAAAAATGCAAGACCCATCTCTTTGCTGCCTACAAGAGTTTAGACCTAAGAACACCTACAGCCTGAAAATGAAAGGATGGAGAACCAGTTACAATTCAAATGGTCCTCGAGAAAGCTGGGGTAGCAATTCTCATATCAGATAAATTAAAGTTTATTCCAAAGACTGTAGTAAGAGATTAAGAGGGACACTATATCATACTTAAAGTGTCTGTCCAACAAGAGGACCTAAAAACCATGAATATGTATGCCTCTAATGTGGCAGCTGCCAAGAATATCAATCAGTTAATAACCAAAGTAAAGACATACTTAGATATTAATACACTCACAGTAGGGGACTTCAGACGGCACTTTCTGCAAATGAGAGATGTTGTAAGCACAACAACTGCAAAGAAACAAGAGCTTTAAATGATACTCTACACCAGATGGATTTCACAGATTATATACAGAACTTTGCATCCAAACACAACTGAATACACATTCTTCTCAATTGCACATGGAACTTTCTCCAAAATAGACCACATACTGGGTCACACATCAGGTCTCAACAGATAGGAAAAAATTGGGACTCTCCCTCGCATATTTTCAGACCATAATGCTTTGAAACTTGAACTCAATAACCAGAAGAAATTTGGAAGAAACTCAAACACGTGGAGGTTACAGACCATCCTGTTAAAAGATGAAAGGGTAAATCAGGAAATTAGAGAAGAATTAAAAAGATTCATGGAAACTAAAGAAAATGAAGCACAACCATTCAAAATCTTGGGATACAGCAAAAGCAGTCCTAAGAGGGAAATATGTCGCAATACAAGCATCTCTCAAAAATTGGAAAAAACTCAAATATACAACCTAACCCTGCACCTAAAGGAACTGGAGAAAAAACAGCAAATAAAACCTACACCAAACAGAAGAGAGTTAATAAAGATTTGAGCAAAACTCAATGTAATACATAACAAAAGAGCTGTAGAACAGATCAACAAAACCAGGAGTTGGTTCTTTGATAGAATTAATATGATAAATAAATCATTAGCCAGGCTTATGAAAAACAAACGAGAAAGGACTCAAATTAATAAAATCATGAATGAAAAAGCAGAGATCACAACTAATACCAAGGAAATAAAAATGATTTTTAAAAAGTATTATGAAGAGCAATACTCCAATAAATTAGTCAATCTAGAAGAAATGGATGCATTACTGGAAAGCCACAACCTACCAAAAGTTGAACAGGAAAATATGCTGAACCTCACCAGGCAAATAACCAGGGAGGAAATTGAAGCAGTCATCTTAAACCCCCCAAGACATAAAAGTCCAGGGTGAGATGGCTTCCCAGGGGAATTCTATCCAACATTTAAAGAAGAAACAATACTTATTCTACTAAAGATGTTCAGAAAGATAGAAAGAGATGGAGTACTTCCAAACTCGTTCTATGATTCCAGCATCACCTTAATTCCACAAAAAGACAAATTTATCCCAAAAAAAGTAGAATTATATACCATTATCACTGATGAACACTGATGCAAAAGTTCTCAACAATAGCCAATAGTATCCAACAGTACATTAAGAAGATTATTCACCATGACCCAGCAGGATTTATCCCCGGGATGCAAAGAAGTTTCAACACTCATAAAGCAATCAACGTGACAGATCTTATCAACAAGAGAAAAACAAGAACCATATGATCCTCTCAAGAGATGCAGAGAATACATATGCCAAAACACAGCATCCATTCCTACTCAAAACTCTTCAGATTATAGGGATAGAGGGAACATTCCTCAACATCTTAAAAGCCATCTATAAAAAGCCCACAAGTATCATTCTCACTGGGGAAACACTGAGAGCATTTCCCCTAAGATCAGGAACAATACAGGGATGTCCATTCTCACCACTGCTATTCCACATAATACTAGAAGTCCTAGCCTCAGCAATCAGGCAACAAAAAGAAATAAAAGCCATTCCAATTGGCAAAGAAGAAGTCAAACTCTCCCTCTTCACAGATGACATGATACTCTACATAGAAAACCCAAAAGACTCTACCCCAAGATTGCTAGAACTCATATAGCAATTCAGCAGTGTGGCAGGATACAAAATCAATGCACAGAAGTCAGTGGAATTTCTATACACTAACAATGAGACTGAAGAAAGAGAAATTAAGGAATCAATCCCATTGACAATTGCACCCCAAACCATAAGATACCTAAGAATAAACCTAACCAAAGAGGTAAAGGCTCTATACAGAACACTTCTGAAAGAAATTTAGGAAGACACAAAGAGATGGAAAAATATTCCATGCTCATGGAGTGGAAGAAGTAATATTATGTAAACGTCAATGATCCCCAGGGCAATTTACACGTTTAAGGCAATCCCTATCAAAATATCATAGACTTTCTTCAGAGATTTGGAACCAGTCATCTTAAGATTTGTGTGGAATCAGAAAAGACCCCAAATAGCCAGGGAAATATTGAAATGGAAAACCATAGCTGGGGGCATCACAATGCCAGATTTTGTGCTGTACCACAAAGCTGGGGTCATCAAGACAGTGTGGTACTCGCACAAAAACAGACAGATAGATCTATGGAACAGAATAGAGAACCCAGAAATGGGCCCTCAACTTTATGGTTAACTAATATTCGACAAAGGAGGAAAGACTATCCACTGCAAAAATGACAGTCTCTTCAATAAATGGTGCTGGGTAAATTGGACAACCACGTGCAGTAGAATTAAACTAGACCATTCTCTTACACCATACACAACGATAAACTCATTAATGGATGAAAGATCTAAATGTGAGACAAGAATCCATCAAAATACTAGAGGAGAACACAGGCAACACCGTGTTTGAACCTGGCCACAGCAACTTCTTGCAAGATACATCCATGAAGGCAAGAGAAACAAAAGCAGAAATGAATTATTGGGACTTCATCAAGATAAGAAACTTATGCACAGCAAAAGAAACAGTCAACAAAACTAAAAGACAACCTACAGAATTGGAGAAAATATTTGCAAATGACCTATCAGATAAAGGACTAGAATCCAAGATCTATAAAAAACTTGTTAAACTCAACAGCAAACAAACAAGCAATCCAATCATGAAATTGGCAAAAGACATGAACAGAAATTTCACAGAGGAAGACATAGACATAGCCTATAAGCACATGAGAAAATCTCCACTTCTCTGGATACAGGAAAATAAAAATCAAAACCACAATGAGATACCACCTCACACCAGTGAGAATGGGGAAAATTAACAAGACAGGAAAGAACAAATGTTGGAGAGGATGTGGAGAAAGGGGAACCCTCTTACACTGTTGGTGGGAATGTGAACTGGTACAGCCACTCTGGAAAACTGTGTTCCTCAAAGAGTTAAAAATATATCTGCCTTACGACCCAGCAATTGCACTGTTGGGGATTTACCCCAAAGATACAGATGAAGTGAAACGCCGGGCCACCTGCACCCCAGTGTTTATAGCAGCAATATCCACAATAGCCAAACTGTGGAAGGAGCCTCAGTGTCCATCAAAAGATGAATGACTAAAGAACATGTGGTATATGTATGCAATGGAATATTCCTCAGCCATTAAAATGACAAATACTCACCATTTGCTTTGATGTGGATGGAACTGGGGGGTGTTATGCTGAGTGAAATAAGTCAATCAGAAAACATTATATGGTCTCATTCATTTGGGTAATATAAAAATTCATGAAAGAGAATAAAGGAAAAGGAGAGAAAATGAATTAAAATATCAGTGAGGGTGAGAAAACATGAGAGACACCTAACTCTGGGAAAGGAACAAGTAGTGTAAAGGGGAGGTGGGCGGCTGGTTGGGGTGACTGGTTGATGGGCACTGCGTGGGGCACTTGGCAGGATGAGCATTGGGTGTTATGCTAAATGTTGGCGAATTGAACTCCAATTTAAAAAAAAATAAAAAAAATAATTTTAAAGCCCCCAACAGAAATTCCAGGTCCAAATGTCTTCACAGCTGAATTCTATGAAAATTTTTTTAGATTTTTTTTATTCATGATATATATATATGTGTGTGTGTGTGTGTGTGTGTGTGTGTGTGTGTGTAGAGAGAGGCAGAGGGAGAAGCAGACTGCATGCAGACAGCCTAATGTGGGACTCAAATCCAGGGCTCCAGGATTATGCCCTGGTCCCTACGGCAGGCGCCTAAATGCTGAGCCACCCAGGGACCCCCTCTATCAAAAATTTATAGAAGACGTATACCTATTCTTCTCCCAGGTATTCCAAAAGAAAAATAGAAAAGGAAGGAAAATTCCAAATGCATTTTATAGGGCCAGCATTACCATGATACCAAAACATGATAAAAGACTCCACTAAAAAGAAAACCACAGGCCACTATTCCTGATGAACATGGATACAAAAATTCTCAATAAAATACTAGCAAATCAAACCAAACTACATTAAAAGAATCATTCACCATGACTAAGTGGGTTGGGGCAGGAGGTTTTTCAATATTCCCAAATCACTCAATGTGATACACCACATTAATCAAAGAAAGTATAAGAACCATATTAATCCTTTCAATAGTTGCAGGAGAAGCATTGACAAAGTACAACATTCATTAACAAGAAACTCTCAACAAAGTAGGTATAGATGGAACATACCTCCACATAATAAAGGTCAAATATGAAAAATCCAGAGCTATTATCATCCTCAGTGGGGAAAATCTGAGAGCTTTTCCCCGATGATCAGGAAGAGAGGGATGTCCACTCTCACCAGTTATTTAGCATAGTACTAGAAGACCTAGCCTCAGCAATCAGACGACAACAAAATATATTAATAAAAGGCATCCAAATTGGTAAGGAAGAAGTAAAACATTCACTATTTGCATGTGACAACATACTACGCGTAGAAAACTCAAAGACTCCTCCAAAAAATTGCTAGAACTGATACACAAATTCAGTTAAGTGAAGGATAGAAAATCAACATCAGAAATCTGTTACATTTCTCTACTCCAATAATGAAGAATCAGAAAGAGAAACCAACTCCTTGGTTTTATATTTGCACAAAAAGCCATAAGATACCTAGGAATAAACCTAACCAAAGAGGTAAAGGACTTGTATTCTGAAAACTATAAACTTCGGTACTGACACAAAAATAGACACAGAGATCAGTAGAATGGAATGAAAAAAAAAAAAACAGAAATGAACTCAGAACTACATGGTCAATTAATTCAACTAAGAAGGAAAATTATCCAATGAGAAAGACAGTCTGTTAAACACATTGTGTTGGTAAAACTGGAGAGTAACATGCAAAATAATGAAACTGGACCACTTTCTTATACCATACACACAAATTAATTCAAATGGATGAAAGACCACAACGTGAGACAGGAAACCATTAAAATTACAGAGGAGAACACAGGCAGTAACCTCTTTGACATCAGCCATAAGACCTTTTTACTAGATATGACTACTGAGACAAAGGAAACAAAAATAAAGTTTTGGGACTTCATCAAAATAAAAAGCTCTGCACAGTGTAGGAAACAATTAAAAGAAAAATAAACTAAAATGGAATGGGGGAAGATATTTACAAGGGATCTATCTTATAAAGGGCTAATATACAAAATCAATAAAGAACCAATAAAACTCAATACGCAAAAAATGCATAATCCAGTTAAAATGTTTAAAATCCAATTAAAAATTGGGAAGAAGACATGACTAAATATTTTTCCACAGAAGACATACAGATGGCCAACAGACATATGGAAAGATGCTCAACATCACTTCTCATCATGGATATACAAATCAGAATGACAATAAGATATCACTTCATACCAGTCAGAAGGACAAAAATCAACAACAAGAAACAACAGATGTTGTTGGTGAGGATGTGGAGAGTGGGAAACCCTCTTGTACTGTTGGTTGAATAGCAAAATGGTGCAGCCACTGTGGAAAACACTATAGGGGTTCCTCAAAAAATTAAAATTAGAACTATTGTATGATTCAGCAATTGCACTACTATTTATCCAGATAACACAAAAATACTAATTCAAAGTGATACACCCTGATGATGATAGCAGCATTATCTATGATAGTCAAATTATGGAAAGAGTGCAATTGTCCATCGACTGATACATAAAGAAGATATATATATATATATATATATATATATATATATATATATATATAACATTTATATATATAAATGTTTTTATAACAATATATAAAGATATATTTATATATATATATATAAACATTACTCATCCATAAAAATGAAATCTTGCCATTTTCAATGATGCGGATGGAGCTAAAGAGTATTATGTTAAGCAAGATCAGTCAGTCAGAGAAAGACAAATACTGTATGATTTCACTCACATGTGGAATTTAATAAGTAGAACAAATGATCATAGGGGCAGAAAAGGAGAGGCGAACTGAGAAACAAACTCTTAACTGTAGGGAATAGACTGATGGTTACCAGATGGGAGGTACATGACGGGGATGGGTTAAGTCAGTAATGGGTACTAAGGAGTACACTTTTGGTGAGCACCTAGTGTTGTATGTAAGTGATGAGTCACTAAAATGTACACCTGAAGCTAACATTGTATGTTAACTAGAATTTAAATAAACACTCAAAAAATTAAAGTTCTATTTTCTTAAACTATCTTATAAAAGCTTTTAACAGTATGAAGTTTTGATCAGGTTTTTCTTTGTTTTCTTTTGTCAGTTCCTTGAAAGAAGAATTAGTGTTTTACTAAAAAAACTAAAATTAAAATAGCAAAATTCTCAATTTGGTTTCAAATTCAAAAGCCATTACATTTTTTTTAAAGTGGAAACATTTCAGCTATCTACAGATACTGTTGATAACAGCTTATGCTTTAATTTTGTAACCCAGAAAAAATAAGTCCTCTCTTACTAGTTGCTCAAATAAATTATCCTAATGTGGAATCTCCTTCCTTGACCCTAGAAGTAAAGTGGGAAAATAGGCTGAGTAACAAGGAATATATTGGGAATCAAAGCTCCTAAGGACTCAGATTGCTTTGTCTGAGACAGATCATTTAGTTTGGCATAAGAACATTTCTACCCAAAATGGTTGGTGTCAATGCTGAGAAAGTATTTTTTAGTAGAGATTCAACTACATTAATATTAAAATAAGATCTTTGCACAAGTTGTAAGCTTTAATTTGGAATAAAATAGCTGAGGCCTGCTAGCAACAGCCCAGATGCTACAGAGAGCCCAGATTTAAGCAGATATTATTATTATAGTATGAATTCTATGACTTTGCACAGACCAATATTCAGATGGTAATAAGATTATGAGATGTGTGACATATTGCTCTGGTGATCTCTTACCTATTAATTGGAGACAAAGCATCTTGTGGTATTTTCAGAATCTTTTTCTTAGATGGAATAACTTGCTGAAGTAGGACAGTAGATTTAAGAAGATTCTAAAGTAGACAGTGGAAGTCAGAACATGTAAATATAATTTCAGAGGACTAAAGCAGTAGAAATTAGAGGTCAGCATCAGAGAGGCCTGGGAGTAGTTCATGAGGACTAGGTATTTGTGTAACTTATGTTTGTTCAATCTGTACATCAACTGGAATATTAAATAGCAGACTTCGGCATTGGTCTGTATAGACTACACTTTCCATTATGTCACCAGTTAATACCCCCAAATATAAATAAGAATGAGAGTATTGACAGAGACAGGTGCCCAATTCTGGAATGCAAGGATATAAGAATTGATGACCAAGATCTGATCAGGAATAACAATCCGCCTGCCTTGATGCTATTTGACTAGATCCCAGCTACTAAACTGATCTTAAAAACAAAAACAAAAACAAAAACAAAACATACAAACAAAAAAACTTCAGAGAATTGACTAGAACCTCCTGGTAGACTATTGTTTCATAGAAAGACAGAGGAGCTAAGGAATTTTTCACTTCCCTAAGTTTTGTCCTATTAAACTGTAACACCTCTATTTTCCTCTTGACCTGAATCCTCTAAGCCAAATGCACAAATAATAAAACTTCTTTGATCTGTGACTCATTTAGGAAATAATACTTTTAACAGAGAGTTAGTGGTATTTTTCTTTATATATATTTACCATTAGACAGACCCTCCTACCCTTCACCTACACTCAATGTAGCAAATCTTGATTATTCTGACATTCATAAGAAAATTAGAGTCATGTATAAGTAGGCCTCAAGGTATAATGAAATCCAAGTTTCCCACCTTTTCCTCTCCTTTCCAGGTATAAGAAAGAACCATCACTTGCCCCCTTTCCTTTTCAGGCTTGCTTCTACTTGACTTTTTTCCCCTCTCCACACACTGCCTGCATAGAGTAGGCTTTCTTTATTGTATACACAAGCTCTATTTAAATCACTGAGGGCCCTAACAAGACTCCAGGCCTTATTCCCTGTCTCTGTTTGCATTTTAAGCGGCTTTAGCAGTTGTGATGAGGAGCTCTCCATAAGAACTATAGGTATTTGCTTGTGTGACTTATGTTTGGTATTTTTTCTTTCTGAACATAGACTGAAATGTTGAATGACAGGCCTAGGCTTTATATTCCACTCTCTCCATATGGCAAGAGTCAGCAGAGCTAAACCTGCTCACAATTTTATGGCCCCAAACCTGTAAGGAGTGTGTCTGCTTAGTAATGAGAAGTTTTCAGTTTTCCAGTATGTAATTTATTTTAGAAAATCAGGATGCGGATGCTTCTGCTTCTTTAACATACTTCTGCTCCTTGCTGGCTGCCTGATATTCATCAATGTATTCTTTAAAGAGGTATATTTGGAGGATAGAAGAAAGATATCTGGATTGAAAAGTCCAAGTCAGAAGCTCTGTAGGCTTCCAATTGCACAAAAGAAGAACTCAAACTCAAAATTGAGGGTCATGACATAACTAACATATACACAAAGACGAGGTTATTGTTTTAAATATATTTGTGCCTTCTCATTGGGTTCCTCAGTAAAGGCACTACTAAAATAGCTATGTTTGAAGGATTTGTTCTTTCAAAAACAGAAAAAAATAGACCTCATAGAATCATAAAATGTCAGATTTGGATAGGACCTTAAATGTTTGGCTCAACTAACTCTGTAGCTGCCTAGTGAACAGTGTTTTGTCCAAAGTTCACAGTCACTTAGCAGGAAAAGGAGACTGGAAGCCTTTGTTCCCTCAGTTCTTTCTACAATAGTCTGCCACCTTTTGGGTTTAGTGTATCCTCTGACCCAAGATATTATTGATAATTAAACTTATTTCCCTCTTCCATAAAAATACCTTTCAGAGAAAATCAAACAAAAACAACTTAAAAGAAAAAACATTGCCAGGGACGCCTCAGTGGTTGGGCGTCTGTCTTCAGTTCAAGGCCTGATTCCAGGGTCCGGGATCGAGTCCCACATCGGGCTTCCTGTGAGGAGCCTGCTTCCCCCTCTGCCTTTGTCTCTGCCTCTCTCTGTGTGCATCTCTCATGAATAAATAATCTTAAAAATAAATAAAAATAAAAAGCCATTGCCAGTGCTATATAATTTCCTCTTTCCATATCCAGTTTTCCTCTTCAAGAACTTTCTCTTGTATAGACTTTTAAGGAAACCATCACCCTCTAGTCACACTGTATATTGTCACTACTAATTAGAGGTGGGCAATCTAAATATTTGAGAAGAAAATGCTGCTGTGAAAAAATGAGTTTTGCTGAACCAAGAATACTGGGGACAAACTCAGAACCCAAACCCTCCAGCCTGGACCTCTCTTGTGGCCCTCAGTTTTATCCTTTACAAATTGAGGAAATGACCCTATAAATCCACAATTTTTTGGTATGATTTACATTTTTTCTCAATGCAAAAGTCTCTGTAGCTTCTCTATTTCCTGGAATTCAGCTTAAAGTTGATAAAGATTAAATAGGGAGCTAGAAGCAATAATCTTTTGATTATAATGGTGACTAGTAGGACTTGCCTAGTCCGATTATCTCAGACAGCAGTGTAAAATGCTTAGGAGGAAAAAAAAAGTACAAATTAATTCAAAAATTTTTGAACTGTAAGTAGGAGCCAACAGCATTGGGCTCTTTTCTAGGGTTGTAAGAAGGAGCGTTAGGAAATTAAACATTTTCCCTCTTCCTCACTTCCATATCCAATCATCCACTGTATTCTGCCAGGCCCTCTCAGAAAATCTCTCTCACATCTGTCTCTTTTATTTATTCCACTGCCATCCTCACTGCAGCCTTTTACTAATTCACTCTCACTTTATTTTGAAAGCCTCTTGAGTGTTCTCTGCTTGTTCCTGTCCATATTTGGCTCTGTCATAACATCAGTCTTACTAACATTCAGCTTATTTAAAAGAAAAAGAGAAAAAAATGAAAACATCTTCAGTGGTGCCCCATCTCTTCCAGGAAAAAGGGCAAAACCCCTTTGTCCCAAAGTTAAAATCACCTCACAGTTTGGCCCCAACTTCCCTTCAGTAGCTTTAGTTTCCTCACACATATCCTCCTCCCAAACAGCTTTACTGACTCTTCCCTAAACATAGCTTGTTCAATACTGCTACCACCAGATTTTTTCAGTCTTTGTATCATCTTGGGAATATCCAACTTTATTCCCTTTATTCACCAACTTCTAGCAATTGCCTCCAATTCTCAGTCAAAGCTCATCTTTTTCTTAAGCCTTTCCAAGCCACTAAACTTAAAGTGATCTGTCTCTGGATTTCATTAGCAATTATCCACTTGGTCTTGAATCTTCAATTGTCTGCCTGCTTTCTTTCTTTCTTTCTTTCTTTCTTTCTTTCTTTCTTTCTTTCTTCTAATTTCTTATTAAATTATTTATTTGTAATTTTTCATTATAGAAACAGTACAATATGAAAGAAATACTTGAGAGATGAGCATAGATTTAGGGTGGAGAAACTGACCCCAAATCCTTGGTCTTTAAATGGAAAATATGCTGTTTTTGAGAATGTAGGTTTTTTGCCCCTTCCCGTATCATCATTTATGAGTTTTGTGACCTTGAACATTTCAGTTGTGTTGTATGTATATTTTCATAACAGATAGCATTTTTTAAATTAAGGCTTAATAAGTATTTCTTTTCCATTTTGGTACCATCTTTAAACAGATTATTTTTAACAGTCTTATAAAAATCTGTAGGATGCATACATCACATTTTACTCATGATTTCCCTTATTGTTATTTACTTGAGTTGCCTCTCTTATTCTTTCGTTGTTATAAATAATATTTTGATTAATATTTTAGGTATAAAAATTCCCTTTATTTGGATGATTTCTTTAGAATAAATTTTTAGAAATGAGGTTTTTGAGGAAAAGATTATGCACATTGTTATGGCTCTTATGCCACCAGCAATTTATAGGATAGCCCTAGTTTTATACATACATCAATTTTATGTATTATACCCTAATTTTAAATTTATGTAATATTCAAAATAATATTTATTTGTGTTTTTCCTACTTCTCTAAACACTGTCATAGCGATGTTGAACATTTTTCACATTTAGATTTGCTATTATATCCTCTCTTACAAATTGTCTGCTAGTACTCTTTGCCATTGTCTATTTGGACTTTAACATTTATGTTTCAATTGCTATAGGTTCTTTATATAGACTATAAAGAGTAGAATTTTGTATGTTATATTTGCTGCCATATTTTCTTGGCCCATTATTTACTTTTTAAAGTTATTTTTTAATGTATAGACATTCCACATCTGTGTAGAGTTCGATGTGTCAGTATGTCAGCTTTTATTCATTCTCATCCTTCAAAGTTACTCTCCAATCTACTTTCTTTGAGAGCTCTTATATTGCTATATTATAATATTGTTTTGGTCTATTGTTGTTTGACTATTCTCAATCTAGATTATAAGCTCTCTAAACTCAGGGATTCTATTTTATGTTCAGGAAGAGTGGGAAGAAGAGTGATTTGTGAGTTCAAAAACCTGTACTTGAGGGATGTCTGGGTGGCTCAGCAGTTGAGGTGGCTCAGGTTGTGATCCTGGGGTCCTTCGGATCAAGTCCCGCATCTGGCTCTCTCCAGGGAGCTTGCTTCTCTCTCTGCCTATGTCTCTGCCTCTCTCTCTATCTGTATCTCATGAATAAATAAATAAAATATTTTTTAAAACCCTGTACTTGAATCCACATAATTGCTATGTAACTTCAAATATATCAGTATATTTCTTTTGGCTTCTATAAAACTGATTTCCCCTCTGCTTTTTTTTCACAAGTTAATACTAGTGGCAAATGTAGATATATACATATGAAAGTTTTACTAATGACAATCCATCATTAAAAGAATCAGTCATAATTATTTGTGTGACCAACAGTACCTAGCACATTGCTGCCTTGAGAAAAGACTCCTTGTAAAATTGTTTAATTAGGATTTTGTGGGGGAAATCATATATTAAGAAAAAGAAAAGAGAAAGAAATCACTGTACTAAATGCTCACATTAGCCAGGATTACTGTCTATTCACTCTAATTTTTTTAGTACAAAATGAACTGCAAATGTTTGACTTTGTAGTAAGATGTCCCTTTTTTTGATTTGGGAAATATGGTATTCTTTACTATGACTTCTTATTAGTGTCTTTTTAGCTAGAATTATAAAATGAAGCTAGCTGTTGTTTAATCTTTAACCATGAAACATGTGCAGAGTTTTAAGGAACTTTTGAAAACTATCTCTGTTGCAAAGTGAAAATTACAAAGCATGCTTACAAGCATGTGACCTTCCAAATAAAAATTAATCTGGAAAATGAAGGTTTGATATAGTATTTTAGAAAACAAGAGGCCATCTTAGTTCCTTTGCTTTAAGCCTACCCTGTGGATCATAGAAATACTACTGCAATGAACTGGCAGTGGCAACACTTTGGAAATGTTTTCAGTTATGTGAGATTTGTGGCAACAAATGAAGAAACACAAAAGCTGTGAGAGAATGCATAATCTCAGATAAGGCACCTACCTTCATGTATGAAGAAACTCAATGTCATGAAGTATGAAGCCATAACAGACATGACTTATTCACAAATCAAGATGAAACTGTATCAGCTCTTTATGACATTCTGGAAAAAAAAAGAACATGTAAGCACCCACAAACCCCAATAATTCTTGTTACTTCTTTTTTTAATTTAACAAATACATATGTATTACATGTCCAAACTTGAAGGTGGGGATGCAAAATAAATATATTTATATTTCTAATGTGTCTGAAGTTCTGACCCAAGTCTTTTATAATCTTTTTATAGTCTTTTATAATGTTTAATTTTTGATTCTGTGGGGAGATTGGGGAAAGAATTATTTAAATAAAATGCAATTCCTATAAAGATAAATTCTTCTCACAGAAATTGCCTTTCCTGATCATGTTTATAAATGTCAATTAAATGAAAAAAAGGCCAAACCCAATATACAGCAGGCACTATGCTAGATAAACTTAAGTTAAATTTTTGAAATTAGTGGAGTATTGTGGAACTTGGAAAGCGAGTTAAAAGAGAGATATAATGGGAAAATGTTATTTGATTAGCAAAGCCTTGCATTGGCCTCAAAATGATGATGAGAATGGAAGGAAGGAAATGAGTAGTATTAATAGAAATGTGAAGAACTCAAGGGACGATGTATAGATGAGTGAGTGCAATTTCTGTAAAGTAAACAAAAGAAGAGAAAAAAAGTGAAAAAAAGAAAAGAGAAAGAGGGAAAGATGAAAGAAGGAAATGATGGAGGGAAGGAAGAAGGAAGGAAATAAGAAAAAAGAATAATAGAGAAAGAAAAGCTCTAAGCACCAAAATCCAAATGAAATGATTTTTTGTCCTATAAAATGGCCAAAACTTGTGGCATTTTTTCCACAAATAGGCTGTGATAATCATAAGAGGTCTTAATTTTTAAGTTGTGAGATATCACAAAAATGTTCTCCGCATCATTTAAAAATTATTTTTTATATCCCAGTGTCAGTTATGGTATTGTCTTGCCATAAGTTTATCTGGGCTTTTGTATCTTAGTTCCTTTACTAGACTCTAAAACCAGAGTCCTTTTCAGGTCCTAGTACAAGAATGTGTACATGCAAAATAGTCACTCAGAGATATAGATAAGGATATCAATCAGATTGCATTCTCAATTTTCTTCAAATACTGAAATACTTTGTTAGTGCTTCTATATCTTCAAGATATATCTTTGGCATGCTTTAGGATTTTCATATTCTTTTTTCAATTGGCAAAGTTATTTGAATAATACATTTTAACTCCACATTTGAACTTAAAACTATATGGCTAATCTGGAATCCAAATAGAGTAAAATATGTTAATACCCCAACTGTGCAACAGTGTTATGGAAACAATAAACAGAATGATAATATTAAAAATAAAAATAACAGAGTTGAAAAGATGGAAATTAATTTCACACATCTAAGGAGTACCATCTGTTAAACCAAAATAAAATGCATCATAAACCTCAGATTTTATTACTAACTTGTGACTAATAATTAGATAAATTTTGTTTTATTTCCAAAGAAAGTGAAATACTTTCCTGCCTCAAAGCATTTGCCTGTGAGGTTTTTATTTCCCCTTTGGAAAGGCATCTTTTAGATTCTCTTCATAGCAAATGCTTAGCTCTAAAAGTCTAGATCAAATTGTACCTTTGCTATGAGATCTTCAAATCTTTCTTTTTTCTTTTTTTCCCAAATGTTTATTATAATTAATAATATTGCCCTCTGCCTTCATAACATGCTATTCTCCTCTTTTGATATTTAAAATCATAAAGCCATTATTTAAGTTAAATAGGAACTTAGAAATCATATTATCTGATGTAGCCCTCACATATTTAATTATCACTACATTTGGTTCCAGCTAATTTTGAACACATCCACTCTCCATTAAATTTACAGTCCTTTAGTGTAAGATTTGTGATTTGTATTTTCTTATACCTTTCTCAATTACCAGCAAACAGGAAGTACTCAGGCGATACTTTTTGAATAAATGTTACAGAATGAATTAATTGAAGAAGAAATGAACTGAATTGCCACAGACAAACTAGTTAGGTAAATACAACCTTGATTTTAACACTCCTTTAATGATTTCTCCTTTTATCATCCACCACTTCACCTTCACCTAAAGCCCGCTTTTATTATGCTGACTCCTACTCCTCTGAACCCCATTAAGGTGACCCCAAGAATAGAAGAGGACCATTTCCATTGTCGCTCAATGGAAAGCATCTACTACCTGTTGTATATAGACCTGACCTAGCTGAACCACTTAATATTTTCTGTACAGCATGTGTGGTAGGGCCTGAATATCCTGTGTTGTGAGACTATATTGATGAGCCATGGCAAATCAAACTGCACATTTTTGTCTCATCTGATTTAGCTGCACTCAGATCAAATTTCTTCAATGCTACACTCAATGAAATTCACCTTCTGCCATCCTGTTTATCCTAAATGAAGAAATTTCTTTCACTTGACTCTTCCTAGTACTTGAACTTACACTAAATTCTTTAATATCCACTCTTTTCCCCAGTGGTGACTTTTAAAATTGTTTTATAATTATTATTTTTTAAAATTCCAGTATACTTAACATACAGTGCTATATTAGTTACAAGTGCACTATATAGTGTATTCACTAGTTCTATACTACTCAATGCTCATCATAAGTGTACCCTTAACCCTCTTCACCTATTTCACCCATCTTCTCACTCACCTCCCCTTTGACAACCACCAATTTGTTCTCTATATTTAATTATCTGTTTTTGGTTTGTTTCTTTTATTCTTTGTTCTGTTCCTTAAATTCTCCATGAGTGAAATTATATGGTATTCTTTCATTGTTAAGAAATAACTATTTACAATTGTATCAAATATAATAAAATACCTAGGAATAAACTGAACTAAAAAGGTGAAAGACCTGTACTCTGGAAAATATAAACATTGATGAAAGAAATTAAACATGACAGAAATAATGGAAAGGTCTTTCCTGTTCATGAGTTGGAAGAAAAAATGTTAATAAAATGTCCATACTGTCTCCCAAAATCTATACATTTAATGCAATCCCAATCAAAATAACACCAGCATTTTTCACAGAACTAGAACAAATATTCCTAAAATTTATATAGAACCACAAAAGATCCCAAAGAGCCAAAGGTTTCTTGAAAAAGAATAAAACTGGAGATACACAGTTCTAGATTTCAATATACACTATAAATCTGTAGTAATCAAAACAGTATGGTATTGGCACAAAAAGAGACACATACATGGATCAATGGGATAGAGAGCCCCCCAGATAAACCCACCATTTTATGGTCAATTAATCTGTGACAAAGGACGAAAGAATATTCAATGAGAGAAAAAGTCACTTCAACAAATGGTTTTGGTAAAACTGAACAGCTACAAGGAAAATAATTGAATTGGTCCATTTTCTTACTCTATACAAAAAAATACAAAATAGATTAAAGACCTAAATATGATACCTGAAACCATAAAATTCCTAGAAGAAAACTTACGTAACAGTGTTTTTGAAACCAGCTTTACCAACATTTTTCTAGATGTCTCCTTTTGCAAGGGAAACAAAAGCAAATTTAGCCTATTGGGACTATAGCAAAATAAAAAGCTCTTGCACGGTGAAGGAAATCACCACCAAATAGAAGAAGATATTTGTAAATGATATATCTGATAAGTGGTTCATATCCAAAATACATAAAGAACATATACGATTCAAAACAAAAAAAAATTAAAAATGGGCAGAAGACATGAACAGACATTTTTTCTAAAGAATTTGTAGGAGGGGAGCGGGGCAAGAAGGCAGAAGAGTAGGATCCGCAAGTCACCTGTCCCACCAAATTACCTAGATAACCTTCAAATCACCCTGAAAACCTACGAATTCGGCCTGAGATTTAAAGAGAGAACAGCTGGAATGCTACAGTTAGAAGAGTTCATGCTTCTATCAAGGTAGGAAAGGGGGGAGAAATAAAGAAACAAAAGGCATCCAAGGGGGAGGGGCTCAACGAGGAGCCCGGCTAAGGCCGGGGCGAGTGACCCCAGGACAGGAAAGCCCTGTCCAGGAGAAGCAGCGGCTTCACTAATCTTCCCGGACAGAAAGGCCATCACAGGGAGTTGGAGCAGTATCCCAGGAGGGGCGGGGATGCCCTCAGGCTCCCAGAGACACTAACAGAGAACCTGCGCACCCGGGAGAGGGTGCCACACCCCGCGGCCAAGCTCCCTAAAGGGATGCAGCATGCCCAGCTGGACCCAGGAGCAGCTCAGAGGCGGCTCCGCAGAGCCTCTGCACGGAGTGGGCTGCGCGGCCCGGGAGCAGCTCGGGGCGGCTCGAAGAGAGGTTCTGCACAGAGGGAGCTGTGCGGCCAAGAGCGCAATTCCAACAGCGCAAGCCCGGGAGCACAGGGCGCTGGGGACAAAGCCCAAGATCTGGCGCTCTCCCTGGAAAAGGCAGAAGCTAGAAGGGCACAGGACAGCAAGGACGCTACAGCCTCCAGGCGGCTCTGAGCTGAGCACATCAGTGGCCCTTGCCCCCGGAGCAGCCAGGCCACTGCAGACTGAGAGCTCTGTAGTTACTGCTGGAGTGAACTCTAGGGCTGGAGTGGTGGCTGCTGCTACTGTTCTTGTTCCTCCTGGGGCCTCACAGGACAAACAACCCTCACTGAGCTTCACAGTGGCCTCATAGGATAAACAGTTAAACAACTTTCACTGAGCCCTGCACCAGGGAAGGGACAGAGCAGTTCCCCCAAGTGCTAACACCTGAAAATAACAACAGCAGGCCCCTCCCCCAGAAGACCAGCTAGACCAACAGGGGAAAAACAAATTATTGACCAAGCAGCACTGGAAAGTTCCAGGGGAAGTCGATGGATTTAAAGTATATGGAATCAGAGGATACTCACACTTTTTTTTTTATTTCTGTTTGCCCCCCTTTCTTTTCTTTTCTTTTCTTTTCTTTTCTTTTCTTTTTTTCTTTTCTTTTGTTTTCTCCTTCTTTTTTCTTTTTTTTCTTTTCTTTTTATCCTCTTCTTTTTTTTTTTAATTGAGGAATAATTTTTATTTATTTATTTATTTTTTGGTATATTCCTTGTGGAAAACTTTTTTTTAATTTATTTTTTATTGGTGTTCAATTTACTAACATACAGAATAACCCCCAGTGCCCGTCACCCATTCTTTCTCTTCTCTCTTTTTCTCCTTTTCGCAATACAACTTGTTTTTGGCCACTCTGCACTGAGCAAAATGACTAGAAGGAAAACCTCACCTCGAAAGAAAGAATCAGAAACAGTCCTCTCTCCCACAGAATTACAAAATTTGGATTACAATTCAATGTCAGAAAGCCAATTCAGAAGCACTATTATAAAGCTCTAGAAAAAAGCATAAAGGACTCAAGAGACAGAGGAGAACTGTGGAGCAGATCAACAAAATCAGGAGTTGGTTCTTTGAAAGAATTAATAAGATAGATAAACCATTAGCCAGCCTTATTAAAAAGAAGAGAGAGAAGACTCAAATTAATAAAATTATTAATGAGAAAGGAGAGATCACTACCAACACCAAGGAAATACAAACAATTTTAAATACATATAATTAACAGCTATATGCCAATAAATTAGGCAATCTAGAAGAAACGGACGCTTTTCTGGAAAACCACAAACTACCAAAACTGGAACTGGAAGAAATAGAAAACCTGAACAGGCCAATAACCAGGGAAGAAATTGAATCAGTCATCAAAATCCTCCCAAGGCACCAAAGTCCAGGGCCAGATGGCTTCCCTGGGGAATTCTATCAAACTTTTAAAGGAAAAACCATACCTATTCTACTAAAGATGTTCAGAAAGATAGAAAGAGATGGAATACTTCCAAACTCGCTCTATGAGGCCAGCATCACCTAATACCCAAACGAGACAAAGACCCCACCAAAAAGGAGAATTATAGACCAATATCCCTGATGAACATGGATGCAAAAATCCTCAAAAAGATATTAGCCAATAGGATACAAGAATACATTAAGAAGATTATCCACGATGATCAAGTAGGATTTATTCCTGGGAAACAAGGCTGGTTCAACACTTGTAAAACAATTAATGTGATTTATCAAATCAGCAAGAGAGAAAACAAGAACCATATGATCCTTTCAATAGATGCAGAGAAAGCATTTGACAAAATACAGCATCCATTCCTGATCAAAACTCTTCAGAGTGTCGGGATAGAGGCAACATTCCTCAACATGTTAAAATCCATCTACGAAAAGCCCAGAGCAAATATCATTCTCACTGTGGAAGCACTTGGGAGCCTTTTCCCTAAGATCAGGAACAAGACAGGGATATTCCCTCTCACCACTGCTATTCAACATAGTACTAGAAGTCCTAGCCTCAGCAATCAGACAACAAAAAGACATTAAAGGCATTCAAATTGGCAAAGAAGAAGTGAAACTCTCCCTCTTCACTGATGACATGACACTCTACATAGAAAACCCAAAAGCCTCCACCCCAAGATTGCTAGAACTCATACAGCAATTTGGCAGCATGGCAGGATACAAAATCAATGCCCAGTAGTCAGTGGCATTTCTATACACTAACAATGAGACTGAAGAAAGAGAAGTTAAGGAGTCAATCCCATTTACAATTGCACCCAAAAGCATAAGATACCTAGGAATAAACCTAACAAACAGGTAAAGGATCTATACCCTAAAAACTATAGAACACGTCTGAAAGAAATTGAGAAAGACACAAAGAGATGGAAAAATATTCCATGCTCATGGATTGGCAGAATTAATATTGTGAAAATGTCAATGTTACCCAGGGCAAGTTACACATTTAATGCAATCCCTATCCAAATACCATGGACTTTCTTCAGAAAGTTGGAACAAGTCATCTTAAGATTTGTGTGGAATCAGAAAAGACCCCAAATAGCCAGGGGAATATTAAAAAAGAAAACCACAGCTGGGGGCATCACAATGCCAGATTTCAGGTTGTACTACAAAGCTGTGGTCAGTAAGACAGCATGGTACTGGCACAAAAACATACAAGTAGATCAATGGAACAGAATACAGAATCCAGAAGTGGACCCTCAACTTTATGGTCAACTAATATTCGACAAAGGAGGAAAGACTATCCAGTGGAATAAAGACAGTCTCTTCAAAAAATGGCGCTGGGAAAATTGGACATCCACATGCAGAAGAATGAAACTAGACCACTCTCTTGCACCATACACAAAGATAAACTCAAAATGGATGAAATATCTAAACTTGAGACAAAGTTCCATCAAAATCCAAGAGGAGAACACAGGCAACACCCTTTTTGAACTCGGCCTCAGTAACTTCTTGCAAGATACATCCATGAAGGCAAGAGAAACAAAAGCAAACATGACCTGTTGGGACTTCATCTAGATAAGAAGCTTTATCACAACAAAAGAAACAGTGAACAAAACTAAAAGACAACCTACAGAATGGGAGAAAATTTTGAAAACAAAGTATCAGATAAAGGGCTAGTTTCCAAGATCTATAAAGAACTTATTAAACTCAACAGCAAAGAAACAAACAATCCAATCATGAAATGGGCAAAAGACATGGACAGAAATCTCACAGAGCAAGGCATAGATATGGCCAAGAAGCATATGAGAAAATGCTCCACATCACTTGCCATCAGGGAAATACAAATCAAAACCACAATGAAATACCACTTCACACCAGTGAGAATGGGGAAAATTAACAAGGCAGGAAACAACAAATGTTAGAGAGGATGTGGAAAAATGAGAACCCGCTTGCACTGTTGGTGGGAATGTGAACTGGTGCAGCCACTCTGAAAAACTGTGTGGAAGTTCCTCAAAGAGTTAAAAATAGATCTGCCCTATGACCCAGCAATTGCACTGTTGGGGATTTATCCCAGAGATACAGAAGCAGTGAAACGCCGGGACACCTGCACCCCGATGTTTATAGCAGCAATGTCCACAATAGCTAACCTGTGAAAGGAGCCTCGGTGTCCATCAAAAGATGAATGGATATAGAAGATGTGGCTTATGTATACAATGGAATATTTCTCAGCCATTAGAAAAGACAAATACCCACCATTTGCTTCGACATGGATGGAACTGGAGGGTACTATGCTGAGTGATATAAGTCAATTGGAGAAGGACAAACATTTTATGGTCTCATTCATTTGGGGAATATAAAAAAATAGTGAAAGGGAATAAAGGGGAAAGGAGAAAAAATGAGTGGGAAATATCAGAAAGGGGGACAGAACATGGAAGATTCCTAACTCTTGGAAACGAACTACGGGTGGTGGAAGGGGAGGTGGGCGGGGGGGGTGGGGGTGACTGGGTGATGGGCACTGAGGGGGCACTTGATGGGATGAGCACTGGGTGTTATTCTATATGTTGGCAAATTGAACACCAATAAAAAATAAATTTATATATTTAAAAAAAGAAAATACCAGGGAAAGGCATGCTGACAGCATTGTTGAAATGGACACTAAAGGTGAGGGGCTTTACACCTCTTATTAACCCTCACTGACAAGCATTCACTATAGAAGATGCGCTGAACAACAAACAAGACCGCATTACTTAGCCAGTGGTTCTGAGCTGGACCAGTTGGATTTTGTCCTTGTCTACCGCATGGCATGGGTAACAGATTTGCAAAAGACTTGGTGGTAGGAAGGATGGAAGATAGGCATGGGACTAACTACCCCATTTCCAAGTCAACGAAGCTGATTTATCTACTGCTTTTGTTAAACATCCAGCCTTCCAGCCACAAAGACCAACATCTACATCCTGAAACGGCATATTATACTGAAAGGAAACATCATCCACTTGGTGCCACGTTGATTACATATGATTCCCTCCTCCCTGAAAAAGCCGATAGTTCGTTTTGAAAAAAAAGAACACATAGTCAAGGTGTATGTTTGCCTTTTCTGCATCAGTATTAAAAGGTTAAGCATTCAGTCTTCTGACTGGCCCAGCATGACAAACCACTTTATAGCAAAGAGTTGCAGAAGGAGGCACATGACCATTGAATGTGGTGGTCTTACCAGATCCCACACCCCCCAGCAGCTCTTAACACGTTGTGTCTTCAAGGGGTCGAGTATCTATGTCCTGGAACCACGAATGGGAGGAGAAGTGAAGAACCTGTTGTAGTCTCATTGAATGCTTGCATCATTATTTTAAGAAAAACTAAATAAATCCCCGATATTGAAATACCTAGAAAGAAGACCAAGACTTTCAACCTTGATCTCATTTCCTTGCCATTTTTCTTTCCACCGAAAATCACTACCATTCCATATTTGCACCTAAATCAAAGGGCTGAACAAACAGGAAGAACAGCAGAAATTAATGGTCTCTCAGGAATAGGTGATCAGGAATGCACTTTGGGGCCTTATTTATATACAACAATGTTCACATTTTTAAAAAATGTTCCAAACTGAAATCAACTGACATACCCATTATTAGGGAATTAATCATTCAAAATCTGACATAGATGCATGATGCATGAGCATGCAACTATTTACATTTTTTTTTGTTGATTGATTGATTTACCCAATTTGTAGTTAGTAATTGGTAGCATCTGGTCTGTAATGCACAATGTTTGATATTTAATCCAATGAGCCATCCACACCTAACTGGACTGGTCTTGACCTCCTTAGGCATCACCTGCTAGCACTGCCACCCTTACACTTCAACCAATTATCCTCCCTTCCAAATTATCTACTGAGGTTGAAAAAAATAATCAAGGTTTGGTCAGTAATCACAATATGTGCATATAATTCATAAATAAGTTCTACCCCTGCCATCATTAAAAATGAATAATTTTTTCACCTTGTTTTTTAAAGAAAAAAATAAAAAATAAAGAATTTGTATATTCCAAATAATACATATGGCCAACAGACATACTCAGCCATATAAAAAGAATGAGGGCAGCCCAGACGGCTCAGTGGTTTAGCGCTCCCTTCACCCCAGGGCATGATCCTGGAGCCCCAGGATCGAGTCCTGTGTCAGGCTCCCTGCAAGAAGCCTGCTTCTCCCTCTGCCTGTGTCTCTGCTTCTCTCTCTCTCTCTCTTTCCCTGTGTGTGTGTCTCATGAATAAATAAATAAAATCTTTTTTAAAAAGAATGAAATTTTGCCATTTGCAATGGCATAGATGAAGCTGGAGAATATTACGCTAAGCAAAAAAAGTCAATCAGAGAAAGACAAATACCACATGATTTCACTCACATGTAGAATTTAAGAAACAAAACAAATGAACAAAGGAGAAAAAAAGAAGCAAACCAAGAAACAAATTCTTAAGTATAGAGAACAAACTGGTGGTTTCCAGAGGGGAAATGGATGGGGGTTGATGGTTAAAATAGATAACGGAGATTAAGGAGTGCACTTGCTGTGATGAGCACCAGGTGCTGTATGGAAGTGTTGAATCATTATATTGTATATCTGAAACTAATATTACACTGTACAATAACTAAAGAGAATTCAAGTAAAAACTGTGGAAGGAGCCTCGGTGTCCATTGAAAGATGAATGGATAAAGAAGATGTGGTTTATGTATACAATGGAATATTACTCAGCCATTAGAAATAACAAATGCCCACCATTTGCTTCGACGTGGATGGAACTGGAGGGCATTATGCTGAGTGAAATAAGTCAATCAGAGAAGGACAAATGGTCTCATTCATTTGGGGAATATAAATAATAGTGAAAGGGAATAGAAGGGAAGGGAGAAGAAATGGGTGGGAAATGTCAAAAAGGGAGACAGAACATGAAGACTCCTAACTCTGGGAAACAAACTAGGGGTGGTGGAAGGGGAGGGGGCCGGGGGGTGGAGGTGAATGGGTGACGGGCACTGAGGGGGGCACTTGACGGGATGAGCACTGGGTGTTCTTCTGTATATTGGCAAATTGAACACCAATAAGAAATAAATTTATTATTAATAAAATAAAATTACTGTAAAAAGTGGTCATTATAACTAATCATCAGGTCAATGCAAATGAAAACCATAATAAGATATCACCTGTCAGAATAGCTAAAACCAGAAACAAAAGAAATAACAAGAGTTGGCAAGGCTGTGGAGAAAAACGAACCTTCCTTCCCTATTAAAAAGGACGTAAACTGGGGCAGCCAGTGTTGAAGAGTATGGAGGTTCCTAAAAATAAAATAAATTAATTTAAAAAAGAGTTACCATATGGGTGACGGGCACTGGGTGTTATTCTGTATGTTAGTAAATTGAACACCAATAAAAAAAAATTAAAAAAAAAACAAAAAACAAAAAAAAAACAAAGGATACCCACTAAAAAAAAAAAAAAAAAGAGTTACCATAGTAATTCTACATTCCATTACTGGGTATTTACCCAAAGAAAGTGAAGATGCTAATTTATAAAGATATATGTACTCCTATGTTTATCACAACATTATATATATATATATATATATATTTATTTATTTATTTTTAAAAAGATGTTTGTTTTTTATTCGTGAGAGACAGACAGAGGCAGAGACACAAGCAAAGGAAGGAGCAGGCTCCTTGTGGGGAGCCTGATGAAGGACTCGATCCCAGGACTCTGGGATCATGACCTGAACCATAGGCAGACACTCAACCACTGAACCACCCAGGTGCCCTAATAAATATATATTTTTTAAGAACATTTCTGGGTCATTTTATTTTTTTATAAATTTACTTTTTATTGGTGTTCAATTTGCCAACATACAGAATAACACCCAGTGCTCATCCCCTCGAGTGCCCCCCTCAGTGCCCATCACTCAGTCACCCCCACTCCCCACCCACCTCCCTTTCTATCACCCTTAGTTTGTTTCCCAGAGTTAGGAGTCTTTCATGTTCAGTCTCCCTTTCTGATATTTCCCACTCATTTTTTCTCCTTTCCCCTTTATTCCTTTTCACTATTTTTTATATTCTCCAAATGAATGAGACCATATAATGTTCGTCCTTCTCCGATTGACTTATTTCACTCAGCATAGTACCCTCCAGTTCCATCCATGTCGAAGCAAATGGTGGGTATTTGTCATTTCTAATGGCTGAGTAATATTCCATTGTATACATAGACCACATCTTCTTTATCCATTCATCTTTTGATGGACACCGAGGCTCTTTCCACAGGTTGGCTATTGTGGACATTGCTGCTATAAACATCGGGGTGCAGGTGTCCCGGCGTTTCACTGCTTCTGTATCTCTGGGATAAATCCCCAACAGTGCAATTGCTGGGTCTTAGGGCAGATCTATTTTTAACTCTTTGAGGAACCTCCACACAGTTTTCCAGAGTGGCTGCACCAGTTCACATTCCCACCAACAGTGCAAGAGGGTTCTCGTTTTTCCACATCCTCTCCAACATTTGTTGTTTCCTGCCTTGTTAATTTTCCCCATTCTCACTGGTGTGAAGTGGTATTTCATTGTGGTTTTGATTTGTATTTCCCTGATGGCAAGTGATGCAGAACATTTTCTCATGTGCTTGTTGGCCACGTCTATGTCTTCCTCTGGATCACAGCATTATAATAGCAAAGATATGGAAGGAATCTAGGTACCCAAGTTACTCCCTTTTCTTTTACACTAACTAGCTACTATCAGCATTAAATGAAATACTGTGTGTAAAAAATCTTTGTGAACTGCAATATACTATCAACTTTAATGGTTATGGTATTAATAAATATAAAATTGGTGGGAAAAATCAGAGAGGGTGACAGAACATGAGAGACTCCTAACTCTGGGACGTGAACAAGGGGTAGTCGAAGGGGAGGTGGGTGTTGGTTAGGTGACTGGGTGACAGGCACTGAGGAGGGCACTTGATGGGATGAGCACTGGGTGTTATACTATATGTTGGCAAATCGAACTCCAATAAAATTATACAAAAAATATTACTGAAAGAAGTTAAAGGCAAAACAAAAAGATATTCCATGTTTATGGTTTGGAAAACAGTATTTTTGTAAATAGTCTCCATCCCCAGTGTGGATCCCAATGTGCGGCTTGAAGTTATGACCCTGAGCTCAAGACCTGAGCAGAAATCAATAGTTGGATGTTTAACTGACTGAGCCATTCAGGCATCCCTGAAAAAGTTAATATTACTATGATTCAAACACATCTCGAATTAATCTACTGATTCAACATAATTCTTATCAAAATACCAACTGTCTTTTGTGGAATAATTGATGACATTATTCCAAGATTAATGTGGACATGCAATATAACCAGAATTTCTGAAACAATCTTGAAAAATAACAAAGTTGGGGAATTCAATTTTTTTCAGTTTTGAAATCTATTACAAAGGCATAATAATAAAGACTGTGTGGTAGTGCCATAAGGATAGACATATATATCAGTGATACAGGATTGAGAGTCTAGAAAGAGACCCTTAAGTTTTTGGCCAATTGATTCAGACAAAAGTGTAAAGCCACTAAAGAATAGACTTTCCAACAAATGGTGCTGGGATAACTATATCCATATACAAAAGAATGAAGTTAGAACCTTTCTTCATTCAGACCAATTAACTCAAAACGGATAAAAGGCTTGAATATAAATGAAAAAAGTATAAAATTATTAGAGGAAAGCATAACAATAAATCTTCTTAACCTTGATGTATGTAATGATTTCTTAGGTAAGACGAAAAAGTACAAGTGGCTAAAGAAAAAATAGATAAATTGTACTTCTTCAAAATTGAAAACATTGGAGGTTGGGCAAGATGGAGGAAGAGTAGGGTCCCCAAGTCACCTGTCCCCACCAACTTATCTAGATAAGTTTCAAATCAGCCTGAAAACCTATGAATTTGGCCCGAAATTTAAAGAGAGAACAGCTGGAATGCTACAGTGAGAAGAGTTTGCGCTTCTATCAAGGTAGGAGGACGGAAAAAAAAATAAAGAAATAAAAAGGCATCCAAGGGGGAGGGGCCCCGCGAGGAGCTGGGTAAGGCCGGGGTGAGTGCGCCCAGAACAGGAAAGCCCCGTCCTGGAGAAACATGAGCTTCACCAATCTTCCCGGACGGAAAGGTGCTCACAGGGAGCTCGGGCAGGATCTCAGGAAGGACAGGGATGTCCTCAGTCTCCCAGGGGCACTAACAGAGGAACTGCCCCCCCGGGGGAGAGCGCGCCACAAACCCCAGGCGGAGCTCCCTAAAGGGCTGCAGTGCACACCTGGGAGGGCCAGGGAGCAGCTCAGACGGCGGCTCCGGGCAGAGGGAGCTGCGTGTCCCCGGGAGAAGCTCCGGAGCGACTCCAGTGGCAGTTCTGCACGGAGGGGGCTGCACAGTCCAGGGAGCGCGATTCCAGTGGTGCATGCCCCAGAGCCCAGGGCGCCGGAGGACACAGCCCAAGATCCAGGGCTCCCACTGGGACAGGCAGAGGCCGGGAGGACAGAGGACAGAAAGAACACTCCTGCTGCCTGGTGGCCCTGAGCTGTGCAGATCGGCGCCACCCGCTCCTGGAGCATCCAGGCCCCTGCAGACTGAGAGCTGTGGTAGTTACTGCAGGAGCTGACTCTAGAGCTAGAGAGCTGGCCACCATCACTGTTGTTATTCCTCCTGGTGTCACCTTGTACCTGGGACTGAGCAGGGGCCTCATAGGATAAACAACTCCCAATGAGCTGTGCATCTGGCAGGGTGCTGGGCAGCTCCCCCAGGTGCAAATACCTGAGAATCAGCACAGCGGGCCCCTCCCCCAGAAGACCAGTTAGAAGGATAGGGGGAAAACAAGTTATTGAACAAGCAGCGCTGGAAAGTTCCAGGGGAAGTTGAGGGATTTACAGTATATAGACTCAAAGGATACTCCTCCTTGTTTTTTGTTTCCTGTTTGTTTCCCCCCTTCTTTTTTCTTTTTTTCCCCCCTCTCTTTTTCTCCTTTTTCCAATACAAATAGTTTTTGGCCACTCTGCACTGAGCAAAATGATAGAAGGAAAAACTCACCTCAAAAGAAAGAATCAGAAACAATCCCCTCTCCCACAGAGTTACAAAATTTGGATTACTATTCAATGTCAGAAAGCCAACTCAGAAGCACAATTATAAAGCTACTGGTGGCTCTAGAAAAAAGCATAAAGGATTGAGGAGACTTAATGACTGCAGAATTTAGATCTAATCAGGCCAAAATTAAAAATCAATTAAATGAGATGCACTCCAACCTGGAGGTCCTAATGACGAGGCTTAATGAGGTAGAAGAACGAGTGAGTGACATAGAAAACAAGTTTTTTTAAAGATTTATTCTAGGGAGAGAGTGCAGGTAGACACAGGAGCATAGAGGGAAGAATCAACACTGAGCAGGGAGCCCGAGTCAGGGCTTGATACCACAACCCTGAGATCATGACCTGAGCCAGAACCAAGACGCAGACACTGAAGCAACAGAGACACCTAGGCACCCCTGAACCTATCTCCAGTGTCCTCGGCACTTGAACAGACTCTTGCCCTCCATGCTAACCCTCTCTCTACTTGTCCTTTGGGTTCTTTGCTTCTCACGGCTCAGCTCAAGTTTCATTCCAGTCAATGCAGTTCCAGCTTCTAAAACACCTGGAGTCCTCACGCACAAACTATAGAGGCAACAAGCCCTGGGTTAATTTAGGAATCTTAAAGTCTTTAAAGTAGATTGCTACCCTTCCACATTTCAGATGATCAACTTTGAGGCATTGAGAGTTCTCCCAGACCAGGAAGGAAGCTGAGGAAAAAAGAGAAAAACAATTAAAAGATCATGAGGATAGGTTAAGGGAAATAAATGACAGCCTCAGAAGAAAAAAATCTACGTTTAATTAGGGTTCCCGAGGGCGCCGAAAGGGACAGAGGTCTAGAATGTGTATTTGAACAAATCACAGCGGAGAACTTCCCTAACTTGGGAAGGGAAACAAACATTCAGATCCAAGAGATAGATCCCCCTCTAAAATCAATAAAAAACGGTCAACACCTCGACATTTAATAATGAAACTTGCAAATTCCAAAGATAAAAATAAGATCCTTAAAGCAGCAAGGGACAAGAAATCCCTAACTTTTATGGGGAGAAGCATTAGAATAATAGCACACCTCTCCAGAGAGACCTGGCAGGGCAGAAAGGGCTGGCAGGATATATTCAGGGTCCTAAATGAGAAGAGCATGCAGCCAAGAATACTTTATCCAGCAAGGCTCTCATTCAAAATGGAAGGAGAGATAAAGAGCTTCCAAGACAGGCAGGAGCTGAAAGAATACGTGACCACCAAACCGGCTCTGCAAGAAATATTCAGGGGGACTCTGTAAAAGAAAGAGGAAGCCCAAGGAAACAATCCAAAAAGACAGGGGCTGAATAGATATCATAATGACACTAAATTCATATCTTTCATTACTAACTCTGAACGTGAATGGGCTTAATGACCCCATCAAAAGGCGCCGGGTTTCAGACTGGTTAAAAAAGCACGACCCATCTATTTGCTGTCTACAAGAGTCTCATTTTAGACATAAGGACACCTACAGCCTGAAAATAAAAGGTTGGAGAACCATTTACGATTCAAATGGTCCTCATCTAGATACCTACATAATAAAGTATAATTGTTCTCCCTATCACCATTCTATGGTCCTTCTGACTATAGAAAGAAAAGGAAAGCTTAGCCACTATTTTCATATTTATATTAATACTAGAATAATATTTTCAAAGAATTAAAAAAGGCTTAAGACTTACATTGGAAGGATTACTTCAAGAATGCAACACAGTTGAATTAATATGATGATTCAGTGGATCCTTTAATAAGGATAGTATTTTTCATTTTATCACTGAATAAAATAATGAAACAACCAGGAAAACTACGGGAAGAAAAAAAAATGCAACGATGGAGTTCTTCGATAAATGTTATATGCAAGCAATCTGGTGATCCTTTTTCAGTAGTCCTACAAGTTACATACACAGAGACATAGATACACAGAGAGATAAAGAGACAGAAAGTCTGACAAAAGAAATTATTTTAGCATACATAAGAATTACATTGAGGGCCTGTAAACACACATATTCCTGAGTCATGCTTTCAGAGTTTCTCATCCAGATCAGAGGTAAGGCCTATATATTTGCATTTTTACCAACTTCACAGGTGATATTGATGCTGCTCATCAGGGAACCACACTTTAAAAATCACTAATTTATAGAAAACTGAGAAAAGAATAGTCCCAATAGCAGTACATAGTCCCTCAATTTGGCTAGTTCTATTTCATTTCAAGCATTACTTTGAATAATCTAGCTAATTCTAATAAAAGTAAATGTTTTTTTAGAATATAGGCTTTTTTTACATTTTAACAGTTAAGTATTATTTTCTCAACTAAATATTTAATAGAAAGTGTTTATAAAATTTGTATCAGGATTCTAAAATATAGGGACAGCTGGGTGGCTCAGTGATTGAGCTTCTGCCTTTGGCTCAGGGTGTGATCCTGGAGTCCCAGGATCGAGTCCCACATCCATCTTTCAGCATGGAGCCTGCTTCTCCCTCTGCCTATGTCTCTGCCTCTCTCTCTGTGTCTCTCATGAAAAATAAATAAAATATTTTAAAAAAGGATTCTAAAATACAAGTCTAATAGTACCACTATCATAAATGATTGCATACAGAATTGGATTCCTCTGCTTTAGACACTGTCACTACATATATACATATATACCTACATATAGATAAACAGATTTTGATTATAATGTATTTTATTAGTTAAACTAACTGTTATATATTATTTCTCTATTGGAAAGAAGTATTGGATATTTTATCTGGTATACTGCTTTTCTTTTTAAGAGGAAATACTACCATCTGTGAGAAATGGTAAGAAATGGCAATCCAGTAATTTACTTAAGCTATGCTTTATTCACAACAAACAATTATCTTTTTTAAAAAAATACAGATATCCATTTCAGAAAAAAATAGTATTTTGGTATATCAAGAAGAAAATATTATGGTTTCCAATTAATATTATTTTGATGTTTCCATGTTATATTCAGTAACACAGTGGAATATTTTGGATGACATTAATAGTATAATGCACTAAATAGAAAATAAAAAAAACAGTATCTATGAAAGAAAAGTGTTAGTCATCTCTTAGAAAATTCTTGCACAGTTTTCACCCTGCCAAAAATAAAGAGTGAAATATTACATTATCCTAAGAGAAAAACTCCTACTGATATTTGGCTCACTTAAATCTGAAAGAATAGTTAATAAAATATTGATTGGGATACCTATGTACCCATAGTCAGGCCAGGATCGGGAAAAAAAAACCCTCACCCCATCATGGTCACTGCTTTGTGTCTGGTTCAGTGATGAAAAATGTAAAACATCTACTGTTTTGTGATTTTGCATTTCAAAAGTAAAGTTGTAATGTCAATCAAATAGTTGGTTAATCAAACTATACTTTTATTTATTTATTTTTAAATATTTTATTTATTTATTCATGAGAGACACACACAGAGAGAGAGAGAGAGAGAGACAGGCAGAGACACAGGCAGAGGGAGAAGCAGGCTCCATGCAGGGAGCCTGAAGTGGGACTCCATCCCAGGTCTCCAGGATCACACCCTGGGCTGAAGGTGGCGCTAAACCACTGAGCGACCCAAGCTGCCCTCAAACTATACTTTTAAAATTTATTAGTTGCTGGGGAGTAGAAGGGTACCTGTAAAAGGAATAAAAGTATTGCAATAGCCAAGTAGTGATAAATAAAATAAACCTTTTAACCAAATTATATTAACAAGTTTATTTTTTCCTTTATTCTCAATAATGCAGAAAACATTTTTCTTGCTTCTTTATTGTGCTATCCCAAAGCACAGGGATACCATCAGAGATAACAAAACAGTGAAAGGCAAAGTAAGTGAGCTTCTGTAAACGGGATAAAAATCACCTCTGTATCAATAGAGAGCTCTAGTGCCTTAGTTGCCTGATTATAGAGAATGCAAATTAAAAGTGGAAGTATCTTTCTAGTAGTCATTATATTGATAAGAATGAAATTGAAAATTAATGCACTTAAAAAAGAAAATTAATGCACTTATAACCTACTTTTCAATATAATCCTAAAGTAATGCTTAAAATGGCCACCAAATCAGAATATATATCCCTTCAAAAAGACAGAGATGACTCCAAAGAATAGTCCAGATTATATGACAGCTGAAACTAATAGCTAGATGTAATAAAATATAAGTACATGTACTTAAAGTTGACCTCATGTAGTCTGGTCTATCTTTAAATTAAGATTCTTAGTTATACCTTGAAGCAGACTCCTCCTCTATGGCTGTCATACTAATTTATGCTGATGTCAGCTGAGGTGATTTTTTTAAATTTCAGTATAAATGACACACAATATTACATTATTTTTATGTGTACAATAGTTATTCAACATTAGTATTAGGTGTACAAACAGTGATTCAACTTCTCTGTATCTTATGCTATGGTCACCACAAGTTTGATGGCTGAAGATTTTAAAATGGGATAGATGAAATTTTAAATATATATATACAGATATATATATTTTTTGTGTTGTTTTGTTTTATCCAAGCTGAAACTGTATGTCTTTAGATTGGAGTATTTACTCCATTTACATTTAAAGTAATTATATATATAATTATATTATATATTATTAAAAATTTTAATATTATAATCATAAAAATGCATATATATACAATATATATCGGAAAATGGAAGTTAAAAAAACTCTAAAAAACTAGTTTTTCTTTTCAATTGAATTAATTCCTTGTTCCACTAAAATCAGAATAGGCCTTACCTAAAAGGAAACATAAAAGTAAGTCTGTGTTTAGAATCTAATTGCAGATGCAAAATATTTTAAGGTAAAATTTTCTTTTTATTTATTTTTATTCCAGTATAATTAACATAAAGTGTTATATTAGTTTCAGATATAAAATATAGTGATTCAACAATTCCATACATCACCCAGTGTTTATCTTAACAAGTGCACTCAAACCCCAGCAGCTATTTCACCCAACACCCTACCCACCTCCCCTCTGGTAACCATCAATTCTCAATAGTTTAGATTCTATTTCTTGGCTTATTTCTATTTTTCCCCTTTGTTAATTTGTTTTGCTTCATACATTCTAAATATAAGTGAAATCATATGGTATTTATCTTTCTATGACTGACCCATTTCACTTAGCATTATACTCTCTAGCTCCATCTATGTCATTGCAAATAGCAAGATTTCATTCTTTTGTATGGCTGAATGATATTCCATTGTACTCTTAATAACTAATACTAACATTAAGTTTTGTGGACAATCCTGAAAATTCTTTTTATAAACAACACCATAATCACAATACATTTATCCATCTAAATAGGTGGCTATTTTATAATCTGTTAAAAATAAACATTCTGACTAAAAGTCAGTTCACCCTTGTGGATTACTCTATTAGTCAACAAATGGAATTTAAGAAACAAAACAGATGAACATAGGGAAAAGGGGGAGAAAAAGAGAGGCAAATAAACTATAAGAGATTCAACTGTAAAGGACAAACTGAGCGTTGATGGAGGGGCTTTGAGCCGGGGATGGACTAAGTGGGTGATGAGTATGAAGGAGGGCACTTGTGTTAAGCACTGAATCACTAAATTCAAATCCTGAAACCAATATTACACTATATGTTAACTAACTAGAATTTAAATGAAAATTTGAAAAAAAAAGATTTTGATGAGATGAGCACTGGGTACTATATTATATGTTAGCAAATCAAACTTCAATTAAAAAAAGCATAAAGGATAAAAAAGAGAAAAAGGGATTTAATTTAATTACAAAGAGATGTTAAAACATATTTCAGTTTAAAATGTGGCAAAGGGTGAAATGTTTTAAAAGAAAAAATGTAAACATTTAAAAAGAAAGCTGCACACTTCCTAAGTGTTTAATATAGATAAATAGAATGGCCAAACTCTGGAAGGAGCCTCGGTGTCCTTGAAAGATGAATGGATAAAGAAGATGTGGTCTATGTATACAATGGAATATTACTCAGCCATTAGAAACGACAAATACCCGCTATTTGCTTTGACGTGGAGGGACCTGGAGGGTATTGTGCTGAGTGAAATAAGTCAATCGGAAAAGGACAAACATTATATGGTCTCATTCATTTGGGGAATATAAAAATTAGTGAAAGGGAATAAAGGGAAAGGAGAAAAAATGAGTGAAAATATCAGTGAGTGTGACAAAACATGACAGATACCTAACTCTGGGAAATGAACAAGGGGTAATGGAAAGGGAAGTGGGTAGGGGATTGGGGTGACTGGGTGATGGGAACTGAGGGGGGCACTTGGCGGGATGAGCACTGGGTGTTATGCTATATGTTGGCAAATTGAACTCCAATAAAAAATAAAAAAATAAAAAAAGATAAATAGAATGGAATGTTGCCATAATATTTGTTTATAATTTAATTTAAAATGTTTATATGAAGTTTCTGTTATTGTGTGTATGGAATCTTTATATGATTGACCACTGTACTTAAGTCCTAGAACAATACTTACATCACAAACACTGTATTAATTATCCACAATGCCCTACAGCAAGTTTATAGCATTTAAAGTTTTGAAAGGGACTTCTCAATACCAGTTCACTTTAGCATTAATCATTTTAAAATTTGGTTCTGAAGAATAAATCTCATCATACTGATGTTAAAACAGTTCCTATTTACTCAGCCATTAGAAATGACAAATACCCACCATTTGCTTTGACATGGATGGAACTGGAGGGTATTATGCTGAGTGAAATAAGTCAATCAGAGAAGGACAAACATTATATGGTCTCATTCATTTGGGGAATACAAATAATAAAGGGAATAGAGGGGAAGAGAGAAGAAATAGGTAGGAAATATCAGAAAGGGAGACAGAACATGGAAGACTCCTAACTCTGGGAAACGAACTAGGGGTGGTGGAAGGGGGGGAGGGCGGGGGGTGGGGGTGACTGGGTGGTGGGCACTGAGGGGGGCACTTGAGGGGATGAGCACTGGGTGTTATTCTGTATATTGGCAAATTGAACACCAATAAAAAATAAATTTATTATTAAAAAAACAGTTCCTATTTAATTAAAAATTATTTCATTTGTCTGCGATTTTACTAATGAAATAAATGGGTTCCGTTTCCAAATTTATAGTCTCTTACCAATGAACCTCAGATAATTATGAAATGAGAAAAAAAGTATTTATTTTTAAATTTTCTTAATTTTAATGTTTTTAGTTAAGTTAAAAACGTGATAATTTCATTTTTAACTACTAGTAGTGGCAAAGTGCTCTCAGAGATGTTATTGTACTTATTATAATTAGGCTTGGCCCATGGAGGGAGGGATAAAGAAACATGAATTTCTCCTGTACCAAAAGATGGCAGTAGAAGTGTTCATTATTTCTAGTTTCTATTCATACCCACAAAAAAGCAGGCAGATAGATTCTACTTTAGCGTTACTCATATCCTGATCTGCCATTCTTTACTTTACGATCATCTCTTTTCGAACACTATGCTTAGCTCCAATTTCTGTTCTAACAGTGTTATTACTAAGAATTAACATGAATTCCTGGTTTCCTGTCATTGATGAATAGGGAAATAACTTGTGCTTGAAATTCTTATATATGGATGGACCCATGCAAAAAGAGGGGTTTTCTATGGAAATCATCTCCCAAGTCCCCAGGTTTAGTGTCAATCCCTTATAGTGGGAAGTGTGAGAGAGCTCAGTAGCACAACTTTCTTTCTTTCCCACTGCTCCTTACAATGGCTGGTAGAGGCTGATAGCAATGCAAACTTGACAGTCAGATTTCTTTTGCTTTAAGATACCTTGATGCGAAGAGTTGCTGCCTCTTCAAACTGCCATTAACCTCAAAGAGGGGATCTGGACAGAGAGAACTCTAGTTCCCTTTGGAAGGAATGACGAGGTAGGGAAATCACTAAGACTGAAGTACAATAGGCTCACAGGCAAGTTGTAAGCTAAAGATACCTAATGAGATTAAAGCTCCACCCCCTCTGCACTAGACTCTGTTCAGCTCACTATGACTCTCACAATATACTCAGTAAGCAGGTAATCATTCTTCAAGTCATTTCAGATCTGTTACCTCTTTGTGGATAACCCTATCAACACACATGGATCAAGGATTCTCTGGAGGCTGAATGGGACTCCAGAATGATAGCCAACAATATATCTACCTTCCATATGATTCAGGAACACTACCTGAAGAGGCAGTAAAGTAGGAACCTATCAGAATGCTCCAGGAAAAAGCCTTAGCATTAAAAAAATCTATTAGCTTATTTCCCCTTCTGGACCGTAATAACTCAGTTCACCAACTGTTGCTCTCTTCAAGTCCATTCAGACAACTGGAGTGGGGCAGGGATGTGGTGCTAGAATGAGGCTCTGGAGGGGGGCCTGCTGTTAAGCACAGAGGAGAAGGGGAAGGGTGGCCAAAGAAAAAACAAAGACAAATGCAAAAAAAATTAAAAGAAGGAATAAGGGGAGAAGGAAGGAAAGAAAGAAATTAAAGAAGGAGGGATGCCTAGGTGGCTCAGCGGTTGAGCATCTGCCTTTGGCTCAGGGCATGATCCCAGGGTTCTCTGCGAGGGGCCTGCTTCTCCCTCTGCCTATGTCTCTGTCTCTCTGTCTCTCATGAATGAATAAATAAAATCTTTTAAAAAAGAAATTAAGGAAGTAGGAAAGAGATCACAGACAGCAAGCACTTGTAACAGCTGCCAGGGCCCTTAAGCCACTGCTGTCCAAGGACAAGTGGGTACTGACAGTACTTCCCCCCAACAGACTCCTCCAGTCCCACTCAACCACTTTACAGACTTCCCTTCCTCCCAGGCTCATGTCCCTTGTAGGGTAAAACTATTTCCATGGTGACCTATGGGCACACAAATTAAGGTGGTCCATAGTATTGAGTCATATGAGTTCCACATACTCCAGGCCAGTGACCTCCCCATTAATTTCCTTTCTTCCTTAGTGTTGGACTTTGTCCAGTAGAATAATACTACCTTTTCTCTCTCCCCACACAGAAAAACAATCTCCTCTCCTTTCCCAAAATGCTCTGACAAATGTCTTTCCCCAACATACACTCTCCTCCTGCCTATACCTCTTCAATCATTGCCAGCATAAACACTAACTTAAATTCATGCTCAGAAGGCAGTTTTTCTGAAACAGGGGGCTTTTGTTCACTGGTGTCTTTTTTCCCCTTAACAATTTGTGTCATGAGGACTTCCCTCTCTTACTTAATACCTTCTGCTCTTCATTTGGGCTAGAAATATTTAGGTCCTTATGTTTCCTTCCATATGTATAGCCCCTTCTAGCAAAAGAAAACAGCTGGATGGCATTTTAAAAAGAAAGTTTCAAAATGCTGTCTTTAATAGCTTAAAGTAGACCTTGCCCTAATGAAATTCACTAAGTTTATAATTAGTAATATTAAATGTATCAATTGGGTTATTGTTTTTAAACTTTACTTCCATTAAAATTTTCTAACTAGCATAAAGTTCATTTTTAAGGTACCTAAAGACTATGCAAGAGAGATAACTAATGAGCGCTTTATAGAAGGAAAAATAAATCTTGAAAGGAAGTTTAGGATTACAGAAAAAATATATATGTAAATATTCCTGGTTAGATGGCTATAACATTCTTTCACTAATACATAGTAAACACACTTGATATCTAAAAAAAGTGAGGTACAGATTTTAATACTTCACTTTAGAAATGTGTGAGATTAAGTTTTTCAAAATCATTCACTATCTGGCTATTTATTGACATGTAAACGTGTTAGTCAATTACTCTGGAGGAGTTATAATTCCCTTACCCTACAGCCGTGAATTAACATAATTCTTGATACCACATCAACGTATCAGTTATATTTTGTTTCTCATGTATAACTGTTGACTTAAGTACAGAAAGTAAAATACAAAAAATTACTAATGCCCTTTTCATCACACTGAGTTCAATTTTAGTCATAATTATAGATACAATTATTAACAAAAGAGCTAATTTTCTACGAAATTCAGTGTATATTTTAGTTAAATAACTTTTGAAGGAAATTTAATTCCATTGTCAACTTCAATGTCTACTCATAGTTGAAGCTAAAAGGAAAAGTAATGAAACTCCCTTTCTATGAGATTTCTCACCGTGTCTTTTGGTTGCACACTTTTTTTAATTTAAGAACACTACTATTCTGAAAATTAACTTTCTTCTCCAGAGTTTTTTTTTTTTAATTTTTATTTATTTATGATAGTCACAGAGAGAGAAAGAGAGAGAGGCAGAGACATAGGCAGAGGGAGAAGCAGGCTCCATGCACCGGAAGCCCGATGTGGGATTCGATCCCAGGTCTCCAGGATCGCGCCCTGGGCCAAAGGCAGGTGCCAAACCGCTGCGCCACCCAGGGATCCCCTTCTCCAGAGTTTCCCATCAACTGATATCCCCACATTCTCTGCACCTCACTTGCCACAACACCATGGATTCTGTTGCCAGGAGACGAAGAATATTACTGTTGCATCACTAATGCTCTTACAGTTAAAAAATATTTTCAAATGAGAAATTTATATAAGGCAATTCTAAGTATGAAATCTCAAAAAAATCCAATGCTACACAGGATGTATTAAAGATTAAGAATGTATTCATTATGTTACTTTTAATTTAATAAAAAATAGTAACAATAAATAGATACCCATACAAAAGAAGAGAAAATGAGGGGGAAAAATCAGAGAGGGTGACAGAACATGAGAGACTCCTAACTCTGGGAAATGAACAAAGGGTAGTGGAAGAGGAGGTGGGTGGGGGCATGGGGTGACTGGGTGACGGACACTGAGGAGGCACTGGATGGGATGAGCACTGGGTGTTATATTATATGTTGGCAAATCGAACTCCAATAAAAACATATACAAGAAACCCCCCAAAAAGCCAAAACCAAAACCAAAACAAAACAAAAAGCCAACAGGAAATAACAAGTGTTGGTGAGGATGTGAAGAAATCGGAACCCTCCCCAGGGCATGATCCTGGAGACCCCGGATAGAGTCCTATGTCAGGCTCCCTGCATGGAGCCTGCTTCTCTCTCTGCCTGTGTCTCTGCCTCTCTCTCTCTCTCTCTCTCTCTCTCTCTCTCTGTCTCTCATTAATAAATAAATAAAATCTTAAAAATTATTAGAACCCTTGTACACTGTTGGCGGGAATGTAAACTTGGGTAATTATTATGGCAAATATGATGGCAGTTCCTCAAACATATAATTCCCATATGATCCAGCTATTCCACATCCGAATATATACTCAAAAAATTGAAAGCAAGGTCCTCGAAAGAGAATTGTACACCTGTGTTCATAATAGCATTCTTCACAATAGCCAAGAGGTGGAGGCAACCCAGGATCTATCAGTGTATGAATGGATAAACAAAATATAGCACATGCATACAATGAAATATTATTCAGTTATTAAAAAGAAATGAAATTCTGACACATGGATGAACCTTGAGGACATTATGCCTAGTGAATAAGCGAGTGACAAAAAGACAAATACGGTGTGATTCCCACTTATATGAAATACCTAGAGTGGTCCATTTATAGAGACAGAAAGGGGAATGATGGTTGCCAGGGACTGGGGAGAGGAGGAAATGATATTTTGTTGCTTAATAAGAAATAGGGTCTCAGTTTTACAAGATGCAAAGGTTCTGGAGATTGATTGCACAACAAATACACTTAACATTACTGAACTGTACACCTAAAAATAATTAAGATGGTAAGTTTTATATAATGCTTACTTTTCTAGAAATTTTTAAAAGGCTATCAAAAATGCTTAACTATGTTTCCAGAAATGTGAGGCGGTGAGATATTACATCATTTATCATATTTGAGACAATTTTTCTCTGTGAACCTTGACTTCTGTACTTCAACCTCTAACTATGTCTACCTGGTTACCACAAAAATTAACCTGACAGCTATCAAATAAAAAAATGTACACACAGAACCAAATATTTTTTTGTAATTGTCTATATGCAAAATCAAAATTAAGTTGTAATTTTCTGGAATGCAAACTTTGAGGATATACTATTTAATTTTCATCGCCCAAATGAACATTGTATTGAAAATCCTTGAACAGTTACAAAGTATTATAGTTGTTTAGCATTTGATATTTGTTCCGAATGCCAAAAATTAATATAAAACCATTTTAAGGGAGAGTGCTTTCCAACATAAAGTCATGTTTTAGCATGATCAGTTAATAGAAATCATCACATAATTGTTTTTTAATAAAAATATCAAAATTGAGAAATTAGGCAAGCAAATAGATTATAGGCAGGAAATTATTTTTCAAAGCCAATGATCCAAAGGACATGTTTTGGATAACCAATGTAGTCATTTTGCTGTGAAATGTAAAAGGTAATTAGTATACACTTTGGAAGGGCCAAAGGTGAAATAAGATAGTTTCTCAATTTTCTCTTGGCACTACAACATATATCAAAGGAAGAAAAAAAAAATTAACACTATCTAAGAGTATAAATCATGTATATGAAGAGATAATGGTAAATCAGAACTTAATTTAAATAGGAAAATATATCTGTAAAATTTCTAAAGGAAAACATAGGAATTATATATTCCTGATATGTAATAATGATATAGATCTTAAAATTTTAACTTTTTGAGTGCAGAATTTTTAAACATGTAATTAAATGGTAAAAATAACAAAAATTATACAATGCTCATAATATGTCAGGTACTAAGCGCTTTAATTAACGCAATTCTCACTGAGAAAAAATATAAAGATAATCAGAAGGCTTGGGATTCACGTAAAAGAAACAGAATGAGTTCTACAAATAAATTAATGAATAGAATAATAGATAAAATAGCCCAGGATTAACTAAGAGACCAATAGGCACAAGTTGGGGGAGGGATTTTAAGTAGAATTAAAAAGTTAAAACATCACTACTGAATAAGTGTAGGAGTTTATGTTTACCATGTAAGTTTTGCAACACTAAAAATATTTTGAATATCAGTCATGATGGCAATTTCTGTATAAAAGAGCCTTAAATGGAACATTGTTTTTGAGATCAAACTCCCTACCCTCACAAAAATGGCCACGTTGCAATAAAAATTGTGGCATATTACAGAAAAAAAAAAAAGTTAAAACAATGTAGTAATAAAAGAAGACAATACATGTAAGAGTGAATAAGATGAAAAGAGTCTTAGGAAAATAAAAATACAAAAGAGAAGTCAAATGACAACTATCACTAGGTAGCTGTTTAGTGATCCAAATGTCTGATTTAAGTCCCATTGGTTCCAAGCTTAAAATTCCCAATTCAACTAATTGTGCCATATCTCCTTATTAAAAATTTTTATTGGAGTTTAATTTGCCAACATATAGCATAACACCCAGTGCTCATCCAGCCAAGTGCCCCCCTCAGTGCCCATCACTCAGTCACCCCAACACCCTGCCCACCTCCCCTTCCACTACCCCTTGTTCATTTCCCAGAGTTAGGTGTCTCTCATGTTTTGTCACCCTCACTGATATTTTCACTCATTTTCTCTCCTTTCCCTTTATTCCCTTTCACTAATTTTTATATTCCCCAAGCCATATCTCTTTTGACTCAGTTCGATACATTAAAAAATCATTAAAGATCCTTTTCTCAAACAGAAGAGATTTTAAAACTTATTGAGTGAATTGTCACATTTTCGGGCAATTCAATTCCTTCCCTGAGCTCCTAAGAAAAGTGATAGAGGAATCATGCTCTGGAGAGCCAGAAAGGTAGATATCAAGATAATGGACATTGGATGTGGTAGAGAAAGGGAAAAAGCATTCTTATATGGGTTTTGGAAAATGAGCTGCTAGGGAACAAAAAACCCCTCAATATCTGAAGTACATCTTTGACCAGTTATATCTATCCTGAATGAAAACTATCTATTGTCAGCTAAGAGCTAGTTGAATAAAAAGCAGTAACATTTCCCTGGCGGGCATATCAGGATGAACAGTTTGCTTAATATTTTTCATTTCACCTTCTTTTACCAGTAAAATGTTGCTATATTTTGTTTTTTAAAAGCTTTATAATAGGGACACCGGGGTAGCTCAGTGCTTGAGCATCTGTCTTTGGCTCAGGGCATGATCCCAGGGCTCCGGGATTGAGTCCTGCATCCAGCTCCCTGTGAGAAGCCTGCATCTCCCTCTGCATATGTCTGTGTCTCAAAAATAAATAAATAAACAAACAAATATATAAAAAATAAAATCTTTTAAAAAAGCTCTACTATGTTTTAGAGTGGAGAGTTCAGCGTGATTTTAATATTTATTTTTGCCTTTTTGTTTCACACAGATTGGCCGTTTAAAAATATTTTTATTGGAGTTCAATTTGACAACATATAGCATAACACCGAATGCTCATCCTGCCAAATCCCCCCTCAGTGCCCATCAGCCAGTCACCCCAAAACCCCACCCACCTCATCTTCCACTACCCCTTGTTCATTTCCCAGAGTTGGGTGTCTGTCACATTTTGTCACCCTCATTTATATTTTCATTCATTTTCTCTCCTTTCCCTTTATACCTTTTTACTAATTTTTATATTCCCTAAATGAATGAGACCATATAATGTTTGTCCTCTCTGATTGACTTACTTCACTCAGCATAATACTCTCCAGTTCTATGCACATTGAAGCAAATGGTGGGTATTTGTCTTTTCTAATGGATGGGTCATATTCCATTGTACACATATACCACATCTTCTTTATCCATTCATCTTTCGATGGACACCGAGGCTCCTTCCACGGTTTGGCGATTTTGGACATTGCTGCTGTAAACATTGGGGTGCAGGTGTCCTGCCGTTTCACTGCATCTGTATCGTTGGGGTAAATCCTCAGCAGTGCAATTGCTGGGTTGTAGGGCAGATCTATTTTTGACTCTTGGAAGGAACTGCACACAGTTTTCCAGAGCGGCTGTACCAGTTCACAATTCCGCCAACAGTGCAAGAGAGTTCCCCTTTCTCCACATCCTCTCCAACATTTGTTGTTTCCTGTCTTGTTAATTTTTCCCATTCTCACTGGTGTGAGGTGGTATCTCATTGTGGTTTTGATTTGTATTTCCCTGATGGTCAGTGATGCAGAGTATTTTCTCATGTGCTTGTTGGCGATGTCTATGTGTTCCACTGTGAAATTTCTGTTCATGTCTTTTGCCCTTTTCAGATTGGATTGTTTGCTTCTTTGCTGTTGAGTTTCATAAGATCTATATAGATCTTGGATACTAGCCCCATATCTGATATGTCATTTACAATATCTTCTCCCATTAGGTAGGTTGTCTTTGAGTTTTGTTGATTAATTCTTTTGCTGTGCAGCTTTTTATCTTGATGAAGTCCCAATAATTCATTTTTGCTTTTATTTCCCTTGCCATCAGGATGATTCTTGCAAGAAGTTGCTGTGGCTGAGATAAAAAACGGTGTTGCCAGGAAGCCTGGGTGACTCAGCGGTTTAGTGCTGCCTTCAGCCCAGGGCATGATCATGGAGACCCAGATCGAGTCCCACGTTGGTCTCTCTGCATGGAGCCTGCTTCTCCCTCTGCCTGTGTCTTGATCTCTCTCTCTCTCTCTCTCTCTCTCTCTCTCCGTCTCTCATGAATAAGTTTTTTTAAAAAAGGAAAAAATGGTGTTGCCGGTGTTCTCCTCTAAGATTTTGATGGATTCTGTCTCACATTATGATCTTTCATCCATTTTGAGTTTATCTTTGTGTATGGTGGAAGAGAATGGTCTAGTTTCCTTCTACTGCACGTGGCTGTCCAATTTTCCCAGCACCGTTTATTGAATCGACTGTCTTTTATCTAGGGGATAGTCTTTCCTGCTTTAACGAATATTAGTTGATCATAGAGTTGAGGACCCATTTCTGGATTCTCTATTCTGTTCCACTGATCTATGTGTCTATTTTGGTGCCAGTACCACACTGTCTTCATGATCACAGTTTTCTAGTACCACTTGAAATGTGACATTGTGATGCCCCTGGCTCTGGTTCTCTTTTTCAATATTCCCCTGGCTATTAGGGGTCTTTTCTGATTCCACACAAATCTTAAGATGACTTGTTCCAACTCTCTGAAGAAAGTCCATGCTATTGTGATAGGGATTGCATTAAACGTGTAAATTTCTCTGGGTAACATTGACTTTTTCACAACATTAATTGTTCCAATCCATGAGCATGGAATATTTTTCCATCTCTTTGTGTCTTCATCCATTTATTTCAGAAGTGTTTTGTAGTTTTTAGGGTATAGATCCTTTACCGCTTTGGTTAGGTTTATTCCTAGGTATCTTATGCTTTTGGGTGCAATTGTCAATGGGATTGACTCCTTAATTTTTCTTTCTTCAGTCTCATTGTTTGTGTATAGAAATGCCACTGATTTCTGGGCATTGATTTTGTATACTGCCACACAGCCGAATTGCTATAGGAGTTCTAACAATCCTGGAGTCGAGACTTTTGGGTTTTTGTATGGACAGTATCATGTCATCTGCGAGGAGGGAGATTGTGACTTCTACTTGTCCAATTTGAATGTCTTTTATTTCTTTTCATTGCATGATTGCTGAGGCAAAGATTCTAGTACTATGGTTAATAGCAGTGGTGAGAGTGGACATCCCTCTGGTGTTCATGATCTTAAGAGAAAGGCTCCCAGTGCTTTCCCGTTGAGAATGATATTTGCTGTGGGCTTTTTGTAGATGACTTTTAAGATGCTGAGGAATGTTCCCTCTATCTCTACACTCTGAAGAGTTTTGAATAGGAATGAATGCTGTATTTTGTCAAATACTTTCTCTGCAACTGTTGAGAGGATCACATGGTTCTTGTTTTTTCTCTTGTTGATATGATCTATCACATTGATTGCTTTATGAGTGTTGAACCAGCCTTGCTTCCCTGGGAAAAATCCCACTTGGTCACGGTGAATAATCTTCTTAATGTATTGTTGGATCCTATTGGCTAATATCTTCTTGAGAATTTTTGCATCTGTGTTCATCAGGGATATTGATCTATAATTCTCCTTTTTGGTGGGGTCTTTGTCTGGTTTTGGAATTAAGGTGATGATGGCCTCATAGAACGAGTTTGGAAGAATTCCATTCCTTTCTATCTTTTTGAACTGCTTTAGTAGAATAGGTATTGATTCTTCTTTAAACGTTTGATAGAATTTCCCTGAGAATCCATCTGGCCCTGTAATTTTGCGTCTTGGGATGTTTTTTATGACTGCTTTAATTTCTTCCACTGTTAGTGGCATGTTTATGTTTCCTTTTATCTGATTCCAGTTTTGGCACTTTGTGGTTTTCCAGAAATCCGTCCATTTCTTTTAGATTGCCTATTTTATTGGCATATACCTGCTCAGAATACCTTTTTAAAATTGTTTGATTTTCCTTGGTATTTTTTGTGATCTATCCTTTTCCTTTTTTATTTTTATTTTTTTATTTTTTTATTTTTTATCTCCTTTTCCATTCATGATTATATTAATTAGAGTCTTTTCTCTTTTCCTTTTAATAAGGTTGGCTAATGGTTTATCTATCTTATTCATTTTTTCAAAGAACCAACTCCTGGTTTTGGTGATCTGTTCTACAGTTCTTCTGGTCTCTATTTCATTGAGTTCTGCTTGAATCTTATCTCTCTTCTGCTTGGTGTAGGTTTTATTTGCTGTTTTTTCCTCAGTACTTTTAGGTGTGAGGTTAGCTTGTGTATTTGAATTTTTTTCCAATTGTTTGAGGGATGCTTGTATTGCAATGTATTTCCCTCTCAGGCCGGCTTTTGCTATATGTAAAGATTTTGATTGGTTGTATCGTCATCCTTATTCATTTCCATGAAACTTTTAATTCTTCTCTAATTTCCTGGTTGACCCTTTCATCTTTTAGTAGGATTCTATTTAACCTACACGTGTTTGGGTTTCTTCCTAATTTCTTCTTGTGATTGAGTTCAAGTTTCAAAGCATTATGGCCTGAAAATATGCAGGGGACAATCCCAATCTTTTGGCATTGGTTGAGACCTGATTTGTGACCCAATATGTGGTCTATTCTGAAAAAAGTTCCGTGCACTTGAAAAGAATGTGTATTCAGTTGTGTTTGGATGTAAAGTTCTGTAAATATCTGTGAAATCCATCTGGTCCAATGTATCCTTTAAAGCCCTTGTTTCCTTGGCGATGTCGTGCTTTTCTGATTTGCAGAAAGCGCCGTGTTGAAGCCCAGTATTAGTGTACTATTATCTAAGTATGTCCTTACTTTGGTTATTAATTGATTGATATTCATGGCAACTCCCACATTCAGGGCATCAATATTCATGATTGTTAGATCCTCTTGTTGGATAGATCCTTTAATTATGATATATTTCCCTCTTGATGTCTTACTACAGTCTTTCGGATAAACTTTAATCAATCTGATATGAGGATGGCTACCCCTGCTTTCTTTTGAGGATCATTTGAATGGTACATGGTTCTCCAACCTTTCGTTTTCAGGGTGTAGTTGTCCTTAGGTCTAAAATGTGTCTCTTGTAGACAGCAAAGAGAAGGGTCTTGCTTTTTTTTCCAGTCTGAAACCCTGCATCTTTTGATGGGATCATTAAGCCCATTCGTGTTCAGAGATACTCTGGAAAGACGTGTATTTAGTGTCATCATAATACCTATTCAGTCCCTGTTTTTCTGGAGTATTTCTTTGGGTATCATCTTTCTTTTACAGAGTTCCCCTTAGTATTTATGGCAGAGCTAGTTTGGTGTTCACATATTCTTTTAGTTTCTGCCTATCTTGGAAGCTCTTTATCTCTCCTTCTATTCTGAATGAGAGCCTTGCTGGATAAAGTATTCTTGGCTACATGTTCTTCTCATTTAGGACCCTGAATATATCCTGCCAGCCTTTGCTGGCCTGCCAGGTCTCTGTGAAGACATCTTCTGTTATTCTAATATTTCTCCCCATATAATTTAGGTATCTCTTTTTTTCTTGCTGCTTTAAGGATTTTCTGTTTACCTTTGGAATTTGCAAGTTTTACTATGAAATGTCGAGGTGTTGAATGGTTTTTCTTGGTTTTACAGGGGGATCTCTCTATCTCCTTATTCTGATTGCCTGTTTCCCTCCCAACGTTAGGGAAGTTCTCAGCTATGATTTGTTCAAATATGCTTTTTAGTCCTCTGTCCCTTTCAGCACCCCCTGGAACTCCAATTAAACGTAGATTTTTCCTTCTGAGGCTGTCATTTATTTCCTTTAACCTTTCCTCATGATCTTTTAATTGTTTTTCTCTTTTGTCTTCAGCTTCCTTCCTTGCCATCAACTTGTCTTCCTTCTCACTCTCTTTCTTCTACCTCATTAATCCTCATCGTTTGGACCTTCAGTTTGGATTGTTTCTCATTTAATTGATTTTTAATTTTGGCCTAATTAGATCTAAATTCTGCAGTCGTGAAGTCTCTTGAATCCATTATGCCTTTTTCCAGAGCCACCAGTAGCTTTATAATTTTGCTTCTGAATTGGGTTTCTGACACCGATTTGTAATCCAAATTCTGTAACTCTGTGGCAGAGAATAATGTTTCTGATTCTTTCTTTTGTGGTGAACTCTTCTTTCTAGTCATTTTGCTCAGTGCAGAGTGGGTAAAAATGAGTTGTACTGGACAAAGGAAGGGAAAAAAAAGGAGGGGTATCCTCTTGCTCTATATAGTGTAAATTGGTGTTTTCCAGTGCTGCTTCGTGAGGAACTTGCTCTTCCCCTCTCCTTCCAGCTGTATTCTGGGGGAGGGGCCTGCTTTGCTGATTCTCAGGTGTGTGCACCTGGGGGAACTGCCCGCCGCCATCTCCCCCCCACTCCGCCAGTTGCACAGCTCAGTGGGAACTCTTTATCCTGTGTGGTCCCTGTTTCCTGGTGGCCCAGCTCTGTCCCAGGCACAGGGTGACACCAAGAGGAACAACCACACTGGCGGTGGCCAGCTCTCCAGCCCTGGAATCAGCTCCAGCAGTAACTACTGCAACCTCCCAGTCTGCACTGGCCTAGATGCTCCAGGGGCGGGGGATGCTGATCTGCACAGCTTGAGGGGACCCAGTTGCAGGAGAGACCTTGCTGTTCTGTGCCCTCCCCACTTCTGCCAGTCCTGTGGGGAGCACTGGATCGTGGGTTGTTTCCCCCGGTGCCCTCGGATCTGGGACCTGTGCTGCTGGAATCGCACTGCCAGGCCATGGCTCCTGAAAGGAGCAGGGCACAGCCCCCTCTGCCAAGACCCGCCTCCTGATCTCCTGTGGCCCCACGGCACGCTCGCCCTAGCCCTTTACTGAGCAGGGCTGTGGTGTCTGGTGCTCTCCCCTTGGGTGCACTTCCTCTGTTAGGGACTCTGGGAGACTGGGGGCTCCACTGCCCCTCCTGCAGTTCTTCCTGAGTTCCCTGCTAAGTGCCATTCCGTCCGAGATTAATCCAGTGTGGATATTTAAATTCCTGCTTCTCTGGGACTGGACTTTCCTGTCCTGGAGGCTTTTGCCGCCTAGCCCTAGGGTGGCTCCTCGCAGGGGCCCCCCACTTGATTCTTTTTTTTTCCACCTTTCTACCTTGTTAGAAGCACAAACTCTTCTCTCTGTAGCGTTCCAGCTGTTCTCTCTTTAAATCTCAGGTCTAATTCATAGGTTTTCAGGATGATTTTAAAGTTATCTTGGTAAGTTAGTGAGGATAGCTGACTTGGGGACCCTACTTCTCCACCATCTTGCCCAGCCCCTGATTGACTGGTCTTTAAAAGCAGACACTCCCTGGAGTAAACTCAAAGATCTGAGTTTACACTTGGTCAACAACTTTAATATACAAAATCAGATGCCAATATCCATCTAATATCATTTGGGCAAGGGAAATGAGTAAGAGCAAACTGAAGGTATCAAAATATCTTGGATAAGAAATTAGAACATTTTAAACAACAGGAAGTTATTGTGATGCAGTATCAGGCTCTGCTCTTAGCCTCTAATTTATCTTTGTATACCAACTACTCTCTACTGATTTTTAAAACAACTAAATAAGCACTGGGAGTGAAGATAAAGATGGGACTATATAAATGCTACTATAGCCCCTTCTCTGAATCGGTTTGGTGTTGGCAGGGCATCTTTTAAATATCAAAAGTTTTCAGATATTAGAAAGGCAATATGGGAGTACATAGCATATATTATATAACATCTCCACTGGGATCTGGAGTAGCACCTACTAATAAATACTTTTAATATTTTTTATGGGAAACATGACTATTCACACCAAAGGGCCTAAATAAATATAATAATTAGCATAAACTAAGACCTATAAGTCAGCAAAAATCCAGCTAAGCTGGCTGAGTTGTATATAATGACTAGTTTAGGATTAGTATCAAAGAAAGAAGGTAGGTAGAACATAAATACAAACAATTATGAAAAAATTGATTTATTCTTAACAAGGTAGTCTATGAAGTAGTGAATATAGTAGACCACCAATACTCAAACATTTTGGCCTCAGGACATCGTTACACTCTTAAGAACTGAGGAACCCAAGAGCTTTTGCTTACGTGGATTATATTTATACATATTTACCCATCAGAAATGAAAATAGAGAAATCAATTTTAAAAACCCAAAATTCCAATTTGCACTTGCAAGCTTACGTTTCTTCCTTTGGCAATGAATACTGTCAGTTGCCTTGCTTGAAGTGAGAGAGACTCCATTCACTTTTGAAAATATGTCTGCCAAAAGTACAAGTCAGAATAACCAAAGTTTGTTGGTAGTTCTTTCAAATAAAAATGATATTCCATGAAAAAAAAGTGACTAGGAAAGTCCCATGGTTCAAACGATCTTATAAGTGCTTTTTCTTATGAAATAAGAAATTAATAATAATAATAATGATAATAATAATAATAATAAGGCTGCTTATATGCTATGACAACCATCATACTTGGTAACTTGGTATGAGGAAGTGCTTTCTGCTCGTTTTCTACTCTGCTGTATAGATTATTAAATAGATGTATACTCAAAGGTCTAATCTAATAAAATTAATAATTTTAGTGCTTCCTCAGGGACATTAAATGAAAATGGCTTCCCCCCAAGTGCATTGTGGTAAAGAATACAAATGGTGGCTCTCTAGTATAGTACCAGTGCTTTGATTCATGCTAAGGCAGTAGTACTTTCCCTCATCATTGCTTTTGCACCACTGTGCAAATGTCAACATAGTGTATAGTGAAAATAATGTTTTAGCACTATGAAAACAGTTTTGATCTCATGGACTCATACAAGTGTCTCAGGGATTCCTTGGATCCTTGGACTACAATTTGAGAATCACTACAAAGGACTATACTTAAAAGCATGAGTTTCTCATTCATTTTTATTTGAACCCAAAACTCATTTTAGGTTACCATATGTATTCTTAATGAAATTGTAAATACTTTTATTTAATTAAAAGCTTTTTGTGGTTGATCTTATGAGAAAAGGGGGAACTACAATCCAGTAGGTATTTTCAATTCCAAAACTTATCTACACTTGAGAACCATAAAATTCTCTACTGCCACTTGGATATAGCAAACCCACATTACAAGGCAGGACAAAGATGAATGGAAAATATATAGTAAATACAAAATACTATTTCACTGGGTATGGTGGTAATTTAAAATGAAACAAACAATTAGAAAGAAAAATCTATAAAACTCAAAAAGAATAATTTTAAATAAGTTTTGATTTTATAAGATTAAAAAAGCAGCAAAGGAGCTAAGATGGCAGAGTAAGAGGAGGACTCCAGACTTGCTTAGTTCCTTGGAACACAGCTAGGTAAATATCAAATCATTCTGAATACCCATGAAATCAATCTGAGGACTGATGGACCAAACTGCACAACTAGAGGGAGAGCAGAGGCCACATTGTGGAAGATAGGAGATACAGAGATGTGGTTTGGGGGGGTAGGGATGGCTGGTCTATAGAGGGGAGGGAGCCCTGGTCTCAGAGAGAGGTGAGAGAAAGAGAGGAGAGCACAGGGGAACGCAGAAGGAAAACACTTCCCCAAAGCCATTGACTGGAAAAACAAGAGTGGTTGACTTTCATGAGTATTGGAACCAGTGGTGCTCAAAACCTAGAGTTTATTTTTTATTTTTTTAAAGATTTTATTTATTTATTCATGAGAGGCACACAGAGAGAGAGAGAGAGAGAGAGAGGCAGAGACACAGGCAGAGGGAGAAGCAGGCTCCATGCAGGGAGCCTGATGTGGGACTCGATCCCGGGTCTCCAGGATCACGCCCTGGGTTGAAGGCGGCGCTAAACCACTGGACCACCAGGTCTGCCCAAAACCTAGAGTCTAGAGGTCTGTTCCATGGCTGGTATAAAGCCCTAAGGCACTACAGTGCTCCCATAGAGAAACCAAGAAGGTAACTGGGGGCAGAGGACATGATCTGTGGATCACCTGAGACATATCAGTAGACATGTTTCCCCTTCTTGGAATGCATCTGAGAGAGGCGGCATTGCAACTCCAGGGACAAAGGAGCCAGTAGGTGCTATTTCCAGTCCACCCTCAGCATAGGTGCAGAGACACCTGCTGAAGGTGGCTAACCCAGAGACTGGTTCTTTAGTGTACTTTGCTCCAAGCCCCACACTCCTGCACTCTGGTGTGAATGCCCTTTTGAATTAAACCTACATCAATCCCAGTGCAGCAAGACACATCCCCAGAAGACCAGTTGAGGTCCTCACCACACCACATCAAACTAAAGATTGCAGTTTTAAACTCAGCCAGTCTGTCTGGGATAGAGTTCAAAGTGCACTATGCGGGTTCAGGCAGGCAAGCAACCTGGACACAGACACATGAAAAAAAGTGATCAGTAAACACATATGATGAATGAAGGGAAATTATTTGCTGTTCTGGGAGGGCTTCTCTGACAGCAGAGAGAACGAACTCCCCTATCCAGGGACAAAGGAGCTGGTTAGTGCATTCCCCTCCTCCTTTCAGCATAAAATAACTTCAATAAACAGTGTAGTGCCAACACTGGCTGCTTCAGTTGTTCACAACAAATCCCAATGCCCTGTGCTCTGCTGGTATTGTTCTTCCCAAGAAAGTGGGCCTTAGAATCAGTGCAGGAGGTCTCATCCTCTGAAGACCAGCACAAACCCTTGGACACATCACATCTGTCTATTGACCATAGAGTTCTGCAAAGCTTCAGCTCTAGTGATAATAGTTTCAGGTCTCTTTTAATAAGAAGATCAGAGCATACGTAGTTAAAACTCACCACACTCTGGCCAAGGTCCGAACACTCCCCACTACAGGAAAGGAGAAACCCTGCAGAGGACTGACTTGAGGGATAACATAACACAGCCACAGAGTGCATGCAGCATACACCAGAAACAGCAAGAGGCCTTGGAAATATAATTCATATTCCTTCTTCTTTATAAAACCATTACTCTCAGGAGCAGGAAACATAGCAGGCTTTCCTGACACAGAGAAGTGTCCTACACAAAATGAAAAGACAGAAGGATTCATTGTAAAAGAAAGAACAAGGAAAGCTCATGGCCAGGAATTGAATCAAAACACATATAAGTAATATGCCTGATCCAGAATTTAAAGCAAGAATCAAAAGAGTACTAGATGGTTGTGAGAAAAGTATAGAAGACAACAAGGAGTCCCTTACCACAGAGATAAAAGAACTTAAAACTAATTAGGCTGAAATGAAAAAATGCAATAACTGAGATTTTAAAAAGACTGGATGGAAGAACAAAAGAATGGAAGAAGTAGAAGAATGAATAAATGATATAGAAGATAGAATTATGGAAAATAATGAAGCTAATAAAAAAGAAAGAAAAATATTATATCATGAAAGAGACATAGGGAACTGAGTGCTTTTGTGAAACAATAACATTAATATCATAGGAGTCCCAAGAAAAGAAGAGAAAAGAGAGGGCATAAGGGTTATTTGAGGAAATTATAGCTGAAGACTTCCCACTCTGGGGAAGTTCTGGGGTTCTTTGAAAACTCAACAAATATGATAAGGCTTCGAAATCCAGGAAGCACAGAGAACTCCCATCAAAATCAACAAAAGGAGGCCAATGCCAAGACATATTGTAGTTACATTTGCAAAATATAGAGATAAAGAAAAAAATCCTATAAAGAAGCAAGACGAAAGAAGTCCCCAACTTACCAGGGAGGACAAATAAGGTAAGCAGCAGATATTTCCAAAGAAACCTGGCAGGTCAAAGAGAGTGAGGGACATGATATATTCTGTGTGTGGAATGGAAATATCTACAGCTAAGAATACTCTATACAGCAAACCTATCATACAGAATAGAAGAGGTAAAGAATTTGCAAGACAAGCAAAAACTAAAGGTATTCATGACCACTAAACTAGAACTGCAAAAAATATTAAAGGGGACTCCTTGGGGACAAAAGCTAGAAAGGAACAGAGAAAATCTCTAGAAACAATGATAAAACAAGCAATAAAATTGCAATGTATTCATATATATCAATAATTACTGTGCAGGGCAAGGTGGGGAGGAGTAGGGTCCCCAAGTCACCTGTCCCCACCAACTTACCTGGATAACTTTCAAATCTTCGTGAAAACCTACGAATTCAGTCTGAGATTTAAAGAGAGAATAGCTGGAATGCTACAGTGAGAAGACTTTGCACATTTATCAAGTACAACTTGTTCTTGGCCACTCTGAACTGAGCAAAAGGACTAGAAGGAAAAACTCAGCACAAAAAAAAACAGTACTCTCTCCCACAGAATTACAAAATTTGGATTACAATTCAATGTCATAAAGCCAATTCAGAAGCACAATTATAAAGCAACTGGTTATTCTGGAAAAAAGCATAAAGGATTCAAGAGACTTCATGACTGCAGAATTTAGATCTAATCAGGCTGAAATTAAAAATCAGTTAAATAAGATGCAAACAAAACTGGAGGTCCTAACAACAAGGGTTAATGAGGTAGAAAAAAGGGGGGGGCACGGAAGACAAGTTTATGGCAAGGAAGGAAACTGAGGAAAAAAGAGAAAAACAAAAGATCATGAGGATAGGTTAAAAGAAATAAATGACAGCCTCAGAACGAAAAATCTAGGTTTAATTGGGATTCCAGAGAGCGCCAAAAGGATTCCAGAGGTCCAGAAAGTGTATTTGAACAAATAATAGCTGAGAACTTCCCTAACTTGGGAAGGGAAACAGGCATTCGGATTCAGGAGATAGAGAGAACACCAACCTAAAATCAATAAAAAATGCTCAACACCTCAACATTTAATAGGGAAACTTGCAAATTCCAAAGATAAAGAGAAGATCCTTAAAGCAGCAAGAGACAAGAAATCCCTAAACTTTATGGGGAGAAGTATTGGGATAATAGCAGACCTCTCCACAGAGACCTGGCAGGCCGGAAAGGGATGACAAGATATATTCAGGATCCTAAATGAGAAGAACATGCAGCCAAGAATACTCTATCCAGCAAGTTTCTCAGCCAGAATAGAATGAGAGAAAAAAAACTTCCAAGATAGGCAGGAACTGAAAGAATATGTGACCACCAAACCAGCTCTGCAAGAAATATTAAGGGGGACTCTGTAAAAGAAAGAGGAAGTCCAAGGAAACATTCCAAAAAAAAAAAAAAAAACAGGGATTGAATAGGTATTATGATGACACTAAATTCATATCTTTCAACATAACTCTGAATGTGAATTGGCTTAATGACCTCAATCAAAAGGCGCAGGGTTTCAGACTGGATAAAAAAAAGCAAGACCCATCTATTTGCTGTCTACAAGAGACTCATTGTAGACATAAGGACACCTACAGCCTGAAAATGAAAGACCATTTACCATTCCTATGGTCCTTAAAAGAAAGCAGGGGTAGCCATCCTTATATGAGATAAATTAAAGTTTATCCCAAAGACTGCAGTAAGAGATGAAGAGGGACACTATACCATACTGAAAGGATCTATCCAACAAGAGGCCCAAACAATCATGAATATGTATACCCCGAATCTGGAAACTGCCAAGTATATCAATCAATAAATAACCACAGTTAAGACATACTTAGATAATAATACACTTATACTTGGTGACTTGAAGATAGTGCTTTCTACAATCGACAGATCTTCTGAGCACAACATCCCCAAAGAAACAAGAGCTTTAAAGGATACACTGGATCAGATGGATTTCACAGATATTTACAGAACTTGACATCCAAATGCAACTGAATACACATTCTTCTCAAGTGCACATGGAACTTTCTCCAGAATAAACCACATCCTGGGTCACAAATCAGGTCTTAACTGATACCAAAAGATTGGGATAATCCCCTGCATATTTTCAGACCATAATGCTTTGAAACTAGAACGAAATCACAAGATGTCGTATGGAAGGATTTCAAACACGTGGAGGTTAAGGACCATCCTGCTAAAAGATGAAAGGGTCAACCAGGAAATTAGGGAAGAATTAAAAGGATTCATGGAAACTAATGAGAATGAAGATACAACTGTTCAAATTCTATGGGATACAGCAAAAGCAGTCCTCAGAGGAAATACATCGCAATGCAAGCATCCATCCAAATACTGGAAAAAACTCAAATACAAAAGCTCACCTTGCACCTAAAGGAGCTAGAAAAAAAATAGCAAATAGATCCTACACCCAGCAGAAGAAGAGAGTTAACAAAGATTCAAGAACTCAATGAAATAGAGACCAAAAGAACTGTGGAACAGATTAACAAAACCAGGAGTTGGTTCTTTGAAAGAATCAATAAGATAGATTAACAATTAGCCAGCTTTATAAAAAGAAAAAAGACTCAAATTAATAAAATCATGAATGATAAAGGAGAGATCTCCACCATTACCAAGGAAATACAAACAATGTTAACTTATTATGTGCAGCTTTTCACCAATAAAATTGGAAATCAGGGTGAAATGGACGCATTTCTGGAACCACAAACTACCAAAACTGGAACAGGAAGAAATAGAAAACCTGAACAAGCCAATAACCAGGGAGGAAATTGAGCAGTCATCAAAATCCTCCCAAGACACAAAAGTACAGGACAATATGGCTTCCCTGGGGAATTCTATCAAACTTTTAAAGAAGAAACCATACCTATTCTACTAAAGCTATTTGGAAATATATAAGGAGATGGAATACCTCCAAACTCGTTCTATGAGGCCAGCATCACCTTAATTCCAAAACCACACAAAGACCCCACCAAAAAGGAGAATTATAGACCAATATACCTGATGAACATGGATGCAAAAATTCTAAACAAGATACTAGCCAATAGGATTCAACAATATATTAAGAAGATTATTCACCATGACCAAGTGGGAATTATGCCCATGATTCAAGGATGGTTCAAGATTCATAAAGCAGTCAATGTGATTAATCATATAAACAAGAGACAAAACAAGAACCATATGATCCTCTCAATAGATACAGGGAAAGCATTTGACCAAATACAGCATCCATTCCTGATCAAAACTCTTCAGAGTGTAGGGATACAGGGAACATTCCTCAGCATCTTAAAAGCCATCCATGAAAAGCCTTCAGCAAATAATATTCTCAATGGGAAACACTGGGAGCCTTTCCCCTAATATTAGGAACAAGTCAGGGATGTCTACTCTCGCCATTGCTATTCAACATAGTACTTAAAGTCCTAGGCTCAGCAATCAGACAACAAAAAGAAATAAAAGGCATTCAAATGGGCAAAGAAGAAGTCAAACTCTTCCTCTTCGCAGATGACATGATACTGTACATAGAAAACCCAAAAGACTCCACCCCAAGATTGCTTAAACTCATACAGCAATTCGGCAGTGTGGCAGGATACAAAATCAATGCCCATAAATAAATGGCATTTCTATACAGTATCAATGAGACTGGAAAAAGAGAAATTAAGGAGTCAATCCCATTTACAATTGCACCCCAAACCATAAGATACCTTGGAATAAACCTAACCAAAGAGGGAAAGGATCTATACCATAAAATCTACAGAACTTTACCAAAGAGGGAAAGAATCTATACCTTAAAAACTACAGAACATTTCTGAAAGAAATTGAGGAAGTCACAAAGAGTTGGAAAAATATTCCATGCTCATGGATTGGAAGCATTAATATTATAAAATGTCAATGTTACCCAGGGCAATTTACACACTTAATGCAATACCTATTAAAATGCCATGTACTTTCTTCAGATAGTTGGAACAAATCATCCTAAGATTTGTGTGGAATCAGAAAAGACCCCGAATAGCCAGGAAAATATTAAAATGAAAACCATTGCTGAGGGCATCACAATGCTAGGTTGTACTACAAAGCTGTCGTCATCAAGACAGTGTGGTTCTGGCACAAAAATAGACACATTGATCAATGGGACATAATAGATAATCCAGAAGTGGACCCTCAACTTTATGGTCAACTAATGTTCGACTAAGCTGGAGAGACTATCCCCTGGAAAAAAAGACAGTCTCTTCAATAAATCGTGCTGGAAAACTGGACATCCACATGCAGAAGAATGAAACTAGACCATTCTCCTACACCCTACACAAAGATAAACTCAAAATGAATGAAAGATCTAAATGTGAGACAAGATTGCATCAGAATCCTAGAAGACAACACAGGCAACACCCTTTTTGTACCTGGCCACAGCAACTTCTTGCAAGATACATCCATGAAGGCAAGAGAAACAAAAGCAAAAATAATTTATTGGGACTTCATCTAGATAAGAAGCTTCTGCACAGCAAAAGGAACAGTCCACAAAACTAAAAGTCAACCTACGGAATGGGAGAAGATATTTGCAAATGATGTTATCAGATAGAGGGCTAGTTTCCAAGATGTATAAAGAACTTATTCAACTCAACAGCAAAGAAACAAACAATCCAATCATGAAATGGGCAAAAGACATGAACAGAAATTTCACAGAGGAAGACATAGACATGGCCAACAAGCACATGAGAAAATGTTCCGCATCACTGGCCATCAGGAAACTACAAGTCAAAATCATGCTGAGATACCACCTCACACCAGTGAGAATGGGGAAAATTAACAAGGCAGGAAACCACAAATGTTGGAGAGGATGTGGAGAAAGGGGAACCCTCTTGCACTGTGGTGGGAATGTGAACTGGTACAGCCACTCTGGAAAAGTGTGTGGAGGTTCCTCAAAGAGTTAAAAATAGAACTGCCCTACGACCCAGCAATTGCACTTCTGGGGATTTACCCCAAACATACTGATGCAGTGAAATGCCGGGACACCTGCACCCCAGTGTTTATAGCAGGAATGTCCACAATAGCCAAACTGTGGAAAGACCCTCGGTATTCATTGAAAGATTAATGGATAAAGAAGATGTGGTCTATGTATACAATGGAATATGACTCATCCATTACAAACAACAAATACCCACCATTTGCTTCAACATGCATAGAACTGTAGAGTATTATGCTGAGTGAAGTAAGTTAATCAGAGAGGACAAACATTATATGTTCTCATTCATTTGAGGAATATAAAAATTAGTGAAAGGGGATAAAGGGAAAGGAGAGAGAATGAGTGAAAATATCAGTGAGGGTGACAAAACATGACGAACACCTAATTCTGGGAAATGAACAAGAGGTAGTGGAAAGGGAAGGGGGCGGGCGGTTGGAGTGGTTGAGTGATGGGCACTGAGGGGGACACTTGGCATGATGAGCACTGGGTGTTATGCTATATGTTGGCAAATTGAACTCCAATAAATAAATAAATAAATAAATAAATAAATAAATAAATATAAATAAATAAGTAATAAAAATTGAAAACATTTGAAGGATATCATTAAGAAAGTCAAAGGCAATCTATAGATTGGGAGAAAATTTTAGCAAAGCATATTGGCTGACATAGAACTTGTATCCAGAATATAAATAACTCCTACAACACAAAATAAATAACTTTATAAACATGGAAGAATTTTCCATAAGATTTCTCTAAGAAAGATATACACATGACCAGTACACGCATGAAAAGAAACCAACATCATTAGTCATATGGGAAATACAAATATATGCCACACTGAAATACAACTTTACACACTAGAATGTCTCTAATCAAACAGACAAACAGTATCAAATGTTGATGATGTTGGAGAGACATCAGAACCTTATTTCACTACTCTTGAGAATGTAAATGGTACAGGCACTTGGTAAAAAAGTCTTGAAGTTCTTCAAAAAGTTAGATAGAATTACCATGTGACCCATGAATTCCACTTTTATCTATATACTTAAAGGAATTAAAATAATATATCCAAACTAAAGCTTATACATAAATATTCATAGCAGTATTAGTCATAATAGCCCAGGAGTGGAACCAACCCAAATGTCTGTCAACTGATGAGTGCAAAAACAAAGGTGGTATATCCATACAAAGGGCTATTATTCAACCACTAAAAGAAATGAAGTACTGATACATGATAAAGCCTAAAATAATTTTGTTAAGTGAAAGGAGTCAGTTACAAAATATTGCATATTTTGTGATACCACTTATGCTAAATGTTCAGAAAAGGCAACCTCATAGAAATAGGAAGTATATTAGTGGTTTCCAGGAGTGTGGGGGAAGAGAATAAGGAGGAGATGATTGTTGGTTGGTATGGAGTTTATTTTTGGGTGACGAAAATGTTCTGGAATTGGAATAATGGTAGCTGCGTAACCTGCAAATATACTAAAAACCACTGAATTATACCATTAAAAATGTGATTTTTTGTTTGTATGTATATTTATATGTAAAAAATATGTTTTAAGGAATAATACAGTGACTTCTTATGAACAGAGACAGTGGGCAGGATCAAATTATGCAATGTCATGCAACTTGCAAGGCAGAACTGAAGGAGGAAATCACAGGACCATCCTTTCCTACACTGAGAGTGGGAACCACTATAGTTCTGCATTGTTTTCCTCAGCCTCTTGTCCACACTGGTAGAAAGATATTCAGATAAGAGGATATGAGACTTTAGAATTGGAATCAATAACAATGTGGAAATGTTTTTGTTCTCACTCTTAATCCTTTGCCCCCTTCACTTCATATTTAAATCAGTGAGGACACACATTTTTCTAACAGTCTGACTCAATTTAAAGCCCACACAAGATAACAAGAATTGTTTATTTATAGTAACATTTGGCTTTTGCTAAGATCTAAATAAGGAAACTTGCCCATCCATCTTATTCACTGACCATAACCCTGAATAACTTCCAATTATTTTCATAAATCAAAGCATGATGAGTATTTACTCCATTAATCATATTAGAAATATTTGACCTAAATGCTGAGAGTAATTCAGTTTTTGTATATTTTTTATTGGAGTTCAATTTGACACCATATAACATAACACCCAGTGCTCATCCTGTCAAGTACCCCCCCTCAGTGCCTATCACCCAGTCACCCAACCAACATCCACCTCCCCTTCCACTACCCCTTGTTCCTTTCCTTTCCCAGAGTTAGGAGTCTCCCAAGGCTCCCATGTTCTGTCACCGTCTCTGATATTTCCCATTCATTTTTCCCCTATTCCTATAATCCCTCTCACTATTTTTTATATTCCCCGAATGAATCAGATCATATAATGTTTGTCCTTCTCCGATTGACTTACTTCACTCAGCATAATACCCTCCAGTTCTATCTACAATGAAGCAAATGGTGGGTATTTGTCATTTCTATTGGCTGAGTAATATTCCATTGTATATATAGACCACATCTTCTTGATCCCTTAATCTTTTGATGGACAACAAAGTTCTTTCCACAGTTTGGCTATTGTGGACATTGCTGTTATAAACATCGGGGAGCAGGTGTACTGTTGTTTCACTGCATCTGTATCTTTGGGTTAAATCCCCAGCATTCCAATTGCTGGGTCATAGGGCAGTTCATTTTTTAACTCTTTGAGGAACCTCCACACAGTTTTCCAGAGTGGCTGCACCAGTTCACATTCCCACCAACAGTGAAAGAGGGTTCCCCTTTCTCCACATCTTCTCCAAAACTTGTTATTTCCTGTCTTGTTAATCTTCACCATTCTCACTGGTGTGAGGTGGTATCTCATTGTGGTTTCCTAGGTGGCTTTTAAGATGCTAAGGAACTTTCCCTGTATCCCTACATTCTATTGTATTTCCCTGATGGCAAGTGATGTAGAGCATTTTCTCATGTGCTTGTTGGCCTTGTCTATGTCTTCTTCGGTGAAATTTCTGCTCATGTCTTTTGCCCATTTCATGATTGAATTGTTCATTTCTTTGCTGTTGAGTTTTAAAAGTTTCTTATAGATCTTGGATACTAGCACTTTATCTGATAGGTCATATGAAAATATCTTCTCCCATTCTGTAGGTTGTCTTTTAGTTTTGTTGACTGTTTCTTTTGCTGTGCAGAAGCTTTTAATCTTTATTAAGTCCAAATAATTCTTTTGCTTTTGTTTCCCTTGCCTTCCTAGATGTATCTTACAACCAGTTACTATGGCTAAGTTTAAAAAGGGTGTTGTCTGCGATCTCCTCTAGGATTTTGATGGATACTTGTCTCACATTTAGATCTTACATACATTTTGAGTTTATCTTTGTGCATGGCATAACAGAATGCTCTATTTTCATTCTACTGCACGTTGCAGTCCAATTTGCCTAGCACCATTTATTAAAGAGACTGTCCATTGTTCAGTGGATAGTCTTTCCTACTTTGTCGAAGAGTAGTTGACCTTAGAGTTGAGGGCCCATTTCTGGATTCTCTGTTTTGTTCCATTGGTCTATGTGTCTGTTTTTGTGCCAGGACCACACTGTCTTGATGATCACAGCTTTGTGGTACAACTTGAAACCCGGCATTATGATGCCCCCGGCTCTGGTTTTCTTTTATATTCCCCTGGCTAATCAGGGTCTTTTATGATTCCACACAAATCTTTTTTTTTTTATTCCACACAAATCTTAAGATGACTTGTTCCAACTTTCTGAAGAATGTAAAAGGTATCTTGATAGGGATTGCATTGAATGTGTACATTGTCCTGGGTAACATTGACATTTTCACAATATTAATTCTTACAGTCCATGAGCATGGAATATTTTTCCAACTCTTTGTCTCTTCCTCAGTAACTTTCAGAAGTGTTCTATAGTTTTTAAGGTATAGATCCTTTACCGATTTGGTTGGGATTATTCCTAGGCATCTTATGCTTTTGAGTGCAATTGCAAATGGGACTGACTCCTTAATTTCTCTTTCTTGATTCTCATTGTTAGTGTATAGAAATGCCACTGACTTCTGGGCATTGATTTTGTATCTTGCTACACTGCTGAATTGCTGTATGAGTTCTAGCAATCTTGGGGTGGAGTCTTTTGGGTTTTTTACGTACAGTATCATGTCATCTGTGAAGAGGGAGAGTTTGACTTCTTCTTTGCCAATGTGAATGCCTTTTATTTATTTTTGTTGCCTGATTTATGAGCCTAGGACTTCTAGTACTGTGTTGAATAGCAGTGGTGAGAGTGGACATCCCTGTCATGTTCCTGATTTTAGGGGAAAGTCTCTCATTGTTTCCCCATTGAGAATTATATTTGCTGTGGGCTTTTCATAGATGGCTTTTAAGATGTTGAGGAATGTTCCCTCTTTCCCTATACTCTGAAGTATGTTGATCCAGAATGGATGCTGTATTTGGTCAAAGGCTTTCTCTGCATCTATTGAGAGGATCATATGGTTCTTGTTTTTTTCTCTTGTTGATATGATCTATCATGTTGATTGCTTTGCAAGTGTTGAACAAGCCTTGCATCCAGGGGATAAATCCCACTTGGTCATGGTGAATAATCTTTTTAATGTACAGGCTGGATGGTATTGTTTAGTAACTTGTTGAGAATTTTTGCCTCTGTGTTCATCAGGGATATTGGTCTATGATTCTCCTTTTTTTGTGGGTTCTTTGTCTGGTTTTGGAATGAAGGTGATGCTGGCATTATAAAAGTAGTTTGGAAGTATTCTATCACTTTCTATCTTTCAGAACAGCTTTAGTATAATAGGTATGGTTTCTTCTTTAAACGTTTGATAGAATTCCCCTGAGAAGTTATCTGGCCCTGGACTTTTCTTTCTTGGGAGGTTTTTGATGACTGCTTCAATTTTTCTCCCTGGTTATTGCCTTTTCAGGCTTTTTATTTCTTCCTGTTCCATTTTTTCTATTTTATGGTTCAGCAGAAATGCGTCCATTTCTTCTAGATTGCCTGATTTGTTGACATATAGCTGCTCGTAATACGTTTTTAAAATTGTTTGTATTTCCTTGGTATTGGTTGTGATCTCTCATTTTCATTCGCGATTTTATTAATTTCCATCTGTTCTCTATTGTTTTTATAAGGCTGGCTAATGGTTTATCTATATTATTAATTCTTTCATGGAACCAGCTCCTGGTTTTTTTGACCTGTTTTACAATCCTTATGGTCTCTATGTCATTCAGTTCTGCTCGAATCTTTATTAACTATCTCCTTCTCCTTGGTGTATGTTTTATTTGCTGTTTTTTCTCCAGTTCCTTTAGGTCCACTGTTAGCTTGTGTATATGAGTTCTTTTCCAATTTTTTGAGGAATACTTGTATTGCGATGTATTTCCCTCTTGGGACTGCTTTTGCTGAATCCCAAAGATTTTGAATGGTTATGGCTTCATTTCCATTAGTTTCCATAAACCTTTAATTATTCTCTAATTTCCTGGTTGACCCATGCAGGATGCTCATTTACCTCCACGTGTTTGACTTTCTTCCAATTTTTTTCTTGTGATTTAGTTCAAGTTTCAAAGCATAATGGTCTGAAAATATGCAGCGGACAATCCCAATCTTCTGGTATCGGTTAAGACCTGATTTGTGGCCCAGTATGTGGTCAATTCTGGAGAAAGTTCCATGTGCACTTGAGAAGAATGTGTATTCAGTTGCATTTGGATGTAAAGTTCTGTAAATATTTGTGAAATCAATGTTGTCCAGTGTGTCATTTAAAGCACTTATCTATTTATAGATGCTGTGCTTAGAACATCTGTGACTTGCAGAAAGTGCTGTGTTGACGTCTCCCAATATTAACGCATTATTATCTAAGTATGTCTTTACTTTGGTTATTAATTGATTCATGTACTTGGCAGCTCCCACATTAGGCGTATAAATATTCATGAACATTAGGTCATCATGTTGGATAGATCCTTTAAGTATGATATAGTGTCCCTCTTCATCTCTTACTACAGTCTTTGGGATAAACTTTAATTCATCTGATATGAGAATTGCTACTCCAGTTTTCTTTTGAGGACATTTTGAATGGTAAATGATTCTCCACCCTGTCATTTTCAGGTTGGAAGTGTCCTTAGATCTAAAATGCATCTCTTGTAGACAGCAAATTATGGGTTTGCTTTTTATCTTTCTTATCTTTATCACACCCTTTCTTGCCTGCGAGGTCTCCGTGGAGAGGTCTACTGTTAAACTATTATTTCTCCCCATATGAGTTAGCGATCTCTTGTCTTTTGATGCTTTAAGGATTTTCTCTTTATCTTTGGAATTTGCAAGTTTCACAATTAAATTTCAAAGTGTTGAATGGTTTTTATTGATTTTAGGGGGAGACCTCTCTATCTCTTAGATCTGAATGCCTGTTTCCCTCCCCAGATTAGGGTAGTTCTCACCTATGATTTGTTCTAATATGATTTCTGGCCTTCTGTTCCTCTTAGTGCTCTCTGTAACCCCAATTATACATAGATTTTTCCTTCTGAGGTTGTCATTTATTTCCCTTAACCTTTCCTTATGGTCTTTTAATTGTTTTTCTCTTTTTTCTTCACCTTCCTTCCTTGCCATCAACTTGTCTTGTCGCTCACTCTTTCTTCTACCTTATTTACCCTTGTAGTTAGGACCTCCAGTTTGGATTGCATCTTATTTAATTTATTTTTAATTTCGGCCTGATTAGATCTGAATTCTACAGCCATGAAGTCTCTTGAATCCTCTATGCTTTTTTCCAGAGCCACCAGTAGCTTTATAATAGTCCTTCTGAATTGGCATTCTGACATCAAATTGTAATCCAAATTCTTTAAGTGTGTGGCAGAGAGTCCTGTTTCTGATTCTTTCTTTTGTGGTGAGTTCTTCTTTCTAGTCATTTTGCTTAGTGCAGAGTGGCTAAAAACAAGTTGTCCTTGATAGAAGTGCGAACTGTATTCACTGTAGCGTTGCAGCTGTTCTCTCTTTAAATCTCAGGCCGAACTGGTAGGATTTCAGGATGATTTGAAAGTTATCTAGGTAAGTTCGTGGAGACAGGTGACTTGGGGATCCTACCTTCAGCCTTGTTGCCCCGCCCCCTCCCATTTGTATATTTGGATCAATATCCAAACTATCTCTACTCATTTTATTTCAAAATCATATTTCTGCTTGGGAAAATTTGTTTTTCCCCTGTCCGTCTAGCTGGTCTTCTGGGGGAGGGACCTGTTGTGCTGATTTTCAGGTGTTAGCACTTGGGGGAGCTGCTCTGCCCCCTGCCTGGTGCAGGGCTCAGTGAGTAATGTTTATCCTGTTCATCTGGTGAGGCCACTGTGAGGCTCAGTGGGGGTTGTTTACCCTGTGAGGCCCCAGGAGGAACAATCACAGTGGCGTGGCCAGCTATGGAGCCCTGGATTCAGCTCCTGCAGTAACTACAGAGCTCTCAGTCTGTAGGGGCCTGGATGCTCCCGGGGCGGGGCCGCTGATCTGCTCAGCTTGGGGCAAGAGCGTCCTTGCTGTCCTGTGGCCTCCTGGCCTCTGCCTGTCCCGGGGGGAGGTCGGATCGTGGGCTGTGTCCCCGGCGCCCTGTGCACCCAGGCCTGTGCTGTTGGATTCGCTCCCAGCCGGGCAGCCCCCTCCACACGGAGCCGCCGCTTGAGCCCCTCAGAGCTGCTCCCGAGCCGCGCAGCCCCCTCTGCGCGGAGCCTCTTCCTCTGCCGGAGCCGCCTCCGAGCTGCTCCCGGGTCCAGCCGTGCATGCGCTGCAGCCCTTTAGGGAGCACGGTGCACTCTCCCCGGGGCGCAGGTGCCTGTTAGTGTACCAGGGAGCCTGAGGGCATCCCCGCCCCTCCTGGGGTTGGAGGGATTTTATACATAGGTTTTCTTTCTTCCCACCTTTATTCTTTCCTCCTTTCCTTCCTTCCTTTCTTTTTTTTTCTTTTCTTCTTTTTGTTCTTAATTAATTACCAGGGTATAATTTAGTGATTAATCAGTCACATATAATATCCAACACTAATTACATCAAATGCCCTTTTTAATACCGGTCATTCAATTACCACTTTCCATCACCCATCTTCCCTCCAGCAACCTTCAGTTTATTTCCTAAAGTTCAGTGTCTCTTACGGTTTGCCTCCCTCTATTTTCATCTAATTTGATTTTTTCTTTCCTTCCCTTATGTTCATCGGTTTTGTTTCTTAGGTTCCACATATGAGTGAAATAATATAGTATTTGTCTTTCTCTGACTGATTTATTTCGCTAAGCATAATACCCTCTAGTTCAATCCACATCATTGCAAATGGCAAGATTTCATTTTTTCGATGGCTGAGTAATATTCCATTATATACATGATCATCTATTATAATGATATCTAGATGATATTAGATCTCTATCCATATATCATACCATATCATACCATCTTTATCCATTCCTCTGTCAAAGGACATCTGGGTCTTTACCATATTTTGGCTATCATGGCTAATGGCAAGATGGTTTATAGTTATTGCTGCTACAAACATTTGAGTGCAAGTCCCCTTTGAGTCACTGTGTTGTTATCCCTAGGATAACTAACTAGTAATGCAATTGCTGTTAGCTCTGTTTTTAACATTGTGAAGAACCTCCATACTGTTTTTCAGAGTGGCTGCCCCAATTAGCATTGCCACTAATAGTTTAAAGGGTTGCTTTTTCTCCACATCCTTGCCAACATCTGTTGTTTCCTGGGTTTTTAATTTTAGCCATTCTAACTGGTGTGAGGCTTTATCTTATGATGGTTTTTATTTAGATTTCTCTGATACCAAGTGATGTGGAGCATTTTTTCATGTGCTTGTTGACCACTTGTACTCCTTCTTTGGAGAAATATCTGTTCATGTCTTCTGCCCATTACTTGACTGGACTTTTTGCTTTATGAGGGTTGAGTATGATAAGTTCTTTATAGATTTTGGATACTGGCCCTCTTTCTGATATGCCATTTTCAAATATCTTCTCCCATTTCATGAGTCGTGTTTTAGATTTATTGCCTGCTTCCTTCCTTCACTGTGCAAAAGCTTTTGTTCTTGACGAAGTTCCAATAGTTCATTTTTGTTGGTTTCTCTTGCCTTAACCAATATACAAGCGAATAGGAACTGACAGCACATTCAAAGGATTATTCACCATAACCAAGTGGGATTAATTCCTGGAATGCAAGGGTGGTTCAACAACCACATATCAGTCAATGTGATACACCACATTATTAAAAAGGGGACAAGAACCAAGAACATGATCAATTCAATAGATACAGAAAAAGCATTTGACAAAATATAGCACCTCTTGGGCAGCCCGGGTGGCTCAGCGGTTTAGCGCCACCTTCAGCCCAGGGCGTGATCCTGGAGACCCAGGATCAAGTCCCACATCAGGCTTCCTACATGGAGCCTACTCCTCCCTCTGCCTGTGTCTCTGCCTCTCCCTCTCTGCATGTGTGTGTGAAAAATAAATAATTTTTTTTAAAAAAAATAGCACCTCTTTTTTTTATTGGAGTTCAATTTGCCAACATATAGCATAATACCCAGTGCTCATCCTGCCAAGTACCCCCCTCAGTGCCCATCACCCAGTCACCCCATAACCCTGCCCACCTCCCTTTCCACTACCCCTTTTTCATTTCTGAGAGTTAGGAACCTCTCATGTTTTGACACCATCACTTATATTTTCACTCATTTCCCCTTTATTCCCTTCCACTATTTTTTATATTCCCCAAAAGAATGAGACCATATAATATTTGTTCTTCTCCGATTGACTTATTACACTAAGGATAATTCCTTCCAGTTCCATCCACATTGAGGCAAAAAGTGGGTATTTGTAATTTCTAATGGCTGAGTAATATGCCATTGTATACATAGACCACATTTTCTTTATCCATTCATCTTTTGATGGACATGGAGGTTCCTTTCACACTTTGGCTATTGTGGACATTGCTGCTATAAACATTGGGGTGCAGGTGCTCCAGTACTCACTATATCTGTATCTTTGGGGTAAACCCCAGCAGTGCAATTGCTAGGATATAGGGCATTTCTATTTTTAACTTTTTGAGGAATCTCCACAAAGTTTTCCACAGTGGCTGTACCAGTTCACGTTCCCACCAATAGTGCAAGAGGGTTCCCCTTTCTCCACAGCCTCTCCAAAATTTGTTGTTTCCTGTCTTGTTAATTTTCACCATTCTCACTGGTGTTAGGTGGTATCTCAGTGTGGTTTGGATTTGTATTTCCCTGATGGCTAGTAATGCGGAGCATTTTCTCATATGCTTGGTAGCCATGATATGTCTTCCCCTGAGAAATTTCTGTTCATGTCTTTTGTCCATTTCATGATTAGATTGCTTGTTTCTTTGCTGTTGAGTTGAATAAGTTCTTTATAGATCTCGGATACTAGCCCTTTATCTGATAGGTCATTTGCAAATATCTTCCCCATTCTGTAAGTTGTCTTTTAACTCTGTTGACTGTTTCCTTTGCTGTGCAAAAGCTTTTTATCTTGATTAAGTCCGAATAATTCATTTTTGCTTTGGTTTCCCTTGACTTCATAGTTGTATCTTGCAAGAAGTGGCAATGGCCATGTTGAAAAAGGGTGTTGCCTGTGTTCTCCTCTAGGATTCTTATGGATTATTATCTCCTATTTAGATCTTTCATCCATTTTGAGTTTATCTTTGTGTCTGGTGTAAGAGAATGGTCTACTTTCATGCTTCTGCATGTGAATGGCCAATTTTTCCAGCACCATTTAGTGAAGAGACTGTCCTTTTTCCAGTGGATAGTTTTTCCTGCTTTGTCGAATATTAGTTGACCATAGTTGAGGGTCCACTTCTGGATTTCTATTCTGCTCCACTGATATATGTGTCTGTTTTTGTGCCAGTGCCACACTGTCTTGATGACCACAGCTTTGTAGAACAACCTGAAATCTGGCATTGTGATACCCCCGGCTCTGGTTTTCTTTTTTAATATTCCCCTGGATATTCAGGTCTTTTCTGATTGCACACAAATCTTAAGATGATTTGTTCCAACTCTCTGAAGAAAGTCCATGGTATTTTGATAGGGATTGCATTAAATGTGTACATTGCCCTGGGTAACATTGACATTTTCACAATATTAACTTCCAATCCATGAGCATGGGATATTTTTCCATCCCTTCCTCAATTTCTTTCAGAAGTGTCCTGTAGTTTTTAGCCCATAGAATATTTACGTATTTGATTAGTTTTATTCCTAGGTATCTTATGCTATTGGGTGCAATTATAAATGGGATTAACTCCTTAATTTCTCTTTCTTCATTCTAATTGATAGTGTATAGAAATTCCACTTATTTCTGGGGACTGACATTGTATCCTGCCACACAGCAGAATTGCTGAATGAGTTCTAGCCATCTTGGGGTGGAGTCTTTTGTGTTTTCTAGGTACAGTATCAAGTCATCTGCGAAGAGGGAGAATTTGACTTCTTCTTTGCCAATTTGAATGCCTTTTTTTTTTTTGCCTGATTGCGGATGCTAGGACTTCTGGTACTATGTTGAATAGCAGTGGTGAGAGTGAACATCCCTGTCGTTTTCCTGATTCTAGAGGAAAAGCTCCCAGTGTTTCCCCATTGAGAATGATATTTGCTGTGGACTTTTCGTAGATGGCTTTTAAGATACTGAGGAATGTTCCCTCTTTCCCTACACTCTGAAGAGTTTTAATCAGGAATGGATGCTGTATTTGGTCAAAGGCTTTCTCTGCATCCATTGAGAGGATCATATGGTTCTCGTTTTTTCTCTTGTTGATATGATCTATCACATTGTTTGCTTTACGAGTGTTGAACCAGCCTTGCAACCTGGGGATAAATCCCTCTTGGTCATGGTGAATAATCTTCTTAATGTATTGTTGGATCCTATTGGTTAGAATCTTGTTGAGAATTTTTTGCATCCATGTTCATCAGGGATATTTGTCTATAATTCTCCTTTTTGGTGGGGTCTTTGGTTTTGGAATTAAGGTGATGCTGGCCTCATAGAATGAGGTTGGAAGTATTCCATCTCTTTCTATCTTTCAGAAAAGCGTCAGTAGAATATGTATTGTTTCTTCTTAAACATTTGATAGAATCCCCTGGGAAGCCATCTGGCCCTAGACTTTTGTGTCTTGGGAGGATTTTGATGACTGCTTCAATTTCCAATCAGAGTATCGGCCTGTTCAATTTTGCTATTTCTTCCTATGCAGTTTTGGTAGTTTGTGGTTTTCTAGAAATGCATCCATTTCTTCCACATTGCCTAATTTATTGGCCTATGGCTGTTCATAATAAGTTTTTAAAACCGTTTGTATTTCCATGGTATTGGTGGTGATCTCTCCTTTCTCATTCATGATTTTATTAATTTGAGTCTTTTCTCTCTTCTTTTTAATAAGGCTGGCTAATGGTTTATCTATATTATGAATTCATTCAAAGAACCAACTCCTGGTTTTGTTGACCTGTTCCACAGTTTTTCTGCTCTCTATTTCATTGAGTTCTGCTTGAATCTTTATTAACTCTCTTCTTCTCCTGGGGGTAAGATCTATTTTCTCTTCTTTCTCCAGCTCCTTTAGGCGCAAGGTTAGCTTTTCTATTTGAGTGCTTTCCAGTTTTTGGATGGATGCTGTATTGCGATGTGTTTCCCCCTCAGCACTGCTTTAGCTGTATCCCAAAGATTTTGAACCTTTGTATCTTCATTTTCATTAGTTTCCATGAATCTTTTTAATTCTTCTCAAATTTCCTGGTTGACTCTTTCATCTTTTAGAAGGATGGTCCTTAACCTCCACGTGTTTGAATTTCTTCAAAACTTCTTCTTGTTATTTGGTTCTAGTTTCAAAGCATTATGATCTGAAAATATGCAAGGGACTATCCCAATCTTTTGGCATCTGTTAAGACCTGATTTGTGACCCAGAATGTGGTCTATTCTGGAGAAAGTTCCATGTGCACTTGAGAAGAATGTGTATTCAGTTGTGTTTGGATGTAAAGTCCTGTAAATATCAGTGAAATCCATCTGGTCCAGTGTATCATTTAACACTCGTTTCCTTGGAGATATTGTGCCTAGAAAATCTGTCAATTACAGGAAGCACCGTGTTCACATCTCCCAGTATAAGTGTATTATTATCTAAGTATGTCTTTCCTTTGGTTATTAATTGTTTGATATACTTGGCAGCTCCCCCATTAGGGGCATAAATATTCATGATATTTAGGTCCTCTTGTGAAAAGATTCTTTAAGTATGATATAGTGTCCCTCTTCATCTCTTATGACAGTCTTTGGGATAAACTTTAATTTATCTGATATGAGGATGGCTACCCCTGCTTCCTTTTGAGGACCATTTGAAAGGTAAATTGTTCTCCAACCTTTCATTTTCAGGCTGTAGGTGGTCTTAGGTCTTAAACGTGTCTCTTTTAGACAGCAAAGAGATGGGTGTTTCTTTTTCATCCAGTCTGAAACCCTATGTCCTTTGATGTGATCATTAAGCTCATTCATATTCAGAGTTCCTATTGAAAGATACAAATTTAGCGTCATTATAATACCTATTCAGTCACTGTTTTTATGGCTTATTTCTTTGGGCTTCCTCTTTCTTTTACAAAGTCCCCATTAATATTTCTTGCAGAGCTGGCTTGGTGTCCCATATTCTTTCCGTTTCTGCCTATCTTGGAAGCTCTTTTATTGCTCCTTCTATTCTGCATAAGCCTTGCTGGACAGAGTTTTATTCACTGCATATTCCTCTCATTTAGGATCTTGAATATATCCTGCCAACCTTTCTGGCCTGCAGGTCTCTGTGGAGAGGTCTGCTGTTAATCTAGTAGTTCTCCCCATATCAGTTAGCGATCTCCTGTCTCTTGCTGCTGTAAGGATTTTCTCTTTATCTCTTGGATTTGCAAGTTTCATTATGAAATGTCCGGGTGTTGGGCAGACCCGGTGGCGCAGCGATTGGGTGCCTCCTGCAGCCTGGGGTGTGATCCTGGAAACCCGGGATCGAGTCCTCTGTTGGGCTTCCTGCATGGAGCCTGCTTCTCCCTCTGCCTGTGTCTCTGCCTTTCTCTCTCTCTCTCTCTCTCTGAATAAATAAATAAATCTTAAAAAATAAAGAAATGTCTGAGTGTTGAACGGTTTTTATTGATTTTAGGGTTTTTTTTTCTCTATCTCCTGGAGCTGAATGCCGGATTTCCGACCCAAGCTAGGGAATTTCTCAGCTATGATTTGTTCAAATACACACTCTGGTCCTCTGTCCCTTTTGGTGTCCTCTGGCACCCCAATTAAACGTAGATTGTTCCTTCTGAGGCTGTCATTCATTTCCCTTAATCTTTCCTCATGATCTTTTATTTGTTTTTCTCTTTTTTCCTCAGCTTCCTTCCTTGCCATCAACCTGTCTTCTATGTCACTCGCTTGATCTTCTACCTCATTAACCCTTGTCGTTAGGGCCTCCAGTTTGGAGTGCATCTTATTTAATTGATTTTTAATTTCGGCCTGATTAGATCTAAATTCTGCAGTCATGAAGTCTCTTGAATATTTTATGCTTTTTTTTCCAGAGCCACCAGTAGCTTTATAATTGTGCTTCTGAATTGGCTATCTGACATCAAATTTTAATCCAAATTCTGTAAATCTGGGAGAGAGTACTGTTTTTGATTCTTTCTTTTGTGATGAGTTCTTTCTAGTCATTTTGCTCAGTGCAGAGTGGCCTAAAACAAGTTGTACGGGAAAGAGGAAGGAAAAATGGGGAAAAAGGGGGAAACAAACAAACACAAATCAAAAAAACAAGGAGGGGTATACTCTGATTCTATATACTGTAAGTCCCTCTACTTCCCCTGGAGCTTTCCTGTGCTGCTTGGTTAAGAACTTGCTCTTCCCTGTCCTTCCAGATGGTCTTCAGGGGAGAGGGGACTTCTGTGCTGATTCTCAGGTGTGTGCACCTGGGGAATCTGCTCTGCCCCTGCCAGGTACAAGGTTCAGTGGAGCTCTTTATCCTGTGAGGCGCTGGCTCCCTGGGTGCCCCACTCAGTCCCAGGAACAAGGTGACACCAGGTGGAACAACAACTTGGTGTCGGCCAGCTCTCCAGCCCTGCAGTCAGCGCCTGCAGTAACTACTGCAGTCCCCCAGTCAGCAGGGGCCTGGATGCTCTGGGGGCGGGGGTGCTGATCTGCACAGCTCAGGTCTGCCCAGGAGCAGGAGTGTCCTTGCTGTCCTATGTCCTCCTGACTTCACCTGTCCCAAGGGGAGCTCCAGATACTGGGGTGTGTCCCCCATAGTCTTGGGCTGTGGGGCTTGCGCCACTGTAATAGAGCTCCCAGAGCAACGCAGCCTCCTCCCTGTGGATCTGCCGCCTTAGCTTTTCCCGGGGCCATGCAGCCGGATCTGTGCAGAACCGCTAACAGGGCTGTGCCCAGGGCCCTGTAGGGTGTGCACTCCAGCCAACTTTGGTGCTCAGGCCGCAGTGTGTGGTGTGCTTTCCCCCAGGGTGCACTTCCTCTGTTAGTGACCCCGAGAACCTGGGGGGTCCACTGCCCAGATCAACAAAACCATGATTGATTCTTTGAAAGAATTAGTAAGATAAATAAACCATTAGCCAGCCTTATTAAAAAGAAAAAAGATTCAAATTAATGAAATCACAAATGAAAAAGGAGAGATCACCACCAATACCAAGGAAATAAAAAGATTTTAAAAACATGTTATGAGCACTATACGCCAATGAATTAGGCAATCTAGAAGAAATGGACACATTTCTGGAAAACCATAAATTATCAAAACTGGAACAGGAAAAAATGGAAAACCTGAACAGGCCATAAATCAAGGAGAAAATTGAAGCAGTCATCGAAAACCTCCCAAAACACAAAAGTCCAGGGGCAGATGGCTTCCCAGAGGAATTCTATTAAATGTTTAAAGAAGAAACAATACCTATTCTTCTAAAGCTGTTCTGAAAGACAGAAAGGGATGGAATACTTCCATAGTCGTTCTATGAGGCCAGCATCACCTAAATTCCAAAACCAGACACAGACCCCACCAAAAAGGAGAATTATAGACCAATATCCCTGATGAACACAGATGCAGAAATTCTCAACAAGATACTAGCCAGTAGGATCCAACAATACATTAAGAACCTTATTCACCATGACCAAGTGGGATTTATTCCTGGGAGGCAAGGCTGGTTCAAAACTCATAAAGCAATAAACGTGATAGATCATATCAACAAGAGAAAAAACAAGAACCATATGATCCTCTCAATTGATGCATTGAAAGCATTTGACAACATGCAGATTCCATCCCTGATCAAAACTCTTCAGAATGTAGGGATATAGGGAACATTACTCAGCATCCTAAAAGCCAACTATGAAAGGCCACAGCAAATATCATTGTCAAAGGGGAAAGACTGGGAGCCTTTCCCCTCAGATCAGAACACAATAGGGATGTCCACTCTCACCATTGCTATTCAACATAGTACTAGAAGTCCTCGCCTCAGCAATCAGGCAACAAAAAGAAATAAAAGGCATTCAAATTGGCAAAGAAGAAGTCAAACTCTCCCTCTTTGCAGATGACATAATACTGTACGTAGAAAACTCAAAAGACTCCACTCATTCAGCGATTCAGCAGTGTTGCAGGATACAAAATCAATGCTCAAAAATCAGTGGCATTTCTATACACTGTCAACAAGACTGAAGAAGGAGAAATTAAGGTGTCAATCTCATTTACAATTGCCCCCAAAAGCATAAGATACCTAGTAATAAACCTATCCAATGAGGGAAATGATCTATACCCTAAAAACTATAGAACACTTATGAAAGAAATTGAGAAAGACACAAAGAGATGGAAAAATATTCCATGCTCATGGATTGGAAGAATTAATATTGTGATAATGTCAATGTTACCCAGGGCAATTTACACGTTTAATGCAATCCCTATCAAAATACCATGGACTTTCTTCAGAGAGTTGGAACAAATCATCTTACGATTTGTGTGGAATCAGAAAAGACCCCAAATAGCCAGGGGATATTAAAAAAGAAAACCATAGCTGGGGGCTTCACAATGCCAGATTTCAGGTTGTACTACAAAGCTGTGGTCATCAAGACAGCATGGTACTGGCACAAAAACAGACAGATAGATCTATGGAACAGAATAGAGAACCCAGAAATGGATCCTCAACTATGGTCAACTAATATTCGACAAAAAGGAAAAACTATCCACTGGGAAAAGGACACTCTCTTCAATAAATGGTGTTGGGAAAATTGGACATCCACATGCAGAAGAATGAAACTAGACCACTCTCTTTCACCATACACAAAGATAAACTCAAAATGGATGAAAGATCTAAATGGGAGACAAGAACCCATCAGAATCCTAGAGGAGAACACAGGCAACACCCTTTTTGTACTTGGGCACTGCAACTTATTGCAAGATACATCCATGAAGGGAAGAAAAACAAAAGCAAAAATGAATTATTGGGACTTACTGAAGGTAAAAAGCTTATGCACTGCAAAAGAAACTGTCAAGAAAACTAAAATACCACCTACAGAATGAGAGAAGTTATTTGCAAATGACCTATTAGATAAAGGGCTAGTATGCAAGATCAATAAAGAACTTATTAAACTCAACAGCAAAGAAACAAACAATCCAATCATGAAATGGGCAAAAGACATGAACAGAAATCTCACAGAGGAAGACATAGACATGGCCGTCAAGCACATGAGAAAATTCTCTGCATCACTCGCTACAGGGAAATACAAATCAAAACCACCCTGAGATACTACCTCACTCCAGTGAGAATGGCGAAAATTAACAAGACAGGAAGAACAAATGTTGGAGAGGATGTGGAGAAAGGGGAACTGTCCTGCACTCTTGGTGGGAATGTGGACTGGTACAGCCACTGTGGAAAACTCTGGGGAGGTTCCTCAAAGAGTTAAAAATAGATCTGCCCTATGACCCAGGAATTGCACTGTTGGGTATTTACCTCAAAGATACAGATGCCATGAAACGCCGGAACACCTGCCCCCTATATTTATATCAGCAATGTCCACAATAGCTGAAGTGTGGAAGAAGCCTCAGTGTCCATCAAAAGATGAATGGATAAAGAAGATGTGGTATATATATACAATGGAATATTACTCAGCCGTTAGAAATGACAAGCACCCACCATTTGCTTCAATGTGGATGGAACTGGAGGGTATTATGCTGAGTGAAATAAGTCAATCAGAAAAGGACAAACACTATATGGTCTCATTCATTTGGGTAATATAAAAGTTAGTGAAAGTGAATAAAGGGGAAAGGAGAGAGGATGAGTGTAAATGTCAGTGAGGGTGACAAAACATGAGAGACACCTAACTCGGGACATGAACAAGCAGTAGTGGAAGAGGAGGTGGGCGGGGGCGTTGGAGTCACTAGGTGATCGGCACTGAGGGGGGCACTTGTCGGGATGAGCACTGGGTTTCATGGAAATGTTGGCAATATGAACTCCAATACAAAATTTTAAAAGAAACAAGAAAAAGCAATAAAAATCATCTAAATTGGTGAGAAATAAATACAACTTTCTCTATTTGCAGAAGGCATACTATAAAGAGAAAAGATACTATTAAGAGAAACCCTAAAGATTCCACCAAGGTGATCCCTGGGTGGCTCAGTGGTTTATCCCCTGCCTTTGCCCTGGAGTGAGATCCTGGAGTCCTGGGCTCGAGTGAGATCCTGGAGTCCTGGGCTCGAGTCCCACATCATGCTCCCTGCATGGAGCCTGATTATCCTTCTTCCTGTGTCTCTGCCTCTCTCTTTCTCTCATTCTGTGTCTCTAATGAATAAATAAATAAAATCTTAAAAAAATAAAAATAAAGACTTCACCAAAAAACTACTAGAACTGATAATTGAATTCAATAGCTGCAAAATTGAAAATCAATATACAGAAATGTGTTACCTTTATATATATAAAGAAAGAACATAAAGAGAAATTAAGAAAACAGTTCCATTTACAATTGTATAATAAATAATAAAATACCTAAGAATGAACTTTACGAAAGTGGTGAAAGACCTATCGTCTGAAAAGTATAAAACAGTAATGAATGAAATTGAAGATGACTCAAAGAAATGGAAAGACATCCCATGGTTATTGATTAGAAGAAAAATATTTTTAAAATGTCCACATTACCCAAAGCAATCTACCCATTTAATGCAATCCTTATCAAAATACCAGCATCATTTTTCACAGAACTACAACAAACAATCCTAACACATGCATGGAATTACAAAAGACTGAATAGCCATTGTAATCGTGAAAATGAAAAACATAACTGGAGGTATCACAATTCCAGACTTCAAGTTATATCACAAAGCTGTTGTAATCAAATGATTATACTAATGGACCAAAAATAGACATATAGATCAATGGAACAGAATACAAATCACACAAATAAACCCACAATTACATGGTCAATTAATTATTGACAAAGGACAAAAGAATATGCAATGCAAAGAAGACAGTTCAATAAATGATGTCAGGAGTTCTAGACAGCTACATAGAAAAGTTGAAACTGGATCACTTTCTTACACCATACACAAAAACAAACTGAAAATGATTCAAATTATATTAATGTGATCTAGATGTGGGACTTGAAACCATTAAAATCCTAGAGGACAGTACAGGCAGTAATATCTGTGACATCAGCCATAGCAACATTTAACTAAATATGTCTCTTGAGGCAGGGGAAACAATAGCAAAAATCAACTATTAAGACTACATCAAAATATAAATTATCTGTACATTGAAGGAAACAATGAACAAAACTAAAGGACAACGTATTGAATGGAAGAAGACATTTGCAAATGACATATCTGATAAAAAATTAGTTTACAAAAATATATAAAGAACTAATAAAACCCAACTCCAAAACTCAAAGACTCCAATTAAAAAATGGGCATATGACATGAACAAACATTTCTCCAAAGAAGACAATCAAATGGCCAATAGACACATGAAAAGTTGTTCAAGGGGATCCCTGGTTGGCTCAGTGGTTTAGTGCCTCCCTTCCACCCAGGGTGTGATCCTGGAGTCCCGAGATTGAGTCCCACATCTGGCTCCCTGCATGGAGCCTGCTTCTCCCTCTGCCTGTGTCTCTGCCTCTCTTTCTCTCTCTCTCTCTCTCTGTGTTATCTCTCATGAATTAATAAATATCGTTAAAAAAAACACGCCAGGGGTGCCTGGGTGGTCCGGCAGTTGAGTGTCTACCTTTGGCTCAGGGTGTGATCCCAGGGTCTGGGATGGAGTCCCACATCCAGCTCCTTGCAGGGAGCCTGCTTCTCCCTCTGCCTATGTCTCTGCCTTTCTCTCTCTCTCTCTGTCTCTCGTGAATAAATAAATAAAATCTTCTTAAAAATCCTCACCAGAGTTTTCCCTGATGGAAAAGTACTTAGTAGGGAAATTGGGCAGAATCCCAGGAAGGGCAGTGAAGTCTCAAGATTCTCAGAGTCACTATAAGAGGAGAGGCACCCAGGGGAAAGCTCATCGCAAATCGTGGTCCACTATTGGTAAAGGGCTGGAGTGCTATAGCCCTCCAGAGCATTTGGGAGAAGCCAGTCAGTTAGATGGGCTGGCTCTGACTCCATTCCCTTCAGGAGAGGCAGTCCCCAGGAGTGCAGGTCAAGTGGCACAGGGCCCTGGATCCCAGGGTGCCCAGGCAGACAAAGCCAGGAATCCTTCATTCCCCCTGGGACAGGCAGAAGCAGGGAGGGCACAGGAAAATGAGAACTCTCCTGCCGCTGGGTGCCCCCAAGCTGTGCAGGGCAGCTCACCCCCGCTGGCCCTGGGAGTATCTAGGCCAGTGCAGACTAAGAGACTGCATTAATTACTAGTGGGGAGCTGACTTCAGAGGTAGTAATCCGGCTGCCGCCATTGTCATTGTTCCTCCGTTTTTCACCTTGTGCCTAGGAGGGGCAGGGCCACCAGGGAACAAAGGCCTCATGATATACAGTGCAACCCTGCAAGCTGTGCTGATCAGTGCACCCAATGCCTGTCCCCAGGAGCAACTAGGTCAGTGCAGACTGGGAGACTCCAGTTAGTTACCGGTAGGGAGCTCGACTCCAGAGCTGGAAATCTGGCTGCTGCCATTTTTGTTTTTCCTCTTTGTTTCACCTTGTGCCTGGGAAAGGAAGGACCTCTAGGGAACAAAGGCCTCACAAGATAAACAGCTCACAGTGAGCCCAGCACCTGGCAAGGGGTGGAGTATCTCTGCCTATGCACAGACACCTGAGAATCAACACAGCAAACACCTCCCCAGAAGAATTGCTGGAAGAACAAGAGAAGAGCAAGTTTTCTGAACAAATAGCACTGGAATGCTCCAGAACTGAGGGAAAATATTATATAGAACTAGAGGGTCATTTTTTTCTTTTCATTTTCTTTCTTTTTCCATTACAACTCATTTTTGTATCAGACTAAAAATTTCCAATATATTTTCTCTTTTCCCACCTTAACTACAATATTTTACCAGGTCTTCATTTTTAAGTTATTCTTTCCTTTTTGATGTTCATATTTCTACAATTACATGTCTTGGATATATTTTTCACTTCTGGATTCCCTCCCATATATTCAATTTAATTTTGGTAGATATACAAGATATGAAGTTTTGTTTTTGTTTCTTTGTTTTCTGCCTCGTTTTGTTTTAAAATGGTGGAATTTAGTACCTTCTAAAACATGACTAAAATATGAACTAAGTGGAACATCCTGTTGGTTCATGCTGTGAGATTATATTCTCTCTTCCTTCACATTCTGCCCCCCCTTTTATCTTGTTTACATTTTTGTGGTCAATGTTGGGGCTTTATATAAGTATTGCTGGTTTATATAAATTTGGGATTGAGCATCTCCTAACATACGGAACAAAATACACTCAGAACGGGGAGGATCACCCTCTAGGACCTCTCAGGTGGACTACATTCTCTCTTCATTACCACTTCCTACCCACCACCTTCCCCCGCCCCATTTTTTTCCTCTTTTCTTTTCTTTCTTTTTTACTCTCCTTTGTTTTTTGCTTTTTATTTTTACTATTAAAATTTGTTTTTCACATTAGTGGTCCTTTTGGTTTATTTTGTTCTGTTCTTCTTTGTCTTTTATTTTCTGGTCTCTGACCTTTTTGGAATCATCTAGGGTGTATTTTACTTCTGTTATGGTTGGTATTTTTGACTCAGCCTGCTCATACAGCCACTCTGCACTGGGCAAAATGACTAGAAGGCAGAATTCACCACAAAAGAAAGAAACAGAAACAGTACTTTATGCCAGAGAGTTACAGAATTTGGATTTCAATATGATGTCAGAAATTCAATTCAGAAGTACAATTATAAAGCTACTGGTGGCTCAGGAAAAAAGCATAAAGGACTCTAGAGACTTTGTTATTGCAGAATTGAGATCTAACCGTGTTGAAATTAAGTATAGATTAAATGAGATGCAATTCAAACTGGATATTCTAACTGCTAGGGTTAATGAGGTGGAAGAGAAAGTTACTAACATAGAAAACAGGTTGATGGTAAGGAAGAAAGGTGAGAAATAAAAAGAGAAAAACAATTAAGAGCCCATGAGGAAAGGCTTAGGGAAATAAATGATAGCTTGAGAAGGAAGAATATATGTCTAATTGGGATTCCATAAGAGGGAGAGAGGACCATAAAATATATTTGAACAAATCATAGCTGAGAACTTCCCAAATCTGGGGAAGAAAACAGGCATTCAGATCCAAGAGATAGAGAGGACACCCCAAAAAATCAATTAAAACTGTTCAACACCTTGACATTTAATAGTGAAACTTTCAAACTTCAAAGATAAAGAGAAAATTCTTAAAGCTGCTCAAGACAGGAGATTCTTAACTTATATGAGTAGAAATATCAGATTAACAGCAGACCTCTCCACAGAGACTTGGCAGGTCAGAAAGGACTGGCATGAAATATACAGGGTACTACATGAGAAGAACATGCAGCCAGGAATACTTTATCTAGTCAGGCTCTTGTTCAGAATAGATGGAGGGATTAAGAAATTCCAGGATAGAACAAAACTGAAAGAATATGTCAATGCCAAACCAGATCTGCAAGAAATGTTAAGGGGGTTCTTATAAAAGAAAGAGGGAGCCCAAAAAAACAATTTACAAAAACAGGGACTGAATAGGTAATAAGGTGACACTAAATTCATATCTTTCAATAGTTACTCTGAACGTGAATGGGCTAAATGATCCCATCAAAAGATGCAGGATATCACACTGGATAAAAAAGCAAGACTCATCTATTTGCTGTCTACAAGAGACTCATTTTAGAACTATGGACACCTCCAGCCTGTAAATGAAGGGAGTGGATAACCATTTACCATTCAAATGGTCCTCAAAAGAAAGCTGGGGTAGCAATATTCATATCACATAAATTAAAGTTTATACCAAAGACTGTAGTAAAAGATGAAGAAGGACACTACATCACACTTAAAGGGTCTATCCAACAAGAAGACCTAACAATCATGATTATTTATGCTTCTAATGTGGGAGCTGGAAGTATATCAATTAGTATCCAAAGTAAAGAGATACTTAGATAATAATACACTAATAGTAAGAGATTTCAACATGGACTTTCAGCAAATGACATATATTCTAAGCAGAACATCACCAAAGAAACAAGGGCTTAAATGATAAACTGGACCAAATAGATTTCAGATATATATATATATATATATATATATATATATATATATATATATAAACTTTCCATCCGAATGCAACTGAATACATATACTTCTCAAGTGAACATGGAACTTTCTCTAGAACAGACCACATACTGGGTCACAAATCAGGTCTCAACCAATACCAAAAGATTGGGATTGTCCCCTGCATATTTTCGACCACAATGCTTTGAAACTAAAACTCAATCACAATAATAAATTTTGAAGAGTATCAACATCACTGATCATCAGGGAAATGCAAATCCAAACCACAAGGAGATATCACTTCCAACTGTCAGACTGGCTAAAATTAACAACACAGGAAAGAACAGATGTTGGCGAGGATGCAGATAAAGGGGAATCTTACACTGCTAGTGGGAATACAAACCATAACCACTCTGGAATACAGTATGGAGGTTCCTAAAAAGTGAAAAAAAGAACTACCCCATGATCCAGCAGTTGCACTACTACGTATTTAGACAAATGATATAAACATAGTGATTGGAAGGGATATATGCACCCAGATGTTTATAGTGGCATTATAAAAAATAGTCAAATTATGAAGAGCGCAAAATATTCATTGATGAATGGAGAAAGAAGTTGTAATATATATATTAGAAGACAGAGAAAGACAGACACCATATAATTTTACTCATATATGGAATTTAAGACACAAAATAAAGGAGCATAGGGAGAAAAAAGAGAGAAGCAAATGATAAAACAGTCTCTTAACTATAGAGAACAAACTGAGGTTTGCTGGAGGGGAAGTGGGTGAGTGGATGGGTTAAATGGGTGACGGGAATTAAGGAGGGAACTTATGGTGATGAGCAGTGGGTATTGTATGGAAATGATGAATCACTAATTTTATACCCAAAACTAATATTACACTATATGTTAACTAACTAGAATTTAAATAAAAAGTTGAAGCTACAGAAACAAAAATATTCACAATATTAATAAATTTAAAAAATAGATCTCTCCATGTGTGTTTATCAACTTGTGTTGTGAACTTTTTTCTTGTTAAATTATCCAAGAATCTTATTAAGTTAAAAATTACTGAATGCCTGTCGTATGTCATGTGGGTAGGGTTACATAATTAAATCAAACATGATTAGTGATTACTAGGAATTAATTTTCTTGTTTAATTGAAATATTTAAAATTATATTTTTAAAAAATAAAAAATATATATTTTTAAGAATGTTTTAATTTTTACTGTAAATTTTGTATATTATTATCAAAACCAATTATACATCACTATTTTATACCGTTGTTTTTCAATCTAATGTATCTGTCAGTGTCAACCTCTACATAGAAAATACAGTATGTCATTCTTCATTTATTAAATTACTGAAAAACTATGAGAAAATTATATGGTAAAAGTGCACAAAATCTCTTGTGTGTTTCTGGATGTGATTTGCTCCACTGAAAGGAATTAAGAGCAAAAGTTTAATAACCTGACAAATATAGTTTAGTTGTTGAACTTCCTATCACAAAATCTCTCCTTGGTCAAAATATTGCTATAGGCTCAGAGGAGCAAGATGGCGGAAGTGTAGGGTCCCCAAATCACCTGTCCCCACCAAATTACCTAGATAACCTTCAAATCATCCTGAAAATCTACGAATTCGGCCTGAGATTTAAAGAGAGAACAGCTGGAATGCTACAGTGAGAAGAGTTTGCGCTTCTATCAAGGTAGGAAGACGGGGTGGGGGAGGAAGAATTAAAGAAACAAAAGGCATCCAGGGGGAGGGGCCCCGCGAGGAGCCGGGCTAAGGCTGGGCGAGTGCCTCCAGGACAGGAAAGCTCTGTCCCGGAGAAGCAGGAGCTTCACCAATCTTCCCGGGCTGAAAGGCACTCACAAGGAGTTAGAGCCGGACCCCAGGAAGGGCAGGGATGCCCTCAGGCTCCCTGGGACACTAACAGAGCAACTGCGCACCAGGGAGAGTGCGCCGAGCTCCCTAAAGGGCTGCAGCGCGCACACGACTTGACCCGGGAGCAGCTCCAAGGGGCTCGGGGGCAGCTAGCGCGGAGAAGGCTGCCCAGCTCCTGGAGCAGCTCGGGGGTGGCTCCGGCAGAGGAAGAGGCTCCATGCGGAGGGGGCTGTGAGGCTCCGGAAGGAGCTCAGAGGGGCTCCGGCAGCGGCTCCACAGAGAGGGGGCTGCGCGGCCGGGAGCGCGAATCCCAACAGCTCAGGCCCGGGAGCACTGGGCGCCAGGGAGACAGCCCAGGATCCGACCACACCCCGGGACAGGCAGAGGCCAGGAGGGCCCAGGACAGCAAGGACGCTGCCGCCCTGAGCTGAGCAGATCAGTGGCCCGCCCCCAGAGCATCCAGGCCCCTGCAGACTGAGAGCTCTGTAGTTACTGCAGGAGCTGAATCCAGGCTCTACAGATGGCCGCTGCCACTGCGGTTGTTCCTCCTGGGGCCTCACGGGATAAACAACCCCCACTGAGCCCTGCACCAGGCAGGGGGAAGAGCAGCTCCCCCAAGTGCTAACACCTGAAAATCAGCATAACAAGCGCCTCCCCCAGAAGACCAACTAGACAGACAAGTTCCAGGGGAAGTCAAGGGACTTAAAGTACACAGAATCAGAAGATACTCCCCCGTGTTTTTTTTCTTTTCTTTTTGATTTCTGTTTGCTTCCCCCACCCTTTTTTCCTTTATTTCTTTTTCTTTCTCTTTTTCTTTTTTTCTTCCTTTTTTCTTTTAATTTTTCTCTTTTCTTTCCTTCTTTCTCTCCTCTCCTTTTCTCCTTTTCCCAATACAACTTGTTTTTGGCCACTCTGCACTGAGCAAAACGACTAGAAGGAAAAGCTCACCTCAAAAGAAAGAATCAGAAAGAGTCCTCTCTCCCACAGAGTTACAAAATCTGCATTACAATTCAATGTCAGAAAGCCAATTCAGAAGCACTATTATAAAGCTACTGGTGGCTCTAGAAAAAAGCATAAAGGACTCAAGGCTCTTCATGACTGCAGAATTTAGATCTAATCAGGCAGAAATTAAAAATCAATTCAATGAGATGCAATCCAAACTAGAAGTCCTAACGACCAGGGTTAACGAGGTGGAAGAACGAGTGAGTGACATAGAACACAAATTGATGGCAAAGAGGGAAACTGAGGAAAAAAGAGAAAAACAATTAAAAGACCATGAAGACAGGTTAAGGGAAATAAACGACAGCTTGAGGAAGAAAAACCTACGTTTATTGGGGTTCCCGAGGGGGCCGAAAGGGCCAGAGAGCCAGAATATGTATTTGAACAAATCATAGCTGAAAACTTTCCTAATCTGGGAAGGGAAACAGGCATTCAGATCCAGGAAATAGATCCCCCCCTAAAATCAATAAAAACGGTTCAACACCTCGACATTTAATAGTGAAGCTTGCAAATTCCAAAGATAAAAAGAAGATCCTTAAAGCAGCAAGAGACAAGAAATCCCTGACTTTGATGGGGAGGAGTATTAGGGTAACAGCACAACTCTCCACAGAGACCTGACAGGCCAGAAAGGGCTGGCAGGATATATTCAGGGTCCTAAATGAGAAAAACATGTAACCAAGAATACTTTATCTAGGAAGGCTCTCATTCAGAATGGAAGGAGAGATAAAGAGATTCCAAGACAGGCAGGAACTGAAAGAATATGTGACCTCGAAACCAGCTCTGCAAGAAATTTTAAGGGGGACTCTTAAAATTCCCCTTTAAGAAAAAGTCCAGTGGAACAATCAACAAAAACAAGGACTGAATAGCTATCATGATGACACTAAACCCATATCTTTCAATACTAACTCTGAACGTGAATGGGCTTAATGACCCCATCAAAAGGCGCAGGGTTTCAGAATGGATAAAAAAGCAGGACTCATCTATTTGCTGTCTACAAGAGACTCATTTTAGACGGAAGGACACCTACAGCCTGAAAATAAAAGGTTGGAGAACCATTTACCATTCAAATGGACCTCAAAACAAAGCAGGGGTAGCCATCCTTATATCAGATAAATTAAAATTTATCCCGAAGACTGTAGTGAGAGCTGAAGAGGGACACAATATCATACTTAAAGGATCTATTCAACAAGAGGACTTAACAATCCTCAATATATATGCCCCGAATATGGGAGCTGCAAATATATCACTCAATTCATAACCAAAGTGAGGAAATACTTAGATAATAATACACTTATACTTGGCGACTTCAATCTAGCACTTTCTATACTTGACAGGTCTTCTAAACACAACATCTCCAAAGAAACGAGAGCTTTAAATGATACACTGGACCAGAAGGATTTGACAGATATCTACAGAACTTTACAACCAACGCAACTGAATACATGTTCTTCTCAAGTGCACATGGAACTTTCTCCAGAATAGGCCACATACTGGGTCACAAATCGGGTCTAAACCGATACCAAAAGATTGGGATCGTCCCCTGCATATTCTCAGACCATAATGCCTTGAATTTAGAACTAAATACAACAAGAAGTTTGGAAGGACTTCAAATACGTGGAGGTAAAGGACCATCCTGCTAAAAGATGAAAGGGTCAACCAGGAAATTAAGAAAGAATTAAAAAGATCCATGGAAACTAATGAGAATGAAGATGCAACCATTCAAAATCTTTGGGATGCAGCAAAAGCAGTCCTAAGGGGGAAATACATCGCAATACAAGCATTCATCCAAAAACTGGAAAGAACTCAAATACAAAAGCTAACCTTACCCCTAAAGGAGCTAGAGAAATAAACAGCAAATAGATCCTACACCCGGCAGAAGAAGAGAGTTAATAAAGATTCGAGCAGAACTCAACGAAATTGAGACCAGAAGAACGGTGAAACAGATCAACAACACCAGGAGTTGGTTCTTTGAAAGAATTAATAAGATAGATAAACCATTAGCCAGCCTTATTAAAAAGAAGAGAGAGAAGACTCAAATTAATAAAATCATGAACGATAAAGAAGAGATCACTACCAACACCAAGGAAATACAAATGATTTAAAAAACATATTATGAGCAGCTATATGCCAATAAATTAGGCAATCTAGAAGAAATGGACGTATTTCTGGAAAGCCAAAAACTACCAAAACTGGAACAGGAAGAAATAGCAAACCTGAACAGGCCAATAACCAGGGAGAAAATTGAAGCAGTCATCAAAAACCTCCCAAGACACAAAAGTCCAGGGCCAGATGGCCTCCCAGGGGAATTCTATCAAACGTTTAAAGAAGAAACCATACCTATTCTACTAAAGCTGTTTGGAAAGATAGAAAGAGATGGAATACTTCCAAATTCGTTCTATGAGGCCAGCATCACCTTAACTCCAAAACCAGACAAAGGCCCCACCAAAAAGGAGAATTACAGAACAAATATCCCTGATGAACTTGGATGCAAAAATTCTCAACAGGATACTAGGCAATAGGATCCAACAGTACATTAAGAAAATTATTCACCATGACCAAGTAGGATTTATCCCTGGGCCACAAGGCTGGTTCAACACTCGTAAAACAATCAATGTGATTCATCATATCAGCAAGAGAAAAACCAAGAACCATATGATCATCTGATTAGATGCAGAGAAAGCATTTGACAAAATACAGCATCCATTCCTGATTAAAACTCTTCAGAGTATAGGGACAGAGTGAACATTCCTCAACATCTTAAAATCATCTAGGAAAAGCCCACAGCAAATAGAATCCTCAGTGGGGAAGCACTGGGAGCCTTTCCCCTAAGATCAGGAACAAGACAGGGATGTCCACTCTCTCCACTGCTATTCAACATAGTACTGGAAATCCTAGCCTCAGCAAGCAGACAACAAAAAGACATTAAAGCATTCAAATTGGCACAGAAGTCAAACTCTCCCTCTTCGCCGATGACATGATACTGTCCATAGAGAACCCAAAAGCCTCCACCCCAAGATTGCTAGAACTCATACAGCAATTTGGTAGAGTGGCAGGACACAAAGTCAATGCCCAGAAATCAGTGACATTTCTATACACTAACATTGAGACTGAAGAAAGAGAAATTAAGGAGTCAATCCCATTTACAATTGCACCCAAAAGCATAAGATACCTAGGAATAAACCTAACTAAAGAGGTAAAGGATATATACCCTAAAAACTATAGAACACTTCTGAAAGAAATTGAGGAAGACATAAAGAGATGGAAGAATATTCCATGCTCATGGATTGGAAGAATTAATATTGTGAAAATGTCAGTGTTACCCAGGGCAATTTACACGTTTAATGCAATCCCTATCAAAATACCATGGACTTTCTTCAGAGAGTTGGAACAAATTATTTTAAGATTTGTGTGGAATCAGAGAAGACCCGAATACTCAAGGGAATTTTAAAAAAGAAAACCATAGCTGGGGGCATCACCATGCCAGATTTCAGGTTGTACTACAAAGCTGTGGTCATCAAGACAGTGTGGTACTGGCACAGAAACAGACACAGAGATCAATGGAACAGAATAGAGAACCCAGAAGTGGACCCTGAACTTTATGGTCAACTAATATTCAATAAAGGAGGAAAGACTATCCATTGGAAGAAAGGCAGTCTTTTCAATAAATGCTTCTGGGAAAATTGCATATCCACATGCAGAAGAGTCAAACTAGACCACTTTCTTGCACCGTACACAAAGATAAACCAAAATGGATGAAAGATCTAAATGTGAGACAAGATTCCATTCTCCTAGAGGAGAACACAGGCAACACCCTTTTTGAACTCAGCCACAGTAACTTCTTGCAAGATACATCCACGAAGGCAAAAGAAACAAAAGCAGAAATTTACTATTGGGACTTCATCAAGCTAAGAAGCTTTTGCACAGGAAAGGATACAGTCAACAAAACTAAAAGACAACCTACAGAATTGGAGAAGATATTTGCAAATGATGTATCAGATAAAGGGCTAGTTTCCAAGATCTATAAAGAACTTATTAAATTCAACACCAAAGAAACAAACAATCCAATCATGAAATGGGCAAAAGACATGAACAGAAATCTCACAGAGGAAGACATAGACATGGCCAACAAGCACATGAGAAAATGCTCTGCATCACTTGCCATCAGGGAAATACAAATCAAAACCACAATGAGATACCACCTCACACCAGTGAGAATGGGGAAAATTAGCAAGGCAGGAAACCACAAATGTTGGAGAGGATGTGGAGAAAAGGGAACCCTCTTACACTGTTGGTGGGAATATGAAATGGTGCAGCCACTCTGGAAAAGTGTCTGGAGGTTCCTCAAAGAGTTAAAAATAGACCTCTCCCTGACCCAGCAATTGCACTGTTGGGGATTAACCCCAAAGATACAGATGCAATGGAACGCCGGGACACCTGCACCCGATGTTTCTAGCAGCAATGTCCACAATAGCCAAACTGTGGAAGGAGCCTCGGTGTCCATCGAAAGATGAATGGATAAAGAAGATGTGGTTTATGTATACAATGGAATATTCCTCAGCTATTAGAAATGACAAATACCCACCATTTGCTTCAACGTGGATGGAACTGGAGGCTGTTATGCTGAGTGAAGTAAGTCAATCAGAGAAGGACAAACATTATATGTTCTCATTCATTTGGGGAATATAAATAATAGTGAAAGGTAATATAAGGGAAGGGAGAAGAAGTGTGTGGGAAATATCAGAAAGGGAGACAGAACATAAAGACTCCTAACTCTGGGAAACAAACTAGGGGTGGTGGATGGGGAGGAGGGCGGGGGCTGGGGGTGAATGGGTGATTTTCACTTAGTGGGGCACTTGACGGGATGAGCACTGGGTGTTATTCTGTATGTTGGCAAATTGAACACCAATAAAAAATAAATTTATTATAAAAAATTAAAATAAAAAAATATTGCTATAAATGAGGTTCAATGTCACTATTAAGTTTGAGGAAGGAACAAAAGGACTTAAAACTCTAGATAAATCAAAGCATTAAATGTTTAAATGTGAAACTCTTGTATAGGAGAAGAAATGATAGTCTGATAGTTCCTTGACCTTGGGATTGAGATGTATTTTCTAGCATGAAAGCACTGGGCAAGGGAGGGAGGCAAGTAGTCACACAAAGCTAAAAATGGGTCAGTTGTATATACTATTTTAAAATTACCGGGATCCCTGGGTGGCGCAGCGGTTTGGCGCCTGCCTTTGGCCCAGGGCGCGATCCTGGAGACCCGGGATCGAATCCCACGTCAGGCTCCCGGTGCATGGAGCCTGCTTCTCCCTCTGCCTGTGTCTCTGCCTCTCTCTCTCTCTCTCTCTCACTGTGTGCCTATCATAAATAAATAAAAATTAAAAAAAATAAAAAATAAAATTACCATATGTTGGTGCAGCCACTGAGGGAAAGAGTATGGAGTTAAAAAAAAAAAAAGTACTAAAAAGTTAAAAATAGAACTACCCTATGACCCAGTAATCACACTATTGGATATTTAGAAAAATACAAACACACATTTAAAGGGATACATGCACCCCCAATGTTTATAGCAGCATTATCTACTGTAGCCAAATTGTGGAAGCTGCCCAAATGTCCATCAAAAAATGAATGGATAATGAAGATGTGTATACACACACACACACACACATTCACACAGATGCACACACACAGAGGATTATTATTCAGCTATTGAAGAATGAAATCTTGCAGATGGAGTTAGAGAGTATAATGCTAAAGTGATATAAGTTAGAGAAAGAAAATACCATATGATTTCACTTATATATGAAATATAAGAAACAAATAAGCAGAAGGAAAAAATAGAAAGAAAGAGACAAATCAAGAAACAGACTTTTAACTACAAAGAACAAACTGATAGTTATCAGAGGGGAGGTGGGTGGTGGGTGGTGGGGTGCGTAAAATAGGTATGGAGATTAAAGAGTACACTTATCATGATGAGCACTGAATAATGTTTGGAATTGTTGAATCACTATATTGTACACCTGAAACTAACATAACACTATATTTAACTATACAATTAAAATAAAAAACGTAATAAAAAAGAATAAAATTACATATATTGAAATACCCTATAAAAACTTGAAAGCAATCTGCTGGTGAAGTATGTGCAATATATTCTACACACGAATGGTTAATACACTATTAAGTAATTAGTTCTTTCAAATGCTTATGAAAACAGTCATATGAAGGCCAACATTGGAAACAGATTTACATCTAGAAAACTACACAATTATTCAAGTAAGAAATGGTAAGTTCCTTAACCAAGACATTAGCATTAAAAATGGAAAGTCAGCAGGAGTTGCCATTTGATTGAGGTGCAGACTGGAAGGAGAAGAAAAGATAAAGATATAGGTAGTCATTATTTACCTTTAAACCCACCACAATATTTAAGGTTAGTGTATGTTTCCAAATGGACTATCAGTGTCCTTTAAAATAGAATATGCAAGAACTTAGAGAGAATGCTGTGAAGTACATCCATACCATTTTTGAACAACAGCTAATTTCTTCACTAGTAGCTTCTGTAGTATGCAAATCCAACTAGTTTAGATTAGGACTTCCTACTCAGCACTAGTGGATTTCCCATTAGCTCTACCTCTAGTTTTTTATGTTTATTTGTTTGTATGTTTGTTTTAGATTTTTTTTGTTTTGTTTTGTCTTATTTTTTTCCACACTATTTGGCATCAGGGAAATTCATACTCTTTGCATGTTCACCCATTATTTCCTGTCTCCCACTGCTCTGTGAATTTGGAAATGAAGAAAAGTTTTCCCCAGCACAAATGATATTTTATGTTCTATTTAATTTTCTGCCCCCCCCCATAATGTTAATTAATTTTGTGTGCACATATGATCCTCTTGCCACTGTTTTTAATATCTTGGCTATGACTTTATAAAAATTTTTGTCCATTTAATTGAGCCTGTTTTCATCAATGAATATCACTTTTTGTACTGAAGTAGGGTTAGATTTACACATTCATTATCAAGATTTAATTTCTATAAAGTATGTTAGATGCAGAACACCTAGGTTGCTCAGTGGTTGAGCATCTGCCTTTGGCTCAGGTCATGATCCCAGGGTCCTGGGATTGAACCCTGCATCAAACTCCCTATAGGCAGTCTGCTTCTCCCTCTGCCTATGTATCTGCCTCTCTCTCTGTGTCTCTCGTGAATAAATAAAATCTTTTCTAAAAAGTATGATAGATGCTATTTGGATTGTTAACATTAACTGAGTCAATATTTTTATTGATTTGGTAATATGTTAATAAATTGCTGAATCGAGAAACAAGATTATAAAATTATGAAGCATATAATCAAATTTCTGTTTTACATATGCAATTATTCACAAAGTCTACACAATAAAATGGCAAAATAGTAAAAGTAGCTTTTTCCTATAGAATGTATTATGGATACTTTCTTTTCTTTTACTTTTTGGCCTATCTACATTATCTAATTTTACACCAAAATCTCAGGTAATATTTGTATAAAAAATACAATTTAAAATAACAAATTAAATAATAAACTCAAAATAGAAATAAAATAAAAATATTGTAATAGAAATAAAAATAATATGTAATTCTTAGAATGCTAAGTTAGCTAACATGGGAAAAGACTGATCTTATTATGTTTTCTTAATCACTTCTCAAAATCTTCCCTACTGACAAATAGCTCTAAGGAACATGCTGAAAATCTCCAGTTATCTAGATTCTACATATTTACAAATTTCTTTTTTTTAATTTTTTTTTATTTATGATAGTCACATAGAGAGAGAGAGAAGCAGAGACAAAGGCAGAGGGAGAAGCAGGCTCCAAGCAGGGAGCCCGACGTGGGATTCGATCCCGGGTCTCCAGGATCGCGCCCTGGGCCAAAGGTAGGCGCTAAACCGCTGCGCCACCCAGGGATCTCTATTTACAAATTTCTTAAAAGGAATAATTTTCTTTTTCTTTTTGATGTAGTCTTATTTTTAAAGGATTTTATTTATTAATTAGAGAGAGAGTGAATGGGGTGGGGATAATCAGGAGATGCAGAGGGAGAAGGAGAAGCAGACTACCCACTGAGCAGGTAGCAAGATGGCAGATGCAAGGCTGGATCCCAGGAGCTGGATCCCAGGACCCTGAGATCAGGACCTGAGCCAAGGGGCAGATGCTTAAGGGACTGAGCCACCCAGGCGCCCCCTCCTTTTGATGTGTTCTAAATGTGTGGTTGTGTGCAGTCTGCGTGTGTGTGTGCCTGTGTGTTTTAAGAGTACTGACATAAACACATTTATTCTTTATACAGTTCATGTTTTTCTCCTTCCCCTTTCTCTCAAATGTCCCACATCTGAAATTTACAAATTTACAAATGTGCCATTGAATAAAAATATCTAGAATTGTGCTTTATCAACATGTTCATAGATAAATTGAACTGGTCCAAAGGTTTACTGAAACCAATATTTATTGACTGTATGTCTGCATTTTTATCTCTAGATCTCTTACTTAATCATAAAGAAATGAAATTAGCATGACTTGACTATAATTTTTTAAGTCTTTGAGTGAATATCTGTTGCCTTTTAGTTTTTTAGAACAAAGTATTTTTCAAAATTATTTATTTATTCATGAGAGACACAGAGAGAGAGGCAGAGACATAGGCAGAGGGAGAAGCAGGCTCCCTGTGGGGAGCCTGATGCAGGATTCAATCCCAGAACCATGGGATCCTGACATGAGCCAAAGGCAGATGCTCAACCACAGAACCACCCAGGCACCCCTCTGTTGCCTTTTCATGACCTAATGACTTTCCAGGGAATGAACTAAAGTTAATAAACTTATCATTTCCAATCCCTTACTTTTTCTAGTGGATTTCTATTAATTTTCATCTGAAAATATGTATATTACTCTTTCTTAGTTTTGGAATTCATCACCCAAATTCTCATGTCACTTAAAGACAAATATTTGATTAACTGTAATGGGAAAATGTAAAAGCTTTGAAAAATAGTAATTCTGAGATAAATAACACATCAAACAGTTTATTGAAATTGTTAATAAGTAAAAAAGTTCACTATTAAATGCACATTAGGCTGTCCATGGAACAAAAAAAAGCAACTTGATAGAAAAAATAAAATTTTTCATTTTTGCTTAGATGATATATAATTTAGTGTTTGTTTAGATAATATCTGGATATTTGGAAATATTTTTTATTTGTCGGATTATTTTTTTATTCATGAATTGAAACTTTAATGTCATGTGGACAGCTTCATTTTTTTTCTTCTCATTGCTTGCCACCAGCTAAAAGTGAGTTATTTTGAATACTAATAATTAGCAGAAAGATAATTAACAATAGGCTCAAATAATTCCTAAATAGTTAACTTAATTCCAAGTGTCAAAGGTTATTTTCCTTAAACTTCATCTCTATTTTGGTAATGGAAAAGTGACCTTATCCACACCCACATTTCAACACTAACTGTAACTCTACAACCTGCACCACAGCCCTGACTTCATTCACACACATTTGCATTCATCTTATAGGATATGAAGTCTGTCTGTCTCACAGGTTAAAATTGATGTCACAAGACATTTCCTATGCATACTCTCTGATTCCTAATCCTATCAGTAGTGTCCTTCAGTCTAAGCCCAAACTCCTGAAAAACAGAGAAGCTGATGGTGTCAGTACCAGACCAAGGACAGAAGATAATGAGATAAGGTGTTCCAACTCAATGAGAAAAAGGGTTAATCCCCCTTTCTTTCACAAAACTTCCTCTGCTCTTATTGTGCCATTTTCTCCCTATCTCACCATAACCAAGCTTCTTCCTACCTCACAGCCCTGGAATACTCTATTTCCTTCTGTAATGTGCTTGATCTCTACCCCTACCTCTATCATGTGCCTAATCTTTATCATTCCTCAGACATGATTTAGGCCATTTCTTTAAGAGTGCTTCTCTGACCACCCAGTCCACAGTACCTTCACCTACTAAAATAGTTTTTTTTTCCACAATAACTTTATAACTTTTAAAAATTACTTACTACAGTTCTCATTTAAATATTATGTTTTTGGGATCCCTGGGTGGCTCAGCAGTTTAGTGCATGCCTTTGGCCCAGGGCGTGATCCTGGAGTCCCGGGATCGAGTCCAACATCGGGCTCCCTGAATGGAGCCTGCTTCTCCCCCTGCCTGTGTCTCTGCCTCTCTCTCTCTCTCTCTCTCTCTCTTCTCTCTCTTTCTGTCTCTCATGAGTAAATAAACTTTAAAAAAAATTAAAAATTAATTTTCTGATTAAAAAATATATACCTCCCCCCAATAGACTGTAAATCCATAACAGTAGGACTCATAGTTTGTTCACTACTATATTATCACCTCTCAGATCACTAGCTGGCTTATCTTAAATGCCCAAAAATATACGTTTAATAATAAATATAAGCATGACCAAATGAATTAAATGGTCATTCTAGTCTCATCACCAATGGTTTATAGATGTTAACTTAATCTACTAAACATATTAAATATCATCTAGGTTTTTTTACATACAAGGAAATGTCAGTCTTACAATTAGTAAGTTGATACTTTAGTTTTTAGATTTTTTGCTTTTTTTGTTTTGTTTTTAGTTTGTTGCATTCTTTACCAACTTTTTTTTCTGTTATAGCTGAGATATCCTGGAAAAGAAGCTGGAGGTTGAGCTATGAGTGAGGCTTGAGCACTGGACTTTGTAAAAACAATTTGCCTGAAGTATGAAAGAGAGTGCTAAATAGAACATAAAGGAAATGATGCAAATCATCTAAGAAAATGAAACATCAACATAGATGGGTAGAAGGCAAGATTTATCAAAACGCATGTCACAGAGCAGGAAGGAGGTAAGTGCAGGGAACTGAGGCAGTTCTGTCCCAGTGGTAGACTAAATAAAAGTCATTCTAGAGAAGGGAAAGGATACTTTCAAAATAGATCCCCAAGCATCATCCTGTAAGATAGAGATGCAAAATATACAAACATTTGCTTTTTTATAGGCATCAGTGATCAATTCAAAATAAAGTTTGCACGTGTTTATCCCTCCTCAAATAGCAAAAATATTTCATCTGCTGTCATATTTTCTAATTTGCATAGAAGTGCAGTGTCTCTGGAGGCTTCCTGTACTATTTTAATGGCAAGGAGAAATATCATGGCCAGAATACCAAAGGTAAATTAGCCACAAATGCTGCATATGCATAGATGTCATTATAAATTAATATCTTAGAATATTTTTAGAAAAATTTTCTGCTTTGCACTCTCTATTTGAAGCTATCCTGCCAATCCCATTCGTTCTTGTCAAACAAATTGGTGAAAGATTATGTTGGCTTTGGAGGAAAATCCAACCATCCACCAGGTAGGTGGCTCTTTGCACAAATAGAAACAGCTTCCAAGAAATGGGACACTCCTAGAATGATTTTAATGCTTGCTTTTATGGAGACTTTCAATATAAAGCAAACATGTAGCCAAAATTAATGATGATTTTATTGTGAATTTTTAAAAAGATTTTATTTATTCATGAGAGACAGAGGCAGAGACATAGGCGGAGGGAGAAGCAGGGTCCCTGCAGGGAGCCCTATGTGGGACTATACCTTGGGACTCCAGAATCATGTCCTGAGCCAAAGGCAGATGCTCAACTGCTGAGCCCCCAGGTGTCCCTATTTTATTGTGAATTTTAAAACCAGCCAGCAAAAGACTGCTGAGGCATGTAAATAAATGGTACAGATCTAATATAGATGTTCAGGAAATCATTTACTCTGGTTAGTTGAGTGTTCTGTTTAACTCATAAATTTCAGTTCTTAATATGATCTAGATTTTATCACTAGGAGAGAACTTGGGACTTTCATGATAATTCTGGATAAGCCCAATCCTGTCAGGAACTTTCAAACAAATAAGTATGCTTCCATATTTTTAAAGTTTAAATTCAAAACTGGAGGCCAAAGCAGAATTCAAGCATGCAGGGATGCCTGGGTGGCTCAGTGGTTGAGCGTCTGCCTTTGGCTCAGGGCATGATCTCAGAGTCCCAGGATCGAGTCCCACATCCAGATCCCTGTAGAGAGCCTGCTTCTCCCTCTACCTATGTCTCTGCCTCTCTCTCTCTCTCTTTCTCTCTCTCTGTCCCTCATGAATAAATAAATATAATCCTTAAAAAATAAAAAAAATCAAGCATGCTAACGATCAGAAAACAGAGAATGTAAAAATGACTATTATACTGAGATATTTTAATTTTTGTCAGACCATAGTTTGTGGAATCAGTCTCATAGTATAATGGAGTGCTTAACAGTGGATTCTAGATATAGAAATTGAGGGGAGAAAAAGGGTCATGTGAAGTGAACATTCAAGAAAGATTTCTTTGATCAGATAAAATTTATGATGGTCCTGAAAATAATGAAGATGACAGTTGCTTGGATGAATGTCAAAGATAAAGAAGAATACTTTGTTAGAAAGCCTCCTTGAGCAACAGGTGTGGGAGATAGGAGGAGAAACTAGCATGAGTGAAAAGTAAAGTGGAGTAAGATAACACATTACAAGTTTTTTTTTTAAAGATTTTATTTATTTATTAATGAGAGACACAGAGAGAAAAAGAGAGAGGCAGAGACACAGAAGCAGGCTCCATTCAGGGAGCCTGACATGGGACTTGATCCCTGGTCCCCAGGATCAGGCCCTGGGCTGAAGGCAGTGCTAAACTGCTGAGCCACCCAGGCTGCCCACATTACAAGTTTTGAAAGAGAACATCTATCTTTGGAATGAGAACCAGAGAACCAGAGAGTGATTTTAAAGTGCAGAGTATAAGTTGTGCAGAGCCGCCCATCTTGCTTCTCTGCTTTTTTCTCCTCTAGAATATTCTCAAATTTCAAAATGGAAACCTATAAGAATATGCAAATATTTACCATTGAGTTGTAGCTAGATTTCTTTCACAGGACCTGTGTCTTTCACCAGTTCCGTGTGAATTTTTGCATTGTATTTCAAGACTAAAATGTAACAGATAAGGTAAGGAGAAAGCCTAAAGACCAAGAGCCATTTAGAAGCAAAAGCTATGACATACTTACTATGTTGGGTGAGGTGTCAGAAGAGGGCGCCACAGGCTTTTAGGAACACTTCTGTCAAGCCATTGCTATCTCTTTAAGAAAGAAGGTAGTTAGAATGATGAAAGGATGTTATTATTGTTTTCAAATAATTATAGAGTTTCTGTGTAGGCAGTCACAGGAAATGTTTCCTCAGAAGATAGAAATAATTATACTTGAAACTTATTTCACTAATTTTTAAGTGTCTACCTCAAATTCAAATTCTTGAAGCAGTTAGTGTTTTAAAATACCAGGCTCTAATCTTCTTTTCTCCATGCCTACCTACTAGAGGAATAATAAAACAGGTTTTCAAACTTAATCATTTTTGCTATTTATTTCCAGAATCTCAGAAATTATTAAGGTCTTTGAGATCATATCTAACTCTCTCATTTGACAGAAAGAGACTCAGAGATCCTAAAGGAGTCACACAACTGCATGTTGATAGAGTTAGGATGAGATTTCAGGGTTTCCATTTTTCTGATGGGTTCTCTCTAATATAGCAAGCTAGCAAGTCCACTAAAAATTTATGTATATGGTAGTAATGTAAAAATGAATTGCCCTCATCGGTTATAGATGCTTACTAAAGCATTGAAAGATGAAATGAAATTATATCTGGGATTTGCTTTAAAATTAGTAAAAATTGTGAGGAAAAACACAAATACAAAAAGATTGGCAACATATTCTTAATCATTAAAGCTAGGTTATGGGTGCATTAGGACTCATCATGCCATTTTATTTTTGTTTTAATATATCTATAATAAATATTATTTTTAAAAGTAAAATGTTGGGGAAAGTCTATATAACATAAAATTATGTATAATGTATAGATTTTAATAATCCGTTATAATAACCATGATCAAAAATTTCTTATAAAATATTTTCATACCAACAAAAGTTTTATAAATAGGTGCCTGCAAGAGAGTGTGTCTGCTTATAATAGTGTACACTATCATGTACTAAAGTGGGAGAATTTGCTTTTAAGAGATATAATTTAGGTCACAAATATGAAGACTATAATCTTGTTATTTGAAGTATATTATGTCCATTGATTCCTTTAATTTTATCCAGCAAAACCAACAAATCTAAGATGAGGTGTGTATATTTATAAGTATGAGGAGAAGGAAGCGGGATACTTCTTAACATAATTTGATTTTGCCACAATTGATTTGAATGAGTATTCCCAGAACAATTTGATATTGCATATTAAAACTTTAATTTTCGGGATCCCTGGGTGGTGCAGCGGTTTGGCGCCTGCCTTTGGCCCAGGGCGTGATCCTGGAGACCCGGGATCGAATCCCACGTCGGGCTCCCGGTGCATGGAGCCTGCTTCTCCCTCTGCCTGTGTCTCTGCCTCTCTCTCTCTCTGTGTGTGTGACTCTCATAAATAAATAAAACTTAAAAAAAAAATAAATAAAATAAAACTTTAATTTTCAAGGATAACAGACCAATTAAAAAAGCAATTCCTCTGCCATCATCCACTCAGTTTAAAACCACACAGACATACAATGCTGATGGATCATCAGCAGGGGAGCATCAGTGAAATGGATCAAGGGGAAAGAAGCTGAGACCCTGGCTACATATAAATATTTTTTTATTTTCCTGAAAGAGAAAAATACCTTTTAAATATCTGCAGAGACCATATGTGCCTTCTGGTTGCATAGCATATATACGAACTAAGAGCTTATGTAGCAAAAAGCTAACATTATATAGAATCCCCTCCAAAAAACATTACTTGACGAATAAGTAAACAAAACTCTTCAATATTTAGTCAAGTTTAAAAAGCTAGCAAAATGTTAAATACTGAAATTGAGAGGTAGAAGAGGATCTACAGTCCAAATCATTTTTGAAACAATTTTTCTGTGATTCTTCTGCTCCAGAACACAACTGGATAGGAGAGTGACCAAGAATGATTTCCACTTCATGAAATGAAATGTACTTCTTTACTAAGGAAAATAGGTAATTTGGCCTAAATCTACTAATGTTCAAACAGACTGCCACTGTTTTTTCTCCAAAAGGAAATGGAATTTTACTTTACCCTGATTTTGTTCAGCTTTCATATTTTGTAAATTTTGTGTTTATTGGACATAGGGGGCAATATGTCAAGAAAGGCACTAGCTTAGTAGTATACTGAGCATTTTCAAAAAATAGTTCTTCCTATAGAGTCTTACTTTCTGTCTCTGAAGGAAGTTTCTGGGCAAATGATTGACATTTTGAAAACATTTTAGAAAAAAAGTATAGATATGGGGAAGTTAAGGTCTTGAGGAGCAGGGGGCTTTAGAAAACCTAGCTTGTGCGGCAGTGTAAACACACTGAAAAGTACCAAGATAAATGAAGGCAGGTGCATGAAAGAGAGACAGATGTCAAATCTAAGTTAGAGTCAAATTGCCCACTTGGGAGCCTGGTTTAGATGCATGTTGGTATGATGGAATAGGGCCCAAATTTGAAGTCGCGCCTAGGCAAAAGCTAGATGAGTTTGATGTACTTATGAATTGGGATTTATTTTGAATAAAATGTCACCTTAGCTTCTAAAGTGGGCAATAGAATTTTAGTTTTTTTTATTTTTTTTTAAGTTTTATTTATTTATGATAGTTACAGAGAGAGAGAGAGGCAGAGACACAGGCAGAGGGAGAAGCAGGCTCCATGCACCGGGAGCCCGATGTGGGATTCGATCCCGGGTCTCCAGAATCGCGCCCTGGGCCAAAGGCAGGCGCCAAACCGCTGCGCCACCCAGGGATCCCTAGAATTTTAGTTTTAAAAGAGAGGATATTCAGTCAAAAAATACCCTGTACTTGTAAGAGCAGAAGTGTTCTAAAGCAAGTGTGGGACTGGGAAGTGAGAGACAGAGAGAAAACCTGAAGTCTGATCAGAATATGGTACTTAAAAATAAAATTGTACTGGTAGTCAGGACACCTGGATTGTAACTATAATTCTAATGTTAACTTGCTATGTCATTAGCAGGAAGATTTATCCCTCTTTGGGCTTTGTTTCCTCATCCAATTACTTGAGATGATGGTTATATTGAGTAGTCTTCCAGGTCTTTTATAATTCTGTGTTTCTAGTTTAAGTCATTTGGAATCATTTACTGCAAATTTGCTAGATTTAGACTAAAGTTCGTTTATAGCTAATAAAGTTAATTAAGCTGATAATATTAATTTTAGTTGGGGACTTTTGCTACCATCCGAATCATGTTGATGCTAAATGTGGATTATACTTGATTTTGAAACATAATGAGCACCAAACTTCACTGCCTGTGTCTGGAGATAAAAATGGAGAAAAGCATAGAGATTTGAGCTATTTCCTAAACCCAGGAAAACATACCCTGGAAGTGGCTGATTTGGCAAAATCTTTGACAGTAGCTTCTTTTTACTTTTATACTCCAAACTCCTCTCCAGTCACTAGGATTTATAGTTAAACATGGTGTTTCAGTCCTAGTTGGCTGCTTTGATCTCTCTTTTCCTGGGACCCCAAGATTTATGCAGCTAAGATATATGATCAGAGTCTAACTTTCCCTTCTGTCTGTAGAGGTTGAGGCTTTGCACATATGAATCCATCTATATCAAGTTGTTTTCCTGGTCCAACTCTGATGATGTCCTTTTCCAAAGTTCAATTTCCTTCTTTAACTCTTTAACTTTACATTAGCCATCTCTTATAACTGGGGCTGTAGGTCTAAATATGCCAGTAAATTTGGGAAGGAAATTATAAGTGACAACTTATTAAGCCTTAAGTAATTGCCCTTCTTTCAAAGGGCCATTTAATGTGGGACTTGTCTCCATGGAGCATACCCAAAAAAGTTACCTTCTAACATAGTGAAATATTCCTGTACTCAGATCAGTTTCATTTTTTGCCATGACCTTGCAATGTGATCTCAGACAGGAGTCAATCTTTCAGGATAAGAGAAGTCCTTTTCTGACATACTCTATGGATATGAAGCAGATATACTTAGGAAGATTTAAGATTTATTTTGAATTAAAAGTCACCTTAACTTCTAAAATGACTTATTAATGGAGCACTAGAAATTCAGTTTTAAAAGAGAGGATATTCAGTCAAGTGGCATACAAAATAATTTTGGGAGATTATAGATAATTTTTATTTTTATAATTAATGAATAAAGTATTATTTATAATACAATTATTTTTGCAATTGTCCCATTATGCCATATGTTACTTGCTTTCCAAACATATAGTGATAAAATATTTCCTTTTAAAGGAAGTTAAAGTTAAAATAAATACAATTAAATTTAAATAGATTAGAGAGAGACAAATCCTATTGTGCATATTAAGTGGTGATTAACAGGCATGGAAAAATGATGAAGGATGTATAAGAATGATTGAAATTTGGGAAACACAGGACCATGTAACCTCAAGGTTGCTGTCAGACCTTAGATTCTGTAATTTCACCAATGGTCACTAAAAAGAGAATTATGAAATTATTTTCTATCTAGCTCTTTATTCTCCTCCCTCCACTCAGTGCCATGTTCAGTACTTAGTGCCTGTGGAGTTCTCATTTATTCCAAAAGTATCAGCACTTCCTAGATCATATCTTCAGCAATAGCAATTCACCTAGTAGATAAAAGGCTGCCTTACCACAAGCTGACATTGCTCTTCTTGGAAATTACTATAACAGTTATATAAACAGATACACTTTTTCAAAAGGTGTTAGAAGAGCGAGAGAGATAAGCCATGGATTCTCATTTTACCATAAATGTTCATGAAAAATGTTATCTGCAGTTGATGGTCATAATAGGTCTCAAATAACCACCTAGACTTTTAGGCTGCATGGTTGTTTCACAAGTTGAGGTATAGATTTTCTACTATTGTGGAGCATGTTTTTCATAAACAGCACAGTGCTATTTGAACATTTACAACTCAGAAGAAAACCAAAAGAACAATCTAAATTCCAAAACCAAAGATCTGTTATGGTCTTTATGTAAAACGAATTTCAAATGACCTTCAGAGAAAGCAACATTCCAGGATTAGGAGTCTTGTGTGTGTGCATGCGCGTGAGTGCGTGTGTGTGCATGCATGTACCCTTTGGAGTTTATTCAAGCTCATCTACCTTTTGCTTTGTTAAGGTGAATGGAATTATCTTCCTTTGCCTAGGAAGCTGTGATTTTTGACCCATATCAGCATCTATTAAGGCTTGTGTTTTTGCTATAGTTCTTTGAACATGAGAGATCAATGAAGTTATCTTATGTGAATAGCACCTACATTTCTATTAATGTCTTAACTATTAGACAACCTAGGAAGGTAGATAAAATAGGCATTATCATCTGCACATTAGAGGAAAGAAAACTGAGAGCTAGCGTGAGAAGCACATGTGATCCACATTGTACCTTAATGGCAGGGTAGGCAACATAATTATAGAACAAAGGCATTTTGACCTCTTAGGAAATTCTATGTTCTACCAAGAGTAGGTTGTCACTCGAAGTAGCAAGGATAAAGAGTTCTGGATAAGGAGGAGAAGGTAGAGATGGATGTCTTGAGCCCTTCCTTTAATATTCAGATATCTTTTGAAAGGCATGCACAGTCCCATATCTCTAAGCTATCCTGAGAGCTGAGCATCACTGGAGGAAGCTATTCTGCTTCCATGGTGTAAACTGGTAAAATGAAGTCATATGAGGTTTATTTACATAAACATGTACTTTGAGCTGTATAGTCTAGAATACAACTGAATAAGTCATTACACATAATTTTTCTTTTGCCTTCAAGTGAGAGTAAGCCTCTTATCTTCACTTTCAAATAACATTTAATGTGGCAATAAATTCCCTTTATTTTTTTAAGATTTATTTATTTATGAGAGAAAGAGAGAGAGAGAAAGAGAGAGAGAGAGAGAGAAAAGAGACACAGGCAGAGGGATATGCAGGCTGCCCGCAGGGAGCTCCATGCGGGACTCGACCCCAGATCCCAGGATCATGCCCTGAGCTGAAGGCAGATACTCAAACACTGAGCCACCTAGGTGACCCATAAATTCTCTTTAAACATTGCTAAGGACAAAAGAGCTAAGAACAATATTTTTTAGCTATCTTTATGTCTTTGATTAAGACAGATTTCATAATATTAGTAAAAACCAAAGAAGAACAATTGTAAATGGAATCAATTCCTTAATTTCTCTTTCTTCTGTTATATTGTTAGTGTATAGAAATGCAACTGATTTCTGTGCATTGGTTTTATATACTGCCATATTACTGAATTCTTGTATGAGTCCTAGGAATTTTGAGGTGGAGTCTTTTGGGTTTTCCACAGAAAGTATCATGTCATCTGTGAATAGTGAGAGTTTGACTTCTTTGCCAATTTGAATGCCTTTTATTTCTTTTTGAAGTCTGATTGCTGAGACTAGGAACTCTAGTACTATGTTGAACATCACTTGGCATCAGAGAAATACAAATAAAAAATACAGGGAGATACCACTTCACACCTGTCAGAATGGCTAAAATTAACAAGTCAGGAAATGGCAAATGTTGGTAAGGATGAGCAGAAAGGGAAACCCTCTTACACCATTGGTGGGAATGAAAGCTGGTACAGCCATTCTGGAAAACAGCATGGAGGTTACTCAAGAAATTAAAATTAGAGCTACTGTATGACCCAGAAATTGCACTTACTGGGAATTCACCGTGAAAATACAAATGTAGTGATCCAAAGGTTCACTTGCACTCCAATATGTGTGTGTGTGTGTGTGTGTATAATGATAAAATCTTACCATTTGCATTGATGGAACTGGAGGGTATTTTGCTGAGTGAAATGAGTCAATCAGAGAAAAACAATTATCATATGATTTCACTCATATGTGTAATATAAGAAATAGTGCAGTGGATCATAGGGAAGGGGAGAAAAACTGAATGGGAATAAATCAGAGAAGGAGACAAACTATGAGAGACTAAGCGTTGCTGGAGGGGATGTGGATGGGGGATGGGGTAAGTGGGTGACAGGCATTAAAGACGGCACGTGATGTGATGAACTCTGGGTGATATATGCAATTGATAAATTACTGAACTCTACATCTGAAACTAATGATGTACTATATGTTGGCCAATTGAATTTAAATTTAAAAAGTGAAAGGGGAGAGAAGACAAAGCCATAAATTAAGCTTTAGGAATCATGAGTAATGAGGTAGTAATTGAAATCATAAAAGTAGGTGTGCTTGCCCAATGTGAATGGGCAGCACTAGAAGAACAATGGACCTTGGATATAACCTAGGAAAGGAGAATAAGGGTTGGACAGGGGGAGAGCTGTACCCAATGGAAAACAAAAGGTAACAGACATGGAAGTAGGAAGAAAATAAGGGTAGCTATTAGGTTAAGAAAACTTAAGGGAACAAATTTTCAAAAGTGGTGGTGAACAGTGTCAAACATTTTTAAAAAGCCAAAGACAATGAAATGAGGACTTGATAAAATACCACTTCATGTATTCTTTGGGAAGTCAGTAGTAACGTTTAATAGAATATTTTTATTAGAAAATGGGATTACCAGGATTTGAGAGAGATTGGGAAATAAAAGCAGTTGGTAAAAGCCATTTGTAGGAAAAACTTGAGTGTGAAAGATTATAAAAACACAATAGTAACTTTAGTGAAAAATAATTATGCTATGTTTAATGATAACATAAAAACTTCTTACCTTAAAAATCAAAGCAGAATGGCAGGTGAGGCAAAGGGGTTAATGTAGCTTATATCTGTCTATCTTTAAGTTATAAACAAAAACTCCTATGTGTGTGCATTTTGGATTTGGGTTTAACAAAGCAGAAAAGAAAAATGAGTCACTGTTACTCCAGTGTGTCATGGTACGATATATCCCAGTATATGTCTCCTCATTTTCCAGTGAGATGAAGTAGTGCCACCCAAACTGTTCCCTGACTCTGGGAAAACTATTTTCATTTTTCTGCTGGTACCATTTTTTAAAATTTTGTGGATGTTTTAGTTATTTCTGTCATCTTTCAAAGAAGTTCTATTAACTTCTATTCACACATTTCAGTGAAAACAGGTGGCCCAGGGAAAGAAATAAATAAGTGCTAATGTGACTAATGAATACTCCAAGGATACAAATAGTCATTCCAACTGGTCCCTAATATTTTAAGCTTCTTTATAAATCAATGAGTTTTGAAAAAATATATATATACTTTATATATATATATAATATATGTCTTTAATTTGTTTTTTTACAGTATTTTCATAGCAGCTTTTCTCTGCAGTGCTCAATAGTGGGGATGTCAAAATAGCAACCTGTTCATATGAGGACTCAGGGAAAGTCTGACTAACACTGTTGGCAAGGTCTCAAGTTCCCCTCCGATTTCACACCTTCCCTCTTTCTCCTTCTTGTATTTCCCTGACTTATTTTTCAGGCTTAATCCCAAGTTGAATCACAGTCTTTCAATGTCTGCCAGTTCCCGTTCCTTCCCTAAGTGTGACTTAAATATTAACACATGGAATCCCCCCAACCTGGGACCCCTCGGTGGCTCAGTGGTTGAACGTCTGCCTTTGGTTCAGAGCATGATCCCAGTTGGGGGATTGACCCACATCAGGCTCCCTGTGAGGAGCCTGCTTCTCCCTCTGCCTATGTGTATGCCTCTCTCTGTGTCTCTCATGAATAAATAAATAAAATCTAAAAATAAATAAAGGAATCTGCCAACCTGTGGTGAAAAATCTCCGTGGCCTGAACATTTGATCAGATCATATTTCACTAGCAGCAGTGGGTAATGTCTGAGAATATAAAACATACATAAAGAGGATAACTTCAGTTTAGCTTAAGGTTTATAATAGATTCTTCAGGGATTTCATGGCTTTTCTTCTTTAGTTGGAAAAATATATGCATTTCACATCACTAGGAATCCTCAAATGCAACTTACTTTTTCCTGTTTGTTGAAACTCGTTTGCTACTCAAGCATCTCAGTAATTTCACTTAATATCCAAACCTCCAACCATCTATAAACCAGTGGTTTTGAATATTAATATTTGCAACACTTTTCCCTTATGGATAGATAGTTGGTGATATGTTTTAAATGGTGCTATCAGACTTAAAACAACTTTCATATTGTTGCTTTGATAGCTCCGACTTTAATACATTACCATTCAAGGTTCTCCTGTGGCCATTGTCTTTTGCAGGAAATATTCTAAATACTTTATCCGGGAAATTTAATTTGATCCATTTACTACTCTTGTATCCACTTTCATATACTATAAATCCTAAAGGCAAATCTCCTTGTTAACTGTGAGGCTTGTAAATCTGCTCATTTAGGTTAATAGCTCACCTACTAGTCCTCAGCACCAATAATCAAGCCCAGGACTGTGCCTAGAAAAAAAAAGATGAAAGGAATTTGCCTTAGTGCCAGAGGTGTTTCTTTGCCCCCTGTACCAAAGCCATAAATAAACTCTACTGATTTATATGGGCTTATTATCGACCTTTTATGCTTAACTAATGCTATATGATGCTACCTTTAAAATTCTTCCTCCTTACTCCTCTTTTAGGTCCCAATTAAAACCTCATAAATACATAAAAAATAGATAATACCTCAATAGTTTCTCAGTTATCCCTATTTCTTGCAATTAAATAAAACAACATAGATAAAAATTAATAGTAATAATATATTTGGCCCTTAGACAAAGCCAACTTATTCTAAATACTTTGTACATAGTGTTTGTAATTAATATGAGTAAGAGGACTACCATAATGGCCTATGTTTAGAGTGTTGTAGTTTCTTTGACTAATCTATGGTTCTACTGTAATTCTGTAAGTGAGTATTCAAAGGAAAGCATTGGTGGGTTTAGTTCACACATTTCCAGTGGCCCAGAGTCTATTCAGTGAGATTAAATCTATCTGGAAGGGGAGTTGGAAGAAAGGTAACAAACTTTTGCTTGTCAAATGTCTTACGAGTGGAAAAATATCTCCATTTGTAGAGATTCAACTAGCTAGGGAAAGATTCCTTGATCACAGAAGAACATGAAACACACTGGCTACATAAAGAGTGATTTAATCTGTCTACATAAAAAGGTAATGCATTAACTATCTCAACCACAGATATAAATATTACGGTAAAAACTCAGTTCCAGCAAATTATAACAGAAGGCGTTATATGACTATGTTCTCTTTATGAACCAGGAAATAATAAGGGGGAAAACTTTGAATTTTTGGTTAGAATATTGTCCAAAAATCACACGGAACATAGTTTCTCTTTTTAAGGAAATGTAACCTAGGGCAAAGTCAAGATCATGCACTATTTTAACAGAGGCTAAAGGAAAGGAAGAGTCTCTGCTGAGCTCATTACAAAGAGTTCATTTTCTCATCAAATAGTGATTACTTTTTAAACCACACATCCCTCCCTACCAAAAATATCTCTACCACTAAATTCCCACCCACCTACCCAGTGACATAGAACAGAAACTCACAAAAAGACCTAGATGCTTTGAAGAAAGAAAAGTGAGGGTGGATCAGCACCCACTTTTTTCCATCTGAGCTCAGAGCACTTCTTTCCACATGATAACTACAATGTTATTGACTTTGACCACAGACTTTGGTACCAAATTGCCTAAGGCCAAATCTTGGCTCGGCCTCTTATTAGCAGTGTGACTTTCAGCAAATCATTTAATACTTTTGTCTTCATTTTCCTTATCTGTATAATGTAATAACCAGAATCTATATCACTGGGTAGTTGTGATGATTATATGAGTTGAAATAGTGGTTGCTATCACTATTTTAGGACATAGAATTTCTCATCCTACCCTTTTTGTTACCAGGTTTCATCTAAGCTCAGAATATTTGTCTGGATGGTTACATTGAACTTCAAAGTACTCTTCAATGTGAGGTATGTTTGTATATATGTTGTGTCAAGTGGCATGTGCATAAACCAGAAAGGTTTGTGTACTGGGTGTTCCTAAGCCAACTGACAAATTTACTATTTATCTTTTGCACAAAAGTAAATTTTTAAGATGATTCTTATCCTTTTTCTATCTATATGGAAACTTTTACTACAATATTATTTTCCCAGATTCTCAGGAGGCAATGCATTTAAACATAATTCAATTATTTTCTTTCATTGTTAGTACAACTTCAAATTTAAACACAGCCTAGTGGCCTTCAAATGTTATTAGCTTATGTTTTAGGTTTCCTTCAGTGCCCACACAGACTTCCACATTCCACTACCCTACCCTATGGGTCTACAGGGACCTACACTCTGTTTCAGATAAAGAATAAAGGTATGTGCTTTCATTTTATACTTGTGAAACAGACTAGCACCAGACACTATTGCCACACCCTTCCCCCAAAAGCCAAGGGCCAAAAGAAACTAACAAACAAAAACAAAACAAAGTTGATGCCTCCTTTTTTTCTGATTTTGCTTCATTTCATATAGATCAAATATGTTTCATTAGCTTTGAAACTCCTAAGGGTCTTTCAGGTAATGTTTTATCGCTGTTTTTGAACTCCCTTGTTCTGTTGCACACATAGAGGAAAGTAGATAAGCCATGCCTGTTAGACACATGGTAAAACAGTTCACAGCTGCTGCAACCAAGGCCTGTATTCTTGTTTGAATGTGGTTAAGCTGGGAAACTGAAGTGTGGGTGTCTATGGAAACAGCCACTCAAGTGATTATGAAATGAGACATAGAGAAACCAACTTGTAAAGAGAATGCTAACTCCAGCCTCCTCCAGAAGTGGCAAGTGATAACCCTTTGCATTTGTAAAATTGTAATTAGGGCTAGGAGGGCCACCTTCAAATTTTCCTTCAAACAGATTCAGCTGCTCGGCTATAAACTTACCCTTGGCTTAAAAGGGTGGGTCTGAGTGCTCAAGGCCATAATCAAATTATGTTATCTTAAGGCTCCAGCTGCCTACCTATTTCCACAAAGACACAATCCATTTCCCCATAATTTTTTTTGTTTTGTTTTGTTTTGTTTTAATTTTTATTTATTTATGATAGTCACAGAGAGAGAGAGAGAGAGAGAGGCAGAGACATAGGCAGAGGGAGAAGCAGGCTCCATGCACCGGGAGCCCGATGTGGGATTCGATCCCGGGTCTCCAGGATCGCGCCCTGGGCCAAAGGCAGACGCTAAACCGCTGCACCACCCAGGGATCCCGTTTCCCCATAATTTTTTACAAGTGTGGCTGCCCAACTTTTTGATGGTGCAAGAAGCCCTTTGTAGTGGGAAATAAGAAAGAATGAAAAAAAAAACATTAGCATTTCAGTTAGGAACTTGTTCTTGAGTCCTGGTTCATCCAATTATTAGCAGTACGTAAGGAGGCTTTACAGTTGTGGGAGTCAGACTGCATAGGATCTTAATTCCAACTCCACATGTTAGTAGTTGTGTAACCTGGGGAAAACTACTTAATATTTTTTACTTCAATCTTCTCATCTATGAAATAGTTACAGTAATAGGTCCTATATCTCAGAGAGTTATATGAGGATTTAATGAAATAATACCTAAAACTTGTCTAAGGAAAGATAATACAATTTCAATAAATATTATAGACCACCATCACCACCACAACCACCACTATCATCATCAAATCTATATTACTCTCCAGGCAAAATGAAATTATTTTTTCTTCCTCCTAGTTGACTACTTATAAAATGATGATCATGACTTAGGGGTATTGAGAACAACCCCCAAATTTACTAATTCTAATCAAATATGGTAGTTTCTGGAGTGTCATATAACTTGTAGGGTGATAATAATTATATAGTGATAAATATCAGATACAGAAGCTAGCAAGTACTACATGCCCATTTGAGGCCACTTTTCTATGGTGTAATTACTTTAAAAGTGAGAAGACAAGTACTTACTTTCCAGCTGTTTCTGAGTAAATTAATCCTACTTCTCTCTTTCATTGGCATTTCTTCAAAGATTTATATATTCTTCCTAGATACCTTCAGAGTATCAGCCTGGTTGTCCTAGAGCAAACAAGACTTGAATAGCAGGCCTTTTTTATTTTGGCATGATATGTTATCAGAGAGAAATCTGGGATGAATTGTTCTTTGTGTATTTTGATTAGCTAAGCCCTGAATTTTCTGTGGGATCTCAAAGGAATTAGAAAATTTGTGGTGCTCCTCTCGGTTGCCTTTTATTTAAAGATTTTATTTGTTTATTTGAGAGAAAGAAAGAGAGAGAGAGGGAGGGAGGGAGGGTGGGAAAGAGCATGAGCAGGGGGAGGGGCAGAGGGAGAAGCAGACTCCCCACTGAGCAGGGACCCTGATGTGGAACTTGATCCCAGGACCCTAAGATCATGACCTGAGCCAAAGACAGACGCTTAACAGACTGTGCCACACAGGCACCCCTTGGTTACCTTTTAAAAATAATTTTAGCTTTTCTCTGTAGCATTTTTATCCCAGCATGGTTAGGTGACAGTTTCAAAGACCATGAAATTAAATTCTAGCATCATGGTTTTCTATTGTCTGTGAGGTAAGTTTTGAAGACTATCAGCTTTCTTATTTTCCTTGTGTCACATTTTGCTTGTTTCAAGTTTTTATTTAGATTCTAGTTAGTTACCATATTGGATAATACTGGTTTTAGGAGTAGAATCTATTGGTTCATCACTTACATATAACACCCAGTGCTCATCACAAGTGCCCTCTTTAATACCCATCACCCATTTAGTCTATCCCCTGCCTACCTCCCTCCATCAACTGTTCTCCATACTTATGAATCTTTTATGGTTTATTTCCTTCTCTTTTTCCCCCTTCCCTTATATTCATCTGTTTTGTTTCTTAAATTCTACATTACCCTATGATCCAGCAATTGCACTATTGGTTATTTACCCAAAGGATACAAAAATACTAGTTCAAAGGGATACATGCATCCAGATGTTTATAGCAGCATTAGCAACAATAGCCAGATTATGAAAAGAGCCCAAATGCCTATCAACTGATGAATGGATAAAAAGGATATGGTCTATAAATACAATGGAATATTATTCAGCCATCAAAAAGAATGAAATCTTGCCATTTACAATGATGTAGATGGAGCTATAGTGTACTATGCTAAGCAAAATAAGTCAATCAGAAAAAGATCTACCATATTATTTCACTCATATGTGGAATTCTTGTGTGTTTCCAATATACCTTTCCTAAGTCGTAATTAGCTAGATGTGTGAGAAGTTATGGTTCATTGTTTAAGTGGATATTTAGTTGTTTAAGTGTCCTGAAAAATGCCAACTATCATCCTTATGGTTACTCACATAGCCAACTCTCTAGCAAGTCATTACTTGGCACTGTTTTTAAAAATTATTTATTTAAATTCAATTTAATTAACATATACTGTATTATTAGTTTCAGAGGTAGAATTCAGTGGTTCATCAGTTGCATACAACACCCAGTGCTCATTACTTCAAGTGCCCTCCTTAATTTTCATCACTCAGTTACCCCTTCCCCCCCACCCACATCACCTCCAGCAACCCTCATTGCTTCCTATAGTTGAGTTTCCTCAACTCAAAATATAAAATTGTCTCATATAGTTGAGTCTGTTATGGTTTGCCTCCCTCTCTGTTTCATCTTATTTTATTTTTACTTTCCTTCCCCATGTTCATATCTTCTGTTTCTTAAAATTCCATATATATGGAACACTCATGATTCCACAACCATTCATCAATTTATGAACATCTATGCTCTTTCCATATATTGGCTATTGTGGATGTTGCTGCTATAAACATTGAGGTTCATGTGCCCCTTCAAATCACCATGTTTGCATCCTTTGGGTAAATAGCTAGTGGTGCAATTGCTGGGTCATAGGGCTGTTCTATTTTCAACTTTTTGAGGAACCTCCATATTGTTTTCCAGAGTGGCTGCACCAGTTTGCATTCCCACCAACAGCATAAGAGGGTTCCCCTTTCTCCACATCCTTGTCAACATTCGTTGTTTCCTGAATTGTTTATTTTAGCCATTCTGACTGGTGTGAAGTGGAATCTCATTATGGTTATGATTTGTATTTCCCTGATGCCAAGTGATGCTGAGCATTTTTTCATGTATCTGTTGGCCATTTGTATGTCTTCTTTGGAGAAATGCCTGTTCATGTGTTCTCCCCATTTCTTGACTGGAGTGCAAAATCAGAACTTTTAGAAGTCTGCTACAGTGGAGAATTTCCCTGGCTTAAAGATGCTCAGGTGGTGAGGTGGAGTGAAATCCTAGTTGGGACAGCGTGGTCTCAGGATCCCCAGGGTCACAAGAAGAACAGGGGTGCCTGAGTGTGACATAGTTCCCAGGCATCAGGTGGGGAAGCCAGCTGAAAACAGTGAGTCTAGGTGCTGAGTTTGTATTTCACGTTGCCATAAACCGTGAACTGCTGTGAGGTCAATCCACTGTGTTTTTTTTTAAGAATGTATTTATTTATTCATGAGAGACACACAGAGAGAGGCAGAGACATAGGCAGAGGATGAAGCAGGTTCTGCGCAGGGAGCCTGATGCAAGACTCAATCCCAGGACTCCAGGATCAAGACCAGAGCCAAAGGCAGATGCTCAACCACTTAGCCACCCAGGGGCCCCAAGCCACTGTTTTTTATACAAACTTTTGCACCTCACCAGTATAGGAGGCCAGTAGCTGTATTGTGTGGTTCATGAGAAAGCCCAGAGTCCATGTTTTTTTGTTTTTGTTTTTGTTTAAGAAATGTGTCATTTTGTCCTGTCTGTGAGGAGTGCTTCCCAGAGGTCATTGTAACTATTTCATTCAGAAGTTACTTTCCTGGAAACCTATCCACATGTTCCTGAATAGCTACAAAGCCATGTTAGCAATGCTCTGAAGATGGGATTGTTTTCTCATTCCCAACATAATATTTCTTTTTTTTGTATGTATATTTCTTTTTTTTTAAATTTATTTTTTATTGGTGTTCAATTTACCAACATACAGAATAACCCCCAGTGCCTGTCACCCATTCACTCCCACCCCCCACTCTCCTCCCCTTCTACCACCCCTAGTTCGTTTCCCAGAGCTAGTAGTCTTTATGTTCTGTCTCCCTTTCTGATATTTCCCACCCATTTCTTCTCCCTTCCCTTATATTCCCTTTCACTGTTATTTATATTCCCCAAATGAATGAGAACATATAATGTTTGTCCTTCTCCGATTGACTTACTTCACTCAGCATAATACCCTCCAGTTCCATCCACGTTGAAGCAAATGGTGGGTATTTGTCATTTCTAATAGCTGAGTAATATTCCATTGTATACATAAACCACATCTTCTTTATCCACTCATCTTTCGATGGACACCGAGGCTCCTTCCACAGTTTGGCTATTGTGGCCATTGCTGCTATAAACATCGGGGTGCAGGTGTCCCAGCATTTCATTGCATCTGTATCTTTGGGGTAAATCCCCAACAGTGCAATTGCTGGGTCGTAGGGCAGGTCTATTTTTAACTCTTTGAGGAACCTCCACACAGTTTTCCAGAGTGGCTGCACCAGTTCACATTCCCACCAACAGTGTAAGAGGGTTCCCCTTTCTCTGCATCCTCTCCAACATTTGTTGTTTCCTGCCTTGTTAATTTGCCCCATTCTCACTGGTGTGAGGTGGTATCTCATTGTGGTTTTGATTTGTATTTCCCTGATGGCAAGTGATGCAGAGTGTTTTCTAACATAATATTTCATCTGCCTCTGGAGAGTACTTCTTGCCCCAAGGAAAATAAAATGAATTTAATTACCAATGGAGACATATTCAGGAATGGTAGGAATATAAATGACTGAGTTAAGTCTACTCCCTCACCCTACTACACACATACACCTACATGGGGAGAGCTTCCTATGAAAACAATTTGTTAAAACTGCCAAAATTTTACTCACATCTGAGAGAGAAACTAATAATGCCTTCCTTTGGATGCTAATTTGTATGTCTTTCCTGAATACCTAGATGTGTTACACATGTGCATACTGTTTCAACAAAAAGGAGGGTAAGTATTATTTAGATTATTTTACACAGAAAGGAATAAAATCCAAACAAGTTTGGAAAATTGCCTAAGATCATACAATTAATAGTTAGAGAAATAGAACTAGATAAGTTAGGGTGGGGATAATCTCTATATCAAGTCTCAATGTTTTCTTTACCCCTGAAGTTTACAAGTGAAAACCTTTAGTGATTTAAGGCATAGACGAAGGGAAGGGGGGCAAACAAATAGGAAAAGAAAACACAGAAAGAAAGTGGCACATACTTTGGAAGGTTGAAAAGCCAATGACCATGGCCGCAGAGCTCTTTCTGTCATTTAGATGCATATTTCACCGTGATTGAAGGCTAACTTATTAATGAATCTTCATAGACCTAACATTCCTTATAGATGTAATATTTCCATAGCAGAAAACCTTCTTTAGCATGTTTTCTATTTCTATTTCTTCTAGCATTCCTTATAGATGTAATATTTCCATAGCAGAAAACCTTCTTTAGCATGTTTTCTAAAGTTATATTTCATTTCAATCCCCTTTAATTTGGGGAAACTTATTCTTTCATATGCAGGCTGCCCCATTATTAAAGAATTGCTTGTAAGTTCTCTATTATAACTGGATATCCATCTCCACCTAATTTCCAGTTGTTGGCCCTATTTCTTACTTTTCTTACACTACAGAATTAGCTTCTTTCACTCTTACACGTGACAGCCATTTTTTCATTCTGAAGACAGCAAACATACTTTTTCCTTCCTGTCTCCAGCATCAGTTTTCACTTCCCAGGACATCCATCATTAGTTTCACTATGTATTCTTCATTAGCCATACTTTGCAGCCTCTCACTGATTTAGTCATCTTCCTCTGGATACTTTAAGTCTGTCCCAAAATGTGATTTCCAAAACTCATCTGACTAATATGGTTTAGAACAAGAATGACACCTTCTTAATTGTGGAAAATATATCTTTCTTAATGTATTAAAGTGTTTTTCTAGCTTATAGATAGATACACTACACTATGGAGTTAATGTTTGCAAAGCTATGTCTTAAACATAAATTGTTATCATGTCAGGTCTCTTTATATCTGACTTGTATAATTATGTTATTGAACCTAAACACAAATATATAAAAATAAATTTATATATAAATATAAATTTATATATAAACATATATTTATATGTATATGTATACACAAATATATATGTATATATAATTATATACATATATATTTGTTTTATATATGTGTGTATATATATATATATTTGTTTTGCCCTGTGTTTCATAATATTTAAATGATTCTAAACCATTTGACTCCTATTTTACAAATACTTCTACTGAGCACTGTTATTACAGAATATTAAAAGCATTATATTAGAATAGGAAAAGGAGAGTAAATACTAGTACAGGATACAGACATTACAACTGATGAAAATAATACAGAAATACTCTACAAAATGAACACAAGAACTAAAAAAGTAATGTTAGTCCAGAAGCACTCAGTATAGGGGTAAACAGACCTAAACAACTCATGAGAATTTTACTATATCTGCTATACTACATAGTAAAAGAACCAAGCCATTAGAACACTCTTCTGTTAACTATACTTACTGAGGCAGGCACATAACAATCTTTAGAAACACCCTTGTTTAGGGGCCCCTATGTAGCGCAGTTGGTTAAATGTCTGCATTCAGCTCAGGTCATGGTCCCAGGGTCCTGGGATCAAGCTCTCCATTGGCCTCCCCACTCTGTGAGATCTACTTCTCCCTCTCCCTGCCACTCCCCCTGCTTGCATGTTCTCTCTCTCTCTCTCTCTCCTCTGTTAAAATAAAGTCTTAAAAAAGAAACAGACCTGTTTAAAAGTCTTTTTGTATTTCTAGTGGGTTGAATGATGCCCCCTCAAGAAAAGATGTGTTCATGTTGTAATTCTTAGAAATTGTGAATGTTTTCTTATCTAGAAAACAAGTCATTGTACATATAATTAAGAATGTAGAGATGAAGACGACATCCTGAATTATCTGGATGGGTCCTAAATCCAATGACAAATATCCTTATAAAATAGAAGAGAGTAAGATACAAATACATAGAGAAGGCATTACAAAGATGGAGTAACATCGAGGAATGCAAAGAATGCCAAGAATTGGATATGGGAGTAATACTGAGGAAGGCAAAGAATGCCAAGAATTGTTAGCAGCCCACTAAAGCTAAGAGAGAGACATAGAATGGACTCTCCTTCAGAGCCTTGGGAGAAAATATGGTAGCCTTGCCAACACTAATTTTGGGATGGTGAGCTTCAGAACTATGATAGAATAAATTTTTGCTGTTTTAAACTACAAAGATTATGGTAGTTTGTTACTCCAAGCATATAAAATTAATACAGGGCTTAAAGAGCCAAATATCACTATTTGGCAAATTTATTTACATGGAAATTATTAAAAATTGAGTAAGTGAGGTATCTGTGGGTAAAAGTCAAACAAAATAAAATAACATGCATTATAGAACCTGAACAAAATTTTATAATTAATGTTTTCAACATTAAATTGAATTTACTCAACATGTATTGAAAAAACATGTATTTATCCATCCAGTTATCTACCTATCCTTCCATTCATCAGTCAAATCATTATCCATCCATCCATTTAGCCCACCAGTCAGCTGACAGTTATCTAACAACTGAACTCTACTGAATTCAACATTAAATGAACAACACAGCATTAGTTCATCCAACAATGTTGTTAACTCCAGGAACCCTTTATTTATTGTAATAGTTTTAATCACCCAGATATTTGCAGTCATCCAGATGTTGAGTATCATGACATCAAGTAATCTGAATGATGAACTAAGGAGTTTTCATTTCTTACATACATATTGATATATTGTAAATGAAGCCAAAATCTAAAATGGCCCAAAATGCAGTTGATAGGGAAGTAATCATGTTTTAGGTATAGCATACAAAATATACATGTGTCTTGGACATTCTCAATAATTTTGAGTCCCTTAGGCAGTGGGAGGAAGAGTACTTTATGCTTGATCTAGTAGCAATTTCTTTTTTAGTTGTCTGGCTTGTTTTGTGTATTAAGTTTGCTTCACCTAAAATATGCTTTTTACCTAAAAATAAGAGTGATCATTTTTGATCGAATCAAGGTGAATGAATTGGGATATATATGAACATTATTTCTACCTAAGTTCAGGATGACATTAGAAATAAAAGAGCCTTATTCATCATTCTACCAATGAAATACATGGTAAGTCTTCAAACATGAAACAAGCTATCCCTGAGAAGTAGTTGGCCAGTGACTGCTCATGAAAAAGATTTTATCAATCCAAAGCAAAGTGAGAAAACCAGGAAAATGTGACAAATGTTATATAAGGTTAAAATAATTTAACTTAAAGACATGTCTTATAGTCTCCATGTTCTTCCTAATTTGGGGTATTAGTTGATAATAGTTTATTGTCTTTTAACCACATAACTTGACAAATAAAATATGGCCAAGAATAAAAAACCGAAGGAGGAGGGGCAAGATGGCAGAAGAGTAGGGTCCCAAATCACCTGTCCCCACCAAATTACCTAGATAACCTTCAAATCATCCTGAAAATCTACGAATTCGGCCTGATATTTAAAGACAGAACAGCTGGAATGCTACAGTGAGAAGAGTTCACGCTTCTATCAAGGTAGGAAGACAGAAGAAAAATAATTAAAGAAACAAAAGGCATCCAGGGGGGAGGAGTCCCGCGAGGAGCCGGGCTAAGGCCGGGGCGAGTGTCCCCAGGACAGGAGAGCACGGTCCTGAGAAGCAAGAGCTTCACCAATCTTCCCGGACAGAAAGGGGCTCACAGGGAGTTAGAGCAGGACCCCAGGAGGGCGGGGATGCCCTGAGGCTCCCTGGGACACTAACAGACACCTGCTCGCCCAAGAGAGTGCGCTGAGCTCCCTAAGGGCTACAGAGCGCACAGCTGGACCCAGAGCAGCACAGAGGGGCTCGGGCGGAGGCTCTGCACAGAGGGGGCTGCGCGGCTCCAGGAGCAGTTCGGTGGGGCTCCGGTGGCGACTCCGCAGAGGGGGCTGCCCGGCGGGAGCGCCAATCCAACAGTAAAGGCCCGGGAGCACAGGGTGCCGGGGACACAGCCCAGGATCTGGCCTCCCCTCAGGACAGGCAGAGGCCAGGAGGGCCCAGGACAGCAAGGACGCTCCTGCCCCGAGCTGAGCAGATCAGCGGCCCCACCCTGGAGTCTCCAGGCCCTGCAGACGGAGAGCTCTGTAGATACTGCCGGAGCTGAATCCAGGGCTCCAGAGCTGGCCGCCGCCACTGTGGTTGTTCCTCCTGGGGCCTCACGGGGTAAACAACCCCCACTGAGCCCTGCACCAGGCAGGGGGCAGAGCAGCTCCTCCAAGTGCTAACACCTGAAAAATCAGCACAACAGGCCCCTCCCCCAGAAGACCAACAGACAAAGAAGTTCCAGGGGAAGTCAAGGGACTTAAAGTATACAGAAACAGAAGATACGATACGCCCCCGTGGGGTTTTGTTTGTTTGTTTGTTTGTTGTTTTGTTTTTTTGCGTTTTGATATCTGTTTGCTTCCCCCACCCCCCTTTGTTCCCCTTTCTTTCTTTTTCTTTGTCTTTTCTTTGCATTTTTTCTTCTGTTCTTCCTTTCTTCTTGTTTCTTTTTCTCTTTACTCTCCTTTCTCTCCTCTCTTTTTCGACTTTTCCCAATACAACTTATTTTTGGCCACTCTGCACTGAGCAAAATGACTAGAAGGAAATCCTCACCTCAAAATAAAGAGTCAGAAACAGTCCTCTCTCCCACAAAGCTACAAAATCTGGATTACAATTCAATGTCAGAAAGCCAATTCAGAAGCACTATTATACAGCTACTGGTGGCTCTAGAAAAAAGTATAAAGGACTCAAGAGACTTCATGACTGCAGAATTTAGAGCTAATCAGGCAGAAATTAAAAATCAATTGAATGAGATGCAATCCAAACTAGAAGTCCTAACGACGAGGGTTAACGAGGTGGAAGAACGAGTGAGTGACATAGAAGACAAGTTGATAGCAAAGAGGGAAACTGAGGAAAAAAGAGACAAACAATTAAAAGACCATGAAGATAGATTAAGGGAAATAAACGACAGCCTGAGAAAGAAAAACCTACGTTTAATTGTGGTTCCCGAGGGCGCCGAAAGGGACAGAGGGCCAGAATATGTATTTGAACAAATTCTAGCTGAAAACTTTCCTAATCTGGGAAGGGAAACAGGCATTCAGATCCAGGAAATAGAGAGATCCCCCCCTAAAATCAATAAAAACCGTTCAACACCTCGACATTTAATAGTGAAGCTTGCAAATTCCAAAGATAAAGAGAAGATCCTTAAAGCAGCAAGAGACAAGAAATCCCTGACTTTTATGGGGAGGAGTATTAGGGTAACAGCAGACCTCTCCACAGAGACCTGGCAGGCCAGAAAGGGCTGGCAGGATATATTCAGGGTCCTAAAGGAGAAGAACATGCAACCAAGAATACTTTATCCAGCAAGGCTCTCATTCAAAATGGAAGGAGAGATAAAGAGCTTCCAAGACAGGCAGCAACTAAAAGAATATGTGACCTCCAAACCAGCTCTGCAAGAAATTTTAAGGGGGACTCTTAAAATTCCCCTTTAAGAAGAAGTTCAGTGGAACAGTCCACAAAAACAAGGACTGAATAGATATCATGATGACACTAAACTCATATCTCTCAATAGTAACTCTGAATGTGAACGGGCTTAATGACCCCATCAAAAGGCGCAGGGTTTCAGACTGGATAAAAAAGCAGGACCCATCTATTTGCTGTCTACAAGAGACTCATTTTAGACAGAAGGACACCTACAGCCTGAAAATAAAAGGTTGGAGAACCATTTACCATTCGAATGGTCCTCAAAAGAAAGCAGGGGTAGCCATCCTTATATCAGATAAACTAAAATTTACCCCGAAGACTGTAGTGAGAGATGAAGAGGGACACTATATCATACTTAAAGGATCTATCAAACAAGAGGACTTAACAATCCTCAATATATATGCCCCGCATGTGGGAGCTGCCAAATATATCAATCAATTAATAACCAAAGTTAAGACATACTTAGATAATAATACACTTATACTTGGTGACTTCAATCTAGTGCTTTCTATACTCGATAGATCTTCTAAACACAACATCCCCAAAGAAACGAGAGCTTCAAATGATACACTGGACCAGATGGATTTCACAGATATCTACAGAACTTTGTATCCAAACTCAACTGAATACACATTCTTCTCAAGTGCACATGGAACTTTCTCCGGAATAGACCACATACTGGGACACAAATAGGGTCCGAAACAAAACCAAAAGATTGGGATCGTCCCCTGCATATTCTCAGACAATAATGCCTTGAAATTAGAACAAAATACAACAAGAAGTTTGGAAGGACCTCAAGCACGTGGAGGTTAAGGACCATCCTGCTAAAAGATGAAAGGGTCAACCAGGAAATTAAGGAAGAATTAAAAAGATTCATGGAAACTAATGAGAAAGAAGATACACCCATTCAAAATCTTTGGGATGCCGCAAAAGCAGTCCTGAGGGGGAAATACATCGCAATACAAGCATACATTCAAAAACTGGGAAGATCAAATACAAAAGCTAACCTTACACCTAAAGGAGCTAGAGAAAAAACAGCAGACAGATCCTACACCCAGCAGAAGAAGAGAGTTAATTGAAATTCGAGCAGAACTCAACGAAATCGAGACCAGAAGAATGGTGGAACAGACCAACAAAGCCAGGAGTTGGTTCTTTGAAAGAATTAATAAGATAGATAAACCATTAGCCAGCCTTATTAAAAAGAAGAGAGAGAAGACTCAAATTAATAAAATCATAAAAGAGAAAGGAGAGATCACTACCAACACCAAGGAAATACAAATGATTTTACAAACATATTATGAACAGCTATACGCCAATAATTTAGGCAATCTAGAAGAAATGGACGCATTCCTGGAAAGCCACAAACTACCACAACTGGAACAGGAAGATATAGAAAACCTGAACAGGCCATAATCAGGGAGGAAATTGAAGCAGTCATCAAAAAACTCCCAAGACACAAAAGTCCAGGGCCAGATGGCTTCCCAGGGGAATTCTATCAAACGTTTAAAGAAGAAACCATACCTATTCTACTAAAGCTGTTTGGAAAGATAGAAAGAGATGGAGTACTTCCAAATACGTTCTATGAGGCCAGTATAACCTTAATTCCAAAACCAGACAAAGACCCCAACAAAAAGGAGAATTATAAACCAATATCCCTGATGAACATGGACGCAAAAATTCTCAACAAGATATAGCCAATAGGATCCAACAGTACGTTAAGAAAATTATTCACCGTGACCAAGTAGGATTAATCCCCGGGACACAAGGCTGGTTCAACAGTAGTAAAACAATCAATGTGATTCATCATATCAGCAAGAGAAAAACCAAGAACCATATGATTCTTTCATTAGATGCAGAGAAAGCATTTGACAAAATACAGCATCCATTCCTGATCAAAACTCTTCAGAGTGTAGGAATAGAGGGAACAATCCTCAACATCTTAAAAGCCATCTACAAAAAGCCCACAGCAAATATCATTCTCAGTGGGGAAGCCCTGGGAGCCTTTCCCCTAAGATCAGGAACAAGACAGGGATGTCCACTCTCACCACTGCTGTTCAACATAGTACTGGAAGTCCTATCCTCAGCAATCAGACAACAAAAAGGCATTAAAGGTATTCAAATTGGCAAAGAAGAAGTCAAACTCTCCCTCTTTGTGGATGACATGATACTCTACATAGAAAACCCAAAAGCCTCCACCCCAAGATTGCTAGAACTCATACACCAATTTGGTAGCGTGGCAGGATACAAAATCAATGCCCAGAAATCAATGGCATTTCTATACACTCACAATGAGACTGAAGAAAGAGAAATTAAGGGTGCAATACAATTACAATTGCACCCAAAAGCATAAGATACCTAGGAATAAACCTAACCAAACGGGTAAAGGATCTATACCCTAACAACTATAGAACACTTCTGAAAGAAATTGAGGAAGACACAAAGAGTTGGAAAAGTATTCCATGCTCATGGATTGGCAGAATTAATATTGTGAAAATGTCAATGTTACCCAGGGCAATTTACACGTTTAATGCAATCCCTATCAAAATACCATGGATTTTCCTCAGAGAGTTAGATCAAATTATTTTAAGATTTGTGTGGAATCAGAAAAGACCCCGAATAGCCAGGGTAATTTTAAAAAAGAAAACCATATCTGGGGGCATCACCATGCTAGATTTCAGGTTGTACTACGAAGCTGTGGTCATCAAGACAGCGTGGTACTGGCCGAAAAACAGACACATAGATCAATGAAACAGAATAGAGAACCCAGAAGTAGACCCTTAACTTTATGGTCAACTAATATTCAGTAAAGGAGGAAAGACTATCCATGGGATGAAAGACAGTCTCTTCAATAAATGGTGCTGGGAAAATTGGACATCCACATGCAGAAGAATGAAACTAGACCACTCCCTTTCACCATACACAAAGATAAACTCAAAATGGATGAAAGATCTAAATGTGAGACAAGATTCTATGAAAATCCTAGAGGAGAACACAGGCAACACCCTTTTTGAACTCGGCCACAGTAACTTCTTGCAAGATACATCCACAAAGGCAAAAGAAACAAAAGCAAAAATGAACTATTGGGACTTCATCAAGATAAGAAGCTTTTGGGGAGGAGCAAGATGGCGGAAGAGTAGGGTCTCCAAATCACCTGTCTCCACCAAACTACCTAGAAAACCTTCAAATTATCCTGAAAATCTATGAATTCGGCCTGAGATTTAAAGAGAGACCAGCTGGAATGCAACAGTGAGAAGAGTTCGCGCTTCTATCAAGGTAGGAAGACGGGGAAAAAGAAATAAAGGAACAAAGGCCTCCAAGGGGGAGGGGCCCGCGAGGAGCCGGGCTGAGGCCGGGGCGAGTGTCCCCAGGACAGGAGAGCCCCGTCCCGGAGGAGCAGGAGCTGCACCGACCTTCCCGGGCGGAAAGAGGCTCCAGGGAGGTGGAGCAGGACCCAGGAGGGCGGGGATGCCCTCGGGCTCCCGGGGACAGTAACAGCAACTGCGCGCCCAGGAGAGTGCGCCGAGCTCCCTAAGGGCTGCAGCGCGCACGGCGGGACCCGGCGGGACCCGGAGCAGCTGAAGGGGCTCGGGCGGCGGCTCCGCGGAGGGGGCTGCGCGGCCCCGGGAGCAGCTCGGAGGGGCTCGGGCAGAGGAAGAGGCTCCGTGCAGAGGGGCCTGCGCGGTTCCAGGAGCAGCTCGGAGGGGCTCGGGCGGCAGCTCCGCGGAGGGGGTTGCGCGGCCCGGGAGCGTGAATCCACCAGCGCAGGCTCCGGAGCACAGGGCGCCGGGACACAGCCCAGGATCCGGCCTCCTCCGGGACAGGCAGAGGCCGGGAGGGCCCAGGACAGCAAGGACGCTCCTGCCCCAGCTGAGAAGATCAGCGGCCCCGCCCCGGAGCCTCCAGGCCCTGCAGACGGAGTTCCTGCCGGAGCTGAATACAGGTTTCCAGAGCTGCCCCGCCACTGGGGCTGTTCCTCCTGCGGCCTCACGGGGTAAACAACCCCCACCGAGCCCTGCACCAGGCAGGGGCACAGCAGCTCCCCCAACTGCTAACACCTGAAAATCAGCACAACAGGCCCCTCCCCCAGAACACCAGCTAGACTGACAACTTCCAGGAGAAGCCAAGGGACTTAAAGAACACAGAATCAGAAGATACTCCCCCGTGGTTCTTTTTTTTTTTTTTTTGTTTTGTTTTGTTTTTTTTGTTTTGTTTTGGTTTTTTTTTGTTTGTTTTGTTTTGTTTTGCTTTTTGATTTGTTTCCTTCCCCCACCCCCCCTTTTTTTTTCTCCTTTCTTTTTCTTCTTTTTTTTTCTTTCGTTTTTTTTTTCTCTTCCCCCTTTTTTTTTCTCTTTCTCCTTTCTTTCCTTCTTTCTCTCCTCTCTTTTTCTCTTTTTCCCAATACAACTTGCTTTTGGCCACTCTGCACTGAGCAAAATGACTAGAAGGAAAACCTCACCTCAAAAGAAAGAATCAGAAACAGTCCTCTCTCCCACAGAGTTACAAAATCTGGATTACAATTCAATGTCAGAAAGCCAATTCAGAAGCACTATTATACAGCTACTGGTGGCTCTAGAAAAAAGTATAAAGGACTCAAGAGACTTCATGACTGCAGAATTTAGAGCTAATCAGGCAGAAATTAAAAATCAATTGAATGAGATGCAATCCAAACTAGAAGTCCTAACGACGAGGGTTAACGAGGTGGAAGAACGAGTGAGTGACATAGAAGACAAGTTGATAGCAAAGAGGGAAACTGAGGAAAAAAGAGACAAACAATTAAAAGACCATGAAGATAGATTAAGGGAAATAAACGACAGCCTGAGGAAGAAAAACCTACGTTTAATTGGGGTTCCCGAGGGCGCCGAAAGGGACAGAGGGCCAGAATATGTATTTGAACAAATTCTAGCTGAAAACTTTCCTAATCTGGGAAGGGAAACAGGCATTCAGATCCAGGAAATAGAGAGATCCCCCCCTAAAATCAATAAAAACCGTTCAACACCTCGACATTTAATTGTGAAGCTTGCAAATTCCAAAGATAAGGAGAAGATCCTTAAAGCAGCAAGAGACAAGAAATCCCTGACTTTTATGGGGAGGAGTATTAGGGTAACAGCAGACCTCTCCACAGAGACCTGGCAGGCCAGAAAGGGCTGGCAGGATATATTCAGGGTCCTAAATGAAAAGAACATGCAACCAAGAATACTTTATCCAGCAAGGCTCTCATTCAAAATGGAAGGAGAGATAAAGAGCTTCCAAGACAGGCAGCAACTAAAAGAATATGTGACCTCCAAACCAGCTCTGCAAGAAATTTTAAGGGGGACTCTTAAAATTCCCCTTTAAGAAGAAGTTCAGTGGAACAGTCCACAAAAACAAAGACTGAATAGATATCATGATGACACTAAACTCATATCTCTCAATAGTAACTCTGAATGTGAACGGGCTTAATGACCCCATCAAAAGGCGCAGGGTTTCAGACTGGATAAAAAAGCAGGACCCATCTATTTGCTGTCTACAAGAGACTCATTTTAGACAGAAGCACACCTACAGCCTGAAAATAAAAGGTTGGAGAACCATTTACCATTCGAATGGTCCTCAAAAGAAAGCAGGGGTAGCCATCCTTATATCAGATAAACTAAAATTTACCCCAAAGACTGTAGTGAGAGATGAAGAGGGACACTATATCATACTTAAAGGATCTATTCAACAAGAGGACTTAACAATCCTCAATATATATGCTCCGAATGTGGGAGCTGCCAAATATATAAATCAATTATTAACCAAAGTGAAGAAATACTTAGATAATAATACACTTATACTTGGTGACTTCAATCTAGCTCTTTCTATACTCGATAGGTCTTCTAAGCACAACATCTCCAAAGAAACGAGAGCTTTAAATGATACACTGGACCAGATGGATTTCACAGATATCTACAGAACTTTACATCCAAACTCAACTGAATACACATTCTTCTCAAGCGCACATGGAACTTTCTCCAGAATAGACCACATATTGGGACACAAATCGGGTCTGAACCGATACCAAAAGATTGGGATTGTCCCCTGCATATTCTCGGACCATAATGCCTTGAAATTAGAACTAAATCACAACAAGAAGTTTGGAAGGACCTCAAACACGTGGAGGTTAAGGACCATCCTGCTAAAAGATAAAAGGGTCAACCAGGAAATTAAGGAAGAATTAAAAAGATTCATGGAAACTAATGAGAATGAAGATACAACCGTTCAAAATCTTTGGGATGCAGCAAAAGCAGTCCTAAGGGGGAAATACATCGCAATACAAGCATCCATTCAAAAACTGGAAAGAACTCAAATACAAAAGCTAACCTTACACATAAAGGAGCTAGAGAAAAAACAGCAAATAGATCCTACACCCAAGAGAAGAAGGGAGTTAATAAAGATTCGAGCAGAACTCAACGAAATCGAGACCAGAAGAACTGTGGAACAGATCAACAGAACCAGGAGTTGGTTCTTTGAAAGAATTAATAAGATAGATAAACCATTAGCCAGCCTTATTAAAAAGAAGAGAGAGAAGACTCAAATTAATAAAATCATGAATGAGAAAGGAGAGATCACTACCAACACCAAGGAAATACAAACGATTTTAAAAACATATTATGAACAGCTATACGCCAATAAATTAGGCAATCTAGAAGAAATGGACGCATTCCTGGAAAGCCACAAACTACCAAAACTGGAACAGGAAGAAATAGAAAACCTGAACAGGCCAATAACCAGGGAGGAAATTGAAGCAGTCATCAAAAACCTCCCAAGACACAAGAGTCCAGGGCCAGATGGCTTCCCAGGGGAATTTTATCAAACGTTTAAAGAAGAAATCATACCTATTCTCCTAAAGCTGTTTGGAAAGATAGAAAGAGATGGAGTACTTCCAAATTCGTTCTATGAAGCCAGCATCACCTTAATTCCAAAACCAGACAAAGACCCCACCAAAAAGGAGAATTACAGACCAATATCCCTGATGAACATGGATGCAAAAATTCTCAACAAGATACTGGCCAATAGGATCCAACAGTACATTAAGAAAATTATTCACCATGACCAAGTAGGATTTATCCCTGGGACACAAGGCTGGTTCAACACCCATAAAACAATCAATGTGATTCATCATATCAGCAAGAGAAAAACCAAGAACCATATGATCCTCTCATTGGATGCAGAGAAAGCATTTGACAAAATACAGCATCCATTCCTGATCAAAACTCTTCAGAGTGTAGGAATAGAGGGAACATTCCTCGACATCTTAAAAGCCATCTATGAAAAGCCCACAGCAAATATCATTCTCAATGGGGAAGCACTAGGAGCCTTTCCCCTAAGATCAGGAACAAGACAGGGATGTCCACTCTCACCACTGCTGTTCAACATAGTACTGGAAGTCCTAGCCTCAGCAATCAGACAACAAAAAGACATTAAAGGCATTCAAATTGGCAAAGAAGAAGTCAAACTCTCCCTCTTCGCCGATGACATGATACTCTACATAGAAAACCCAAAAGTCTCCACCCCAAGATTGCTAAAACTCATTCAGCAATTCGGTAGCGTGGCAGGATACAAAATCAATGCCCAGAAGTCAGTGGCATTTCTATACACTAACAATGAGACTGAAGAAAGAGAAATTAAGGAGTCAATCCCATTTACAATTGCACCCAAAAGCATAAGATACCTAGGAATAAACCTCACCAAAGATGTAAAGATCTATACCCTCAAAACTATAGAACACTTCTGAAAGAAATTGAGGAAGACACAAAGAGATGGAAAAATATTCCATGCTCATGGATTGGCAGAATTAATATTGTGAAAATGTCAATGTTACCCAGGGCAATATACACGTTTAATGCAATCCCTATCAAAATACCATGGACTTTCTTCAGAGAGTTAGAACAAATTATTTTAAGATTTGTGTGGAATCAGAAAAGACCCCGAATAGCCAGGGGAATTTTAAAAAAGAAAACCATATCTGGGGGCATCACAATGCCAGACTTCAGGTTGTACTACAAAGCTGTGGTCATCAAGACAGTGTGGTACTGGCACAAAAACAGACACATAGATCAGTGGAACAGAATAGAGAATCCAGAAGTGGACCCTGAACTTTATGGGCAACTAATATTCGATAAAGGAGGAAAGACTATCCATTGGAAGAACGACAGTCTCTTCAATAAATGGTGCTGGGAAAATTGGACATCCACATGCAGAAGAATGAAACTAGACCACTCTCTTTCACCATACACAAAGATAAACTCAAAATGGATGAAAGATCTAAATGTGAGACAAGATTCCATCAAAATCCTAGAGAAGAACACAGGCAACACCCTTTTTGAACTCGGCCATAGTAACTTCTTGCAAGATACATCCACGAAGACAAAAGAAACAAAAGCAAAAATGAACTATTGGGACTTCATCAAGATAAGAAGCTTTTGCACAGCAAAGGATACAGTCAACAAAACTCAAAGACAACCTACAGAATGGGAGAAGATATTTGCAAATGACATATCAGATAAAGGGCTAGTTTCCAAGATCTATAAAGAACTTATTAAACTCAACACCAAAGAAACAAACAATCCAATCATGAAATGGGCAAAAGACATGAACAGAAATCTCACAGAGGAAGACATAGACATGGCCAACATGCATATGAGAAAATGTTCTGCATCACTGGCCATCAGGGAAATACAAATCAAAACTACAATGAGATACCACCTCACACCAGTGAGAATGGGGAAAATTAACAAGGCAGGAAACAACAAATGTTGGAGAGGATGCGGAGAAAAGGGAACCCTCTTACACTGTTGGTGGGAATGTGAACTGGTGCAGCCACTCTGGAGAACTGTGTGGAGGTTCCTCAAACAGTTAAAAATATACCTGCCCTACGACCCAGCAATTGCACTGTTGGGGATTTACCCCAAAGATAGAAATGCAATGAAACGCCGGGACACCTGCACCCCGATGTTTATAGCAGCAATGGCCACGATAGCCAAACTGTGGAAGGAGCCTCGGTGTCCAACGAAAGATGAATGGATAAAGAAGATGTGGTTTATGTATACAATGGAATATTACTCAGCTATTAGAAATGACAAATACCCACCATTTGCTTCAACGTGGATGGAACTGGAGGGTATTATGCTGAGTGAAGTAAGTCAGTCGGAGAAGGACAAACATTATATGTTCTCATTCATTTGGGGAATATAAATAATAGTGAAAGGGAATATAAGGGAAGGGAGAAGAAATGTGTGGGAAATATCAGAAAGGGAGACAGAACGTAAAGACTGCTAACTCTGGGAAACGAACTAGGGGTGGTAGAAGGGGAGGAGGGCGGGGGGTGGGAGTGAATGGGTGACGGGCACTGGGTGTTATTCTGTATGTTAGTAAATTGAACACCAATAAAAAATAAATTAAAAAAAAAAAAAAAGATAAGAAGCTTTTGCACAGCAAAGGATACAGTCAACAAAACTGAAAAACAACCTACAGAATGGGAGAAGATATTTGCAAATGACGTATCAGATAAAGGGCTAGTTTCCAAGATCTATAAAGAACTTCTTAAACTCAATACCAAAGAAACAAACAATCCAATCATGAAATGGGCGAAAGATATGAAGAGAAATCTCACAGAGGAAGATATAGACATGGCCAACATGCATATGAGAAAATGCTCTGCATTATTTGCCATCAGGGAAATACAAATCAAAACCACAATGAGATACCACCTCACAGCAGTGAGAATGGGGAAAATTAACAAGGCAGGAAACAACAAATTTTGGAGAGGATGCGGAGAAAAGGGAACTCTCTTACACTTTTAGTGGGAATGTCAACTGGTGCAGCCACTCTGGAAAATTATGTGGAGGTTCCTCGAAGAGTTAAAAGTAGATCTGCCCTAAGACCCAGCAATTGCACTGTTAGGGATTTACCCCAAAGATACAGATGCAATGAAATGCCGGGACACCTGCACCCCGATGTTTATAGCAGCAATGTCCACAATAGCCAAACTGTGGAAGTAGCCTTGGTGTCCATCGAAAGATGAATGGATAAAGAAGATGTGGTTTATGTGTACAATGGAATATTACTCAGCCTTTAGAAATGACAAATACCCACCATTTGCTTCGACGTGGATGGAACTGGAGGGTATTATGATGAGTGAAATGAGTCAATCGGAGAAGGACAAACATTATATGGTCTCATTGATATGGGGAATATAAATAATAGTGAGAGGGAATAGAAGGGAAGGGAGAAGAAATGTGTGGGAAATATCAGAAAGGGAGACAGAACATAAGGATTCCTAACTCTGGGAAACGAACTAGGGGTGGTGGAAGGGGAGGAGGGCAGGGATTGGGGGTGATTGGGTGACGTGCACTGAGGGGGGCACTTGACAGGATGAGCACTGGGTGTTATTCTGTATGTTGGCAAATTGAACACCAATAAAAAGTAAATTTATTATAAAAAAGAAAAAAAATAAATTAATCAACTTCATCAATTCCAAAAAAAGACTAAAAAACCCATATTTTTGAATGTACAAGTTATGATACTAAAATAAAAAGTTACTGGTATAGAGAAAAGAATGATTATTTCAGAATTTAAAGAAAAAAAAGCAGATTCTAGTGCAATCACTGTTACTTGCTATTAAGGATGACAACATTTGGTGAATTCCTTACCTTCTTAGAGCCTTCGTTTCATCATATGTGAATGGGATATTCTACATAGCTATTTTTTTTTGAGGCTACTGTTTGAAATCATCTGAAAAAGTATTTTATCGAGTGCTAAACAGAAGGGGATTAATTTTATATGACAAAATTCATGAAGGAAATTTTTTGATGTAGTCAAGTGATTTTTTAAGTTACAGGAAGAGGTTTCTGATTTCTGAATGCTCAATGAGCCTTATTCTGAAAAGACCACCCAAATATCCATTCTTTTTGTGGATGTCTTAGGGAATCTGTTGCTGGTCATATCAACCAAAAATCAGCTTACCAGATAAGGACTGGTATCAATAATCAGTATCCACTGCGAAGCGTTATAAGGATTTGTGCGGATACTCAAATCCAACTAGAGTCAATGTTCTCAATGTCTAGTATATTTTCAGACATTTAAAAGATGTTCATAAAATAGTTATGCAGGGAATGAATGAGAGAGGGAAAAACAGAATCAGTGATTCTGATAAGAAATCAATAGCTTTATAAATAACACTACAGTTAACTTTTTAGTGGTTTTTAGTATATTGCAAAAAATTGTGCAACAATCACCATTGTCTAATTTCAGAAGATTTTCATCACCCCGAAAAGAAACTTCATACCCATTAGCAGTCATTCCCCATTCCCTCACACACAGAGTCTTTAGAAACCACTAATCTACTTTTTGTCTCAGCTTTTGCCTATTCTGGATATTTCATATAACTGGACTCATAAAATACATGACATTTTCACACTGGTTTATCTCACTAGGCATTTTGTTTTCAAAGTTCATCCATGTTTCAGTATGTAGCTGTATTTCATTCATTTTTATAGTCAAATTGCATCCCATTGTATGGATATGCCACATTTTGTTTTTTCGTTCATCGGTTAATGGATATTCGTTTTTTTTCTGCTTTTTGACTCGACAGTATTGTTGGAATCAACATTTACCCGCAAATTTTTGTTAGCATGTTTTCCAGTTGTCATTGGTAGATAATCTTGGAGTAATTCTACATATAAATTTTTGAAGAATTGTAAAAATTTTTTCCAAAGTAGCTGCATTATTTTACATTCCCATCAGTATTGTTTGAAGGTTATGATATTTTGACATCCTGCAAACACTTGCTAATATGTTTTATTATGGGTGACAGGCACTGAGGGGGGCACTTGACAGGATGAGCACTGGGTGTTATTCTGTATGTTGGCAAATTGAACACCAATAAAAAATAAATTTATTATTAAAAAAAACCATATATGGGCATTAAATTGTGTCTTGTGATTTCAGTTTATATTTCCAAATGACTAATGATATTCAGCATTTTTCCATATGCTTTTGGGTCATTTGTATATTTTTGTTGTAGTAATGCCTATTCAAATAATAGGCCCATTTTAATTGAGTTAGTAAATATTTTATTATTGAATTATAAAAATTATTGAAATATTTGAGATGCTAATTCCTTCCCAAGTGTATGATTTGCAAATATTTATCCCATTCATTGGATTGTCTTTTCACATTACTGATACTGATCTTCCAAGCACAAATGTTTGAATTTTGATGAAGTACAATCTATATATTTTTTCTTGATTTTGGTGTCATATTGAAGAAATGATTGTCTATATAAGATCAAAAAGAAGTACTCCTATGCTTTCTTCTTATAGTTTTACAATTGCAGCTCCTAGCATTTAAGTATCTCATCTATTTTTAGTTAATTTTTGTATTTGGTATAAGGTATAGATAGAGCTTCACTCTTGCATGTAGATATTCAGTTGTCTCAGCATTATATTTGAAAAGACTTTTTTTTCTTCTATTGAATTATCTTGGCAAACTTTTTGAAAATCAATAGACCATAAATATGTAAGGTTACTTCTACCCTCGATTAAATTCCATTGATCTATATATCTATCTTTATGCCAGCGCCACACAGTCTTTATTACTATAGTTATGTATTAAGTTTGAAATTGAAAAGTGCAAGACTGTCACTCTAGTTCTACATACTCAAGATTGTTTTAGATATTATTGATCCCTAATTTTTCCTTATTTATTTTAAGATAAGCTTATAAATTTCAGAAAATAAAACCCTGGGATTTTAGTAAGTATTGTGTTAAATCTATAGATTGATTTTGGGAGAATTGCTATCTTGACAGTATGAAATTTTCCAATTCAAGATCATTTATTTAGATCTTCCTTAATTTCTTCCAATAAGTTTTTTTTAGTTTCTATTGTACAAATCTTGCAATTCTTTTTTAAATTTATCACTAAGTGTTTTTCTTGAAGCTTTTAAAAATATTTTCTAAATTTTATTGTTATGTTTTTCATTGTTAGTGTATAGAAAGAAAATATAGTTTTGCACATAAGTTTTGTATTACACAACTGGGCTAAGTATTTTATTAGAACTAATACTTGGGCAGTCTGGGTGGCTCAGCAGTTTAGCACAGCCTTCAGCCCAGGGCCTGATCCTGAAGACCCGCCATCGAGTCCCACATCAGGCTCCCTGCATGGAGCCTGCTTCTCCCTCTGCCTGTGTCTGTCGTCTGTCTGTCTGTATCATAAATAAATGATTGTTTTAAAAAAAGAACTAGTAATTTCTAAATTGGGATTTGCTACATATACAATCATATGCTGCACACACAGGGATAGTTTTATTAACTATTTTCAAATCTGGAGAACTTTCATTTATTTTGCTAGCTTTATTACCCTGCCTAGAATTTCTAGCAAATGTTTTGTCAATGATGGTTTTTTTCAGCTTTGCTGAGGTATCACTGACAAAATTATTAGATATTTACATGTACAATGTGATGATTTGACATATGTATATATTGTGAAAGAATTCTCTCCATTGTGTTAATTAAGATATCTATCACAACACATATTTACTTCTTTTAGTGATATGATAATATTTAAGTTCTACTCTCTTACCAAATTTCACTTATGCAATAATATTATCAACCATAGTCATTGTGTTATATACATTAGATTCTCAGACTTTATTTGTCTTATAAGTGGAAGTTTGTGAACCTTCACAGACTCTTTATTTCCGTCTGCCCCCTAACCCCTGCAATCACTTTTCTACTCTGTGTTTCTATGAATTTGATTTTTTTATTTAGATTCCACATAAAAGTGATACCATGCAGTGTTTACTTTTCTCTGTCTGGCTCATTTCACTTAGCACTATGCCTTCCAAGTTCTTCTATGTTAAGGTAAATGGTAGGATATTCTTCTTTTAAAAAACTAAATAATATTCCATTGTGTGTGTATACCACATTTTCTTTATTCATTCATCTGTTGACAAACATGTAGGTATTTCTTTTTTTGCCACTTGCATGGTCTAAATTGATCTTATTTTTTAAGTTTTTATTCCAGTTAGTGAACACACAGCATTATAATAGTTTCAAATGTACAGTGTAATAATTCAACAATTCCATACATCATGCAGTTCTCATCACAAGTACACTGCTTAATTCCCATCAACTGTTTCATCCATGATCCTATCCACCTCCCCTCTAGTAATCATCAATTTATTCTGTAAAATGAGGAGTCTCTTTCTTAATTTATCACTCTGTCTCTCTCTTTTTCACTTTGCTCACTTGTTTTGTTTCTTAACTTCCACATATGAGTGGAGTCAAATGGTATTTTTCTTTCTCTGACTTATTTCACTTAGCATTATTCTCTCTAGCTCCATCCATATCATTGCAAATGGCAAAATTTCATTCTTTTTTATGGTTGAATAATATAGTAATATAAAATAATATCATACCTTCTCTATCCACTCATTAATTAATGGACACTTGGGCTACTTCCAAATCTTGACTATTGTAGATAATACTGCTATAAATATAGGGGTGCAAGTATCTATTTGAATTAGTGTTTTTGTATTTTAGGGGTAGATACCCAGAATGTTCATTGCTGGATAATAGATCCAATAGATCTATTGGATAATAGATTCCAAATAGATCTATTTGGAATTTTTGGAGGAACGTCCATACTGTTTTACACAGTGGCTGTGCCAGTTTGCATTCTCACAAAAACACACAAGAGTTCATTTTTCTCCACATATTCTTTAACATCAGTTGTTGCTTGCATTTTTTATTTCAGTCATTCTGACATATGTGAAGCAATGTCTTACTGTAGTTTTGCTTTGCATTTTCCTGATGATGAGTAATATTCCCTGATGATGATTAACATGAGCATGTTTTCATGTGTCTCTTTACCATCTGTATGTTTTTTGAAGAAATGTCTGTTCATGTATTCTGCCTTTTTATTTATTTATTTATTTATTTATTTATTTATTTATTTACATCTTTTTTATTGGGGTTCGATTTGCCAACATATAGTATAACACCCAGTGCTCATCCCATCAAGTGCCCCAAGTATTCCATGCTCATTGCTTGGAATAATTAATATTGTGAAAATTACTATGCTATCCAGAGCAATTTACACATTCAATGCAATCCCTGTCAAAATACCATGGGCTTTCTTCACAGAGTTGGAACAAGTCATCTTAAGATTTCTGTAGAATCAAAAAGACCCTGAGGACAGCCCAGTTGGCGAAGCAGTTTAGTGCCGCCTTCAGCCCAGGGCCTGATCCTGGAGACCCAGGATCGAGTCCCACATCAGGCTCCCTGCATGGAGCCTGCTTCTCCCCCTGCCTGTGTCTGTCTGTCTGTCTGTCTGCCTGTCTCTCTCTCTCTTTCATGAATAAATAAATAAAATCTTTAAAAAAAGACCCTGAATAGCCAAGGGACTATTGAAAAAGAAAACCAGAGCTAGGGCATCACAATGCCAGATTTCAAGTTGTACTACAAAGCTATGATCATCAAGACAGTGTGGTACTGGCACAAAAACAGACACATAGATCAATGGAACAGAATAGAGAACCCAGAAATGGGCCCTCAACTCTACAGTCAACTAATATTCGACAAAGCAGGAAAAACTATCCACTGGAAAAAGGACAGTCTCTTCAATAAATGGTGCTGGGACAATTGGATGGCCATGTACAGAAGAATGAAACTAGACCATTCTCTTAGACCATACACAAAGATAAATTCAAAATGGATGAAAGATCTAAATGAGAGACAAGAATCCATCAAAATCCTAGAGAAGAACACAGGCAACACCCTTTCTGAACTTGGCCACAGCAACTTCTTGCAAGGTACATCTATGAAGGCAAGGGAAATAAAAGCAAAAATGAACTATCAGGACTTAATCAAGATGCCTATTTTTAATAGGATAATTTGTACTTTGGATGTTGAGTTGTATAAGTTCTTTATATATTTCAGATACTATCCCTCTATCAGATATGTCATTTTCAAATATTTTCTCCCATTTAGTAGATTGCCTTTGTTGATTGTTTCCTTCACTGTGCAGCAGATTTTTATTTTCAGGAAGTCCCAATAGTTTATTTTCACTAGTGTTTCCCTTTCCTCAGGAGACATATGTAGGAAAAAAAAACATGCAATGACTAATGTCAAAGAAGCTACTGCCTGTGTTCTCTTTTAGAATTTTATGGTTTCAGTTGTCACATTTAGGTTTTTAATCCATTTTGAATTTATTTTTACATATGGTATTAGAAAGTGGTCCAGGATCATTCTTTTGCATGTTGCTGTCCAGTTTACCTAACACTATTTATTGAAGACTGGCCTTTTTCTCATTGGATATTTTTTCCTGCTTTGTTGAAAATTAATTTACACTAAGGTTGTGGTTTGATTTATGAGTTTTTGATTCTGTTCCACTGATCTAAGTGTTTATTTTTGCGCCAGTAGCATTCTGTTTTGATTACTATAGCTTAGTAATGTAAATTGAAGTCCAGAATTATGATACCTCCAGATTTACTTTTCTTTTCTTTTTTTCTTTTTTATTTTTATTTTTATTTGTTTAATAAATTAATTATTTTATTGGTGTTCAATTTACCAACATACAGAATAACACCCAGTGATCATCCTGCTAAGTGCCCCCCTCAGTGCCCGTCACCCATTCACCCCCATCCCCCGCCCTACTCCCCTTCCACCACCCCTAGTTCGTTTCCCCGAGTTAGGAGTCTTTTTCTTCTCCCTTCCCTTATATTCCCTTTCACTGTTATTTACATTCCCCAAATGAATGAAAACATACACTGTTTGTCCTTTCTACATAGAAAACCCAAAAGCCTCCACCCCAAGATTGCTAGAACTCATACAGCAATTTAGTAGCGTGGCAGGATACAAAATCAATGCCCAGAAATCAGTGGCATTTCTATACACTAACAATGAGACTGAAGAAAGAGAAATTAAGGAGTCAATCCCATTTACAATTGCACCCAAAAGCATAAGATACCTAGGAATAAACCTAATCAAAGAGGTAAAGGATCTATACCCTAAAAACTATAGAACACTTCTGAAAGAAATTGAGGAAGACACAAAGAGATGGAAAAATATTCTATGCTCATGGATTGGCAGAATTAATATTGTGAAAATGTCAATGTTACCCAGGGCAATCTACACGTTTAATGCAATCCCTATCAAAATACCATGGACTTTCTTCAGAGAGTTAGAACAAATTATTTTAAGATTTGTGTGGAATCAGAAAAGACCCCAAATAGCCAGGGGAATTTTAAAAAAGAAAACCATAGCTGGGGGCATCCCAATGCCAGATTTCAGGTTGTACTACAAAGCTGTGGTCATCAAGACAGTATGCTATTGGCACAAAAACAGACACATAGATCAATGGAACAGAATAGAGAACCCAGAAGTGGACCCTGAACCTTATTTTCAACTAATATTCGATAAAAGAGGAAAGACTATCCATTGGAAGAAAGACAGTCTTTTCAATAAATGGTGCTGGGAAAATTGGACATCCACATGCAGAAGAATGAAACTAGACCATTCTCTTACACCATACACAAAGATAAACTCAAAATGGATGAAAGATCTAAATGTGAGACAAGATTCCATCAAAATCCTAGAGGAGAACACAGGCAACACCCTTTTTGAACTCAGCCACAGCAACTTCTTGCAAGATACATCCACGAAGGTAAAAGAAACAAAAGCAAAAATGAACTATTGGGACTTCATCAAGATAAGAAGCTTTTGCACAGCAAAGGATACAGTCAACAAAACTGAAAGACAACCTACAGAATGGGAGAAGATATTTGCCAATGACGTATCAGATAAAGGGCTAGTTTCCAAGATCTATAAAGAACTTCTTAAACTCAACACCAAAGAAACAAAGAATCCAATCATGAAATGGGCAAAAGACATGAAGAGAAATCTTACTTTTCTTTTTAAAAAGTGGTCTGGCTATTCAGAGTCTTTTGTGGTTCCATACAAATTTTAGGATTGTTCTAGCTCTGTGAACATTGCTGTTGGTATTTTGATAAGGATTGCATTAAATGGGTACATTGCTTTGAGTAGTATAGACATTTTACCAGTATTTGTTCTTCCAACGTGTGACCATGGAATATCTTTTCATTTCTTTATGAAATCTTCAATTTCCCTCATCAGTGTTTTCTAGTTTTCAGAGTTCATGGATTTCATCTCCTTGGTTAGGTTTATTGAGGGGAATCTTAATGCTTTTGGTGTAATTGTAAATGGGATTTTTTTTCTTAATTTCTCCTTATTCTGCTTCATTATTTGGTGTATAGAAATGCAATACATTACTGTATGTGGATTTTGTATCCTGTGATATTTCTGAATTCGTTTATCAGTTCTAGTATGTTTTATTTTTTTCTTGGTGGAGTCTTTTAGGTTTTCTGTATATAGTATAATGTCATTTGAAAATAGTGAAAGTTTTACTGTGTCCTTACCAATTTGGATGTCTTTTTATTTCTTTTTATTTTCTGATTGCTGTGGTTAGGACTTCCAGTACTTTGTTGAATAAAAGAGGTAGGAGTGGACTGCCTTGTCTTGTTCCTGACTTTAGGGGAAAAACAGAGCTTTTCCAGATGAAGGATGATGTTAAGTGTGGATTATTCATAAATGTCCTTTATTATGTTGAGGTATGTTCCCTCAACCTACTTTGTTGGGTGCTTGGGTGACTCAGTCATTGGGTGTCTACCTTCATCTTGTCATGATCTCAGGGTGCTAGGATTGGCACGCTGGCTTCCTGCTTAGTGAGGAGTCTACTTTTCCCTCTTCTGCTTACCGCACTCATGCTCTCACTCTCTCTCACATAAACAAACAAAAAATAGAAAAAAAATAAACCCACATTTTTAAGGCTTCTATCATGATTGGATTTTTGACTTTATCAAATGATTCTTCTGCATCTATTCAAATGATCATATGTTCTTGTTCTTCCTGTCATTGATGTGAGGTATGTTGATTTATTTGTGAATATTGAATCACTCGTGCAACCTAGGAATAAATCCCACTTGATTGTGGTGAATGACTTTTTAACGTATTGTTGGATTCAGTAAGCTAGTATTTTGTTGCGAATTTTTGCATCTATGTTCATCAGGTATATTGGCCTGCAATTCCACTTTTTAGTGGACTCTTATCTGCTTTTGGTATCAGGGTAATGCTGGCCTTTCATATATAGAGAAAGAAGACAAAAACAACTTTAAAATGATTTATATTAAGTATATTTTATTATTAGAAATGCCTTTTCTCAGGGATCCCTGGGTGGCTCAGTGGTTTAGCGCCTGCCTTCGGCCAGGGCATGATCCTGGAGTCCCGGGATCAAGTCCCGCATCAGGCTCCCTGCATGGAGCCAGCTTCTCCCTCTGCCTGTATCTCTGCCTCTCTCTCTCTCTCTCTCTCTCTCATGAATGAATAAATAAATAAAATCTTAAAAAAAAGAAATGCCTTTTCTCAATATTTAAGCTTCTCTAGTGGTTCTAATAATCCTTACTTTTCCTCTAGTTTCCCAAACCACTTTTCTTCCCTTACCTCTTTATTGCATACAACCAAAGTTGTCAGTTGTTATAGAATACTAGAATGCTGTGTAACTGAGTTCAACTTATTTATCTTCATTTTCTATTTATCCATTCAAAAAAATATATATATAACTGAGATATATTTGGCATACAAAATGTAAATTTAAGGTATACAACATATTGATTTGATACATTTATTTTGCAAAATGATCACCATTATAGCATTAGATAATACTTTTGAAGCATCATACAATTATCTTTTCTTCTTGTTGTTAAGAAAAATTAAGACCTAGTCTCATAGCAAGTTTAATGTTTATAATACATTTTTGTGGTCTATAACCCCTCTATTGTGTATTAGGTCTCCAGGACTAACTTATCTACTAGTTGCAAGTATGTATCCTTAAACATCATCTTTCCCATTCCCTAACCCCTAATTTCTCTGGTTCTACCATTTTACTATCTGACTTTCTGCATTCAGTTCTTGTCTTTTTTAGATTCTACATATAATAGATTCTATACAGTATTTGTATTTCTCTGTCTTATCATACTTAGTATTATATCCTCAATGTCCATCCATGTTGTTGCAAATGGCAGAATTTCTATTTTTCACAGCTCAATAGTATTATATTGGATATATATATATATATATAATACTATATTGGATGCTATATGTAATATATATTATAACACATAACATGTATAATATATATTATTATATTGGATACATATATAACCCAATATAATGCTATTGTGTGCTATATACACTATATAATAACACATATAATATATAATATATATAACACATATTATATATTATATAACATAATATACATAACACATATTGTATATTATATAATAAAAATAAAAATATATAATATAGATAATTTTATATATTATAATATAAATGGAATATATGATGTAAATAAAATATAAAATAACATATATAAAATATACTAATATCTATATCTATATCATCTAAATCTATATCTGTATCTATATCTCACCACTTCTTTATCCGTTCAACCATTGAGGAGACAGGTTATTTCCAGATTTCCAGATCTCAGCTATTGTAAATAACGGTGTAATAAACATGAGAGTGCATATGTCTCTTCAATAATCTGTTTTTATTTTCTTTGGGTATAAATCTGGTAGTGTAATTGCTGGGTCATATGATAGTTCTGTATCTAATTTTTTGAGGAAGATCCATACTGTTCTCTAGAGTGGCTGAACCAGTTAACAATCCCACCAACTTTGCACAAATGTTCCCTTTTTTAAAAAAAGATTTTATTTATTTATTCATGAGAGACAGAGAGAGAGAGAGAGAGAGACAGAGAGAGGCAGAGATACAGGCAGAGGGAGAAACAGGCTCCATTCAGGGAGCCTGACATGGGACTTGATCCCAGGTCTCCAGGATCAGGCGCTGAAGGCGGCGCTAACCCGCTGAGCCACCCAGGCTGCCCAAATGTTCTCTTTTCACTATTTCCTCACCAACATTACTTTTCTTCTTGATGATTGTCATGGACAGGTATGAGGTTATTATCTCATCTTGATTATAATTTTCATTTCTTTGATGAATAGCAGTGTTGAGCACCTATTCATGTAGCTGTTAGCTATTTGGATGTCTTCTTTTGAAGAATGTCTATTTAGTTCCTCTGCCCAGTTTTTAATTTGTTTGGGGTTTTGTTGTTGTTATTGAATTTTATGGGCTCTTCATAAATTTTGAATAGTAGCCCCTTTCTGATATATAACATAGTTTGCCAAAATTTGATCCGATTCTCTCTGGGTTGCTTTTTTTTTTCCTTTTGTTTATTGTTTTGCCTTGCAGGCATTTTAACTTTAATTTAGTCCTACATGTTGATATTTTATTTTCTTGTTTGTGTTTTTTCGGTGTCAAGAAAGCACCGTTAAGACCAATGTCAAGGACTTTCCCCTATGTTTTCATTTAGGTGTTTTACAGTTTAAGGCCTTATGTTTACAACTTTGATCCTTTTAGAGTTCATTTTTGTGAGTGATATAAGATACACACCCATTTTTCTGCATGTGGTAATCTAGTTAAACAACACCATTTATTTTATTTTATATTATTTTTTAATAATAAACTTATTTTTTATTGGTGTTCAATTTGCCAACATACAGAATGCTCATCCCGTCAAGTGCTCATCCCGTCAAGTGCCTCCCTCAGTGCCCGTCACACACTCACCCCCATCCCCTGCCCTCCTCCCCTTCCACCACCCCTAGTTCGCTTCCCAGAGTTAGGAATCTTTATGTTTTGTCTCCCTTTCTGATATTTCCTACCCATTTCTTCTCCCTTCCCTTCTATTCCCTTTCACTATTATTTATATTCCCAAATGAATGAGAACATATAATGTTTGTCCTTCTCTGATTGACTTACTTCACTCAGCATAATACCCTCCAGTTCCATCCACGTTGAAGCAAATGGTGGGTATTTGTCATTCATAATGGTTGAGTAATATTCCATTGTATACATAAACCACATCTTCTTTATCCATTCATATTTCGATGGAACTGAGGCTCCTTTCACAGTTTGACTATTGTGGAAATTGCTGCTAGAAACGTCGGGGTGCAGGTGTCCCGGCATTTCACTGCATCTGTATCTTTGGGGTAAATCCCCAGCAGTGCAATTGCTGGGTCGTAGGGCAGGTCTATTTTTAACTCTTTGAGGAACCTCCACACACATTTCCAGAGTGGCTGCCCCAGTTCACATTCCCACCAACAGTGTAAGAGGGTTAGAGGGTACCCTTTTCTCCGCATCCTCTCCAACATTTCTGTTTTCCTGCCTTGTTAATTTCCCCATTCTCACTGGTGTGAGTTTGTATCTCATTGTGGTTTTGATTTGTATTTCCCTGATGGCAAGTGATGCAGAGCATTTTCTCATGTGCATGCTGGCCATGTCTATGTCTTCCTCTGTGAGATTTCCGTTCATGTCTTTTGCCCATTTCATGATTCGATTGTTTGTTTCTTTGCTGTTGAGTTTAATAAGTTCTTCAGAGATCTTGGAAACTAGCCCTTTATCTGATACGTCATTTGCAAATATCTTCTCCCATTCTGTAGGTTGTCTTTCAGTTTTGTTGACTGTATCCTTTGCTGTGCAAAAGCTTCATATCTTGATGAAGTCCCATTAGTTCATTTTTGCTTTTGTTTCTCTTGCCTTCGTGGAAGTATCCTGCAAGAAGTTACTGTGGCCGAGTTCAAAAAGGGTGTTGCGTGTGTTCTCTAGGATTTTGATGGAATCTTGTCTCACGTTTAGATCTTTCATCAATTTTGAGTTAATCTTTGTGTATGGTGAAACAGAGTGGCCTAGTTTCACCCTTCTGCATGTGGATGTCCAAAATCCCAGCACCATTTACTGAAGAGGCTGTCTTTCGTCCAGTGGATAGTCTTTCCTCCTTTATCGAATATTAGTTAAACATAAGGTTCAGTGTCCACTTCTGGGTTCTCTATTCTGTTCCATTGATCTATGTGTCTGTTTCTGTGCCAGCACCACACTGTCTTGATGACCACTGCTTTGTGGAACAACCTAAAAGCTGGCATTGTGATGCCCCCAGCTATGGTTTTCTTTTTTAAAATTCCCCTGGCTATTCGGGGTCTTTTCTGATTCCACACAAATCTTAAAATAATTTGTTCTAACTCTCTAAAGAAAGTCCATGGTATTTTGATAAGGATTGCTTTAAACGTATCAATTGCCCTGGGTAACATTGACATTTTCACAATATTAATTCTGCCAATCCATGAGCATGGAATATTTTTCCAACTCTTTGTGTCTTCCTCAATTTCTTTCAGAAGTGTTCTATAGTTGTTAGGGTATATATCCTTTACCACTTTGGTGAGGTTTATTCCTAGGTATCTTATGCTTTTGGGTGCAATTGTCAATGGGATTGACTCCTTAATTTCTCTTTCTTCAGTCTCATTGTTAGTGTATAGAAATGCCACTGATTTCTGGGCATTGATTTTGTATCCTGCAATGCTACCAAATTGCTGTATGAGTTCTAGCAATCTTCAAGTGGAGTCTTTTGGGTTTTCTATGTAGAGTATCATGTCATCGGCAAAGAGGGAGAGTTTGACTTCTTCTTTGCCAATTCGAATACCTTTAATGCCTTTTTGTTGTCTGATTGCTGAGGATAGGACTTCCAGTACTATGCTGAATAGCAGTGGTGAGAGTGGACATCCCTGTCTTGATCCTGATCTTAGGGGAAAGGCTCCCAGTGCTTCCCCACCGAGAATTATATTTGCTGTGGGCTCTTCGTAGATGGTTTGAAAGATGTTGAGAAATGTTCCCTCTATCCCTACACTCTGAAGAGTTTTGATAAGGAATGGATGCTGTATTTTGTTCAATGTGTTCTCTGCATCTAATATGAGGATCTTATGGTTCTTGGTTTTTCTCTTGCTGATATGATGAATCACATTGATTGTTTTACGAGTGTTGAACCAGCCTTGTGGCCCAGGGATAAATCCTACTTGGTAGTGGTGAATAATTTTCTTAATGTACTGATGGATCCTATTGGCTAGTATCTTGTTGAGAATTTTTGCATCCATGTTCATCAGGGATATTGGTCTGTAATTCTCCTTTTTGGTGGGATCTTTGTCTCTTTTCGGAATTAAGGTGATGCTCGCCTAATAGAACAAATTTGGAAGTACTCCATCTCTTTCTATCTTTCCAAACAACTTTAGTAGAATAGGTATGGTTTCTTCTTTAAACGTTTGATAGAATTCCCCTGGGAAGCCATCTGGCCCTGGACTTTTGTGTCTTGGAGGTTTTTGATGACTGCTTCAGTTTCCTCCCTGATTATTGGCCTGTTCAGGTTTTCTATTTCTTCCTGTTCCAGTTTTGGTAGTTTGTGGCTTTCCAGGAATGCGTCCATTTCTTCTAGATTGCCTATTTTATTGGCATATAGCTGTCCATAATATGCTTTTAAATTCGTTTGTATTTCCTTGGTGTTGGTAGTGATCTCTCCTTTCTCATTCATGATTTTATTAATTTGAGTCTTCTCTCTCTTCTTTTTAATAAGGCTGGCTAATGGTTTATCTCTCTTATTAATTCTTTCAAAGAACCAACTCCTGGTTTTGTTGATCTGTTCCACAGTTCTTCTGGTCTCGATTTCATTGAGTTCTGCTCAAATTTTAATTAACTCTCTTCTTCTGCTGGGTGTAGGATCTGTCTGCTGTTTTTTCTCTAGCTCCTTTAGGTGTGAGGTTAGCTTTTGTATTTGAGTTCTTTCTAGTTTTTTTAAAATTTTTATTTATTTATGATAGTCACAGAGAGAGAGAGAGAGAGAGAGAGGCAGAGACACAGGCAGAGGGAGAAGCAGGCTCCATGCACCGGGAGCCTGATGTGGGATTCGATCCCGGGTCTCCAGGATCGCGCCCTGGACCAAAGGCAGGCGCCAAACCACTGCGCCATGCAGGGATCCCTCTTTCCAGTTTTTGAATGGATGCTCGTACTGCGGTGTATTTCCCCCTCAGGACTGCTTTTGCTACATCCCAAAGATTTTGAACGGTTGTATCTTCATTCTCATTAGTTTCCATGAATCTTCTTAATTCTTCCTTAATTTCCTGGTTCACCCTTTCACTTTTAGCAGGATGGTCCTTAACCTCCACGTGTTTGAAGTCCTTCCAAACTTCTTGTTGTGATTTAGTTCTAATTTCAAGGCATTATGGTTTGAGAATATGCAGGGGATGATCCCAATCTTTTAGTATGGGTTCAGACCTGATTTGTGACCCAGTATGTGGTCTATTCTGGAGAAAGTTCCATGTGCACTTGACAAGAATGTGTATTCAGTTGAGTTTGGATGTAAAGTTCTGTAGATGTCTGTGAAATCCATCTGGTCCAGTGTGTCATATAAAACTATCATTTCTTTGGAGACTTTGTGTTTAGAAGACCTATCGAGGGGAGAAAGTGCTAGATTGAAGTCACCAAGTATAAGTGTATTATTATCTAAGTATGTCTTAACTTTGGTTATTAATTGATGGATATATTTGTCAGATCCCACATTCAGGGCATATATATTGAGGATTGTTAAGTCCTCTTGTTGGATAGATCCTTTTAGTATGATATAGTGTCCCTCTTCATCTCTCTCTACAGTCTTCGGGGTAAATTTTAATTTATCTGATATAAGGATGGCTACCCCTGCTTTCTTTTGAGGACCATTCGAATGGTAAATGGTTCTCCAACCTTTTATTTTCAGGCTGTAGGTGTCCTTCTGTCTAAAATGAGTCTCTTGTAGACAGCAAATAGAAGGGTCCTGCTTTTTTATGCAGTCTGACACCCTGTGCCTTTTGATGGGGTCATTAAGCCCGTTCACATTCAGAGTTACTATTGAAAGATATGAGTTTAGTGTCATCATGATATCTATTCAGTCCTTGTTTTTGTGGATTGTTCCACTGGAGTTCTTCTTAAAGGAAAATTTTAAGAGTTCCCCTTAAAGTTTCTCGCAGAGCTGGTTTGGAGGTCACATATTCTTTCAGTTCTTGCCTGTCTTGGAAGCTCTTTATCTCTCCTTCCAGTTTGAATGAGAGCCTTGCTGGATAAAGTATTCTTGGTTGCATGTTCTTCTCATTTAGGACCCTGAATATATCCTGCCAGCCCTTTCTGGCCTGCCAGGTCTCTGTGGAGAGGCCTGCTGTTACCCTAATACTCTTCCCCATAAAAGTCAGGGATTTCTTGTCTCTTGCTGCTTTTAGGATCTTCTCTTTACCTTTGGAATTTGCGAGCTTAACTATTAAATGTTGAGGTGTTGAACCGTTTTTATTGATTTTAGGGGGGGGGGGATCTCTCTATTTCCTGGATCTGAATGCCTGTTTCCCTTCCCAGATTAGGAAAGTTTTTAGCTATGATTTGTTCAAATACATATTCTGGCCCTCTGTCCCTTTTGGCGCCCTCGGGAACCCCAATTAAACGTAGGTTTTTCTTCCTCAGGCTGTCGTTTATTTCCCTTAATCTATCTTCATGGTCTTTTAATTGTTTGTCTCTTTTTTCCTCAGTTTCCCTCTTTGCCATCAACTTGTCTTCTATGTCACTCACTCATTCTTCCACCTCGTTAACCCTCGTCGTTAGGACTTCTAGTTTGGATTGCATCTCATTCAATTGATTTTTAATTTCTGCCTGATTGGATCTAAATTCTGCACTCATGAAGTCTCTTTAGTCCTTTATGCTTTTTTCCAGAGCCACCAGTAGCTGTATAATAGTGCTTCTGAATTGGCTTTCTGACATTGAATTGTAATCCAGATTTTGTAACTCTGTGGGAGAGAGGACTGTTTCTGATTCTTTCTTTTGAGGTGAGGTTTTCCTTCTAGTCATTTTGCTCAGTGCAGAGTCACCAAAAACAAGTTTTATTGGGAAAAGGAGAAAAAGAGATGAGAGAAAGAAGGAAAGAAAAGAGAAAAAGTAAAAGAAAAAAGGAAGAAAAAAAGAAAGAAAAGAAGAAAAAGAGAAAGAAAAAAAAGAAAGAGAAAAAATAGGGTGGGGGAAGCAAACCGAAACCAGAAAGCAAAAAAAAAAAAAAAAAAAAAAACACACACACACACACACACACACACACAAAAACACGTGGGAGTATCTTCTGATTCTGTATACTTTAAGTCCCTTGACTTCCCCTGGTACTTGTCCGTCTAGCTGGTCTTCTGGGGGAGGGGCCTGTTGTGCTGATTTTTCAGGTGTTAGCACTTGGGGGAGCTGCTCTGCCCCCTGCCTGGTGCAGGGCTCAGTGGGGGTTGTTTACCCTGTGAGGCCCCAGGAGGAACGAACACAGTGGCAGCAGCCAGCTCTGGAGCCCTGGATTCATCTCCCGCAGTAACTACAGAGCTCTCAGTGTGCAGGGGCCTGGATGCTCTGGGGGCAGGGCCGCTGATCTGCCCAGCTCTGGGCAGGAGAGTTCTTGCTGTCCTGGGCCCTCCTGGCCTCTGCCTGTCCCAGGGGGAGGTCGGATCCTGGGCTGTGTCCCCGGCACCCTGTGCTCCCGGGCCTGTGCTGTTGGATTCCTGCTCCCGGCCGGGCAGCCCCCTCTTTGCAGATCCGCCGCCCGAGCCCCTCAGAGCTGCTCCTGGGACCACGCAGCCCCTCTGTGTGGAGCCTCTTCTTCTGCCGGAGCCGCCTCCGAGCTGCTCCCGGGGCACACAGCCCCCTCTCCGGGAGCCGCCGCCTGATCCCCTCCGAGCTGCTCCCGGGTCCAGCGGTGCACATGCTGCATCCCTTCAGGGAGCTCAGCGCACTCTCCCAGGGGCGCAGGTGTCCATTAGTGTCCCAGGGAGCCTGAGGGCATCCCCGCCCTCCTGGGGTCCTGCTCTAACTCCCTGCGAGCCCCTTTCCGCCCAGGAAGATTGGTGAAGCTCCTGCTTCTCTGAGAAGGTGCTTTCCTGTCTTGGGGGCACTCACCCCGGCCTTAGCCAGGCTCTTCGTGGGACCCCTCCCCCTTGAATGCCTTTTGTTTCTTTATTTCTTTTTTCCTTCGTCTTCCTACCTTGATAGAACTGCGAACTCTTCTCACTGTAGCATTCCAGCTGTTCTCTCTTTAAATCTCAGGCCGAATTCGTAGATTTTCAGGATGATTTGAAGGTTATCTAGGTAATTTGGTAGGGACAGGTGCCTTGGGGACCCTACTCTTCTGCCATCTTGCCCTCCTCCTCCTGCATTGGTCTTTTTTATTATTATATGATGATTTTCCTTATCTGTCGCTACTTTTTTTGGCTTAACATCTATTTTGTCTGATATTGCTCCCTCTACTTTCTTTTGGCTTCCTCTTTTATGGCATGTCTATCTCCATCCCTTCACTCTGAGTTTATATGTGCCCTTAAATCTGAAATTGGCTCTCTTTAGGCAGCATATAGTTGGGTTGTTTTAAAAATCTTCCCAGCCAGGGACGCCTGGGTGGCTCTGTGGTTGAACATCTACCTTTGGCTCAGGGTGGAACCCTGGGATCAAGTCCAGCATCTGGCTCCCTATAAGGAGCCTCCTTCTCCCTCTGTCTATTTCTCTGCCCCTCTCTCTTTGTATCCCATGAATGAATAAATAAAATCTTCAAAAAATAAAATAAAATCTACCAAGCCATTGTGTGCCTTTTAATTGGTAAATTCAGTCCCTTTATATTTAGAATAATTATTGAGGGCAGCCCCGGTGGCTCAGCGGTTTAGAGCCGCCCTCAGCCTAGGATGGATCCTGATCCCGGAGACCCGGGATCGAGTCCCAAGTCAGGATCCATGCATGGAGCCTGCTTCTCCCTCAGCCTGTGTCTCTGCGTCTCTGTGTGTGTGTGTGTGTGTGTCTCTCATGAATAAATAAATAATTTAAAAAATAGAATAATTATTGATATATAAGGACTTACTAATGCCATCTCACTGACTTTTGGTTGTTTTGTATTTTCATTGTTTATTTTTCCTTCCGCCTCTGTGTATTTTTGTAAATTGGCTAATTTCCATAGTGATAATTTGTTTCCTCTTTTTCTTTGTGGATCTACTCTAGATTTCTGGTTTGTGGTTACCTTTTACATTATTCAAAATATCTACTAGACAAAAGAGTCCATTTTAGGCTGATAGGAACTTATCTTTGAATGTCTATACAGTATCTACTCTTTTATTCTCTTTTACATTATTGATGTTACAATTTACTTTTTTTATGTTATGTATTTAACAATTTATTGTAGTTATAGTTAATTTAATTATTTTTCCCTCTAACTTGTATAGTGTAGTTGAGGTGTTAACTCATCTTCCTAATATATAGGTACAGTTTTCTAAGTCTGGCTGTCTATTCTTCACCTTTACCAGTGTGTCATGTACTTTCATAAGTTTCCTTATCACTAATGAGCATTTTCATTTCAGCTTGAAGAACTTTTAACATTTCCTTCAAGGCAGGTCTAGTGGTGGTGGGTTCTCTTAACATTTGTTTGTCTGAGAAAACTTTTATTTCTCCTTCATATAAGAAGGCTACATTGCAGGATAAAGTCTGCATCACACTTCTGCAGTCGAAGGCTTATTTAAGGAAAACAGAATCATGTTAATAGACATTTTTATTTTAGTTGGAACCTGTTCATATTGATCAAAAGGGAGTTCTTTTGTTTATTTCTTTCTTACTATTTGATTAGCATTTTAAAATGTATGAATGAAACTTGTCTTTGTACAGATTGTAGATATCCAATATGGCTTAGAAAGGGCTGAGAAAAATCTTTCCATTATGCCCAGAATCAAACTTTGAAGAGCAAAGAATCCTAAGTCTGCCTCGGAACTTTGCTTCTGAAGCTTTTGCAAAAAGATAACATTCAGGTCAGAGTGATAGTTGCTCTATTATTCTTTGAAGATATCCAAGTAAGTCAATCGGAGGACAAACATTATATGGTCTCATTCATTTGGGGAATATAAAAAATAGTGAAAGGGAACAAAGGAGGAAGGAGAGAAAATGAGTGGGAAATATCAGTGAGGGTGACAGAACATGAGAGACTCCTAACTCTGGGAAATGAACAAGGGGTAGTGGAAGGGGAGGTGGGTGGGGGGATGGGGTGACTGTGTGACGGGCACTGAGGTGGGCACTTGACGGGATGAGCACTGGGTGTTATGCTATATGTTGGCAAATTGAACTCCAATAAAAAATATACAAAAAAAAGATATCCAAGAAGGCAAAGGTAAGGTGTCAAATAAGAGCTATGCCTATAGAGGGATTAGCAGATGCAGAATAGGGAGTTAAATAAAACTTAGTCAACAAACTATAGAAGAAAAAGTGTGGTCTTGACAAAATCAAATAAGGGTTCAAGTCTGAAGAAGTTCTGCTGAGGAAGTAGTTGATAAAGTTCAAGAAAGTTATAGTACATTGTCTTGTTTCCCAAACATACATCACATTCTCTGTAGCTGAGGAATAAGTAAAAGAGCCACATTTACTTGAAAGTTTTTCTCACTCCTTCTCCCCAAAGTATGGTAGTGAAGGCAGTGAAATTACTTCTAGTCTGGCTTTAGAAAGATGCAGAAAAGTTATATATGTGATTTGAGGGTATTGGAAGCATGGGCCAGATCTCATATTTATATCCCTTTGTTTTCTTCATGTCTATCTAAACATCAGAGATTTCTCTTTAGAAAATCCTTTACCCCTTCCTAGGAAATTATTTCTGCAATAACCAAAATGTTCAATTCTTTTTTTCTTTTCCTTTATCCTTTATTTTTTAAAGTTTTTATTTAAATTCTAGTTAGTTTAATATTGATTTCAGGAGTGGAATTTAGTGATTCATCACTTAGCCATAACACCCGGTGTTCATCACAAATTCTTTCCTTAATATTTATCACTCATTTAGGCCATTGATCTCCCACTCCCCTCCCGCACCCTCAGTTTGTTCAAAATGTGTAATAACTAACAACTTGCTTATTACAGAATATATCTGGGCTTAACCAAAGCACTAAGGATATAGGTACGATAAAGAGGAAGTTGCTAAAGTGTAAGAAAGAGAAATAAGATGAGAAGGAGGCCAGAGACAATTGCACTGTCTTTGCATTTTTTATTAATTTTTATTTTACTTATTTTTAAAAGATTTTATCTATCTATCTATTTATTTATTTATTTATTGATGAGAGACACACAGAGAGAGGCAGAGACATAGGCAGAGAGAGAAGCAGACTTTCCACAGGGAGCCTGAAGTGAGACTCTATCCCAGGACCCAGGATCATGACCCGAACCAAAAGCAGACACTCAACCACTGAGCCACCCAGGCATCCCTTGTTTGTTTTCAGGTCTGTTTTTGGAAGAGTAGAGGGGGACAATGGAAACTTGTGGTTTGGTTTTGTTTTCTTTTGTTTTCCTGGCAAACCACAAAACAAATCAGATTATCAGGTATTAACATCCCTTAAGAATAAAGAGAAAATATCCTTTCAACCACTTCATCTGCTTTTCTGCCAGTAAACTATATTCTAGAAAATACAGGGTGTTATGTCATTCAAATAAATTTGGTCCACTAGTGAGTGAGAGGAATAATCTTAGTAGGATGTGGATAGTAAATAGTCTATCTGTGGGAGAAGTTGATGGAAGGGTGGAGTGGGATGAAGGAATTTCCTCATCTTTCTATTTGAGAATAGAATTCACCTCCCAGGGAGAGAAAGTGAGATTTAAACCTCATAGGGTTTATCTATATGTGTGAGGATACTGTAAAAAATCCTCAAGTGTATCATGTTCTGAAAAAGTCATTGAATATACCTTGGCTTTGGGAGGCAGAAAACGTAATTACAGAGACTATCTTTACTATTAAAATGTAAATTATAAGTTACAGATGTAAATAAATTCCAAATGCAATATGTTCACAGTGTCTTGGAAGTAAAAATAGAAAAATGATACAAAAATGAAGTTGCACAAATGTTACACTTATGTAGTCTTTCAGATCAAGGTAGGTTGCTCTGTTGTTCCTAGGGCAGATGGTTCCTTTTTTTAAAATTTTTTTAATTTATTTACGATAGTCACACACACACACACACACACACACAGATAGAGAGAGGCAGAGACACAGGCAGAGGGAGAAGCAGGATCCATGCACCAGGAGCCCGATGTGGGATTCGATCTCCGGTCTCCAGGATCATGCCCTGAGCCAAAGGCAGGCGCTAAACCGCTGCGCCACCCAGGGATCCCAGATGGTTCCTTTTTTTATGGAATTACAGATTAATAGAATTAGCTGCTTACCTGAGTGACAATGAAAACATATAAAACATTTGAATATAATAATAACCACAACAATAATAAATAATAATAATTAATAATAATGAAAATAAAAACATGGAAATCACTCCATATTCAAAATCTTTTTTTTATAAATTTATTTTTTATTGGTGTTTAATTTGCCAACATATAGAATGCTCATCCCATCAAGTGCAAGTGCCCCCCTCAGTGCCTGTCACCCAGTCACCCCCATCCCCCACCCACCTCCTTTTCTACCACCCCTACTTTGTTTCCCAGAGTTAGGAGTCTCTCATGTTTTGTCTCCTTTTCTGATATTTCCCACTCATTTTTTCTCCTTTCCCTTTTATTCAAAAATCTCTGTTTTTTGGAATAATTATGTGTATATTTTGGAATCAGAACTGAAAATAACTTTATATAGGAAATGTGAATTTATTTATCTTGAATTGTATATTACCATAGTTGATGATATTCACATTTTGCACCCTGATTTCATTGAACCCAGAGAGTGACAAATAGGAGATGCAAAAAGGAGATTTTCCAAGGAAAAGAGAAGCTCAGAGAGGAAACTGATGTCTAAATGGCAGCTGCAGTAGCACATCCCTCCTACTCCTAAAATTGATGTTTTTCTCCTGGGAATAAGGTCCAGAGTTGGAAGGGGAAAAGTCAAAAAGAAACAAGAGAGATCTGAGAAGCTGATATATTGTTAGATAGATAGATGATGTTAGATAGATAGATGATATATCTCCTAGAATTATGGTAAGCAAAGTAGGTGATCAATTACTATATGTAATTTAAAAGACATATCAGAAAGGGAGACAGAACATGGAAGACTCCTAACTCTGGGAAACAACTAGGGGTGGTGGAAGGGGAGGAAGGCAGGGGGTAGGGGTGACTGGGTGGCGGGCACTGAGGTGGGAACTTGATGGGATGAGCACTGGATGTTATTCTGTATGTTGGCAAATTGAACACCAATAAAAAATAAATTTATTATTAAAAAAAAAAGAGTCAGCGCCCAACCGACAGAGCCACCCAGGTGCCCACTTCCATAATCTTTCAATGTTCGATGGCATCACAGGTAAAATATCAGGGACTATAATATTTTTCATATGAAGATTTTAAATTCCATTTTTTGATTATACAGGAATATTAAAATGTAACACTTTTTATTTAAAAAAAAAGACACTACTGTAAAATCCACTTTCTTAAAAAAATCTTCCCCTCCAGTTTTCTTCAGTGTCTTTCTCCCTTCCATTAAAAGTAAGGAAGGGGCACCTGGTTGGCTCAGTGGTTGAGTGTCTGCTTTTGGCTCAGGTCATGACCCTGGGGTCCTGGGATCAAGCCCTGTGTTAGGCTCCCTGGTGGGAGCCTGCTTCACCCTCTGACTCTCTCTCTACCTTTCTCTGTGTGTCTCTCATGAATAAATAAATAAAATACTTTTTAAAATAAAATAAAAGTAAGGGATTAACACTTTGATTTTTCGTTTATCCCTAAAACTTGAATTCAGATAGCCCTGAGCAAGTTAATATTAAGCTAACATTCGTCATAGCACCTTAGTGTGAATAGATTGATCAGATTACTCCCTAAAAGAACAAAGAAATAGGACAAAAGGAAAAGCATATTGATGGGGAAGAGGGGTAAATAAGTTACAACACAATACAAACCTAGATGGGTAGACCTGGGGAGAAGTGGTGGTCCTAGCTAAGCAGCATAAGAATATAGGACACTTGTCATCTCTTCTAATGTCGTAAGTGATCTGCAAGGGCTTCTGGGCCACCTAATAAGTGATCACTAACTCCTTTAACCATTCCTCTAAGAAATTCATTAATGTCCTAGAAATATTTCCTCTCCCTTTTAAAAATGAAAATAGACATTCTTAAAATAATAATACATTAATAAAATTAAATCTCTGGTATCCCAAAATGATCCTAAAAAGTATAATCCATGCTAATCTGAAAAAATAGTAAACAAATATAATATGGACAAGGCTCTTCCATTATAAGAACCCACAAAATTATTACTTGTGATCCCATTACAATGCTAAATTATATTCAAACACAAAGCACTGTTAAATCAAACAGACCAGAAATGGTTACAGTTACTCTTTTTAAAACACAATATAACACTCATTTAGAATTCATATAACACATCAAAATATGTATCTTACAATGAATTATAAGGAGATAAATACACTTGTTAGCAGCACAAAGTCTGTTTTCTAGTAAGATATTATTTTAATAACAAAGGACAAGCAAAATCAATACTTTTCTAGAGAAAACATTAGAAAAATTTCCATTTCTCTAAGATATTAGAATTGATTTTGGTTTTATCATTCCCCCCATTCATATTAGTATCATAACTGTGTGGCTAAAACAACTCCTTGTCTATAAAAATATGTTGGAACCTTTGTTGATTTCCACATTCCTCCAGATGAGAAGTAGCATGTATCTTTATTATATAGCACACAGATTTTATGTAGATCATTGTTTTAAATTAGAGCATTTTGCAAAAACATGTTTCAAAGTACTGTAATATTTTAGATCTCAGATTTAATTATGAATCATATCTTGGGTCTGCTACTTGCATACTAGTACCAAACTAGTACTAGTATACTGCTACAGGTAGCAGATAAATAACTGTAAGGGGAGTCCAATGCTGCCAAAATTAATCTTTTGCAGTTTTTTTTCTCCCAAAATGTGAAAGAATTTCCTTCCATAGCTGCTAGGAGGTAGGCTGTGCATGACTCACAATGGTATGACTCGGGTAAAGCTGGACCAGAAAAATTTCTGAAGGTCCACAAATTTCAATGGTCCACATGCCTAGCTGCCTTCAGTCCATGAAGGTGACTTGACAGTTGCCACTTAAATTAAAGAAATAAATACAGAATGGTGAGGCTTTTAAAAGGTGTACCCATCTCTTCATCTTTTTTCTCTGGCCTAAGCTTAGTAATTAATTAGTGCACTGCTTCTTTCATAGGCTCAAAAAGTGCAGTAACCTGTCAGAGATAGTCAATGTTACTCTAGGAGCATGGTAAAAACTCTTTGTATTATTCAGGTCCATATATTTCATTACATATTCTTTGGAAATAGTTTAAGAGTACTGGAACTGTGATTATCACTTATCTGCTGTCTCCTGGACCTATAGAGACAATTTGGGTCACATTGTATGTTCTTTGGTGAACTATTTGGCTTGGGTGGATTCAGTATGACATCTTATACAGGCCATAGAGGTTACTGTATGTGAATGTATTTCTTGTTATTACTTTAAATATAACAGAGGCCTGAGTTCAGATTTTCATTTTATGAACAGGTGTGATAGATGATGTTTCATATTGACAGTTAAATGAAGGAAATAGTTATTTGAGTCTTCAAATCCTGGATTATAATCACACATGGGAGATAAAAATGATCCCATGTTTATACCACTTTCTTTTCACAGAATAATATATTGTCCATCCTACTTAAAATACAATCAAAATATGATGTTTGAATATAAACTGTGGCTACTAGTATAAAAAGACAAACTACATTGCCTCTAAATACAGAGACTCAGTGTCCATTGCAGCAAAACTAAGTGCTTATGATGAGCCCAAGCTGATAGTCTCCTGTGTCTTAGGTTCACATAAAACTGATGACTCTGAGTACATATATATAGAATGCCACTGAAGTTTTACAGTTTAATTCCTGACTTGATAACAAATTATTACATGGACATGTCAACATGTGATGGTGGAATACAGTGCTTTAAACAGCTTCCTCATATAGGTAAAATAGAGCATAACTGAAAAGTCGTCAGTGCTCCCTGTGATTACTTTCCAGTGGCTTGTGATATTACAAATACCTTCTGATATACTTGCATTTCAGATAACATTCAGGTTTTGTTTTAATTTAGCATAATTCAGTGGTATGGTTGCTTACAAAGGATTTTGCATGGAGTTGGATGCTATCTTGTCTTGAAAGTCGTCTTCTGAACTCATTAGTGGTGAAGTAGTATATGACTGGGTCAAGACAGGAATTCATACTAGCAAGACAGAGAGCAACTGAATGAAATATTAGAATCACCCTTCTGGTTAGGCAGCTTTGAATTTTGTTGGACTTGACCAGGAAATCCAAAGGAAAACTGAAGTGATAAGGTGCAAAGCAAATTAGGAATACTCCTGCACAGGTTAGAATCATCTTCAAGGCTTTCTTTTTCTCCCCAAGGTCTTGGGCCACAGGATATTTATCATGCAGTGATAAAACTGTCTTCCAGGTACAATATAGGACAATCAGAAGAGGAGTGACAAACCCAATCAATTCGCCAATGGTCATCATGGCAATATACTGGGCCAAATTGACATTCCTGGTAGGAAGATCCACAAAACATTTGGTTCTATTACCTGCGGTGTCATCACTGGTTCTGAGGAGAGGAAAGAGAAGACAGGCAAGGCAGATGATCAACCAGCCAGCAATGCTGATATATAGGTCATATTTCTGTTTGCAATCATGGAAGCGAAAGGGGTATATAAGAAACAAAAACCGTCTCACGCTTATGCAGACCAAGAAGTAGATGCTTGCATACATGTTGACATACTTCAGGTAGAAACAGAACATGCAGAGGCCAGGCCCAAATGGCCAGTCATGATTTAAGTAGTAAAAGATCCTCAGTGGCAGGGAGAGAACTTGTAGTAAGTCAGCAATGGCTAAGTTTATCATGAATATCACAGCCCGTTTGGTTTCTTTCATATAGCCATAAAATACCCATAAAGCTAATATATTCCCTATGAGACCTGGCACAAGAATTACAGTATATGTCACTGCATAGATAAAATATCGAAAATCTGTCTTGTCCCCATCTGGCCCAGTACACGTGACATTAATAGGCATGTTTCTTTCCAGAACAACTATCTTTGCTAAATGGTGGATCAAAACAGTAATTCACGATCAACTGCTCCTCTTTCTAAAGACTTTATCAATGGGTTGTAGAGAGTGAGAATAAAATAACCTCTTTCTTACTTCATTGGTCTGAGCCTTTACATAATTTGGAAGACTTTCAAAGAAGTATTTGCATATTTGCCTTGGATTTTTTTTATAGTAATCACACTCAAGTCTAATGTGCAAGCACCGATTAACAAGCTATTATAACTTTTCCCTCTTGTTTACTGTTATAAGGCCTTCTGGGACATCATGACAGTTGATTCTCTCCCATTTGGATTATGAATGTGCCACACAGAAGCTCTTCAAATTTCCATATGATGATAGGCATCTCTTTACAGGTGTTTGACAACAGTTTTTTTTTTTTTCTGACTTTTGGCTCACATAGAAGGAAGGTTTTGTTTAGTACTCAGTGAGTCCGCAGTTCTTCAGAGGTGATTAACTTGGATACATCAGCTTTCTGAGACTTTTTCAGTTAGGTGTTGAAAGCTAAAAAATGGGAAGCAAAGGCAGAGCTGCAAGTGAAAAAACAAATAAATTATTGTCTGGCACTTTTGCAAAAAAATAAAAAGCCTATGTGTACAAAAATCTATTCATTTGAATGGAAAATTCTGATGTAAGTGAGGGTGACAAACCAGTTTATGTAAATCACTTTAGAATCACAGGAAAGTATAGCTAGAAGTAACCTGAAAGGTAATGTAGTCTGTGTCTTGAACCAACTTTAAGAGCTTTTTAGAAATGCTGAGGACTCTCAGGCCCCACCCAGGACCTGTTGAAACAGTCTGCAGTTTAACAAAAGCGACATGTGATTTTTATGCATATTTACATTTGAGAGGCTCTGATTTAGATCCTGATTCACAAACCACATTGATTGTCAGACTCATCTGATGGAGTTTAAAAAAAAACAACTTTCTATAGCTTTCCTGGTATCTCCTCCAGAGATTCTGATTCAGTATATAAGCCCCAAATTTGTATTTTTTAAAACCTTTCCACATGATTCAGATATAGTCAACTGAGCATTCCTCCTTGAACCATCATTATAGAGGCTACTAACTTGGTCAGAATCCTTCTCAGATGTCTGAAAATAAGTGAGCAACCAGCCTCTCTTTAAATACTGCATTAACATGGGTCATTTAGTCATCTCTTAAATATCCTGGTTAACAGACCATAGTACCAGTAGAGAGAATCAAAATCCCAAGGTAATTGATTCAGCTGGACCCATGAGTTTTGTTCTGTGGTGAACAAATTTTAGCTTAAGGACTTGAATAGTTGCCTTAAGGCTGCTGCAATTCAGGAAGATTTAACTGACTTTAAAGACATGTGGGAAGAACAAAAATGGAATAAGAATTATGTAACATCCTGCTTTATATTATCAAATCCATTGTGCTTTAAAGTGTGCTTTAAAGTGCTTCCTGCCATTGAAAGAATTGTTTTGTTAAATTTTTTTGACTCAATTGCTTAATAAGAAAAATAGCACATTTTTTTCAAAGATATGGTGCTCGGGATCCCTGGGTAGCTCAGTGGTTGAGCGCCTGCCTTCAGCCCAGGGTGTGATCCTGGAGTCCCAGGATCGAGTCCCACATCGGGCTCCCTGCATAGAGCCTGCTTCTTCTTCTGCCTGTGTCTCTGCCTCTCTCTCTCATGAATAAATAAATAAAAATTTAAAAAAAAGATATGGTGCTCATTTTAACTAAAAGACCTGATGAATTATATCTTGGGTAAGGACAAAGTAGATAGATGACATTATAATATACAAGGAAGCACAGCTGTAAAGAATAACATAACATAGATATTGAAAGTGATTAAAATTAGAGGTTGTTTAATTCTAAAACTGAAATACATCTTTATAATATTTACACAGGTAGTGATTTTGCATAGGTGGCAGGCAAAATAAGGTGGCAGATCAAACAATCAAAAGCCCTTGGTTTTCAACCTTCTTTTAACTATACAGCAGTCATGGTCTTCTAATGTCACTGAATAGACATTAGTTTAGAAGTTTATACAACTATACATCCAGTCAACCTCCATTGAACATCCATTTTTCCTTGTGGGCAATGACTCTTAAATTTATATTTCTTTTACGCTGTAGCTCTCTTTCCAACTTTATATAAGAACTCTTGAGTTATCACCTCAAAATTCAATCTATGAAAATTAATATTTGTTCAAAAATATGTCTTATCTTATCTTGTCAGATTATGTCATCTCTTTGATAAAAAAAATCTAATGGTTTTTGCTCCTCTTACTTAGAAGAAAGATCAAAGTTATTTACAATGGCCTACATCTCTGGGGTGCTTGAGTGGCACAGTCGGTTAAGCTTCGGACTCTTGGTTTCACCTCAGGTCTGATCTCAAGGTTGTCAGATCAAGCCCCATGTGAGGATCCATGCTCAGTGCAGAGTCTGCTTGGGTTTCTCTCTCCCTCTCCCTCTGCCCCTCCTCTCTCTACCTCTCTGTTTCAAATAAATAAATAAATAAATAAATAAATAAATAAATAAATATTTTTAAATGGCCTAATCTGTTTTTTAGTTATTAATTTCTGTCTGTGTCCTTTTTATGCCTCTGTTTTCCTGCTTATTCCACCCTACCATAGCAAGGCCAGAAATTCTTTGAAGTCAGAGGCTGGGGTTTAGACACCTTTATATCCCCTGGAGCACCCAGAGGTATGTTTGGAATGTGATGGATTCATCCAATATTTATTCAACAAATATTTATTCAACATCTACCATTTGCCAGGCACTGCTCTTGATATGAGGATAGAGTGGAAAAGGGCACATGATTTCAGTCTTCATGGACCTTATTTTCTAGTGAGGCAGAATGATAATTGCCATACAGTATTTAAAAAGTGTGTTTGTAGGCAATCTACAGCATACTCTATAGGACAAATGAAGGTAAACTAAAATATTAAGAACATTTTTCCTTAAGTGAAGTGAAATCAAATCTATGACTACCCTCCCAAACTCTATAATCTTCCTATTTGTCATTCTGTCAGTGGGCACATTTTAGTGCATTTTCATATGTATATCCTAGCCTGTAACCTCAAAATGCTTCTGAATAGAATATATACTTTACAATTCCTCTGGCTTCCTCTGGGAATGTTGATGATGATTTCCCTTTGTTTAAATAGCATTATTTTCTAGTAGGAAAAGTTGCTTGGAGTGACTGAAAAAGCTTTCCTTCATGGGAAAAAAGAAACTAGTTAAAACCCATGCTTTAGAATGAATATAAACTCCTCAGTTTTTAAAGAGTGATGGAGACAAAAAAATAAAGGAGGCATTTTTCTTCAGAACATGACACTATTTTCTGAGATTTTCCTTTCTTAGGAAAGAAATCCATATCACCTCAGACACAGAAAGAGACTCCAGTTTGAATGAGGTATTTATTTAAAGAATCATGCCAGCATCTTTGATCAAATTATTTTTTGCTATCAGGAGACTAATCTTCCTTAATTTTACATACTTCCTTTTGCGAAGAAAAAAAGAAGAGAAAAACATGAAACTAATGGCCTAAATCTGACCTGATCCCCAGCAATCTACACGTCAGAAACTATTTCATATGGAGTCCTCATGGGAAGTTATTATCTTCATTTACAGATATTTATGTTCATCCAAACCTGAAGCTTTACTAAATTTCACTCATGATATGGTTCAAGAGTATTTTCCAGCAATATTTTGCCTTTGGTTGCTTTTCCAGGAAAGACGTGATTCAAATGAATATCAGGGATAACTTTTTGTGTTATTTTACTGGGACTTCTTCTGAACAAGTTACTATTATCTATGAAGGTGCTAGACTTTTACCCATCAAAATGTGTTTTTGTATTTTAATAAAGAAAGTGAACGACTGGGGTGCCTAGGTGGCTCAGTCCATTAAGTGTCTGCCTTCAGCTCAGGTCATGATCCCAGAGTCCTGGGATCAAGCTCTTCACCTTGGGCTCCCTGCTCAGTGGGGAGCCTGTTTCTCCCTTTCCCTCTGCCCTTCACTTGTGCTTGATTTCTCTCTACTTCTCTCTCTCAAATAAATAAAATCTTTTTTTAAAAAAGAAAGTGAACCATTAAAAATATTAGATCATCAAATGACCTAATTTTTAATGGTGGTCTTCAAGCCATATTAGGGGCAAGTAAAGACTATATTTTGGGATGTGAAACTCTGCCCAGCAACCATCCAGTCATAGGTCATAGGCAACTACTTACCCAAAAGCCAATTTTATTTTAGAGTTCTAGTTAGGTTTATACTTTAGTAAGCCAAAAAAAGGCAGATCTAGTGCTTCAAGTGACTGCAAATGATGTGGGACTGAATAAGGTGTGTACATGTGTGTGGGAGGCAAATGTTTGTTCCACTATAATTCATAAGTAATCACAAATATTGAATGCAAGAGAGCAAAATAATTTCTTCCTGATTTTTATCAAGACACAGCATATATCAGGTGTCCTTTTTCACTTTTAAAAATCTTCAAAGTCAAATGCTTTATAATCTTTCCAGAAAACCTGTCTGGCAACTGCAACTAGGTAAAGAGCTGACTACAACACAGTACACAAATACTTTAGAAAGTCTTTCCTGGCTAATCCTCTTAGGGAATTTACCAGTTCTGTCCTACTGAAAATTTAATCATAATTTTTATTTTAAAGAGGTGTGTTCTGCTTGGATACTACATTCAATTAGGCTTCCAATTTCTCTTATATTTGATAACTCTTATGATTCCTTCATAAGCCAACTTCATAAAGAGGAGGAAGTAACTATGTTTGGACACACAATGCAGTTACTGTGGGCATTGGCAGTTTGCCAGTAAGTTCTTCCATTTGCCTCAGTCTAAATGTCTTTGCGGAGTTCTGAAGCCCATTTCCTCTTCAACAGATAGTGCATCTTGTTACTCTGAGTAGTACTCTTTTAATTACCAAGAGACAGCAAGGAGTATATTACTCCCTCTCACATTACCAATAAGTAATGCCCAGTCACCTTGCCTTTTCTCTGATATCCTACGTTTTGATCTTTCATATCCTGGAGACAAAGGAACATCAATTGGTATTGGTGACCTCAGAGGCTATTAAAATCTGCACTGATAATTAACAAGTACTTTAGCCACTATCCACTTCCTTGCTCTTACCATCTGTTAAAAACTGTTAGTTTGTTCTTATACAGCTCGTATCTCTCAGTATCTTGTTCTTTACACACAATAGAAAGCTATTTGTTTTTATTTTCCCTTTTTCTTAAGCAGTGTTTCTCAAAATGTGGTCTCTGCACTAACTGGAATGCATATTAAAAATGAAAATTTCCAGATGGAACAAATCTTAACTTTCAAAGGATAGAGCCAAGGTAGCTACATTTTAACAAGCTACTAAGATAAACAAATCTGAGACCCTTCAAATCAGAGTCTTCTTTGAGTTACAAAGGGCAACATCAATATTAATTTAGTAATTTTCTTAAGCTAAAATCTTCAATTAGATGACTTTGAAGGGTTGAATGGATAAAAGAACAAAACCCATATATATGCTGCCCATGAGAGACACACTTCAGAAATAAGGACAACACAGATTGAAAGTGAAGGAATGGATAAATATATTCCATGTAAATGAAATAAAACAATAAAAACAAAGCTGGCATATCTATAGTCAGCAGACAAAATAGATTTTAAACAAAGACTGTAATAATAGACAAAGAAAAACACATAATGATAAAGAAGTCAATCCAATAAAAGGACCCAACATTTACATATACATATACATATACATATACATATACATATACATATACATAAAACGTAGGAACACGAAAGTACATAAAACAAATACTAATAGACCTAAAAGGAAAAAAATTACAGCAATGCAATAATAATAGAAAATTTTAACTTCTCACTTATATTAATGGAGAGATCATCCAAAGAAAGAATTAATAAGGAAACATCATTCTTAAATGACACATTGAACCAGATGGACTTTTTTTAAGATTTTATTTATTTATTCATGAGAGACACACAGAGAGAGAGGCAGAGACACAGGCAGAAGGAGAAGCAGGCTCCTCACAGGGAGCCCGATGTGGGACTTAATCCCGGATCCCAGGATCAGGCCCTAGGCCGAAGGCAGATGCTCAACCGCTAAGCCACCCAGGTGTCCCGAACCAGATGGACTTAATATATAGAGAATGTTGCATCCAACAGCAATAAATACACATTCTTTGCAAGTGTACATAGAATATTCTCCATTATAAATGACATGTTAAGCCACTAAACAAGTCTTAATAAATTCGGGGAGACTGAAATTGTATCAAACACATTCTCTGACCAATATGGTATGAAACTAGAAAGAAATGGCAAGAAACATTTGGAAAAACCACAAAAATGTGGAGATTAAACAACATGCTTCTGAACAACTAATGGGTCACTGAAGCAATCAATGAAGAAATTTGAAAAATACCAAGAGAGAAATAAAAACAGAAATATGTCGTACCAAAATATATGTGATACAGCAAAAGTGTTGCCTGAGGGAACTTCCTAGCAATACAGCCCTACCTCAAGAAACTAGAAATATCTCAAATAAACCATCTAACTCTATACCTAAATAAGCTAGAAAGGAGTAATAAAAAACCTCAAATTCAGTAGAAGAAAGGAAATAATAAGATCAAAGTGGAAAAAAAATGAAATAAAGACTAAAAAGAAAACAGAAGAGATTAATGAAATTAAAAGCTGCTTCTTTTCAAAGATAAAAAGAATAATAGACCCTTAGCTATACTCACCAAGAAAAAGAAGATAGATGGCTCAAATAAAAAGAAATCTGAAATGAAAGAAGTTACAACAGGTATCACAGAAGTACAAAGGATCATAAGAGACTATTACTAATGTACACCAACAATTTGGACAACCTGAAAGAAACAGAGAAATTCCTAGAAATGTACAATTTTTCAAGACTCAACCATGAGGAATTAGAAATTCTGAATAGACAGATTACTAGTTAGGAGATTGAATCAATAACCAAAAAACCTCCCAACACATAGAAGTCCAGGACCCGATGGCTTTACTGCTTAACTCAACAAACATTGAAAGAATATTTAATAACTATCCTCAAAATCTTCCAAAAAATTAAAAACACTTTCAAAGTCATTTTACAAGCCCAGCATTACCTTAAAACAAAAATTAGACAAAGACACACCAAAGAAAGAAAATTACATGTCAGTGTCCCAGGTAAATATACCTGCTAAAATACTTAACAAAATATTAGCAAATCAAATTCAACAATACCTTAAAAAGGGTGATACACCAAGATCAAGTGGGATTAATTCCAAGGATGCAAGAATGGTTCAATGTCTGCAAATCAATCAATGCGATACATTACATTAATAAAATGAAGAATATAAATTATATGATTAAATGATTATATATGATTGCAGATGGAGAAAAATAATTTGACAGAATTCAGTATTCATTTATAATAAAACAAAGAGGGTATGGAGGGAATGTACTTAAATATAATTCAGGCCATATATGACAAACCTACAGCTAATATCATACTCAATGATGAAAAGCTGAAAAATTTTCTTCAAAGCTCATGAAAAAGACAAGAATGTCCACACCTCCTATTTTTATTCAACATAGTTTTAGAAGTCCTAGCTAGAACAATTAGGTGGGAAAAATAAATAAAAATGTATCCAAAATGGAAAGGAAGTAAAACTGTCAAAATTTACAGATGACAAATACTGACAGTTATATACTTTATATAGAAAACCCAAAATACTCCATCTAAAAAAATGGCTAACACATGAACTCAGCAAAGTGTCAGGATAGAAAACCAAGATGCAGAAATCTGTGGTGTTTCTGCATGTTTATCAAATAATCAGAAAGAAATTTAAAAAATAATTTTAAAATTGCATCAAAAATAAAATATTTAGATATATATTTAATCAAGGAAGTAAAAGACTTGTACACTAAAGACTATAAAACAGTGCTGAAAGAACTCGAAGATGGATTTAATATATGGAAAGATATTCTGAGAGAGAGAAGATGACAGCAGAGTAGGGAGACCCTAGGCCTGCCTCATTCCACAAATACAATAAGATAACTATCAAATGATCCTGAATGCCATAGAAATTGACCTGAAGACTTACAGAACAAATTCCACAACTAAAGGGAGAGAAGAGGCTATATTGAAGAAAGTAGGATGTGTAGAGACACAGTATGAGAGAAAGAGACCATGGACTTCATAGTGAGAAGGGAACCATGGTCCTGGAGAAGAGTGAGACACAAAATTCTGGGTGTGCATGAAGAAAATGAATTCTCATAGGAACTGGCTTGTAAAGCCAGAGGGGCTGAATCTCACGACTTCTGGCAACCGGGGGGGGGGGGGGCTTAAAACCTGGAGATCCAAAGGTCAGCCGTCTTCACTCAGGGAGATCCCAGAGGCATAGGGGTTGCAATTTAGTATAAGCATAAAATCACCTACAGAAACCAACACATCACCAACACTGCTATCTAACTTGCTTATATCAAGCCTTGCCCTGACATACTTTATTGGAAACACCCTTCCCAGTCACCCTTGCCTCAAACCCAGTGTAATTCCTGCAGGTGGTGTTGTGCTTATACTGAGATGCAGGGGAGGGAAATGGCACCTGACATTCCTTTGTTCCAGTAGGAGTCTCTCTGTGAATGCTGCTTCTCTGGAACATGCTCTGAAATAAACAAATATTCTGTCTCCCTTTCTGATATTTCCCACACATTTCTTCTCCCTTCCCTTATATTCCCTTTCACTATTATTTATATTCCCCAAATGACTCCTAACTCTGGGAAACGAACTAGGGGTGGTGGAAGGGGAGGAGGGCGGGGGGTGGGGGTGAATGGGTGATGGTACTGAGGGGGGCACTTGACGGGATAAACACTGGGTGTTATTCTGTATGTTGGTAAATTGAACACCAATAAAAATAAATTTATTATTAAAAACAAAACAAAAACATAGGAATCACAATATTTACAAGTATCTGCAGGACCCAGAACAGGACTATGGAAGGGACAATGCACTTGAAAGCTTTCCCTTTAAGCACTGCCCACCTGGAGTTCCTGGGGCTGATGATGATGACCTGGAAGACACTCAAGAGGCGGACAGTGCCAATGGACACTCCCCTGCCAACCCCATGAATATAGAGAAAAAAATTGCATCCAAAATCACTGAGGATATGATATAACCCCCAAAATGGCATTGCATTGTGTATTCCAAATGAGAACAGGACCAAAATGTTGGCTACAATCAGATTCTTAACAATGAAATCTGTGGACCTTAGCCTACACCCAGTGAAATAAAGGAAGAGATAATGGTTAAGAAGAGATCAAAAAGGGTGTTGCCTCTTGATGGGATGAGCACTGGGTGTTATTCTGTATGTTGGCAAATTGAACACCAATAAAAAATAAATTTATTATTAAAAAAATAAAATAAAATAAGTAGGACATACTGTAAAAAAAAAAGAAATAAACAAATAACTTCCTCACTGTGTGTTCAAGTGCTCTTCAGAAGGTTGTCATTTCAATCCTTCTCTTCAAGTGCAACAGGAGAATGGACTGAGGGAACTCAGCAACTCCATCAAACATAGTAACATTCATACTATAGTAGTCCCAGCAGAAGAGAGAGAAAAAGGGGTAGAAAATTTATTTGAAGAGATAATAGATTAAAACATTGCTACTCTGGGTAAGGAAACAGATATCTAGATCTATGAGAAACAGAGAATCCCTGCCAAAAAGTAACAAAAGCAGATCCACAGCAAGATATATTATAATTAATGTAATGCAAAATATAGAGATATAGAAAAATATGAAAAGCAGTCATACAAAAGAAGACAGTTATATAAAAGGGAACCCACAAAAGAATATCTTATTTTCACCAGAAACTTTGCAATCTAGAAGTTACATGAAATTATCTGTCATCTGTCTATCTATTATCTATCTATCATCTATCTATCTATCTATCTATCATCTATTTATCTATCTATCTAGTGCTGAATATGGAAAACCTGTAGCGAAGAATACTCGATCCAGCAAGGCTATCATTCAGAATAGAAGGAGAGACAAAGGGATTCTGAGACAAACAAAAGGGAAAGGAGTTCATAACCACTAAACCATCTCTGCAAAAAAATACTAAAGATGATTTTTTAGTGGAAAGGGGAAACCAAAAGTTAGAGTGTAAAAGTAGGAAACATAAAAGCAGGGGAAATGAATATTTCCATAAAATAATCAGTGAAAAAAATACAAGGATTAAAAATATGAAAACACAATCCTAAAGTATGGGTAACAGAGGAGAAAAGAATGGGCTCAAACTTAAAAAAAATCAACTTAATATAGACTATTATATGCAGAAGAGATTATATAAATATTTAATGGCAATCATATATTAAAAACCATTAATAAATAAGAAAATAATAAAGAGAATAAAATCCAAACATATCACTAAAGAAATTTAACAAAACAGGAAAGGTTAAGACAGGAAAAGTGTCAGAGAAAATCATCAAAAACATCTGTAAAACATGTAATAAAAGAGAGCAAATACATATTTATCAATAATTGCACTAAATGCAAATTGACTAAATTCTCCAAGCAAAAGGCATATGCTGGAAGAATAGAATAAACACACATACACACACACACAAAAAGACCCAAGTATAGTATATGCTGCTTATAAGATCTTTGTTAGACTTAAAGACACCTACAGAGTGAAAATGAGGGAATGAAGAAACATTTATCATGAAAATAGACATCAATCAGGGAAATACAAATCAAAACCACAATGAGATACTACTTTACACTGGTGAGAATGGCTAAAATTAACAAGACAGGAAACAACAAATGTTGGCAAGGATGTGGAGAAAGGGGAACCCTTTTGCACTGTTGGGAATATACACTTGTGCAGCCACTCTGGAAAACAATGTGGAGGTTCCTCAAGAAGATAACAATAGAGCTACTCTATGACCCTACAACTGCACTACTGGCTATTCACCCCAACTATACTGATGTAGTGAAATGACAGGACACCTGCACATCAATGTTCATGGCAGCAATGCTCACAATAGCCAAACTGCAGAAGGAGCCACAATGTCCTTCGACAGAGGAATGAATAAAGAAGATATGGTAAAATCAGAGAGGGTGACAAAGCATGAGAGACTCCTAACTCTGGGAAATGAACAGGGAGTAATAGAAGGGGAATTGGGCAAGGGGATCGGGTGACTGGCTGACGTGCACTGAGAGGGTCACTTGATGGGATGAGCACTGGGGGTTATACTATATGTTAGCACATCGAACTCCAGTAAAAAAAAAATATACAAAAAAGGGGATCTTGGGTGGCTCAGCATTTAGCACCTGCCTTCAGCTCAGGGAGTGATCCTGGAGTCCCAGGATCGCATCCCACATCGGGCTCCCTGCGTGGAGCCTGCTTCTCCCTCTGTCTGTGTCTCTCATGAATAAATAAATAAAATCTTTAAAAAATATATACAAAAAATTAAAAAGAGAAAAAAGATGTGATATATATATGTATATATATATACATATATATATATATATAATGAAATATTACTCAGCCATCAGGAAGGATGAATACCTACCATTTGCTTCAAAGTGGATGGAACTGGAGGGTATTGTGCTGAGTGAAGTAAGTCAATTGGAGAAAAACAATTATCATATGGTTTCACTCATATGTGGAATATAAGAAATAGTGAAAGGAAGTATAAGGGAAAGGAGGTAAACTGAGTGGGAAAAAATTAGAAAGGGAGACAAATCATGAGAGACTCCTAACTCTGGGAAACAAACAAAGGGTTGCAGAAGGGGAGGGAGGTTGGGGGTAGGGTAACTGGGTGACGGGTATGAAGGAGGGCACTTGATGGGATGAGCACTGGGTGTTATATATTGGCAAATGGAATTTAACTAAAATGTGTTAAAAAAAAGAAAATGGATGTCCAAATAAAGCCAAAGTACCAGTACTTACATCATACAAGATAGACTTTAAAACAAAGACTGTAACAAAATACAAGGAAAGACACTATATAATAATAAAGGGGACAATCTATCAAGAAGAAATAACAATTGTAAATATTTATTCATGCCATATGGGGACACCCAAATATACAAACAGTAAATAACACCATAAAGGTAGCAATTGCTAATAATACAATAATAGTATGGGACACCAACATCTCACTTACATAAATGAACAGATCATCTATAAAGAAAATATACAAGGAGCCAATAACTTTGAATGACACACTGTAACAGATAGCTTTAATAGATATATTAACAGAGTACTCCATCATAAAACAGAAGGATTCACATTATTTTCAAATGCACATGGAACATTCTGCAGAATAGGTGAGTTATTAGGCCATAAAACACACACCAGCAAATTAAAAAGATTGAAGTAATACCATGCATCCTTTCTGACCACAATGGTATGAAAGTTGAAATCAACCACACAAAAAAATCTGGAAAGAACACAAATATATGGAAATTAAATAACATGTTACAAAACAATGAATGGGTCCACCAAGAAATAAAATAAGTAAAATAGTCCATGGAAGTAAATAAAATTGAAAAAACAATGGTTCAAAACCTTTGGGATGGAGCACAAGTGGTACTAAGAGGAAAGCTTATAACAAGACTTACCTCAAGAACTAAGAAATATCTTAAGTAAACAACCTAACATTGCATTTAAAAGAGATAGAAAATGAACAGCAAATAATACATAAAATCAGCAAAAGGAAGAAAATAAAGATTAGAACAGAAAAAAAATGAAATGGAAATTTAAAAAGCCAATACAACAGATCAATGCATGAGAAGATGATTATTTGAAAAAGTCAACAAAATTGATAAACCTCTAGCCAGACTTCTAAAGAAAAAAATTTAAAGGACTGAAATAAAGAAAAATACAATGAGAGAGGAGAAATAACAACTAACACCATAGAAATAAAACCCCATAGGAAAATATTATGAGAAACTAGATAACAACAAAATGGACAACCTAGAAGAAAAGGATAAATTCCTAAAATCATATAACCTACCAAAACTGAAACAGAAAAAAAATCGTAGACTGATTACCAGCAAAGAAATTGATTTGGTAATCAAAAACAAAAAAAAAATAATAATCCCCAAAAAACAAAGTCTCAGACCACACATCTTCACAGGTGATTTCTACCAAACATTTAAATAAGAGTTAACACCTATACTTCACAAAGTATTCTAAAAAATAGAAATGGAAGGAAAACCTCCAAACTGTTTCTATGAGGCTGGCATTATCTTGATACAAAAATCAGATAAAGGCAACACTACAAAAGAGAACTATAGGCCACTGTCCCTGATGAAAAAGATGCAACAATCCTGAACAAAATACTAACTAAATCCAATGATACATAAACTAATCATTCACCACATTCAGGTGTGATTTATTCCTGGATTTCAAGTGTGCAGTCAAATGGGGTTTATATCTGGATTGCACGTGTGCAGAAATCAATCAACATGATACATCCCATCGGTAACAGAAAAAATAAGAACCATATGACCATTTCAATAGAGGCAGAAAAAGCATTTGACAAAGTATAACAACCATTAACAATAAAAACCCTCAACTAAATAGGTTTAGAGGGAACATACCTCAACATAATAAAGGCCTTATATGAAAATTCCACAGCTAATAACATTCTTTTTTTTTAAGATTCTATTCATTTATTCATGAGAGACGAGAGAGAGAGAGAGAGAGAGAGAGAGAGAGAGAGAGAGAGTCAGAGACACAGGCAGAAGGAGAAGCAAGCTCCATGCAGGGAGCCGGATGTGGGACTTGATCCTGGGTCTCCAGGATCAGGCCCTGAGCTGAAGGTGGCACTAAACCGCTGAGCCATCAGGGCTGCTCAGTTAATATTATTCTTAATAGAGATTATCTGCAGGCTCTTCCTCTAAAGTCAGGAATAAGACAAGGATGACCATTTTTGCTACTTTATTCAACATAGTACTGAAAGTCCTAGCCGCAGCATCAGACAACAAAAAGAAATAAAAGATATCTATATTAGTAGAAGTAAAACATCCACTACTTGCAGATGACCTGATAGTATATATAGAAAACCCAAAGACTCCATGAAAAAAAATGAATTTATAAATGAATTCACTAAACTCAGTATACAAAATCAATATACAGAAATCTATTGGTTTCTATATATCAATAATGAAGCAGCAGAAAGAGAAATTAAGAAAACAATCTCATTTATAATTGCACCAAGAATAAGATACCTAGGGATAAAAATAACCAAAGAAGTAAAAGATCTATACTCTGAAAATTATAAAGCATTGATGAAAGAAATTCAAGAATGACTCAAAAAAATGGAAAGACACTTCTTTCTCATGGATTAGAAGAACAAGTATTGTTAAAATGCCTATACTCTCCAAAGAAATCTACAGGTTTAATGCAACACCTATCAAAATATGAACAGCTTTATTCACAGAACTGGAACAAACAATCCTACAATTTATAGGAGACCACAAAAGACCCAGAATAGCCAAAGCAATCTTCAAAAGAACAGTAAAGCTTGAGGCATCCCAATTCTGGACTTCAAGTTTATTACAAAGCTGTAGTAAATAAAATAGCATGGAACTGGCACAAAATAGACCATAGATCATTAGAACAGAATAGAAAATGCAGAAATAAGTCCAAAATTATATGTTCAATTAGTCTTTGAAAAAGGAGGAAATAATATCCAATGGGAAAAAGTCACTTCAACGAATGGTGTTGAGAAAACTGGAGAACAACATGCAAAACAATGAAACTGGACCACTTTCTTATATCACACGTAAAAATAAATTGAAGTGGATTAAAGACTTAAATGTGAGACCTGAACCCATAAAAATCCTAGAAAAAAGCACAGTCCATATCTTTTCTGACATTGTCCATACCAACTACTTTCTCAATAGGCCCCCTGAGGCAAAGTTATTAAAAACAAAAATAAACTATTGGGACTACATCAAAATAAAAAACTTCTGCATAGTGAAGGAAACAATAAAAAAACCTAAAAGACAACCTATGGAATGGGAGAAGATATTTGCAAGTAACATATGCAATAAATGGTTAGTATCCAAAAATATAAAGAACTGATAAAACTCAACATTGCAAAAATAATCCAATTAAAAAGTGAGCAGAAGACATGAACAGACATTTTTCTAAAGAAGACATACAGATGTCCAATAGCTTACAAAAAGATTCCCATCATCACTTATGATCAGGGCAATGCAAAACAAAACTACAATGAGATATCACCCCACATCTGTCAGAATAGCTAAAATCAATAACACAAGAAAGAACAAGTGTGGTGAGGATGTGGAGAAAAAAGAACCCTCCTGCACTGTTGGTGGGAATGCAAACTGATGCAGTCACAATGGAAAAGAGTATGGACTGTCCTCAAAAAGTTAAAACTAGAACTACTTGGGGTGCCTCAGTGTCTTAGTTGGTTAAGTGTCCAACTCTTGATTTCAACTCAGGTCATGATCTCAAGGTTGTGAGATTGAACCACATGTCTGGCTCCATGCTGGGTATAGAGCCTTCTTAAGAGTTTCTCTCTCTCTCTCTTCCTTTGCCCTTCCCCACAATCTCTAAAATAAAATAATAATAAAATAAAATAAAATAAAATAAAATAAAATAAAATAAAATAAAAATAGAACAACCTTATGATACAGCAGTTGCATGACTATTTGCCAAAAGAATACAAATACACGAATTCAATAGGATACATGCACATCTATGCTTAAAATAGCATTATATACAATAGCCAAGATATGGAAGCAGCCCAAGTGTCCTTTGATTAATGAATGGATAAATAAGTGGCATGCGCATGTGCACACACACACACACACACACCCAATGTAATATTACTCAGCCATGAAAAAAACTGCAATCTTGTCATTTACAATCACATGAATAGATCTAGAGAATATAATGGTAAGTGAAGTGATTCAAAGAAAGATAAATACCTTACAATTTCACTGTTTTTCTTTTTAGAGAGAGAAGGAGAAAGAGAGAGAGAAAGAGACAGACAGTGGGTAGAGGAGAGGAAGTGGGAAAGGGAAAGGGCATCTTAAGTAGGTTCAAAGACTAGCAAGAAGCCTGATGTGTGGCTCAATCTCACAACCCGGAGATCATGACCTGAGCTGAAGTCAAGAGTTGGTCAACTGACTGAGCCACCCAGGCACCTCATGATTTAACTCTTGTATGGAATTTATGGAAGAAAACAAATGAGCAAAGGGCAAAAAGAGAGAAAACCAAGAAACAGACTCTTAACTATGGAGAACAAACTGAAGGTTACCAGAGGACAAGTATGTGTGAGGGGGTTAAATAGATTATGGGGATAAAAGTGGATTGGTCATGATGAGTACAGGGTGAAGTATGGAAGTGTTGAATCACAATATTATACACTGGAACTAATATAATACTGTATGTTAACTGTAATTAAAACAAAAACTTATAAAAATTGGAAATACACCTATATTAATGGATTGCAAAATTAATATTGTCAAGATATTCATAGTACCCAAAGGAATCTGATTTAATGCAATCCCTATAAAAATTCCAAAGTCATTTTTCACAGAACTAGAACAAATAATCCTAAAATTTGTGTGAGCCCACAAAGGACCCTTAATAGCCAAAACAATCTTGAGAAAGATAAACAAAGCTGGAGGTATCACACTTGTTAATTTCAAGCCAAGCTACAAAGTTATAAAAATTGAAACAGTATGGTATTGGTATAAAGACAGAGACACAGATCAAGAGAACATAACTGAGAGCTCAGTATTAAACCCAGTACATAGACAATTAATTTGTGACTAAGGAGCCAAGAACATACAATAGAGAAAGGACATTTTCTTCAATAAATGACACAGGGAAAGCTGGACAACTAGATGCAAAAGAATGACATTAGACCACTAACTTACTCTGTACACAAAAGTTTACTCAAAGTGGATTAGATAATTGAATGTGATCCCTGACACTATGAAATACCTAAAGGAAAACAGGTGGTAAGCTCATTTACATTGGTTTTAGTGTTATTTTTTTTTTGGATTGGACTCCATATACAAGTGAAACAAAGGCAAAAATATGCAAATGGGAATACATCAAACTAAAAAGCTTCTGTGCAGTAAGAGAAATCATCATTAAAACAAAAAGCCAACATACTGAATGGGAGAAGATTTTTGCAAATTATTTATCTGACAAAGGGCTACTAACTACAATATATAAAGAATTCATTAAACTCAGCCACAATGATGAAAATAATTTAAAAACTGGCAGAGTATCTGACTAAATATTCTCCCAAAGAATACATACAGATAACCAACAGGTACTTGAAAAGATGTTCAGCATTACTAATTATTAGGAAAATGGAAATAAAAATTGCAATAAATTAGCATTTCACACCAGTTAGAATGATTCTTATCAAAAAAATATGAAATAACAATTATTGGAGAAGATATGGAGCAAAAGTGAATGCTCCTGCACTGTTGATGAGAATGTAAATGGTGCAGTAACTATAGAAGGATGGAATATGCATTATTCCTCAAAAATATAAAAAATAAAACTACCTTACAATTCAGCAATGGCAGTTATGGGTATTTAATTGAAGAATACAAAAATACTCATTTAACAGTACTCATCATCCAGGAAATATGAATCAAAACTACAATGAAATATCACCTCACATTTGTCAGAATGGCTAAAATAAACAACACAAGAAACAACAGATGTTGGTGAGGATGTGAAGAAAGGGGAGCCCTCTTACACTGTTGTGGGAATGCAAAGTGGTTTAGCCACTCTGGAAAACAATTTGGAGGTTCCTCAAAAAGTGGAAAGTAGAACTGTTCTTTGATCCAGCAATTGTACTACTAAGTATTTACCCCAAAACTACCAAAGTATTAATCCAAAAAGAGACATGCACGTGGATGTTTTTTTACATTTCTTTTTTAAAAATACTTTATCCATTTATTTGAGAGAGAGAGAGAGGAATAAAGAGAGGGAGAGAGAGAGAGAGAGAGTGTGGAGGGAGGAGCAGAGGGAGAGGGACAAGCAGACTCTGTGCTGAGAACAGAGCCCAACACAGGGCTCAATCCAATGACCCTGAGATTATGACCTGAGTGGAAACCAAGAGTCAGATGCTAAAGTGACTGAGACACTCAGGCACCCCCATGCAGATGTTTATAGCAGCATTATCTACAATAGCCAAATTATGGAAACAGCCCAAGTGTCCATAGACTGATGAATGGATAATGAAGTGATATATGGGATGCCTGGGTGGCTCAGCAGTTGACCATCTGCCTTTGGTTCAGGGCATGATCCCAAAGTCCCAGGATTGTGTCTCACATCAGACTTACTGCATGGCACCTGCTTCTTCTATGTCTCTGCCTCTCTGTGTGTGTGTGTGTGTGTGTGTGTGTGTGTGTGTGTCTCATGAATAAATAAATAAAATCTATAAAAAATAACGAAGTGATATATATACCATTTCCTTATCCATTCACATATATATATGAACACACACACACGTATGTATATATATATACACACTTTTAAAGAATGAAGAATATTTAGAGTGCCCCCTCCCCCAGTAAAGAAATGAGAGCCTAGATAAACTGACTTTCGCATGGTCGCACTGACATCCAATGGCAGAGATGGAACAAGAACTCAAGAATTCTCACTCTTAATCTAATATGATTTTCATTACACTGAAGTTCCTCTGCTATGACTAATTTAAAGAAATTCATCACAATTTATATTTTCCAATCTATGTTACCTTCAAATGGTCACTTTGCAATGCTGTATGCTTACCCTAGTGATGCTATGTTTTGAGAAATATTCTCATAATGTATTCTTTGTATTTATCTTTGAGGCAATTTTGAACTAGTCAAGAAAAAGAGAGAGAGAGGCAAACCATAAAGTGGACTTTCAACTATGAGAACAAACTGAGTGTTCCTGGAGAGGAGGTGGGCCAGGGGGATGGGATGCTTGAAATATGTGATGCGTATTAAGGAGGGCACTTATTGTGATGAGCACTGGGTGTTTTATGTAAGTGAGAATCACTGAATTCACTAATCACTGCCACTAATATTACATTGTATGTTAACATTGTATGTTAACTCACCAGAATTATAAAATAAAATAAAATAAAATATAAAACAAAACTTTGGAAAGGTAACAAAATGCTGATTCAAAAAGATATATGTATCCCTATGTTCATTGCAGCATTAGATACACTGGCCTATAATTGAAACAACATAAATGTTTGTTGATGAACAATTTACTAACATACAGAATAACACCCAGTGCCCGTCACCCATTCACTCCCACCCCCCGCCCTCCTCCCCTTCTACCACCCCTAGTTCGTTTCCCAGAGTTAGCAGTCTTTACGTTCTGTCTCCCTTTCTGATATTTCCCACACATTTCTTCTCCCTTCCCTTATTTTCCCTTTCACTATTATTTATATTCCCCAAATGAATGAGAACATATAATGTTTGTCCTTCTCCGACTGACTTACTGATGAACAGATAGAGAATATGTGTATGTATACACACACACACTGGATTACTACTCAGCCATAAAAAAAGCATGAAATCTTGCTATTTGCAACAACATAAAATCAAATAAAGAATCTTTATCAGCAAATGCAAATCTTTGTAACTTTCCATAATAAAACCATTAATATTTAGCAATATTTCAAAAGGTGGAACATATATTTATATTTTATATCTTTCTATAACATTTTGACATGAGTAATAGCTTTGTTTTCTCTTTATTATGTTAAATAGCATAACTTTCTTAGTTTAGATTGATATAAATCTGCAGGTGTCTTTATCAGTTATAGGTTGAAGCATATGTACAAAATCTTTTAAGTATCCACACTGTGATGACCTAAAACTCTGACATTCAAAAAAACTTATTTATTTTTCTGGCCTTATCACTTATACTCTTCTAAATGCTCTAGGCTTCCATTATGTCAGGGTATCCTTGAATACATCATGTACTTTGCTCTGACATCTCTGACTTTTAATTTAACCTACACTTCTTTATTTTCCAAGTTTTTGAATAATCCAGTTTCACATAATTTTTGCACAAGTGTTATATTCAAATATATTTGAATATGAATATAGCACAAGTGTTATAGTATGTGTTTTAAAGTCTTTTCAAGTTATAAAATTCAAAAACATTTAATAATTTCTACCTAATGTTTTAATCATTGATATGAGCTACATCAAAGCATTTGGGGATTACAAAAGACACTTTTTAAAAGAACATTTCCTTTTATTAGAATTACATCTGATTTTTTTTATAGAATTGTCTCTCTTCCCTCAACAGTAAAATTTGTTCTTATGTATTATCATTTGCTAATGGATAAAACAAGTGCTCTGAATGGCATCCCAGTGAACTGATTAGGATTTCCTTCATGGTTTCTCCTGAAATATTTACAATATATTCATTTAAGTATTTGGGAATCAAATTGAAGAAACTTTCAGGAACAATCAAAAAGAAAATACATCTTCAGAGAAACCGGGGTCTCACAAGTTCATTGTCCATTTCGCATTTTTTAAAAAAGTCCAATTGTAAATTTATGATTTTCATTTGCAGCCTTGAACTAAGGCAGAATACACAACTCAAAATAGTCACTGCTTTTTAAAAAAAATAACTCTCCAAAGTATACATTTAAGCAGCCACATTGTATTACCATCAAAGGAAGTACAAATAAAATCAAGTCAGATTAAAAAAATATCCCCTTCCATTCAAATACACAACAAGATGGAGTAGAGCACACTTTGTGGCAATGTGGTACTCTTTTTACTTTCTCTACCACAGCCTGCTGCCTTCCTATAGGAGGAAATGACGAGTCCCTCCCCCACCATAGCAAGGGGAATCACCAAGTACCTTAATGTGTGTTGAATGGTCCCTGGTCTTTAAAACTTGAAGTTGAAAAAAAGATCATACTTTTTCTAATTAAATTTACCTGTTGATTTTATCACTTTTATTTCTGACATAGGCCAATTTCTTACCTCTCTATGTTATGAACTACTCAAAAAGATGGACTTCTGGATACCTGTAAGCCTAGGAAATAAGTTTAGCCTACGGGAAGTTTAGGAGTAATTTAGTCACGAGCTTGGTATTTTCTTATTTTAAATTCCTTCCCCTTAAGTGAATCTTGCAAAAGGTTAAAAGAGAAGCCATTTCTTTTTTTAAATATTTTTATTTAGTTATTCATGAGAGAGAGAGAGAGGGAGGGGCAGAGACACAGGCAGAGGAAAAAGCAGGCTACATGCAGGGACCCTGATGAGGGATTCAACCCCGGGACTCCAGGATCAGGCCCTGGGCCAAAGGCAGGCATTAAACCGCTGAGCCACCCAGGGATCCCCAAAAGAGGCCATTTCTAAACCAAAAAATTTGTGTGTGTGTGTGTTTCGTGGTATCATTTTTTTAAATAATAAATTTATTTTTTATTCGTGTTCAATTTGCCAACATACAGAATAACACCCAGTGCTCATCCTGTCAAGTGCCCCCCTCAGTGCCCGTCACCCATTCACCCCCACCCCCTCCGCCCTCCTTCCCTTCCACCACCCCTAGTTCGTTTCCCAGAGTTAGGAGTCTTCATGTTCTGTCTCCCTTTCTGATATTTCCTACCCATTTTTTCTCCCTTCCCTTCTATTCCTTTTCACTATTATTTATATTCCCCAAATAAATGAGACCATATAATGTTTGTCCTTCGATTGACTTATTTCACTCAGCATAATACCCTCCAGTTCCATCCACGTTGAAGCAAATGGTGGGTATTTGTCATTTCTAATGGCTGAGTAACAAAGTAAAAAGTATTTTTTTTTCTCAACGAAGAGCATTATTTCCAATATTTAGTTGTTTTTAATGGTTATATTTCTGAAATGAAATGTAAGTACCCACCCCTTGAAATGCATTTAGAGTTCATTGTATTTACCCCTTTTCTTTGTACATTTTAACAAGTGTTAGCAAATTACAATTTAGCTTTAAGAGATGGCCATGGCTTGAGTTCAGATGGACCGTCTGTACTTACCAACATAAATATATGTCATGTACAAAGTGATTGGAATAATAACTCTAACAGTTTGATATTCCATTGCTTTTTATCAGCAGTTCACATCAGTGACAGAGTAATTGCAAATATGTGAAGTCTGATTATTTTTATCAGGATGATCTTCAAATGGTTATATGCTTCCATCATTTGTTATGTTAATGGTACTATCTCTCTCTCTCTCTCTCTCTCTCTCTCTCTCTCTCTCTCTCTCTCTCTCCCTATGTACCTATCATCCAACTATCCATACACGAATCACTTAGACAAGGCTTCATACATGAGATAAGAGGAATATTAAAACAAACTGCTAACAATTCTAAATTTATCTAAAACCAAGACCCTTCTCTTTCACTGTCCTTTCCAATATTGGGAACATCACTGATATCATTAATAATTCAAGGGTTCAAATTTAAAGTCTTCTTTAATCCTTCCCCCCCCCAAGACTTTTCTTCTCAGCCTTCTTTTTTTAAAGATTTTATTTATTTATTCATGAGAGACACACACAGAGAGAGGCAGAGACACAGGCAGGAGAAGGAGGCTCCATGCAGGGAGCCCGACGTGGGACTCAATCAGTGTCTCCAGGATCATACCCTGGGTGGAAGGCAGCGCTAAACTGCCACCAGGCTGCCCTCTTCTCAGTCTCCTTATATAGACTGCTACTGGGTTCATTTGATCTTCCTCATAACATTGTTCTGATCAGCCTTATTTTTGCCTTAGCCCTGGCTCTATCTGACTTATTACTCTCATAACCTTTCTAACTATTCCATAAACATAGTCTACATACCACACCAAGGTATTCATCTGTAGGAAAATCCTTTGCCTGGGAGGATGAATAGTACTCTCTATTTGGAACCTCTGCATTTGTGGAAAATTACCCAAGAAACTCAAACACAACACACACAACACACACACAACACACACACACACACACACACACACACATATTACCATTCTGGACTCCATCAATGCATTGAAAATTTAGAATACGGAACATCTCACAGTGCTACTAAATAAAAAAAAAACTTATCAAAAAGTAAGCATCCAACTGAGTTTGCTTTTCCTACCATTTGAAGGTAATATAGATTTGAAAATATATATTGTGATGCATTTCTTTAAATTAGTCATAGCAGAGGAACTTCGGTGTAATGAAAATCATATTAGGTTAAGAGTGATAATTCTTGAGTTCCTGTTCCATCTCTGCCATTGGATGTCAGTGCGACTATGGGAAAGTCAATTTATCTAGGCTCTCATTTCCTTGCTGGGGGGGCACTCTAAATACTCTTGATTTTTAGTTTTTACTTGACGTCCAGATAGTTATCCAGTGCAATGCTAGTTTCAACTGTACAAAATATAGTGATTCAACACTTCCATATAGCACCCAGTGCTCATCACAAGTGCACTCCTCAATTCCCATCATCTATTGAACCAATGCCCCAACTCCCACTCCCCTCCAGTAATCATTCGTTTTTTTCTGCATAGTTACCAGTCTGTTTCTTGATTTGCTTCTCTCTCTTTTTTTTACTCTTTGCTCCTTTGTTTGGTTTTCTACTTCCATATATGAGTGAAACAACATGGCATTTGTCTTTCTCTGACTGACTGAATTCACTTAGCATAACACTCTCTAACTCTATCCATGTCATTGCAAATAACAAAATTTCATCCTTTTTTATGGCTGAGTAATATTTCAGTGTGTGTGTGTGTGTGTGTGTGTGTGTGTAAGACTTCTTTATCCATTCATCAGTTTATGGACACTTTATCCATTCATCAGCTGTTTCCATAATTTGGCTATTGTAGTTAATGCTGCTATAAACATCTGCATGGGGGTGCCTGAGTGTTTCAGTCACTTTAGCATCTGACTCTTGGTTTCCACTCAGGTCATAATCTCAGGGTCATTGGATTGAGCCCTGTGTTGGGCTCTGTTCTCAGCACAGAGTCTGCTTGTCCCTCTCCCTCTGCTCCTCCCTCCACACTCTCTCTCTCTCTCTCTCTCTCTCCCTCTCTTTATTCCTCTCTCTCTCTCTCAAATAAATGGATAAGTAAAGTAGTTTTAAAAAATAAATATAGGGATCCCTGGGTGGCGCAGCGGTTTGGCGCCTGCCTTTGGCCCAGGGCGCGATCCTGGAGACCCGGGATCGAATCCCATGTCGGGCTCCTGGTGCATGGAGCCTGCTTCTCCCTCTGCCTGTGTCTCTGCGCCTCTCCCTCTCTCTCTCTGTGTAACTGTCATAAATAAATAAAAATTAAAAAAAAAAATGTTTAAAAAAAAAAATAAATAAATAAATAAATATAAAAAAATCCAGGTGCATGTCTCTCTTTGGATTAATATTTTAGTAGTTTTGGGGTAAATACTTAGTAGAGCAATTGCTGGATCAAAGAATAGTTCTACTTTCCACTGTTTGAGGAACCTCCAAATTGATTGCCAGAGTGGCTAAACCACTTTGCATTCCCACCAATAGTGTGAGAGGGTTCCTTTTCTCCTCATCCTTGTCAAATCTATGTCTTGTGTTGTTGATTTTAGCCATTCTGACAGATATAAGGTGATATCTCATTGTAATTTAGATCTCCATTTTCCTGATTATCAGTAATATTGAGCATATTTTCATGTGTATGTTGATCATCTGTATGTCTTTATTGGAAAAATGACTATTCATGTCATCTGCCCATTTTTAACTAGGTTTATTGGGGTTTGGGGGTGTTTTTTGGTTAGTTCCTTATAGATTTTGGATACTACATCTTTAACAGATATGTCCTTTACAAAGATCTCCCATTCCAAAGGTTACCTTTTAGATTTCTTGATTGTTTACTTAGCTGTGCAGATTTTTATCTTGAAGCCCCTGTAGTTTATTTTTCCTTTTGTTTCCCTTGCCTCAGGAGACCTAGTTAGTAACAAGGTGCCAAAAACGAAGCGGTTGCTGCCTGTGTTCTCCTCTAGGATTTTTTTTAAATTTTTTTTTAAATTTATTTATGATAGTCACAGAGAGAGAGAGAGAGAGGCAGAGACACAGGCAGAGGGAGAAGCAGGCTCCATGCACCGGGAGCCTGATGTGGGATTCGATCCCGGGTCTTCAGGATCGTGCCCTGGGCCAAAGGCAGGCGCCAAACCGTTGCGCCACCCAGGGATCCCCCTCCTCTAGGATTTTGATCATTTCCTGTCTCACACTTAAGTCTTTCATCCATTTTGAATTTATTTTTGTGTATGTGTAAGAATACAATCTAGTTTCATTTTTTTTTTGCATGCTGCTGTCCATTTTTCCCAACACCATTTGCAGAAGAGACTCTCTTTTTTTCCATTGGATATTATTTTCTCCTTTTCAAAGATAAACTGACCGTATACTTTTGGATTTATTTCTGGATTTTCTATTTGTTCCATTGATCTATGCATTTGTTTTTGTGCCAGTACCATACTGTCTTGATCACTACAACTTTGTAATATAACTTGAAGTCTGGAATTGTAATGCCTCCAGCTTTGCTTTTCTTTTTCAAGTTTGCTCTGGGCATTGGGGGTCTTTTGTGCTTCCATACAAACTTTAGGATTGTTTACCCTAGGTCTGTGAGAAATGCTGGTGGTATTTTGATAGGGATTGCATTGTATTTTTTAAGATTTTAATTTATTTATTTGAGAGAGAGAGAGAATGAATGGTGGGGAAGGGAAGAGGGAATGAGAGTAGCAGACTCCCCACTGAGCAAGGAGCCCATTGTGAAGCTGAATCCCAGGACTTTGAAATCATGACCTGAGCTGAAGGCAGACACTTAATTGACTGAGCCACCCAGATGTCCGACAGGAATTGCTTTAAATGTGTAGATTTCTTTGGGTAGTATTGACATTTTAACAATATTTGCTTTACAATTCATAAACATGAAATATCTATCTATTTCTTTGGTCATCTTCATTTTCTTTCATTAGTATTTTATAGTTTTCAACGTACAGGTCTTTCATGTCTTTGCTTAGGTTTATTCCTAGGTGTCTTATTAATTTTGTTGCACTTATAAATGAGATTGATTCTGGAATTTCTCTTTCTGCTGTTTTATTATTGGTGTATAGAAATGCAAGGGTTCTGTATATTGATTTTATATCCTGTGATTTTACTGAATTTGTTTATCATATCTAGTAGTTTTTAGTGGAGACTTTCAGGTTTTCTATATACAGTATCATGGCATCTGCCAAAAGTTAAAGTTTTACTTCTTCCTTTCTGATTTGGATGCCTTTTCTTTCTTTTTGTTGTCTGACTCCTGTGCCTAGAACTTCCAGTCTATGTTGAATAAAATCATGTGAGTGTCCATTCTTGCCTTGTTCCTGACCACAGAGGAAAAGCTCTCCATTCTTTATCATTTTGCTTGACATTAGTTGTAGGTTTTTCATATAAGGCCTTTATTATTTTAAGGTATTTTCTATCTACATCTACTTTGTTGAGGATTTTTATCATGAATAGATGTTATAGTTTGTCAGATGTTTTTTCTGCATCTATTGAAATTATTGCATGGTTGTTATATTTCTTTAATTAATGTGATGCATCATGTTACTTTATTTGTGAATATTGAACAATCTTTGCATACCAGAAATAAGTCCCACTTGATCATGATGAAGGGTCTCTTTAATGTACTGCTAGATTTGGTTTGCTCTTATTTTATTTTATTTTATTTTTTTATTTATTTTGTATTTATTTATGATAGTCACACACAGAGAGAGAGAGAGGCAGAGACATAAGCAGAAGGAGAAGCAGGCTCCATGCACCGGGATGCCCGACGTGGGATTCGATCCCGGGTCTCCAGGATCACGCCCTGGGCCAAAGGCAGGCGCTAAACCGCTGCGCCACCCAGGGATCCCTGCTCTTATTTTATTGAGGACTTTTGTGTTTTTATTCATCAGAGATATTGGACCTTTTTTTAGTGGAGTCTTTATCTAGTTTTGGTATCAGGGTAATGCTGGAGACCTAGAATGAATTTGAAAGTGTCTCTTCCATTTCTGTTTCTTTGGAATATTTTGAGGAGAAAAGTATTAACTCTTCTCTAAATGTTTGGTAGAATTCACCTGTGAACACATATGGTCATGGACTTTTGTTTTTTGGGAGATCTCTTTTTATTAATGATTCAATTTCTTTGGTGGTTATTGGTCTGTACAAGTTTTCTCTTTCTTCCTGTTACATTTTTTGGTAGTTTATATCTTTTTAGGAATTATTTCTTCCAGGTTGTCTAATTGTTGGTATATAGTTTTTCATTATATTCTCCTTTAAGTATGTTTCTCTGGGATTGGTTGTTATTTTTCACTTGTAATTATTGTTATTTGGGTCCTTTCTCTTATTTGATAAACCTGGCTAGAGTTTCATCAATTTTATTTTTTTTAAATAAATAGCTTCTGTTTTCATTCATCTGTTCTATTGGTCTTTTTTTTTTTTTTAGCTTCTCTATCATTTATTTCTGCCCTAATCTTTATTATTTCCCTCCTTCTGCTATCTGTAGGCTTCATTGTTGTTCTTTTTCTAGCTCCTTAAGGTGAAGGTTAGGTTTTTTATTTGAGATTTTTATTGCTTCTTGAGATAGACCTGTATTTCTATATACTTCCCTTTTAGGATCACTTTTGTTTGGATCCTAAATGGTTTTGGATTCCAATGGTTTTGGGCATTCTGTTTTCTTTTTCACTTATTTCTGTGTATTTTTTACTTCTTCTTTTATCTCCTGGCTGTCCCATTCATTGTTTAATGGCATGTTATTTAAGCTCCATGCATTTGTGGTCTTTACAGATTTTTCTTGTAGTTAAGTTCTAGTTTCATAGCATTGTGTTCTGAAAAGGCGTATGGTATGATTTCAATCTTCTTGTATTTGTCAAGGCCTGTTTTGTGGCCTAATGTGTGATTTATTCTGGAGAATGTTCCACGTGGACTTACAAAGAATGTGTATTCTGCTGTTTCAGGATGAAATGCTCTGAATATATTTGTTAAGTCCATCTGTTCCAGTTTGTCATCCAAAGTTATTGTTTTCTAGTTGATTTTCTGTTTAGAATATTTGTCCATTGATGTAAGTGAGGTTTTAAAATCCTCTGCTGTCATTATATTATTACCAATTAGTTCTTATATGTTTTTGTTATTTTAAATTTTTATTTATTTATTCATGAGAGACACACACACACAGAGAGGAAGAGACACAGGCAGAGGGAGAAGCAGGCTCCATGCAGGGAGCCTGACGTGGGACTAGATCCCAGGACTCCAGGATCACGCCCTGGGCCAAAGGTGGCGCTAAACCACTGAGCCACCTGGACTGCCCTTAATTGGTATTTTTTGAATAGAGAGTGGACGTGAGTATGGGGGGAGGGAAGAGGGAGACTGATAGTCCTAAACAGGCTTAACACTCAGTATGGAGCCCAATGTGGACTTCATCTCACAACCCTGATATCATGACCTGAACTGCACATCAAGTATCAGATGCTTAACCAACTGAGACACCCAGGCACCGTTTGTTATTAATTGTTTTTTATATGTGAGTGCTCTCATGTTAATGTATAAATATTTACAATTGTTACATCCTCTATTTGGATTTTGCCCTTTGTTATTATATAGTGCCTTTATTTGTCTCATGTAACATTCCTTGTTTTAAAGTCTAGTTTGTTTACAATAAGTATTACTGCTCAGGTTTTCTTTTGACATCCATGTGCATGATAAATGTAGGTGTTTTTAGGTCTAAAAATAGTCTCTTTTAAGCAACATATAGATTGTTGTTTCTTTTTAATACATAATAACATCCCATGCCTTTTGATTGGAGAATTTAGTCCATTTATATTTAAAATAATTATTGATAGATATGTATTTATTGCAACTTTCTTACTTGCTTGTCATTGTTTCTGGAGATTTTCTCTGATCTTTTCTTGTCTTTGTCCCTTTTAGTCTCTTCTTGGCACTAAAAACATCTCTGTTAATATTTCTCACAGGGCTTGTCCAATGGTCATGAATTACTTTAGTTTTTGTTTTTCTGGGAAACTCTTCAGTCTATTTCTATTCTGAATGATAGCCTTGCTGGATAGAATATTTTTGCTTCAGATATATCCCATTCAGCAATTTGTCACATAATGTCACTCCTTTCTGGCTTGTCAAGTTTGTGTTGAGAAACCTTCAGCTAGACTTAATGGTTTTTCTCTGTACATTAGGGACTGGTTTTGTTTTGCTACTTTTAAGATTTTTTTCTTTATCATTATATTTTGGAAATTAAATCACACTATACCTTGGTGTTGACCTGCCTTTGTTAATTTTGATAGTTCTCTGTGCCTTCTTGATCTCGATGTATGTTTCCTTCTGCAGATTAAGGAACTTTTCAACTATCATTTTTTGAAATACATGTTCTGATGCTTTTTCCCACTCTTCTTTTAGCACTTCTATAAAATGAAATTTTGATGTACTATGTTTGATGGACTCATTGAGTCCCCTAAATCTACTCTTGTGTTGCATTATTCTTGTTTCTCTCTTTGTTCAAATTGATTACTTTCCATTACTTTGTCTTCCAGGTTATGAATCCATTCCTCTCTTTGCTATTCATTGCATCAAGCCTGTTCCTGATCTTGTTTATCACACTCTTCATCTCTGAAACCTTTTAAATTCCTTTATCTCTGTGGTAAGGGTCTCACTGATGTTTTCTATTCTATCCTCAAGCCCACTGAGTAGCCCCATTATTGTTGCTTTAAATTCTCTATCAGGGATCTTACATATATCTCTTTTGCTTATATCTCTGGCAATGGTTTTATTCTGTTCTTTCATTTGGGATAAATTCTTCCATCTTTACATTTTGTCTAAGTCTCTGCCTTCTTATCTGTGTTAGAAAGGCAAATTATGTTTCCTACTCCTGAAAGTAATGGCCTTATGAACCCAAGGTCATGTAGTGCCCATATCCTGGTGCTTCAGAGTGTGTCACTAGTGTGTGCTGCATGGACTCTATTTTTTTTTTGTCTGCTCCATCTTTCAGGCCAGTCATCTGCAGAAGCTCTCCTTTCCTCCTGTGGGCAGTGTTTCATACTTGGCCTGAATGTAGTGTGTTTTAACTAGGTGAGCTCTGGTTTGCTTGTGAAATGAGACCTGTCACTTTCTCCTCCAGAACTGAGTCTCTGTAGAACTCTCTGGTTGGAAGACATGGTGTGTGTAGGGGGTTGTGCTGGTCTTCTGGGTGAGGGGCCTGCTATGGTGGGAATGTCAAGAGTTATTGAGAAGAGCACTCTTGCCAGATCATAGAGTTTTGGGTTTATTGGATTTAAGTTAGGCAGACAGCATGGGTGCTGTGGTGCTTCCTGAAGGTGGCTCTGTGTTTATGCTGAGTGCTGGGTGAGGGAAATGTTGTTGTCCTTTGTTCCCAGTGAAGTGTGTCTATGAATGAAGCCTCTCAGGGACAAACTCTGGGAAGAGTGAATCATCTTCCCATTTTGTGCCCTAGGCAGTCTTAAGATTGCTGCTTCCACACTGTCTGCCTCTGCATTGTTTCCCTGCCTTCTCTTCAGGGTCTGATCTGACTAGCATCAGCCAACCCTACTGACCATTACTCCAGTCTATAAGCTGGGTTGGTTACAAGAATTGATGGAAGTCAGCCTCTCATTTTACAAGCCAATGCCTTTTGGCAGAAGTTTATCTGCATTCTCCTGTATGCTCCTCTCTCTTATCCTCTGTGCCTGTGGTTCCCTTTTCTGTAGCACTTGCAATCCATTTCTCCTCTAAATCATGTCCGCATGCTTCCTAACTTCTTCAGTGTGGTCTCCTCTCCCTTTAGTTGTGGAGTTTGTTCTGTCAGTCTTCAGATGTATTTCTGAGGTATTAAAATGATTTGATAGTTATATAATTGGGTTCATAGAATGAGGCAAGACAAGGGTCCTCCTACTCTGCTGGCATCTTCTTCTCTACCTCCTCATTATTCTTTGAAATGGGTAGATTAAACTAACTTTTATGGGCAATTTTAGCTCTAATACTGCATCATTTTACTTCTGGGTTTTAAATAGCCCTGGTATTTAATGACATATTTCGTGCGGATGCATATATAATTATTGCATAATATACAAATATTTCATAAATAATGAGGCATCATTTATGGTTGATAAGAGCATGGGACTCTGGAACCAGTCTGCCAAAAGGGAGGTGTCTGGAAAAATGGTTAAAATAGATAAAGACAATTAAGAGGTAGAAAATTCCAGTTATAAAAACGTACACCATAAGTAATATAGTCCATAATACTGTAATAACATTATATTGGGACAGATGGTGACTACAATTATCATGGTGAGCATTGGGTAATATATAGAATTACTGAATCAGTATGCTACACATCTGAAACTAACATAGCACTGTATGTTCATTACACATCAATAAAAAAATCAGACTCTGCCTCTGACTAGCTGTGTGATTTGGGGCAAGTTACCTGAACATTTCTGTGTCTCAATTGCCTCATCTGTAAAAAGTGATAATAGTGCCTACCTCTATGAGTATTGAATGAGTTAATATTTCTGTAAGTGATATATAAATATGTTCTTAAAAATGAACAAATTCTGGGGTGCTCTAATGAATGCAAACTCATGTCTTTTAATCATTAAAAGAAATTACATATTTTTTCATGCATATATTTTTATTACTAAAAACTTCTATTGTTTGTTTTGCTTTTTGTTTTTGTTTTTGGCTAATAGTAATAGTTATGTATTTCCTTTTCTCTCTCAAGCCTGAGGTTGTATTATGATTAGAGACATCTGTGGCTATTAATAAATAAAAATGCACTTGAATTTCCCCAGTTAACTTGACTTTTATATCATAACATGAACTCAGGATCAACCAGCACTTTCATTTCTTAATACCTCCAATGGAGGTATAGTTCTTTACTTGAGGCAAAAGATAATTATTTTTTGACAAAGGAAGTATGCTATTTAGGCTACCCCACTTATTAATTACTAATTTATGAGTGTTGAAAATATAATGTGCTTCAACAGGCACCTAATTATTTTTATTCTTGTTTCACTGAGCTCTCCATCTATACTCATCCTGATTATGTCAGGGAAAAAGTTTCAAGTAGTCTTGTACAGAGGTTCTTTCCACTTTTACAAGAAAGTGCAACTAGAAAGAAAAGATAGAATGATTTCAATTTTGCTTCCAGATAGCCATAAATCCATACACTAAAAAGTTAAACGTGCACGTATTCACAAACAGGGATTATGAACACTCTAAGGAGTTGTGTTAGTTATTAAAACTCTGAACTCCTGGGTAATTGAATGTGACCATGTTTAGGGTCTTTTTCTCTCCATGTTTAAGTTATCTGTGCAGTCATTTTGCTCCTGATTCTTTTGAAGTATAATTAGCATTCAGTGTTATATTAGTTTTAGGTATGAAATATAATGATTCAATAACTGTACACATTACTTAGTGCTCATCAAAGTAAGTGTTTTCTCAATCCCCTTTATCTATTTCACCCATTCCCCAATCCACCTTCCTTCTTGCAACACCAGTTTGTTCTCTGTATTTAATAATTTGGTTTTTTTTTTGTTTGTAGTTTTTGTTTGTTTTGTTTCTTTTTAATTTTTTAGAAGGAGAGAGAGAAAGAGAGAGAGAGAGTTCAGAAGGAGAGAGAGAGAGAATCTTAAGCCGGCTCCACCCCCAGCACAGAGCTGGATTTAGGGCTCAGTCTCACAACTCTGAGATCATGACCTGACCCAAAATCAAGAGTTGGATGCTTGACTGGCTGAGCCACCCAGATGTTCCTGTTTCTTTTGTGTCTTAAATTTCACATGTGAGTGAAATCACATGGTATTTGTCTTTCTCTGACTGACTGATTTCACTTAGTATAATACTCTCTAGGTCCATCCATGTTGTTGCAAATGGCAAGATTTCATTCTTCTTATGGCTGAGTAATATTCCATTAGATAGATAGATAGATAGATAGATAGATAGATAGATAGATGATAGATATCACTTCTTTATCCATCCATCTATCGCTGGACACTTGGGTTGCTTCCATAATTTACCTGTTGTACATTTAAGTATTTGGATAACACCAAAATAAACAGCTTTTGCACAGCAAAGGAAGCTGTCAAAAAAAGGCCATCTACTGAATGAAAGAAAATAATGCAAATGATGTATCCAATATTTCATTAATATCTAAAATATATAAAAAATACATACAACTCAACAGCAAAAACCTATAATAACCTTATCAAAAAATGGACAGAGGATCTAAATAGACATTTTTTTTCCCAAGGAAGACATACAAGTGGCCAACAGATACATGAAAAGATAACATCACTAATAATCAGGAAAATGTAAATTAAAATCACAATGAGATATTTCTGGCTGATATTTTTTAATGAGCTTAAGTATTAGACATGTCCTCTTACAATGGTTAGATATCTAGGCTGGCGCTTCAATAATACCTTTCTTATAAGAATAAACATCTAGAAAAATGAGCCAAAAATAAAAAATCAACACTCCCCTCTCTCCAAAATCTGCATCTTCCAAATCTGTTCTTAACCTAAGATTCAATGACTTTTAAGTTTACCAATCAATAAATAGCTCTTTCCTATTATTCATGTGATTCACTTACAACTATCCTATTATTCCTTCTCAGTAAATAGCATCCCCTTCCTCAGTGCACACATATTACTCTTTATAACTAGAATGGACAATATGTGCTGAGTGATACTTATGTATTTTTGTTTGCTTAATAGATAAAGTCAGGGACAGTATGGCTCATTTCCCTTTTGCCTCAGTTTCCAATATGACTCAACAAGACAATATTTGAAAGAATATCTCATTCTACAAAATACTCCAGAAACAGTAGCTTTTCATGTTCCATAAGATACATTCTTTGACTGCAAGAATCTGATTATTTTCTGGTAATCTAAAAATGAACCAGCAAATGTAGGACAGGTGACTAGTGAAGGCTCTCAGGCCAGTGCTCACAATGAAAAAGCACTCTGTTAGGGATGATGTCAAAATGGAATCAAGACTATTTGAGTACCTACCCTTTTCTCCAATGCTGGTGGAGTTCCTTAATCAGAGCAATAGGGTCTTCTGAAGAAGCCATGAGGAATCTTGCTGGTTTAATTCATTTATGCTTGAAAAAAATAGAAAAACAGTGATCAAGTGAAGAAGATTCTCATAGAGGGCTGGGATATTTCAGTAGATGGATGCTGATACCCCAAAAATGGATTACCATGGGCAAAAATAGTATGGAGCGAGTTATACTTAGCTGCTGGTGGTAGTAAAGTTGAGTGGGCATCCCTTTACCATCTGACATATTTTTTTGACTTAGTCTTTGGAAAGGGTGAGCAATGATAGGAATTTCAGTGGCAGGATTCACATGTCACTCCTTGGTCACAAGGAACTCTTAACTATGATTAACTAGCCTAGAAAAATCCCATAGCTTGTAGTCAAACACAAAACAGTTGGAGGGTAGAAACTGATTTTTCTCACATGGGAATCTTTTCTGAATTCTTATAACCACAACTGCTTCATTGATTAATGTATACACACGGAGAGAGATCTAAATGGACACTGGCTCAGCTGATGCTGAGAGAGATTAACTTCTACAAAAAAACTGCCTCGCAGGTACCATTGCAATGCTTGCAGATGGCTTCTTATGTGGGGTAGTTTAGATGCACCAAAAAACATACTCCACTCCTTTCTGTTCCATGTTGTGCAATGATATCTTGCCTGGGGTTGCCACTTTCCCTGAAATATCCCATTATAGATTCAATTCTTTAACTCACTTGGTCTCCAAGAATTCCTTTTTTTTAATGGCTTGTATTCTGAGAGAGAGAGAGAGAGAGAGAGAGAGAGAGAGAGAGAGAGAGAGAGAATGTGTGAATGGGGGAGGGACGGGGAGAGAGAGAGTCTTAAGCACGCTCCACACCCAACACGGAGCCCCATGTGGGGCTCAATCTCACTACCCTGATATCATGACCTGAGCTAAAATCTAAAGTCAGATGCTTAACTGACTGAGCCACCCAGGTGACTCTACAAGTATTTCTTAATAAATGAAAATACTACAAGGAGGATTTTAACATTAACCTATAAACTGTAGTCAATCAGATATGTTAGTTTTCACCTTAGAGACTGAACAGGATGAAATATACAAATAGAGATGCATTTTACTTTGTAGAAAAGGGAAGTAATGGAACAAAGATGGGGACAGTCTTAGGTGGTGCAATGTATTAGGATTACTAGAGAAGCCAGATTATATCATAAGTGTTGTCAGAGAATTCTACAAAAGGGAGGAGTAGACAGGAAAGATAGAAGGCAGACAGCCAACATAATAGCTTCTACTAAACAAATTTGTGTCAAACTAGTTCTTTTAAGAGTCTTTTCTCATCAAGAGTGCAATCTCCTTGGGGAGAGGCTTCCTTTCGAGGAAACTAGAATTTGAATACCAGCTTCATTTTGGAGCTGTTGAACCACTTGTTTTCTGCTCTCCTCCCTGCCCTGCTTCATTTTCATCCTTTTTTACAATAAGTACAATAATGTATACCCCTGGGGTGTGTTGTTAAGATTACGTAAGATATCCCAAGTAAAAGGCAGTAGGACAGTGCTTTGCACATAATAGATCTCAATACCTGTCATTTTCTTTTTTATTCTGGCCTCTAACATATATTAAATAAGATGTTTACATCTTATTTACAAAGGGTACAAAGGGACTTTTCATAAATGCTTAAAAAGACTTGGTGAAGGAAAAAAATAGTGGTGACAATAAAATATACTAGAGTAACCAAAAGGCAATCCATATTAGTATTTCAAAAGGGCTAGGAAAGAAAGCCCAGACAGAAAATTACAAATTAACAGAGTTATGATCCTTATTGGTACTTTTTAATGTGTGAAGGCATAGTCAGAACTATCCAAATACTACCCAAGTGGGCTAGATATATGAGGACAAACTAGAGCAATTGTTCATAAGGACATAATTCAGTGACTGAGAAGAGTTACAGATTAATCATAAACATCACCAGGTAAATCCAGCTAGAGAGAAGCAGATCTTATTGAAATGGTGAATATTTTCAGGGACTTTTTTTCAAGTCTATGTTAATTATATTTCATGGACAAGAGTCATGTAAAATATAAAAACTGGTTTTAGTTTGGGGTTTACTTCATCAAGTACTTTTAGAGAAGTCATATACTCCCAAAGTATTTCACATTATTTGCTGGCTTTTTCAACTCCCAAGACTGGCCACATAAGCTGAGAGAAAGCAGAGTATGGGGGGAAAGCACAGGTGAGAGAACTAGGACACCTGCCTTCTAGTTTTCACCTTATCACTAACTGGTGGTATGACTTTGAGAAAATTACTTCTATTTCTAGGCTTCAATATTTCATCTGTAAAATGTAATAGTTGGACTATATTATCCCTAAGGTTTCGTTGAGTTCTAACAGTCTAAGTCTAGTACAAAGTTTGATTTAGTTAGCATAGGAAGATATTATAGTATGTGGATCCTAAGCTCACCTCGTCCCATGGGTATACCTCGTCACACCAGTGCAACTAATCCAGGAAACAACACAAAGACTGACAGAACAGACTCTGCAGTTAATCCCAGGGAAAAGCCTGCATCAAAAATGGCAGTAGGAGCAGGGATGTGATTGCAAACCAAACTCATGGCCAGACTAACCACAAATGGAAGGGAGAGAACAAGCATGGAAAAGAAAATGAATAAACCCCACACCAGGCACCCCAGACAAAAGCGACCACATTGGGAAGATGAGTCCTAAATTTGGCTTTTAAAACCAGTGGCATTTAACTTTGAACTTTTTTAATAAGTAGGACTTGACTCTGGGTGCTTTAAAAATCAGCATTTTTAGCTGTGGGAAAGCCAAAAGGGAAGCTGAGTCCCATCCATTACGGAGACAGAATATCAATTTCTGCAAAACACAGCAAAGAACCAACAGTTTGAGCAGTGCCTGGAGTATAAGGGAAGGAGATTTATTTACTAATCTCAGAATGTGAGCTGGAAAAACATTGTTCTTTAAAAGACTTCAAGAACAAAATGGCTGGTGGGCACCATTTATCTACCCAATCCCAACCTAGATAGCCAAACACCTCCTGGAACCATCTTGAACTCTCTTCACCTAGCTTGATAACACTGTAGGCCCCATCTCTGTGTTCTTCTGCATAGCTGCCCATCCAATCCAATCCACTCAGCAGTAGTCCCTCCAAAGTGACTCCTGCTCTGGGGAGATAAAAGATAACCACACATACCATCTCAACTGCAGTCCCAGCAGTGGGCTGAGGGCAGATATCTGGTCTGGCCTCTACTGTCAATAAAAACCTCACCAAGGGCAGCACAAGGAGAAAGCCTTGTAGTTTGAGGTCACTGAAACCCCAAGAGACAGACTGAAGGCAGACATCTGGGTCTGACCACAGGTCCCACTCACCAAGGAAATCATCTCACAATGTAAGAAGAGAACCCTGCAGTTCAGTTCAACAGCAGCCCCAGCAAAAGGGCTAAGAGAAGGCATCAGCTATGACCCAACTATAATTCCAAGGCAGTCCTAGACTGGCCCCTTACTGGTACAAGGACCAACAGGCAAAGTGGGCCATTGCAGCTGACTAGACTGAAGGCAAACATGATTCAGCCACAACAGTAGGGTGCATGCAACACAAAGAAGACATCCTTGAAGTGCCTGGCCTGGGTAACTAGGAGACATTGACCTACAGGGCATTGCAGGATCTCTTCTTCATAACACCACTACTTTTAAGATAAGAACCATAACTGATCTTCCTAATAACAAACATAGGAAGTTAAACAAAATGATGATGCAGAGGAATATGTCCCAAATGAAAAAAAAGGGGGAAAAATCACAGCAAAAGGGCTAAATGGAATGGAGATGAGCAATATGCATAATAAAGAATTCAAAGTTATGGCCATAAAGATACTTACTAGACTTGAGAAAAGAGTAGAGGATATCTTCAACAAAGAAAAAATATTATATTTTAAAAAGAACCAGACAAGAAAAACTCAATAACTGAAATGACAAATATGCTATAGAGAATATATAGCATATTAGAGGACATAGAAAAACAGATCAGTGAGTTAGAAGACAAAAAAATAGAAGCCAACTAAGCTAAATGGCAAAAAGGAAAAAAAAGAATAGTTAAAAAGGAGAGTAGGTTAAGGGAATTCAATGACATCATCAATTGTAATAATATTGTCATTATGGAGATTCCAGAAGGAAAAGAGAGAGAAAAGGAACAGAAAATTTATTTGAAGAAATAATGGCTGAAAAACTCCCTAATCTGGGGAAAGAAACAGACATCCAGATTCATAAATCACATAGCTACTGACAAAAGAAAGCCAAGAAAGTTTGCACCCAGACACATAATAATTAAAATGGCCAAAAGTAATAATAGAGAGTTTTAAAAGGAGCAAGAACAAAACAAACAAACAAAACAGTTACATAAAGGGAAACCCCATAAGGCTATCAGCTGATGTTTCAGCAGAAATTTTGTAGGACAGAAGACACTGGCATGACATATTAAAAGCGCTAAAAGAAGTAAAACACCTGTAATCAGAAATACTCTATACAATAAGGTTTTATTCAAAATATAAGGACAGATATTTTCCATGACAAACAGAAATTAATGGAGGTCACATCACTAAAATAGCCTTACAAGAAGTGTTAAAGGGCATTCTTCAAGTGGAAAGAAAAGGCCATAATCAGGAGTAAGAAAATTAGGAAAGGAAAAAAAAATTACAAGTACATGAAAACATAACAAAGGTAGTAGATTGATCACTTATAAACCAGTATAGAGTAAAGCACAAAAGCAGTGAAATCAATTACACCTACAAAAATCAATGTATTTATGAAATAAAAGTAATTTACGGCATGATATCATATACGTAAAATGTGGAAAGTGGAGTAAAAATTAGTACTTTTAGCATGAGTTGAACTTAAGTGATCATCAACTTAATATAGACTTATATGCACAGGATGTTATATATATAAACCTAGTGGTAACCACAAATAAAAAACCTGTAATGGATTTGCAAAAAATAGAGAGAAAAGAATCTAAGCATATCATTAAATAAAGCCATCAGGCTACAAGAGAAGAGATCAAGAAAAAAGAGAGAAAAATACAAAAACAACTATAAAACAAGTAACAAAATGACTATGAGCACACACTTGTCAATAATTATTTTGTAAATGCAGTAAATGGTCCAATCAAAAACACAGGCAGAAAGACTACACAAAACAGCAACACCTACCTATGTGCTGCATAGAAGAGATACATGTCAGTCCTAAAGACATATATAGATTGAAAGTGAAAAGATGTAAAAACAATTATCATGAAAATTGAAACAAAAAGAAAGTATGGTAGCAGTACTTATATCAAACAAAACATACTTTAAAGAATATAATATTCATTTGTTTTAGGGAGGAAGAGAGAGAGAGAGAGCATTCATGAGCAGAGGAAGGGGCAGAGAGAGAGAGAGAATCTCAAGCAGATTCCACCCTGAGCACAGAGCCTGATGCAGGACGTGAACCCATAACCCTGAGATCATGACCTGAGCCAAAATCAAGATACCAAAGTTTAACCAACTGAGCCACTGAGGCTCCTCAAACAAAATAGAATTTAAAACAAAGATTATAACAAGAGATAAAGAAGGATATTACATGATCATAAAGGAAAAATCAAACTAGAAGATATGTCAATTATAAATATTGATGGACTCAACATGAGAGCACCCAAAGACATTAAACAAGTATTAACAGACATGAAGGAAAACCTCCATAGTAACACAACAAGGGAAAAGGACAAACATTATAAGGTTTCATTCATTCAGTGAATATGAAAAATAGTGAAATGGATTAAAAGGGAAAGGAGAGAAAATGTGTGGGAAATATCAGAGAAGGTGACAGAACATGACAGACTCCTAACTGGGAAATGAACAAGAGTTAGTGGAAGGGGAGATGGGTGGGGGGATGGGGTGACTGGGTAATGGGCGCTGAGGGGGGCACTTGATGGGATGAGCACTGGGTGTTATACTATATGTTGGCACATCAAACTCCAATTAAAAAATACAAAAAAAAAAACAATGGTAGAGGACTTTAACACTCCACTTCCATCAATTGATAGATATTCCAGACAGAAAATCAATAAAGAAACAATGGCTTTGAATAACACATTGGAACAGATGACTTTAACATATATTCAAAACATTCCATTCAAAAACAGCTGAACACACATTCAAGTACATATGGAACACTTTTTTTCCAGAACAGATCACATGTTAGACAACAAAACAAGTCTCAATAAACTTTAAAAATGTCAACATCAGGGGATCCTTGGGTGGTTCAGTGGTTTGGTGCCTGCCTTCAGCTCAGGGCGTGACCCTGAAGTCCCAGGATCAAGTCCCACATCGGGATCCCTGTATGGAGCCTGCTTCTTCCTCTGCCTGTGTCTCTGACTCTCTCTCTCTCTCTCTCTCTCTGTGTGTCTCTCATGAATGAATAGATAAAATCTTTAACAAATATATCAAAATCATTTCATACTTCTTTTTCAAACACAATGATATGAAACTAGAAATCAATTACAACAAAAATCTGGAAATAACAAATACATGGAAGATAAGTAGTATGTTAGTAAACAATTAATGTGCCAAAGAAGAAATTAAGGAGGAACTAAAAAACATATGTGAAGAGAAATGAAAATAAAAGCACAATGGTCCAAAATATTTGGGATACAGCAAAACCTGTTATAAGAAAGAAGACTATAGAGGAGGGGCAAGATGGCAGAAGAGTAGGGTCCCCAAATCACCTGTCCCCACCAAATTACCTAGATAACCTTCAAATTATCCTGAAAATCTACGAATTTGGCCTGAGAATTAAAGAGAGAAGAGCTGGAACGCTACAGTGAGAAGAGTTCGCTCTTCTATCAAGGTAGGAAGATGGAGAAAAAGAAATAAAGAAACAAAAGGCATCCAAGGGGGAGGGGTCCCGTGAGGAGCCCGGCTAAGGCCGGGGCGAGTGTCCCCAGGACAGGTGAGCCCCGTCCCGGAGAAGCAGGAGCTGCACCAACCTTCCCGGGCGGAAAGGGGCTCGCAGGGAGTTGGAGCAGGACCCCAGGAGGGCGGGGACGCCCTCAGGCTCCCTGGGACACTAACAGACACCTGCGCGCCCAGGAGAGTGCGCCGAGCTCCCTAAGGGCTGCAGCGCGCACTGCGGGACCCGGAGCAGCTCGGAAGGGCTTGGGCGGCGGCTCTTCAGAGGGAGCTGCGCGGCCCGGGAGCAGCTCAGAGGGGCTCCGGCAGAGGCTCCGCGGAGGCGGCTGCGCAGCCGGGAGCGCGAATCTAATAGCGGAGACATGGAGCACAGGACGTCGGGACACAGCCCAGGATCCGGCCCCCCCCGGACAGGGAGAGGCCGGGAGGGCCCAGGACAGCAAGGACGCTGCTGCGCCGAGCTGAGCAGATCAGCGGCACCGCCCCGGAGCCTCCAGGCCCTGCAGACGGAGAGCTCCAGAGTTCCTGCAGGAGCTGAATCCAGGTTTCCAGAGCTGCAGCAACCACTGGGGTTGTTCCTCCTGGGGTCTCACGGGGTAAACAACCCCCACTGAGCCCTGCACCAGGCAGGGGGCAGAGCAGCTCCCCCAAGTGCAAACACCTGAAAATCAGCACAACAGGCCCCTCCCCCAGAAGCCCAGCTACACGGACGACTTCCGGGGGAAGTTAAGAGACTTAGTATACAAAATCAGAAGATACTCCCCGTGTTTTTTCTTCTTTTTGATTTCTGATTGCTTCCCCCACCATTTTTTTTCACCTTTCTTTCTTTTTCTTTCTCTTTTTCTTCTCTTTTCCTTCCCTTTTTCTTTTTTCTTTTTCTCTTTTCTTTCCTTCTCTCCCTCTCTTTTGCTCCTTAACCCAAGACAACTTGTTTTTGGCCATTCTGCACTGAGCAACGTGACTAGAAGGAAAACCTCACCTCAAAAAAGACTCAGAAACAGTCCTGTCTCCCACAGAGTTACAAAATCTGGATTACAATTCAATGTCAGAAAGCCAATTCAGAAGCACTATTATATAGCTACTGGTGGCTCTAGAAAAAAGCATAAAGGACTCAAGAGACTTCATGACTGCAGAATTTAGATCCAATCAGGCAGAAATTAAAAATCAATTGAATGAGATGCAATCCAAACTAGAAGTCCTAAAGACGAGGGTTAACGAGGTGGAAGAACGAGTGAGTGACATAGAAGACAAGTTGATGGCAAAGAGGGAAACTGAGGAAAAAAGAGACAGACAATTAAAAGACCATGAAGACAGATTAAGGGAAATAAACGACAGCCTGAGGAAGAAAAAATTATGTTTAATTGGGGTTCCCGAGGGTGCTGAAAGGGCCAGAGGGACAGAATATGTATTTGAACAAATAATAGCTGAAAACTTTCCTAATCTGGGAAGGGAAACAGGCATTCAGATCCAGGAAAAAGAGAGATACACCCCTAAAATCAATAAAAAACCGTTTACCACCTCGACATTTAATAGGGAAGCTTGCAAATTCCAAAGATAAACAGAAGTTCCTTAAAGCAGCAAGAGACAAGAGAGCCCTGTCTTTAATGGGGAGGAATATTAGGGTAACAGCAGACCTCTCCACAGAGACCTGGCAGGCCAGAAAGGGCTGGCAGGATATATTCAGGGTCCTAAATGAGAAAAACATGCAACCAAGAATACTTTATCCAGCAAAGCTCTCATTCAAAATGGAAGGAGAGATAAAGAGCTTCCAAGACAGGCAGGAACTGAAAGAATTTCTTGCAGCTCTCCAAGAAATTTTAAGGGGGACTCTTAAAATTCCCCTTTAAGAAGAAGTTCGGTGGAACAATCCAAAAAACAAGGACTGAATAGATATCATGATGACACTAAACTCATATATTTCAATAGTAACTCTGAACGTGAATGGGCTTAATGACCCCATCAAAAGGCGCAGGGTTTCAGACTGGATAAAAAAGCAGGACCCATCTATTTGCTGTCTACAAGAGACTCATTTTTGAGAGAAGGACACCTACAGCCTGAAAATAAAAGGTTGGAGAACCATTTACCATTCAAATGGTCCTCAAAAGAAAGCAGGGGTAGCCATCCTTATATCAGATAAACTAAAATTTACCCCGAAGACTGTAGTGAGAGATGAAGAGGAACACTATATCATACTTAAAGGATCTATCCAACAAGAGGACTTAAGAATCCTCAATATATATGCCCCAAATGTGGGAGCTGCCAAAAATTTAAAACAATTAATAACCAAAGTGAAAAAATACTTAGATAATAATACACTTATACTTGGTGACTTCAATCTAGCTCTTTCTACCCTCGATAGGTCTTCTAAGCACAACATCCCCAAAGAAACGAGAGCTTTAAATGATACACTGGACCAGATGGATTTCACAGATATCTACAGAACTTTGTATCCAAACTCAACTGAATACACATTCTTCTCAAGTGCACATGGAACTTTCTCCAGAATAGACGACATACTGGGTCACAAATCGGGTCTGAACTGATGCCAAAATATTGGGATCATCCCCTGCATATTCTCAAACCATAATGCCTTGAAATTAGAACTAAATCACAACCAGAAGTTTGGAAGGACCTCAAACACGTGGAGGTTAAGGACCACCCTGCTAAAAGATGAAAGGGTCAACCAGGAAATTAAGGAAGAATTAAGAAGATTCATGGAAACTAATGAGAATGAAGATACAACCGTTCAAAATCTTTGGGATGCAGCAAAAGCAGTCTTAAGGGGGAAATACATTGCAATACAAGCATCGATTCAAAAACTGGAAAGAACTCAAATATAAAAGCTAAACTTACACATAAAGGAGCTAGAGAAAAAAACAACAGATTGACCCCACGCACAGCAGAGGAAGAGAGTTAATTAAAATTCGAGCAGAACTCAATGAAATTGAGACCAGAAGAACTGTGGAACAGATGAACAGAACAAGGAGTTGATTCTTTGAAAGAATTAATAAGATAGATAAACATTAGCCAACCTTATTAATAAGAAGAGAGAGGAGACTCAAATTAATAAAATCATGAATGAGAAAGGAGAGATCACTACCAACACCAAGGAAATACAAACGATTTTAAAAACATATTATGAACAGCTATACACCAATAAATTAGGCAATCTAGAAGAAATGGACGCATTCCTGGAGTGTCACAAACTACCAAAACTGCAACAGGAAGAAATAGAAAACCTGAACAGGCCAATAACCAGGGAGGAAATTGAAGCAGTCATCAAAAATCTCCCAAGACACAAGAGTCCAGGGCCAGATGGCTTCCCAGGGGAATTCTATCAAACGTTTAAAGAAGAAATCATACCTATTCTACTAAAGCTGTTTGGAAAGATAGAAAAAGAGAGAGAACTTCCAAATTCGTTCTATGAGGCCAGCATCACCTTAATTCCAAAACCAGACAAAGGCCCCACCAAAAAGGAGAATTACAGACCAATATCCCTGATGAACATGGATGCAAAAATTCTCAACAAGATACTAGCCAATAGGATCCAACAGCACATTAAGAAAATTATTCACCATGACCAAGTAGGATTTATCCCCTGGACACAAGGCTGGTTCAACACTCGTATAACAATCAATGTGATTCATCATTTCAGCAAGAGAAAAACCAAGAACCATATGATCCTCTCATTAGATGCAGAGAAAGCATTTGACAAAATACAGCATCCATTCCTGATCAAAACTCTTCAGAGTGTAGGGATAGAGGGAACTTTCCTCAACATCTTAAAAGCCATCTATGAAAAGCTCACAGCAAATATCATTCTCAATGGGGAAGCACTGAGAGCCTTTCCCCTAAGATCAGGAAGAAGACAAGGATGTCCACTCTCACCACTGCTATTCAACATAGTACTGGAAGTCCTAGCCTCAGCAATCATGCAACAAAAAGACATTAAAGGCATTCAAATTGGCAAAGAAGAAGTCAAACTCTCCCTCTTGGCCGATGACATGATAGTCTACATAGAAAACCCAAAAGTCTCCACCCCAAGATTGCTAGAACTCATACAGCAATTCGGTAGTGTGGCAGGATACAAAATCAATGCCCAGAAGTCAGTGGCATTTCTGTACACTACCAATGAGACTGAAGAAAGAGAAATTAAGGAGTCAATCCCATTTACACTTGCTCCCAAAAGCATAAGATACCTAGGAATAAACTTATACAGAGAGGTAAAGGATCTATACCCTAAAAACTATAGAACACTTCTGAAAGAAATTGAGGAAGACACAAGGAGATGGAAAAATATTCCATGCTCATGGATTGGCAGAATTAATATTGTGAAAATGTCAATGTTACCCAGGGCAATTTACACGTTTAAAGCAATCCCTATCAAAATAACATGAACCTTCTTCAGAGACTTAGAATAAATTATTTTAATATTTGTGTGGAACCAGAAAAGACCCCGAATAGCCAGGGAAATTTTAAAAAAGAAAAACATATCTGGGGGCATCACAATGCCAGATTTCAGGTTGTGCTACAAAGCTGTGGTCATCAAGACAGTGTGGTACTGGCACAAAAACAGACACATAGATCAATGGAACAGAATAGAGAACCCAGAAGTGGACCCCGAACTTTATGGTCAACTAATATTCGATAAAGGAAGAAAGACTATCCATTGGAAGAAAGACAGTCTCTTCAATAAATGGTGCTGGGAAAATTGGACATCCACATGCAGAAGAATGAAACTAGACCACTCTCTTTCACCATACACAAAGATAAACTCAAAATGGATGAAAGATCTAAATGTGAGAGAAGATTCCATGAAAATCCTAGAGGAGAACACAGGCAGCACTCTTTTTGAACTCGGCCACAGTAACTTCTTGCAAGATACATTCACAAGGCAAAAGAAACAAAAGCAAAAATGAACTATTGGGACTTCATCAAGATAAGAAGCTTTTGCACAGCAAACGATAAAGTCAACAAAACTAAAAGACAACCTACAGAATGGGAGAAGATATTTGCAAATGACGTGTCAGATAAAAGGCTAGTTTCCAAGATCTATAAAGAGCTTCTTAAACTCAACACCAAAGAAACAAACAATCCAATAATGAAATGGGCAAAAGACACGAAGAGAAATATCACAGAGGAAGACATAGACATGTCCAACATGCACATGAGAAAATCCTCTGCATCACTTGCCATCAGGGAAATACAAATCAAAACCACAATGAGATACCACCTCACACCAGTGAGAATGGGGAACATTAACAAGGCAGGAAACCACAAATGTTGGAGAGGATGCGGAGAAAAGGGAACCCTCTTACACTGTTGGTGGGAATGTGAACTGGTGCAGCCACTCTGGAAAAGTGTGTGGAGGTTTCTCCAAGAGTTAAAAATAGACCTGCCCTACGACCCAGCAATTGCACTGTTGGGGATTTACCCCAAAGATTCAGATGCAATGAAACGCCAGGACACCTGCACCCCGAAGTTTTTAGCATCAATGTCCACAATAGCCAAACTGTGTAAGGAGCCTCAGTGTCCATTGAAAGATGAAAGGATAAAGAAGATGTGGTTTATGTATACAATGGAATGTTACTCAGCCATTAGAAATGACAAATACCCACCATTTGCTTCAACGTGGATTGAACTGGAGGATATTAGGCTGAGTGATGTAAGTCAATCGGAGAGGGACAAACATTGTATGTTCTCATTCATTTGGGGAATATAAATAATAGTGAAAGGGAATATAAGGGAAGGGAGAAGAATTGTGTGGGAAATATCAGAAAGGGAGTTAAGACATAAGGACTCCTAACTCTGAGAAACGACCTAGGGGTGATGGAATTGGAGGAGGGCGGGGTTTGGGGGTGAATGGGTGACGGGCACTGAGGGGGGCACTTGAAGGGATGAGCACTGGTCGTTATTCTGTATGTTGGCAAACTGAACACCAATAATAAATAAATTTATTATTAAAAAATAATAAAAAATAAAATAGTACTGAAAGTCCTCTGATTCTATATACTGTAAATCCCTCGACTTCCCCTGGAACTTCCAGTGCGGCTTCGTCAATAATTTCTTTTTCCCCTGTCCGTCTACCTAGTATCCAAGATCTATAAAGAACTTAAACTCTACAGCAAAGAAACAAACAATCCAATCATGAAATGGGCAAAAGACATGAACAGAAATCTCACAGAGGAAGACATAGACATGGCCAACATGCACATGAGAATATGCTGTGTATCACTTGCCATCAGGGAAATACATATCAAAACCACAATGAGATACCACCTCACCCCATTGAGAATGGGGAAAATTAACAAGGCAGGAAGCAACAAATGTTGGAGAGGATGTGGAGAAAGGGGAACCCTCTTGCACTGTTGGTGGGAATGTGAAATGGGGCAGCCACTCTGGAAAACTGTGTGGAGGTTCCTCAAAGAGTTAAAAATAGATCTGCCCTATGACCCAGCAATTGCACTGCTCGGAATTTACCCCAAAGATACAGATGCAATGAAACGCCAGGACACCTGCACCCCAATGTTTCTAGCAGCAATATCCACAATAGCCAGACTGTGGAAGGAGTCTCGGTGTCCACTGAAAGATGAATGGATAAAGAAGATGTGGTCTATGTATACAATGGAATATTACTCAGCCATTAGAAACGACAAATACCCACTATTTGCTTCGACGTGGATGGAACTGGAGGGTATTATGCTGAGTGAAATAAGTCAATCGGAGAAGGACAAACATTTTATGGTCTCACTCATTTGGGGAATAAGAAATTAGTGAAAGGGAATAAAGGGGACAGGAGAAAAAATGAGTGGGAAATATCAGAAAGGGAGACAGTACATGAGAGACTCCTAACTCTGGGAAACGAACTAGGGGTGGTAGAAAGAGAGGTGGGCGGGGTGGGGGTGACTGGGTGATGGGCACTGAGGGGGGCACTTGATGGGATGAGCACTGGGTGTTATTCTATATGTTCGCAAATTGAACACCAATAAAAAATAAAAATAAATAAATAAAATAGTACTGGAAGTCCTATCTGCCACAAACAGACAACAAAAAGAAATAAAAATCATCCAAATCAGCAAAGTATTCAATCTTTCACTATTCACAGATGGCATGATACTCCATGTAGAAAGTCTGAAAGACTCCAGCAAACAATTACTGGAACTGATACATGATTTCAGAAAAGTCACAGAATACAGGGGACCTGGGTGCCCCAGTTGGTTAACCATGTGCCTTCAGCTCAGGTCATGATCTAGGGATGGAGTCCCACATAGGGCTCCCTGTTCAGAAGGATGTCTGCTTCTCTGGCTCTCTCTCCATCTTCTCCCCACCCCTTGTGCTCCATATCTTTCTCAAATAAATCAATAAATAAATATCTTTTAAAAATAAAATCTGCATATAGAAATCTGCTGGATTTTTACACACCAATAATGAATCATCAGAATGAGAAATCAAAGAATTTGTCCCATTTACAAAATAGCACCAAAAACCATAAGATACCTGGGAATAAACCTATCCAATGAAGTAAAAGATCAATACTCTGAAAACTGTAGGACATTTATGAAAGAAATTGAGGGAAACCTGGTGGCTCAGTTGTTGAGCGTCTGCCTTGGGCTCAGGGCATGATCCTGCGGTTCCAGGATCAAGTCCCACATCAAGCTCCTCGCAGGGAGCCTGCTTCTCCCTCTGCCTATGTCTCTGCCTCTCTCTCTCTGTGTCTCTCAAGAATAAATAAATAAAATATTTTCTAAAAAAGAAAGAAATTGAAAAGAACACAAAGAAATGGAAAAACAGGGGCATCTGGGTGGCTCAGTGGTTGAGTGTCTGCCTTTGGCTCCAGTCATGATCTCAGGGTCCTGGGACCAAATCTCACATCAGGCTCCCCACAGGGAGCCTGTTTCTCCCTCTGCCTATATCTCTGTTTCTGTCTCTCTATGTGTCTCTCATGAATAAATAAATAAAATCTTTAAAACGAGAAAAAATAGAAAGATATTGCATGCTCATGGGTTGGAAGAACAAATTTTGTTAAAATGTCTATACTACCCAAAACAGTCTACCCTCTCTTCTGATGGTTGATGTGTAGATGCAAATTTGTATATGAAAGATCTAATGTTTTTCTTTCTAGCTTAGATGCCCTATAACTAATATTGAGTGAAGGTGGAGGACAGCAGATATGTATACACATAAATAAATCTATTCTTCTGGACTTATTTCACAGATTCTCTATGTATAATTTTCTTCTGAGCCCTTTCCTTGTGTAGATTTTAACTTTCATCTAAAATCACACATTCTGTCCTTCTCTCTGATATAGCCTTACATCTGGAATTCAGGATGTAAGGAATACATCTGGAATTCCTTTGCTTTAAACTTAGCATAACATAGATTAGCAGAACATAAGAAATCAAATATTTTGCAGAAGCTCTAATATGATTTCCTTTTTGCAATACAGCAGTTTAAATGTGAATGGTGATGATGACTTCCTGTTTAAGGCAAACTATGTTATGAAATCTTATACCTTATTCAAAATTCCTTTTGTATAGTGAGATTTAATATGTACTACTATATCCTCCACAAGTAAATAAGCTCCATAATGGTAGGGGCTATATCTTATATGATTCTTATTATTACTCATACTCCACCTGAAAAATAGTAAACACACCATAAAGATTGCTCAAAGAAAAAGTATGTCATCCATGTTTTCTTTTTTTAAGATTTTATTTATTCATGAGAGAGAGAGAGACAGAGAGACAGAGAGGCAGAGACACAGGCAGAGGTAGAAGCAGGCTCCATGCAAGGAGCCTGATGTGGGACTTGATCCTGGGTCCCCAGGATCACACCCTGGGCTGCAGGTGGCGCTAAACCGCTGCGCCACCGGGGCGGCCCTCATCTATGTTTTCTAGGATCCCCATTTTAATCTCTTTTATTCCCTATTTTATGTTTAAATTTCCCCCCATCTCTTAGTTCATCTAACAGAAATCTAATAAAAGAACAACCTATTTTTAAATTGGTACATCTTATCTCTGTTATTAATTATCTTGATCCTCAAAATCATGAAATATAGCCGTATCATATACACAGTATAGTCTAATGTAAAGACTTTTGGCAGCAAATAGAACTGCGTTTGAAACACAACCAAGACAGTTGTACAATTTGGGATAGGTTGTTTAATTTTTGGTTTCCTCATTTATAAAATGGTGGAAATTAATAGAGTTATTGTAAAAATATAAGAAACCTTGCCCAATAAGAGTACATCATAAATGCAAAATAAATAAGAATCATTATTATTTTTTTATGATAGAGCACCTAAAATCAAAGTTAGAGCCAGTAATAGATAGGCATCAAAAGCTTAGTCTATCTGGTAGACTCTAGGTAGCTGCTCAGATGCTTATTAGCTTTTTCTGGAATCATTAATAGGAAGATAATCGTTTTTGAATAGTGTATGTTATTTCAGGAGAAAATTAAAAGCTTTGGAATAGCGTGGATCTCATGTAGACCTTTACTCCATGTGAGGACTTTAGCCATGCTATGACATTCACACTGAGTTTTAAGGAGGATTTGGCATACACTAAATATACTTATGAACCCCCAACTCACCTTGGAGAATTCTGATTTATTTTCCCTTTGCTTTAAAAACCATATTGACTTCCCAGAGCTGTGAGAATAGACCACGACCAAACACTCAGAATTCTCCATGAAGAAAATGAAGTTGGCATGATTAGGAATAAAACCAAGGAAATCAAAACCAATTTATATTCCAAAGTGAATTTTTCAAACCTAAAAATAACTCCATGCCACAAAAAGGTTATGTAAAATTAAAACTTTATTTTGAAAACAAAGTTTTAGTTATGCAAATAAATCAATTTTTTAAATCAATGTGCTGAAAATTTACAGAAAGAGATACTGAACTGATAACCACTCCTTGAAGTACTTCATATTTCTTGGCCCCATATGACTAGTGGGTTAATGAATGAAAACATTACTAAATTAGTCTTAAAATTTCCTATGCAACATGATACAGTCTTTGGAGGACAATACATTATAGTGGTTCACCAGCAATTTTAATTGTATATGTATCCAAAATATTTCCAACCAGTTCCCCAATGTTGGTAAATGAAAAGTCAGGGGAAAAATATCTCTATTTAGTGTATTAAAGCATTCCACACATTGGATATTCCATAGCATTTGGGGAGAGCCAGCATGATTGACCATCATGCCCATATTCTCCAGTGTTAGTTTAGCCTCGGTTTTTACTCTGGCTATGCTTGGCTCAAGTCTCAGTTAGGGAGTAGCTTATAATCCAGGGTAATAAACTTTAGTTCTTGACCATGAACCATGGTCACAGAGAAAATCTCTGTGATTTCTAATAAATTAGAAAATTTATTGATTCCCAGAATTTTGACAGCTTTAAATTTCCTCAGTGATTTTCTCCCCCTAGGAAATGCTCAGACAGATATGGCATTGATCCATGTGCAAATCATACAACTTTAACTTAGAACCAAGATGGTTATTAATAAGTAATTTTATGTTAAATATGACCTAGGGCACACTCTGTGAATTCTGAAAGAAATCGCTGTTCTCTCTGCAGATTGCAAAATATCTTCACAGAGCTTTGCTTAATCATATTTCATGGTTCAAAATTGGGGGAAGCTTACTCTATCCTCCGGGACTAGAAGGACCTTTCAGCAAATGGCCAGAATAAAGCTGAGTAGCCCAAAATCCAACGGATTATCACCCGCTCTGGATAACACAGGCCCTGAATCAATGTTCCTTAATTCATATAGATTGATTTTCTAGACTGGCCACTTCACTGACTGTCATATTCATACTTTACTTCAGCTAGGTAAATCATCACTAGGTTAGTTTAATTATATCCACTGATGTGAAATTAATCAAAATTATTCTCCTTTTTAGTACTGATGTGTAAAACCAGACTTATTTATTGATCATCAGTTATGTTTTTTTAAATACCCATTTAACTCTAAACCTGCAGAAGGAAATGTTTTCTTGACATTTCTGATTGATGTCACATCAATATGGACTAAACTATGCTGATTATGAAGATGAATAAAGTAGTAATATAATAGCAAGAAACTACAGAAACATTTTGTGTTCTAAATTAAGTTTTGCAACTCAAGACTTCAAGTTATATTACAAAATTTTAGTGACCAAAATTGTATGGTACCAGCACAAAAATAGCACATAGATCAAAAGAACAGAATAAAAACCCAGAAATGAACTCATAACTATGTGGTCAATTAATATTCAACAAAGGAGGAGAGAATGCCCAATGGGAAAAAGTCCTCTCAACAAATGGTGTTGGAAAAACTGAACAGCAAATGCAAAAGAATGAAACTGGACAATTTTCTTCACCATACACAAAAATAAATTCAGAAAGGATTAAAGACCTGAATATGAGACATGAAACCATAGAAATCCTAGAGAAGGACACAGACAGTAAGCTCTTTGACATACATCATAGCATGTTTTTCCTAGATATGTCTCCTGAGGCAAGGGAAACAAAAGCAAAAAGAAACTATTGGGACTTCATCAAAATAAAAAGCTCTGCACAGAGAAGGAAACAATCATCAAAACTAAAAGATAACCTATAAAATGGAGGAAGATATTTTTAAATGGCATATCTGATAAAGGGTGAGTATCCAAGATATATAAAGAACTCATAAAACTATACCCTAAAAACTATAGAACACTTCAGAAAGAAATTGAGGAAGACACAAAGAGATGGAAAAATATTCCATGCTCATGGATTGGCAGAATTAATATTGTGAAAATGTCAATGTTACCCAGGGCAATTTACACGTTTAATGCAATCCCTATCAAAATAACATGGACTTTCTTCAGAGAATTAGAACAAATTATTATAAGATTTGTGTGGAATCAGAAAAAAACCCGAATAGCCAGGGGAATTTTAAAAAAGAAAACCATATCTGGGGGCATCACAATGGCAGATTTCAGGTTGTACTACAAAGCTGTGGTCATCAAGACAGTGTGGTACTGGCACAAAAACAGACACATAGATCAATGGAACAGAATAGAGAACCCAGAAGTGGACCCTCAACTTTATGGTCAACTAATATTCGATAAAGGAGGAAAGACTATCCATTGGAAGAAAGACAGTCTCTTCAATAAATGGTGCTGGGAAAATTGGACATCCACATGCAGAAGAATGAAACTAGACCACTCTCTTTCACCATACACAAAGATAAACTCAAAATGGATGAAAGATCTAAATGTGAGACAAGATTCCATGAAAATCCTAGAGGAGAACACAGGCAACACCCATTTTGAACTCGGCCACAGTAACTTCTTGCAAGATACATCCACAAAGGCAAAAGAAACAAAAGCAAAAATGAATTATTGGGACTTCATCAAGATAAGAAGCTCTTGCACAGCAAAGGATACAGTCAACAAAACTAAAAGACAACCTACAGAATGGAAGAAGATATTTGCAAATGACGTGTCAGATAAAGGGCTAGTTTCCAAGATCTATAAAGAATTTCTTAAACTTAACACCAAAGAAACAAACAATCCAATCATGAAATGGGCAAAAGACATGAAGAGAAATCTCACAGAGGAAGACATAGACATGGCCAACATGCACATGAGAAAATCCTCTGCATCACTTGCCATCAGGGAAATACAAATCAAAACCACAATGAGAAAAAAAAAAGAAAAAAAAAACCACAATGAGATACCACCTCACACCAGTGAGAATGGGGAATATTAACAAGGCAGGAAACCACAAATGTTGGAGAGGATGCGGAGAAAAGGGAACCCTCTTACACTGTTGGTGGGAATGTGAACTGGTGCAGCCACTCTGGAAAACTGTGTGGAGGTTCCTCAAAGAGTTAAAAATAGACCTGCCCTACGACCCAGCAATTGCAGTGTTGGGGATTTACCCCAAAGATTCAGATGCAATGAAACGCCAGGACACCTGCACCCCGATGTTTATAGCAGCAATGTCCACAATAGCCAAACTGTGGAAGGAGCCTCAGTGTCCATTGAAAGATGAATGAATAAAGAAGATGTGGTTTATGTATACAATGGAATGTTACTCAGCCATTAGAAATGACAAATACCCACCATTTGCTTCAACGTGGATGGAACTGGAGGGTATCATGCTGAGTGAAGTACGTCAATCGGAGAAGGACAAACAGTGTATGTTCTCATTCATTTGGGGAATATAAATAATAGTGAAAGGAATATAAGGGAAGGGAGAAGAAGTGTGTGGGAAATATCAGAAAGGGAGACAGAACATAAAGACTCCTAACTCTGGGAAGTGAACTAGGGGTGGTGGAAGGGGAGGAGGGCGAGGGGTGGGGGTGAATGGGTGACGGGCATTGGGAGGGGGCACTTGACAGGATGAGCACTGGGTGTTATTCTGTATGTTGGTAAATTGAACACCAATAAAAAATAAATTTATTAAAGAATAAATAAATAAATAAATAAATAAATAAATAAATAAATAAATAAAAAGGTAAAAATAGAACTACCCTACAATCCAGCAATTGCACTACTAGGTACTTACTCAAAAGATACAAAATACTGATTCGAAGGGGCATATGAACCCTGATGTTTATAGCAGCATTATCTACAATAACGAAATTATGGAACTAGCCCAAGTATTTGTCTACTGATGAATTGATGTAGAAGATGAGGTATATATATATATATATATATATATATATATATATATATATATATACACAATGGAATATCAGTCATAAAAAGAATGAAATCTTTTCCTTTACAATGATGTAGATGGGTCTAAGGAATATTATGCTAAGTGAAATAGTCAGAGACAGACAAATACCACTTGATTTCCCTTATATGTGGAATTTAAGAAACAGAACAAAATAGTATAGGGGAAAAATATAGAGGGAAGGAAACCAAGAAATAGACTCTTGACTATAGAGAATAAAGTGATGGTTACCAGAGGTGAAGTGAGTGGTGAGGATGGATAAAATAGGGCATGGGGATTAAGGAGTACAAGCATGGGGTATTGTAGGAAAGTATAGATCACCAAATTGTATGCCTGAAACTAATACTATATTTTAACTAACTGGAATTTAAATAAAAACTTAAAAAAATAAATATGTGGTAATATGTTGTTAGCTTTATAGAAATACCTGAATGTGATCTGCTAAGTAAAGCTGAAAAGAAGTTTAGCTAAGTATTTATAATTATGACAAAATTAAATTCTTTCTTCTGTTGCTGAGAATGTGGAGTAAACCTTGCTATTCCCTTCCCTACATAGCATAACATTGAGCAAAACCTTTTAGAAGAAAAAATATATCATCAGGAAGTAAGAAAGGAATTGAAAGGCTTTTTTAGATAATGGATGGCATTTGCATATATTTTAGGCATCTAATGAGATAGTAATCATGCTATTCAAGATACAATTGAACCTGAGTGGGCAGGCTTGCCTCATGCTCTGGGCAGGAGAAATTTTTTTCATGGTTTATGAACTGATCATGGCCAATGATTTAAACTTTTGTTTCCCCACTAGCTAATTAGATTTAGTGAATTTCTTTACCCATATGCATCTCCAGAATCTATACAGACTTGATTTTGATTACTAACCTGTACTTCTGATTATTTCTCAGGTACTGTGATTCTTGATTCACAGCTTATGCTAATGCAGTCATTGCTGCAAGTAAAAGTTATTCCTCTGATGCACACCCTGGATTATCTTTCAATGACTATACCAAGAGAGCCTGCTTTAATTTTCAAATCCTAGATATCATGTTGTTATATGATAAGCAGTAATAGTCAAGCCATCAATGACTGCATCTGCTTCTGGACTCACATACCACCAATTATTATAATATTAACTTCCTCACACTTTATTCTAAGTCTGTTTAACTTTTGTGCTTACCCTGTAACCTTGACTCCTTTCTCGGACTTGGAATCTCCTAGACCTCAAATACTTTCTTTTGTCTTATAGATTGGCCAAACTATTGCTCTGGCACATGATATGGTACATAAACATCCAGTACATGACCAGGTCTGTGTTAATGTTGTATTATATAGCACTTTGTGCATATCCATTGTCATTTTAGGTTTTTTCTTTGAGGATAGTAGAATAATTATCTCCTATTCTTGCAGGGAAACAGTGGCAAAGTCCAGTAAACCCAAATTTGTTACATTCTCCCGTGGAAGAAGTCTGAAGGGTGCCCCTCATTCTTGAGTGATTTCAAAATGATATCTTTTAACATTTCCCAATGAATAATACATTTGTCTCTTAATCCTCAAGCCTTGCTAAACAGTAAGAAAAAATGAAATGAGCACTGGATGAAGTGTCACAGATGTACATTGCAGCCTTTTCTCTGTGATAGACTCACAGAAGTACTTGGCCCCGTCATTTCAATTCTCTGAGCATCAGTTTTTCCGATTATAAAATGCAAACTGTCAATCTCTGTCATTTTTCAAATCATAAGAGTCTTAGATGTTTTCCATTGCTCCATCACTGACAGGATTGGACTCTTTTTCTGACTTTCTTAGACTTGGGGTCTGCAGACTTATTCTCTAGACATATGGCACAAGAAAAAGACTTTTTCTGAGAGGTCACTTTAGTGGGCAAGGGAAACAGCACTATCTGTGGTGCCTTCTTTCAGAATTAGGTAGGATTCAGAAGAAAGAGTTGAATTCCCTTTCTGGTTCTGAGCATATAATTAATGCCAAACGTTTCTATTAGAGGAATACAAAAAGAATGCTTCTTTCTCCTATTCATTTCATTTTCCTAATGCAAAGGGGGAAAACTGAGTTCATTCATTCCTAAGAGTCTCTAGGTGAAAAATCAGTGAACTATTTGGAAGAATCAGTGTCCCCTTTTATATTTATTCACCTTTATAATATTAAATACAATATAGTACCAGCCAAAATAGAATAGATACATTAGATGATTCTTGTCTCACAGAAATATTGCTGAAAACATATAGCAAGATAGAGCGGTACACGTGTTTACAAGTGCAAGGAATGTTTTCTATAATTAAAAAAAAATCCTTCCCCTTAGACACAAACTTCTTGAAGGATGGCTTTTATGTGATCCAGATATTTGCTAGTGTGGCTGGTGGAATCTTTCCTTCAGCTAAAAAAACTTGAATCCCATCTATAAGATTAATGCCTTTTCCACAAAACCTGGTATTTATAGCAGCTGCAGGAAAGAAATACACCTCGCTGAATGATCCAAACCTCTCTAACAAATGTAGCTCTAGTTGAATGAAATTATATTCTTTTTCTTCCCTTCGAAGATTAGAGCAGTATAAAATGAAGTCCATGAAAAAAAATAATAAAAAATAAAATAAAATGAAGTCCATGCACACTATTATTGACAGCAGAGAAAGAAGAATGAAAGTCATTTGAGATTTCATCCTGGGTTACGCTGCAACATGGAAATCCACCCTTCCCTTTAAAAAAAAAAAAAAAAAAACTCTGAATGCAGCTCCTAACAGTTACATGCTACTGATAACTCCACAATTTGGTTTAAAGTTAGAAGGCATCTTCTTCAGTATTTCTACCTGAGCATAAAAGAAACAACATGCAAACCAGGGAACAATTTTACTTACATTGTCTCAAAATAAGTTGATTACTAGTATCTAAAAATGTAAATTTAACCTAAAATCATTTAGCCAACTGTTGATTTTTTAATGTACTGATTATTCTGATAGATACAGATTATCTATGAGAAACAGCAACTATATCTCTTGTCTTATTTCTTCTCTTTTATTATAAATGTGTCTTTTTGTTGTTCAGGAGTGCTTTCATTGAAAGCAGAATCTCTTTATCTAACATTAATTACAATTCGTTTTTGCAGTAAAATATGTAACTTATACAAGCTGATAAGAACATGCAGTCATGTTAGTAAAGGTCCTGAGACATTATAGTTCTTATTTTTTAATCATAGCTCATTTTGAAAATAACAGAAACCTAACCATTTTAATAATTTAGTAGATAAAAAAATCACCTCCAAAAAATATAACAAAGAGTAGATAAAAAAAACATTCTGCACATTCTGCAAGTAACTCTACTTAATACAGAGTTGGTTAAATTACAAATGTTCATGGGGTTATTTTATTCAATATCAATTGAGTGAAACAAATCAGGAAAAAATCTCTCCATGTCAAACTTACATTTCTCCCCATTCAAAGTTACCTCCCCCTCCTACATCAAGAAGCCAACTGCATAATTATTTTTGTTTGTGCAAATACTAAGGAAACGACATACAAGGATGGTCCAGGTTCATGATATCCATATCACCCTTAGATATGACAGGTTACCCAGAACCGGGTGTGAAGAGACCAATTCTAGATTATTAATAGTAAAAAGCACAGATAAGATCTTATTTATAATTTTAAAAAGAGCCTACCGTTTCAGTTTCTTTCCATTTTCTCCAGTAATCCCCAAAGAATTCAAGCGAAAGCCATTCCAACAAAGATGCTACTGATATGTGCATCAATTCCAGCTCCCTGTTCTGAGAAAAACTATTCGAATCCTATTTACTACCAAAAAAAAAATTAAAAAGGGAATAAAGACAAAAATAAATGAAAGAAAGAAAGAGAAAAGAAAAGAAAAAAGGAAGGAAGGAGGGAGGGAGGGACAGAGGGAGGAAAGAATAAAAAGAAAACAAAAATTTTTAAAAGCCAAAAAAATGAAGATAAAAGGAAAAAAATAAAATTTTTAGCATTCCACCATCATGTTGGAAAACACTGTAGTGAAATCAGCATGAAATACACAAGCCTCTGTGAACACTGAACATTTCCGTTTTCCAGGGGGTAGCTTGAGCTAGCAAGCTCACTGGTGCTTGATCTCTCTCTCTCTCTCTCTCTCTCTCTCTCTCTCTCTCTGGTTAATGATGCAGAACTATGATATGGGCTGTACATAAAGCCTGCTAAGCTTCACACTTAGCAAAGAAACTCTTGTTTCTATTTATAGGGCCACCGTGCATTTTCTTCCAATCTTGTGGTTGCACTCAGCTTTGAGTTTGTGACAATACATGGCCTATTTGTTTATGGAGCTTTTTGCAGCAGCTATGTGCCCTCTGGTTCCTTTCATAGATAGTGAACCACTGCAATCATTACTGTGATCCTTTATCTCAGGCCCTCAGTTGTTGTGTTCAGATACCAAAGTGGGCACTCCTAACTTAAGGTTGACCCATAGGTAGCTCCCAATAGAAGAGTTCAAAGTGGGCATGATCTCTGCCTAGCACATTCTTAGATGTGCAGACCTAGGATTAAAATAAATGTTAAATTCGTTAAGAAAAACTTTAAGATACCTAACTCACCTCTTACTTCCTGTTCACCCATTCCCCCCAGAGTCCTGGGCCAGGAAGTGCAAGTAAACCTCCATTTCCTCTCAGTGGTTACGGATAATTCGGTGAAAAGGGCCTCATTTCCTGGAGCCCAGACCCTTAACCGCAGCCTGTTGAAGACGGTGTTTCAAGGAGTCTCAGAGCCTCAGGGCCCAGCACCACACTGTATTAGACACCTAACATATCACCAGCAGCAGCACCCCTGGGAGATGAAGAGAGGGCAACTGAAGGCAATGTCTTGAGTAGTATTTTACATTATACCAAGGGAAGTTTGCACACTGACCATGGGACAAAGAAACATATCAGTGCAGGTCCAGCCTCATGCCAGGACATACCTTCACAGTAAATTATAGAAAGCATCTACAGGATGCTTTGCCTCAAAATACTTCCTTCACAAATGCCTGAAACACAAGTCCTTTGGAGGCAAGCATTTCCTTCTTCCTGAGTCTTGAGTTTCAAATCCTGACACTCTTAGGAATATACTTAGTTGAAAACCTCTTTGTGAATGAATTTATTAGAATTGAAAAGATGAGAGTAGATGGTGGGAGCAGGATATAAAAGAAAAATGAAAAGATTCCAGGACACAAAAACTGATTTGCAAAGAGGAATCTTTAATGATTTTGCACTAAGCTAGCTATGGTGAGAATAGTTTTGAGCAAGTGGAGAAAATATGAGGGAAAGGGGTAAATTAATCTAAATTTGTATTAAGTCAGATATATTTACAACGGACGACAATTCATTGCTCCTGCTGTATCTTTTTATTCTGTATTTCACAGTCTGGAAGAATATGGCATTAATGCTTTGAGGTTATTGTGATGTTCTCTCCCTTCATGCAGACTTAGCTTCATTCAGCAAACACCTACTGAATACCTGCCAAATACAGACCAGTAGACCAAACACAGATGAAGAAGAGAGAATAAGGGAAAAAGAGTAGGAGAGAGCTGAGGGTAAACAAAAGGATGCCATGTCCCAGCAACATTTTATTTTATTTTATTTTATTTTTTTTTTTTTAAAGATTTTATTTATTTATTCATGATAGTCACAGAGAGAGAGAGAGAGGCAGAGACACAGGCAGAGGGAGAAGCAGGCTCCATGCACCGGGAGCCCGACGTGGGATTCGATCCCGGGTCTCCAGGATCGCGCCCTGGGCCAAAGGCAGGCGCCAAACCGCTGCGCCACCCAGGGATCCCCCAGCAACATTTTAAAATGTAGTTAAGCAGATAAGACATCATGTAATTGCCTCAAACATAAGGAAACATACATGTCATAAGGGTCTAAAAATGTCATATATACTGCCATAAGATTTTACAGAGGAAGTCAGAGATCCCAGGGGAGCTGGGATAACGAATGGAATTTCAGGATGCAAGTCAGGCAAATCTTCCAGAAGAATGAGAGTTTGGGCTAAGCCTATTAAGAATGAAAGGATTTCAGGACACCTCAGTGGCTCAGTGGTTGAGCATCTGCCTTTGGCTTGGGGCATGGGCCCAGAGTCTTAGGATTGAGTCTCACATCGGGCTCCCCTTGAGAAGCTTGTTTCTCCCTCTGCCTATTTCTCTGCCTCTCTCTGTGTGTCTCTCATGAGTAAATAAATACAATCTTTTTTAAATGATAGGATTTAAATAAGTACAAAACAGAAAAAAAATTTTTTTCCAGATTTCTAAAATCTATGAATTTTGCTACATTTTATAGTCTCACCTTTTATTATCCTCCAGTTCTTCCTGTCTGCTTCCACCAAATAAGCTTTGGGCATGGACATATCAGTCTCCAAGTTTCAGCTGGCTGTCCCTAGTAGAACTCTTAGGCACCAATCCTCATGTATTTTGAAATAAAATACCGACCATAAAGCTCAGGTTCCACTTCTGGGTTCTCTATTCTGTTCCATTGATCTATGCATCTGTTTTTGTGCCAGTACCACACTGTCTTGATGACCACAGCTTTGTAGTACAACTTGAAATCTGGCATTGTGATGCCCCCAGATATGGTTTTCTTTTTTAAAATTCCCCTGGCTATTTGGGGTCTTTTCTGATTCCACACAAATCTTAAAATAATTTGCTCTAACTCTCTGAAGAAAGTCCATGGTATTTTGATAGGGATTGCATTAAACATGTAAATTGCCCTGGGTAACATTGACATTTTCACAATATTAATTCTGCCAATCCATGAGCATGGAATATTTTTCCATCTCTTTGTGTCTTCCTCAATTTCTTTCAGAAGTGTTCTATGATCAACTAATATTCGATAAAGGAGGAAAGACTATCCATTGGAAGAAAGACAGTAACTTCAATAAATGGTGCTGGGAAAATTGGACACCCACATGCAGAAGAATGAAACGAGACCACTCTCTTTCACCATACACAAAGATAAACTCAAAATGGATGAAAGATCTAAATGTGAGACAAGATTCCATCAAAATCTTAGAGGAGAACACAGGCAACACCCTTTTCGAACTCGGCCACAGTAACTTCTTGCAAGATACATCCACAAAGGCAAAAGAAACAAAGGCAAAAATGAACTATTGGGACTTCATCAAGATAAGAAGCTTTTGCACAGCAAAGGATACAGTCAACAAAACTAAAAGACAACCTGCAGAATGGGAGAAGATATTTGCAAATGACGTATCAGATAAAGGGCTAGTTTCCAAGATCTATAAAGAACTTATTAAACTCAACACCAAAGAAACAAACAATCCAATTATGAAATGGGCAAAAGACATGAACAGAAATGTCACAGAGGAAGACATAGACATGGCCAACAAGCACACAAGAAAATGCTCCGCATCACTTGCCATCAGGGAAATACAAATCCAAACCACAATGAGATACCACTTCACACCAGTGAGAATGGGGAAAATTAACAAGGCAGGAAACCACAAATGTTGGAGAGGATGCGGAGAAAAGGGAACCCTCTTACACTGTTGGTGGGAATGTGAACTGGTGCAGCCACTCTGGAAAACTGTGTGGAGGTTCCTCAAAGAGTTAAAAATAGACCTGCCCTACAACCCAGCAATTGCACTGTTGGGGTTTACCCCAAAGATTCAGATGCAATGAAACGCTGGGACACCTGCACCCCGATGTTTCTAGCAGCAATGTCCACAATAGCCAAACTGTGGAAGGAGCCTCAGTGTCCATTGAAAGATGAATGGATAAAGAAGATGTGGTTTATGTATACAATGAAATATTACTCAGCCATTAGAAATGACAAATACCCACCATTTGCTTCAACGTGGATGGAACTGGAGGGTATTATGCTGAGTGAAGTAAGTCGATCGGAGAAGGACAAACATTATATGTTCTCATTCATTTGGGGAATACAAATAATAGTGAAAGGGAATATAAGGGTAGGGAGAAGAAGTGTGTGGGAAATATCAGAAAGGAAGACAGAACATAAAGACTCCTAACTCTGGGAAACGAACTAGAGGTGGTGGAAGGGGAGGAGGGCGGGGGATAGGGGTGAATGGGTGATGGGCACTGAGTGGGGCACTGGACGGGATGAGCACTGGGTGTTATTCTGTATGTTGGCAAATTGAACACCAATAAAAAATAAATTTATTATAAAAAATAAAAATAAAAAATAAATTAAAATACCGAGTAATAAAATTTCCTGACCTAGACTGTACTTATCATTCCTAATTAATCAAGGAACTTTAGCCTGATTAGAATCAAAGTAATACCCCTATTGGAACATTGTTAATTTCCACTCCAAATTGGTCAAATAAGAATACTATATCAAAGCTGATTGCAATATGAGTGATTATGAGTGATGATTTAGTCTAAGCTTTCATTTTAAAAGTGAAGAAGGTCATAGAAATAACCTGATTCATGTCTCACAGTGAGTTAATAATAGTAAAGCTGGTACTTAAGCGTAGGTTTCCTGCCTTTTAAGACAATGTCCTTACCAAAGTCATTTCCATCTGACCAGTGTCTTATGACATTAATGATATGAGTAATTTGTTCGCAATTATATCATCTGTGGCCAGGCTTTATCTTACTTAGTTACAGAGGAAAGGTCAAATATCAAACTCAAAAGCTGAATTCTATGCCTCTGTTTTTATACATCAAAGAGGTAGATATTTTGACTCACTTAGATCCACTTAAAAAAGAAAAGAAAGTTTAAGCCCACTCAAACTAGAGATATAGGCCAAGACTATAAATTTTATCTCAATAGTGTAATTTTGAAATATAAAACATGTTAAAGTGGAAAAAAGGGGGGGAAATGGTTGCAGAATAGGAGGACCCTAGGTTCATCTCCTCCCACAAATACAACTAGATAAGTATGAAATCATCCTAAATGCCCCAGAAATTGACCTGAAGACTCCCAAAACAAACTCCACAACTAAAAGTAAAGAACGATCCACACTGAAGAAGATAAAAAGTACAGAGATGTGGTTTGTTAGAGAAATGGATTGTGGCCCCTGCAGTGGGGATGGAACCATGGTGGTAGAGAAGGATGAGAGACAGACTAGCTCAAGGGAAAGTGCATGGGGAAAAGATATCCCCATAGTCATTGGCTTGAAAATCAAGAGGGAATGAATTTCCTGACTTCAGGAAACCAGCTGGGCTTAATGCCTGGAATTTTAAAGATCAGTAGGCTTGACTCCAAGGTAACATGAACAACATTGGGTCTGCTCTTGTAGAGAAAGAAGGGCAAACAGTCTGGGAATATAGGCATGAAAACAGCAATCTGAAGAGAACCTGGGGTACACAGTGGAGATGTTATTTGCTTATTTCAGAACATGTACCAAAGAAGCTGTATTCACAAATATAAGGAAACATACATGTCATAAGAGTCTAAAAATGTCATATGTACTGCCATAAGATTTTACAAAGGAAGTCAGGGATCCCTCCAGTAATACTTTATTATTATTATTATTATTATTATTATTATTATTATTATTATTATTAGGAGGCATCATTTCACTTCCCTCCCTTCAGCATAAGCATAGAGCCACCTGCAGAAACCAGCAAGGATCCAAATCTCACTATTTAACTGCTTACAGCAAGACCTGAACCACTCCGCAGTGGAAGATCATCACTCCAGTGGAACCACCCTTCCCTTCCCCAGTCATGCTTGTGTCAGTAAAAGGTGGTGGGGCTCCTCCCCCAGAAGTTCCAGGAATTTCTCAGGGACACAGTTCCAGAGGCAGTGACAACAGGTATCATTTTGCTAGCAGACCAGAGTACACCTTCTTAAAACTTGCTATATTCAGGCCAGGGACCAAACACCACACACAAGGGCAAAAAAAAAGTTTCTGTAGACTACTGGCCTGAAAGAAATTAACCAGGATAAAACAGCAGAGCCCACACAGCACACATTGGGACACTCTTAAATGTCAGGCCCTGGGGAACAAAAGACACTACACTGAAGGGCAATATGGGACCTCTTATTCATAAGGCCATTACTCTCAAGAACAGATGTAGCTGACTTTCCTAACACAGAGAAACAGACACAGAGACTTTTAGACAAAGTAAGAAAACAGAAGATTTTGTCCCAAATGAAATAATAGGACAAGGCCAGAGTCAGAGATCTACCAAAACACATATAAATGCAGGCCCAATAGAGAATTGAAAGTAATGATTATAAAGATTCTCACAGACTATGGAAAGGAGTGGAAGTCATCAGGAAAACCCTCACCACAAAAATAAAAAAATAATGTAGTAGAGATAAAGGGTTCAATAAACAAAATAAGGAACATTCTTGATAGAAAGAACAGCAGGCTGCAAGAAGCAGAGGAATAAATAAAGGACCAAGAAAACAGTAATGGAAAGTAATCAAGCCAAACAAAAGAGACAAAAAAGATTATACAAAATGAGGATAGACTTGCAAAATTGTGGAACTCAGAACATTCATATTATAGGGGTCCAATAAGAAGAATATAGAGAAAAGAGGGCAGAAAACATATTTGAAGAAAAAATAGCTTAAAACACCCATAAATTAGGAAGGAAAACAAATATCCAGACCCACAAGGCACAGATAAACTCCAACAAAATTAACAAAAGCAGATCTGCAAGAACTATTGAAGGGGATTGTTTGAGCAGAAAGGAGAGGGCAAAAGTGACATTAAGAAAGTAGGAAATAAAAAAGCAGTAAAAATAAATACTCTATTTTAAAAAATCACTCAGTAAAGTCACAAAGTAAAAGTTATAAAATATGTTAATGTATACCTAACACTTGAGGAGGAGAGAAGAAAAGAATGGGTTCTAATTTAAATGAACATCAACTTAATTTAAAATGCTATAAACAGAAGAGGTTATATACAAAGCTACTAGTAAAAATATATTAAATACCAGTAATACATAGACAAAAAAAGAAAGAAATCCAAATATATCACTAAACAAAACAAAATTAAAAAAATGAAAGATAAAAGATAAGAAAGGATCAGAAAAAAATCTTCGGGAACAACCTCAAAACAAAAAAATAAAATGGCAACACATAAATATCTATCAATAATTACTTCAAGTGTAAATCGATTAAATGATCCAATCATAGGATGACAGAATAGAATTTTAAAAAACAGGACCGGGGGCAGGTCAAGATGGTGGAAGACTGGGGTCCCCAAGTCACCTGTCCACACCAACTTACATAGATAACGTTCAAGTCATCCTGAAAACCTACCAATTTGGCCTGAAATTTAAAGAGAGAACAGCCAGAAGGCTAAAGAGAGAATAGATAGTGCTTCTAACAAGTACAACTTTTTTTTAGCCCCTCTGCACTGAGCAAAATGACTAGAAAAAAGAACTCACCACAAAAGAAAGATTCAGAAACAGTACTCTCTGCCACAGACTTAAAGAATTTGGATTACAATTCGATGTCACAAAGCCAATTCAGAAGCACAAGTATAAAGATACTGGTGAGTATGGAAAAAAGCATAAAGGATTCAAGAGACTTCATGACTGCAGAATTTAGATCTAATCAGGCCAAAATTAAAAATCAATTAAATGAGATGCAATCCAAAACAGAGGTCCTAATGACAAGGGTTAATGAGGTAGAAAAAAGAGTGACTAACATAGAACACAAGTTGATGTCAAGGAAGGAAGCTGAGGAAAAAAGAGACAAACAATTAAAAGATCATGAGGAAAGGTTAAGGGAAATAAATGACAGCCTCCGAAGGAAAGAATCTACATTTAATTGGGGTTCCAGAGAACACCAGAAAGGGACAGAGGATCAGAAAGTGTATTTGAACAAATCATAGTTTAGAACTTCCATACTTTGGGGTGGGAAACAGGCATTCATATCCAGAGATAGAGAGATCCCCGCTAAAATCAATAATAACCTTTCAACACCTTGACATTTAATAGTGAAACTTGCAAATTCCAAAGACAAAGAGAAAATCCTTAAATCAGCAAGAGACAAGAAATCCCTAAATTATATGGGGATAAGTATAAGATAAACAGCAGACCTCTCCACTGAGACTTGGCAGGCCAGAAAGGGCTGGCAGGATATATTCAGGGTCCTAAATGAGAAGAACATGCAGCCAATAATACTCTATCCAACAAGGCTGTCATTCAGAATAGAAGGAGAGATAAAGAGCTTCCAAGATAGGCATAAAGTGAAAGAATATGTGACCACCAAACCAGCTCTGCAAGAAATATTAAAGGGGACTCTGTAAAAGAAAGAGGAAGCCCAAAGAAATAATCCACAAAAACAGGGACTGAATAGGTATCATGATGACACTAAATTCATATCTTTCAATAGTAACTCTGAATGTGAATGGGCTTAATGAACCCATCAAAAGGTGCAGGGTTTCAGACTGGATAAAAAGCAAGACCCATCTATTTGCTTTCTACAAGAGACACATTTTAGACCTAAGGACACCTACAGCATGAAAATGAAAGGGTGGAAAACTATTTACCATCCAAATAGTCCTCAAAAGAAAGCAGTGGTAGCAATGCTCATATCAGATAAAGTTTACCCCAAAGACTGTAGTAAGAGATGAAGCGGGACACTATCATATTCAAAGGATCTATCCAACAAGAGGACCTAACAATCATGAATCTTTATGCCCCGAATGTGGGAGCTGCCAAGTATATCAATCAATTAATAACCAAAGTTAAGACATACTTAGATAATAATACACTTATACTGGGAGATTTCAATACCATGCTTTCTGTAAATGAAAAATCTTTAAGCACAATATCTCCAAAGAAACAAGAGCTTTAAATGATACCCTGGACCAGATGGATTTCACAGATATTAACAGAAATTTACATCCAAACGCAACTGAATACACACTCTTCTTGAGTGCACATGGAACTTTCTCCAGAAGAGACCACATACTGGGTCACAAACCAGGTCTCATACAATCTCAAAAGATTAGTATTGTCCCCTGCATATTTTCAGACCATAATGCTTTGAAACTAGAATTCAATCACAAGAAGAAATTTGGAAGAAATTCAACCACGTGGAGGTTAAAGACCATCCTGCTAGAAGATGAAAATGTCAACCAGGAAATTAGAGAAGAATTAAAAATATGCATGGATACTAAAGAGAATGAAGATACAACTGTTCAAAATCTTTGAGATACAGCAAAAGCAGTCCTAGGATGGAAATACATCGCGATAAAAGCATCACTCAAAAAACTGGGGAAAACTCAAATACAAGATTGGTGCCAACCTTGCACCAACAGGAACTGGAGAAAGAACAGCAAAAAAGACCTACACCAAGCAGAGGAAGAGAGTTAATAAAGATTCAAGCAGAACTCAATGAAATAGAGACCAGAAAAACTGTGGAACAGATAAAAAAAAAAAAAACAGGGGGTTGGTACTTTGAAAGAATTAATAAGATAGATAACCATAAGCCAGCCTTACTAAAAACAAAAGAGAAAAGACTCAATTTAATAAAATCAAGAATGAAAAATGAGTTATCACAACCAATACCAAGGAAATACAAAAGATTTTTAAAACATATTATGAGCAGCTATACGGCAATAAATTAGGCAATCTAGAAGAAAAGGACACTTTCTGGAAAACTACAAACAACCAAAACTGAAACAGGAAGAAATAGAAAAACTGAACAGGCCAATAATGAAGGAGGAAATTGAAGAAGTCATCAAAGAACTCCCAAAACACAAAACTCCAGGGCCAGAAGGCTTCCCAGGGGAATGATATCAAATGCTGAAAGAAGAAACAATACCTATTCCACTAAAGCTGTTCCGAAATATAGAATGAGATAGAATAGCTCCAAACTCGTTCTATGAGGCCAGCATCACCTTAATTCCAAAACCAATGACCCCACCGAAAAGGAGAATTATAGACCAATATCCCTGATGAACACAGATGCAAAAATTCTCAACAAGATACAAGCCAATAGGATCCAACAATACATTAAGAAGATTATTCACCATGACCAAGTGAGATTTATTACCAGGATGCAAGGCTGGTTCAACACTCATAATGCAATGTGATAGATCATATCAAAAAGAGAAAAAACAAGAACCATATGATCCACACACTAAGATGCAGAAAAAGCATTTGACAAAATACAGCATCCATTTCTGATCAAAACACTTCAGACTGTAGGGAAAGAGGGAACATCCCTCAGTATCTAAAAAGACATCTACAAAAAGCCCACAGCAAATATCATTCTGGAAGCCTTTCCCCTAAGATCAGGAACAAGACAGGGATGACCACTCTCACCACTGCTATTCAACATAGTACTAGAAGTCCTAGCCACAGCAATCAGACAACAAAAAAAAGTTGGCAAAGAAGAAGTCAAACTTTCCCTCTTTGCAGATGACATGATACTCTCCATAGAAAACCCAAAAGATTGCTGGAACTCATACAGCAATTTTGCAGTTTGGAAGGGTACAAGATCAATGCCTATAAATAAATGGCATTTCTATACCCTAACAATAAGACTGAAGAAAGACAAATTAAGGAGTCAATCCCCATTTACAATTCCACCGAAAAGCATAAGATACCTAGGAATAAACCAAACCAAAGAGGGAAAGCATCTATACCATAAAAAGTACAGAACACTTTTGAAAGAAATTGAGGAAGACACAAAGAGATGGAAAAATATTCCATGCTCATGGAGTGAAAGAATTAATATTGTGAAAATGTCAATGTTACTCAGGGCAATTTACACATTTACTGCAATCCCTATCAAAATACCATGGACATTCTTCAAAGAGTTGGAACAAATCATCTTAAGATTTATGTGGAATCAGAAAAGACCCTGAATAGCCCGGGAAATATCAAAAAAGAAAAGTAGAGCTGGGGCATCACAATGCCATATTTTAGGTTGTACTACAAAGCTGTGATCATCAAGAGAGTGTGGTATTGGTACAAAAACAGACACATAGATCAATGGAACACAATAGAGTATCCAGAAATGGGCCCTCAACTCTATGGTCAACTAATATTAGACAAAGCAGGAAAGAATATCCACTGGAAAAAGGAGAGTCTCTTCAATAAATGGTCCTGTGAAAACTGGACAACCACATGCAAAAGAATTAAAGTAGACAATTCTCTTACACCAGACACAAAGATAAACTCAAAATGGATGAAAGATCTAAATGTGAGACAATAATCCATCAAAATCCTAGAGGAGAACACAGGCAACACCCTTTTTGAACTTGGCCACAGCAACTTCTTGTAAGATACATCCATGAAGGCAAGGGAAATAAAAGCAAAAATGAGTTATTAGGACTTCATCAATATAAGAAGCTTCTGAACAGCAAAAGAAACAGTCCATGAAACTCAAAGACAACCTACAGAATGGGGGAAGATGCTTGCAAATGACCTATCAGATAAAGGCCTAGCATCCAAGATCTATAAAGAACTTATTAAACTCAACAGAAACAACTCAATCTTGAAATGGGCAAAAGACATGTACAGAAATTACACCAAAGAAGACATAGATATGGCCAACAAGCACATGAGAAAGTGCTCTGCATCACTTGCCATCAGCTGAGATACAAATCAAAACCACAATGAGATACCACCTCACACCAGTGAGGATGGTGAATATCAACAAGACAGGAAGCAACAAATGTTGGAGAGGATCTGGAGAAAGGGTAACTCTCTTGCACTGTTGGTGGGAATATGAACTGGTACAGCCAGTCTGGAAAGCTATGTGGACTTTCCTCAAAGAGTTAAAAATAGAACTGCTCTGCAACCCAGCAATTGCACTGCTGGGGATTTACCTTGAAGATATAGATGCAGTGAAATGCCGGGGCACCTACATCCCGATGTTTATAGCAGCAATGTCCACAATAGCCAAACCGTGAAAGGAGCCTCAATGTCCATAGAAAGATGAATGGACATAAAGAGGATGTGGTATATTTATACAATGGAATGTTACTCAGCCATTAGAAACCACAAATACCCACCATTTGCTTTGATGTGGATGGATCTGGAGGGTATTATGCTTAGTGAAGTGAGTCAATCAGAGAAGGACAAACATTATATGGTCTCATTCATTTGGGGAATATAAAAATAGAGAAAGAGAATAAAGGGGAAAAGAGAGAAAATGAGTGGGAAATATCAGAGAGGGTGACAGAACATGAGAGACTCCTACTCTGGGAAATGAACAAGGGTAGTGGAAAGGGAGCATTGGTGGGGGGTTACAGTGACTGGGTGATGGGCACTGAGGGGGACACTTGATGGAATGAGCACTGGGTGTTATGCTATATGGTGGTAAATTGAACTCTAATAAAGAAAATAATTAAAATAAAAAAGTGAAATGAAAATAAAAGAGGGACGCCTGTGTGGCTCAACATTTGAGCGTCTGCCTTTGGCTCAGGGCTTGATCCTGGTGTCCCGGATAGAGTCCCACACCGGGCTTCCTATATGGAGCCTGCTTCTCCCTCTGCCTATGTCTCTGCCTTTCTCTCTCTGTGTGTGTATGTGTCTATCATGAATGAATAAATAAAATCTTTTAAAAAATTAAAAGATATGAATTGAGAATCTTCCAAATATATATGGGCATATCCAATATCATGAGAAATAGAAAGGTTGTGTTTATTTATTTTTTTATAAATTAATTTTTTATTGGTGTTCAATTTACCAACATACAGAATAACACCCAGTGCTCATCCCGTCAAGTGTCCCCCTCAGTGCCCGTCACCCACTCACCCCCACCCCCCGCCCTCCTCCCCTTCCACCACCCCTAGTTCGTTTCCCAGAGTTAGGAGTCTTTACGTTCTGTCACCCTTTCTGATATTTCCCACACATTTCTTCTCCCTTCCCTTATATTCCCTTTCACTATTATTTATATTCCCCAAATGAATGAGAACATACAATGTTTGTCCTTCTCCGATTGACTTACTTCACTCAGCATAATACCCTCCAGTTCCATCCACGTTGAAGCAAATGGTGGGTATTTGTCGTTTCTAATGGCTGAGTAATATTCCATTGTATACATAAACCACATCTTCTTTATCCATTCATCTTTCGATGGACACTGAGTCTCCTTCCACAGTTTGGCTATTGTGGACATTGGCCTCACGGGGTAAACAACCCCCACTGAGCCCTGCACCAGGCAGGGGGCAGAGCAGCTCCCCCAAGTGCTAACACCTGAAAATCAGCACAACAGGCCCCTTCTCCAGAAGACCAGCTAGACGGACAAGTTCCAGGGGAAGTCAAGGGACTTAAAGTATACAGAATCAGAAGATACTCCCCCGTTTGTTTTTTTTTCTTTTTGATTTCTGAAAGATTTTAAATAGAACTATATAATGATGCTTCAATTAACCTGTTATCTGTAGAAAATGTCCTTTCAGAGTCAATAAGCTGAATTTAAAAAAAATATTCATAACTCTGATGAAGCATACTGGTTTGCAGCTGCATGAAAAAATATTTTAATCAGGAGCATCTATTTATTATAGGACAATTTGATGAAAACATAGTCAACCCAAGGGAAATTTATGAAGTCTATCAAGTTTATTGTCCCTGTACAATCTCTTCTTTCTTTCCTGCTATGTGATTGCTAACCTCAATTTCTTTCTTTTTTTTTAAGATTTTATTTATTTATGAGACAGAGAGAGAGAGAGAGAGAGAGAGAGAGAGGCAGAGACATAGGCAGAGGGAGAAGCAGGCTCCATGCAGGGAGCCTGATATGGGACTCGATCCCGGGTCTCCAAGACCAGGCCCTGGGCTGAAGGCGGCACTAAACTGCTGAGCCACCAGGGCTGCCCTAACCTCAATTTCAAATAATGTCCATGCTTTTCTCATTTTATATTTATCTAAAAAAATTTATCTATGAAAATATCTACTGATAAGTAGTTATTTATAGATTATGACTGTTGTACACTGATTTAAACATCTTCAATTAAACATATCTTTAAATGTTAAATAATGGATTAAAGGATTTTGCTTTGCTTACTCCTCCTCCACCTCCTCCTCACAGTCCTCCTACCCCTTCTCTTTCCCTCTCTCTTCCTTCTTGAAGGTATAATACTACTAACAGATGAGATGTTAGGATGGCAGGTAGAAGGAAACCCCGAAGTTGTAGTTGATCTTCTTAATTATAAAGTACACACATGTACACACACTCAAACAAAATGAGGTGAGCTTGCATGGTCATTCAAGTCAACTGATTATGTTAAGTACATATTATGCATATATACTTGTGAAAGTATGTGCAAACAATTTACTTTTAGTGTGTTAATGTTTATGCTTGCTTATAAATATTCAGATATATTTTGTATTAGTTTTATATTGCTTAGGTAGCAAATTACAACACACCTTGGATTAAATCAACACAAATTTATTTTATAGTTCTTCAAGCTAGAAGTCTAAAATGGGTCAGCAAGCAACCTTTCTTCTGGAGGCTCTAAGAAAGAATCCAGTCTGTTTTCTTGACTTTTTTCTAGCTTTTAGAGACTGCCTACATGTTTTGACTTCTGTTCTCATCATATGTTTTCTTTCCCTCTACTTTTGTTATCACATTGCCTTCTCTATCTGCAACTTTCTTTTTTTTTTATCTGCAACTTTCTTGACTGTCTCTTATAGGGACTCTTTTAATTACATTAGTTTATGCAGATAATTCAGCATAATTGCCCCATCTCAAGTTCCTTAACTTAATCACTCCTGCAATGTTCCTTTTGCCATGTAAGGGAATATATTCACAGGTTCTAGGGTTTAGGATATGGACACATTTGTGAGGACAATTTTTTATCCTACTACAATTTTGAAAAAAAAATAAAATTTTAAATAAAAATTGCATTAATAAAATCTATGTATCAACCAAAAATGAAGATATAATATTATTTTATCATAATATAGTCAAGATATATATATATATAATGGAATATTATGTATAAAGATCCTTGGAATACCTCCTCACTTCCATTATTCTATTCTCTTCAGAGTCATTCCCCAAACTGAATTTCAGAAGTAAATTTTTAGCTTATAGTTAATGGACATTTTCAGAATAGTGTTGATATTTAATTTTTTAAGATTTTATTTACCTATCCATGAGAGACACGCAGAGAGAGGCAGAGACAAAGGCAGAGGGAGAAGCAGGCTCCATACAGGGTGCCCGATGCGGGACTCAATCCCGGGACTCCAGGATCATGCCCTGGGCCAAAGGCAGGTGCTAAACTGCTGAGCCACCCAGGGATTCCTTAATTTTTTATTTTGATGTAATAAAGATGTGTAAATCTAAATACTGGAAGATTGGGATCCCTGGGTGGCGCAGTGGTTTGGCGCCTGCCTTTGGCCCAGGGCGTGATCCTGGAGACCCGGGATCGAATCCTATGTCGGGCTCCCGGTGCATGGAGCCTGCTTCTCCCTCTGCCTGTGTCTCTGCCTCTCTCTCTCTCTCCTCTGTGACTATCATGAATAAATAAATAAAATCTTTAAAATAAATAAATAAATAAATAAATAAATAAATAAATAAATAAACAAACAAATACTGGAAGATGTCTACCAAAGACAATTATTTTTTTTAGTATAATTGAAATTGAGCTTTTTTTCTCCTTGAAACTAATTAGATGATAACATTAGGTTAATACAAAAAAAAACATTAGGTTAATATCATTTTATTATATTGTTAACATCAGTGTGATTATAGAAAAGAAATATTAAAATTTTAAATATTAAAAACATAAAAATTAAATTTAATTAAATTAATAAAACAGGACCAATCTATATGCTGCCTACAAGAGATTAATTTTAGACCTAAAGAAACCTACAAATTTAAACTGATGGGATGGAAAAAACTTTATCATGCAAATTTCTGTCAAAAGAAAGGTTGAGTAGCAATACTTACATAAAAAAATAGTTTAAAACAAAGATTGTAACAAGAGACAATGTAAGGCCCTATATAATAATAAAGGGGACAATCCAACAAGAACATATAACAATTTTACATAGTTATGCACCCAACATGGGAGCACCCAAATACACAAGACAGTTAATAACAAAGATAATGGGGACTGATAGTAAAAAAGCAATAACACGGGACTTTTAAAATTTTTTATTTAAATTTGTTAGTTAACATGCAGTTATAGATGAACAATATAGTGATTCAAGACTTCCATACAACACTTCAGAACAAGTAAACTCCTTAACTCCTTAAACCCCATCATCTATTTTTTAATATTGTATTAATTTAATCATAAGAGACACACAGAGAGAGGGAGAGACATAGGCAAAGGGAGAAGCACGCTCTCTGCAGGGAGCCTGATGCAGGACTCAATCGCAGGACCCCAGGATCATGCCCTGAGCCAAAGGTGAACACTCAACCACTGAGCCACCCAGGCATCCCCACATCACCTATTTAAACCCATTTCCCACCCACCTCCAAAATATTTTTGGATCACAGTGTTTTCATTTTGATTGGTTCCTTATGCTTTTTTGATTTCTTCTTTGGTTTCCTGGTTGACACGTTCATTGTTTTGTAACATATTACTTAACCTCCATGTATTTGTAATCTTTCCAGATATTTTTGTTGTTGCTGACTTCCAGGTTCATAACCTTGTGGTTAAAAAAGATGCATGTTTTGACATCAATATGCTTGTATTTGTTGAGACCTGTTTTGTGACCTAATATGTGACCTATTCTGGAGAATTTTCCAAGTGCCAATAATAGGGGACTTTAACACTACACTTATATCAATAGACAGATTTTTCAAACAGAAATCGACAAGGAAACAAATGCTTTATAGGATGGATAGGACCAGGCAGATTTAGCAGGCATATTTAGAACACATCTTCTAAAACAAGAGAATACACATTTTTTTTTCTGGTGCACACAGAGGATTCTCCAGAATAGATCACATTTTAGGCCATAAAACAGGTCTCAACAATTTAAAAAGGGTTGAATTCACACCACGCATGTTTTCTGACCATGACACTATGAAACTGGAATCAAACACAAGAAAAAATCTGGAAAGATCACAAAAACATGAGGTTAAATACCATGCTATTAAATGATGAATGTGTTAACCAATAAATCAAAGAAGACATCCAAAATCACATGGAAACAAGTGAAAATGAAAATGGAAACACAACAGGCCAAAACCTTTGGAATGCAGCAAAAGTGGTTCTAAGAGGGAAATTTAGAGCAATAGAGGCCTACCTCAATAAGCAAGAAAAATGTAAAATAAACAACTTAACCTAGGACTAAACCTAATCAAAGAGGTGGAAGATCTGTACTCTGAACAGTATAGAACATTAATGAAAGAAATTCAGGATGACACAAAGAAATGAAAATATATTTCATGAACACGGATTGGAAGAAAAAATATTAGTAGAGGAAGGGGCAAGATGGCGGAAGAGTAGGGTCTCCAAATCACCTGTCTCCACCAAACTACCTAGAAAACCTTCAAATTATCCTGAAAATCTATGAATTCGGCCTGAGAATTAAAGAGAGAACACCTGGAATGCAACAGTGAGAAGAGTTCGCGCTTCTATCAAGGTAAGAAGACGGGAAAAAAGAAATAAAGAAACAAAGGCCTCCAAGGGGGAGGGGCCGCGCGAGGAGCCGGGCTGAGGCCGGGACGAGTGTCCCCAGGACAGGAGAGCCCCGTCCCGGAGAAGCCGGAGCTGCACCAACCTTCCCGGGCAGAAAGGGGCTCGCAGGGAGTTGGAGCAGGACCCAGAAGGGCGGGGATGCCCTCGGGCTCCCCTGGACGGTAACAGAGCAACTGCGCGCCCAGGAGAGTGCGCCGAGCTCCCTAAGGGCTGCAGCGCGCACGGCGGGACCCGGAGCAGCTCGGAGGGGCTCGGGCGGCGGCTCCGCGGAGGGGGCTGCGCGGCCCCGGGAGCAGCTCAGAGGGGCTCAGGCAGAGGAAGAGGCTCCGTGCAGAGGGGGCTGCGCGGTTCCAGGAGCACCTCGGGGTGCTCGGGTGGCGGCTCCGCGGAGGGGATTGCGCGGCCCTGTAGCGCGAATCCAACAGCGCAGGCCCCAGAGCACAGGGCGCCGGGACACAGCCCAGGATCCGGCCTCCCCCGGGACAGGCAGAGGCCAGGAGGGCCCAGGACCCCAAGGACGCTCCTGCCCCAGCTGAGCAGATCAGCGGCCCCGCCCCGGAGCCTCCAGGCCCTGCAGACGGAGAGCTCCGGAGTTCCTGCGGGGGCTGAATCCAGGTTTCCAGAGCTGGCCCCGCCACTAGGGCTGTTGCTCCTGAGGCCTCATGGGGGAAACAACCCCCACTGAGCCCTGCACCAAGCAGGGGCACAGCAGCTCCCCCAGCTTCTAATACCTGAAAATCAGCACAGCAGGCCCCTGCCCTAGAAGACCAACTAGACTGACTGACAACTTCCAGGGGAAGCCAAGAGACTTAAAGTACACAGAATCAGAAGATACTCCCCCGTGGTTCTTTTTTTCTTTTTTTTTTTTTGGTTTGCTTTTTGATTTGTTTCCTTCCCCCAACTCCCTTTTTTCTCCTTTCTTTCTTTTTCTTTCTCTTTTTCTTCTTTTTTTTTCGTTTTTTTCTTTCCTTTTTTTTCTCTTTCTCTTTTCTTTCCTTCTTTCTCTCCTCTCTTTTTCTCCTTTTCCCAATACAACTTGCTTTTGGCCACTCTGCACTGAGCAAAATGACTAGAAGGAAAACCTCACCTCAAAAGAAAGAATCAGAAACAGTCCTCTTTCCCACAGAGTAACAAAATCTGGATTACAATTCAATGTCAGAAAGCCAATTCAGAAGCACTATTATACAGCTACTGGTGGCTCTAGAAAAAAGCATAAAGGACTCAAGAGACTTCATGACTGCAGAATTTAGAGCTAATCAGGCAGAAATTAAAAATATATTGAATGAGATGCAATCCAAACTAGAAGTCCTAATGACGAGGGTTAACGAGGTGGAAGAACAAGTGAGTGACATAGAAGACAAGTTGATAGCAAAGAGGGAAACTGAGGAAAAAAGAGACAAACAATTAAAAGACCATGAAGCTAGATTAAGGGAAATAAACGACAGCCTGAGGAAGAAAAACCTACGTTTAATTGGTGTTCCCGAGGGTGCCGAAAGGGACAGAGGGCCAGAATATGTATTTGAACAAATTCTAGCTGAAAACGTTCCTAATCTGGGAAGGGAAACAGGCATTCAGATCCAGGAAATAGAGAGATCCCCCCCTAAAATCAATAAAAACCGTTCAACACCTCGACATTTAATAGTGAAGCTTGCAAATTCCAAAGATATAGAGAAGATCCTTAAAGCAGCAAGAGACAAGAAATCCCTGACTTTTATGGGGAAGAGTATTAGGGTAACAGCAGGCCTCTCCACAGAGACCTGGCAGGCCAGAAAGGGCTGGCAGGATATACTCAGGGTCGTAAATGAGAAGAACATGCAGCCAAGAATACTATATCCAGCAAGGCTCTCATTCAAAATGGAAGGAGAGATAAAGAGCTTCCAAGACAGGCAGCAACTAAAAGAATATGTGACCTCCAAACCAGCTCTGCAAGAAATTTTAAGGGGGACTCTTAAAATTCCCCTTTAAGAAGAAGTTCAGTGGAACATTCCACAAAAACAAGGACTGAATAGTTATCATGATGACACTAAATTCATATCTCTCAATAGTAACTCTGAATGTGAACGGGCTTAATGACCCCATCAAAAGGCGCAGGGTTTCAGACTGGATAAAAAAGCAGGACCCATCTATTTGCTGTCTACAAGAGACTCATTTTAGACAGAAGGACACCAACAGCCTGAAAATAAAAGGTTGAAGAAACATTTACCATTCGAATGGTCCTCAAAAGAAAGCAGGGGTAGCCATCCTTATATCAGATAAACTAAAATTTACCCCAAAGACTGTAGTGAGAGATGAAGAGGGACACTATATCATACTTAAAGGATCTATTCAACAAGAGGACTTAACAATCCTCAATATATATGCCCCGAATGTGGGAGCTGCCAAATATATAAATCAATTATTAACCAAAGTGAAGAAATACTTAGATAATAATACACTTATACTTGGTGACTTCAATCTAGCTCTTTCTATACTCGATAGGTCTTCTAAGCACAACATCTCCAAAGAAACGAGAGCTTTAAATGATACACTGGACCAGATGGATTTCACAGATATCTACAGAACTTTACATCCAAACTCAACTGAATACACATTCTTCTCAAGTGCACATGGAAATTTCTCCAGAATAGACCACATATTGGGTCACAAATTGGGTCTGAACCGATAACAAAAGATTGGGATCGTCCCCAGCATGTTCTCAGACCACAATGCCTTGAAATTAAAACTAAATCACAACCAGAAGTTTGGAAGGACCTCAAACACGTGGAGGTTAAGGACCATCCTGCTAAAAGATGAAAGGGTCAACCAGGAAATTAAGGAAGAATTAAAAACATTCATGGAAACTAATGAGAATGAAGATAAAACCATCCAAAATCTTTGGGATGCAGCAAAAGCAGTCCTAAGGGGGATATACATCGCAATACAAGCATCCATTCAAAAACTGGAAAGAACTCAAATACAAAAGCTAACCTTATACATAAAGGAGCTAGACAAAAAACAGCAAATAGATCCTATACCCAAGAGAAGAAGGGAGTTAATAAAGATTCGAGCAGAACTCAACGAAATCGAGACCAGAAGAACTGTGGAAGAGATCAACAGAACCAGGAGTTGGTTCTTGGAAAGAATTAATAAGATAGATAAACCATTAGCCAGCCTTATTAAAAAGAAGAGAGAGAAGACTCAAATTAATAAAATCATGAATGAGAAAGGAGAGATCACTACCAACACTAAGGAAATACAAATGATTTTAAAAACATATTATGAACAGCTATACACCAATAAATTAGGCAATCTAAGAGAAATGGACGCATTCCTGGAAAGCCACAAACTACCAAAACTGGAACAGGAAGAATTAGAAAACCTGAACAGGCCAATAACCAGGAAGGAAATTGAAGCAGTCATCAAAAACCTCCCAAGACACAAGAGTCCAGGGCCAGAGGGCTTCCCAGGGGAATTCTATCAAACGTTTAAAGAAGAAACCATACCTACTCTTCCTAAAGCTGTTTGGAAAGATAGAAAGAGATGGAGTACTTCCAAATTCGTTCTATGAGGCCAGCATCACGTTAATTCCAAAACCAGACAAAGACCCCACCAAAAAGGAGAATTACAGACCAATATCCCTGATGAACATGGATGCAAAAATTCTCAACAAGATACTGGCCAATAGGATCCAACAGTACATTAAGAAAATTATTCACCATGACGAAGTAGGATTTATCCCTGGGACACAAGGCTGGTTCAACACCTGTAAAACAATCAATATGATTCATCATATCAGCAAGAGAAAAACCAAGAACCATATGATCCTCTCATTAGATGCAGAGAAAGCATTTGACAAAATACAGCATCCATTTCTGATCAAAACTCTTCAGAGTGTAGGGATAGAGGGAACATTCCTCGACATCTTAAAAGCCATCTATGAAAAGCCCACAGCAAATATCATTCTCAATGGAGAAGCACTGGGAGCCTTTCCCCTAAGATCAGGAACAAGACAGGGATGTCCACTCTCACCACTGCTATTCAGCATAGTATTGGAAGTCCTAGCCTCAGCAATCAGGCAACAAAAAGACATTAAAGGCATTCAAATTGGCAAAGAAGAAGTCAAACTCTCCCTCTTCACTGATGACATGATACTCTACATAGAAAACCCAAAAGTCTCCACCCCAAGATTGCTAGAACTCATACAGCAATTCGGTAGCGTGGCAGGATACAAAATCAATGCCCAGAAATCAGTGGCATTTCTATATAATAACAATGAGACTGAAAAAAGAGAAATTAAGGAGTCAATCCCATTTACAATTGCACCCAAAAGCATAAGATACCTAGGAATAAACCTAACCAAAGATGTAAAGTATCTATACCCTCAAAACTATAGAACACTTCTGAAAGAAATTGAGGAAGACACAAAGAGATGGAAAAATATTCCATGCTCATGGATTGGCAGAATTAATATTGTGAAAATGTCAATGTTACCCAGGGCAATTTACACGTTTAATGCAATCCCTATCAAAATATCATGGACTTTCTTCAGAGAGTTAGAACAAATTATTTTAAGATTTGTGTGGAATCAGAAAAGACCCCGAATAGCCAGGGGAATTTTAAAAAAGAAAACCATATCTGGGGGCATCACAATGCCAGATTTCAGGTTGTACTGCAAAGCTGTGGTCATCAAGACAGAGTGGTACTGGCACAAAAACAGACACATAGATCAGTGGAACAGAATAGAGAATCCAGAAGTGGACCCTCAACTTTATGGTCAACTAATATTCGATAAAGGAGGAAAGACTATCCATTGGAAGAAAGACAGTCTCTTCAATAAATGGTGCTGGGAAAATTGGACATCCACATGCAGAAGAATGAAACTAGACCACTCTCTTTCACCATACACAAAGATAAACTCAAAATGGATGAAAGATCTAAATGTGAGACAAGATGCCATGAAAATCCTAGAGAAGAACACAGCCAATACCCTTTTTGAACTCGGCCACAGTAACTTCTTGCAAGATACATCCATGAAGGCAAAAGAAACAAAAGCAAAAATGAACTATGGGACTTCATCAAGATAAGAAGCTTTTGCACAGCAAAGGATACAGTCAACAAAACTCAAAGACAGCCTACAGAATGGGAGAAGATATTTGCAAATGACCTATCAGATAAAGGGCTAGTTTCCAAGATCTATAAAGAACTTCTTAAACTCAACACCAAAGAAACAAACAATCCAATCATGAAATGGGCAAAAGACATGAAGAGAAATCTCACAGAGGAAGACATAGACATGGCCAAAATGCATATGAGAAAATGCTCCACATCACTTGCCATCAGGGAAATACAAATCAAAACCACAATGAGATACCACCTCACACCAGTCAGAATGGGGAAAATTAACAAGGCAGGAAACCACAAATGTTGGAGAGGATGCAAAGAAAAGGGAACCCTCTTACACTGTTGATGGGATTGTGAACTGGTGCAGCCACTCTGGAAAACTGTGTGGAGGTTCCTCAAACAGTTAAAAATAGACCTGCCCTACGACCCAGCAATTGCCCTGTTGGGGATTTACCCCAAAGATACAGATGCAGTGAAACGCCGGGACACCTGCACCCCGATGTTTATAGCAGCAATGGCCACGATAGCCAAACTGTGGAAGGAGCCTCGGTGTCCAACGAAAGATGAATGGATAAAGAAGATGTGGTTTATGTATACAATGGAATATTACTCAGCTATTAGAAATGACAAATACCCACCATTTGCTTCAACGTGGATGGAACTGGAGGGTATTATGCTGAGTGAAGTAAGTCAATCGGAGAAGGACAAACATTGTATGTTCTCATTCATTTGGGGAATATAAATAATAGTGAAAGGGAATATAAGGGAAGGGAGAAGAAATGTGTGGGAAATATCAGAAAGGGAGACAGAACGTAAAGACTGCTAACTCTGGGAAACGAACTAGGGGTGGTAGAAGGGGAGGAGGGCGGGGGGTGGGAGTGAATGGGTGACGGGCACTGGGGGTTATTCTGTATGTTAGTAAATTGAACACCAATAAAAAATAAATTAAAAAAAAGAAAAAATATTAGTAAAATATCCCTACTACTGAAAGCTATCTACACATTTACTGCAATCTCTATAAAATGCTCATGGCATTTTTCACAGAGGTAGAACAAAAATCTTACAATTTATATGGAACCACAAAAGAATAGTAATTGCCAAAGTAATTTTGAGGAAGAAAATCAAAGCTGTAGGTATCACAATTTCATACTTCCAGTTATATTACAGAGCTGTCGTAATGAAAGCAATATCATACTGGTACAGAAAATAGACACATAGATTAATGGAACAGAATAGAATACTCAGAAAGAAACCCACAACTATATGGTCAGTTAATCAAACAATGCAGTAAAGAATATCCAATCGGAAAATTCCTTCAATAAATGGTATTGGAAAAACTGATCTGCTGCATGCAAAAGAATGAAACTGAACCACCTTCTTACATCATATGCAAAAATAAAAATTTAAATGTGAGACATGACACCATAAAAATCCTAGAAGTTAGCCAAGGCAGTAATATCTCTGGTATCAGGTTTAGGAATATTTTTCCTAGATATGTTTCCTGAGATAAAGTAAATAGAAGCAGGATTAAACTTTGGGTACTACTTCAAAATAAAAAGCTTCTGTACAGCAAAGGAAATTGTCAATAAAACAAAAGGCAACTCACTAAATAGGAGACAATATTTGCAAGTGACATATCCAGTAAAGGGAGGATGTTAAACAAATCAACACCAAAAGCCAAATAATCTAATTTAATGGGCAGAAGAAATGCATAGATATTTCTTCAAAGAAGACCTACAAATGGCCAAGAGACACATGAAAAGATGCTCAACATCACTTCTCATCAGGAAAATGCAAATCAAAACCACAAGGAGATATCCCTTCACATCAGAATGGCTACAATCAAAAACATAAGAAACAACCTGTGTTGGTGAGTATGTGAAGAAAAAATCCTCTTACACTGTTGGTGGGACTGCAAACTGGTGTTACCACTGTGGAAAATTGTATGGAGATTCCTCAAAAAGTAAAATAGAACTACCCTATGATCAAATGATTTTTCTATAGGGTACTTACCCAGAAAATTACAAAAACATGAATTGAAAGTGATACATGGACCACTGTATTTGCTGTATAGTTTATTGTAGCCAAATTATAGAAGCAGCCCAAATAAAATGTCCATCAGTAGATGAATGAATAAAGAAAATGTGACATATATATGTAATAGGATATTATTCATCCAGAAAAAGACTGAAATCTTGCCATCTGCAAGGACATGGATTGAGCTAGAAAGTATAATGCTAAGTGAATGTCAGTCAGAGAAAGACACATACAATATGATTTCAGTCATATGTGGAATTTAAGAAACAAAACAATTGAACAAAGAGCAAAAAGAGAGATAAACAAGCCAAGACACAGACTCTTAACTATTGAGAACAAACAGATGGTTACCAGAGGGTAGGTTGGTGGGGGAATAGGTTAAATAGGTGATGAGGACTAAGGACTGCACTTGTGATGATCACAGGCTGATGCATGGAAGTGTTGAATTGCTATATTGTACACCTGAAACTAAGATAGCACTCTATGTGTAACAGTAACTATGTTGGAATTTTTTAAAAACATTGATAAAAAGAATTCTGTTTTGGGATGCCTGGGTGGCTCAGTGGTTAAGCACCTTCCTTTGGCTCAGTTCGTCATCCCATGGTCCTGGGATGGAGTCCTGCATCAGGCTCCCTGAAGGAAGCCTGCTTCTCCCTCTGCATATGTCTCTGTCTCTCTCTCTCTCTGTGTCTCATGAATAAATAAATAAAATCTTTAAAAAGAATTCTGTTTTGCCTTGTTCACGGCATAATGGCCTTGTAAATTATTGTAAATTATTCTCCATAATCTCCTATTTATACAAATAATGTTCATCTTGTGAGGCAAAGTGATATAATAATAATAATAATAATAGTAGTAATAATAGTAATAATAAAGTGTAATGCACCTGCATGACTCATTCAGTTGAGTTTTGCAAATTGATTTTGTATCCTGCAACTGTACAGAATTCATTTATCAGTTCTAGTAGATTTTTGGTGGAGTCTTTCAGGTTTGCTATCTATATGACATAGTATCTGCAAATAGTGAAAGCTTTACTTCTTCCTTGCCAATTTGAATTCCTTTTATTTCTTTTGTCTCAGATCATGATGTCAGGGTCGTGGGATAGAGCCCTGAAACAGGCTCCATGCTCATAGAGGAGTTTGCTTGAGATTCTCTCTCTCCCTCTCCTGCTGCTCTGCTTCCCCACTTGTGCTCTCTCTGTAAAGTGAATAAATAAATCTCATACAAAAATAATAAAATATAAATAAAGGAAAAGATTGAGCTTTTGTTATTGATTTGAGAAGAGAATTTTCTTATTAATATGTTTCATTATCATCTAATGTTTACTTCATGATTCTAAAATTGCTTTCAAATTAGCTTATTGTGTTGCATAATACACTATACAGTCATTGAAATATTTTTTTCAACATCCACGTTGAAGCAAGTGGTGGGTATTTGTCATTTCTAATGGCTGAGTAATATTCCATTGTATACATAAATCACATCTTCTTTATCCATTCATCTTTTGATGGACACTGAGGCTCCTTCCACAGTTTGGCTATTGTGGACATTGCTGCTATAAACATCGGGGTGCAGGTGCCCCGGCATTTCACTGCATCTGTATCTTTGGGGTAAATCCCCAACAGGGCAATTGCTGGGTCCTAGGGCAGGTCTATTTTGAACTCTTTAAGGAACCTCCACACAGTTTTCCAGAGTGGCTGCCCCATTTCACATTCCCACCAACAGTGTAAGAGGGTTCCCTTTTCTCCACATCCTCTCCAACATTTGTGGTTTCCTGCCTTGTTAATTTTCCCCATTCTCACTGGTGTGAGGTGGTATCTCATTGTGGTTTTGATTTGTATTTCCCTGATGGCAAGTGATGCAGAGCATTTTCTCATATGCATGTTGGCCATGTCTATGTCTTCCTCTGTGAGATTTCTGTTCATGTCTTTTGCCCATTTCACGATTGGATTGTTTGTTTCTTTGGTGTTGAGTTTAAGAAGTTCTTTATAGATCTTGGAAACTAGCCCTTTAACTGATACATCATTTGCAAATATCTTCTCCCATTCTGTAGGTTGTCTTTTAGTTTTGTTGACTGTATCCTTGGCACTCGGTGTTATTCTGTATGTTGGCAAATTGAACACCCATAAAAAATAAATTTATTATTAAAAAATAAAGGTGAAAGTTGAAAAAATTTTTTAAACATATTCATATCATAATACCTACAATTTTAAATACGTATGGTTCTACCTTTCTTTTTTTATTCTTGAACTTTTTATTTACTTATTTTTATTAAAATTTTTATTGGAGTTCAATTTGGTGTAAAATTTGTCATTTTACCTTTAGCAGATAAAGGGCTAGTATCCCTATGTACAGATGCTAGGGCTAGTATCCAAGATCTGTAAAGAACTTATTAAACTCAACAGCAAAGAAACAAACAATCCAGTCATGAAATGGGCAAAAGACACGAACAGAAATTTCACAGAGGAAGACAGAAACATGGCCAACAAGCACATGAGTATATGTTCCGCATCACTGGCCATCCGGGAAATACAAGTCGAAACCACAATGAGATACCACTTCACACCAGTGAGAATGGGGAAAATTAACAAGGCAGGAAACAATATTTACTTGATAATATACCATTTATGTGTCTTCATTTAAGTCATTAAAAATAGTTTCATTCAGTTTTTATACATATTTATAATAACTGTTTTGGAATTTTTGTCTATTAAGTCAGACATCTGGACCCTCTCAAAGGTCCTTTCTTTTCTATTGCTTGCTTCTTTTCCCCAGTGTAGGTCACATTTTACTGTTTCTCTACATATCTTACATTTTTATTGATAGCTGCATAAATGGCATATTGTAGGAACTTAATACTGAGTCTCCTTTCTTGTTGGAACTTGATTTTGATGCCTATTTGATGATTTGTTTGTTTAATTACTTGAGTGGACTACTGTGAAGTTTACTTCTTTTGTCATTGTATAGCCTCTGATGTCCATTCTCAGATTTTCCTTTTCTTAAAAAATATTTTAGTCTGGCTTCTCTTGTTCACCTCTTGTTTATTATAAGTCACTTATTGGGCAAAACTTATACTTAATGTCACTAAACCAGTTAGGTCATTGGATGTGTGCATTTCTATAGTTCAGGAAACTTGGATTTTGCTTCAATCTCATCCTGGGATAAATGGCTCAGAAGATCCCTCTATTGCCCTTGAGAGAAATTCCTTCTTTTGTTACATGACCTTATGTGCAGTCTTCTAGACCACCAGAGTTTAATGTGATCTTATTTTTCTGACTAGAATCTTAGGAGTCATCCTGGGGTCAGAATAGTTTATGATTTTATTCTGCTGTTGCTTCCTCAGAGGTTGTACTTAAACCCCTTAAGCCAATAAGGCTTCTACTTATTGCTGAGTTATTTGAAAGTGGCTTGGAGAATGTTTTTAAGCCTGTCCCATAGCCTGCTATTACTGTTCATGAATAGTAGTGCACATAACCTTCCCAACTTCAACAGTTGTGTGTGATCCCAGGAGAGTTCTTACCTGTCTTTCTCTAGTTATCTCAACTAAACATCTGGCTGCTCTGCTGTTTTGCTTATATCAGAGCTATAGGCTGCCTCTTAACTGCCCTCCACCAAAATCTCCATTGTTTTGATATGGCCCTTAGACATGGAGTTCTCTAGTCTGTATGCCAAAAGGTCAGTCTGTCCTCTCAGGCAGAGGTGTTATTGTGGTTTGTTTCTCTTCTTGGGAAGATATGCCATTGCATAGATAGAAGCTAAAGGTGGAAAGAGTATACCGCCTCTCTTGGAGTGAAAACCTTGCTCTACCAGTGGGTTCTGGTGTGGAAAGAAGTGTAGTAGTCCTTGACTGTTATTCAGCTTGCTTCTCCCAGAGTGAAACTTCTGCCCTGTGAGCAAATTGGGGTGCGGTCAATCAGGCTGCAGTATTCTATGTCACTGTTGGGGAAAAGCCCTAGCCTATGAGTAGGATTTGGGTGGAAGGAAGGACTTTCAGTCCTCTCATTCATATCTTCTGGGAATAGAGCTTGCAAAACACACATATGGGGGAGGGCATGAGATTCACATATATCCTGCCCATGTGATGTTCAAGTATACAATTCCCAGAGTAAAACTCCCTTAACATAGAGGTGGGGATGGCAGATAATGGGAGAGGTTCATAGCCCAAATTCCACAGACTATAATTCATATTGCTGAGATTTACTATGTTTAGCAGATTTTCTTGGACAAATATTTCACCATGTACTGCTTAGATCACTTTTCATATAATTTAAATCATTGTGTTGGATAATTTTCACCACTTAAATGTTTACTGCTCTGCATAGAGAGCCTACTGTGCTCCTCCAACTAACAATCTGTCTTCGTAAAAGAAGTCCTATCATAATAGAGCTATCTTCATTCATGTATGAGCTCATTCATGAATGTATGTATGTCTATGCCTGCTTTTAAACTCAAAGACAGAGTTGAGTAGTTGCAACAGGGACCATACAGCCTACAAAGCCTAAAGTATGCACTATCTGGCCCTTTACATAAAATGTTAGCCAAATTCTTACTTAGACATTCTTTTAGAAGACTTATCTTTTAAGAGGCAGATGATCTTAGTTAACTGTGGGAATACAGTTGACCTGATCAGTGATCCAACTCATGTTACAAATTTATATGATTGGCTGCTTCAAGAGAATGGGAATTCCAATTTGGAAGCTGATGGCTATGATCTGAGAAGTATCTAGAGATTCTGGAGATTTTAGAGAAGGGAAAGCATAGGGAGAGGGTTGAGGAAAGGAATTTTCACTAGTGAAAGGACAAAATGAAGCTACAGAGCGTGAGTAGAGAGATGGAAGAAAAGACTCACAGAAATGCTAAAAGAGTGTTGAGACGTACCTGCAACCAGTTTTCCTTGATGCAATTTGAATCACTCTTGCTTTCTGACCTATATTTTCAACATTATACTTCCTGCCTTTACATGAAAAAATGCATATTTTAAATTATCAGACTTATAAAATATCAAACACTGCAGAAGCAGTTATTTATTACCTTTTTGGAAAGTACTATCCTCCCAAGCTTCTAGCCCTCTTTTCCTTGAAGCTTTAGGCATACAGGGGTACATGTTTCTCATGCTTTACTCATTGTTCCCAAGATGGGATATAGCTTTTCCAGATTTGACCTAAAGCTGTGAAATTCCAAGCATGACTTGTAATGTTTCTATTATTTCACAGCTATGCACAGCTGTTTTCCTTGCTATGAAAATCTTTCTTGGGCACCTGGGTGGCTCAAGTGGTTGAGCTTCTGCCTTCTGCTCAGGTCGTGATCCCGGGTCTGGGGATCAAGTCCCACATACGGCTTCCTGCGAGGAGCCTGCTTCTCCCTCTGTCTATGTCTCTGCCTCTCTATGTCTCTCATGAATAAATACTTAAAGTCTCCAAAAAAAGGAAAATCTCTCTTGTCTTCCTCCTAGGTACTTTTTACTCTGTCCATTACTGAATCCCTTCTGCACACAGAAAACCTGTATTATTCACTTTTCAGTCTCCCCAGGTAACTGGACAGTAGGGATGCATAATTTTAGATAATCTATAAAGCTGAAATTAGTAGCCTTTTCTAATGGAGTCCCCCTTCAACCACAAGATGCCTATGCTCATACTACTGTGTTCTTGTTACAAGACTAAAACTGTCTCTGAAGTACAGAGAAATAGAAAAACAACTACAGACAAGGAATGCTAAGCTGTCCTTTCACCCTATCCCTCTCACTAATTCAGTGTGTAACCTACTTATCCTTACCTCCATTCACCCCTACTTATTTCTTCCTCTATAAAAAGTAGGCGTTGGATAATTTCTTAGGCCACTTACAACCCCACAAATTTCTGAAATCTGCTAAGTCTTTGATATTTTTTCCCAGTTGTGTCCTTTGGGTTGGAAGAGTTTCCTACTGTGGGGCAGAGGGTGGGTTTTTCCAGCAGTACACAGAACCCAAAACATACATTCCCCATGTTCCACTCATATCACACAGTTTGGGCCAGTCTCTGGAATTTGAGCAGAGGCCTGTGAATTCCAAGCTTGTTGCATAACACTGCATTTCCCTAACAGCTGTGAGTTGCTGTCTTTCTCCATTTTTGCAAGCCCCTATAGGCCCTTCCTTTGCACTTGAGGATTTACACCCTTTGGAGGATGAAAGCCTCACATATACCTGTAGATAAGCACTTTTTTCCTTCAACTGTATAGCAAGCATTCCCATAACACAAAGTACATGTGGTTTTGAGGTCTTGCAAATTAAGCAATGCAACAACTATAGATGATACACACAATTATTTCTAATTATTTCTACACAGTATGTAAAGGGCCAAGCTATTGAGCTATGTGTAATAGCCTCAGAAACTTTACTTATTTAATTCCTAGAACTCAAAAAGTATATGAGATCCTCTGGACTTTTTCCTCATCTGTTAAGTGAAGATAATAATGCTTGTTTCATTCAATCCATAGTTATAGGTGCTCATCTTCATTAATGATGTGAGTGAAAATGCTTGCAACATATTTTTCAATAGTAAATAGTCACTATTGTATAAAAATATATTAAAGGGATTGTATTGACCCCTACTATATATATAGCATATCTCTGACAAACTAAAATTATTACTAATTAAGATGATGGAGAGAGGGGTTTCTTTCATCTGGAGAAGCCAGTTAATTTATCAGTACAAAGAAAGGGCTTATTTTGGGATCTCAAAACAGCCTCACAGTAAATAATGAGAGGAAAACTTTGATTTTCAGAAACACAAATATTGGATTTTCAATCTTTGTAATGCAAATCTCTTTTAGAACCACCAAGGTATATGGTCAGATTCACCAAAAAGGTCCCATAACAAACATTTCTTCTACTTTCCTTAAGTACTTAAAATATCCCCAATTAAGATGTGTGTGCATATGTGTGTATGCCCACATATGTGCCTATGTGCATGTGCACACATATACCTACATATGTGTCTTTGTTTAAAGCCTTCATCTAAGTTCAAATGAAACAAGAAAACTTACATGAATAGATGTTAAACAGAGATTTGTTGAGTGTATTGAAATGACAGTCCATTTGAAGGGCAAGCTTGCCATAGCATCTTAGAGGAAAGAGTGGAAGATAAGTGAGAACAGGTGGGAAAGAATAGCTTAATGGGAAGAGGAAAGAAAGGATAAAAAGTTAAAAAGAAACCATGTATTATGGGAATGACTCCTTAATTTCTCTTTCTTCAGTCTCATTGTTAGTGTATAGAAATACCACTGAATTCTGGGCATTGATTTTATATCCTGCCACGCGGCCAAATTGCTGTATGAGTTCTAGCAATCTTGGGGTGGAGGCTTTTGGGTTTTCTATGTAGAGTATCATGTCAATTGCACCCAAAAGCATAAGATACCTAGGAATAAACCTAACAAAAGAGTAAAGGATCTATACCCTAAAAACTATAGAACACTTCTGAAAGAAATTGAGGAAGACACAAAGAGATGGAAAAATATTCCATGCTCATGGATTGGCAGAATTAATATTGTGAAAATGTCAATGTTACCCAGGACAATTTACACGTTTAATGCAATCCCTATCAAAATACCATGGACTTTCTGCAGAGTTAGAACAAATTATTTTAAGATTTGTGTGGAATCACAAAAGATCCCGAATATCCAGGGGAATTTTAAAAAAGAAAACCATATCTGGGGGCATCACAATGCCAGATTTCAGGTTGTACTACAAAGCTGTGGTCATCAAGACAGTGTGGTACTGGCACAGAAACAGACACATAGATCAATGGAACAGAATAGAGAATCCAGAAGTGGACCCTGAACTTTATGGTCAACTAATATTCGATAAAGGAGGAAAGACTATCCATTGGAAGAAAAACAGTCTCTTCAATAAATGGTGCTGGGAAAATTGGACATCCACATGCAGAAGAATGAAACTAGACCACTCTCTTGCGCCAAACACCAAGATAAACTCAAAATGGATGGAAGATCTAAATGTGGGACAAGATGCCATCAAAATCCTAGAGGAGAACACAGGCAACACTCTTTTTGAACTCGGCCATAGTAACTTCTTGCAAGATACATCCACGACGGCAAAAGAAACAAAAGGGAAAATGAACTATTGGGACTTCATCAAGATAAGAAACTTTTGCACAGCAAAGGATACAATCAACGAAACTAAAAGACAACCTACAGAATGGGAGAAGATATTTGCAAATGACATATCAGATAAAGGGCTAGTTTATAAGATCTATAAAAAGCTTATTAAACTCAACACCAAAGAAACAAAGAATCCAATCATGAAATGGGCAAAAGACATGAACAGAAATCTCACAGAGGAAGACAGAGACATGGCCAACAAGCACATGAGAAAATGCTCTGCATCACTGGCCATCAGGGAAATACAAATCAAAACCACAATGAGATACCACCTCACACCAGTGAGAATGGGGAAAATTAACAAGGCAGGAAACCACAAATGTTGGCGAGGATGTGGAGAAAAGGGAACCCTCTTCCACTGTTGGTGGGAATGTGAACTGGGGCAGCCACTCTGGAAAACTGTGTGGAGGTTCCTCAAAGAGTTAAAAATAGACCTGCCCTAGGACCCAGCAATTACACTGTTGGGGATTTACCCCAAAGATACAGATGCAGTGAAAAGCTCAGGCACCTGCACCCCGATGTTTCTAGCAGCAATGTCCACAATAGCCAAACTGTGGAAGGAGCCTTAGTGTCCAACGAAAGATGAATGGGTAAAGAAGATGTGGTTTATGTATACAATGGAATATTACTCAGCCATTAGAAATGACAAATACCAACCATTTGCTTCAACGTGGATGGAACTGGAGGGTATTATGCTGAGTGAAGTAAGTCAATCGTAGAAGGACAAACATTATATGTTCTCATTTATTTGGGGAATGTAAATAATAGTGAAAGAGAATAGAAGGGAAGGGAGAAGAAATGGGTAGGAAATATCAGAAAGGGAGACAAAACATAAAGACTCCTAACTCTGGCAAGTGAACTAGGGGTGGTGGAAGGGGGGGAGGGCAGGGGGTGGGGGTGAATGGGTGACTTGCACTGAGTGGGGCACTTGACGGGATGAGCCCTGGGTGTTATTCTGTACGTTGGCAAATTGAACACCGATAAAAAATAAATTTATTATTAAAAAAAGAAACCATGTATTAATCCATATATTTGCATGGTTTTCTCTAGGATTGGCCAGAACAAATATATAAATGTAGCTTTCTAAAATAAGGCTTGTAGTGACCGAGAATATAACATGCTTCCATTGTCAGGCTTTTTGCATTTGGACAAAATAGAGTTAATATAAATGCTTATTCATGAGGGTATTTTTTAATTTTTAAATTTTTTTTAGAAATGAGGTTGGGTTAAAAGAAATGGCCCTAACTTTTTTCCTAAAATTTCCATCCAGTTTTATGATGGCTCATTGAGAGAAATGGAATTCTGGTCAGTGTAACAATAATTATTAGGATCTTTTTTCTTGGATTTCTTAAACTTAATTTTCAGAAATTTCCATAAAAGTCCATTATTGTGGAATTTACATGATTTATCATTATTACTCAGACATAAAATTTCCCTTTGTGATACCACAACTGAAACTGAAATTTTAAGATTTTAAATAGAAATTTAAGGCACTTATTTGGTTTAATATTAGAGCCTGAACTGTCATATTCTCTCTTAGAATGCTCAGTTGGTTGATAGCTCAGAGTTCTCTAATTGTAGGCTTGCATTTCTGGGAAACAGAGTTTGAAACTTGAATCTTCTCAAATTGAAATCATGTCTTCAAGTGCTCAATCTATTGTTCTGTGTTTATTCTGTCTGCCAAGGTTGAAGATTATTTAGTGGAGTGCCAGGCTGTACTTGAGGAAGAGACTGATATAAATGCAGATGATGAAGATTGCTACAGAGAGCATATTCAAGGGGTATTATATCAAAAATTAAAACATAAGTCAAATTGATTGGAGTAAGAGATCCTGATTGGAGTAAGAGATCCAGATTTTTTTTTGTTTACTTTTGTATGTGTTTGGAGTTATATTTCAGCATAAGTGTAGTTCATGAAGTTTTGTGGCTTAGAAAATAACAGCTTTTCCTTTATTAGACTTTTTCTTTAGATTCATGCAGTGTGTAGAAGTTAAGTGAAGAGACAAGTAGAAAGAATAAGTTAGTTTATGCTCACCACTAATCCTAATAGAAAACCAAAATAGCCTGCGAAATGGAAAAAATATATGCCTTTCTAACCATGCGAATCAAAACTGTCCTTTATCCTTCAAAGGCCCTTGCAAATATTTACAATTATCAATGTCCTAGGCCTTAGGATTATATTATCCTCATTTACAATGATTTTAGTATTTACTACTTTTTTCTGGGTCTACTCCCCTAAATTAAGTGATAAGTAAACTCCTGGAGAACACAGTCCATAATAAACTCACTTAGAGCCTATAAATTAAATACACAACTGAACAAATTAATGTGGTCTCAGAAGTGAGTAAAAATCAAGGAGGAAATTAATTTTGTGGGGTTAAAGGACCCAAACAGCATGGTATATGTTTATCCCATTGGTTTGCATGTCAACCTACATGTTTTAAGATTTGATGTGTATAGCAGGGATTTTTTTTTTTGCCATCCCTGTTCTGTGTCTGTTAGAAGTGGGTTTAAAGTCTCACTTTGAATAAGGCAGGTTGGCTCAATAGGATAGAATGGAGATATCTGGATAACCTCTTCATGATGACATGCCTATATGGTAAATTTACTCTCCAGTAAGTTCCAAAATCTGTACTTTTTTTCATTAACAGATAAAAACTAATGAGTTTTAAGTGTTTGATCTCACATATTCACTTTGATCATAATAGTTACCCTTGTAGGGGATTTTTGTTTTAAACTCAAGGAAGTGATGTTATATCCTGTTTTTGCCAGTGGTTTATGAATAGCAACCAAAGTTCATTTCTCAGCAAAGCAATGAGTGTGTAAACTGAAACAAATAAAATAATTGATTCAGAACCTCTTCCGTATAGTACCACTGATTTAATATAAGAAATGCCGAATGAGGAACATCCTGAAGCCAAGAGTTTTGAAATAATGTGAAGTAAAATATTTCTATGCTTACCACTGTTCAAGGACAGACTGCTATCCTAACGATGAATATTAATGATCCACACTAATAATAACGTAAGAATACAGAGAAATAAGGAATCTTTGCCTCAAAACATTCATAAGACTACATTAATATCTTAGAGTACTTGGATTAATCAATCATGTATCAAGTGATAACTGAAATTTATACTAATACTACTAGTTAGCTCCATTTTTGAACACTTAGGTGTTAATCACTGTCTTTGATACTTTGTATGCATTCTGTCATTTGACCTATGAGATATGTGTCATGGCATCCACTCCATATTAAAAAATAGGAAACAAACTCAGGAATGTTAAGTGATCTGCTTAAAATCATACAGTCAACAAAGATAGTAGCAGTACCTGTTATAAACCTTTAACTATTATGCCTTATTTTCAATCCTGCACCAACCTTCAGATAGAATTCAAAGAGGCAAAAGACAAGATTCCTGCTCTCTAGGAGTTTATAGGTAAGTTGGTAAGGCATGACTCATGGCACTATACATTTCAGAGGCAATATAAGTTTTCAGTTTCAGGGCTCTAGCTTTAAGTGCTATAAGGTGCTAAAAGGTGCTATATAAAACACCTATATATTCCAACTTGTTCCAAGGCACTTCTCAAAAGCATGTGAATGGAATTTGAGTTGGTTTGCTCCACTGAAAAGTCACCTAGGGGAGGGAGGGGCAAGATGGCTGAAGAGTAGGGTCCCAAATCACCTGTCTCCACCAAAGTACCTAGATTAACCTTCATATCATCCTGAAAATCTACGAATTCGGCCTGAGATTTAAAGAGAGACCAGCTGGAATGCTACAGTGAGAAGAGTTCGTGCTTCTATCAAGGTAGGAAGACGGGGGGGTGGGGGGAGAAATAAAGAAACAAAAGGCGGGATCCCTGGGTGGCACAGAGGTTTGGCGCGTGCCTTTGGCCCAGGGCGCGATCCTGGAGACTTGGGATCCAGTCCCGCATCGGGCTCCCGATGCGTGGAGCCTGCTTCTCCCTCTGCCTGTGTCTCTGCCTCTCTCTCTCTCACTGTGTGCCTATCATAAATAAATAAAAAAATTAAAAAAAAAGAAACAAAGGCCTCCAAGGGGGAGGAGCCCCTCGAGGAGCCTGGCAAAGGCCAGGGCGAGTGCGCCCAGGACAGGAAAGCTCCGTCCCAGAAAAGCAGGAGCTTCAACAATCTTCCTGGGCAGAAAGGCGACCGCAGGGAGTTAGAGCAGGACCCCAGGAGGGCGGGGATACTCTCGGGCCCCCTGGGACACTAACAGACACCTGCGCGACCAGGAGAGTGCGCCGAGCTCCCTATGGGCTGCAGTGCCCACAGCGGGACCCGGGAGCATCTCGGAGGGGCTCAGGCAGCGGTTCCGCGGAGGCGGCTGCGCGGCCGTGAACGGGAATCCAACAGCGCAGGCCCCGGAGCACAGGGCACCAGGACACATCCCAGGATCCGGCCTCCCCCGGGGACAGGCAGAGGCCGGGAGGGCCCAGGACAGCAAGGACTCTCCTGCCCCGAGCTGAGCAGATCAGCGGCCGCACCCCGGAGCCTCCAGGCCCTGCAGGCGGAGAGCTCCGGAGTTCCTATGGAGGCTGAATCCAGGATTCCAGAGCTGCCGCCGCCACTGGGGTTGTTCCTCCTGGGACCTCACGGGGTAAACAACCCCCACTGAGCCCAGCACCAGGCAGGGGGCAGAGCAGCTCCACCAAGTGCTAACACCTGAAAATCATCACAACAGCCCCCTCCCCCAGAAGACCAGCTAGACGGACAAGTTCCAGGGGAAGTCAAGGGCCTTACGTATACAGAATCAGAAGATACTCCCCGTGCTTTTTTTTCTTTTTTTTTCTTTTTGATTTAGTTTGCGTCCCCCACCCTTTTTCCCTTTCTTTTTCTTTCTCTTTTTCTTCTCTTTTTTTCTTCCTTTATTCTTTTTTGTTTTTCTCTTTTCCTTCCTTATTTCTCTCTCTTTTTCTCCTTTTCCCATACAACTTGTGTTTAGACACTCTGCACTGAGCAAAATGACTAGAAGGAAAACCTCACCTCAAAAGAAAGAATCAGAAACAGTCCTCTCTCCCACAAGTTACAAAATCTGGATTACAATTCAATGTCAGAGCCAATTCAGAAGCACTATTATACAGCTACTGGTGGCTCTAGAGAAAAGCATAAAGGACTCAAAAGACTTCATGACTGCAGAATTTAGAGCTAATCAGGCAGAAATTAAAAATATATTGAATGAGATGCAATCCAAACTAGAAGTCCTAACGACCAGGGTTAATGAGGTGGAAGAACGAGTGAGTGACATAGAACACAAGTTGATGGCAAAGAGGGAAACTGAGGAAAAAAGAGACAATTAAAAGACCATGAGGTTAGATTAAGGGAATTAAATGACAGCCTGAGGAAGAAAAACCTACGTTTAATTGGGGTTCCCGAGGGCGCCAAAAGGGACAGAGGGCCAGAATATGTATTTGAACAAATCATAGCTGAAAACTTTCCTAATCTGGGAAGGGAAACAGGCATTAAGATCCAGGAAATAGAGAGATCCCCCCACTAAAATCAATAAAAACCATTCAACACCTCGACATTTAATAGTTAAGCTTGCAAATTCCAAAGATAAAGGAGAAGATCCTTAAAGCAGCAAGAGACAAGAAATCCCTGACTTTTATGGGGAGGAGTATTAGGGTAACAGCAGACCTCTCCACAGAGACCTGGCAGGCCACAAAGGGCTGGCAGGATATATTCAGGGCCCTAAATGAGAAGAATATGCAACCAAGAATACTTTATCCAGCAAGGCTCTCATTCAAAATGGAAGGAGAGATAAAGAGCTTCCAAGACAGGCGGGAACTGAAAGAATATGTGACCTCCAAACCAGCTCTGCAAGAAATTTTAAGGGGGACTCTTAAAATTCCCCTTTAAGAAGAAAGTCAGTGGAACAATCCACAAAAACAAGGACTGAATAGACACCATGATGACACTAAAGTCATATCTTTCAATAGTAACTCTGAACGTGAACAGGCTTAATGATCCCATCAAAAGGCGCAGGGTTTCAGACTGGATAAAAAAAGCAGGACCCATCTATTTGCTGTCTACAAGAGACTCTTTTTAGACAGAAGGAAACCGACAGCCTGAAAACAAAAGGTTGGAAAACCATTTACCATTCAAATGATCCTCAAAAGAAAGCAGGGGTAGCCACCTTCATATCAGATAAACTAAAATTTACCCCGAAGTCTGTAGTGAGAGATGAAGAGTGACACTATATCATACTAAAAGGATCTATCCAACAAGAGGACTTAACAATCCTCAATATATATGCCCCGAATGTGGGATCTCCCAAATATTTAAATCAAATAATAAGCCAAATGAAGAAATACTTAGATAATAATACACTTATACTTGGTGACTTCAATGTAGCTCTTTCTATACTCGATAGGGCTTCTAAGCACAACATCTCCAAAGAAACGAGAACTTTAAATGATACACGGGAACAGATGGATTTCACAGATATCTACAGAACTTTACATCCAAACTCAACCGAATACACATTCTTCTCAAGTGCACATGGAACTTTCTTCAAAATAGACCACATACTGGGTAACAAATCGGGTCTATACTGATATCAAAAAATTGGGATCATCCCCTGCATATTCTCAGACCATAATGCCTTGAAATTAGAACTAAATCACAACAAGAAGTTTGGAAGGACCTCAAACACGTGGAGGTTAAGGACCATCCTGCTAAAAGATGAAAGGGTCAACCAGGAAATTAAGGAAGAATTAAAAAGATTCATGGAAATTAATGAGAATGAAGATACAACTATTCAAAATCTTTGGGATACAGCAAAACAGGCCTAAGGGGGAAATACATCGCAATAAAAGCACCCATTCAAAAATTGGAAAGAACTCAAATACAAAAGCTAACCTTACACCTAAAGGAGCTAGAGAAAAAACAGCAGGCAGATCCTACACCCAGCAGAAGAAGAGAGTTAATTAAGATTCGAGCAGAACTCAACAAAATCGAGACCAGAAGAACTGTAGAACAGATCAACAAAACCAGGAGTTGGTTCTTTGAAAGAGTTAATAAGATAGATAAACCATTAGCCAGCCTTATTAAAAAGAAGAGAGAGAAGACTCAAATTAATAAAATCATGAATGAGAAAGGAGAGATCACTACCAACACCAGGGAAATACAAACGATTTTAAAAACTTATTTTGAATAGCTATACGCCAATAAATTACGCAATCTAGAAGAAATGGACGCATTACTGGAAAGCCACAAACTATGAAAACTGGAACAGGAAGAAATAGAAAAGCTGAACAGGGCAATAACCAGGGAGGAAATTGAAGCAGTCAACAAAAACCTCCGAAGACACAAAAGTCCAGGGCCAGATGGCTTCCCAGGGGAATTCTATCAAACGTTTAAAGAAGAAACCATACCTATTCTCCTAAAGCTGTTTGGAAAGATAAAAGAGATGGAGTACTTCCAAATTCGTTTTATGAGGCTAGCATCACCATAATTCCTAAACCAGACAAAGACCCCACCAAAAAGGAGAATTACAGACCGATATCCCTGATGTACATGGATGCAAATTCTCAACAAGATACTAGCCAATCAGATCCAATAATTAAGAAAATTATTCACCATGACCAAGTAGGATTTATCCCCGGGACACAAGGCTGGTTCAACACTCGTAAAATAATCAATGTGATTCATCATATCAGCAAGAGAAAAACCAAGAACCATATGATCCTCTCATTAGATGCAGAGAAAGCATTTGACAAAATACAGCATCCATTCCTGATCAAAACTCTTCAGAGCATAGGGAACATTCCTCAACATCTTAAAAGCCATCTACGAAATGCCCACAGCAAATATCATTCTCAATGGAGAAGCACTGGGAGCCTTTCCCCTAAGATCAGGAACAAGACAGGGATGTCCACTCTCACCACTGCTATTCAACATAGTACTAGAAGTCCTAACGTCAGCAGACAACAAAAACTAATAAAAGGCATTCAAATTGGCAAAGAAGAAGTCAAACTCTCCCTCTTTGCCAATGACATGATACTCTACATAGAAAACCCAAAAGCCTCCACCCCAAGATTGCTAGAAATCATACAGCAATTTGGCAGCATGGCAGGATACATAATCAATGCCCAGAAATCAATGGAATTTCTATACACTAACAATGAGACTGAAGAAAGAGAGATTAAGGAGTCAGTCCCATTTACAATTGCACCCAAAAGCATAAGATACCTAGGAATAAACCTAACCAAAGAGGTAAGGATCTATACCCTAAAAACTATAGAACACTTCTGAAAGAAATTGAGGAAGACACAAAGAGATGGAAAAATATTCCATACTCATGGATTGGCAGAATTAATATTGTGAAAATGTCAATGTTACTCAGGGCAATTTACACGTTTAATGCAATCCCTATCAAAATACCATGGACTTTCTTCAAAGACTTGGAACAAATTATTTTAAGATTTGTGTGGAATCAGAAAAGACCCCGAATAGCCAGTGGAATATTAAGAAAGAGAACCATAGCTAAGAGCATCAGAGTGCCAGATTTCAGGTTGTACTACAAAGCTGTCGTCATCAAGACAGTGTGGTACTGGCACAGAAACAGACACATAGATCAATAGAACAGAATAAGGAATCCAGAAGTGGACCCTCAACCTTATGGTCAACTAATATTCGACAAAGGAGGAAAGACTATCCGCTGGAAAAAAGGCAGTCTCTTCAATAAATGGTGCTGGGAAAATTGGACATCCACATGCAGAAGAATGAAACTAGACCACTCTCTTGCACCATACACAAAGATAAACTCAAAATGGATGAAAGATCTAAATGTGAGACAAGATTCCATCAAAATCCGAGATGAGAACACAGGCAACACCCTTTCTGAACTTGGCCACAGCAACTTCTTGCAAGATACATCCATGAAGGCAAGAGAAAGAAAAGCAGAAATGAACTATTGGGACTTCGTCAAGATAAGAAGCTTTTGCCCAGCAAAAAATACAGTCAACAAAACTAAAAGACAACCTACAGAATGGGAGAAGATATTTGCAAATGATGTATCAGATAAAGGGCTAGTTTCCAAGATCTATAAAGAACTTCTTAAACTCAACACCAAAGAAACAATCCAATCTTGAAATGAGCAAAAGACATGAACAGAAATCTAACAGAAGAAGACATAGACATGGCCAACATGCACATGAGAAAATGCTCTGGATCACTTGCCATCAGGGAAATACAAATCCAAAGCACATTGAGATATCACCTCACACCAGTGAGAATGGGGGAAATTAACAAGGCAGGAAACCACCGATGTTGGAGGGGATGTGGAGAAATGGGAACCCTCTTGCACTGTTGGTGGGAATGTGAACTGGTGCAGCCACTCTGGAAAACTGTGTGGAGGTTCCTCAAAGAGTTAAAAATAGATCTGCCCTATGACCCAGCAATTGCACTGCTGGAGATTTACCCCAAAGATACAGATGCAGTGAAACTCTGGGACAATTGCACCCCGATTTTTCTAGCAGCAGTGTCCACAATAGCCAAACTGTGGAAGGAGCCTCAGTGTCCATCAAAAGATGAATGGATAAAGAAGATGTGGTCTATGTATACAATGGAATATTACTCAGCCATTAGAAACAACAAATACCCACCATTTTCTTCTAGTGGATGGAACTGGAGGCTTTTATGCTGAGTGAAATAAGTCAATCGAAGACGACAAACATTATATGGTCTCATTCATTTGGGGAATATAAAAAATTGTGAAAGGGAATAAAGGGGAAAGGAGAAAAATTAGTGGGAAATATCAGAAAGGGAGACAGAACGTAAAGACTGCTAACTCTGGGAAATGAACTAGGGGTGGTAGAAGGGAAGGTGGGCGGGGGGTGGGGGTGACTGGGTGATGGGCACTGAGGGGGGTACTTGATGGATGAGCACTGGATGTTATTCTGTTTGTTGGCAAATTGAACACTGAAAAAAAATTTTAAAAAGAAAACATCAAACTTAAATGACACAGTCCAGATAAAATTAAAGGATGTATACAGAACAACTATCCCAAATCATCAGAATATATATTTTTCTCAAGTGCACATGGGATATTCTTCAGGGCAGACCACACATTAGGCCTCTAAAAATTCTTGACAAATTTGAGACTTAAATCATATCAAGCACATTCTTTGATCACATGGTATGACTAAAAATCAATTACAAATAAATGGGAAAAAAACGCACAAAAATGTAGAGATTAACCAACATGCAACTGAACAATCAAATAGTCACTGATGAAAGGAAAGAAGAAATAGAAAAGTACATAAAAAAAAAGAAAAGTACATAAAGATGAATGAAAACAGAAATACAACATACCCAAATATACAGAACACAGCAAAATTGGTATGAATTGGTAAGTTTATAGCAATACAGCCTTGCTTCAAGGAACAAATAAAAAAAATTCAAATAGTAATCTTACTTTACACTTCAAGGTAATACAAAAAGAAGAACAAATTAAAAGAATAAAAATAAAAATAAAATAAAAAAGAACAAATTAACTAAAGAAGGAAATAATATAAGAGTATAAATAAATGAAATAGAACCAAAAAAATAATAGAAATGATTATTGAGATAAATAACTTGTTCTTTGGAAAGATAAACTAAATTTACAAAACTTTAAGTAGAATATTCACGAAAATAAGAGTGAGGGTTCAGATAAAATCAAATGACAGACAAGGGAGAAAGCAACTGTGAGGAGAATGTGTCTCGAGCTAGCACTTGGATTCAGCTCCTTCATTTCCAACATGGAAGAAACTCACATTGATTCCGCAGACCCTGAAAAACTATTAAAATGCCCTTATGATAAAAAAAACACCAGATCAGGGACTACAGGTTTCCTTATCATCTCAAGTGCAGAAAGAATCATCTTGATGTCACAAATAAATTGGCTACTTATTCCTTCAATGCTCACCACCAGGTTCCTTGTGCTGAAATCAGTCATCATATCTCAAGTTGTGATGATAAACATTGTATTTTTTTATAAACATTGTATTGAGCAAGATGTTGTCAACCAAACCAGGAACCTTGGACAAGAGACTCTGGCTGAGTACACATGGCAGTGCCCTCCTTGTGATAAAGACTGGGATAAGGATCTGTGGGAACAGACCAGCAACCCATATATCTGGGACACAGCCAACTACTGTGGCAACAACACCCCTGCAAGCAACATAGCTGTGGAACATAAGAGTAACCTGGCTTCAGGCATGCATGTTCCTATGTCTCTGCCATATGTTCTGCCCTGAAGAAACAATGGAAAGGCACAGTAACTGAATATCCATCTCATCAAATGCCAGACCCTAGAAGATTCTTGATTCTTTCTGCTACCGGTGGGTTCTTTGTTTTTTTTTTCTCCTAATATAATTATAGAAAGATAAACGGTCTGTGACTTTCCAACTGACAAGTATCTTTTTTCCCCTCCCTGCTTTGAGTTTTCACTCATTTGATGCAAGAAAGGACCCTCAAACTCAGAATTGTTTCAAATAAAGAATCAATGTATAAAAAAATGAAAGAGGAGTTAAAACTAATACCACATAAATGCAAAGGATTATAAGAGACCACCATGACCAAATACATGCCAACAAATTGTAAAGCCTAGAATAAATGGACAAATTCTGAGAAACATAAGACTGAATCATGAGAAAATAGAAAATCTGAATAAACCAACTACTAATAAGAAGATTGAATCTATGTATACAAGTGAATATTACTCAGCCATTAGAAATGACAAATACCCACCATTTGCTCCAACGTGGATGGAACTGGAGGGTATTATGCTGAGTGAAATAAGTCGATCGGAGAAGGACAAACATTATATGGTCCCATTCATTTGGGGAATATAAATAATAGTGAAAGGGAATAGAGGGGAAGGGAGAAGAAATGGGTAGGAAACAGCAGAAAGGGAGACATAACATGGAAGACTCCTAACTCTGGGAAACGAACTAGGGGTGGTGGAAGGGGAGGAGGGCGGGAGGTGAGGGTTACTGGGTAGCAGGCACTGAGGGGGGCACTTGATGGTATGAGCACTGGGTGTTATTCTGTATGTTGGCAAATTGAACACCAATAAAAAATAAATTTATTATTTAAAAAAAAAGAAGATTGAATCTAAACCTCCCAACAAAAAAAAGTGCAGAAACAACTTTACTGGTGAATTCTAGCAAATACTCAAAGATGATTTAATAGCTATCTTTCTCAAACTCTTCCCAAAATTTGAAGAGGAAGGATTGCCTCAAACTCATTTTCTAAGGCCAGCATTTTCTTGATCCCAAAGGCAGATAAGGACTACACACATACCAAAAAAGAAAATTACTGGCCAAAATTCTTAAAGAACATAGATGCAAAAATACTCAACAAAAAATTAGTCAAATGAATTTAACAATACCTTAATCATATACCACAATTAAGTGAGATTTATTCAAAGGATGCAAGAATGGTTCAACATCTGCAAATCAATCAACATGATAATCCACATTAACAACATGAAAATCATATATTTTCTTGCATCAAAGATGCAGAAAAGGCATCTGACAAAATTCAATATCCTTTTATGATAAAAACTCAACAAATTGTTATAGAGTGGATGTACTTCAACATAATAAAGTCAATATACGACAAAGGTACAGATTACATCATGCTCAGTGGTAAAAAGTTGAAAGCTTTTCCACTAGGATCAGGGAGAAAACAAGGTTGTACACTCTTGACATTTTTTTATTTAACACAATATTGGAAGTCCTGGCCATAGCAATTACATAAAAAAGAAGAAAATAAAAGCATCTAATTTAGAAAAAAAACTTTCACTATTTGAGGGTGAAATAAAACTTTATATAGAATACCTTAAATGATCTACAAAACAAAAACAAAAACAAAAACTAAAGCCTGTTAGGGCAGTTAGAATAAATGAATTCAGTAAAGTTGCAGTATATAAAATTGATCTAAAGAAATGAGTGGCATTTCTATACATTAGTAACAAACTATCAGAAAGAGAAATTAAGAAAACAATCCTATTTGCAACTGCATCAAAAAGAATAAAATACTAGGAATAAATTTAATTAATGAAAGGAAAGATCTATACACTGAAAATTATAAGACACTGATGAAGAAATTGAAGACACAAATATATGAAAATATATTTCATGCTTGCAGATTTAAAAAAATTAATATTGCTAAAATATCCATGATACCCAAAGCAATTACAAATTCAATATAATCCCAATTAAAATGTCAATGACATTTGTCAAAGAAAGAGAACAATTATTTTAAAATTTGTGTAGAATCACAAAAAATTCTGAATAGCCAAAAAGTAGGTCCTAAGAAAAAAATAAAGCTGAAGGTATCATTTTCTCTGACTTCAAACTCTATTACAAAGCTATGGCAATTGAAGCAGTATAGTACTGGCATAAAAGAAGATACACAGATCAATAGAATAAAATTAAAAGCCTAGATATAAACCCATTTATATATATGAACACTTATTTTATGATGAAGGGACCAAGAACATATAATGGAGAAGAAAACAGTCTGTTCAATAAATAGTGGTGGAAAAACTGGCCAGTCACATGTAAAATAATTAATTTAGATCCCTCTTTTACACTAAATACAAAAATTAAGTCAAAATGGATTAAAGGCTTAAACATCATTTCTTAAACACTACAACACCTAGAAGAATACATAGGAAGTAACTTCCCTGACATTAGTATTAGTGATGTTATTTTGGATCTGACTCCAAAGGCAAGAGAGACAAAAGCAAAAATAAACAAATGGGAAACAACAAACTAAAACTCATTTTGCACAAAAAAGGAAACCAACATAAAAAAGGCAACCTACTGAATAGAAGATATGTGCAAATAACAGATTCAAGAAGTTGTCAATATTTAAAATATGTAAAAATTCATAAAACTTAATAACAAAAAACCCACAAAAAACCTGATTTTATTTTATTAATTTTTTTAATTTATTTTTTATTGGTGTTCAATTTACTAACATACAGAATAACCCCCAGTGCCCGTCACCCATTCACTCCCACCCCCCGCCCTCATCCCCTTCTACCACCCCTAGTTCATTTCCCAGAGTTAGCAGTCTTTACGTTCAGTCTCCCTTTCTGATATTTCCCACACATTTCTTCTCCCTTCCCTTATATTCCCTTTCACTATTATTTATATTCCCCAAATGAATGAGAAAATGTAATGTTTGTCCTTCTCCGATTGACTTACTTCACTCAGCATAATACCCTCCAGTACCATCCACGTTGAAGCAAATGGTGGGTATTTGTCATTTCTAATAGCTGAGTAATATTCCATTGTATACATAAACCACATCTTCTTTATCCACTCATCTTTCGATGGACACCGAGGCTCCTTCCACAGTTTGGCTATTGTGGCCATTGCTGCTATAAACATCGGGGTGCAGGTGTCCCGGCATTTCATTGCATCTGTATCTTTGGGGTAAATCCCCAACAGGGCAATTGCTGGGTCGTAGGGCAGGTCTATTTTTAACTCTTTGAGGAACCTCCACACAGTTTTCCAGAGTGGCTGCACCAGTTCACATTCCCACCAACAGTGTAAGAGGGTTCCCTTTTCTCCGCATCCTCTCCAACATTTGTTGTTTCCTGCCTTGTTAATTAGCCCCATTCTCACTGGTGTGAGGTGGTATCTCATTGTGGTTTTGATTTGTATTTCCCTGCTGGCAAGTGATCCAGAGCATTTTCTCATATGCATGTTGGCCATGTCTATGTCTTCCTCTGTGAGATTTCTCTTCATGTCTTTTGCCCATTTCATGATTGGATTGTTTGTTTCTTTGGTGTTGAGTTTAAGAAGTTCTTTATAGATCTTGGAAACTAGCCCTTTATCTGATACATCATTTGCAAATATCTTCTCCCATTCTGTAGGTTGTCTTTTAGTTTCATTGACTGTACCCTTTGCTGTGCAAAAGCTTCTTATCTTGATGAAGTCCCAATAGTTCATTTTTGCTTTTGTTTCTTTTGCCTTCGTCGATGTATCTTGCAAGAAGTTACTATGGCCGAGTTCAAAAAGGGTGTTGCCTGTGTTCTTCTCTAGGATTTTCATGGCATCTTGTCTCACATTTAGATCTTTCATCCATTTTGAGTTTATCTTTGTGTATGGTGTAAGAGAATAGTCTAGTTTCATTCTTCTGCATGTGGATGTCCAATTTTCCCAGCACCATTTATTGAAGAGACTGTCTTTCTTCCAATGGATAGTCTTTCCTCCTTTATCGAATATTAGTTGACCATAAAGTTCAGGGTCCACTTCTGGGTTCTCTATTCTGTTCCATTGATGTATGTGTCTGTTTTTGTGCCAGTACCACACTGTCTTGATGACCACAGCTTTGTAGTACAACCTGAAATCTGGCATTGTGATGCCCCCAGATATGGTTTTCTTTTTTAAAATTCCCCTGGCTATTCGGGGTCTTTTCTGATTCCACACAAATCTTAAAATAATTTGTTCTAACTCTCTGAAGAAAGTCCATGGTATTTTGATAGGGATTGCATTAAATGTGTATATTGCCCTGGGTAACATTGACATTTTCACAATATTAATTCTGCCAATCCATGAGCATGGAATAGTTTTCCATCTCTTTGTGTCTTCCTCAATTTCTTTCAGAAGTGTTCTATAGTTTTTAGGGTATAGATCCTTTACCTCTTTGGTTAGGTTTATTCCTAGGTATCTTATGCTTTTGGGTGCAATTGTAAATGGGATTGACTCCTTAATTTCTCTTTCTTCAGTCTCATTGTTATTGTATAGAAATGCCACTGATTTCTGGGCATTGATTTTGTATCCTGCCACGCTACCGAATTGCTGTATGAGTTCTAGCAATCTTGGGGTGGAGACTTTTGGGTTTTCTTTGTAGAGAACCTGATTTTAAAATGGGCTAAGGGCAGCCCTGGTAGCTCAGTGGTTTAGCTTCGCCTGCAGCCCAGGGTGTTATGCTGGAGACCTGAGATCGAGTCCCACATCAGGCTCCCTGCATGGAGCCTGATTCTCCCTCTTCCTGTGTCTCAGCCTCTCTCTCTCTCTCTCTCTCTCATGAATAATAAAATCTTTAAAAAAATAAAAAAAATAAAAATGAGCTATACCTGAATGGACATTTTCCAAGGAAGTCATAGAGATGGCCAAAAGGCACATGAAAGTGTGTTCAACACCATTAATTATTATGAAAATGAAAATAAAATGTGATTACAATGTGATATTATCTCATACCTGTTACATTGGCTATAATCAAAAAGACAAGTAATAACAAGTGTTGAAGAGTATTTGGATAGAAAAGAAACCTCATTAACTGTTGGTGGGTTGAAAATTGGTGCAGTCACTATGGAATACAGTATGGAGATTTTTGAAAAAGTTAAGAATAGAAATACAAGAGGGAGGGGCAGGATGGTGGAAGAGTAGGGTCACCTGTCCTCACGAACTTACCTAGTTAACATTCAAATCATCCTGAAACCCTACGAATTCAGTCTGAGATTTAAAGAGAGAACAGCTGGAATGCTACAGTGAGAAGAGTTGGTGCTTCTATCAAGGTAGGAAGAAGGAAAAACAAATAAATAAAAAAGCATCCAGTGGGGGAGGGGCCCCCATGAGGATCCAGGCTAAGGCCAGGCAGCGAGAGACTCCAGGACAAGAAAGCCCAGTTGTGGAGAAGCGGGAACTTTACCAATCTTCCAGGATGGAAAGGCTCTCGCAGGGAACTTGGACAGGATCCCAGGAGAGGCAGTGGAGCCTCCAGTTCCTGGGGTCACTAACAGAGGAAGTGCACCCTGGGGGAAGAGCGCGTTACATACCATGGGCTGAGCACAGTAAAGGGCTGGAGCACTCATCCCGCAGGACCTTGGGAGCAGTTCAGGTGGCAGCTCAGGCAATGGCTCCCTGCTGAGGGGGCGGCACAGCCTCCCGAGCGAGAGTCCAGAGGCTCAAGCCCTGGAACCCAGAGCAGTGGGGGACACAGCCCAGCATCTGGCGATCCCCTTGAGACAGGTGGAGGCATGGACAGGACAGGGAGGAAGGACGCTCCTGCAGCCAGGCGCCCCTGCTGTGCAGATCAGCGTCCCCGGCCCTGGATCATCCAGGCCAGTGTTGACTGGGAGCTGCAGTAGTTACTGCAGGAGCTGACTCCAGGGCTGGAGAGCTGGCCACCACCAGTCTTTTTGTTCCTCCTGGTGTCACCCTGTGCCTGGGATGGGGCAGGGCTGCCAGGGAACAGGGGACTCACAGGATAAACAGCTCCCACTGAGCCCTGCACCTGGTATGTGGCAGGGCAGCTCCCCCAGGTGTATACACCTGAGAATCAGCACAGGAGGCCCCTCCCCCAGGAGACCAGCTGGAAGGACAGGGGAAGAGCAAGTTCATGACCCACCAGCACTGGAAAGTTCGAGGGGAAGTTGAGGGACCTACAGAGGATACCCCTCCTTGGTTTTTTGTTTTTGTTTTTGTTATGTTTTTTATGTTTGTTTGTTTTGGCTTTTGTGTTTTATTCATTGTTTGTTTTCCCTATTTTTCTCTTTTTTTTTCCATTCCTTTTTCCACTACAACTTGTTTTCAGCCACTCTGCACTGAGCAAAATGACTAGAAGGAAGAACTCACAACAAAAGAAAGAATTGGAAACACTACTCTCTCCCATAGATACACAATTTGGATTACAATTCAATGTCAGAAAGCCAATTCAGAAGCACAATTATAAAGCTACTGGTGGCTCTAGAAAAAGCATAAAGGACTCAAGAGACTTCATGACTGCAGAATTTAGATCAAATCAGGACGAAAATTAAAAATCAATTAAATGAGATGCAATCCAAACTGGAGGTCCAACCACGAGGGTTAAAAAGGTAGAAGAACGAGTGAGTGACATAGAAGACAAGTTGATGGCAAGGAAGGAAGCTGAGGAAAAAAGGAGAAAAACAATTAAAAGATCGCAAGGATAGGTTAAGGAAAAGAAATGACAGCCTCAGAAGGAAAAATCTGTTTAATTAGAGTTCAAGAGGATGCCAAAATGGACAGAGGACAAGAGAGCGTATTTGAACACATCATAGCTGAGAACTTCCCTAAATTGGGGAGGGAAAGAGGCATTCAGATCCAGGCGACAGAGAGAGTCCCCTCCCCCCTAAAATCAATAAAAACTGTTCAACAACCTGACGTTTAATAGTGAAACTTGCAAATCTCAAAGATAAAGGGAAGATCCTTAAAGCAGCAAGAGACAAGAAACCCTAAGTTTTATGGGAGAAGTATTAGTTTAACAGCAGACCTCTCCACAGAGACCTGGCAGGCCAGAAAGGGCTGGCAGGATATATTCAGGGTCCTAAATGAGAAGAACATGCAGCCAAGAATATTCTATCCAGCAAGGCTTTCTTTCAGAACAGGAGGAGAGATAAAGAGCTTCCAAGACAGGCACAAACTGAAAGAATATGTGATCACCAAATGGGCTCTCCAAGAATATTAAGGGGGACTCTGTAAAAGAAAGAAGTCCAAGGAAACAATCCACAAAAACAGGGACTGAATAGGTATTATGACGACACTAAATTCATATCTTTCAATAGTAACTCTGAACGAGAATGGACTTAATGATCCCATCAAAAGGCTCAGGGTTTCAGACTGGATAAAAAACCAAATCCCATCTATTTTCTGTCTACAAGAGACACATTTTAGACATAAGTACACCTACACCCTGAAAATAAATGTTGGAGAATCATTTACCATTCAAATGGCCCTCAAAAGAAATCAGCGGTACCATACTTATATCAGATAAATTAAACCTTATCCAAAAGACTGTAGTAAGATATGAAGAGGGACACTACATCATACTTAAAAGATCTATCCAACAAGAGGCCCAGACAATCATGAATACTTATGCACCTAGTGTGGGAGCTGCCAAGTATATCAATCAATTAATAACCAAAATTAAGACATACTTAGATAATAATACACTTATACTGGGAGACGTGAACATGGCGCTTTCTGTAAATGACAGATATTCTTTTTTTATAATAAATTTATTTTTATTGGTGTTCAATTTGCCAACATACAGAATAACACCCAGTGCTCATACCATCAAGTGCCCCCCTCAGTGCCCGTCACCCATTCACCTCCACCCCCGCCCTCCTCCCCTTCCACCACCCCTAGTTAGTTTCCCAGAGTTAGGAGTCTTTATGTTCTAATGAAAGATCTTCTAAGCACAACATCTCCAAAGAAACAGGAGCTTGAAATGGTACACTGGACCAGAAGGATTTCACAGATATTTACAGAACTTTACATCCAAACGCACATGAATACACATTCTTCTCAAGTGCACATGGAACTTTCTCCAGAATAGACCACATACTGAGTCACAAATCAGGTCTTCATCGATAGCAAAAGACTGGGATTGTCCTGTGACTATTGTCAGACCATAATGCTTTGAAACTAGAACTAAATCACAGGAAGAAATTTGGAAGAAATTCAAACACGTGGAGGTTAAAGACCATCCACATGAAAGGGTCAACCAGGAAATTAGAGAAGAATTAAAAAGATTCCTGGAAACTAATGAAAATGAAGATACAACCATTCAAAATCTTTGGGATACAGGAAAAGCAGTCCCAAGAGGGAAATACATCGCAATACAAGCATCCATCCAAAAACTGAAGAGAACTGAAATAAAAGCTAACCTTGCACCTAAAGGAACTGGAGAAAGAATAGCAAATAAAACCTACACCCAACAGAAGAAGATAGTTAATAAAGATTCGAACAGAAATCAATGAAATAGAGACCAGAAGAACTGTGGAACAGATTAACAAAACCAGGAGATGGTCCTTTGAAAGAATTAACAAGATAGATAAATCATTAGCCAATTTTATTGAAAAACAAAAGAGAAAAAACTCAAATTAATAAAATCACGAATGAAAATGGAGAGATCACCACCAATACCAAGGAAATACAAACGATTTTAAAAACTTATTATGAGGGGATCCCTGGATGGCTCAGTGGTTTGGTGGCTGCCTTTGGCCTGGGTCATAATCCTGGGGTCCCAGGATCGAGTCCCATGTCGGGCTCGCTGCATGAAGCATGCTTCTCCCTCTGACTGTGTCTCTCTGCCTGTGTCTCTCTGTGTCTCTCATGAATAAATAAATAAAATCTTTTAAAAAGAAAAAAAACACTATGAGCAGCTCTATGCCAATAAATTAGGCAATCTAGAAGAAACGGACACATTTCTGGAAAACCGCAAACTACCAAAACTGGAACAGGAAGAAATAGAAAACTTGAGCAGGCCAATAACCAGGGAGGAAATTGAAGCAGTCATCAAAAACCTCCCAAGACACAAAAATCCAGGGCCAGATGGCTTCACAGGGGAATTCTATCAAATATTTATAGAAGAAACAATACCTATTCTACTAAAGCTGTTCTGAAAGATAGAAAGGGATGGAATACTTCCAAACTCATTCAATGAGAATGAGTAATTCCAAAACCAAACAAAGACTCTATGAAAAAGGAGGATTATAGACCAATATCCCGGATGAACACAGATGCAAAAATTCTCAACAAGATACTAGCCAATAGGATCCAACAGTACATTAAGAAGATTATTCACCGTGACCAAGCAGGATTTACGCCCGAGATGCAAGGCTGGTTCAACACTCGTAAAGCAATCAATGCGATAGATCATATCAACAAAAGAAAAAAACAAGAACCATATGATCTTTTCAATAGATGCAGAGAAAGCATTTGACAAAATACAGCATCCATTCCTGATCAGAATTCTTCAGAGTGTCTTAAAAGAGGGAACATTCCTCAGCATCTTAAAAGCCATCCATGAAAAGCTCACAGCAAATATCATTCTCAATTCGGAAACACTGGGAGCCTTTCCCCTAAGATCAGGAACACAACAGGGATGTCCACTTTCACCACTGCTATTCAACATAGTACTGGAAATCATAACCTCAGCAATCAGGCAACAAAAATACATAAAAGCCATTCAAATTGGCAAAGAAGAAGTCAAACTCTCCCTCTTTGCAGATGACATGATACAGTACGTAGAAAACCCAAAAGAATTCACTCCAAGATTGCTAGAACTCATGCAGCAATTGGGCTTACAAAATCAATGCTCAGAAATCAGTGGCACATCCTTACACTAACAATGAGACTGAAGGAAGACAAATTAAGGAGTCAATCCCATTTACAATTGACCCTAAAAGCTTTAGATACCTAGGAATAAACCTAACCAAAGAGGTAAAGCATCTATACCCTAAAAACTGCAGAACACTTCTGAAAGAAATTGAGGAAGACACAAAGAGATGGAAAAATATTCCATGCTCATGGAGTAGAAGAATTAACATTGTGAAAATGTCAACACTACCCAGGGCAATTTACATATTTAATGCAATCCCTACCAAAATATCTTGGACTTTCTTCAGAGAGTTGGAACAAATCATCTTAAGACTTGTGTGGAATCAGAAAAGACCAGGGGAATATTAAATAAAACCAGAGCTGGGGCATCACAATACCAGATTTCAGGTTGTACTACAAAGCTGTGGTCATCAAGACAGTGTGATCCTGGCCCATAAACAGACACATAGATCAATGGAACAGAATACAGAATCCAGAAATGGGCCCTGAACTCTAGTCAATCAATATTCAACAAAGCAGGAGAGACTATCCACTGGAAAAAGGACAGTCTCTTCAATAAATGGTGCTGGGAAATTTTGACATCCACATGCAGAAGAATGAAACTAGACCACTCTCTTGCACCACACACAAAGATAAACTCAAAATGGATGAAAGATCTAATGTGAGACAAGAATCCATCAAAATCCTAGAGGAGAACACAGGCAACACCCTTTTCGAACTTGGCCACAGTAACTTCTTGCAAGATACATCTATGAAGGCAAGAGAAACAAGAGCAAAAATGAACTATTGGGACTTCATCACAAGAAAAACTTCTGCACAGCAATAGAAACAGTCAACAAAATAAAAGATAGCCTATGGGATGTTAGAAGATATTTGCAAATGACATATCAGATAAAGGGCTAGTATCTAAAATCTATAAAGTACTTATTAAACTCAACAGCAAAGAAAAAAACAATTCAATCATGAAATGGGCAAAGACATGAACAGAAATTTCACAGAGGAAGACATAGACATGGCCAAGAAGCACATGAGAAAGTGCTTTGCATGAATTGCCATCAGTGAAATACAAATCAAAATGACAATGAGATAACACCACACACCAGTGAGAATGGTGAACATTAACAAGACAGGAAACCACAAATGTTGGAGAGGATGTGGAGAAAGGGGAACCCTCTTGCACTGTTGGTAAGAATGTGAACTGGTACAGCCACTCTGAAAAATGTGTGGAGGTTCCTCAAAGAGTTAAAAATAGCACTCCCCTACAACCTAGCAATTGCACTTTTGGGAATTTATCCCAAAGATACAGATGTGCTGAAAGACCAAGAAACCTGCACCCCAATGTTTATAGCAGCAATGTCCACAATAGCCAAACTGTGTAAGGAGCCTTGGTGTCCATGGAAAGATGTATGGATAAAGAAGATGTAGTCTATATATACAATGGTGTATTTCTCAGCCCTAAAAATGATGAATACCCATCATTTGCTTCAACATGGATAGAACTGGAGGGTATTATGCTGAGTGAAATAATTCAATCAGAGAAAGTAAAGCCTTATATGTTTTCATTCTTATGGGGAACATAAAAAATAGTGAGAGGGATTATAGGGGAAATGAGAGAAAATGAGTGGGAAATACCAGAGAGGGTGACAAAACAAGAGAGACTCTTACCTCTGGGAAACAAACAAAGAGTGGTGGAATGTAATGTGGGTGGAGGGATAGGGTGACTGTGTGACAGGCACTGAGGGGGGCACTTGATGGGATGAGCACTGGCTGATATGTTATATATTGGCAAATTGAACTCCAATTAAAAAAATAAAAAAGAAAACAAAGGAAACAAAGAATAGAAATACCATATGATCCAGCTATTCCACTCCTCCGTAATTATAAAAAAAAAACATGAAAAACTAATTTTAAAATATAAATGCACCCCAATGTTCCTAGCAGCATTATTTACAATAGCCAAGAAAAGGAAACCAATAAATGTTCATTGGTTAAATGGACAGAAAATGACGTGTCTTATATTCACAATATAATACTACTCAGCCATAAGAAATAAATCTTGCCATTTGCAATAACATAAAAGGGCCTTCAGAGTCCTCTGTTAGGTGAAATAAGTCAGAGGGAAAAAATGAAAGCATTATGATCTCACACATAAATGGAATCTAAAAAAAATCACAACTAAATCAAACCAAACTACAACAAAAAAAAAACAAATGAATAACAACAACAAAATAAAAACAAACTCATAGACACAAAGCAGCAATTGGTGTTTACCTGAAGGGGGTGGGTTTGGAGGCGGCCAAAATGGATGAAGGGGGTCAAATGTATGGTGATGGGTGGTAACTAGACTTTTGAATGTGATTATTGTAATGAATACAGATGTCTATTTATAATCTTGTACATCTGAAACAGAATGTTTTATACCAATTTTACCTCAATAAAAGAAACACTTGTGCTCCTTCTCAGTGTGGACTTCATAATGTAATTCAACTCTATGAAAATAAAGTCTTCTTCTTTACTAGAGAAGAAATAAATTGTTCTGGCAAATACAGAGGGTGTTGTGTGCATTTGACGTGGTAGCTGTTTATAGAATGTTGGAGAAATGTTATAATTAGTACTTTCCAAGACACTAATTTGTCAGACATACTAATATCATATCAACTCATTTTTTCTGTCAAAGAGAGGTAGAGCAAGGTCTATACCCACTATTTTTCTTCCTATCTACCACAAGTATTTGTATTCATTCCTTATTTGAAAATTATAAAACACCAGAGATAGACCCAGAAGGGATTCTCATTGTCTTCTCACTTCAGGGCCAATTAGAAACCCATTTAGCAGAATAATTTGCATGACTAAACCCACAGGCTCTGAAGTCTGCAAGTTTAATTTTATACCCCAGCTTACCAACTATTTTCTGTGTGATTTTTTTTAAATAACAAGACAAAAGGAGATAGTAATATAGAAGGTAAACCTCCTAATCCTAGCAGGGGACTTTTCCGCAGAATTTTTTCAAGCCAGAAGACAGAGATATGATGTATTCAAAGTGCTGAATGGGAAAATTTTCATGTGGAATTTAAGAAACAAAACAAATGAGCAAAGGGGAAAAGAGAAACAGAGAAAGAAATCATGAGTTAGTTTTATAATTATAGAGAACAAAGTGATGGTTTCCAGAGGGAAGGTGGGTGGGGTGATGGGTCAAATAGGTGATGGGGATTAATTATTGTACTTGTCATGATGAGTACCAGGAGTTCCATGGAAGTGTTGAATCACTATATTGCATACTGAAACTAATTTTAAAAACCTGTATGTTACCACTCATTTCCTCTCCTTTCACCTTTATTCCTTTTAACTATTTTTTATATTCCCCAAATGAATGAGACCATATAATGTTTGTCCTTCTCTGATTTACTTACTTCATTCAGCATAATACCCTCCAGTTCTATCCACGTTGAAGCAAATGGTGGGTATTTGTCAGTGAGGGTGACAGAACATGAGAGACTCCTAACTCTGGAAAACAAACAAGGGGTAGTGGAAAGGGATGTGGGTAGGGGGATGGGGTGACTGGGTGACAGGCACTGAGGGGGGCATTTGATGGGAAGAGCACTGGGTGTTATGCTGTATGTTGGCAAATTGAACTCCAGTGAAAAAATACCAAAAAAGAATATTAATATTAAAAAAGCTGTATGTTCAAAAAATACCAGGAGAAAATTAAAATAATAAAATAGTATACTTAGTAGAGTATCTGCTATCACATTAAGTACTCAGTAAAATTAAACTAATAATTTTACAAATATGAGGTAATTTGTTATCCCCCAATCAAGTTCCTTTAATACTTATGTCTAAAATGACTCTATCCCTACAACTCAGAGACTATTGATTTATATTAAAATGGAATTTCCTCCAGGAAGGGTAGATAGCATTAGCTGTGCAGAATATCAACAATAGAAGGGTGTACTGTCAAATACAAACACATTACCTACTAGGATATTTTTCTGAGACAAGGCCTGCTGTTTGCAGTGGTAGTGCAACTTCTTTGGAAAGCCTCCAAACGGAGGAACTACTGCTGTCCTTCATAAAAGCAAATGTCCTTTTCAGGAGTCATGCTAAGCTGTCCCTCTCATGTATCACAATATCTGTGCTTTCCATGTGTGGTAGTTGATTGTACATCTTATCCATGTTGGCTCCAGGTCTTTAAAAAACACATTCCCCTCTCCTCAAGTGAGTACATAGTAATGGACTCATTATCCATCAGAGAGGTTGTCTTGAGAGGCATTTTCTTATCACCAAATCCAAATATTTTTTCTTTCCAGTGCATCTTTGAGTGTAGAGAAAAATGAAGAGAAATAATGAGATTTTTGGTTCTTTTTAAACAAACTTGCTGGGGCACCAGGGTGGCTCAGTGGTTGAGCAATTGCCTTTGGCTTGGGTCGTGAGCCTGGGGCTTGGGTTAGAGTCCCACACTGGGATCCCTACATGAGAAGCCTGCTTCTCCCTCTTTCTGTGTCTCCATATCATTCTCTCTCTCTCTCTCATAAATAAAAATAAAATATTAAAATAACTTGCTGGCATTGCAATCTCTCTGCCATTTGTCATAACAGAAAATAATTTATAAGCTTAGAGGCCACAGGGTCCATAACCTCATTTCTCCCTATCCAATTTACTCACTTTATCAGAAACTCAAGGGAAATGTAACCTACTCATTGACTTTGGGGTGACTTTTCCTCTAGTTAAATCTTAGAATATCATCACTTGCTAATTTACTATTAAGACAGAATAGGTAGTTAGAATTAATGAATCCAGCAACAATTTCTCAGAGGATCAGATACTGTGGATGCACAAAAATATGGCAACATCGCTGTTAAGGAAAGAGATTTAATCTCTAGCTCTGGTTTCTTGTCAGAAATGATCTTATCCTTTATACTGGGGACAAAAACACCAAGGATACTCGAAGGAATAAAATCCTCACCACACTTGTGTCTTCCATTTTTCTTCTTACTTACACAAGTTATATACTTGCTTGAGTCATTCCTTCACTTACTCATTTATCAAATATTGTTGAACACTTCATATGTTCCATGCATAGTGCTAGATAGACACTAGAGATACAGTGTTGAGCAACAGACACGGCCTCTTCCCTCAGGAGCTTACAGATAAGTGAAGTAGATGAATAAAATCAATTTATATTTGATTATAATTACAAATTTTGCAAATATAATATAGAAAGAATGCAAAGTGCTGTGAAGGATTAGATCAGGGGAAATTAAACTGGGGAGTCAAGGAAGGCCTCTGTATTTCATTCACTTTGAAAATGAGAGTGAAAATGAAAATGAATCATGAAATTTTGCAGGAAGAGCATTTCAGGCAAGGGTCTTGAGGGGAAGAGTGGTCTTCAAAAGTTCAAAGAACTGTTAGAATAGAGTAGGCCATGAAAGGAAAGTAATAGGAAGTTAGTTCCTAGGAGAGGTCAGGGATCAAATCACAGAGAATATTTTGACTGTGGTAAAGAGCTTGGTTTGTAGTACATGCTTGATAGGTATCTATTGGCAGCTTCTAAGCAAGAGATTTACACAACTTTATTTATATTTGTTGAAAAAGGTATTCTGAGGTCTCAATGAGGAATGTAGGCTAGGGATTAAAAGTGGGATGAGGAATCCATTACAAAAGTAAGAGTAAAAACAATTTAGAAAATGTATAAAAACATAGAAAAGAAAATTATTTTTCCTTTGAGATAACCATGATTATGACTTTTGTGTGTTTTCTTCCCCTTATTTATATAAACAAAAATAGAATTGTAATGTACATATTGATGTACAACCTGCCTTTTCCGTTAATGTTTTGAAGCCATTTTTTTAAACATCACAAATAAGATTCATAATAAAACCTTATGAAAAGAGGAAAGGAAAAAGATATTTCCTACTTCCCTGGTTAACTGGACTTGGGTCTGGTCCCTGTTTGCATTTCACTAGCTGTCCCCTGATTACAGTACCACTCCTTATAGTCCACATGGGTCTAGATAAGCAGAGAATGATTAAGAAGACCTGACTGTAGTAGTAGTAGTAGCCATAAAATATATTGCCATTTAATCTTAACTTCTTTTAAATTGTAACTTTCTGTAGCCTTGACTCCTCAACCTCAGAAATTTTGTGCCTTTTTGCTTTCCCAGGCCCCATGCCCTTGAATCAATGTACCTGGACTTTTATGAAAATTTTTTACATTCTTTTTAGAGCCACTCTATGGCAGAACTAGATAGGACCCCAGAGAAACCATAAAGTCCAGCACTTTCATTTAACAGAAGAGGAAATTGAGGCCCAGAAAGAGCTAATGATTTGTGTTGGGTCACAGCAAATGAGCAATGCAGCATGGATTATACTTTGGGTCTCCTAAGTCCCAAGCCACACCTTCCCTACAGCAGCAACATTTTCTTGCAATTATCAGCAAATACAGGTGCCAGCATATGTTTATCAATGAGTCAAGGCCAAAGAAAAAACAGGAACATGACAAAACCAAGACCTGGAAGACTGTAAACAATTTTAGTTTCCATAAAGTACACTTTTCTGGCTTAACATTAGTTTGGCCTCAAGGTCAGGGTGTAGGGAACTCTGGCAAACTTGTTTCTTTCTATGGCTTCATTATTTACCTTATTCTTAATTTTCTTTCTTTCTTTCTTTCTTCTTTCTTTCTTTCTTTCTTTCTTTCTTTCTTTCTTTCTTTCTTTCTTTCTTTTCTTCTTTCTTTCTTTTCTTCTTTCTTTCTTCTTTCTTTCTTTCTTTCTTTCTTTCTTTCTTTCTTTCTTTCTTTCTTTCTTCTTTCTTTTTCTTTATTCTTTCCTTTATCCCTCTCTCTCTCTCTCTCTGTATTTTCTTTTTTCATTTTTATTCTTATTTTTAAACCTGACTCATGCCACCTCTCATGTCTGTGGTCATCCTGAGTCAACTTTTGAATATTAGTTAAACATCAAATTTCTAAAGTCAAACTAAGATATGAATACATAATTACTGTTAGTAGAATTCAGAGATTTAAATAAGAATAAGTTTTCATTTCCATGAAAATAGTTGTCTCACCCAGTATTTGCATATGACAAAATTAACTTTGTCCTTGAATCAACATCTGTTATTAGATATTGAGAATACTATTTTTATTCAGAGGGCTAGAATGGCTGCCTGTGTTGGAAGCCAGCTCATACAAATTCTTTTTACTGCTTACACTTTTCTCTACTTCCTTGATTTCTATTCTATTCTATTCTATTCTATTCTATTCTATTCTATTCTATTCTATTCTTCTATTCACATTCCATTTGAGCCACCTTTAAGCACCTCTCCTGCCATCTACCTTTTTTAATACCGTCTCCTTTTTCTCATGTAAACCTTAAATATGAATTGGTAGGCTATATGTTGGGTGACCTGGCTCAGTTAATGGCTCAGTTAATGAAGCATCTTCCTTTGGCTCAGGTCATGATCCCGGGGTCTTGGGATCAAGTCCTGAGTCTGGCTCTCTGCTCAGCGTGAAGCCTGCCTATCCCTCTCCCTCTTCCTGCTACTCTGTATACCTGTACACTTGCTCTCTCTCTCTCTCTCTGTCAAATAAATAAATAAATTTTTTTAAAAAAATCTTGGTAGACTGTATGTTGAGGGGGATGTCAGAAGACATTATTTCATGTTCTTTCACCATTCTCATCTCCCAAACTACAAGATTACCCAAGGATTGATGAAATAAAGCTTTAGAGTCATGTAAAAAACATGTAATAAAAAGCCACTCCTTAGTAATACTAATTGCACATGATATAGATTGTTATCACCAGAATGTTCAACATATCTTCTGGATGTGGCTATACTAAGAGTTTTTATGTATATTTTCTCTTTATACTATTTTTAGCTTCAATTCCAAGTGAGGAAACCAATCAGAGAGATTGAGTAAGTCACTTTTAGTCAAATAGTTGATGGTGGAGCTGATATTTATGCCCAGGATAGCCCAACTTTAATGGCCAAAGAACGGTAAGTATAATAAGTGTGGCCCAGCTATAGGTGCTACAGGAGCACAAAGGAAGGGAACATTGCTGAATATGATAAGAATAGAGAAATATTACTGAATCAGGTAGATAAAGAATCAAGTTAAACTATCAGGGTAAGGGATGCTGGGATAGTAATATGCTGAAGAGTAGAGGGTGTCTTCCATGAAGAGGGTTCAGGAAGTACATAGATGAAAATGCTTGAGAGAATGAAAACACTAATTTGGCTGGAATGGAAAAATGAAGGTGGCACTGAATAAAGGAGACTGGAGCTAGATTAGATGTCAGGCCAAGGAATCTGGGTTGTTATGCCACTGGCATTGGATTCCAAAGGAGATAGGCTGAGGTAGGGAACTAAGAGATTATACTAAATACAATTTGAGGTCCATATGCAACCAGATATAAGCTACCAGTAATCAATAACAAATATCAAGTTTTCCTTATATGGCCTTTCTGATCTTTGTCCTTGGCTATATGTGGTTCTTCTGTGGTCTTCTCCTTCCTTGTACAGTTGCTCTTCCATTTACCCAGTTTCACAAACGTTAAAATGTAACAATAAGGCAGTAATTTCTCATTGATCTGTACATGGAACAATCCCACAGAAGTACAATGAGAATCTAATTAAGCAGCCACCATTGACAAGGAGCAGAATGATCCAGAGGAGAGAGAGTAATCACAGAATTGCAAGCTAGAAAAGAATTGGAGCTGGAAAAATTGCAGCTGGAAAAGAAGCAAGAGCAGAAGTAGATTCCTGGCTACTATTTTTTAAAAATGACAATTTAAATAATTTGGAAGGAACTTACAGTTTTTATTTTATCAATACTTTATATAATACATTGGAAATAAAAGAAAGAGCTGAAAATATAGATTAAAGAAGAAAAGAGTAACTGGTCTTGTGAGATATTATCTTTGTTCTGTGCTCAGTCCTTCACACCTCCACTTCCTTACTGAGAAAAGTCATAAAGTATCCTTTTTAATAGCACCACAACATCAAAGCAGAATGCAAATAACCTTCCAAAAACATTTTAATATTTTAATATTAATTAATCTAATAATATCAACAATTAATATTCATTAACCAAATCTAAAATATTAATCTAATATTTTAATAGTTAATACACAGCTTATAAACACAATTTATAGAACTATAAAAATCAAAGCATAGTGTAATATGGTAACATAGTTAATGGAGACCCAGGTAGACTTTGACCCCATTTGTATTTGTATTCAACAAGTTCAACCAATCTGCCAAGATGCAGTGACTCTCTCTCTCTGTCTTTCTCTCTCTCAGAGAGAATATATATATATATGTATTATAAGTGGAATAAGCACAAAGGTAGTCCCCTGCCCTGGGTAGTATGTGTATATATATATATATATATATATATATATATATATATAGTCTTTAAATCACCAAACAAGCATTTTTTAAGCATCTATTATTTGCATGATGCTGAGAAGTATAGATTAATTATATGATCATCATATAACAATAGACTAATTTATGTCCAGAATGAAGCATCTCATAGAGAAAGAAATATGTATGTCTTAATCTAGCAACAGAAACTGTCTGTCTTAATATCCCTAAAAGAAATTAGGTTCAATTTCAATATGTTATGTAGTACAACATATGGTATTTTCCTTGATGTGGCAAAGACTTCAGTGTATAGAAGAGAGTATGTGGTTCTACAGTGAAGTAAAATGTAAGCTGAATCTGAAATAATTTGTAAGACTGCATAAACAAGAGAAAAAAGACATAATTGACATGGAAACAATGTGAGAAAGGCAGAAGTGTGTATGTTCAATGCTTCCTTAAGAGCCTAAGGTTTTGCATATTTTATATTTATTCAGGTTTGCTTATCTGATACATTTAACTGGACCAGATATTATAAAACTGCATTGAATTAAGGATGTTCTTTGAATTTTTAAATGTTCCTCAACAAATGTATCCATATTCAAACAACACAGCTAGGTAAACTATTCTCCCTTCATGCTCTTCCCTTTACAACAGTAGATTGCATTATATTTGTTCTAGATCCCTTCCTTTCAAAAGTCTTGGAAACCTTGCATTCTATCTGCAGAATTCATTCACAAGAGATATTGTGATCTATTGTATCTTTGTTGTTTTCTTATGGTTGAGACCAGTCTCTAATATCTAATTTATTTAGAGATCCTTAATATTAATCATAACTTTACCCTTGTAAAGGATGGACCTAACTAACTCATTAGGGAATAGGTACATGGCTCCTTCTGTCACTCACAGAAGCCTCAGGCAGTATTGTCTTGATCCTGGACACTACTTCATGCCTTAATCTTTTCTATGACACTGATAGGTTTTTTAAAAATATTTAATTATATCTTATGTGTTTTATGGGTTAAGAGGGGCATTATTTGCTTTCCTTGATTCCTTTCTTAATACTACCACCCCTGATCCTCAAGAATTTAAAAATACAGCTACACTATGACCCAGAAGTTGCACTACTGGGTATTCACCCCAAGGATACAGTAATAGTAAAATGAAGAGACACCTGCACACCAATGTTTATAGTAGCAATTTCCACAATAGCCAAACTGTGTAAGGAGCCACAATGTCCATTGACAGAGAAATGGATAAAGAAGATGTGAGATATATATCAGAAAAGCCATAAGACAAAACAAATACGAGAGGAGGGGCAAGATGGCAGAAGAGTAGGGTCCCCAAATCATCTGTCCCTACCAAATTACACAGATAACCTTCAAATCATCTGGAAAATCTAAGAAATCGGCTTGAGATTTAAAGGGAGAACAGCTAGAATGCTACAGTGAGGAGAGTTCACACTTCTATCAAGGTAGGAAGACAGGGAAAAAAGAAATAAAGAAACAAAAGGCATCCAAGGGGGAGGAGCCCCATGAGGAGCCGAGGCTAAGGCCGGGTGAGTGCCCCCAAGACAGGAAAGCACCGTCCCAGAGAAGCAGGAGCTACACCAATCTTCCCGGGCGGAAAGGTGCTTGCAGGGAGTTAGAGCAGGACCCCAGGAGGGCGGGGATGCCCTCAGGCTCCCTGGGACACTAACAGACACCTGCGAACCAGGGAGAGTGCGCCAAGCTCACGAAGGGGCTGCAGCGCGCCCAGCTGGAACCGGGAGCAGCTCAGAGGCGCTCGGACAGCGGCCCTGCGGAGAAGGGGCTGCGCGGCTCCATGAGCAGCTCAGAGGGGCTTGGGCGGCGACTCCATGGAGGGGGATGCATGACCCGGAGCACGAATCCAACAGCACAGGCCCGGGAGCACTGGGCGCCGGGGACACAGCCCAGGATCCGCGCTCCTGCCCAGGACAGGCAGAGGCCAGGAGGGCCCAGGACAGCAAGGACGCTCCAGCCCCTAGCTGAGCAGATCAGCGGCCCACCCCCAGAACATCCAGGCCTCTGCAGGCAGAGAGCTCCATAGCTACTGCAGGAGCTGAATCCAGGGATCCACAGCTGGCCGCCGCCACTGTGGTTGTTCCTCCTGGGGCCTCACGGGGTAAACAAGCCCCACTGAGCCCTGCACCAGGCAGGGGGCTGAGCAGCTCCCCCAAGTGCTAACACCTGAAAATCAGCACAACAGGCTCCTCTCCCAGAAGACCAGCTAGACGGACAAGTTCCAGGGGAAGAGAAGGGACTTAAAGTATAGAGAATCAGAAGATACCCCCCGTGTTTTTTTTTATTGCTTTTTGATTTCTGTTTTCTTCCCCCACCTTTTTTCGCTTTCTTTCTTTTTCTTTCCTTTTTCTTCTCCTTTTTTCTTTTTTCTTCCTTTTTTCTTTTTTCTTTTTCTCCTTTCCTTCTTTCCTCCTCTCTTTTTCTCCTTTTCCCAATGCAACTTGCTTTTGGCCACTCTGCACTGAGCAAAATAACTAGAAGGAAAACCTCACCTCAAAAGAAAGAATCAGAAACAGTCCTCACTCCCACAGAGTTACAAAATCTGGATTACAATTCAATGTTAGAAAGCCAATTCAGAAGCACTATTATACAGCTACTGGTGGCTCAAGAAAAAAGCATAAAGGACTCAAGAGACGTCATGACTGCAGAATTTAGATCTAATCAGGAAGAAATTAAAAATCAATTGAAAGAGATGCAATCCAAACTAGAAGTCCTAATGACGAGGGTTAAGGAGGTGGAAAAACGAGTGACTGACATAGAACACAAGTTGATGGCAAAGAGGGAAACTGAGGAAAAAAGAGACAAACAATTAAAAGACCATGAAGATAGATTAAGGGAAATAAACGACAGCCTGAGGAAGAAAAACCTATGTTTATTTTTTTTTTATTTATTTTTTTAAATTTATTTTTTATTGGTGTTCAATTTACTAACATACAGAATAACCCCCAGTGCCCGTCACCAATTCACTCCCACCCCCCGCCCTTCTCCCTTTCCACCACCCCTAGTTCGTTTCCCAGAGTTAGCAGTCTTTACGTTCTGTCCCCTTTCTGATATTTCCCACACATTTCTTCTCCCTTCCCTTATATTCCCTTTCACTATTATTTATATACCCGAAATAAATGAGAACATATAATGTTTGTCCTTCTCCGACTGACTTACTTCACTCAGCATAATACCCTCCAGTTCCATCCACGTTGAAGCAAATGGTGGGTATTTGTCATTTCTAATTGCTGAGTAATATTCCATTGTATACATAAACCACATCTTCTTAATCCATTCAACTTTCGTTGGACACCGAGGCTCCTTCCACAGTTTGGCTATCGTGGCCATTGCTGCTATAAACATCGGGGTGCAGGTGTCCCGGCGTTTCAGTGCATTTGTATCTTTGGGGTAAATCCCCAACAGTGCAATTGCTGGGTCGTAGGGCAGGTCTATTTTTAACTGTTTGAGGAACCTCCACACAGTTTTCCAGAGTGGCTGCACCAGTTCACATTCCCACCAACAGTGTAAGAGGGTTCCCTTTTCTCCGCATCCTCTCCAACATTTGTTGTTTCCTGCCTTGTTAATTTTCCCCATTCTCACTGGTGTGAGGTGGTATCTCATTGTGGTTTTGATTTGTATTTCCCTGATGGCAAGTGATCCAGAGCATTTTCTCATATGCATGTTGGCCATGTCTATGTCTTCCTCTGTGATATTTCTCTTCGTGTCTTTTGCCCATTTCATGATTGGATTGTTTGTTTCTTTGGTGTTGAGTTTAATAAGTTCTTTATAGATCTTGGAAACTAGCCCTTTATCTGATAGGTCATTGGCAAATATCTTCTCCCATTCTGTAGGTTGTCTTTGAGTTTTGTTGACTGTATCCTTTGCTGTGCAAAAGCTTCTTATCTTGATGAAGTCCCAAAAGTTCATTTTTGCTTTTGTTTCTTTTGCCTTCGTGGATGTATCTTGCAAGAAGTTACTCTGTCTGAGTTCAAAAAGGGTGTTGCCTGTGTTCTTCTCTAGGATTTTCATGGAATCTTGTCTCACATTTAGATCTTTCATCCATTTTGAGTTTATCTTTGTGTATATTGAAAGAGAGTGGTCTAGTTTCATTCTTCTGCATGTGGATGTCCAATTTTCCCAGCACCATTTACTGAAGAGACTGTCTTTCTTCCAATGGATAGTCTTTCCTCCTTTATCGAATATTAGTTGACCATAAAGTTCAGGGTCCACTTCTGGATTCTCTATTCTATTCCACTGATCTATGCGTCTGTTTTTGTGCCAGTACCACACTGTCTTGATGACCACAGCTTTGTAGTACAACCTGAAATCTGGCATTGTGATGCCCCCAGATATGGTTTTCTTTTTTAAAATTCCTCTGGCGGGATCCCTGGGTGGCGCAGCGGTTTAACGCCTGCCTTTGGCCCAGGGTGCGATCCTGGAGACCCGGGATCAAATCCCATATCGGGCTCCCGGTGCATGGAGCCTGCTTCTCCCTCTGCCTATGTCTCCGCCTCTCTCTCTCTCTCTCTCTCTCTCTCTCTCTGTGTGTGACTATCATAAATAAATAAAAGTTAAAAAAAAGTGAAAAAATAAAAAAAATAAAAATAAATAAATAAAATTCCCCTGGCTATTCGGGGTCTTTTCTGATTCCACACAAATCTTAAAATAATTTGTTCTAACTCTCTGAAGAAAGTCCATGGTATTTTGATAGGGATTGCATTAAACGTGTAGATTGCCCTGGGTAACATTGACATTTTCACAATATTAATTCTGCCAATCCATGAGCATGGAATATTTTTCCATCTCTTTGTGTCTTCCTCAATTTCTTTCAGAAGTGTTCTATAGTTTTGAGGGTATAGATCCTTTACATCTTTGGTTAGGTTTATTCCTAGGTATCTTATGCTTTTGGGTGCAATTGTAAATGGGATTGACTCCTTAATTTCTCTTTCTTCAGTCTCATTGTTAGTGTATAGAAATGCCACTGCTTTTTGGGCATTGATTTTGTATCCTGCCACGCTACCGAATTGCTGTACGAGTTCTAGCAATCTTGGGGTGGAGACTTTTCGGTTTTCTATGTAGAGTATCATGTCATCGGCGAAGAGGGAGAGTTTGACTTCTTCTTTGCCAATTTAAAAGCCTTTAATGTCTTTTTGTTGTCTGATTGCTGAGGCTAGGACTTCCAGTACTATGTTGAACAGCAGTGGTGAGAGTGGACATCCCTGTCTTGTTCCTGATCTTAGGGGAAAGGCTCCCAGTGCTTCCCCATTGAGAATGATATTTGCTGTGGGCTTTTCATAGATGGCTTTTAAGATGTCGAGGAATGTTCCCTCTATCCCTACACTCTGAAGAGTTTTGATCAGGAATGGATGCTGTATTTTGTCAAATGCTTTCTCTGCATCTAATGAGAGGATCATATGGTTCTTGGTTTTTCTCTTGCTGATATGATGAATCACATTGATTGTTTTACGGGTGTTGAACCAGCCTTGTGTTCCAGGGATAAATCCTACTTGGTCATGGTGAATAATTTTCTTAATGTATTGTTGGATCCTATTGGCCAGTATCTTGTTGAGAATTTTTGCATCCATGTTCATCAGGAATATTGGTCTGTAATTCTCCTTTTTGGTGGGGTCTTTGTCTGGTTTTGGAATTAAGGTGATGCTGGCCTCATAGAACAAATTTGGAAGTACTCCATCTCTTTCTATCTTTCCAAACAGCTTTAGGAGAATAGGTATGGTTTCTTCTTTAAACGTTTGATAAAATTCCCCTGGGAAGCCATCTGGCCCTGGACTCTTGTGTCTTGGGAGGTTTTTGATGACTGCTTCAATTTCCTCCCTAGTTATTGTCCTGTTAAGGTTTTCTATTTCTTCCTGTTCCAGTTTTGATAGTTTGTGGCTTTCCAGGAATGCGTCCATTTCTCCTAGATTGCCTAATTTATTGGCGTATAGCTGTTCATAATATGCTTTTAAAATCGTTTGTATTTCCTTGGTGTTGGTAGTGATCTCTCCTTTCTCATTCATGATTTTGTTATTTTGAGTCTTCTCTCTCTTCTTTTTAATAAGGCTGGTTAATGGTTTATCTATCTTATTAATTCTTTTAAAGAACCAACTCCATGTTCTGTTGATCTTTTCTTTTTTTTAAAAAAATTTTTATTTATTTATGATAGTCACACAGAGAGAGAGAGAGAGGCAGAGACACAGGCAGAGGTAGAAGCAGGCTCCATGCACCGGGAGCCCGATGTGGGATTCGATCCCGGGTCTCCAGGATCGCGCCCTGGGCCAAAGGCAGGCGCCAAACCGCTGCGCCACCCAGGGATCCCCTGTTGATCTTTTCCACAGTTCTTCTGGTCTCGATTCCGTTGAGTTCTGCTCGAATCTTTATTAACTCCCTTCTTCTCTTGGGTGTAGTATCTATTTGCTGTTTTTTCTCTAGCTCCTTTATGTGTAAGGTTAGCTTTTGTATTTGAGTTCTTTTCAGCTTTTGAATGGATGCTTGTATTGCGATGTATTTCCCCCTTAGGACTGCTTTTGCTGCATCCCAAAGATTTTGGATGGTTGTATCTTCATTCTCATTAGTTTCCATGAATGTTTTTAATTCTTCCTTAATTTCCTGGTTGACCCTTTCATCTTTTAGCAGGATGGTCCTTAACTTCCACGTGTTTCAGGTCCTTCCAAACTTCTGGTTGTGATTTAGTTCTAATTTCAAGGCATTATGGTCTGAGAATATGCAGGGGACGATCCCAATCTTTTGGTATCGGTTCAGACCCGATTTGTGACCCAATATGTGGTCTATTCTAGAGAAAGTTCCATGTGCACTTGAGAAGAATGTGTATTCAGTTGAGTTTGGATGTAAAGTTCTGTAGATATCTGTGAAATCCATCTGGTCCAGTGTATCATTTAAAGCTCTCGTTTCTTTGGAGATGTTGTGCTTAGAAGACCTATCGAGCATAGAAAGAGCTAGATTGAAGTCACCAAGTATAAGTGTATTATTATCTAAGTATTTCTTCACTTTGGTTAATAATTGATTTATGTATTTGGCAGCTCCCACATTCGGGGCATATATATTGAGGATTGTTAAGTACTCTTGTTGAATAGATCCTTTAAAAAACCTACGTTTAATTTGGGGTTCCTGAAGCCGCTGAAAGGGACAGAGGGCCAGAATATGAATTTGAACAAATCCTAGCTGAAAACTTTCCTAATCTGGGAAGGGAAACAGGCACTCAGAACCAGGATATAGAGAGAATCCCCCCCCCCTAAAATCAATAAAAACTGTTCAACACCTCGACATTTAATAGTTAAGCTTGCAAATTCCAAAGATAAAGAGAAGATCCTTAAAGCAGCAAAAGCCAGGAAATCCCTGAATTTTATGGGGAGGAGAATTAGGGTAAGAGCAGACCTCTCCACAGAGAACTGGCTGGCCAGAAAGGGCAGGCGGGATATATTCAGGGTCCTAAATGAGAAAAACATGCAACCAGAATACTTTATACAGCAAGGTCTCATTCAAAATGGAAGGAGAGGTAAAGAGCTTCCAAGACAGGCAGGAACTGAAAGAATATGTGACCTCCAAACCAGCTCTGCAAGAAATTTTAAGGGGGACTCTTAAAATTCCCCTTTAAGAAGAACTCCAGTGGAACAATCCACAAAAACAAGGACTGAATAGATATCATGATGACACTAAACTCATATCTTTCAATAGTAACTCTGAACGTGAACGGGCTTAATGACCCCATCAAAAGATTCAGGGTTTCAGACTGGATAAAAAAGCAGGTCCCATCTATTTGCTCTGTACAAGAGACTCATTTTAATTTATTTTTTTTAATTTTTTTTATTTATTTATGATAGTTACAGAGAGAGAGAGAGGCAGAGACACAGGCAGAGGGAGAAGCAGGCTCCATGCACCGGGAGCCCGATGTGGGATTCGATCCCAGGTCTCCAGGATCGCGCCCTGGGCCAAAGGCAGGCGCCAAACCGCTGCGCCACCCAGGGATCCCAAGAGACTCATTTTAGATAGAAGGACACCTAAAGCCTGAAAAAAAAGGTTGGAGAACCATTTAGCATTCAAATGGTCCTCAAAAGAAGCAGGGGTAGCCATCCTTATATCCGATAAACTAAAACTTACCCCGAAGACTGTAGTGAGAGATAAAGAAGGACATTATATCATACTTAAAGGATCTATCCAACAAGAGGACTTAACAATCCTCAATATATACGCCCCGAATGTGGGAACTGCCAAATGTTTATACGAGAAGAAGAGAGTTAATTAAGATTCGAGCAGAACTCAACAAAATCGAGACCAGAAGAACTGTGGAACAGATCAACAAAACCAGGAGTTGGTTCTTTGAAAGAATTAATAAGATAGATAAACCATTATCCAACCTTATTAAAAAGAAGAGAGAGAAGACTCAAATTAATAAAATCATGAATGAGAAAGGAGAGATCACTACCAACACCAAGGAAATACAAACGATTTTAAAAACATATGAACAGCTATACGCCAATAAATTACTCAACCTAGAAGAAATGGACGCATTCCTGGAAAGCCTCAAACTACCAAAACTGGAACAGGAAGAAATAGAAAACCTGAACAGGCCAATAACCAGGGAGGAAATGGAAGCAGTCATCAAAATCCTCCCAAGACACAAAAGTCCAGGGCCAGATGGCTTCCCAGGGGAATTTTATCAAACGTTTAAAGAAAAAACCATACCTATACTACTAAAGCTGTTTGGAAAGACAGAAAGAGATGGAGTAATTCCAAATTGTTTCTATGAGGCCAGCATTACTTTCCTTCCAAATCCAGACAAAGACCCCACTAAAAAAGGAGAATTACAGACCAATATCCCTGATGAACATGGATGCAAAAATTCTCAACAACATACTAGCCAATGGGATCTAACAGTACATTAAGAAAATTATTCACCATGACCAAGTAGGATTTATCCCTGGGACACAAGGCTGGTTCAACACTCGTAAAACAGTCAATGTGATTCATCATATCAGCAAGAGAAAAACCAAGAACCGTATGATCCTCTCATTAGATGCAGAGAAAGCATTTGACAAAATACAGCATCTATTCCTGATCAAAACTCTTCAGAGTGTAGAGATAGAGGGAACATTCCTCAACGTCTTAAAAGCCATCTACAAAAAGCCCACAGCAAATATTCTCAATGGGGAAGCACTGGGAGCCTTTCCCCTAAGATCAGGAACAAGACAGGGAAGTCGACTCTCACCACTGCTATTCAACATAGTACTGGAAGTCTTAGCCTCAGCAATCAGACAACAAAAAGACATTAAAGGCTTTTAAATTGGCAAAGAAGAAGTCAAACTCTCCCTCTCCTTGATGACATGATACTCTCATAGAAAAACCAAAAGTCTCCACCCCAAGATTGCTAGAACTCATACAGCAACTAGGTAACGTGGCAGGATACAAAATCAATGCCCAAAAAGCAGTGGCATTTCTATACACTAACAATGAGACTGAAGAAAGAGAAATTAAGGAGTCAATCCCATTTACAATTGCACCCAAAAGCATAAGATACCTAGGAATAAACCTAACCAAAGATGTAAAGTATCTATACCCTCAAAACTATAGAACACTTCTGAAAGAAATTGAGGAAGACACAAAGAGATGGAAAAATATTCCATGCTCATGGATTGGCAGAATTAATATTGTGAAAATGTCAATGTTACCCAGGGCAATCTACACGTTTAATGCAATCCCTATCAAAATACCATGGACTTTCATCAGAGAGTTGGAACAAATCATCTTAAGATTTGTGTGGAATCAGAAAAGACCCTGAATAGCCAGGGGAATTTTAAAAAAGAAAGCCATATCTGGGGGCATCACAATGCCAGATTTCAGGTTGTACTGCAAAGCTCATCAAGACAGTGTGGTCCTGGCACAAAAACAGACACATAGATCAATGGAACAGAATAGAGAACCCAGAAGTGGACCCTGAACCTTATGGTCAACTAATATTCGATAAAGGAGGAAAGACTATCCATTGGAAGAAAGACAGTCTCTTCAATAAATGGTCCTGGGAAAATGGACATACACATGCATAAGAATGAAACTAGACCACTCTTTTTCACCATACACAAAGATAAACTCAAAATGGAAGAAAGATCTAAATGTGAGACAAGATTCCATCAAAATCCTAGAGGAGAACACAGGCAACACCCTTTTTGAACTCAGACAGAGTAACTTCTTGCAAGATACATCCATGAAGGCAAAAGAAACAAAAGCAAAAATGAACTATTGTGACTTCATCAAGATAAGAAGCTTTTGCACAGCAAAGGATACAGTCAACAAAACTCAAAGACAACCTACAGAATGGGAGAAGATATTTGCAAATGACGTATCAGATAAAGGGCTAGTTTCCCAGATCTATAAAGAACTCATTAAACTCAACACCAAAGAAACAAACAATCCAATCATGAAATGGGCCAAAGACATGAAGAGAAATCTCACATAGGAAGACATAGATATGGCCAACATGCACATGAGAAAATGCTCTGCATCACTGGCCATCAGGGAAATACAAATCAAAACCACAATGAGATACTACCTCACACCAGTGAGAATGGGGAAAATTTACAAGGCAGGAAACCACTGATGTTGGAGAGGATGTCGAGAGGAACCCTCTTACACTGTTGGTGGGAATGTGAACTGGTGCAGCCACTCTGGAAAACTGTGTGGGGATTCCTCAAAGAGTTAAAGATAGACCTGCCCTACGACCCAGCAATTGCAGTGTTGGGGATTTACCCCAAAGATACAGATGCAATGAAACGCCAGAACACCTGCACCCCGATGGTTATAGCACCAATATCCACAATAGCCAGACTGTGGAAGGAGCCTTGGTGTCCATCGAAAGATGAATGAATAAAGATGATGTGGTTTATGTATACAATGGAATATTTCTCAGCCGTTAGAAATGACAAATACCCACTATTTGCTTTGATGTGGATGGTACTGGAGGGTATTATGCTGAGTGAAGTAAGTCAATCGTAGAAGGACAAACATTATATGTTCTCATTTATTTGGGGAATATAAATAATAGTGAAAGGGAATATAAGGGAAGGGAGAAGAAATGTGTGGGAAATATCAGAAAGGGAGACAGAACATAAAGACTCCTAACTCTGGGAAATGAACTATTGGTGGTGGAAGGGGGAGAGGGCAGGGGTGGGGGTGAATGGGTGCCGGGAACTGAGGGTGGCACTTGACGGGATGAGTGCTGTTTTTCTTTATGTTGGTAAGTTTAACATCAATAAAAAATAAATTTATTATAAAAAAAAGAAAAAACAAGTACCTATCATATGCATCAATATGGATGGAACTGGAGGGTAGTATGCTGACTGACATAAGTCAATCTGAGAAAGACAATCATCATATGGTTTCACTCATGTGTGGAATATAAGAAATAGTGAAAGGGAAGATAAGGGAAAAGAAGGAAACTGAGTGGGGAAAAATTATAGTGGAAGACAAGCCATGACAGACTCCTAACTCTGGGAAACAAGGGGTTGCAGAAGGGGGTTGGGGTGGGATGATTGGCTGATGGGTACTAAGGAGGAAACTTGGTGGGATAAGAACTGTGTGTTATACTATATGTTGGCAAATCGAACTCCAAAAAAAAAAAAAAAAGAAAGAAAGAAAGAAAAAAGAAATGGCAAGCTTAACCCTACAGCTGTCACTGATAGTAATTGGATGAAATTGGGTTCTAGTACTTTCTATGCCCTTTCTTGACTGTTATCTTAAGCAACACACATTACAAACACTCTGACACTGTTTCTCCCTCTGAAATATGATAATAATCAATGATCTTTCTGGTTCAGAAGCCCCTTATGAAAATCCAATAAGAAATGTAAATGATACTTATTTTTAATTATAACTATTTAAACATGAGGACACAGGAAGAGGTAGTATTTAAAAAAAATATTGTATTTAACATCGGGGTGCAGGTGTCTCAGCTTTTCAACAGCATCTGTATATTTGGGGTAAATCCCCAGTAATGCAAATAATAGGTCGTAGGGTAGCTCTATTTTTAACCCTTTGAGGAATCTCCACACAGTTTTCCAGAGTGGCTGTACCAGTTCATATTCCCACCAAAAGTGCAAGAGGGTTCCCCTTTCTCCACATCCTCTCCAACTTTTTTCTCCTGTCTTGTTAATTTTCACCATTTTCACTGGTGTGAGGTGGTATCTCATTCTAGTTTTGATTTGTATTTCTCTGATGGAAAGTGATGTGAAGCATTTTCTCATGTGGTTGATGGCCATATCTATGTCTTCCTTGGTGAAATTTCTGTTCAGGTCTTTTCCCCTTTTCAGAATTGAATTGTTTGTTTCTTTGCTGTTGAGCTTAATAAGTTCTTTATAGATCTTGGATACTAGCCCTTTATCTGCTAGGTCATTTTCAAATATCTTCTCCCATTCTGTAGGTTCTCTTTTAGTTTTGTTGACTGTTTCTTTTGTTGTGCAGAACTTCTTATCTTGATTAAGTCCCAATAATTCATTATATACATTTAGATCTTTTATCCATTTTGAGTTTATCTTTGTGTATGGTGTAAGAGAATGGTCTAGTTTCATTCTTCTGCACGTGGCTGTCCAAATTTCCCAACACCATTTATTGAGCAGACTGTCCTTTTTCAGGTGAATATTCATTCCTGCTTTGTTGAATATTAGTTAACCATAGAGTTGAATGCACATTTCTGGATTCTCTATTCTGTTCCATTCATCTATGTCTCTGATTTTTTTTTTTACCAGTACCACACTGTATTGATGATCACAGTGCTGAATGAAATACGACATTGTGATGCACCCAGGTATGGTTTTCTTTTTCAATATTCCCCTGGCTATTGGGGTCTTTTCTGATTCCACACAAATCTTAAGATGTTTTGTTCCAACTCTCAAGAAAGTCCATGGTATTTTGATAGGGATTGCATTGAAAGTATAAATTGCCCTGAGTAGCATAGACATTTTCAGACTTATTGTTCCAATCCATGAGCATGTGATATTTTTCTATCTCCTTATGTCTCCTCAATTTCTTTCAGAAGTTTACTGTAGTTTTTAGGGTATAGAAACTCTCCTTCTTTGGTTAGGTTTATTCCTAGGTATCTTATGCTTTTGGGTATAATTATAAATGGGATTTACTACTTAATTTCTCTTTCTTCAGTCTCAATGTTAATTTATAGAAATGCCACTGATATATGGGGATTAATTTTCTATCCTGCCACATTGCTGAACTGCTGTATGAGTTCTAGCAGCCTTAGGGTTTAGTCTTTTGAGTTTTCTACATACAGTATCATGTCATCTCTGAAGAAGGAGACTTTGACTTCTTCTTTATCAATGTGAATGCCTTTTATTTGTGTGTGTGTGTGTGTGTGTGTGTGTGTGTGATTACTGAGGCTAGGACTTCTAGTACTATGTTGAATAGCAGTGGTGAGAGTAGACATTCCTGTCACGTTCCTGATCTTAGGGAAAGGTTCTCAGTTTTCCCCCATTAAGAATATTTGCTGTCGGCTTTCTGAAGATGGCTTTTAAGATACTGAGGAATGTTCCCTCTATTCCAACACACCGAAGAATTTTGATCAGGAATGATGCTGTATTTAGTCAAATGCTTTCTCTGCATCTATTGATTGGATCATATGGTTCCTGTTTTTTTCTCTTGTTGATGTGGTATATATCACGTTGATTATTTTACAAGTGTTGAACCATCCTTGCATCCCAGGGATAAATCCCATTGGTCATGGTGAATAATCTTAATGTACTGTTGGATCCCTATTGGCTAGTATCATGTTGAGAATTTTTACATCTGTGTTCATCAGAGATATTGGTCTATAATAACCCATTTTGGTGGCATCTTTGTCCAGTTTTGGAGTAATGAGATGCTGGCCACATAAAACGAGTTTGGAAGTATTCCATCCCTTTCTAAACTTCGAAATAGCTTATTAGAATAGGTGTTATTTCCTCTTTAAATGTTTGATAGAATTACCCTGGGAAGCCATGTGGCCCTGGACTTTTGTGTCTTGAAAGGTTTTTGATGACTGCTTCTATTTCCTCCCTGGTTATTGGCCACAATGTACAATGGATGTCTCCATTTCTTCCTGTTCCAGTTTTGGTAATTTGTGGTTTTCCAGAAATGCATCCATTTCTTCTAGATTGCCTGATTTGTAGGTACATATGTGCTCATAATAGAGTTTTAAAATCATTTCTACTTTCTTCTTTTTGGTTGTGATCTATCCTCTTTCATTTATGATTTTATTAATTTTAGTCTTTTCTCTTTTCAATAAGGCTAGCTAAGGGATTATCTATCTTTTTGATTCTTTAAAAGGACCAACTCCTGGCTTTGTTGAGCTGTTCTACAGGTTTTCTAGTCTCTATTTCCTTGAGTTCTGCTCAAATATTTATTATCTATCTTCTTCTGCTTCGTGTAGATATTACTTGCTGTTCTTTCTCCAATTCTTTCCTGTGCCAGGTTAGCTTGTGTATTTGATTTTTTTCCAATTTTTTGAGGGAGGCTTGTATTGTGAGGTACTTCCCTCTTAGGAACACTTTTACCATATACCAAATATTTTGGAAAGTTGTATCTTCCTTTTCATTAGCTTCCATGAATCTTTTTAATTCTTCTCTAATTTCCTGGTTGACCTATCCACCTTTTAGCATGGTGCTCTTTAGCCTCCATGTGTTTGAGGTTTCCAAATTTCTTCTTGTGATTGAGTTCTAGTTTCAAAGCATTGTGGTCTGAATATATGCAGGGGACAATCTCAATCCTTTCGTAACAGTTGAGGCCTGATTTGTGACCCAGTATGTGGTCTATTCTGGAGAAAGTTCCATGTGCACTTGAGAAGAATTGTATTCATTTGGGTTCGGATGGAAAGTTCTGTATATATCTGTGAAACCCATGTGGTGCAGTGTATAATTTAAAGCCCTTGATTCTTTGGTGATGTTGTGCTTAGATCTGTCATTTGCAGAAAGTGCCGTATTGAAGTCTCCTACTATTAGTGTATTATTATCTAAGTTTGTCTTTCCTTTGGTTATTAATTGATTGATATACTTGGCAGCTCCCACATTAGGGGCATAAATATTCATGATTTTTAGGTCTTCTTGTTGTATAGACCCTTTAAGTATGATATAATGTCCCACTTAATCTCTTACTACAGTCTTTGGGATAAAGTTTAATTTATCTGGTATGAGGATTGCTACCCCTGCTTTCTTTTGAGGACCATTTGAATGGTAAATGGTTATCCACTCCCTTCATTTTCAGGATGTAGGACACCTTAGGTCTAAAATGAGTCTCTTGTAGACAGCAAATATATGGTTCTTGCTTTTTGATCCAGTCCTATAACCTGCATCTTTTGATGCAATCATTTAGCCCATTCACGTTCAGATTAACTACTAAAAGATTTTAATTTAGTGTCATTATAATACCTATTTGGTCCCTGTTCTTGTGGATTATTTATTTGGGCTTCCTCTTTCTTTTACAGGGTCCCCCTTAATATTTCTTACGAAGCTCGTTTGGTGTTCACATATTTTTTCAGGTTCTGCCTATCCTGGAAGTTCTTTATCTCTCCTTCTATTCTGAATGAGAGCCTTGCTGGATAGAGTATTCTTGGCTGCATGTCCTTCGCATTCAGTGCCCTGAATGTATCCTGCCAGCCTTTTCTGGCCTGCCAGATCTCTGTGGAGAGGTCTGCTGTTAATCTGATATTTCTCACCATAGAAGTTAGAAATCTCCTTTCTCTTGCTGCTTTTAGGATTTTCTCTTTATCTTTGAAATTTACAAGTTTCACTATTAAATGTCGAAATGTTGAAAGGTTTTTATTGATTTTGGGTGGGGACTTCTCTATCTCCTGGATCTGAATGCCTGTTTCCCTCCCCAAATTAGGGAAGTTCTCAGCTATGATTTGTTCAAGTATGCTTTCTGCCCCTCTATTCCTGTCGGCGCTCTCTGGAACCCCAATTGTATGTAGATTCTTCCTTTGGAGGCTATCATTTATTTCCCTTAATCTTTCCTCATTGTCTTTTCATTGTTCTTCTCTTTTGTCCTCAGCTTCCTTCCTTGCCATCAACTTGTCTTCTATGTCACTCTTCCTTCTACCTCATTAGACTTTGTTGTTAGGACCTCCAGTTTGGATTGCATCTCATTTAATTGATTTTTAATTTTGGCCTGATTAGATTTAAATTCTGCAGTCATGAAGTCTCTTGAATCCTTTGTGCTTTTTTCCTGAGTCACAGGTAGCTTTATAATTGTGCTTCTGCATTGACTTTCTGACATCAAATTGTAATCCAAATTTTGTAACTCTGTTGAAGAGAGTATTGTTTCTGATTCTTTCTTTTGTGGTGAGCTCTTCCTTCTAGTCATTTTGCTCAATGCAGAGTGGCTCTATGAGTGGGTTGAATCAAGAATATCAACCATGGGGGAGCCCAGTTGGCTCAGTGGTGTAGTGCTGACTTTGGCCCAGGGCCTGATCCTGGAGACCCAGAATATTGTCCCATGTCGGGCTCCCTGCATGGAGCTTGCTTCTCACTCTGCCTGTGTCTCTGCCTCTCTCTCTCTTTCTCTCTCTTTGTCTGTCTCTCTTTGTCTCTCATGAATAAATAAATAAAATCTTTTAAAAAGTATTTCAACCATGACCTAAGTTGATTTCACCCTAGATGATTCTGACAACATCACAGACCAGAAAATGAAAAAGTTCAGAACGAAATAAAACAGAAGGAACTAAAGTGAAAAACAAATTTTAAAACAAATTATTAAAAAATAAAAGGCCAACAATCCCAAAGAGGAAGAAAAAAAAGAAAAAGTAAAGAGGGAAAAAAAAGAGAGAAGGCAGAAAGGGGGGGCCTGGGAGATGATGGTGTTGAAGAAGTTGTAGTGGTGGGAGAATGTAGTCTACCTGAGGGGTCCTAGCGGACTATCCTCTTGTTTCTGAGTGTATTAAATCCTGTATGTTAGCAGATGCTCAGTCCCAAATTTATATAAACCAGAAATACTTGTAGAGAGCTCCAACATTAACCACCAACACATAAATGAGATAAAACAGGGGGGCAGAATGGGTATGAAGGGAGAATATGATATCACACAATGAACTAGCATGGTATACCACTTGGGTCTGGGCACATGCTGGTCATGTTTTAGAAGGTATTAACTTCTGCCATTGTAGAACAAAATGAAGCAGAGGAAACAAAAAACACAAAACAAAACATATCTTGTATATCTCCCCAAATTAAGTTGAGTTGTTGAAGGGAATCTAGAAGTGGAAAATATATCTAAGATATGTAATTCTAGAAATAGGAAAGTCAAAAAGGAAGAAACTTAAAAAAGAAGTGGTGGTAAAATATTGTAGTTAAGATGGAAAAAGAGGAAAAATATTAGAAAATTTTAGTTTGATATAAAAACGAGTATTGGAATAAAGGGGGAAAAACAGGATACCCTCTATTTCTTATATACTATAAATCCATCAACTTCCCTTGGAACTTTCCAGAGCTGCTTCATCAGGAACTTGCTCTTCTCTGTTCTTCCAGCTGGTCTTCTGGGGGGAGGATCTGCTATGTTGATTATCAGGTCTGTATGCCTGGGTGGAGATGCTCTGCCCCCTGCCAGATGCAGGACTCAGTGGGATCTGTTTATCCTGTGAGGCCTTTGTTCCCGGGCCCCCTCTCTCCCAGGCACAATGTGAAACAAGGAAGAAAAACAACAATGGCAGTGGCCAGATCTTAGCTCCCCAATAGTAACTAATGCAGTCTCCCAGTCTGCACTGGCCTATATATGCTCCTGGGGCTGGTGAGGGTGCACTGATATTCACAGTTTGCAGGGCACCTAGTGGCAGGAGAGTTCTCGCTGTCCTGTGCCCTTCCCACTTCTGCCTGTCCTAGAGGGAGTGCAGAATCGTGGGCTTTGTCTGCTCAGTGCTTTGGGATCCAGAGCCCTGTGCTGCTGGAATTCCACTCCCAGGGCACGTGGCTCCCAATGGCAGCAGGGCACAGACACCTCTGTCTGAAGCTGCCCACCTAACCAACTGGCTTCTCCCAGATGTCCTGCCAAGTGCGCACTCCAGCCCTTTACCAAGATTGGTCCACAATTTGTGGTGTGTTTTCCCCTGGGCTCACTTCCTGTAGTAGTGCCTCCTGGAAACTGGAGGCTTCACTGCCCCTCCCATGATCTGCCTGATTTCCCTGCTAAGCCCTTTTCCATTTGGGAAGAATCCAGTGCGGATTTTTAAAGTTCCCACTTCTCTGGTACTGGGCTTTCCTGTCCCGGACACTTTGGCTGTTTGGCTTTAGCCCGGCAGTTTGCAGTGCTCCTCACCATCTTGATTCTTTTTTATTTTATTTTTTTTCCACCTTCCTACCTTGCTAGAAGCAAAAACCCTTCTCTCTGTTGTGTTCTGGCTGTTCCCTCTTTAAATCTCAGGTTGAATTCATAGGTGTTCAGGATGATTTGGAAGTTATCTAGGTAAGTTGGTGCATCCAGGTGAGTTGAGGACCCCTACTCTTCTGCCATCTTGCCCCGCCTAAGCTTGCCGTTCTTGAGACTCCTGAACTTCAGTATTTTGGGCAATAGTGATTAGAGGGACAGGATTTGCCTGGCCCCAGAAATACAGGATTAAGATGACTACTTGTGAACCATCTTCTATAAGTATTAGTAAATTGGAACCTTCTGGGAAAGTCTGAAATTTTGAAAATTGATGGTAAGCCAGTCTGTTTTCTGTGCTTCTCCAAATCTTCTGGACAATATTCATTACTGATGGAAACAATAGGCCAACTTCAGAAGAAAGGATTAATGTATCTCAAAAATGACTCCAAATACATAGGAGAATTTCTACCAAGTGCCCTTAAGGAGGAAGGGAGCAAAGGCCATAATGAGTAGATGTTATTTCAAGAACATTATAGGAAATGAAAAACAACTTCCCCAAGAGCAATAAAACAATTTTAATGAAACTATTTATTAATGAAACAAGTAGTGATTTTTGAAAATTTGTATAAAATCCGGCAATTTATATTCCAAGAAATTTTAGATGTCAAACAGCTAGTCACACCTCAGCGATCTGGAATCCAAATATCTTGCATCCCCAACTATCCAAACACAGCTGACAACAAAAAAGGGAGTAAAATAGTCCTTAATGGCCAAAATAGATGTCATAAAGTGCATATACTAAAAACTATACATTTTGTTCCATAGAATGTTCTCCCTTTTCCACACACACACCTCTCCAAATAAAATAACAAGCAATCTCTATTCATTTTTGTTAATTTTCAGTTCTATTATAACTAGCTTGATTAGCATGTTCTCAAAGCCACAAAAGATGACAAAGAACTAATTGAAATGATATGGACTTCATTAGTCAGGTCCACTGACAATGGCAACAAGTAAGAATACATAGTCTGAAAAGATAGAAAAAGAAGACTTATACAATCAAATATATAAGAACTAAAAATCCATGAATCCGTTTTAGTGTAGGTATAAGTCAAAATGTCAATAGGTACAGATTTTAATAGCTCTGAGACTAGCAAACATATACAGTATAATAACTGAGATGTGTATAATAATGACCCTCAGTCATCGTGAAATTTACATTAAATGTTAGAGTAGAAGCTCTTCTTAAATAATAATACTAATACAAAAACAAATATTTCTAAAGTGTTTAAAATTAACTTGCCCAAAGATACCTAACTTATCCGTGGTGGATCTAAAACTAGTATCTTGGTCTTCTGAGTCTGTATTAATGCTTTTTCAAGCACTATGTCTCATTACTTAAAACAAACTACTTAAATGTATAGGATATAATATAATTTATAAATATTTGCACCTAAAATGGCATTTTAAATGTTCAGGCAAGATTTCATTCTTTTATATCACTGAGTGATATTCCATTCTCTCTATATACAATTTCTTCTGTATGTATTCATCAGTTGATGGACACTTGGGTTGTTTCCATAATTTCACTATCATAGATAATGTTGCTATAAACAGCAAGATGCATGTATCCCTTTGAATTACTATTTCTGTATTCTTTGGGTAAATATCTATTAATGCAATTGCTGGATCATAGGGTAGTTCTATTTTTCACTTTTGAGGAAACTCCATACGGTTTTCCAGACAGGTTGCAGCACTTTGCATTCCCACTGACACTACACAAGGGTTCCACTTCCTCCACATCCTCACCAACACCTATTTTTTGTGTTGTACATTTTAGCCATTCAGACAAATGTGAGGTAATCTCTGATTATAGTTTTGATTTGTATTTCGCTGATGCTAAGTGGTGTTGAATAGCTTTTTGTGTGTCTGTTGAATATCTGTAGGTCTTCTTTGGAAAAATGTTCATTTATGTTTTCTGCCCACTTATAATAGGATTATTTATTTTAGGTTGTTGAGTTTTAAAAAATTATTCAAATATTTTGGATACTAACCTTTTATTGAATATATCATTTACAAATATTTTCTCCCATTCTGTAGGTTGCCTCATAGTTTAATTGTTTCCTTTGCAATGCAGAAGCTTTTATTTTGATGTAGTCCCAATAGTCTATTTTTGCTTTTGTTGCCCTTTCCTCAGAAGACATATCTAGAAAGAATTTGCTATGACTGATGTCAAAGAAGTTACTGCCTATTTTCTCTGCTGGAATTTTTATATTTCAAGTCTTACATTTAGGTCTTTCATCCACTTTGAATCTATATTTGTATATTGTATAAGAAAATGTAAATGGGATTGACTCCTTAATTTCTCTTTCTTCAGTCTCATTGTTAGTGTATAGAAATGCCACTGACTTCTGGGCATTGATTTTGTATCCTGCCACGCTACTGAATTGCTGTATGAGTTCTAGCAATCTTGGGGTGGAGACTTTTTGGTTTTCTGTGTAGAGTATCATGTCATCGGCGAAGAGGGAGAGTTTGACTTCTTCTTTGCCAATTTGAATGCCTTTAATGTCTTTTTGTTGTCTGATTGCTGAGGCTAGGACTTCCAGTACTATGTTGAACAGCAGTGGTGAGAGTGGACATCCCTGTCTTGTTCCTGATCTTAGGGGAAAGGCTCCCAGTGCTTCCCCATTGAGAATGATATTTGCTGTGGGCTTTTCATAGATGGCTTTTAAGATGTCGAGGAATGTTCCCTCTATCCCTACACTCTGAAGAGTTTTGATCAATCCCATTTACAATTGCACCCAAAAGCATAAGATACCTAGGAATAAACCTAACCAAAGATGTAAAGGATCTATACCCTCAAAACTATAGAACACTTCTGAAAGAAATTGAGGAAGACACAAAGAGATGGAAAAATATTCCATGCTCATGGATTGGCAGAATTAATATTGTGAAAATGTCAATGTTACCCAGGGCAATATACACGTTTAATGCAATCCCTATCAAAATACCATGGACTTTCTTCAGAGAGTTAGAACAAATTATTTTAAGATTTGTGTGGAATCAGAAAAGACCCCGAATAGCCAGGGGAATTTTAAAAAAGAAAACCATATCTGGGGGCATCACAATGCCAGATTTCAGGTTGTACTACAAAGCTGTGGTCATCAAGACAGTGTGGTACTGGCACAAAAACAGACACATAGATCAGTGGAACAGAATAGAGAATCCAGAAGTGGACCCTGAACTTTATGGGCAACTAATATTCGATAAAGGAGGAAAGACTATCCATTGGAAGAAAGACAGTCTCTTCAATAAATGGTGCTGGGAAAATTGGACATCCACATGCAGAAGAATGAAACTAGACCACTCTCTTTCACCATACACAAAGATAAACTCAAAATGGATGAAAGATCTAAATGTGAGACAAGATTCCATGAAAATCCTAGAGAAGAACACAGGCAACACCCCTTTTGAACTCAGCCATAGTAACTTCTTGCAAGATACATCCACGAAGGCAAAAGAAACAAAAGCAAAAATGAACTATTGGGACTTCATCAAGATAAGAAGCTTTTGCACAGCAAAGGATACAGTCAACAAAACTCAAAGACAACCTACAGAATGGGAGAAGATATTTGCAAATGACGTATCAGATAAAGGGCTAGTTTCCAAGATCTATAAAGAACTTCTTAAACTCAACACCAAAGAAACAAACAATCCAATCATGAAATGGGCAAAAGACATGAAGAGAAATCTCACAGAGGAAGACATAGACATGGCCAACATGCATATGAGAAAATGCTCTGCATCACTTGCCATCAGGGAAATACAAATCAAAACCACAATGAGATACCACCTCACACCAGTGAGAATGGGGAAAATTAACAAGGCAGGAAACAACAAATGTTGGAGAGGATGCGGAGAAAAGGGAACCCTCTTACACTGTTGGTGGGAATGTGAACTGGTGCAGCCACTCTGGAAAACTGTGTGGAGGTTCCTCAAAGAGTTAAAAATAGACCTGCCCTACGACCCAGCAATTGCACTGTTGGGGATTTACCCCAAAGATACAGATGCAGTGAAACGCCGGGACACCTGTACCCCGATGTTTATAGCAGCAATGGCCACGATAGCCAAACTGTGGAAGGAGCCTCGGTGTCCAACGAAAGATGAATGGATAAAGAAGATGTGGTTTATGTATACAATGGAATATTACTCAGCTATTAGAAATGACAAATACCCACCATTTGCTTCAACGTGGATGGAACTGGAGGGTATTATGCTGAGTGAAGTAAGTCAGTCAGAGAAGGACAAACGTTATATGCTCTCATTCATTTGGGGAATATAAATAATAGTGAAAGGGAATATAAGGGAAGGGAGAAGAAATGTGTGGGAAATATCAGAAAGGGAGACAGAACGTAAAGACTGCTAACTCTGGGAAACGAACTAGGGGTGGTAGAAGGGGAGGAGGGCGGGAGGTGGAAGTGAATGGGTGACGGGCACTGGGGGTTATTCTGTATGTTAGTAAATTGAACACCAATAAAAAATAAATTAAAAAAAAGAAAATGGTCCAATTTACTTTTGCATTATTGCTGTCCAGTTTTCCCAACACCATTTGTTGAAGAGATTGTCTTTTTCCCATTGGATCTTCTTTCTTGCTTTGTCAAAGGTTAATTGACCATATAGTTGTGGGTTCATTTCTGGGTTTTCTATTCAGTTCCATTGACCCTTATGTCTATTTTTGTGCCAGTACCATATTATTTTGATCACTACTGCTTTATAATGTAATTTTTAAAAATACTTTATTGATTTATTCATGAGAGACACACAGAGACACAGGCAGAGGGGCAAGCATGCTCTATGAAGGGAGCCTGATGTCAGACTCGATCCCAGGACTTTACGTTCATGCCCTGGGCTGAAGGCAGGAGCTAAGTTGCTGAGCCACCCAGAGATCTCCTATAATGTAACTTGAAGTCCAGAATTATGATATCTCCAGCATTGCTCTTCTTTTTCAAAGTTGCTTTATTTATTTGGGGTCTTTTGTGTTCCATATAAATTTTAGGATTGTTAGTTCTAGATCTGGGAAAAAATGTTGTTTTTAATACAATCCCTAGTGTATTAAATGTGTATATTGCTTTGAGTAGTATAGACATTTTTATCAGTATTTATTTTTCCAATCCATAAGCATGGACTATCTTTCCATTTCTTTGTACCATCATCAATTTCTTTCATCAGTGTTTTATAGTTTTCAGAATAAAGGTCTTTTACTTATTTGGTTAGATTTCCTCCAGGTATCTTATTGGTTTTGGTGAAATTCTAAGTGGAATTGGTGCTTTAATTTCTCTGAGTCATTATTGGTATGTCTTTCAAATCCGTTGTTTCCTTCTTTGCTTTCTGTTTAGATGATCTGCTCATTGATGTAAGTGGGGTGTTAAACTCCACTACTAATTATTGTGTTATTATCAATTAGATTATTTATTTCTGTTATTAATTGTTTTTGATGTTCCCATATAAGATGCATAAATGTTTACAATTGTTGGATCTTCTTATTGGATTGTCCCCTTTATTATAATAAAATACCCTAGTTTGTCTCTTTCTAAAGTCTTTGATTTAAAGTCTAGTTTGCCTGATATAAACATTGTTGCTCTGGCTTTCTTTTGACGATTTTTTTTTTGGTTTGTTTGTTTACATGATAAATATTTGACTATCTCTTCACTTTCAATCTGAAGGTTTCTTTAGGTCTAAAATGAGTCTCCTATAAAAGTATATAGATGGGTCTTATTTTACTATTTATTCTGACATCCTCTGTCTTTTGATTGGAGTTTTTAGTCCAGTTACATTCAGAGTAATTATTGATGGATATGTATTTATTTCCATTTTATACCTGTTTTGTTGTTGTTCCTGGAGATTTTCTCTGATCCTTTCTTGTATTTTTCACTTTTGGTCTCTCCTTTGCACTCAGAGTCCCCTTTAATATTTCTTACAGGACTTAGTGGCCATGAACTCCTTTAGTTTCAGTCTGAGAAATTTTTTAACTCTCCTATTCTGGAAGATAACCTTGCTGGTTAGAGCATTCTTGGCTGCATATTTTTCCCATTCAGCAATTCAAATATATCACACCAAATCCCATTTAGCTTGCCAAGGTTCTATTAAGAAATATCCAGCTAGATTTATGTATTTTCCTTTGTAAGTTAAGGATTTCTTTTGTCTTGATATTTTTTATTTTTTTAAGATTTTATGTATTCTATCATGAGAGACAGAGAGAAACACACAGAGAGAGACAGAGAGAGATAGAAAGAGAAAGACAAAGAGACACAGGCAGAGGTAGGAAGCCCAATGTGGGACTCGATCCTGGGACTCCAGGATCACACCCTGGGTGGAAGGCAGGCACTAAACTGTGGAGCCACCCAGGAATCCCCTACTTGATATTTTTAAAATATTTTTTCTTTATCACTGCATTTTGTAAATTTAATTACAATATTTCTTGGTGTTACCCTGCTTTTGCTGATTTTGATTGGAGTTCTCTGTGCTTCCTGAATCTGGATATTGTTTCCTTCTCTAGATTGGAGAAGTTTTCAGCTATCGTTTTCTCTTTTTTTATGTATATTTTTTGGAGTTCAATTTTCCAACATATAGTATAATATCCAGTGTTCATCCCATCAAGTGCCCCCCTCAGTGCCTGTCACCCAGTCACCCCATCCCCCCCGCCCACCTCTCCTTCCACTTCCCCTTGTTTGTTTCTCAGACTTAGGAGTCTTTCATGTTTTGTCACCCTCTCTGATTTTTCCCACTCATTTTCTCTCCTTTCCCCTTTAATCCTTTTCACTATTTTTTATGTTCCTCGTATGAGTGAAACCATATAATGATTGCCCTTCTCCAATTGACTTATTTCATTCAGCATAATACCTTCCAGTTCCATCCACATCAAAGCAAATGGTGAGTATTCGTCCTTCCTAATGACTGAGTAATATTCCATTGTATATATACACCACATCCTCTTTGTTCATTCATCTTTCTATGGACACCGAGGCTCCTTCCAGTTTGGGTATTGTGGACACTGCTGCTATAAACATTGGGGTGCAGGTGCCTCAGCTTTCCACTGCCTCTCTATCTTTGTGGGAAATCCCCAGTAGTGCAATTGCTGGGTTGTAGGGTAGCTCTATTTTTAACTCTTTGAGGAAGCTCCACACAGTTTTCCAGAGTGGCTGTACCAGTTCACATTCCCACCAACAGTGCAAGAATTTTCCCCTTTCTCCACATCCTCTCCAACATTTGTTCTTTTCTGTCTTGTTAATTTTCACCATTCTCACTGGTGTTAAGCAAAAATGATCTATTGGGACTTCATCAAGATAAAAAGCTTCTGCACAGCAAAAGAAACAGTCAACAAAACTAAAAGACAACCTACAGAAAGGGAGAATATATTTGAAAATGACATATCAGATAAAGGGCTAGTATCCAAGATATATAAAGAACTTATTAAACTCAACAGCTAAGAAATAAACAATCCAATCATGGAATGGGCAAAAGACATGAACAGAAATTTCACCAAAGAAGGCATACACACGGCCAACAAGCACATGAGAAAGTGTTCTGCGTCACTTGCCATCAGGGAAATACAAATCAAAACCAAAATCAGCTATCATTTTTTCTTTTTTTTTAATTTATTTTTTATTGGTGTTCAATTTACTAACATACAGAATAACCCCCAGTGCCCGTCACCCATTCACTCCCACCCCCCGCCCTCCTCCCCTTCTACCACCCCTAGTTTGTTTCCCAGAGTTAGCAGTCTTTACGTTCTGTCTCCCTTTCTGATATTTCCCACACATTTCTTCTCCCTTCCCTTATATTCCCTTTCACTATTATTTATATTTCCCAAATGAATGAGAACATATGTTTGTCCTTCTCCGACTGACTTACTTCACTCAGCATAATACCCTCCAGTTCCATCCACGTTGAAGCAAATTGTGGGTATTTGTCATTTCTAATAGCTGAGTAATATTCCATTGTATACATAAACCACATCTTCTTTATCCATTCATCTTTCATTTTTTCAAATAAATTTTCTGCCCCCTTTTCTCTCTCTCTCTCTCTCTCTCTCTCTCTCTCTCTCTCTCCTCTCCTCTCCTCTCCTCTCCTCTCCTCTCCTCTCCTCTCTCCTCCTCCTCCTCCTCCTCCTCCTCCTCCTCCTCCTTCTTCTTCTTCTTCTTCTTCTTCTTCTTCTTCTTCTTCTTCTGTGACTCCTCTAATAAGGGTGTTATTAAATTTGATGTAGTCACTGAGTTCCTTACATCTATTCTCATGTTGCACAATTCTTACTTTTCTCTTTTATTCAGTTTTATTATTTTGTCTGCTAGGTCACAATTATTCTTCTGGGTTTTTTTTTTCATCCTGCTCTTCATTACATGCAGTCTCTTTCCAATCTTATTCATTGCATTCTTCATCTCTGATTCTTTTTTAATTATTTTATCTTTGTGGTAAGGGTCTCACTAATGACTTCTGTTCTTTTCTCAAGCCAAGTGATTATCCTCATAATTGTTGCTTTAAATACTCCATCTGTTTTACTTAGATCTCCTGTACAGAGATCTAAGTAAAATAAGCCTTGTTATTTTATTTGGAATGAATTCCTCCATCTTTGCATTTTGTCTAAGTCTCTGCTTTCTTTTTTGTGTTACAAAATCCAATTATGTCTCCTGCTTCTGAAAATAGTGACATTATGAAGAAGGGTCATGTAATGCCCAGGACCTACCGCTTCAGGGAGTATCTCCATTATGTGCTGCATGCACCCTGCTGCTGTGTTTTTGCTGCTCTCTCCTTCATCTAATCATCTGCTCTCTTTTCTTGCTGTGGGCAGTCCCTGACCAGAATGTACTACATTTGGTCCCCTGACCTGAATGCAGTGAGTTGTAATTAGGTATGTTCTGATCTGCTTGTGAAGTGAGACTTGACACCACTTCCACCAAAACTGAGGCCCTGTTAAACTCTCTGGTCAAGAGACATTGTGTGGGCAGGGTTTATGCTCACCTTTTGGGTGAGAGACCTGTTGCACTGGGACTGAAGCAAGGTGTCTGAGGACAGCCCCACCAGAGTGCTGGGGGTTGAGGCTTGGTGTAGGCAACTTGGGTAGCCAGCGTAGGACCTGAGCTGATTCCAGTAAGTGGTTCTGTATGTTGAGGGGTAGGGGAAGAAATGGCACTTGCCAGCTCCTTTGTTCCAGGAGAGGTGTCTCTATGAATGCTCTCAGGGATGTGCTCCAAGGAGAACGAGTAATCTATCTCCCTTCTGTGTGCCCCAGTTCTTCAGATTTTGTTTCAGTGCTATCTATCCCCACGTTGTTTGCCTGCTTTCTCTCCAGGAGTAGCATAATGCCTCCAGAGGTCTACCACAGGCAAACCCTCTGACCTTAAAAATTCTAGGCTTTAAGCCCTGCTAGTTGCAAAAACCCACAAAATTCAGCCCCTCTCATTTTCCAAGTCAATGGCTTCTGGGAAATTTTCTTGTGTATTTTCAGGGTACTCCTCTCTCTCTTGCCCTTCTTCATGACTATGGTTCCCTTCCCTCAGCAGCAGCTGCAATCCCTTTCTCTTCTAAAACACATCTCCATATTTTTATCTTCTTTGAGGTGGCCTCTTCTCTCCCTTTAGTTGTGGAGTTTATTCTTTCAGTCTTCAGGGCAATTTCTGGGGTATTTAGGTTGATTTGAGTTATCTAGCTGTGTTCTTGGGAAAAGACATGCCTAGGGTCCTCCTACTCTACTGCAATTTTCCTCTTCCAAGAAGCACTTTCCTCTCATTTTTAAATTATTTTTTGAGTATAGTTGACACACAAAGTTTCATTAGTTGCATATGTACAACATAGTTATTTGTCAATTTTATAGGTTTTACTCATGAAACTTAAAATTTCATAGTGATTTGACAAGTTTATAGGTTGTACTTTATTTTCTTGACACTGTAGCAAATGTTATGTCTTCCTCTTCTGACAAGCAATCACTATTACAAAATTCATCCAGATAAAACAGTTTGTGGATTTCCAAACTTATAAAAACAAGAAAGTCTTTATAATTTTATAAACATGAATACTGCTTTATAAAATACCATTTTAACGAAACCCAATATATGAAATTTTAAGTCTCAAATTTTTCAATGGTATAATTTGTATTACAGAATTATTTTATCACACATATTTTAAAAATAGCAATTTTCATTCTGCATTCATAATATTCAATTCACCAATATTCTCCTTATACATATCTTTATTTGTAAGAAATGAATTCTAACTGAAAAACTATACATGTTACTTCAAGTCATTATTTAAAATCTATCAAGCAGGGGGCAGGGCAAGATGGCAGAGGAGTAGGGTCCCCAAATCACCTGTCCCCACCAACTTACCTAGATAACTTTCAAATCATCCTGAAAACCTATGAATTCGACCTGAGATTTAAAGAGAAAACAACAGAAATGCTACAGACAGAAAGGATTTCGCTTCTAACAAGGAAGGAAGGCAGAAAAAAAATAAAAAAGAATCAAGTGGGTGAGGGACCCCGTGAGGCGCCGGGCTAAAGCATGGCAGTGAAAGCCTCTCAGGACAGGAACGTCCAGTCCCAGAGAAGCAGGAACTTTAAAAGTCCTCACTGGATTCTTCCCAGAAAGAAAGGCGCTTTGCAGGGAACTCAGGCAGAATTGCAGGAGGGGCAGTGGAGCCTCCAGTTTCTTGGAGTGACTAATAGAGGAAGTGCACCAGAGGAGAGTGCACCACAGACTGTGGGCTCATCTCGGTAAAGGGCTGCGCCCAGCGGGGCCTCAGAAGAAGCTCAGGTGGTGGTTCCGGACAGAGGGGTCTGTGCCCTGCTACCTTCGGGAGCTCTGGCCCTGGGAGCATGATTCCAACAGCACAGGCCCCAGACCCCAGGGTGATGAGCAGACACAGCCCAGGATCCTGCACTCCTCCCAAGACAGGCGGAGGCAGGGAGACACAGGACAACGAGGACTCTCCTGCAGCCCAGCGCCCCCAAGCTGTGCAGATCCGCACCCCCGCCCCCAGAGCATCTAGGCCAGTGCGAACTGGGAGACTGCAGTAGTTACTGTGAGAGCTGACTCCAGAGCTGAAGAGCTGGCTGCCGCCAGTATTGTTGTTCCTACTTGTGTCACTCTGCGCCTGGGACAGAGCAGGGCTTCCAGGGAACAGGGGCCTCACAGGTTAAACAGTTCCCACTGAGCCCTGTACCTGGCAGGGGGTGGGGCAGCTCCCCCAGGTGCACACACCTGAGAATCAGCAAAACAGGCCCCTCCCCTAGAAGACCATCTGGAAGAACAGGGGAAGAGCAAGTTCTTGACCGAGCAGCGCTGGAAAGCTTCAGGGAACTCGAGGGATTAACGGTATATAGAACTAGAGGATACCTATCCTTGTTTTTTTCTTCCTTTTCCCAGTACAACTCGTTTTTATATCAGACTGTAAATTTCTATTTTTTTCTCTTTTCCCTCTTTAACTACAATATTTTACCACCCCTCATTTTTAAGATTCTTCCTTCTTGGCATTCATATTTCCACAATTACAGGTCCTAGATATATTTTCCACTCCTAGATTCACTTCAACATACTCAATATAATTTGGGAATATATACAAGATATGTTTTTTGTTTTGTTTTGTTTTGTGTTTTCTCTGCCTCATTTTATTCTACAATGGCTGAAGTTAATACCTTATAAAACATGACCAGTATGCACCCAGAAGCAAGTGGTATATCATGCTGGTCAATTCTGTGAGATATCTCATTCCCATTCTGCCCTTCTCTTTTATCACATTTATGTTTTGGTGGTCAATGTTGGGGCCCACTACAAGTATTTCTGGTTTATATAAATTTGACGCTGAGCATTGTATAATATACAGAATTTAATATACTCAGAAACAAGAGGATCACCCTCTAGAAACCCTCAGGTAGACTACATGCTCCCTCCACTACAACTTGTTCACCATCATTACTCAGCCTTCCCTTTTTTTCTTCTCCTTTTTTTTCATTTTATTTTACTTTTCTTTTTTTTCCTTTTAATTCTCTCCTTCTTTAGGATCCCTAGCATTTTATTTTTTATTATTCGGTTTTTAAATTCCTTTTTCACATTAGTTGTCCATTGGTTTTATTTCATTCTGATCTTTGTTTTCAATTTCTGGTCCCTAACCTCGATGGAATCATCCAGAGTGAAATTTACTTAGGTTGTGATTTATATCTTTGATGCAGCTTGCTCATACAGCCACTCTGCAATGAGCAAAATGACTAGAAGGAAGAACTCACAACAAAAGAAAAAATCAGAAACAGTACTCTCTCCCACAGAGTTACAGAACTTGGATTACAATTGGATGTCAGAAAGCCAATTCAGAAGCACAACTATAAAGCTACTGGTGGCTCTGGAAAAAAGCATAAAGGATTCAAGAGACTTCATGATCGCAGAATAAAACCTAATCAGGCCAAAATTAAAAATCAAATAAATGAGATGCAATCCAAACTGGAGGTCCTAACAATGAGGGTTAATGAGGTGGAATAAAGAGTGAATGACATAGAAGACAAGTTGATGGCAAGGAAGGAAGCTGAGGAAAAAAGAGAAAAACAATTAGAAGACCATGAGGAAAGGTTAAGGAAAATAAATGACAGCCTCAGAAGGAAAAATCTACATTTAATTGGGGTTCAAGAGGACACCGAAAGGGACAGAGGGCCAGAAAGCACATTTGAACAAATCATAGTGGACAACTTCCCTAATCTGGGGATGGAAACAGGCATTCAGATCCAGGAGCTAGAGAGATTCCCCCGCAAAAAATTAATAAAAACCGTTCAACACCTCGACATTCAATAGTGACACTTGCAAATTCCAAATATAAAGAACAAATCCTTAAAGCAGCAAGAGACAAGAGATCCCTAACTTCAATAGGAAGAACTATTAGGTTAACATCAGACCTCTCTACAGAGACCTGACAGTCCAGAAAGGGCTGGAAAGATATATTCAGGGTCCTAAATGAGAAGAACTTGCAGCCAAGAATACTTTATCCAGCAAGGCTCTCATTCACAATAGAAGGAGAGATAAAGAGCTTCCAAGACAGGCAGAAACTGAAAGAATATGAGACCACCAAACTGGCTCTACAAAAAATATTAAGGGGGACTCTGTAAAAGAAGGAGGAAGTCCAAGGGAACAATCCACAAAAACAGGGACTGAATAGGTATCATGATGATACTAAATTCATATCTTTCAAGAATAACTCTGAACGTGAATGGGCTTAATGACCCCATCAAAAGGCACAGGGTTTCAGACTGAATAAAACAGCAAGACCCATCTGTTTCCTAGCCACAAGAAACATATTTTAGACATAAGGACACCTACAGCCTGAAAATAAAAGATTGGAGAATCATTTACCATCCAAATGATCCTCAAAAGAATGCAGGGGTATCCATACTTATATCAGATAAATTAAACTTTATCCTAAAGATTGTAGTAAGAGATGAAGAGGGACACTATATCATACTTAAAGGATCTATCCAACTAGAGTACCTAACTATCATGAATATTTATGCCCCGAATGTGTGAGCTGCCAAGTATATCAATCAATTAATAACCAAAGTTAAGACATACTTAGATAATAATACACTTATAATGGGAGACTTGAATGTAGCACTTTCTACCACTGAGAGATCTTCTAAGCACATCTCCAAAGAAACAAGAGCTTTAAATGACACACTATACCAGATGGATTTAACTGATATTTACATCCAAATGCAACTTAATACACAGTCTTCTCAAGTGCACAGGGAACCTCCTCCAGAATAGACCACATACTGGGTCACAAATCAGGTCTTAACTGATACCAAAAGTTTGGGATCATCCCCCGCATATTTTCAGATCATAATGTTTTGAAAATAGATCTAAATCACAATAAGAAGTTTGGAAGGATTTCAAACATGTGGAGGTGAAGGACCATCCTGCTAAAAGATGACAGGGTCAACCAGGAAATTAAAGAAGAATTAAAAAGATTCATGGAAACTAATGAGAATGAAGATACAACCGTTCACAATCTTTGGGATACAGCAAAAGCAGTCCGTAGGGGGAAATACATCACAATATAATCATACATTCAAAAACTGGAAAGAACTCAAATACAAAAACTAACCTTGCACCTAAAGGAGTGGGAGAAAAAACAGCAAATAGAGCCTACAGCCAGCAGAAGAAGAGAATTAATAAATACTCGAGCAGAACTCATGAAATAGAGACCAGAAGAACTGTGGAACAGATTAACAAAACCAGGAGTTAGATCTTTGAAAGAATCAATAAAATAGATAAACCATTAGCCGGCCTTATTAAAGAGAAGAGAGAAAAGACTCAAATTAATAAAATCATGAATGAGAAAGATAACCACCAATACCAAGGAAATACAAACGATTTTAAAAACTTCTTATGAGCAGCTGTATGCCAATAAATTAGGCAATCGAGAAGAAATGGATGCATTTCTGGAAAGCCACAAACTACCAAAACTGGAACAGGAAGAAATAGAATACCTCAACAGGCCAATAACCAAGGAGGAAATTGAAGCAGTCATCAAAAACCTCCCAAGACACAAAAGTCCAGGGCCAGATGGCTTCCCAGAGGAATTCTATCAAACGTTTAAAGAAGAAACCATACCTATTCTATAAAGCTGTTACAAAAGATATAAAGAGATGGAATACTTCCAAACTCATTCAATGAGGCCAGCATCACCTTAATTCCAAAATGAGACAAAGACCCCACCAAAAAGGATAATTACAGACCCATATCCCTGATGAGCATGGATGCAAAAATTCTCAGCAAGACACTAGCCAATAGGATCCAACAATACATTAAGAAGATTATTCACCATGACCAAGTGAGATTTATCCCTGGGAAGCAATGCTGGTTCAACACTCATAAAGCAATCAATGTGATTGATCATATCAGCAAGAGGAAGAACAAGAACCATATGATCCTTTCAATAGATGCAGAGAAAGCATTTGACAAAATACAGTATCCATTCCTGATAAAAACTCTTCAGAGTGTAGAGAAAGAGGGAATATTTCTCAGCATCTTAAAAGCCATCTGTGAAAGGCCACAGCAAATATCATTCTCAATGGAGAAACACTTGTAGCCTTACCCCTTAGATCAGGAACACGATAGGAATGTCTACTCTCACCTCTAGTATTCAACATAGTATTAGAAGTCCTAGCCTCAGCAATCAGGCAGCAAAAAGAAATAAGAGGCATTCAAATTGGCAAAGAAGAAATAAAACTCGCCCTCTTTTTAGATGACATGATACTGTCCATAGAAACCCAAACGACTCCACCCCAGTTGCTAGAACTCATACAGCAATTCGGCAGGGTGGCAAGATAGAAAATCAATGTCCAGAAATCAGTGGCATTTCTATACACTAACAATGAGACTGAAGAAAACAAATTAAGGAGTCAATCCCATTGACAACTGCACCCAAAAGCATAAGATACTTAGGAATAAACCTTACCAAAGAGGTAAAGGATCTATACCCTAAAAACTACAGAACACTTCTGAAAGAAATTGAGGAAGTCACAAAAAGATGGAAAAATATTCCATGCTCATGGATTGGAAGAATTAATATTGTGAAAATGTCAATGTTACCCAGGGCAATTTACACATTTAATGCAATCCCTATCAAAATAACGTGGACTTTCTTCAGAGTTGGAACAAATCATCTTATTATTTGTGTGGAATCATAAAAGACCCCCAATAGCCATGGGAATTTTAAAAAAGAAAACCAGGGGATCCCTGGGTGGATCAGTGTTTTGGCGCCTACCTTTGGTCCAGGGCATGATCCCGGAGTCCCGGGATTGAGTCCCAATTCGGGTTCCCGGCATGGAGCCTGCTTCTCACTCTGCCTGTGTCTCTGACTCTCTCTCTCTCTCTCTCTCTCTCTCTCTCTCTCTCTCTCTGTCTCTATCATGAATAAATAAATAAAATCTTAAAAAAAAAAAGAAAAATAAAACTATAGCTGGGGCATCACAATGACAGATTTCAGGTTGTACTACAAAGCTGTGGTCATCAAGACACTGTGGTACTGGCACAAATACAGACACATAGATCAATGGAACAGAATAGAGTATCCAGTAGTGGACCCTCATCTTTATGGTGAAGTAATATTCGACAAAGCAGGAAAAACTATCCACTGGAAAAAAGACAGTCTCTTCAATAGTAATGGTGCTGGGAAAATTGGACATCCACATGCAGAAAAATGAAACTAGACCACTCTCTTACACCATACACAGAGATAAACTCAAAATGGACGACAAATCTAAATGGGAGACAAGAATCCATCAAAATCCTAGAGGAGAACACAGGCAACACCCTTTTTGAACTTGGCCACAGCAACTTCTTGCGAGATACATCTATGAAGGCAAGGGAAACAAAAGAAAAAATGAACTCTTGGGACTTAATCAGGATAAAAAGTTTCTGCATAGCAAAAGAAATAGTCAACAAAACTAAAAGACAACCTACAGAATAGGAGAAGATACTTGCAAATGGCCTATCAGATAAAGGGCTAGTATGCAAGATCTATAAAGAACTTTAAACTCCACAACAAAGACACAAACAATCCAATCATGAAATGGGCAAAAGACATGAACAGAAATCTCACAGAGGAAGACATAAATATGGCCAACAAGCACATGAGAAAATGCTCTGCATCACTTGCTATCAGGGAAATACAAATCAAAACCACAATGAGATACCACCTCACACCAGTGAGAATGGGGAAAATTAACAAGACAGGAAACAACAAATGTTGGAGAGGATGTGGAGAAAGGGGAACGCTCTTGTACTGTTGGTGGGAATGTGAACTGGTGCAGCCACTCTGGAAAACTGTGTAGAGGTTCCTCAAAGAGTTAAAAATAGATCTGACCTCTGACCCAGCAATTGCACTGCTGGGGATTTACCCCAAAAGTATAGATGGAGTGAAACGCGGGGACACCTGCACCCCAATGTTTATAGCAGCAATGTCCACAATAGCTAAAATGTGAAAGGAGACTCGGTGTCCATGAAAAGATGATTGGATAAACAAGAGGTTGTCTATGTATTCAATGGAATTTTACTCAGCCATTAGAAACAACAAATACCCACCATTTGCTTCAACATGGAGGGACCTGGAGTGTATTATATTATGTTAAGTGAAATAAGTTAATCGGAAAAGGACAAACATTATATGGTCTCATTCATTTGGTGAATATAAAAATTAGTGAAAGGGAATAAAGGGAAAGGAGATAAAATGAGTGAAAATATCAGTGAGGGTGACAATACATGAGAGACACCTAATCCTGTGAAATGAACAAGGGGTAGTGGAAGAGTAGGTGGGCAGGAGGTTGGGGTGACTTGGTGATGGGTACTGACGGGGGCACTTGGTGGGATGAGCACTGGGTGTTATGTTGGCAAATTGAACTCCAGTAAAAAATTTTTTTAAAAAATTTGGCTAAGGATAAAACTAATCCTTCTTGTGTGCCATGGCACTTTTCAAAATCTTCTGTAAATTTGAAGATCTGTGCTTATTAACATATTTATGGTAACTTCAGATATTCACCTTTATTGAGACTATCCTTGCTCCCATTTTAAACAACTATCAGAGTATGTCAAAAACTAGAAGGTATCTGGTGGTAGTTGCAGCAAAAGGGCTACCTACACTTCAGCTCTTGAGGGTAAGTTTATTGAAAAGTTATTAATTTTGAATGGTTACACTTTTAACAGTCATAATTGTTAGAAAATTTTTCCTTCCAGTGAGTTAAAATCTATATCCCTGTCATTTCAACCTAATTCTGCCTACCAACGTCAAATACAATAAAGTTTACCCCCTGTTGTACATGAAACTCTTCAAATTTCTGAAGGCAGCAATCTTGTCTCTCTCAAATCTTCCTTTATTCAGGTTAAACATTCACTCCTAAAATGTAGATTCCCTGTACTTGGATTCCTTTTGGATCATATCATTGTTGCTTTTGTCCCCAAAACCACTACAATACAGCTTATTTTAGCCCTTGAAAATGACAGTTTACCTAAATGTTTGATATTCTCAGGAAGTATAACATGCTTTTGATTGTAAAAGGATAAATAGAATTTTAATATTCCCTTCTATTTTGTATTGCTTGCAAAAGCAATTAGTTTGTTTTACATTTCATGGAATTAAAGGGAAATTGAGACACACTTAACTATTGAAAGCAATATAAAGTCTAAGACAGTGCGTATTTAACCCAAAATACAACCAATTGAAAATTGTAAAAATTCAGTTAACACACAAAGCTCATACAGTGCTGATCCATCTATTTGATGCCTTTGCACTGACTACATGGTGTTTTCAGATATGCTATATTTACTGAAAGTTCATTGCAGTCAAACAGCAAGATTATTCAGGTAAACAACTACTTTGAATGTTTTTTTTTTCTACTGAGTTGACTATTTTAGTAAATCAGCCAGTTAGTCTAGCAAACTGTAAATAAAAGCAACACCTAGGATCTGTTTGTTTGCCCACTGAACTAAAATAATTGATCTTTCATTCTGTATACTCAGTTTAAATAAAAAGCTGTGTAAACTTTAACCAGAATTATTCTTTCTTTGAATCAGTATTATTCTTGAAATAAAATTTAGAAAACTTGTTAACATGCATGAAGTCTTCCCTGATCATCTATGGTTTTATTAAAATAATTATTAAAAATCACTGAATGCCTACTTTGGATGAGGCACTATAGTAAGCACTTTCTATACATGCTCTCATTCTGTCTCTCACAGCAATCTTATGCAACAGTATAACATTACCACTGTTTTACAGCTGTGGAAACTGAGGTCCCAAGAAAAGGATGTATCACCTGCTTCAAGAAGCCTTCCTTGACCTCTCCAAGCCAGAGGTCACGTCTATGGCCTCACAGTATTCATAGTACTGATCATTTTTTGGGGGGAGAGTACATTTAATACACTTAACATGCTGTGGTAATTGCCTTTGATGGAGTCTTTTCTGTACCTCTATATAGATTGTGATCTCCTACATATTAAAGACTCATTCTCTTACTGCTTTCTTTCCTCCATAGAAAAGTGTTTCCTAAAGTGTTTTGAACATACAAGGAATTCACTGTGTGTTTCTGGAGTGAATGACTTGAATTCATGATGGGTGGATAAATCAGGGGGAGGAAAAAGTTACGCAGAGAAAGAGTGGTAGTCCTTCCACGAATTACTATTTAGATGTGATATTTGATTTGACCACCAGGTGTCAGAAGTGTACCAATGTTCAAATATTTTTAAAAATTTGACACATTTGTTTTAAAATTGTATTAAGGGAGAAATTATACTAAAGGACGAATCACCAACAACCTGTATAAAATCAAAAGAAGAACCCTTTAGAAGGCATTTTAGAAATTTTACTTTATTTTTTTAGCCTCCATACTTCCTCATATAGATCCCTGAAAATAGTTTGGCTTCTAAACTCATTAGAAATTCCTAGAATATGGGGATCCCTGGGTGGCGCAGCGGTTTGGCGCCTGCCTTTGGCCCAGGGCGCGATCCTGGAGACCTGGGATCGAATCCCACATCAGGCCCAGGGCGCGATCCTGGAGACCTGGGATCGAATCCCACATCGGGCTTCCGGTGCATGGAGCCTGCTTCTCCCTCTGCCTATGTCTCTGCCTCTCTCTCTTTCTCTCTCTGTGACTATCATAAATAAATAAAAATTAAAAAAAATTAAAAAAATTCCTAGAATATTAGGGCAGTTATAGCTGTCAAGATCTTCTCCACCCCAAGATTGCTAGAACTCATACAGCAATTTGGAAGTGTGGCAGGATACAAAATCAATGCGCAGAAGCCAGTGGCATTTCTATACACTAACAATGAGACTGAAGAAAGAAAAATTAAGGAGTCAATCCCATTGACCATTGCACCCAAAAGCATAAGATACCTAGGAATAAACCTAACGAAAGAGGTGTAAAAGATCTATCCCCTAAAAACTACAGAACACTTCTGAAATAAATGAGGAAGGCACAAAGAGATGGGAAAATATTCCATGCTCATGGATTGGCAGAATTAATATTGTGAAAATGTCAATGTTACCCAGGGCGATTTACACGTTGAATGCAATGCCTGTCAAAATACCATGGACTTTCTTCAGAGAGTTGGAACAAATTATTTTAAGATTTGTGTGGAATCAGAAAAGATCCTGAAAAGCCAGGGGAATATTAAGAAAGAAAACCATAGCTGGGGGCATCACAATGCCAGAATTCCGGTTGTACCACAAAGCTGTGGTAATCAAGACAGTGTGGTACTGGCACAGAAACAGACACATAGATCAATGGAACAGAATAGAGAATCCAGAAGTGGACCCTCAACTTTATGGTCAAGTAATATTCGACAAAGCAGGAAAGACTATCCTCTGGAAAAAAAGACAGTTTTGTCAATAAATGGTGCTGGGAAAATTGGGCATCCACATGCAGAAGAATGAAACGAGACCACTCTCTTGCACCATAGACAAAGATAAACTCAAAATGGATGAAACATCTAAATGTGAGATAAGATTCCATCAAAATCCTAGAGGAGAACACAGGCAACACCCTTTTTTTTTTTTTTTTTGCAACACCCTTTTTGAACTTGGCCACAGCAACTTCTTGCAAGATACATCCATGAAGGCAAGAGAAACAAAAGCAAAAATGAACTACTGGGACTTCATCAAGATAAGAAGCTTTTGCACAGCAAAAGAAACAGTCAACAAAACTAAAAGACAACCTAAAGAATGGGAGAAGATATTTGCAAATGACATCAGATAAACAGCTAGTTACCAAGATCTATAAAGAACTTATTAAACTCAACACCAAAGAAATAAACAATCCAATCCTGAAATGGGCAAAAGACATGAACAGAAATCTCACAGGGAAGACATAGACATGGCCAACAAGCACATGAGAAAATGCTCCGCATCACTTGCCATCTGGGAAATACAAATCAAAACCACAATGAGATACCACCTCACACCAGTGAGAATGGGGAAAATTAACAAGACAGGAAACAACAAATGTTGGAGAGGATGTGGAGAAAGGGGAACGCTCTTGTACTGTTGGTGGAAATATGAACTGGTGTAGCCCCTCTGGAAAACTGTGTGGAGGTTCCTCAAAGAGTTAAAAGTAGATCTGCCCTCTGACCCAGTAATTGCACTGTTGAGGATTTACCCCAAAGATACAGATGCAATGCAACGCCGGGACACCTGCACCCTGATGTTTATAGCACCAATGTCCACAATAGCCAAACTGTGGAAGGAACCTCTGTGTCCATCAAAAGATGAATGGATAAGGAAGATGTGATTTATGTATACAATGGAATATTACTCAGCCATTAGAAAAGACAAATACCCACTATTTGCTTTGACGTGTATGGAATGGGAGGGTATTATGCTGAGTGAAATAAGTCAATCGGAGAAGGACCAACATTATATGGTCACATTCATTTGGGCAATATAAAAAATAGTAAAAGGGAATAAAGGGGAAAGGAGAAAAAAATGGTTGGGAAATATCAGAAAGGGAGAACATGAGAGACTCGTAACTCTGGGAAACGAACTAGGGGTGGTGGGAGGGGAGGTAGGCGGGGGTTGGGGGTGACTGGGTGACAGGCACTGAGGAGGTGCTTGATGGTTTGAGCACTGGGTGTTATTCTATATGTTGGCAAATTGGACACCAATAAAAAATAAATTTTTTAAAAATAAAAAGATCTTATGATGGATTCCACTGGCGCAGGCCCCTGAGCTCAAAGTGCCAGGTGACACAGCCCAGAATCCGGCCCTCCTCTTAGGACAGGCAGAGGCCAGGAGAACACAGGACAGCAAGGACACTCTTGCCGCTGGGTGACTCTGAGCTGTGCAGGTCAGCGCCCCCTGCCCCCAGAGCATCCAGGGACATGCCCATTGGGAGCTGCAGTAGTTACTGCTAGAGCTGACTCCAGGGCTGCAGAGCTGGCCACGCCAGTCTTCTTGTTCCTCCCTGTGTCACCTTGTGCCTGGGACAGATCAGGACCGCCATGGAACAGGTGGCTCACAGGATAAACAGCTCCCACTGAGGCTTGCACCTGGCAGGGAGCAGGGCACCTCCCCTAGGTGCACACACCTGATAATCTGCACAGCAGGCACCAGCCCAAGAATACCAGCTGGAAGGACAGAGAAAGAGCAAGTTCTGGACTGACCAGTGCTGGAAAGCTTCAGGAGAAGTTGAGGGATTTGCAGTGTATAGAATTAGAGGATACCCTTCCTTGTCTGTTTTTTGTTCTTTTTGGTTTTTTTTTCCTTGTTTTGTATTGAGTTCTTTTGTTTTTGTTTTTTGTTTTTTCCTTGTTTTCTCCTTTTTTTTCTCTTTTTTAATTCCTTTTTCCAATACAACTTGTTTTTAGCCATTCTGCATTGAGCAAAATGACTAGAAGGAAGAACTCAGCACAAAAGAAAGAATCAGAAACAGTAGTCTCTCCCACAGAGTTACAGAATTTGGATTACAATTTGAAGTCAGAAAGCCAATTCAGAAGCACAATTATAAAGCTACTGGTGGCTCTAGAAAAAAAGCATAAAAGATTCAAGAGACTTAATGACTGCAGAATTTAGATCTAATCAGGCAGAAATTAAAAATCAATTAAATGAGATGCAATCCAAGCTAGAGGTCCTAACGACGAGGGTTAATGAGGTAGAACGAGTGAGAGACATAGAGGACAAGTTGATGGCAAGGAAGGAAGCTGAGGAAAAAAGAGAAAAACAAAAGATCATGAGGAAAGGTTAAGGGAAATAAATGACAGCCTCAGAAGGAAAAATCTACATTTAATAGTCTTCCATAGGGCGCCAAAAGGGACAGAGGATCAGAAAGTGTATTGAACAAATCATAGCTGAAGACTTCCCTAACTTGGGGAGGGTAACAGGCATTCAGATCCAGGGGATAGAGACATTTCCCCCCTCAAATCAATAAAAACTGCTCATCACATCGACATTTGATAGTGAAACTTGCAAATTCCAAAGATAAAGAGAAGATCCTTAAAGCAGCAAAAGACAAGAAATCCCCAAGCTTTATGGGGAGAAGTACTAACAGCAGACCTCTCCACAGAGACCTGGCAGGCCAGAAAGGTTGGCAGGATATATTCAGGGTCCTAAATGAGAAGAATATGCAGCCAAGAATGCTATTTCCAGCAAGGCTTTCATTCAGAATAGAAGGAGAGATAAAGAGCTTCCAAGATAGGCAGAAACTGAAAGAATATGAGACCACCAAACCAGCTCTGCAAAAAATATTAAGGGGGACTCTGTAAAAGAAAGAGGAAGTCCAAGGAAACAATCCACAAAAACAGGGACTGAATAGATATCATGATGACGCTAAATTCATATCTTTCAATAGTAACTCTGAACGTGAATGGACTTAATGAACCCATCAAAAGGCGCAGGGTTTCAGACTGGATAAAAAAGCCAGACCCATCTCTTTGCTGTCTACAAGAGACTCATTTTAGACCTCAGGACACCTGCAGCCTGAAAACAAAAGGTTGGAGAAACATTTACCATTCAAATGGTCCTTAAGGGCAGCCCGGGTGCCTCAGCGGTTTAGCTGAGGGCGTGATCCTGGAGACCCAGAATCAAATCCCGTGTTGGGCTCCCTGCATGGAGCCTGCTTTTCCCTCTGCCTGTGTCTCTGCCTCTCTCTCTCTCTCTCTCTCTCTCTCTGTCTGTCTCTCATGGATGAATAAATAAAATATTTAAAAAAGAAAAGTGTGTGCTAAAGTTCTGTATTCATTATAGATATAGCCCTTATTAAAAAAAATTTCAATTCCATACTAAAAATAAGCATGAAAGTGAGGTATTTTTAAATATTAGCAAAAGTGAATCTTATTTTCTCCTTTGAATATAATAGTGGGAAGAATTACAGAAATCCGTCATTTTACCTGAAACACACAGGCTTGTGTACTATGAACACTTTCAAGCTTTCCTTCGGAATATGCTCAGAAATGAATTTAGAATTATCTTTGTTTTTCTATTGTTGTAAATTTGGATTTTGGAATTGAGATTTGGTGGTTTGGACAATGTTCACAATTGGCCAGAACTCCTTGTGCTGAAGGATTTTGAGGTTGAGGAACACCTATTTAACTTCCCTTTTATGTCTTGGTTCTATTCTTCATTCCATGTTGAATAATATATATTTTTAAATTTTGGTTGTTTTTGTTTTAGTTGATGCTTTGGCAATCTCAGTACCCTTTAATCTCAATTGTCAAATTTTAATAAAATACGTGCCATTTTCTTTGGTAAGTAAAGGAGTTCTTAATGTCTGCCAGGACACAACTTACATGCCTTATTGGCTCCTTTAAAAAGTTTAAAAACTTAAAAAAAAGAATTAAGAAAGATTAGCCTAAAAAATAATATATCCAGAAAAACTATCCTTCAAAGTGAAGGAAAAATTAAGACAATCCCAAATTTAAAAAAAATAGAAATAATTGTTTGATAGTAGCATTCTTCAATAAAGATTCTACAAAGAGCTTCTTCAGATGAACTTTAAGGAAATCAACAGTGACTAGAACATAAAGAAAGAAGCAAATATCACCATTACAGGTAACTACATAAGCAAATATAAAAGAGAGCATAAACATATATTTTTAAAGGACTTTTCTTCTACTCTATGATTTAAAGGAAAATTGTATAAAACATCTATTACCAGGGCACTGGGTGGCACAGTTGGTTAATGAACTGACTCTTGGTTTTGGGCTCAGGTTGTGATCTCAGGGCTATAAGATCGAGCTCCCATCTGGCTCTGTACTCAGCACAGAGTCGACTTGAGACTCTCTCTCTTTCTGCCCTCCCTTCTCTCTAAAATAAATAAATTTATAAATTAAAAAAAAATAAAATATCTATTACCAATAATTATAAAAATGTGTTGGTTGATTTATAATGTATAAAGATATAATACGTAAGGCAAAGATAGAAGAAAAGCTAATAATGGAGCTATATTGAAGCAAGGTTTTTATATATATAGAAATCAAGTTTACATTAATCTGTACTAAATTGTTTTAAGGTAAGTTGTTAGTTGAAATCCACAAGGAAACTGCTCAGAAAATAAATATGAAACTAAAGTAAAATAAACAACAACAGAATTGAAATAGTATACAATACATTGCTTATGTAGCACAAATGGATGATTAGATATCAAAAGACGTTAAGAAAACAAATAGTAAAATAGCAAATCCATAAATACATTATATATTACATTGACTGTAAATGGATTAAACACTCCAATAGCAAAGCAGAGATTGGTAGAGTGTATTAAAATAAATGATCATATACAAACATATACTATCTACGGAGACACACATTAGATTCAAAGACACAAATAGGTTGAAAATAAAAAGAAGATAAAAGATATACAATGCAAACAGTAATTAAAAGAGAGCTTGAAGAGCTATACTAATATCAGAAAAAATAGATTTTATATACCAATTGCTATTAGAGACAGAAAAGATATGACATAACAATTAAAGAGAAATTGTATCAGGGAGACCTAGCAATTAAAACATATATGCACCTAAAATTATAGCACATAGACAAATGGACAAAATCTATCATCTATCTATCTATCTATCATCTATCTATCATCTGTCTATCATCTATCTGTCTATCCAACCATCATCTATATTTATCTAGCAGTGTGTTGCTTATCCACAAAGAAGAAGGAAATCCTACTATTTGACAAATGGATCATCCTTTGGGGCATTATGCTAAATGAAATGTCCTACACAGAAGGACAAATAATGTACATTCTCACTTATTAGTGGAATCTATAAAAGCCAAAGTGATAGAAACAGCTTTACAAAGTGGTTGCCAGGGACTAGGGGCTGGGCAAACTGAGAATATGTCAGCCAAAAGTTACAAAATTCCAGCTATAAGATAGGCAATTTGTGGAAAACTATGTACAAAACATGTCTATAAGTAACAGTACTACATTATACATTTCAAAGTTCTTAGTAGAGTAAACCTTAAATATTATCACTGCACATACACAAAATACAATTATTTAAAGGGGTGGAGGAATTAACTAAATTTATTGTGGAAATCACCTATATTCACCAAATCATATGACTTAAATAATTTATATATATGTCAATAATATATTAATGCATTTGGAAAAAAGTAAACAAAAAATCCACAACAAAACGGGGGGAAAACACAAAGATTAAAGCTAGAAAGCACAGTATGAATCCCAACTGCTAAAAATGTGAAATTTACTAATAAGTTCAGGTGGACAATTTGTGGTTATATCAATTTTTCTTTAAAAATATACATCATTTCATGATTGGATTGTCTGTTTCCTTGGTGTTGAGTTTAATAAGTTCTTTATAGATCTTGGAAACTAGCCCTTTATCTGATACGTCATTTGCAAATATCTTCTCCCATTCTATAGGTTTTTTAGTTTTGTTGACTGTATCCTTTGCTGTGCAAAAGCTTCTTATCAACACCAAAGAAAGAGTCCAATCATGAAATTGGCAAAAGACATGAAGAGAAATCTCACAGAGGAAGACATAGACATGGCCAACATGCACATGAGAAAATCCTCTGCATCACTTGCCATCAGGGAAATACAAATCAAAACCACAATGAGACACCACCTCACACCAGTGAGAATGGGGAACATTAACAAGGCAGGAAACCACAAATGTTGGAGAGGATGCAGAGAAAAGGGAACCCTCTTACACTGTTGGTGGGAATGTGAACTGGTGCAGCCACTCTGGAAAACTGTGTGGAGGTTCCTCAAAGAGTTAAAAATAGACCTGCCCTACGACCCAGCAATTGCACTGTTGGGGATTTACCCCAAAGATTCAGATGCAATGAAACTCCGGGACACCTGCGTTTATAGCAGCAATGTTCACAATATCCAAACTGTGGAAGGAGCCTCGGTGTCCATTGAAAGATGAATGGATAAAGAAGATGTGGTTTATGTATACAATGGAATATTACTCAGCCATTAGAAACGACAAATACCCACCATTTGCTTCAACGTGGATGGCACTGGAGGGTATTATGCTGAGTGAAGTAAGTCAATTGGAGAAGGACAAACAGTGTATGTTCTCATTCATTTGGGGAATATAAGTAATAATGAAAGGGAATATAAGGGAAGGGAGAAGAACTGTGTGGGAAATATCAGAAAGGGAGACAGAACATGAAGACTCCTGACTCTGGGAAACGAACTAGGGGTAGTGGAAGGGGAGGAGGGCGGGGTTTGGGGGTGAATGGGTGACGGGCACTGAGGGGGGCACTTGACGGGATGAGCACTGAGTATTATTCTGTATGTTAGTAAATTGAACACCAATAAAAAATAAATTTATTATTAAAAAAATAGACATCAAAAGCTATGATTTTACATAGGTTTTATATTTCAATTTTACATTTCAGGGGCACCAGGGTGGCTCAGTGTTTGAGCATCTGCCTTTGGCTCAGGTCATTATTCCAGTGTCCTGGGATAAAATCCTGAATCTGGCACCCCATAGGGAGCCTCCCTCTGCCTGTGTCTCTGCCTCTCTCTGTGTGTCTCTCATGAATAAATAAATAACATCTTTTAAAAATAAAATTTAAATTTCTATTTAAAAGAAAAAAAATCTAACAGATGAATTGAATCCATCGTGGAGAATAATTTTTCAAATGCATTTACTTTGAATGGTGGTTGAAATTTTATATTAAATAAGGGAGAGCCAGCAGCAGTCTTGAGAGCCAGCAGCAGTCTTGAAATCCGAATAAGAAAGGCTGCAGGGGCAAGACGGCGGAAGAGTAGGGTCCCCAAGTCACCTGTCCCCACCAAATTACCTAGATAACCTTCAAATCATCCTGAAAATCTACGAATTAGGCCTGAGATTTAAAGAGAGAACAGCTGGAATACTACAGTGAGAAGAGTTCGCGCTTCTATCAAGGTAGAAATGGGGAAAAAAGAAATAAAGAAACAAAAGTCATCCAAGGGGGAGGGGCCCCGAGAGGAGCTGGGCTAAGGCCAGGGCGAGTGCCCCAAGGACAGGAAAGCTCCGCCCAGAGAAGCCGCTCCGCGCGCGGAAGGGTCTGCGCAGCCCCGCAAGCAGCTCAGACGCGGCTCTGGCAGAGGAAGAGGCTCCAGGCGGAGGGGGCTACACGGCCTGGGACTGGGAGCAGCTCGGAGGGGCTCGGCGGTAGCTCCACGGACAGGGGCTGCCCCCCGGGAGCGCAAATCCAAAAGCGCAGGCCGGGGAGCACAGGGCGCCAGGGACACAGCCCAGGATCCGACCTCCCCCCGGGACAGGCAGCAGACAGGAGGGCCCAGAACAGCAAGGACACTCCTGCCCCAAGCTGAGCAGATCAGCGGCCCCAAACCTGGAGCATCCAGGCCCCTGCACACTGAGAGCTCCGTAGTTACTGCAGGAGCTGAATCCAGGGCTCCAGAGCTGGCCGCTGCCACTGTGGTTGTTCGCCTTGGGGCCTCACGGGGTAAACAACCCCCCACTGAGCCCTGCACCAGGCAGGGGGCAGAGCAGCTCCCCCAAGTGCTAACACCTGAAAATCAGCACAACAGGCTCCTCCCCCAGAAGACCAGCTAGACGGACAAGTTCCAGGGGAATTCAAGGGACTTAAAGTATACAGAAACAGAAGATACTCCCCCGTGGTTTTATTGTTTTTGTTTTCTATTTTTGATTTCTGTTTGCTTCCTGCACCTTTTTTCTCTTTTTCTTCTCTATTTTTTCTTTTTTCTTTTTCTCTTTCCTTTCCTTCTTTCTCTCCTCTCTTTTTCTCCTTTTCCTAATACATTTGTTTTTGGCCACTCTGCACTGAGCAAAATGACTAGAAGTAAAACCTCACCTCAAAAGAAAGAATCAGAAAAAGTCCTCTCTCCCACAGAGTTACAAAATCTGGATTACAATTCAATGTCAGAAAGCCAATTCAGAAGCACTATTATACAGCTACTGGTGGCTCTAGAAAAAAGCATAAAGGAATCAAGAGACTTCATGACTGCAGAATTTAGATCCAATCAGGCAGAAATTAAAAATCAATTGAATGAGATGCAATCCAAACTAGAAGTCCTAACGACCAGGGTTAACGAGGTGGAAGAACGAGTGAGTGACATAGAACACAAGTTGATGGCAAAGTGGGAAACTGAGGAAAAAAGAGACAAACAATTAAAAGACCATGAGGATAGATTAAGGGAATTAAATGACAGCCTGAGGAAGAAAAACCTATGTTTATTGGGGTTCCCGAGGGCACCGAAAGGGACAGAGGTCCAGAATATGTATTTGAACAAATCCTAGCTGAAAACTTTCCTAATCTGGGAAGGGAAACAGGCATTCAGATCCAGGAAATAGAGAGATTCCCTCCCCCCTAAAATCAATAAAAACCGTTCAACACCTAGACACTTAATAGTTAAGCTTGCAAATTCCAAAGATAAAGAGAAGATCCTTAAAGCAGCAAGAGACAAGAAATCCCTGACTTTTATGGGGAGGAGTATTAGGGTAACAGCAGACCTCTCCACAGAGACCTGGTAGGACAGAAAGGGCTGGCAGGATATATTCAGGGTCCTAAATGAGAAAAACATGCAACCAAGAATACTTTATCCAGCAAGGCTCTCATTCAGAATGGAAGTAGAGATAAAGAGCTTCCAAGAGAGGCAGGAACTCAAAGAATATGTGACCTCCAAACCAGCTCTGCAAGAAATTTTAAGGGGCACTCTTCAAATTCCCCTTTAAGAAGACGTCCAGTGGAACAATCCACAAAAACAAGGACTGAATAGATATCATGATGACACTAAACTCATATCTTTCAATAGTAACTCTGAACGTGAACAGGCTTAATGACCCCATCAAAAGGCGAAAGGTGTCAGACTGGATAAAAAAGCAGAACCCATCTATTTGCTCTGTACAAGAGACTCATTTTAGACAGAAGGACACCTATAGCCTGAAAATAAAAGGTTGGAGAACCATTTACCATTCAAATGGTCCTCAAAAGAAAGCAGGGGTAGCCACCCTCATATCAGATAAACTAAAATTTACCCAGAAGACTGTATTGAGAGCTGAAGAGGGACGCTATATCATACTTAAAGGATCTATCCAACAAGAGGACATAACAATCCTCAATATATATATGTCCCAAATGTGGGAGCTGCCAAATATTTCAATCAATTAATAACCAAAGTTAAGATATACTTAGATAATAATACACCTATATTTGGTGACTACAATCTGGTGCTTTCTACCCTCGATAGTTCTTCTAAACACAACATCTCCAAAGAAACGAGAGTTCTAAATGTTACACTGGAACAGATGGATTTCACAGATATCTACAGAACTTTACATCCAAACGCAATTGAATACACATTCTTCTCAATGCACAAGGTACTTTCTCCAGAATAGGCCACATACTGGGTCAAAAATAGGGTCTGAACCGATACCAAAAGATTGGGATCATCCCCTGCATATTCTCAGACCATAATGCCTTGAAATTAGAACTAAATCACAACAAGAAGTTTGGAAGGACTTCAAACACGTGGAGGTGAAGGACCATCCTGCTAAAAGATGAAAGGGTCAACCAGGAAATTAAGGAAAAATTAAAAAGATTCATGGAAACTAATGAGAATGAAGATACAACCATTCAAAATTTTTGGGGATGCAGCAAAAGCAGTCCTGAGGGGGAAATACATCGCAATACAAGCATCCATTCAAAAACTGGAAAGAACTCAAATACAAAAGCTAACCTTACACATAAAGGAGCTAGAGAAAAAACAGCAAATAGATCCTACACCCAGCAGAAGAAGAGAGTTAATAACGGTTAAAGCAGAACTCAATGAAATCGAGACCAGAAGAACTGTGGAACAGATCAACAGAACCAGGAGTTGGTTCTTTGAAAGAATTAATAAGATAGATAAACCATTAGCCAGCCTTATTAAAAAGAAGAGAGAGAAGACTCAAATTAATAAAATCATGAATGAGAAAGGAGAGATCACTACCAACACCAAGGAAATACAAATAAATTTAAAAACATATTATGAACAGCTATATGCCAATAAATTAGGCAATCTAGAAGAAATGGACACATTCCTGGAAAGCCACAAACTACCAAAACCGGAACAGGAAGAAATAGAAAACCTGAACAGGCTAATAACCAGGGAGGAAATTGAAGCAGTCATCAAAAACCTCCCAAGACACAAAAGTCCACAGCCAGATGGCTTCCCAGGGGAATTCTATCAAACGTTTAAAGAAGAAACCATACCTATTCTACTAAAGCTGTTTGGAAAGACAGAAAGAGATGGAGTACTTCCAAATTCGTTCTATGAGGCCAGCATCACCTTAATTCCAAAACCAGACAAAGACCCCATGAAAAAGAATTACAGACCAATATCCCTGATGAACATGGATGCAAAAATTCTCAACAAGATCCTAGCTAATAAGATCCAACAGTACATTAAGAAAATTATTCACCATGACCAAGTAGGATTTATTCCCGGGACACAAGGCTGGTTCAACGCTCATAAGACAATCAATGTGATTCATCATATCAGCAAGAGAAAAACCAAGAATTATATGATCCTCTCATTAGATGCAGAGAAAGCATTTGACAAAATACAGCATCCATTCCTGATCAAAACTCTTCAGAGTGTAGGGATAGAGGGAACATTCCTCGACATCTTAAAAGCCATCTATGAAAAGCCCACAGCAAATATCATTCTCAATGGGGAAGCAGTGGGAGCCTTTCCCCTAAGATCAGGAACAAGACAGGGATGCCCACTCTCACCACTGCTATTCAACATAGTACTGGAAGTCCTAGCCTCAGCAATCAGACAACAAAAAGACATTAAAGGCATTCAAATTGGCAAAGAAGAAGTCAAACTCTCCCTCTTCACCGATGACGTGATACTCTACATAGGAAATCCAAAAGTCTCCACCCTAAGATTGCTAGAACTCATACAGCAATTTGGAGTATGGCAGGATACAAATCAATGCCCAGAAATCAATGGCATTTATATACCAACAATGAGACTGAAGAAAGAGAAATTAAGGAGTCAATCCCATTTACAATTGCACCCAAAAGCATAAGATACCTAGGAATAAACCTAACAAAAGAGGGAAAGTATCTATACCCTAAAAACTATAGAACACTTCTGAAAGAAATTGAGGAAGACACAAAGAGATGGAAAAATATTCCATGCTCATGGATTGGCAGAATTAATATTATGAAAATGTCAATGTTACCCAGGGCAATTTACATGTTTAATGCAATCCCTATCAAAGTATGAGGAGTTAAAAAAAAAAAAGAATGCTATTCTTGACCCTGCAGACATTAAAAAGCTAATAAGGACATATGGAGTACAATGCTATGTACTTAAATTTGACAAATTAGATGAAATGTACCAATTCCTTAACTACCACAAATGAACAAATTCATACAAAGTAAAATGCACATTTTGAATAGTCCTATAACTACTTTTTAAAATGAAATTATGTGATAAGTGTTCAAAACATAAATCTTAAGGCCCAAGTGGGTTCACAGACAGTTCTACCAAACATTTAATAAAGAAATAATACAAATTATACCTAATCACTTCCAGAAACAGAGGAATAAATAATATTTCTCAAATCACTTTGTGAAGCCACCCTTTCCCTGATACTAAATCCAAATACAATATTAAAGAAAAACCAAAGTACTACAGATTGACTTCTCTCATAATTATATATGCAAAAACTCTGAGAAATATTATCAAATGGAATCAAACATATATAAGGAATTATACTAAATGTATAAGTAGAAGTGGTTCAAAATACAAGATTGGTTCAATATTCTAAAATCAAACAATATAATAAAAAAGTCTAGAGCTGATAAAAGGATTCAGTAAGGTCGTAGGATAAATAAAAATTCATGTACATGAATCCATTGCACTTCTATACACTAATAATGAATCAGCAGAAAGAGAAATTTAGAATATAATCCCATTTATCATTGCACCCGAGATAGTAAAATACCTAGAAATAAACTTAACTAAGGAGATGAAAGACCTGTACTCTGAAAACCATAAAATATTGATGAAAGCAATCGAAGACAACACAAACAAATGGAAAGATATTCCATGTTTATAGATTGGACGAAAAATATTGTTAAAATGTTGATACTACTCAAAGCAGTCTACAGTTTTAATGCAACACTATCAAAATGCCAACAGCATTTTTCACAGAATAAGAGCAATCCTAAAATTTGTATGGAAAAACAAAAGACTCCAAATAGCTAAAGCAATCTTAAGAAAGAAAAGCAAGGGGAGATTCCTGGATGGCCTAGCGGTGTAGCGCCTACCTTTGGCCCAGGGCGCAATCCTGCAGTCCCTTGTCGGGCTCCCTGCATGGAGCCTGCTTCTCTCTCTCTCTCTCTCTCTCTCTGTCTATCATGAATAAATTTTAAAAAATCCTTAAAAAAGAAAGAAAAGCAAGGGCAGCCCCAGTGGTTCAGCGGTTTAGCGCTGCCTGCAGCCCAGGGTGTGATCCTGGAGACCCAGGATCGAGTCCCACGTTGAGCTCCCTGCATGGAAACTGCTTCTCCCTCTTCCTGTGTCTCTGCTTCTCTTTCTCTCTCTATTAATAAATAAATAAATCTTTAAAAAAAATTTTAAAAAGAAAAACCTGAAGTAATCACAATTTCAGAATTCAAGTTATATTACAAATATAGGTAGTAAATTGAAACAGTATAGTACTTGCATAAAAATAGACACATAGATCAATAGAACTAATAAAGAGTCCAAAAAAAAACCCCAATATTTTTATGGTCAATTATGCTATGACAAAAAAAGCAAGAATATACAATGGGAAAAAGTTTTTTCAACAAATGGTGTTGGGAAAGCTATGCAGCTACATATAAGAGAATGAAACTAGACCATTTATTACACCATATACAAAATAAACCCAAAGTGGATTTAAGATGTAAATGTGATACATAAAACCATAAAAATCCTATAAAAGAAACTCTGGGAACTCTGGTAAATGAACAGGGGTTAGTGGAAGGGGATGCGGGCAGGGGTAATGGGGTGGCTGGGTGACGGGCACTTGACAGGAAGAGCACTGGGTATTATACTATATGTTGGCAAATCAGACTTCAATAAAAAACATATTAAAAATGGGAAAAAATCCTAGAAGAGAGCACAGGCAGTAATTTCTCTGAAATCACTCAAACAACTTTTTTCTAGATATGTCCCCTGAGGCAAGGGAAACAAAAACAAAATAAACTGTGGGTGATGGGCACTGAGGGGGGCACTTGACAGAATGAGCACTGGGTGTTATACTATATGTTGGTAAATCGAACTCCAATTAAAAAAATATACCAAAAAAACCCTGTTGGAACTACATTAAAATAAAAGGTTTTTGCACAGTGAAGGACACAATCAAGAAAAATAAAAGACACTCTACTAAATGGAAGACGATATTTGCAAATGGTATCTCTGATAATGGATTAGTATCCAAAATATCTCATGAACTTATACAACTCAACACTCCCAAAAAACAAGCAGTCCAATTTAAAAATGGATAGAAAACATGAACAGACATTTTTCCAAAGCAGATATGCAAATAGCCACCAGTCACATGAAAAGGTAGTCAACATCACTCATCAACAGGGAAATGCAATATTACCTTACACCTGTCAGAATGGCTAAAATAAAAATCACAAGAAACAAAAAGTGTTGGTGGGGATGTGGAGAAAAAGGAACCCTCATGCACTGTTGGTGGGAATGCAAACTGGTGCAGCTGCTATGGAAGACAGAATGGAGATTCCTAAAAGAATTTCAAATAGAATGACCCTATGATCTAATAATCACGCTACTGGGTATTTACCCAAAGAACACAAAAGCACTAATTTAAAATGATATATACACCTTTCTGTTTATTATAGTATAATTTCAGTAGCCAAATTATGTAAACAGCCCAAATGTCCATTGATAGATTAATGGTTAAAGAAGATTATATATGCACTGGAATATTATTCAACCATAAAAAATGCAATATTGCCATTTAAAATAACATGAATGGAGCTAGATAGTATAATGCTAAGTGAAATAAGTCAATCAGAGTGAGATAAATACCATACGATTTCATTCATATGTGAAACTTTAAAACCAAAACAAATGAACACACACAAAAAAGAGACAAATAAAGAAATAGACTTTTAACTATGGAGAACAAACAGATGATTACCAGAAGGGAGGTGCATGGAAGGATGGGTGAAATAAGTTAAGAGGATTAAAGGTACACTTATCTTGACGAGCAGTAAGTAATAAATGAATTGTCGAATCACTATATTGTATACCTGCAACTAATATAACACTGCATGTTAACTATGTTGAAATTAAAATGAAATAAAATAATAAAATAAAATAAAACAAACAACATAATCTACTGTGTTAACATGTTTAAAAGAAACACGTGAAGATATCAGCTAAGGCAGAAAAAGCATTTAACAAATCCAATACCCATTCAGCTTAAAACCTCTCAGCAAATTAAGAATAAAGGGAAACTACCTCAACTTGATAGAGAATATCTCTAATAGACCTAGAGTTAACATTAAATGCAATGACGGGCACTGAGGGGGCACTTGACGGGATGAGCACTGGGTGTTATTCTGTATGTTGGTAAATTGAACACCAATAAAAAATAAATTTATTAAAAAAATAAAAATAAAAATAAAAAATAAAAAAATAAAGAACAAAAAAAGAAAGACTAAACAATCACAAGGTAAGGATGATTGATTCTAAAATCAATCACAAGGTAAGGATGTCCACTCTTACCTCCTATTCAAAATACTAGTAGAGGGCAGCCCAAGTGGCTCAGCGGTTTAGCACCTCCTGCAGCCCAGGGCATGATCCTAGAGACCCCAGGTCGAATCCCACATCAGGCTCCCTGCATGGAGCCTGCTTTTCCCTCTGCCTGTGTCTCTGCCTGCCTCTCTCCCTCTCTCTCTCTCTCTCTCTGTCTCTCATGAATAAATAAATAAAATCTTAAAAAAATATCAGTAGAAATGTTGTGCTCAAGGTTGCGAATCCGAGAAAACCACCAAGGAGCCGACACCGATGCAAGTACGTGAGGGTTTATTAACAAGCTCGAGCTTGGGTCCAAGTATACCAGACACAGCGGAGCAGGGACTTGGACCCCGAGGTGAGTTACAGCTGGGTTTTTATGGGCTGGTCTAGGAGTAAGGAGAGGTTTTTCAGTAAGGGTGAGGGTGTGAGAATCTCCAGTAAAGAGCTCTCACAAGCTCTTGCTTCCTTATTCTGATACAGGCATGCTTTGTGTTTTTTTTTCTGTAGCTGGGGTAAGGTAGAGTTCAGTTCCTGGTCAGTGGCCTTGTCATAGTGGCCTGAGATGGCTGCCGAAGCTACAATGGCTGTATTCATGCCAATGTTAAACTTGAATGGCCCTAATTTTCTTGGCCTCCACAGAAATTCTAGCCAGTACAATAAAGGAAGGAAGGAATAAAGGAATAAAGATTGAAAACAAAACAAAACAAAAACTACCACTGTTGATATGCTTTTACAGTAGAAAATTTTAAGGAATCTACCTTAAAAAAATCTCTTAGAAAAAAATATCTTAGAACTAGAGTTTTAAGTTTAGCAAGGTCACATGTTAGCACACAAAACATCAACTGTATTTTTATATGGTAGCAGCAAACATTGCTAGTATTAAATTTAAAAATAAAAACCCATACTACTGTGAAAATTAAAAACATAATACCACTTAAAACAGTTCCAAAATAAGGAATACTTAGGTATAAATGTAACATAGCATCTTACAAGAACTATGTTGATTTGCCAACATAGAGCGTAACATCCAGCAAATTGAACTCCAATTAAAAAATATACCAAAAAAAGAAGTATAAGTTGAAAACTACAAAATGATGATGAAAGATATCAAAGACCTAAATAAGTGGATAGACACAAATTTGTCATTGATTAGACAATACAACATAATAATAAAGATGAAAATTCTCCACAAATTGCTAAATAGATTTAATAGCATTACTCTCAAAATCCCCACATGTAGTTTTGCAGATATAGACAAGCTTATTCTAAAATATATGTGGAAAAACAAATGTACTTAAGTAACTAAAACAATTATAAAAAACAAAAAATAAAGTTGGAGGAACTACAGTACTCAATTTTAGGACTTACTATATGGCTAAACAAATCAAGATGTTGTGGTGTTGTTAGAAGGTGAGATACATAGATTAATAAAACAGAATAGAAAATAAAGAAATAGATCCACACAAATAGAGCCACCTGATTTTTTTTACAAGGTGCAAAATTCAATAAAGAAAGAATAGTTTTTCAACAAATGACATTTTAGCAATTATACATCCATTTATAAACAGAAAAGAAACTAATGTTGAACTTAACTTCACATCCTATATAAAAATTAACTCAGAATAGATCATATATCTAATTATAAAACTATAAAAATCTTAGATGAAACATAGAGAATATATTCAGGATCTAGGACTTGGTAAATTATTCTTAGGCATACCACCAAAAGAATAATCCAAAAAAAACAAAATCAATACATTGGACCTCATAAAAATTCAAAACTCTGCTTATGAAAGAACACGTTAAGAGGATGAAAAGACTAACCAACAGTCTTGGAAAAAATGTTTGCAAACCGCATATCCAAAAATTGTTTGCATCTAAAATATGTAAAGTACACTCAAAACTCAAGAGTAAGATAACAAACAACTCAATTTGAAAATGGCAAAAGGGCATGAACGGACAATTCACTTAAGAGCCCATGAAAAGATACTCAAGGTCACTAGCCATTAGGAAAATGATTTAAAACCACACAATGAAACACATGACATATGTGTCAGAATGTCTAAAATAAAAACTGACGTTAAGTGCTGAGAATAAGAAATGGATCCATCATGCATTGCTGTAAGGAATGGTAAATGGTACAATTACTCTGGAAAACACTTTGGCAGATTTATGTATGTATTTATTTGTTTGTTTGTTTGTTTATTTAATTTTTAAAAATATTTTATTTATTTGAGAGAGAGAGAAAGCATGAGCAGGGAGAAGGGGCAGAGGGCAAGGGAGAAGCAAGCTCCACACTAAGCAGTTAGCCTGATGTGGGGCTTGATTCCAGAACCCTGAGACCATGACCTGAGCTTAAGGCAGACGCCTAACTGATTGAGCCATCCAGGTACCCCACCAGTTTTATTTTTAACATCCAAAATATGGTAACAACCCAAAAGTCCTTCAGTGGGTGAATAGAAAAATGAACATGGTGTATGCATACAATTGAATAGTACTCAGCAATTAAAATGAACCAACTATTGAGGTACATAACAACTTGCATATGTGTTAAAGATACTATGCTAAGTGAAAAAAAGCAAACCCGAAAAGGTTACATTTATTTAATATCCTAAAAATGACAGAATTATAGAGATGGAGAACATATTAGTAGTTGCCAGAGTGTTAGGAATGGGCAGAATTTGTGATATAAAGGTGTAACACAAAATTTTTTTTTTGTGGTGGGTGATAGGACAATCTTGAATCTTGATTGTGGTGGTGATTGCATAAATATATATGTGTAAGAAAATTTTATGGAATTGCACATACATAAACAAACAAATAAGTGCTTGTAAAAACTGGGAAAAACTAAGATTCATAGTTTTATTGTGAGTATAAAATTATTCCAAAACAAAACATTTAAGAAAAGTGTTCTCTTGAGATGCACTGAGGCAGTTGTCTAGTCCAATGAGGAAACCAGTCAAAAAGGACTTATCTTAGGTTCTTCATATATAACACATTCTGTAAGAAATCATCATATGATCCACCAAATCCTAAATTGCCATCCTACTAATTTTCATGAATATTTATCTGCAATTAAGAAACAGATTTCTTGGGATCCCTGGGTGGCGCAGCAGTTTAGCGCCTGCCTTTGGCCCAGGGCGCGATCCTGGAGACCCGGGATCGAATCCCACATCGGGCTCTGGGTGCATGGAGCCTGCTTCATCCCTCTGTGTCTCTGCCTCTCTCTCTCTCACTGTGTGCCTATCATTAATAAGTAAAATAAAATAAAAAAAATTAAAAAAAAAGAAAAAAAAAGAAACATTTCTTCTCTCTGCCTGTGTCTTTGCCTCTCTCTCTCTCTCTCTCTCTCTCTCTCTGACTATCAAAAAAAAAAGAAACAGATTTCTTCTTGGTTTTGTTTGACAGACAAATCACTCTGGCCAAGTAAAATTACAAATCCTCCAGAAACCTCTCTGGAAAAACAAACAAACAAACAAACATATGCTCATTCTGCAGCCACTGAACTGTATTTCTCATCATGGCCAGCTCTCAGCAAAACATTCAGGAAATTTGTAAATCGTAGCCAACAGTGTAATCTCTAACATGCCCAGAGTGATACAGCAGCATTACTCTAATCTAAAGCCAGAGAAAAAGTTAAGCCCATGATTGGCACTTGTCACTCTCTGGGCTAGTCATAGCTATGATCATGGGGTTGCTGGCTAGGTATAAAACAGTTTGATTAATAAGAAGGCAGGAAGTGTGATGTAATCAAATTTCCCTTCCATTACTCAGTATAATCTTCCTTTTTGAGCCTATTTCCCTCTCTGCTTTTTCTTTACTATTTAGATTTAATATACAGTATTATATTAGTTTCAGGTGTACAATATAGTGATTCAGCAATTCCATACATTATTCAGTACTAATCATGTTATGTGTACTCTTTAATCCCCATCATCTACTTTAGCCACCCCCCACCCACTTCCCATCTGGTAACCATCTGTAGTTAAGAGTCTATTTCTTGGTTTGTATCCCTCTCTTTTATTCTTTCCTTGTTTGTTTTGTTTTTAAATTCCACATAAGTGAAATCATATGGTATTTGTCTTTCTCTGACTGACTTATTTCACTTAACATTATACTCTCTAGCTCCATTCATGTTATTGCAAATGGCAATATTGCATTATTTTTATGGCTGAATATATATTCATATATATGAATATATACATATATATGTATATATCACATCTTTATCTCTCAACAGACATTTGAGCTGCTTCTATAATTTTATTATTAACAATGCTGCAATAAACATATGGATGCATAATTTCTTTGAATTAGTATTTTTGTGTTCTTTTGGTAAATACCCAGTAGTGTATTACTGGATGATAGGATAATTCTATTTTTAATTTTTTTAGTTTAATTGAGTTTTTGAGTTCTATTTTTAATTTTTTCATCTATCTTCTACACTGACAGTGCCAGTTTACATGCCCACCAACAGTGCACAAGGATTCTTTTATTCGCCATACCCTCAACAACACTTGTAATTTCTTGTGCTTTTGATTTTAACCACTCTGACAGGAGTGGGATGATATCTCATTGTGGTATTGATTTGTATGTCTCTGATGATGAGTGGTCTTGAATACCTTTTCATGTGTCTCTTGGACATCTGTATCCAGAGAATGTCTGTTCATGTCTTCTGACATTTTTTAAGTTGGGTTATTTGTTTTGTGGGTGTGGAGTTGTATCAGTTATTTACATTTTTTGGATACTAGCCCTTTATTGAATATGTCATTTGCAAATATTATCTCCCACTTTGTAGATTGTTTTCAGTTTTGTTTATTGTTTCCTCCAGCTTTTTATCTTGTTGTAGTTCCAATAGTTGATTTTTCTTTAGTTTCCCTTGCCTTTTCTAGGAGACATACCTAGAAAAATGCTGCTATATCTGATGTCAGAAAAATTACTGATTGTATTCTCTTCTAGAATTTTTAAGGTTTCAGGTATCACATTTATGTATTAAATACATTTTTAATTTATTTTTGTGTATAGTGTAAGAAAGTGGTCCCGTTTCATTCATTTATATGTGACTGTGCAGCTTTCCCAACACCATTTGTTGAAGAGACTGTATTTTTACTATTGTATATTCATTGCTCTTTTATCAAAGATTAATTGACCATATAATTGTGGATTTGTTTCTGCCAATTCTTTTCAATTCTTTAGTATCTTCTGGAGTACCAACCTTCCTTGTTTGAGAAAATTTAATAGTTGGCTGATAAATGTAGCCCATAAATTCATTCTCTGAATTAGCATTAGCTTAGCTTTTTATCTATCTCATAAGCATTTATATTTCAAGAAATAGGAACTTAGAGAGGCAATAAGTAAACTCTGGTAATAGATTAATAATAGTGGCATTTCTGGTTGGAGGCAGACAAACAGGTAAATCTAAGAGACACATCCGGTTTGGGGTGAATTCTCCCAATCTCAAAATAGTATGCTTAAATTTTTGTCAATTTGTAAGTCTAATTCTAGTAGCACACTATCATTTAATACCCCTCAAAATTATAGAGATGTATTATTTTCCTACTTTGAGGAATAAATTTGACCAAGTGGAAAACTGTCTCAAGCTCTAGTAAAGAATTTCTTAGTATTCTTGGACATCCACATTTCCAGCTGCAGAAAGCAAGACCTCAGCATAGAGCCATTTAACGAGCAAATCCTCCCTCCCCTTAGGGCTCTACAATTCAATAAATACCTAGTCCCCACTCAGTACCAGATTTAGTCTGAGTTTTGCTATTAGAGATACAGAGATGATTAATGTCCTCCCTCCTCTCACCCAATTTCAGAAGCTGTTTAAGTAACCAAACTCCTCCTCAGTCAACTTTCTTGGTAGCTAAGGGAAAATTGGGAGAAAAAAACCTCAATCCAGAACTTTTAAGTCTTTTAAGTCTACTGAGAAGGTCCTTTCTTCATATTCCTGCCAAAACACAATTTCTGGGGAATATCAGTCTAAGGAGCATTGCTTATTTCAGCTCCTTTGAAGGTTCCTAAATCCCTGAAGCTGCCTAAGCTGTTTGTGTTTCCTATGCTATCCTGTCTTAGCCACTTTGGAACTGCTTGAATGGAGGAAAAACCCCATCTATATTTGTGGTCAGAGAGAGTGAGCAGAGTTGCTTTCAACATGCAACATTATGGTGCCACTTGGCAACCATAATATGCAGATAATGCCATCCTATAAGTCAAGTTCATGTAGTCTACAGCCATTAATTACGTGTTTTTTCTTGAAATAAACTAGTAGTACAATAAAGTTTTTACCCTGATATTTCACAGTGAAAATATTCTTTGAGACTTCTTTTACTAAAAGGGAATTTAGCGTCTCCAAGTTTTTAATCTGGAGGAATTCAGTATATACAAAATATACTGATTTGCTCATATCATGAGAAGGTATCAGTATGACTAGATTTTACTGACATTAGATAACTTGTACCAACTTTTCTAGGATATATAATTTTTATATGTTTGAATAATCCCACATAATTAAGAATCAAACTCCATGTGTGAAATTAGCAGATTTTTAAAAAGGGAAACTGTTGTTTCATTCTTTCAAATAAGGAAAATGGAATAAATTCCTTCTAACAAACACAGCACAATAATTGGAACTCCTTCCTAAAATATTTCCCATGTTCTCAAATTAAAAATACATCTAAAGAAATGTTCATCATAAGTTGAGAATCAACCTCTCTGAGATTTGACAGCTGTACTACCACTAAGGGCTTGATGAAAATCTTTTTGTACTATTTGAAACTCTTATCTCCCACCACAAAATGAATGTATGAAAAATGTCTCAATCAAAAGAAACATGTCAAGTATCACCTTAGGAAAAGATTTAGTCATTTAAATGTATTCATCACTTGAATGCCACTTAATTTGTTTGACAAAACACTGGACTTAAAATTTTAAGTCCTCCCCCCTCCTCTGCTCATACTAACAGAATTGTTTTTAAGCAACCACTATCCTAATTTTAACATATAATTATTAGGAGCAGTATTTATGTCTGGACTCCTGGTTTATGTCAGTGGCATATTAGCTTATAGAGAAAGGAGCGTTCTCTCTAGACAGCCACATTTCCTTACACAAAACATTCAGCAGTTTCAGTGAACATTTTAACCACTTAAACTTATAAATAGATATTACTTCACTGAGTAATCTCCTTACTGAGAATCTCCATACTTCATATCAATACTTCCCTCAAAAGGTTAAATATTAGCAGATTCAGAATTACATCTTGATGGAAGCAGCAGAAATTTGCATCGTCGTTTTCAATTCATAGAGATTTTTAAATTCTATTTTATAATGTATTAAGAGAAAACCAAGAACCTTACCCTTTCTACCCAGATATCCTGGAGAAAACTGTAGGCTTTTACAGCTACAAAAGGAAGTCACATAGTTTATTCAGTAAAATAGGTAAAACGACAACAACAACAACCAAAAAAAATAAATAAATAAAAAATAAAAGCTTTTACCTCTAATGGGAGGTAGAACTCTTCGGCAGCCTTACTCAGTTGTTTTGGAAAACATTCCCCTCAGAGGATATTGTGGGCAAAGATGATTGAAATTTTAGCTTTGATAAATTGAGAATTTCCATGATTTGTACACTTCAACCAGCAACAGAGAATCTGATTTTAATTTGCAACATACTACCATACCTTTCTCAGTCTATTCTGAAAGTTTAAAGTGCAAGATTCAGCTTAACTGTTAGAATGTCACTTTTCTATTTAAAAACAAAATAAAACAAATAAGTTATAGTGCATTTTAAATGTTATTTTTTAACAGAGAGCATTAAATATTACTTTTACAATGATTCCCCATTATCTATCTTTATGTTTTGTTTCTTCTTCCCATGACTACTTCATGCTTCAGAGTCTTGGCATTTACTTCTTAGGGAAATTTATTTGTACAAATTGAAGAGTATCAGGAGGCTAACTACACTGAAGACTATCAGGAAGTTTGCTGAACTGACAGAAGAAACTATTCTTCCAGAAAGCATTAGATCTCATGAATACATTGACTTTTTCTATTAGTGGCCTGAAAGGTCACATGTCTTTGTAATGGTACTTGGGAAGAGAATGTGACAAGGATGAAATAAGCTTCCGACTAGTTACATACCTGTGTTTCTGTATCATCATCTTATCATCTTTCTTACTTTTTTTTACAACCAAAACAAAACAACTGGTGTGTATGTGTACATGTATGTGAGTCATAGGCTGGAGGGGGATCCCTGGGTGTCTCAGTGGTTTAGCGCCTGCCTTCGGCCCAGGGTGTGATCCTGGAGTCCCGGGATCAAGTCCCACGTCGGGCTCCCTGCATGGAGCCTGCTTTTCCCTCTGCCTGTGTCTCTGCCCCTCTCTCTCCCTCTCTATGTCTATCATGAATAAGTAAATGAAATCTTTAAAAATAAATAAAAAATAATTTTTAGGCTGGCTATAAATGTTTCCAAGCCAAACTGAAATATTTAGATCATATTGCCATGCTATGTTATATTGTCTGTTTCCAGTGTTAAAGGGTGGTAAAAATAAGAACTTCCTTGGAAATCGAGGCAAACCATATTGGGTCACCAAAATTGAATAATTTGAGGTCAGCAGAAAGATTATGCTTAATGTCTCCCATAAAAATGACTAAAATTCCTCTTTGAGACATTCTTTTGGATTAAGCATTGCTTTATTTATACACTTGTCACTGAAAATGCTAATTTTAGGGGTGACTCAGTGGTTGCGCATCTGCCTTTGGCTCATGTCTTGGTCCTGGGATCCTGGGAACAAGTCCTGCAACAGGCTCCCTGCAGAGAGCCTACCTCTCCCTCTGCCTCTCATGAATAAACAAATAAAATATTTTTTAAAAAGGTAAAAAAGAAAATGCTAGTTTTAGCACATGAATTTTTTCACATGTGTCTTTTTTATTATTCTTTATTTGAATTCAATTTAGTTAATACACTGTATTAATAGTTTCAGGGGTAGAATTTAATGATATATCATTTGCATATAAACCCAGTGTTCTGTTGGTGGGAATGTGAACTGGTACAGCTACTATGGAAAACTGTGTGGAGGTTCCTCAAAGAGTTAAAAATAGATCTGCCCTACGACCCAGCAATTGCACTGCTGGGGATTTACCCCAAAGATACAGATGCAGTGAAAAGCTGAGGCACCTGCACCCCAATGTTTATAGCAGCAATGTCCACAATAGCCAAACTGTGGAAGGAGCCTTGGTGTCCATCGAAAGATGAATGGATCAAGAAGATGTGGTATATGTATACAATGGAATATTACTCAGCCATTAGAAATGACAAATACCCACCTTTTGCTTCGACGTGGATGGACCTGGAGGGTATTATGCTGAGTGAAATAAGTCAATTGGAAAAGGACAAACATTATATAGTTTCATTCATTTGGGTAATATAAAAAATAGTGAAAGGGAATAAAAGGGAAAGGAGAGAAAATGAGTGGGAAATATCAAGGGGGTTACAAAACATGAGAGACACCTAATTCTGGGAAATGAACAAGGGGTAGTGGTAGGGGAGGTGGGCAGGGGGTTGGGGAGACTGGGTGATGGGCACTAAGGGGGGCACTTGGTGGGATGAGCGCTGGGTGTTATGCTATATGTTGGCAAATTGAACTCCAATAAAAAGAAATTTTAAGAAAATAAAAATAAATAAACCTAGTGCTCATTATCAATTTCCCTCCTTAATGCCCATCACCCAATTATCTTCCTTCCACCCACCTTCTTATTAAATTATTAACACCATATTGGCAACGTGTTGTTTGGGAAATCTTATGCATGGGTCAAAAATGAATAAAATGTGTAAACATGGAGAAAGCTGCTCAGGAAGGAGTATTAAGGATTTCAAAGACAAACATTCAGGATTTCATGACCTTGACATTGACTGATCCCATTAGAAGGATACACTAATAGTCATTCAACAGCATTTGGTCTGAAAAACATAACTAAAGCCAGAAAGAGCAGAGCATTGAAACCAAAAAGTGGGTGAGATCTTTGGAATAAGTCTCATTGATTCCTCTCAAAATGTTACTTTTTACTACTGATGCAGTTATAGTTTGAGAGTACAAGATTTTAAGTGGATGTCTGGGACCTTCTTGTACTTTTGGCTCTTTTCCTTTCCAGACTATTTTGGACCTGCCTATATGGAAGAAAAATAAAATGATTATGATATTTATTAGAAGCCATGGGGGCCTCAATAAATGTTTATCATGGAAGAATAATGTAAAGAAAGGAAGAAACGCTGCATATAATTGTGCAGTGCGGAAGAGTAACTATACAAGATGTTCATGAGAGCTGAAATCTAAGTGAAATAGTAATCCTAAGCACAGCGCTGATTCACCTGGAGGAAGATGTGTAATTTTCTAATTAAAAAAATACAAATCTTTTAACGAGAGGACAATACTAGATTGAAAGTGTCATTTTTAAAATAATTTTATAAAGGAATTAGATGGACTAGACATGGCCATGATCAAATATATCATCTCTAAAAATCTTCTGAAGATAGTGTACAAATAAATTGGGGAGGAAGTGAGTCTGAAGGCAAGGAAACCATTCAGGAGTATTGTAACAATCCAAGCATGAGTTGATAAAAATTTGGAGTTGGACTGTATCATGTACAGGCCATGAGCAATTGAAAATTGGCATTAAATAGGAAGATAGGTTGCTGCAAAGGAATAGACTGAATTCCTATCCCATCAATAGGAGGTAGTCAGAAGATCAGCTGCTTTAAAGGGTACTGTGAAGATCATAGAGTAGTGCTGCCTGGCAATGAGACAGTGTAGCCACCTACATTTGTTTTTTCTCCACTCCAGTTTCTAGGACATTCAGAGCTGAATTTACTCTTATGAATTCCTTGTTCCATGTCCCTACCACAATTATCTTCTGTTCTCCCCCCAAATCAGATCTTAATCTTGAAACCATGGATAGATATCAGTACACACATAAAACCCTTGAAATTGTGGGCAAATTTTTAATAGATTTTTATTGCTAATTCAATATTTATTTTAACTCTCATATTTTACAATTGCTTCCATTGTAAACTACTTTCAATTTTGTTTTGGAGAAAATGAGTAGGAAACATAAAGAGATGAATATAGATAGAAGATAAAAATAAAAACATGAAAATTATTAGAGAGCTATATATACAGATGTATATAGATGATAAAAATTATGAAAATTCTAAAAAAATATAAAGTTTCTTTTTTTAATATTTTATTTATTTATTCATAAAAGACACACAGAGAGAGAAGCAGAGACAAAGGCAGAGGGAGAAGCAGGCTCCAAGCAGGGAGCCCGATGTGGGATTCGATCCCGGGTCTCCAGGATCGCGCCCTGGGCCAAAGGCAGGCGCCAAACCGCTGTGCCACCCAGGGATCCCAAAAATATAAAGTTTCATAAGCAATCATAGGGGAGTAATTCCATATAAGTAACACAGGAAAATTGTAACCAATATTCTGAGAAGAAAGAATTCCTGAACTCCTATAACCTATTATGTGTAAGTGAACAAGATTTGGCAAGGTATGTGCAAAAGATACACAGAGGAACAAGGAGAGCCACTTCACTGTATCTCTGAAGACTGTGGCAGATAAGATTGGTGGTTACAATAAGAAGAAATGGATGTGAGAGGTGTTACAAAGGAAGTAACGGGGGGGGGGGGCAAGATGGTGGAAGAGTAGGGTCCTCAAGTCACCTGTCCCCACCAACTTACCTAAATAACTTTCAGATCATCCTGAAAACCTACAAATTCGACCTGAGATTTAAAGAGAAAACAGCTGGAATGCTACAGAGAGAAGAGTACATGGCCATGATCAGCTGTGAAACGGAGAAGGTTAAATCCAGTGAGGAGATTGAGAGCACTTTCCGGGCCCTGAGCTCCGAGGGAAAGCCCTACGTGACCAAGGAGGAGCTGTATCAGAACCTGACTTGAGAACAAGCCGACTACTGCGTCTCCCACATGAAGCCCTACATGGATGGCAAGGGCCGCGAACTCCCCAGTGCCTTCGACTACGTGGAGTTCACCCACTCACTCGATCAGTGAACTGATCCTGCTCCCAGCCTAGCCTGGCCTGTGCTGCCTGCCCCGCCGTCACCTTGCTGCATGTCACCTCCTCTCTGTGCTCAAGTATTCCAGTGTCACCTCCCACTGTAAGCTTATGTCTGCTTAGCTTGGGATAAGACTTAGTAGAAATGGTGCTTCACTAAGCCACTTCCGGTCCAGTGGCACTTGCCCTGTGGTTGTGGGGACCCAGATTCCTGTTGTGAAGCCAGCTGCCCCATTCCGACTCGAGAAATCTAAACAGCTGGCTATTTCCCTTCTTGTTCTCCCCCCTCCATTTTGTTTTCATGTAAAAGACAAATAAAGGACTCTTCCCCCGGTAAAAAAAAAAAAAAAAAAAGGTAGGAAGGCAGAAAAAAAGAATTTTTGCCCAGTCCCAGAGAAGCAGGAACTTTAAAAATCCACATGGGATTCTTCCCAGATGAAAAGGCACTTAACAGGGAACTCGGGCAAAACCGCAGGAAGGTCAGTGGAGCCTTCAGTCTCCTGGCGTCACTAACAGAGGAAGTGTGCCCCAGGGAGAGCACACCCCAGACTGTGGGCCAATCTCGATAAAGGGCTGGAGCGCACACCTGGCGGGGCTTCAGGAGAAGTCAGGCGGTGGCTTGGACAGAGGGGGCTGCGCCTTGCTGCTTTTGGGAGCCACGGCTCCAAGAGTACAATTCTAGCAGCATAAGCCCCGGATCCCAGGGTACCAAGCAGACACAGCCCGAGATCCTGCACTTTCCCTGGGACAGGCAGAGGCGGGGAGGGCACAGGACAGTGAGGACTCTTCTGCCACCAGGGGCCCCCAAGCTGAGTAGGACAGCACCCCTTGTCCCTGGAGCATCCAGTCCAGCGCAGACTGGGAGACTACAGTAGTTACTGTGGGAGCTGACTGCAGAGCTGGAGACCTGGCCACCTCCAGTGTTATTGTTCCTCCTTGTGTCACCTTGTGCCTGGGATGGAGCACGGCTGCCAGGGAACAGGGGCCTTACAGGGTAAACAGCTTCCCGGAGCCCACACCTGGTGGAGATGGTGCAGCTCCCCCAGGTACAGACACCTGAGAATCTGCACATAGGCCCCTCCCCCAGAAGACCAGTGGGAAGGGTGGGGGAAGAGCAAGTTCTTGACCAAGCAGTAACGGAAAGCTCCAGGGAAGTCAAGGGATTTACAGTAAATAGAACCAGAGGATACCCCTCTTTGGTTTTTTTTCTTTTTTTTTCTTCCTTTATCCAGTACAACTCCTTTTAGCCACTCTGCACTGAGCAAAATGACTAGAAAGAACAACACAGCACAAAAGAAAGAAACAGAAACAGTACTCTCTCCTACAGAGTTACAGAATTTGGAATACAGTTAGATGTCAGAAAGCCAATTCAGAAGCACAATTATAAAGCTACTGATGGCTCTGGAAAAAAGAATAAAGGATTCAAGAGTCTTCATGACTGCAGACTGATTAGACTGATTAGATCTAATCAGGCAAAAATTTAAAATCAATTAAATGAGATGCAATCCAAACTGGAAGTCCTAACGACGAGGGTTAATAAGGTATAATACAGAGTGAGTGACATAGAAGACAAGTTTATGGCAAGGAAGTAAGCTGAGGAAAAAGAGAAAAACAATTGAAAGACCATGAGGAAAGGTTAAGGGAAATAAATGACAGCCTCAGAAGGAAAAATTTACGTTCACTTGGGGTTCCAGAGGGCACTGTGAGGGACAGAGGACCAGACAGCATATTTGAAAAAATCACAGCTGAGAACTTCCCTAATTTGGGGAGGGAAATGGGCATTCAGATCCAGGAAACAGAGAGGTCCCCCCCAAAAAATAATTAAAAACCTTTCAACACATCGACATTTAATAGTGAAACTTGCAAATTCCAAAGATAAAGAGAAGATCCTTAAAGCAGCAAGAGACAAGAGATCCCTAACTTATATGGGGAGAACTACAGATTAACAGCAGACCTCTTCACAGAGACCTAGCAGGCCAGAAAGGTTGGCAGGATATATTCAAGGTCCTAAATGAGAGGAATATGCAGCCAAGAAAACTCTATCCAGCAAGGCTTATGCAGAATAGAAGGAACGATAAAGAGCTTCCAAGATAGGCAGTAACTGAAAGAATATGGGACCACCAAACCAGCTCTGCAAGAAATATTAAGGGAAACTCTGTAAAAGAAAAAGGAAGAACAAAGAAACAATCCAAAAAAGCAGGGACTGTATAGGTATTATGATGACACTAAATTCATATCTTTCAATAGTACTCTGAATGTGAATGGATTTAATGATCCCATCAAAAGACCCAGGGTTTCAGACTGGATAAAAAAGCAAGACCCATCTATTTGCTGTCTACAAGAGACTCATTTTAGACCTAAGGACACTACAGCCTGAAAATGAAAGGTTGGAGAACCATTTACCATTTAAATGGTCCTCAAAAGAAAGTTCTGGTAGCAATCCTCATATCAGATACATTGAAGTTTATCCCAAAGACTGTAGTAAGAGATGAAAAGGGACACTATATCATACTTAAAGGATCTATCCAACAAGTGGACCTAACAATCATGAATATTTATGCTCCTAACGTGGGAGCTCCAAGTATATCAATCAATTAATAACCAAAATAAAGACATTCTTCAGTAATAACATACTTCTAGAGGGAGACTTCAACATGGTGCTTTCTGCAGATGACAGATTTTCTAAGCACTACATCTCCAAAGAAACAAGAGCTTGAAATTGTACACTGGACCAAATGGATTTCACAGATATTTACAGAACTTTACATCCAAATGCAACTGAATCCACATTCTTCTCAAGTGCACATGGAACTTTCTCCAGAATAGACCACATACTGGGACACAAATCAGGTCTTAACTGATACCAAAAGATTAGGATTGTCCCCTGCATATTTTCAGATCATAATGCTTTGAAACTAGAACTCAATCATAAGAAGAAATTTGGAAGAAACTCAAACACGTGGTGGATAAAGAGCATACAGCTAAAAGATGAAAGGGTCAACCAGGACTTTAGAGGAGAATTAAAAAGATTCATGGAAATTAATGAGAATGAAGATACAACCGTTCAAAATCTTTGGGATACAGCAAAAGCAGTCCTGGGAAGGAAGTACATTGCAATACAAGCATCCCTCAAAAAATTGGAAAGAACTCAAATACACAAGCTAACCTTGCACCTAAAGGAACTGGAGAAAGAACAGCAAATAAAACCTACACCAGGCAGAAGAATAGAGATAATAAAGATTCGAGCATAACTCAATGAAATGGAGACCAGAAGAACTGTAGAACAGATCAAGAAAACCACGAGGTGGTTCATTGAAGGAATTAATAAGATAGATAAACCATTAGCCAGCCTTATTAAAAAGAAAAGAGAAGATACTCAAATTAATAAAGTCACAAATGAAAGAGGAGAGTTGACAATCAATACGAAGGAAATACAAACGATTTTTAAAACATATTATGAGCAGCTATATGCCAACAATTTAGGCAATCTAGAAGAAATGGATGCATTTCTGGAAAACCACAAACTACCAAAACTGGAAGAGGAAGAATTAGAAAACCTGTACAGGCCAATAACCAGGGAGGAAATTGGAGCAATCATCAATAACCTCCCAAAATACAAAAGTCCAGGGCCAGATGGCTTCCCAGGGGAATTCTAACAAACCTTTAAAGAAGAAACAATACCTATTCTACTAGAGGTTTTTTGAAAGATAGAAAGACATGGAATACTTCCAAACTCGTTCTATGAGGCCAGCATCACCTTAATTCCAAAACCAGACAAAGACCCCACGAAAAAGATTTATAGACCAATATCCCTGATGAACAGGGATTCAAAAATTCTCAAGATACTAGCCAATAGGATCCAACAATACATTAAGAAGATTTTTCACCATGACCAAGTGGGATTTATCCCCAGAATGCAAAACTGGTTCAACACTTGTAAACAAAGAAAGTAACAACTGAATTTTGTGTAATTGATTTGAGGGCTGAAGGACAAGGGGAAAAAACAGTTATTATATTTTGAGCCTTGGTCAATACTTACTCTATTTTGAGCTGAGTGATGTTATCACATAAAAGGAAAAAGGGCATCATCTATCTATTCAAGTATTTATTTAAATACTAGTACTTACAAGGCACTGTGATTACTTGTACATTAATGAATAAGCCATGACCCCTGTTCTCAAGGATTCTTTTTTCTTAAAAATATATTGAGTTTTTTGTTTCTACTTAAAGGAATACCAGTAGAGAGACATTATATCACTTAATTGCGAGAGTAGACAAAGAAGAAAGAAGGAAAAAAGTTCAAGGATAGTTTGCCTAATAATCAAAAGCTAATCTGTTCATACAAAGGCATTAGACACATAAGAATTGATTTGTTAGGATGATCATTTTTCCTTTAATTTGTATTTTTTTGCCCCCTACTACACCTTTTTCTGACCTCAACCTGTCTTTTCCTTCACAGATTTAAATGACCAAAACATACCTCATTTCTTTTTTTTTTATTTTTTATTTTTTTTTTAAAGATTTTATTTATTCATGATAGTCACAGAGAGAGAGAGAGAGAGAGAGGCAGAGACACAGGCAGAGGGAGAAGCAGGCTCCATGCACCGGGAGCCCGACGTGGGATTCGATCCCGGGTCTCCAGGATCGCGCCCTGGGCCAAAGGCAGGCGCCAAACCGCTGCGCCACCCAGGGATCCCCATACCTCATTTCTGAAAACGAGTATAACAAATTACAGTGTTATCCATCTATTTGAGGGTGAGTGAGAGAGGCAACTTCTAGTCCCATTTAAATATTAGTTGTTTTGGTGCCATTAAATAATAAAAATTACTGAGCAAATAAATTTGTAGTATTGTAATATTACATTCACTAAAAATAAACAATTGGGTTAGCTTTATTGGTATTTTAACCCAACCAGAACAAGCTAATCTACTTCAAGCCTTTCCAAATCTTTATATTGAAATTTAACTGTGAGGATGGTATTTTTACACTCCTTACAATTTGTGATGAGCTTCCAAGACACTTACACTTGTTTTTCAGATTTACAGCATTGGCTCAGAAACATTTTTTTCTTTTATCTTAAGTAACTTCAAAGCCATTTTGAAAACTAAGTTATAGTTTCTTTTTTTAAAGATTTTATTTGTTTATTCATGAGAGACAGAGAGAGAGAGAGAGTCAGAGACAGAGAGAGAGAGAGAGAGAAGTAGGCTCCATGCAGGGAGCCTGATGTGGGGGATGAGTAAATAGGTAATGGGGATTAAGGAATGCCCTTGTGATGATCACAGGGTGATGTATGGAAGTGTTAAATCACTATATTGTACACCTGAAACTAATATAACAGTCTATGTTAACTACCTGGAATGCAAATAAAAACTTAAAAAAAGAAGATAAAAGTAAAAAGATGATTGGGTGGCTCAGTCAGCTGGGCATCTGCCTTTGGCTCAGGTCATGATCCCTGGGGCCTGGGACCAAGCATCACATTGGGCCCTCTGCTGGGTGGGGACTCTGTTTCTCCATCTGCTCTTCCCCCTAATCATGCTGTCTCTTTCTCTCTCTCTCTTTCTTTCTCTCTCTCTCTAAAATAAATAAAATCTTTAAAAAATAAAAATAGATGAGTGGCAAAAAAATCAAATGTTATAGAGATTTGTCTTCTTTGTAGGCTCCCTGGTGTGATAGTATTTCATCCTTCTGTGAACCACTGGATCCCATGCAACTGGACAATCTTTGATCTTCCTACCTTCTTTGATGTGGCCTTTCCTCTATCTTTAGTTGTGTTTGTTCTGCCAGTATGAAGGTCATTTTCTGTGTTATTTACACCGATATAAATGCTACCAGTTGTATCAGTGAGACAAAGTGAGCTTAGAGTCCCCCTACTCTGCCATCTTCCTGGCTGCCAATGTATGCATTTTAAATTCTGATTGTAGAGTTAGACTTAGAGATTCTTTAAAGACTTTGTAAATTTTAGCTATGTATTCATGACCCTACCAATTTTTTTTGGTATATTGTAGGTGTTTGACAAGTGTTTGCAGAATTAACAAATTGAGTTCATTTGTGCAGAAACAAATTCCTCTCAGCCAATTTTGCAAGGAACAAAGAGAAAACAAATTAAAAGCTTCTGCATTTTTCAAAGATTTGTTTGTTTTGTTTTTAAATTTCACATATGAAATAAATCATATGATATTTATCTTTTTCTAACTTATTTTGCTTAGCATAATATACTCTAGCTCCATCTGAATCATTTCAAGTGGTAGATTTCATTCTTTTAATGGATGAGTAATACTCCATTATATAGCTATGTCATCTATATCTATATATCTATATCTATATCTATATCTATATCACCAAATCTATATGTATATCTATCTATATCACCTCTTCTTTATCCATTCATCAGTTGATGGACATTGGACTTCTCTCCATAGTTTGCCTATTATTGATAATGCTGCCATAAAAATTAGGATATATGTACCTCTTCAAATCTATATTTTTGTAGCCTTTGGGTAAATACCTAGTAGTGCAATTACTGGATCATAGGGTAGTTCTATATTTAACCTTTTGAGGAACCTCCAAATTGTTCCCCAGATTGGCTGTACCAGTTTACATTCCTACCAACTATGCAAGAGGGTTCCCTCTTCTCCAGCCCCTTGCCAATGTCTATTGTTTCTTGTGTTGTTAATTGTAGCCATTCTGACAAGTGGAAGATAGTATCTCATTGTGGTTTTGATTTGTATTTCCCTGATTTTGAATGATGTTGAGCATCTTTTCTATATGTCTTCTATGGAAAAATATCTATTCATGTGTTCTGCACATTTTTTAAAGGAATTATTCTTTTTCTGAGTGTTGATTTATAGAAGTTCTTGATTTTTTTTGGATACTAACCCTTTATCAGATATATCATTTCCATATATCTCCTTCCATTCAGCAGGCTGACTTTTAGTTTTGTTGACTGTTTCCTACACTGTGCAGAATTTTTTATCTTTTTATCTTGACAAAGTCCCAATAAATTATTTTTGCTTCCCCCCCCCTTGCCTCACTCAGGAAACATATCTAGAAAGTGTTGCTATGGCTGATGTCAAAGAAGTTACTGTGTTCTCCTCTAGGATTTTGATGGTTTCATTTAGGTCTTTCATTCATTTTGAATTTATTTTTGTCTATAGTGTAAGAAACCAGTCCAGTTTCATTCTTTTATATCTTCCTATCCAGTTTTTCTTACATCATTTATTGAAGAGACTGTCTTTTTCCCCACTGGATATCATTTGCTGCTTTGTTGAAGATTAATTGACCATATAGGTATGGGTCCATTTCTGGGTTTTCTATTCTGTTCCATTGATCTATGTGTCTATTTTTATGTCAGAGCCATACTATTTTGATCACTACAGCTTTGGAATTTAACTCTAAGTCTGGAATTTTGATGCCTCCAGTTTTGCTTTTCTTTTTCCAGATTGCTTTGGCTATTCAGATTCTTCTGTGGTTTCATACACATTTTAGGATTGTTCTAATTCTATGAAAAATTCTGTTAATCTTTGAAAGGAATTTCATTAAATGTGTAGATTGCCTTGAGTAGTATAGACATTTCAACAGTATTTGTTCTTCCATCCATGAAGATGGAATTTTTTTCTATTTCTTTGTGTCGTCTTCAATTTCTTTCCTTTTTAAAAAGGTTTTATTTATTTATTCATGAGACACACACACACACAGACACACACACACACACACATACACACACTACAGAGGCAGAGACACAGGCAGAGGGAACAGCAGGCTCCCTGCAAAGAGCCCAATGCAGGACTCAATCCCAGATCCCCAGATCATGCCCTGAGATGAGGGCAGATGCTCAATGGCTGAGCCACCCAGGCATCCCATCTTCGATTTCTTTCATAAGTATTTTATAGTTTTCAGAGTATAGGTTTTTTAACTCTTTGGTTACATTTCTTCCTACATATCTTATTGTTTTTTGGTTCAATTGTAAATGAGAATGTTTCCTAATTTATCTTTCTGATGCTTCATTATTGGTGTATAGAAATGCAATCTATTTGTATGTTGATTTTGTATCCTGTGACATTACTGAATTTGTTTATCAGTTCTAGCAGTCTTTTCGTAGTTTTTTTTTGTTTTCTGTATGTAGTATAATGTCATCTGTAAATAGTGAAAACTTTACTTCTTCCTTGCCATTTAGATGCCTTTTACTTCTTTTTGTTGTCTGATTACGTTTAATTAAATTTAATTACGTTTAAATTAAACTAAAATTACGTTTAATTAAAATAGTGAGAATGGGTATTCCTCTGTTGTTCCTGACTGTAGAAGAAAAGCTCTCAGTGTTTCCCCATTCAAGTTGACCTTAGCTGTGGGGTTTTCATATATGACCTTTATTACGTTGAGGTGTTTTACTTAAAACCCACTTTCCTGAAAGATTTTTTATTGTACTTCATCAAATGCTATTCTGCATCTATTGAAATTATCATGTGGTTCTTATGATTTATCTTATTAATGTGATATATCACACTGAATTATTTGCCAATATTGAACTGCTCTTGCAAGTTGGGAATAAATTTCACTTGATCATACTGAATGATTTTTTAATGTACTACTGGATTCAGTTTCCTAGTATTTTGTGAGAATTTTTGTATATATTCTCATCAGAGTTATTGGTCTGTGTAGTTCTCCTTTTGTGGTGCCTTTATCTGGTTTTGGTATCATGGTAAAGCTAGCCTCATAGAATGAATTTGGAAGCTTTCCTTCCATTTTGGGGGAATAATTTGAGAAGAATAGGTGTTAACTCTTCTTTAAATATTTTGTAGAATTCATCTGTGAAGCCACGTGGCCCTGGGTTTTTGTTGTTTGGGATTTCTTTTTATTACTGATTCAATTTCTTTGCAGGTTATTAGTCCATTCAAACTTTCTAATTCCTCCTATTTTGGTTTTGGTAATTTATATATTTCTAGGAATTTATCCATTTCCTCTAAGTTCTCCAGATGGTGTCATTACAGCTTTTCATAATATTCTTCTATAACTCTGTATTTTTGTGGTGTAGGTTCTTATTTCTCCTCCCACATATGTGAGTTGTTTTAGGTCCTTTCACCTTTTTATTTATTTATTTTATTTTTTGAGAAGCCTGGCTAGAAGATGATCAGTTTTACTGATTTTTTTTTTCAAAGAAACAGGTCCTGGGTTCACTGATCTATTCCACTTTTTGTTTTGTTTTTTAGTTTTTCTATTATCTATTTCTGCCCCACCCTTTATAATTTTCTTCCTTCTGCTGGCTTTATGCCTTATTTGTTGTTCTTTTTCTAGTTCTTCTAGGTGTAGGATTAAGTTGTTTATATTATATTTTTCTTCATTCTTAAAGGTTTTCTTTATTTATTCATAAAAGAAAAAGAGAGAGGCAGAGACATAGGCAGAGGGAAAAGCAGGCTCCATGCAGGAAGCCCAATGTGGGACTTGATCCCAGGACTCTGGGATGATGCCCTGAAACAAAGGCAGATGCTCAACCACTGAACCACCCAGGCATCCCAACTTACTTCATTTTTTAAAAACATTTTATTTATTTATTTATTTATTTATTTATTTATTTATTTATTTATGAGAGAGAATGGAGAAAAGAGCAGAAGGAGAAGGAGAGGGAAAGGGAAGGAATCTCAAGCAGATTCTATACTGAGTGTGGAACCTAATGTGAGGCTCAATCTCACAACCCTGAGATAATGACCTGAGCTGAAATTGAGTAGGGCATTTAACTGACTGAGCCACATGGGTGCCCCAGATTTTTTGTGCTTCCCGTATTGCTATATACTTCTCCCTTTGGACCTCTTTTGGTGCATCCCACAGGCTTTGGGCCACTGTTTTCATTTTAATTTGTTTCCATTAAATGTTTTATTTCTTCTTTTATTTGCTGGTTGACCCACTCATTGTTTAGTAGCATGGTTTTTGAGCTCCATGTATTTGTGGTCTTTCCAGATTTTTTTTTCAACTTCTACTTTCATAGTACTGTGGTGAGAAAAGGTGCATGTTGACTTCAATCTTCTTGTATTTGTTGAGGCTTGTTTTGTGGCCTAATGTGTGAACTATTCTGAAGAATGTCCCATGTGGACTTGAAAACTTGAAATGAATGTGTATTCTGTTATTTTAGGATGAAATGTTCTAAATATATCTATTACATCCATATGTTCCAATGTGTCATTCAAAGCTATTTGTCCTGGTTAATTTTCTGTTTAGATGATATGTTCATTTATGTGAGTGGGTGTTAAAGCCCCTACTATTATTGTATTAGTATACATCAGTTACTTTAGGTTTGTTATTTATTTTCTTATATATTTGGGTGATCCCATGTTGGGTGCAAAAATATTTATAATTTTTACATCTTCTTATTGGAGTGTTCCCTTTATTATTTTTTTTAAATGTTTTATTTATGTATTCATGAGAGACACACAGACAGAGACATAGGCAGAGGGAGAAGCAGGCTCCCCACAGGAAATCTGATGCAGGACTCAATCCCAGGACCCCGGAACATGACCTGAGCCAAAGTTAGATGCTCAACCACTGAGCCACCCAGATGCCCCTGTCTCATTTATTATTATATAGTTTCCTTATTTCTCTCTTCTTAGTCTTTGTCTTAAATATCATTTCTCCAATAGAAGTATTTCTACTCTGGCTTTCTTTTAACATCTATTCACGTGGAAAATATTTCTCCACCTCAGTTTCAATATTCAGGTGTCTTTATGTCTAAAATGAGTCTCTTATAGATAGCATATCCATGGGTCTTGTTCTTTTTATACATTCGGACACCCTATGTGTCTTTTTAAAATACTTATTTGTTTATGTCAGAGAGAGAGAGAGAAAGCACAAGTGGTAGTGGCAGAAGGAAAGGGAGAGAGAATCTTAAGCAGACTCCACGCTGAGTGCAGAGTCAATATCAGAACCCCGAGATCATGAACTGAGTCAAAATCAAGAGTTAGACACTTAACTGACTGAACTGCTCAGGTGTCTCTCTAAAATGGGTGTATTACACATAGCATATACATAGATTTTATTATTTTAACCCATTTTGATACCCTATGTGTGTCTTGATTGGAACTTTTTGTCCATTTACATTAAAAGTTATTATTGAAAGATATATTTTTATTGCCATTTTATTACTCATTTTGTGGTTGTTGTTTCTGGAAGTTTTTTCTGATCTTGTCTCTCTTTCATGTTTTGTTGACTTTCTTTATTGACATATTTGCATTTATTTCTTTTTATTCTATGCATGTTTATTAGTGGTTTCTGATATATGGTTACCATTAGGGTTGTATATAACCTCTTCTGCATAGAGTAGTCTGTACTAAGTTGATGGTTGTTTAATTTTAAACTCATTATTTTCTCCTCCCCACAGTTTATGTATATATTATTATATTTTATATCTGTTTTGCGTTTATGTGTGTGAGTTCTTTAATTGACTTTTTACAGAAATATTCATTTTTACTGATTTTGTGTTTCTTGCCTTTAAATTGTAATTGTTGGTCTCTCCTTTACACTTAAGTAGTTCCCTTTAATATTTGTTGCAGGGCTGAATTCGTGGTCATGACTCCTTTGGTTTTTGCTTGCCTAGGGAACTCTATCTCTCCTTCTGAGTGAGAACCTTGCTTGATAGCATATCTGTGGTTACAATTTTCTCCCAATCAGCACTTTGAATATATCATGCCCCTCCCTTCTGTCTTGCCAAGTTTCTATTGAAAAATTTCCTGCTATTCCTATGGCTTATCCCTTGTAAGTTAAGGATATCTTTTGTTTTGCTACCCTTAAAATATTTTCTTTATCAGTGTCTGTTGCAAATTTAATTTTAATATGTCTTGGTGTGGGCCTGCTGTTTTTGTTTTTGTTAGGAGTTATCTGCCTTCCAGATCTCCATGCCTGTTTTCCACTTCACAGTATGTATATTTTAAGTTATTATTTCTTTTTTTAAAAATTTTATTTATTTATTCATGAGAGACACAGAAAGAGAGGCAGAGACATAGGCAGAGGGAGAAGCAGGCTCCCTGCAGGGAGTCTGATGTGAGACTCGATCACAGGATCCCAGGATCATGACTTGAGCAAAAGGCAGATGCTCAACCACTGAGCCACCCAGATGTCCCTCAACTATTATTTCGTCAAATAAAATTTCTGCTCCCTTCTCTCTCTCTTCTTTTTCTGAGTCCTCTATAATAGGAATCTTAGTACTTTTGATGGAGTCATTGAGTCCTAAGTGTCTTCTCATGTTGCATAATTCTGTCTTTCTTTAGTTCAGCTTCATTATTTTCCATTACTTTTCTTCTTGGTCAATAATTTGTTCCACTGCTTCTTACAGCTTGCTGTTCATTGAATCAAGCCTATTTCTGATATAATTTATTGCATCCTTCATCTCTGATTCATTCTTTTTTTAACTCTTTTATATCTGTGGTAAGGGTCTCAATGATGTCTTACATTCTTTCCTAAAGTTCAGTGAGTATCCTATAATCATTGCTTTCAATTCTCCTTCAGGCATGTTTCTTATATCTGTTTTGCTTAGATCTTTAGCTATAATGATATCTTGTTCTTTCATCTGAGTAAATTCTTCTGTCTTTTCATTTTGTCTAAGTCTCTACTTACTTCTCTGTGTTAGAAAAGCCAGTTATGTCTCCTGCTTCTCAATATAACGGTCTTATGAAGAAGATGTCATGTACTGCTCAGGGCTTGGCACTTCAGGGAGTGTCTCCAGAATGAGTATTGCATGATGTCTGCTGCTGTGTTCTTGCTTCTCTGTCCTCAGATCAGTTATCAACAGAAGCTTTTTTTTTCCCTACTGTGGGTTGTGTTTTGTCCTTGGCATGAATGTGACAAGTTTTAATTAGGTGTGCTTTGGTCTGTCTGCTTGTGAAATGAGATCTGATACCACCTCCAACAGAAAAACTCTCTAGTAGAGAGACATGATGTGGGCAGGGGTTCGTGCTTCTCTTCTATAAGAAGGGTCCTTCACAGTGGAACTGAGATAAGTGTGATTGGCAAAGGAAGTTCCACTGGAGCACAGGGGCATGAGGCTTAGTGTAAACAAAGTAGGTAGTCAGTGCGCCATTATGATGCTTTCCACAGATGATTCTGTGTTTATGCTGAGTGACGGGGAGGGAAATGGTGTCAGTCAGCTCCTTTAATCTTGGAGCAGTCTCTCTACAACTGTTGCCTCTTTGAGACATGATGTGAGAAGAGCAAATTATCTCCCTACTTTGTGCCCAAGGCGCTCTTTAGATCCCTTTTTTTCCATGTTGTTTGTCTGTCTTTTCAAAAGCAGCACAGTACCCCCAGGCTCTATCCCAGACAATCCCACTGACCTTTAAAATTCCAGGCTTTCAGCTCTGCTGGGTTGCAAATTCATGAAATTCAAGGGCCCCTGGGTGGCTCAGTGGTTGAGAATCTGCCTTTGGCTCAGGTCCTGATCCCAGGGTACTGGGATTGAGTCCCACATCAGGCTCCCTGTGGGGAGCCTGCTTCTCCATCTCCCTATATCTCTGCCTCTCTCTGTGTGTCTTTCATGAATAAATAAAATATTTTTAAAAAATATTTTTAAATATTTTCTTAAAAAATTAACAAATTCATGAAATTCATTCCTTCTCATTTTCTAAGCCAATGGTTATGAGGAAACTTTCTCTGTGTGCATTCTCCAATGTGCTTTTCTCTCTTTCCCTTCTCCATAACCATATCTCCCCCACCTCCATAGTGGCCGGGATCCTTTTCTCTCCTAAACCAATTCTCTGCACTTCCTACCTTTTTTTTTTTGAAGTTTGATTTGTCAACATATTGTATAACACCCAATGCTCATCCCAACAAGTGCCCTCCTCAGGGCCCCTCACCTAGTTACCCCAACCTCCTGCCCACCTCCCTTTCTGCAACCCTTTGTTTGATTCCCAGAGTTAGGAGTGTCTCATGGTTTGTCTCCCTCTCTAATTTTTTTCCCACTCAGTTCCCCATCTCTCCCTTATAATTCCTTTCACTATTTCTTATATTCCCCATATGAGTGAAACCATATGATGATTGTCCTTCTCCAATTGACTTACTTCACTTGGCATAATATAAAGACCCCACCAGAAAGGAGAATTATAGACCAATATCCCTGATGAACATGGGTGCAAAAATTCTTAACAAGATACTAGCCAAAAGGATCCAATAGTACATTAAGAAGATTATTCACCATGACCAAGTGGGATTTATCCCTGGGATGCAAGGATGGTTCAACACTCGTAAAACAATCAACATGATAGATCACATCAATGAGAGAAAAATCAAGAACCATATGATCCTCTCAATAGATGCAGAGAAAGCATTTGACAAAATATAGCATCCATTCCTGGTAAAAGCTGTTCAGAGTGTATAGATAGAGGGAACATTCCTCAATATCTTAAAAGCCATTTATGAAAAGACACAATGGGGATCCCTGGGTGGCGCAGTGGTTTGGCGCCTGCCTTTGGCCCAGGGCGCGATCCTGGAGACCTGGGATCGAGTCCCACATCGGGCTCCCGGTGCATGGAGCCTGCTTCTCCCTCTGCCTGTGTCTCTGCCTCTCTCTCTCTCTCTCTCTCTCTCTCTCTCTCTGTGGCTATCATAAATAAATAAAAAATTAAAAAAAAAAGACACAATGAATATCATTCTCAATGGGGAAAAACTGAGAGCCTTTCCCCTAAGATCAGGAACACAACAGAGATGTCCACTCTCACCACTGCTATTCAACAGAGTACTAGAAGTCCTAGCCTCAGCAATCAGACAACAAAAAGAAATAAAAGGCATTCAAATTAACAAAGAAGTCAAAGTCTCCCTCTTCGCAGATGGCATGATAATGTGTATAGAAAACCCAAAAGACTCCACTCCAAGATTGCTAGAACTCATACAGCAATTTAGGAATGTGGCAGGATACAAAATTAATGCCCAGAAATCAGTGTCATTTGTATACACTAACAATGAGACTAAAGAAAGAGAAATTAAGGAACCAATCCCATTTAAAATTGCACCCAAAAGCATAAGATACCTAGAAATAAACCTAACCCAAGAAGTAAAGGATCTATACCCTAAAAACTACAAAACACTCTGCAAGAAATTGAGGAAGACTCAAAGAGATGGAAAAACATTCCATGCTCATGGATTGAAAGAATAAATAGTATGAAAATATCTATGTTACACAGGGCAATTTACAGGTTCAATGCAATCCCTATCAAAATACTGTGGACTTCTTACCTTCTTTGATGTGACCTCTTCTCTCCTTTTATTCATGGATTTTTTTTTCTGTCAGTCTTCAGATTGATTTTGGGGGCATTTAAGATGATTTGATAGTTATCTAGTTGTATTCATGGGATTAAGTGAACCTAAGGTCCTCGTACTCCACCATCATCTTCCTGTCTTCTATTTTGCATATTTTTAGGAAACTCCATACACAGTGGGTACATAAGTTTGCATTCCAACCAATCTTCCACAAAGGTTCCTTTTCCCCCATATTCTTGCCAATGATTGTTTATTGTGTTGTTTATTTTACCCATTCACACAGGTGTGAGGTGATATCCCATGGTTTTCATTTGCATTCACCTGATGATTAGTGATGTTGAGGATTTTTTTAATGTGTCCATTGGCCATCTGTATAATTTCTTTGGAGAAAATATTTGCTTTTATATAAATCAATGCTCTAATGTTGGGTGCTTAATTATTTATAATTCTTAGATTTCATTAGTATGTTGACCACTTTATCATTATATAATGACCTACTTTGACTCTTTCTAACATTCTTATGTTAAAGATTATTTTGTCTGATAAAAGTATGGTTACCCATGCTTTTTGCCCAAAATATCTTGTTTCCAGTTTTTCACTATGTGTATCTCTAATGCTAAAATAAGTCTCTTTTAGGCAGTATATTTGATCATATTTCAGACGTTCTACTTCTTAGAATTCGAGAATCTGTTTATATTTTACGTCATTATTGATAGTAAGGACTTACTATTGCAATTTTGATATTTGTTTTCTGGGTGTTTTATAGATTTGTTTTTCTTTGCCTCTTATTCTGCTCTGTGTGTGTGTGTGTGTGTGTGTGTGTGTGTGTGTGTGTGTTCATGTCTTTTGGGTTCAGTATACTTTGACTCATTCATTGTGTTATTTTATGTAACTTTTATAGGATTTTCGTTTGTGGTTATGATGAGGCTTATATAAATTATATTAAACTTATAATACCCTATTTAGAACTCACCAACATCTTAAATTCAATAGAATTAGTAAATTTTAGGGCAGCCTGGGTGGCTCAGCAGTTTAGTGTCGCTTTCAGCCCAGGGCCTGATCCTGGAGACCTGGGATCGTGTCCCACATCAGGCTCCATGCATGGAGCCTGCTTCTCCCTCTGCCTGCATCTCTGCCTCTTTCTCTCTCTGTATCTCTCATGAATGAATGAATGAATGAATGAATAAATAAATAAATAAATAAATAAATAAACACAATTTTAAAAATAATTCGTAAATTTTATATTTTACTTCTCTTCCCCCTCACATTTTGGGCTATTGCTGTTATAATTTACAAGGGTTTTTTGTGTGTGTAATGAACAGCAGATTGCTGTAATTATGGTTATTTTAATTGTTTGCTTTAGTTTTTAACTCTTAAACTAGAGTTGTAACTAAATTATGCACCACTCTTAACCATATTGAAGAATCTATCTGGGACTAGATATTCACTATTACCAGTGAGATTTACAGTGAAGTTTTATATTTTTATGTTAATTAGTGTTATTTTATTTCCACTCAAAATACCATATCATGTTTTGTAGAACAGGTGTGTTGGTAATGAATACCCTCAGGTTTTGCTTCTTAGGGAAAGTCTTTATCCGTCTTTTGTCTAAAAGACTACTTTGCCAGGCATGGAAATCTTGTTTGACAATTATTTTCTTTCAATATTTTGATTATTTCACACTATTCTCTACTATCCTAAAATGTTTCCTGTGAAATATGTTAATAGGCTCATAGGGATTCTTTAGTATGTAACTTATCTCTTTCCTTTTTCTGTTTTTAAAATTATTTCTTTGTCTTTAACTTTGACAATATAATTATAATGTGTCTAGCTGTAGCTCTACTTAGTTTAAACTAATATGGTTATACTTAGGGCTTCATGGATATGAATGTCCATTTTTCCTCATGTTTGTTCATTTTTTAGCCGTTATCACTTTAAAAAATACTTTCTTCCTTTTTCTCATTCTCTTTTCTTTCTAAAATCCTCAAAATGTGATTGTTGTTTCTTTCCATTGTGTTCCACAATTCCCCTAGGCTTTCTTTACTCCTTTTTGTCTTCTCCTACTAGGTGAATTTCAATGCCTTATCCTTTCTTCTGCATGATCAAATCGGCTTTATAAAACACTTGAATTCTTCTGTTGTTATATTTTTCAGCCCTAGGATTTCTGAATTTTTGTGCTTCTTTCCCCCTCCTGGATGATTGCTATCTCCTTGTTGAACTTATTTTTTAATTTATACATTGGTTTCCTAAATTCATTTGGTTTTCTTTCTGCATTTTATTGTATTTCAATAACCTTTCCTTTTTTCATTTTTTACTTAAATTCAATTAGCCAACATAATAGTACATCATTAGTTTCAGACATAGTTTTCAATAATTCATCACTTGCATATAATAACTAACCAGTGCTCCTTCCATCTGTGCCATGCTTAATGCTCATCACCAGTTACCCCATCCACCTACCCACCTGCCCTTCAGCAACCCTCACTTTCTTTTTTCAGAGTTAGGAGACACTCATAGTTTGTCTTCTTCTCTGATTTTTCCCCATTCAGTTTTTCCTCCCTTCCTTTATGTTCCTCTGCACTATTACTTATATTCTGCATATGAGTGAAATGATATAATTGTATTACTATGATTGACTTATTCCACTTTAGCATAATACTCTCCAATTCCATCCATGTCCAAGTAAATGTAAATGTAAATCCTTTCTGATGGCTGAGTAATATTCCATTATCACATATTCTTTATCCATTCTTCTGTCAAAGGACATTGTGGCTCCTTCCACAGTTTGGCTATTGTGGACATAGCTGCTCTGAACATTGAGGTGCAGGTGTCCCTTTGTTTCACCACATCTGTATTTTTGGGGTAAATACCCAGTAGTGCAATTCCTGGGTATTAAGGTAGCTCTCTATTTTTAACTTCTTGAGGAACTTCCATACTGTTTTCCAGGGACTGTAACAGCTTGCATTCCGACCAACAATGTAAGAGAGTTTTCCTTTCTCCACATCATCTTCAACGACATTTATTATTTCCTGTCTTGCAAATTTTAGCCCTTCTGACTGGTGTGAGGTGGTATCTCATTGTGGTTTTGATTTGTATTTCCCTGATGACAAGTGATGTGGAGCATTTTTTTCTCCATTCGTCTGTTAGCCATATGTATGTTTTTGGAGAAATGTCTGTCCATGTCTTCTGCCCATTTCTTGATTGGATTGTTTGGTTTTGGGGTGTTGAGTTTGATAAGTTTTTTATAGATCTTGGATATTAGCCCTTTGTCTGATATGTTATTTGCAAATATCTTCTCTCATTCTGTAGGTTTCCTTTTAGTTTTGTTGAATGTTTCCTTTGCTATGCAGAAGCTTTTTATCTTGATGAAGCCTCAATAGTTCATTTTTGCTATTGTTTCCAATGTCTTTGGAGACAAGTCTATCAAGATGTTGCTGCAGCCAAGGGCAAAGATGTTGCTACCTCTGTTCTCCTCTAGGATTTTGATGAATTTCTGTCTCACATTCATCTACTTTGAGTTTATCTTTGTGTATGGTGTCAGAGAATCATCTAGTTTCATTCTTCTGCATGTGGCTGTCCAATTTTTCCAACACTATTTGTTGATGAGACTATTATTTTTCCATTGGATATTATTTCCTGCTTTGTCAAAGATTAGTTGAACATAGAGTTAAGGGTCCATTTCTGTGTTCTCTATTCTGTTCTATTGATCTATGTGTCTGTTTTTGTGCCAATAACATGCTGTCTTGATGATCACAGATTTGTAATATAGCTTGAAGTCAGGCATTGTGATACACCCAGATTTAGGTTTCTTCAACATTCCTCTGGCCGTTCGAGGTCTTTTCTGGTTCCATACAAATTTTAGGATGACTTTTTCCAGCTCTGTGAAAAATACCTATGGTATTTTGATAGGGATTGCTTTGAATGTGTGTAGATTTTTCTGGGTAGCATAGACATTTTCACAATATTTATTCTTCCAATCCATGAGCATGGAAAGTTTTTCCATTTCTTTGTGTTTTCCAAAATTTCTTTCATAAATATCCTGTGGGTTTTAGAGTACAGATAATTTACCTCTTTAGTTAGATTTATTCCTGGGTAGCTTGTGGTATTGGAGCATTTGTAAATGGGGTTGATTCCTGAATTTCTTTTTCTTCAGTCTTAGTGTATAGAAATGCAACTGATTTCTGGGCATTGATTTTGTATCCTACCACATTGCTGAATTGCTGTATGAGTTCTAGCAATTTTGGGGTGGAGTATTTTGGGTTTCCCACATGCAGTATCATGTTATCTGCAAAGAGAGACAGTTTGAGTACTTTTTTGCCAATTTGAATGCTTTTTATTTCATTCTCTTGTCTTATTGCTGAGGCTAGGACTTCTAGTAATATGTTTATCCACATAATTGTGAGAGTGGGCATCCCTGCTGTGTTCCTGACCTTAGGGGAAAGCTCTCAGTTTTTCCTCTGTTGAGAATGGTATTACTGTGGGTTTTTCATAGATAGCTTTTATAATTTTGAGGTATGTTCCCTCTATCCTTATCCTTTGAAGAGCTTTAATCAAGAAAGAATGCTGTATTTTGTCAACTGTTTTCCCTGGATCAGTTGAGAGGATCATATGGCTCTTAGCTTTTCTTTTATTAATATTATCTATCACGTTGATTGTTTTATGAGTGATGAACCACACTTTCATCCTAGAAATAAATCCCACTTGATTGTGGTGAAAAATCCTTTTAATGTACCATTGGATCCTATTGACTAGTATATTGGTGAGTATTTTGACATTCATATTCATCAGGGATACTGGTTTGCATTTCTCCTTTTTGATTGTTTCTTTGTTTTTGGGGTCAAGGTAATGCTGGCCTCATAGAATGAGTTTGGAAGTTTTCTTTCTGTTTATATTTTTTGAAAGAGCTTCAGTGGAATAAGTATTATTTTTCTTTAAATATTTGGTAGAGGGATCCCTGGGTGGCGCAGCGGTTTGGCGCCTGCCTTTGGCCCAGGGCGCGATCCTGGAGACCCGGGATCGAATCCCACATCAGGCTCCCGGTGCATGGAGCCTGCGTCTCCCTCTGCCTGTGTCTCTGCCTATCTCCCTCTCTGTGTGACTATCATAAATTAAAAAATAAATAAATAAAATCTTTAAAAAAATATATTTGGTAGAATTCCCCTGGAGCCATTTGACCTTCGGCTCCTGTTTTTTGTGGGGTATTTTTTTTTAAGATTTATTTATTTATTCATGAGAGACATAGATTGAGAGAGAGACTGAGACATGGGGATAGGGAGAATCAGTCTCCTTGCAGGCAGCCCAATGCAGGACTTGTTCCCAGATTCTGGGATCACGACTTGAGCTGAATGTGCTGAGCCACCCAGGGGTCCCCCTTTTTTAATTTCTATTTAATTGCCTTGCAGACTCAAAAAATATGGATTTGTTAAGGTTTTATATTCCTTCCTGCTTCAGTTTTCATAACTGATAAGTTTCCAGGAATCCATCCATTTCTTCCAGACGGTCTAATTTGTTAGCATATACTACATAATATATTCTTAAAATTGTATTTCCTTGGTGTTGGTAGTGACCTGTCTACTCTCATTCATGATTTTATTAATATGGGTCCTGTCTCTTTCCATTTTTTATAATAAATTTGTTTTTTATTGGTGTTCCATTTGCCAACATACAGAATTACACACAGTGCTCATCCCATCAAGTGCCCCGCTCAGTGTTCGTAACCCAGTCACCCCCATCACCGGCCCTCATCCACTTCTACCACCCTTAGTTCGTTTCCCAGAGTTAGGAGTCTTTATGTTCTATCCCCCTTTCTGATATTTCCCACACAGTTCTTCTCCCTACCCTTATATTCCCTTTCACTATTATTCATATTCCCCAAATGAATGAGACCATATAATGTTTGCCTTTCTCTGATTGACTTACCTCACTCAGCATAATACCCTCCAGTTCCATCCACATTGAAGCAAATGGTGTGTATTTGTCATTTCTAATGGCTGAGTAATATTCCATTGTATACATAAACCACATCTTCTTTATCCATTCATCTTTCGATGGACACCGAGGCTCCTTCCACAGTTTGGCTATTGTGTACATTGCTGCTAGAAACACTGGGGAGCAGGTGTCCCGGCGTTTCATTGCATCTGAATCTTTGGGGTAAATCCCCAACAATGCAATTGCTGTGTCGTAGGGCAGGTCTATTATTAACACTTTGAGGAACCTCCACACAGTTTTCCACAGTGGCTGCACCAGTTCACATTCCCACCAACAGTGTAAGAGGGTTCCCTTTTCTCCACATCCTTTCCAACATTTGTGGTTTCCTGCCTTGTTACTTTTCCCCATTCTCAATGGTGTGAGGTGGTATCTCATTGTGGTTTTGATTTGTATTTCCCTGATGGCACGTGATGCAGAGCATTTTCTCATGTGCATGTTGGCCATATCTATGTCTTCCTCTGTGAGATTTCTGTTCATGTCTTTTGCCCATTTCATGATGGGATTGTTTGTTTCTTTGGTGTTGAGTTTAATAAGTTTTTTTTAAAGCATTTCTTTTCTTTTTCTTTAATTTTTATTTATTTATGATAGGCACACAGTGAGAGAGAGAGAAGCAGAGACACAGGCAGAGGGAGAAGCAGGCTCCATACACCGGGAGCCTGATGCGGGATTCGATTCCGGGTCTCCAGGATTACTCCCTGGGCCAAAGGCAGGCGCTAAGCCGCTGCGCCACCCAGGGATCCCGAGTTTAATAAGTTCTTTATAGATCTTGGAAACTAGCCCTTTATCTGATACACCATTTGCCAATATCTTCTCCCATTCTGTAGGTTGTCTTTCCTTTGGTGTGCAAAAGCTTCTTATCTTGATGAAGTCCCAATAGTTCATTTTTGCTTTTGTTTCTTTTGCCTTCGTGGATGTATCTTGCAAGAAGTTACTGTGGCCAAGTTCAAAAAGGATGTTGCCTCTGTTCTCCTCTAGGATTTTGATGGAATCTTGTCTCACATTTAGATCTTTCATCCATTTTGAGTTGATCTTTGTGTATGGTGAAAGAGAGTGGTCCAGTTTCATTCTTCTGCATGTGGATGTCCAATTTTCCCAGCACCATTTATTGAAGATACTGTCTTTCTTCCAATGGATAGTCTTTCCTCCATTATCGAATATTAGTTGACCATAAAGTTAAGGGTCCACTTCTGGGTTCTCTATTCTGTTCCATTGATCTATGTGTCTGTTTTTGTGCCAGGACCACACTGTCTTGATGACCACAGCTTTGTAGTACAACCTGAAATCTGGCATTGTGATGCCCCCAGCTATAGTTTTCTTTTTTAAAATTCCCCTGGCTATTCGGGGTCTTTTCTGATTCCACACAAATCTTAAAATAATTTGTTCTAACTCTCTGAAGATAGTCCATGCTATTTTGATAGGGATTGCATTAAACGTGTAAATTGCCCTGGGTAACATTGACATTTTCACAATACCAATTCATGAGCATGGAATATTTTTCCACCTCTTTGTGTCTTCCTCAATTTCTTTCAGAAGTGTTCTACAGTTTTTAGGGTATAGATCCTTTACCTCTTTGGATAGGTTTATTCCTAGGTATCTTATGCTTTTGGGTGCAATTGTAAATGGGATTGACTCCCTAATTTCTCTATCTTCAGTCTCATTGTTAGTGTATAGAAATGCCACTGATTTCTGGGCATTAATTTTGTATCCTGCCACACTACCAAATTGCTGTATGAGTTCTAGCAATCTTGGGGTGGAGGCTTTTGGGTTTTCTATGTAGAGTGTCATGTCATCAGTGAAGAGGGAGAGTTTGCCTTCTTCTTTGCCAATTTGAATGCTTTAATGTCTTTTTTTTGCCTGATTGCTGAGGCTAGGACTTCCAATACTATGCTGAATAGCAGTGGTGAGGGTGGACATCCCTGTCTTGTTCCTGATCTTAGGGGAAAGGCTCCCAGTGCTTCCCCACTGAGAATGATATTTGCTGTGGGCTTTTCGTAGATGGCTTTTAAGATGTTGAGGAATGTTCCCTCTATCCCTACACTCTGAAGATTTTTGTTCAGGAATGGATGCTGTATTTTGTGAAATACTTTCTCTGCATCTAATGAGAGGATCATATGGTTCTTGGTTTTTCTCTTACAGATATGAAGAATCACATTGATTGTTTTACGAGTGTTGAACCAGCCTTGTGTCCCGGGGATAAATCCTACTTGGTCAGGGTGAATAATTTTCTTAATGTGCTGTTGGATCCTATTGGCCAGTATCTTGTTGAGAATTTTTGCATCCATGTTCATCAGGGATATTGCTCTGTAATTCTCCTTTTTTGGTGCGGTCTTTGTCTGGTTTTGGAATTAAGGTGATGCTGGCCTCATAGAACGAATTTGGAAGTACTCCATCTCTTTCTATCTTTCCAACCAGGTTTAGTAGAATACGTATGGTTTCTTCTTTAAAAGTTTGACAGAATTCCCCTGGGAAGCCATCTGGCCCTAGACTTTTGTGTCTTGGGAGGTTTTTGATGACTGCTTCAATTTCCTCCCTGGTTATTGGCCTGTTCAGGTTTTCTAGTTCTTCCTGTTCCAGTTTTGATAGTTTGTGGCTTTCCAGAAATGTGTCCATTTCTTCTAGATTGCCTAATTTATTGACGTATAGCTGTTCATAATAGGTATTTAAAATCGTTTGTATTTCCTTGGTGTTGGTAGTGATCTCTCCTTTCTCATTCATGATTTTATTAATTTCAGTCTTCTCTCTCTTCTTTTTAATAAGGCTGGCTAATGGTTTATCTGTGTTATTAATTCTTTCAAAGATGTATCTCCTGGTTTTGTTGATCTGTTCCACAGATCTTCTGGTCTCGATTTCGTTGAGTTCTGCTCTAATCTTTATTAACTCTCTTCTTCTGCCGGGTGTAGGATCTATTTGCTGTTTTTTCTCTAGCTCCTTTATGTGTAAGGTTAGCTCTTGTATTTGAGTTCTTTCCAGTTTTTGAATGGATGCTTGTATTGCAATGTATTTCCCCCTTAGGATGGCTTTTGCTGCATCCCAATGATTTTGAACGGTTGTATCTTCATTCTCATTAGTTTCCATGAATCTTTTTAATTCTTCCTTAATTTCCTGGTTGACCCTTTCATCTTTTAGCAGGATTTTCCTTAACCTCCACTTGTTTTAAGTCCTTACAAGCTTCTTCTTGTGATTTAGCTCTAATTTCAAGGCATTATGGTCTCAGAATACGCAGGGGACGATCCCATTCTTTTGGTATCGGTTCAGACCCTATTTTTGACCCAGTATGTGGTCTATTCTGGAGAAAGTACCTTTTGCATTGAGAAGAATGTGTATTCAATTGCGTTTGGATGTAAAGTTCTGTAGATATCTGTGAAATCCATCTGTTCCAGTGTAACATTTAGAACTCTCGTTTCTTTGGAGATGTTGTGTTTAGAAGAACTATCGAGGGTAGAAAGCGCCAGATTGTAGTCACCAAATATAAGTGTATTATTATCTAAGTATATCTTAACTTTGGTTATTAATTGATTGATATATTTGGCAGCTCCCACATTTGGGGCATATATATATTGAGGATTGTTATGTCCTCTTGTTGGATAGATCCTTTAGGTATGAGATAGTGTCCCTCTTCAGCTCTCACTACAGTCTTCTGGGTAAATTTTAGTTTATCTGATATGAGGGTGGCTACCCCTGCTTTCTTTTGAGGACCATTTGAATGGTAAATGGTTCTCCAACCTTTTATTTTCAGGCTATAGGTGTCCTTCTGTCTAAAATGAGTCTCTTGTACAGAGCAAATAGATGGGTCCTGCTTTTTTATCCAGTCTGACACCTTTCGCCTTTTGATGGGGTCATTAAGCTTGTTCACGTTCAGAGTTACTATTGAAAGATATGAGTTTAGTGTCATCATGATATCTATTCAGTCCTTGTTTTTGTGGATTGTTCCACTGGACGTCTTCTTAAAGGGGAATTTGAAGAGTGCCCCTTAAAATTTCTTGCAGAGCTGGTTTGGAGGTCACATATTCTTTGAGTTCCTGCCTCTCTTGGAAGCTCTTTATCTCTACTTCCATTCTGAATGAGAGCCTTGCTGGATAAAGTATTCTTGGTTGCATGTTTTTCTCATTTAGGACCCTGAATATATCCTGCCAGCCCTTTCTGTCCTACCAGGTCTCTGTGGAGAGGTCTGCTGTTACCCTAATACTCCTCCCCATAAAAGTCAGGGATTTCTTGTCTCTTGCTGCTTTAAGGATCTTCTCTTTATCTTTGGAATTTGCAAGCTTAACTATTAAGTGTCTAGGTGTTGAACGGTTTTTATTGATTTTAGGTGGGGGAGTTCTCTCTATTTCCTGGATCTGAATGCCTGTTTCCCTTCCCAGATTAGGAAAGTTTTCAGCTAGGATTTGTTCAAATACATATTCTGGCCCTCTGTCCCTTTCGGCGCCCTCGGGAACCCCAATAAACGTAGGTTTTTCTTCCTCAGGCTGTCATTTAATTCCCTTAATCTATCCTCATGGTCTTTTAATTGTTTGTCTCTTTTTTCCTCAGTTTCCCTCTTTGCCATCAACTTGTGTTTTATGTCACTCACTCGTTCTTCCACCTCGTTAACCCTCGTCATTAGGACTTCTAGTTTGGATTGCATCTCATTCAATTGATTTTTAATTTCTGCCTGATTAGATCTAAATTCTGCATTTTTGAAATCTCTTGAGTCCTTTATGCTTTTTTTCTTGAGCCACCAGTAGCTTTATAATAGTGCTTCTGATTTGGGTTTCTGACATTGAATTTTAATCCAGATTTTGTAACTCTGTAGGAGAGATGAGTGTTTCTGATTGTTTCTTTTGAGGTGACTTTTGCCTTCTAGTCATTTTGGTCAGTGCAGAGTGGCCAAAAACAAGTTGTTTTGTGAAAAGGAGTAAAAGAGAGGAGAGAAAGAAGGAAAGAAAAGAGAAAAAGATAAAAAAGGATGAAAAAAAGAAAAAAGAGAAGAAAAAGAGAAAAAGAAGAAAAGGAAAAAAAAGATGGGGGAAGCAATCAGAAATCAAAAAGAAAAAAAAACACACGGGGGAGTATCTTCTGATTCTGTATACTTTAAGTCCCTTGACTTCCCCTGAACTTGTCCATCTCGCTGGTCTTCTGGGGGAGGGGCCTGTTGTGCCGATTTTCTGGTGTTAGCACTTGGGGGAGTTGCTCAGCCCCCTGTCTAGTGCAGGCTCAGTGGGGGTTGTTTACCCCGTGAGGCCCCAGGAGGAACAACCACAGTGGCAGCGGCCAGCTCTGGAGCCCTGTATTCAGCTCCCACAGTAACTACAGAGCTCTCAGTCTGCAGGGCCTGGAGGCTCGCGGGCGGGGTCCCTGATCTGCTCAGCTCGGGGCAGGAGCATCCTTGCTGTCCTGGGCCCTCCTGGCCTCTGCCTGTCCTGGGGGGAGGCCGGATCCTGGGCTCTGTCCCCGGCTCCCTGTGCTCCGGAACCTGCGCTGTTGGATTTGCGCTCCCGGCCGGCCGCGCAGCTCCCTCTCCATGGAGCGAGCCCCTTTGAGCTGCTCCTGGGTCAATTCGCAGGCCTTGCTGCAGTTCTTTAGGGTGCTCGGCGCACTCTCCCCAGGGCGCAGGTGTCTGTTAGTGTCCCAGGGAGGCTGAGGGCATCCCTGCCCTTCCTGAGGTCCTGCTCTAACTCCCTGCAAGTGCCTTTGCGCCTGGGAAGATTGGTGCAGCTCCTGCTTCTCTGGTATGGAGCTTTCCTGTTCTGGGGGCACTCTCCCTGGCCTTAGCCTGGCTCCTCACGGGGCGCCCCCCCCCCTTGGATGCCTTTTGTTTCTTTATTTCTTTTTTCCCCATCTTCCTACCTTGATAGAAGCAAATTCTCACTGTAGCATTCCAGCTGTTCTCTCTTTAAATCTCAGGCTGAATTCGTAGATTTTCAGTATGATTTGAAGGTTATATAGGTAATTTGGTGGGAACAGGTGATTTGGGGACCCTACTCTTCCACCATCTTGCCCCTCCCCCACCTCTCTTTCCATTTTAATAAGTCTGGCTAGGGTTTATATATCTTACTAATTCTTTCAAAGAACCAGATCCTAGTTTTGTTGATCTGTTCTACTGTTCTAGTTTCTATTTCATTGATTTTTGCTCTGATGTTTATTTATCTTCCCCTGCTTGGATTTCACTAACATTTCTTAATGGTATTATTCTAAATTCTTTGATAGTTCACAGTTCTCCATTTCTTTAGGGTCAGTTTTATTAGTGTCATTTGGTCGTGTCATTATTTACCTGATTTTTTTGTGAGCCTTGATTACTTACCTCAATATCTGAGCATTTGCAGTTTTCCCGTCTTCTAGACTTCACATGTTTGCTTTGGTAGACAGTTCTTCACCAGTCAGCTCAGTAGGGTTTCTAGGCATGACTACTTATAATATCCTTGAGCATATGAGGTCTACTATTAAGGTCTATTTCTGGGTGAAGCTACTATTTGAGCTCTGAGAATGGTGATCTGTGGTGTACCATTGGCTCAGAATGATTAGATAGGGCTACTGGTTTTGTTCCCTACCCAGGTGAGGTTGTAGGGTAACCTCCACAACGGTTTGCATTCTCTGATAATACTTACTAGATGGTAGGGACTGGGTACTATATTTAGTAATAGGTGGGGTTTTGAATTAGTTTACCTGCTCTAGTCAGGCAGCAGTAGTGGACCCAGAACCTGTACAACTTGTTTGAGATCTGAATCAGGCAGAGTGTGAACTTAATTCCCTATTTGATTGTGGACACCAGTTGTGCTGTGCAGAGAGGGGAAAGCAAGGCTGTGTTCTCTGTTTAAGTGCTATTGTATGCATAGCTTTTGAATGGGCTACGCAGCTTCCTGTATGCTCTGGTTATTTTCTCTGATTTGACAAGCTAAAGGTATATTCAGCAATGAACATAGCTACAAATTAAATTATTTGTCTGGATACAGAAGGAAAAATAGCTTTAAAGCTTCTAAAGCTCTTTGTTTTCTTAAGTCAAGTTGACCCATATCTTATGTTCCCTTATAAAGAGGGTCACTGACATTGCTCTGAAAACTTTAAGCTTTACTGCCTATGTTTTGGTTCCTGTGACACTGGGCTGTACAGCTTACAGGATATGCACCAGCCCTGCTGGTTGGTTGAAACTGAAAGATTCTCCCCACAGTGGGTGGGACTGTCACAGATTCCTTATCTGGGTAGGAGAGGAAGGAACTTCTTCAGGCTACTTCAATTTTCCCAGTCTTTTAAAATAGTAGGTGCTGGGAGCTATTCTCAGGCTTGGATATGAATTAATCTCCCTGCCTTTACACAGCACAGGAATGCTCCACACCTAGTACCTTTGCTCTGGGGTAACCAGTTCTGCCCACCTGCCTCTCAGCTTTATTGCTTCTGAGCTGCATTCCTTCCACAAATTGTTGCTAGCCTTTCTGGGGCTTAAAGACATTCTCCACTGCAGATGGGGTTGTGATTCAGCTTGTTTCTTGGGCATCGGCAAACCAGGTTCTAAGACCAGAAAAAATCCTCACCTGAGGATCCAAATCAGGCATATCCAAGCCTTGCAAAGTTCCCTAGTCATAGTGTGCCCCTGTTTTGGCTCTGTGGACCAGCAAAGCCTCTGGTTAGGATTACTTTTTGGACACTGCATGTATGAACTCGGTCTGCCAATATCCATGTATTGGTTGTTGCAAACCCCTCCCCTCTTCTCCATCACAGTTAGATTCCCAGTTGTTGAGCTCTGCAGATTCTCCTGCAATCCTCATGATGGAAAGTCAGAGTAGGTGCTCTCACAAAGCAATCCACAATGCTAAAGAAGGGCTGGTTCTCCCCCTAGGTTCTTTCCCATTGGAAAAGCCAGTGACTCAGAGAAAGCCTCTCAGTGTGATGCTCTGCTGGCCTAGGGAAGGGGCAATGTGATCAATGTGTAGCCATCTCCCTTACTCTTTTAATGTAGTTTGTCTTCGCCTCTGTGGTGCAATTAGAGTGCTTCTGTCTCACCCCAGTGGTCTAAGATTCTCTCCTTTTTCTTAAAAAATTGTGAGCTGGGGACACCTGGGTGGCTCAGTGGTTGAGCATCTGCCTTTGGCTCAGGGTGTGATCCTAGAGACCCAGGATCGAGTCCCACGTCAAACTCCCTGCAGGGAGCCTGCTTCTCCCTCTGCCTGTGTCTCTGCCTCTTTCTCTGTGTTTCTCATGAATAAATAAATAAAATCTTTTAAAAATGTGAGCTGTTCTTGTGAGGGGTCATGAAATCAGAAAAAACTTATGTCACCATTTTGGTGACATTACTCTTACTACAAAATTTTGCTTTGTGGTTACCATGATGGTTTCATGTAATGACTTATATTTATAATTGTCTATTTTAAGTTGATAACAACTTGAGTTTAAATGCATTCTAAAGCTCTAAACTTTTACTCTCCTCCCATATTTTGTTTTTGATGTCACATTGTACATCTTGTTTATTACCTAATTACTGCAGTTACAGTTATTTGTACTACTTTTGTCTTTTAACCTTCATACTAGCTTTGTAAGCAATTAATCCACTATATTTACCATATTTACCTTTTCCAGTGTGATTTATACTTTCATGTGTTTTCTTGTTACTGATTTGTGTCTCATCTCTTCACCTTCAGGAAATCCTTTTGATATTTTTTGCAAGTCTGGTATAGTGCTGAAGAATTTTAACTTTTGCTTGTATGAAAAACTATTTATCTCTCTTTCAATTTTGAATGATGACTTTGCCAGATAGAGCATTCTTAGTTGGGATTTTTTTTTTCTTTCATCACTTTGGAAATATCATAGTACTCTTTCTGACCTGAAAAGTTTGCTAATAGTCTTATCAGCATTTTGTTTTTGTTTTTGTGGGGTTTTTTTTGTCTGTAACAATTTGTTCTTCTCTTGCTGCTTTTAAGATTTTTTCTTTTTCTTTAACTTTTGACATTTTAAATTATAATGTCTCTTGGTGTGCGTTCATGATTTTTGGAATTCTTTGGAATTTTTTTATCTATTTGTTAAGAAAGTTTTCAGCCATTACTTCTTGAAATGAATTGTCTCTCTCTTTCTATCTTCTCTTTCTGACTCCCACAATGTGAGTGTTAGTTGGTCTGATGTTTCCCCATAATTTCCTTAAGCTATCTTCACTCTTTTCCTTTTTTTCTCCTTTTATTGGGTGAGTTTCTCTTACTTGTCTTTGAGTTCACTAACCCTTCCTGTTTAATCTAGTCTGCTATTGATCCCTTCTAATGTATTTCTCAGTTCAGTCAATATATTCTTTAGCTTTTGTGACTCCTGTTTGGTACTTTCTCATGTTTTCTATCTCTGTTGGAGTTCTCACTGTGTTTATTTATTCTTCTCCTGAGTTCAGTGCGAACTTTAAAAATATATTTTACTTATTTGAGAGAGAAAGAAAGGGAGAGAGAGTGTGTAGGGGGAGGGACAGAGGCAGAAGGAAAGAGAGAATCTCAAGCAGACTCTGTGCTGAGCATGAAGCCAGTTGCAGGGTTTGATCGCACAACTCAGATCATGACCTGAGCCAAAATCAAGAGTTAGATACTTAGCCAACTGAGCTACCCAGGCATCCCAGTGAGCATCTTTACAACCATTACTTTGAACTCTTTATCAAGTAAATTATTTATCTCTGTTTCATTAAGTATTTTCTTCCCTGAGGTTTTATCTTTTTCTTTCATTTGGAAAATGTTCCTTTTTTCATTTTCCTTGACTCTCTGTTTTGGTTTGTAGACATTAGATGAAACAACCATCTCTCCCTGTTACGAAGGTTTGGCCTCATATAGGAATTGAACTTTATTGTTCAACCCTCCCCTAGCTCTCGGTTTTCTCTCAGACCTTTGTGATTATCCAGACAGCCTATTTTATTTTTAATAGCCCCTAGAAGTTGAGGGTGTGCCAATATGTAAAAGTTCCAGAGGATCTCAATCAGCATCTATATTCAGTCTGATTAAAAACCAGACCCTCAGGCAACAGCTTTTAGAGAATGAAAATATGTGTAGTCTCATAAGACTGCAAAAGTGAGCTCCACTGGACACCAGGGCCAGGCTATAGTTGTTCCCTGAGCAGCAGTCACAGAAATTGGGCTTTCACATAAGTGTATAGTCTTTATTCTGGGAAATGCCAATAAGCCATAGTGAGGTAGAGGGGTGGAAAAACGTAGTGTTCCCTAACCTATATTTTCTGAGAGCAACTTTATAGCTCTACGTGTGTGCCATATTTTAAACCTGCCCCTAAGACTGAAGGTCTAGGATAAGCAAGAGAGAATAGATGGGTGTGTGTTTCAGCCTGCTGCCTATGCAGTGCCTTAGGGATAGTAGCCTCCCAAGAACTATATTTCTGATTGTCACAGACCTGTGGGGCCCAGAAACATAATGTTCCCTGGCCAGCAGAGACAGGTATTCAAGTATTATCCCCTGGGTGGCAGCTGTAGAAATCAGGGCGCCATACATAGAAACTGGGGCACCAGATACATATAAATACCCCAGAGGTGCTGGCACTCTGAAGCATGGCAAAGGAAGAGCATAAAATAGTGCTGCCATGTGGTGAGTTCTGATGAGAGATGGAACGATTACTCAGAATCAATATCTTGGAACAAAGAGTCACCCAAAAGGGGCTACACTGTCAGGGGCACCACCAAGAAGTGCAAGTGCCAAAGTGAAGTCCTGAGTCCTGGTTGGCTCTCCATTTTATTATTGTAGAATGTGAAGTATGTGGAGATAAGGAAGGAAAAATAACTCAAGAAACCAATCATGAGAGGGGTAGCAGGGAACTGCATACATGTCTAAGTGCATGGGTCCCACAGAAGCATTAACTAGGGGTTTGTGGGGGTGGGAGAATTGACCTCAGTAGGCCTGGCTATTTATCCACCATCATTGCTGTTTTCAACATGTACTGCTTTCAGTTTGGACCAATGGCAGGAATAATTGGCTTTTGCCACACGTATAAAGCTGTTGCCATTTATGTCTGCCCCTGTTGTCATTGTTTCTTTTACCCGCTGAGGTCTTGCCCTCCCACAATAGTGCCACCCTCTAAGGTCTCAGGAAAGATTTACAGTCAGGCCTTAGATATATGCTTAATTAGAAACCTGACGTTCAGGCTGCTGCTTTGATAATAAGCTAATTATACCTCTTTCACAGAAAGAGTGAGGTCTTGGGTCTGTTGTCCCTTGCTGTACCCTCAGGGTGGTAATTGTAAAAGAATACTTAGTCCATTGGCTACGGCTCTATGAGAACTATGAGTGTAAGCCCTGCTAGCCACCAGAGCTAGGCAATGTAGAGGTGTCCTTTGGCAGCAGCCACAAAAATCATGGTACCAGAGAAGGTATAAACTACTATATGTAAGGTACCAATGAGATGAAGCAAGGCAGAGGAATGTAAAGGTCACAACCAAATAATCTCTTTTTCAGAAGAACATGTGTATTTCAACCTGATATCAGTGTAGTATCCTGGTAGTGGTAGTATACTACAAACTGTTCAATTGTTACAGTCCAACAGGACTTATAATCGTAGGCCTCCTAGGTCTCCATAGTCAAGTGATCAAGAGCTATCCCTTAGGCAGCAGCCACAAAAGTCAGGTCATCAAATGTAAAAATTTGGGCACCAGATATGTGTGGAAGCTTTATTTTAGAAGATACTAGTGCTCTGGGGTGTGACAGAGGGAGAGTGGAAAAATTGTTTCCACTGGCTCCAGTGAGGTGGAGAAGGAATGCAAAGGTGGAAACTGCTGTAAAAAAAAAAAGAAAAAATAGAAAAGTAAAAAATAAAAAGGGAAAGGAAAGTAAGAATAAAAGAAAATAAAAGGTGTTGTACATCAACTTTAGTAGGCCTGAGGGAGAGTAGAAATATGCTGTCCACTTGTCTCTGTGTCTAAAGATTATTAAGAGTATTTCAGCAGACACCTGACCCTCAGACCAATGTGCTAAAATTTGCAAATTATTCTGTCTCACATAAAGTCTATGCACTTTTTCAAGGGGTTTCTTCTATACTGAGCCTTAAAATGAATGACTGTGCAAAGGAGGCCTTTATTTGCCACAGCATAATGGGTTCATGGGGTTAAGACTTATTGGTCTTCAAAGTCAGATGTTTTTGAGGCTTGTCTCTCACATATCAGTCTTAAAAATGGAGTGCCCAATTTGGGGTATAAAAACTTTGTTCCTCAAGTTGAAGTTCCGGATTTTTATTTCCCCACCACCACCTGCAATTGTGGATCACTGAGCCAGGGGAGGAGTTTATGGTGAGATTGCATCTCTGCTTTCCTTATGCAGGAGGTGGTTTCCTTCTCATTTTCAAATGCAAAGGAGTCATTCTGTCAGTGTTTAGTTTTTGGTTTTGTTTTTCCCAAATAAGATTGTTTGATATATAGCTCTAGATTTGATGTGTTCTTAGGAGGAGGTGAGTTCAGGTTCTTTCAGTGTCGCCATTTTGAACTGGAACTAGATCTCTAAATGTTACCGTCTCATTACTTCCTGCTCTCCTGTATATTTCTAGCCAAACTATAGTATTCGGTATTAGTCACCTCCCAATATTTTTCCCCTTTCTACTTTTGGTTCAGGAGAGTTTCCAATAAAGATGCTTAGTATTCTTCTATATTTGGCAACAACTTGAAAACATTGCCATCATGTAAGACTCAATTCAGATAGAAATTGAGGTCATGGAAGTTTACTCCCAACACCAGAAGATCAGAAAATCTACTAGTATATAATAAAAGCTACTGGAATTTTGCCACTTTCTTTCCTGATAGTAGCCAATTTGAAATTCATCTTCTGTAAACTGGTTGTTCCCTTTCTACTTTATCAATTCTGTATGTTGAAAATTCTCAAAATACCTTAATTATTCATGTGTGGTAAATTTTGAGACCTGGGAGATTAATTCACTTTTTCAGAGCCTTAGGGGATAATAGCACACTTCTACTTGTAACTATATATTGAATTCGTAATGCACCTAAAGACTTAGTATTTGGTCCAAATAGTTAATATGACACTTAAACTACTTACTACTTAAAAGTGGAATGTAGTTTTAAGTTTATATTATAAGCACTAAGTTTACTTTTATGGTGGGTTATATTACTGTAAAATGTGCAAAAGAATGTAAGGAAAAACCAATTTACTTCCAGTAGCAATTTAATAGCAAGAAAGTTAAATTTTCAAATAAGAGCATTATGCTTAACATTTTTATAGAAATGACTACATGCTACATAAGAATAATTTATTTAATCTATGAAAATTGTTATATCTGTACTCTATGCTCATCTTTAAATCTTTGTAAAGATAAACAGCATAACAAATCATGCATAAACTGCATTTAAGGTCATATACATTGTTGTTCAAAGTTATTTTATCTCTCAAAACTTCTTCCTTCTTAAAAAAAAAACTTCTTCCTTCTTTTTACTGAAACTATCAGTTTAAAGAGTCTTTTATCAGTATTATAAGATTCTGAACTGTATCTAAGGGGATTTTGGCAAGTATCTTGCAGGCATATAGAGGCAAATATATAGATTTTTTTGGTGACATTTTGAAAAGCCTGTTCAAGGAGATATGTTTTCCTGTCTTATTTGTCCTGCATCATGTTTCTGTAATAAATATACAGATAAGTGTTAAAATTGTTGTTTGTTGTAATAAAGCAATCTTACCAATTTACTGAGCTGTTATCTCATAAAATCAAACATTTTCATCTTTCTGCCAGCATTGTATAAGGCATCTCAGCCTTTAAAATTCAAGAACCAGCCATTACTTACTTTGATGTTGTATTTTTCTCTCATTACAACAAGGATTCATATGTCAAAAAGTCTAAAGATTCCACTTTAATGGTGGCCAAATGAAAGGTACGTATATTAATTAGCCCACTAATATACAAATCCTATGTTCAAAGCACTATCTCTAGGCAATGACTTCAAAGTAGATGTGAGTATTTTCCTCTGCAAACAGCAGGAAGTGTAGTTGCAAGTAGTTTTCTTTCAAAATTATGTCTTTAGAGTGGGCCATCTAGGCAGTCATTCTAATAATGCTTCCATTGACTCTAAACATACCTGGAAACCTTCTTTAAGCAGTGCTTTCAGGTGTAGTTTAATAAAGCACAAGAAAATCAATTTCATTAACTTATAATTACAGAAATCTCTTCCTCTCCAGAAACCTTGTTCTTCTTTTTTTTTTTAATTTCTTCTTTTTAAAAAGAAAAAAAAATCTTCTTTTTAGTTTTTGCTCCTTCCTCTTCCTCCTCAGCCAGGCTGTTCAAATGGATATTCTGAAGACAATCACTTCCCTTCTCCTTCCTGCATGCAAAGTGTCTGTGCTATTTAAATTTCAGGCATAAGTGATGACAGTAATGTATTGAGCTTTATAAAGGCCAACTTGAGAAGCTGAAATTGCTTATATTCAAATCCTCCATAATGTTTCTGTAATAATAGACATAACCACTAGAAAAATTAAGATAAGGAATTGCCAGAAGGAGCACATATGTTTTTCTACCATTCATTTATGATTTGGTAATGTTTTCTATTTCCAATGAAATTCTGTGAGCTCTATTGACAGAACTTTTTTAATAAACACAAATTTGTTCACAGTGATGTATAGTAATGTTTAAAAAGAAAGAAGTTAGGCAAGCTCCAAAAAAATCTAAACTTCACAGAATGTTCATCTCTCAGATTTTTTTTTTTGCTCATTCCCCCATAGCAATATTAGATGAGTCAACTAAGTCAAGGGAAACAAAAACAAAAATAAAATCTTGGGACTACATCAAAATAGAGGTTTTGCACACTGAAGGAAACCATTAACAAAACAAAACAAAAAAAGCAATCTACTGAACAGAAGATATTTGCAATGATATATCCAATAAGGGGTTAATATCCAAAATATATAAGGAACTTCTACATCTGTCAGCTTTATAGTCTTTCTTTCATCTAATCATGGGTTTTGTACGACCTATGTTAAGCCCTAAAATATATTTGGTATGAAATAATGAACTCTTTGGGTCGTCTATATCCCTGATCCTTAAGACTGTAGATTGGGACAGCATTAGAAAAAACTATCTATTTATCATTTGATACTTTGTAGCCTGAAGCCTGATATGCCATATGCATAACTCAGACTTTTCAGATAATCTCAAGCAAATTGTGTAGAAATGGTCTTGGTCTCATGCAGCTTAGCTTTGGTCTGTGTCTTCACCATTTAAGTCAAGTATAATATTGATCTAGTAAAAGTAACAACACATATAAAAGGAATAACTTAAGCATATCTGGTGTATACAGGACAAATTTTAGCTCACCACTACTTATCCTCAGGCAAGTTATTTCACTTCTCTGAGATTCTACTTACTCATTTGTATTGGAAACTTCCACAAGTTTATTAGAAGGGCCAGATGAGATGTTTGCCCTATTGTGAAAGTACCCAAGAAATTGGTAACCCAGAATACAATAAGCATCCAATACATTTTCAGTGAATGAACAAATTCCCATGCCCTTTATTAAGTATTAGGTTTGTGGCCCTGAAATGTATGCACATATTACTTCAATTGTCATTCCTCTTTTATCTCTTAGAAAGTTACGTTCTAAAGAATGTAACTGTCATTCACAAATAAAAGTCTTCATATAAAAAATATTTACTTTTACAGTTTAGAAAAAGATTCACTATTGTTTTAAAAACTTTATTTATTTTTTCTTGAGAGACACAGAGACTGAGAGAGAGAGAGAGAGGCAGAGACACAGGCAAAGGGAGAAACAGGCTCCATGCAGGGAGCCTGATGTGGGACTCGATCCCAGGTCTCCAGGATCACACCCTGGGCTGAAGGCGATACTAAGCCGCTGGGCCACCGGGGCTGCCCAAGATTTATGTATTTATTCTATCTTAGTAACAATATATTTACTGAATAAATGTTTAAGATAAAATATCCAGTTTTCATTTGGATGAAAATATCTGTAAAAACTTGAGCTAGGTCTCTTAAGAAAGTATCTTGAATTTCAAAGAGGAAACAGGCAAATTCTATCTTCCCTACCTCTCCCACATTTCTTACACACTGCCTCTCCCGTTACATCCCTTTGACCACAACTATCACACAAGAAGATTTCCATTGTTCCCAAATTTCCATTAAACAAATTGTCTGGCTGGTCACTATATCTTTTGGGAAAAGCTAGGAAACATAGTTTAGGTCATAATTGAAAAGTTACTTTATTTTTAGCTAATCATTGATGAACCACTTTCCCTGCTCATAAGGCGGGAACGGGTCACAGAGCTTCCATGGCGAGATATTTGGTCACGAAACTCTGAGGCCATGAAATAATAAAGAATTGGATCCAAAAGACAGCAGATACTTGCAAGGCATAGACAAAAAGGGTGGAAATACAGTGTGCTTTGGACAATGGGACAACTACTAATGATGGTTTCCTTCACCATAGTGTAAAAAATAAAGTTAATATGGTATGGAGTAAAGCAGATGAAAAAGACTGCAGCACACATAAAAACCATCCGCAGTGCTTTCTGCCTCTCACTGATTCCTTGGAAAGCCATTGGTGGCTGTCTCAAGGATATAGTAGTTTTCCAAGTACACCATGCGATGATTACTACTGGGACCACAAATCCTGCCAGCTCAGCAACTGTAATCATTCCAACCAAAGCCACTACATTCATTTTCTTATAACCAAGATCAGCAAAACAGGACTCGGTCTTGTTGCCCAAGTATGTGCTTCTCACAAGGGGAAATGGCAAGCAGGCAGTTCCCACGATGATCCAGATGGCAGCACTGATGCCCACATCATACCTACGCTTCCAGTTTCTGGCCCTAAAGGGCTTGAGGAGAAAGAAACATCTCTGAAGGCTGATGCATGTCAGGAAACAAATGCTGGCATACATGTTGAGATACTTCAGGTAGAAGCACAGCAAGCAAAGGGCCTTTGGGAAGGGCCAGTGGTGGCTGATGTAATAGTAAATCCGGAGGGGTAAGGACAGCACATGAGCAAGGTCAGCCACGGAGAGGTTGATCATGAAAATGATGGCTTTATTTTTCTTGCTGATGAAGCGGCACAGAACCCACAAGGCTGCACTGTTGGCCAGAAGACCAGGGATGAATATGAGGATGTAGGTGGTTGCATAGAGGGAGTTCTGAAATGTCACATTCGTAGCACTGCAGTCAGTCTCAACATTGCTGGTACTGTTGCTATACATCTTGAATATTTCAGTATACTCATCAAGGTAGGCTGTGGATTTATAATCCCTGTTTAATCAAAGAAAAAAAGAGGATAATTACTAACCAGTTCTATAGCCAACACCCAGTTTCCTTTTTATATTGAAAGTAACAATATTAAAATTAGAAAAGGCCTATTTCCAGATGAAGCAGCAGATGCTAAAGGAAGATATATTATTGATCCAAGGTCACCTAATGAATCAGGCAACCATGGAATTGTTCCCAAACTGCCCTCTCAAATTGTTAAAGTCATGTCTTATAGGCAAGGATGTCATGAAATATTTAGCTTATTGTTCTTACCACAACAAAAAGGGTATGGAATTTCAGTCTGTTCCTTTTGCCTCCAAATTTTCCTTGCCCCAAGCACTGCTCATTTACAATTGCAATAATAGAAATCCAACCTCACCTTTTACAACCCCTTTCTTATCCTTTGGGCTCTGACTTCCTACCTTGAGTACTATAGCACTTGGAAAATTGCCCTGAGTTTTAGCCAGTATTCCCAATATACTGGCTGAGTTTCAGGACTTGGGAACACTACCTTCTTATGATTCTATTACAATAGCATAAGTGCACTTTGTCTTTCTCTCTCAGCTTAGGTCTTATTCCAATTTACATGAAAAAAAATCTATTAATATGAGAATATAGAAGCTGAACTAGGAATTTCCCTTAGTGAACTTCAAGGGAAGAGATTAATTTTTTCCCTAAGAATTCAGTACTGGTGTGACACCACAGACATGGCAGATTATCCAACAGTCACAGTAAACATTGATTAGAGCACCAGTAAGATAGGTCACAAAATATTTTTTTGGAAACAATTTAATGCTTAATACTTTTTCACTAAAACAATCATCATAAGAAGAAAAACATTATGAATGTCATTAATCTTATTTTATGCTTTAGTGTGTTTTTCATTATTTAATATATAGAGAACATGGTGAATATAAAGTAATCTTTAGGACTTCTCAAGTTCTGGTCAAGTATTTACACATATTGCATGCAAATAAGAAAGCAACAACTTCATTATTTTACTTTAACACTCCTGTAGAATTTTACACTGGAAAGAACCTTTAAAACTCATTTAATTCAGCCTTCACATAGCACATGTAGAAGAAGTAAGGCCAAAAGAGAGGTTTATTAAGGCCACAAAACTACTAAACAGGAGATATGGGACTTCAAAGGGGAGTACAAGGTGTCTAATCCTCATACACACCCTTCTTTTCATTTGTTTTCCTTCCTAAAACAAATTTTACAAGCATAGCTTCTGTTCATATTGCAAGAATGTGTCCTGCTAGGTTGTTCTTAAGTGAAATAACATTTTAGCTGCTTTAACTGTTTCTGTTCTGTATTGTTTTAAATAAGTTTATAAAACAAAGAAGGGATTTTCTTTTAGAATCTCCTCATATGTAGCAGAATGATTTCATATACCATTTTCAGTTCTATTCCAGGTAATAGTAGTGTGAATTTCCATACACAAAGAAAAACTCCAAATTGATGAAAGATCTAAATGTGAGACAAGAATCCAGCAAAATCCTAAAGGAGAATACAGGCAACACCCTTTTTGAACTTGGCCACAGCAACTTCTTGCAAGATACATCTATGAAGGCAAGGGAAACAAAAACAAAAATGAACTACTGGGACTTCATCAAGATAAAAAGCTTCTGCACAGCAAAAGAAACAGTCAACAAAACTAAAAGACAACCTACAGAATGGGAGAAGAGATTTCCAAATGACCTACCAGATAAAGGGCTAGTATCCAAGATCTATAAAGAACTTAATAAACTCAATAGCAAAAAAAAAAAAATCCAATCATGAAATGGGCAAATGACATGAACAGAGATCTCACAGAGGAAGACATAGACATGGCCAACAAGCACATGAGAAAATGCTCTACATCACTAGCCATCAGGGAAATACAAATCAAAAACACACTGAGATACCACCTCACACCAGTGAGAATGGGGAAAATTAACAAGACAGGAAACAACAAATGTTGGAGAGGATGTGGAGAAAGGGGAACCATCTTGCAATGTTGGTGAGAATGTGAACTGGTACAGCCACTCTGGAACACTGTGTGGAGGTTCCTCAAAGAGTTAAAAATAGAACTGCCCTAAGACCCAGCAATTGCACTGCTGAGGATTTACCCCAAAGATTCAGATGCAGTGAAACGCCGGGACACTTGCACCCTAATGTTTATAATAGCAGCAATGTCCACAATAGCCAAACTGTGGAAGGAGCCTCGGGGTCCATCAAAAGAAGGATGGGTAAAGAAGATGTGGTCCATATATACAATGGAATATTACTCAGCCATCAGAAATGATGAATACCCACCATTTGCTTCAACATGGATAGAACTGGAGGGTATTATGCTGAGTGAAGTAAGTCAATCAGAGAAGGCCAAACATTATATGTTTTCATTCATTTGGGGAATATAAAAAATAGTGAAAGGGATTAAAAGGGAAAGGAGAGAAAATGAGTGGGAAATGTCGGAGAGGGTGACAGATCATGAGAGACTCCTAACTCTGGGAAATGACCAAGGGGTAGTGGAAGGGGAGGTGGGCTGGGGGACAGGGTGTTTGGGTGATAGGCACTGAGGGGGGCAATTGACGGGATGAGCACTGGGTGTTATACTATATGTTGACAAATCTAACTCCATTAAAAAATTAAAAAATAAAATAATAAAATAAATAATAGTAGTGTGAATTAAAAGCAGAACCTCATATGATTAATTCACATATAGAAAAGAGTCAGCATTCTGACCTCCCATTATTCTAAAGAGTATTTTCACTTCCCCTCCTCTAATATTTTATCCTTGGTATTTGGCTTGTGATATGTCCTAAAAAAATCATGCAGTCATCTTGCTTATGTATGTATGACTTTGAACTGAAGGTGGAGATTTATTCACAGATGAAAAGAGAAAGTATTTATCATAGTGTGACTATCAGCAATACACCTTAGAATCTGCAATGAAATTTTTCACATGCATTATCCAATTTCATTCTTACAGCCATCACCAGAGGTTGGTACTATTATTACTCTTGTAGTGCAGATAAGGTTACTGAGGTTCAGAGGGATGTAGTATGTTTTCTGGGGTAACAAACCTAGAAAATAAAAAATGGGAGATACTCTTATGCTTTATTTTCTCCAAAGTGTATGCTATTTCCACTACACCACTTGCTTCTCTCTGCTTAGGAGGAACTACTTGACAATATGGAGCTTATCATATCTGGAGGTCACATTATAGAAGAAACTTTCTATCCCATATTAGGAATTTATAATGTTATAACACTAGGATTAATCTATTTAGGCTGTTATGATATAACTAAACACCTGTCCCCACACATGCCATCTATACCTCCTTAAAACCCACTTGGACTTCATTATTGGTGATGTTCCTGCATTGTATATTATCCATGCAAAAACTGTGAGAAAGCAAGGGAAGATGTGTCAAGTGCACTACAATTCCAAGAACTGAGAACATCTCACACCCACCCAAATCACACTTCCACTTTTGTACTTTATAGACATGGGTATTTGTTCCTGCTTCACTGGTGCAGAAAGTTTCACTTACTAAAGAGGGATGTTCCATTCACACCTCTGTGTTAAATAACAGAAACCTATTAAACCAGAACAGCAAGCTAAAGATCAAGTTCACACCTTTTTTTCCTGTCAGGTTTTATGCCTCTCCAATTCAGTTTATTGTGAGCTTAGAGATTTGCATGGTCTGCTTTCCAAAATCTCTTCTCCACACTGAAGGGAAAATAGGATGAGTTTGCCCCAAATCTGGTAACAAATGTAAAATCCCCATGGTAGGGTGAAGATGGGGGAATTTGTTTTCAGTAGGGGAGAAATATAAGTTATCTCAGGAAATATTTAGCTTGCTGTGGACAATCTGTGACATTTCTGAATTTTAAGAAAGGAGAACAACCTAAGAAGCCACTAACAGAAAAATGCTCAATCGAAGAGCTAAAGTCGGAGTACATTCCTTCTCTGTCTCTGCTTCTGCCCCTGTCTCTGTTTCTCTTTGCCTGTAGTTGGGTTGTTGACTATTTCAAGTTGGCTTGTGCCACCTATGTTGCCAATTTTTCTCATCTTCAACCTACATATACCTTTGGTTCCTGTCTCAGAAAAATGTGGAAGATTGATGATTCACTCCGGAGTCTGAACTCCCCTTCTCATTAGGTGCCATGACTCTCTCCCTGACACTCAAGCAGGAAACTAGGGATTCATCTAACCTTATCACTACATTTATTCCATATCCAATCTTTAACCAGGTGATTCTCCTTCCTAAGAATCTCCCCAATCCATCTGTACTTCCACTATTGCCATCTGAATCTAGGGCACTGTCAACTTTCCTCTTGACTTTTGAAACAGATCCCTTTTCCTATTAAAACAGATTGATTTACCATACTCTCTGCACACTAGTATCATCCTCTGCAGTGTATTCTCCATACTGTGTCTAACACTAACATTTTTTGCTACCATTTATTGAGGACTACTACTTATTTACAAGCTAAACACTCTTCATATATTATCTCATTAATCCTCATAGCAGCCATATGATTATTTTCATACCACTGATGAGGAAACTGAGACCAAAAGAGGTTAAATAAGTTGCAACAGAGTCACAAAACTTGCATTGTGTAGAGGATTAATATTAGAATTAGAACCTATGCTTGGTTCCATACTCTCTTACCTTTGATGTGGCACTTACTAACCCCTTCTAGCACTTTCTATATTGTGGTCCTAATAATCTTTCTTTTAAATATGTCATTCTCCTCCCTAAAATCCTTTGGTGGCTCTCTATTGTTTGAAGGCCAAATTTTCCACCACTGCTTAAAAGCGATCACTAATATGTCTCCTGTGCCCTTCAACATCACCTCATTCCATTCTCTTCTTCATTCTCTATGTTTCAACTACACTGAGATGTTTTCAGTTTCTAGACAAGCCAAGCTTTTTTCCTGACAAAGGCCACGGCATATATCTTCACTGTCTGGAGTTACTTCCTTTCAGGTCTTCACATGTCTGGTCCCTTTTAATCTCAGTTTGGACGTCAGAGAGACTTTCATTGCCAAAACTATCCAGGTACACCTACATATCAGTATATACTCTCATAGCATCAACATTTGTAATTTAAATGTTTGTTTACTTGTCTGTTGGCTTTTTCATCCACTGTGTCATTAGCTTCATTAGTGCCATAACAACATTTCTTACATAAATCACCATACAACCAGGAGAGCCTGCTACTTATGAAGCACTCACAGAAAAAAAAAAATGAAGCACTCACAGAGAAGTGGCATAATTAGATTGAACTGCAGACAGTAGTTTAAAGTCCCTATTGGAAGTATGAAGCAAATACACAAACTTGATTATGTCAACTAATGCATTTCTGTTGCTTGCTATTTCCCTATGATGTTGTCTTCTGATTTGGGCTATTATCATCAGTATTACTTGTACCTACCCTTTTGAACTTAGAAAATTCCTACCTGTAGAAGCTTGAGAGAAATGCAAAATAATTAACTTGGAAATCACAAGTGGTCAGACATATCCTGTGGGTAGAAGTCAGCACCACCCAAGGTCTCAGAGTATCATTAAGACTATTGTCTGGACCTCAGAAAGAAGCTATTCCTTGTGGTCTACTTGTTCTTTTTTTAAGAGTTTTTTTAAAGATTTTTATTTATTTGTTCTTAAGAGAGAGAGAGTCAGTCACAGACACAGGCAGAGGGAGAAGCAGGCTCCATCCTGGGAGCCCAACGTGGGACTCGATCCCAGGTCATGCCCCGGGCCGAAGGCAGGTGCTAAACCACTGAGCCACCCCGGGATCCCCCTTGTGGTCTACTTCTAAAGGCATCTCAACCCTTTATTTTTCTTGGCTGCCATTCTGTAAAGGGTAAAACTGCCTCATCTCACCAGCAAATTACTTCTTACCCACCTAAGCATAGGAACTGAAAGGAGAGTGAGAAGGCTGCATCTGTAGTCCCCAAAGTGGTCCACATATTAAAAGTAAGCATAAAGGAAAAATAAATCTATTTAGGCTTTTTTTCCATGGCTTTCTGATGACTCTGGCTGCCTTAATCAACATACATTTAATACACACAATCCTATAAGTTCTGTGCTATGTCCTGTGGAAAATACAGAACCATCTGCCATAATCTCTGTCCCTGAGAAGCTTCTATCCTGGTGGGGGAAATATTTTTAAATCTCCAGCATCATAATCAGTGCATGACAAGAACTGTGGTCAATAGCATAGTTGATAAGAAATCCTCATATTACCATAGCATCATCCCTGTGAGGTAAGTGAGACAATAACAGTAATATCCCTATCATAGCATTTAACTGACAAAGAGATGCATTCATGAACAATTAAATACCTTGTTCAAGGTTATCTAGTAAGAATATGATGGAACTGAGACCAGAAGTCAGACTTGTAGGCCTCTTAATGCTCCTTTTACAGTGTCAGGCTGTTTCCATTGAATTATGAGCCAGAAGAGATGGCACTTGTGCCAAGCCATCTGCATTTTCTTTTTGGTTCCCATAGGGACAGGGTTAGAAGGAAAAATAGAGATGGTGGTTGAGGCAGAGATAAACTTAACTTACTATGCCTGAGATATACACTATTGTATTTAACTCCTAATAGCCCTTTAAAGTTTTGATCAAGTTTTATCTCTTCAAGAAAGCCTGCATTATGTATTACCAATACCATTCATCTGGGATTCAGCAGATTAGGATTTCATAGAGCAAATTAAAATTCTGCTACTACTGTATCCAGTATGCTAATTGCTAAGAATGGTGGAGTGAGGTGGGAAATATCAGAGTAGAATAATGCATGATTGTTGTCCTCAAAATGTTTATAGTCATTTAAGAGAGATAGATATAAGAATAACTAACCATAATAGATTTTTGAAACATGTCATGAGAGAGATAACAAAGAAGTCTCTATGGGAGTAGAAATGAATCTTGCACAGAAGAGGAGGATTGGAAGTTCAACTTAAAGATAGATGCATTTTCAACATGCAGTTTCGGTGGGTAGGGTACAGGAGAATAAAGGGTGGGAGAAAAATGACAGCAATGAATAAATAGCATTCAAACATCCTGAAGTTAATAAATGACCTATATATAGCAATAAAAGGTGTTCTAGTCTAGCTGGAAAACAGAGTAAGATGGTGGGGAAGGTGGAATGAGAAATAAGAATGGGAGAAGATACTCGCCCCGGCCTCAGCCCGGCTCCTCGCGGGGCCCCTCCCCCTTGGAGGCCTTTGTTTCTTTATTTCTTTTTCCCCGTCTTCCTCACTTGCCATCAGGGAAATACAAATCAAAACTACAATGAGATACCACCTCACACCAGTGAGAATGGGGAAAATTAACAAGGCAGGAAACAACAAATGTTGGAGAGGATGCGGAGAAAAGGGAACCCTCTTACACTGTTGGTGGGAATGTGAACTGGTGCAGCCACTCTGGAAAACTGTGTGGAGGTTCCTCAAACAGTTAAAAATATACCTGCCCTACGACCCAGCAATTGCACTGTTGGGGATTTACCCCAAAGATACAAATGCAATGAAACGCCGGGACACCTGCACCCCGATGTTTCTAGCAGCAATGGCCACTATAGCCAAACTGTGGAAGGAGCCTCGGTGTCCAACGAAAGATGAATGGATAAAGAAGATGTGGTTTATGTATACAATGGAATATTACTCAGCTATTAGAAATGACAAATACCCACCATTTGCTTCAACGTGGATGGAACTGGAGGGTATTATGCTGAGTGAAGTAAGTCAGTCGGAGAAGGACAAACATTATATGTTCTCATTCATTTGGGGAATATAAATAATAGTGAAAGGGAAAATAAGGGAAGGGAGAAGAAATGTGTGGGAAATATCAGAAAGGGAGACAGAACGTAAAGACTGCTAACTCTGGGAAATGAACTAGGGGTAGTAGAAGGGGAGGAGGGCAGGGGGTGGGAGTGAATGGGTGACGGGCACTGGGTGTTATTCTGTATGTTAGTAAATTGAACACCAATAAAAAAAAAAAAAAAAGAAGAAAAAAAAAAAAAAAAAGAATGGGAGAAGATAGTCGAAGGAAAAAGAAAATAAAAAGGTAGAGGCAACACGATCATGGAGGGTTTTAGGGGGAATCATTGAATGATTCTGGGAAGATATGTCATATTATCATACTGGTGGGTTTTAAAAAATATTTTATTTATCTATTTATTTGACAGAGAGAGAAAGAGAGAGAGAGAGAATGAGCACAAGCAAGGGGAGTAACAGAGGGAGAGGAAGAAGCAGGCTCCCAACTGAGGGAGGAGACCAGACATGGGGCTCAATCCCAGGACCCTGGGATTATGACCTGAGCTGAAAGCAGATGCTTAACTGACTGAGCCACCCAGGTACCCCCATACTGATGTTTTAAAACAATCACTTTGACAGAAGTGTAGAAGATCGATTGGAAAGATGGGACATGAAAGATAGGAAGTCCATATCAGCTGGGAATTTGTAGTGTGATCAACAGTTTTGTTTGCCTAAAACTAATGGTTTCCTGAGATGTAGGATTTTCAGAGCTAAACCTGTGAAAGTTCAAGGCAAACAGTATATTTGGTAACCCTACTGGTGCAACAATTGAGATAAAAACAACTCTGAACTTGCTATGGCAGGAATATTAGAATTTCAAGTAAAAATTATGTATGGAATTAGCCAGTTTGGGACATCATTTGACTGAGGTGTCAGATACATTCTGTTATAGAATGTGTGAAATATTAAAAAAAGATATTACAATTTTGCACTTTTCCAAAGCCTTTTCAGATTATCCTTATTATAGGACTTTTCAAATTTGTACTCTCTGCCAAGACTCATGAATTCTTGACTCTCTAATATCATAATTATTAAGTTTCACTTCAAGTTGTACTATACTAGCTTGCATCATGCACTCCTGGAGACTTTAAATATTTAAATCCCTCCATTTCTGATGGTTCAACCCAGCACTCTCCTTTATCCTACTTCCTCCCTTACTCAGCCTACATTAAATGTCAAACCAACTACTCTCTCACAAGAAACCTTAACTTCGTTGTTTGCCATTCTTTTGCTGTTACCAGACTGGCAACACCTTAATCCCAGGTCAGGTCCACAGTGCATTTTTTTTTTACTATCCAAACTGCTGAATGATCCTATTAAAAATACTAGGATTCATTTGGAATGCCAAAAACAGAAATTTATGATCTCAAGCCTAAGATTTTTTTCTCAAGCCTCTCTTTGCATATCCTTGATTAGTACATTCTTCCATTTCCATGGTGGCCATTCAGTATCTTTATAACCCTATTAAAGCTTCTTCTCTCCTACTCTCCCATCCCCTACCTTTCCCAGCACAGATTGTTTTTTAAGGCTTTTATTTAAATGCTTGTTGGTTAACATAAAATATATTAGTTTCACGTGTACGATATAGTGACTCAACACTTACACACAATACCTATGGCTCATCACACAAAGTCCACTCCTTAATCTCCATCAATTATTTTACCCATCTCCCCACCTACCTCCATTCTATAACCATCAGTTTGTTCTCTATACAGTTAAGAGTCTGTTTCTTGGTTTGTCTCTTTTGTTCCTTTTGTTCATTTGTTTGCTTTCTTAAATAAAACATGTGAGTGAAATCATATTGTATTTGTCTCTCTCTGATTGACTTATTTTGCTTAGCATTATACTCTGTAGCTCCATCCATGTCATTGCAAATGGCAAGATTTCATTCTTTTTATGTCTGAGTAATATTCCATTGTATATATACATATACTGCATCTACTTCATCCATTAGTGAGTCAGTGGATTTTTGCATAATTTCCATAATTTGGCTGTGGTAGTTAATGTTGCTATAAACATCTGGGTGCATGTATCACCTTGAATTAGTATTTTTGTATTCTTTGGGCAAATACCTAGTAGTGAAATTGCTGGGTCATAGGGTAGTTCTAGTCATACCTTTTTGAGAAACCTCCATACTATTTTCCAGAATGGCTGCACTAGTTTGCATTCCCACCAACTCTTCAACAAAAAGTCTTAACTTCTTAAATCATAGAGAAAATTGAGGTTATTGGGTGAGAAGCAACTCAATTTCATCTACTGTCTCCCCCCAACACATATACTCTTATGTACAACTACATCTTACTTCCCAACACAGCTGCCTTTCCTGTTGCTCAAGATGAATTCCCATGCTCTTAATTCATTTTATTTCTCTCAGGATCCTCTTTCGTTAGTTGTTCCCTTTTACTCTAGATCATCATGCTCTCCTTTCTCATGAGATCTTTGTCATCAAGTCTCACCAACACCCAAAATAATTATTTTCTTGTTTATGCATCTTAGTCTATCTGTTACTTTCTCTTCTTAAATAAACTTCTCAAAATGGTTATGTTCATTGATCATTTCATTTTCTTCACTTTGTATATATTCTTTATGCACTTCATGGTAGTGTATATACTCTCACAACCTCACTGAGACTGCTTCACCAAAAGTAACAAGTGACCATCATGTTGCTAAATCATGCAAGGCTTCTTTGCTGCCCTAGATACAGTCTGACCACTTCCATCTTTTTGCAAAGTTATCTTCCTTTGGCTTTCAAACAAGAATTTCTTAATTATCCTCTTAACTATTTGTCCATTTGTATCAAGTTTCTCTCTTGGTTTCTTTTAGTTTTTTCATATCTTTTAAATCTTTGTTTTCCCTAGGTCTGTGTCTTCTTTTTATTCATCATCTTCATGCTGAGTAACATCACCCACTTTAGTGGCGTCAGTTACCACTCATATTCTGATGACTTTCATATCTCTAAGTCCAGGCCTAGTCTCTCCTAAGATATTAAACCCATTTGTCCAGCATCCAACTGAAATTTCACATATGAATGTCTCCAGGCATCTCAAAATGAGTATTTCCAAAACAAAAGTAATCATATGCCCTGACCTTTTACTTACCCATCACTATCTATCAGAATTCTTAGAATAATCCTAGACTCCTCTTTTCTCATTCAATCAACCAAATTTTCTCTCCCTCCCTCACTATCACACTCTCTCTTTCCTCTCTGAATTATTGAAACACTCATTAACTGGCCCATTTTCCTTGAGGTTTGCCTTGTTAAAATCTATTATCTAGTCTGCTATAAAAATGATGTATAAAAAATGCAAGTTAAGTTCAGGTCCCCATAGGAATTACTTTAACAATACACTCACTGAATTATATCAAATGTTTCTATTTATGTCTGTATTTCTAACTAAACTATGAGCAGTTTGAAGACAAAAACCACATCTCACTCATTTTTAAATCTCTAGACTCTAGCAGAATGACTGGCACATAGTCATTCAGTAAATATTTTTAACTTAAAAAATACTTTGCTTTATGACAACTCATATAGTTCAATTATTTATAGATCTCTCCACACTGGGTTGTGAAGTCAGAGATTGCAATCTAAATTTCTTTAGCTCTTTCCCTCTAAATCTAGAACAAGGTTAAACATACAGCACTATTAAAACAATTATTGTGGGTTGCCTGAGTGGCTCAGTCAGCTAAGCATCTGCCTTCAGCTTGGGTCATGATCTCAGGGTCCTGGGATCTAGCCCCATATTGGGGGGGGTCACTGCTCAGCAGGGAGTTTGCTTTTCCCTCTCCTCCTGCTACTCCCCCCACTCTTACTCTCTCTCTCTCTCTCAAAATAAATAAACTCTTTAAAAAATAAAACAAAATAAAATAAAGCAATTAATGTTAACTGGTCCATGTAGGGATTAATTCCAAGGACTTAATCTCATTGTTGCATAATCAACTCAGCTAACCAAAACCATACTGACAATAAAGTCCAGGCAAAATTATAACCTGTGAAAATGCTACATCTTCAGTATATACTTCAGTCCTTAGCTCTGTAGATGTGAACCACCTACGTAGAGCTAAGAGGAGAATTTCCAGTGCCTCCAACACCACCCTGACAGGAGTAAATGCCTCTTGGTCGCTCCAGCATCAGTGCTCTGTCCAGGGTACATATGGCTTACATCAAAGGCCAGAACCATGATGAGAGATGCCTCTTCTCTTGAAAGAGGGATCTGATGACAGAAATCAACCCCTAAAGGGAACTTACTTCCTGGATCCTATCTCAGAGGCCAATATTTTGCTCTTTTTCAGGGTTCTCTCTCAAATCTCATATTTTCCTTCCACTGGGAAATTCTATTCTGACCGCCTTCTTCTTTGTACACTTATAGTATTTTATATAGATTTATAGCCCACACTCTAACAATACAGTTTCTCTGAGGGAGGACTCTGTATATTAGACTTTTATATTTTTCACTTTGCTTAGCAGAGGGTTAAGCATGCAGTAAGTGCTTAGTTTATATACATTGGTTTGTAAAAACAAGAATATGGAAAATAAGCACATACTGGTAGAGCTTTAGGCTGCTTTATTTCTAATATCTCTCCCACGAATTACTCTCACCATCAACAATCATAGTCTCCTTTGATACTGAATATATGGTCAAACCAAGGATAATAAGGTTGGAGACTAATAAATCTGGACATGTAATATTTCCAAAGCATGCCATTCCAGATTTTTATTTAAAATCCGATAGGAGGGCATCCCTGGGTGGCACAGTGGTTTAGCGCCTGCCTTCGGCCCAGGGTGTGATCCTGGAGACCCGGGATCGAGTCCTGCGTCAGGCTCCCTACATGGAGCCTGTTTCTTCCTCTTCCTGTGTTTCTGCCTCTCTCTCTCTCTCACGAATAAATAAATAAAATCTTTAAAATAAAATAAAATAAAATAAAATAAAATAAAATCCAATAGGAACCCAAAAGCTTAAATAGGAATATGGTCATTAAACATTAACTTTATGGAAATAACTAATTTTGTCTCAGAACATAAAGTTATATCAGGTCTTTAAACATAACTCAGTGGCATTGAGTCCAAAAACTTAGGAGGTACCAATAACATCTAGCCCAAGGTAGTTTTTCTTTTCAATAAACAACCTAAATGCTGTGATTTCACAAAGTTACAACCAACATGAAATTATATTATTATTTTTTATCTTTCATTTTCTTTTTAAATTAATTTTTTAATTTAAATTCAATTTGCCAACATATAGTATAACACCCAGTGCTCATCCCATCAACTTCCCTCCTTAGTGCCCATCACCCAGATACCCCATGCCCCCGCCCACCTCCTCTTCCTCAACCCTTTGTTTCCCAAAGTTAGGAGTGTCTCATGGTTTGTCTCTCCCTCTAATTTTTTTCTGCTTAGTTCCCCTCCTTTCCCTTATAATCCCTTTCGCTACTATTATGTCATCAGAATTTATACCAGACTTCTAAGTTTCAGGGAAATGCTAAGTCCAAGAAGTTTCCATATGCATCCTGTCAGTCACAGTCCAAGTGCTATTCATGTCTTTACTCCTTGTAACAGCTTTGAGTAAATTATTATACTTTTACAAATCAGAAAATAGAGACTCAGCAGAATAAAGTTTCTTTCTCAAAGTCATAGCTATTATGATTTCAGTTGTAATAAGGTTGTTTATGAGCAGAGAAAGCTAAATTTTGTCTTATAAAAGCAACTTTTTGCACAAACAAAAAGATATTTTAAAATGGCATTACCATGGGTAAGACTGTTCATCAGAGATGAAGCTATTATTCTCAGTTCTAGTTCTAGCACTTTTATATCTATGCATATATGGCAAATGACTGCCCATCAGGTTTCAGAGTAGGATTGCATCAAACCCAAGGATTTTTAGGAAGTTTTGCCTATGACCTCAAACCATAATAGATCTGTAAATAGAGTACTGGGTTAATTTTTAAAATAACAATAGTGAGCTGACTGTGACAATATTTGCTGTGGGCTGGAGAGGACTTAAAAGCTGTAGGATATATTGAAAAGAGTACTGAATTCTGAGCTAAGACATTTTGGATTCTAGCAACTATTAGATTATTCTTTGTGTTTCCCTGCTAAACCTCTTCCTTTCTGTGGTTTTCATTTCCCTTATTATTAAAACAAAACAGATTGAACTGGATGATTATTTTTAACTCCCTTCCAGCCCTAACTTGTCATGACTGTATGGACATGGCCCTTCTCACCCCCTTCCTCTAAATAATACTGCCAGCATTGCCACTGTCATCATTAAGGCAGCAACCACTATCTCAACTCATCTACTGATTTATACTTTACAAACCATTATTATACCCATAATTGATGTTAATCACTAGTAAAGGTATATATTATGAATAATCAGGCCAGAGAAAATCATCCCCATCTCACAGATCAGAAAATTGAGGCTCAAAGAGTGACCTTATTTACCTAACGATATAAAGCTAGCAAGTGGCAGAGTGAGGAGAGTGATACTTAGGCTTCTAGTATCAAGGTGACTACTCTTTTCCTGTATAATTCCACAAATCTTCACTCTCTCAATCCTCCCTCTCTTTTCACCTCTTATCATGAAGTCATTAATGACATTATGTGAACATGTTTATCAAATTTGCTTCTATTATTTTGTTTGATAATAGGGCCAGTATGTGGGGTTGTCATCTTTGGAGAAGAAGGGAAAATTAAATAGGGAAAGATTTATGAGGGAGGCCTTCCCATTCTCTACAACCTTTACAAGCCTTTTGAGAACCTATCTTGATTTGTCTTACTTGATCTTTTTCTTCTTTAAACCATGAAAGTCTTGCATGTATTACCTAAGCCCATCAGATCTACATGACCATGGTGTTCTTCATTCAATCACTCACAATCACAGATGAAAAAGAACAACTGGAATTTGGAATTCCATTATATCCTAAATTGATTGGAATCAACCCTAAATCACCTACTTGACATCACAAACACTAAGATTTGGATATATTTGTAAGTCTAAATATTTTTTCTATAAATTAGAGGAGATGAAAATTACTTTTATCATGAAAATGAATTAAAGCAATTAGGCTATTCACAAACAAAATCTTAAATGGAATTAAATTTCCATGCATGCATATTGATTAGGTTTTTAATCATTTAAGAAAGAGACCTAATTAGATATCTTTTTTTTTTTCAGTTAGGGCAGTATTTTGGAGGTGGAAAGAATTAGATTCTTTGGGCAGTACTGAGGTCATATCTTAACTATCAGCTGACTAGCCTGAAGTAACTTACTTCATATCTCTGGCCTTCAGTTTCCTCATTAAAAAAAATAACATCATAGTCCCTGAAATATAGATTGTTATGAAGATTAAATGGAAAATGTATAAGAAATGACCTATTTTCATGTCTGGCACACAGTGACATTAAGTAAATGTTAGTTCACTTCCTCTTTACTTGTATAGAAAACAATCTTCATGGGTTTTTGGTTGGATCCTGTACTTTTCTGAATTTAGAAAATCTCCCAAAATGTGTAAATGTGAGTGATGGCTAACAAAACTAAAATAATAATTCTTTAAGTGAAAGGCTGAAAAGCATGTGTTATTTGAAAAAAAAAAAGAATTTCCTTATTATAGTAAACTTATTTGGTAATCAAAATCATTGTTTCTATAATACAAACAGATGGGATCCTTGGATGGCTCAGCGGTTTAGCACCCGCCTTGGCCCAGGGCATGATCCTGGAGTCCCGGGATTGAGCCCACATCAGGCTCCCTGTATGGAGCCTGCTTCTCCCTCTGCCTGTGTCTCTGCCTCTCTCTCTCTCTCTCATGAATAAATAAAATATTTTTTAAAATGCAAATAGTTGAAAATACAGATCCAGAAAATCTTTGTAGCTGCTGAGCACATGTACTCAGAAAATGTCAATTCAATGGGTAAGTTTTCTTAGGAGTCCAGGTTTTGGTTCCTAGGGAAGCAAGTCCACAATAACCTTGTAGTGACATTTTTATGTTTCTCAAAGGGAACTTTGGCTTAAAATATTGAGAAATAGTGATTGGGTGACACTGTCATTGTGGAAATCAGATTTCAGAGCTATTTCCCTTGTTTGTTGCTTGTGTTTTTTATTAAAAAAGGAAATTACTTGTAAAAAAAAACTGGTCTAATAGTTGAGTTCTCATGATAACATTATTTATTCTGAAACAAATATAATGGCCTTTAAAAAAGTTTACTGAGTTCCATTTATGATCTAGATTATATTTCTAGAAAGTCCCCTCTAGTTAGATTTTCATGTTATGACCCTATTATTTACCACTTAATGGTATATAACTCTTCTCAGGTATCTAGGACCCTAGAGTCAAATTATTGCATTGTCATAAAGGAAAGTAGACCATCTATTTTAAGCTCCCGCATCTTATTGCAGGTGAGAATATTGATACCTATAGAAATATAACAGTTTGCTTAAGGCCACACAATGACTCACTAGCAGAACTTGAACTAAGACCAAAACTTTTTGATTCTGTTTATTGAACTACTTCATCACTCTGCCTGCAATGCATGCAAACCAATACTCAATAAAAATTCCCCTGCAAAATATCCCGACATGGATGCAAGTAGATTCTTGACCAAAAGTTTTTACAAATAAAGCAGACTCTCTACCAGTCATTGCCCTGACTACTGGAACTTTTAGAGTGGTTTCACAACAGACAGCTCTGTCCTCTTTGCTCTAACTCTGACTGAACGGTATATACTGGTATATTAGGATGCCATTTGGCTTACCTTAAATACAAATGGTCACGAAATCCACCTCAAATCACACAGAAGTATTCTCACTCATTTTTTAGTCTTATGCTCCACCATTGCCAGGGTTTGAGCAATCTGTACAACATGATCTCAACAACTTTCCCAGATAAGCTCAAATAGGAACTTCTTTTAATCAAAGAAGGACCTGTGTCAACCTTTGTGTGCAAAGACAATTGCCCTGAATACATTATCTGATTCTTGGTACAGTGCAAGCCACTGCCTACCTCAGTATACCAGGATACCACCTATTTCAGCAGTAAATAATTTTACTGTGTCACAATTACTAAACTTTTCAATTAATGGAAAAGACAGTGGCATCTTGCAACCATGTAAATAAAAAATAAAAATGTCCCCACTAGCAGGATATTTGGGACTGAGACCACTCCCCACCAAAATCACAACAAAGCTTATTACTTTATTATTTTATTCAGAATTATCTTGTGACCAGCAGGCATGGCACAGTCCAAATTTAAGGATTTCCCAACAGAAGTCTCCTTGGTTCAGAACCAGAGAGGTTCCTAGTATTCAGAGTAATAAGAACAATAATCACTTGAAAGATAGGTGCCTCTTTGAAGCTAAACTTGAGTCAACAAAGCAACTTTTAAAGGATCAAGAAACACCTCTGAACACACTTTTAATCATTTGTCTTTACTTTTGCATTTGTCCGAAACCCAGTGTCCCTACTTCACTGGCTCACAGTTTCCCCATATGTATTATGAGGGATTTGAATCTCTAAGAGTTCTTTCAACTCCAAAATCTATGATCTGATTCCTTCTATCCTGAAAGAGCTTATTGTTTCTGTATATGTGAAAAGTAAACTTACCAAAGCAAGAAGCTTATATGTAAACTTTCCCTTCATTATGAAACTAGATAAATTATAGAGGGCAAAAATTCAAATGCTCTTTTTTTTCTGGCTGAATATGCCATTTTTTCCCCAATAAGTCTCACAAATACAGCTTTCTTAATATTTTGTGTCCTCCTCTCTGGTTGATGGAGAAACAAAGAGCCCTCAGCAAAGAATGAGCTGCATCACATACTTCATGCTCCTTGAGTAATGGTTTTGGGACTGATGGCATTAACCTGAATTTGTGGTACTCTAGTTAGGCTCAAGGGCAGTCACCATTGATTCAACTGTAAGAAGCCTAAGATGAGAAACCAGGGACCATTTTCACTTTGGACAATGGTCCCACATCTGCCTCTATCTTGGATCTTCATGTCCCCAACAATCTTTCCACATGGAACCACCAATTCCCAGACACTAGTCTGTAACTTACCCTGGAGCCTTGTCACGATTAGCAGTCTTGTTTCTTTGCAGGGAGCTGATGGCAAAAAAGCTTAACTCGGGGTGGCACAGATCCTGCTGATAACTGACAAATTTGTTGTTGAAAGAGGAAGTTGAGTTCATTTGGTCTCTCACCACAGAAACCTTATTTGCACAAACCAAAGGTAAGTCCCTTGAGCAGATGACAGTACTCAAGTTTTATTTCAATTGTACAAAAAAAAATGCAGAGTATGGAACCAAAGACTGCAAAATCAAATAAAAACTGCATACCAGTCGTTTGTAATGTTCCTCACCCTATCTCTTTCCACCAAAATTCACATGTCTATCTGTCTCACTAGAATCTCCACGGCAAGATAAAACTTAAGGCAAAATATGAAGAGAGTTTACCTTAGAATAAGAAAGTTGCAACTCCTTCAAGCCTGATGTCATAGAGGAAGAAAAATCTCAAAAATATAAGTCAGAACTAACAGCAATAGAGTTACCTTTGCTACACTCTTCCCTCCATATGCAGTGCTTTTCTCTCAACCTCTCATCGCAAAAGACATAATTTAATGTGTATTTTAGTAATTTTTGTTCACGGTTTATCCCCTATGTACACTGCAAACTAATTGAGGGCAAGTGTTTGACTCATCTCTGTATTCCCAACTATCTGGCACAAAGCCTTTATTGTGTTTGTTGAGTGAATAAATGAGGTAATGAATGAAAAAAAAACACTGGGTGTTATACTATTGGAGTTCGATTTGCCAACATATAATATAACATCATATATATTTATGAGAACACAAGAGTATTACCTGATTTTAGTATTAGAACGAACTATATATTTCCTAAGCAATTGGTTTGATTTGATTCTTATGGATATTAATAATTGGGTCACTTGTCTTTTTTATATAATATGCTGAAAAACCTGAAACTTATTTACAGTCTACTGGTAGAAAGTTTGGAGATTTTCTTATGGTATGTGTTATATACATATAAAACAAATGTTCAAATAATGCATAAATAAATAAATAAATAAATAAATAAATAAATATTGCTGATTACAGAGCCTCTCTACAGTGTACTAAGATTTTGGTCTTTATGAATAATGTTTATGGGGCTTTATAAGTGTGCAAATTGAAAAATATATACACCTGGAGACTACAGTGTTGGCCAAGTCTGAAAGTAGTTATGAAAAAAACAAGGCTTGCAAAGCATACAATCCTCTGTGGGCATGTAAGGGAACCACTTTCAGAAGCCAGGGCCAAGAACTGCAAAGAGCCTTCTGGGTAATAGCCATAGCAAAGGGGAAAAAAGAAAGTACAGTGGGCTAGGTCAAACAGTAGCATTTTAATTTATGCACTAAACTAATTAGAGAAGAAAGTACAGGATAATATTTTTGTCGGAGGGCAATCTAGATCGGAAGCAAGCTCTTCTTATAAAACCGGAACCATTAAAGAACTAAATGAAACCATGCCTAACATTTATAGATCTCTTTTTTTTTCATTTATAGATCTCATACAAATTTAAAATTATCAAGAGTTGGAAAAAGGCACAATTTCAGCACTAAAAACTAAGAATTTGAATTGCTTTATCAAAAGACCATGACTTGTGAGAACTGGCAAAGGGAAAGGATAGCCAACCTGGCTGAGGTTTATCAAATGAAATATGCCTGATCTTGCAAATCCCCTCTTAATTCTTACTTCATATGTTTATCCAACTGTTTTTTATCTGTTGTTAATTTAACTTTCTGACTTGACCTCCTACTAAAAGGATAATACATTGACACTCCAACACACATTTCAGTCCATTTGGCAGTTATATTCTTCACTATAAATTATTAAATTGGCTTTTTCATAAAAATCCATCCTTTGTGAGTTTGGGCTCACAGTATGAGCCAGTTTTCCTAGGGTATGATTATTTTCTGGACAAATAAAGCTCCAGACCTGTTGAGCTTTAGAGCAAAACCCTGAAACAGAAGGAAGAAAAAGATGCTTTCCCTGATAATTAACTATTGTCACTACCTCCAACCTTCATGTCACAGGAAAATAAAAAACACTTTACTAAGAAAACCTGCCAATTTATGTCATTTCTCTTTTGCATGCAAGTATCCTCTCGTTTCATTGGTCCTAAAAAGGGAAGAAAAGTTGCTGAAAAGTCAGTGGCCCAGTTTAGGCAAAGAAAATTTCAACTCAGTAAAGTTTTCAGTATTAATTAAAAGGAGTAAATCTGTGGCCAAACCAAAAAAAGCTGATAACTGGATTATCACCAATTAACTTTTAGAAGAGAAGTTATTTTTTTTTTGGTTATTGAATATAACTGACAGTGAAGGAATCAATAACAATTCAAACAAGTAATAAATATTTAATCATAAGAATCTAAAAATAGTACATATATCCTATTGTGCCCATAGTTCTGAGCTCCTCCCTTCAGAGTTTATTTTTAACAATGCATCGTAATTTCTCTAGGTTGGGGTAAATTTAGAATTGATGTTTAAAGGCTTTGGATATTCTTTTTTCTTTTTTTTAAATTTCTTTTTATTGGAGTTCAATTCGCCAACATATAGCATAACACCCAGGGCTCATATCATCAAGTGCCCCCCTCAGTGCTCATCACGCAGTCACCCCAACGCCCCGCCCACCTCGTATTCCACCATCCCTTATTCGTTTCCCAGAGGTAGGAGTCTCTCATGCTCTGTCACCCTCTCTGATAGTTTCCACTCATTTTCTCTCCCTTCCCCTTTATTCCCTCTCACGATTTTTTATATTCCACAAATGAATGAGACCATATAATGTTTGTCCTTCACGGATTGACTTATTTCACTCAGCAATAATACCCTCCAGTTCCATCCATGTCAAAGCAAATGGTGGGTATTTGTCATTTCTAATGGCTGAGTAATATTCCATTGTATACATTGAGCATATATCCTTTATCCATTCATCTTTCGATGGACACCGAGGCTCCTTCCCCAGTTTGGATACTGTGGACATTATTGCTATAAACATCGGGGTGCAGGTGTCCTGGTGTTTCACTGCATCTGTATCTTTGGGGTAAATTCCCAGCAGTGCAATTGCTGGGTCCTATGGCAGATCTATTTTTAACTCTTTGAGGAACCTCCACACAGTTTTCCAGAGTGGCTGTACCAGTTGATATTTCCACCAACAGTGTAAGAGGGTTCCCCTTTCTCCACAACCTCTTCAATATTTGTTGTTTCCTGTCTTGTTAATTTTCCCCATTCTCATTGGTGTGAGGTGGTATCTCATTGTGGTTTTGATTTGTATTTCCATGATGGGCAGTGATGCGGAGCATTTTCTCATGTGCATGTTGGCCATGTCTATGTCTTCCTCTGTGAGATTTCTCTTCATGTATTTTGCCCTTTTCATGATTGGATTGATTCTTTGCTGTTGAGTTTAGTAAGTTCTTTACAGATCTTGGATACTAGCCTTTTATCTGATAGGACATTTGGAAATCTCTTCTCCCATTCTGTAGGTTGTCTTTTAGTTTTGTTAACTGTTCTTTTCCTGTGCAGAAGCTTTTTATCTTGCTAAAGTTCCAATAATTCATTTTTGCTTTTCTTTCTCTTGCCTTTGTGGATGTATCTTGCAAGAAGTTGCTGTGGCCAAGTTCAAAAAGGGTGTTGCCTGTATTGTCCTCTAGGATTTTGATGGAATCTTGTCTCACATTTAGATCTTTCATCCATTTTGAGTTTATAATTGTGTATGGTATAAGAGAATGGCCCAGTTTCATTCTTCTGCATGAGGATGTCCAATTTTCCCAGCACCATTAATTGAAGAGACTGTCATTTTTTCCAGTGGATTGTCTGTCCTGCTTTCTAGAATATTAGTTGACCATAAAGTTGAGGGGCCACTTCTGGATTCTCTATTCTGTTCCATTGATTTATGTATCTGTTTTTGTGCCAGTACCACACTGTCTTGATGACCACAGCTTTGTAGTACAACCGGAATTCTGGCATTGTGATGCCCACAGATATGGTTTTCTTTTTTAATATTCCTTTGGCTATTCAGGGTCTTTTCTGATTCCACACAAATCTTAAGATGATTTGTTCCAACTCTCTGAAGAAAGTCCGTGCTATTTTGATAGGGATTGCATTAAATGTGTAAATTACCCTGGGTAGCATTGACATTTTCACAGTATTAATTCTATGAATCCATGAGCATAGAATAATTTTCCATCTCTTTGTGTCTTCCTCAATTTCTTTCATAAGTGTTCTATACTTTTTAGGGTATAGATCCTTTACCTCTTTGGTTAGGTTTATTCCTAGGTATCTTATGCTTTTGGGTGCAATTGTAAATGGGATTGACTCCTTAATTTTTCTTTCTTCAGTCTCATTGTTAGTGTATAGAAATACCACTGACTTCTGGGCATTGATTTTGTATCCTGCCACACTTCCAAATTGCTGTATGAGTTCTAGCAATCTTGCGGTGGAGTCTTTTGGGTTTTCTATGTAGAGTATCATGTCATCTGCGAAGAGGGAGAGTTTGACTTCTTCTTTGCCAATTTGAATGCCTTTTATTTATTTTTGTTGCCTGATTGCGGAGACTAGGACTTATAGTACTATGTTGAATAGCAGTGGTGAGAGTAGACATCCCTGTCGTGTTCCTATCCTAGGGGAAAGGCTCCCAGTGCTTCCTCAGTGAGAATGATATTTGCTGTGGGCTTTTCATAGATAGCTTTTAAGATGCTGAGGAATGTTCTATCTATCTCTACACTCTGAAGAGTTTTGATCAGGAATGGATGCTGTATTTTGTGAAATACTTTCTCTGCATCTATTGAGAGGATCATATAGTTCTTATTTTTTCTCTTGCTTATATGATCAATCACATTGATTGATTTGCGAGTGTTGAACCAGCCTTGCATCCCATGGATAAATTCCACTTGGTCGTTGTGAATAATCTTAATGTATTGTTGGATCCTATTGGCTAGTATAGGATTCTTGTTAAGAATTTTTGCATACATGTTCAACAGGGATATTAGTCTATAATTCTCCTTTTCGGTGGGGTCTTTGTCTGGTTTCTGAATTAAGGTGATGCTCGCTTCATAGAATGAGTTTGGAAGTATTCCATCTCTTTCTATCTTTCTGAACAGCTTTAGTAGAATACGTATGGTTTCTACATTAAACGTTTGATAGAATTCCCCAGGGAAGCCATCTGGCCCTGGACTTTGGTGTCTTGGGAGGTTTTTGATGACTGTTTCCATTTCCTCCCTGGTGATTGGCCTACTCAGGTTCTCTATTTCTTCCTGTTCCAGTGTTGGTAGTTTGTAGTTTTCCAGAAATGCGTCCATTTCTTCTAGATTGCCTAAATTATTGGCGTAAAGCTACTCATAATAAGTTTTTAAGATCGTTTGTATTTCCTTGGTATTGGCGGTGATCTCTCCTTTCTCATTCATGATTTTATTAATTTGAGTCTTTTCTCTCTTCTTTTTAATAAGGCTGGCTAATGGTTTATCTATCATATTAATTTTTTCAAAGAACCAACTCCTGTTTGTGTTGATCTGTTCCACAGTTCTTCTGGTCTGTATTTCATGAGTTCTGCTCAAATCTTTATTAACTCTCTACTTCTGCTGGGTGTAGGATCTATTTGCTGTTTTTTTTTTTTCTAGCTCCTTTTAGTGCAAGGTTAGCTTTTGTTTTTGGGTTCTTTCCAGTTTTTTGGGTGACTGCTTTTATAACGATGTATTTCCCCTCAGGACTGCTTTTGCTGCATCCCAAGGATTTTGAACGGTTGTATCTTTCTCATTAGTTTCCATGAATCTTTTTAATTCTTCCCTAATTTCCTGGTTGACCCCTTCATCTTTTAGCAGGATGGTCCTTCACCTCCACGTGTTTTAAATCCTTCCAAACTTCTTCTTGTGATTTAGTTCTAATTTCAAAGCATTTTGGTCTGACAATATGCAGAAGACAATCCCAATCTTTTGGTATCAGTGAAGACCTGATTTGTGACCCAGTATGTGGTTTATTCTGGAGAAAGTTCCATGTGCACTTGAGAGAATGTGTATTCAGTTGCGTTTGGATGTAAAGGTCTGTAAATATCAGTGAAATCCATCTGGCCCAGTGTATCATTTAAAGCTCTTGTTTCTTTGGAGATGTTGTGTTTTAAAGATCTCTCGATTGTAGAAAACTCTACATTCAAGTCGCCAAGTATAAGTGTATTATTATCTAAGTATGTCTTAACTTTGGTTATTAATTGATTGATATACTTGGCAGCTCCCACATTCGGGGCATAAATATTCATGATTGTTAGGTTCTCTTGTTGGATACATCCTTTAAGTATGATATAGTGTCCCTCTTCATCTCTTACTACAATCTTTGCAATAAACTTTAATTCATCTGATATAAGGATGGCTACCCCTGCTTTCTTTTGAAGACCATTTGAATGATAAATGGTTCTCCAACCTTTTATTTTCAGGCTGTAGGTGTCCTTATCTAAAATGGGTCTCTTGTAGACAACAAATAGATGTGTCTTGCTTTTTATCCAGTCTGAAACCCTGCGCTCTTTTATGAGGTCATTAAGGCCATTTACATTCAGAGTTACTATTGAAAGATATGAATTTAGTGTCATCATGATACCTATTCAGTCCCTGTTTTTCAGGATTGTTTCCTTGGACTTCCTCTTTTTATTACAGAGTACCCCTTAGTATTTCTTGGAGAGCCAGTTTGCTGGTCTCATATTCTTTCAGTTTCTGCCTATCTTGGTAGCTCTTTATCTCTCCTTCTATTCTGCATGAGAGCCTTGCTGTATATAGTATCCTTGGCTGCAGTTTCTTGTCATTTAAGACCCTGAATATATTCTGGCAGTCCTTTCTGGCCTGCCAGGTCTCTGTGGAGAGGTCTGCTGTTATCCTTAATGCTTTGCCCCATAAATGTTAAAGATTTCTTGTCTTTTGCTGCTCTAAGGATTTTCTCTTTGTCTTTGGAATTTGCAAGTTTCACTATGAAATGTCGGGGTATTGAACGGTTTTTATTGATTTTAGGGGGAATCTGTCTATCTCCTGGATCTGAATGCCTGTTTCCCTTCCCAAGTTCAGGACGTTCTCAGGTATGATTTGTTCAAATACATATTCTGGACCTCTGTCCCTTTCGGCGCCCTTGGGAACCCCAATTTAACGTAGATTTTTCCTTCTGAGGCTGTCATTTCTTTTCCTTAACCTATCCTCGTGAGCTTTTAATAGTTTTTCTCTTTTTTCCTCAGTTTCCTTCCTTGCCATAAACTTGTCTTCTGTGTCGCTCACTCGTTCTTCTACCTCGTTAACCCTCGTGGATAGGAACTCCAGTCTTGATTGCATCTCATTTAATTGATTTTTAATTTCGGGCTGATGAGATCTAAATTCTGAAGTCATGAAGGCTCTTCAATCCTTTATGCTTTTTTCTAGAGCCACCAGTAGCTTTATAATTGTCCTTCTGAATTCGCTTTCTGACATTGAATTGTAATCCAAATTTTGTAACTAGGTGGGAGAGAGGACTGTTTCTGATTCTTTCTTTTGAGGTGAGTTTTGCCTTCTAGTCATTTTGCTCAGTGCAGAGTGGCCGAAACAAGTTGTACTGAAAAAAGGAGAAAAAGAGAGAAAAAAAAAGAGGAAAAAAAAGGAAAAAAGGGGGAGTAACAAACAGAAAACAAAAATCAAGGGGGAGTATCCTCTGATTCTATATACTGTAAATCCCTCGACTACCCCTGGAAATTTCCAGTGCTGCTTGGTCAATAACTTGCTTTTCCCCTCTCCTTCTAGCTGGTCTTTTGGGGGAGGGGTGAGGGTGGGGCTTGCTTTGCTGATTCTCAGGTGTGTGCACCTGTGGAAGCTGCCCTGCCTCTTCCAGGTGCAGGGCTCAGTGGGAGCTGTTTATCCTGTGAGGCCCCTGCTCAGTCCAAGGTACAGGGTGACACCAGGAGGAACAACAACAGTGGCGGGGGCCAGCTGTCCAGCTTTTGAGACATCTTCCACAGTAACTACCGCAGCCCTCAGTCCGCAGGGGCCTGGATGCTCCGGGGGAGGGGTCACTGATCTGCATAACTTGGGGCCGCCCAGTGGCAGGAGCATCCTTGCTGTCCTGTGTCCTCCCGGCCTCTGCCTGTCCCGGGGGGAGCGCCGGATCTTAGGCTGTGTCCCCCAGGGCCCTGGGCTCCGGGGCATGCACTATGATACAGTGATACCGGGGAATCACTACCCTGGGCGGGTAGCCACCGCCGGATCTCCGGCCAAGCTGCTCCCGGTGCCATGAAGCTCCCTCCGCCAACTTTAGATATTCTTTAATAGTATGAGTAGATTAGGAGTTATAGCTATTATTGAGGACATTATTCATTACAACATGCTGTGATTTTTAGGAGAACACAAGAGTACTACTTGATTTTTGTAATAGAACAAACTATATATTTCCTAATCAATTGGTTTGATTTGATTCTTACAGATACTCATAATTGGTTCACTTGTCTTTTTTATATAGTCTGCTGAAAAACCCGAAACTAATTTACAGTCTACTTGTAGAAAGTTTGGAGATTTTCTTATGGTAATTTTTTATTATCATCTTTCATGGCTCTATTTTTATGTCTTTGTGCATTTGCTCTTTCTTATTTTACAGCTAATATTTCTAATATTATCTTGCTACAGTATGCAGCATTTTATTTTTTTAAATAAATTTATTTTTTATTGGTGTTCAATTTGTCAACCTACAGAATAACACCCAGTGCTCATCCCATCAACTGCCCTCCTCAGTGCCCGCCACCAAGTCACCCCCACCCCTGCCCACCTCCCCTTCCACCACCCCTGGTTCATTTCCCAGAGTAAGGAGTCTTTCATGTTCTGCCTCCCTTTCTGATACTTGCCACTTATTTTTTCTCCTTTCCCCTTTATTCCCTTTCACTATTTTTTATATTCCCCAAATGAATGAAACCATATAAATTTAGTCCTCCGATTGACTTATTTCACTCAGCGTAACACCCTCCAGCTCCATCCACATCGAAGTAAATGGTGGGTATTTGTCGCTTCTAATGGATGACTAATATTCCATTATATACATAAACCACATCTTCTTTATCCATTCATCTTTCGATGGACCCCGAGGCTCCTTCCACTGTTTGGCTATTGTGGACATTGCTGCTATAAACATCAGGGTTCAGGTGTCCCGGCGTTTCATTGCATCTGTATCTTTGGGGTAAATCCCCAGCAATGCAATTGCTGGGTCGTAGGGCAGGTCTATTTTTAACTCTTTGAGGAACCTCCACACAGTTTTCCAGAGTGGCTGCACCAGTTCACATTCCCACCATCAACGAAAAGCCCACAGCAAATATAATTCTCAATGGGGAAACACTCGGAGCCTTTCCCCTAAGATCAGGAACAAGACAGGGATGTCCACCCTCACCACTGCTTTTCAACATAGTACTAGAAGTCCTAGCCTCAGCAATCAGACAACAAAAAGAAATAAAAGGCATTCAAATTGGCAAAGAAGAAGTCAAACTCTCCCTCTTCACTGATGACATGATACTCTACATAGAAAATCCAAAAGACTCCACCCCAAGATTGCTAGAACTCATACAGCAATTTGGAAGTGTGGCAGGATACAAAATAAATGCCCAGAAGTCAGTGGCATTTCTATACACTAACAATGAGACTGAAGAAAGAGAAATTAAGGAGTCAATCCCATTTACAATTGCACCCAAAAGCGTAAGATACCTAGCAATAAACCTAACCAAAGAGGGAAAGGATCGATACCCTCAAAACTATAGAACACTTCTGAAAGAAATTGAGGAAGACACAAAGAGATGGAAAATTATTCTATGCTCATGGATTGGAAGAATTAATATTGTGAAAATGTCAATGCTACCCAGGGTAATTTACACATTTAATGCAATCCCTATCAAAATAGCATGGACTTTCTTCAGAGAGTTGGAACAAATCATCTTAAGATTTGTGTGGAATCAGAAAAAAACCTGAATATCCAGGGGAATTTTAAAAAAGAAAACCATATCTGGGGGCATCACTATGCCAGATTTCAGGTTGTACTACAAAGCTGTGGTCATCAAGACAGTGTGGTACTGGCACAAAAACAGACACATAGATCAATGGAACAGAATAGAGAATCCAGAAGGGGACCCTCCACTTTATGGTCAACTAATATTCTAGATAGCAGGACAGACTATCCACTGGAAAGAAAGACAGTCTCTTCAATAAATGGTGCTGGGAAAATTGGACATCCACATGCAGAAGAATGAAACTAGACTACTCTCTTTCACCATACACAAAGATAAACTCAAAATGGATGAAAGATCTAAATGTGAGACACGATTCCATCAAAATCCTAGAGGAGAACACAAGCAACCCCCTTTTTGAACTTGGCCACAGTAACTTCTTGCAAGATACATCCACGAAGGCAAAGGAAACAAAAGCAAAAATGAACTATTGGGACTTCATCAAGATAAGAAGCTTTTGCACAGCAAACGATACAGCCAACAAAACTAATAGACAACCTCCAGAATGGGAGAAGATATTTACAAATGACGTATCAGTATGGAGCATTTTAAATGATTTTCAATTCATTCTTGAGCAGTAGTGGAACAAAATAAAAAGAGTGAACTGTGACTTTAATTCCTTTTGTGTTACAACTATTAGATATTAATTGTTTTAGATAACCAGTTTTCAACAGTTTCCCATATCTGGAGAGGAAATAATGGGGAAAATAGCAGAGTAGGTAGACCATAAGTTCACCTTATTCCATGGATACAGCTCAATAATATTCACGTCAGTATTAATAACCCAGAAAATAATGCATAGCTTAGCAAAAAAAAAAAAATTCCACAAAGGATAGAGAAGAGGCCACATCTAAAAACAGTAGAAAATGTAAAGATGTGGTTTGGGAGTGAAATCAGCCATGCCAGTCCATGCTCAAGAGGAAGATGGTGACACATAGAAGGGTGAGAAAAACACTATCATACTGGAGAGCATGCACGGAGAAGACAAATCCCCAAAATATTTGGCCTGGAAAGCAAGAAAGCTAGAGGAGCCACATCATGAATTCTGAAGCAGGACTTAAAGCCTAGAATTTTAAAAGTCATCAGGGTTAGCTTTGGATGAGCCTGGAGGACATCAGGAGGCTGAGTCCAAACTCTTAAAGAGAGAGTATGACAAACAACCAAGGAAGATAGACCCTCGAAGTAAAGTTTGAAAAATTCCAGGAGCAATTGCACTGCTGGGGATTTACCCCAAAGATGCAGATGCAATGAAACGCCGGGATACCTGCACCCCAATGTTTATAGCAGCAATGTCCACAATAGCCAAACTGTGGAAGGAGCCTCGGGGTCCATCGAAAGATGAATGGATAAAGAAGATGTGGTTTATGTATACAATGGAATATTACTCATCCATTAGAAGCGACAAATACCCAACATTTACTACAGATTACCCCCATCAAAATCAATAAAACTTCATCAATACCAAACACATTGTAATTAAATTAGCAAAATACAGTGACAAAGAAAAAAATTTTTAAAGCAGCAAGACAGAACTCAAAAGAGAAAGCCCAAAAGGCTGGCAGGGGATTTTACAGAAGAAATTTTCCAAGCTAGAATAAAGTAGCATGATATATCCAAAGAGCTGAATGGGAAAAAAATCTACAGGCAAAAATATTCAGGAAGGCTATCACTTTGAATAAAAGAGATAGCAAGTTTTCCAGATAGACAAAAACTAAAGGACTCTGTGACCCCAAATAAGCCCTGCAGGAAATATTAAAGGAGATTCATTCAATGGAACAGAAAGACCAAAAGTGGTAGTATAAAGTAAAGAAACACAAAAGCAATAAAGATGATTTTTCTGTAAATAAAATCAGTCAAGAAACCCACAAAATTAAAGGATGTAAAATATGACAATATTTACCTAAAATGTGGGAAGGAGAGTAGTAAAGATTGGGTTCAAACTTAAATGATCATTAGCTGCCTAGAGAATGCTATACGCAGATGATGTTTTATACAAAGCTAGTGGTAAATCATATATCAAAACCACTAATAAATATATGAAAAGTGTAAAGGCAAAGAAATCCAAATATATTACTAAAGAAAAGAAGATAAAGCATGCAAGGGAAAGATAAGAATGTATGAGGGAAAATCTTCAGAAACAACCCCAAAACAAATAATAAAATGACAATAAATACACATCTATCAATAATTACTTTGAATGCAAATGGACTAAATACTCCAATGAAAAGACATGTCAGAATGGATAAAAAAAAACAAGAAACCCATCTATATGCTGCCTATAAGAGGCATATTTTCCACCTAAAGGCACCTTCAAATTGAAAGAGAGGGGATAAGGAATCATCTATCATGCAAATCATTGCCAAAAGAAAGCCAGGGTAGCAAAACCTACACAGACAAAATAGATGTTAAAACAAAGACTATAACAGGAGACAAAGAAAGAGTCTATATTATAATAAAGGGGACAATCAAAAAGAAGATATAGCAATTATAAATATTTATAGACCCAACATAGGAACTCCCAAATACATAAAAAAGTTAATAAAAAGCATAAAAGAACTAATCAGTAATAATAGGAAACAATGACTTTGAATGACATTTTGGACCAGATGGATTTAACACATATATTCAGAATATTCTATTCTAAAACAGTAGAATATACATTCTTTTCAAGAGCACATGGAACATTCTCCAGAATAGATAACATTTAGCCCATAAAGCAAGCCTCAACAAACTCAGGAAGATTGAAATAATGCCATGAAACTTTCCTGAATACAACACTATGAAACTAGAAGTCAACCACAAGAAAAAATCTGGAAAGCCCACAAATAATATGATGGTTAAATAACATGCTACTAAACAACAAATGTGTCAACCAGGAAATAAGAGAAATAAAAAAGTATATTGGTCCAAAATTTCTAGGATGCAGTAAAAGTTGTTCTAAGAAGGAAGTTATACCAATACAAGCCTACCCCCAAAAGAAAACAAATCTCAAATAAACAAGTTAACTTTACACCTAAAGAACTAGAAAAAGAGCAAACAAAACCTAAAACTTGCAGAAGGAAAAAACAATAAAGGTTAGAGCAGAAACAATCAACATAGAATATTTTAAAAAGAAAGGATCAATGAAACCAGGAGCTAGTACTTTGGAAAACTAAATAAAATTGGTAAAACTCCAGCCGGGCTTATCAAAAAAAGAAAGAGAAAGAACTCTAATAAACAAAATCACAAATGAGAGAGAAAAAATAGCAATCAACACCACAGAAATACAAAAAATATAAGACAAATATAAGACCATATTATGAAAAAGTATATGCCAACAAACTGGACATTCCAGAATACATGGATAAATTCCTAGAGCCATATAAAGTATCAAAACCAAAACAGAAAGAGATAGAAAATATGAACAGACCAATAACCAGAAGAAATTGAATCGGTAAACCAAGAACCCCTCAAAACAAAAGTTCAGGACAATATAGCTTCACAAGTGAATTCTAACAAACATTTAAGAAAGAATTAATACCCATTACTTGGAAACTATTCCAAAAAATAGAAAAAAAAGGAAAACGTCCGAATTCATTCCATTGGCCAGCATTACCCTGATACCAAAACTAAGTAAACACACCACTAGAAAAGAGAACTACAGGCCAGGGGATCCCTGGGTGGTGCAGCGGTTTGGCGCCTGCCTTTGGCCCAGGGCGCGATCCTGGAGACCCGGGATCGAATCCCACATCAGGCTCCCGGTGCATGGAGCCTGCTTCTCCCTCTGCCTATGTCTCTGCCTCTCTCTCTCTCTCTCTCTGTGACTATCATAAAAAAAAGAGAGAACTACAGGCCAATATCCCTGATGAACATAGATGCAAAAATCCCTGAACAAAACAAACAAACACTGTCAAGCCAAATCCAACAATACATTAAAAATCATTCATCTGGATCAAGTGTTATTTATTTAAGTTTGAAATGATTGTTCAATATTCACAAATGAATTAACATGATATATTACATCGATAAGAAAAAGGGTAAGAGTCATATTATCATTTCAATAGATGCAGATATAAAGGCATTTGAGAAAGTACAATCTTCATTCACGGTAAAATCTGTCAAAACAAACTAGGCTTGGAGGTAACATACCTCAACATATTAAAGCCTATTATGAAGAAACCATAGCTAACATCATTCTTAACAGGAAAAAATTGGGAGCCTTTCCCATTAGGTCCAGAACAAGACAAAGATGTCCATGCTCACCACTTCTGTCTGACATAGTATGGGACATCCTAACCACAGCAATCAGACATTTCCACAAGCAAGGGAAACAAATGCAAAAATTAACTATTGGGACTTCATCAAGATAAAAAGCTTTTGCACAGCAAAGGAAACATTCAACAAAGCTAAAAGGCAACTTACAGAAGGAGAGAAGATATTTGCAAATGACATATCAGACAAAAGGCTAGAATCCAAGATCTATGAAGAACTTATCAAACTCAAAACACATAAAACAAATAATCCAGTCAAGAAATGGACAGAAGACATAAACAGACATTTCTCCAAAGAAGACATACAAATGACCAACAGACACATGAAAATATGTTCAACATCATTTGTCACCAGGGAAATACAAATCTAAGCCACAATGAGGTACCACCTCACATCAGTCAGAATGGCTAAAATTAACAAGTCAGGGAACAACGAATGTTGCCGAGGATGTGGAGAAAAAGGAACCCTCTTACACTATTGGTGAGAATGCAAGCTGGTGCAGCCACTCTGGGAAACGGTATGGAGGTTCCTTAAGAAGTTAAAAAGATCAGTTGACTATATTTTTGGTACATTTATAGCTCTTCTATTTTGGTCCATTGATCTATGTGTCTGTTTTGTGCCAGTACCATACTGTCTTATTGATGACAGCTTTGTAATATAACTTAAAATCTGGAATTATGATGCCTCCAGCTCCGCCTTTATTTTTCAAGATTGCTTTGGCTATTTGGGGTCTTTTGTGGTTCTATCCTAATTTTAGTATTGTTTGTTCTAGCTCTGTGAAAAATGCTTCTGCTATTTTGATAGGGATTGCATTAAAAGCACAAATTGCTTTGGACAGTATAGAAATGATCATGGAATTTTTTTCCATTTCTTTGTGTCATCTTCAATTTCTTTCATCAGTGTTTTATAGTTTTTAGAGTATAGGTCTTTGGTTAGGTTAATTCCTAAGTATCTTACGGTTTTTGATGCAAATGTAAATGGGATTAATTCTTTGAATTCTCTTTCTACTGCTCCATTATTGGTGTATAGAAATGAGCAGATTTCTGTACATTGATTTTTGTATCCTATGACTTTACTGAATTTGGGTATCAGTTCTAGCAGTTTTTTGGTGGAGTCTATTGAGTTTTCTACATAGAGTATCATGTTGTCTACAAATAGTGAACGTTTGACTTCTTTCTGACTGATCCAGATGCCTTTTATTTCTTTTTGTTGTCTGATTGCTGAGGTTAGAGCTTCCAGTACTATATTAAGTAACAGTACTGAGAGTGGACACCCCTGTCTTGTTCCTGACCATAGAGGAGAACATTTCAATTTTTCCCTATTGAGGATGATATTACCTGTGAGATTTTTGTATATGGCCTTTCTGATGATGAAGTATGTTTCCTCTGAAACTACCTTGTTCGCAGCTTTTATCATGAGGGGATGTTGTAATTTGTCTAATGCTTTTTCTGTATCTGTTGAAACGATCATATGGTTCTTATCATTTCTTTTATTAATGTGGTGTATCAAATTGATTGATTTATGACTTGATCCACCCTTGCAGCCCAGCAATATATCCCACTACTCTTGGATTCAATTTGTTAGCATTTTGTTGAGAATCTTTGCATCTATGCTCATAAGGGAAATTAGCCTATATTCTCTTTTTCAATGGCATCGTCTGGTTTTGAAATCATGATATTACAGATTTCATAGGATGAATTTGGAAGTTTTCTTCCATTTCAATTTTTTGAATGATTTGAGAATTATAGGTATTAACTCTTCTTTAAATATGTGGTAGAATTCACCTATGAAGCTATCTGTCCATAGACTTTTGTTTGTTGGGAGTTTTTTGATTATTGATTCAATTACTTTGCTGATTATCAGTCTGGTCAAGTTTTCCATTTCTTCCTGTTTAAGTTTTGGTAGTGTATATGTTTATAGGAATTTATCCATTAATTTTGGATCATGCAAGTTGTTGGCATATAATTTTTCATAAAATTCTCTTATATTTTTTGTATCTCTATAATTATTGTGATCCCTCTTCATTCAGAATTTATTTATTTGTGCCCTTTCTCTTTTCTTTTTGATAAGTCTGACTAGATGTTTATCAGTTTTATTAATCTTTCAAATAACTAACTCCTGGTTTCATTGATCTGTTCAACTGGTGTCTTCTTTCTTTCGTATCATTTATTTCTGCTCTAATATTTACTAGATATTCCCTTCTTTTGCTGGCTTTAGGAATAATTTGTTGTTCTTTATCTAATTCTTTTAGTGTGAAGTTAGGTTGCATATTTGAAATTTTCCTGTTTCTTGAGGAAGGGCTCTATTAGTATGTACTTCCCTTTCAGAAACACTTCTGCTGCATCCCAAAGTGTTGGATTATTGTGTTTTCATTTTCATTTCTTTTCATGTATTTTTTCTATTTTTTGTTTAATTTCCTGGTTTACTCATTCATTCTTTAATAGGATGTTCCTTAAACTCCATGTATTTTTGGTGTTTCCAATATCTTTCTTATAGTTGACTCTAACTTTCTTAGTGTTGTGGTAGGAAAACATGAGTAGAATGATCACAGGATTTCTGTACTTGTTCAGTCCTGATTTGTCCCGAGTATATGATCTATACTGAAGAATGTCCCATATGCACATGAAAAGAACGTCTATTCCACTGCTTTAGGAGGAAATGCTCAAAATATATCTGTTAAGTCCATCCAGTCCAGTTGTAATTTAAAGCCATTGTGCCCTGGTTGATTTTCTGCCTAGATGATCTGTCCTTTGTTGTAAGTGGGGTATTAAAATCCCCTACTATTATTGTATTATAAATGAATTGTTTTATGTTATTATTATTTCTTTATATATTTGGGTGCTCCCAAGTTGGTGGCATAAATATTTGCAATTGTTAGAACTTCTTCTTGGATAGACCCCTTTATTATGATGCAGTGTCCTTTTTCAATTCTTGTTAATAGTCTCTGCTTTAAAATCTAGTTGTTCTGATATAAGTATGGCTACTCTGGTTTTCTTCTGACTTCTATTTGCATGATAAATATTTCTCTATCCCCTAACTTTTAATCTGTAGGTGTCTCAGGGCTAAATTGAATCCCTTGGAGGTAACATATAGATGAGTCTTGTTCTTTTATCCATTCTGACACTATATATCTTTTGATTGGCATACTTGTTCCATGTACATTCAGAGTAATTATTGACAGAAATGTATTTAGTGCCATTTTATTATTTCTTTTGTCATTGTTTCTGAGGATTTTCTATGCTCCTTTCTAATCTTTATTGCTTTTGGTCTTTCTTTCCCACTCAAAGAGTTCCCATTTAATATTTCTCACAGGATTAGTTAGGTGATCATGAACTCCTTTAGTTTTTATTTGTCTGGGGAACTCTTTATCTCTCCTTATCCTCTGAGTGATACCCTTGCCATAGAGTATTAATGGCTCTAGACTTTTCACATTCAGCAGATTAAATATGTCATGCCACTGTTTTCTGGATTGTTAAATCTCTGTGGAAAGTTGTGCTGCTAACCTATTGATCTTCCCTTTTAAGTTAGGGACTTTTGACTTGGTGCTTTAAGATTTATTCTTTATCTCTGTATATTTCAAATGTAACTACAATATGTCTTGGTGTTGGCCTGCTTTTGTTGATTTTGATGGGAGTTCTCTGTGCCTCCTAGATTTGGATGTCTGTTTCTTTCCCCATATTAGGGAAGTTTTCAGGTATAATATCCCCAAATATAACTCCTGTCCCCGTTTCTCTCTCTTCTTCTGGGGCTCATATGACATAAATACTATTACATTTTATGGAGTCACAGAGTCCCTAATTCTACTTTCATAATCCAAGATTTTCCTTTCCATCTCTTGTTCAGCTTCATTATTTTCCATAATTCTATCTTTTAAATCACTTATCCATTCCTCTGCTTCTTGTTTCCTTGTGGTTATTATTTTCAATTGGTTTTTGTTTCTCAGTTATTGTATTTTTCATTTCAGCCTGATTGGTTTTTAGCTCTTGTATCACTGTTGTAAGGGTCTTTCTGATGTCTTCTATGCTTTTTTCAATCCCATCTACTATCATCATGGTTGCTGCTTTAAATTCTGAATCAGGTACATTACTTATATCTGTTTCAATTAATCCCTGGCTGTAACCTTTTCTTATTCTTTTGTTTGGGATGAATTCCTCCATCTTCACATTTTTTCTAGGTATCTGAATTCTTCTCTACGTTAATAAAGCCTGTTACATTTCCTGCTCCCAAGAGTAATGACTTATTAAGAAGAGATCATTTAATGTCTAGAGCCTGGAGCTTCAAGAAGTGTCTCTGGTGTGTACTGCATGCACTTTGCTGCTGTTTTGGGTGCTCTGTCCCTCGTTAGTCATCTACAGAGTTTTCCCTTGCCTGCAGTGGAGAGTGTTTTGACCTTGGCCAGAGTTTGGTGAGTTTTAACTAGTCGTGCTCTGGTCTTCTTGTTAAACGAGACATGATACTATTTCACTAAAACTGAGACTTTGCAGAGCTCCATGATCAGTAGACATGGTGTGTGCAGGGATTTTTGCTGTTCTTCTGCAGGAGAGACTCTCTGTGCTGCTCCTAAGGCACAGTTGATCTACAAAAGCAGTATCAGCAAAGCACAGGGAAGCAGGATTTGGTAAAAGCAGGTTAGACAGCCAGTGTTGACCTCATACTGTTTACTGATGTTGGTTTATGCTGAGGACTGGGGAAAGGAAATGGTGCTAGCCCTCTCCTGTGTCTCTGAAAAAGGGTGTTTGTTTTTTCTGTTCTCAGGGAAACACTTCCAGAAAGGTGAATAATTTCTCCTTTTGTGTCACAGGTGTTTTTCAGATTGCTGATTTCACTTTCTTTCTCTGGGTCACTAGTCTTCCTGGAGCAGCAAAGTGTACTTTGCTCTTTACTCTAGGCAGGCATGCTTACTTTTAGGATAACAAACATCAGGGGTCTTGTCTGTTGGAGACCTACACTGGTCCTCTGGCAAAGGGTATTGCCACACTGAGACTGGTGCAGATTTGACCTAGAAGGAAAAAATATGCCAGAACACAGGGGCGTGTGATTTGGGGCAAGTAGGCTAAACATTCAGTGTCCTGGTTAGCTGCTCTCATCAGATGTGTCTCTTCCATGGTGAATGTTAGAGGAGGAAAATGGAATATGCAGGTTCTTTTTTTTCCCAGAGTGTCAATGCCACCTCTCACAGATGCACTCTGAAAAGAATGAACAGTGTATCCTTGTGCCACTAGTCAATCTTCAGATCACACAGTCTGCCCTGGGGTTGTTTGTCTGCCTCTACTCCAGGAATAGGGCAGTGTCCGCATGTCTCTATCTCAGCCAAGCACAAGGGCCTCTGAAATTCTAGTCTTTGAGCCATGCTGGTTGCAAAAGCACATAAAATTCAGCCCCTCTCACTTTCCCAGCCAATGGCTTTGGGAAATTGTTCTTCTGGTACATATCTTTTTGGATTCCACTTTTCACTGTTTTCCATGACCAGGGCTCCCTCCTCTTGGTAGCACCTGCAATCCATTTCTCCATCAAACCATGCTTCCACACTTCCTACCTTCCTCAAAGTGACCTCTTCTCTCCCTCTAGTTGTGCAGTTGGTTTTATCAGTCCTCAGGTCGATTTCTTTGAGTATTCGGAGTGAAGTAATAATTATCTACCTGTGATCAAGGGATGAGGCAAGCTTAGAGTCCTATTACACCACCATCTTAGCTCCCTAAAGGGGTCTAATGTTTTGCATATTTTTCACTAAAACTTTTTTGAGTCATACACTGAAGTATCTTTCTTCAATTAGAAAAAAATACTTTGTAGAATAGTTAAGATGACAGAAGATTAGGGGGATCCTAATCTTTTCTTGTCCCTCAAACACAATTTGATAGTTACCAAATCTTTTGGAACACCCAAGAAATCAATTGGATGCTTGAGAGAGCAAAAACTGCAAGCCAACAAGTAGAAAAAGCTACCAACTTTTGGAAGGTAGGAGGTGTAGAGATTTGAATTGGGGGATATTTTGCTGTGGAAATGGCAGCAGGGAGGGAACCTGCTTACAGAGACTACCACTACCCCAAAGTATTATAAAAAACAGAGTGCAAAATCTGGATTTGTAAAAGTCTGCTACAGTCAGGGACATGCCTGGCTTATAGGTTCTCAGGTGGCAAAGTGGGATGGAATCCTAGGTCTGAGGATCCCCTGGGTTGCAAGAAGAATGGGTGGCAACTAAATGTTACACTGTTCTCAGACACAAGAGCTCAGAAGCTGGGTGAGAACAATGATTCCTGGTGCAAGCTTTCTGTTCTGTTTTGCCATAAACTGTGAACTGCTGTGAAATTGTGTGACCACTTACCTGGAATGGCAAATGGAAAATTCTTGGCAAGAACATCCCCTGGAGGAACAGTTGCAGGTCTGTACATCTGAAGTCCCTAATATTTGGAATTTTGAAACTCTGTCATGCACCTGAGATTAAAACAAAACAAAAGCAAAAACAAAAACAACAACAACAAAAAACCTTCGTCACAAGCAGAGTAAATGCAGGGTTCTGACAGCAACCAGAAACACAAGAGTGATTGATTTATCTTCTATAATGGCTCACTGCACTACGGGGGATGAATTTTCAGCTCTGAGGCTTTTGAGCACTGCCATATATATCCCACCTTTCAGTGACTCAAGTCTTCAAAGAACAAAACAATGCCACCTAGTGGAGGCTGGAGCCGCTTACACCAAGTCTCAACCCCCTGTGCCCTGGAGGCACATTTCCACTAGGACAAGACCACCCGAAAAAACAGCCCAACAGGCTCCTCCCTTAGAAGACCTGCAAAATAAAACCTTACTTGTGGGCAGCCCAGGTAGCTCAGCAGTTTAGTGCTGCCTTCAGCCCAGGATGTGATCCTGGAGACCCGGGATCTGGCCCCATATAGGGATCTCTGAACAGAGCCTACTTCTCCCTCTGCCTGTGTCTCTGCCTCTCTCTCTGTGTCTCTCATGAATAAATAAATAAAATATTTTAAAAAAGAAAAAAAAAACCTTACTTGCACCAAGTTTACTGATCTTAGAGTGCTGCAAAGCTTCAGCTCTAGGGGAAAAGAAGATCTACTTCCTCTTCTCTTAATTTTTCTTTATTATTATTTTTTCATTTACTTTCTTATTTTTTCAATTCCTCCTTTTAATTTTTATTACAATTTAAAAATTTTTGTTTATATATACTTATATGTTTTATTTTTTATTGGAGTTCAATTTGCCAAAATATAGCATAACAACCAGTGCTCATCCCATCAAGTGTCCATAACCCAGTCACCCCAAAACCCTGCCCACCTCCCTTTCCATCACCCCTTGTTCATTTCCCAGAGTTAGGAGTCTCTCATGTTCTCTCTCCCTCTCTGATATTTCCCACTCATTTTCTCTCCTTTCCCCTTTATTCCCTTTCACTATTTTTATATTCCCCAAATGAATGAGACCATATAATGTTTCTCCTTCTCTGATTGACTTGTTTCACTCAGCATAATACCCTCCAGGTCCCTCCATGTCGAAGAAAATAGTGGGTATTTATTGTTTCTAATGGCTGAGTAATATTCCATTGTATACATAGACCACATCTTCTTTATCCATTCATCTTTCGATGGACACCAAGACTCCTTCCACAGTTTGTCTATTGTGGACATTGCTGCTAGAAACATCGGGGTGCAGGTGTCCAGGAGTTTCATACATCTGCATCTTTGGAGTAAATCCACAGCAGTGCAACTGCTGGGTGGTAGGGCAGATGTATTTTTAACTCTTTGAGGAACCTCCACACAGTTTTTCAGAGTGGCTATAGCAGTCCACAATCCCACCAACAGTGAAAGAGGGTTCCCCTTTATCCACAGCTTCTCCAACATTTGTTGTTTCCTCTCTTGTTAATTATCCCCTATCTCATTGGTGTGAGGTGGTATCTCAGTGTGGTTTTGATTTGTATTTCCATGATGGGCAGTGATGCGGAGAGTTTTCTCATGTGCATGTTGGCCATGTCTATGTCTTCCTCTGTGAGATTTCTCTTCATGTCTTTTGCCCATTTCATGATTGGATTCTTTGTTTCTTTGCTGTTGAGTTTAAGAAGTTCTTTAGAGATCTTGGATACTAGTCCTTTATCAGATACGTCATTTGCGAATATCCTCTCCAATTATGTAGGTTGTCTTTTAGTTTTGTTGACTATTTCTTTTGCTGTGCAAAAGCTTCTATCTTGATGAAGTCCCAATAGTTCACTTTTGCTTTTGTTTCTCTTGCCTTCAGGGATATATCTTGCAAGAAGTTACTGTGGCCAAGTTCAAAGAGGGTGTTGCCTGTGTTCTCCTCTAGGATATTTTTTTAATAAAATAATTTTTATTGGTGTTCAATTTACCAACATACAGAATAAAACCCAGTGCTCAACCTGTCAAGTGCCCCCCTCAGTGCCCGTAACACACTCACCCACACCCCCTGCCCTCCTCAACTTCCACCACCCCTAGTTCGTTTCCCAGAGTTAGGAGTCTTTATGTTCTGTCTCCCTTTGTGATATTTCCCACACATTTCTTCTCCCTTCCCTTATATTCCCTTTCACTATTATTTATACTCCCCAAATGAATGACAACATACACTGTCCTTCTCTGATTGACTTACTTCACACAGCATAATACCCTCCAGTTCCATCCACGTTGAAGCAAATGGTGGGTATTTGTCGTTTCTAATGGCTGAGTAATATTCCATTGTATACATAAACCACATCTTCTTTATCCATTAATCTTTCGATGGACACCAAGGCTCCTTCCACAGTTTGGCTATTGTGGATATTGCTGCTATAAACATCGGGGTGCAGGTGTCCCGGCGTTTCATTGCAACTGAATCTTTGGGGTAAATCCACAACAGTGCAATTGTTGGGTCGTATGCCAGATATATTTTTAACTCTTTGAGGATCCTCCACACAGTTTTCCAGAGTGGCTGAACCAGTTCACATTTCCACCAACAGTGTAAGAGGGTTCCCTTTTCTCCGCATCCTCTCCAACATTTGTTGTTCCCTGCCTTGTTAATTTTCCCCATTCTCACTGGTGTGAGGTGGTATCTCATTGTGGTTTTGATTTGTATTTCCCTGATGGCAAGTGATGCAGAGCATTTTCTCATGTGCATGTTGGCCATGTCTATGTCTTCCTCTGTGAGATTTCTCTTCATGTCTTTTGCGGACTTCATGATTGGATTCTTTGTTTCTTTGGTGTTGAGTTTAAGGAGTTTTTTATGGATCTTGGAAACTAGCCCTTTATCTGATATGTCATTTGCAAATATCTTCTCCCATTCTGTAGGTTGTCTTTTAGTTTTGTTGACTGTTCCTTTGCTGTGCAAGAGCTTCTTATCTTGATGAAGTCCCAATAGTTCATTTTTGCTTTTGTTTCCTTTGCCTTCGTGGATGTATCTTGCAAGAAGTTACTGTGGCTGAGTTCAAAAAGGGTGTTGCCTGTGTTCTCCTCTAGGATTTTGATGGAATCGTGTCTCACATTTAGATCTTTCATGCATTTTGAGTTTATCTTTGTGTATGGTGAAAGAGAGTGGTCTAGTTTCATTCTTCTGCATGTGGATGTCCAATTTTCCCAGCACCATTTATTGAAGAGACTGTCTTTCTTCCAATGGATAGTCTTTCCTCCTTTATCGAATATTAGTTGGCCATAAAGTTCAGGGTCCACTTCTGGGTTCTCTATTCTGTTCCATTGATCTATGTGTCTGTTTTTGTGCCAATACCACACTGTCTTGATGACCACAGCTTTGTAGTACAACCTGAAACCTGGCATTGTGATGCCCACAGATATGGTTTTCTTTTTTAAAATTCCCCTGGATATTCAGGGCCTTTTCTGATTCCACACAAATCTTAAAATAATTTGTTCTAATTCTCTGAAGAAAGTCCATGGTATTTTGATAGGGATTGCATTAAACGTGTATATTGCCCTGGGTAACATTGACATTTTCACAATATTAATTCTGCCAATCCATGAGCATGGAATATTTTTCCATCTCTTTGTGTCTTCCTCAATTTCTTTCAGAATTGTTCTACAGTTTTTAGGGTATAGATCCTTTTCCTCTTTGGTGAGGTTTACTCCTAGGTATCTTATGCTTTTGGGTGCAATTGTCAATGGGATTGACTCCTTAATTTCTCTTTCTTCAGTCTCATTGTTAGTGTATAGAAATGCCAATAATTTCTGGGCATTGATTTTCTATCCTGCCACGCTACCAAATTGCTGTATGAGTTCTAGCAGTCTTGGGGTGGAGGCTTTTGGGTTTTCTATGTATGTCGTCAGCGAAGAGGGAGAGTTTGACTTCTTCTTTGCCAATTTGAATGCCTTTAATGTCTTTTTGTTGTCTGATTGCTGAGGCGAGGACTTCCAATACTATGCTGAATAGCAGTGGTGAGAGTGGACATCCCTGTCTTGTTCCTGATCTTAGGGGAAAGGCTCCCAGTGCTTCCCCATTGAGAATGATATTTGCTGTGGGCTTTTTGTAGATGGCTTTTAAGATGTCGAGGAAAGTTCCCTCTATCCCTACACTCTGAAGAGTTTTGATCAGGAATGGATGCTGTATTTTGTCAAATGCTTTCTCTGCATCTAATGAGAGGATCATGTGGTTCTTGGTTTTTCTCTTGCTGATATGATGAATCACATTGATTGTTTTACGTGTGTTGAACCAGCCTTTTGTCCCGGGGATAAATCCTACTTGGTCATGGTGAATAATTTTCTTAAAGTGCTGTTGGATCCTATTGGCTAGTATCTTGTTGAGAATTTTTGCATCCATATTCATCAGGGATATTGGTCTGTAATTCTCCTTTTTGGTGGGGTTTGTCTGGTTTTGGAATTAAGGTGATGCTGGCCTCATAGAATGAATTTGGAAGTACTCCCTCTCTTTCTATCTTTCCAAACAGCTTTAGTAGAATAGGTATGATTTCTTCTTTAAACGTTTGATAGAATTCCCCTGGGAAGCCATCTGGCCCTGGGCTCTTGTGTCTTGGGAGGTTTTTGATGACTGCTTCAATTTCCTCCCTGGTTATTGGCCTGTTCAGGTTTTCTATTTTTGCCTGTTCCAGTGTTGGTAATTTGTGATTTTCTTGAAATGCATCCTTTTCTTCTAGAATGCCTAATTTATTGGCATATAGCTGCTTAATATAAGTTTTAAGATCGTTTGTATTTCCTTGGTATTGCTGTATATCTCTCCTTTCTCATTCATGATTTTATTAATTTGAGTCTTTTCTCTCTTCTTTTTAATAAGGCTGAATAATAGTTATCTATCTTATTAATTCTTTCAAAGAACCAACTCCTGGTTTTGTTAATCTGTTCCACAATTCTTCTGGTCTCTCATTGAGTTCTGCTCGAATCTTCATTAACTCTCTTCTTCTGTTGGGTGTAAGATCTATTTTCTGTTTTTTCTCCTGCTCCTTTAGGTGCAAGTTTAGCTTTGGTATTTGATTCTTTCCATTTTTTGGATGTATGCTTGTATTGCAATTTATTTCACCCTCAGGATTGCTTTTGTTGTATCCCAAACATGTTGAACGGTTGTATCTCATTCTCATTAGTTTCCATGAATCTTTTTAATTCTTCCCTAATTTCCTGGTTGACCCTTTCATCTTTTAGCAGGATGGTCCTTCACCTCCAAGTGCTTGAAATCCCTCAAAACTTCTGCTTTTGATTTACTTCTAATTTCCAAGCATTATTGTCTGAAAATATGCAGGGGATGATCCTAATCTTTTGGTATCAGTTAAGACCTGATTTGTGACCCAGAATGTGGTCTATTCTGTAGAAAGTTCCATGTGTACTTGAGAAGAATGTGTATTCAGTTGCATTTGGATGTAAAGTTCTATAAATACCAGTGAAATCCATCTGGTCCAGTGTATCATTTAAAACTTTGTTTCTTTGGAGATGTTGTGCTTAGAAAATATCTCGAATGTAGAATGTGCTACATTCACATTCAAATCACCAAGTATAAGTGTATTATTATCTAAGTATGTCTTATCTTTGGTTATTAATTATTATTATTATAGCTCCCACATTCGGGGTATAAATATTCATGATTGTTAGGTCCTCTTGTTGGACAGATCCTTTAAGTATGGTATAGTGTCCCTCTTCATCTCTTACTACAATCTTTGGGATAAACTTTAATTCATCTGATATAAGGATGGCTACCCCTGCTTTCTTTTGAGGACCATTTGCATGGTAAATGGTCCTCCAACCCTTTATTTTCAGGTTGCAGGTGTCCTTATGTCTAAAATGAGTCTCTTGTAGACAGCAAATAAATGGGTCCTGCTTTTTTATCCAGTCTGAAACCCTGTGCTTTTTGATGGGATCATTACACCCATTCACATTCAGAGTTACTATTGAAAGATAGGAATTTAGTGTCATCATGACACTTATTCACTCCCTGTTTTTGTGGATTGATCCCTTGGACTTCCTCTTTGTACTACAGAGTCTCCCTTAGTATTTCTTGCAGAGCTGGCTTCGTGGTCACATATTCTTTCAGTTTCTTCCTATCCTGGAAGCTTTTTGTCTCTCCTTCTATTGTGAATGAGAGCTTTGCTGGATAAAGTATTCTTGGCTGCAGGTTCTTCTAATTTAGGATCCTGAATATATCCTGCCAGCCCTTTCTGGTCTGCCAGGTCTCTGTGGAGAGGTGTGCTGTTAATCTAATATTTCTCCCCATCAAAGTTAGAGAATTCTTGTCTCTTGCTGCTTTAAGGACCTTCTCTTTCTTTGGAATTTGCAAGTTTCACCATTAAATGTCGAGGTGTTGAGTGGTTTTTATTGATCTTAGGGGGGATCTCTCTATTTCCTGGATCTGAATGCCTGTTTCCCTTCCAAGGTTAGGAAAGTTTTCAGCTATGATTTGTTCAAATACATATTCTGGACCTCTGTCCCTTTCTGCACCCATGGGAACTGCAATTAAACATAGATTTTTCCTTCTGAGGCTGTCATTTATTTCCCTTAACATATCCTCAAGATCTTTTAATTGTTTTTCTCTTTTTTCCTCAGTTTCCCTCCTTGCCATCAACTTGTCTTCTATGTCACACACTTGTTCTTCTACGTCGTTAACCCTTGTTGTTAGGACCTCTAGTTTGGATTGCATCTCATTTAATTGATTTTTAATTTCTGCCTAATTAGATCTAAATTCTGCAGTCATGAAGTCTCTTGCATCCTTTATGCTTTTTTTCTAGAGCCACCAGTAGCTTTATAATTGTGCTTCTGAATTCACAATTTCAATTTCTGACATTGAATTGTAATCCAAATTTTGTAACTCTATGGGAGAGAGGACTGTTTCTGATTTTTTCTTTTGAGGTGAGTTTTGCCTTCTAGTCATTTTGCTCAGTGCAGAGTGGCCAAAACAAGTTGTACTGGAAAAAGGAGAAAAAGAAGAGAAAAAAGAAAAAAAAAAGAAAAAGGAAAAGAAAAAAGCGGGGGAGCAAACAAAACAAAAACAAGGGGGAGTATCCTCTGATTCTATATACTGTAAATTCCTCTACTTCCCCTGGAACTTTACAGTGCTGCTTGGTCAATAACTTGCTTTTCCCCTGTCCTTCTAGCCGGTCTTCTGGCGGAGGGGCCTGCTGTGCTAATTCTCAGGTGTGTGAACCTGGGGGAGCTTCTCAGCCCCCTGCCTAGTGCAGGGCTCAGTGGTAATTGTTTATCCTGTTTATCCTGTGAGGCCACTGTGAGGCTCACTGGGGATGTTTATCCTGTGAGGCCCCATGAGGAACAACAACAGTGGTTGCGGCCAGCTCTCCAGCCCTGGAGTCAGCTCCCATAGTATCTACCACAGCTCCCAGTCAGCAGAGGCCTGGATGCTCCAGGGGCGGGGCCGCCGATCTGCACAGCTCAGACCGCCCAGTGGCAGGAGCGTCCTTGATGTCCTGTGTCCTCCCCGCCTCTGCCTGTCCTAGGGGGAGCGTGGGATCTTGGGCTGTGTCTCCCAGCGCCCTGGGCTCTGGGGTCTGCACTGCTGGTATCGTGTTCCGGGGGCCACCAGTTCCCTCTGCGCAGAGCTGCTCCTGGAGCTGCTCCCGGGTCTCACCGTGTCCGTACTGCAGCCCTTTAGGGAGCTTGGCCGAGGTGTGTGGTGCTCTCCCCCAGGGCGCAGGTCCTGTGTTAGTGCCCCTAGGAGCCTGAGGGCATCCCCGCCCCTCCTGGGCTCCTGCCTCAACTCCCAGGGAGTGCCTTTCGGTCCGGGAAGATTGGTGATGCTCCTGCTTTTCTGGGACTGGGCTTTCCTGTCCTGGGGGCACTTGCTGCAGGGCCTTAGCCCAGCTCCTCGCGGAGCCCCTCCCTCTTGGATGCTTTTTTATTTCTTTATGTTTTTTTTTTCCCTCGTCTTCCTACCTTGATAGAAGCGGAACTCTTCTCACTGTAGCATTCCAGGCTGTTATCTCTACAAATCTAAGACCGAATTTGTAGGTTTTCAGGATGATTTGAAAGCTATCTAGGTAATTTAGTGGGGACAGGTGACTTGGGGACCCTACTCTTCCGCCGTCTTGCCCCCTCCCCCTATTTTTTTTTACTTTCAACATTTTATTTTATTTTATTTTATTTTATTATTTTATTTTATTTTATTTTATTTTATTTTATTTTATTTTATTTTGTTAGGTATCTAGTTTCTTTTAACAAGCAGCATCTAGTCTGTTTGCTGGTTTTTTTTTGTTTTGTTTTGTTTTTATTGGGTTGTGTGTGTTGTTTTGTTTTCTTTTTTTTTTTTCTTTTCTTTTCTGGACAAAAAGACAAGATGGAGAATTTCACCCTGAAAGAAAGAAAGGGAAATAGAACTCATGGCCAGGAATTTAATTGATACAGATACAAGTAAGAATCTTAACTAGAATTTAAATTGATTATTATAAGGATACTAGCTTGGCTTTTAAAAATCATAGAATACAATAGATAATCCTTGGATGTACAGATTAAAGAACTAAAATCCAATCAGGAAAAAATTAAAATGCTATGGGGCACCTGAGTGGATCCATGGTTGAACAATTGCCTTCAGCTCAGGTTGTGATCCCCGGGTCCTGGGATAGAATCCTGCATCAGGCTCCATGCAGGGAGCCTGCTTCTCCCTCTGCCTATGTCTCTGCCTCTCTCTTTCTGTTTCAAATAAATAAATAAATAAATAATTTTAAAAATAATAAAAAAAATTCCAAGACACAATCCCAAGTGCAGAACATAAAAACAAGTATGGATGAAGCAGAGGAGCCAACCAGTGACTTAGAAGATAAAATGGAATATAATAAAGCAGAATAAAAGAGGGAGAGAAAGGTTTGGACCATGAAGGTAGACTTAGGGAACACAGCAACTCGTTAAAATGTAACAACATTCACATGTTTGGAGTCACAGAAGATAAAGAGAAAGAAAAGGGGGCAGAAGGTTTGTGTGAACAAATTATAGCTGAAAACTTCTCTAATCTGGGAAGAACACAGACATTAAAATCTAAGAACTCTTGTTAAATTCAACAAAAGCCAAACACAGCCAAGACATATCATAGTCAAATTCACAAAATATACAGACAAGGAAAGAATCAAGAAAGTAGCAAGGGGATAAAATTTCTTAACCTACAAGGGAATACTGACCAAATTCAAAGTAGATCTGTCCACAAAAATGTGGCAGGCCAGTAAGTAGTGGCAGGAAATATTCAACATACTGAATGGCAAAAATATGCAGTCAAGAATTTTTTATCAGCAAGACTGTCATTCAAAATTAAAGGAGAGATAAAGGATTTTCCACACAATCAAAAACTAAAGGACTTCCTGACCATTAAACCAGCCCTGTAAGAATATTTAAGGGGAGCACTTTGAGTGGAGGAAAAGATCAAAAGCAACAAAGACTAGAAAGGACCAGAGAACACCATGAGAAACATCAAATTTACAGTAACAGAATAGCACTAGAGTCATATGTTTCAATAATCACTCTGAATGTAAATGGAATAAATGTTCCAGTCAAAATACATAGGGCATACAAGAGACTCATTTTAGTCATAAAGATATCTACAGATTGAAAGTGATAGGATGGAGAAATATCTATAATGCTAATGGACATCAAGAAAAAAAGAGTACCATACTTATATCAGAAAAACTATATTTTAAAACAAAGACTAATAAAAGATGAAGAAGGGCACTATATCATAATTAAGGAGTCTATCCATGAAGAGGATCTGACAATTATAAATATTTTTGCCCCCAGCTTGGGAGCACCCAAAAATATAAATCAATTAACAATAACAATAAGAAAGTCATTGATAGTAATACAATAATAGTAAGTGACCTTAACACCCCACTGACAGCAATGGACATATCATCTAAGGAGGAAATCAATCAGGTCACAATGGCTTTGAATTACACACTGGACCAGAAGGACTTAACAGATATATTCAGGGCATTTCATCTTAAAATAGCAAAATACATATTCTTCTTGAGTGCACATGGAACATTCTCCTGATTAGATCACATACTGGGTCACAAATCAGCCCTCAACAAGTACAAAAATTTCAGATCATACCAAGCATATTTTCAGACCACAACATTAGGAAACTAGAAGTCAACCACAAGAAAAAAATGGGAAAGACCACAAATACATGGAGGTTAAAGAATGTCCTACTACATAATGACTGGCTTAACCAGTAAATTAAATACGAAATTAAAAAAAATACATGGAAGCAAATGAAAATAAAAATAGGACAGTCCAAAACCTTTGCGATGGAGCAAAGGCAGTCCTAAGAGGGAAGTATATTGCAATAGGCCTACCTCAAGAAGCAAGAAGAGTCTCATATATATAACCTAACCTTAGGCCTAAAGGAGCTAGTAGAGGAACAGGAAATGAAGCCTAAAGCCAGCAGCAGAAGACAAATAATGAAGATTAGAGTAGAAATAAATGATATAGAAATGAGCAAACAGTAAAAAAGATGAATGAGCCTAAGAGTTGAATCTTTGAAAGAATTAATAAAATTGATGAACCCCTAGTCAGAATTACTAAAAAGAACAGAAAGGACCCAAATATATAAAACCATGAATGAAAGAGGAGAGATCACAGCCAACACCACAGAAATACAAACAGTTTTAAGAGAACACCATGAAAAATTATATGCCAATGAATTGGGCACTCTGAAATATATGGAAAAATTCCTAGAAACCTACAAACTACCAAAACTGAAACAGGAAGAAATGGAAAATTTCAACAGTCCAATAACCAGCAAAGAAATTGAATCAGCAACAAAAAATCACCCAACCAACAAAAGTCCAAGGCCAGATAGATTCCCAGAGAAATTCCACCAGCATTTAATAAGAGTTAATACCTATTCTCCTCAAACTGTTCCAAGAAGTAGAAATGGAAGGAAAATGTCCAAACTGCTTCTATAAAGTCACCATGACCTTATTCCAAAACCAGACAAAGATCCCACTCAAAAGGATAATTACAGGCTAATATCCCTCAGGAACATGGATGCAAAAGTTCTTAACAATATACTAATAAATTGAATCCTGGGCTTCTGGGATGGTTCAATATCTGCAAATCACTCAATGTGATATACCACACTAATAAGAGAAAAAATATGAACTATATGATCCTGTTAATAGGTCAAAAAAAAAAGCATTTGACAAAATACAGCATCGATCCTTGATAAAAACCCTTAAACAAAGTAGGGATAGAGGGAACATAATTCAACATGATACAGGCCATACACCCACACATATATGGGTGGTTAATCTTCAACAAAGTGGGAAAGAATATCCAATGGGAAAAACAGAATCTCAAAAAAATGGTATTAGTAAAACTTGATAGCCACATGCAGAGGAATGAAACTGGATTACTTTCTTACACCATCCACAAAAACAAATTCAAAATGGATGAAATACCTAAATGTGAGACATGAAACCATCATAATTCTGGAGGAGAAGACAGGCCTCTTTGACCTCAGCCATAGCAATTTCTCATTTGACATGTCACTGGAGGCTAGGGAAACAAAGCCAAAAATAAAAGATTGAGACTTCTTCAAGATGCAAAGCTTCTGCACAGTGAAGGAAACAATCAACAAAACTCAAGGCATCCTATGGAATGGGAAAAGATATTTACAGATTACATGCCTGATAAGGGATTAGTAACCAAAATCTATAAAGAACTTATCAAACTCAATACCCCAAAAACAAATAGTCCAGTTAAGAAATGGGCAGAGGACATGAATAAACACTTTTCCAAAGAAGACATCCAGATGGCTTACATGAGATACATGAGAAAATGCCCAATATCACTCACCATTTGAATTGCAAATCAAAACCATGATGCGATACCACCTCACAACTCTCAGAATGGCTAAAATTAACAAAACAAGAAACAACAGATGTTTGCAAGGATGTGGAGAAAGGGAAACCCCCTTGCATTGTTGGTGGGAATGCAAACTGCTTCAGCAGCCCTGGAGAATAGTTTTGATGTTCCTCAAATGTTAAAAATAGAACTAGTACTCTATGATCCAACAATTGCACCGCTAAGTATTTACCCAAAGATACAAAAATACAGATTTGAAGGGGTATATGCACTCCAATATTTATAGCAACATTATCAACAATAGCCAAACTTTGGAGAGAGAGCCCAAATATCCACTGACTGATGAGTGCACAAAGAAGAGATGATACATATACATTCATATATATTTAATTATATATATATAAGTATATATTTAAAGATTTTATTTATTTCAGAGATAGAGAGAGTGCACAAGTAGGGGGAGGGGCAGAGGGAGAAGCAGACTCTCTGCTGAGCAGGGAGTCAGATGGTGGGCTCGATCCCAGGACCCTGAAATCATGACCCAAGCTGAAGGCTTGATGGACTGAGCCACCCAAGTGCCCCAAGGTGTGTATATGTATATGTATATGTATATGTATATGTATATGTATATGTATCTGTGTGTGTGTATATATATCTATACATATACATATATACATACATATACATATATTACTCTACCATCAAAAAATCGAAATATTCTTATTTGCAATGATGTGAATGGAGCTAGAGTGTATTATACTAAGTGAAATAAATCAGTCAGAGAAAGACAAATATTATATGATCTCATTCATATGTGGGTTTTAAAGCAGCAAACAGGTGAACATAAAGAAATGGGGAATAGAAAAAAAGGAGAGTGGGAAACAAGTGATAAGAGATTCTTAATGATAGAGAACAAACTGAAGATTGATGGAGGGACGTGGATGGGGCATGGGCAGATGGGTAATGGGTATTAAAGGGGCACATATTTTGATGAGCACTAGATGTTTTATGTAAGTGATGAATTACTGAATTCTACTCCAGAAGCCAATATTGCAATGTATGTTAACAGAGAAAAAGTTAAATAAAAAAAAGAAAGAAAAATACCTTGTAACTGGAAGAGGGGTTCATTTTCTTCAGCCCCAGAGGCTTGTTTTGGGGATAGATATTAACACAGGACAAATTCTTGAGATTCCCTGTGAGGAACCTGTAGTATTGAAAATGAAAATGGTTAGCTGCACAAAATGTGAATTTCAAGAAATGTACTTCAGAGAATTTCCATAAGAATATATTTCTTTCAACTAAATAACTGATTAGTAATGTATACATGTTGTGAATTTGCATGAATTATGAGGTTTCTCCAAATGGATGGTAGTTTGTTTGGTTTCTATATAGTCAAAGCCATGAACAATTAGCATGAAGGAAAGGTATATCTTGAATCAGTTTCTTATTTCTGCCTCCTTACTTTGAGACTTACTTTCTGTCATTAGGAATGATAATTGGACAAATAGTTGGATAGGTAAAGACTGTATTTGTGCCCCATTTTCCTTTGCTGACCTTTTTGTTCAGCTTTCTTCCCAAAGATATGGTGCTTTTCCAGACCTCCCGGGTTCCTGTTGTCAAAAAGGAACGTGACCTGAGTGGTAAATCCTTACTATCAGTAATTCTCAATCTTTTTGGTCTCAGATACCTCTAACTCTTAAAAAGCATTTAGGATTCCAAAAGCCTTTTATTTATAGGGAATGTATATTTCAAAATTCACCATATTAGATACTAAAAACTGAGGTCTTAAAAATATCCATTTATTAATACATTTATAAATAATAAATTCATTATGTGTTAATATAATAGCATATACTTATGAGACATAAATAATTTATCAAAAAACAGTGAAAAAAGCAACATTGATTTAAATTTTTTCAAACCTTTTTAATATCTGGTTTAATAGAATACAGCAGGATTCTCACATCTGTTTTTATTATTCAATCTGTTGTGACATACTATTTTAATTGCAATATGGGGGGAAATTTGACCTCATAAGGACATATAGATGAAAAGAGAAGAACATTTTAATAACATTTTCACATTAGTGTACACATTTTTCATTGACACAACACTAAAATTAGACCAGTAGAAGCTTTCTGCAGAATGATTGCAATTTGGATTCTGAAAGCATATCAGGGAACCATTCATAGTCCATTTCACTGAAACTCAGTGACCTATCATGTACTTAGAATGGACCTTTTAGCCATACAGTGTTTGTAACAATAAGCATTGGCATTTTGGAAAATATTGGTTCACTGAATTATACAATAGTCAATATGTTTATATGCAGAATAAAAGATTCATCACATTTGTTATTATCATCATTGGTTTCATCAGAAAATCTTTAAGTAATAGGAAGCTTTCAAGCACATGGTGATGGGTGCACGTTGTCCAAAGTCCTAATTTTTACTTTCAAACTCAAATTTTAACAGTGGCAAAAAATACTTGTCAGTTATTTTCCTTGAAAGTGATAGGTTCATTTTGATAATTCCCAAGAAATGTCTAACAAATACCCAAAATTGAATAGCTATAATTTTCTTTCAGTCATTCTTCCAAGTAAAAATGGTGTTCCATGAAAAAAAAGTGTCTAGTTCAACATAGAGCTTAAATAGATTTACAAGTCTTTTTCTGTGAGGCAACAATTATGCTTCAGTGTGTAGCAGAAGTACTTTATATATACTTCCCATTTTTTTCACACAAAACGTTAAAATATGTGCACTCAAATGTTAATATTTAAGAAAATTATTAAATAAAATTATTATTTTTTTACTACAGTTGGTCCCCCTTATCTGTTGTTTTGTTTCCCATGGTTCCAGATACCTGCTGTTAACTGTGGCCTGAAAGCAAGAGACTCTCTTTCTGACTGTGAAAAGGTCAATAGCCGAAAGCTATATCACAATGCCTGGGTCATTTACCTCACTTCATCTTATCATGTAAGCATTTTATCATTTCATGCCATCTACTTTGATTGATACAGTTGTCTCAATTTGTATTAAGGCACCAGGGGTTTTACCATCCATAGTTTTTGTACCATCAATGCAAATATAAATACAGTAGAAAAGGTAAATAATACCTTAATATGATTTTTGAGTAGTTTTAATCTTCAGGGCCTACTAAAAGTGTGCTCAGCACCCCCCAAGGGGTCTGCAGACCACAGATTGATACCCCTTTTGTCAAACTATGTTTCATAAGAGATTGTTTAAAAATTCAATAAAAAATGTTCCTCAAGTACCTACAGACACAGTTACATAACATTTCATGCTGAGAATCAAGTTATACTATGTCATATTATTCTAACATTAACTTGAAAGTGACGTGCTTACTGTAGAACCAATTTGGGATGTTTTCAAACAGTTGTGGTATTCTCTTACCTTACCCTCTGTCATTATTTTCCCATTATTTATTTCAATTCAGATTAATTCAAAATTAGCTAAAATCAATTGAGCACTTACCAACTGCAAGACCCTGTGGTAGGGTAGGTAATAAATATGTCCTCACTCTTGAGAAATTTAAAATCTAATCTGGAAAGTAACGAAAATCCAGACAGTATCCAACTTGCAATGGTTCAACAATTTTTTTACTTTATGGTGGTGCAAAAATGATATGCATTTAGTAGAAATTGTATTTTGAATTTTGATCTTTTCTTGGACTACCAATATATGGTTTGTTACTCTCATAATCCTGGGCAGCAGCAGTGGGCTGCATTTTGCAGTCAGCCATGTGATCACAGGGTATACAATCTATTCACTTACAACTGTTCACATACAACCATTCTTCTTTTCACTTCTAGTATCATATATAGTGTTTACATCCATTGTATGTAATCCTAATAACATTCCTGCAAAATAGAAATTTCCATTTTACTCAAGAGGAATCTGACAAAGAATTCAGTTAATAAGCCCTAGGTTAAATGACTGATAAAACCAGTATTTGTACTTAGTGTAGTTTGGCTCCAAAGTTCTCTTAATTATTTACTGCTGACCCTTTTTCTTCCTAACTTGAATAATCTTATTTTTCCCATGACAATACCCTTTTATATGCTCATTTCCCAAATCAAATACTTAAAATCTGATTTCTACTTCTCCTTTACTAAAGTTGGTCTGTGAAAAGTTACTATTTGCATCATATCACCAATTCTGATAGCTTTTTCTTTAATATTTATTTTTCTTGGACTCTGATATTTAAAATCTACCAGTATAAAGAAACCATATGGGGATCCCTGGGTGGCGCAGTGGTTTGGCGCCTGCCTTTGGCCCAGGGCGCAATCCTGGAGACCCGGGATCGAATCCCACGTCGGGCTCCCAGTGCATGGAGCCTGCTTCTCCCTCTGCCTGTGTCTCTGCCTCTCTCTCTCTCTCTCTCTCTCTCTCTCTCTCTGTGTGACTATCATAAATAAATAAAAATTTTAAAAAAAAGAAACCATATGCAAGAAACTAGATTTAGTTTTAGATAGACTTTGGTTCAAATCTATGTTCTGCTACTTATTAGTCAGTTTATTTTAAATTAGTTACATTATTTATCCAAGCTTCAGTGATTTCATCTAAAAAATGGACATAGTTTAGTTACATCTTAGGCTGATTCTGAGAACTTGAGGTCCTTGCTCGTTTGAAGTTTTAGCACAATAACCTTACAATGAATGTTAGTTGTCTTTCCCCTCATTCCATGGAATACCGTCTTTGGTTTGTTAACATTGCTGTATCCTGGCTGCCCTACCTCTCTAGTTGCTCTTTTAAATTATTATAATTATTGCTGGCTTCTCTTCCTTAAGTCTCAGTGTTCCAAATATACATTCTGTAGGCCTCTTTCTTCTCTTTACTCCTCCTTGGTAATATCACCAAAAATTAAAATCCATACCCTTATAATAAAAATAAAGTCCCAGAATAAATTTGCCAATTATCTACAATATATTTCCGTCATAGATTCAATACATCCCAAATCTAGTGAATATGCTACTCTCAACCAGTCTACTCTTTCACTGATGTGATATCCTCCAAATTTTCTAGGGCAAAAATCTTAGGAACCCTTGTGGTAAAAAAACACTATATGTATGCCTAAGACTGTATCCTCTGAGGAGAACATTCTATTTCACATTGTAATAGAAATAGAATTCACTGAACTAACTTAATCAGCTCATTGAAAAATGAGCAAACGGACAATAAGACCTAAGGGAAAGGTTTCAGCATCCATAGTTGCTGCAACATACTATCTAAATTGTTCAGTTAAAACAAATGAAAGAATATGAAAGAATATGATACATACAAAGAAACAGAACCATGTGTCCCATAAATAGGAAAAAGAGGAAGCAATATAGAAATTTCCTTTGAAAGAGTAAAGATATTGGACTTCTCAGATAAAGGCTTCAAAACAGCTATTATATATATATATTCAAACAACTAAAAGAAAACATGTTGAGATAATTAAAGGAAAGGATGATGACAATGACTTATAAGAAAGAATATCAATAAACTATTGACATTATATATAAAAATGGAAATTCTGGAGATTAAAAGTTCAATAAACAAAAAGAAAAATCACTAGGGGGACCCAAACGTAGGTCTAAACTGGCAGAAAGAAAATGAAAAGTAAAACTAAAGCTATACTGAGAGCATTTACACAATTTGAACAATGAAGAGAAATAAGATGATAAAGGAATGAGCTTCAGAGAAATATGGGATATTATTAAGTGCATAACTCATAATAAGAGTACCAGAAACAAAGAAAGAGAAATGAATTTTTTAATATTTATTTATTTATTTATTTAACCATTTATTTTTTTATTTTTATTTTTTTGTATTTTTTTATTGGAGTTCAATTTGCCAACATATAACACCCAGGGCTCATCCCGGCAAGTGCCCACCACAGAGTCACCCCAACCCCCCGCCTATCTCCCTTTCCACCACCCTTTGTTCGTTTCCCAGAGTTAGGTGTCTTTCATATTCTGTCACACTCACTGGTATTTCCCACTCAATTTCTCTCCTTTCCCTTTTATTCCCTTTCACTATTTTTTATGTTCACAAATGAATGAAACTTTATAATGTTTGCCCTTCTCTGATTGACTTACTTCACTCAGCATAATACCCTCCAGTTTCATCCACGTTGAAGCAAATGGAGGGTATTTGTGGTTTCTAATGGCTGAGTAATATTCCATTGTGTGTGTGTGTGTGTGTGTGTGTGTGTGTGTGTGTAGGACATTGCTGCTATAAACATTGGGGTGCAGGTGTCCTGGTGTCCTGCCATTACACTCATTACACTGCATCTGTATCTTTGGGGTAAATCCCCAGCAGTGCAATTGCTGGGTCATAGGGTAGCTCTATCTTTAACTCTTTGAGGAACCCCGACACAGTTTTCTTTTTTTTTTTAATCTTTATTTATTTATGATAGTCACAGAGAGAGAAAGAGAGAGAGGCAGAGACATAGGCAGAGGGAGAAGCAGGCTCCATGCATCAGGAGCCCGACGTGGGACTCAATCCCGGGTCTCCAGGATTGTGCCCTGGGCCAAAGGCAGGCGCTAAACCACTGTGCCACCCAGGGATCCCTCCCACACAGTTTTCCAGAGGGGCTATACCAGTTTGCATTCCCACCAACAGTGCAAGAGGGTTCCCCTTTCTCCATATCTTCTCTAACATTTGTTGTTTGTTTCCTGTCTTGCTAATTTGCACCATTCTCACTGGTGTGAGGTGGTATCTCCTTGTGGTTTTGATTTGTATTTCCCTGATGGCAAGTGATACAGAGCATTTTCTCATGTGCCTGTTGGCCATGTCTATGTCTTCTTTGGTGAAATTTCTGTCCATGTCTTCTGCCCATTTCATGATTGGATTGTTTGTTTCTTTGCTGTTGAGTTTAGTAAGCAACTTATTTTAAAGCAGTGTCTCTGAGACACAATATTCTTTTTTTTAGATTTTATTTATTTATGAGAGAGAGAGAGAGAGAGAGAGAGAGAGAGAGAGAGGCAGAGACATAGGCAGGAAGAGAAGCAGGCTCCATGCAGGGAGCCTAATGTGGGACTGGATCCCGGAACTCCAGGTTCACACTTTGGACCAAAGGGAGGGCTCAACCGCTAAGCCACCCAGGCGTCCCATGAGACACAATATTCTTTTGCAGAATGGAAAGCCTCTGGTTTGAGAAGAAAAGCCAGTTTGGTAGAGTGCTGAGTTTTTATCATATGGGAAGTGCTCAAGAATAGGATGGGGAAGAAAATTTAATAAATTACCTTTCAATGCAATATTGGGATGTCAAGGAAACAAGAGACTTGCTAGAAAGTTCCACTCTATGGTATATACATACACATACATTCCTTTGTTCACAAGTTGTGGGAATCTGAAGAGGCATAAACAGGCCTCTATATTTCTGACTTGGAATTGTAATCCAAATTGTGTAACTCTGTGGGAGAGAGTACTGTTTCTGATGTTCTGAGTTCTGTTTCTCTTTTGTGGTGAGTTCTTTCTCGTCATTTTCCTCAGTGCAGGGTGGCTAAAAACAAGTTGTACTGGAAAAAGGAAGAAAAAAAAGAAAAAACAAAACAAAACAAAAAAACAAGGAGGGGTATCCTCTGGTTCCATACACTGTAAATCCCTCGACTTCCCCTGGAGCTTTCCAGTGCTGCTCAGTCAAGAACTTTTCTTTGTCCTAAGGTGGTCTTCTGGAGGAGGGGCCTGCTGTGTTGATTCTCAGGTGTGTGCATCTGGGCGCTGCTCCACCCCCTGCCAGGTGCACGGCTCAGTAGGAGCTATCTATCCTGTGAGGCCCCTGCTTCCTGGAGGCCCCGCTCCATCCCAGGCACAGGGTGACATCAGGAGGGACAACCACACTGGTGACAGCCAACTCCCCAGCTCTATAGTCAGCTCCCACAGTAACTACCGCAGTCTACCACTCCGCACTGGCCTGGATGCTACTGGGGGCAGTAGGTGCTTATCTGCACACCTTGGGGCACCTGGTGGCAGGAGCGTCCTCGCTCTCTTCTGCCCTTCTCGGCCTCTGTTGGTCCCGGGCGGGGGGCGCGGGATGCAGGATCCTGGGCTGTGTCCCCCAGTGCCCTGGGATACAGGCCGGTGCTGCTGGAATCACGCTACCAGGGAGCGGTACTCTCAAAGGCAGCAGGGCGCAGGCCCCTCCATCTGAAGCCGCCACCTGAGCTTCTCTCCGAGGCCCCACCGGGCATGCGCTCAAGCCCTTTACGGAGCTTGGCCCGGGGTCTGTGTTGTGCTCTCCCCGGGGGCACACTTCCTCTGTTAGTGACCCCAGGAACCTGGAGGCTCCAGCTCCCCTCCTGTGGTCCCCACCAATTTCCCTGCTATGTGCCTTTCCTTCATGGAAGAATCCGGTGCGGATTTTTAAAGTTCCTGCTTCTCTGGGACTGGGCTTTCCTGTCCTAGGAGGATTTCGATGCCTGCCTTAGCTTGGCTCTACATGGGGGCCCCTACCCAAATTGATTCTTTTTATTTTTTTTTCCATCTTCATACCTTGTTAGAAGCAAAAATCCTTCTTTCTGTAGCGTTCCAGCTGTTCTCCCTCTCTCTTCTTTTTTTTGGGGGGGGGGGCTGTTCTCTCTTCATTTTTTTTCTCTTTTATTTTATTTTTTTAATAATAAATTTATTTTTTATTGGTGTTCAATTTACCAACATACAGAATAACACCCAGTGCTCATCCTGTCAAGTGCCCCCCTCAGTGTCCATCACCCAGTCACCCCCACCCCCCGCCCTCCTCCCTTTCCATCACCCCTAGTTCGTTTCCCAGAGTTAGGAGTCTTTATGTTCTGTCTCCCTCTCTGATATTTCCCACACATTTCTTCTCCCTTCCCTTATATTCCCTTTCACTATTATTTATATTCCCCAAATGAATGAGAACATACACTATTTGTCCCTCTCCGATTGACTTACTTCACTCAGCATAATACCCTCCAGTTCCATCCACGTTGAAGCAAATGGTGGGTATTTGTCGTTTCTAATGGCTTAGTAATATTCCATTGTATACATAAACCACATCTTCTTTATACATTCATCTTTCGATGGACACCGAGGCTCCTTCCACAGTTTGGCTATTGTGGACATTGCTGCTATAAACATCGGGGTGCAGGTGTCCCGGCTTTTCATTGCATCTGAATCTTTGGGGTAAATCCCCAACAGTGCAATTGCTGGGTCGTAGGGCAGGTCTATTTTTAACTCTTTGAGGAACCTCCACACAGTTTTCCAGAGTGGCTGCACCAGTTCACATTCCCACCAACAGTGTAAGAGGGTTCCCTTTTCTCTGCATCCTCTCCAACATTTGTGGTTTCCTGCCTTGTTAATGTTCCCCATTCTCGCTGGTGTGAGGTGGTATCTCATTGTGGTTTTGATTTGTATTTCCCTGATGGCAAGTGATGCAGAGCATTTTCTCATGTGCATGTTGGCCATGTCTATGTCTTCCTCTGTGAGATTTCTGTTCATGTCTTTTGCCCATTTCATGATTGGATTGTTTGTTTCTTTGGTGTTTACTTGAATAAGCTCTTTATAGATCTTGGAAACTAGCCCTTTATCTGATAGGTCATTTGCAAATATCTTCTCCCATTCTGTAGGTTTCTTTTAGTTTTGTTGACTGTATCCTTTGCTGTGCAAAAGCTTCTTATCTTGATGAAGTCCCAATAGTTCATTTTTGCTTTTGTTTCTTTTGCCTTCGTGGATGTATCTTGCAAGAAGTTACTGTGGCCGAGTTCAAAAAGGGTGTTGCCTGTGTTCTCCTCTAGGATCTTTCTTTAAATCTCAGGTCGTATTCGTGGGTTTTCAGTATGATTTGAAAGTTATCTACATAAGTTGGTGGGGACAGGTGACTTGGGGACCCTACTCCTCTGGCATCTTGCCCTGCCCCCCCCAAGGATATTTAAATAAATAATGGCTGAAAGTGTCCTAAACTTGATAAATAACATTAATCTACATACTTAAGAAGTTCAATGAACTCTAACTGGAACATAAAACGGTGGAATAAAGACTCCTGAAAGTGTTCTTCTTGATAAAAGCAACAAGAGCACTGAGGGGAAAAAAACAGATCAAAATCAACTTTTTCGGTACTATTGAAATCGACTAATGGCTTGCAACAATCCAAGGAATGTTTATTGGAGAAAAATGGTTGAATCTTGGAAAGAATAATGACCTGCTCTATTCCCATAACCCTCTCCCAAGATCTGCAGTAAACTTGAAAGCCAATAGCTTGGAACCAAAGTTGAAAACCAGCACCATGACAGCCACTGAAGAGGTTTGAATTAGGTTCAAGCCTTTCAAAACCTATTTCCAGATTAATTATCATTATTGGAATTATCTGGATTCCCTAACAGGGCTTATTTGATCTGACTCATATCTCCCAATGCAAATAGAGTTTTACCGTGGACAATTTTTCCCCCAGAAGAATTGGCATTAATTTATAAGATTGCAGGGTCCTTCAGTGGTAAATAATAATTAGGACAGACAATAGCCAAATAAAAATGTTTAGAAGGATAAACTGTGGAATAAAAAGTTCAAAAGAGGTTTTGAAAAACGTTATTATATTCCTAGACATCTAGAAGGTCACATACATATATAGGGCTATATACGTGCCCAGAGCTGTGCACAGGTTCAAGAATGAATGGAAAAGACCATAAACCCTCACCTATGGCCAAACATAAGATGCTGAACAAGGAAGAAAGGAAAGAAGACTAGAAGCAAATTTGAAACTGTCTGGATGAGTGTTGCTACAACATGCACACAAATGCCTTCAACAAATGCTGAGGCCTATTGGTTCCAGGCAGTTTCTTTTCAATCATCACAGGATCACTAGGATAACAACAGAGACCTCAATGACCACACACAATATATAATTTACAGAATTCACATTAAAACGTACAGAATTAGTTTAGAAAAACATCTAAAAGAAAATCAATATATAGCAATGACAACTAACTCAAGGGAAGGGAATAATCTAACTTCTATAATGGCCACAAAGTATTATTGTAAATATCCAGTTTCCAACACAAAATATTAGAAGAATAAATAATAAAAAATATGGTACATGTACAGAAAAAAAGCCAACGCAATCAAATAAACTGTGTCTGAGGAATCCCAGAGAGTAGGCATACTAAAATAAAAGCTTAAATAACCTATTATAAATATGCTCAAAGACTTGGAAGAGGATAACTGGGTGGCTAAGTGATTGAGCTCTTGTCTTTGGCTTAGGTTGTGATCTTGAGGTCCTGGGATCAAGTCCCGCATCAGGCTTCCTGCACGGAGCTTGCTTCTCCCTCTGCTTATGTTTATGTTTCTATCTCTGTCTCCCTCTCTGTCTCTCTCTGTGTGTCTGTCTCTCATTAATAAATAAATAAAATCTTACAAAAAGATCTAGAAGAAACTATTTCTAACGAACTAAAGAATTGTGTGAAAATTTTCTCACCAAAGATAAAATATCAATAAGTACAAATTTTTGTAAGAGACCACATAGAAATTCTGAAGTTGAAAGTACAACACAGAAATTAAATTCAGTAGAAATGCAAAAGAGCAAAATAGTGCAGGCAGAATAAATAAATCAGTAAACTTGAAGATTGAACAATTAAGATTTTTCCATTCTGAGAAACAGACAGAAAAGAATGAAGAAAAGTAAACAAAATTTTAAGGTTTGTGGGACACAATGAAAAATACAAATAAACACATAATGGAAGTTCCATAAGGGAAGGAGAGAAAAAGGCAGCAAAATATTCAAAGAAATAATTGCTGAAAATATTAAAATAGTGAAAATCATTAATCCATACCTCCAAGAGGCTCCAAATATAATAAATTCAAAGAGACTCATACCTAGACACAGCATAATTAAACTATCCAAAGCCAAAAACAATTAGAATATTGAAACCAGCATGAGAGAGGTATTTCTTTATGTATAAAGCACCTTTAATAAGAATAAAATTGATATTTCATCAGAAACCTTGGAGACTATAAGTCAGTCAAGTGAGATATTGAAGCTGATTAAGAAAAAAACTGTCAGCCAAAAATTCTACATGAAGTAAAGCTATTTTTCAGAAATGAAACTAAAAATAAGACTCTTGAATAAACAGAAGCTGAAAGAATGTGTTGCTAGTGACCCACCATGTAAAAAATGCTAAAGCAAGTTATTCAGGCTGAAAACAAGTGATACTAGACAATTATTCAAATATATATTTTTAAAAGTACCAGTAAATATGGGTACACATAAAAGATATAACATAATTTCATATTTCTTCTCCTTTCTTTTAAACAATATTAAAATAATTATGATTGAGCTGTAATATATAGAAAATATATATTTCACAATAATACCAAAAAAAAGAGGTGGAGGAGAACTAAAATATAATAGAGTGAGCAAATAACATCAAATTGTTACTCTAATCTACAAGAAGAAACCAAAAAATGGCAAATAAGAAGGCCAATATATAAAATTATATAGATATACATTACTCTCCTCTCCCAGCTCTTTTAAAAGACAAAATATACAAAATAAAGCTCCTTTAAAAGACAAAATAAAGCTCATTTAAAAGACAAAATATACAAAATAATAATATTAAAAACATAGTGTTGGATTTTTAACATACATAGACTTAATAGAATTGATAATAACACCAAGAGGTTCAGAGAAGATGGCAGACTAAGAGAATCCTGACCTCAGTACATTTCACAGATACACTGAGATAACAGCTATATATATGCAACTAACACTGAAAATGACCTGAAAATTGATAGAACAGTCCTTCCACAGTTAGTAATAGAGAGGAGGTTACATTGAAAAAGGTAGGAGATGTGAAGACATGATTGGGAACCAAACTCCTGGTGAGACTAATCACAAATGGGAGGAACACGACAACCACAGAGAAGCAAGAGGTTCAGACCCCACACCAGGGATCCCAGGTATGGGGAACCTGCACTGAGAAGATGAGTCCCTATAACATCTGGCTTTGAAACTAAAGGGGCTTAACTTTGGGAGCTGTTAAAATCAGTGGGACCCAACTCTGAGTACTTTAAAAATCAGTCATCTTAACTTTAGGAGAGCCAGCAAGTGATAGGAAACCAAGTCCCTGCTCATAAGGAGACAGTATAATAAATAATTCAGCCTGAGGCACAGCACAGAAGCAGCACTTTGAAAAGTGCCTTGAGTATACGTGAAGATTTATTTACTAAACTCAAAATGCATTGGAAGGGTAGAGATCTTCAGAAGATTTCTCTAGGAACAAAAGTGCTGGTTAGTGCCATTTCCTTCTCCCCAAGCCTATATAGTCAAACATTTGCAATATCCAGTGCTAACACATCCTACCTATCCTGCTAGCACTGGGTGCCGCTCCCCCACACTTCCCAGCATACCCTCCCCATCCAACCACCCTCCTTGGCAGACATCCCTCCAATGTGTCTCTTGCCTTGCCACCCCCTAAAATCAGCCCCTGCAGTGACCAGCACCAATTCAAAGTGACTCCTATCCTAGAAAGAGAGGTAGAAAACTCCACACACCAGCACACCTACAGAAGCTAAGCCTCTTATCTGGCTGTTCAGGGAGTAAGCCCTGTTGTTTGGTGTGTGCACGACTGTGGCAGAGAGGCTATGGCAGATGGCTAGTCTGACTGCCAGCCCTGCCAACCAACAAAAGCTTCTGTTGGCCACTGGGAGAGTAAGCTTTGCCATTTGGTGTCTTCATAGCTATGGTAGAAAGCCTAATTGTAGACATATAGACTGACTTCCAGCCTCACTCACCCACAAATTAAAGCTTCTCAGTTGGTTGTGCAGAGAGTAAGCCCTGATTTTCAGTGTATTCACAACTGTGTCAGAGAGGCTAATTGCAGACAATTAGACTAAGTGCCAACCTCACCAACCTACAAACCTATGGCAGCCTCAGAGAGGCCTCTCAACAGTACAGGGACCCAACCCTGCCCAGTGTGCCCATAGCAAAATAGTAAAATGATTTATTGTAAGTGGCTGTGCTGAAGTCAACCACAGCTCAGTCTCAAGGATAAGATATACACTATCCACATGGGTGACACCCTGAGAGCCTCTAATTCTCTTGGACCAAGTGGGGTAGCACTGCAGGGCACCCCAGGGCACTCCTTCTATATAAGGACACTACTTTCAAGATAAGGATACATAGATGAACTCCCTATCACATAGAAAAAAACCACAGAGAGTTAGACAAAAAGAGCAGATAGAGGAATACATCTCAACTGAAAGAATAAGTCAAAATGATAGCAGGAAAGCTAAATGAAACTGAGATAAGCAGTACGCCTTATAAGTAATTGATAATAATGATCATAAAGATACTCAATGAATCTGAAAAAAGTGGATGAACTAGGTAAAAAACTTGAACAAGGAGATAGAAACTATAAAAATTAGCCAGTCAGAGATTAAGATAAATCCAGTAAATAATTTTTTTAAAATGCACTAGAGTAAATCAGTAGCAGATTATAGGATGCAGAAGAACAAATGTGCAATCTGAGAAACAGGGTAATAAAAATCAAGCAAATTGAGCAAATCTTTTAAAATAATAATTTTCAAAAATGAGAATAAAAGTAACTCAATAACATAATCAAGCATAATAATATTTATATTATAGGAATGCCAGAAGAAGTGAGTTCGGGGGTTGCAGGAAACTTAAAGAAATAATAGCTGCCAAAAACTTCCCTAATGTGGAGAAGGAAACAGACAACCAGATCTAACAAGGTGAACACAATGAGGTCCACAACAAGGCACAAAACAATTAAAATAACAAAAAGTGACAGAGGAGGGGCAAGATGGCAGAAGAGTAGCATCCCCAAATCACCTGTCCCCACCAGATTGCTTAGATAACCTTCAAATTATCCTGAAAATCTATGAATTCGGCCTGAGATTTAAAGAGAGAACAGCTGGAATGCTACAGTGAGAAGAGTTCGCACTTCTATCAAGGTAGGAAGACGGGAAAAAAGAAATAAAGAAACAAAAGGACTCCAAGGGGGAGGGGCCGCGAGGAGCTGGGCTGAGGACGGGGCGAGTGTCCCCAGGATAGGAGAGCCCTGTCCCGGAGAAGCAGGTGCTGCACCAATCTTCCCGGGCGGAAAAGCGCCCGCAGGGAGTTAGAGCAGGACCCCAGGAGGGCGGGGATGCCCTCGGGCTCCCTGGGACACTAACAGACACCTGCAGCCCCTGCAGGAGAGTGCGCCAAGCTCCCTAAGGGATGCAGCGCGCACCGCGGGAACCAGAGCAGCTCGGAGGTGCTCGGGCAGCAGCTCTGCGCGGAGGGGGCTGCGCGGCTCCAGGAGCAGCTCGGAGGGGCTCCAGCGGAGGCCAGCGGAGCCGGATGCGCGTCCCGGAGCACGAATCCAACAGCGCAGACCCGGAGCACAGGGCGCCGGGACACAGCCCAGGATCCGGCCTACCCCCGGGACAGGCAAAGGCCGGGAGGGCCCAGGACAGCAAGGACGCTCCTGCCCCGAGCAGAGCAGATCAGCGGCCCCATCCCGGAGCCTCCAGGCCCTGCAGACGGAGAGCTCCGGAGTTCCTGCGGGGGCTGAATCCAGGTTTCCAGAGCTGCAGCAACCACTGGGGTTGTTCCTCCTACGGCCTCGCGGGGTAAACACCCCCGCTGAGCCCTGCACCAGGCAGGGGGCAGAGCAGCTCCCCCAAGTGCTCACACCTGAAAATCAGCACAACAGGCTGACGGAAGACCAGCTAGACGGACAAGTTCCAGGGGAAGTCAAGGGACTTAAAGTATACAGAATCAGAAGATACTCCCCCGTGTTTTTTTTCCTTTTTTTTTCTTTTTGATTTCTGATTGCTTCCCCCACCCTTTTCTTTCACCTTTCTTTCTTTTCCTTCCTCTTTTTCTTCTCTTTTTTCCTTTTTTCTTCCTTTTTTCTTTTTTCTTTTTCTCTTTTCTTTCCTTCTCCCTCTCTCTTTTTCTCCTTTTCCCAATACAACTTGTTTTTGGCCACTCTGCACTGAGCAAAATGACTAGAAGGAAAACCTCACCTCAAAAGAAAGAATCAGAAACAGTCCTCTCTCCCAAAGAGTTACAAAATCTGGATTACAATTCAATGTCAGAAAGCCAATTCAGAAGCACTATTATACAGCTACTGGTGGCTCTAGAAAAAAAGCATAAAGGACTCAAGAGATTTCATGACTGCAGAATTTAGATCCAATCAGGCAGAAATTAAAAATCAATTGAATGAGATGCAATCCAAACTAGAAGTCCTAACCACGAGGGTTAATGAGGTGGAAGAACGAGTGAGTGACATAGAAGACAAGTGAATGGCAAAGTGGGAAACTGAGGAAAAAAGAGACAGACAATAAAAAGACCATGAAGACAGATTAAGGGAAACAAACGACAGCCTGAGGAAGAAAAACCTATGTTTAATTGGGGTTCCCGAGGGCGCCGAAAGGGACAAAGGGCCAGAATATGTATTTGAACAAATCCTAGCTGAAAACTTTCCTAATCTGGGAAGGGAACCAGGCATTCAGATCAAGGAAATAGAGAGATCCCCCCACTAAAAACAATAAAAACCGTTCAACACCTCGACATCTAAGAGTTAAGCTTCCAAATTCCAAAGATAAAGAGAAGATTCTTAAAGCAACAAGAGACAAGAAATCCCTGACTTTTATGGGGAGGAGTATTAGGGTAACAGAAGACCTCTCCACAGAGACCTGGCAGGCCAGAAAGGGCAGGCAGGATATATTCAGGGTCTTAAATGAGAAGAACATGCAACCAAGAATACTTTATCCAGCAAGGCTCTCATTCAAAATGGAAGGAGAGATAAAGAGCTTCCAAGACAGGCAGGAACTGAAAGAATATGTGACCTCCAAACCAGCTCTGCAAGAAATGTTAAGGGGGACTCTTAAAATTCCCCTTTAAGAAGAAGTTCAGTGGAACAATCCACAAAAATGGACTGAATAGATATCATGATGACACTAAACTCATATCTCTCAATAGTAACTCTGAACGTGAACGGCTTAATGACCCCATCAAAAGGCGCAGGGTTTCAGACTGGATAAAAAAGCAGGACCCACCCATTTGCTGTCTACAAGAGACTCATTTTAGACAGAAGGACACCTACAACTTGAAAATAAAAGGTTGGAGAACCATTTACCATTCAAATGGTCCTCAAAAGAAAGCAAAGGTAGCCACCCTTATATCAGATAAACTAAAATTTACCCCGAAGACTGTAGTGAGAGACGAAGAGGGACACTATATCATACTTAAAGGATCTATCCAACAAGAGGACTTAACAATCCTCAATATATATGCCCCGAATGTGGGGGCTGCCAAATATTTAAACCAATTAATAACCAAAGTGAAGAAATACTTAGATAATAATACACTTATGCTTGGTGACTTCAATCTAGCGCTTTCTACGCTCGATAGTTCTTCTAAGCACAACATCTCCAAAGAAACGAGAGCTTCGAATGATACACTGGACCAGATGGATTTCACAGATATCTACAGAACTTTACATCCAAACTCACCTGAATACACATTCTTCTCAAGTGCACATGGAACTTTCTCCAGAATAGACCACATACTGGGTCACAATTCGGGTCTGAACCGATACCAAAAGATTGGGATCATCCCCTGCATATTCTCAGACCATAATGCCTTGAAATTAGAACTAAAGCACAACAAGAAGATTCGAAGGACCCCAAACACGTGTAGGTTAAGGAACATCTTGCTAAAAGATGAAAGGGTCAATCAGGAAATTAAGGAAGAATTAAAAAGATTCATGGAAACTAATGAGAATGAAGATACAACCGTTCAAAATCTTTGGGATGCAGCAAAAGCAGTCCTAAGGGGAAAATACATTGCAATACAAGCATCCATTCAAAAACTGGAAAGAACTCAAATACAAAAGCTAACCTTACACATGAAGGAGCTAGAGAAAAAACAGCAGATGGATACCACGCCCAGCAGAAGAAAAGAATTAATTAAAATTCGAGCAGAAAAAAAAATAAAATTCGAGCAGAATGCAATGAAATCGAGACCAGAAGAACTGTGGAACAGATCAACAGAACCAGGAGATGGTTCTTTGAAAGAATTAATAAGATAGATAAACGAGTAGCCAACCTTATTAAAAAGAAGAGAGAGGCAAATCAATTAATTAAATCATGAATGAGAAAGGAGAGATCATTACCAACACCAAGGAAATACAAACGATTTTAAAAACATATTATGAACAGCTATACGCCAATAAATTAGGCAATCTAGAAGAAATGGACACATTCCTCGAAAGCCACAAACTACCAAAACTGGAACAGGAAGAAATAGAAAACCTGAACAGGCCAATAACCGGGGAAGAAAATGAAGCAGTCATCAAAACCCTCCCAAGACACAAGAGTGCAGGGCCAAATGGCTTCCCTGGGGAATTCTATCAAACGTTTAAAGAAGAAACCATACCTATTCTCCTAAAGCTGTTTGGAAAGATAGAAAGAGATGGAGTACTTCCAAATTCGTTCTATGAGGCCAGCATCACCTTAAATCCAAAACCAGACAAAGACCCCACCAAAAAGGAGAATTACAGACCAATATCCTTGATGAACATGGATGCAAAAATTCTCAACAAGATACTAGCCAATAGGATCCAACAGCACATTAAGAAAATTATTCACCACGACCAAGTAGGATTTATCCCGGGACACAAGGCTGGTTCAACACTCGTAAAACAATCAATGTGATTCATCATACCAAGAGAAAAACCAAGAACCATATGATCCTCTCATTAGATGCAGAGAAAGCATTTGACAAAATACAGCATCCATTCCTGATCAAAACTCTTCAGAGTGTAGGGATAGAGGGAACTTTCCATGACATCTTAAAAGCCATCTATGAAAATCCCACAGCATGTATCATTCTCAATGGGGAAGCACTGGGAGCCTTTCCCCTAATATCAGGAACAAGACAGAGATGTCCACTCTCACCACTGCTATTCAACATAGTATTGGAAGTCCTAGGCTCAGCAATCAGGCAACAAAAAGACATTAAAGGCATTCAAATTGGCAAAGAAGAAGTCAAACTCTCCCTCTTCGCCGATGACATGATACTCTACATAGAAAACCCAAAAGACTCCACCCCAAGATTGCTAGAACTCATACAACAATTTGGTAGCGTGGCAGGATACAAAATCAATGCCCAGAAATCAGTGGCATTTCTATACACTAACAATGAGACTGAAGAAAGATAAATTAAGGAGTTAATCCCATTTACAATTGCACTCAAAAGCATAAGATACCTAGGAATAAACCTCACCAAAGACGTAAAGGATTTATACGCTAAAAACTATAGAACACTTCTGAAAGAAATTGAGGAAGACACAAAGAGATGGAAAAATATTCCATGCTCATGGATTGGCAGAATTAATATTGTGAAAATGTCAATGTTACCCAGGGCAATATACACGTTTAATGCAATCCCTATCAAAATACCATGGACTTTCTTCAGAGAGTTAGAACAAATTATTTTAAGATTTGTGTGGAATCACAAAAGATCCCGAATATCCAGGGGAATTTTAAAAAAGAAAACCATATCTGTGGGCATCACAATGCCAGATTTCAGGTTGTACTACAAAGCTGTGGTCATCAAGACAGTGTGGTACTGGCACAAAAACAGACACATAGATCAATGGAACAGAATAGAGAACCCAGAAGTGGACCCTGAACTTTATGGCCAACTAATATTCGATAAAGGAGGAAAGACTATCCACTGGAAGAAAGACAGTCTCTTCAATAAATGGTGCTGGGAAAATTGGACATCCACATGCACAAGAATGAAATTAGACCATTCTCTTTCACCATACACAAAGATAAATTCAAAATGGATGAAATATCTAAATGTGAGACAAGATTCCATCAAAATCCTAGAGGAGAACACAGGCAACACCATTTTTGAGCTCGGCCACAGTAACTACTTGCAAGATACATCCACGAAGGCAAAAGCAACAAAAGCAAAAATGAACTATTGGGACTTCATCAAGATAAGAAGCTTTTGCACAGCAAAGGATACAGTCAACGAAACTAAAAGACAACCTGCAGAATGGGAGAAGATATTTGCAAATGACGTATCAGATAAAGGAGGACTAGTTTCCAAGATCTATAAAGAACTTCTTAAACTCAACACCAAAGAAACAAACAATCCAATCATGAAATGGGCAAAAGACATGAAGAGAAATCTGACAGAGGAAGACATAGACATGGCCAACATGCACATGAGAAAATGCTCTGCATCACTTGACATCAGGGAAATACAAATCAAAACCATAATGAGATACCACCTCACACCAGTGAGAATGGGGAAAATGAACAAGGCAGGAAACAACAAATGTTGGAGAGGATGCGGAGAAAAGGGAACCCTCTTACACTGTTGGTGGGAATGTGAACTGGTGCAGCCACTCTGGAAAACTGTGTGGAGGTTCCTCAAAAAGTTAAAAATAGACCTGCCCTAGGACCCAGCAATTACACTGTTGGGGATTTACCCCAAAGATTCAGATGCAATGAAACGCTGGGACACCTGCACCCCGATGTTTATAGCAGCAATGTCCACAATAGCCAAACTGTGGAAGGAGCCTCGGTGTCCATCGAAAGATGAATGGATAAAGAAGATGTGGTTTATGTATACAATGGAATATTACTCAGCCATTAGAAACGACAAATACCACCATTTGCTTCAACGTGGATGGAACTGTATGGTATTATGCTGAGTGAAGTAAGTCAATTGGAGAAGGACAAACAGTGTATGTTCTCATTCATTTGGGGAATATAAATAATAGTGAAAGGGAATATAGGGGAAGGGAGAAGAAATGTGTGGGAAATATCAGAAAGGGCGACAGAACATAAAGACTGCTAACTCTGGGAAAGGAACTGGGGGTGGTGGAAGGGGAGGAGGTGGGGGGTGGGGGTGAGTGGGTGACGGGCACTGAGGCGGATCCTTGACGGGATGAGCACTGGGTGTTATTCTGTATGTTGGTAAATTGAACACCAATAAAAATTATTAAAATAAATAAATAAATATAAATAAATAAATAAATAAAATAATAAAAAGTAATGGTAAAGGGAATTTTAAATGCATTAAGATAAAGGAAAACAGATTCATAAAAAGAAAACCCCAAAACTATAAACTTAGCTGATTTTTCAGCAGAAACTACAGGCCAGAAAGAAGTGGCATGGTATGTTTGTAACATATTCAAAGTGTCTCCTCTTACCACTTTTTTTCATCATGGTACTAAAGCCCTGGATGCAGCAATCAGACAAGGAAAGAAAAGGCACATCAAAACTGGTAAGGAAAAAATAAACCTGTCATTATTTACAGATGACATGCTATTATACATAAAAAACCTAAAAGACTCCACTAGAAATGTATTAAAACTGATAAATTCAGTAAAATTGCAGGATGTAAAATTAATATGGAGAAATCTTTTGCATTCCAATATACTAACAACAAAGAAGTAGAAAGAGAAATTAAGGAAATGATCCCATTTAATATTGCACCCAAAACAATGGCTAGGAATAAACTTAACCAAGAGATGTAAGACCTCTCCTCTGAAAAAAATAAAACACTGATGAAATAAATTGTAGATGAGGCAAATAGAAAGGTATACCATGCTAATGTATTGGAAGAATTAATATAGCTAGAATGTGCATACTACCAAAAACAATCTACAAATTCAATGGAATTCCTATGAAAATACTAACACCATTTTTTCACAGAACTAGAAAAAAATCCTAAAATGTGTATGGAATCAGAAAATATCACAAATGGCTAAAGAATTCTTGAAAGAAAAAGAAAGCTGGAGGTATCACAATCCCAGATTTTAAGGTATACTATAAAGCTGTAGTAATCAAAACATTTTGATACTGGCAGAAAAAGAGACACATAGATCAACAGAACAAAAATAGAACATCCCAGAAACAAATCTATGCTTATATGTTCACTTAATTTATGAGAAAGGAAGCAAATGTTTACAATGGAGAAAAGACAGTCTATTCAGTAACAGTGCTGGGAAAACTGAACAACTACCTGCAAAACAATGGAGCTAGACAACTTTTTCATATCATAAACAAAAATACATTAAAAATGGATTAAATACCTAAATGTGAGACCTTATACCATAAAATTCTAGAAGAAAGCATAGTCAGTAATCTCTATGAAATTGATCTTAGCAACATTTATTCTAGATATGTATTATCAGGCCAAAAAAAAAGAAAGGAAAAAAATTAAACTATAGGGATTATACCCAAATTAAAAATGTTTTACACAGGAAAGGAAACCATCAAAAAAACAAAAAGGCACCCTACTGAATGGAAGAATATATTTTCAAATGATATATTTACAAAGCAGTTAGTAGGGAATTATGCTGAGTGAAGTAAGTCAGTCGGAGAAGGACAAACATTATATGTTCTCATTCATTTGGGGAATATAAATAATAGTGAAAGGGAATATAAGGGAAGGGAGAAGAAATGTGTGGGAAATATCAGAAAGGGAGACAGAACGTAAAGACTGCTAACTCTGGGAAACGAACTAGGGGTGGTAGAAGGGGAGGAGGGCGGGGGGTGGGAATGAATGGGTGACGGGCACTGGGTGTTATTCTGTATGTTAGTAAATTGAACACCAATAAAAAATAAATTAAAAAAAAAGCAGTTAGTAGCAATAAGGGGTAGGGGATTGGTGAAAGGGAGTGGGATACAGAGGCTTCCAGTTATGAATAAATAAATAACAGGAATTAAAGGCACCACATAAAGAATACAGTCAATGATATTGTAATATCATTGTATGGTTACAAATGGTAGCTACACTTGTGTTGGGCATAGCACAATGTATAAACTTGTCAGATCACTATGTTTTACACCTGAAACTAATGTAACATTGTGTGTCAATACACTCAAATAAAAATAATTAAAAACATGATAATTACACTTGTTGACCTGGATGTGGAGAAACTGGAATCCTCCTACAGTTGCTGATGAGAATGTAAAATGGTACGGGGGGTAGGGGGGCAGGGCAAGATGGCAGAAGAGTAGGGTCCCCAAGTCACCTCTCCCCCACCAACTTACCTGGGTAACTTACAAATCATCCTGAAAACCTAAAAATTCGGCCTGAGATTTAATGAGAACAGCTGAAACGCTACAGAGAGAAGAGTTTGAATTCTAACAAGGTAGGAAGATGGAAAAAAATAAATAAATAAAAAAGAATTCAGTGGGGGAGGGACCCCCGCGAGGAGCCAGGCTAAGGCCAGGCATCGAGAGCCTCTAGAACAGGAAAGCCCAATCCCGGAGAAGCAGGAACTTCCCAGATGGAAAGGCACTCGTAAGGAACTGGGGCAGGAACTCAAGAGGGACAGTGGAGCCTCCAGGTTCCCGGAGTCACTAAAAGAGGAAGTGCACCCCTGGGTAGAGCACACAACACACCATGGGCCAAGCACGGAAATGGGCTGGAGCGCACACCTGGCGGGGCCTCGGGAGCAGCTCAGGTGGCAGCTCCATGCAGAGGGGGCTGCATTGCCCTAGGAGTGCGATTCCAGCAGCTAAGGACCCAGGGCCGAGGGTGCCAGGGGACATAGCCCAAGATACTGCATTCCTACCTGGGACAGGCAAAGGCAGGGAAGGCACAGGACAGCGAGGACATTCCTGCCCCCAGGTGTTCCCGATCTGTGCACATTAGCGCCCCCCGCCCCCGGAACATCCAGGCCAGTGCAGACTGGGAGATTGTCTGTGGTAGTTACTGTGGGACATGAGTCCAGAGCTGGAGAGCTGGCCACCGCCACTGTGGTTGTCCCTCCTGATGTGACCCTGTGCCTGAGATGGAGTAGGGCCGCCAGGGAACAGGGGCTCATAGGATAAACAGCTCCCACTCTGCACCTGGAAGGGGGTGGGGTAGCTCCCCCAGGTGCACACACCTGAGAATCAACACAGCAGTCCCTTCCCCCAGAAGACCACTTGGAAGGACCAGGGAAGAGCGGTCCTTGCTTGATCAAGCAACACTGGAGAGATCCAGGGGAAGTTGAGGGATTTACAATGTATAGAACCAGAGGATACCCTGCCTTGTTTCTTTGTTTTGTTTTTGTTTTTGTTTTTTGTTCTTTGATTTTTTGGGGTTTTTTTATTTTTTTATTTCTCTTTTTATTCTTCCTTTTTCCATAACAACTTGTTTTTAGCCACTCTGAACTGAGGAAAATGACGAGAAAGAAGAACTCACCACAAAAGAGAGAATCAGAAACAGTACTCTCTCCCACAGAGTTACAGAATTTGGATTAAAATTCAATGTCGGAAAACCAATTCAGAAGCACAATTATAAAACTACTGGTAGCTCTGGAAAAAAAGAATAGAGGATTGAAGAGACTTCATGACTCCAAAATTTAGATCTAATCAGGCCGAAATTAAAAATCAGTTAAGAGGTAATCCTAACTGGAGGTCCTAACAACGAGGGCTAATGAGGTAGAAGAATCAGTGAGTGACAAAGAAGACAAGTTGATGGGAAGGAAGGAAGCTGATGAAAAAAAGAGAAAAACACAGGACCATGAGGAAAGATTAAAGGAAATAAATGACAGCCTCAGAAGGAAAAATCTACGTTTAATTGGGGTTCCAGAGGGCACCGAAGGGGACAGAGGTCCAGAAAGTGTAATTGAACGAATCATAGAGGAGAAAATCCCTAACTTGCAGAGGAAAACAGGCATTCAGATCCAGGAGATAGAGAGATCCCCCCCTTAAATCAATAAAAATCGCTCAGCACCTCGACATTTAATAGTGAAACTTGCAAATTCCAAAGATAAAGAGAAAATCCTTAAAGCAGCAAGAGACAAGAGATCCCTAAACTTTATGGGGAGAAGTATTAGGGTAACAGCAGACCTCTCCACAGAGACCTGGCAGGCCAGAAAGGGCTGGCAGGATATATTCAGGGTCCTAAATGAGAAGAACATGCAACCAAGAATACTTTATCCAGCAAAGCTCTCATTCAATAGAGAAGGAGAGATAAAGAGCTTCCAAGATAGGCAGAAACTGAAAGAATATGGGACCACCAAACCAGCTCTGCAAGAAATATTCAGGGGGACTCTGTAAAAGAAAGAGGAAGTCCAAAGAAACAATCGACAAAAACAGGGACTGAATAGGTATTATGTTGACACTAAATTCATATATTTCAGTAATAACTCTGAATGTGAATGGGCTTAATGATCCCATCAAAAGACGCAGGGTTTCAGACTGGATAAAAAGCAAAACACATCTATTTGCTGTCTACAAGAGACTCATTTAGACATAAGGACACCTACAGCCTGAAAATAAAAGGTCGGAGAACAATTTACAATCAAAATGGTCCTCAAAAAAAGCAGGGGTGTCAATCCTCATATCAGATAAGTTAAAGTTTATCCCAAAGGCTGTAGTAAGAGTTGAAGAGGGACAGTATATCATACTTAAAGGATCTATCCAACAAGAGGAACTAACAATCATGAATATTTATGCCCAAATGTGGGAGCTGCCAAGTAGATCCATCAATTAATAACCAAAGTTAAGACATACTTAGATAATAATACACTAATACTGGGAGACATCAACACGACGCTTTATGTAAATGAGAGATCTTCTAAGCACAACATCTCCAAAGAAACAAGAGCTTGAAATGATACACTGGACCAAATAGATTTCACAGATACTTAAGAACTTTTCATCCAAATGCAACTGAATAAACATTCATCTCAAGTGCACACGAAACTTTCTCCAGAATAGACCACATACTGGGTCACAAATGAGGTGTCAACTAATACCAAAAGATTGGGTTTGTCCCCTACATATTTTATGAGCATGATGCTTTGAAGCTATTACTCAATCGCAAGAAGAAATTTGGAAGAAATTCAAACATGCGGAGGTTAAAGATCATCCTGCTTAAAGACAAAAGGGTCAACCAGGAAATTGGAGAAGAATTTAAAAGATTCGTGAGAACTAATGAGAATGAAGATAGAACCATTCAAAATCTTTGTGATGCAGCAAAAGCAGTCCTGAGAGGGAAATACATTGCAATACAACCATCCTTCAAAAAAGTGGGAAAAAACCTCAAACCCATAAGCTAACCTTGCACCTAAAAAAACTGGAGAAAGAACAGCAAATAAAACCTACACCAAGTAGAAGAAGAGAGTTAATACAGATTCGAGCACAACACAATGAAACCAAGACCAGAATTGTGGAATAGATCAACGAAACCAGGAGTTGGTTCCTTGAAAGAATTAATAAGAAAGGTAAACCATAAGCCAGCCTTATTAAAAACAAAAGATAAAAGACTCAAATTAATAAAATCATGAATGAAAAGGAGGGATCACCATCAATACCAGGGAAATACAAACGATTTTAAAAACATATTATGAACAGCTATACGACAATAAATTAGGCAATCCAGAAGAATTGGACACATTTCTGGAAAACCACAAACTACCAAAACTGGAACAGGAAGAAATAGAAAACCTGAACAGGCCAATAACCAGGGAGGAAATTGAAGCAGTCACCCAAAACCTCCCAAGACACAAAAGTCCAGGGCCAGATGGCTTCCCAGGGGAATTCTATCAAACCTTTATAGAAGAAACAATACCTATTCTACTAAAGATGTTCCAAAAGATAGAAAGAGATGGAATACTTCCAACCTCATTCTATGAGGCCAGCATCACCTTAATTCCAAAACCAGACAAAGACCCCACCAAAAAGGAGAATTATAGACCAATATCCCGGATGAACACAGATGCAAAATTTCTCAGCAAGATATTAGCCAGTAGGATCCAACAGTACATTAAGATTATTCACCATGACTAAGTGGCATTTATCCCTGGTATTCAAGGCTGGTTCAACACTTTTAAAGCAAAGAATGTGATAAATCATATCTACAAAAGAGAAAACAAGAACCATATGATCCTGTTAATAGATGCAGAGAAAGCATTTGACAAAATACAGCATCCATTCCTGATCAAAACTCTTCAGAGTGTAGGGATAGAGGGAACATTCCTCAGCATCTTAAAAGCCATCTACAAAGAGCCCACAGCAAATGTCATTCTCAATGAGGAAACACTGGGAGCCTTTCCCCTAAGATCAAGAACATGATAGGAATGTCCACATTCACCACTGCTATTCAACATAGCAGTCGAAGTCCTAGCCTCAGTAATCAGGCAACAAAAAGAAATAAAAGACATTCAAATTGGCAAAGAAGGAGTCAAACTCTCCCTCTTTGCAAATTACATGATACTGTACTTAGAAAACCCAAAAGACTCCACCCCAAGATTGCTAGAACTCATACAGCAATTCAGCAGTGTGGCAGGATACAAAATCAATGCCCAGAAATCAATGGCATTTCTATACCTTAACAATGAGACTGAAGAAAGAGAAATTAAGGAGTCGATCCCATTTACAAATGCACTCAAAAGCATAAGATATTTAGGAATAAGCCTAACCAAAGAAGGAAAATATCTATACCCTAAAAACTACAAAACACTTCTGAAAAAAATTTAGTAAGACAGAAAGAGATGGAAAAATATTCCATGCTCATGCATTGGAAGAATATTGTGAAAATGTCAATGCTACCCAGGGCAATTTACCCATTTAATGCAATCCCTATCAAAATACCATGGACTTTCTTCAGAGAGTTGGAAGAAATCATCTTAAGAGTTGTGTGGAATCAGAAAAGACCCCTAGTAGCCAGGGGAATATTAAAAAAGAAAACCAGAGCTGGAGGCATCACAATGCCAGATTTCAGGTTGTACTACAAAGCTGTGGTCATCAAGACAGTGTGGTACTGGCACAAAAACAGACACATAAATCAATGAAACATAATACAGAATCCAGAAATGGGCCCTCAACTTATGATCAACTAATATTCGACAAAGCAGGAAAGATTACCCACTGGAAAAAAAGTTAGTATCTTCACTATATGATGCTGGGCCCTTTACTGGCATAATGGAATCAGCATCCTGATCTTTAAAAAAATAGAAATAAAAAATAAATGGTGCCGGGAAAATTGGACAGGCACCTGCTGAAGAATGAAACTGGACCATTCTCTTACACCATACACAAAGATAAACTCAAAATGGATGAAAGATCTAAATATGAGACAACAATCCATCAAAATCCGAGAGGAGAACCCTGGCAACACCCTTTTTGAACTTGGCTACAGCAACTTCTTGCAAAATACATATGAAGGCAAGGGAAACAAAAGCAAAAATGAACTTCTGGGACTTCATCAAGATAAACAGTTTCTGGGATCCCTGGGTGGCGCAGCAGTTTGGTGCCTGCCTTTGGCCCAGGGCGCGACCCTGGAAACCAGGGATCGAATCCCACGTTGGGCTCCCGGTACAAGGAGCCTGCGTCTCCCTCTGCCTATGTCTCTGCCTCTGTGTGTGTGTGTGTGTGACTATCATAAAAAAAAGATAAACAGTTTCTGCACAGCAAAAGAAACGTCCACAAAACTAAAAGACACCCTGAAGAATGGGAGAAGATATTTGCAAATGACCTAGCGGATAAAGGGCTAGTATCCAAGATCTCTAAAGAACTTCTTAAACTCAACAGCAAAGAAACAAACAACCCAATCATGAAATGGGCAAAAGACATGAACAGAAATTTCACAGAGGAAGACATAGACATGGCCAACAAGCACATGAGAAAATGCCCCGCATCACTTGCCATCAGGGAAATACAAATCAAAAACCACAATGAGATACCACCTTGCACCAGTGAGAATGGTGAATATCAACAAGACAGGAAACAACAAATGTTGGAGAGGATGTGGATAAAGGGGAACCCTCTTGCACTTTTGGTGGGAATGTGAACTGGTGCAGCCACTCTTGTAAACTTTGTGTAGGTTCCACAAAGAGTTAAAAATAGAACTGCCCTATGACCCAATTGCTAATTGCACTGCTGGAGATTTACCCCAAAGATACAGATGCAGTGTAACGGCAGGACACCTGCACCCCAATGTTTATAGCACCAATGTCCACAATAGCCAAACTGTGGATGGAGCCTCGGTGTCCTTCGAAAGATGGATGGATAAAGAAGATGTGGTCTATATATACAATGGAATATTACTCAGCCTTCAGAAATGACAAATACCCACTATTTGCTTCAACGTGGAGGGAGCTGGAGGGTATTCTGCTGAATGAAGTCAGTGAATTGGAGAAGGAGAACCATTATATGGTCTCATGCATTTGGGGAATATAAAAAATTGTGAAAGGGAATAATGGGGAAAGGAGAGGAAATGAGTGGGAAATATCAGAGAGGGTGACAGAATATGAGAGACACCTAAATCTGGGAAATGAACAAAGTTTAGTGGAAAGGGAGGTTGGTGGTGGTTGGGGTCACTGGGTGATGGGCACTGAAGGGGGCACCTGATGGGATTAGTACCATTTGATATGCTATATGTTGGCAAATTGAGCTCCAATAAAAATAATTTAAAAAAAGAGACTCTCAACAGAAACAAACTGAAGATTGATGGAGGGAGATTGGTGGGGCTAGATATGGGATGGGGATTAAGAGGGTACTTGTGATGAGCACTGGATGGTATATGTAAGTGATGAATTATGAAACTCTACTCCTGATAAAAAATTTAAAAATTTAAAAATAAAAATGCAGATATGAACACTAAAATAAAAAAACAAAAAAAAATTAAAATGGCACAATTACTTTAGAAAAGAGCATAGCAGTTTCTTAAATGGTTAAACATAGTTATGACATGATTTTGAAATTCTACTTCAAGAATAATGAATTGATAAATAAAGTATGTTATATTCATACAGTGGACTATTACTCCTATAAATGCATGAAGTACTGAAACATGCTACAACATGAATAAACCTTGAAAACATTACGCTAAATGAAATAAGTTAGTAGAAAAAGGCCATTTATCAAATGATTCCATGTATAGGAAATGACTCAGCAAATCCATAAAGACAGAAAAGTCTTTATAGCTGTCTTGGACTGTGGGGAACAAAGAAAGAGACAGGGAATGACTGCTAAATGATATTAATTTGAAGCAAATACTTCAGTGTTTTTACTATATTCACTATGATGTGCATCCATCACTACTAACTCCTGGACATTCTCATCATGTAAGGTTATGTAGTTCAGGGATAGTCAAACACATGAGGTGTGCTGTATGTAGCATAAGCTTAGATCTAGTTATGTACACTAGGATTATGTGACAAAATATGATATTTAAGTTCAATCCATCAACCTTAACCTGATATTTTCTTCTAAGTTTTATACTTTTAGGTCCTACTTTTAGAGGTTTAACCTAGTTTGACTGAACTTTTATATAGTATAAGGGTCCAAATTCATTGTTTTGCATGTGTACATTCCATTTTACAAAAACCAGTCATTGAAATAAAATGATTTTATCATTAAATGGTCTAGGTTCCCTTTTCAAAAAATTGTTTGGCAATGAGTATATATGAGGGTTAATTTCTGAACACTCTATTCTATCCCATTGTTCTGAATATCTGCCTTTATGCTACTAAACATACTAAACAGTATTTTGAATATCATACCTTCATAAAAAGTTGTGTTGTCAGCAAATGCGAGATTTATTTAAAATCTTTTTCAAGTCTGCTATGGGCAATTTTGAGTCCTTTGAGGTCCCAACATGGACTTTACAAGGGAATTTTCTATTTCTGAAAAGGTACCTAGGGAGTTAAAAAAATGTTGGTGTTTTAAATTATTTTTTAAACATACAGTGTTTTATTAGTTTCAGGTGTACAATATAGTCATTCAATAATCACATACATCATATAGTCATGACGAGTGCATATATTAATTCCTATGAACTATTTTACACATTCCCTCCAATCTCCCTTCTGATTAACCATCAATTTGTTCTCTATGGTTAAGCTATTTCTTGATTTGTCACTCTCTCTTTTCTTTCCATTTTCTCTTTTGTTTTGTTTCTTAAATTTCAAATATGATGAGGAAAATCTCATGGTATTTGTCTTTCTCTGACTTGCCTTTCTTGCTTAGCATTATATTTTCTAATTCCATCCATATAGAAAATAGAAGGATTTCATTCTTTTTTATGGCTGAGTAATATTTTATATTATATATAATATATTTTGATATTCTATATTATATATGTGTATATATAATCTATTTAATATTCTATATGTGTCTATATACGTACATATATAATATAGAATATTAAAATATACATATGTATACACACACACTCACACATCTTTATCCATTAGTCAATCCATGGACACTTGGGCTGTTTCTATAATTTGTCTATTGTAAATAACATTGCTTTAAAAATTGGAGTCCATGTAACCCTCTAAATTAGCGTTTTTGTATTTTGGGGGTAAATATCTAATAATGCAATTGCTAGATCATAAAGTAGTTCTATATTTAACTTTCTGTGGAATCTCCATCCTGATTTCCACAGTGGATACTCCAGTTTGTGCTCTGATCAACAATGCAAAATGGTTCCCCTTTCTCTACATCCTTGCCAAAACCTGTTGTTTCTTGTGTTGTTGATTTTAGCCATCCTGACTGGTTTGAAGTGATTTCCCATTGTAGAATCAATTTACATGTCCCCAATGATCAGTAATGTTGAAGATCTTTTCATGTGTCTGTTGACCATTTGTATGTCTTTGGAGAAATGTCCATTTGTGTCTTATGCCCATTAAAAAAAAAATTGGATTGTTTGTTCTTGGGTGTTGATATGAATAAGTTCTTTAGATATTATGGATACTAATCCTTTTTGTTGTTGTTAACTAACTAGAATTAATTAAATTTAAATTCTATCTGCCAACGTATAGTACAACACCCAGGCTCATCTCATCATGTGCTCTCCTTAATGCCCATCACACAGTTACCCCAACTCCCCACCCACCTTACATTCTGCAACCCTCAGTTTGTCTCCCAGAGTTAGGAGTTTCTCATGGTTTGTCTTCCTCTCTAATTTTTCCCCACTCAGTTTCCCTCCTTTCCCTTATGGTCCCTTGCACTATTTCTTATATTCCACATATGAGTGAAACCATATGATAATTGTCTTTCTCCAATGGATACTAATCCTTTATCAGATATGTCATTTGCAAATATCGTCTCCCATTCCATAAGTTACCTTTTAGTTTTTATTGTCTCCTTAAATGTAGAGAAGCTTTTTATTTTGATGAAGTCCCAATATTTTATTTTTGCTTTTGTTTCCCTTGCCTCAAGAGACATTTCTAGGAGAAAAAAGTTGCTACTATCAACGTCGATGAAGTCACAGTCTGTGTTCTCTTCTAAGAATTTCTGGTCTCCCATTTAGGTCTTTAATCTATTTTTAATTTGCATTTGTGTGTGGTATAAGAAAGGGGTCCAGTTTCATTCCTTTGCATTTTACTGCTCTGTTGTTCCAGCACCATTTGTTTAAGAGACTATCTTTTTCCCATTGGATATTTTTCCCTGCTTTGTTGAAGATTAGTTGACTATATAGGTGTGGATCCACTTCTGGATTTTTCCCTTCTGTTCCATTGATCTACGTGTCTGCTTATGTGCTAGTACTATAATGTCTTGATTACTACAGCTTTGTAATACAACTTGAAGTCTGAAACTGTGGTGTTTCCAGCTTAGCTTTTACTTTTCAAGATTGCTTTGGTTATTTAGGATATTATGTGGTTCCATCAAAATTTTAGAATTGGTTGTTCTACCTCTGTGAAAAATGCTGTTTGTATTCTGATAGGGATTGCATTAAATGTGTAGAATGCTTTGTGTAGTATAGAAATAAAAAAATTAACAATATCTGTTCTCCTAATGCATGAGCACGGAATGTCTTTCCATTTGCAAATCTTACATTTCTATCATCACTGTATTATAGTTTTCAGAGTACAGTTCTTTCACCTCTTTGGTTAGGTTTATGCCAAGGTATCGTATGGTTTTTGGTGTCATTGTAAATGGGTTGATTCCTGAATTTCTCTTTATGGTACCATTATTGGTACATAGAAATGCAACAGATTTCTGCATATTGCTTTTATATCCTGCAATTTTATTGAATTCATTTATCAGTTCTAGTAGCTTTTTGGTGGAGTCTTTTGGGTCCCCTATATATTGAGTATCATGTCATCTGCAAATAATGAAAGTTTGACTTCTTCCTTGATGATTTGGAAGGACTTTATTTATTTTTGAGATCTGATTGCTGTGGCTGTTTCTTCCAGAACAGTGTTTAATAAAAATGGTGAGAGTAAATATCCTTGTATTTTTCCTGAATTTAGGAGCAGAGCTCTCAGTATTCTTCTTTCATTAAGGAAGATGTTAGCTGTGGGTTTCTCATATATGGCCTCTATTATATTGACATATGTTGCTTTAAACCTACATTGTTGAGGGGTTTTTTAATCCTTAATGGATGTTGGTCTTTTTTGTTGTTGTTGTTCTTTTCTGAAACATTTTTCTGCATATATTGAAATGATTATTTGGTTCTCACCATTTATTTTATTGACGTGATACAATGTGATGCACTACATTGATTGATTTGCAATTTGCAAATATTGACTCACCCTTACAAACCAGGAATAAATTCCAGGAATAAATCATAGCGAATGATTTTCTTAATGTACTGTTGTATTTAGTTTGCTAGTATTTTGTTGAGGATTTTGCATCTATGTTTATCAGGAAAACTGGCCTAAATTCTCTTTTTCAGTGGTGTCTTTATCTCATTTTGGTTTCAGGTTAATGCTGGTCTCATAGAATGCATTTGGAATTTTTCCTTCTTTTTCTGCTTTTTGGAATAGTTTGGGAAGAATAGGGATTAACTCTTCTTTATATATTTGGTAGAATTTGCCTGTGAATACATCTGGTCCTAGATTTTTGGGTTTTTTTGGGGAGGTTTTCTGTTTACTAATTCAATTTTGTCTTTGATGATAGGTCTGTTCAAGTCTTCTATTTCTACTTCAATTTTGGAAGTTTATATGTTTCTAGGCAAGTATCCATTTTCTTCAAGGTTGTCCAATTTGTTGGCATGGTTTTTTTTTTAGTAATATTTTTATAGTTGTATTTCTATGTTATTTGTTGTCATTTATCCACTTTCATTTGTTATTTATTTATTTATTTATTTATTTATTTATTTATTTAGATCCTTTATTTTTTCTTTTTGGTAAGTCTGGCTAGAGGTTTATCAATTTTTTAAAATGTTTTCAAAGAACCAGTAACTGGTTTCATCAATCTGTTCTAGTATTTTCTGGTTTCTGCATCATTTATTTCTAATCTTTATTATTTCCTTCTTTCTACTGGCTTTAGGATTCATTTGATGCTCTTTTTCTAGCTCCTTTTGGTATAAGGTAAGTTTGATTATTTGAGATTTCTATTGTTTCTTGAAGTAGAACTGAATTGCTATATACTTCCCTCTTAGAACCACTTTTGTTTCATCCCAAAGTTTTTGGGTGGTTGTGTTCTATTTTCATGTATTTTTAAATTTCTTTTGTTTCCTTATTGACCTATTCATTCTTTAGTAGCATGCTGTTTAACCACCATGTATTTGTGTTTTTTCCCAAATTTTCTCTTGTGGTTGACTTCTAGTTTCTTAGCGTTGTGATCAGAAAAGGTGCATAGGATGATTTCAGTCTATTTGTATTTGTTCAGGTCTGTTTTGTGATCTAATGTGAACATGTGATCTATTCTGGAAGATGTTCCCCGTGCACATGAAAAGAATGTGTATTTTTATGTATTAGGATGGAATATTCTGAATATATCTGTTAAGTCCATCTGTTCCAGTATATCATTCAAAGCCATTGTTTCCTTGTTTATTTTCCATTTCAATGATTTGTCCAATAATGAAAGTGGGGTGTTAATGTCCCTTACTATTGTGTTATTATCAATTAGTTCCCTGTGTTTGTTATTGTTTTATATACTTGGGTGCTCCCATATTGAGTGTATAAATATTTACATTTATTATATCATTGGATTATTACCTTTATGGATTACCTTTATGATTATAGTTTATGATTATAGATTATAGTCTATTTTGTCAGATGTAATTATTGTTGCCCCATCTTTCTTTTCACATCCATCCAAAACCCATCTTTGTCTCTTTTATTACAGACTTTGTTTAAAGTCTAGTTTGTCCAATACAAGAATTGCTACTCCAGCATTTTTTGACATCTATTTGCATGATAAAAGTTTCTCCACTGCCCCACTTTGAATCAGCAGGTGTCTTTAGGTCTACAATAGTCTCATGTAGTCACCATATAAATGAATCTTGATGTGTTTTTGTTTTTATCCATTCTGGAACCCTGTCTTCCAATTGGACTGCTTAGTCCATTTACATTCAAAGTAACTTTTGGTATATATGTATTAACTGCCATTCTCTTACTTGTTTTGTGGTTGTTTCTCAAGATTGTCTCTGATCTTTTCTTGTCTTGCTCTCATGGTTTACCATTTTTTTTCAGTGATATATTAAGATTGTTTTCTTTATTCTTTGAGTGTTTATTACTGTTTTTTTGATATATGGTTACTATTTAGTATATAACTTCTTCTGAAAATAGCAGTCTATATTATTTATGGTCATTCATGTTTAAACCCACATTTTAGGTGTATTTTTTCATGTTTTATAAACTTTGTGTGTATGTGTGTGTGTGTACTTTGATTTTTTCAGAAATATTCATATTTTCTGCTTTTATGTTTCCTGCCTTTATACTGTCACTTTTGTTGTCTCCACTCAAGAGTCCCCTTTAATATTCCTTGAAGGGTTTTTTTAGTGGTCACAAACTCCTATGAATTTGTTTGTCTGGGAAACTCTTTATTTGTCCTATTCTAAATGATAGCCTTGCTGGATAGAGTGTTCTTGGCTGTGGATTTTTCCCATTCAGTGCTTTGAATATACCATGCTACTCACTTCTGCTTTGCCTGATGTGGGACTTGATCCCTGGACTCCAGGACCACACCCTGAGCCAAAGGCAGACACCCATCTGCTGAGCCACCCAGGCATCCCTACAGTCTTTGTTTTTTAAAGTCTATTTTGTCAGATGTAATTATTGTTGCCCCATCTTTCTTTTCACATCCATTTGCATGATAAATGTTTTTCCATCTCCTTACTTCTAATCAGCATGTGATTTTTGGTCTGAAATTAGTCTCTTGTATGGGTCTTGTTTTTGTTTTTGTTGTTGTTGCTTATCCATTATAACAACTTATGTCTTTTGATTAGACTATATAATCCATTTATATTCAGAGTAATTATTGATATGTATTTGTTCCATTTTTTTACTTATTTTGTATTTTTTTCTATAGATTTTCTCTGATCCTTTCTTCTTTTGATCTTTTTCACAGTTTGTTGGCTTTCTTTAGAGATATACTTGGAATCCTTCCTCTTTATTCTTTGCATATTTATTAATGGTTTTAGCTTTGTGGTTGCCCATAGGTTTGTATATAACATTTTCTGCATATAGCAGTCTATATGAAGCTGATGGTCACTTAATATTAAACCCATTCTTTACTCCTCTTCCTCCCATGTTTTAGATACGTGATGCCATATTTTATATCCTTTTTTTATGAATCCCTTGACTTATTTTTACAGAAATATTCACTTACTACCTTTGTGGGTTTTTTTTAAATTTTCATACTCTCACTTATGGTCTTCCTTTTCACTCAAAGAGCCCCTTTTGATATTTCCTGTAGGACTGATTTAGTAGTCAACTCTTAGTTTTTGTTTAAGAAACTCTATCTCTCTTTTTATTTTGAATCATAGCTTTGCTAGATAGAGTATTCTTGGCTGTAGGTTTTTCCTTTCAGCATTTTGAATATATCATGGCACTCTCTTCTGGCCTGTCAAATTTCTGCTGAAAAATCTGCTCATAGCCTTATGGTATTTCCTTTGTATGTAACTGTCTTTTTTACTGCTTTTAAGGTTGTTTTCTTTGTTGCTACTTTTTGACATTTTAATTACTATGTGTCTTGGTGTGATCCTTCTTGGGTTGAATTCTTGAGAGTATCTCTGTGTTTCTTTCCTCAGATTAGGGAGGTTACAGCTATTATTTCTTCAAGTAAATTTTCTGCCCACTTATTGCTCTCTTCTTTAAAATCTCTATACTATAAATGTTACTACCCTTGATGGAGTCACTGATTTTTCTAAGACTGTTCTCAATTTGCATAATTTTCTTTCCCCTCCTTCACTCAGCTCAGTTCCTTTCCATTACTTTCTCTTTCTTAATTCATTAATTTTTTCCTCTACTACATAGCACCTATTTATTACATCCAGTGTATTTTTAATTTCTTTTATTGTGCTCTTGATATCTGATTTGTTATTTACCCTTGTTAAGGGTCTCACTAAGGTCCTCCACTTTTTTCTCCAGCCCAGTTTGTATCTTTATGATCATTACTTTAAATTCTCTAAGAAGCATTTTACCTATATCCATTTTATTTTGGTCTTCTGCTGTGGTTTTGCCCTTTTCTTTCATTTGGAAAAGATTTCTCTGTCTCTTCATTTTGTCTGACATTCTGTGTCTGTTTCTGTATGTTAGAAAAGTTCAGATGCTTCTCTTTCTCTTAAGGATAATAGCCTTATGAAGAAGAGCTTATACAGTGTCCTGCCATGCAATACCCCTGTTTCCCAAGGTCTGGCATTTCAGTGAGTGTCTCCTTTGTTGTGTGTGCTCTGCTGTTGAGTCTTGGCCTCTTTTTCTTTTAGTCCAGTTGTATGCAGAGCCTCTCTTTGCCTATTGTGCACAGCACTTGTTTATGAAACAAGACCTGCCCTTCAACACTGCCAGAACTGAGGTCTCACAAAATGCATGATTCAGGAGATGTGATGTTGCTGGGTTTGCACAGGTCTTCTGGTGGAGGGGCCTGTATCATGTAGACTCAGACATTTGTAATTGGGAAGGGCTGATCTGCTGAAGCATGGGGTGACAGGTTTGGTGCAAGCAAGTTAGGAAAGGAGTATTGGCACCATACTGGTTCTTATAGTCAGCCATTGTTTATGCTGGGGCAGGGGAGGAAATTGGCACCTGACGGCTCCTATTTTTCCTGGAGTGGCCCCGCATGGTCCCTGTCTTTCTAGGCCATGCTCTAAGATAAGCAAATATCTCTCTCCTCTCTCTCTCTCTCTCTCTCTCTCTCTCTCTCTCATCTGCCCCTGCTGTTTTTCAAACTGCTAGTTCTATGCTGTATCTTCAAGGGCTGTTTGTGGTGCTGTATCTTAAGAGTAGGGTCTCCACTTCATAATGCCTTCCATGCTCTTCCAGAGCCAAGCACACTGATTTTTTTTTAAATTCCAGGATTTAAATCCTACTGGTTTTAATAACTTATGAAATTTGCCCCCCTCAGCTATGAAGGCAAATATCATGGGAATATATGCTCTGTGTTCATGGCTTCTTTATGTGAAAGACTTTTCTTCACTTCTGTGCACCACTTGCTCCTTCTCCACTGCAGATAGCCATAGCCCATTTCATTGCCCTTCCTAACTTCTTCAGTGTGGTATCTGCCTTTAGTTGTGAAGTGTGTTCTGCCCATCTTCAGGTCACTGCCTGAGTTATTTACACTGTTATGGATGTTATCTAGTTGCATCCATGGGATGAGGTGAGCTTAGGTTCCTCCTACTCTGCCATCTTTCCAGATGACCTTTCTGTTTTATTTTTTCTTAGTAGCCCCCAGGAATCTACAGTATGGTTTTTTTTGTTGTTGTTTTTTATTTTGTTTTCTGTTTTTTTTTTGTTTGTTTTGTTTTGTTTTTTTGGCACTGTGAGACTTGAAAATGAGCTAATATATCAGGAAAGTGCCAAAAAAGATGGATTGTTGGACACAAGGCACAAGTCTTTCTGTCACCTGATGGAAGTTGGAAAGAGACTCTTTTGTCTGTTCACTCTGTGCTGAGCCAGGAGGAGTGGCTCTGGCAATTGACAGTCCAATCTTCCTTGAGCTCCCACTGGCCCAAGAGTGGCTAGATTACACCATATACCATCAGGCCTCTAGTATACCAGAGTGTGAGTCCCATTAGCTGGACAGTAATCAGTATCCTGAGTACCCAGAAGATGTCAGGATATTAGTCATACAGTGCACCTTTTTTTTTCCTTCAAGGACAGTTGGGAGCTGAAGAGTTTTGGTCCACTTGCTCCCTGTTGAGCCTAGTGGTAGGCACTGCCCTTCTGTACTTTTCTTTTTTCATTGTCAATAGCTGGCTTGGGTATGCTATGTCTCTTGTCCTCTCAGAACTCTGAGACAAGGTAGACAGAATTCATAACTCTGGATAACCCCCAGAAAAATTGAGACACTGATATGTGATGCACCTCCATCTCTCCCCATGTAAAAACTGGCATCTGACATTTTTCAACTGCTGTTTCTGTGCTTATCTTGGGGAAGCGGCTATGGCAACTGCAAATCTGAATTTCAGTCTTGGTTTTCACTGGCTTCAAATAGCTGAAACATGCTATGTCCCATGTTCCATTAGTGTTCTAAGACAATATATACATAAACTAGTCTTCTCTGTAGCCCCTGGAAATATTTAGGAATTGTATATGCAGTGCTTCACTTTTCCACCCCAGGAATAAGCTGGTTGCCAGGAATTTTCAACTGCTAGTTCTGTGCTGGGATGGGAGAAGGAGTTATGACTACTGCCATTTCCGGCAACCTAGTATGTCATGTCCCATCAGCCCTCCACGACAAGCTAGACAGACGTCAGTCCTCTGCATAGACCCCAGAAACTTTGGGGTACACATGGACATATAGTACATCTCTTTCCCCTCCCAGTGAGAAGTTGGAAAGTATTGCCATGATCATATGGTGCTGTTCTGGAGGTAAGGATTATGGCAAGAAAATATTTCGAATGTCCCTACTGGCTTTGATGTATCTGGTTTCACACTTACCCTGGGTGCAGGAACTTTTTTGCTAGTTTCTGAACTTCTTGCAGAGAGAATATTCCCCAGAATTGTTTAATTGGTGTGCTCATAAGGGAAATACGGTCCAGGGATTCCAATTTTGCCATCTTGCTGAACAGCATTGACCAATTTTAAAGAGGAGGTTTCCTAACAACACAGGTTTCCTAACAACACATTCTTTCTTCTCCCTTTATTTGCAACAATTTTCCTTCATTTCTGAAGATTTCTGATAGTTTCTCTAGATACAGAATTCATCATTGCCAGTTCTTTGATTTCATTACTTGAAAATGCTGCACCACTTTCTTCTGGATGTAATCCACTTATATTGGGGAGGGCAATCTTCTTTACTGAATCTACCAATTCAAATCTTAATCTCATTGAGAAATACTTACACAGACACACCCTGAATTATATTTTACCAAATGTCTGGGCATCCTAGACATAACAATATTTTAATTGAGTATAAGAGTGATATGTTATCTACTTCATTTCTTAAATTTATTGAACACCTAATATGTGCCACATGCCTTACATATATTATGGAATATAATTCATAAACTAAACCAATAAGGTAGGTATTATCATTATTCTAATATTTACAGGATGTTACTTATTTAGTCCCTACATTCCTACAACACTTGAGGATTTTATCATACTGTATTGTAATTGTTTATTTATAAAATTATTCCTTCACTTAAACCAAGGATCAAGACAGCTCTAAGTCTTTAACATGCTTTTGCACAGAATCATTCAAGATTATTTAAAATGCTGAATTTCATTGGCCAAATGTCTCTTGATTATTTTAAAAACAATAATGATAATAATAGTACTAATAAAACTTAGCATTTAGCATAATGCCCTTAAAATCCATTCATGTTGTCACAGATGTCAAGAATTCCTTCTTGTGGCTGATTATCACATTTTATGCCCATAAACTTCTTTATCCATTTCTCCATTTATGGACACAAGTTGTTTTTATATTTTGGCTATTGTGAGTAGTGATGCAATAACTGTGAATTCGTATATTTCCTTGATTTCTTTTTTTCACTTCCTTGAATATATATCCAAATGTGGAAACTTTGGATCATAAAATATTTCTATTTTAATTTGTTGAGAATCATCTTTACTGTTTTCTATAGTCACCGAACTAATTTACATTTCCAGATAGAAATAGACAAATACATATAGTATCACTTATATGTGGGATATAAAAGAAACTCATAAGAACAGAGAATGTTGCTAGTTACCAGAGGCTAGGAAATTGGAACATTGAGGACAGAATTTTTAAGGGTCCAAACTGCAAACTAATAAAGGAGTCCTGGGAGCTAATGCATAGTATGGTAATTATAGTCAATAATACTGTATTATAGACTTCAAAGTTGTTAAGACACTAGATCTTAATTGTTCCTACCATCAAAAATGAAATAATTATGTATCATAATAGAGGTGTAAGCTAGTGCTATCTTGGCAATCATATTGCAATATATAAATGTGTCAAAGTCAACATATTGTACACCATAAATTTGCACAATATTATACATCAATTACATTTCAATTAAAAATAGTTGTCATTATTCAATCCCTACTATGTTTCTCTTTATAATGCTAATCCATTTATTTCACATAGTCATATATGGAGCAATTTAATTATATGGAAGTAGAAGCTTAGAAAGAGACAAAAATCCTTACTTCATCTTGTAATGATTTTTTAATCATACAAAGTACTCTTATTCTTTGCCAAATAGGCAACAGTTGTCAAAAAGCACTAATATGTATATTCTGAAAACTGATGTGAGTTCATATTTGTTGGCTTTGAACAGAGAATCCAAATGGGTTATAGAGTTTGAACATGTTATTTGATGTAATTACAATCAACACTGATTCACAAGTACATGAAATTTTCATATGACTGAAACACACAGAATTTTAACATCAATAATGTATTCACAATGACATTTGATAGCTACATCAGGCACAACATATGTACAATGCAGTTAAATATGAGAAGAATAAGTGAATTTTTTTCAAAAATCTTAAGAATTTTCCATAAAAAATGACTTTAGTTCTTTGTGAAGATAGAAGGCTTTATTGCTGTCAATAATTTCAAGTTAAAGTTAGGTATGCAGAAATACCACGTGGAATATCTAATCAAATCTAAGTTTGGTGATGATTAAATACCTTATTGCAAAGTGTTTCAAATTTTTGGCTCAAATTTAACATATAAATTGTAATTAAGCATTATTTTCTTAATTAGATTATGACATACTTTTACCAATCATGAATAAAGTTGCTTGTCTATACTAGCTATCAATATAAGCCACAAAAGAAAACGTTTGTTCTAGAAATCAGCATTATTCCCCTGGGCATTAAAAGGGAAGACATATTATAAAGAAAGACCTATTGTCAAAGTAATAGTCACATTGCATGTAAATCATTTGCTTCATAACAATACCTATCTCAATGAGTTATGACTCAAAGGGCAAATTCACTCAATTCAATCACTGATTATTAAAATGTTGGATGAAATAATAACTTTCTTCATTATTTTAGAAATTGATCAATTTGATCAATTGATCAAAGCAGCTAAAAAATAGCTTAGAAATCAACTGCATTAATTCTCAACTCAGTGAGAATTTACACAATCTGCACTCTCTTGCTCAGCATATTATTAGTATATTGGTCTTGACATTTGAATTGAACGGGCACTGAGGGGGGCACTTGACGGGATGAGCACTGGGTGTTATTCTGTATGTTGGTAAATTGAACACCAATAAAAAATAAATTTATTAAAAATATTATGTATATCATATTATTTAATCAAGGAGAAGGTAAATTTCAGTGATAAAATGTTTCCCTTCCACCCATACCCACACCTAACATAGTGCCTGCGACTTAGTAGGTACTAATAAAATGGAGAGTAAGCATGTGGATCCATGTTTTATTCTTCTAGATTACTGATATCTCCAGTATAATATGCCATTATCTTCAGAAGATGATATATCCTACACCTCTTTGGAAACTCATCACCTAGATCAGAGCATTGTACATAGTAGGAACTCAATAAATGCTGTTAGTGAAGCATATAAAGATCAATGGCCTTCCTCAGTCATCATGCTGTTTGATCTCTAGAGGAGTTGATTGTGATATCAATCATCTCTTTTAATGTTTCTCTATGTGATCAATTCGACGCAACAGATGTATTAAATATATATTGAGTTCAATACACCATACATAGGCATGAGAAAGAACAAGAGAAAAACACATAATGTGCAGTCCTTACTTTCAGAGTGGGTAAGATAAATAAATACAGAAATTATTCCATCATAAGACTAGATTCATGGGCTTGCTAAGACACAAAGTGTTATGTAGGTTGTAACTAATAGCATCTTTTTCTTTTATTTGTAAGACATATATGGTTTCTAAGATCCATTTGGATACAAACCATTCACTGCAGAAACTTAGGGCAAACATAACATTAATCTCTTTTGGACACTTAAAAGCCATTTTGCTTCTTTCTTAGCAATATACTATAGAACTCAGTGTCTGCAAATATGAGTAATATTTGTTTTAAGAAGGAAAATAGTACAAACCTTTGGCTTCTGAGAAGGAGCACATCCAGAAGGAATGCTATTGCTATTTGCTGGAGATAAAGAGAAAGAATTGATGTTTTTCCCCTAGTAGGTAGGAGGATTTTCTCTAAAAATTTTAAACTTGTATATTGTGCAAAACAATTCCTACCCTTCATGGAACAGTTTTATGGTAAGCATAAAAAGAAGCACTATCCTCTATCATTTTTCTCTATCTTTAGTAATAGACATTTCTGAAAAAAACCTTTCATTAATACAAGTCCTAAAAATCTTTATTACAACAAGGAGTAAAGTGAATATTATCCCATACACTAAAATATCAATATAAGTTACTCCAGGGAGAAGGATATGCCCTGAAATAAAAATGTCAGTCCAGCTAAGAAAAGATGAATACAGCCAGCAAAATTGACCAGATTAAAAAGAAGTGATCGGAGAATTGTGTAGAAATAGCCATGATATAGAGCAATAAAGCAGAAATAGTTAACAAAACACACTCTCCATGGATAAGATTTTGCATAAGGTTTAACAAATATGATTTCTGAATCAGTGAAGTGAGGAATAAAAGGAAATGGACATAATCCAATAAGGAACACTTAAGGACTAAGAAGTGAAAATATTAATGGATGCCAGAATGTGTCAGTGGACTTGTCTTTGGGGCCTCATTTTAAGGAAATTTTTTCAACTACGTGTTGCAGGAAATACCACTAATATTCTTTCCTTCTTAGAGATTTGGAATGCACAGCTCCCTGAACATGGTGGTAGCATATGTGTGCTAGATGTGGCTTTCTGAATAAGCAAACATGTGAATAAAAGCTTTAGTTTTAAACCCAAACAAACTAGAGTTCTAAAGTTTTCTCATAACTTTATTATCTTCAATTTTATTCATCACAGACACATTTGTTTAACCCATTTCCTCTGAAGCTGAACCTCAACCAGCACCCTCAACTCGTATTTACAATAAACTTCTGTCAACCCAGACATGAAAGACCACAAGTGTAAGATCACCAAACTGTCATTAACTACCCTGTTCAAGGATTATTTATCTTCATAATGATGCTTTATTTCAGTAAATCTTGAATTCCATTTTAAAAACTAAAATATTGTACTCTGTTGTAGCTGTCATAAAATCATATATTTCATATGATAATATCAAACAACTACAGAATATGAAAAAAATATTGGAGAAAAATGGAAAATGCAGTTGAATAGATAAATGGGTGAAGGAAATCTACATTTACCAAATACTATATTTGTCATTCATGGAGAAAATACCTCATGGAAATCTTATTACAGTGTATGAGGTACATGTTATTATCCCTATTGGGAATCAAAGAGGTCAAAGTTTACTTTGTCCCAAATTCCAGTTAGTAAATGGTAGAATGATATATGACTCATGTCTGTCACTAAAACTCTGAGTCTTAACCATTCTGGTTCAGTTAGAGAAACTTATGGGATAGGTACTAAAATCCTTTAAAACAGCTTAAATATGTAAATTACAAAATATAAGCAGTGTATTAGGTAGATTAAAGTGGTAATTGGAGCAAGAAATAAAAGAGGGAAAATATAAAAATAAGAAAGAGCCAGGTGACAGATGTGAGATACAGATATCTGTTTTGACAAAAATAATGTGTTATCCAATAAATACATGAACTAAGAGAATGGTAGCAGGATTAGAAAGGAGGGAATGTTAATGAGATATGAAACAAATGATTGGATGTAGAAGGTAAGATAGATATATAAAAGAGGAGTAACCCAAACCAGGGTGTTTTGTCTGAAGAGCTTCCATCCCTTTATGACACTTGCCAAGAGGATCTATTCTGTGGAAGTATCAGATCTATTTATATCACCCAAAAACCCATGAATAAAGTTGAGTGAAACGTTTTAGAAGGAACAAAATAATGCCTGTCAGGAAGATAGGAAGACAGCATGTTCATAGTGTCTGTGAAGGAAACAAAACAGTGATATTTTGTACTCATTTATTACAAGATCCGTAACATTTACACCTCAAGCATTTTTTTTTTTAGCTGGAAGAAAGTCATCATCTAAATCACAGGAGGTGGCATGGTTTAAAACGAATTTTGGGCAGCTGAGAGGTAATTTTAAGCAGAGACAAAAGTTGTAACTTGTAAGCTGACTGCTAGAAAATGAAAACATCACTTCATGAAGTTGGCTGGATTATTTTTCTGCTTCTGATTCTCTTCTTCTAAATTATCCACTTCCTTTTCTTTTTTTAATAAAATAATTTTTATTGGTGTTCAATATACCAACATACAGAATAACACCCAGTGCTGATCCCGTCAACTGTCCTACTCAGTGCCCGTCACCCACTCACCCACACCCCCCGCCCTCCTCCCCTGCCACCACCCCTAGTTCGTTTCCCAGAGTTAGGAGTCTTTATGTACTGACTCCCTTTCTGATATTTCCCACACATTTCTTCTCCCGTCCCTTATATTCCATTTCAGTATCATTTATATTCCCCAAATGAATGAGAACATACACTGTTTGTCCTTCTCCGACTGACTTACTTCACTCAGCATAATACCCTCCAGTTCCATCCACGTTGAAGCAAATGGTGGGTATTTGTCATTTCTAATGGCTGAGTAATATTCCATTGTATACATAAAGCACATCTTCTTTATCCATTCAACTTTCGACGGACACCGAGGCTCCTTCCACAGTTTGGCTATTGTGGCCATTGCTGCTATAAACATCGGGGTGCAGGTATCCCGGCGTTTCATTGCATCTGAATCTTTGGGGTAAATCCCCAACAGTGCAATTGCTGGGTCAGAGGGCAGGCCTATTTTTAACTCTTTGAGGAACCCCCACACAGTTTTCCAGAGTGGCTGCCCCAGTTCACATTCCCACAGACAGTGTAAGAGGGTTCCCTTTTCTCCGCATCCTCTCCAACATTTGTGGTTTCCTGCCTTGTTAATTTTCCCCATTCTCACTAGTGTGAGATGGTATCTCATCGTGGTTTTGATTTGTGTTTCCCTGATGGCAAGTGATGCAGAGCATTTTCTCATGTGCATGTTGGCCATGTCTATGTCTTCCTCTGTCAGATTTCTCTTCATGTCTTTTGCCCATTTCATGATTGGATTGTTTGTTTCTTTGGTGTTTATTTGAATAAGTTATTTATAGATATTGGAAACTAGCCCTTTATCTGATACGTCATTTGCAATTATCTTCTCCCATTCTGTAGGTTGTGTTTTAGTTTTGTTGACTGTATCCTTTGCTGTGCGAAAGCTTCTTATACTGATGAAGTCCCAAAAGTTCATTTTCTCTTTTGTTTCTTTTGCCTTCATGGATGATTCTTGCACGAAGTTGCTGTGGCCAAGTTCAAAAAGGGTGTTGCCTGTGTTCTCTTCTAGGATTTTCATGGAATCTTGTCTCACATTTAGATCTTTCATCCATTTTGAGTTTATCTTTGTGTATGGTGAAAGAGAGTGGTCTAGTTTCATTCTTCTGCATGTGGATGTCCAATTTTCCCAGCACCATTTATTGAAGAGACTGCCTTTCTTCCAGTGGATAGTCTTTCCTCCTTTATCGAATATTAGTTGACCATAAAGTTCAGGGTCCACTACTGGGTTCTCTATTCTGTTCCATTGATCTGTGTCTGTTGTTGTGCCAGTACCACACTGTCTTGATGACCACAGCTTTGTAGTGCAACCTGAAATCTGGCATTGTGATGCACCTAGCTATGGTTTTCTTTTTTAAAATTCCCCTGGCTATTCGGGGTCTTTTCTGATTCCACACAAATCTTAAAATAATTTGTTCTAACTCTCTGGAGAAAGTCCATGGTATTTTGATAGGGATTGCATTAAACGTGTAAATTGCCCTGGGTAACATTGACATTTTCACAATATTAATTCTGCCAATCCATGAGCATGGAATATTTTTCCATCTCTTTGTGTCTTCCTCAAATTCTTTCAGAAGACTTCTATAGTTTTTAGGGTATAGATCCTTTACCTCTTTGGTTAGGTTTATTCCTAGGTATCTTATGCTTTTGGGTGCAATTGTAAATGGGATTGACTCCTTCATTACTCTTTCTTCAGTCTCATTGTTAGTGTATAGAAATGCCATTGATTTCTCGGCAATGATTTTGTATCATGCCACGCTACCAAATTGCTGTATGAGTTCTAGCAATCTTGGGGTGGAGGCTTTTGGGTTTTCTATGTAGAATATCATGTCATCGGCAAAGAGGGAGAGTTTGACTTCTTCTTTGCCAATTTGAATACTTTAATGTCTTTTTGTTGTCTGATTACTGAGGCTAGGACTTCCAGTACTATGTTGAATAGCAGTGGTGAGAGTGGACATCCCTGTCTTGTTCCTGATCTTAGGGGAAAGGCTCCCAGTGCTTCCCCATTGAGAATGATATTTGCTGTAGGATTTTCGTAGATAGCTTTTAAGATGTCGATGAAAGTTCCTTCTATCCCTACACTCTGAATAGTTTTGATCAGGAATGGATGCTGTATTTTGTCAAATGCTTTCTCTACATCCAGTGAGAGGATCATATGGTTCTTGGATTTCTCTTGCTGATATGATGAATCACGTTGATTGTTTTAAGATGTGTGAACCAGCCTTGTGTCCCGGGCATAAATCTGACTTGGTCATGGTGAATAATTTTCTTAATGTACTGTTGGATCCTATTGGCTAGTATCCTGTTGAGAATTTTTGCATCCATGTTCATCAGGGATATTGCTCTGTAATTCTCCTTTTTGGTGCGGTCTTTGTCTGGTTTTGGAATTAAGGTGATGCTGGCCTCATAGAACGAATTTGGAAGTACTCCATCTCTTTCTATCTTTCCAAACAGCTTTAGGAGAATAGGTATGGTTTCTTCTTTAAATGTTTGATAGAATTCCCCTGGGAAGCCATCTGGCCCTGGACTCTTGTGTCTTGGGAGGTTTTTGATGACTGCTTCAATTTCCTCCCTGATTATTGGCCTGTTCAGGTTTTCTATTTCTTCCTGTTCCAGTTTTGGTAGTTTGTGGCTTTCCAGGAATGCGTCCATTTCTTCCAGAGTGCCTAATTTATTGGTGTATAGCTGTTCATAATATGTTTTTAAAATCGTTTGTATTTCCTTGGTGTTAATAGTGATCTCTCCTTTCTCATTCATGATGTTATTAATTTGAGTCTCCTCTCTCTTCTTTTTAATAAGGTTGGCTAATGGTTTATCTATCTTATTAATTCTTTCAAAGAACCAACTCCTGGTTCTGTTGATCTGTTCCACAGTTCTTCTTGTCTCGATTTTGTTGAATTCTGCTCGAATTTTAATTAACTCTCTTCTTCTGCTGGGCGTAGGGTCCATCTGCTGTTTTTTCTCTAGCTCCTTTATGTGTAAGGTTAGCTTTTGTATTTGAGTTCTTTCCAGGTTTTGAATGGATGCTTGTATTGCGATGTATTTCCCCCTTAGGACTGCTTTTGCTGCATCCCAAATATTTTGAACGGTTGTATCTTCATTCTCATTAGTTTCCAAGAATCTTTTTAATTCTTCCTTAATTTCCTGGTTGACCCTTTCATCTTTTAGCAGGATGGTCCTTAACCTCCACGTGTTTGAGGTCCTTCCAAACTACTTGTTGTGATTTAGTCCTAATTTCAAGGCATTATGGTCTGAGAATATGCAGGGGACGAACCCAATCTTTTGGTATCGGTTCAGACCCGATTTGTGACCCAGTATGTGGCCTATTCTGGAAAGAGTTCCATGTGCACTTGAGAAGAACATGTATTCAGTTGAGTTTGGAAGTAAAGTTCTGTAGATATCTGTGAAATCCATCTGGTCCAGTGTATCATTTAAAGCTCTCGTTTCTTTGGAGATGTTGTGCTTAGAGGACCTATCGAGGGTAGAAAGAGCTAGATTGAAGTCACCAAGTATAAGTGTATTATTATCTAAGTATTTCTTCACTTTGGTTATTAATTGGTTTAAATATTTGGCAGCTCCCACATTCGGGGCTTATATATTGAGGATTGTTAAGTCCTCTTGTTGGATAGATCCTTTAAGTATGAGATAGTCTCCCTTTTCATCTCTCACTACAGTCTTCGGAGTAAATTTTAGACTATCTGATATAAGGGTGGCTACCTTTGCTTTCTTTTGAGGACCATTTGAATGGTAAATGGTTCTCCAACCTTTTATTTTCAAGTTGTAGGTGTCCTTCTGTCTAAAATGAGTCTCTTGTAGACAGCAAATGGGTGGGTCCTGCTTTTTCATCCAGTCTGAAACCCTGTGCCTTTTGATGGGGTCATTAAGCCGTTCATGTTCAGAGTTACTATTGACAGATATGAGTTTAGTGTCATCATGATATCTATTCAGTCCATTTTTGTGGATTGTTACACTGAACTTCTTCTTAAAGGGGAATTTTAAGAGTCCCCCTTAAAATTTCTTGCAGAGCTGGTTTGGAGGTCACATAGTCTTTCAGTTCCTGCCTCTCTTGGAAGCTCTTTATCTCTCCTTCCATTTTGAATGAGAGCCTTGCTGGATAAAGTATTCTTGGTTGCATGTTCTTCTCATTTAGGACCCTGAATATATCCTGCCTGCCCTTTCTGGCCTGCCAGGTCTCTGTGGAGAGGTCTACTGTTACCATAATATTCCTCCCTATAAAAGTCAGGGATTTCTTGTCTCTTGTTGCTTTAAGGATCTTCTCTTTATCTTTGGAATTTGCAAGCTTCACTATTAGATGTCGAGGTGTTGAATGGTTTTTATTGATTTTAGGGGGGGATCTCTCTATTTCCTTGATCTGAATGCCTGTTTCCCTTCCCAGATTAGGAAAGTTTTCAGCTAGGATTTGTTCAAATACATATTCTGGCCCTCTGTCCCTTTCGGCGCCCTCAGGAACCCCAATTAAACGTAGGTTTTTCTTCCTCAGGCTGTCGTTTAATTCCCTTAATCTGTCTTCATGGTCTTTTAATTGTTTGTCTCTTTTTTCATCAGTTTCCCTCTTTCCGTCCACTTGTCTTCTATGTCACTCACTCGTTCTACTTGGTTAACCGTCGTTGTTAGGACTTCTAGTTTGGATTGCATCTTATTCAATTGATTTTTAATTTCTGCCTGACTGGATCTAAATTCTGCAGTCATGAAGTCTCTTGAGTCCTTTATGCTTTTTTCTAGAGCCACTAGTAGCTGTATAATAGTGCTTCTGAATTGGCTTTCTGACATTGAATTGTAATCCAGATTTTGTAACTCTGTGGGAGAGAGGACTGTTTCTGATTCTTTCTTTTGAGGTGAGGTTTTCCTTCTAGTCATTTTGCTCAGTGCAGAGTGGCCAAAAACAAGTTGTATTGGGAAAAGGAGAAAAAGAGAGAGAGAGAAGGAAAGAAAAGAGAAAAAGAAAAAGAGAAAAGGAAGAAAAAAAGGAAAAAAGAGAAGAAAAACAGAAAGAAAAAGAAAGAAAGGTGAAAAAAGGGTGGGGGAAGCAATCAGAAATCAAAAAGAAAAAAAAAACACGGGGGGGTATCTTCTGATTCTGTATACTTTAAATCCCTTGACTTCCCCTGGAACTTGTCCGTGTAGCTGGTCTTCTGGTCTTCGCGGCCTGTTGTGCTGATTTTCAGGTGTGAGCACTTGGGGGAGCTGCTCTGCCCCCTGACTGGCGCAGGGCTCAGTGGGGGTTGTTTACCCCTTGAGGCCCCTGGAGGAACAACCCGAGTGGCTGGGGCAGCTCTGGATACCTGGATTCAGCCCCAGCAGTAACTACGGGGCTCTCTGTCTGCAGGGGCCTGGAGTCTCCGGGGCGGGCCGCTGATCTGCTCAGCTCGGGGCAGGAGTGTCCTTGCTGTCCTGGGCCCTCCCGGCCTCTGCCTGTCCAGGGGGAGGCCAGATTTTGGGCTGTGACCCGGTGCCCTGTGCTCCTGGTCTGTGCTGTTGGATTCCCGCTCCCGGCCGCGCAGCTGCCTATCCGCAGAGCCTCCGCCCGAGCCCCTCCGAGCTGCTCCCGGAGCCGCGCATCCCCCTCCTCACGGAGCCTCTTCCTCTGCTGGAGCTGCCGCCGCTGACCTGCTCCCGGGTCGTGCAGCCCCCTCTGCGGATCCGCCGCCCGAGCCCCTCTGAGCTGCTCCGGGTCCCGCCGTGTGTGCTGCAGCCCTTAGGGAGCTTGGCGCACTCTCCTGGGTGCGCAGGTGTCTGTTAGTGTCCCAGGGAGCCTGAGGGCATCCCCGCCCTCCTGGGGTCCTGCTCTAACTCCCTGCGAGCGCCTTTCTGTCCAGAAAGGTTGGTGCAGCTCCTGCTTCTCCGGAACAGGGCTCTCCTGTCCTGGGGGTACTCTTCCCGGCCTTAGCCCGGCTCCTGGCGGGGCACCTCCCCCTTGGATGCCTTTTGTTTCTTTGTTTCTTTTTCCCCATCTTCCTACCTTGATAGAAGCGCGAACTCTTCTCACTGTAGCTTTTCAGCTGTTCTCTCTTTAAATCTCAGGCCAAATTCGTAGGTTTTCAGGATGATTTGAAGGTTATCTAGGTAATTTGGTGGGAACAGGTGATTTGGGGACCCTACTCTTCAGCCATCTTGCCCCTCTCTCTCCATTTCCTTTTCTTCTTCAGTTATTGTCTTTTCCTGGTACCGCACTGGATATCAAATTAATATTCATTCAAGTAAACATTAACTAGAAATGGTGAAATTGTGATAGGAAGACTTCTGATTACTGGTTCAGCATGTAAGGAGCTTAGAAGTCATCACTTTCATCCTCACAACAGGAAGAAAGCTAAACACACTGAAAACTAATAGCTCTTCGTAGATTAATGAGCAAATTGAAATGACATGAAAAACTGTGCCTTCAAAATTGAAGACACACAGGGAATCACAGAATACCTTAACAGATACTACAATTGGTGCCAATACTAGAGTAGGAAATTTTAAACTATACTTGACAAATACCTGGAGAACAGATATGGAGAAGCTTGAGAGGTAATATCTCTGAGGGTGGTGACTAGTTTTAGAGGAGCCCTTCACAATTTTATGTATTTTGCCATCAGGAGCCCTATCACATTCTCTTTTTTAAAAAATTTATTTATTTATTTATTTATTTATTTATTTATTTATTTATGATAGTCACAGAGAGAGAGAGAGGCAGAGACATGGGCAGAGGGAGAAGCAGGCTCCATGCACTGGGAGCCCGATGTGGAATTCAATCCCAGGTCTCCAGGATAGCACCCTGGGCCAAAGGCTTGCGCTAAACTGCTGCGCCACCCAGGGATCCCCGCCCTATCACATTATTAAAGAGAGGTTGCAAAACTGGTGCAGTCGCTCTGGAAAACAGTATTGAAATTCCTCAAAAAAGTTAAAAATAGAACTACCTTTGACTCAGCAATTGCACTACTAGATATTTATCCAAAGGATACAAAAATACTGATTTGAAGGGGCACATGCTCTCCAATGTTTTCAGCAGCAATGTTCACAGCAGCCAAACTATGGAAAGATCCCAAATGTCTATTGACTGATGAATGGATAAAGAAGATGTGATCTATATCTATATCTATATCTATCTTCACCTTATGTGAAAATCTCTTTATATATAGATAGATAGATAGATAGATAGATAGATAGATAGATAGATATAGATATAGATATAGATATCTCAGCCATCAAAAAGAATGAAATCTTGTAATTTGTGATAATGTGGACAGAAATAGAAAGTATTATGGTAAGTGAAATAAATCAAAGAAAGACAAATACCACATGGTTTCATTCATATGTGGAATTTAAGAAACAAACAGAAAATAGGGGAAAGGAAGGAAAAATAAAAATAAAAATAAAATAAGATGAAGACAGAAAGAAAGATGAACCATAAGAGACTCTTAACTAAAGGAAACAAACTGAGGGTTGCTGGAGAAAAGGGGGATGCGGGATGGGGTAATGAAGTGATGGGAATTAAGAAGGTATACCTAATGATACAATGAGCACTGGGTATAAGATGCAATTGATGAAACAACACATTCTATCCCAAAATTAATAATAGACTATATTTTAACTAATTTGAATTTAAATAAAACCAAAAACAGAGGTTACAAGAAAAATCTCCCCATGCTTCTGGCAGTGGCAGAAGAAAAGAACCAATTTTGAAATATGCCAAAAGCATTATTTTCTTCTTAACAAGCTTGCCATCAGGGGAAAATATTCTACCAGAACCCAACTAATTGGGGTTATTCCAGAGTCTAACCAACATACAGTAAGAGAATTATCTAACTCTAGCCTCCTCTGTTATTCCTATCAAACCTGCAGGGGAGAAAAATAGAAGCATTTACAAAGTCCATAGTCCAGACACATCAGCTCACTAAATGATTGAAATCTAATCATAGTACTAAAGAATGCTTCTCCTGTGCCACACATTACCACCAAATCAATAGGGCTCCTTGGTAATAAAGGAATTAAACAGAAAGAACTGCACCTCTTACACCTTATTTTAAAAAATTTGTAAGGAAACCCAAAGACAATAAAGAAGATAAAATCAAAGACACCAGATAAGATTCTAGCTTTTTGCATCTACAGCTACAGCAAGCAGGAAGTATAGCCTAACTTCTAGCCAGACAAACAGACCCTTATGTGAAAAGTCTCTTTACCTCAGTTCTCTTTACCTAGTTTATGGTGTCCAACTTTCAAGGCATACAAAAACCACACATATATACACAAAGAGTTTGGAGAAACAGAAAAAAACACTAAAACCAAATGAAGACATGCAGAGATGTTTAAAGTATAAGACTAGAAATTTCAAAAAGCTACAGTTAATATGCTAAGGGCTGTAAAGAACAAAGTGGACAACATGCAAGAACAGATGGAAACTTCAAGAAAGAACCAAAATTAAGCACAAGAAATCAAAAACACTGTAACATAAATAAGGAATGTCTAATCAATTGATGGATAGAGCTGAGGAAGAAACAGTGAGTTTGAAGGCATGTCAATAGAAATTTCTCAACCAGAAATGCAAAGATAAAAATTGAAATAAAAGGGCAAAACTGAATATCCTAGCACCATAGGAAAATTGCAAGTGATATAACACTTTATAATGGGAATATCAGAAAGAGAAGAAAGAAGGAAAAAAAGGAGAAGAAATTGTTGAAATAATTACTGAGAATTTAACAAAATTAATGACAGAAATCAAAGCACAGACATAGGAATCTCAAAAAACACCAAGCAGGAAAAATACCAAAAAATCTACATTTATCCATATCGCAAAATGCAGGAAATTAAAGACAAAGAAAAAAATCTAGAAAGAAGCCAGAGGGACAAAAACCTTACTTATAAAAGAACAAATATACTAATTAAATTGGAATTTTCATCAGAATCCATGCAAGCAAGAAAATAGTGAAATATTTAAATTATTTAAAGAAAAAAATCCCTACTAACCTAGAATCTGTAATCAGTGAAGTTTTCCTTCAAAAGTGGAAGAGAACTAGAGTTTCTCAGACAAATGACAATTAAGGGACTTTTTTGCCAGTATATCTGTCATGCAAGACTTACTAAATATTCTTTTTAGGAAAAGATTTTATTTATTTATTTGAGAGAGAGAGAGAGAGAGCATGAATAAGGGGGAGGGGCAGAGGGAGAGGTAGAAGCAGACTCCCCGCTGAGCAGGGAGCCCAAGGTGGGGTTCAATCTCAGAACTCCAGGATTATGGCCTGAGCCAAAGACAGATACTCAACTAATTGAGACACTTAGGTGCCCCAATATTAAATATTCTTAAGGAAAGAGGAAAATGATATAGATCAGAAACTTTGATCTACATAAAGAAAGGAAGGGCACTAGAGAAGTAATAAACAAAGGTAAATAAATGTTATTTTTCTTTTCTCAAATGATGTGATAAATAACAGTTTGTTAAAAAAAGTAACAGCAAAAAACTGAAATGAATGAAACAAGTTTTAAGAGATGGATGAGAAAATTGGAATGATTCTGTTATAAGATACTTGCACTACCTGTGAAGCAGTACAATGTTATTTGAAAATGGACTTGGCTTAGTTGCAAATATATACTACAAATTGTGGGGCAATCACTAAAAACAAAACCTTTTAAAAAAGTATATTGGTATGTTAAGAGAGGAAAGAAAATAAAATTATTTAAAATGCTGAATTAAAACTAGAGAAGCCATTGTCACCATTTCTTTTAGCATTGTAAAAAGACTTGCTCAGAACAGTAAGGCAAGAAAATAAAAGGCAAACTAGAAAAGAAAAAAATGTGGGGATAAAGGAACACTCATGTACTATTGTTGGGAATTCAAACTCGTGCAGCCACTGTTGAAAACAATATGGGGGATAATCAAAAAATTAAAAGTAGAAATACCATATTATCCAGTATTCCACTATTGGGTATTTCTCCAAAAAAAATGAAAACACTAATTCAAAAAGATATATGCACCCTTATATTTATTGTAGTGTTATTTATATTAGCCGATATACGGAAACAACTGAAGTGTCTATCAATAGATGAATGGATAGTGAAGAAGTGGTATATATAAACAATGAAATATTACTCAACCATAAAAATGTAGATCTTGCTGTTTGTGACAACATAGATGGAAACAGAGGGTATTATACTAAATGAAATAAGTCATATAAATACAAATACTATATGATTTCATTGTATGTGAAGTAAAAAAAATAAACAAATGATAAAAGTAGAAACAGACAAATAAATACAAAGAACTAGTAGTTGCCAGAAGAGAAGAAAAGGGAGGGATGGGCAATATGGATAAAGGGGAGTGAGAGGCACAGACTTCCAGTTATAAAATAAACAATTCACAGGGATTCCTGGGTGGCTCAGCGGTTGGGCACCTGCCTTCGGCTCAAGTCGTGATCCCGGGATCCAGGATCAAGTCCTGCATCGGGCTCCCTGTGAGGAGCATGCTTCTTCCTCTGCCTATGTCCCTGCCTTTCTCTCTCAGTCTGTGTCTCTCATGAATAAATAAATAATCTTTAAAAAAATAAAACAATTCATAAAGATGAAATGTACAATATAAGGAATAAAAGTCAATGGAATTGTAATAGGTTATATGGTGACAGATGTTAGTTACACTTGGGGTGAAAATAACATAACATATTGACTTCTTAATCACTGTATTGTACACCTGAAACTAATGTAACATTGTATGTCAGCTATATACTTCAATAAAAAATGAAGTAAAATGATCTCTACTTAGACAATAGAGTATATGCAGAACTCTTAAAGTTCCATTTAAACATATTAAAATACACAAATACAGCACTGTTGTAAGATAAAACTTAATAAATAAAATGTAGTTGTGTTTCTCTATATGAATAATAAAAAAATCTGAAAAAGAAATTAAGAAAGAAATTCCATTTACAAATGCAATAAAAATACTATAATACATTTAACAAAAAAGGCACATGACTTGACAATGAAAATTACAAAATGTTGCTGAAATAAATTTTTAAAAATAACAATAAAGAAAAAGATATCCATGTTTATGGGTTGAAGACTTAATAATGTTAAAATACAAATACTAACCAAAATTATATACATATTTGTTGCAGGAATAGAAAAATCCATTAAAAAATTTACATGGAATATCCATGGATTCTGAGTAGTGATAACAAGACCGAAAAAGAAGAAAAAAGTTGAAAAGTCACACTTCTTGAATTCAAAGTTGCAGAAATCAAAATAGTGTGAAACAAAATGAAAATGTAAGAGGTTTTTACAAATTCCTCACCAATTTTGACAATCGCACATAAATGAGAGTGCCTTTGTAGAAGTCCAGGAGTCCAGTGAAGAAGTTTCAGCACAACATTGTAACAACAACAAAAACAACACAAATTAATAACTATTAAAATTGAAATAATTGAACGGGATAAGAGAAAGTTTCATTTTACCTTCATCACCTGTCCCTCAATGAAGCGTAGCTAAGGGCTAAGGGAGACCTTGTTGGCCCATGATTTCTTTCATGGAGAAACATTAGAGAGTAGGAGTGGGTGCCTACTGCCCTCAGCTGTGCATAAAGCTGTCAAAGAGGCCTATTTCCTTCTTAATCCATCCAGAATACTGAGCCATGAACTGGACAAATGGAGTGGATTAAGCAGTTTAGGCAAAAGCAGTGAGTGCTCAGAATTTTAAAATGGATCAAAGGGATGTGGATCCTAGTAACTACTTTGCAAACTCCATCAGGAAGCATGCCAACTAAATTCTGGGGGACACCTAACCTACAATTTCCCCAACTGGCCCATGACCACCCCTGATGCTCTGTGCTCCTCACCCACATGAACCTCTACCTTATGACTTACTCCTTATGCTTATTCTCAAGTTCATGAAGAGAAACATTTTGCAAATGACTACAGAGCATGCTTAGAAATCCTGTCCAATTCTTCAGGATTAGGAGAAAGCAGAGAAGCTTAAGCATTCAGCATTGCCCTAAGGAAAGAAAATGGGAGGCTGCCAGCACCCAATCTGGCTTTGCATGATAGAGAGAAGGCATACAATAGGCTTTTTTAAAGTTTTTACTTAAATTCCAGTTAGTTAACATAAAATTCCAGTGAAATATTGGTTTCAGTTGTACAATTTAGTGATTCAACATTTTCTTTTTTTCACATTTTTTAATAATAAATTTATTTTTATTGGTGTTCAATTTACCAACGTACAGAATAACACCCAGTGCTCATCCCGTCAAGTGTCCCCCTCAGTGCCCATCACCCATTCACCCCCACCCCCTCCCCTCCTCCCCTTCCACCACCCCTAGTTCGTTTCCCAGAGTTAGGAGTCTTTATGTTCTGTCTCCCTTTCTGATTCAATATTTTCATACAACCTCCAGTCTTTATCACAAATGCACGTCTTAATCCCCACCACTTGTTTAACACATCCCCACACTCCCCTCCCCTCTGGTAACCATCAGTTAGTTTGTTCTCTACAGTTAAGAGTATTTTTTATTAGCTTCTCTCTCTCTTTCCTCCCCCATGATCATTTGTTTTGTTTGTTTTGTTTCTTAAATTCTACATATAGGTGAAATTGTATGGTATTTGCCTACCCATGTCATCATACCACCCTGAAAGTGCTTATCTCTTCTGATCTCCGAAGCTAATCAGGGTTGGGCCTAGTTAGTACTAGGATGGGGAAGGCATAGAATCCTATGAATTCTCACTCAAGAGGGAAAAGTGGTTAAGCAAGCTTATCCATTAGAAAGGGCTAAGAAAGTCTCAGAATCATTAGCAGTCTGAAAGAAGGTATTACTTTCCCAAAGCCAGACTATAAAGGCTGGAGAAGATGACTTCTTCTTCAAATTCAGACAGTAGTGCAAGATTTCAAAGAATATGAAAAATCAAGAAACATGATACCACCAAATGAACACAATATTTTTCAGTAACTGACCACAAAAAATGAGATTTGCTCAATAAATAATACCAAATAGTTATTTTAAGGAAAATCAATGAGTTACAAGAAAATACAAAATTGACTAAAAAATTGACTAAAATTGACTAAAGAAAAGAATTGATTAAAATTTAAAAGCAATACATGAGCAAAGAAATTTAACAGAGATAAAATCTTTAAAAAAAAGACCACATAGAAATTTTGGAGCTAAAGAATATAATATATAAAATAGAAAATGCAGTTATAAGTAACAATAGTAGACTGGATCAAACCAAAGAACAAATTTGTGAAGCTACTGACAAGACACTTAAAACTAGTCAGAAGAGAATGAAGCAAAATGACTATAAAAGAATTCACTTAAAGAAAGCCTACACAATTAAAACATACCATAAAAAGAAAAAAAACACCTATGTATTTTTGGAATCCCAGGTGGAGAAAAAAAAAGAGATAAATGGGCAGAAAACTTAAATAAAGAAATAAGGCTTACAACTTCAAATATCTCAAAAGAGATTTGGACATCCAAATTCAAAAAGCTCACTCAAAAAATTCTGACCCAAAAATATATTCTCCAGAAACTTTGGTATAATGCAACGGTCTAAAAGCAAAAACAAAAAGAGTTTTTTAAAAGCAGCAAAAGAAAAAATAATCCTCACATACAAGAAAACCTCCATAAAGCTAAGAATAAATTTCTCAACAGAAAATTTGTGGGCCACGAGAGAGTGAAATAATATATTCAAAGAATTGTAAAACAAAACACAAAAATAAAAACAACAAAACCCTGCCAACCAAGAATACTTCACCTGACAAAATTTCTTATCAGAAATGAAGGAGAGACAAAGATTTTCCTAGCCAAAAAAAAAAAAAAAAAAAAAAGGAAACTGAAAGAGTTCATTGCCAATAGACCTGCCTTACAAAAATGCTTTTAAAAATGAGTCAGAAAAATCAGAGAGGGTGACAGAACATGAAAGACTCCTAACTCTGGGAAACGAACAAGGGGTAGTGGAAGGAGAGGTGGGTGAGGCAATGGGGTGACTGGGTGATGGGCACTGAGAGGGGCATTTGACAGGATGAGCACTGGGTGTTACACTATATGTTGGCAAATAGAACTCCATTAAAAATATTTAAAAATAAATAAAAATTCTCCAAACTTAAAAAAAAGAATGCTAATTAGTAACATGAAAACATAAAGCACTGTGGTAGAGGTAAGTATATAGTCAAATCAAGGTTACACTATTGCATTAATATGATGGTGTGCAGATCACTTAACTCTAACATAAAGGTTAAAGGACAAAAGTATTAAAAGTAACTATAGTTATAGTAACTTGTTAGTAGATGCCCAATGTGAAAAGATATAAATTATGACCTCAAAAAACAAAAAAAGTGGGTGACAAATAAAAGGGTAAAGTTTTTGCATGTGATAAAATTAAGTAGTTGTAAGTTTATTTATTGATTTATTTTATTTTTTTATTTTTTTTAAAGATTTTATTTATTCATGATAGTCACAGAGAGAGAGAGAGAGAGAGAGGCAGAGACACAGGCAGAGGGAGAAGCAGGCTCCATGCACCGGGAGCCCAATGTGGGACCCGATCCCGGGTCTCCAGGATCGCGCCCTGGGCCAAAGGCAGGCGCCAAACCGCAGCGGCGCCCAGGGATCCCAGTAGTTGTAAGTTTAAAGTAGACTATATAGATAGTGCTTTATTTAAGCTTTCTGGTAACTACAAGCCAAATAACTACAGTAGATACGCAAAAATATAAAGAAAAGGGAATAAAAATGTACCACTATGGAAAATCACCAATTTAAGAAGAAAGGCAGTAAGAGAGAAATGAAGAGACACATGACTTACAAAATAATCAGAAAAATATTAATAACATTTGTAAGTTTTTACCTATCAATAATAACTTTAAAAATAAGTATATTAAATTATCCAATCAAAAAGTATAGCCTGGCAGAATGGGAATAAGACCCAATTATATTCTGACTGCAAAAGATACACTTTTTTAAAATAATTTTATTTTTTATTGGTGTTCAATTTAACAACATACAGAATAACACCCAGTGCTCATCCCGTCAAGTGCCCCCCTCAGTGCCCGTCACCCATTCACCCCCAACCTCCGCCCTCCTCCCCTTTCACCACCCCTAGTTCGTTTCCCAGAGTTAGGAGTCTTTATGTTCTGTCTCCCTTTCTGATATTTCCCACACATTTCTTCTCCCTTCCCTTATATTCCCTTTCACTATTATTTGTATTCCCCAAATGAATGAGAACATATAATGTTTGTCCTTCTCCAATTGACTTATTTCACTCAGCATAATACCCTCCAGTTCCATCCACGTTGAAACGCCGGGACACCTGCACCCCAATGTTTATAGCAGCAATGTCCACAATAGCCAAACTGTGGAAGGAGCCTCGGTGTCCATCGAAAGATGAATGGATAAAGAAGATTTGGTTTATGTATACAATGGAATATTACTCAGCCATTAGAAAAGATACACTTTAAGTAAAAGAACTCACATAAGCTGAAAGTGAAGGGATAAAGAATGATATTCTATGCAAGTAGAAACCAAAAGAGATCACAGGTAGTTATACTTGAAGCAGTCAAAATACACTTTAAGTGAAAAATTGTTACAAAAGAGGAAGAAAGGTGTACCTTGGTGGCTCAGTTGGTTAAAGTGTCTGCCTTTGGTTCAGGTCATGATCCCAGGGTCTTAGGATCAAGCCTCATGTTGGGCTCTCTGCTCACTGGGGAGACTGCTTCTCTGTCTTCCTCTGCCTGCCACTGTCTCTGCTGGTTCTCTCTCTCTCTCTCTCTCAAACAAATAAAATCTTAAAAAAAAAAAAACCCAAAGAGGACAGCCTGGGTGGCTCAGCGGTTTAGCGCTGCCTTCAGCCCAGGGCATGATCCTGGAGAACCCAGGATGGAGTCCCACATCAGGCTCCTTGCATGAAGCCTGCTTCTCCCTCTGCCTGTGTCACTGCCTCTCTCTCTCTCTCTCTCTCTCTCTTTCTTTCTCTCTCTCTTTCATAGATAAATAAAAATAAATAAAATCCTTAAAAAAATAAAAAAGTCATTATAAAATTATAAAGCAGTAAATTCATCAAAAGGACAGAAAAATTATGAATGTATATCCATCAATATCCAAGCACCTAAATATATTAACCAAATAGTAACAGAATTGAAGAAATAAATACACAGCATTCCAATAATAGTAGAAGACTTTATACCCAATTTTCAATGATATATAGATTTCCTAGACAGAAAGTCAATAAGAAAACATTGGGCCTGAACTGTAATTTACAATAAATGGACTTAACATGCATATACAGAACATTCCATTTAACAGCAGTAGGATGTACATTATTTTTTTCCAATGAAGTAAAATTAACAAACAATGTTATATTAAAGTTGTACAAAATATTGATTTGACAATTCCACACATTACTCAGAATATATATTCTTCTAAAGCACACATTGAACATTCTCTAGGATAGATTATACATTAGATCACAAAATAAGTCTTAGCAAATTTTAAAAGTTGGAGGGACACCTGGGTGACTCAGTGGTTAATCATCTGCCTCCCACATTAGGCTCCTCAAAGGGAGCCTGCTTCTCCCTCTGCCTGTGTCCTGCCTCTCTCTGTGTGTCTCTCATGAATAAATAAATATTTTTTTAAAAAGAAAAGATAGAGAGACACCTGGGTGGCTCAGTGGTTGGGTGTCTGCCTTCAGCTCAGGGCATGATCCTGGGGTCTTGTGATCAGTTCCCGCATCAGGCTCCCTGCATAAAGACTGCTCCTCCCTCTGCCTGTGTCTCTGCCTTTCTCTCTGTGTGTGTGTCTCCCATGATTAAATAAATAAAATCTTTAAAAATTTTAAAAAGAAAAAATATAGAAATTACATCTATTGTCTTTTATAACTACAATGGTATAAAACTCATTAACAGTAGGCAAATACACAAATATTGGAAAATTAAGCAACATACTACTGAACAGTCAATGAATCAAAGAAAGAAAATCAAAAAGAAAATAAAAAATCTTGACACAAAAAAAGAAACACAAAATTTATGAGTTGTAGCAAAAGCAGTTCTAAGAGGGAAGTTTACAGTGATAAACACCTACATTAAGAAAAAAGAGTGATCTCAAATAGACAATCTAATTTTATACCTCATGGAACAATAAAAAGAGGAACAAACTCAGTTTAAAGTTAGCAGAAGGAAGGAAATGACAATAATTGTAGCAGAAATAAATGAAACAGTAACCAGAAAAATAACAGAAGATAATAACAAAATTAAAAGAGCTAGCTTCTTGAAAAGATAAGCAAAACTGACCAATCTTTAGCCAGCCAACCTAAGAGGAAAAAAAAATAACCAAGAAGATTCAAAATCAGTAAAGAGGACACAATACACTTGTTACCACAGAAATTCTGAACAATTATACATCAACAAACTGTGTAACCCAGAAAAAAAATGGATAAATTTCTAGAGACACATAAACTATCAAGATTGAATTGGGAAGTAAGAAAATCTTTAAAAAAGACAATAACAACTAAGGATTTTGAAGAACAAATGAACAACCTCTCAATAAAGAATAGCTCAGGAACAGTTGGTTTATCCGGTGAATTATGCCAAACAATTAATAATGAATTAATGTCAATCTTTACCAAACTCTTCCAAAAAATTGAAAAGGAAGAACACCTGAAAAATCATTTCATGAGTCCAGCAGTACCCTGATAATATAGTTGCAAAAATTCTCAATATTAACAAAATGAATTCAACTGCACATTAAAAGCATCACACAATGATCAAATGGAACTTATTCCTGGGTACAAAGAAGGTTCGCATACACACATGAATAATATAATTTATCATATTAATATAATAAAAGATTAAAATCATATAATAATTTCAATAGATGCAGAAAAGGCATTTCACAAAATTCAGCATCCTTCATGATAGAAAACTCAACAAATTTGGTAAAGAAGAAACATATTTAAATATAACAAAGTTCATACATGACAAACCCACAGCTAACATCATACTCAATGATAAATATCTGAAAACATTTTCTTTCTTTCTTTATTTATTTATTTTTTTTGAAAACATTTTCTTTAATATCAAGAAGAAGACAGATATGTCCACTTTCACCACTTCTATTTAACATAGTAATGGAATTCTTGGCCAGAGCAAGTAGGAGAAAGAAGAAAGAAAGGAAGAAAGGAAAGAAGAAAGAAGAAAAGAAAGAAAGAAAGAAAGAAAGAAAGAAAGAAAGAAAGAAAGAAAGAAAGAAGAAAGGAAAGAGAAAGAAGAAAGAAGAAAGAAAGGAAGGAAGGAAGACATCCAAAGCAGATAAGTAGAAGTAAAATGAACTTTATTTGAAATTTATATGATCATAGCTATAGAAAATACTAAAGACGCCACTCCATTAGTTATAACTAATAAATGAATTCAGTAAAGTGAAGGATAAAAATATATGAAAACCAATAGCATTTTTATATACTAATAACAAACTATCTAAAAAAAGAGAGAAAAAATCCCATGTACAATAGTATAAAAAACAATAGCATATATAGAAATAAATTTAACTGAAGAGGTAAAAGACCTGCACACTGAAAACCATAAGACATTGATGATAGAATGTGAAGCTACAGGGATCCCTGGGTGGCCCAGCAGTTTGGCCCTTGCCTTCAGCCCAGGGCGTGATCCTGGAGTCCCGGGATTGAGTCCCACATCAGGCTCCCTGCATGGAGCCTGCTTTTCCCTCTGCCTGTGTCTCTGCCTCTGTGTGTGTGTTTTTCATGAATAAATAAATAAAATCTTTTAAAAAAACAAGAATGTGAAGCTACAAAGTAATGGAAATATCTCATGTTCATGAATTTGAAAAAAATAATGCTGTTAAATATTCATAATACTCAAAGCCATACTGGATTCACTTCAATCTCTACCAAAATTCCAATGGCATTTTTTTTCATAAAATAGATAAAACAATACTAGGATATACGTGAAAACAAGCAAATAAAATAGCTGAGTAGCCAAAATGATTCTGAGAAAGAAAAACAAAACTGGAGGCATCACACTTTTTTTTTTTAAATGTGAGGCATGAAACCATGGGAAGTTTTTTTTTTTTTAATTTTTATTTATTTATGATAGAGAGAGAGACAGAGACACAGGCAGAGGGAGAAGCAAGCTCCATGCACCGGGAGCCCGACGTGGGATTCAATCCCGGGTCTCCAGGATCGCGCCCTGGGCCAAAGGCAGGCGCTAAACCGCTGCGCCACCCAGGGATCCCGGCATCACACTTTTTATTTCAAACTATATTGCGAAGCTATAGTTATCAAAACAATAATGGTGTTGGCATAAAAACAGACACGAAGACCAACATAACAAAATCAAGATGCCAGAAATTGACTCATGCATTTGCAGTAAACTGACATTTAATAAGTGAGCAAAAATACTGAATGGAGAAAGAAGAGTCACTTCAATAAATGTAGAGAAAACGGAATATTCACTCGTGGAGAAAAAAATGAAATTGGACCCTTATCTTATACCACTCAAAAAATTAACTCAAAATGGATTAAAAGCTTAAATATAAGATGTAAAACTGTCAAAGTTTTAGAAGAAAACAGAGGAAAACTTCCTTGACATTGGTCTTGGTAACAATATTTTTCACATCACACTGAAAGCACAAGCAACAAAAGTAAAAATAAATTGGACTACATCAAACTAAAAATTTTCTGCACAGAAAAAATAAAAACCACACACACAAAATGAAAAGGTATCCTATAGGATGGGAGAAAATATTTGCAAACCATATAATTAACAAGAAGTTAATATTCAAAATATGTAAAGACCTCAAGCAACTCAACAATTATAATTAATAATAATAATAAAAAAAGTAATTTAAAAATGGGCAAAGGATCTGAGCAGATAAATTTGCAAAGAAAACATACAAATGGACAGCCAGTATATGAAAAGTTACTCACCATGACTGACCAGGTAAATGCAAATCAAAATCACAAGATGTCACCTCATACCTGTTAGCATGGCTACCATGAAAAATACAACAGATTACATTTGAGGACCATTTGAATGGTAAATGGTTCTCCAACCTTTTATTTTCAGGCTGTAGGTGCCCTTATGTCTAAAATGAGTCTGTTGTAGACAGCAAATAGATGGGTCCTGCTTTTTTATCCAGTCCGAACCCCTGTGCCTTTTGATAGGGTCATTAAGCCCATTCACATTCAGAGTTACTATTGAAAGATATGAGTTTAGTGTCATCATGATATCTATTCAATCCTTGCTTTTGTGGATGGTTCCACTGGACTTCTTCTTAAAGGGGAATTTTAAGAGTCCCCCTTAAAATTTCTTGCAGAGCTGGTTTGGAGGTCACATATTCTTTCAGTTCCTGCCTGTCTTGGAAGTTCTTTATCTCTCCTTCCATTTTTTTTTTTAATTTTTTATTTATTGTTTTTTTTTAAATGTGGAATTAATTTTATTTATTTATTTTTTAACAAAATAATTTTTATTGGTGTTCAATTAACCAACATACAGAATAACACCCAGTGCTCATCCCGTCAAGTGTCCCCCTCAGTCCCCATCACCCACTCACCCCCACCCCCCGCCCTCTTCCCGTTCCACCACCCCTAGTTCGTTTCCCAGAGTTAGTAGTCTTTATGTTCTGTCTCCCTTTCTGATATCTCCACACGTTTCTTCTCCCTTCCCTAATATTCCCTTTCACTATTATTTATATTCCCCAAATGAATGAGAACATACACTGTTTGTCCTTCTCCGATTGACTTACTTCACTCAGCATAATACCCTACAGTTCCATCCACTTTGAAACAAATGGTGGGTATTTGTCGTTTCTAATGGTGAATAATATTCCATTGTATACATAAACCACATCTTCTTTATCCATTCATCTTTCGATGGACACCGAGGCTCCTTCCACAGTTTGGCTATTGTGGACATTGCTGCTATAAACATCGGGGTACAGGTGTCCCGGCGTTTCATTGCATCTGAATCTTTGGGGTAAATCCCCAACAGTGCAATTGCTGGGTCGTAGGGCAGGTCTATTTTTAACTGTTTGAGGAACCTCCACACAGTTTTCCAGAGTGGCTGCACCAGTTCACATTCCCACCAACAGTGTAAGAGGGTTCCCTTTTCTCCGCATCCTCTCCAACATTTGTTGTTTCCTGCCTTGTTAATTTTCCCCATTCTCACTGGTGTGAGGTGGTATCTCATCGTGGTTTTGATTTGTATTTCCCTGATGGCAAGTGATGCAGATCATTTTTTCATGTGCATGTTGGCCATGTCTATGTCTTCCTCTGTGAGATTTCTCTTCATGTCTTTTGCCCATTTCATGATTGGATTGTTTGTTTCTTTGCTGTTGAGTTTAAGAAGTTCTTTATAGATCTTGGAAACTAGCCCTTTATCTGATACGTCATTTACAAATATCTTCTCCCATTCTGTAGGTTGTGTTTTAGTTTTGTTGACTGTATCCTTTGCTGTGCAAAAGCTTCTTATCTTGATGAAGTCCCAATAGTATATTTTTGCTTTTGTTTCTTTTGCCTTTGTGGATGTATCTTGCAAGAAGTTACTGTGGCCGAGTTCAAAAAGAGTGTTGCCTGTGTTCTCCTCTAGGATTTTGATAGAATCTTGTCTCACATTTAGATCTTTCATGCATTTTGAGTTTATCTTTGTGTATGGTGAAAGAGAGTGGTCTAGTTTCATTCTTCTGCATGTGGATGTCCAATTTGCCCAGCACCATTTATTGAAAAGACTGTCTTTCTTCCAATGGATAGTCTTTCCTCCTTTATCGAATATTAGTTGGCCATAAAGTTCAGGGTCCACTTCTGGGTTCTATATTCTGTTCCATTGATCTATGTGTCTGTTTTTGTGCCAGTACCACACTGTCTTGATGACTACAGCTTTGTAGTACAACCTGAAATCTGGCATTGTGATGCCCCCATATATATGGCTTTCTTTTTAAAATTCCCCTGGCTATTCGGGGTCTTTTCTGATTCCACACAAATCTTAAAATAATTTGTTCTAACTCTCTGAAGAAAGTCCATGGGATTTTGATAGGGATTGCATTAAACGTGTAAATTGCCCTGGGTAACATTGACATTTTCACAATATTAATTCTGCCAATCCATGAGCATGGAATATTTTCCCATCTCTTTGTGTCTTCCTCAGTTTCTTTCAGAAGTGTTCTATAGTTTTTAGGGTATAGATCATTTACCTCTTTGCTTAGGTTTATTCCTAGGTATCTCATGCTTTTGGGTGCAATTGTAAATGGGATTGACTCCTTCATTTCTCTTTCTTCAGTCTCATTGTTAGTGTATAGAAATGCCATTGGTTTCTGGGCATTGATTTTGTATCCTGCCACGATACCAAATTGCTGTATGAGTTCTAGCAATCTTTGGGTGGAGGCTTTTGGGTTTTCTATGTAGAGTATCATGTCATCGGTGAAGAGGGAGAGTTTGACTTCTTCTTTGCCAATTTGAATGCCTTTAATGTCTTTTTGTTGTCTGATTACTGAGGCTAGGACTTCCGAATACTATGTTGAATAGCGGTGGTGAGAGTGGACATCCCTGTCTTGTTCCTGATCTTAGGGGAAAGGCTCCCAGTGCTTCCCCATTGAGAATGATATTTGCTGTGGGCTTTTCGTAGATGGCTTTTAAAATGTCGAGGAAAGTTCCTTCTATCCCTACACTCTGAAGAGTTTTGATCAGGAATGGATGCTGTATTTTGTAGAATGCTTTCTCTGCATCTGGAGAGGATCATATGGTTCTTGGTTTTTCTCTTGCTGATACGATGAATCACACTGATTGTTTTATGGGTGTTGAACCAGCCTAATGTCCCGGGATAAATCCTACTTGGTCGTGGTGAATAATTTTCTTAATGTGCTGTTGGATCCTATTGGATAGTACTTGTTGAGAATTTTTGCATCCATGTTCATCAGGGATATTGCTCTGTAATTCTCCTTTTTGGTGGGGTCTTTGTCTGGTTTTGGAATTAAGGTGATGCTGGCCTCATAGAACGAATTTGGAAGTACTCCATCTCTTTCTATCTTTCCAAACAGCTTTAGGAGAATAGGTATGGTTTCTTCTTTAAACGTTTGATAAAATTCCCCTGGGAAGCCATCTGGCCCTGGACTCTTGTGTCTTGGGAGGTTTTTGATGACTGCTTCAATTTCCTCCCTGATTATTGGCCTGTTCAGGTTTTCTATTTCTTCCTGTTCCAGTTTTGGTAGTTTGTGGCTTTCCAGGAATGCATCCATTTCTTCCAGAGTGCCTAATTTATTGGCGTATAGCTGTTCATAATATGTTTTTAAAATCGTTTGTATTTCCTTGGTGTTGATAGTGATCTCTCCTTTCTCATTCATGATGTTATTAATTTGAGTCTCCTCTCTCTTCTTTTTAATAAGGTTGGCTAATGGTTTATCTATCTTATTAATTCTTTCAAAGAACCAACTCCTGGTTCTGTTGATCTGTTCCACAGTTCTTCTGGTCTCGATTTCATTGAGTTTTGCTCGAATTTTAATTAACTCTCTTCTTCTGCTGGGCGTAGGGTCCATCTGCTGTTTTTTCTCTAGCTCCTTTATGTGTAAGGTTAGCTTTTGTATTTGTGTTCTTTCCAGTTTTTTAATGGATACTTGTATTCGATGTATTTCCCCCTCAGGACTGCTTTTGCTGCATAGCAAAGATTTTGAATGGTTGTATCTTCATTCTCATTAGTTTCCAAGAATCTTTTTAATTCTTCCTTAATTTCCTGGTTGACCCTTTCATCTTTTAGCAGGATGGTCCTTAACCTCCACGTGTTTGAGGTCCTTCCAAACTACTTGTTGTGGTTTACTTCTAATTTCAAGGTATTATGGTCTGAGAATATGCAGGGGATGATCTCAGTCTTTTGGTATTGGTTCAGACCTGAATTGTGACCCAGTATGTGGTCTATTCTGGATAAAGTTGCATGTGCACTTGAGAAGAATGTGTATTCAGGTGAGTTTGGATGTAAAGTTCTGTAGATATCTGTGAAATCCATATGGTCCAGTGTATCATTTAAAGCTCTCGTTTCTTTGGAGATGCTGTGCTTAGAGGACCTATAGAGGGTAGAAAGAGCTAGATTGAAGTCACCAAGTATAAGTGTATTATTATCTAAGTATTTCTTCACTTTTGTTATTAATTGGTTTAAATATTTGGCAGCTCCCACATTCGGGGCATATATATTGAGGATTGTTAAGTCCTCTTGTTCGATAGATCCTTTAAGTATGAGATAGTGTCCCTTTTCATCTCTCACTACAGTCTTTTGGGTAAATTTTAGTTTATCTGATAAAAGGATGGCTACCCCTGCTTTCTTTTGAGGACCATTTGAATGGTAAATGGTTCTCCAAACTTTTATTTTCAGGCTGTAGGTGTCCTTATGTCTAAAATAAGTCTCTTGTAGACAGCAAATAGATGGGTCCTGCTCTTTTATCCAGTCTGAAACCCTGCGCCTTAAGATGGGGTCATTAAGTCCGTTCACATTCAGAGTTACTATTGAAAGATATGAGTTTAGAGTCATCATGATATCTATTCAGTCCTTGTTTTTGTGGATTGTTAAACTGAACTTCTTCTTAAAGGGGAATTTTAAGAGTCCCCCTTAACATTTCTTGCAGAGCTGGTTTGGAGGTCACATATTCTTTCAGTTCCTGCCTGTCTTGGAAGCTCTTTATCTCTCCTTCCAGTTTGAATGAGAGCCTTGCTGGATAAAGTATTCTTGGTTGCATGTTCTTCTCATTTAGGACCCTGAATATATCCTGCCAGCCAGCCCTTTCTGGCCTGCAGGTCTCTGTGGAGAGGTCAGCTGTTACCCTAATACTCCTCTCTATAAAAGTCAGGGATTTCTTGTCTCTTGCTGCTTTAAGGATCTTCTCTTTATCTTTGGAATTTGCAAGCTTCACTATTAAATGTCGAGGTGTTGAACGGTTTTTATTGATTTTAGGGGGGGGATCTCTCTATTTCCTGGATCTGAATGCCTGTTTCCCTTCCCAGATTAGGAAAGTTTTCAGCTAGAATTTGTTCAAATACATATTCTGGCCCTCTGTCCCTTTCGGCGCCCTCGGGAACCCCAATTAAACGTAGGTTTTTCTTCCTCTGGCTGTCGTTTAATTCCCTTAATCTGTCTTCATGGTCTTTTAATTGTCTGTCTCTTTTTTCATCAGTTTCCCTCTTTGCCATCCACTTGTCTTCTATGTCACTCACTCGTTCTTCCACCTCGTTAACCCTGGTGTTAGGACTTCTAGTTTGGATTGCATCTCATTCAATTGATTTTTAATTTCTGCCTGATTGGATCTAAATTCTGCAGTCATGAAGTTTCTTGAGTCCTTTATGCTTTTTTCTAGAGCCACCAGTAGCTGTATAATAGTGCTTCTGAATTGTCTTTCTGACATTGAATTGTAATCCAGATTTTGTAACTCTGTGGGAGAGAGGACTTTTCTGATTCTTTCTTTTGAGGTGACGTTTTCCTTCTAGTAATTTTGCTCAGTGCAGAGTGGCCAGAAACAAGTTGTATTGGGAAAAGGAGAAAAAGAGAGAGAGAGAAGGAAAGAAAAGAGAAAAAGAAAAAAGGAAGAAAAAAAGAAAAAAAAGAAGAAAAAGAGAAAGAAAAAGAAAGGGAAAAAAAGGGTGGGGGAAGCAATCAGAAATCAAAAAGAAAAAAAAAACACGGGGGAGTATCTTCTGTTTCTGTATACTTTAAGTCCCTTGACTTCCCCTGGAATTAACAAGGCAGGAAACCACAAATGTTGGAGAGGATGCGGAGAAAAGGGAACCCTCTTACACTGTTGGTGGGAATGTGAACTGGTGAAGCCACTCTGGAAAACTGTGTGGAGGTTCCTCAAACAGTTAAAAATAGACCTGCCCTACGACCCAGCAATTGCACTGTTGGGGATTTACCCCAAAGATACAGATGCAATGAAACGCCGGGATACCTGCACCCCGATGTTTATAGCAGCAATGTCCACAATAGCCAAACTGTGGAAGGAGCTCGGTGTCCATCGAAAGATGAATGGATATAGAAGATGTGGTTTATGTATACAATGGAATATTACTCACCATTAGAAACGACAAATACCCACCATTTGCTTCACCGTGGATGGAACTGTAGGGTATTATGCTGAGTGAAGTGTCAGTCGGAGAAGGACAAACATTATGTGTTCTCATCATTTGGGGAATATAAATAATAGTGAAAGGGAATATAAGGGAAGGGAGAAGAAATGTGTGGGAAATATCAGGAAGGGAGACAGAACATAAAGACTCCTAACTCTGGGAAACGAACTAGGGGTGGTGGAAGGGGAGGAGGGCCGGTGGTGGGGGTGAATGGGTTACGGGTACTGAGGGGGACACTTGACGGGATGAGCACTGGGTGTTATTCTGTATGTTGGTAAATTGAACACCAATAAAAAATAAATTCAAAAAAATAAAAATAAATAAGTACAACAAATAAAAGAGAAATTTTAAGTATTTTGAACTAAAGAGTGAAAATACAACTCAAAATTGTAAGATGAAACAAAAGGACTATTTGAGGAGAAATTTATAGAATTTAATACACGTGTTTGAAAACAAAAAAGATATAATAGATCAAAAAATAATGATTCAATCTGTTCCTCTTTCTCATCCTGAGTGTTGAGGAGGCAAATTGAAATGGTATCATTTTCTTCAGTGCTTGCTATATTTATTTTTTTTGAAGTATAACTAAATACAATGTTATATTAGTTTGACAATTCTATACATTAGTCAGTGTTCACCATAACAAGTGTAGTCATCATCTGTCACTATACAATGCTATTACAATATTATTGACTATATTTCCTATGCTGTACTTTTCATCTCTATGATTTACTTATCTTTAATTTTTTCTAATTTTTATTTAAATTCTAGTTAGCATATAGTGGAATATTGTTTTCAGGAGTGGTATTCAGTGATTCATCATTTACATATAACACCCAATGCTAAACACAAGTGCTCTCCTTAATACCCATCACCTGTTCAGGCCATCTTCCAGCCAACTCCCTTCCACAAATCCTCAGTTTGTTCTCTATTGTTAAGAGTCTCTTATGGTTTGTTTCTCTCTCTTTTTTCCCCTTCCCTTATGTGTTCATCTATTTTGTTTCTTAAATTCCTCATATGGGTGAAATTATGCTATTTATCTTTCTAAGTGAATTATTTCTTGTAGCATTATACCCTCTTGGTCCATCCTTGACATTGCAAATGGCAAGATTTCAATTTTTTGATGACTAATATTCCAGTGTATGTATGTGTATATATATATGTATATATATACATATATATAGTATATATGTAGAAAATCAGTATAAAGATATATATATATATATATATATATATATATATATATATATGCCACATCTTTTCCATTCATCAATCAATGGACATTTGGGATCTTTCCATAACTTGGCTATTGTTCATAATGTCGCTATAAATATTGGGGTGCGTGTACCCCTTCAAATCAGTATTTTTGTATTCTTTGGGAAAATAACCAGTAATACAATTTCTGGGTCATAGGGTAGTTCTATTTTTAACTTTTTAAAAACCTCCATACTATTTTCCATAGTGGCTGCACCAATTTGCATTTCCTTCAAAAGGTAAGAGGCTTCTCCTTTCTCTACATTCTCACCAACATCTGTATTTCCTGTGTTACTAATGTGAGCCATTCTGATAGGTGTGAGGTGGTATCTCATTATGGTTTTGATTTGTATTTCCCTGATGATGAGTGATGGTGAACATCTTTTCATGAGTCTGTTAGCCATCTGGATGTCTTCTTTGGGAAAACATCTATTCATTTCTTCTGCCCATTTTTAAATTGGATTATTTGATTTGAGGTTCTGGATTTTATATATTTTGGATACTAACCCTTTAACAGGTATGTCATTTGCAAATATTCTCCCTTTCAATTGGATGCCTTTTAGTTTTGTTGATTGTTTCCTTTGCTGTGCAGAAGCTTTTTATTTTGATGAAGTTCCAATAGTTCATTTTTGCTTTATTTTCCCTTGCTTATGGAAATATGTCCAATAAGAAGAAGCTTTGGCTGTAGTTGAAGAAGTTCCTGCCTGTGTTCTTCTCTAGGATTTGGATGGCTTGCTGTTTCACATTTAGGTTTTACATTCATTTTGAATTTATTTTTGTGTATGTTCTAGGAAAGTGGTTCGTGTTCATTTTTTTTTAGTGTTACTGTCCAGTTTTCCCAATACCATTTGTTGAAGACACTGTCTTTTTCCCACTGGATATACTTTCTTGCTTTGTTGAACATTAGTTGACCATATAGTTTCTAGGTTTCCTATTCTGTTTCATTGATATACGTGTCTGTTTTTGTACCAGGACCATAGTGTCTTGATGACTATAACTTTGTAATATAGCTTGAAGTCCAGAATTGTGATGCCTCTAGCTTTATTTTTCTTTTTCAAGGTTGCTTTGGCCATTTGAGGTCTTTTGTGGTTCCGTACAAATTTGAGGATTGTTTGTTCTAGCTCTGTGAAAAATGCTGGTGGTATTTTGATAGAGATTGCATTAAATGTGTAGATTGCTTTGGTTACTGTAGATATTTTAACAGTAATTGTTCTTCTATGAACATGGAATGTCTTTCCATTTTCTTGTGTAATCTTCAATTTATTTCATAAGTGTTCTATAGTTTTCAGAGTGCAGATCTGTTATCCCTTTGTGAGGTTTATTCCTAGGTATCTTATGGCTTTGGGTGCAAATGTAAATGGGATCAATTCCTTTATTTCTCTTTCTAATGCTTCATTATTGGTGTACAGAAATGTAACAAGTTTCTGTACATTGATTTTATATGCTGTGACTTTACTGAATTCATGTATCAGTTCTAGTAAGTTTTTGGTGGAGTCTTTTGGGTTTTCTACATAAAATATCATGTCTGCAAATAGAGAAAGTTTGACTACGTTCTTGCCCATTTGGATGCTTATTTCTTTTTCTTATCTTATTGTTGAGGCTTGGTCTTTCAGTACTATGCTAAATAACAATGGTGAGAGTGGATGTCCCTGTCTTATTCCTGACCATAGAGGAAAAGCTCTTAGCTTTTCCCCACTGAGAATGCTATTATCTGTGGGTTTTTCAGATATGGCTTGCACAATGTTGAGGTATGTTCCCTCTAAACCTACTTTGTTGAGAATTTTTATCAAGAATGGATGTCATACTTGTTAAATGCTTCTTCTGCATCATTGAGAGGATCATATGGTTCTTTTCTTTCTTTTTTAATGTGATGTATCATGTTAATTATTTTGGGAATATTGAGCCACACTTGCAGCTCAAGGATAAATCCCAATTGATTGTACTGAAAAATTCTTCTAATATATGGTCAGAATCAATTTGCTAGTATCTTGTTGAGAAATTTTGCATTTAACTGGAAGTTTGTACCTCTTAACCCCTTTATCTATTTCACCAATTTCCCCCTCCTACCTCCCCTCTGGGGACTATGCTTTATATTGTGAATTGCAAACTGTTCCACAAGTTCCCAGTATTCCACTACAGTATTTTAGTGGATACTGACAAAAAAAAAAAAAAAAAACAACAACAAGAGGCAGCTCCAGTTTTATCTTTTTATATATTGGTACTGAATAATTTAAGTAAAAAAAAATCCCTGACTTGAAATTTTTTGAAAACCACTGTTTTTTTTTTTAAGATTTTATTTATTCATTTGAGACAGAGGGATACAGAGAGAGAGAGAGAGAGAGAGAGAGAAGAGAGCATGAGCAGTGGTAGAGGAGGAGTGAGGAAAATCAGACTCCCCCTGAGCTGGAAGCCTGCCCTGGGGCTCAATCCCAGGATCCAGATATCAGGATTTGAGCCAAAGTTAGATGCTTAACCATCTGAGCCACCCAGGTGCCCCTGAAAACCACTGTTTTAGATCAGAATGACAAACTTTCTGTAGAGAGCTAAATAGTAAATATTTTAGGCTCTGCAGGTCTAAAATATCTATCACAACTACTAATATTCTATCACAACTACTATCATGACAATCCCACTCTGCTGTGGTAGCATGATAGCAGGCAAAGAAAAATACTTAAATAAACGGGTGTGATGTGTTCCAATAAAACTTTATATGGATAACTGAAATTTGGATTTCATATGATTTTCATATGTAACAAAATATTCTTTTCTTGACTTATTTTCAACAGTATATAAACATGAATATGTAAAATGTAAATATAAGAGCCATCCTTACCTTGAAGGCTATACAAAACAAAGCAAAACAAACAAACAAACAAAAAAACAGGTAGTGGGCTTGATTTGGTACAGAATTGAAGGGGCAGATGTTTCCTACATTAAACAAAATGATGTGTTTTTTAGACAAGATCCACAATCTAATAAGTATTTCTACATTTTTATTCTAAAGTACCTCTCAAATGAACAATATACTTCATGTCAAAAGCTTGACAAACTAGCTATTAAAATTCCATATTGTCCCTGGTGATATTGGGCCATGTAGAGTAGTAAGTTTACACATCAGCATTATTGTTGGAAAACATGAAAGAATCAGACGTTTAGCTTGCAAAGATAAAATTGTAGATTTGGTAAGACCGCATGAGAACTGAATGGACTGTAAAGATGATTTATATATAATTTCGTATGTCTAAAAGCTTAAAGGCCTGTCATCCACAATTGGGGCATGGACAAATACTCTTAATTCAAGACTGATGAAACTAAGCAAAGCAGTTCTCATGGACACAAAGACAAGATTGAGAAAGGAGTCAATAAAACATTTTAAAATGGTTACTATCATGGCTTAAGACTGCACCTGATGAACTTCCCTGGAGTGTGGGTGAAACTTGGTACCTGCTTCTAGTCAATAGAATATAGTAAAACTGAAGGGATTTTTTTAAAGAAATATAGAATTTATTTATATTCATGGTAAGACAGTTTCACATTTTGTACATGGTTACCAGAAGAGATATAACACTCTCAGAGTTTAACATGGCATTATATTGCTATCAAACATTGCTTATGCTGTGTGAGTTGGGAAACACTTATTTCTCCCTTTAAAAAATTTAAGGCTCAGTTTCCAAAAGGTAATTTTACCACTTATTTTTCTGTTTAAGAAACTGGGAACATTCTGAAATAAACCTCAAAGGGGTGGAGGGTGAGGGGCAGCACACACACCTGGCTCATTCATACTCCCGCTGAAGACACTGATTTTTTGTTGTTAAAGGCTCTCCTGTTTGAAAATACGTTTCAGTACAAAATCAGTAGATTTTTCTCCTATCTCCTCAGTAGATAGGAGAGGCACTGGATATAAATCTTTAGTGTATAGACAAGGAAAACTTAAAACTTTATCTCCAATTGCCAGCTAGAGTGTTCATTCAAAATTCGCCTACATAAAAGTGCACACACACAGAAACCTGCACTTCCTTTTCTTTGGTAAAGCTTACCAAATAGTAGTTCTCTTCTAACACACTAGTAAAAAAAATATTTATACTTGCTTTCAACTTTCAGATCAAGTGGCCACAAATTCCTTTTTCTCTCCTAAATACCATCCTTCATTTTTTTTTCCCGAACTTGCAGTAGAACATAAGTGCGGTGGTAACCTTGAACAGATGTTTAATCCTGCTGTTTAAGTGATTGAAGAGGGAGAGGGAGCAGTGAGAAAGTTAATCATGAAAAGAGCTTGGGGTTTTTTTGAGAATTACCATATCAACAAAGTCCTAAACACAGTGAGTTTTGAAGATGTAATTAAAATTTCAAGCGAGTTGATGCTAAGTTAATCAAAAATAGATTATTTTGGCTGGGCTTGACTTAATCAGGTGAAAGCTCTAAAAATATCATCTGGATCCTCCCTAAAGGAAGAGACAATCTGCAGCAAGATAGCGGAAGAGTAGGGTCCCCAAGTCACCTGTCCCCACCAACTTACCTAGATAACTTTCAAATCATCCTGAAAACCTAGGAATTCGGCCTGAGATTTAAAGAGAGAACAGCTGGAACGCTACAGAGAGGAGTTTCCGCTTCTAACAAGATAGGAAGACGGAAAAAAAGAATACATGCATACATATATACATACGTACATACATAAGAATCAAGTGGGAGAGGGATCCCCCGCAAGGGGCCAGGCTAAGAGGATCAGCGAAAGCCTCCAGGACAGGAAAGACCAGTCCCAGAGAAGCAGGAACTTTAAATTCCCCAGAGGGAAAGGTGCTTGCAGGTAACTTGGGCAGTATCCCAGGACGGGCAGTGGAGCCTCCAGGTTCCTGGGGTCACTAACAAAGGAAGTGCACCCCGGGGGAGAGCGCCCCACTGACCGTGGGCCTAGGGCGGCAAAGGGCTGGATTGCACACCCGGCGGAGCCTCGGGAGCAGCTCAGGCAGCGGCTCCAGAAGGAGGAAGCTTCACGGCCCCAGGAACGCGATTCCAGTGTTGCAGGACCTGGATCCCAGGGAGCCAGGGTACACAGCCCAGGAAACTGCACTCCTCTCGGGACAGGTGGAGGCCGAGATGGCACAGGACAGTGAGGACTCTCCAGCCACTCTGTGCCCCAAGATGTGCAGATCAGTGCCTCCTACTGCTGGAGCATCCAGTCCAGTGCAGACTGGGAGCTGCAGTAGTTACTGCGAAAGCTGACTCCTGGGCTGGAGAGCTGGGCGCCAACAGTGGGATTGTTCCTCCTGGTGTCACCCTGTGCCTGGGACGGAACAGGGCCGCCAGGGAACACAGGCCTCATGGGGTAAGCAGCTCCCACTGAGCCGTGCACCTGGCAGGGGGCGGGGCAGCTCCCTCAGGTGAACACACCTGAGAATCAGCACAGCAGGCCTCTCCCCCAGAAGACCACCTGGAAAGACAGGGGAAGAGCAGGTTCTTGACCAAGCGACGCTGGAGAGCTCCAGGGGAAGTTGAGGGATTTACAGTGTATAGAACCAGAGGATACCCTGCCTTGTTTCTTTGTTTCTCTGTTTTTGTGTCTTTGTTTTTTTCTTTTTTATTCTTCTCTTTTTTTCTTTGCTTGAACTGCATATAGTGAATGGGGCATTATATATTACATGAACATCAAAGACAGTAAAGAGTCAAGGATAATCTTTAAAAAAAAGGTAATCTGAATAATCCTAACCTAAGGGCTGTGAAAATTATGATAAATTTAAGAAGAGAAGCTAATTTAAGAAAAAAAAGCTATCAACTTCAGTTGTAAATCTGCTTATTATTTATTCAAGTAGAAATAGTATATATAGGCCACTGTGAACAGATCAATGGTTATGACTAGATATGGAAATTTTTAAGTTTTCAGTAAAGGTGGATTATCTGAAGCCATTTTATTTATTGGATTATTTATTTATGAGATTATTTAATTTTTGGGATTATCGAGAATTCAAGAGAATAAAGGCAGCTAAAAAAAGTGGTGAAAAAGCAGCATCAAGATAAGGTCTAGATATAGTGATGGGATGATGAGAAGTTAAAAAAGAAAAATAAGAAGTTACAGTCATAGGAAAAGAGGAGAAATAAGAATGTATGATTTGTAAGAAATATAAGAAAGAAGGAGATTCCATAAAGACAAGGGTAATCAGCTTTGTAAAATAAAATACAAAGGTCAAAAAGTGTAAAGAACAAAAATGATTAGAATTAGCATAAAAGACATGAAGGAAAACCTCAAGGAAGTGATTAGGACAAAAATGACATGGGCTTTTAAGAATAGTATGTGTGGTGAAGAAATGAAAGTAATAGCTATAGACTTTGCTATCTGAACAGTGAAGAAGAAGAAGCATGTTAAGAGGAATAAACCACAGATTCATGTGTTTATTCTTGTAAATAAAAGATTTATGTGTACTGAAAGAAGTAAAATAGGGGAATAATGACTTTTAGAATGATGAGATAATCTCACTTACTTTCAAATAAAATTGAGTATAAAGCTAAAAGCAAAACCAAAGCACATTTTGGCTTCCCATTTTGTTTTTTTTTTTATTTATTTTTTATTGGTGTTCAATTTACTAACATACAGAATAACCCCCCGTGCCCGTCACCCATTCACTCCCACCCCCCGCCCTTCTCCCTTCCACCACCCCTAGTTCGTTTCCCAGAGTTAGGAGTCTTTACGTTCTGTCTCCCTTTCTGATATTTCCCACACATTTCTTCTCCCTTCCCTTATATTCCCTTTCACTATTATTTATATTCCCCAAATGAATGAGAACATATAATGTTTGTCCTTCACTGACTGACTTACTTCACTCAGCATAATACTCTCCAGTTCCATCCACGTTGAAGCAAATGGTGGGTATTTGTCATTTCTAATAGCTGAGTAATATTCCATTGTATACATAAACCACATCTTCTTTACCCACTCATCTTTCGTTGGACACTGAGGCTCCTTCCACAGTTTGGCTATCGTGGCCATTGCTGCTATAAACATCGGGGTGCAGGTGTCCCGGCGTTTCATTGCATTTGTATCTCTGGGGTAAATCCCCAACAGTGCAATTGCTGGGTCGTAAGGCAGGTATATTTTTAACTGTTTGAGGAACCTCCATACAGTTTTCCAGAGTGGCTGCACCAGTTCACATTCCCACCAACAGTGTAAGAGGGTTCCCTTTTCTCCGCATCCTCTCCAACATTTGTTGTTTCCTGCCTTGTTAATTTTCCCCATTCTCCCTGGTGTGAGGTGGTATCTCATTGTGGTTTTGATTTGTATTTCCCTGATGGCAAGTGATGCAGAGCATTTTCTCATATGCATGTTGGCCATGTCTATGTCTTCCTCTGTGAGATTTCTCTTCATGTCTTTTGCCCATTTCATGATTGGATTGTTTGTTTCTTTGGTGTTGAGTTTAATAAGTTCTTTATAGATCTTGGAAACTAGCCCTTTATCTGATATGTCATTTGCAAATATCTTCTCCCATTCTGTAGGTTGTCTTTGAGTTTTGTTGACTGTATCCTTTGCTGTGCAAAAGCTTCTTATATTGATGAAGTCCCAATAGTTCATTTTTGCTTTTGTTTCTTTTGCCTTCGTGGATGTATCTTGCAAGAAGTTACTATGGCCGAGTTCAAAAAGGGTGTTGCCTGTGTTCTTCTCTAGGATTTTGATGGAATCTTGTCTCACATTTAGATCTTTCATCCATTTTGAGTTTATCTTTGTGTATGGTGAAAGAGAGTGGTCTAGTTTCATTCTTCTGCATGTGGATGTCCAATTTTCCCAGCACCATTTATTGAAAAGACTGTCTTTCTTCCAATGGATAGTCTTTCCTCCTTTATCGAAATTAGTTGACCATAAAGTTCAGGGTCCACTTCTGGATTCTCTATTCTGTTCCACTGATCTATGTGTCTGTTTTTGTGCCAGTACCACACTGTCTTGATGACTACAGCTTTGCAGTACAACCTTAAATCTGGCATTGTGATGCCCCCAGATATGGTTTTCTTTTTTAAAATTCCCCTGGCTATTCGGGGTCTTTTCTGATTCCATACAAATCTTAAAATAATTTGTTCTAACTCTCTGAAGAAAGTCCATGGTATTTTGATAGGGATTGCATTAAATCTGTATATTGCCCTGGGTAACATTGACATTTTCACAATATTAATTCTGCCAATCCATGAGCATGGAATATTTTTCCATCTCTTTGTGTCTTCCTCAATTTCTTTCAGAAGTGTTCTGTAGTTTTGAGGGTATAAATCCTTTACATCTTTGGTTAGGTTTATTCCTAGGTATCTTATGCTTTTGGGTGCAATTGTAAATGGGATTGACTCCTTAATTTCTCTTTCTTCAGTCTCATTGTTAGTGTATAGAAATGCCATTGATTTCTGGGCATTGATTTTCTATCCTGCCACGCTACCGAATTGCTGTATGAGTTCTAGCAATCTTGGGGTGGAGACTTTTGGGTTTTCTATGTAGACTATCATGTCATCGGCCAAGAGGGAGAGTTTGACTTCTTCTCTGCCAATTTGAATGCCTTTAATGTCTTTTCGTTGTCTGATTGCTGAGGCTAGGACTTCCAGTACTATGTTGAACAGCAGTGGTGAGAGTGGACGTCCCTGTCTCGTTCCTGATCTTAGGGGAAAGGCTCCCAGTGCTTCCCCATTGAGAATGATATTTGCTGTGGGCTTTTCATAGATGGCTTTTAAGATGTCGAGGAATGTTCCCTCTATCCCTACACTCTGAAGAGTTTTGATCAGGAATGGATGCTGTATTTTGTCAAATGCTTTCTCTGCATCTAATGAGAGGATCATATGGTTCTTGGTTTTTCTCTTGCTGATATGATGAATCACACTGATTGTTTTACGGGTGTTGAACCAGCCTTGTGTCCCGGGATAAATCCTACTTGGTCGTGGTGAATAATTTTTTTAATGTACTGTTGGATCCTATTGGCCAGTATCTTGTTGAGAATTTTTGCATCCATGTTCATCAGGGATATTGCTCTGTAATTCTCCTTTTTGGTGGGGTCCTTGTCTGGTTTTGGAATTAAGGTGATGATGGCCTCATAGAACAAATTTGGAAGTACTCCATCTCTTTCTATCTTTCCAAACAGCTTTAGGAGAATAGGTATGGTTTCTTCTTTAAACGTTTGATAAAATTCCCCTGGGAAGCCATCTGGCCCTGGACTCCTGTGTCTTGGGAGGTTTTTGATGACTGCTTCAATTTCCTCCCTGGTTATTGGCCGTTAAGATTTTCTATTTCTTCCTGTTCCAGTTTTGGTAGTTTGTGGCTTTCCAGGAATGCGTCCCTTTCTTCTAGATTGCCTAATTTATTGGCGTATAGCTGTTCATAATATGTTTTAAATATCGTTTGTATTTCCTTGGTGTTGGTAGTGATCTCTCCTTTCTCATTCATGATTTTATTAATTTGAGTCTTCTCTCTCTTCTTTTTAATAAGGCTGGCTAATGGTTTATCTATCTTATTAATTCTTTCAAAGAACCAACTCCTGGTTCTGTTGATCTGTTCCACAGTTCTTCTGGTCTCGATTTCGTTGAGTTCTGCCCGAATCTTTATTAACTCCCTTCTTCTCTTGGGTGTAGGATCTATTTGCTGTTTTTTCTCTAGCTCCTTTATGTGTAAGGTTAGCTTTTGTATTTGAGTTCTTTCCAGTGTTTGAATGGATGCTTGTATTGCGATGTATTTCCCCCTTAGGACTGCTTTTGCTGCATCCCAAAGATTTTGGATGGTTGTATCTTCATTCTCATTAGTTTCCAAGAATCTTTTTAATTCTTCCTTAATTTCCTGGTTGACCCTTTCATCTTTTAGCAGGATGGTCCTTAACCTCCACGTGTTTGAGGTCCTTCCAAACTTCTTGTGATTTAGTTCTAATTTCAAGGCATTATGATCTGAAAATATGCTGGGGACGATCCCAATCTTTTGGTATCAGTTCAGACCCGATTTGTGACCCAATATGTGGTCTATTCTGGAGAAAGTTCCATGTGCACTTGAGAAGAATGTGTATTCAGTTGAGTTTGGATGTAAAGTTCTGTAGATATCAGTGAAATCCATCTGGTCCAGTGTATCATTTAAAGCTCTCGTTTCTTTGGAGATGTTGTGCTTAGAAGACCTATCGAGTATAGAAAGAGCTAGATTGAAGTCACCAATTATAAGTGTATTATTATCTAAGTATTTCTTCACTTTGGTTAATAATTGATTTATATATTTGGCAGCTCCCACATTCGGGGCATATATATTGAGGATTGTTAAGTCCTCTTGTTGAATAGATCCTTTAAGTATGATATAGTGTCCCTCTTCATCTCTCACTACAGTCTTTGGGGTAAATTTTAGTTTATCTGATATAAGGATGGCTACTCCTGCTTTCTTTTGAGGACCATTCGAATGGTAAATGGTTCTCCAACCTTTTATTTTCAGGCTGTAGGTGTCCTTCTGTCTAAAATGAGTCTCTTGTAGACAGCAAATAGATGGGTCCTGCTTTTTTTGTCCATTCTGAAACCCTGCGCCTTTTGATGGGGTCATTAAGCCCGTTCACATTCAGAGTTACTATTGAGAGATATGAATTTAGTGTCATCATGATAACTAATCAGTCCTTGTTTTTGTGGAATGTTCCACTGAACTTTTTCTTAAAGGGGAATTTTAAGAGTCCCCCTTAACATTTCTTGCAGAGCTGGTTTGGAGGTCACATATTCTTTTAGTTGCTGCCTGTCTTGGAAGCTCTTTATCTCTCCTTCCATTTTGAATGAGAGCCTTGCTGGATAAAGTATTCTTGGTTGCATGTTCTTCTCATTTAGGACCCTGAATATATCCTGCCAGCCAGCCCTTTCTGGCCTGCCAGGTCTCTGTGGAGAGGTCAGCTGTTACCCTAATACTCCTCTCTATAAAAGTCAGGGATTTCTTGTCTCTTGCTGCTTTAAGGATCTTCTCTTTATCTTTGGAATTTGCAAGCTTCACTATTAAATGTCGAGGTGTTGAACGGTTTTTATTGATTTTAGGGGGGGATCTCTCTATTTCCTGGATCTGAATGCCTGTTTCCCTTCCCAGATTAGGAAAGTTTTCAGCTAGAATTTGTTCAAATACATATTCTGGCCCTCTGTCCCTTTCGGCACCCTCGGGAACACCAATTAAACGTAGGTTTTTCTTCCTCAGGCTGTCGTTTATTTCCCTTATTCTATCTTCATGGTCTTTTAATTGTTTGTCTCTTTTTTCCTCCGTTTCCCTCTTTGCTATCAACTTGTCTTCTTTGTCACTCACTCGTTCTTCCACCTCGTTAACCCTGGTGTTAGGACTTCTAGTTTGGATTGCATCTCATTCAATTGATTTTTAATTTCTGCCTCATTAGCTCTAAATTCTGCAGTCATGAAGTCTCTTGAGTCCTTTATGCTTTTTTCTAGAGCCACCAGTAGCTGTATAATAGTGCTTCTGAATTGGCTTTCTGACATTGAATTGTAATCCAGATTTTGTAACTCTTTGGGAGAGAGGACTGTTTCTGATTCTTTCTTTTGAGGTGAGGTTTTCCTTCTAGTCATTTTGCTCAGTGCAGAGTGGCCAAAAGCAAGTTGTACTGGGAAAAGGAGAAAAAGAGGAGAGAAAGAAGGAAAGAAAATAGAAAGAGAAAAAAAAGGAAGAAAAAAAACGAAAAAAAAAGAAGAAAAAGAGAAAGAAAAAGAAAGAAAGGAGAAACAAGGGGGGTGGGGGAAGGAAACAAATCAAAAAGCAAAACAAAAAAAAAACAAAAACAAACAAACAAACAAAAAAAGAACCACGGGGGAGAATCTTCTGATTCTGTGTACTTTAAGTCCCTTGGCTTCCCCTGGAAGTTGTCAGTCAGTCTAGCTGGTCTTCTGGGGGAGGGGCCTGCTGTGCTGATTTTCAGGTGTTAGCAGTTGGGGGAGCTGCTCTGCCCCTGCCTGGTGCAGGGCTCAGTGGGGGTTGTTTACCCCGTGAGGCCGCAGGAGCAACAGCCCCAGTGGCTGGGCCGCTCTGGAAACCTGGATTCAGCCCCCGCAGGAACCCCGGAGCTCTCCGTCTGCAGGGCCTGGAGGCTCCGGGGCGGGGCCGCTGATCTGCTCAGCTGGGGCAGGAGCGTCCTTGCTGTCCTGGGCCCTCCCGGCCTCTGCCTGTCCCGGGGGAGGCCGGATCCTGGGCTGTGTCCCGGCGCCCTGTGCTCCCGCACCTGCGGTTTGGATTCGCGCTCCCGGGCCGCGCAACCCCCTCCGCGGAGCCGCCGCCCGAGCACCCCGGAGCTGCTCCTGGAACCGCGCAGCCCCCTCCGCACGGAGCCTCTTCCTCTGCCCGAGCCCCTCCGAGCTGCTCCGGGTCCCGCTGGGTCCGCCGTGCGCGCTGCAGCCCTTAGGGAGCTCGGCGTACTCTCCTGGGCGCGCAGTTGCTGTTACTGACCCGGGGAGCCCGAGGGCATCCCCTTCCTTCTGGGTCCTGCTCCAACTCCCTGCAAGCCCCTTTCCCCCGGGAAGGTCGGTGCAGCTCCTGTTCCTCCGGGACGGGGCTCTCCTGTCCTGGGGACACTCGCCCCGGCCTCAGCCCGGCTCCTCGCGGGGCCCCTCCCCCTTGGATGCCTTTGTTTCTTTATTTCTTTTCTCCCGTCTTCCTACCTTGATAGAAGTGCGAACTCTTCTCACTGTAGCATTCCAGGTGTTCTCTCTTTAATTCTCAGGCCGAATTCATAGATTTTCAGGATAATTTGAAGGTTTTCTAGGTAATTTGGTGGAGACAGGTGATTTGGAGACCCTACTCTTCCGCCATCTTGCCCCTCCCTCCGGCTTCCCATTTTGAACAGGTATGATTTACTTCAAAATCCTGGGTTACCCTGAAAGAAACCATCCTTGAACTGGAAGCCCCCTCACCAATTCTCTAACACACCAGTTAAGCTAAGTCTGTTCTCCCTTATAATATTGGACCTAAATATGAGAAGATCCAAAGTCTGTGAGGTTTTTTACTGCACCATATAGTTAACATGATGTTAATAAATTTATAAATATTTTAAATTTATTAGTTATATATTTAAAATGCCTTTTTCAGGGAGCCTGGGTGGCTCAGTCATTTCAGCATCTGCCTTTGGCTCAGGTCATGATCCCAGGGTCCTGGGATCAAGTCCCTCATCAGGCTCTTTGTTTAGTGAGGAGCCTGCTTCTCCCTCTCCCTCTTCTGCAGCTCCTCATGCTTATGCTCTCTTTCTCTCTGTCAAATAAATAAATAAAATCTTTTTTAAAAAATGCCTTTTTGATGTCATGTTCTTATTTCACTTACTCCTCCCACTTTCTCTAACTTGCTCACTCCTGCACCTCCACCAATTTCCAATAAAAGTAGAATATATGTTACCCATTAGGGAAGAAGATGATTCAAAGAGGCTTTATGGGTCAAAAATATGTTTGCCACCAATTTTAGTGTCATCCAAACTTTCAACATTAGACATTCATTTTTTGGACCTCAAAAAGTTTTTATTTTCTTGGAAACTCTCAAATAGTGAATATATTAAATTATTTTCCTTTTACAGCAAGAAGTTAAATGAGTCTCTCTTTGGGTAGTACTGATGCCTGGGAAAAAAATGGGACAAAGGATTTATGAGATGGAAAATATCCCTGGAAGAGAAAGGCAAGAAAATATTGGAAAATCTGAGATACAATCTATCCAGCTCTGTCCTCAGTATTCCATAAATACAAGTGCTTGTAATTTTTGTTTTCTTAAACTCGTTCCTCCTTACAGCCTCATTCTATATCGTTTATATACACAAAGTGCAGTGCAATGATAGAAGACTCCAGAAAGTGAAAAGGACTGTAATAAAGATCCCATATTTGGGCATTTTCATTTTAACAAAAGAAACTGGGGTCCTATTAAGGGGTCTCCACTCTCTCCAGCCCCTTAGACCCTCCCTCCATCTCTTCCAGTCCATCTTCAAAGTTTCACTTCCTTCCCCACCCTGCCCAATCCTCTTTGTTGCCAACACCCTCTAATCTCTGAATCCCTCAAGTTCTGCTCCACCATCTCTTTTCAGCACCTACATTAGGTCAACTTAAAACATCTCCTAAACATGGAGAAAATCACTTAGAGTACAAATGTTTGCTGTTTAAAAATGTGCTTCCTTCAATTTTACCTGGACACTCATTGCTAATTTGGTTTTCCTTCATTGTTTCATGTCAGTTCCCACTTTACTTCTTCACAATGGGAACCAACAAGTACTCCCAAAGCCCAGTGTCCTTGCTATTTGCAGACAATCTGACCTCATATTTCACAGGGAAAAATAATACTACCACGAAAAAACTACTATATACACATTTGCTTATCTATAACTACAACTCATCTTCTTTCCCTCAATCCAAAATAAGTAGCTCTCTTTCTATTCACAGTTATTCTTCCAGTTGTGCTATTAACTCATTCCCCTTAAATCCTCCATGAGAAATTGGACCTTACTTTATCAGTATTTCTCATTTACACTCTCTTCTCAATCTTTCATCTTTTTCTACCATGTTGCCTATAAACACACTCAACTTCCTGTAGCTATTAACATTTTTTCTACCTCAATATAATGCTAATAAGCCATAAAACAGAGTACTTAAAATATGCTACACACCTTTTAAAGTCGTTAACTTAAACTCATTTAAATCTCATAACTAATTTATGACATAATTCACTACTATTACCATTAGTTCCCAGATGGGAAAACAAAAGTACAGAGAGGTCAGAAAAGTTGTTCAAGATTGTACTGCCAGTAAGTGGAAAGATGGGCTTCAATTGATTTTTCTGTATGGTGTTAGAAAGTGCCCCAGTTTCATTCTTTTACATGTTGCTGATGAGATTTCCCAAACTAATTGTTGAAGAGCCTGTCTTTTTCTCACTGGATTTTTTTTCCTGCTTTGCCAAAGATTAATTGACCAAATAGTTGTGGGTTCATTTCTTGTTTTTTTATTCTGTTCCATTGATCAGTATGTTTATACTTGTGCTAGTCCCATACTGTTTTGATTACTACAGTTTTGGAGTCTATCTTCAAATCTGGGATTGCGATACAACCAACATTGTTTTTCTTTTTCAAATTGCTTTAGCAGTTCAGGGTCTTTTGTGGTTCCATACAAATTTTAGGATTGTTCTAGTTCTGTGAAAAATGCTGTTGGTATTTTGATAGGGATTGCGCTAAATGTGTAGATTGCTTTGGATAATATAGGTATTTAAAAAATTTTGTTCTTCCAATACATAACCATGATATTTTTCCATTTCTTCCTATTATCATTAATTTCATTCATCACTGTTTTATAGTTTTCAGAGTAGAGATCTTTTACCTCTTTGTATAGCTTTATTCCTAGGTATCTTATGTTTTTTGGTACAATTGTAAATGGGATTGGTTCTTAGATTTCTTTTTGTGCTGCTTAATGAAAAATGCTCTATATTGGTGTATAGAAATGCAACAGATTTCTGCATGTTGATTTTATCTCTTGAAACATTACTGAATTCATGCATCAGTTCTAGCAATTTTTGGTGGAGAATTTTGGGTTTTCTATATAGTATCATATCTGCAAATAATGAAGGTTTTACTTCTTTCTTTACATTTGGATGCATTGTATTTCTTTATGTTGTCTGCTGTGGCTAGGGCTTCCAGTAGTATGTTAACTAACAGTGGTGAGAGTGGGCATCTCTGTCTTTTTCCCAACAATAGAGGAAAAGCTCTCAGGTTTTCCCGAAAGAGGATGATACTATCTGCAGGTTTTTCATATATGGCCTTTATTTGTTGAGTGAGGTTCCCTATAATCCTACTTTGTTAGGCATTTTTATCATGAATTGATATTATACTATGTCAAATGCTTTTTCTACATCTATTGAGAGGATCATATGGTTCCTATCCTTTCTTTTATTAATGTGGTGTATCACATTGACTTATTTGTGAATATTGTAATATCCTTGCATCACAGAGATAAATCCCACTTGATCTTGGTGAATGATGCTTTTAATGTACTGTTGGATTCCATTTGGTAGTATTTTATTGAGAATGTTTGCATACATGTTCATTAGAGATATTAGCCCGTTCTCCTTTTTAGTGAAGTCTTAATCTGCTTTTTTGTATTGGGGTAATGCTGCCCTCATAGAAGGAATTTGGAAATTTCCTTCCATTTCTTTTTTTTTTAATAGTTTGAGAAGAATAGGTATTAACTCTTTAAATATTCAGTATAATTCCCATATGAAGCCATCTGGCCCTGGACTTCCATTTGCTGGAATATTTTTAATTAATGATTTAATTTATTTGCTGGTTAATGATCTGTTCAAGTTTTCAATTTCTTCCTGTTTCAGTTTGGTGGCTCATATCTTTCTAGGACTTTATGCACTTCTTCCAGTCTTTCCAGTTTTTTAGTATATCGTTTTTCATAAGATTTTCTTGTAATTGTTTGTATTTCTGTGGCGTTGGTGGTTCTTTCTTCTTTCTCACTTATGACTTTCTTTATTTAGGCCCTTCCTCTTTTCTTTTTGATAGGTCTGGCAAGGGGGTTAAAATTTTTTTTTTTCAAAGAACCAACTCCTGGTTTCATTGATCTGTTTTGTTTTGTTTTTAGTTTCTCTATCATTGATTTCTGTTGGTTTAGGCTTCATTTGTTGTTCTTTATGTAGCTTCTTTAGGTGTAAGGTTAGGTTTTTACTTGAGATTTTCCTTCCTTCTTGAGATAGGCCTGTACTGCAGTATACTTCCCTCTTAGTACTGATTTTGTTGTATCCCAGAGGTTTTGTACTGCTGAGTTTTCAATTTCATTTTGTCCCAAGTATTTTTTAAATTTCTTCTTTGATTTCTAGATGACCCATTCATTGTTTAGCAGCATTTTTTTGTTTGTTTAGCAGCATATTGTTTAAACTCCATGTATTTGTGGTCTTTCCAAATTTTTTTCTTGTGGTTGAATTGAAGTTTCATAGTGTGTGGTCAGAAAAGATGCATGGTATTATCTCCATTATTCTATACTTGCTGAAGCCTGATTTGCAACCTAGCATGTGATCTCTTCTGGAGAATTTCCATGTGCACTTGAAAAGAATCTGTATTCTGCTGTTTCAGGATGGACTGTTATGAATACATCTATTAGGTCTATCTGGTCTAGTGTGTCATTCCAAGCCTTTGTTTCCTTGTTGATTTTCTGCTTAGATGATCTCCCCACTGATATAAGTGGGGTGTTAATGTCCCTACTATTGATGTATTATTATCAAGGACTTCCTTATATTTGTTATTCATTGTTTTATATATTTGGGTGCTCCAATGTTGGGGACATAAATATTTACAGTTATTAGATACTCTTGTCAAATAGTTCCCTTTATTATGATACAGTGCCTTTCTTCATCTCTTATTATAGTCTTTGGTTTAAAGTCTAGTTCATCTCATAGAAGTGTGTTACTCCAGCTTTCTTTTGACATCCATTTAGGTGATAAATCTTTTTCAACCTCACCACTTTCAATCTTCAAGTGTCTTTTGACCTAAAATGAGTCTCTTGTAGACAGCAGATAGACGAGACTTGTTTTTATATCCATTCTGACACCCTGTGTCTTTTTTTTTTGGGGGGGGGATGTTCAGTGCATTTACATTCTGAGTAATTACTGATAGATATGGATGTAGTGCCATTTTATTACTTGTTTTTTCATTGTTTTTGGAGACTTTCTCTGTTTCTTTCATATTGCTTTCCACCTAAAGAGTCCTCTTTAATATTTCTTGCAGGGCTGGTTTAATAGTCAAAACTCATTTCTCTTTTGTCTGTGAAACTCTTCATCTCTCCTTCTATTCTGAATGATAGCCTTGCTGGATAGGATATTTTTCGCTGCATAATCTCCCTGTTCATCACGTTGAATATATCATGCAACTCCCTTCTGGCTTGTCAAATTTCTGTTCAGAAGTCTTCAGCTAGCCTTGTGGGTGCTCCCTTATAAGTGGGGGACTTCTTTTGTCATGCTCCTTTTCAGATTTTTTTCTTTATCACTATATTTTGCAAATTTAACTACAACATGCCTTGATGTTGGCCTTCTCTCAGATTCTGCTAGGAGTTCTCTGTGCCCCTTGGATCAAGAGGTCTGTTTCCTTCTCCAGAATAGGAATGTTTTCAACATTATTTCCTCAAATACATTTTTTCTCCCTTTTCTCTCTCTTCTGGGACTCCTATAATATGAATTTTATTTCATTTGATGGAGTCACTGAATTCCCTAAGTGTATTCTCATGTCACATAGTTTTTCTTTCTCTCTTCCTTTCAGCTTCATTACTTTCCATTACTTTGTCTTCTATAGCACATATTTGTTCCTTTGCTTCCTCTGTCTTTGTGTTCATGCATCAACTCTGTTTCAAATCTTAGTTATTGCATTTTTCATTTCTGGATGATTGTTTTCTAACTCTTTTCTCTCTGCAGTAAGGACCTTCCTGTTGCCTTCCATTCCTTTCTCAAGCCCAGTGAGTATCCTTTTGGTTGTTTCTTTAAATTCTCCTTCAGGCATGTTATTTATACATACTTCACTTAGATCTCTGGCCATGACCTATTCTTGCTTCATTCAGGATGAATTCTTCCATCTTTGAATTTTGTCTAAGTATCTGTCTTCTTTTCTCTATTGGAAAAACCTGTTACATTTTCTGCTTCTGAAAATAATGGCCTCACGAAGAAAAGATCATGCAGTTCCCGGACCTGGCGCTTCAGGGACTGTCTCTGGTCTATGTTGTGTACACTCTCCTTATATGTTTTGGCTACTCTATCCTTCAGGCGAGTCATGTGCAAAAGGTCTTCTCTGCAGTGGCCCTTAGCCAAAGTGCAACAAGTTTTAACTAGGTGTGTTTTGATTTGTTTGCTAAATGAAGCCTGATGCTAGTTCTACTATAACTGAAGCCTTGCAGAACTCTCTGGTTGCAAAACATGGTTTGGGCAAGCATTTCTGCTGCATTCTGGGAAGAGTCCTGTCATTCTGGAACTGAGGCAAATGTGACCAAAAAGAGCAGTACCAGCAGAGTATAAGTTTGTGCTGTGCTGTTTAACCACAGGTGGCTCTGTGTTTATGTTGAGGGATAGGGGAAGGAAATGACACCAGACAGCTCCTTTGTCCCCGTAGAGGGGTCTCTGTGCCCACTACAATCAGAGAAGCACTCTGGGAAGAGTGAATAATCTACCTGTGTGTCACAGGTATTTTTCAGATCATTGTCAGCCTCCAGGTTGTTTTTCTAGCTTCTCTGTAGGAGCAATGCAGTGTGCTCCACAATCTACCTCAGCCAGGTGTGTTGAGTTTTAAGTCTCCAGGCTTTAGGGACATGGTGTGGGCAGAGGCCTACATTAGTCTTCTCAGGAGAGTCTTACTGTGCTGGGACTGAGGCAGGTTTGACCAGCTGTGGGACTTGGAGCAAGTAGGCAAGGCAGTCAGTATGTGGTCAGGCTGCCCTCTGTAGGTGGTTCTGGGTTCATGCCGAGGGGTGAAGGAGGTAAGTGGTGCTAACCAGCTCCTTTGTCCTTGGATAGGTGTCTCCATGCCCACTAGCTCTCAGGGATAGTCTCCAAAAAGAGCAAACAATCTCTCCTCTGTGTGCCCCAGGTGTTCCTCAGATCACTGCTTATACCCTATACACCCAGGTTGTTTCCCTGACTTATCTTTAAGAACAGAGCAGCACCCTCAGAGTTCTATCCCAACCAAGCCCACCAACCTTTGAAACCCTAGTCTTCAAGCCCCACTGGTTGCAAGAAATCACAAAAACCAGCCCTTATTTCCCCTGTCAATGGCCTTGGGGAACTGTTCTTCTTGTACATTCTGTTGTGTGCTTTTTTCTTCCCCACCTTTCTCCAAGACCAGGGCTCCCTCCCCTCCAAAAGACCCTCAATCCATTTCTCCCCCAAGCTACACATCTGTACTTCCTACCTTCTTTGATGAAGCCTCTTCTGTCCCTCTAGTTGTAGAGTTTGTTCTTTCAGTCCTCAGGTTGATTTCTGGGGTATTCCATATGATTTGATAGTTATCTAGCTGTGTTCAAGGGATGAGACAAGCCTGGGGTCCTCCTACTATACTGCCATGTTAGCTCTGCCTCCCTCACCAATATAAGTTTTGAAGTGAGAGACTCAGCTGCATTTCTATGGCCTAGCACTGTTCAATTTCAGAATAATGAAGCTCCTTAGAAAAGAGCTCAAGTAACATGTGGATAAAGATACACAGATGAGGGTAGAATAATCAGTAGAGGTCACCATTATTTGTGGAGGTGGCTGTTTTATATAATCCAGTTCAAGCACATGACAAGAAGAGTCAGCTGAAAAACAGTCAGAAAGTTACTAAATGCTTCTGCTTTGTCAGTGGTAGGTAGTATGTCTGACAACAGTGAGACAAATTATGGCCTAGAAAGGTTCAGATAAGAGAAATGTTGATAGCAAAAGCCATCTGGGTTTTGTTTCTCTGTTTGAGCTCAAAACATAATGTTCCCAAGAATTTGGGATGGGTCTGCCAGATGTATTGGGCTCTTTCAGATTTTTATGTAAAATAGCGAACTGGGGTAAGGAATGCAACATTTGTTACTCTGTGCTGTAGCAGTTTTGGTTAACTAAGAGGAGAAAATCCAGCACATTGCTGATGTGGCATTGTCACCAGTGACAGTACAATACACAGTGCTTCTCATATGTGATGAATGTGGCTGGCTGAGATCATCAAAGAGCTTTACTATGGCCATTATTTATTTCTTAGCCTTGAAAAAATGATGCCTTGGCTGGGCTACTTTGGATAGCTAAAGCTTAAGTATGCATAGTGGCAGCTCAAGCAGTTTAGCTTCCAACAGAAACTCATCCAAAGCATAGGCAGAGAAAAACAAAATAGTTGGGGGGTGCAAACAAGATAGAATAAGGGTATCATAAAAGAGTAATTACCTCCAGGTAGTATTCAAGGTAAAGGAGGACATATCATAGAGGAGGTGCCTGTTGAAGGTAATTCATTAAAATAGATGACCCATAAGTCCAGGGAATAAAGTTTAGAGGTTAAGCAGATACGGATTTGAATCCTGCCCCTTTCATTTAATGGCTGTGTGGCTTTAGACAAGTCAATTAATCACACTGAGGTTCTGTGATCTTACCTGTGAGATGGGAATAATAGTAATTACTTTCACACATGCTAGTTCTCTGTGTTTTCAACTCTAAACATTTAGGACTCTATGCAGTTATTGATCCAAATTTATTCCTTCCATCTCCAGGCTTATAATGGAGATCATACTCCACACATATAAGACATAAACATTTAACAGAGTGGGCACATGAACTGGGTTTTATTTTATTTTATTTTTAGGTTTTTAAAGCTTTATCTGGATGCTCTTTGTTGATTTTTTAAAAATTTAAATTGAATTAACATATAGTGTATTACTAGTTTCAGAGGTAGAGTTTAGTAATTCATTAGTTGCTATAACATCCAGTGCTTGTAATCAGGTGTAAATGAGAGCCATTCCTCATTCCTAAGGGTAGGTTTAAATGGGAGGCAGAAATAAGGGCTCATAATATATTTGTGGAGCAATTATGACAAATAAGCACTGTGCTAGTATATATATATATATATATATATATATATATATATATATATATATATTCATCAGCCTCCCCCAAGCTTTACTAAATAAAGGGAATTGTGCCTTTTTTACAGACTAGAAAGTGCAAGTTCAGACAATTTCATCTGGAGAATGAACTGAGATTCAAACCTAGGAATGAGTGGTGTCCTAATCTGAGTTTTTTCTTTCTCCTTCCAAACAAATTTATTGGATCCTGAAAACAAATCTGTGAGGTAGGCATGTAGAGACCATTTTCTTTTAATGTCTGCATTTTTGGAGGAGAAAAAGTAAAATCCAGAAAAGTTTAGTGACATAATACAGTGAGTTTCAAAACTAAAAATAGAATTTTGAATGATTCTTCTTACTACTCATCTCCCTCACAATAATTGGTTCTCCTTCCCAGTAAATTGGTAATGTTATCAAATATTCAAGCATAGAACTTATTGGTATATTCCCAGGGTACATGCTCTGGCAGATGCTAGTGTAAACATTTAGTAGAAGGAAATAAAACTCACAAAAAATATCTTGAGAATCCATATTTTGAGATTTTAAGTTGTGATTATCCACCTTTCTGAGTCATGCACTCTTACAAGGAAATACTGGAAGTAGTGGATTTTCCTACAAAAAAAAATATACATGCTTGGGACACCTGGGTGGCTTGGCAGTTGACCATCTGCCTTTGGCTCAAGGCATGATCCCAGGGTCCTCAATCGAGTCCCATGTTGGGCTTCCCACAGGGAGCCTGCTTTTCCCTCTGCCTATGTCTCTGCCTCTCTCTGTGTGTCTCTCATCAATAAATAAATAAATAAAACATGTAAAATATATATGCATGCTTAACATTCCAAAAATGATTTCAGGGGTTTAACAAACATTCTGAGAAAATCTATTTTATAAATTGTTATCTTAAAGAAAGAAAAATTAACAGGACAAAAAAGATACAGTCTCCAAAGTATTATATCACCCAGGAAGCTGTCTCAGAGTCATCCTGCCTTTATTGATCTCCATTTCTTCCTAACACCTAAAATATCATTTTTTCTATAGAGTTTAGCAATAATGGATGGTATTATGTACTCAGTTCTTATTATTTATAACATGCAGACATTTCTTAGATCCTTTGCTTGACTGTGAGTGTCTTAAAGGTCGAGCCCTCATCAAAACCATCTTTGCATTACCTGATATCAATCTTCTGTAGCCTAAACTAGCATAACACTCTAGCTGAGTGATATGTGTACATATTTGAACTAAATTTACCACCCAGATCTTTTCTAAAGGAAAAACACTTTTCTATAGAAAAATAATTCAGAAGAACTTTCCTCACTTTGACATATGAACTTATTTCTGTGTGCATAATTATGAAATAGCCTGGCAAAAATGGACAACTCTAAGAAATTTTGTATGGTTGTAATATATACTAGTAAAGAGAAAGCTTAATTTATAGCAAAAAAAATCCTATCCTGATTATCTCAAAAAAGTCTAAGGTTGAGGAGATTTCAAGAAAAAAAATTTTAAATGGTCTTGTCTTATTTCTGGTGGATTTCTCTACAAGGGCTATAGTATTGGTTGGTAGTCAGATAATTAAGCCTAAATCCTGCATGCTACTTGTGTATAATACTGATCTCTGAACTTCAGGTTTGCAAATTATAAAACAAGATACATATATTTTAGCTGAGGTGACTACAAGCTAATAGTTCTCTGACATTGAGAAAAGTTGTTTAAGAACAAAATAGGCTAAAACCTATTTTGAGTAAAACCATATGGTACTAAATTGATAGAATTTATTAAAACAAGTTAGCATGGATATGAAATACAAGAGATGTAAAGAGTTGGCAAGACTTGGCCACCAACATCATTTAGTAGGAATGTAAAGTAACAGGATAGATTGAGCATAAATGAAGTTTTTGGCTTGTGTTACTAGCTGCTATTTATGAATATTTGTAATACAGAAGGAGGACCAGGCTTCTCAGTGGATAGCCAGGATTATGTATACTGTTTTGGACTTGTTGATTTGTAAATGCCTATGGGATGGTCAGACACAAATATCTAGGCCTGGAACTCAAAAAGAAAAGCTATATTTATTTTTTAATACATTTATTTTTTATTGGAGTTCAATTTACCAACATAAGCTATAAATGGTAAATGACTGGCATAAAAGATGCAGCAGAGCCAATAAGTATAAATGAGATAAGGATAGTGATGATGATTGATGACAGTGGTGATGACGGTGGTGGTGGTGGTGATAGCAACAATAAAAACTAATACTCTTTGATCATCTTCTATATATCAGTCACTTTGTGTATTTTATATGCATTGTATAATTTTTTTCTCACAATATCTCTATGAGAGGAAGCAATTTGCTCAGGGCAATGAAGTTGGTTAATGATAGAACTTTAAATTCAAGACTTCTCGATTCCAGAACATCAGGAAACACAGATAACAGGACAGCAAAGAGTGCATACATGGACAGAGGAGAAACAAACAAACAAACAAAAATCTAGAGCATATGAGATGGTGGTGGACTAGTAGGAACCTAGACTTGCCTTGTCCCACAAATACTACTAAATAGCCATCAAATCATCCTAAATCCCCCAAGAAATTGATCTGAAGTCAGGCAGAACAAACTCTACAACTACAGGTAGAGAAGAAGTCACTTTGAAGGTGGTAGAAAGTAAAGACAGTTTGGGAGATAAATAGATCATGGCCTTTGTAGAAGGGAGGGACATGTGGTCATGGAAAAGGACAAGATACAGACTTATATTCAGGGGAGCACATGCAGAAAATGAATCCCTATAGCAATTGGCTTTGAAAGCAAGAGGGGATGAATTTGACTTCTGGGCACCAATTGGGCTTAAACCCTAAAGTTTATGACCCCCCCCTTTATAAGGGATCAGTGGGCATGGCTCCAGGAGATCATGAAGATCATTGGGCTGCTCTTGGAAAGAAAGCAAGGTGAAGCATTGACAAACATACAGCATGGAAACAGCAATCTGAAGAGTACCTGGGGCACACAATGAGTAGGTTATTTGCTCATCTCAGAGTGCATTCCATTGAGGCAGAGTTTATGGAGGGATGCGTTCAGGACCAAAGAAACAGACAAGTTCAATTTCCTTTCCCTGCCTTTAAGCATAAGCACAGGGCCACCTGCAGAAACTGCACAGGTCTAACACTTGCTACCTAACTTGATTAGACAAACCCTGACCCCCTGCACTCTGATGGAATTGCTCTTCTCTGACTTTCTTGCCTCAGACCCAGAATGTGGCATCTCCCCCAGAAGCCTGGCTCAAACTCTTGCTCATATGTGTCTCCTGACTCGGGAGTTTGGTGGTGCCTCAGTTCCGGCAGTGGTGGCAACAGGTCTCATGTCACAAGCAGAGCAGAGTACACCAGTTAAAATGCATCACATTGAGGCCAGGGACTAAATGCTGCCCATAACAGACAAAGAAAGCCTCTGCAGACAGCTAGCCTGAAGGATAAAATGGTCAGGGCAAAACAACAGAGCACAAGGAGCATACATTGGAGACACTCCCAAAAAGTGCCAGGCCCTAGAAATCAGGGCAGAAGACATCACATCACAGAGCAGGAAATCTCACATCAAACTACAGGAAATCTTCTTCATAAGGCCATTACCCTTAAGAACAGGAGATGGGGACACCTGGGTGGCTCAGTGGTTGAGTGTCTGCCTTCAGCCTAGGGCATGATCCTAGGGTCCCGGGATTGAGTACCATGTTGAGCTCCCTGCATGGAGCCCACTTCTCTCTCTGCCTATGTCTCTGCCTCTGTGTGTGTGTGTGTCTCCTAAATAAGTAAATAAAGTCTAAAAAAAGAGAGAACAGGAGATGTACCTGATAGCCCTAACAGATAAAAACAGGCACAAGGAGTTAGACAAAATAAGAAGACAGAGAAATTTAGTCCAAATGAAAGAAGAAGACAAGGCCATAACCAGAGATCAAAGTGAAACAGATATAAGAAACATAACTGATGGAGTATATAAGCAATGACCAAAAAATATTCACTGGGCTTAAGAGAAGAGGGAAAGACATCGGTGAGACCCTTAATACAGAGATAAGGAATACCGTAGCAGAGATAAAGTTTCCAAAAATGAAATGAGAAATACACTTGGAGGAAGGAGCAGCAAGCTGTAAAAACAGAGAAATGGATTAACAGTCTAAAAGAGTAATAGAAAGTAATCAGGCTGAACAAAAGAGAGAAAAAAGAATCATGCAAAATGAGAATAGACAAACAGCAGGACTTAAGCCCTAGAATATTAAAGGTCGGCAGGGTAGGCTGGGATAGAGCCCTGAGGGTGAAGCCCTGTTCCCAGGGAAAAGGCAGGCAAACAACATGGGAACAGACAGTGTGGGAACAGCAATCTGAAGAGCACCTAGGTCACAAAGTGGGGAGATTATACATTCTTATCATAGCATGTCCTTGAGAAGTAACATTTATAGAGGCCCCTCTAAAGAACAAAGCAGCTGGCTGGGACAATTTCCCTACCCCATCCTCAGTATAAACACAGAGCCACAGGAAGCAGCTCAGTACCCACACTCACTATTTTGCATACACCAAGCTTCACCCCACTGTACTCTGTTGGGACTTCTTTTCTCAGTCACACTTAACTTCAGTCGCAGTGTGGCAGGCTCCTCCCTCAGAAGACAAACACAAATCAATGCCCACACCAAGTCTCCTTATCAGAAATTTTAGCAGGGCCTCAATTCCAGTGGACATGTTGACAGGTCTCATTTCACAAGCAGACCAGAGCACTGCTAGTAAAAACTCACCACATTCGGGCCAATGACCAAACACTGCTTACAGCAAGCAAGGAAAACCTCTGCAGATGATTGTCCTGAAGCATAGTGCAGCCAAAACATAACAGCAGAGCATGAGGAGATGGCACACAGCAGAGACACTTCCTGAAGTACCAGGCCCTGGGCACTACATGACCTCTACTCTATAAGACATTACTTTTATTTATTTTTTTTATTGGTGTTCAATTTACTAACATACAGAATAACACCCAGTGCCCGTCACCCATTCACTCCCACTCCGCGCCCTCCTCCCCTTCTACCACCCCTAGTTCGTTTCCCAGAGTTAGCAGTCTTTACGTTCTGTCTCCCTTTCTGATATTTCCCACACATTTCTTCTCCCTTCCCTTATTTTCCCTTTCACTATTATTTATATTCCCCAAATGAATGAGAACATATAATGTTTGTCCTTCTCCGACTGACTTACTTCACTCAGCATAATACCCTCCAGTTCCATCCACGTTGAAGCAAATGGTGGGTATTTGTCATTTCTAATAGCTGAGTAATATTCCATTGTATACATAAACCACATCTTCTTTATCCATTCATCTTTCGTTGGACACCGAGGCTCCTTCCACAGTTTGGCTATCGTGGCCATTGCTGCTAGAAACATCGGGGTGCAGGTGTCCCGGTGTTTCATTGCATTTGTATCTTTGGGGTAAATCCCCAACAGTGCAATTGCTGGGTCGTAGGGCAGGTATATTTTTAACTGTTTGAGTGTGGAATCAGAAAAGACCCCAAATAGCCAGGGGAATTTTAAAAAAGAAAACCATATCTGGGGGCATCACAATGCCAGATTTCAGGTTGTACTACAAAGCTGTGGTCATCAAGACAGTGTGGTACTGGCACAAAAACAGACACATAGATCAGTGGAACAGAATAGAGAATCCAGAAGTGGACCCTGAACTTTATGGGCAACTAATATTCGATAAAGGAGGAAAGACTATCCATTGGAAGAAAGACAGTCTCTTCAATAAATGGTGCTGGGAAAATTGGACATCCACATGCAGAAGAATGAAACTAGACCACTCTCTTTCACCATACACAAAGATAAACTCAAAATGGATGAAAGATCTAAATGTGAGACAAGATTCCATCAAAATCCTAGAGAAGAACACAGGCAACACCCTTTTTGAACTCGGCCATAGTAACTTCTTGCAAGATACATCCACGAAGGCAAAAGACATTACTTTTAGAAGCAAGAGAAATAACTGGTTTTTCTAACACATGGAAGAAGACAGAGACTGAGGCAAAATGAAAAGACAGAGGAATTTGTCCCAAATATAATAAGGCCATGGACAGAGATATAAGCAAAACAGGTAAAAATAACATGCCTGATGGAGAATTAAAAGGAACAATCACAAGGATACTCACTGGGCTTAAGAAAGGATAGAAGACATCAGTGACACAATTACCACAGAGATACATGAGTTATAAAAGAATCAATAAGAGATGAAGAATATAAAAAACAAGACGAGAAACATGATCAATGCAATGAATAGCAGGCTGGAAGAAGCAGAGGCATGAATTAAGGAATGACCAGGGCCAGATGGCTTCACAGGGGAATTTAAAGAGTTAATACCTATTACTTAAAGAGTTAATATCTATTCTTCTCAAACTATTAAAAAAAAGAAATGGAAGGAAATTTCCCAATTCATTCTTCATGAGGACAGCATTACCCCAATACAAAAAAAGGAGATTAAGACTCCACTAAAAAGGAGAACAGGCTAATGTCTCTGATGAACATGTATGCAAACATTCTCAATAAAACACTAGCAAGTGGAATTCAATAGTACATTAAAAGAATCATTCACCGTGATCAAGTGGGATTTATTCCTGTGATGCAAGGATATTACAATATTCACAAATCAGTCAATGTGATACACCACATTAATAAAAGAAAGAATAAGAACCACATGATCCTGTCAATAGATTCAGATAAAGCATTTGACAAAGTACAGCATTAAAATGACAATTAGGTATCACCTCATGACAGACAGAATGGCTAAAATTACCAACACAAGAAACAACAGATTTGCAAAGATTGCAATAGATTCCAGAGAAAGAGGAACCCTGTTACACTGTTGATGGAAATGAAAACTTGGTGCAGCCACTCTGGAATAAAAGAGTGTGGAGTTTCCTCAAAATATTAAAAATAGAAATACCCTATTATCCCAGCAATTGCATTACTAGATATTTACCCCAAGGATACAAAAATACTAAATCAAAGGGACATATGCACCCTTATGTTTGTATAAGCATTATCGGTAATGGAAACAATCCAATGTCCATCAACTGATGAATGGATAAATAAGATATATATATACATATTATGGAATATTACTCAAAAAATGAAACCTTGCCATTTGAACAACATGGATAGAGCTAGAGTGTATTATGCTAAGCAAAATATGTCAGTCAGGGAAAGACAAATATATTATTTCACTCATATTTGGAGTTTAAGAAACAAAACTGATGAACAAAGGGGAGAAAAGAGAGAGGCAAATCATAAAACAGACTCTTAACCATAGAGAATAAACTGAGGATTGCTGGAGGGAAGGTGGGTGGGGGTGGGTTAAATGGGTGATCAGTATTAAGTAGAACACTTCTGATGAGCATTGGGTGTTGTATGTAACTGATGAATCACTAAATACTACACCTGAAAGTAATATTATATTGTATCTTAAATAACTGGAATTGAAATAAAAACTTGGAAAAAAAAAGAAACCAGGTTCTTTTTTTTTTTATGATAGGCACACAGTGAGAGAGAGAGAGAGAGAGGCAGAGACACAAGCAGGCTCCATGCACCAGGAGCCCGACGTGGGATTCGATCCCGGGTCTCCAGGATCGCGCCCTGGGCCAAAGGCAGGCGCCAAACCGCTGCGCCACCCAGGGATCCCAGAAACCAGGTTCTTTTGACATCCATGTAAGTTCTCCCCCAACTATTCTACTTGGCCACTCTTCTAATATAAATTGGCAAGTTTCCTGGGGACATAGAGGGTGAGGTGAGGTTAAATGCTGCTATTATATATAAATGCCATGATCTACATTCCTAAATAACATATACATTTAAATGACTTAATTCTCTCTTCTAGATTGCATCCATCCTCCCCAAGCAGCAGGATTCCAATCTTCAACAGTTGGAGAAATTTTGTTGTTGTTTTATTTCTCAGATAAATCTTTTCTTAAAGATTTTATTTATTTATTCATGAGAGACACAGAGAGAGAGAGAGAGGCAGAGACACAGGCAGAGGGAGAAGCAGGCTCCATGCAGGGAGCCTGATGTGGGACTCGATTCCAGATCTCCAGGATCAGGCCCTGGACTGAAGGCAGGCACTAAACCACTGAGCCACCTGGGCTGCCCTATTTCTCAGATAAATCTTGATCAGAAACCACCTCTGTCATTATGGTCTGCAGATATAGGACTCTGACCAGATTTTTCTGTCACAGATTGGAGCAGAAGGATGGCTTTACTGTTGTTGACATGTAAGGTAACTAGGAAAAGTCACTATTCTCCTCAGCCTTATGCCTAGGATAACCTGGGACATTCAACTCAGCCTAAGCCTTCCAATACAGTTACCCAGAAATCCACTGTTCTCAATATTCTTTCACAGTCCCTGATTTTTACAGTCTGCTTACAAAAGATCCTGGTTTAGACTGATATATATAAAACCCTAAGTGGAATTGACCTAGGCCCTTCTCACTCCACTGGTGAGCCCTTCCTTGCCATTGTTCTTCACAAAATCTGAATACTTTGGAGGAATTTATATATTTCTAGGTGGGGAATGAAAAGGAAAGAAAGGGAGAAGCTATGGAAAGCCAGGAAAGCTCAAGGGAGTTTACTGGGGCTCACTCCTAAGATAGGGAAACTGAAGGGACTCCATGTAGAAATGCTTTCTTGCTCCTCTTCCTGCTTTTATTCTTGCAAGGACCTGCACCTTACCCTACACATGCCTTATAGTACAAATAATGTATGTCCATCTTCTAAGAATCAAGGTGTTAATGATTTTTTAAGTTTATTTATTTATTTGAGAGAGTGGGAGAGATCATGGAGGGAATGGAAGAAAGAGAAGCAGATTTGCCACTGAACAGGGAGCCCAATGCAGGGCTCAATTTCAGGACCCAGAGATCACTACCTGAGCCAAAGGCAGACACTTAACTGGCTGTACCATCAAACTTTTTGGAGTCTTCAAGCACAATAGATAACATCTAAGGAGTGACTGGATGAGGTCACCATGTATGTTTTCCAAACCAGTGACTCCATATACCTTGATGTCAAGACCCCTGGCCCCAGGGCCTAAGTGACATATAGAGGATATATGGGCACTCATCTTTGCTTTGAGCAGTTTCTGGATGCCTGAGTGAACACATATACCAGATCACAATCCCCAACAAAACCTCAGACCTCAAGCAAAGATAAGAATGAGGAGAAAAACACAGTATGTAAGCTGGTGATTTGGACTGTGGGCTACATTGTCCCATAGAAACCAGACTCTAAGTGACCATTATGGCCTTAAGCCATTCCCTCAATCTACTGCCGTCTCACTCTACATATTCTCTCTAAGTGGTCTTATTTCACATATACCCTCAGCCATCACCTCTATTGCGATGCTTACCAAATATTTCTTTCCAGCTGAGATCTGTCCTTTGAATTTCAACCTTGTATTTATAATCGTCTACTGGGGCTTACCACCTGAAATATCCTACAGGGAATTCAACTGTAACATGTCCAAAAATGAACTCCTTTTTACCTGGTTTTTACTCTATCTCCATTCCAACTCCTTACCCAAGACTCCAAAAAAAGTGCTCCTTCTGTATTTCTCAGTGCAGTAAATTGCAAATTGAACTCCCCTCTCCCTCACCTTTTCTAAACCCTGTAGCTTACATCTCTGTAACATATGTCATATCCACCCTCCTCTCTCCTGTATTGCTTTATCTAATTTTGGGCTTTAACATTTCATCCTGGTGCTTGAATGATCTAAACATGCCACTCCCCTGCCCATCTACCTTCAATAACTCTCCATTGGTAAAAGTATGAAGTTCTTTCTCCTTAAAATGGCATGTCAGATATTTTATAAGCTGACTTCTGCCTACCTCCACAGTCTCACATGCCTTTAGTTTTCTAGTTAGTTTTATTTTTAAGATTTTATTTATTTATTTGAGAGAGAGAGAGAGAGGGAGAGAGAGAGCATGAGTAGGGAGAGGGGCAGAGGGAAAGGAGGAAGCAGACACCTCGCTGAGCAGGGAGTCCAACATGGGACTCCATCTCAGGATCCTGAGATCATGACTTAAATTGAAGGCAAATGCTTAACTGACTGAGCCTCCCAGGCACCTATATCATGTTGTTTTATACATCCATTTATACATTTATGTCTTGCGTATACTTTCTTCTGTGTAATGCCCTTTCCACTCATTTACCAAGCAAATACCTACTCCCTCCAGACTCAGCTTTAACATTACCTCCTCTATAAACCTTTCTTAACTCTATAGACTCTCAAAGCAGAGTTGATTGATCATTCATTAATACTAACATAGAACAGGGAAGAACTCCCCATCATTTCCTGTTTTTTTATCTCCTACGAGTCTGTGATTTGCATGATAGAAAGGAGTTTCTTGATTATCATTCATCCCTAGGTCCCACGACAGTACCTGGGACAGAGTATATAGTTAGTAAATATTTTTTGCATTAATCTTTAATTAAAATCAATTAATATACAAAATTGCTTCAAAATTGTATCAAATTGCAACTTTTAAAGTCAAAAGCATGTCTTAGTTTCAACCCTGTCATGGGAGTGACAACTCCTTCAATAACAACAATTCGTTTTCATTAGATTCAGGAGCCCCGTTAAAGAAGAGCAAAGCAGGGGTGCTTGGGTGGCTCAGTAAGTTAAGCATCTAACTCTTGGTTTCAGTTCATGTCAAGATCTCAGAGTCATGAGATTGAGCCCTATGTGAGGGGTCAGTGCTCAACAGGGAATCTGCTTGAGATTCTTCTCCTCTCCCTCTCCCCCTGTCCTCCCCTGCCCACACTCCTTCTCTCATTTCTCTAAATAAATAAATAAATAAATAAATAAATAAATAAATCTATCTTTAAAAATAAAAAGAAGTCCAAAGCAGCAAAGTAGTACAGGCACACACACCCATTTGAATTTTCTCCACCTAAAGTGTATAAGTCATTTGTCAAGATCAGTCATTCCTGGATTTCTGAAGTGGAAAATAAAAATTGGCAGCTTGGGGAGATCCAAGTCTAGATCACAGAATCAAAAGGGTCACAACAATCACCATTAGCTATAAGGTGAGGTTGAGTGGGCAGCTATATTTTTTGATTATAATTGAAATTATATATTGGGCTCAGGTGAGGGTTCATCCATCCATTCCAATAATAAATATTTATTGACTGCTTTTAATACCCAAGCTGCATTCAAGTTGCTGATGATTTACTAGTAAAGAAAACAGAAATCTACCATCAAAGAATTTATATTTTATATATATATTCTGTATCTTCCTTTTCAATTCAACATCAAGGGACACATGGGTTGCCTCCATATTTTGGCTATTGTGTATAATGCTGCAATAAGCATAGAGGTGTGTATATATCTTTTCAACTTAGTGTTTTTAGATTATTTAGGGTAGACACCCAGGAGTAGAATTACTAGATCATATAGTAATTCTACTTTTAATTTTTGAGGAGTCCCCATACTGTTTTCCATAGTGGCTGCAGTGGTTTCCATTCCCACAAAGAATACACAAAGGCTCCTTTTTCTCCACATCCTCACTACCACTTATTGTTTCTTGAGTTTTTGATACTAGCCATTCACACAGGTGCGAAAAGATACCTTTAGATTTTGATTTGCATTTCCCTGATAATTAGTGATGTTCAGTAGCTTTCTGTGTGCCTGTTGCCTGTCTGTATGTCTTCTTTGGAGAAATGTCTGTTCATATCTTCTGAAATTTTTTCAATTGGATTATTTGTGTTTTACTGTTGAGTTGTATAATTTATTTATACGATTTGAATATAATCTCTCTTTTTAAAAGATTTTATTTATTTATTCATGAGAGACAGAGAGAGAGAGGGGGGCAGAGACATATGTTGAGGAAGAAGCAGGCTCCTTTCAGGGAGCCTGATGTGGGACTGGATCTCATGACTCCAGGATCATGCCCTGAGACGAAGGCAGATGTTCAACCACTGAGCCACCCAGACATCCGTGAATATAATCTTTTATCAGACATATTATTTGAAATATCTTCTCCCATTCAGTAGGCTGCTTTCCAGTTTTGTTGGTTGTTTCCTTTACTGTGCAGAAGCCTTTCCATTTTGATGTAACCCCAAACGTTGATTTTTGCTTTTGTTTTCCTTACTTCAGGACACATATCCGGAAAAAAGTTGCTACTACTATATATTCATTAGCCTTTGCTCTCTTCTAGGATTTCTATGATTTCAGATCTCAAAATTAGGCGATTAATCATTTTTAGTTTAATTTTTTATAAGATATAAGAAAGTAGTCCAGTTTCATTCTTTTCCATGTGGCTGACCAGTTTCCCCAACATGCATTGAAGGGAATATCTTTTTCCTGTTGCATATTTTTGCCTCCTTTGTCATGGATAAATGACCATGTATTTCTGGGTTTATTTCTGGGGTCTATACTCTGTTTCATGAATATATATATTTCTATATCGGTGTCAGTACTATACTCTTTTGATTATTACAGCTTTGTACTTAATCTTGAAATCTGGGATTGTAATACATCTAGTTATAGTCTTCTACTTCAAGATTGCTTTGACTATTTGAGGCCTTTTGTGGTTTCATACAGAGTTCTGTTTTTCATACAGAATTTAAAATTATTTGTTCTGGTTAGGTGAATAATGCTATTAGAATTTTGATGAGTATTGCACTATATTTGTATATGCATTGGGTAGTAAGGGTATTTTAGCAATATTTATTCTTGCAATCCATGAGCAGGAAATATCTTTCCACTTTTTTCTGTCATGTTCAAATTCTTTCATCAATGTTTTATCATTTTTCAGAGTATAGGTCTTTTACCTCCTTGCTGAAGTTTATTATTAGGTATTTTATTATTTTTGTGCAATTTTCAATGGGATTGTTTTCAGTTTCACTTTCTGCTACTTCATTACGGGTGTACAGACATGCAATAAATTTCTGTACAATGACTTTGTATCCTGTAACTTTACTGAATTCATTTATGAGTTCTAGTAGTATTTTGGTGGTGTATTTAGAGTTTTATATATATAGTTTCATGTAATTTGCAAACAAATGTTTTACTTCCTTACCAATCTGAATGTCTTTTATTTGTTTTTGTTGTCTGATTGCTGTGGTTATGTCTTCCAGTACTATGTTTAATATAAGCAGTGAGAGTGGGGATCTTTATCTTGTTCATGATCTTAGAAGTAAAGCTCTTAGTATTTTTGCATTAAGTATGATATTCACTGTGGATTTTTCATAAACAGACTTTTATTATGTTGAAGTATGTTTCCTCTAAGCCTACTTTGTTGACAGTTTTTATCAAGAATGGATGTTTACTTTGTCAAATGCTTTTCCTGTGTCTAGTAAAAGGATCATATGGTTCTCATCCTTTCTCTAATTGATGTGATATATCATGTTGATCGATTTGTGACTATTGAACCAACCTTTCAATCTAGGAATAAATCTTACTTGATCATGGTAATGATGTTTTTAATGTATTGTTGCCTTCTCTTTGCTTGTAATTTATTGAGGATTTTTGTATCAATGTTCATCAGGGATATTGGCCTATAGTTTTCTTTTTTGTGGTCTCTTTTCTGGTTTTGGTATCAGGATAATGCTGGTTTCATAGAATGAATTTGGAATTTTACTTCATTTTTTTGTGTGTTGGAATAGTTTGATATGAATAGGTATTAAATTTTCTTTAAAAGTATAGTAGAAGGTTAAGAAGGCGGGGCAAGATGGCAAAAGAATAGGATCCCCAAGTCACCTGTCCCTACCAACTTTCCTAGATAACTTTCAAATCATCCTGAAAACCTATGAATTCGGCCTGAGATTTAAAGAGAGAACAGCTGGAATGCTACAATGAGAAGAGTTCACGCCTCTATCAAGGTAAGAAGATAGAAAAAAATAAATAAAAAAGCATCCCAGGGGGAGGCCCCCCCCCCAAGGAGCCGGGCTAAGGCCAGGCGGCGAGTGCCCCCAGGACAGGAAAGCCCAGTCCCGGATAGGTAGGAACTTTACCAATCTTCCTGGACTGAAAGGCGCTGGCAGGGAACTCTGGCAGGATTCCAGGAGTGGCAGTGATGGCCTCAGGCTCCCAGAGTCACTAACAGAGGAGATGCGCCCCGATGAAGAGGGCACCACACAGCACGGGCCGAGCACCCTAAAAGGCTGGATCGCGTGCCCAGCAGGGCCCCAGGAGCAGCTCAGGCGCAGAAGGGGCTGCGCAGCCCCGAGAGTGTGATTCCAGTGGCACAGGCACCAGAACCCAAGGTGCGGGGAGACACAGCCCAAGGTCCAGTGCTTCGCCGGGGACAGACGGAGGCTGGAAGGACACAGGGCAGCAAAGAATCTCCTACCACCAGGCAGACCCGAGCTGTGCAGGTCAGTGCACCCCCGCCCCTGGAGTATCCAGGCCCCTGCAGACTGGGAGACTGTGATAGGTACTGCTGGAGCTGAGTCCAGGGCTGGTGAACTGACCGCCACCAGTGTTGTTGTTCCTACTGATGTCACCTTGTACCTGGGACTGAGCAGGGCCATCAGGGAGCAGAGGCATCACAGGATAAACAGCTCCCACTGAGCCGTGCACTTGGCAGGAGGCGGGTCAGCTAACCCAGGTAGACACACCTGAGAATCACACAGCCGGCCCCTTCCCAGAAGATCAGCTGGCAGGACAGGGGAAGACCAAGTTCTTGACCAAGCATGGCTGGAAAGTTCCAGGGGAAGTCTAGGGACTAACATTATATAAAATCAGAGGATAAGCCCTCTGTGTTTTTATTTTTTGTCCCCACCCCCAATTTTTTTCCCTCTTTATTTCCATTTTCCAGGACAACTTGATTTTAGCCACTCTGCACTGAGCAAAATGAAGAGAAGGAAGAACTCACCTCAAAAGAAAAAATCAGAAACAGTACTCTCTGCCACAGAGTTACAGAATTTGGACTATAATTCAATGTCAGAAAGCCAATTCAGAAGCACAATTATAAAGGTACTGGTGGCTCTAGAAAAAAGCATAAAGGATTCAAGAGACTTCATGACTGCAGAATTTAGATCTAATCGGGCAGAAATTAAAAATCATTTAAATGAGATGCAATCCAAACTGGAGGTCCTAACCACAAGGGTTAATGAGGTAGAAGAACGAGTGAGTGACATAGAAGACAAGTTGATGTCAAGGAAGTAAGCTGAGGAAAAAGGAGAAAAACAATTAAAAGATCACAGGGAAATGTTAAGGGAAATAAATGACAGCCTCAGAAGGAAAAATCTACGTTTAATTGGGGTTCCAGAGGGCACCAAAAGAGACACAGGACCAGAAAGTGTATTTGAACCAATCATAGCTGACAACTTCCCTAACTTGGGAAGGGAAACAGCCATTCAGATGCAGGAGATAGAGACCCCCCCCCCACTAAAATCAATAAAAACCGTTCAACACCTTGAATTTTAATAGTGAAACTTGCAAATTCCAAAGATAAAGAGAAGATCCTTAAAGGAGCAAGAGAAAAGAAATCCCTAACCTATATTGGGAGAAGTACTAGGTTAAAAGTAGACCTCTCCAGAGACCTGGCAGACCAGAAAGGGCTGGCAGGATATATTCAGGGTCCTAAATGACAAGAACCTGCAGCCAAGAATACGTTATCCAGCAAGGCTCTCATTCAGAATAGAAGGAGAGATAAAGAGCTTGCAAGATAGGCAGGAACTGAAAGAATATGTGACCACCAAACCAGCTCTGCAAGAAATATGAAGGAGGACTCTGTAAAAGAAAGAGGAAGTCCAAGGAAACAATCCACAGAAACAGGGACTGAATAGGTATTATGATGACACTAAATTCATATCTTTCAATAGTAACTCTGAACGTGAATGGGCTTAAAGATTGCATCGAAAGGCGCAGGGTTACAGACTGGTTAAAAAAGCAAGACCAATCTATTTGCTGTCTACAAGAGACTCATTTTAGACATAAGGACACGTACTGCCTAAAAAAGAAAGGTTGGAGAACCATTTACCATTCAAATGGTCCTCAAGAGAAAGCAGGGGTAGCCATCCTCATATCAGGTAAATTAAAGTTTATCCCAAAGACTGTAGTAAGAGATGAAGACGGACACTATATCATACTTAAAGAATCAATCCAACAAGAGCACCTAACAATCACGAATATTTATGCCCTGAATGTGAGAGGTGCAAGGTAAGTCCATCAATTAATAACCAAAGTTAAGACATACTTAGATAATAATACACTTATACATGGATACATGAACATGGAGCTTTGTACAATTGATAGATCTAAGCACAACATCTCCAAAGAAACAAAAGCTTTAAGTGACACACTGGACCAGATGGATTTCACAGATATCTACAGAACGTTACATCCAAATGCAACTGAAAATACATTCTTCTCAAATGCAGATGGAATTTTCTCCAGAATAGACCACATACTGGGTCACAAATCAGGTCATAACAATTACCAAAAGATTGGAATTGTCAACTGCATATTTTCAGACATAATGCTATGAAACTAGAACTAAATCACAAGAAGTTTGGAAGGATTTGAAACACATGGAGGTTAAGGACTATCTTACTAAAAGATGAAAGGGTCAACCAGGAAATTAGGGAAGAATTAAAAAGTTTCATGGAAACTAATGAGAATCAAGATACAACCATTAAAAACTTTGGGACACACCGAAAGCAGTGCTGAGGGGGAAATACATCACAATAAAAGCATCCATCCAAAAACTGGAAAGAATTCAAATACAAAAGCTAACTTTGGACCTAAAGAGCTAGAGAAAGGACAGCAAATAAAACCTTCACCCAGCAGAGGAAGAGAGTTAATAAAGACTTGAGCAGAACTCAATAAAATAGAGACCAGAAGAACTGTGGAACAGAAAAACAAAAGCAGGCGTTGGTTCTTTGAAGGAATTAATAAGATTGTTAAACCATTAGCCAGCCTCATTAAAAAGAAGAAGAAAAGACTCAAATTAATAAAACCATGACTGACAAAGGAGAGATCGCCACCAATACCAAAGTACAAACAATTATAAAAACTTATTATAAATAGCTATATTCAAATAAATTAGGCAATCTAGAAGAAATGGATGCATTTCTGGAACCACAAACTACCAACACTGGAACAGGAAGAACGAGAAAACCTGAACAGGCCGATAACCAGAGAGGAAATTGAAGCAGTCATCAGAAACCTCCCAAGACACAAAGTCCAGGGCCAGGTGGCCTCCCAGGGGAATTCTATCAAAAGTTTAAAGAAGAAACCATACCTATTCTACTAAAGCTGTTTGGAAAGATAGAAAGAGATGGAATACTTCCAAACTTCTTCTATGAGGCCAACATCACCAAGAACCATATGATCCTCTCATTGGATGCAGAGAAAGAATTTGACAAAATACAGCATCCATTCCTGATTAAAACTCTTCAGAGTGTAGGGATAGAGGGAACATTCCTCGACATCTTAAAAGCCATCTATGAAAAGCCCACAGCAAATATCATTCTCAATGGGGAAGCACTGGGAGCCTTTCCCCTAAGATCAGGAACAAGACAGGGATGTCCACTCTCACCACTGCTATTCAACATAGTACTGGAAGTCCTAGCCTCAGCAATCAGACAACAAAAAGACATTAAAGGCATTCAAATTGGCAAAGAAGAAGTCAAACTCTCTCTCTTCGCCGATGACATGATACTCTACATAGAAAACCCAAAAGTCTCCACCCCAAGATTGCTAGAACTCATACAGCAATTTGGTAGCGTGGCAGGATACAAAATCAATGCCCAGAAGTCAGTGGCATTTCTATACACTAACAATGAGACTGAAGAAAGAGAAATTAAGGAGTCAATCCCATTTACAATTGCACCCAAAAGCATAAGATACCTAGGAATAAACCTCACCAAAGATGTAAAGGATATATACCCTCAAAACTATAGAACACTTCTGAAAGAAATTGAGGAAGACACAAAGAGATGGAAAAATATTCCATGCTCATGGATTGGCAGAATTAATATTGTGAAAATGTCAATGTTACCAAGGGCAATATACACGTTTAATGCAATCCCTATCAAAATACCATGGACTTTCTTCAGAGAGTTAGAACAAATTATTTTAAGATTTGTGTGGAACCAGAAAAGACCCCGAATAGCCAGGGGAATTTTAAAAAAGAAAACCATATCTGGGGGCATCACAATGCCAGATTTCAGGTTGTACTACAAAGCTGTGGTCATCAAGACAGTGTGGTACTGGCACAAAAACAGACACATAGATCAGTGGAACAGAATAGAGAATCCAGAAGTGGACCCTGAACTTTATGGGCAACTAATATTCGATAAAGGAGGAAAGACTATCCATTGGAAGAAAGACAGTCTCTTCAATAAATGGTGCTGGGAAAATTGGACATCCACATGCAGAAGAATGAAACTAGACCACTCTCTTTCACCATACACAAAGATAAACTCAAAATGGATGAAAGATCTAAATGTGAGACAAGATTCCATCAAAATCCTAGAGAAGAACACAGGCAACACCCTTTTTGAACTCGGCCATAGTAACTTCTTGCAAGATACATCCACAAAGGCAAAAGAAACAAAAGCAAAAATGAACTATTGGGACTTCATCAAGATAAGAAGCTTTTGCACAGCAAAGGATACAGTCAACAAAACTCAAAGACAACCTACAGAATGGGAGAAGATATTTGCAAATGACATATCAGATAAAGGGCTAGTTTCCAAGATCTATAAAGAACTTATTAAACTCAACACCAAAGAAACAAACAATCCAATCATGAAATGGGCAAAAGACATGAACAGAAATCTCACAGAGGAAGACATAGACATGGCCAACATGCATATGAGAAAATGCTCTGCATCACTTGCCATCAGGGAAATACAAATCAAAACTACAATGAGATACCACCTCACACCAGTGAGAATGGGGAAAATTAACAAGGCAGGAAACAACAAATGTTGGAGAGGATGCGGAGAAAAGGGAACCCTCTTACACTGTTGGTGGGAATGTGAACTGGTGCAGCCACTCTGGAAAACTGTGTGGAGGTTCCTCAAACAGTTAAAAATATACCTGCCCTACGACCCAGCAATTGCACTGTTGGGGATTTACCCCAAAGATACAAATGCAATGAAACGCCGGGACACCTGCACCCCGATGTTTCTAGCAGCAATGGCCACTATAGCCAAACTGTGGAAGGAGCCTCGGTGTCCAACGAAAGATGAATGGATAAAGAAGATGTGGTTTATGTATACAATGGAATATTACTCAGCTATTAGAAATGTCAAATACCCACCATTTGCTTCAACGTGGATGGAACTGGAGGGTATTATGCTGAGTGAAGTAAGTCAGTCGGAGAAGGACAAACATTATATGTTCTCATTCATTTGGGGAATATAAATAATAGTGAAAGGGAAAATAAGGGAAGGGAGAAGAAATGTGTGGGAAATATCAGAAAGGGAGACAGAACGTAAAGACTGCTAACTCTGGGAAACGAACTAGGGGTGGTAGAAGGGGAGGAGGGCGGGGGGTGGGAGTGAATGGGTGCCGGGCACTGGGTGTTATTCTGTATGTTAGTAAATTGAACACCAATAAAAAAAAAAAAAACCAGACAAAGACCCTACCAAAAAGGAGAATTATAGACCAAAATCCCTGATGAGCACAATGCAAAACTTCTCAACAAGATACTAGCCAGTAGGATCCAACAGTACATTAAGAAGATTATACACCACAACCAAGGTGGATTTATCTCCAGGATGCAGGGTGGTTCAACACTCGTAAAGCAATCAATATGATAGATCATATCAACAAGAGAAAAAACAAGAACCACATGATCCTCTCAGCAGATGCAGATAAAGCATTTGAAAAAAATACAGCATCCATTCCTGATCAAAACTCTTCAGAGCGTAAGGATAGAGGGAACATTCCTCAGCTTCTTAAAAGCCATCTATGAAAAGCCCACAGCAAATATCATTCTCAATGGGGAAACACTGAGAGCCTTTCCCCTAAGATCAGGAACAAGACAGGGATGTCCACTACCACCACTGCTATTCAACATAGTACTAGAAGTCCTAGCCTTGGCAATCAGGCAAAAAAAGAAATAAAAGACATTGAAATTGGCAAAGAAGAGGTCAAACTCTCCCTCTTCACAAATGACATGATAATGTACCTAGAAGACCCAAAAGACTCCACCCCAAGATTGCAAGAAGTCATACAGCAATTCGGCAGTGTGACAGGATACAAAATCAATGCCCAGAAATGAGTGGCATTTCTATACACTAACAATGAGACTGAAGAAAGAGAAATTAAGGAGTCATTCCTACTGACAATTGCACCCAAATCATAAGATACCTGTGAGTCAACCTAACCAAACAGGTAAATGATCTGTACTCTAAAAATTGCAGAACACCTCTGAAAGAAATTGAGGAAGACACAAAGAGATGGAAAAATATTCCATGCTCGTGGATGGGAAGAATTAATATGGTGAAAATGTCTATGCTATCCAGGGCAATTTACACATTCAATGTAATCCCTATCAAAATACCATGGACTTTCTTCAGAGAGTTGGGTCAAATCATCTTAAGATTTGTGTGGAATCAGAAAAGACCCCGAATAGCCAGGGGAATTAAAAAGAAAAGAAAACAACATACCTGGGGACATCACAGTGCCAGATTTCCGGTTGTACTACAAAGCTGTGATCATCAAGACTTGTGGTACTGGCACAAAAACAGACACATTGATCAATGGAACAGAATAGAGAATCCAGAATTGGACCCTCAACTCTATGCTCAATTAATATTTGACAAAGGAGGAAAGACTATCCACTGCAAAAAAGACAGTGTCTTCAATAAATGGTGCTGGGAAAATCGGACAACCACATGCAGAAGAATGAAGCTAGACCATTCTCTTACACCATACACAAAGATAAACTCAAAATGGATGAAAGAAGATATCAATGTGGGACAATATTCCATCGAAACTGTAGAGGAGAACACAGGCAACACCCTCTTTGAACTTGGCCACAGCAACTTCTTGCAAGATACATCCATGAAGTTAAGAAAAACAAAAGCAAAGATGAATTATTGGGACTTCATCAAGATAAAAAGCTTCTGCACAGCAAAAGAAACAGTCCACAAAACTAAAATACAATCTACAGAATGGTAGAAGATATTTGCAAATGACCTAACAGATAAAGGGCTAGCATACAAGATCTATAAAGAACTTATGAAACTCAACAGCAAAGAAGCAAACAACCCAATCATGAAATGGGCAAAAGACATGAACAGAAATTTCACAGAGGAAGACATGGACATGGCTAATAAGCACATGAGAAAATGCTCCGCATCACTGGCCATCAGGAAAATACACATCAAAACCAGAATTTGATACCACCTCACACCAGTGAGAATGGTGAAAATTAACAAGACAGGAAACAATAGATGTTGGAGAGGATGTGGAAAAGGGAGAACCCTCTAGCACTGTTGGTTGGAATGTGAACTGGTGCAGCCACTCTGGAAAATTGTGTGGATGTTCCTCAAAGAGTTAAAAATAGATCTGCCCTACAACCTAGCAATTGCACTGCTGAGGATTTACCCCAACGATACAGATGCAGTGAAACGCCAGGACCCCTACACCCCAATGTTTATAGCAGTAATGTCTACAATAGCCAAACTGGATAGAGCCTCGGTGTCCATCGAAAGATGAATGGATAAAGAAGCTGTGTTATATGTATACAATGGAATATTTTCAGCCATTAGAAATGACAAATATCCACCATTTGTTTTGACGTGGGTGGAACTGGAGGGTATTATGCTGAGTGGAATAAGTCAATCAGAGAAGGACAAACATTATATGGTCTCATTCATTTGGGAAATATAAAAATTTGTGAAAGGGAATGAAGGCTAAGGATAGAAAATAGAGAAAATATCAGTGAGTGTGACCTAACATGAGAGACACCTAACTCTGGGAAATGAACATGGAGTGGTGGAAGGGGAGGTGGGCACGGGTTTGGGGTGACTGGGTGATGGGCACTGAGGTGGGCGCTTGGCAGGATGATCACTGCGTGTTATGCTATATGTTGGCAAATTGAACTCCCATAAAAAATAAAAAATAAAAATAAAATAAAAATAAAAAATAAAATAAATGAAATAAATTGAAAAAAAAAATAAAAGTATGGTAGAATTCACCTATAAGACTAGAATCTGTTTCTATTCTATTTGGGATATTTTGGGATATTTTTATTACTGATTTTATTTCATTGCTAGTAATCTGGCTGATAAAATTTTGCATTGCCTTTTGATTCAGTTTTGCAAGATTATATGTTTCTAGGAATTTATCTGTTTCTTCTAGGCATTCCAATTTGTTGGCATATAAGTTTCCATAATATTCTCTTCCATTCCGTGGTATTTTGGTGCTGGTTATTTCTCCACTTCTATTTTTTTATTTTGTTAATTTTAGTCTTCACTCTCTCTCTATCTCTCAGCTTCCCTCCCTCCTTTCCTCCCTCTCTTTTTCCTTTGATGACTCTGGCTACAGTTTCTTTTTTTTCCCCCCAATTTTGTTCATCTACTCAAAGAATCCGCTTCTGATTTCATTGAAATGTTCTATTGGGGTTTTCTGTTCTTTTGTATTTTGTTTTGTTTTTATTTTTTATTTTGTTTATATCTGCTCTCATCTTCATTATTTCCTTCTTTCCACTTGTTTTGGTGATTTTTGTTCTTCTATTTTCTAACTTCTTTACGTGTAAATTTCATTTGTTTATTTGAGGTTTTTCCTGCTTTTTGAGATATTGCTATAAACTTCACTGTCAGAACAGCTTTTGCTGCATCCCAATGATTTTGAAATTCTGTATTTTCACTTTCCTCATATATTTGTCTTCATGTATGTTTTAATTTAAATTTTGTTTTTTTTTCAAATTTACATTTAAATAATCAACATGTAGTACATCATTAGTTTCAGATATAGTGTTCAATAATTTGTCAGTTGTGTATAACGCCCAGTGCTCATCACATCATGGGCCCTCCTTAATGCCCATCATCCAAATACCCTATCTGCTCCCAACGACCTCCCCTCCAGCAACCCTCAGTTTGTTTCCAATAGTTAAGAGTCTCTCATAGTTTGTCTGACCTCTGATTTCCTCCCATTAAGCTTTCCCTCCCTTCCTTTATGATCCCCTGCAATGGTTCTTATATTCCACATATGAGTAAAATTGTATCAAAATTGTCTTTTTCCAGTTGACTTGCTTCATAGCTTAATACCCTCCAGTTCCATCTGTAACAAAGCAAATGGTAAGTATTCATTCTATCTGATGGTTGACTAATATTCCATTGTATGTATGAATAAAATCCATTGTATGTATATGTATATCTTATTATAATATACTATATATATTACACAGTATGTATATATATGAAATACATACAATATATAATGGAATAAATACAAACAATATATTCCATTGTAATAGAATATATTATAAGCAGTAATGTACATATCATAATGTGTATATATGCATATGCATATATATGTATGATATATTGGAATATATTCCAATGTATATGGAATATACATATATGTGTGTGTATATGTGTATATATGTACGTATATGTGTGTGTATATATGTATGTATATAGAGAGAAAGAAGTCACACACACACACATTTCTTTATTCATTCTCTGTCAATGGAAAACAGTTTCTTCCACAGTTTGGCTATTGTGGGCATTGCTGTTAGAAACATTGTGGTGCAGGTGTCCCTTTGTTTCAACACATCCATATCTTTGGGGTAAATACCCATTAGTGGAATTGCTGGGTTATAAGGTAGCTCTATTTTTAACTTTGAGGAATCTACATATGGTTTTCCAGAATGGCTGTACCAGATTTCATCCTCACCTACAGTGGAAGAGGGTTCCCCATTTTCCACATCCTTGCCAAAATTTATTCTATCCTGTCTTGATGATTTTACACATCCTGAATGGTGTAAGGTGGAATTTCACTGTGGTTTTGATGACAAGTGATGTGGAGGATTTTTTCAATTTACCTGTTGGCCATATGTATGTCTTCCTTGGAGAAATGTCTCTTCAGGTCTTATGGCAATTTCTTGACTGGATTGTTTGGTCTTTTGGGTGTTGAGTTTGATAAGTTCTTTATAGATAATGGAAACTAGCCCTTTATCTGACAGGACATTTGGAAATATCTTCTCCCATTCTGTAGTTGCATTTTATTTTTGTTAACTGTTTCCTTTGCTGTGCAGAAACTTTCTATCTTGATGAAGTCCCAATAGCATATGTTTGCTTTTGTTTCCCTCACCTTTAGAGATGTGTTTAGCAGAAATTTGCTTGGATGGCGGTTGGAGAGATTGCTGCCTGCATTCTCCTCTAGGATTTTGATGGACTCCTGTCTCACATTTACATCTTTCATCCATTTTGAGTTTATCTTTGTGTATGTTATAAGAGAATGGTCCAGTTTCATTCTTCTGCATGTGAATGTCCAATTTTTCCAGTACCATTTATTGAAGAAGGTGTGCTTTTTCCATTAATTTTTCTTTCCTGCTTTGTTAAAGATTAGTTGACCATAGGTTTAAGGATCCATTTCTTTGTTCTTCATTCTGTTCTATTGATCTATGTGTCTGATTTTTACCAGTACTTTATAGTCTTAATGATCACAGCTTGTAATATAGCTTAAAGTCAGGCATTGTGGTGCCACCATCTTTGGATCTCTTTTCAACATTCCTTTGGCTATACTGAATCTACTCTGGTTGCATGCAAATTTTAGGATTATTTCTTCCAGTTCTGTGAAAGATGTTGGTGGTATTTTGATAGGGATTGCATTGAATGTGTAGATTGCTCTCGGGAGCAAAGACATGTTAACAATATTTATCCTTCCAATCCATGAGCATGGAATGTTGTCCCACCTCTTTGTGTCTGCCTTAATTTCTTTCATAAGTGTTTTGTAGTTAAGAGTAAAGATTCTTTACCTTTTGGTTATGTTTATTCCTAGGTATCTTATGGGATTTGGCGCAATTGTAAGTGGGTTTGACTTCTTAATTTCTCTTTCTTCAGCCTTACTGTTATCATATAGATATGCAACTGATTTCTGTGTATTGATTTTGCATCCTAACATGGTGCTGAAATGCTATATGAATTTTGGAAAATTTGGGGTAAAGTCTCTTGGATTTTCCACATAGAGTATCATGTCACCTGCAAAGACTGAGAGTTTGACTTCTTTACCAATTTGAATGTCTTTTATTCCTTTTTTTTTTGGTCTGATTACTAAGAGTAGGTGTTCTAGTACTACGTTGGACAACAGTGGTGACAGGGGACATCCATGTCATGTTCCTGACATTAAGGTAAAAGTTCTTAGTTGTACCTCACTGAGAATGATATTCACTGTGGACTTTTCATACATGACTTTTATGATGTTGTGATATGTTTCCTCTACCCCTACACTATGAAGAGTTTTAATCAAAAAAGGATGGTACATTTTGTCAAATAGTTTTTCTGGACCAATTGAGAGGATCATCTGGTTCTTGTCCTTTCATTTATTAATGTGATGTACACATTTTTTATTGATTTGCCAGTATTGAACCAACCTTGCATCCCAGGAATAAATGCCACTTGATGGTGATGAATAATCTTTTATTTATTTATTTATTCTATTTCTTTTACTAGAGTTCTATTTGCCAACATACAGTATAACACCCAGTGTTTATCCCGTCAACTGCCTCCCTCAGTGCCTGTCACACAGTCACCCCATCCCCCTGCCCACCTCCCCTTACAATACCCCTTGGTTATTTCCTAGAGTCAGGAGTCTCTTGTGTTCCATCACCCTCTATGATATGTCCCACTCATTTTCTCTCCTTTTTTCCTTTTAATCCCTTTCAATATTTTTTTGTATTCCATGTATGAATGAAACCATATAATGCTTGTCCTTCTCTGATTGACTTCACTCAGCATAATACCCTCCAGTTCTATCCATGTTGAAGCAAATGGTGTGTATTCATCATTTCTAATGGTTGAGTAATATTCCATTGTGTGTGAGTATATATGTGTGTGTGTGTATATATATATATATATATATATATATATATATATATATACAATCTTGTTTAACCATTCATCTTTTGATGCACACCGAGGCTCTGTCCACAGTTTAGCTATTGTGGAATTACTGCTATAAATATTGGGGTGCAGCTATCTCAGTTTTTCACTGCATCTGTATCTTTGGGTAAATCCCCAGTAGTGCAATTTCTGGCTCATAGGGAAATTCTATTAACACTTTGAGGAACCTCCACACATTCCAGAGTGGCTGTACCAGTTCACATTACCACCAACAGTGCAAGAGGGTTCCCTTTTCTCCACATGCTCTCCAACATCTGTTGTTTCCTGTCTTGTTAATTTTCATCATTCTTACTGGTGTGAGATGGTATCTCACTGTGGTCTCATGTGCTTGTTGGCCATGTGTATGTCTTTTCTGGTGAAGTGTTTGTTCATGTCTTCTGCCCATTTCATGATGGGATTTTTTGTTTCTTGGCTGTTCAGTTTAATAAGTTCTTTATAGATCTTGGATAGTAGCCCTTTATCTGATATGTCGTTTGCAAATATCTTCTCCCATTCTTTAGGTTGCATTTTAGAATTGTTGACAGTTTCTTCAGCTGTACAAAAGATTTTATCTTGATGAAGTCCAAATAGTTCATATTTGCTTTTGTTTCCCTTGCTTTCATAAATGTATCTTGCAAGAAGCTGCTGTGGCCAAGTTCAAAATGGGTGTTGCCTGTGTTCTTCTCAAGAATTTTGGTGGATTCTTGTCTCACAATTATATCTTTTCAACATTTTGACTTTATCTTTGTGTGTGGTGTAAGAGAATGGTAGTTTAATTATTCTGCAAGTGGTTGTTGAATGTTCCCAGCATGATTTATTGAAGAGAATGTCTTTTTTCCAGTGGATACTTTTTCCTGCTTTGTTGAATATTAGATGGCCGTAGAGTTGAGGGCCCATTTCTGGGTTTTATATTCTCCTCCATTGATCTATGTGTCTGTTTTTGTGCCAGTACCACACCGTCTAGATTATCACAGCTTTGTAGTACAACTTGCAATATGGCATTTTGATGCCCTCGGTTCTGGTTTTCTTTTTCAATATTCCTCAGCTATTCAGGGTCTTTTCTGATTCCAAACAAATTGTAAGATTATTTGTTCCAACTCTCTGAAAAAGAAGTCCATGGTATTTTCATAGGGATTGCATTGAATGTGTAAATTGCCCTGGGTAGCATTGACATTTTCACAATATTAATTCTTCCAATCCATGAGCATGGAACACTTTTCCATGCCTTTGTGTCTTCCTCAATTTCTTTCAGAAGTGTTCTGTTGTTCTTAGGGTATAGATCCTTTACCTAGTTACTTAGGTTTATTCCTAGGTATCCAATGCTTTTGGGTGCAATTGTCAATGGGATTGATTCCTTAATTTCTCTTTCTTCAGTCTCATTTTACTGTAAAAAATGCCACTGATTTCTGGGCATTGATTTTTGTATCCTGCCACATTGCCGAATTGCTGTATGAGTTCTAGAAATCTTGGGGTGGAGTTTTTTTGGATTTTCTGCATACAGTATTGTGTCATTTACAAAGAGGAACAGTTTGATTTCTTCTTGGCCAATGTGAATGCCTTCTATTTCTTTTTGTTGTCTGATTGCTGAGGCTAGGACTTCTAGTACTATGTTGAATAGCAGTGCTGAGAGTGGAAATTTCTGTCGTGTTCCTGATCTTAGAGGAAAGGCTCCCAGTATTTCGCCATTGAGAATGGTATTTGCTATGGGATTTTCTTAAGTCTCATTGTTAGTGTATAGAAATGTCACTTATATCTGGGTACAGATTTTGTATCCTGTCACATTGTCGAGTTGCTGTATGAGTTCAAGCAATCTTGGGGAAGAGTCTTTTGGGTTTTCTATGTACAGTATTCTGTAATATGCAAAAAGGGAGAGTTTGACTTCTTTGCCAATTTGAATGCCTTTTATTTCTTTTTGTTCCCTGATTGCCGAGGCTAGGACTTCTAGTACTATGTTGAATAGCAGTGGTGAGAGTGGACATCCCTGTTGTGTTCCTGATCTTAGAGGAAAGGCTCCCAATGTTTCCCCACTGAGAATAATATTTGCTGTGGGCTTTTCGTAGATGGCTTTAAGATGATGAAAATTTCTCCCTCTCTCCATAATCTCTCAAGAGTTTTGATCAGGAATGGATGCTGTATTTTGTCAATTACTTTCTCTGCATCTATTGAGAGGATCGTATGGTTCTTGTTTTTTCTCTTGTTGATGTGATCTACCACGTTGATTTTTTAAGGAATGTTGAAACAACCTTGTATCACAGAGATAAATCCCACTTTGTCATGGTGAATAATCTTAATGTATTGTTGGATCCTATCTGCTAGTATCTTGTTAAGAATTTTTGCATCCATGTTCATCAGGGATATTGGTCTACAATTCTCCTTTTTGGTGGGGTCATCCTCTGGTTTTGGAATTAAGGTGATGCTGGCCTCATAATACAAGTCTGGAAGTGTTCTGTCCATCTTTCGTAAAAGCTTCAGTAGAATAGGTATTGTTTCTTGTTTAAACATTTGATAGAATTCCCCTGGGAAGCCATGTGGCCCAGGACTTTTGTGTCTTGAGAGGATTTTGATTGGCCTGTTCAGGTTTTCTATTTCTTCCTATTACAGTTTTGATAGTTTGTGGTTTTCCAGAAATGTGTCCATTTCTTCTAGATTGCCTAATTTATTGGCATATAGCTGCTCATAATAAGTTTTTAAAATTGTTTGTATTTCCTTGGTGTTGGTGGTGATCTCTCCTTTCTCATTCATGATTTTATTGAGTCTTCTCTCTCTTCTTTTTAATAAGGCTGGCTAATGGTTTATCTATCTTATTAATTCTTTCAAAGAACCAACTCCTGGTTTTGTTGATCTCTTCCACAATTCTTCTGGTCTCTATTTCATTGAGTTCTGCTCAAATCTTTATTAACTCTCTTCTTCTGCTGGGTTTAGGCTCTATTTGCTGTTTTTTCTCCAGCTTCTTTAGGTGCAAGGTTAGCTTTTGTATTTGAGTTTTTTCCAGTTTTTGGATGGATCCTTGTATTGCAATGTATTTCCCCCTCAGCACTTCTTTTGTTGTATCCCAAAGTTTTTCAACAGTTATATCTTCATTCTCATTAGTTTCCACGAATCTTTTTAATTCTTCTCTAATTCTTAGACCCTTTCGTCTTTTAGCAGGAAGCTCTTTAACCTCTACCTGTATGAGTTTCTTCCAAATTTCTTCTTGTGATTAAGTTCTAGTTTCGAAGTATTATGCTCTGAAAATATGCAGGGTAGAATCCCAGTCTTCTGGCATCAGTTGACACCTGAATTGTGACCCAGTATGTGGTCTATTCTGGAGACAGTTTCATGTGCACTTGAGAAGAATATGTATTGAGTTGTGTTTGGATGCAAAGTTCTGTATATATCTGTGAAATCCATCTGATCCAGTGTATTATTTAAAGCTCTTGTTTCTTTGGAGATGTTGTGCTTAGAATATCTGTCATTTGCAGAAAATACCATGTTGAAGTCTCCTAATATTAGTGTATTATTATCTAAGTATGTCTTTCCTTTGGTTATTAATTGTTTGATATACTGGGCGGCTCCTACATTAGAGGCATAAATATTTATGATTGTTAGGTCCTCTTCTTGGATAGACCCTTTAAGTATGATATAGTGTCCCTCTTCATCTCTTACTACAGTCTTTAGGATAAACTTGAATTTTTCTGATGTGAGGATTGCTACCCCTTCTTTCTTTTGAGGACTATTTGAATGATAAATTGTTCTCCACCCTTTCATATTCATGCTCTAGTTGTCTTTAGGTCTAAAATGAGCCTCTTGTAGACAGCAAATAGATGGGTCTTGCTTTTTTATCCAGTCGGAAACCCTGTGTCTTTTGATGGGATCATTTATCCCATTTATGTGCAGAGCAACTATTGAATCATATGAATTTAGTGTCATCATATTAACTATTCAGTTTCTGGTTTTGTGGATTTTTTATTTCAGTTTCCTCTTTCTATTAAAGGGTCCCCTTTAATATTTCTTGCAGAGCTGGTTTGGTGGTCACATATCCTTTCAGTTTCTGCCTATCTTGGAAGCTCTTTATGTTTCCTTGTATTCTGAATGAGATCCCTGATGGATAAAGTATTCCTGACTGCATGTTCATCTCAGGTACTACCCTTTATATATCCTGCCAGCCCTTTCTGGCCTGACAGTTCTCTGTGGAGAGGTTTACTGTTAATCTGATATTTCTCCCCATATAAGTTAGGGATCTCTTCTCTCTTGCTGCTTTAAAGATTTTCTCTTTATATTAGGAATTTGCAAGTTTCACTATTAAATGTTGAGGTGTTGAACAGTTCTTATTGATTTTGGGGTGGACCTCTCTATCTCCTGGATCTAAATGCCTGTTTTTCTCCCCCAATTAGAGAAGTTCTCAGCTATGATTTGTTCAAATTGCTTGTTCAAATGTTCTTTTTGGCCCTCTGGCCCTCTTGGTGCTCTCTGGTACCCCAATTATACGTAGATTTTTCCTTCTGAGTGTCTCATTTATTTCCCTTAACTTTACTCGTGGTCTTTTAATTGTTTTTATCTTTTTTTCCTCAGCTTCCTTCCTTGCCATCAACTTGTCTTCTCCGTCACTCACTGTTTCTTGACCTCATTAACCCTCGTCTTTAGGACCTCCAGTTTTTTTTTTGTTTATATATTCATGAGAGACACAGAGAGAGAGAGAGAGGGGGGCAGAGACAGAGGCAAAAGGAGGAGAAGCAGTTTCCATGCAATAAGCCTGATATGGCACTAGATCCTGGGAATCCGGGATTACACCCTAAGCCAAAGGCAGACACTCAACTGCTGAGCTACCCAGGTGTCTCAGGACTTCCAGTTTGGATTGCATCTCATTTAATTGATTTTTAATTTCGGCCTGATTTGATCTAAATTCTGCAGTCATGAATTCTCTTGAATCCTTTATGTTTTTTTTCAGAGCCACCAGTAGCTTTATAATTGTGCTTCTATTGTAATCCAAATTTTGTAACTCTGTGGCAGAGAGTACTGTTTCTGATTCTTTTTTTGTTTGTTTTTGGTGGTGAGTTCTTTCTAGTCATTTTGCTTATTGCACAGTGGTTGTTTAAGTTGGCTGATTCAGAATATCAACCACGACGTAAGTAAATTTCATCCTAGATGCCTCTGTTGACATCAGAAAACAGAAATTGAAAACAAAGATCAGGACAAAATAAAATAAAAAGACCACTAAAGTGAAAAACAAATTTGAAAATGAAGTAGTAAAAAATAAAAGGCCAAGGATCCCAAAGAAGAAGAGAAAAAAAAGGAGAAGAAAAAAAAAAAACGGGGAGACAGGGAGATGGTGGTGGTGACAAAGTTGTAGTGCAGGGAGAATGTAGGCTACCTGATGGGTTCTAGAGGGTGATCCTCTTGGTTCTGAGTATGTTAAGTTCTGTATGTTAGAAGATGCTCTGTCCCCAATTTATATAAGCCAGAAATACGTGTAAAAGGCCTCAACATTGACCATGAAAACATAAATGAGATTAAAGGGGGTCAGAATGGGAATGAGGAATCTCACAGAATGAACCAGCATGGTACACCGCTTGGTTCTGGGTGCATGCTGCTCATGTTTTAGAAGGTATTAACTTCAGCCATTGTAGAACAAAATGAGGCAGAGATAACAAAACACACACACACACACAAAACATATCTTGTATATCTCCCCAAATTAAGTTGAGTATGTTGAAGGGAATCTAGAATTGGAAAATATATCTAGGACCTATAATTGTAGAAGTATGAAAGTCAAAAAGGAAGGATCTGAAAAATGAAGAGGTGGTAAAATACTGTAGTTAAGGTGGTAAAAGAATTTTAAAAAATTTGAAATTTACTGTCTGATATAAAAACGAGTAGTAATGGAAAAACGAAGAATAAAAATAGGAGGGGTATCCTCTAGTTCTGAATGCTATAAATCCCTCAACTTCCCCCTGAAGCTTTCCAGCGCTGCTTGGTCTAGATCTTGCTCTTCCCCAGTTCTTCTAGCTGGTCTTCTCGGGGAAGCGTCTGCTGTGCTGATTCTCAGGTGTGTGCACCTGATGGAGCTGCCTCACCACCGGACACGTGCTGGACTCAATGGGAGCTGTTTACCCCATGAGGCCTCTGTTCCCTGGCATCCCTGCCTCTCCCAGTCACACGGTGACACAAGGAGCAACAACACTGGCAGCAGCCAGGTTTCTAGCTCTGGAGTCAGCTCCCTGCAATAACTACTGCAGTCTCCCAGTCTGTACTTGCCTAGATGCTCCTGGGATGGCGCAGCGGCGCTGATTTGCACAGCCTGGGGGCGCCAGGTGCTAGGAGAGTCCTCGCTGTCCTGTGCCCTCCCTGCCTCTGCCTGTCCAGGGAGAAGTGCAGGATCACTGGCTGTGTCTGCTCGATGGTCTAGAATCCGGGGCCTGTGCTGCTGGAATCACGCTCCCGGGGCCAGGGCTCCTGAAGGCAGCAGGGTTCAGACTCCTTGGTCCGAGTACCCGCCTGACCAACGGGCTTCTCCCAAAGGCCACGCTGGGTGCACGCTCTAGCCCTTTACCAGGATATGCCCACAGTCTGTGGCATACTTTACCCTGGGGCACACTTCTCTATTAGTGACTCTGGGAAACTGGAGTCTCCAGTTCCCCTCCTGCAATTCTGCTCAATTTCCCTGCTAAGCACCTTTCTCTCCGGGAAGAATCCAGTCCGGAGTTTTTAAATTTCCTTCTTCTCCGGGGCTGGGCCTTCCAGTCCCAGAGGCTCTCGCCACCAGTCTCTTCCAGGCTTCTGACAGGGACCCTCTCCCACTTGATTGTTTTTTATTTTTTCCGCCTTCCTAACTTGTTAGAAGCAAAAAAAACCTTCTCTCTGTAGCGTTCCACCTGTTCTCTCTTTAAATATCAGGTCAAATTCTTAGGTTTTCAGGATGGTTTGAAAGTAATCTCGTAAGTTTGTGGGGACAGGTGAGTTGAGGACACATACTCCTCTGTCATATACCCCACCCTGAAAAATCCTTTTAATATCCTGTTGGATCCTATTGGCTACTATCTTGGTGAGATTTTTGTCATCCATGTGCATCAGGGATATTGGTCTGTAATCCTTTTTGGAGCTGAATTTGTATCGTTTTGGGCTCAAGATAATGCTGGCCTCATAAAAAGAGTTTGGAAGTTTTCCTTCTATTTATAAATTTTGGAAGAGACTCAAAAGAATACGTACTAGTTCTTTAAATATTCAGTGGAATTCCCCTGGAAAAACACCTGGACTTAGACTCCTGTTTGTGAATAGAATTTAATTACTGTTTCAAATTCCTTACAGGTAATTGGTCTGTTCAGGTTTTATTTATTTATTTATTTATTTATTTATTTATTTATTTATTTATTTATTTTTCAATTTGCAAATATATAGCATAACACCAAGTGCTCATCCCATCAAGTGCCCCCCTGAGTGCCCATCATTCAGTCACCCCCACCCCCGCCCACCTCCCTTTCCACCACCCCTTGTTCATTTCCCAGAGTTAGGAGTCTCTCATGTTCTGTCTCCCTTTCTGATATTTCCCACACATTTCTTCTCCCTTCCTTTATATTCCCTTTCACTATTATTTATATTCCCCAAATGAATGAGAACATATAATGCTTGTCCTTCTCTGATTGACTTACTTCACTCAGCATAATACCCTCCAGTTCCATCCACGTTGAAGCAAATTGTGGGTATCTGTCATTTCTAATAGCTGAGTAATATTCCATTGTATACATAAACCACATCTTCTTTATCCACTCATCTTTCAATGGACACCGAGGCTCCTTCCACAGTTTGGCTATTGTGGCCATTGCTGCATATGCCAAAGCTTTTGAAGGTTTGTATCTTCATTCTCTTACTTTCCATGAATCTTTTAATTCTTCCCTAATTTCCTGGTTGAACCTTTCATCTTTTAGCAGGATGGTCCTTCACTTCCACGTGTTTGAAATCATTCCAAACTTCTTCTTGTGATTGCATTCCAGTTTCAAAGCATTATGGTCTGAAAATATGCAGGGACGATCCCAATATTTTGGTATCAGTTAAGAGGTTATTTGTGACCTAGTATGTGGTATATTGTGGAGAAAGATCCCCGTGCACTTGAGAAGAATGTGTATGCAGTTGAGTTTGGATGTAAAGTTCTGTAAATGTCTATGAAATCCATCTGGTCCAGTGTATCATTTAAAGCTCTTGTTTCTTTGGAGATGTTGTGATTATAAGACCTGTCGATTGTAGAAAGTGCTACATACAAATCAGAAGTATAAGTGTATTATTATCTAAGTATGTCTTAACTTTGGTTATTAGTTGATTGATATACTTGGCAGCTCCCACATTCGGGGCATATACATCGATGACTGTTAAGTCCTCTTATTGGATAGATCCTTTAAGTATGATATAGTGTCCTTCTTCATTTCTCACTACAGTCTTCTGGATAAACTTTAGTTTATCTGATATAAGGATGGCTACACCTGCTTTATTTTGAGGGCCATTTGAATGGTAAATGGTTCTCCAAACTTTTATTTTCAGGCTGTAGATGTCCTTATCTCTAAAATGAGTCTCAGAGGCGGGGCTAGATGGCCGAAGACTAGGGTCCCCAAGTTTCTTGTCCCCACAAAATTACCTAGAATTATAATCTTCAAATCATACTGAAAATCTACGAATTCGGCCTGAGATTTAAAGAGAGAACAGGGGATCCCTGGGTGGCGCAGTGGTTTGGCGCCTGCCTTTGGCCCAGGGTGCGGTCCTGGAGACCCGGGATCGAATCCCATGTCGGGCTCCCGGTGCATGGAGCCTGCTTCTCCCTCTGCCTGTGTCTCTGCCTCTCTCTCTCTCACTGTGTGCCTATCATAAATCAATAAAAGTTTAAAAAAAATAAAAAAAAATAAAGAGAGAACAGTTGGAATGCTACAGTGAGAAGAGTTCACGCTTCTATCAAGGTAGGAAGACAGGGAAAAAAGAAAGAAACAAAAGGAATCCAAGGGGGAGGGGCCCCTTGAGGAGACAGGCTAAGGTCGGGGCGAGTGTCCCCAGGCAGGAAAGCCCCATCCCAGAGAAGCAGGAGGTTCACCAATCTTCCCGGGCAGAAAGGAGCTCGCAGGGAGTTAGAGCAGAACCACAGGAGGGGCGAGGATGACCTCCGGCTCCCAGGGACACTAACAGAGCACCTGCGCCCCGGGGAAAGCATGCCACATGCTGCGGCTGAGCTCCCTTAAAGGCTGCAGCGTACACACGGCTGGACCCGGGAGCAGCTCGGAGGTGGCTCCCCCAGAGGCTCCACGTGGAAGGGGCTGCATGGCCCCGGGAGCAGCTCCCAGCGGCTCAGGTGGAGGCTCCACAGGGGGGCTGCACGTCCCCAGGAGCAGCTTGGAGGGGCTCAGGCGGCAGCACCGTGGAGAGGGGGCTGCGTGGCTGGGAATGCGAATCCAACAGCGCAGGCCCGGGAGCACAGGGCACTGGGGACACTGCCCAGGATCTGGCCTCCCCCTGGGACAGGCAGAGGCCAGGAGGGCACAGGATAGCAAGGACGCTCCTGCCCCAAGCTGAGCAGATCAGCGGCCCTGCCACGAAGCATCCAGGCCCCTGCAGACTGAGAGCTCCATAATTACTGTGGGAGCTGAATCCAGGGCTCCAGAGTGGGCCGCTGCCACTGTGGTTGTTCCTCCTGGGGCATCACAGGTTAAACAGCGCCCACTGATCCTCACAGTGTCCTCCCCGGATAATGAGGATAAACATTACACACTGAGTCCTGCACAAGGCAGGGGGCTGAGCAGCTCCCCCAAGTGCTAACAGATGAAAATCAGCACAACAGCCCCCTCCCACAGAAGACCAACTAGAGGGACAGGGGAAAAACAAATTATTGACCAAGCAGCACTGTAAAGTTCCAGAGGAAGTCAAGGGACTTACAGTGTATAGAATCAGAGGATACTCCCCCTTGTTTTTTTTTTAATTTCTGTTTGCTCCTCCCCCCTTTTCTCTTTTTTTCTTTTTCTTCTCTTTTTCTCCTTTTTCTTCCTTTTTTATTTTTCTTTTCTTGTTTCTCGTCTCTCTTTTTCCCATTTCCCAAACAATTTGTTTTTGGCCACTCTGCACTGAGCAAAATGACTAGAAGGAAAACCTCACCTCAAAAGAAAGGATCAGAAACAGTCCTCTCTCCCACAGAATTAAATTTGGATTACAATTCAATGTCAGAAAGCCAATTCAGAAGCACTATTATACAGCTACTGGTGGCTCTAGAAAAAAGCATAAAGGACTCAAGAGACTTCATGACTGCAGAATTTAGATCTAATCAGGCAGAAATTAAAAATCAATTGAATGAGATGCAATCCAAACTAGAGTTCCTAACGACAAGGTTTAATGAGGTGGAAGAATGAGTGAGTGACATAGAAGACAAGTTGATGGCAAAGAGGGAAACTGAGGAAAAAAGAGACAAACAATTAAAAAACCAAGAGGATAGATTAAGGGATATAAGTGAGAGCCTGAGGAAGAAAAACCTACGTTTAATTGGGATTCCCGAGGGCGCCGAAAGGGACAGAGGGCCAGAATATGTATTTGAACAAATCCATGCTGAAAACTTTCCTAATCTGGGAAGGGAAACAGGCATTCAGATCCAGGAAATAGAGAGATTCCCCCCCTAAAATCAATAAAAACCATTCAACACCTCGACATTTAATAGTGAAGCTTGCAAATTCCAAAGATAAAGAGAAGATCCTTAAAGCAGCAAGAGACAAGAAATCCCTGACTTTTATGGGGAGAAGTATTAGGGTAACAGCAGACCAATCCACAGAGACGTGGCAGACCAGAAAGCGCTGGCAGGATATATTCAGGGTCCTAAATGAGAAGAACATGCAACCAAGAATACTTTATCCAGCAAGACCATCATTCAGAATGGAAGGAGAGATAAAGAGCTTCAAAGACAGGCAGGAACTGAAAGAATATGTGACTTCCAAACCAGCTCTGCAAGAAATTTTAAGGGGGACTCTTAAAATTCCCGTTTAAGTGGAAGTCCAAAGGAACAATCCAGGAAAACAGGGACTGAATAGTTATCATGATGACACTAAACTCATATCTTTCAATAGTCACTCTGAACGTGAATGGGCTTAATGACCCCATCTCAAAAGGCACAGGGTTTCAGACTGGATAAAAAGCAGGACCCATCTACTTGCTGTCTACAAGAGACTCATTTTAGACAGAAGGACACCAACAGCCTGAAAATAAAAGGAGAACCATTTACCATTTACCATTCAAATGGTCCTCAAAAGAAAGCAGGGGTAACCATCCTTATATCAGATAAACTAAAATTTACCCCAAAGACTGTAGTGAGAAATGAAGAGGGACACTATATCATACGTAAGGGATCTATCCAACAAGAGGACATAACAATCCTCAATATATATGCCCCGAATGTGAGAGCTGCCAAATATATCAATCAATTAATAACCAAAGTTAAGACATACTTAGATAATAATACACCTATACTTGGTGACTTCAGTCTAGCACTTTCTACACTCAATAGGTCTTCTAAGCACAACATGTCCAAAGAAACGAGAGCTTTAAATGATATGGATTTCACTGGTATCTACAAAACTTTACATCCAAACTCAACTGAATAAACATTCTTCTCAAGTGCATGTGGAACTTTCTCCAGAAGAGACCACATACAGGGTCACAAATAATCTCTTAACTGATACCAAAAGATTGGGATAGTCCCCTGCATATTTTCAGATCATAATGCTTTGAAACTTGAACACAATCAGAAGAAGAACTTTGGAAGTATTTCAAACACGTGGAAGTGTGGGACCATCCTGCTAAAAGATGAAAGGGTCAACCAGGAAATTAGGGAAGAACTAAAAGATTCATGGAAAGTAAGAGAATGAAGATACAACCATTGAAAATCTTTGGGATACAGCAAAAGCAGTCCTGAGGGGGAAATACATCGCAATACAAGCATCCATTAAAAAACTGGAAAGAACTCAAATTCAAAAGCTAACCTTACACATAAAGGAGCTAGGGAAAAAACAGCAAATAGATCCTACACCCAGCAGTAGAAGAGTGTTAATAAAGATTTGAGCAGAACTCAACGAAATCGAGACCAGAAGAACTGTGGAACAGATCAACAAAACCAGGAGTTGGTTCTTTGAAAGAATTTAATAAGATAGATAAACCATTAGCCAGCCTTATTAAAAAGAAGAGAGAGAAGACTGAAATTAATAAAATCATGAATGAGAAAGGAGAGATCACTACCAACACCAACGTTTGTATTTCACAAACGATTTTAAAAACAAATTATGAACAGCTATACGCCAATAAATTAGGCAATCTAGAAGAAATGGACGCATTTCTGGAAAACCACAAACCAGCAAAACTGGAACTGGAAGAAATAGAAAACCTGAACAGGCCAATAACCAGGGAGGAATTTGAAGCAGTCATCAAAAACCTCCCAAGACACAAAAGTCCAGGGCCAGATGGCTTCCCAGGGGAATTCTATCAAACGTTTAAAGAAGAAACCATACCTATTCTCCTAAAGCTGTTTGGAAAGATAGAGATGGAATACTTCCAAATTCGTTCTATGAGGCCAGCATCACCTTAATTCCAAAACCAGACAAAGACCCCACCAAAAAGGAGAATTATAGACCAATATTCCTGATGAATATGGATGCAAAAATTCTCAACAACATACTAGCCAATAAGATCAAACAATACCTTAAGAAAATTATTCACCATGACCAAGTAGGATTTATCCCCTGGACACAAGGCTGGTTCAACACTCGTAAAACAATCAATGTGATTCATCATATCAGCTAGAGAAAAACCAGGAACCATATGATCCTCTCAATAGATGCAGAGAAAGCTTTGACAAAATACAGCATCCATTACTGATCAAAACTATTCAGAGTGTAGGGATAGAGGGAACATTCCTCAACATCTTAAAAGCCGTCTACCAAAAGCCCACAACAAATATCATTCTCAATGGGGAAGCACTGGGAGCCTTTCCCGTAAGATCAGAACAAGACAGCGATGTCCACTTTCACCACTGCTATTCAATATAGTACTAGAGTCCTAACCTCAGCAATCAGACAACAAAAAGACATTAAAGGCATTCGAATTGGCAAAGAAGAAGTCAAACTTTCCCTCTTCATCGATGACATGAAAAACAAAAGTCTCCACCCCAAGATTGCTAGAACTCATACAGGAATTCGGCACTGTGGCAGATACAAAATAAATGCCCAGATGTCAGTGGCATTTTATACACTAACAATGAGACTGAAAAAAGAGAAATTAAGGAGTCAATCCCATTTACAATTGCACCCAAAAGCATAAGATACCTAGGAATAAACTTATCCAAAGAGGTAAATGATCTATACCCTAAAAACTATAGAAGTCTTCTGAAAGAAATTGAGGAAGACACAAAGAGATGGAAAAATATTCCATGCTCATGGATTGGCAGAATTACCATTGTGAAAATGTCAATGTTACCCAGGGCAATTTACACGTTTAATGCAATCCCTATTATTTATTCCTGTATCAGTTTCTGTTGTTTGTAATTTTCCAGGAATGCATCTATTTCTTCCACATTGCCTAGTTTGTTGGCATATAGTTGCTTATAATATGGTCTTTAAATTATTTTTATTTCCTTGGTGTTAGTCATGATCTCTCCTCTTTCATTTATACTTTTGTTAAATTGATTCCTTTCTCTCTCTCTCTCTGTGTCTTTTTGATAAATCTGGATAGGGATTTATCAATTCTATCAATTCTTTCAAAGAACCAGCTTCTATTTACATTAGTCTGTTCTACTATTATAGTTTCTATTTCATTGGATTCTGCTCTGATCTTTATTATTTCTCTTCTACTGCTTTGCTTAGGCTTTATTTGCTTTATTTGTCCAGCCCCTTTAGGTGTAAGTTTAGCTTGTGTATTTGAAACTTTTCTAACTTTTTGAGAGAAACTGGTATTTCTATGTATTTCTTATAACCACATTTGTGGTATCCATAATGTTTTGAACAATTGTGTTTTCATTTTTAGTAGTTTGCATGAATTGTCATTCATCTTTAATTATCTGGTTGACTCATTCATTCTTTAGTAGGATGCTCTTTAACCTCCAAGTGTTTGAGTTCCTTCCATATTTCCTCTTGTGAATGAGTTCAATTTTCACCATATTTTGGTCTCAAAGTATGCAGGGAATAATCACATTCTTTTGGTTTCAATTGAGACCTTATTTGTGATCCAGCATGTGATATATTCTGGAGAATGTTCCTTGTGCACTCAAAAAGAATGTATATTCTGTTGTCTTTGTATGGAATGCTCTGTATATATCTGTGAATTCCATCTGTTCCATTGTATCTATCAAAGTCCTTGTTTCCTTGTTAATCTGCTTTGATAATCTTTTCATTGCTGTGGGCGGGGTGATGAAGTCCCCTAGAATTATTGTGTTATCAATGTGTTTCTTTAATTTTGTTATTAATTGGCTTATGTAATTGGCTGCTCCCAAATTAGAAAAAGAATATTTATAATTGTTGGATCTTCTAGTTGAAGAGACCCTTTAAGTATAATATAGTGTCTCCCTTCAGCCCTTACTACAATATTTGGTTTAAAATCTAATGCATCTGATCTGAGGATTGTTACCTCAGCTTTCTTTTGGGGTCCATTACCACGATATATTATTCCCCACCTGTTCATTTTCAATCTGGAAGTGTCTGTAGGTCTAAATTCAGTCTCTTGTAGAAAGCATATGGATGAGTCTTGTTTTTTTATCCAGTCTGATAATCTGTGTCTTTTAATTGGAGCATTTATCCCATTTGCATTCAGAGTAACTATTGAAAGACATGAATTTAGTGCCACTGTATTACCTGTAAAGTCCCTTTTTCTAGAGGCACCTGAGTGGCTTGGTGGTTGAGCATCTGCCTTTGAGTGAGGTTATGATACCAGGATCCTGTGATCAAGCCCTGCATCAGGCTCCCTGCAGGGAGCCTGTTTTTCCATCTGCCTATGTCTCTGCCTCTCTCTGTGTGTCTCTCATGAATAAATAAATAAATTCTTTTTTTAAAGTCCTCTTTTCTGAGATGCCAGTAGCTCAGTCATTGAGCTTCTGCCTTTGGTTCAGGGCATGATCCCAGAGTCCCAGGATAGAGTTCCACTTTGAGCTTCCTGTTTGGAGCCTGCTTCTCTCTCTCCCTATGTCTCTGCCTCTCTCTTTCTCTGTGTCTCTCATGAATAAATAAATAAAATATTTTATTTTTTAAAGTCCCCTTTTCTGCAGATAGTCTCTGTTCCTTTCTGGTCCCAGTAACTTTTGAACTCTCTCTTCACTTACAGGTTCCCCCTTAATATCTCTTGCAGGAAAGGTTTTATGGTCGGAAATTCTTTCACTTTCTCTATGTCCTGGAAGCTCTTTAAATTTCCTTACATTCTGAATGAAAGCCCTGTGAGATAAAGTATTCTTGGCTGCATATTTTTTTCATTTAGTACCCTGAAAATATCATGCCACCTCTTTCTGGCCTGCTAGATCTCTGTGGATAGGTCTTCTGCCAGTCTAACATTGCTGCTCCTGTAGGTTAACAAATGCTTGTCTTGAGCTGCTTTCAGGATTTTCTCTGTATCTCTGAAATTTTCAAGCTTCACTATTATATGTTAAGGTGTTAATATATTTTTCTGATTTTAGAAGTGGTCCTCTCTACCTCTTGGACTTGAATGCTTGTTTCTACTTCCAGTTTATAGAAGTTTTCTGCTATGATTTGCTCAAATAGCCCTTCTGTCTCTCTCTCTTTCTTCTCCCTCAGGGACCCAAATAATTCTAATACTGATTTGTTTAATAGCCTCACTAATTTCTCAAAGTCTCCTCTCATGGTCTTTTCTTGTTTTCTCTCTTGTCCTCAGCTACTTTCCTTTTTTTCATCTTCTCTTCTATGTCACTTACTCACTCTTCTGCCTCATTTACCCTAGCTGTTAAAGCATCCAGTTTAGACTGCATCTCAGGTAGAGCATTTTAAATTTTGGCCTGATTATATTTCATTTCTTCACTAAGAGATACTCCAGTGTCTTTTATGATTTTTTCAAGCCCAGCTAGTAACTGTGTCATTGTTATCCTGAATTCTAACTCTGACATCTTACTTATATCCATATTGATTACCTCTGTGTTGGAAAGTATTACCTCTAGTTCATCCTTTTATTTTGAATTCCTTCTTCTAGTCATTTTGTCCAAAGAAGAATGTTTGAATGAGTGAACAAAATAAAAAATATTAACAATGTCCCAACAAAATACACACTAGACAAGTCCTAAGAGGCCAAAAAGCAAAAAAGAAAAGAAAAAAAAAACAAGGGAAAAGAGAATATAATATCATTGGATGGCAAAACAGTGTGATCCACTTGGCCTTGACTGTATTTTGGCCTCTGTGTTAAAAGACACTAAATCCCAAAACTGAAAAGAAAGCAAATATAAAGTTGAATAGAGTGAAAGGAAGCCAAATATGAATAACATACCCATAAAATGTAAATGTAACAAGTGAAAGCTAAAAAAGACTTAAAGAGTTGATAAAATAAGAAAATGATTGGAAAGGGAGAAAAGACATGAGAAATTTTAAACTGAATTATAAATGAATCATGTGGGGAAAAAACCCTCAGATTATACATACTTTTTTCCCACTAGCCCTGGAGTTTTGTAGTCCAGTGTCTTCCTGGGCAGAGTTGCACCACACCTTGCCTGGGGGCTGGTCTCAGTGTAACTTGGTTGTTCTGTGTGACTTTTGTTCCCTGAAGGCTTTCTGCACCTCTTTATAGAGTGAAAATAAAAAATGGTCACACCCTGATCTCCAGCCCTGGAGCTGAAAGATCTAGTATGTGCCAAACTCTGCAGACTCCTTCAGTGTGTTTTGTCTTTGGCTGCTACAATTTGGGTGAATAAATATTTAAAATTGTTATATTTTCATATTCACTTGTTTTTTCATTTCAACACGTTGAGTACATTGTTCCACTTCCTTCTTTTCTGTAAAGTTTCTGCTAAAAAAAAATCTGCTCATATCCTTTTGGGGCTTTCCTTGTATGTCTGTTATGTTTTTGCTTGCCACTTTAAAATTTTTCTCTTTATTACTATTTTTCTTTGCCATTTTAATTCACCATATGTCTTTGTTTGGACCTCCTTGGGTTGCTTTTGTGGGAAGATCTCTGTACCTTTTGTATCTGGATTTCTTTTCCCTTCCCTTGATCAGGGTATTTTTCAGCTATTATTTCTTCAAATATATTTCCTGCCCCACTTTATCTTTCTTCTCTTTCTGGGATCCCTATAATGTGAAAATTTTGTCCTGATGTTGTCATTAAGTTCTCCATTTTCATTTTTTTATTATTTTCTATCTTTTGTTCAACTTGATTGCTTTCCTTTACTCTATCTGCTAGGTGGCTTAGTTCTTCTGTTTCATTTAGTCTACTTTTGAGGCCCTCTAGTGTATTTTTAATTTCAGTTAATTATTGAGATCTTTGTCTCTGATTGATTCCTTTTTATTATTTCTCTTTGTTGAAGGTTTCACTGAGATCCTTCCCTCTTTTCTCAAGTACAGTATCTTTATCACCATTACTTTAAATTCTCTATCAGACATATTGCTTATCTTCATTTCATTTAGTTCTCTCTGTGATTTTGTCTTCTTCTTTCATTTGGAATGTATCTCTCTGATTCTTCATTTTCTCTAACTCTCTTTTTCAATGTGTTGGGAAAATCAGCTATGTCTCCTGCTTTTGAAAGTAGTGGTCTTATAAATGACAGGCCCTGTACTGTCGTTTGGCACAATATTCCCAGTTCACCAGAACCTAGCACTTTAGGGGTGTCTCCTATGTGCATTTCATGCACCATACTGTTGTGGTTGAGATGTGTATCCAGTCATCTTTAGTGGTTCTCTTTGCCTGTTGTGGGCAGGGTTTGGTCCCTTTATTGTTAATGGACCAGTCTGGGACTGCTTTGGACTTGACTTGGGTCAGACCAGGTGTTTTCCAGAACTGCATACCCTGTCCTGCAGTGTGCTTTCCCTGTTTTGTTTACTGAAAGGCTTCCATTGGTAAGTAGGGCTTGCAGTCAGGCCAGATGTCTGCACCCAGCTCACTGCTGGGACTGCTATCAAACTAGTGTGTGTATGTGGTTATCCTCTCCGCTCCCCAGGGCAGAAGTTGCTTTGGAGTGGTGCTGGTCACTGTTGGGTCTGCTTGCACAATGCAATGTTCATGACATTCTTTGGAGAACTCCTCCTTAGAGTGGTTTGGTGGGGGCAGGTCTGCAGGAGAACTTGGGGGTGGGGCACACTGTTAGTAAGCTAAGTGGAGGTGTTTGTGCTGGTCCCTGAAGGTGTCTGAGTATCTCTGTTGGGGACCACAAATGGTGCCTCTCTGGTCTTTTGTTCTTAGAGAATTCTCCTAAAGATCCCTGCTCCTCCAGCACATGTTCTGAAATTAGTAAATAAATCTCCTTCCCAAATACCTGAGTCATTTTTTCAAACTGCTACTTCTATGCTGTATCTCAGACGTTTTTGTCATGCTTACTCTTTAAGGATGGAGGCATAGTTCCCTATTGTCCTCCAGCTCTCTCAGGGCTAGGCCTGCTGATATTTAAAGTTCCAGGTGTTGGGATGCCTGGCTGACTCAGTAGTTGAGCGTCTGTCTTCAGCTCATGGTGTGATCCCAGGGTCCTGGGATAGAGTCCCTCATCCGGCTCCCTGCATAGAGCCTGCTTCTCCCTCTGCCTGTGTCTCTGCCTCTCTCTCTCTCTTTTTGTATCTCGTAAATAAATTAATAAAATCTTTTAAAAAATAAAATAAATAAAGTTCCAGGTGTTAAGCCCTCTGATTAAAAGAACTCATGAAATTAAGCTTCTCTTGTTTTCAAAGTCAAGTGCTATGGGGATTCATCTTCCCAGTGCATGTGGGTCCATCATGACTAGGGTTCCTAGGTTGGAGTCTTCTCCTCTTTTTATTCTGTGCTTGTGGTATCCCTCCCTCCCATGGACAGTGTCACAAGTCACATTGGTTATGCCAGTCTCTGGGTCATTTTCTGGATTATTTACACTGATACAGGTGTTGTCTATGTGTATCCATGGGATGGGGTGTGCTTAGGATCCTCCTACTCCATCATTTTGCCCCAAAGTCTAATATATTTACTTTTAATGTAATTAATGATAACATAGAAATTTCATTTGTCAATTTGCTGTTTTTATATGTTTGATGTATTTTTTATTCAACTATTCCTCCATTACTGCTCTCTTTTTTGTTTCATAGATATTTTCTAGGCTATCATTTTGAAATATTTATTATTTCTCTATTATATATTTGTTGTATTTATAATGTGCTATATTTGTCCTAGGAATTATAATTAACATGGCACTTTATAACTATCTAGTTTAAGTCAATACAAATTTGGGGAAGCCTGGGTGGCTCAGCAGTTTAGTGCCTGGCTTTCGCCCAGGGCATGGTCCTAGAGTCCCGGGATTGAGTCCCACACCAGGCTCACTGCATGGAGCCTGCTTCTCCCTCTACCTATGTCTCTACCTTTCTCTGTGTCTCTCATGAATAAACAAATAAAACCCTTAAAATAAATAAATAAATAAATAAATAATAAATAAATAAATAAATAAATAAATAAATAAATACATAAATAATTCTGGTTTCAATAGTATACAAAAATTTTGCTCCTACATTACTCCATTCCCCTGACTTTTATGTTAGCATTGTGACAAATTACATTTCTATACATTGTGTGCTATCACTGTAGATTAGTAGTTATTATTTAATGCAATTTTTTAATTATTTAGGGAAAATAGTAAAAAAATAAATTTAAACTGACTTATATTTACATATGCAGTCACTTTTACCAGTACTTTTTGTTTGTTTATGTGTGTGTGTGTAGATTTGAGGTATTTTTTGGTGTCCTTTCTTTTCAGAATAAGGACTCTCTTTAGCATTTTTTGTAGAGAAGTTCTACTAGTGATACACTTTCTCAGCTTTTGCTTCTCTGGAAATGTCCTAATTTCTCCTTTTGAAGGATAAATGTCTAGTTTCTCCTTTTGAAGGATAGTTTTATCAGATATAGAATTTTCAGTTCAGGGATGCATGGGTGGCTCAGTCAGGTAAGCATCTGACTCTTGGGTTCAGCTCAGGTCATGATCTCAGAGTCCTGGAATCAAGTCCCATATCAGGCTCTACACTTAGTGTAGAGTTTGCTTGTCCCTCCCCCCACCCTGCTTCTTCCCCCACTCACACTCTCCCTCAAATAAATTAATAAAATTGTTAAAATAAAATAATCTTCAGTTTATAGTTTGCGTTCTGTTTTCTTTCAGCTTTTTAAATATGCTATCTCAATACTTTTGGGCTTCCATGATTTCTGATGTTATTTGTATTGATAATTACTGTTTATCATATTGAGAATTACATGTACCGAACAAGTTGCTTCTCTCTTGCTGTGGTAAAAATATGTGGCCATCTTTTTTTTTTTTTTTTGACCAAATGACCCCATGGAAAAATCATTTTGCATTAAGCAAACTCCTCATGAGGCCAAATAAAGGCAAGCTGTGTAAGTGAGCAATTCCAGGGAAAGACCAGCATGGCCAAATGATGGTTCACTTGGAATGAGACTTGGCAGGATCTCCAAGCCTAATCGGTTTCCTAAAGTGGCTGCCAAGATGCTTGTTTTCACCTCAGCGGCAGGTAGTAGTATCTCAAGGCTACTGAGGCGATTGGAAGAGAAGATGGGAGTAGTTTAAGTTAAAATGCCACTGAATTCATTGTTACTAGAATTCATTGTTACCCCCAAGATATATTATTGTCTTTTCAAAGTACTCTCTGGATTTCTGGAAAAAAATAATTTTCACAGTTTGAAAGTATATTTTGTCTCTGATCTCACTGCTCTACGGAGAAGAGAAATTTTGGAGGTTCTTACATCATCATTCCATCTGATATCACTAAATTAAATTTTATTTTACAGTGGTCTACTTATAGTCCCAACATCTGGATCATGTCTGTGTCTTATTCTGTGGATTTATTTCTTCATTGTGGTGGAATTTTTTTTGCTTCCTTCTCTGTATTATAATTTTTAATAGACTTCTAGATTAATGGTATATAAAATTGTGGAGATTGAAGTAAATACATTTTGCACAAAGAAATGGTCCCACTTCTCTTAGGTCATTGCATTTAGAGTTTGAGACAATCAAGTCTGTAGTTAATCTGTATTTGGGTTTTGTGACTACTGCCATTAACTTCAGTGCACCATAGGTATCAAATTATTTCAAATTATCCAGCAATGGGCTATCATAAGTTTGTATTTAGTGTTTATCTCTGGCTCCAGAAGCTTTTTCTCATAGTTCCTATTATCTTGACATCTGTTATTACTACCTGTTACTACTACCTGTGTGCCTATGCTATGGAGGGACTTCTTCTCCATGGTTTTTATTCTCTCCAAGTAGCAGACCTTAGCTTCTTATTACTTGGAACTCTATTCTTGATGGATGTAGTAAGGGTTCCTTATGCTCTTGAACTTCAGGGTGAGGAATTCTCAGAATCCCAGCTTCTTCTCCCATGATAGACCATTATGCCTTGTATCTATGGTAGGTATTTGGTAGAAAAAAATTTTCTTAATCTTCTCATGATAGCAGTGGTAGAGTATTTGGAGCTTGTGATGTTTTCCTGTCTTTCCTCCAGGATCAGGATGGCTTTTGATTGTACCCTTCCTCCAAATGCAGTATATCTTTGCTTAATTCCTGGGGGTGGGAAGAAAGACTTTTAGTCACTCTTTCAGAATTCAATGGCTTTCAAACTGTGGAAGGAGATTCGATGTCCATCGACAGATGAATGGATAAAGAAAATGTGGTATATATATACAATGGAATATTACTCAGACATTAGAAAGGAAGAATGCTTATCATTTTCTTTGATGTGGATGGAATTGGAGGGTATTATTCTGAGTGAAGTAAGTCGGTCAGAGAAGGACAATCATTGTATGGTTTCACTCATACAGGAATATAAGAAATAGCGAAAGGAGATTATAGGGGAAAGGAGGGAAAATGAGTGGGAAAAATTAGAGAGGGAGACAAAACATGAGAGACTTTTAACTCTGGGAAACAAACAAAGGGTAGTAGAAGGGAAGGCGGGTTGAGGATGGGGTGACTGGGTGATGGGCACTGAGGAGGGCACTTGACAGGATGAGCACTGGGTGTTATACCATATGTTGGCAAATCGAACTTCAATAAAAAATTTTTTAAAGATTCAATAGCTTTTTCTTCTATACCTCTTCAAGCAGCGTAAGGCTTATACTTTGTATAAAAGAAGGGACCAAAAAATACAGGTGATTTTTGTTGTTATCACAAGTGATTGTCCATTGCTTTCTTCTCTTCCTTTTCTTTCTCTCCTCTTTCTCAGTCCCCAAATTTTCTCATGTTTATTTTATGAATAGCCCTGGGGAAAAGTTTGTGAGATATTTTAGAATTCCTTTGTATCTGAGGGCCTCCATTTATTCTAAACTGATACACAAACTCATATTAGTCCTTTATGATTTAAACTTTTATGATCTTTTCTTTCCCACTTTTCTGATACTTACCTTTTCCTCTTTATGCTTTGTCAAAGATGGAGCAATTCATGTTTCTCATCTCTCCTTAAAGGGGATTGAAATCATTTGGTATTCAGGTCCTTTTTAATTTTTAAATTTAAGTTCAAGTTAATGTACAGTGTAATACAATACAGTGATTCAACACTTCCATACTCACCAGGTGCCCATCACAAGTGCATTCCTTAATCTCTATCACATATTTAACCTATCACCCCACCCATTATGCTTCTGGTAACTATCAGTTTGTTCTCTATAAATAAGTGTCTGTTTCTTGGTTTGCGCTTCTCACTGCTTTCCCCCTTTTGCTTTTGTTTTTGACTTGTAAACTCAACTCTTTGATGGGTTAAAATAATTGATTTGGAAGTTCCAGTTCAAGATGGGAATGCAGGAGAATCCTGAACCCATCTCTTTCCACAGAAAATATATACAGTACAATTTCTTCTTAAAAAAATAAATTTTTGCTTCAACATGGATGGACCTGGAGGGTATTATGCTGAGTGAAATAAGTCAATCGGAAAAGGACAAACATTATATGGTCTCATTCATATGGGGAATATAAAAATTAGTGAAAGGGAATAAAGGGAAAGGAGAGAAAATGAGTGAATATCAGTGAGGGTGACAAAACATGAGAGACACCTAACTCTGGGAAATGAACAAGGGGTAGTGGAAGGGGAGGTGGGCGCGGGGTTGGGGTGACTGGGTGATGGGCACTCTGGGGGGCACTTGGTGGGATGAGCGCTGGGTGTTATGCTATATGTTGGCAAGTTGAACTCCAATAAAAAAAACTTAAAAAAATAAAATAAAATTACTTGAGTGACTCCTACATAGTTGGTGAGTGAGAAAAAAAATCACACCAAAACAAATAGGAGAGGTTGAGACAAAATCTCACCATTAACCTCACCCATACAACAGTGACCAAAAATTGGTAGTAAACTCAAAACCCCAAGCTTCTTCCTAAGGACAAAAGGCTTGAATTCCACATTTCCCATTCCAACATTTAAGTCCTACACTTAAGAGATGAGACTGCAAAACATCTATCTTTGAAAGCCAGTGGAGCTTGCATCCATAAGACTCATAAGTCTGAGAAATGGTTTTTAAATGGCCCATGTTTGTGGATCCACCCATCCTGGCCCAATGCAGAAGCAGTTGACTGAAAAGCTCCAACACTCTCTATGAAAAAGATTAATTAATTTATTTTAAAGCATTTTCTAGGGCAGCCCAGGTGGCTCAGCAGTTTAGCACCGCCTTCAGTCCAGGTTGTGATCCTGAAAACCAGGGATTGAATCCCACATCGGGCTCCCTGCATAGAGCCTGTTTCTCCCTCTACCTGTGTCTCTGCACCTCTCTCTCTCTCTCTCTCTGTGTGTGTGTGTATGTCATGACTAAGTAAATAAAATCTTTTAATTTTTTTTTAAATAAAGCATTTTCTATGAGGCAGGCATATACTTTAGCACACATCTAGTGGTCTACCAAAATATTCTGCAAAGACAGAGGCTAGGAGCTACCATATTTGCACTCTTGTTGTGTCTTGCTCCAGGTCACCAGTATCCTCTGGAGAGTAAGTTGTATAATGGTCATGAATCTTAATTATTGTGGCTGGCATCCATAGGATATCTGTAGATCACCTGGCTCTATGGGCCATATTAGCTTATCTTCATATATGTGCCTTAAGGGGAAGATTTCCAGTTAAATACATATCTAGGGGCTAAATTCTATATTCTCCAGATATCAGGCAAGATAGCAGGTGCCATCTTCATGATCTCCCTTTGCCACACCCCAGGTCACTCTTATCTCTAAGAAAAGAGCTTATGTAAACATCTGGAATCCTTGTTTTGTGGGTTTTTTTTTTTTTTTTTTTTTTGGTATCTGTCAACCAGAGGACATATGTCTTGATAACTTGGCTCAGATCACTAGTGAGGTTTCTGTTGATGAGTTCAACAGGATGGTAACAAAGAAAAAAAAAAGAGTGCTTAATTAGCTATCATCTCAAGAATTGGCACAAAGATAGCAGAGAGAAACATACATTCTCCAAGTTTCCTTTGAAAGAGGTATATTGAAAAAAATGAAAGAGGTATATTACTATACTTTAAAAGTTGATGTCTGACACTCAATTAGCCTGAATCTAAGTACTAATTGAGATCCTCCCCCTTTGGGATAATGACAGGTCTTGGCATACCTTCAACTACTGGGAGCCACTAAATATAACATAGGCTGGGGGCACCTGGGTGGCTCAGTTAACGCTCTGACATCAGCTCAGGTCATGATCTCAGGATCCTGGGATCAAGCCCTGCATCAGGTTCCCTGTTCAGTGGGGACCTATTTGTCCCTCTCCCTCTGCTCATCCCCTGGTTCATGCTTTCTCTGTTCTCTCTCAAAGAAAGAAGTAAGATCTTTAAAACAAAACAAAACAAACAAAAAAACAAGAATAAAATAAAAAAATAAAATAAAATAACAATAAAATATAAAATAAAATAAAATAATAAATAAAATAAAATAAAATAAAATAAAATAAAATAAAATAAAATAAAAAAATAAAATAAAATAAAATAAAATAAGCTGCTTGGGAATCACAAAGGTTGGAGAGACAAGCAAGACCTAGGGCAAGATTGAGCAATAAGGTTTATTTCCTACATAGCCCCACTCTTTCAAACTGGAAGTGGCTGTTGTATCTAATGCATTGAAACCAGAAAAGAGAGTCAAGGAGAATAAACAAACAGAGGAATACACTCTAAATGAAATAACAACATAAAAGTCTAGAAAAATCAATCAATGAAATGGAGATTAGGGAAACACTTGATAAAGAGTTCAAAATAATGGTCAGGAGGTGGGGCAAGATGGCGGAGGAGTAGGGTCCCCAAGTCACCTGTCCCCACCAACTTATACCTAGATAACTCTCAAATCATCCTGAAAACCTATGAATTTGGTCTGAGATTTAAAGAGAGAACAGCTGGAATGCTACAGTGAGAAGAATTTGCACTTCTATCAAGGTAGGAAGACGGAAAAAAAAAAAGCATCCAATGAGGAGGGGCCCCCGTGAGGAGCCGGGCTAAGGCCACGCAGCGAGTGCCCCCAGGACAGGAAAGCCCAGGCCCGGAAAGGCAGGAGCTTCACCAATCTTTCCAGATGGAAAGGCGCTCTCAGGGAGCTCCTGCAGGATCCCAGGAGGGGCTGGGATGCCCTCAGGCTCCTAGGGGCACTAACAGAGGAACTGTGCCCCCGGGGAGAGCGCCCCACACACTGTGGGCCAAGATCCCCAGAGGGGCTACAGCGCATGCCCCACGGGGCCGGAGAACAGCTCAGAAGGCAGCTCAGGCAGCGGCTCCACGCAGAGGGGGCGGCATGGCCCCGGGAGCAGCTCGCGCGGGCGGATCAGACAGCAGCTCCTCGCAGAAGGGGCTGCGCAGTGCCGGGAAAGCGATTCCAACAGTGCAGACCCCAGAGCCCAGGGCGCTGGGGGACACAGCCCAAAATTGGGCGCTCCCCCCGGGACAGGCAGAGGCCAGGAGACACAGGATAGCAAGGACACTCCTGCCGCTGGACGGCCCCAAGCTGTGCAGATCAGCGCCCCCTGCCCCCAGAGCATCCAGGCCCCTGTAAACTAGGAGCTGCAGTACTTACTGCTGGAGCTGCCTCAGACTTGGAGAGCTGGCCGCTGCCACTGTTATTGTTCCTCCTGGTGTCACCTTGTAACTGGGACTGAGCAGGGGCATCACAGGATAAACAGCTCCCACTGAGCCATGCACCTGGCAGGGGGCTGGGCAGCTCCCCCAGGTGCACGAACCTGAGAATCAGCACGGTAGGCCCCTCCCCCAGAAGACCAGCTAGAAGGATAAGGGAAAAGCAAGTTATTGACCAAGCATCCCTGGAAAATTCCAGGGAGAGTCTAGAGATTTACAGTATATAGAATCAGAGAATACTCCCTCTTGTTTTTTATTTTCTGTTTGTCCCCCCCCCCCTTTTTTTTCTCTTTTTTTTTTCTCTCTTTTTCTCCCTTTTCCAGTACAACTTGTTTTTGGCCACTCTGCACTGAGCAAAATGACTAGAAGGAAGAACTCACCACAAAAGAAAGAATCAGAAACAGTACTCCCTCCTACAGAGTTACAAAATTTGGATCACAATTCAATGTCATAAAGCCAATTCAGAGGCACAATTATAAAGCTACTGGTGGCTCTAGAAAAAAGCATAAAGGATTCAAGAGACTTCATGACTGTAGGATTTAGCTATCATCCACAATTCAATGTCAGAAAGCCAATTGAGAAGCACAATTATAAAGCTACTGGTGACTCTAGAAAAAAGCATAAAGGATTCAAGAGCCTTCATGACTGCAGAATTTAGATCTCATCGGCCCGAAATTAAAATTACATTAAATGAGATGCAATTCAACTGGAGGTCCTAATGATAAGGATTAACGAGGTAGAAGATCGAGTGAGTGACATAGAAGACAAGTTGATGGCAAGGAAGGAAACTGAGGAAAAAAGAGAAAAACAATTAAAAGATCCTGAGGATAAGTTAAGGGAAATAAATGACAGCCTCAGAAGGAAAAATATCTATGTTTAATTGGGGTTCCAGAGGGTGCCGAAAGGGACAGTGGTCTAGAAAGTGTATTTGAACAAATCATAGCTGAGACCTTCCTTAACTTGCAGAGGGAAACAGGCACACAGATCCAGGAGATAGAGAGATACCACCCTAAAATCAATCATAACCACTCAACACCATTTCTTTAATAGTGAAGCTTGCAAATTCCAAAGAAAAGACAAGATCCTTAAAGCAGCAAGAGACAAGAGATCCATAACCCTTATGGGGAAGAGTATTAGGTTAACAACAGACCTCTCCACAGAGACTTGGCAGGCCAGAAAGGGCTGGTAATATACATTCAGGGTCCTAAATGAGAAGCCAATTCTCAATGGCTGCCAAGGCAGCCATTCTCTGCAGCCAAGAATATTCTATCCAGCAAGGCTCTCATTCAATAGAGAAGGAGAGATAAAGAGCTTCTAAGACAGGCAGAAACTGAAAGAATCTGTGACCACCAAACCAGCTCTGCAAGAAATATTAAGGGGGTCTCTGCAAAAGAAAGTGAAAATTCAAGGAAACAATCCACAAAAAAGGAACTGAATAGGTATGATGATGACACTAAATTCATATCTTTTGATAGTGACTCTGAATGTTAATGGGCATAAGGACCCCATCAAAAGGCGCAGGGTTTCAGACTGGATAAAAAAGCAAGACCCCTCTATTTGCTGTCTACAAGAAACTCATTTTAGACATAAGGACACCTACAGCCTGAAAATAAAAGGTTGGAGAACCACGTACTATTCAAATGGTCCTCAAAAGAAAGCAGGGATAGCCATCCTCATCTCAGATTTAAAGTTTATCCCAAAGACTGTAGTAAGAGATGAAGAGGGACACTATATCATACTTAAAGGATCTATCCAACAAGAGGACCTAACAGTCATGAATATTTATGCCCCGAATGTGGGAGCTTCCAAATATATCAACCAATTAATAACCAAAGTTAAGACATACTGAGAAATAACACAGTTACACTTGATGAATTGAATATAGTGCTTTCTACAATCAACAGATCTTCTAGGCACAACATCTCCTAAGAAACAAGAGCTTTAAAGAATAAACTGGACCAGATGGATTTCACAGATATTTAGAGAACTTTACATACAAACACACCTGAATACACATTCTTCTCTGGCGCACAAGGTACTTTCTCCAGAAGAAACCACATACTGGGTCACAAATCAGGTCTTAACCAATACCAAGAGATCAGGATCATCCCCTGCATATTTTCAGACCATAATGCTTTGAAACTGGAACACAATCACAAGAAGAAGTTTGGAAGGATTTCAAACATGTGGAGGTTAAGCACCATCCGGCTAAAAGATGAAAGGGTCAACCAGGAAATTAAGGAAGAATAAAAAAGATTCATGGAAACTAATGAGAATGAAGATATAACTGTTCAAAATCTTTGGGATGCAGCAAAAGTAGTCCTGAGGGGGAAATACTTCTCAATACAAGCATCCATCCAAAAACTGGAAAGAACTCAAATACAAAAGCTAACCTTGCACCTAAAGGAGCTGTACAAAAAAAACAGCAAATAGAACCTACACCCAGCAGAAGAAGAGAATTAATAAAGATTTGAGCAGAATTCAATGAAATAGAGACCACAAGAATTATGGAACAAAAAAAAAAAAGAACTGTGGAACAGATTAACAAAACTAGGAGTTGGATCTTTGAAAGATTTAATAAGATAGATAAACCATTAGACAGCCTTATTAAAAAGAAGAGAAAAAGACTCAAATTAATAAAATCATGAATGAGAAAGGAGAGATCACCACCATTATGAAGGAAATACAATTTTAAAAACTTACTATGAGCAGCTATACACCAAGAAATTAAGGAATCTAGAAGAAATGGATGCTTTTCTGGAAAACCGCAAACTACCAACACTGGAAATGGAAGAAATAGAAAACCTGAACAGGCTGATAACCAGGAAGGAAATTGAAGCAGTCATCAAAAACCTCCCAAAACACAAAAGTCCAGGACCAGATAGCTTCCCAGGGGAATTCTATGAAACGTATAAAGAAGAAACTGTACCTATTCTACTAAAGCTGTTTGGAAAGATAGAAATAGATGGAATACTTCCAAACTCGTTCTATAAGGCCACCATCACCTTAATTCCAAAACCAAAGACCCCACCAAAAAGGAGAATTATAGACCAATATTCCTAATGAACATGGATGCAAAAATTCTCAAGATACTAGCCAATAGGATCCAACAATACATTAAGAATATTATTCACCATGACCAAGTAAGATTCATACCCAGGATGCAAGGCTGGTTCAACACTCATAAAGCAATCAATGTGACTGATCATATCAGCAAGAGAAAAAACAAGAACCCTACGATCCTCTCAATAGATGCAGAGAAAGCATTTGACAAAATACAGCATCCATAGGAATGGATCAAAACTATGCAGAGTGTAGGGATACTGGGAACATTCCTCAGCATCTTAAAAGCCATCTACGAAAAGCCCACAGCAAATATCATTCTCAATGGGGAAACAATTGGGAGCCTTTCCCCTAAGATCAGGAACACGACAGGGATGTTCACTCTCACCACTGCTATTCAACATAGTACTAGAAGTCCTAGCCTCAGTAATCAGGCAACAAAAAGAAATAAAAGGCATTCAAATTGACAAAAAAGAAGTCAAGCTCTTCCTCTTCGCCGATGACATGATAGTGTCCATAGAAAACCCAAAAGCCTCCACCCCAAGATTGCTAGAACTCATATAGCAATTTGGCAGTGTGTCAGGATACAAAATCAATGCCCAGAAGTCAGTGGCCTTTCTATACACTAACAATGAGACTGAAGAAATTAAGAAGGCAATCCCATTGGCAATAGCACCCAAAAGCATAAGATACCAAGGAATAAACCTCACCAAAGAGGTAAAGGATCTATACCCTAAAAACTACATAACACTTCTGAAAGAAATTGAGGAAGACACAAAGAGATGGAAAAATATTCCATGCTTATGGATTCATAGAATTAATATTATGAAAATGTCAATGTTACCCAGGGCAATTTACACATATAATGCAATCCCTATCAAAATAGCATGGACTTTCTTCAGAGAGTTGGGTCAAATCATCTTAAGATTTGTGTGGAATCATAAAAGACCCTGAAAAGTCAGGGGAATTTTAAAAAAGAAAACCAGAGCTAGGGACATCACAATGCCAGTTTTCCGGTTGTACTACAAAGCTGTGTTCATCAAGACACTATGGTCCTAGCAGAAAAACAGACACATAGATCAATGGAACATAATAGAGAATCCAGAAGTGGACCCTCAAGTTTATGGTCTACAAATATTCGACAAAGGAGGAAAGACTATCCACTGGAAAAAAGACAGTCTCTTCAATAAATGTTGCTGGGAAAATTGGACATCCACATGCAGATGAATGAAACTGGACCATTATCTTACACCATACACACAGGTAAACTCAAAATGGTTGAAAGATCTAAATGTGAGACAGGAATCTATCAAAATCCTAGAGGAGAACACAGGTAACACCCTTTTTGAACTTGGCCATGGCAACTTCTTGCAAGGTACCCATATGAAGGCAAGGGAAAGAAAAGCAAAAACGATCTATTGATACTTTATCAAGATAAAAAGCTTCTGCACAGCAAAAGAAACAATCAACAAAACTAAAATACAACCTACAGAATGGGAGAAAATATTTGCAAATGACCTATCAGATAAAGGGCTAGTATCCAATATCTGTAAAGAGCTTATTAAACTCAACACTCAAGAAACAAAAAATCCAACGTTGAAATGGGCAGAAAATGTGAACCTAAATTTCACCTAAGAAGATATACATACACATGGCCAACAAGCACATGATAAATGCTCCACATCATTTGCCATCTGGGAAATACAAATCAAAACCACAATGAGATACCATCTCACACCAGTGAGAATGGTGAAAATTAACAAGACTGGAAACAACAAATGTTGGAGAGGATGTGAACAAAAGGGAACCGTCTTGCACTGTCGGTGGGAATGCATATTGGTGTTGAAAACAGTGTGCAGGTTCCTCAGAGTTAAAAATAGACCTGCCCTATGACCCAGCAATTGCACTGTTGGGGATTTACCCCAAAGATACAGATGCAATGAAACACCGGGACACCTGCACCCCGATGTTTATAACAGCAATGTCCACAATAGCCAAACTGTGAAAGGAGCCTTGGTGTCCATCGCAAGATAATGGATAAAGAAGATATGGTTTATGTATACAATGGAATATTACTCAGCCATTAGAAACGACAAATACCCACCATTTGCTTCAACGTGGATGGAATTGGAGGGTATTATGCTGAGTAAAATAAGTCCATCAGAGAAGGACAAACATTATGTGGTCTCATTCATTTGGGGAATATAAAAATAGTGAAAGGGAATAAAGGGGAAAGGAGAAAAATGAGTGGGAAATATCAGAAAGGGAGACAGAACATAAAGACTCCTAACTCTGGGAAACGAACTAGGGATGTTCAAAGGGGAGGTGGGCAGGGGGTGGGGGTGACTGGGTGGCGGGCACTGAGTTGGGCACTTGATGGGATGAGCACTGGGTATTATTCTATATGTTGGCAAATTGAACACCAATAAAAAATAAATTTATATGGGATCCCTGGGTGGCGCAGCGGTTTGGCGCCTGCCTTTGGCCCAGGGCGCGATCCTGGAGACACGGGATCGAATCCCACGTCGGGCTCTCAGTGCATGGAGTCTGCTTCTCCCTCTGCCTGTGTCTCTGCCTCTCTCTCTCTCTCTCTCTCTGTGTGTAACTATCATAAATAAATTAAAATTAAAAAAATAAAATAAATTATTAAAAAATAAATAAATTTATAAACATAAAGAAATAGATGTTCCCTATGATGCAACAATTGCACTACTGGGTATTTACCCCAAAGATACTGATCTAGTGAAATGCCGGGACACATGCACCCCAATGTTCATAGAAGCAATGTCCACAATTTCCGACTGTGGAAGGAGCCACGATGTCCTTCGACAGAGAAGTGGATAAAGAAAATGTGGTGTATGTATTGATTGGAATATTACTCAGCCATCAGAAGAGACGAATACCCACCATTTTTCTTCAATGTGAATGGAACTGGAGGGTATTATGCTGAGTGAAGTAAGTCAATCGTAGAAGGACAATCATCATATGGCTTCACTCCTACAGGGAATATAAAAAATAGTGAAAGAGATTAGAAGGGAAAGGATGGAAACTGAGTGGGAGAAATTAGAGAGGATGAGAAATATGAGAGACTCTTAATTCTGGGAAACAAACAAAGGGTTGCAGAAAAGGAGGTGGTTTGGGTGATGGGATAACTAGACGATGAGCACTTGATGGGATGAGTACTGGGTTTTATAGTATATGTTACCAAATTGACTTTAAATTAAAAAATGTAAAAAAGAGAAATGAACCTTCTACTCTATGGTCATCTAATCTTTGACAAAGGAAGAAAGAACATCCAATGGAAAAAAGACATCCTATCCTCTTCAACAAATGGTGTGAAATTCAACAGCAACATCCTGGAGCAATGAAACTAGAACACTTTCTTACACCATATACGAAAATAAATTCAGAGGGGGGAGGAGCAAGATGGCGGAAGAGTAGGGTCTCCAAATCACCTGTCTCCACCAAACTACCGAGAAAACCTTCAAATTATCCTGAAAATCTATGAATTCGGCCTGAGATTTAAAGAGAGAACACCTGGAATGCTACAGTGAGAAGAGTTCGCGCATCTATCAAGGTAGGAAGACGGGGAAAAAGAAATAAAGGAACAAAGGCCTCCAAGGGGGAGGGGCCCCGCGAGGAGCCGGGCTGAGGCCGGGGCGAGTGTCCCCAGGACAGGAGAGCCCCGTCCCGGAGGAGCAGGAGCTGCACCAACCTTCCCGGGCGGAAAGGGGCTCGCAGGGAGGTGGAGCAGGACCAAGGAGGGCGGGGATGCCCTCGGGCTCCCGGGGACAGTAACAGCAACTGCGCACCCAGGAGAGTGCGCCGAGCTCCCTAAGGGCTGCAGCGCGCACGGCGGGACCCGGCGGGACCCGGAGCAGCTGAAGGGGCTCGGGCGGCGGGTCCGCGGAAGGGGCTGCGCGGCCCGGGAGCGCGAATCCAACAGCGCAGGCTCCGGAGCACAGGGCGCCGGGACACAGCCCAGGATCCCGCCTCCCCCGGGACAGGCAGAGGCCGGGAGGGCCCAGAACAGCAAGGACGCTCCTGCCCCAGCTGAGCACATCAGCGGCCCCGCCCCGGAGCCTCCAGGCCCTGCAGACGGAGTTCCTGCCGGAGCTGAATCCAGGTTTCCAGAGCTGCCCCGCCACTGGGGCTGTTCCTCCTGCGGCCTCAGGGGGTAAACAACCCCCACTGAGCCCTGCACCAGGCAGGGGCACAGCAGCTCCCCCAACTGCTAACACCTGAAAATCAGCACAGCAGGCCCCTCCCCCAGAACACCAGCTAGACTGACAACTTCCAGGAGAAGCCAAGGGACTTAAAGTACACAGAATCAGAAGATACTCCCCGGTGGTTCTTCTTTTTTTTTTTTTTTTGTTTTGTTTTGTTTTGTTTTGCTTTTTGATTTGTTTCCTTCCCCCACCCCCTTTTTTTCTCCTTTCTTTTTCTTTCTCTTTTTCTTCTTCTTTTTTTTTTTTTTTTCGTTTTTTTTTCTTTTTCTTCCCTTTTTTTTCTCTTTCTCTTTTCTTTCCTTCTTTCTCTCCTCTCTTTTTCTCTTTTTCCCAATACAACTTGCTTTTGGCCACTCTGCACTGAGCAAAATGACTAGAAGGAAAACCTCACCTCAAAAGAAAGAATCAGAAACAGTCCTCTCTCCCACAGAGTTACAAAATCTGGATTACAATTCAATGTCAGAAAGCCAATTCAGAAGCACTATTATACAGCTACTGGTGGCTCTAGAAAAAAGTATAAAGGACTCAAGAGACTTCATGACTGCAGAATTTAGAGCTAATCAGGCAGAAATTAAAAATCAATTGAATGAGATGCAATCCAAACTAGAAGTCCTAACGACGAGGGTTAACGAGGTGGAAGAACGAGTGAGTGACCTAGAAGACAAGTTGATAGCAAAGAGGGAAACTGAGGAAAAAAGAGACAAACAATTAAAAGACCATGAAGATAGATTAAGGGAAATAAACGACAGCCTGAGGAAGAAAAACCTACGTTTAATTGGGGTTCCCGAGGGCGCCGAAAGGGACAGAGGGCCAGAATATGTATTTGAACAAATTCTAGCTGAAAACTTTCCTAATCTGGGAAGGGAAACAGGCATTCAGATCCAGGAAATAGAGAGATCCCCCCCTAAAATCAATAAAAACCGTTCAACACCTCGACATTTAATAGTGAAGCTTGCAAATTCCAAAGATAAAGAGAAGATCCTTAAAGCAGCAAGAGACAAGAAATCCCTGACTTTTATGGGGAGGAGTATTAGGGTAACAGCAGACCTCTCCACAGAGACCTGGCAGGCCAGAAAGGGCTGGCAGGATATATTCAGGGTCCTAAATGAGAAGAACATGCAACCAAGAATACTTTATCCAGCAAGGCTCTCATTCAAAATGGAAGGAGAGATAAAGAGCTTCCAAGACAGGCAGCAACTGAAAGAATATGTGACCTACAAACCAGCTCTGCAAGAAATTTTAAGGGGGACTCTTAAAATTCCCCTTTAAGAAGAAGTTCAGTGGAACAGTCCACAAAAACAAAGACTGAATAGATATCATGATGACACTAAACTCATATCTCTCAAGAGTAACTCTGAATGTGAACGGGCTTAATGACCCCATCAAAAGGCGCAGGGTTTCAGACTGGATAAAAAAGCAGGACCCATCTATTTGCTGTCTACAAGAGATTCATTTTAGACAGAAGCACACCTACAGCCTGAAAATAAAAGGTTGGAGAACCATTTACCATTCGAATGGTCCTCAAAAGAAAGCAGGGGTAGCCATCCTTATATCAGATAAACTAAAATTTACCCCAAAGACTGTAGTGAGAGATGAAGAGGGACACTATATCATACTTAAAGGATCTATTCAACAAGAGGACTTAACAATCCTCAATATATATGCTCCGAATGTGGGAGCTGCCAAATATATAAATCAATTATTAACCAAAGTGAAGAAATACTTAGATAATAATACACTTATACTTGGTGACTTCAATCTAGCTCTTTCTATAGTCGATAGGTCTTCTAAGCAAAACATCTCCAAAGAAACGAGAGCTTTAAATGATACACTGGACCAGATGGATTTCACAGATATCTACAGAACTTTACATCCAAACTCAACTGAATACACATTCTTCTCAAGCGCACATGGAACTTTCTCCAGAATAGACCACATATTGGGTCACAAATCGGGTCTGAACCGATACCAAAAGATTGGGATCGTCCCCTGCATATTCTCGGACCATAATGCCTTGAAATTAGAACTAAATCACAACAAGAAGTTTGGAAGGACCTCAAACACATGGAGGTTAAGGACCATCCTGCTAAAAGATAAAAGGGTCAACCAGGAAATTAAGGAAGAATTAAAAAGATTCATGGAAAGTAATGAGAATGAAGATACAACCGTTCAAAATCTTTGGGATGCAGCTAAAGCAGTCCTAAGGGGGAAATACATCGCAATACAAGCATCCATTCAAAAACTGGAAAGAACTCAAATACAAAAGCTAACCTTACACATAAAGGAGCTAGAGAAAAAACAGCAAATAGATCCTACACCCAAGAGAAGAAGGGAGTTAATAAAGATTCGAGCAGAACTCAACGAAATCGAGACCAGAAGAACTGTGGAACAGATCAACAAAACCAGGAGTTGGTTCTTTGAAAGAATTAATAAGATAGATAAACCATTAGCCAGCCTTATTAAAAAGAAGAGAGAGAAGACTCAAATTAATAAAATCATGAATGAGAAAGGAGAGATCACTACCAACACCAAGGAAATACAAACGATTTTAAAAACATATTATGAACAGCTATACGCCAATAAATTAGGCAATCTAGAAGAAATGGACGCATTCCTGGAAAGCCACAAACTACCAAAACTGGAACAGGAAGAAATAGAAAACCTGAACAGGCCAATAACCAGGGAGGAAATTGAAGCAGTCATCAAAAACCTCCCAAGACACAAGAGTCCAGGGCCAGATGGCTTCCCAGGAGAATTTTATCAAACGTTTAAAGAAGAAATCATACCTATTCTCCTAAAGCTGTTTGGAAAGATAGAAAGATATGGAGTACTTCCAAATTCGTTCTATGAAGCCAGCATCACCTTAATTCCAAAGCCAGACAAATACCCCGCCAAAAAGGAGAATTACAGACCAATATCCCTGATGAACATGGATGCAAAAATTCTCAACAAGATACTGGCCAATAGGATCCAACAGTACATTAAGAAAATTATTCACCATGACCAAGTAGGATTTATCCCTGGGACACAAGGCTGGTTCAACACCCGTAAAACAATCAATGTGATTCATCATATCAGCAAGAGAAAAACCAAGAACCATATGATCCTCTCATTGGATGCAGAGAAAGCATTTGACAAAATACAGCATCCATTCCTGATCAAAACTCTTCAGAGTGTAGGGATAGAGGGAACATTCCTCGACATCTTAAAAGCCATCTATGAAAAGCCCACAGCAAATATCATTCTCAATGGGGAAGCACTGGGAGCCTTTCCCCTAAGATCAGGAACAAGACAGGGATGTCCACTCTCACCACTGCTATTCAACATAGTACTGGAAGTCCTAGCCTCAGCAATCAGACAACAAAAAGACATTAAAGGCATTCAAATTGGCAAAGAAGAAGTCAAACTCTCCCTCTTCGCCGATGACATGATACTCTACATAGAAAACACAAAAGTCTCCACCCCAAGATTGCTAGAACTCATACAGCAATTCGGTAGCGTGGCAGGATACAAAATCAATGCCCAGAAGTCAGTGGCATTTCTATACACAAACAATGAGACTGAAGAAAGAGAAATTAAGGAGTCAATCCCATTTACAATTGCACCCAAAAGCATAAGATACCTAGGAATAAACCTCACCAAAGATGTAAAGGATCTATACCCTCAAAACTATAGAACACTTCTGAAAGAAATTGAGGAAGACACAAAGAGATGGAAAAATATTCCATGCTCATGGATTGGCAGAATTAATATTGTGAAAATGTCAATGTTACCCAGGGCAATATACAGGTTTAATGCAATCCCTATCAAAATACCATGGACTTTCTTCAGAGACTTAGAACAAATTATTTTAAGATTTGTGTGGAATCAGAAAAGACCCCGAATAGCCAGGGGAATTTTAAAAAAGAAAACCATATCTGGGGGCATCACAATGCCAGATTTCAGGTTGTACTACAAAGCTGTGGTCATCAAGACAGTGTGGTACTGGCACAAAAACAGACACATAGATCAGTGGAACAGAATAGAGAATCCAGAAGTGGACCCTGAACTTTATGGGCAACTAATATTCGATAAAGGAGGAAAGACTATTCATTGGAAGAAAGACAGTCTCTTCAATAAATGGTGCTGGGAAAATTGGACATCCACATGCAGAAGAATGAAACTAGACCACTCTCTTTCACCATACACAAAGATAAACTCAAAATGGATGAAAGATCTAAATGTGAGACAAGATTCCATCAAAATCCTAGAGAAGAACACAGGCAACACCCTTTTTGAACTCGGCCATAGTAACTTCTTGCAAGATACATCCACGAAGGCAAAAGAAACAAAAGCAAAAATGAACTATTGGGACTTCATCAAGATAAGAAGCTTTTGCACAGCAAAGGATACAGTCAACAAAACTCAAAGACAACCTACAGAATGGGAGAAGATATTTGCAAATGACATATCAGATAAAGGGCTAGTTTCCAAGATCTATAAAGAACTTATTAAACTCAACACCAAAGAAACAAACAATCCAATCATGAAATGGGCAAAAGACATGAACAGAAATCTCACAGAGGAAGACATAGACATGGCCAACATGCATATGAGAAAATGCTCTGCATCACTTGCCATCAGGGAAATACAAATCAAAACCACAATGAGATACCACCTCACACCAGGGAGAATGGGGAAAATTAACAAGGCAGGAAACAACAAATGTTGGAGAGGATGCGGAGAAAAGGGAACCCTCTTACACTGTTGGTGGGAATGTGAACTGGTGCAGCCACTCTGGAAAACTGTGTGGAGGTTCCTCAAACAGTTAAAAATATACCTGCCCTACGACCCAGCAATTGCACTATTGGGGATTTACCCCAAAGATACAAATGCAATGAAACGCCGGGACACCTGCACCCCGATGTTTCTAGCAGCAATGGCCACTATAGCCAAACTGTGGAAGGAGCCTCAGTATCCAACGAAAGATGAATGGATAAAGAAGATGTGGTTTATGTATACAATGGAATATTACTCAGCTATTAGAAATGACAAATACCCACCATTTGCTTCAACGTGGATGGAACTGGAGGGTATTATGCTGAGTGAAGTAAGTCAGTCGGAGAAGGACAAACATTATATGTTCTCATTCATTTGGGGAATATAAATAATAGTGAAAGGGAAAATAAGGGAAGGGAGAAGAAATGTGTGGGAAATATCAGAAAGGGAGACAGAACGTAAAGACTGCTAACTCTGGGAAACGAACTAGGGGTGGTAGAAGGGGAGGAGGGCGGGGGGTGGGAGTGAATGGGTGACGGGCACTGGGTGTTATTCTGTATGTTAGTAAATTGAACACCAATAAAAAAAAAGAAAAGAAAAAAAAGAAAAAAAAATAAATTCAAAAAGTGTGAAAGACCTAAATGTGAGATAAGAATCCATTAAAATAGAGAGAAGAGGGGCAAGAGTAGGGTCCCCAAATCACCTGTCTCCACCAAATTACCTAGAAAACCTTCAAATTATCCTGAAAATCTATGAATTCGGCCTGAGAATTAAAGAGAGAACACCTGGAATGCTACAGTGAGAAGAGTTCGCGCTTCTATCAAGGTTGGAAGACGGGAAAAAAGAAATAAAGAAACAAAGGCCTCCAAGGGGGAGGGGCCCCGCGAGGAGCCGGGTTGAGGCCGGGACGAGTGTCCCCAGGACAGGAGAGCCCCGTCCCGGAGAAGCAGGAGCTGCACCGACCTTCCCGGGCAGAAAGGGGCTCGCAGGGAGTTGGAGCAGGTCCCAGAAGGGAAGGGATGCCCTCGGGCTCCCCGGGACAGTAACAGCAACTCTGCGCCCAGGAGAGTCCGCCGAGCTCCCTAAGGGCTGCAGCGTGCACGGTGGGACCCGGCGGAACCCGGAGCAGCTGGAGGGGCTCGCGCGGCGGCTCCGCGGAGGGGGCTGCACGGCCCCAGGAGCAGCTCTGAGGGGCTCGGGCAGAGGAAGAGGCACCGTGCGGAGGGGGCTGCGCGGTTCCAGGAGCAGCTCGGGGGGGGGCTCGGGCGGCGGCTCCGCGAATCCAACAGCGCAGGCCTCGGAGCACAGGGCGCCGGGACACAGCCCAGGATCCGACCTCCCCCGGGACAGGCAGAGGCCGGGAGGGCCCAGGACAGGAAGAACGCTCCTGCCCCAGCTGAGCAGATCAGCGGCCCCAAACCTGGAGCATCCAGGCCCTGCAGACGGAGAGCTCCGGAGTTCCTGCGGGGGCTGAATCCAGGTTTCCAGAGCTGGCCCCGCCACTAGGGCTGTTGCTCCTGGGGCCTCACGGGGTAACAACACCCACTGAGCCATGCACCAGGCAGGGGCACAGCAGCTCCCCCAACTGCTAACACCTGAAAATCAGCACAGAGGCCCCTCCCCCAGAGGACCAGTTAGACTGACTGACAACTTCCAGGGGAAGCCAAGGGACTTAAAGTACACAGAATCAGAAGATACTCCCCCGTGGTTCTTCTTTTTTCCTTTTTTTTTTTTTTTTTTTTGCTTTTTGATTTGTTTCCTTCCCCCACCCCCCTTTTTCTCCTTTCTTTCTTTTTCTTTCTCTTTTTCTTCTTTTTTTTCGTTTTTTTTCTTCCTTTTTTTTCTCTTTCTCTTTTCTTTCCTTCTTTCTCTCCTCTTTTTCTCCTTTTCCCAATACAACTTGCTTTTGGCCACTCTGCACTGAGCAAAATGACTAGAAGGAAAACCTCACCTCAAAAGAAAGAATCAGAAACCGTCCTCTCTCCCACAGAGTTACAAAATCTGGATTACAATTCAATGTCAGAAAGCCAATTCAGAAGCACTATTATACAGCTACTGGTGGCTCTAGAAAAAAGCATAAAGGACTCAAGAGACTTCAAGACTGCAGAATTTAGAGCTAATCAGGAAGAAATTAAAAATCAATTGAATGAGATGCAATCCAAACTAGAAGTCCTAACACCAGGGTTAACGAGGTGGAAGAACGAGTGAGTGACATAGAAGACAAGTTGATAGCAAAGAGGGAAACTGAGGAAAAAAGAGACAATTAAAAGACCATGAAGATAGATTAAGGGAAATAAACGACAGCCTGAGAAAGAAAAACCTACGTTTAATTGGGGTTCCCGAGGGCGCCGAAAGGGACAGAGGGCCAGAATATGTATTTGAACAAATTCTAGCTGAAAACTTTCCTAATCTGGGAAGGGAAACAGGCATTCAGATCCAGGAAATAGAGAGATCCCCCCCTAAAATCAATAAAAACCGTTCAACACCTCGACATTTAATAGTGAAGCTTGCAAATTCCAAAGATAAAGAGAAGATCCTTAAAGCAGCAAGAGACAAGAAATCCCTGACTTTTATGGGGAGGAGTATTAGGGTAACAGCAGACCTCTCCACAGAGACCTGGCAGGCCAGAAAGGGCTGGCAGGATATATTCAGGGTCCTAAATGAGAAGAACATGCAACCAAGAATACTTTATCCAGCAAGGCTCTCATTCAAAATGGAAGGAGAGATAAAGAGCTTCCAAGACAGGCAGCAACTAAAAGAATATGTGACCTCCAAACCAGTTCTGCAAGAAATTTTAAGGGGGACTCTTAAAATTCCCCTTTAACAAGAAGTTCAGTGGAACATTCCACAAAAACAAGGACTGAATAGTTATCATGATGACACTAAATTCATATCTCTCAATAGTAACTCTGAATGTGAATGGGCTTAATGACCCCATCAAAAGGCACAGGGTTTAGACTGGATAAAAAAGCAGGACCCATCTATTTGCTGTCTACAAGAGACTCATTTTAGACAGAAGGACACCTACAGCCTGAAAATAAAACGTTGTAGAACCATTTACCATTCGAATGGTCCTCAAAAGAAAGCAGGAGTAGCCATCCTTATATCAGATAAACTAAAATTTACCCCAAAGACTGTAGTGAGAGATGAAGAGGGACACTATATCATACTTAAAGGATCTATTCAACAAGAGGACTTAACAATCCTCAATATATAGGCCCCGAATGTGGGAGCTGCCAAATATATAAATCAATTATTAACCAAAATGAAGAAATAATTAGATAATAATACACTTATACTTGGTGACTTCAATCTAGCTCTTTCTATACTCGATAGGTCTTCTAAGCACAACATCTCCAAAGAAACGAGAGCTTTAAATGATACACTGGACCAGACGGATTTCACAGATATCTACAGAACTTTACATCCAAACTCAACTGAATACACATTCTTCTCAAGTGCACATGGAACTTTCTCCAGAATAGACCACATATTGGGTCACAAATCGGGTCTAAACCGATACCAAAAGATTGGGATCGTCCCCTGCATATTCTCGGACCATAATGCCTTGAAATTAGAACTAATCACAACAAGAAGTTTGGAAGGACCTCAAACACGTGGAGGTTAAGGACCATCCTTCTAAAAGATGAAAGGGTCAACCAGGAAATTAAGGAAGAATTAAAAAGATTCATGGAAACTAATGAGAATGAAGATACAACCATCCAAAATCTTTGGGATGCAGCAAAAGCAGACCTAAGGGGGAAATACATCGCAATACAAGCATCCATTCAAAAACTGGAAAGAACTCAAATACAAAAGCTAACCTTACACATAAAGGAGCTAGAGAAAAAACAGCAAATAGATCCTACACCCAAGAGAAGAAGGGAGTTAATAAAGATTCGAGCAGAACTCAACGAAATTGAGACCAGAAGAACTGTGGAACAGATCAACAGAACCAGGAGTTGGTTCTTTGAAAGAATTAATAAGATAGATAAACCATTAGCCAGCCTTATTAAAAAGAAGAGAGAGAAGACTCAAATTAATAAAATCATGAATGAGAAAGGAGAGATCACTACCAACACCAAGGAAATACAAACGATTTTAAAAACATATTATGAACAGCTATACGCCAATAAATTAGGCAATCTAGAAGAAATGGACGCATTCCTGGAAAGCCACAAACTACCAAAACTGGAACAGGAAGAAATAGAAAACCTGAACAGGCCAATAACCAGGGAGGAAATTGAAGCAGTCATCAAAAACCTCCCAAGACACAAGAGTCCAGGGCCAGATGGCTTCCCAGGGGAATTCTATCAAACGTTTAAAGAAGAAATCATACCTATTCTCCTAAAGCTGTTTGGAAAGATAGAAAGAGATGCAGTACTTCCAAATTCGTTCTATGAGGCCAGCATCACCTTAATTCCAAAACCAGACAAAGACCCCACCAAAAAGGAGAATTACAGACCAATATCCCCGATGAATATGGATGCAAAAATTCTCAACCAGATACTGGCCAATAGGATCCAACAGTACATTAAGGAAATTATTCACCATGACCAAGTAGGATTTATCCCTGGGACACAAGGCTGGTTCAACACCCGTAAAGCAATCAATGTGATTCATCATATCAGCAAGAGAAAAACCAAGAACCATATGATCCTCTCATTAGATGCAGAGAAAGCATTTGACAAAATACAGCATCCATTCCTGATCAAAACTCTTCAGAGTGTAGGGATAGAGGGAACATTCCTCAACATCTTAAAAGCCATCTATGAAAAGCCCACAGGAAATATCATTCTCAATGGGGAAGCACTGGGAGCCTTTCCCCTAAGATCAGGAACAAGACAGGGATGTCCACTCTCACCACTGCTGTTCAACATAGTACTGGAAGTCCTAGCCTCAGCAATCAGACAACAAAAAGACATTAAAGGCATTCAAATTGGCAGAGAAGAAGTCAAACTCTCCCTCTTCGCCGATGACATGATACTCTACATAGAAAACCCAAAAGCCTCCACCCCAAGATTTCTAGAACTCATACAGCAATTTGGTAGCGTGGCAGGATACAAAATCAATGCCCAGAAATCAGTGGCATTTCTATACACTTACAATGAGACTGAAGAAAGAGAAATTAAGGAGTCAATCCCATTTACAATTGCACCCAAAAGCATAAGATACCTAGGAATAAACCTAACCAAAGATGTAAAGGATCTATACCCTCAAAACTATAGAACACTTCTGAAAGAAATTGAGGAAGACACAAAGAGATGGAAAAACATTCCATGCTCATGGATTGGCAGAATTAATATTGTGAAAATGTCAATGTTACTCAGGGCAATATACACGTTTAATGCAATCCCTATCAAAATACCATGGACTTTCTTCAGAGAGTTAGAACAAATTATTTTAAGATTTGTGTGGAATCACAAAAGACCCCGAATAGCCAGGGGAAAAAAAAAGAAAACCATATCTGGGGGCATCACAATGCCAGATTTCAGGTTGTACTACAAAGCTGTGGTCATCAAGACAGTGTGGTACTGGCACAAAAACAGACGCATAGATCAGTGGAACAGAATAGAGAATCCAGAAGTGGACCCTGAACTTTATGGGCAACTAATATTCGATAAAGGAGTAAAGACTATCCATTGGAAGAAAGACAGTCTCCTCAATAAATGGTGCTGGGAAAATTGGACATCCACATGCACAAGAATGAAACTAGACCACTCTCTTTCACAATACACAAAGATAAACTCAAAATGGATGAAAGATCTAAATGTGAGACAAGATTCCATCAAAATCCTAGAGAAGAACACAGGCAACACCCTTTTTGAACTCGGCCATAGTAACTTCTTGCAAGATACATCCACGAAGGCCAAAGAAACAAAAGCAAAAATGAACTATTGGGACTTCATCAAGATAAGAAGCTTTTGCACAGCAAAGGATACAGTCAACAAAACTCAAAGACAACCTACAGAATGGGAGAAGATATTTGCAAATGACATATCAGATAAAGGGCTAGTTTTCAAGATCTATAAAGAACTTATTAGACTCAACAGCAAAGAAACAAACAATCCAATCATGAAATGGGCAAAAGACATGAAGAGAAATCTCACAGAGGAAGACATAGACATGGCCAACATGCATATGAGAAAATGCTCTGCATCACTTGCCATCAGGGAAATACAAATCAAAACCACAATGAGATACCACCTCACACCAGGGAGAATGGGGAAAATTAACAAGGCAGGAAACAACAAATGTTGGAGAGGATGCGGAGAAAAGGGAACCCTCTTACACTGTTGGTGGGAATGTGAACTGGTGCAGCCACTCTGGAAAACTGTGTGGAGGTTCCTCAAACAGTTAAAAATATACCTGCCCTACGACCCAGCAATTGCACTGTTGGGGATTTACCCCTAAGATACAAATGCAATGAAATGCCGGGACACCTGCACCCCGATGTTTATAGCAGCAATGGCCACGATAGCCAAACTGTGGAAGGAGCCTCGGTATCCAACGAAAGATGAGTGGATAAAGAAGATGTGGTTTATGTATACAATGGAATATTACTCAGCTATTAGAAATGACAAATACCCACCATTTGCTTCAACGTGGATGGAACTGGAGGGTATTATGCTGAGTGAAGTAAGTCAGTCAGTGAAGGACAAACTTTATATGTTCTCATTCATTTGGGGAATATAAATAATAGTGAAAGGGAATATAAGGGAAGGGAGAAGAAATGTGTGGGAAATATCAGAAAGGGAGACAGAACATAAAGACTGCTAACTCTGGGAAACGAACTAGGGGTGGTGGAAGGGGAGAAGGTCGGGGTGTGGGAGTGAATGGGTGACGGGCACTGGGGGTTATTCTGTATGTTAGTAAATTGAACACCAATAAAAAATAAATTTAAAAAAAGAAATGTAAAATGAAAAAGCAAGTAAATTCATAAGACAAAACAAAATAAAAAGAGCACAAGAAACTGAAAAAAAAAAAAGAATCCATCAAAATACTCAAGGAAAACACATGCAGCAATCTCTTTGTACTCAGCCAGAGCAACTTCTTACTATACATCTCTCTGGAGGGGGAAACAAAAGCAAGAATAAACTGTTGGGATCTTAAGATAAAAAACATGGCAATGGAAACAATCAACAAAACTTAATGGCAACTCACGGAATAGGAGAAGATATTTACAAATGACTTATCAGGTAATGGTCTTGTATCCAAAATCTATAAAGTACTCACCAAACTCAACACTGCCAAATTTAAAAAAATACAGTTAAGAAATGTGCAGAAGACTTTTCTCCAAAGAAGACATATAAATCGCTAACAGACCCATGAAAAAATGCTCAACATCACTTATCATCAGGGAAATATAAATCAAAAGCACAATGAGATATCACCTCACACCAGTCAGTGTGGCTAAAATTAACAACTCAGGAAACAATAGATGTTGGCAAGGATGTAGAGAAAGGAGAACCCTCTTACATCTTTGGTGGTAATGCAAACTGTTGTAGCTACTTTGGAAAACAGTATGGAGGTTCCTAAGAAAGTTAAAAATAGAACTACCCTATGTCCCAACAATTGCACTACTAGGTATTTATCCAAAGGATACAAAAATAGTGATCCAAGGACATATGCACTCTAATGTTTACAGCAGCACTATCCCACAATAGCCATAACAATGAGAGAGCCCAAATTTACATTTACTGATGAATGGATAAAGAATATGTGGGATATAGATGATAGAGATATAGATTAGATATAGATATAATCTCCAATTGAATATCACTTAACCATCAAAAAGAATGAAACCTTGCCATTTACAAATATTTTATTTATTTATTCATGAGAGACACACACAGATAGTGAGACAGAGACACAGGCGGAAGGAGAAGCAAGTTCCATGCAGGGAGCCTGATGTGGGACTCAGTCTCGGGAGCCCAGGGTCATGCCCTGGGCCGAAGGCAGGCACTAAACCGCTGAGCCACCCAGGGCTCCCCCTTGCCATTTTTAATGTTGTGGATGGAACTAGAGGGTATTATGCTAAGCAAAAAGTTGGAGAAACACAAATACCATATCATTTCACTTATATGTGGAACTTAGAAAGCGTAGGGGAAGGGAAAGAAAAATAAAGACAGAGAGGGAGGCAAATGATAAGAGACTCAAATAAACAGAACAAACTGAAGATTGCTAGAGGGGAGATAGGTGGAGGTGTAGGGTAATTGGGTAAAGGACATTAAGGAGGACACTTGATGAAATGAGCACTGGTGTTATATGCAACTGATGAATCACCAAATTCTACCCCAGAAACTAATAATACACTATATATTAACGAAATTGAATTTAAATAAACTCTTATGAAATAAAAGCAATACTATTGCATCAAAAAGTAAATACCTAGGAAAAATTTTTCCAGAATTTGAGAAATCTCTATGCTGAAAATTCTAAGGCACTGATGAAAATAATTGAAAAAGACACAAATAACTGGAAAGAATTTTATGTGCATGGATGGAAATAATTAATTTGTTACAATGTCCATACTGCCTAAAGCAATCTACCAATTTAATACATACCTAGCAAAATCCTAATGACTTTTTTTTACAGAAATTGAACAATTCTAAAATCTGTATAAAACCACCAAAGACCCTGAATTTACAAAGCAATTTTGAGAAAAAAAAATGAAAGCCATCACACTTCCTGATTTCAAGCTATAGAACAAAGCTATACTGGTCAAAACCATAAAAGCATTGAAGGAGACACTCCATCAATGGAATAGAATGGAGATCCTAGAAATAAACCCATACATGTTTATGGTTAACTTAGCAGAGCCAAGAATATTCAAATAGAAAAAGGACAGTCTATTCAATAAATGTTGTTGGAAAAACTGGATGGTCAAATGCAAAATAAAATATGACACAATGCTATTATCTTACACGTACATAAATAATAACTCAAAATGGGTTAACATCTTGAATTTAAGACCTGAAACCATAAAAAATATCAAGGGAAACAGGTGGTAAACCTCTTGACATGATACCTGACAATTACTTCTTACTGAACTTCACAACAAAAGCAAAGGTAACAAAAAGAAAAATAAACGGGTGGGACTACATAAATCTAAAAGGCTCCTGTACAACAAAGGAAACTATGAACAAAATTAAAAAGCAATTTACTAAATAAGAAAAAATATTTGCAAATCATATATCTAATAAGAAGTTACTATCCAAAGTATATAAATAACTTATACAACTCAATAGCAAAAATAATGTGAAATCTGAAAAAAAACAGCAGAAGATATGGATAGATTTTTTTTTCCAATGAAGACATACAGATGGCCGGCAGGTACATGAAAAAGTGTTAACATTACTCATCATCATGGAAATGTAAATCAAAACCACAGTGTGATATTACCTCAGACTTGTTATAATGGCTATTATCAAAAGGAAAAGAAATAATAATTGTTGATGAGGATATGGAGAGAAGCGAATTCTTGTGTATTGTTGGTAGGAAAGTAAATTGATGAAGCTACTATGGAAAAAAATATTGAATTTCCCCTAAAATGTAAAAATATAACTATGGTCCAGACATTTTGCTTCTGTGTATTTGTCCAAAGGAAACAAAAACATCAACTTGAAATATATCTGCATCCCCATGGTTATTGAAACATTACTCAAGACATGGAAACAACCTATGTGCTCATCAGTAGATAAACGGATAAAGAAAATGTGATTGATAGATAGATGATAGATAGATAGATAGATAGATAGATAGATAGATAGATAGATAGATAGATATGATAGATAGATAGATAGATAGATAGATAGATAGATAGATAGATAGATAGATAGATAGATAATACAGATATAGACATAGATGCATATGCATGCAGTGGAATATTAGTCAAACATAAAAATAAGAATAAAATCTTTCGGTTTGCTACAACTTGGATGGACATTGAAGACATTAGACTAAGTGAAATGACTCAGACAGAAAAAGATAAATACCATATGTACTTACTGATATTTGGAATCTAAAAACAAAACAAAAACCAAGTTAATGCATATAGAGAACATATTGGGGTATTATAGGGGAAAGGAGAGAAAATGAGTGGGAAAAATCAGAGAGGGTGACAGAACATGAGAGAATCCTAACTCTGGGAAACGAACAAGAGGCAGTGGAAGGGGAGGTGGGAGGGGGGAAGTGTCATTGGGTAATGGGCACTGAGGAGGGCGCTTGACGGGATGAGCACTGCCTGTTATACTATATGTTGGCAAATTGAACTCCAAAAATATATATACAAATTTAAAAAAAAAAGGCGGGGGGGGGGAGGGATCCCTGGGTGGCTCAGTGGTTTTGTGCCTGCATTCGGCCCAGGGTGTGATCCTGGAATCCCCGGATTTAGTCCCACATTAAGCTCCCTGCATGGAGCCTGCTTCTCCCCCTGCCTGTGTCTCTGCCTCTCTCTCTCTCTCTCTCTCATGAATAAATAAATAAATAAATAAATAAATAAATAAATAAATAAATAAATAAATAATCTTTTTTAAAAAAGGAGGGGGGAGAGAATATATTGGTGGTTGCCTCGGGCAGGGACTGGGGTTAGGAAAATTCATGAAGGGGGGGTAAAAAATGCAGATATTTACTTACGAAATGAGTAAGTCATGCAGATGTAATGTACAGCATGGGTACTACAGTTAATAACACCATATCTTATATTTGAAAGTTGCTAGGATATTAGATCTTAAAAGTTCTTATAAGAATAGAAAATTGATAACTATGTGTAGGGATGGGATTTCAGGACTTACTGTGGTAATCATTTCACAATATATATAAGTATTTAATAATTATGTTGTACACCTGAAGTTAATATGTTATGTGTCACTTATATCTCAATAAAATAACAGTGATTTGTAGATTATCAAGACTTTTCTAACTTTTTGAAGGGAATATTCTCCTGTAGCTTTCTGTAGCATAAGTAGAAGCAAAGTCACAATTAAATTTTATGAAAAACAAATATTTTCCTCTTTTTTCTCATTTTGTTGCTGATCAGCATTAATGAACCATGGAGGGATCCCTGGGTAGCTCAGCAGTTTAGCGCCTGCCTTCAGCCCAGGGCGTGATCCTGGAGTCCCGAGACTGAGTCCCACATCTGGCTCCCTGCATGGAGCCTGTGCCTGTGTCTCTGCCTCTCTCTCTCTCTCTCTCTCTCTCTCTCTCTGACTCTCATGAATGAATAGATAAAATATTTTTTAAAAAATGAACCATGGAGATATTGTATGTGGAATATTGAGTTTATTGCATGATATATACTGACTTCTTGGTTAGCGAGAGTCATTATTATTCTTGCTATCATCATCATTATCTTCTTCATTATTGTCTATTTACTTATAGGCTCAATCAAACAAATTATGAGCGATTACTTAGGATTTTTCTCTCCAACATGCCAAAGGGTAAAATCGTTTTTACTTTATTTTTTTAAGTTTTTATTTTAATATGAGTTAGTTAACATACAGTGTTATATTAGTTTCAAATGTACAATATAGTGATTCAACACGTCCATACATCATCCTGTGCTCATATCGACAAGTGCATTCCTTATTCTCTATACTTAAGAGTTTGTTTATTGGGATGCCTGGATGGGTCAGAGGTTTAGCGCCTGCCTTCAACCCTGGCCATCATCCTGAGTTCCTGGGATCAAGTCCCGCATCAGGCTCCCTGCATGGAGCTTGCTTCTCCCTCTGCCTGTCTCTATGCTTCTCTCTCTGTGTGTGTCTCTCATGAATAAATACACAAAATCTTTTTTTTTTAAAAAAAGTTTGTTTCTTGCTTAATTTCTCTCTCTCTCTCTCTCTCTCTCTCTCTCTCTCTCTCTCTTCTACCCCTTTGCTCTGTTGTTTTATTTATTTATTAAATTCCACATATGAGTAAAATCATAAGGTATTTTTCTTTCTCTGGTTGACTGATTTTTCTTAGTTTGACTTCTTCCTTGCTGATTTGGATGTCTTTCATTTCTTTCTGTTGCCTAATTGCTATAGCTAGTTTCTCCAATATTATGTTAAGTAATAGTGGTGAGATGGACATCCCTGTCTTATTCCTGACTGTAAAGGAAAAGCTCTCTGTTTTTCCTCATTAAAGATGACATTAGCTGTAGGATTCTTGTATATGGCATTTATTATGTTGAGGTATGTTCCTTCTAACACCATTTTGTTCAGGATCGTTATCATGAATGGATGTTGTACTTTGTGAAATGGTTTTTCAGCATCTATTGAAAGGATCTTATGGTTCTTATCCTTTCTTTTATTAAAGTGGTGTATATCATTGATTGATTTATGAATATTGAGCCACCCTTGCAGCCCAGGAATAAATCCCACTTGATTATAATCAATGATTCTTTTCATATACTATTAGATTCAATTTGCCAATATTTTGTTGAGACTTTTGCATCCATGTTTATGAGGGATTTTGGCCTGAAGTTCTCTTCTTTTTTAGTGCAGTCTTTATCTGGTTTTGGAATCAGGATAATCCTGGCCTCATAGAATGAATTTGGAAATTTTCCTTCCATTTCTTTTTATTTTTTTGCAATAATTTAAGAACAGGTATTAACTCTTCTTTAAATGTTTGGTAGAATTTACTGTGGGGCACCTGGCTGGCTCAGAAGGTGAAGCAGCTACCTTCAGCTCAGGGTCCAGATCTCCAGTTCCTTAGATCAAGCCCCATGTCAGGCACCCTGCTCAGCAGAGAGTCCGCTTCCCTCTCTCCCTCTGACTTTCCCCTTCTCCCTGCTCATCCTCTCTTTTTCTTTCAAAAAAAGATGAATTAATAATAATAATAATAATAATAATAATAATAATAAATAATAATAATAGCAAAAAGAATTCACTGGTCCTGGTATTTTGTTTGTTGGCTGATTTTTTATCATACATCCAATTTCTTTGCTGCTTATTGGTCTGTTCAAATTTTCCATTTCTTCCTGTTTCTGTTTGGTAGTTTATATATTTCTAGGAATTTATCTATTTCTTCTAGATTTCCAATTTTTGGCACATAGTTATTCATAATATTCTCTTATACTTGTTTGTATTTCTGTGGTGTTGATTGTTATTTCTCCTCTCTCATTTGTGATTTTATTTATTTTAATCCCTTTACTTTTTGATATGTCTGCCTAGGAGCTTATCAATTTTATTAATTTTTCAAAGGTTTCTATTATTTTATTTCAATATAAATTATTTTTCTTCTAATCCTTTTTTTAAAAAAATTATTCATTTATTTGAGAAAAAGAGAGAGAGAGAACACAGCAGGGAGGAGCAGAGGGAGAGGGAGAATCAGGCTCCTGGCTTGAGCCATGCAGGGGTCGATCCAGGGACTCCAGGATCATGACCTGAACCAAAGGCATATGCTTAGCCAAATAAGCCTCCCAGGCACCCCTGTCTAATCTTTATTAGTTCCTTTCTTCTGCTGGCTTTAGATTTCATTCATTGATTTTGTAGTTTCTTTAGGTGTAATCTTAGGTTGCTTATTTGATATTTTTCTTGAGGCATGATTAATTGCTATATACTTCCCTCTTAGGACAGCTTTTGCTGCATCCCAGAGGTTTAGTACCATTGTGTTTTCACTTACATCTGTTTCCATGTATTTTTTTTAAATTTCTGCTTTAATTTTCTGGTTGACCTATTCATTTTTTAGAAGGATGATGTTTAACTTCCATGTATTTGTGGTCTTTATAAATTTCTTTCTTGTGGTTGATTCAAGTTTCACAGTGTTGTGGTCAGAAAGAATGCATGGTATGATTTCAATTTTTTTGTATTTGTTGAGCCCTGATTCGTGACCTATTATGTAATCTATTCTGGAGAATTTCCCATGTGCACTTGAAAAGAACATGTATTCTGTGGCGTTAGGATAGAATACTCTGAATATATGCTAAGTTGTCGCATGTGCCATTCAAAACCATTGTTCCCTTGTTGATTTTCTGCTTATATGACCTGTCCATTGATGTAAGTGGGGTATTAAAGTCCTCTACTCACATTATTGCCAATAAATTCTGTTCTTTTTGCCAATTGTATATATTTAGGTGTTCTCATTCTGGGAGCATAAGTATGTATAATTGTTAGATCTTTTGTTGGATAGTCCCCATTATTATTATGATACAGTGCCCTTCCTCTTCTTATAGTCATTGGCTTAAAATCTAGCTTATGTAAGTATTGCTACTCCAACTCTCTTTTGATGTCCATTTGCATGACAAATATTTCCCCATCCACTCACCTTCAATCTGCTGGTGTCTTTAGGTCTAAAATGATTATCTTGTAGGCAGCATATAGATGGGTCTTTTTTCCCCATTTTTATGCCCTATGTATTTTGATTTGAGCATTTAGTGCATTCACATTCAGAATAATTACCGATAGATATGTATTTAGTGCCATTTTAGTATTTGCTTTTTATTGTTTCTAGTGAATTTTTCTATTCCTTCTGTGTCTTTACCACTTTTAGTCTTTCCTTTCCACTCACAGAGTCCCCTTTAATATTTTTTTCAAGGCTGATTTATTTTATCCCTGTATTTTTCAGACGTAATTACAACATGTTGTAGTTTTTGCCTGCTTTTATTGATTTTGATGGTAATTCTGTGCCTCCCAAATTTGGATGTCTGTTTCCTTCCCCGGATTAAGGAAATTTTCAGATATTATTTCCTTGAACTACCTTTTGTACCCTTTTCTCTCTTTTCTTTTTCTGGAACTACTATCAGATGAATGTTATCACATCTGGTGGAGTCATCGAGTTCCCTAAATCTATTGTTCCACAATACTTCTTTCTCAATTTTGTTTAGCTTCATTACTATTTGTCACTATCTTTTATGTCACTTATTCCTTCCTTTGCTTCATCCATCCTTGAATTCATTGCATCAATCTGTTTTGAATCTCAGTTATTGCATTTTTTTTGTTTCTGGCTGATTGTTTTTTAATTCTTTTATCTCTACAGTTAAGGTCTCCTTGAAGTCTTTCATTCTTTTCTCAGGCTCAGATTGTATGCTTATGATTGTTGTTTTATCTTTTTAAATTTTTTTATTTATTCATGAGAGACAGAGAGGGAGAGAGAGAGGGGGGGGGCAGAGACACAGGCAGAGGGAGAAACAGGCTCCATGCAGGGGGCCTGATGTGGGACTTGATCCCAGGACCCCAGGATCACATCCTGGGCTGAAGGCAGGCACTAAACCACTGAGCCACCCAAGTATTCCAGATTGTTGTTTTAAAACTCTCCTTTAGACATGTTTCTTATACCTGTTTCACTTAGATGTCTGGTCATGACATTATCTTGTTTCATTTGGGATGAATTCCTCCATCTTGGCATTTTGCCTAAATCTCTGTCTTCTTTGTGTTTGTTTCCTACTTCTGAGAGTAATGGGTTTCTGAATAAGAGATCATATAGTGTCCAGGCCTGTTCCTTCAAATAATGTCTAATGTGTGCTTCCTGTGCTCTGCTACTATGTTTTAGCTGATCTAGTCTTTAGTCCAGTTGTTTGCAGAGGGTCTCCTTGCCTGCAGTGAGTAGTATTTGATCATGGGGCAGAGTGTAGTTAGTTTTAATTAGATTTTTTTCTGGTCTACTTATTGAATGAGACCTAAGCTATTTGCAATAGAACTGAGGTGTGCAGAACTATCTGGTTAGGAGATGTGGTGTGGGCAGGGTTTTCTGCTGGCCTTCTGGGGAAGGGGTCTGCTGCACTGGGATTAAGGTACACTTGACAAGAAGGGCAGTACTAGCAGAACACAGGAGGTAGAACTTGGTGTAAGTACATTAGGCAGCCAGTGTTGGTGCTGTGTTTTTTACTGAAGGTAGATCTTATGCTGAGGAGCTGGGAAGGGAAATGGTGCCAGCCAGCTTCATTTTCCCTGGAGATAGGTAGCGGTGCTTGCTTCTCTCAAGACAATCATCCCAGAAGAATGAATAAATCAATCTCCCACCTGCATTTCCCGGGCATTTTTCTTAATGCCATTTTCATACTGTCTCCATCCAAGTCGTTTGCCTGCCTTCTCTTTAGGAGCAGTGCATTGCCTTCCAGACTATATTCCATCAGCCTGCTTTTTTTTTTTTAACACTCCAGGCTTTAGGGACATGTTGTGGGCAGGCACCTAGTTTGGTCTTCTGAGGGAGTCTTCCCACAGCAGGAATGAGGTAAATTTGACCAAGTAGGGCAGTGGTGCCAGAATGCAGGAGCAAGTAGGCTAGGCAGCCTGTGTTGCACCCAGCTTCCCTTGGCAGGTGGCTCTGTGCCTATGCTAATGGTGGGGGATGGAAATGGCACTCACCCGCTCTTTTGTCCATGGAAAAGTAACTCTGTAAATGCTGCCTCTCAGGGTCACACTCCAAGAGGAGCAAACAATTTCCTCCCTGTGTGTTACAGGCATTCCTCAGATCATGTCATTTGCCCTGGATTGTTTGCCTGACTTCTTTCTATGAGTAAGACAGCACCCTGAGGGCTCTAATCCAGCCAAGCCCACCAATTATTAAAACTCCAGTCTTAGAGCTCTGCTGGTTGCAAAAACTCATGAACATCAACCTTCTCATTTCCCCAATCAATTGCTTTGGGGAGGTGTTCTTGTGCATTCCCCTGTATGCTTCTCTCTCTCTCTCTCTCTCTCTCTCTCTCTCTCTCTCTCTCTCTCCTTTCTTGGAGACCAGGTTTCTCTCCTCTCAAAAGTACTCACAATTCATTTATCCCCAAACCATCTCTCTGCACTTCCTACCTTACTCATTGTGGCCTCTTTTCTCACTTTAGTTGTGGATTTTGTTCTCTTAGTCTTCAGGTCAATTTGTTAGGTATTCAGAATGATTTGATAATTATCTACTTGTGTTGGAGGGATGAGATAAGCCTAGAGTCTTCCTACTATGCCACCATCGTATTTCTGTCATCTATTTGGATTTTTTGATTGCTCACTCAATTTCTTTACTAGTTATCAGTCTGTTAAAAATTCTGTTTCTTCCTGTTTCAGTTTTTGTAGTTTATATGTTTCTAGACATGTATGCATTTCTTCTAGGTTGTCCAACTTTGGCATACACTGGTTCATGATATTTACTTACATTTATTTGAATTTCTGTGGTGTTGGTCATTATTTCTCCTCTCTCATTTGTGATTTTGTGATTTTATTTATATGAGTACTTTTCTTTTTTCCTTGGTAAATGTGGCTAGAGTTTTATCAATTATATTTGTTTTAGAAGCAACCATCTCCCGATTTCAAAGATATGATCTATTGTTTTTTAAAATTTCTGTATCATTTATTTCTATTGCAATCTTTATTATTTCCTTCCTTCTGCTTGTCTTAGATTGTATTCATTAATTTTCTAGCTCTTTCAGTGCAAGCTTAAGTTGCTTATTTGAGATTTTGCTCACTTCTTAAGGTAGACTAGTATTGCTGTAAAATTCCCTCTTAGAACCATTTTTCCTGTATTCCAGAGTTTTGGAACATTGTGTTTTCATCAAGAAATATATATGTATATATAAATATATAAAGAAATATAGTATTTATTTAATATTTAAAGTTAATTTTAAATATATATATTTTTATATATATAAAATTTAAATTTATATATTTTAAATATATAAAATATTATATATTTAAAATATATAATGAATATATATATCACCTTTTATATGTGTTTATAACCTCTTCTGTATTAGCAGGCTATATTAATTTTATGGTCATTTACATTTCAACCAATTATTCTCTCCTTTCCTCCCCAAATTTTTAGGCATATTATAAGTCATGTCCATTTTTTTGTGAGTGCCTTGACCGATTCTTTTACAGAAATATTCATTTTTTACTGTATTTGTGTTTCCTAACATTATATTGTTTAATGTTTGTGAACACTTTTGGTTTTTGTTTTTCTGGGAAACTCCTCATCACTCCTATTCTGAATGATTTTGCCCTGCTGGATAGTGTATTTTAGGCTGAAGATTTTCCCCAACCAACACTTTGACTATATCATGACACTCTAGTGTGACTTTCAACATTTAAGTTAAAAAATATCCTGATCTCTTTATGAGTTTTCCCTTGCAAGTCATTGGCATCTTTTGTCTTGCTATTTTTTAAGATTTTTTTTTTTTTTTGCTTTGTTAATTTTGTTTGGGTTTCCCTACCTCCTGGATCTGAATATCTATTTTTTCCCCATAGTAGGGAAGTTTTCAGCTATTCCTTTTTTCTTTTCTTTTCTTTTTTATTTCAATTCAATTTAGTTAACATATAGGATATTATCACTTTCAGGGTAGAATTTAGTGATTCACTGGTTGCATATAACACCCAGTGCTCAGTACATCAAGTTCCCTCCTTAATGCCTTTCACCCAATTACTCCATCCTCTCACTCATCTCCCCTCCAGCAAACCTCAGTTTGTTCCCTGTAGTTAAGATTCTTTTGTGCTTTGCCCCTCTCTCCAGTTTCATTTTATCTTATTTTTCCTTCTTTTCCCCTATATTCATCTGCTTTATTTCTTAAATTCCACATATGACTGAGATCATATGGTATTTGTCTTTCTCTGACTGTTTTGCTTAGCATAATGCCCTCTAGTTCCATCCATGTAATTGCAAGTGGCAAGAGTTCATTCTCTTTGATGGCTGAGTAGTATTCCATTGTATAAATGTACTAGTTCTTCTTTATATATTCATTTCTTGTATATCTGGGTAATACATATTTTTTTTCCATATTTTGGGTAATGTGGACATTACTACTATAAACACTGGGGGGCATGTTGCCCTTCAAATCACTATTTTTTTTTTTATTCTTTGGATAAAAACCTAGTAGTGCAACTGCTGAGTCATAAGATAGCTCTATTTTAAACTTTTTGAGAAACTTCCATAGTTTTCCTGAGTGGCTGCACCAGTTCACATTCCCATCAACAGTGCAAGAGGGTTCCCCTTTCTCCACACCCTTGCCAACATCTGTCATTTCCTAAGTCGTTCATTTTGGCCATTCTAACTGGTGTGAGGTGGTATCTCATTATGGTTTTGATTTATATTTCCCTGATAATAAGTGATGTTGAGCATTTTTTCATGTGTCCATTAGTCATTTTTACATTTTCTTTTGAAAAATGTTTTTTTTTTTCTGTCTTCTTTCCATTGCTTGACTGGATTTTTTTGTTTTTAGGGTATTGAATTTGATGAGTTTGTTATAGATTTCAGGTAATAGCTCTTAATATGATGTCATTTGTGAATATCTTCTCCCATTCTATAGGTTGCCTTTTAGTTTTGTTGATTGTTTCCTTTGCTGTGCAAAAGCTTTTTATTTTTCTTCATCATTATTATAGTCTTTGGATTAAAATATTTTTTTCTGATGAAAAAGTCAGCTTTGTTTTGACATCATTAGCATGATAAATTGTTCTCCAACCTCTCACTTTCAATCTAGAAGTGTCTTTGAGTCTAAAATGAGTCTCTTTTAACCAACATATTTGAGTGTTGTGGTTTTTTTTCATTTGGATATCCTTTATCTTTTTATTAGAGCATTCAGTCCATTTACATTCAGAGTAATTATTGAAAGATATGCATTTAGTGCCATTGTACTACCTGTGAAGTCTGTTCCTGTAGATTATCTCTGTTCTTTTCTGGTCTTTTTTACTTTTGTGCTCTCTCTCTGGTCAGAGTTCCACTTTAATATTTCTTGCAAGGCTGATTTAGTGTTCATGAATTCTTTTAGTTTTATGCTGCAAACTGTCTCGCCTTCTATTCCAAATGATAGCCTTGCTAGATAAAGTATTACTCGAAGCATATTTTTCCCATTTAATACATTGAATATATCATGCCAGTCCTTTTTGGCTTACCAGGTCTCTTTGGACAGATCTGCTGCCATTCTCGTGCATATATCCTTGTAGATTAGAGACCCCTTGTTGCATGCTCTTTCAGGATTTTCTCTTTATCCTTGTAATTTGCAAATTTCACTGTAATATGTCAAGGTGTTGTCCAATTTTTATTGTTTTGTAGAGGATTTCTCTATGCCTTTTTGACTTGAATACCTGTTTCCATCCCCAGATTAGGGTATTTCTCAGCTATAATTTATTCAAATATACCTTCTGCCACTTTCTCCGACTTTTTGTTCTGAGACTCCTATAAAACAGGTATTATTTTGCTTTATGGAATTGCTAAATTCCCTAAGTCTACCTTAATCTATTAGTTTTCTTTCCCTCTTCTTTTCAGCTTCATAGTCTTTCATAATTTTATCTTCTATATCACTTAATGGCTCTTCCGTTTCATTCATCCTCACTTTATGGCCTCCACGTGGGAATGCATCTTGATTATAACATTGTAAAATTCAGACTGACTGGATTTTAGTTTTTTTTATCTGTATGGTAAGGGATTCTCTGGTGTCTACTATATGTTTTTCAAGCACAGCTAGTATTTTTATAATCTTTGGGTTTTTAAAAAATATTTATTTATTTATTTATTCATGAGAGATGGGGTGGGGAGAGAGAGAGGCACAGACACAGACAGAGGGAGAAGCAGGCTCCATTCCATGCAGGGAGTCTGATGTGGGACTCGATCCCGGGTCTCCAGGACCACACCCTGGGCTGAAGGCAGCGCTAAACCACTGAGCCATCCAGGGATTCCCCAGACATCTTATTTATATATGTATTGATTAAATCACTAGCTGTGAGTACTACCTCTTGTCCATTCTTTGGGGATGAATTTCTCCATCTTATCATTTGGCCAGAAAAGAAAAAGAAGAAAGACAAAGAAAATAAACAAGAAAAACAACTACAAGAACAATAGACTTCAGGAAGTGTTTCTGTTGTATGTCGTGTACACTCTGCAGTTGTGTTTCGACTGCTCTTTCCCTTGGTCTCCTCTACAAAGTTCCTCCTGGCTTGTAATAGGGAGTGTTTGGACCTTAAACTAAGTGTGCTTTTATTTTTTTTCTTAATATAAAGCCTGGAGAATTAAAAAAAAAAAAAAGCCTGATCCAAGTTTTTTTTTTTTGTAAATAAACAATTTTATCGTTCTCTTCACATATGTGAGAGACATCACTACAGCATCCAGTACTCTCAAGTTACAAAGTTATAAACAAAAATTTTAAAACTTAAATCAGTATCTTGATAAGGTGCTTAACTTCTAAACAAGGACAAATTAACATTTTAAAAAACTTACTGAATTATACGCATCTAATGCAGGTTTATCCAAAAGTAAATGTAACATGACAATTCCCTAATACAATTAAATAGTTTATAATTAACATCTGAGAACTGGGGTTCAAAACCACAGTTTGAATTTTTTAAAAAAATGTAATAAAGGAAATCCATTAGCACAGTAAATTCTGGCTATAGGCCTGTTATCAATCTATGTCATGAATGACATTATTTTACTCATTAAGACAACAAAGGTTAGTGACAATCAATAGGGACAAAAATGTAAACAAACAAACAAAAATCTGTAAGCCTGATTCCAAAGAATAAGAAAGAAAGAAGGAAAAAAGAGTAAGAAAAAATAAAAGAAAAAAATAAGAAGCCTGATTTGAGAAATAAGAGAAGGAAACAAATCAACAAATGATAGAAAAACTATAAAACTATAAAACTATACAAAGAAAGATAAAGGCTATATATATAATATATATAAGACTATATAATCATATATATATGATTAAAAACTCAAAAGTAAGAAATAGAAAAATAAAGAACTAAGATTTTAAAAATTAAAGAAAAAAAGTAGCAAGCCTGGTCTTGTTTCTGCCAGAAGCTGCTGTTTAATCAGTAGTTTCAGGCAACCAGTTGGTCGGTTGGTATCAGTTGGTACATGTGGTGAGCCTGTGTTGGTCTTCTGAGGGATAGAGATCTTCAGGATGGTTCACAAGCTGACTTGCCCCTGCCAAGAGCAGGGTGACAGGGTTTAGTGCAAGGGACCCCAGACTCCACTGGAGGTTCTGTGTTTCTCTCTGAAGTCCTACTCTGCTGGTGGGAAGTTGGGAGGAGGGAGAGGTGGTGGGGGAGGAGTATGGCATTACTCTGCCCTCTGGTCCCTGGGGAGGGAAACTCCTGGCCCACTGCTATTCAGCAGGCCCTCTCAGAAAAGCAAATAACCTCTTGTGTCCCAGGCTTTCATCAGTTCCCTGATCTAAACTTGTCTGTTCCCAGACCATTGGCATGCCCAGCACCACAGATCTGTATTTTATCTTTGGCCAGTGGCTGGGATTCAAAACTCAGTTTTAAAGGGCCTGGTAAAGGGTGGACCCATTCCCTTTCCCTGGATGAGGGCCTTACAGAGCACCCAGCACTGTTCTGTCCCAGAAAAGCAGCTGGACAGTGTGTGCATGATGGCTAGAATTTGTTGGGATATACCTCAAAAAGCTGCAACAATATTAACTGCTTTCTGTGTACAACTCAGTCCCCTACTCCATTCTGTCCCAGCTTTTCTGAGGGACAATATATTGTGGCAAACAGGGAAAAGCAGCAGGTAGGTTATCTGCAGTCTACCGATGTCTCTGATTTCTGCTTGCTTCTGTCCCAGAAAAGCAGCCACTGGGCATTCCCATGATGGTTTAAGCCTATCGTGGTTCACAGCAAAAAGCTTTTTACAAGTTTATCTGCCTTTTGCTCACACCTCTGTCCCAGCTGTTGAGCACGGCTCAATGGCTCCCAGGTGGCCTCTTGTTCTTGGAGCAGTAAGATACACTCTTCCAAAAGCAGTCTGGGAAGGGGTAAATTTGTCCCAGTGAAGCCCAGGGGATCTCCTCACTGTGGTATAATGTGCAAACCTACTGACTGTACTCTCTCCTGTTCTGTCCCTGACTTTGCTCTGCAGAAAGGGTCTCTCCCCTTCATGGCCCTGTGGCTCTCCTCTCCCTCAGCTCACAGCTCTGATCATCACATCTGCCACACTTTCTCCCTCCAAATGTGCAGATCATTTCTTAATCCTCAGATCATATTCCTAGTTGTTCAAAATCGCTGGATGTTGATCCAGCTGTTTCAGGGGAAGAGGCAAGCTCAGGGTCCCCCTACTACTCCACCATCTTAACTCCTTCCCCTTACAGCTATTATTTCTTCAAATACATTGTCTTTCTCCTTTGTTCTCTCTTCTTCTTCAGGGACCCCTATTATATGAAAGTTATATTTGATGGAGTCACCGAGTTCCTAGAGTTTATTCTAGTTTTGTCTAATTATTTTCTTTCTCTTTTGTCCTGTTTGATTTCTTTCCATTAGTCTGTCTTCTAGCTCTCTAATTTGTTTTTCTGCTTCTTCCAACGTGCTGTTCATTACATCACATGCATTTCTCATTTCGTTTTGGGTATATTTTATCTGTGCTATGTCATTCCTTATCTCTGTGTAATGGGTCTCATTTATGTCTTCCTTCCTTTTTTTTTTTTTTTTGGAGTCCAGTGGGTATCCATATGATCATTGCTTCACATTCTGTCCTGGTTTTTTTTTTTTTAGATTTTATTTATTTATTCATGAGAGACACAGAGAAAGGCAAAGACATAGGCAGAAGGAGGAGAAGCAGGCTCCATGCAGAAGCTTGATGGGGAACCCGATCCCAGAACCCCAAGATCACATCCCAAGCCAAAGACAGACACTCAACCTCTGAGCTACCCAGGAGTCCCTGTCTTGTTGTTTCATTTGGGATAAATTTATCTATCTTCTCATTTTGTCTGCCTTTCTGTGTTTGTTTCTGTGTGTGAAGAAAGTCAGCTGTGTCTACTGCTTTTGAACGTAATGACTTATGGAGAAGAGGTTCTGAAGTGCTCTGCAATGCTATGTCCCCTGTTCACCAGAACATGGCACTTAAGAAGTTTATTCTATGTGTGTTGGATAGTTTCCTTTCAGTGCAGTTGTCTGCAGTGACTCTGCCTATTGTGGCCTGGGCTTGCTTTATGTGGATTTGGGGGGCTCAGGCAGGCCAAGTGTGAGGTGACATGCCTGCCAGGGAAATTGAGATTAGCGCAACAAAATTAGTAAAAATGGCACTGAGCCAATATCCTATCCTGTGTCCCTCGAAATGCTGTGGGGCCTGCGGGCTGTGTGCCAGGGCTGCTGGGGTGTGAAGCTGGACACAGCTGGGTCCAGTGCACAAAGGTGGCTTGGGGTACACTGCTGGGCACCAGGGTGGTTGTGCATGGTGCACTGCAGTAGCTGTGCAACCAGCAGCTGGTCAGCATGCATATGAGGCTTTAACAAAATTTGGCCTTGGCCCAGGCTAGCCATCTTGGAGTGGGCTCATCCTCAGGAAAACTCGTGGGCATGTGCAGCATTGCCTTTAGCATGTGGCTATATGTTTATGCTGGGAGCAAGGGAGGAAAATGGCTCCTGCCAGCTCTCTCATTTTTGGAGAAGTTCCTCAGCACACTCCAAAATTATATTAAAATTCTATCTCCCATTTGGCCCTACCATTGTGTAAACTGCCATTTTTATGTTTCCTCTTTGAGCAGGCTGTCAGTCTTTTCTAAAAATAAATTTTATTTAAATTCTAGTTAACATATAATGTATTATTGTTTTAGGATTTAAGCTCAGTGATTCATCAGTCTTATATTATATCCAGTGCTCATTACATCATATGCCCTCCTTAATATTCATCACCCAGTTAGCCTGTCCCCCCTCCCTCCCCTCCAGTGACTCTTTGTTTCATATGATTGAGATAATCTTATGGTTTGTCTCCCTCTCTGATTTCATCTTGGTTTATTCTTTTCCTCTCTTTCCTTATGATCCTGTTTTGTTTCTTAAATTCCACATGAGTGAGATCATATGATAATTGTCTTTCTCTGATTGACTTATTTCACTTATAATATCCTTTAGCTCCATCCACATCATTGCAAATGGCAAGATTTCTTTTTTGATGGCTGAGTAGTATTCTAGTGTGTGTGTGTGTGTGTGTGTGTGTGTGTGTGTGTATCTCCATCCATCAATGGACATCTGGGCTCTTTCCATGGTTTAGCTATTGTGGCTATTGCTGCTATAAACATTATGGTGCAGGTGACCCTTTGGATCACTACATTTGTATCTTTGGGGTAAATACCCAGTGGTGCAATTACTGGGTCATAGGGTAGCTCTATTTCCAACTTTTTGAGGAAACTCTATACTGTTTCCCAGAGTGGCTCCACCAGTTCACATTCCCACCAATATTGTAAGAGGGTTATGCTTTCTTCACATCTTCACCAACATCTGTCATTTCCTGACTTATTCATTTTAGCCATTCTGACTGGTATGAGGTGATATTTCATTGTGGTTTTGATTTGTATTTCCCTGATGCTGATTGATGTTGAACATTTTTTCATGTGTCTGTTGGCACTCTCTGAAATAAATTGATGGTATTTTGACAGGAATTACATTGAATGTATAGATTGCTCTAGGTAGCATAGACATTTTAATATTATTCATTCTTGCAGTCCATGAGAATGGAACATTTTTTCATTTCTTAGTGTCTTCCTCAATTTCTTTCATGAATGCTCTATAATTTTCTGAGTACAGATCCTTTGCCCCTTTGGTTAGGTTTATTCCTAGGTATGTTACAATTTTGAGTGCAATTGTAAATGGGATTGACTCCTTAATTTCTCTTTCTTCTGTCTCATTGTTAGTGTGTAGAAATGCAGCTGATTTTTGTGCATTGATATGATATCCTGCCACTTTGCTGAATTCCTGTATGAGTTCTAGCAATTTGGGGGTGGAGTCTTTTCTGTTTTCCATGTAAAGTATCCTGTCATCTGCAAAGAGTGAGAGTTTGACCTCTTCTTTGCTGATTCAGATGCCTTTTATTTCTTTGTGTTGTCTGATTGCTGAGGCTAAGACTGGTAGGACTATGTTGAACAGCAGTGGTGATAGTTGACATTCCTGTCATGTTCTTGACCTTAGGGGAAAAGCTCTCAGTTTTTCCCCATTGAGAATGATATTTGCAGTGGGCTTTATATGGCTTATATGATATTGAGGCATGTCCCCTCTATCTCTACGCTGTGAAGAGGTTTAATCAAGAAAGGATGCTGTACTTTGTCAAATGCTTTTTCTTCATCTATTGAGAGGATCATATGATTTTGTCCTATATTTTATTCATATAATGTATCATATTGATTGATTTGTGAATGTTGAACCATGCTTGCAGCCCAGGCTCATTTCTCTGCCTCTTCCACATGCATAGTTCCTTCCCTCCCTTTCTCCCTCCCTCCATTCCTCCTATAAGTATCCTGCTTCTGTCTTTCTGATCTTCCTAATCTTTCAGACGCAGCTTTTTTTTCTGTTTAGTTCTGTAGTTTGTTCTGCCAGTCTTCAGATCACTCTCTGTTTGTTTTTTTTTTTTACTTAGATGTGTATGATATCTAGTTGAAAACATGGGATGAGGTAAATTCAGTGTTTTCCTACTTCACCATCTTCCCAAGCCCCCTCTCTTATTTGTCATTCTCTCATGACATATTCTAAGCTCAAAGAATGTACTAGAAAATCCATGTCAGTATAATGGAAAATCCCAGTGTTTTTAAGTATTTCTCTTAATCAAAATCAGAGTTATTGAAAGACAAGAGGGGCGTCAGAAGATGGGGGAAGCACAGTAAAGTATCCTTCAGACTGAGAATACAGTTTGAGACTGAAAACTGAGGTCAGACACTCCATACCATTTTCACAATTCTAGTCAAGGTAACTTACTGATGGGAAGATCAGGCAGACGTATGATCCAGGCGCTATACAGCTCTTCTCTGCCTCCCCCACACACATTTGGAACTCAATCCACATCTTTTATAGAGAGAGGGCTATTGTGGTGAGGTCTAAGGATATTTATTTAAAGTGGTAAAGCCTGTTCAGTCATTTCTACTAGTTATCTAGAGTTGTGCCATCTGTGTACTACTTTAGGAATCATCAGAACAAGCCTTTCCATATTCCATTCAGGGCATACATTTACCTCCAAGTGGTGTGGAACATATAGTCCCAAGGGAGGTCAGTGTTTTAGCATGAATAATACAGAGGGCCAAAGATGTATTCGATATTGTCAGGACTCCTACACTCCACCCCTGACATCTTTACAGCTTGTGGTCTTTATATGCCATTTTCCCACAATGACCCTAGAGCCAGATATTGGGGAGATGACTTGCATCCATATGCCACAGTTGCAATATTAATATATGTATAAGACAAAATAAAATACTTAGAATTATGGTTTCCCCAAAAACCTGATAAAGAGATAATTTTCACAGACCCAAGAGTTGGAGAGATAGTGAACTTCAAAATAAGTGGTGACCAATGACAGGAAGATGTATCCTGATGCAACAGGAAAGAGTATCAGCTAGTGGTGATAAGACAAATGTGTTATATAAGCATCATATATGGCAAATCTTATTTAGTAATGATATGGTGGTGGTTTGGTTCCATGAGCCAATACCAACCCTTGCTGATATTACCATATATCTGCCCCTTGATATCATCAGAGAATCTGCCTATATTGTACATAGGCATTTAAGCTGGCACCCATACTAACAATGCTGCCTCAGTATGAAGTGTCAGAGGTTCAAAAGCTGTTATTTGCATGTGTGTTGGGCCCTGACCAATGTAGAACAAGAGGTTAAAAATAATAGTGGATGTGAGCCCTTGACCCCAAGGGATTAGTATCTCAGGCCACAGGGGTGGGGTGGTACTCCAGGCTAATTTCCAATGAGCAAAAGTCTCACCATGTGTGAGGTCTTGTGGCAGTTGGAAAATGAGACCCTCCTTCAGCCAGATAGGTCTCAACCTCCTAACAATACTATACCTGCAGTGCCTGAACTTCAGGGGCATTGTTAATTAGAAATTCATAGGCTGATATCTGTCCTGCTGTAGGTGTGGCATAAAGGAATTGAATTGCCTCTGTTAGTCATGGAGACCATTCTGTAAAAGAGCCATCTGGTGACAAAGTCATTAAAAAAAAGATTTATTTATTTTAGAGAGGTGGGGAGAGGAAGAGGTAAAAAGAGAGAAAATCTTAAGCAGGCTGCCCGCCCAGCATGGAGCTCAATGCAGGACTTGATATCATGACCCTGAGATCAGGACCCAAGTGAAAATCAAGTCAGAAGCCCAATCAATGGAGTCTTTCAGATGCCCCTGGTGACAAAGTCTTCAATGTGGTTTTTTATTAGTCCATGTATCCTTTCACACAGGTTCAGAGCAGTAGGATTGTATAGCAGGTGGAAAGTTCACAATAGGGATGCCCGGGTGGCTCACCGAGCATCTGCCTTCAGCTCAGGGCATGATCCTGGGGTTCTGGAATCCATTCCCACATCAGGCTCCCTGCGTGGAGCCTGCTTCTCCCTCTGCCTATGTCTCTGCCCCTCTCTTTCTGTGTTTCTCATGAATAAATAAATAAAAACTTTTTTTAAAAAAAGAAAGTCCATAATATATCCTTGACCTCTTCCTATTTTTGGACCTCAAGGCCAGTAAAATGTTATGCTTAATCCCTATCTAAGTCAATGTCCCATATATGCTCTCTAATTTTGTTAATCCCTTTGTAGTTGCACCCTGATTGGCTCTGTAATAGGCAAATACTTGTAAAAGTCCTGTGGAAGTGTCTCTACAGACCAGCATATATCTGTGCCGTTCCAATACTGGCAAAGGGCTTATGTAATCTATTTACCTGCAAGTAACAGGGTATGTAGTCCATCCAATATACCCTGGAGTATGATGCAATGGACATTGCCTGAGGTAGCACTGGGGGCAATACTTGTCAGAAGCATGTAGATAAGAATATTTTATTTTATTTTTTTATTTTTTTTTAAATCTTTATTTATTTATGATAGTCACACAGAGAGAGAGAGAGAGACAGAGACATAGGCAGAAGGAGAAGCAGGCTCCATGCACCGGGAGCCCGATGTGGGATTCGATCCCGGGTCTCCAGGATCGCGCCCTGGGCCAAAGGCAGGCGCCAAACCGCTGCGCCACCCAGGGATCCCGATAAGAATATTTTAAAGGAAAATGTTCTTTTGCTTGGAAAATATTTCCAAGTAGCTTTGGGAACTTTGTGTCTCAATTTATGGACACATTCTTTAACATCAGATGAGACCAGAATTTCCTCCAGAAGAAAGACTTATGCCTGGGATAGAGCATCTGCCTCATGATTTCTGGCAGTATGGATGAGGTGTGATTGGACACACATCATATTTGGATGGATGCATTGAGTTTGGTGCATACTTCCCAAATATCTATCTATTGTGACACTCATCACAGGGGTCTATTTAATATAATGCAGCCTTCTATGTGCCATTGTGGCATCCATGTTGTTAACCCTTTCCATACTGCCCAGCTGTCAGGGGCCAAATCAATGGGCATGGGCTCATGCATCAACACAATCCTTATCAACCTCATTCTGCATATTACTACTTTTAGTTTCTTCTTCAGCTAAAGTACATCAAAATCCAGTAGGACAGCAGAGGAACACCAAATAGAAAGGTTTCCCTGCCAGCTGCCATCAGTGTACTATGTATCTGAAAGCAAGCCTAACTCTTCCTTTACTTGGGGAGGAAAGACACAATATTGGTCACTTCCAGAAGTTGGGCTGGTTTGACATAAGTGACAAACTCTAGTAACCAGTGCAGTTCATGAGATAGTAGGCTGGTATTGTAAGTGCTCTTCTGCTGTAGGTAAACATGCAATTTCTGTAAGGTGCTTACCTGGGCACAAGCACTCTTAGGTTTGCTGAGCATGTCCTTAATCAAATCTACTGACAGAAAAGTTTGTATCATCATGGGCAGGTCAGCAGCAAGTCCTTTCATTTGTTGTAGTGCAAAGTATACAGCTAAAAGTTGTTTCTCAATGCTACCATACCCAGCTTCTGTGTCTTTCGATAACTGAGAACAGAATCCTAAAGGGATTTTTCATTTTGTCATTGTCACAAGCCCCAGCCAAACCTTTATGGATATGAAATTATATCTAATTCACAATTCAGGGCAGCCCTTGGTGGCTCAGCAGTTTAGTGCCACCTTCAGCCCAGAGTGTGATCCTGGAGACTTGGGATCAAGTCCCACATCAGGCTCCTTGCATGGAGCCTGCTTCTCCCTCTGCCTGTGTCTCCACCTCTCTCTCTGTGTCTCTCATGAATAAATAAATAAAATCTTTAAAAAAATTCACAATTCATATCTGGAATTAATATCCCCAGGCCCTGTATTTGTTTTACTAGCATTTTTTTACTTTAAGAAAGCCTCTTGTTACCTAATACCTCAATCCCATTGTCTTCCTTTTTTAACTAAGGCATATGAAGATCTTAATATCTGTACTAGATGGGGAATAAAAGGTCTCCAGTAAATCAATAAATCAACAAAAGCCTGTAATCCCTTTACAATTTTAGAGTTTCGGAAGGCTTATATTGCCTTATACCATGACTGCTTCTGGCATTACTTTTGTCTTACCCAAACACCTGATGCCCAGGAACTTTACTGATTGATCCAGGTCTTGGACCTCATCAGTATTTACTTCCCAGTCTTGTGACTTTAAGGATGCCTGTAGTGACATGATTTCTTGAGACAGGGAGGATAAATCTTGAACATGGGGGATAAATCATCACCAGTTAACATACATCATCTAATGATAAAGCGCAATCTCCTCTGGCAATATCCATTTCTCCAAATCTCTGGTTACCATCCTGTGACAAACCGTAGGACTATGGAAATACCCCTGGGGTAATGCCTGGAAGTTCCATGGTCTCTCTTTCCATTTGAAGGAAAATTGGTCTTGGGATTCAGGTCTTAATGAAATGCTGAAAAAGGTGTTAGATAGATTCAGTGCATAATGATATCTCTTAATGGATGCCATGATATTTTCTATTAAAAAGACCATGTTAGGCACCATGGCAAAAATAAGCACATAATGTTATTAAGTTCTTTATACTCTATTGTCATTAGTTGGGCCTCATTATATGTTTTTATAGGCCAACTTGGATTGAATGGGCTTTGAGCAGGCCTGATTACCCCCTCCTTTTCTAATACTCTAGTGATAGCAATGATCTTATTATGCCCCCTAGGTAGTTTATACTCTTTTTTCATTTATTACTCTCTGGGGAACCAGCAGCTGTATGGCTCTCCATTTTGCATCACCCATCATGATGGGTTTCTCTACTGGGATATGCAACTTGAATTTGTCTATCATTGTAGTTAGATACAGGTTCTGTAAAATATCCACATTCAAAATATACTCAGGAATGGGGACAATATGCACTAGAAAGATTTGTAGATAAAGTCTAGTTTCTCAGACCTTGATAATTTCCCTTCACAAACATTAATACCTTTTATTTCTCCCCAAAATTGCTAGGGATTTCCATAGATAATGTGCATTCAGCCTCAGTGTCTATTAGACCTCAGTGTCTACAATCTGTTAGTGCAAGACCAATAAATGGTTAATTTAACACTGGACCTCCAGTTGCTTCCTATTGCACACACTAGAGTGCAACATTGGCCTAACCCCTAGTGCCAAAGAGTAAGTTATATAAACCCCTAAAATACCTCCATTAGCAAAGAAGTACTCAATGACATACCAGGCTTTTTTCAGCCTTCTTTCAAGGGTGTAAACTTCTTTCATTCAGGCAGTACCTTCTATAGGCTTAACAAAACAGAATTAGATTGTATATATTTTCTCCAAGGATGCTAGATAATCTTATATATTGCCACAATTGTTTACAAAAGACCTTGATGGGCCCTTTTCCCACCATTTTATCATTGGCATGATACATATTTTTCCTATTTTCTCAATCCATCTACTCTTATAACAGATTCTTTAGATTTGATGTAAATCAGTCACCACTGTGACTACTGTAGCAATGGGTTAATTAACCATAGGTGTAAGGAGAGATACTAATGTTCTGTATCATGTCTATGGGGCTTACTGAAAGATACAGTCTTTCAAACCATGGAAAATATTTCTTCATCTGGACCTTTAAAATACTGGGCATAGAGTTAAGATGGTGGAGGAATAGGAAGGTAGTAAGTTTGACTCATGCCTCAAACAAAGCAAGATAAATATGAAATTATTCTGAACATCCCAAAAATCAATCTAAGTACTGAGAAAACAAACTTAACAACTACAGGTAAAAAATAAATAAATCCACCTCAATGGAAGGATCTGACTTCTTTAAAAAGCAGAGTGAAACACACCAATTTAAAACTTGCCAGAGTGGACAAGGTCCAAATGCCCCACCCCCACTTCAGGCAAGGAGAAACTCTACAGACAAACTCTACAGAATATTGACCTGAGGGAAGAAAAATCAAAACACAACAGCAGAGTGTACACTCTAAAACATCTCTTAAGCATCAGGCCCAAGACAATATAGGACCTTTTCTTATTATAGCCTTTACACTCAGGAATAGGAAATATAGCAGGCTTTTCTAAAAATCACACACAAAAATGTAACCTGAACAAAATGACAAGATTGAGGAATTCACCCCATAAGAAAGAACAGTTAGAAGTAATGGACAGGGATTTCATCAAAACTGATATAAGTAAGGTGCCTGAGCCAACAACAATCATAAGGATATTATCTGGCCTTGAGAAAAGAATAGAAGATACTAGAGAATGACTTACTGCAGAGATAAAAGAAGTAAAAACTAGTCAGACTGAAATAAAAAGCCTTATAACTGAGATGCAAAACTGACTGTATGCAAAGACAATAAGGATGGATGAAACAGAGGAACAGAACAGTGATAGAGAAGATAAAATTATGGAAACTGATGAAGCAGAAAAGAGAGGAAAAGAAAAGTATTGGATCACAAATGTAAACCTACAGAACTCAGTGATCCTTAAAGTGTCATAACATGGTATCACAGGAGTTCCAGAAGAAGAAAAGAGGACAAAGGGGGCAGATGGTTTATTTGAGCAAATTATAACTGAAAACTTGTATCACCTGGGGAAGGATACAGACATCAGAATTAAAGAGGCACAGACAACTTCCATCAAATTCAAGAAACGCTAACCTTCAGGACAACAATTCATAATAAAATTCATGAAACACACAGACAAGGAAAGAATCCTAAATGCAGCAAAGGAAAAAAGTCCTTAACCAAGAGCGCACAAATCAGGTTTGCAGGAGACCTGTCCACAGAAACTTGGCAGGCAGAAAGTGAGTGCTATGATATAGTCAACATGCTGAATGGGGAAAATGTAGAACCAAGAATATTGTATCCATCAACACTGTCATTCAGAATATAAGGAGAGATAAAGTGTCCCAGACAAAGAAAAACTAAAGGAGTTTGTGACCACTAAATCAGTCCTGCAAGAAATATTAAAAGGGAGGGGTGCTTGGGTGGCTCAGTCACTTAAATGCCCAGCTCTTGATTTCAGCTCAGGTCATGATCTTAGGGTTGTGCTATCAAATTCTTCATTGGGTTCCCCACTCAGTGTAGAGTTGGCTTGAGATTCTCACCCTCTCTATTTGCCCCTCTCCCTGCTTGTGCTCTCTTTCTCTCTCTCTAACATAAATAACAAATGTTAAAAAGAAAAAAAATAAGAAATATTAAAAGGGAATCTTTCAGTGGAAAGAAAGACAAAAAAGCAACAAAGATTAGAAAGGAATACAGAATATCACCAGAAACATCAACCTTACGGGTAACACAATAGCTCTAAATTCATATCTGTCAAAAATCATTCTGAATGTTAATGAACAAATGCTCCAATCAAAAGACATAAGGTATTAGATTGAATAAAACAAGACCCATCCATATGTCACCTACAAGAGATTCATTTTAGACATAGAAAACATCAGCAGATTGAAAGTGAGGGGATGAATAACAATCTGTCATGCTAATGGTTGGGAAAAAAGAGCTGGAGTATCCATATTTATATCAGACAAAGTATATTTAAACCAATAACTGTTATGAGTATGAGAGATGAGGAAGAGCATCAAATCATATTTAAGGGGTCTATCTATTAGGAAGAACTAACAATCATAAATATATATGCCCCCAACTTAGGAGTACCCAAATACATAAATCAATTAATAACAAATATACAGAAACCCATTGATAATAATACAATAATCCTAGGGGACATTAACATCTAACATACAATAATTGATAGATCATCTAAGCAGAAAATCAATAATGAAACAATGGCTTTGAATGACAAACTGGACCAGATGGTTTAACAGATATATTCAGAACATTTCATTCGGAGGCAGGGCAAGATGGTGGAAGAGTAGGATCCACAAGTCACCTGTCCCCAACAACTTACCTAGATAACTTTCAAATCATCCTGAAAACCTACGAATTCAGCCTGAGATTTAAAGAGAGAACAGCTGGAATACTACAATGAGAAGAGTTCAAGCTTCTATCAAGGTAGGAAGACAGAAAAAAATAAAGAAATAAAAAAGCATCCAAAGGGGAGGGGCCCCCGCGAGGAGCCTGGCTAAGGCCAGGCGGCGAGAGCCTCCAGGACAGGAAAGGCCAGTCCCGGAGAAGCAGAAACTTTACCAATCTTCCCGGATGGGAAGGCGCTTGCAGGGAACTCAGGCAGGATCCCAGGAGGGGCAGTGATGCCCTCAGGCTCCTGAGGGGCACTAACAGAGGAAGTGCGCCCCAGGGGAGAGCATGCCACACACCTGGAGCCCAGCTCAGTAAAGGGCTGGAGCACATGCCCAGCGGGGACCTGGGAGCAGCTCAGGTGGTGGCTCAGGCAGCGGGCTTGTGCGGCCCCAAGAGCGTGATTCCTCCCGCGCAGGCCCTAGAGCACAAGGTGCCAGGGACAAAGCACAAGATCCGGCGATCCCCCCAAGACAGGCAGAGACCAAGCGGACACAGGGCAGCAAGGACACTCCTGCCACTAGGTGGCCCGAGCTGTGCAGATTAGCGCCCACTGCCCCCGGAGCATCCAGGGCTCTGCGGACTGGGAGACTGCAGTAGTTACTGCGGGAGCTGACTCCTGGCCGCAGACACTGTTGTTGTTCCTGTGGTGTCACCTTGTGCCTGGGACTGAGCAGGGCCGCCAGGGAGCAGGGGCCTCACAGGATAAACAGCTCCCACTGAGCCACGCCCCTGGCAGGAGTGGGGCAGCTCCCCAAAGTGCACACACCTGAGAATCAGCACAGCAGGCCCCTCCCCCAGAAGACCAGCTAGAAGGACAGGGGAAGAGCAAGTTATTGACCAAGCAGCACTAGAAAGTTCCAAGGGAAGTCTAGGGACTTAAATTATTTAGAATCAGAGGATACCCCTCCGTGTTTTTTATTGTTTGTTTGTACCCCCATTTTTTCTCTTTTCCTCCTTTTTCAAGTACAACTTCTTTTTAGCCACTCTGCACTGAGCAAAATGACTAGAAGGAAGAACTCACCAAAAAAGAAAGAATCAGAAACAGTACTCTCTCCCAGAGAGTTACAGAATTTGGATTACAATTCGATGTCAGAAAGCCAATTCAGAAGCAGAATTATAAAGCTACTGGTGGCTATTGAAAAAAGCATAAAGAATTCAAGAGACTTCCATGACTGCAGAATTTAGATCTAATCAGGACAAAACTAAAAATCAATTAAAAGAGATGCAATCCAAACTGGAGGTCTTAACAACGAGAGTTAACAAAGTAGAAGAAAGAGTGAGTGACATAGAAGACAAATTGACGGCAAGGAAGGAAACTGAGGAAAAAAAGAGAAAAACAATTAAAAGATTGTGAGGAGGACTACCCTGGTGGCACAGCAGTTCAGTGCTGCCTGCAGCCTAGGGTGTGATACTGGAGTCCTGGGATCAAGTCCCACGTCAGTCTCCCTGCATGGAGCCTGCTTCTCCCTCTGCCTGTGTCTGCCTCTCTCTCTCTCTCTCTCTCTCTCTCTCTCTGTGTGTGTGTGTGTGTGTGTGTGTGTGTCTCATGAACAAATAAATAAAATCTTAAAAAAAAATAAAAAACAAAAGATCATAAGGATAGGTTAAGGGAAATAAATGAAAGCCTCAGAAGGAAAAATCTACGTTTAATTCGGGTTCCAGAGGGTGCCAAAAGGAACAGAGGACCAGAATATGTATTTGAACAAACACAGCTGAGAATTTCCTTAACTTGGGAAGGGAAACAGGCATTCAGATCCAGGAGATAGAGAGATCACCTCCCTAAAATCAATAAAAACCATTCAACACCCCGACATAATAGTGAAACTTGCAAATTCCAAAGATAAAGAGAAGACCCTTAAAGCAGCAAGAGACAGGAGACCCATAACCTTTATAGGGAGAAGTATGAGGTTAACAGCAGACCTCTCCACAGAGACCTGGCAGGCCAGAAAGGGAGAAGAAAGGAGGAGAAGGAGAAGAACCTGCAGCCAAAAATACTTTATCCAGCAAAGCTCTCATTCAGAATAGAAGGAGAGATAAAGAGCTTCCAAGATAGGCAGAAACTGCAAGAATCTGTGACCACCAAACCAGCTCTGCAGGAAATATTAAGGGGGACTCTGTAAAAGAAAGAGGAAGTCTAGGAAACAATCCACAGAACAGGGACTGAATAGGTATTATGATGACACTAAATGCATATATTTCAATAGTCATTCTGAACATGAATGGGCTTAATGATCCCATCAAAAGGTGCAGGGTTTCAGACTGGATAAAAAAGCAAGACCCATCTATTTGCTGTCTACAAGAGACTCATTTTAGACATAAGGACACCTACAGCCTGAAAATAAAAGGTTGGAGAACCATTTACCATTCAAATGGTCCTCAAAAGGAAGCAGGAGTAGCCATTCTCATAACAGATAAATTAAAGTTTATCCCAAAGAATGTTATAAGAGATGAAGACAGACACTATATCATACTTAAAGGATCTTTCCAACAAGAGGACCTAACAATCATGAATATTTATCCCCCGAATCTGGGAGCTGAAAGTATATCTATCAATTAATAACCAAAGTTATGACGTACTTAGATAATAATACACTTATACGTGGATACTTGAACACGGCGCTTTCTACGATTGAAAGATCTTGTAAGCACATCTCCAAAGAAAGAAGAGCATTAAAGGATAAACTGGACCAGATGGATTTCACAGATATTTACAGACCTTTACATCCAAACGCAAATGAATACACATTCTTCTCAAATGCACATGGGACTTTCTCCAGAATAGACCACATACTGGGTCACATCAGGTGTTAACTGATACCAAAAGATTGGGATCATACCCTGCATATTTTCAGACCATAATGCTTTGAAACTACAACTAATTCACAAGAAGAAGTTTGAAAGGATTTCAAACACATGGAGCTTAAAGACCATCCAGCTAAAAGATGAAAGGGTCAACCAGGAAATTAGAGAAGAATTAAAAAGATTCATGGAAACTAATGAGAAGGAGGATACAACTGTAAGAAATCTTTGGGATACGGCAAAAGCAGTCCTGAAGGGGAAATACATTACAAAACAAGCATCCAACCAAAATCTGTAAAGAACTCAACAAAAAATGCTAAGCTTGTGCCTAGAGGAGCTGGAGAAAGAACAGCAAATAAAACCTTCAGCCAGGAGAAGAAGACAGTTAATAAAGATTTGAGCAGAACTCAATGAAATAGAGACCAGAACTGTGGAAAAGATCAATAAAACCATGAGTTGGTTCTTTGAAAGAATTAATAAGATAGGTAAACCATGAGCCAGCCTTATTAAAAAGAAGAGAGAAAAGACTCAAATTAATAAAATCCTGAATGAAAAAGGAGAGATCACCACCAATACCACAGAAATACAAACGATTTTAAAAACATATTATGAGCAGCTGTATGCCAAAAAATTATGCAATCTAGAAGAAATGGATGCTTTTCTGGAAAACCACAAACTACCATCACTGAAACTGAAAGAAATAGAAAACCTGAACAGGCCGATAACCAGGGAGGAAATTGAAGCAGTCCTCAAAAACCTCCCAAGACACAAAAGTCTAGGGCCAGATGGCTTCCAAAGGTAATTCTATCAAACGTTTAAGGAAGAAACCATACCTATTCTACTAAAGCTATTCCGAAAGAGAGAAAGAGATGGAATACTTCCATACTTGTTCTATGATGCCAGCATCACTTTAATTCCAAAACCAGACAAAGACCCCACCAAAAGGAGAATTATAGACCGATATCCCTGATGAACACAGATGCAAAAATACTCATCAAGATACTAGCTGATAGAATCCAAAAGTACATGAAGAATATTATTCACCAAGACCAAGTGTGATTTATCGCTGGGATGCAAGGCTGGTTCAACACTCGTGAACCAATCAATGAGATAGATCATATCAACAAGAGAAAAAACAAGAACCACATGATCCTCAATAGATCAATAGATGCAGAGAAAGCATTTGACAAAACATAGCATCCATTCCTGATCAAAAGTCTTGAGAGTGTAGGGATAGAGGGAACATTCCTCAGCATATTAAAAGCCATCTACGGGGGATCCCTGGGTGGCGCAGCGGTTTGGCGCCTGCCTTTGGCCCAGGGTGCGATCCTGGAGACCCGGGATCGAATCCCACATCGGGCTCCCGGTGCATGGAGCCTGCTTCTCCCTTTGCCTGTGTCTCTGCCTCTCTCTCTCTCTCTGTGACTATCATAAATAAATAAAAAAAATTAAAAAAAAAAGCCATCCACGAAAAGCCCACAGCAAATCTCATTCTCAGTGGGGAAACACTGGGAGCCTTTCCCCTAAGATCAGAAACAGTACAGGGATGGCCGCTCTCACTGCTGCTATCCAACATAGTACTAGAAGTCCTCAGCAATCAGGCAACAAAAAAAAGAAAATAAAATAAAAGACATTCAAATTAGCAAAGAAGAAGTCAGACTCTCCCTATTCGCAGATGACATGATCCTGTCTATAGAAAACCCAAAAGACTCCACCCCAAGATTGCTAGAACTCATACAGCAATTTGGCAGCATTGCAGGATACACAATCAATGCCCAGAAATCAGTGGCATTTCTATACCCTAACAATGAGACTGAAGAAAGAGAAATTAAGGAGTCAATCCCTTTCACAATTGCACCCAAAAGCATAAGATACCAAGGAATAAACTTAACAAAAGAGGTAAAGGATCTACACCCTAAAAACTATAGAACACTTCTGAAAGAAATTGAGGAAGACACAAAGAGGTGGAAAAACATTCCATGCTCATGGAGTGGAAGAATTAATATTGTGAAAATGTCAATGTTACCAAGGGCAATTTACACGTTTAATGCAATCCCTATCAAAATACCATGAACTTTCTTCAGAGAGTTGGGTCAAATCATCTTAAGATTTGTGTGGAAAAAGAAAAGACCCCGAAAAGCCAGGGGAATTTTAAAAAAGAAAACCATAGCTGGGGGCATCACAATGCCAGATTTCAGGTTGTACTACAAAGCTGTGGTCATCAAGACAGTATGGTACTGGCACTAAAACAGACACATAGATCAATGGAACAGAATAGAGAATCCAGAACTGGACCCTCAACTTTATGGTCTACAAATATTCGACAAAGGAGGAAAGACTATTCACTGGAAGAAAGACAGTCTCTTCAATAAATGGTGCTGGGAAAATTGGACATCCACATGCAGAAGAATGAAACTAGACCACTCTCTTGCACCACACACAAAGATAAACTCAAAATGGATGAAAGATCTAAATGTGAGATAAGATTCCATCAAAATCCTAGAGGAGAACACAGGCAACACCCTTTTTGAACTCAGCCACAGTAACTTCTTGCAAGATACATCCACGAAGGCAAAAGAAACAAAAGCAAAAATGAACTTTTGGGACTTCATCAGTATAAGAAGCTTTTGCACAGCAAAGGATACAGTCAACAAAACTAAAAGACAACCTACAGAATGTGAGAAGATATTTGCAAATGGCGTATCAGATAAAGGGCTAGTTTCCAAGATATATAAAGAACTTATTAAACTCCACAGCAAAGAAACAAACAATCCAATCATGAAATGGGCAAAAGTCATGAACAGAAATATCTCAGAGGAAGACATAGACATGGCCAACATGCACATGAGAAAATGCTCTGCATCACTTGCCATCAGGGAAATACAAATCAAAACCACAATGAGATACCACCTCACACCAGTGAGAATGGGGAAAAGTAACAAGGCAGGAAACCACACATGTTGGAGAGGATGTGGAGAAAGGGGAACCCTCTTACACTGTTGGTGGGAATGTGAAATGATGCAGCCACTCTGGAAAACTGTGTGGAGGTTCCTCAAAGAGTTAAAAATAGATCTGCCCTACACCCAGCAATTGCACTGCTGAGGATTTACCCCAAAGATACATATGCAATGAAACGCCGGGACACCTGCATCCCGATGTTTATAGCAGCAATGTCCACGATAGCCAATCTGTGGAAGGAGCCTTGGGGTCCATCGAAAGTTGAATGGATAAAGAAGATGTGGTTTATGTATACAATGGAATATTACTCAGCCATTAGAAACGACAAATACCCGACATTTGCTTCGATGTGGATGGAACTGGAGGGTATTATGCTGAGTGAAATAAGTCGATCGGAGAAGGACAAACATTATATGGTCTCATTCATTTGGGGAATATAAATAATAGTGAAAGGGAATAGAGGGGAAGGGAGAAGAAATGGGTAGGAAATATCAGAAAGGGAGACAGAACATGGAAGACTCCTAACTCTGGGAAACAAACTAGGGGTGGTGGAAGGGGAGAAGGGCATGGGTGGGGGTGACTGGGTGGCAGGCACTGAGGGGGGCACTTGTCGGGATGAGCACTGGGTGTTATTCTGTATGTTGTCAAATTGAACACCAATAAAAAATAAATTTATTATTAAAAAATAAAAAAAAAAGAAGTTAAAAAAGAGTTAAAAATAGATCTGCCCTATGACCCAGCAATTGCACTGCTGGGGATTTACCCCAAAGATACAGGTGCATTGATACGCTGTAACACCTGCACCCCAATGTTTATAGCAGCAATGTCCACAATAGCCAAATTGTGGACGGAGCTTCAGTGTCCATCGAAAGGTGAATGGATCAAGAAAATATGGTATATGTATACAATGAAATATTACTCAGCCAATAGAAACGACAAATACCCACCATCTGCTACGACGTGGATGGACCTTGAGGGTATTATGCTGAGTGAAATAAGTCAATCAGAAAAGGACAAGGGTTTTATGGTCTCATTATATGGTCTCAATAAGTCAATCGGAAAAGGACCAAGCGTTATATGGTCTCAGAGATTAGAATCTAATGAGATTAGATTTGAAACTAATCTGTTTCAAATTAGTGAAACAGAATAACGGGAAAAGAGAGAAAATGACTGAAAACATCAGTGAAGGTGAGAAAACATGAGAGACACCTAACTCTGGGAAACGAACAAGGCGTATTGGAAGGGGAGGTGGGTGGGGGGTTGGGGTGACTGGGTGATGGGAACTGAGGGGGGCACTCGGTGGATGAGCACTGGGTGTTATGCTATATGTTGATAAATTGAACTCCAATAAAAAATTTAAAAAGAACTTTTCATCCTAATGCAGCAGAATACACATTCATGTGCACATGGTCCATTCTCCAAAAGAGATCACATACTGGTTCATAAATCAGTCCTCAACAGGTACAAAATCATTGAGATCATTTCATACATATTTCAAAGCACAAAGACATGAAACTTGAAGTCAACCAGAAGAAAAACATTGAAAAGACCACTAATACATGGATGGCAAAGAACATCTTACTAAAAATTAAAGGCTAAACCAGAAAATTCAAGAAGAAATTTTTAAAATACATAGAAACAAATGAAAATGAAAACAAGACAGTCCAAAGCTTTTGGCATGCAGCAAAAGTGGTCCTAAGAGGGAAGTATATTGTAATGCAGACCTACCTCAAGAAGCAAGAAGTCTCAAATACAAAACCTAACCTTACACCCGAAGGAGCTACAAATGAACAGTAAATAAAGCATAAAGCCAGCAGAAGATGGGAAATAATAAAGATAAAAGAAAAAATAAATTATATACAAACAAATAAAAAAAACAATAGAACAGAGCAACTAACAGCTTGTCTTTTTTTTTTTTTTTTCCAGAGGGACTGGTTCTTTTTTCAAAAGACACTTGTCAATTTTCAGTATCAAAACAGTTTGCACTATTGGTTTCTTTCTCCCAATCAGCCCCCAAAGAGAGACCACCAAAGAAGAGTGCATTTTAAGCCAATAAGCTGCAGGATGCACACCTAACAGACCTCACGGAAACCTCACCTAAAAGGGGAGTTGGGGAGGGAAAGAAACTTTTAAAAGATCAGCACACTGTCAGCCTACAGACGTAGAGTTTTCAGCCAGACGGGGTGGTCAATGTGCCCCATCCCTAAAGAAGCAAAGTTTCAAATTAATATAAAATTTAAAAACAGTTTTGTACATAAGCTATTCAAGATTTCTCCAGCACTAACTGATACAAAGCACAATGAGATGGCACATTTAGAGGCAGCAGCTATGGACCCAGAAAAGGGTGATGAGATGAGTTTGTTTCATGTGACTAAATCAGTGGCAAACATAATTTTCTTTTTTCTTTCAAGGAGGCAGGAGAGCAAATAAGTGGTCACCTCGACATAAGGGGAACATGATCCATTCTGTAAGCAGTTAGGGCAAAGATAGAACAAGAATTTGGTTTCAGATCTAGGTCTCACCATCTTAATTTTTGTTTGGTCACATCTGATGGGAAAAAGAAAAACATTATGTTGCTCAAAGATACTTTAGGCTGAAACCCTGAGCCACACTTTTTTGGCCAACTTCTGGAATCACCTTTCTAATTTGGCTGGTATTTTGGACAGAGCAATGAGGCTCCCAGAGTGGGTCTCTTTCTGGGCCCTGGCTCTCAGTAAGGCAGGGCCCTGTCCACTCCCTCCTCTGTGGAGAGGGCAGTATTCATTAGGCTGAAAAGTTAATTCCAAATGGGAGGAAGGGGTTAGACTGATGCTTCAGAACTATGGAATTATTTGGAATGTTTTACAAATGTCGCTACATCAACTACAACAAAAAAGGTAATTACAAAATGTGTACATCACAACATGCTTTTAAAGACACTTTGCATTGTGCTCACATTCCCTTAAACATTGTTCCCAAAGGTGCTCAGCCTCAAGCCCAACTGGAATTTCTAGGGAGAGGCAGAGACAGTTTGGTGAGAAAGACACATGGGTAGGGGTGGGAGAGGCAGCAAAAGGAGAAAGCAGCCTTCTAGTTAAAGATGAGCCTGTAGTTTCAAGGCCAGTTTCCGGGAGGCTGGGCCTCAGGCAGAGTCAGGTTCAGAGGGAGGAGAGCGGCAGGGTGGGACTGGGGTGCTCTACATCTCATTCAGGTCAAGCAGTCTGGTCCAGCATCCTTTGTGTACACAGGTGCTCTTCTTTGGTGCATTTCAGCTTATCTTCCAAATCATCAATTGTCTTCTCGAGCTTGGCTACCGATCTCTCAGCAAACTCAGCACAGGTCTCTCTGCCTCCTTCAGTTTATCCGTGAGAATCTTTATCTCTTCCTCGTATTTGTCTTCCTTTTGAGAGTACTTTTCCTCAACAGCACTCAGACACTTCAGTTTCTGGTCCATCAGCCTGATCTGCTCATCCATCTCCCGGCAACGGGACTCTGCCAGTTCAGCTCGTTCCTCTGTACGTTCCAAGTCCCCCTCAATGATCACCAGCTTCCTAGCCACCTCTTCATACTTCCGGTCTGCCTCTTCTGCAATGTGCTTCGCCTCTTTGAGTTGGATTTCCTGGAGTTCCATCTTTTCTTCATCATTTAAGGCTCGGTTCTCAATAACCTGCATACCGCTCTCACTCTCATCAGCAGCTTTCTCCGCTTCCTCCAGCTTTTGCAGGGCAGTGGCCAGGTGCTCCTGGGCGTGGTCCAGCTCCTTTTCAACCAGCTGGATCCTACGGTTCAAGGAGGCCACCTCAGACTCAGCCTCCTCCCGGGCCCACCTTTCCCCTTCCACTTCCCGCTGCAGGCGCTCAGCCCTCTCCTCTGCATCAACTGCTTGCTGCTGCAGAACCTGGATATGGCGCTTCACCACCTCCAAGATGGTGATCCCGGCCATGGTGCCCACCCAGCCCCTGCTCGCGCTTGGCTTCTTGCCTCCACTCGGCGCTGCAGCCGCTTCTCCTAACATCTTGGTCTTTGAAAGAACCAATGAAATTGATAACTCCCTAGCCAGACTTATCAAAAAGAAAAGAAAAAGGAGGGCAGCCCCGGTGGCTCAGTGGCTTAGCGCCATCTTCGGCCCAGGGCGTGATCCTGGAGTCCCAGGATCGAGTCCCACATCGGCCTCCCTGCATAGGGCCTGCTTCTCCCTTTGCCTGTGTCTCTGTGTCTCTCATGAATAAATAAATAGATCTTAAAACAATAAAAGAAAAAGGGCCCATGTAAATGAAATCACAAATGAAAAAGGAAACGTCACAGCAACACTACAGAAATACAAATATTCATAAAAGAACATTATGAAAAATTACACGCCAACAAACAGGACAATCTGGAAGAAATGGATAAATTCCTACAAACAACAAATTACCAACATTAAAACAGGAAGAAATAGAAAATTTAAACAGATCCATAACCAGCAAATAAAATGAAATGAGAAATCAAAAATACCCCAACTAACAAAAATCCAGGGCCAGATGGCTTCCCAGGGTTTTTCCTACAGATAATTAAGAAAGAGTTAATACCCATTCTTCTGAAACTCTTCCAAAAATAGAAATAGAAGGAAAATTTACAAACTCATTTCATAAGGCTAGGATTTCATTAATTCTGACTGTTTCTTTTGTTGTGCAAAAGCTTCTTATCTTGATGAAGTCCCAATAGTTCATTTTTGCTTTTGTTTCTCTTGCCTTCATGAATGTATCTTGCAAGAAGTTTCTGTGGCCAAGTTCAAAAAGGGTGTTGCCTGTGTTCTCCTCTAGGATTTTGATGGAATCTTGTCTCACATTTAGATCTTTCATCCATTTTGAGTTTATCTTTGTGTATGGTGCAAGAGAGTGGTCTAGTTTCATTCTTCTGCATGTGGATGTCCAATTTTCCCAGCACCACTTATTGAAGAGACTTTCTTCCAGTGGATAGTCTTTCCTCCTTTGTCAAATATTCGTTGACCATAAAGTTGAGGGTCCAGTTCTGGATTCTCTATTCTGTTCCATTGATCTATGTGTCTGTTTTTGTGCCAGTACCACACTGTCTTGATGACCACAGCTTTATAGTACAACCTGAAATCTGGCATTGTGATGCCCCCAGCTATGGTTTTCTTTTTTAATATTCCCCTGGTTATTCATGGTCTTTTCTGATTCCACACAAATCTTAAGATGATTTGTTCCAATCTCTGAAGAAAGTCCATGGTATTTTGATAGTGATTGCATTAAATGTGTAAATTGCCCTGGGTAACATTGATATCTTCACAATATTAATTCTTCTACTCCATGAGCATGGTATATTTATCCATCTCTTTGTGTCTTCCTCAATTTCTTTCAGAAGTGTTCTATAGTTTTTAGGGTATCGCTCCTTTAGCTCTTTGGTTAGGTTTATTCCTAGGTATCTTATGCTTTTGGGTGCATTGGAAATGGGATTGACTCCTTAATTTCTCTTTCATCAGTCTCATTGTTAGGGTATAGAAATGCCACTGACTTCTGGGCATTGATTTTGTATCCTGCCAAACTGCCAAATTGCTGTATGAGTTCTAGCAATCTTGGGGTGGAGGCTTTTGGGTTTTCTATGGACAGTATCATGTCATTTGCGAAGAGGAAGACTTTGACTTCTTCTTTGCCAATTTGAATGTCTTTTATTTCTTTTTGTTACCTGATTGCTGAGGCTAGGACTTCTAGTACTATGTTGAATAGCAGTGGTGAGAGTGAACTTCCCTGTCTTGTTCCTGATCTTAGGGGAAAGGCTCCCAGTGTTTCCCCACTGAGAATGATATTTGCTGTGGGCTTTCTGTAGATGGCTTTTAAGATACTGAGGAATGTTCCCTCTATCCATACACTCTGAAAAGTTTTGATCAGGAATGGATGCTTATATCAGATAAAGTTTATCCTGAACATTGCAGTAAGAGATGAAGAGGGACACTGTATCATATTTAAAGGATCTATCCAACAAGAGGACTTAACAATCACCAATATTTATGTCCCAAATGTGGGAGCTGCCAAGTATATCAATCAATTAGTAACCAAAGTTAAGACATACTTAGATAATAATACACTTATACTTGGTGACTTGAATATAGAGCTTTCTACAATTGACAGGTCTTCTAAGCACAACATCTCCAAAAAAACAAGAGTTTTCAATGATACACTGGACCAGATGGATTTCACAGATATCTACAGAACTTTACATCCAAATGCAACTGAATACACATTCTTCTCAAATGCACATGGAATTTTCTCCAGAATAGACCACATACTGGGTCATAAATCACGTCTTAACCCATACCAAAAGATTGGGATCGTACCCTACATATTTTTAGACCATAATGCTTTGAAATTAGAACTAAATCACAAGAAGAAGTTTGGAAGGATTTCAAATACATGGAGGTTAAGGACCATCCTGCTAAAAGATGAAAGGGTCAACCAGGAAATTAGAGAAGAATTAAAAAGATTCATGGAAACTAATGAGAATGAAGATACAAGCCTTCAAAATCTTTGGGATACAGCGAAAGAAGTCCTGAGGGGGAAATACATCGCAATACAAGCATCCATCCAAAAACTGGAAAGAACTCAAATAACCTATGCAAGCTAACCTTGCATCTAAAGGAGCTGGAGAAAAAACAGCAAATAGATCCTACACCCACTAGAAGAAGAGAGCTAATGAAGATTTGAGCAGAACTCAATGAAATAGAGACCAGAAGAACTGTGGAACAGATTAACAAAACCAGGAGTTGGTTCTTTGAAAGAATGAATAAGATAGATAAACCATTTACCAGTCTTATTAAAAAGAAGAGAGAAAAGACTCAATTAATAAAATCATGAATGATAAAAGAGAGATCATCACCAACAGGAGGAAATACAAACGATTTTAAAAACGTATTATGAGCAGCTATACGCCAATAAATTAGGCAACCTAGAAGAAATGGACGCATTTCTGGAAAACCACAAACTACCAAAACTGGAACAGGAGGAAATAGAAAACCTGAACAGGCCGATAACCAGGAAGGAAATGGAATCAGTCATCAAAAACCTCCCAAGACACAAAAGTCCAGGGCCAGATGGTTTCCCAGGGGATTTCTATCAAACGTTTAAGAAAGAAACCATACCTATTCTACTAAAACTGTTCGGAAAGATAGAAAGAGATGGAATACTTCCAAGCAGGATTTCCTTAATTCTGAAACCAAAGACACCACTAAAAAGGAGAATTACAGGCCAATATCCCTCATGAACATGGATGCAAAAATTCTCAACAAAATAGTTGCAAATCAAATCTTACAGATATTAAAGTATTATTCACCACAATCAATTGGGATTTATTCCCAATTAACATCATAAAGACCATATATGAAAGACCCACAGCTAATATCATCCTCAGTGGATAAAAATTGAAGCCTTTTCCTCTGCAGTCAGGAACAGTGATGTCCACTCTCACCATTACTGTTTAACATAATGCTAGAAGACTTCGCCTCACCAATCCGACAACAACAACAAAAAATAAATAAAAGACATCCAGATCAGCAAGGAATAAATCAAATTTTCACTATTTGCAGATGACAGGATACTCTATGTAGAAAATAGAAAAACTCCACCAAAATATTGTTATAATTAATATATGAATTCAGAAAACTAATAGAATACAAAATCAATGTACAGAACTCTGTTGCATTTCTATACACCAATAATGAAGCAGCAGTAAGAGAAATCAAGCAATTGATCCCATTTACAATTGCACCAAACATCATAAGATATCTAGGAATAAACCTAACCAAAGAGGCAAAAGATCTCTACACTGAAAATTATAAAACACTTATGAAATAAAGAGGACACAAAGAAATGGAAAAACAATCCATGTTTATGGATTGGAAGAACAAACATTGTTAAAATGTATATACTACCTAAAGCAACCTATATATTTCATGTAATACCTATCAAAATACCACAAACATTTTTCACAGAGCTAGAACAAACAATCCTCAAACTTGTATGGATCCACAAAAAACTATGAATAGCCAATGAAACTCTGAAAAAGAAAATCAGAGCTTGAGGCATCATAATTCCAGACTTCAAACTATATTACAAAGCTGCAGTCATCAAGACATTATGATACTGGCACAAAAACAGACACATAGATCAATAGAACAGAACAGAAAACCCAGAAGTGAATCCACATCCTTATGCTCAAATTATCTTTGACAAAAAGGAAAGAATATCCAATGAAAAAAGACAGTCTCCTCAATAAATGGTGTTGGGAAAATTGGACAGCAACAAAGAAAAGAATGAAACTGGACCATTCTCTTATACCATACACAAAAATAAATTCAAAATTGGTGAAAGACATTAATGTTAGACAGGAAACCATCAAAATCCTAGAGAACAGGCAGCAACCTCTTTGATGTCAGCCACAGCAATTTCTTACCAGACATGTAACTGGCGGCAAGGAAAATAAAAGCAAAAATTAACTATGGGGATTTCATCAATATAAAGTTTCTGCACATTGGAGGAAACAATCAATAAAACTAAAAGGCAATCTTCAGAATGGGAGAAGATATTTGCAAATAATATATCTGATAAAGAGTTAGTACCAAACTTAATAAAGAACTTATCAAAGTCAAAAGCCCCAAACCCCCAAATAATCCAATTAAGAACTAGGCAGACAATGGAATATTATTCAGCCATCCAAAGAATGAAATCTTGCCATTTGCAACAAGGTGGATGGAGCTAGAATGTATTATGCTATGAGAAATAAGCCAGCCAGAAAAAGACAAATACCATATGATCTCATTCACATGTGGAATTTATGAAAGAAAACATATGGGAAGGGGGGAAAAGAACAAAAAAGAAGAGAGGGGGAAAAAAGCCATAAGAGACTCTTAAGGATAGAGAACAAACTGGGGTTTGATGGAGAACAAATTGATGGAGAACAAACTGAGGGAAGTGAGTGGAGGATGAGCTAGATGGGTGATGGGTATTAACGAGGCATTTGTGATAAGCACTGGGTATTGTATGTAAGTGATGAATCACTGAATTCTACTCCAGAAACCAATACTTCACTGTATGTTAACTAACAGAATTTAATTTAGAAAATAAGATCTAAAAATAATATATGGGCAGAAGACATGAAGACATTTTTTCCAAGAAGCTGTACAGATGGCTAACAGACACATGAAATCATGTGCAACATCACTCATCATCAGGGAAGTACAAATCAAAACCACAATGAGATACCACCTCACACCTGTCAGAATGGCAAAAACTAACAAGACAGGAAATAACATATGTTGAGGATGTGGAGAAAAGGGAATCCCCTTATACTTTTGGTGGAAATGTAAACTGGTGTGGCCACTCTGGAAAACAGTATGGAGGTTCCCCCAAAATTGAAAAATAGAACTATCTTATGACCCAGCAATTGCACTACTAGGTATTTACCCAAAGGATACAAAAATACTGATTTGAAGGGGCACATGTACCCTAATGTTTATAGCAGCATTATCGACAGTAGCCAAATTATGGGAAGAGCCCAAATGTTCGTTAACTGATGAATGGATAAAGAAGAGGTGGATATATATATATATATATATATATATATATATATATATATATATAAAGGTTACTCAGCCATAATAAAGAATGTAATCTTGCCTTTTGCTTGGACATGGATGGAGTTAGGGTGTATTATGCTAAGTGAAAAAAATCAGTCAAAGAAAGATAAATACCATATCATTTCACTCATGAGAATTTCAAGAAACAAAACAGATAAACATGGGGGGGAAAGAGAGGCAGAGCATAAAACAGACTCTTAACTATAGAGAACACACTGAGGGTTGCTGGAGGGATGGTTGGAGGGAGTATGGGCTAAATGGGTCATGGGTATTAAGAAGGGCACTTGTTATGATGAGTACTGTGTGTTATATGTAAGTAATTGTCACTAAATTCTCCTCCAGAAACTCTTATTACACTATATGTTAACTAACTGGAATTTAAATAAAAACTTGAAAAAGAAATACAGACATAAACAAAACAGAAAAGACAAAAAACTTGACAGATGAATAAATATAACAGGTAAGTGCTCACAGAGGCATGCAAAATAATTCATGGGAACATAGAGAAACCACTTATAATGGGACGAAAGGATGGGGAAGAGGGAAACTGGCTGGTGGAGGGCGGTTTTAGGAAAGACTTCCTGGAAGAGTCAACAGTATTCCTGAGTCGACTCTTGAGAAGTATATAGAAGGTTGTGGGCAAAGATTCTAAGGAATGGGAATAGTATTTAGAAAAGCCTGGAGATGAGAGAGTGGCATGGCACTTTAAGAAAGTGGCTTAGGGCAGCCCCGGTGGCGCAGCGGTTTAGTGCTGCCTGCAGCCCGGGTGTGATCCTGGTGACCCTGGATCAAGTCCCATGTCAGGCTCCCTGCATGAAGCCTACTTCTCCCTCTGCCTCTGCCTCCGCCCCCCCCCCCCCGCGCCCCGTGTCTCTATGAATAAATAAATAAAATCTTAAAAAAAGAAACTGGCTTAAATATAGTGTGCATGTAGAGGACTGATAATGATGAAAAATTAGGAACCCCTAGTAGGCATTTAATATTCTCTCTCTTTCTTTCCCTCTGTCTCTCTGTCTCTCTGTCTCTCTCTCTCTCTCTCTCTCTCTCTCATTTTCCCTTTATTATCTCCTTTTTCATTTCTCTATCTTTTCTGTAATCTGATTTCTCTTTGTCTCTTCACTATTTTCTCCAGTTACTCCTCAAAACATACTCTTTGCTCTAGACAGACTGGTCTCTTCATTACCTTCAAATGTCCTATAACAATTTCCGTTCCTAGGATGCCTGGGTGGCTCAGCAGTTGAGCATCTGCCTTCGGCTAACAGCGTGATTCCGGACTAGGAATCGAGTCCCACATCGGGCTCCCTGTAAGGAGCCTGCTTCTCACTCTGCCTATGTCTCTGACTCTCTCTCTGTCTCTCATGAATAAATAAATTAAATAACTTTTAAAAGTTTAATAAAAATAACAATTTCTGTTCCTGTGTCTTTGCTCACACTGTTTACCCTACTTAAAATGGCCCTCTCTTCTTATGCCTATCAGAGATGGCAAGCTCAAATGTCTACAAAGATCAGATAGGTAATGTAGAAGAGTCAAGCTGTTCAGGCATGATACAATAGTTTATGCTAGGGGTTATGGGAAACTTCAGTTTTCTTATATAAAAATGGGATTTAAAAATCAAACAGTCTTGTTAAGAATCAAATGAAGTTTTGAAGATAAAGCAAGTGATTCTGTACAATAGTACACAATTAACAACTGGTGATACTCTTATTTTTTTCCTGAGATTTTCTCCTTTTTTATTTACTGTAATTTGTTATTGCTTTTAGAATCATAGTATCACAGCTTCTTTAAAATCATTGTTTATGAGATCCAACACTTGACTCATCTTGGTGTTGCTGTCCGTTGATGGTCTTATTCAGTTTGTGATTCAGTGTATCATCCACACATTTAGTTACCATGGACATTTTGTCTATTATTGTATGATACTCTAAGCCCTATTAAAGTCTTTAATTTTAGCAGGAAGTAACCTGTGTAAGTTTAGCATGCACATACCAGGTCCTGGTATAACTTTGTGGGCTGTAATTTTGATGGCAGTTTAATTTTCATAGCTTTTTCTGGGTTATTTTGGTCTGCTTGGTTTAGTTGGTGCTGCTGGGACTCTCATTGGTTCTCACTGGTGCTTTCTGAGAAGATGGAAGAGGATTACCCAGGCTGTCTGTCTGGGTGGGGCATATCTCCATGAGTGTGTTTGTGGTGGAGTCTCTCTATTGTCTGATCCCTTTTGAGATGTCTAGTTTCTGTGGGTGAGAGAAGAAGACTATTGGCCTGAGAGTACAAAGAGAATTCTGAGGCAGTAACTTATTAATGATTCATCCCTCCTAATAGTTCTGGTTGCCAGCCCTGGTGTCTGGATTCAGGAGGAGACTCTCATGATTAGGGGAACAAAGAGACTTCCTGGACCAGGTCACCTATGTATAGCTGGATCTCTCCTGCCATCTCTGTCTATCAACCTTAATATCAACCTTAATATCTCTATCTATCAACCTTAATATCTCAGTCTCAGACCTGGCATGAGTGCCTCTCCTGGCTCTTTATTTTTGTTCAAGCTCCCACTTGATATCTCTTTCTGGAAATGTCAGGCCTATTTCATGTTGTCAGATGGATTTTGATTTGGTCAAGTTAGGGAATGCACCTATTTTGGCTGCCTTGTCACTATGCCATAGGAACAGAAAGACTGGATCTAAGTCACCTTCTTCTTGCAAGTGGTCGGCACTACATGTAGTTCACCTTATTCCTACGGTCTTTCAGTTCTCTTTTGGTTTATCTGGAGCCATTTCCAGGGTTTATGTTTTTGCTTAATGAGGAGAAAGGGGAAATGGGTCTATAACATGCTGTTTTGACAGGAAGTCTCTGCATTTCTTTTTAATAAGAAAAATGATTTTAAAAAAGGAAGAAAAAAGTAGTATAGACTGGGTGTAGAATTAATGACGACATTTATTTTATTTTTCTATTTAAGTAAAACTAAAAGTAAAATTAATCATCCATGGGATAATACTGTGTAATGGAATAAATATGGCTTGCTAATCTTGAGTTTGAGTACCAGCTCTATAACTTCTTCGTGGAGTGATATTGGGCAAATGACGTAACTCATTTTAGCTTTACTATCCTAGGCTTAGAATAACTCTAATATCTCCTTTTTAGAATTTTGTGAGGATTAAGTGAGCTAATGTATAAATTATATTTAGCACAGTGTCTGGCCATTGTTCATGAGACAGCAGTTATCTTTATGTATTATTAGCATCTTTCTTCTAGAACTCTATTCCCTTCTATGTCAAAGGTCAACCCTCTGACCACTAACTGATTTTTAGAGTACTTTCTCTACTCTTGGAGATAAAAATAAGTAGCTTCCTTCTAAAAATGGCCAACTTCCAGTTTATGGGCTCTCTCTGGCAAAGAACCTTACATGCTGTGCTGTACACATCTGTACAAATACTTATTTTTTCTCCTTTGTCTTTCAAAATCAGGGATCCCCATTTCAGAGTTCCAGCAGATGTTTCTTTATTTAAACTCTATTAAGTAAGAGGAAGGAAAGAGAGACAGACATGCACAAGAAGGAAAGAGGTCTGGGTCATAGCACCACGTTTACTCAGAGGCCACAGTGCCAGGAAAAATGTGTACACCAATTGTAATTTGTTTTTTCCGTTGTATTTGATTTTTTTCAAACAGGAATTTCTTGTTTCCTTAGACACAAATTAAATCTCAGTGAGAACCAGCCAGCAGACTTTCAGTGCAATTATGGATGTCCAAATGCTGTATTTATTATAGTCCCTTAACAGGAAATTTGGTAGGGTATTTTGGTTTCAATGCAGTAGTTGGTTTTGTCTACATGTGTATGTGTTTTGTATGCAATGGACTCAGAAACATAGATCAAGGGAGGAATTACATTTAGAGTACTTTGGTATTTTCAGATTTGAGCCTCTCTTTTATTTTATAAGCTTCTTATACATCAAGTTGATTGAGAGTTTTGTTGATCTAGAGAGCTGTTACTCTTTAGAGTATATAACTACTCCAGCTAACCTATTATCCCAACCAATTGCTTTATTTTAGATTCAAATTTTCTCATTGTTCTCATCCACAAATCCTAACTCCAGGTGCTTCAGCACTATGCAAGAAAATACTTATTGAAACATAAAAATTCAGTCAAACTAGTGATTAGTTATCAAATGGAACAAATGCCCATTGTAAACTGTCTGCCTGAATTCAGTTGTTTTTGCAACTGAACTCAATCACTCTGGTCAGTAGGAAACAAGTCTGTGAAGAAAACTGTTAAAGAAAAGTCCTAGAGGACTAACCAGAAAGTTAATTGTGACCAGCATCGAATTCAAGTCCCTTTATTTTTTTTAAAGATTTTGTTTAATTATTCATGAAAGACACAGAGAGAGACAGAGAGAGGCAGAGAGAGGCAGAGACACAGGCAAAGGGAGAAGCAGGATCCAGACAGGGAGTCTGATGTGGGACTCCATCTCAGGTCTCCAGGATCATGCCCTGGGCTGAAGGCGGCCCTAAACCACTGAGCCACCCAGACTGCCCTCAAGTCCCTTTCTTTGGGTGTTTGGGCTCTAGAGGAGTCCAGGAATAATATGGATTATCCTGGTTAAATTCGCAGGAACACAGGCTTTGATATGTAGGGAGATGATGGATTGTGGAAATATTTATTAAGCAGGAAGCTAACTGAGTTAGACAACTCCGTTGTCCTTCATTAGCAAAGACAACTATCCTGAAAGGAGACATGGCATAGTAGAAAAGAACAGGCCTTTAGAATGAGAATTAGGATACTTCAAATTACATTTATTGTGTATGTGATCTTGAGGAGGTTATATAATCTCTCTGGGTCTCAGTTTCCTCGTCTGCAAAATGGAGCTAATGAAACATATCTTAATTCAACTAATAAGGAAAACACTAATAATCTCAAAGGAAAATGAACAAAGAGACCAAGAAACTTATAGAACCAAATATAAATGATTGAAAAATATGAAAAATTTCCAACCTCACCAACAATAAAGAAAAACACACTAAATGTGATACCATGTTTCTTTTTTTCAAATTATCCAAAATTACAAAAATAATAATCTAGTGTTGGTAAGGGTGTGGTAAAATTAGCATCCTCCTACACTGATGGAATGTAAATTGGCACAACTTTTCTGGAAACCACACCAAAAAGCTTCAAATAGTTTATAACCCATAAACTTTAGTACAAGGATTTCCATTCTAAGGAATTGGCCAAAGAGATTAGTCAGAAATCCAACAGATATTAATTTGCAAAACCACTTATCTCAATATCATTTGTAATAACAGCTTTGGAAACCTAAAGGACCAACAATAAGAAGAAGCTCAAATAAATTATGATGTAATCCTTTAATGGAATATTCTGTTAACATTTAAAATGATATTTTAAATAATATTTTACCTTAAGAGAAAACACTCATAATGTGAAGAAAAAGAGAATATATATATTATATATTTATGTATGTATGTGTGTGTGTGTGTATATATATATATATATATATATATATATATATACACACAGTGTTGTCCCAATTTACAGATACACATATATACTGTATGTATGAGTTTATAAAACACATCTCTCAAGTCTTTCATTTTGTTTTATCATTTTTTACTTGACTCATATAACCACAGTGAGAGAGTCCTGATATCCTCCTCACCTTTGCTTCCAATTCCAAATCCTGCACATTTTTGTGGTTCAGGCTCAGAATTCACTACACTCAAAACTCACCTTTACTCTGATATTTTTCTCTTCTAGATTCCTTCAAAATGTATACACATATGAGAATATGTTCAAAATCATTAGGGATCAGGTAAATGCAAATTAAAACCACAATGAGATACCACACGCCTATTAGAGTAACTAAAATTTGAAAATAATGACAATACCAAATGTTGCCAAAAATGCAGAAAAATTAGATCTCTCATACATTGCTGGTGGGAATGTAAAATTGGACAGTCACACTGGAAAACAGCTGAGCACATTCTTATTTTAAAAACATGCGATGAGTATACTACCCAAAAATTGCACTCTGGAGCATTTATCTCAGAGGAATCAAGACTCCTGTCCACAGAAAAAAATATCTGTAAATGAATGTTCAGAGCAGGTCTATTAATAATATCCCCAAACTGGAAATAGCCCAGCTGTCCTTCAATGGGTGAATTAAACAAAATATGTATATCCTTCATACATAGATACTACTCAAAAATTAAAAAAGAATGAACTATTGATACCTGTAACAATTTAAATTAATCTCCAGGAAATTATGCTGAGCGGAAAAAAATAATATCAAAAAGTGACACACTATATGACTACATTTACATAAAAATTTTGAAATTACAAAATTATAGAGAACACATTAGTAGTTGTCAGGAATTAGAAATTTAAACTGGTGTTGAAAGGGGAGGCAGTCTGTGTGGCTATAAAGAGGTAACATGAGGCAGTCTCTAGATATCCCAAATAGAATAGTTCTGTATTTTGATTTTGGTGGTTAATATAAAAACCCACACAGGGAATAAAACTGTAGTGAACTTACAATGCATACACATACATACACAAATTAATACAAGTTAAACTGGGAACTTTGAAAAAGATTGGTGGATTGTATTAATGTCAATTTTCTGGCTGTGAAAATATACTAAACTTTTGCAATATTTTACCACTGGCAGAAAGTGGACAAATTATACAAGGGATTATTTTGTGTTATTTATTAAAACTTTATGTGGATCTATAATTATCTCCATAAAAATTTCAATTTAAGAAAATATGTATATAGTCAATAGACCCTGAACTACCTCATATACTCCATGTTCTTGTAGACATTGCTACCTGGTCACCAAACTCCTTGTGAGCATACAATGTCTATTGTTTTTGTATCACTAGGATGCCTAACACATGGTTGAGCCCACCAATTTTCATTGAATTGGAAAATAATACCCTCACCCCCCAAAAAATAATTTTAAGATAGTGGTAGAACTTGATGTGTTTTATTTTTCTTTATTTTCTAATTATTTAGTAATGGTATTATACAATATTTCTGTATATTCTTTTATTGGAGTTCGATTTGCCAACATATAACATCCAGTGCTCATCCTATCAAGTGCCCCCCTCAGTGTCTGTCACCTAGTCACCCCATCCTCCCGCCCACCTCCCCCTCCACTACCCCTTGTTCATTTCCCAGAGTTAGGAGTCTCTCATGTTTTGTCACTCTGATTTTTCCCACTCACTTTTTTCTCCTTTCCCCTATAATCCCTTTCACTACTTTTTATATTCCCCATATGAGTGAAACCATATGATGATTGTCCTTCTCCAATTGACTTACTTCACTCATTATGAGACCCTCTAGTTCCATCCATGTTGAAGCAAATGGTGGGTATTCATCCTTTCTAATGGTTGAGTAATATTCCGTTGTCTTCTTTATCCATCCATCCTTCGATGGACACCAAGGCTCCTTCCACAGTTTGGCTATTGTGGGCATCACTGCTATAAACATCGGGGTGCAGGTGTCTTGGATTTTCACTGCATCTGCATCTTTGGGGTAAATCCCCAGTAGTACAATTGCTGGGTTGGAGAGTAGCTCTATTTTTAACTCTTTGAGGAACCTCCACACAGTTTTCCAGAGTGGCTGCACCAGTTCACATTCCCACCAACAGTACAAGAGCGTTCCCCTTTCTCCACATCCTCTCCAACATTTGTTGTTTCCTGTCTTGTTAATTTGCCCCATTCTCACTGGTGTGAGGTGGTATCTCATTGTGGTTTTGATTTGCATTTCCCTGGTGGCCAGTGATGCAGAGCATTTTCTCATGTGCTTATTGGCCATGTCTATGTCTTCCTCTGTGAAATTTCTGTTCATGTCTTTTGCCCATTTCATGATTGGATTGTTTGTTTCTTTACTGTTGAGTTTAATAAGTTCTTTAGAGATCTTGGATACTAGCCCTTTTTCTGATAAGTCATTTGCAAATATCTTCTCCCATTCTGTAGGTTGTCTTTTAGTTTTGTTGACGTTTCTTTTGCTGTGCAGAAGCTTTTTATCTTGATTAAGTCCCAAAAATTCATTTTTGCTTTTGCTTCCCTTGCCTTCAAAGATATATCTTGCAAGAAGTTGCTGTGGCCAAGTTCAAAAAGGGTGTTGCCTATGTTCTTCTCTAGGATTTTGATGGATTCAAATGTTTTAACCATTTACCATTTTCTGAAAACTGCTAGAATATGGGGCGAACAACAAGGGACCAATTCCCTACCTTCTGGCATTACTGAAAGCACTTTAGCATAATGATTTATTTTTTTTTTTGCTTTTATTTATTTTTTTTTATTTTTTATTGGTGTTCAATTTACTAACATACAGAATAACCCCCAGTGCCCGTCACCCATTCACTCCCACCCCCCGCCCTCCTCCCCTTCCAACACCCCTAGTTCGTTTCCCAGAGTTAGCAGTCTTTACGTTCTGTCTCCCTTTCTGGTATTTCCCACACATTTCTTCCCCCTTCCCTTATATTCCCTTTCACTATTATTTATATTCCCCAAATGATTGAGAACATATAATGTTTGTCCTTCTCCGACTGGCTTACTTCACTCAGCATAATACCCTCCAGTTCCATCCACGTTGAAGCAAATGGTGGGTATTTGTCATTTCTAATAGCTGAGTAATATTCCATTGTATACATAAACCACATCTTCTTTATCCATTCATCTTTCGTTGGACACCGAGGCTCCTTCCACAGTTTGGCTATCGTGGCCATTGCTGCTATAAACATCGGGGTGCAGGTGTCCCGGCGTTTCACTGCATCTGTATCTTTGGGGTAAATCCCCAGCAGTGCAATTGCTGGGTCGTAGGGCAGGTCTATTTTTAACTCTTTGAGGAACCTCCACACAGTTTTCCAGAGTGGCTGCACCAGTTCACATTCCCACCAACAGTGTAAGAGGGTTCCCCTTTCTCCACATCCAGCATAATGATTTAAAGTGAGTCTAACCTTTGGGTAAATTATTTAACCTCAGTTTCTCATTATAGAAAATGAGGATGATAATAGTACCTATACATATGGTTGTTGTGAAAATTAAGTGAACATGCAAAATGATTAGTACAGTACCTGGAACAGCATAAGTGCTCAGTAATGTTACCCTCTTTTCTTTACTGTTGATATTCCTCTGGTGAGCTCCATTATAGATGCTACTTAAGTGTTAAACCACGTAATACAGACAAGTGATATGTTAATATATGTTTCCTAGGGATGCCATGATAAAGTATCAGAAAGTTGGTGGCTTGAAGCAAACTTGATTTCAAGAAGATTTAGAGGCTACAAGTCTGAAATCAAGGTGTTGGCAAGGTTGATTTCTTCTGAACACTCTGAGGGAGAATCTGTTCCATGTTTCTCTACTAGCTTCTAGTTATTGCTGGCAATCAGTGCTTGGTTTTCCTTGGCTTGTAGACTCATCACTTTAGTATTTTTCTCCATCTTCACATGTCATTCTCCCCATATATCTCTGCCCCTGTGCTCATATCTCCCTCTTCTTATAAGGACACTAACCATATTATATCTAGGGCCCACCATACTCCAGGATGACCTCATCTTAACTTGCTTATATCTGCAAAGACCATGTTTTCTTTGTTCTTTTTTTAAAGAGAAACAGAGAGAGAGAGAGAGAACAAGTAGTGGGGGCAAAGGGAGAGAGAATCTTTTTTTAAAATATTTTATTTATTTATTCATGAGAGACACAGAGAAAGAGAGAGGCAGAGACACAGGCAGAGGGAGAAGCAGGCCCCATGCAGGGAGCCTGACGTGGGACTCGATCCCGGGTCTTCAGGATCACGCCCTGGGCCGAAGGTGGCGCTAAACCGCTGAGCCACCCAGGGATCCCAGGAGAGAGAATCTTAATTAAGCAGGCTCCATGTCCAGCACAGAGCTCAATACAGGGCTTGATTTCATAACCCTGAGATCATGACCTGAACTGAAAGCAAAAGTCAGATCCTCAAATGAGCCACCTAGGAGCCTAAAAGAACCTGTTTTCAAATAAAGTCACATTCACAGGTTCCTGGAGTTAGGACTTTGGCATAACTTTTTGGAGGACACAATTCAGCCCATAACCGTTAGAAATTAGGAGTGAGGGTAATAGCTGAAGAATGAAATAATTATTAAAAGATTTTGGAGGAAGTGGGATTAGTGGTCTTAATTTGAGTAGGTAAATAAGAGTGAACAAGGGAAGAAGAACAATGTCCGTAGACACAGGCATAATTAGAAACAGTAGCTGATGAATAAATTTACGTATTTATCTCTTTCTATATTTAGTTTCTGAGACTCACATTAGGCTTGTATTAACCTAAAACTCCTTACTAGATTGAGAGATTTTGGTGGATGGGGAAAGATATTTCTTACATGTCTGTCTCCCCTAGATTGTCCTCAGGGTTTGGCATAAATCCTGTACTCAATAAGAGCTTTCTGAAATTAACTAAATTTAGCAACTGTTAGCAAGGAGTTGATGATTGAGGAAGTCTTACAATTAATGCATTTTCCCCTCTGTAAATATTTCCCAAAGATAATAAATTTGTTTCAAAGATCCTTATATTATGCCTTTTGTGAATGCAGTATAAAGGTATCTAAGAGGCTGTACTCCTATCGTATTTACAAGTTCTCTCTTCCACAGGTGGCTGCCAAACTTTGCTTGAATGCTTTTGGGAATAGCCAACTTAATACTTTCTAGAACTCTAATTGTTAGAAAGTCTTTGTTTCCCTGCTTGCTTGATTAAATATTTAGTCAAATGTATTTTTAAAATTTAGACATATTGGCCTTAGTTCTGCCCTCTGGGAATACATAAATTAAGCACTATTACCAAATCACAGTCCAAGAGTGATATTCAGTGGTGAAAGCCAACATGGAAGAAGGGCAGTGGTACAATCAACACTGCTAAGGAAAACTGTTTCCATTTATATCTCTGATTGCTGCACACAGCAATTGACCTACTCTGTCCTTATAACTTCTCTGAATGTTATTTGAAAGCACAGCAGACAAGATATCGGTTTGATTCAAGTCCAGGACCTAAGCTACACAAATACATTTTTACTCCTAAGATGGTTACCTAGGTCAGTAGTTTACCATTGGAAAGTGCCTGATTCTCTCTCTTCCTCTCTCCCAGGGCCTCTGAACCTAATGTATGACAGGAAACAGGTTTGAGTTCCTTCCTGGGGGTGTGTGAACATGTAATTCGTGTAATTTCTTTCCAAGGGAGTCCAGACAGCCTTATTTGCACTACCTGTTATTGGAGTGAGTACATATTACAGATGAGGAAACTCAGGCTCAAATGGGTGAAATGAGGTGCTAAAATCACAAAACTGTTCTTTTATAAAGTCCTGAATTCCCTTTAAATGACCAAGAAAATGGACAGGAATTCTACAACATGAGAAAAGAAAGTCACATATGCAATTTTACAGTGGATCAGACATAATCAACAAGCTACTGGTAACAGAAAATAAAGACATTAACCTTAAAAGTTTGACACAGGAAATTTATCTAGTCTCTGGTACTCTTAGTGCTTCAAATTCATTAAGCCTGAGAAGAATTAGAGTCCCAGCAAGTTAACATTGGGCAGTTTACCTTTGTTTCTACAGCCATCACCCCAGAGCTTTCCCTGTCAGAAGTTGTGTGTTTCAGGATCCCTGGGTGGCGCAGCGGTTTGGCGCCTGCCTTTGGCCCAGGGCGCGATCCTGGAGACCCGGGATCGAATCCCACGTCGGGCTCCCTGCATGGAGCCTGCTTCTCCCTCTGCCTGTGTCTCTGCCTCTCTGTCTCTCTCTGTGCCTATGTCTCTGACTCTCTCTCTCTGTATGACTACCATAAATAAATAAAAATTTTAAAAAAGGAAGTTGTGTGTTTCATGTTGTACACTTTATCTTAGCCTGCCAGCCCACTATTTCTTTTCCTTCAAGGAGTACTATATCAGAAGGGAATTAAAGGTCTGTTCCTTTGGCCACCTGCTTACTTGTAGTTATGGTGGTCACTAACAGAGTTGAGATTCTGGGGCACCTACTGTCCAAGCTATCTTAGCCATTTTCTTTTAAAAATACATAATTATATTACATAGCATCACTATGTTTCTGTGACAACAAAATAGCTTGGGTTTGGCTGGGTATGCAATAATGGAATCACATTCTTTGGTTATTTAAAAAAAAAAAAACTTCATTTCCTGCCTGGAAAATGAACTATCTGATTACAAAGATTTTGTTGCTCCCACAAGAAGAGAGATTTAGTTCTTGCTTCCTAGTGGAAACTGTCCTTCCATTTCCCTAGTTATATTCCCATTTCATTTGTAAGTTCCCTGTGTGTTTTACCAACTAAATGTAAAGAAGAAACTTCTTTTTATTGAATATTGATTGACATACATTACATTTGTTTCAGGTTGTGCAACATAGTAATTTGATAGCTCTATGTTTTTCTATATTCATCACGTGTAGTTACCATCTGTCACTCTACATTGCTATTACAATATTATTGACTACATTCCCTATGCTGTACCTCTCATTGTTGTGACTTATTCATATCATAATTGAAAGCCTATATCATAAAAGAGAAACTTTTTAAAATCAGTATTACATGATATCCAAGGGAAATTTTATAAATAGTACAGAAGCCAATATTAAGTTTTCCATATAACTTTTATCTCATTTGACTTTATATGAAATGTATTTTTATTACTTCATGAAATAAGAATCACAGAGCTGGGTACAATCAGAATACCCATCCCAGGAATAATGACACACCAAGTCAGGCCATCAGAGCTACTTTCTGTAGAAGGATTTGATTGTGACTAGTGAGAAAAAAAAATGTGGTAAGGAGAACAGTGACACTAAGTGTTAGACCATAGCACACTGAAATTTTAACTGTAGGATGAAAAGAACAAGATACTCTTAATACCGCAGGAGGTTATTGTTGTCTGCATGGAACAATTTGTCACTTAAAAGTCCCAGGAATGGAGGGGCTTGTCTTAACTTTCTCAAGAGATGTATACAAAATGAAGACAGAAAAAATTCTTTATGAGAGCCCAATAAAAGAACTTCCCTCCTGGGATGATATAATGATCTGAGAGAAAATTTCTCCTCACACTTTTAGAAAGCCTAGTAAAATCTTTAATTCTGATGGAAAGTTACTCCTACTCCTCCTGAGAGGAATGATCATCTGAGGCAACACAGCCAGAAACAACAAGGAAGGCATGGGCAGGGGCCATCAATATGGACAGGAGTAATAAGGTTAAACCCTAGTAACAATGTAAAGGTATACCTATCAGTTAAACATATCAGAATCAAGAAAAGCCACAGGGCAACAGAGCAGAGATAGCAGCAACAGACATAGCAAGAGAACTTGGGCCATCATGAGATATATTTGATTCATTTGAGGCATTGCCATGGGATGGCCTTGAAAGCTTTGGATACCCAGAAAATCCTAAGTGGGAACTTAACAGGAGAGATAGCTTTGGCTCCCATTAACATAGATACCAACATCTCTTGGTTATTCTTCCCCAGGGCTTCAGTCCATTTCAGTGAATATGCAGACATATAAATATACCTCTGAATAGCAACCCATATTCCAATCACAGCTCTTTTTTATTGGAGTTCAATTTGCCAACATATAGCATAACACCCAGTGCTCATCCCATCAAGTGCCCCGCTCAGTGCCCATCACCCAGTCACCCCCACCCCCTTCCCACCTCCCTTTCCACCACCCCTTGTTCGTTTCCCAGAGTTAGGAGTCTCTCATGTTCTGTCTCCCTCTCTGATATTTCCCACTCATTTTCTCTCCTTTCCCCTTTATTCCCTTTCATTATTTTTTATATTCCCCAAATGAATAAGACCATATAATGTTTGTCTTTCTCTGATTGACTTAGCTCTTTTCCAAGAGATCACTTTGTGACTCTTCATACCAAATGGTATAATACCACGGTATAAGACCATTTAAAACCTGAGGCAATTCTTCAAGAATGACTTCACAGGACAAGAGTGAAACGGTCAATTCCATAATTTTTCAATCAAATCATCTCCATTTGATCTACTTTTTACACTTAGTTCTATGTAAATTTTGTTTAAACAAAGAATTGTGCTTTCAAAATTTGAAAAACACTAGACTAGTAAAACATATCTGGGCATCAGTCTCTTTTCTGACAAAACTGGGATAATAATAACATTTACTACATAACCTATAATAGTCCATTACATATTTGCACTAGTCTATCTCTCACCAGGAAAATTGGAGCTCTCTGAGAGTAAGTAACTGTCATTCATTCATAAATGTCTTTTTGTAGCAGGCACTGGAAATCGGCAACTAAGTATTTATGGGAAGCAAAGTAGACATGGCCCTTTCCTTCCTGGAACTTACTTTCCAATCATTCCAAGATCCTTACAACAGCCCACACAAAGCGCTATATGACAGGGTCTACTCAATTCCTCTGACTTCATTTTTTGCTACTCAATCCCTTGTTCCTTATATTCCAGCAACATTGACCTTTTTACTCTTTCTTGAACATGCCAGGCATGATGTAGCCCTAGGACCAATACACTAGCTGTACCTTCACCTGGAATTCTTTTTGCCTAGATAAGAGTATGGTTAGTTTCCTACTCCCTTTAAGTTTGTTCTAGTGTCACTTTCTCAAATGAAATTCATCCTGATCAACCTATTTACAACAATTGCAACTCATATTCCCAGCATTGCTTATCCATTTTAATATATTATAATTATTTTTCCTCAACAATAATTATTACTTTCTATAAATTATACATTTTAGCTGTCTATTATGTTTATTATCTCTCTCTCTCACCCTATAAAAATAATAGCTCCATAAGGCAGAGCAGAATTTTTATCTGGTTTGTTCATTTAATGGCCTAGAACAATGCTTGGACCTGAGTAGGTACTCAATATTTGTTAAATATTTGTTAAATTTCTGGAGACATTTTCCATATTGCCCCTCCTTCATGTGACAGATTTCCTTATTCTGGCGTCCTCAATAAAGTACATTTTTTTCTTTCCTGTTCTTTCTCTTTCCCTCCTTTTCAGAAAAACAAACAAACAAAAAAACTGTCTTGTATTTCATCCATTCAAGGCCCTGTTTTCTGTTAAGTAACTAAGCAATGCCTCAGAATCTAATAACTGAAGAAACTTTGAGGATATCTTGCCTACAAACCCAAATATATTAGGATAGTAGGGGAGATTTCAGAAACCCTACAAAGCTGGTGTGGGAGTTTAGGGCCAAATAAACCCTTTTTTTTCTGGCCACGAGTTCTATCCCATACCATCAACGGGAAGCAGAAAGACAGCCTGGCATAATGGAAAGATTCTTGGACTTGGAAGCTTTGGGTTTGTCTTACTTTGCCCCTTGTTTGTGATTAGGGAAACTTATTTAATCTTTTTGATTCTCAATTTACTTATCTCAAAATTTGAGAGGGATAGTAGTAATTATTTTTAAGAGTTGTTAGGATGAAAAAAAAAGATCATATAACTAATGCAGTAAGCCTATATTAATCTCTTAATAAATTGTAGCTATCACTTCCAGCACACTTTCTTACCATATAATTTGTGTACATTAAATATTAGTTCTCCCTCTCACAATGTTGTGATTATTAAATAACATAATACATTAAGAAACTATAGAATGTCAAAACAAAGATTAATTAGTTGGTTAGGATATAGATATCAAATTAAGTGAAAAGGTAAAAATGTCAATATTTCAATATCTGCAAGTATGATAGTACTGTGAAAGCCAGTTACAAGTTAGGTCTGCATTTTAGAATACAATGTGTTGTAAGAAAGTAAGTATTATCTGATTGACAGCTCAAGCTGCTTCTGAAAAAAATGAACTGATTTTGAACTGATAATCACATTCTGATTAACTGATAGAATCATTTGCCAAAATATTTTCTTTTAATAAATGCTCCATGTTAAATTATTTAGAACCACTTCAGAGTGAACTATAGGGATGGGTAAAAGCCTTCAAAAGAGTCACAGCAACATTGAGACCATGCCCATTTAGCTCTCTGGAACAGTTATATACTCTCTTAATGCCCTATATCTTCCATGGTCTGTAAATTCCTGCTTCATTTGATCTCCAATTTACCCATAGATTGTGAATCTTACCCTTCATTTTCTTATGCTTAAATTTTATTCATTTACTTATTCATTTAGCAAGCATTTTTTGGGTACTATATGTCATGTAGCAAGGATGAAAAGACAAATAAGATTCAATTATTAACAAATGGATAAGCAGTTTGCATGAGATTTCCAGATTAAAGCACTAGCAGATACAAAGGCTCAGAAGGCATAAAAACTCAGGTATTTCTAAACAAAAAGCAAATGCTCAGGCTGAATGATACAGGAGAGTTAGATGGAAAGACACCTGGGTGGCCCAGTGGTTTAGCATCTGCCTTTGGCTTGGGGAGTGATCCCCTGGTCAGAGGATAGAGTCTTGCATCAGGCTTTCTGCAGGGAGCCTGCTTCTCCTTCTGCCTATTTCTCTGCCTGTGTGTGTGTGTGTGTGTGTGTGTGTGTGTGTCTCATGAATAAGTAAGTAAGTAAGTAAGTAAATAAATAAATAAATAATCTTTTAAAAAAAGAGAGTTGGATAGAGTTTTATGTAAGCCATAATAACCTGGAGCCTGCAGTTACTTAAAGTCATAAGAAATTTCTTATTGCTGGTATACATTATCCAATTGGATAATATTAGAAGCAACCCAAACTGAACACAAAACAAAATGTTGGCTTATTTTCACTTCACTACTATTTCTAATTATAGTGAATCTCTAACAAAATTATTATACTGATTCCTTTGCTTCACATTTTTATTTTATTTTATTTTATTTTATTTTATTTTATTATTTTATTTTATTTTATTTTATTTTTCTTCTATACCCATTAACCCCTTCTCTCTCCTCTTACTCACTTTCCATGTGAAATGAATAGTCCTCATTTTTTTCATCTTATCTTAATTTTCACTGAAAGCCAGGAAAGTTAAAAGGCAGCTGTTTGCTGAATAAAAGAAAATGTTAGAAGTTGCTCATTTAAAGTACTTTTCTTACAAGAAACAAGTTTTTGTATTTTTTTTCTTGACAGAAGACCAAAATAGCACCAAAATTCTAAAACATTATCAATTTCAAGCAAACATTTTTTTAATGCTCCTACTACCTGTAAAAGTATAATTGAGCATTTTAAAATATTCCCCTGGCTATTTGGGGTCTTTTCTAATTCCACACAAATCTTGAGATTATTTGTTCCAACTCTCTGAAGAAAGTCCATGGTATTTTGAGAGGGATTGCATTAAATGTTCCATTAATGCAATTTAATTGCATTAAATTGCCCTGGGTAGCATTGACATTTTCACAATATTAATTCTTCTAATCCATGAGCATGGAATGTTTTTCCATCTCTTTGTGTCTTTCTCAGTTTCTTTCAGAGATGTCTGTAGTTTTTAGGGTATCGCTCCTTTAGCTCTTTGGTTAGGTTTATTCCTAGGTATCTTATGCTTTTGGGTGCAATTGGAAATGGGATTGACTCCTTAATTTATCTTTCTTCAGTTTCATTGTTAGTGTATAGAAATGCCACTGATTTCTGGGCATTGACTTTGTATCCTGCCACACTGCCGAATTGCTGTATGAGTTCTAGCAATCGTAGGGTGGAGTCTTGTGGGTTTTCTATGGACAGTATCATGTCATCTGCGAAGAGGGAGAGTTTGACTTCTTCTTTGCCAATTTTAATGCCTTTTATTTCTTTTTGTTGTCTGATTGCTGAGGCTAGAACTTCTAGTACTATGTTGAATAGCAGTAGTGAGAGTGGACATCCCTGTCGTGTTCCTGATCTTAGAGGAAAGGCTCTCAGTGTCTCCCCACTGATAATGACATTTGCTGTGGGCTTTTCATAGATGGCTTTTAAGATGCTGAGGAATTTTCTCTCTATCCCTACACTCTGAAGAGTTTTGATCAGGAATGGATGCTGTATTTTGTCAAATGCTTTATCTGAATCTATTGAGAGGATCATATAATTCATGAGTTCATCATTTTTTTAAAATAAGATATTTGCCAATGACCTCTAAAGAAAAAGAATATACTCCAGTAGAGAGGTCCAAGATGGTAATGTAGGAAGACTCTGAATTCACCTCCTCCATGAACATACCAAATATATTCCTATTTATAGAACAATTCCTTGTAAAGAAGAACTGAACCACTTCTGCAAAAACAATAGGAAGACCAGATAGAAAACATCCAGAGAGATGGAGACATGATAATGAAGGGAAATCCCATCTCTAATGCTGCATACTGCAGTGGAGAGCAATAGTACTGAGGAACCATGAGCAGATTCATCTCCCTAGAGGCACAGAAAAAAGCTGCAAATTAAAAGTGCAACGAGAAAATAGAGGAACCAGTCTTAGAATCCTGCCAAATGGTGCAAGAGCTTCTGGAACTCTCTCCAGGTTCAGGGGCTAGCAAGCTTCACGAATCATATTCCCCTCCAACTTGATAGCACAGTCAGGAGCAGGTCTGGACAACCTAGCCATCCTGCCACTGCAGTTAGTCTCAGACCCCTAGTCCAGACCAATCCCAGCCAACCAACCAAGACAGCACCAGCATGGTACACATCAGGAAAGCCCTGGCCAGCATTCACTGTAGCTCCAGCCAACCCACCAAAGTGATGCAAAACAGCCTATAACAATCCAGGCTCACATGACTTCGACTCCCCTGTGTAGAGCACCCCAGACCCAATAGCCTGTGTTTGTCTCACTCCAGTCACTCTGCCAGAGTTCCCCTTGCACAGGGAACCCCAAGACCCATCACCATGCCCACTGCAGCTTAAGTTGTCATTCCAGAACTGATTTGTTTAAAGAGGCCCAGGACTAACCAGCTTGCACCCAATTCAGCTTCAGCTATCTGATCATGGTAACTTTTGCATGGAGAGCCCTGGAACAACCCCAACCCACACCCACTTCGGCTGTCTGTCCAAGGTTCTCTCTCTATGGAGAGCCCCAAGACCAACACAACCTGCACCAACTTCACCTTCAGCCATTTTACTAGAACAGCTCCAGTTCAGAGTGCCTCAGGACCCCAAGGCGCTACCAGACACAGCCCCAACCAGTTTCCCAACGTTACTAGGTGTACATAGTCTATATACGGGACAACCATACACAATACCATTCCTTCAAGATTAGAAATAGCTACTCTACGTAATTCATAAAAACAAACACATAAAGTCAATCAAAATGAGGAGCAAGGGGAATATGCTGCAAATGAAAGAAAAAGACAAAACCTAAGGAAAATAAATAAATAAAATGGAGATGAGCAGACTACCTGATAAAGAGTTCACAGTAATAATTATAAAGATGCTCAGCAGGGACACTGGGGAAGCTCAGCGGTTGAACATCTGCCTTTGGCTCAGGGCATGATCCTCAGTCCGAGGACTGAGTCCCCCATCGAGCTTCCTGCAGGGAACCTGCTTCTCCCTCCACTTATGTCTCTGCCTCTCTCTGTGTGTCTCTCATGAATAAATAAATAAAATCTTTTTTAAAAAGATGCACAGCAGACTGGACATAAAATTAGATGAACTCAGTGAGAACTTCAAATAGAACAATAAAAGTCAAATAATCAGAATTAAAGAATACAACTGAAATGAAAAATACACAAGAGGGAATCAAGAGTAGATTAGAAAATGCAGAATAGATAAGTGATCTGGAAGACAAGCTAATGGAAAGCATCCAAGCTGAACAGCATAAAGAAAAAAAATAAGTGAGGGAAGATTAAAGGATATCTTGGAGAGAAGGGGCAAGATGGCGGAGGAGTAGGGTCCCCAATCACCTGTCCCCCAAAAATTACCTAGATAACCTTCAAATCATCCTGAAAATCTATGAATTCGGCCTGAGATTTAAAGAGAGAACAGCTGGAATGCTACAGTGAGAAGAGTTCACTCTTCTATCAAGGTAGGAAGACGGGGAAAAAAGAAATAAACAAAAGGCATCCAAAGGGGAGGGGCCCCGCCAGAAGCCTGGCTAAGGCCGGGGCGAGAGTCCCCAGGACAGGAGAGCTCCGTCCTGGAGAAGCAGGAGCTGCACCAATCTTCCCGGGAGGAAGGGCGCCGACAGGGAGTTAGAGCAGGACCGCAGGAGAGTGGGGAAGTCCTCAGGCTCCCTGGGACACTAACAGACACCTGCGCACCCAGGAGAGTGCGCCGAGCTGCCTAGGGGCTGCAGCGCGTGCACGCATTGACCCGGGAGCAGCTCGGAGGGGCTCGGGCTGAGGAAGAGGCTCCATGCGGAGGGGGCTGTGTGGCTCCGGGAGCAGCTCAGAAGGGCTCAGGCAGCGGCTACGCAGAGGAGGCTGCCCGGCCAGAGTGTGAATCTAACACCGCAGGCCCGGGAGCACAGGGCGCCGGGGACACAGCCGAGGATCCGACCTCCCCCCCGGGACAGGCAGACGCCGGGAGGGCACAGGACGGCAAGGACGCTCCTGTCCCGAGCTGAGCAGATCAGTGGCCCTGCCCCGGAGCATCCAGGCCCTGCGGATGGACAGCTCCAAAGTTACTGTGGGAGCTGAATCCAGGGCTCCAGAGCTGGCCCCACCACTGTGATTGTTTCTCCTGGGGCCTCACAGGGTAAACAACCCCCACTGAGCCCTGAACCAGGCAGGAGGCAGAGCAGCCAAGTGCTAACACCTGAAAATCAGCACAAAAGGCCCCTCCCCCAGAAGACCAGCTGGACGGACAAGTTCCAGGGGAAGTCAAGGGACTTAAAGTATACAGAAACAGAAGACACTCCCCCATGTTTTTTTTTTTCCTTTTCATTTCTGTTTGCTTCCCACACCCTTTTTTTCCCTTTCTTTCTTTTTCTGTCTCTTTTTCTTCTCTTGTTTTCTTTTTTCTTCCTTTTTCCTTTTTTCTCTTTCTCTTTTCTTTCCTTCTTTCTCTCTTCTCTTTTTCTCCTTTTCCCAATACAACTTGTTTTTGGCCACTCTGCACTGAGCAAAATGACTAGAAGGAAAACCTCACCTCAAAAGAAAGAATCAGAAACAGTCCTCTCTCCCACAGAGTTACAAAATCTGGATTACAATTCAATGTCAGAAAGCCAATTCAGAAGCACTATTATACAGCTACTGGTGGCTCTAGAAAAAAGCATAAAGGACTCAAGAGACTTCATGACTGCAGAATTTAGATCCAATCAGGCAGAAATTAAAAATCAATTGAATGAGATGCAAACAAAACTAGAAGTCCTAACCACGAGGGTTAATGAGGTGAAAGAACGAGTGAGTGACATAGAAGACAAGTTGATGGCAAAGAGGGAAACTGAGAAAAAAAGAGACAAACAAAAGACCATGAAGATAGATTAAGGGAAATAAACGACAGCCTGAGGAAGAAAGACCTACATTTAATTGGGGTTCTCGAGGACGCCGAAAGGGACAGAGGTCCAGAATATGTATTTGAACAAATCCTAGCTGAAAACTTTCCTAATCTGGGAAGGGAAACAGGCATTCAGATCCAGGAAATAGAGAGATCCCCCCCTAAAATCAATAAAAACCGTTCAACACCTCTGCATTTAATAGTTAAGCTTGCAAATTCCAAAGATAAAGAGAAGATCCTTAAAGCAGCAAAAGACAGGAAATCCCTGACTTTTATGGGGAGGAGTATTAGGGTAACAGCAGACCTCTCCACAGAGACCTGGCAGGCCAGATAGGGCTGGCAGGATATATTCAGGGTCTTAAATGAGAAGAACATGCAACCAAGAATACTTTATCCAGTAAGGCTCTCATTCAGAATGGAAGGAGAGATAAAGAGCTTCCAAGACAGGCAGGAACTGAAAGAATATGTGACCTCCAAACCAGCTCTGCAAGAAATTTTAAGGGGGACTCTTAAAATTCCACATTAAGAAGAAGTTCAGTGCACCAATCCACAAAAACAAGGACTGAGTAGATTTCATGATGTCACTAAACTCATATCTTTCAATAGTAACTCTGAACATGAATGGGCTTAATGACCCCATCAAAAGGCACAGGGTTTCAGACTGGATAAAAAAGCAGGACCCATCTATTTGCTGTCTACAAGAGACTCATTTTAGATTTAAGGACACCTACAGCCTGAAGATAAAAGGTTGGAGAACCATTTACCATTCAAATGGTCCTCAAAAGAAAGCAGGGGTAGCCATCCTTATATCAGATAAACTAAAATTTACCCCGAAGACTGTAGTGAGAGATGAAAAGGGACACTAGATCATACTTAAAGGATCTATCCAACAAGAGGACTTAACAATCCTCAATATACATGCCCCAAAAGTGGGAACTGCCAAATATGTAAACCAATTAATAACCAAAGTGAAGAAATACTTAGATAATAATACACTTATACTTGGTGACTTCAATCTAGCTCTTTCTACCTTCCATAGGTCTTCCAAGCACAGCATCTCCAAAGAAACGAGAGCTTTAAATGATACACTGGACCAGATGGATTTCACAGATATCTACAGAACTTTACATCCAAACTCACCTGAATACACATTCTTCTCAAGTGCACATGGAACTTTCTCCAGAATACACCATATACTGGGTCACAAATCGGGTCTGAACCAATACCAAAGGACTGGGATCGTCCCCTGCATATTGTCAGACCATAATGCCTTGAAATTAGAACTAAATCACAACCAGAAGTTTGGAAGGACCTCAAACACGTGGAGGTTAAGGACCATCCTGCTAAAAGATGAAAGGGTCAACCAGGAAATTAAGGAAAAATTAAAAATATTCATGGAAACTAATGAGAATGAAGATACAACCGTTCAAAATCTTTGGGATGCAGCAAAAACAGTCCTAAGGAGGAAATACATCGCAATACAAGCATCCATTCAAAAACTGGAAAGAACTCAAATAAAAAAGCTAACCTTACACATAAAGGAGCTAGAAAAACAGCAGCAAATAGATCCTACACCCAGCAGAAGAAGAGACTTAATTAAGATTCGAGCAGAACTCAACGAAATCGAGACCAGAAAACTGTGGAACCGATCAACAAAACCAGGAGTTGGTTCTTTGAAAGAATTAATAAGATTGGTAAGCCATTAACCAGCCTTATTAAAAAGAAGAGAGAGAAGACTCATTTTAATAAAATCATGAATGAGAAAGGAGAGATCACTACCAACACCAAGGAAATATATACGATTTTAAAAACATATTATGAACAGCTATACGCATATAAATTAGACAATGTAGAAGAAATGGACGCATTCCTGGAAAGCCACAAACTACCAAAACTGGAACAGGAAGAAATAGAAAACCTGAACAGGCCAATAACCAGGGAGGAAATTGAAGCAGTCATCAAAAACCTCCCAAGACACAAAAGTCCAGGGCCCGATGGCTTCCCAGGGGAATTCTATCAAACATTTAAAGAAGAAACCAAACCTATACTACTAAAGCTCTTTGGAAAGATAGAAAGAGATGGAGTACTTCCAAATTCGTTCTATGAGGCCAGCATCACCTTAATTCCAAAAACAGACAAAGACCCCACCAAAAAGGAGAATTACAGACCTGATGAACATGGATGCAAAAATTCTCAACAAGATACTAGCCAATAGGATCCAACAGTACATTATGAAAATTATTCACCATGACCAAGTGGGATTTATCCCTGGGACACAAGGCTGGTTCAACACTCGTAAAACAATCAATGTGATTTATCATATCAGCAAGAGAAAAACCAAGAACCATATGATCCTCTCATTAGATGCAGAGAAAACATTTGACAAAATACAGCATCCATTCCTGATCAAATCTCTTCACAGTGCAGGGATAGAGGGAACATTCCTCAACATCTTAAAAGCCATCTACGAAAAGCCCACAGCAAATATCATTCTCAATGGGGAAGCACTGGGAGCCTTTCCCCTAAGATCAGGAGCAAGACAGGGATGTCCATTCTCACCACTGCAATTCAACACAGTACTGGAAGTCCTAGCCTCAGCAATCAGACAACAAAAAGACATTAAAGGTATTCAAATTGGCAAAGAAGAAGTCAAACTCTCCCTCTTCATCGATGACATGATACTTTACATAGAAAACCCAAAGGCTCCACTCCAAGATTGCTAGAACTCATACAGCAATCTGGTAGCGTGGCAGGATACAAAATCAATGCCCAGAAATCAATGGCATTTCTATACACTAACAATGAGACTGAAGAAAGAGAAATTAAGGAGTCAATCCCATTTACAATTGCACCCAAAAGCATAAGATACCTAGGAATAAACCTAACCAAAGAGGTAAAGGATGTATACCCTAAAAACTATAGAACACAACTGAAAGAAATTGAGGAAGACACAAAGAGATGGAAAAATATTCTTTGCTCATGGATTTCTAGAATTAATATTGTGAAAATGTCAATGTTACCCAGCGCAATTTACACGTTTAATGCAATCCCTATCAAAATACCATGGACTTTCTTCAGAGAGTTAGAACAAATTATTTTAAGATTTCTGTGGAATCAGAAAGACCCCGAATAGTCAGGGGAATTTTAAAAAAGAAAACCATATCAGGAGCATCACAATGCCAGATTTCAGGTGTACTACAAAGCTGTGGTCATCAAGACAGTGTGCTACTTGCACAAAAACAGACACAGATCAATGGAACAGAATAGAAAACCCAGAAGTGGACCCTGAACTTTATGGTCAACTAATATTTGATAAAGGAGGAAAGACTATCCATTGGAAGAAAGACAGTCTCCTCAATCAATGGTGCTGGGAAAATTGGGCATCCACATGCAGAAGAATGAAACTAGACCACTCTCTTTCACCATACACAAAGATAAACTCAAAATGGATGAAAGATCTAAATGTGAGACAAGATTCCATCAAAATCCTAGAGGAGAACACAGGCAACACCCTTTTTGAACTCGGCCACAGTAACTTCTTACAAGATACATCCATGAAGGCAAAAGCAACAAAAGCAAAAATGAACTATTGGGACTTCATCAAGATAAGAAGCTTTTGCACAGCAAACGATACAGTCAACAAAACTCAAAGACAACCTACAGAATGGGAGAAGATATTTGCAAATGACATATCAGATAAAGGGCTAGTTTCCAAGATTTATAAAGAACTTCTTAAACTCAACACCAAAGAAACAAACAATCCAATCATGAAATGGGCAAAAGTCATGAACAGAAATCTCACAGAGGAAGACATAGACATAGTCAACATTCACATGAGAAAATGCTCTGCATCACTTGCCATCAGGGAAATACAAATCAAAACCACAATGAGATACCACCTCACACCAGTGAGAATGGGGAAAATTAGCAAGGCAGGAAACCACAAATGTTTGAGAGGATGTGGAGAAAAGGGAACCCTCTTACACTGTTGGTGGGAATGTGAACTGGTGCAGCCACTCTGGAAAACTGTGTGGAGGTTCCTCAAAGAGTTAAAAATAGACCTGCCCTACGACCCAGCAATTGCACTGTTGGGGATTTACCCCAAAGTTTCAGATGCAATGAAACGCCGGGACACCTGCACCCCGATGTTTATAGCAGCAATGTCCACAATAGCAAACTGTGGAGGAGCCTTGGTGTCCATTGAAAGATGAATGGATAAAGAAGATGTGGTTTATGTCTACAATGGAATATTAATCAGCCATTAGAAACGACAAATACCCACCATTTGCTTCAACGTGGATGGAACTGGAGGGTATTATGCTGAGTGAAGTAAGTCAATCGGAGAAGGGCAAACAGTGTATGTTCTCATTCATTTGGGGAATATAAATAATAGTGAAGGGGAATATAAGGGAAGGGAGAAGAAATGTGTGGGAAATATCAGAAAGGGAGACAGAACATAAAGACTGCTAACTCTGGGAAATGAACTAGGGGTGGTGGAAGGGGAAGAGGGCGGGGCATGGGGGTGAATGGGTGAGGGGCACTGAGGGGGGCACTTGACGGGATGAGCACTGGGTGTTATTCTGTATGTTGGTAAATTGAACACCAATAAAAAATAAATTTATTAAATAAATAAGTAAATAAATAAATTTGTTTTAAAAACAACAATAAAATAAAATAAAGGATATCTTGGACAGGATCAAGAAAACATTCACATTATAGGGTCCTCAGAAGGAGGAGAGAGAGAGAAAGGGTCAGATAACTTTTGAAGAAATAATAGGTGAAATCTTCTGTCACCAGGGAAAAGAAACAGACATCCAGGTTCAGAAAATACAGGGAGTTTAAAACATGTGAACTCAATGAGATCCACACCAAAAAACATAGTTAAAATGTCAAAAGTTAAAGATAGAATTTTAAAAGCAGCAAGAGAAAAGCAAATATTTATATACAAGGGAAACTCCAAAGGGCTATCAGCTCATTTTTCCAGCAGAAATTGGAGGCCAGAAGAGAGTAGAATGATGTATTTAAAGTGCTGAATAGGAAAATAAATACAACCAGGAATAACTATCTGACAAAGTTATCATTCCGAAATGAACAGGTAGCTCCCCAGACAAACAAAAGATAAAGGAGTTCATGACCATTCAGCCAGCATTACAAAAATGTTAAAGGGACTTCTTTAAGTGGAAAAGAAAAGAGCAAAATTAGAAGTAAGAAAATTATGAAAGGAAAAAAAATTCCACTCATAAAAGTAAACATATAGTAGAGGGAATAGAGAAGTCACTTTTAAACCTAGGTTAAAGGTTAAACCACAAAAATAGTAAGATAAACTATATCTAAAAAAATAGTTAAAGGGACTCACAAAGTAAAAAAGATGTGAAGTATAACAACATGTGCATAAAATGTGGAGAGGTAATAAAAAGAAGTTCCCTAAGAATATGTTTGGACTTAAGTGTGCATTAACTTAAAATATACTGCTATACACTTAGGATGCTATATATGAACTTCATGGAAGCCAAAAACCAAACACGTATAATAGAACACACAAAAAGAGAAAGAATGTCAAATGTAACATGAAAGAAAGTCAGCAATCACAAGAGAAGAGACCAAAAGAGAAAGAAACTGAGAACTACAAAAACAACCAGAAAACAATGCATATATAGCAATTAGTACTTATTATTACTAATTATATTAAGTGTAAATCGTCCAAATTCTCCAATGAAAAGACATAGGATGGCAAAATGGATTAAAATAATTAAAAGACCCATCTATATGCTGTTCTCAAGAGACACTTCAGACCTAAAGACATGCAAACTGAAAGTGATAGGATGGAAAAATATATTCCACAAAAGTGGAAATAAAATTAAAAAGCTGGTGGTAGAAAGACCTATATCAAGTAAAATAAACTTAAAAAATATACTGCAAAAAGAAGAGAGAAGGCCATTTTGTAATGATAAAGGGATCAATTTAACAGGAAGATGTAACATTGTAAATATCTAGTACCTAACATTGGAATACCTAAATACATAAAGCAAATATTAATAGATCTAAAAAAAAAAAGAAATTGAGTGGCACCTGGGTGGCTCAGTTGGTTAAGCAACCAACTCTGGATTTTAGCTCAGGTCATAATCTCAGGGTTGTGAGATCAAGCCCCACTTTGGGCTCCATGCTGGATATGGTGTCTGCTTAAGATTCTCTCTCTCACTCTGCTCCTCCCCCCACTATTCCTCTCTTTAAAAAACGATAAATTTACAATAATGCATTAATAGTAGGGGATTTTAACACCCAACTTACATCAACGGATAGATTTTCCAGGCAGAAAATCGAGGAAGGAAACAGTGTATTTGAATAATACAACCAGATGAATTTAAGAGATATATACAGAACATTCCATCCAAAAACAACACAAAATACATTCCATTACAGTGCACATGGTACATTCTCCAGGAGAGATCATGTGTTAGGCCACAAAAGAATTCTCAATGAATTTAAGAAAATTGAAATCATGTCAAGCATCTTATCCAGTTACAATGGTATGAAACTAGAAATCAATCACAAGAAAAAAAAATAAGACAAACATGTAGAGGCTAAGCATCATGCTACCAAACAATCAATAGGTCAAAAAAAAAAAAAGAAAGAGAAAATACAAAAATAGATGGAGGCAAATGAAAATAAATGAAAACACAATGGTTTGGTATCTTTGGGTCACAGAGAAAACAATTCTCAGAAGAAATTTTATAGTGATACAAGCCTACCTCAAGAAACAAGAAAAATCTCAAATAAACAATTTAACCTTATATCTAAAAAAATGGAGAAAGAACAGAGCCTAAGTTTAGTAGAAAGAAGGAAGTAATAAAGAGCAGAGCAATAATACATAAATTAGAGACTAACAACATTAGAAAAGATCAATGAAACACAGAGCTAGTTCTTTGAAATGATAAATAAAATTGATAAACCTTTATTCACATTCATTAAGAAAAAAGAGAGAGGACCCAAATAAGCAAAATATGAAAAAGGGCATGTAGCAAGTGACACCACGGAAATACAAAGGATTATGAGAAAATACTACAAAACATTATATGTCAACAAATTGAATAACCTAGAGTAAATGGATGAATTCTTAGAAAACTACAACTTCCAAAATGAATCAGGAAGAAATAGAAAAAGAAAAGAAGAAAAGGAAGAAATACAATATCTGAATAGATCAATTACTATTAACAAAATTATATCAGCAATAGGAAACTCCCAACACACATCTGTTACATAACCAGATGGCTTCATAGGGAAATTCTACCATACACTTATTAAAGAGCTAATATCAATTCTCATCAAACTATTCAAGAAGAGAGAAGAGAAAGGAAAGCTTCCAAATTCATGCAAGACCAGAATTATCCTAATAACAAGAACCAGGAAAAAAACAAAACAAACAAACAAACAAAAAAGATACTCCAAAAAAGAAAAAGAGAAGAACGAAAGAAAGAAAGGAAGGAAGAAAGAAAGAAAGAAAGAAAGAAAGAAAGAAAGAAAGAAGAAAGAAAGAAAGAAAGAAAGAAGAAAGAAAGAGAAAGAAAGAAAGAAAGAAAGAAAGAAAGAAAGAAAGAAAGAAAGAAAGAAAGAAAGAAAGAAAAAGAAAGCAAGCTGCAGGGCAATATTTTTGATTAACTTAAGTTCAGAATCTTCAAAAAATATTAGCAAACCACAATCCACAATACATCAAAAAGATCGTTCACCACAATCAGGTGGGACTTATTCTGAGTTGCAGGGATAGTTCAATATTCACAAATCAATCAATGTGATTCACATTAATAAAACTATATATATGATATATATATCATATATATATATATGATCATATCAATGAATGCATCCCCCCAAAATAAACTGAACAAAATTCAACATCCAATCATCATAAAAACCTTCAACAAAGTGAGTTTAGAGGTAACAAACCTAAACATAATATAAGCCATATATGAAAACCCCACAGATAACATCATGCTTGTAAGAAATAGAAAGCTTTTCTTCTAAAATCAGAAGCAAGACAAGGATATCCACCTTCAAAACGTTTATTCAACATAGTACTGGAAGTTCTAGGTACAGCAATCAGACAAGGAAAAGAAATAAAGCCATCCCAATTGGTAAGGAAGATGTTAAATTGTCAGTGTTTGCAGATGGCATGATAATATACACAGGAAACCCTAATGACTCTACCAAAAAACGTAAAACTAAGTAATAAATAAGTTCAGTAAATTTGTAAGATACAAAATTAATATACAGAAATCTGCTGCATGTATACCTAATGAAGTAGCATAAAAAGAAATTAAGAAAATAATCCCATTTAAATGAACATGGTGTAAATACCAGTAAGATACTTACTGGATCACAGGGTAGTTCTATTTTTAATTTTTTGAGGAACCTCCATACTGTCTTTCACAGTGGCTGCACCAGTTTGCATTCCCACTAACAGTACAAGAAGATTCCTTTTTCTCTGAATCCTCATCAACACTTGTTGCTTCTTGTGTTTTTTATTTTAGCCATTCTGACAGGTGTGAGGTAATGTCTTATAGTGGTTTTGATTTGCATTTCCCTGATGACAAATGATGTTGACCATATTTTCATGTGTCTGTTGGCTATCTATATATCTTCTTTGGAAAATGTCTGTTCATGTATTCCGCTCATTTTTAATTGGGTTACTTGTTTATATATACAATTGAATATTATTCTGCCATTAAGAAGAATGAAATCTTGCCCTTTGTGATGACATGGATAGAGGAAAATGCTATGCAAAATAAGTCAGTCAGAGAAAGACAAATACCATATGATTTCACTTATATGTGAATTTAAGAAACAAAACAAACAAAGGGGGAAAAGAGAGAAAGAAAGAGACAACTCAAGAAATAGACTCTTAATTATAGAGAACAAACTGATGGCTACCAGAGGGGAGGTGGGTTGAGGGATGTGTAGAATAAGTGATGCAGAATAGTAAGTGCATTTGTAATTAGCACTGGGTGATGTCCAGAGTCGTTGTATCACTATATTGTACACCCAAAACTGATATAACACTGTTCATTAACTATACTGGAATTAAAATATAAATAAACTAATTAAAACAAAATATGAAAATTGCTACATATTTGAAAATGGCTAACAGAAATCAATTGCTCTTTACTCCAACTCCAGTACATCAGCACTTGCTCTACATCAAAGAATTTAAACAAAAAAGTAGTTGTGACAATTCTGCCATCTCTCATTGGGCTTGCTTGGGAACTAAACAGAGCTTACCTCTCAACTTTACTTTTGGCTCTACACACTTGGTTTTGGTAACCTATGCAGATTCTCAAGCCACCCTACCTCAATCTGCTCATTTGATGCTTTATATGTTGCTATTTCAGAGTTAACAACGTGTCAAATTACTACCCACCTATGAGGCCAGTTAAGAATCTATTCTTTGGGACCACATGTGCATCCAGGAAACACTAGGGAGATGACAGAGCTTCTTTATATGGTAAGCAGAAAACCCCACCCTACACCTGGAGAACAGAGCTTCCTGACCCTGGAGGAGAACTAAGAACATGTAAATGCTGCAGGCCAAGATTGCCGGGTTAGCTGACATCCACTGTACAATCTAGCATCTGCTTTATGGGATTGTGAGTCTTCCCAAACCATTTGAAAGGGTCTCAAAAGTTTTATGGCACTATTAAGTCTTCATTTAAAATAAGAAATGTGCCAGGAAACCAGAAGACATAGGAAGCTTTATAAAAATTTAAACTGTGGGATCCTACAGTAAGGAAGCAAGAACCGATGGAAAAACATTTTTGTTTTATGATGCTATATCATGACTACATTTGTACATACTCCATAGTATTTTTCAGATTCAGAATAGAACATAGCTTCCATCTATGGCTAATTACAAGAAGCTCCTCAGATAGGCTAGCCTCGCAGAAGGCAGTCAATATCCTTCTAGACACTGATACTCATATATGCAGCTGGAGTAGTGCTTTAGTATGTAATGATAACTACTCTAACACATAAACCTAACATCCCACATCCATACTCTTGGACATTTCCTCCAGACCCAAACCAACATCAGCCACTAATAGTCTTGCCAGAGATTAAATTTAGTATTGGGGGGACACCTGGGTGGCTCAGTGGTTGATTGACTGACTTCAGCTCAGGGCGTGATCCCTGGATCTGGGATCGAGTCCCACATCAGGTTCCTTGCAGGAAGCCTGCTTCTCCCTCTACCTGTGTCTCCACCTCTGTCTCTCTCTCTCTCTCATGAATAAATAAATAAAATATTTTTAAAAATTTAGTATTGGGAACTTATGTATAGAATGATTAACAACTCAAGATCTGAAGTCTACTTGTTTGAGTTCAAATTCTTCCCCTCACACTCCATAGGTCTGCGACATTTGGCAAGGTTTTCATTCTCATATAAAATACGGGAATAAAATAACAGTACTCTTTTCAAAGCGTTGTGAGGACTAAGTGAGATAATCCATGTGAAGTTTGCCACAGTTTCTGACATATGGTACTCAGTTCATTTAGAGGTCTACTTTTCCTTGCTTTAATCTCATATCATAAAAGCCTGGTAAAACAATTGGATAAAGATGTGCTCATTCTTCACTGTGAACAAAGTGTCCCACAGCATAAGAACTTCTCAATCAGGAAACTAAGATTCTCTTACTCAGAGTAAGTATTCCAGAAGACACAGGACTATACCATCTCTCTGCCACCATTGTCAAATCATGTCTCTGGATTGCAACGATCAGTCATTTTCTTTGTACATCCTTATCTATAAGGATATCCTTATCTTTGTATATCCATGGACTTGGGCGTCTCTGAAAACATCACTCAGTTCTTTGGTATTTTAAAACACATACTTTCCAACAGAGTTAAGGTGGTGAAGTAAGGGAACACTAAGCTGGTCTCATCCCTCAAACACAGCTAGATAAACATCAAATAATTCTGAACATCCAAGAAATCTGAGGACTAAGGGAACAAACTGTACATGTATAGAGAGAAAAATGGCCACATCTTGGGGCAGGGGGAGCTGTGGAGAGTTGATTTGTGGTAGAAAAGAACTGTGAGTGCTGTGAAGGGAGACAGCCCTGATCACAGAGAGAGGAATGAAAGACAGACAGAAAGTGAAAACAGTATGCAGGCGATTGTACAATAAAAATCCGTCCTCAAAACAATTGACTTGGCAAAGGAGAGAGGCTGACCACCACAAGAGTTTATAAGCATTGGAGCTCAACTTCTGAAGTTTTAGAAGTCCATACCATTGTCAGAGTCAAGCCTGGCAGGTTTAGTGGTATTCTTGTGGGGAAGGAGAGCCAGAGGCCCAGAAGTGGGCAGCATGGCCTGAGGATCCCTTGGGTCTCATAAGGAGAAACAGTTCCCCTTGTCAGAGTGCATTTTGGAGAGGTGATGTGGCCTATCCAGGGGCAAAAGAACTGGTGTGTGCCAATAAGCTGCCCCGTTCATTAGCATAGGAACAGAAACATCTTGTTCCTCAAGCCTTGGTGCTTTTTGCTGTACTTTACCATAAACTCCAAGCACTGTGCAGTCATGCGACTGCTTTTCTGGGACAAATCAGCACCATTCACAGCAGAGTGAGACCCTCCCCCAGAGGATTAGTGTGGGTCCACATCACATTAAGTCCCTAAAATTTGGAATTCTGAAATCTGGTCACATACCTGAGGTAAAACACAGGGGTACTGTGCTGCCTGGCAGGCAAACAGCTCAGACACAGACATGGTGAAGGCAGGGATCTGATGGAAGCTAGGGACACAAGAGGGGAGTTTGTTTACTTTTTTGTAAGGGCTTCCTGAAGATTGGCATGAATGAACTCCTTGCTCCAGTGACAAGGGAGCAGGGCATTGCATTTCCCTCCCACCCATCAGCACTGACCTGATGGGTGAGCAGCACAGTGTCCCCAGTGGAGGCTGGATCTGCTTACACCAACCTTGCCCCCTTGTGCCTTGCAGGTACACCTTTACTAAGGCAAACCTGCCTAAGAACTAGTGCAGCAGGCCCCTCCCCCATAAGACCAGCACAAACCCCTTGCACACACCAAATCTAATGATCATAGAGTGTAGAAAAGATTCAGATCTATGGGAAATAGGATCTAGTTTCTTTTAGCAAGTAGACCAAAACACACCTACTTAAAACTTGCCACACAGGGATCCCTGGGTGGCGCAGCGGTTAAGCGCCTGCCTTTGGCCCGGGGCGCGATCCTGGAGACCTGGGATCGAATCCCACATCAGGCTCCGGGTGCATGGAGCCTGCTTCTCCCTCTGCCTATGTCTCTGCCTCTCTCTCTCTCTCTCTGTGTGTGACTATCATAAAAAAAAAAAACTTGCCACACAGTGGTCAAAGTCAAAACACTTTCCACTGCAGGCCCAAAGAAACTGTGCAAAGGACTGACCTGAAGAATGGAGGAGCAAAAACACAATAGCAGAGTGCACATTCTAAAACACTTCCTTGGGCAGCCCAGGTGGCTCAGTGATTTAGAGCCACGTTCAGCCCAGGGCATGATCCTGGAGACTCAGGATCAAGTCTCACATCAGAATTCCTGCATGGAGCCTGCTTCTCCCTCTGCCTGTGTCTCTGCTTCTCTCTCTCTCTCACTCTCTCTCTCTCTCTCTCTGTCTCTCATGAATAAATAAATAAAATCTTTTTTAAAAAAATAAATAAATAAAACACTTCCTAGGAACACCAGGCTGTAGAGAATATAGGATCTTTTCTTTACATAGCCATTACTCTCAGGAGCAGGAAAATAAGATGCTTTCCTAATAACACACAAAAAAATAGAGACAAAATGAGAAATGGAGGAATTCACCCAAAAAAAAAAGAACAGGAAGAAGTCAAGCCCAGGGATATATTTAAACATATAAGTAAGATGCCTCAACCAGAATTTATTTTTTATAAATTTATTTTTTATTGGTGTTCAATTTGCCAACATATAGAATAACACCCAGTGCTAATCCCATCAAGTGCCCCACTCAGTGCCTGTCACCCAGTCACCCCCACCCCCCGCCCACCTCCCCTTCCACCACCCCTAGTTCGTTTCCCAGAGTTAGGAGTCTCTCATGGTCTGTCTCCCTTTCTGATATTTCCCACTCATTTTTTCTCCTTTCCCTTTTATTCCCTTTCACCATTTTTTATATTCCCCAAATGAATGAGACCATATAATGTTTGTCCTTCTCCGATTGACTTATTTCACTCAGCATAATACCCTCCAGTTCCATCCACATCGAAGCAAATGGTGGGTATTTGTCGTTTCTAATGGCTGAGTAATATTCCATTGTATACATAAAAACCACATCTTCTTTATCCATTCATCTTTTGATGGACACCAAGGCTCCTTCCACAGGTTGGCTATTGTGGACTTTGCTGCTATAAACATTGGGGTGCAGTGTGGAGGTTCCTCAAAGAGTTAAAAATAGATCTGCCCTACCACCCAGCAATTGCACTGCTGGGATTTACCCCAAAGATACAGGTGCAATGAAACGCCAGGACACCACCACCTCAAACAGAATTTAAAACAATAATCATAAGGATACTAGCTTGGCTTGAGACGAGCATAGAAGACACTAAAGAAACCCTTACTGCCAAGATAAAAGAGCTAAAACCTACTCAGACTGAAATTAAAAATGCTATAACCAAGATGGAAAAACAGATGGATGCTATGACAATAAGGATGGACAAAGAAGGGGAATGAATCAGTGATATAGAGGACAAAATTATGGAAAATACTGAAGTTGAAAAGAAAGAAAGAAAAAGTATTGGATCATGAATTTAGATTTAGGGAACTCAGCTACTCCTTAAAGCATAATAACATTTGTATCATGGGAGTCTCAGAAGATGAAGAGAGGAAAAAGGGGCCAGAAAGTTTACTTGAGAAAATTATAGCTGAAACTTACCTAATCTGGGGAAGGAAACAGACATCAAAATCCAAGAAGCACAAAGAACTTCCATCAAATTCGACAAAAGCCAGCCAACAATAAAACATATCAGTCAAATTCCATAATACAGAGACAAAGTAAGAATTCTGAAAGCAGTAGGGAAAAAATATTTAACTTACAAGGGAAGACAAATAAAGTTTGTAGTAGATCTATAAACAAAAACTTGGCAGGCCACAAGTGACATGATATATTCAAAATGCTGAATGAGAAAGATATTCAGCCAAAAATAATTTATCAAGCAAGGCTATATAGTTCAGAATAGGAAAGATAAGGAGTTTTCCAGACAAACAAAAACTGAAGGGGTTCATAAGCACTAAACCAGTCCTACATGAAATACTGAAGGGGACTCTGAGTGGGAAAGACCAAAAGCAACAAAGACTAGAAAGGAGCAGAGAACATCATTAGAAACACTAACATTACAGATAACACAATAGAACTAAATTCATATTTATTCTCTAAGCATTCTGAATGTAAATGGACTCTAAATGCTCCAACCAAAAATCATTGGGTATACGAATGGATTAAAAAAATGCATTGATATGCTGCCTACAAAGGACTCATTTTAGACCTAATTACAAGTACAAATTGAAAGTGAGAAGAGGGCAGCCCCAGTGGCTCAGCGGTTTAGCGCTGCCTTCTGCCCAGGGCCCGATCCTGGAGTCCCAGGATCGAGTCCCACAACAGGCTCCCCACTGGGAGCCTGCTTCTCCCTCTGCCTGTGTCTCTGCCTCTCTCTGCGTGTCTCTCATGAATAAATAAACAAAATGTTTTAAAAAATTTAAAAATGGAGTGTTGGTTAGGAGGAGCAAGATGGCGGAAGAGTAGGGTCTCCAAATCACCTGTCTCCACCAAATTACCTAGAAAACCTTCCAATAATCCTGAAAATCTATGAATTCGGCCTGAGAATTAAAGAGAGAACACCTGGAATGCAACAGTGAGAAGAGTTCGCACTTCTATCAAGGTAGGAAGACAGGGGAAAAAGAAATAAAGAAACAAAGGCCTCGAGGGGGAGGGGCCCCGCGAGGAGCCGGGCTGAGGCCGGGGCGAGTGTCCCCAGGACAGGAGAGCCCCGTCCCGGAGGAGCAGGAGCTGCACCGACCTTCCCGGGTGGAAAGGGGCTCGTGGGGAGTTGGAGCAGGACCCAGAAGGAAGGGGATGCCCTCGGGCTCCCCGGGACAGTAACAGAGCAACTGCGCGCCCAGGAGAGTGCGCCGAGCTCCCTAAGGGCTGCAGCGCGCACGGCGGGACCCGGCGGGACCCGGAGCAGCTCGGAGGGGCTCGGGCGGCGGCTCCGCGGAGGGGGCTGCACGGCCCCGGGAGCAGCTCGGAGGGGCTCGGGCGGCGGCTCCGCGGAGGGGGTTGCGCGGCCCGGGAGCGCGAATCCAACAGCGCAGGCCCCGGAGCACAGGGCGCCGGGACACAGCCCAGGATCCGGCCTCCCCCCGGGACAGGCAGAGGCCGGGAGGGCCCAGGACAGCGAGGACGCTCCTGCCCCAGCTGAGCAGATCAGCGGCCCCGCCCCGGAGCCTCCAGGCCCTGCAGACAGAGAGCTCTGGAGTTCCTGCCGGAGCTGAATCCAGGTTTCCAGAGCTGGCCCGCCACTGGGGCTGTTCCTCCTGCGGCCTCACGGGGTAAACAACCCCCACTGAGCCCTGCACCAGGCAGGGGCACAGCAGCTCCCCCAACTGCTAACACCTGAAAATCAGCACAACAGGCCCCTCCCCCAGAACACCAGCTAGACGGACAACTTCCAGGAGAAGCCAAGGGACTTAAAGTACACAGAACCAGAAGATACTCCCCGGTGGTTCTTTTTTTTTTTTTTTTCTTTTGTTTTGTTTTGCTTTTTGATTTGTTTCCTTCCCCCACCCCCTTTTTTTCTCCTTTCTTTTTCTTTCTCTTTTTCTTCTCTTTTTTTTTTCGTTTTTTTCTTCCCTTTTTTTTCTCTTTCTCTTTTCTTTCCTTCTTTCTCTCCTCTCTTTTTCTCTTTTTCCCAATACAACTTGCTTTTGGACACTCTGCACTGAGCAAAATGACTAAAGGAAAACCTCACCTCAAAAGAAAGAATCAGAAACAGTCCTCTCTCCCACAGAGTTACAAAATCTGGATTACAATTCAATGTCAGAAAGCCAATTCAGAAGCACTATTATACAGCTTCTGGTGGTTCTAGAAAAAAGCATAAAGGACTCAAGAGACTTCATGACTGCAGAATTTAGAGCTAATCAGTCAGAAATTAAAAATCAATTGAATGAGATGCAATCCAAACTAGAAGTCCTAACGACGAGGGTTAACGAGGTGGAAGAACCAGTGAGTGACCTAGAAGACAAGTTGATAGCAAAGAGGGAAACTGAGGAAAAAAGAGACAAACAATTAAAAGACCATGAGGATAGATTAAGGGAAATAAACGACAGCCTGAGAAAGAAAAACCTACGTTTAATTGGGGTTCCCGAGGCGCCGAAAGGGACAGAGGGCCAGAATATGTATTTGAACAAATTCTAGCTGAAAACTTTCCTAATCTGGGAAGGGAAACAGGCATTCAGATCCAGGAAATAGAGAGATCCCCCCTAAAATCAATAAAAACCGTTCAACACCTCGACATTTAATAGTGAAGCTTGCAAATTCCAAAGATAAAGAGAAGATCCTTAAAGCAGCAAGAGACAAGAAATCCCTGACTTTTATGGGGAGGAGTATTAGGGTAACAGCAGACCTCTCCACAGAGACCTGGCAGGCCAGATAGGGCTGGCAGGATATATTCAGGGTCCTAAATGAAAAGAACATGCAACCAAGAATACTTTATCCAGCAAGGCTCTCATTCAAAATGGAAGGAGAGATAAAGAGCTTCCAAGACAGGCAGCAACTAAAGAATATGTGACCTCCAAACCAGTTCTGCAAGAAATTTTAAGGGGGACTCTTAAAATTCCCCTTTAAGAAGAAGTTCAGTGGAACATTCCACAAAAACAAGGACTGAATAGATATCATGATGACACTAAACTCATATCTCTCAATAGTAACTCTGAATGTGAACGGGCTTAATGACCCCAACAAAAGGCGCAGAGTTTCAGACTGGATAAAAAGCAGGACCCATCTATTTGCTGTCTACAAGAGACTCATTTTAGACAGAAGGACACCTACAGCCTGAAAATAAAAGGTTGGAGAACCATTTACCATTCGAATGGTCCTCAAAAGAAAGCAGGGGTAGCCATCCTTATATCAGATAAACTAAACTTTACCCCAAAGACTGTAGTGAGAGATGAAGAGGGACACTATATCATACTTAAAGGATCTATTCAACAAGAGGACTTAACAATCCTCAATATATATGCCCCGAATGTGGGAGCTGCCAAATATATCAATCAATTATTAACCAAAGTGAAGAAATACTTAGATAATAATACACTTATACTTGGTGACTTCAATCTAGCTCTTTCTATACTTGATAGGTCTTCTAAGCACAACATCTCCAAAGAAACGAGAGCTGTAAATGATACACTGGACCAGATGGATTTCACAGATATCTACAGAACTTTACATCCAAACTCACCTGAATACACATTCTTCTCAAGCGCACATGGAACTTTCTCCAGAATAGACCACATATTGGGTCACAAATCGGGTCTAAACCGATACCAAAAGATTGGGATTGTCCCCTGCATATTCTCAGACCATAATGCCTTGAAATTAGAACTAAATCACAACAAGAAGTTTGGAAGGACCTCAAACAAGTGGAGGTTAAGGACCATCCTGCTAAAAGATAAAAGGGTCAACCAGGAAATTAAGGAAGAATTAAAAAGATTCATGGAAACTAATGAGAATGAAGATACAACCATTCAAAATCTTTGGGATGCAGCAAAAGCAGTACTAAGTGGGAAATACATCACAATACAAGCATCCATTCAAAAACTGGAAAGAACTCAAATACAAAAGCTAACCTTACACATAAAGGAGCTAGAGAAAAAACAGCAAATAGATCCTACACCCAAGAGAAGAAGGGAGTTAATAAAGATTCGAGCAGAACTCAACGAAATCGAGACCAGAAGAACTGTGGAAAGATCAACAGAACCAGGAGTTGGTTCTTTGAAAGAATTAATAAGATAGATAAACCATTAGCCAGCCTTATTAAAAAGAAGAGAGAGAAGACTCAAATTAATAAAATCATGAATGAGAAAGGAGAGATCACTACCAACACCAAGGAAATACAAACGATTTTGAAAACATATTATGAACAGCTATACGCCAATAAATTAGGCAATCTAGAAGAAATGGACGCATTCCTGGAAAGCCACAAACTACCAAAACTGGAACAGGAAGAAATAGAAAACCTGAACAGGCCAATAACCAGGGAGGAAATTGAAGCAGTCATCAAAAACCTCCCAAGACACAAGAGTCCAAGGCCAGATGGCTTCCCAGGGGAATTTTATCAAACATTTAAAGAAGAAACCATACCTATTCTCCTAAAGCTGTTTGGAAAGATAGAAAGAGATGGAGTACTTCCAAATTCGTTCTATGAGGCCAGCATCACCTTAATTCCAAAACCAAAGACCCCACCAAAAAGGAGAATTACAGACCAATATCCCTGATGAACATGGATGCAAAAATTCTCAACAAGATACTGGCCAATAGGATCCAACAGTACATTAAAAAAATTATTCACCATGACCAAGTAGGATTTATCCCTGGGACACAAGGCTGGTTCAACACCCGTAAAACAATCAATGTGGGGATCCCCGGGTGGCGCAGTGGTTTGGCGCCTGCCTTTGGCCCCGGGGCGTGATCCTGGAGACCCGGGATCGAGTCCCATGTCGGGCTCCCGGTGCATGGAGCCTGCTTCTCCCTCTGCCTGTGTCTCTGCCTCTCTGTCTCTCTCTGTGTGACTATCATGAATAAATAAATAAAATATTAAAAAAAAAACAATCAATGTGATTCATCATATCAGCAAGAGAAAAACCAAGAACCATATGATCCTCTCATTGGATGCAGAGAAAGCATTTGACAAAATACAGCATCCATTCCTGATCAAAACTCTTCAGAGTGTAGGGATAGAGGGAACATTCCTCGACATCTTAAAAGCCATCTATGAAAAGCCCACAGCAAATATCATTCTCAATGGGGAAGCACTGGGAGCCTTTCCCCTAAGATCAGGAACAAGACAGGGATGTCCACTCTCACCACTGCTGTTCAACATAGTACTGGAAGTCCTAGCCTCAGCAATCAGACAACAAAAAGACACTAAAGGCATTCACATTGGCAAAGAAGAAGTCAAACTCTCCCTCTTCGCCGATGACATGATACTCTACATAGAAAACCCAAAAGTCTCCACCCCAAGATTGCTAGAACTCATACAGCAATTCGGTAGCGTGGCAGGATACAAAATCAATGCCCAGAAGTCAGTGGCATTTCTATACACTAACAATGAGACTGAAGAAAGAGAAATTAAGGAGTCAATCCCATTTACAATTGCACCCAAAAGCATAAGATACCTAGGAATAAACCTCACCAAAGATGTAAAGGATCTATACCCTCAAAACTATAGAACACTTCTGAAAGAAACTGAGGAAGACACAAAGAGATGGGAAAATATTCCATGCTCATGGATTGGCAGAATTAATATTGTGAAAATGTCAATGTTACCCAGGGCAATATACACGTTTAATGCAATCCCTATCAAAATACCATGGACTTTCTTCAGAGAGTTAGAACAAATTATTTTAAGATTTGTGTGGAATCAGAAAAGACCCCGAATAGACAGGGGAATTTTAAAAAAGAAAACCATATTGGGGGCATCACAATGCCAGATTTCAGGTTGTACTACAAAGCTGTGGTCATCAAGACAGTGTGGTACTGGCACAAAAACAGACACATAGATCAGTGGAACAGAATAGAGAATCCAGAAGTGGACCCTGAACTTTATGGGCAACTAATATTCGATAAAGGAGGAAAGACTATCCATTGGAAGAAAGACAGTCTCTTCAATAAATGGTGCTGGGAAAATTGGACATCCACATGCAGAAGAATGAAACTAGACCACTCTCTTTCACCATACACAAAGATAAACTCAAAATGGATGAAAGATCTAAATGTGAGACAAGATTCCATGAAAATCCTAGGGAAGAACACAGGCAACACCCTTTTTGAACTCGGCCATAGTAACTTCTTGCAAGATACATCCACGAAGGCAAAAGAAACAAAAGCAAAAATGAACTATTGGGACTTCATCAAGATAAGAAGCTTTTGCACAGCAAAGGATACAGTCAACAAAACTCAAAGACAACCTACAGAATGGGAGAAGATATTTGCAAATGACCTATCAGATAAAGGGCTAGTTTCCAAGATCTATAAAGAACTTATTAAACTCAACACCAAAGAAACAAACAATCCAATCATGAAATGGGCAAAAGACATGAACAGAAATCTCACAGAGGAAGACATAGACATGGCCAACATGCACATGAGGAAATGCTCTGCATCACTTGCCATCAGGGAAATACAAATCAAAACCACAATGAGATCCCACCTCACACCAGTGAGAATGGGGAAAATTAACAAGGCAGGAAACAACAAATGTTGGAGAGGATGTGGAGAAAAGGGAACCCTCATACACTGTTGGTGGGAATGTGAACTGGTGCAGCCACTCTGGAAAACTGTGTGGAGGTTCCTCAAACAGTTAAAAATAGACCTGCCCTACGACCCAGCAATTGCACTGCTGGGGATTTACCCCAAAGATACAGATGCAGTGAAACGCCGGGACACCTGCACCCCGATGTTTATAGCAGCAATGGCCACGACAGCCAAACTGTGGAAGGAGCCTTGGTGTCCAACGAAAGATGAATGGATAAAGAAGATGTGGTTTTTGTATACAATGGAATATTACTCAGCTATTAGAAATGACAAATACCCACCATTTGCTTCAACGTGGATGGAACTGGAGGGTATTATGCTGAGTGAAGTAAGCCAGTCGGAGAAGGACAAACATTATATGTTCTCATTCATTTTGGGAATATAAATAATAGTGAAAGGGAATATAAGGGAAGGGGGAAGAAATGTGTTGGAAATATCAGAAAAGGAGACAGAAGGTAAAGACTGCTAACTTGGGAAACGAACTAGGGGTTTTGGAAGGGGAGGAGGGCGGGGGGTGGGAGTGAATGGGTGACGGGCAGTGGGGGTTATTCTGTATGTTAGTAAATTGAACACCAATAAAAAAAAAATTTAAAAATGAAAGGGAGAAGATGGAGAACCATCAATCATGCTAATGGACAACAAAAGAAAGCCAAAGTACCACACTCATTCCAAACAAACTAGGTTTTTTAAGTCAAATATAATTTAGATAATATATACTGTATTATTAGTTTCAGGGATAGAATTTGGTGATTCATCAGTTGCATATAACATCCAGTGCACATTATGCCAAGTGCTCTCCTTAATGCCCATTATCCAATTATCATATCCCCCCACCCAACTCCCCTCCAGCAATCCTTAGTTTGTTTCCTATAGTTAAGACTCTCTTATGGCTTTCATCGCTCTCTGTTTTTATCTTATTTTATTTTTCCTTCCATTGCCTTATATTCATTAGTTTTGTTTCATAATTCCACATATGAGTGAAATCATATGATATTAGAAAAATTAGGCTTTAAATCAAGACCATAACCAGAAGTGAAGACGGGCACTATATCATAATTAAGTGGTCTATACAACAAGAAGATCTAATAATTGTAAATATTTATGGCCCCAATTTGGGAGCACCCAAATATATAAATCAATTAATAATAAACATAAAGAAACTCATTGATAATAATACTATAATTGGGGAATTTAGGATGCCTGGGTGGCTCAGGGGTTAAACATCTGTCTTTGGCTCAGTGTGTGATCCCAGGGTCCTTGTATCAAGTCCCTCATCAGGCTCCCCATGGGAAGCCTCCCTTCTGCCTATGTCTCTTCCTCTCTTTCTCTGTGTTTCCCATGAATAAATAAATAAATAAATAAATAAATAAATAAATAAACCTTAAAAAACAATAAGGGGATTTAATACCCCACTTACAGCAATAAACAGATCATCTAAGCAGAAAATCAACAAGGAAACAGTGACTTTGAATGACATATTGGACCAGATGGACTTCACATATATATTCAGAACATTTCATCCTAAAGCAGCAGAATACATATCCTTTGAGTGCCCATGGTACATTCTCCAAAATGGATCACATAAAGGCTCACAGTCCTAACCAATTACAAAAAGATTGAGATCATACAATGCTTATTTTCAGGCAACACTATGAAACTTGAAATCAACCTCAATAAAAAATTTGGAAAGACCACAAATGCATGGGGGTTAAAGAACATCATACTCCAGAATTAATGGGTTAACCAGGAAATTAAAGAAATTTAAAAGATACACAGCAGCAAATGAAAATGAAAACATGACAGTCCAAAAACTTTAGGATGCAGCTATGGTGGTACTAAGAGGGAAATACATTACAATACATCAAGAAGAAAGAAAAGTCTCAAATACACAACCTAACTTTACACTTAAAGGAGCTAGAAAGGTAACAGCCAGTAAAGCCTAAAGCCAGGAGATAAAGGGAAATAATTAATATTAGAGCAGAAATAAACAATATAGAAACAAACAAGAAAAGTAGAACACATCAATGAAACTAGGAGCTGTATCTTTAAAAGAATCAGTAAAATTGATAAACCCTTAGCCAGACTTATCAAAAATAAAGTAAAAAGGACCCAAATAAATAAAATAATGAATGAGAGGTTAAAGATCACAAATTAATTCATAGAAATACAAACAATTATAAGAGGATATAATGAAAAATAACATTCCAACAAACTAGGCAATCTGGAAGAAATGGATAAACTCCTAGAAACATGCAAACTACCAAAACTGAAACAGAAAGAAACAGAAAATTTGAACAGATCCATTATCAGCAAAAATTTAATCAGTAATGAAATCTCCCAATGAACAAAAAGTTCAGGACCAAATGGCTTTCCAGGGTAATTCCACTAAACATTTAAAGAAGAGTTAATTCCTATTCTTCCCAAACTATTCCAAAAAATAGAAATGGTTGGAAAACTTCCAAACTCCTATGATACCAGCATTACGTTGATCCCAAAACCAAAGACTGCACTAAAAAGAATTATATAGATCAATAATCCTGGTGATCATGGATGCAAAAATTCTCAACAAGATACTAGCAAATTGAGTCCCACAGTACATTAAAAGAAGTATCCAATACCATCAAGTAGGATTGATTCCTGGGCTGCAGGGTTGGTTCAAATATGCACAAATCAATCAGTGTAATACATCACACTAGTAAAAGAAAGATTAAGAACCTTATGAGCCTCTCAATACATGTAGTAAAAGCATTTGACAAAATACAGTATCCATGATTAAAAAAAAACAAAGTGGGGATAGAGGGAATATACCTCAATATCATAAAGGCCATATATGAAAGACCGATAGCTAGTATCATTCTCAAAGAGGAAAACCTGAGAGCTTTTCCTGTATGGTCAAGGACAAGACAGGGATGTCCACTCTCACCATTGTTATTTAACATAGTACTGGAAGTCTTACCTTAGCACAGACAAGAAAGAAATAAAAGGCATCCAAATTGTCAAGGAAGAAGTTAGCTTTCACTATTTGCAGATAACATGATACTTCATGTAGAAAACCCAAAAGATCCCACAAAAAATGCTAGAATATATCAATTTAGTAAAGTTGCAGGATATAAAATCAACATACAAAAATCTGTTGCATTTCTATACACCAAAATGAAGTAACAGCAAAATAAATCAAGGAATCCATTGCATTTACAATTGCATCAAAAACCATAAGATACCTAGGATTAAACCTAACCAAAGAGGTAAAATCTGTACTCTGAAAATTGTAGAACACTTATGAAAGAAATTGAAGTAAACACAAAGAAATGGAAAAATATTCCATGTTCATGGATTGGAAAAACAAACATTCTTCACATGTCTAAAAAATAATCTAAATATTTAATGTAATCTCTATCAAAACACCACCAGCATTTTTCACAGAGCTAGAACAAACAATGCTCAGATCTGTATGGAACCAGAAAAGACCTCAAAAGCCAAAGCAATTTATGAAAAAGCAAAGCAAAGCTGGATCCACCATAATTCTGGATTTCAAGCTATATTATAAAGCTGTAGCCACCATAATTCCAAATTTCAAGCTATGTTACAAAGCCGTAGTCATCAAACAGTATGGTACTGGTACAGAAACAGACACATAGATCATTAGAACAGAATAGAAAACTCAGAAATGTACCCACAACTATATGATCAACTAATCTTAAAGCAGGAGAGAATATCTAATGGAAAAATGTCTCTTCAACAAATGGTGCTGCAAAAACTGGACAGCAACATGAAGAAGAATGAAACTAAACCACTTTCTTACACCATAAACAAAAATAAATTCAAAATGGATGAAAGACCTAAATGTTAGAGAGGATATTATCTGGAAAACAGTGTAGAAGTTCCTCAAGAAGTTAAAAATAGAACTACCCTAGAAATACCCAGCAATTGCACTACTGGGTATTTAACCTAAAGATACTGATACAGTGAAACACTGGGACACCTGCACCCCAATGTTCATAGCAAAAATGTCCACAATAGTCAAACTGTGGAAGAAGCCACAATCTTCGACAGATTAATGGATAAAGAAGATATATGGAATATATATATATATATATATATATATATATATATATATATTGTGTATATATATATATATATATATACAATGGAATATTACTCAGCCATCAGAAGAGATAAATACCCACCATTTGCTTCAATGTGGATGGAACTGGAGGGTATTATGCTGAGTGAAATAAGTCCATCGGAGAAGGACAATCATCATATGGTTTCACTCATATGGGGAATATAAGAAATAGTGAAAGAGATTAGAAGGGAAAGGAGGGGAACTGAGTGGGAAAAATTAGAGATGGAAACAAACCATGAGAGACTCCTAACTCTGGGAAACAAAGGATTGGGTAAGGGGGATGGGGTAACTGAGGGGGCACTGAGGAGGGCATTTGATGGGATGAGCACTGGGTGTTATACTATATGTTGGCAAATCAGACTTAAATAAAAAGAAATGTAAAAAAAATATAGGAAATTATCCAACTTCTAGAGGGAACATAGGCAGCAAACTTTTGACATGGGCTGTAGCAACTTCTTACTACATACATCTCAGGAGGCAAGGGAAACAAAAGCAAAAATAAACTATGGGGACTTAATCAAGATAAAAAGCTTCTTCACAGTAAAAGAAACAATCAAAAAAACTAAAAGGCTGCCTATAGAATGGGAGAAGATATTTGCAAATGACATGTCTGACAAAGGGTTAGTATCCTAAATCTATAAAAATTTATTTGAATTCAACACCCCAAAACCAAATAATCCAGTTAAGAAATGGGCAGATGATATGAACAGACATTTTTCTAAAGAAGACATCCAAATGACTAACAGATACATGTAAAGATGTTCAACATCACTCATCATTAGGGAAGTACAAATAAAAAATACAATTACCCCCTCACATCTGTCAGACTGGCTAAAGGATGCAGGATGCAGAGAAAGTAAAACCCTCTTACATTGTTGGTGAGGATGCAAACTGGTGCAGCTACTCTGGAAAACAGTATGGAGGCTCCTGAAAAAGCTAAAAGTGGAAATATCCTATAATCCAGCAATGCACTACAGGGATTTACCCAAAGGATATAAAAATACTGATTCAAAGGGGCACATGCGGGGGATCCCTGGGTGGCTCAGCGGTTTGGCGCCTGCCTTTGGCCCAGGGTGCAATCCTGGAGCCCCAGGATCCAGTCCCACGTCAGGCTCTCTGCATGGAGCCTGCTTCGCCTTCTGCCTGTGTCTCTGCCTCTCTCTCTCTCTCTCTCTCTCTCTCTCTCTCTCTCTATCATGAATAAATAATAAATAAAATCTTTAAAAAAAACAAAGGGGCACATGCACCCCAATGTTTATAGTAGTATCATGAACACTAGCCAAACTAAGGAAAAAGTCCAAATACCCATCAACTGATAAATGGATAAGGAAAAGATGGTATATATAAACAATGGAATATTTCTCAGTCATCAAGGAGAATGAAATCTTGCCATTTGCAACAGCATGGATGGAGCTAGTGTGTACTATGCTAAGAAAAACAATACTGTCAGAGAAAGACAAATACCATATGATTTCACTCATATGTGGAATTTAAGGAACAAAACCGATGAACATATGGGAATGAAAAAAAATGAGAGAGGGAAGAAAACCATAAGAAACTCTTAACTATAGAGAAGAAACTGAGGGTTGATGGAGGGCGGTAGATCCGGAATGGGCTAAGTGGGTGAGGTATATTAAGGAGGACACATATAATGAGCACTTGGTGTTATATGTAAGGGATGAACCTCTAAATTCTACTCCTGAAACCAATATTACACTATATGTTAACTAACTAGAATTTAAATAAAAATTGGAAACAAAAAAACCCAGAAATAAATAAAACATATTCCTTCCAGGGCACCTGGGTGGTTCAGTGGTTGAGTATCTGCCTTTGGCTCAGGGAGTGATCCTGGGGTCCTGGTATCGAGTCCCACATCAGACTTTCCACAAGCAGTCTGCTTCTCCCTCTGCCTATGTCTCTGCCTCTCTCTGTGTCTCTCATGAATAAATAAAACCTTTAAATATATATAAATATAAATATATATAAATACCCTCCAAATATGCTTCTGTAATATTGAATACCATCACTAGGATCCCTTATTGGTAGGGCCCATATCTCCAGTGCCCAAGCACTAGGAATCAGGATTGAAGACACTGTTGAAATTCTATAGTTGTACTTTATGCTGTCCTCCCACTTCTCCCTTTACACAGAATTTTGGCCTGAAACATGTGGAATACTTGGACTGTGACTTTTACATTCAACTAATGTTACTCTATTGCCTGCATTACAGCCTAAATTGGAACAAGTATAGGGAAAGCCATCCAGTATCTCCTTGTTCTGGGCTTCTCTACAAGTATGCACTGTTTGGTGATGCTTTCAGTGGGTGGGAATGTGATTTTAATTACACCATTATGTTGACTCCCTGAGTACAGATTTTTGCCAAAAGAATTTGATTCTTTTCCAAAGCCAAAGCACAAGCATCTTGAAAGCTTCCTAAGTACAGCCTTCAGGAAGCAACATTCAGGAGGAAAAAACTGAGTAAAAACTCTTGGGGGGGATGGGTAGTAAGAACCCCTTTTATACCCTCAAACTCCTGGAACTTCATGCTATCTTATTTTTTTCTGTTTATCAAAAATATTGCTTTCCTGGGACCCTTATTCATAGCTGACTTTATAGATCTAGGTGTCCTCTACTTTCAGCACTTCTATTCCTAGAAGGAATCTTTGTCTGCCCAGATAAATAGGATCCAATAAACGTGGACAACTTTGTGCTCTGTTTGTATCATTTCAGGGTTATCAGGCCTGCCTGCTGATGCTAGAGTAGATTAACAGTATGTATTCAATGGGGAGAAGAAACCTCTGTAGCCCCAAAGCATAATAGCAGTTTTCCATCCTTATAATCTTCACAGGGCTCCAGCCCTGGCCCAGTGGAGATGAAAGAGTATGAGATGGGCAAAGTTCAGAAAACTGTACCCTTAAGCTTGGTAGAAAAACGCGACCATTACCACCACTGCAGGATGTCATTCACAGACACTTGTCTAGACTGATTCCAAACTACTCCAAGTTTCCTTGTCGAGCTTCCCTGAAAACTCCTGCTGGCTTGGTCACAGACTTGCCCATAGACTGACTCTAATACTTTCCACTCTCCAATTTGTTATCGCTTTCTTTTGACTTGGTTTGCCTGGCAAACCCTCAACTCTATTTTGGCTCCATATCCTGATTTTCAACATCCTGTCCATGCTTTCCCAGGACTTCACCTAAACTTGTTTCTATTTTTTACCTTAACACTCCCAACTCTGCAGCTGGTAAAAACTTCAGCTCACTATGGATCTGAGATATAACAGGATAAAAATAAATCCCTGTGATATTTAGGAAATCACCTGGAAACAGAGGCAGTGACTAAATGACCTTTTACAGATCCCTCTATATCTGATAGTATTTTAATATGTGTGTGAATGTGTGTATTCAAAATATATTTGCAGCAAGTCCAAAGTTTCAAATGTCTCATTTGTTGTCAGAACTCCTTTATTATACCTACTGCAGCCCATTATGGATTTATAGAAGTTTTGTCTATTCTTAATTCACTTATAAAATCTATAAAGGCAAGAATCATGGTAACCCACATTTATCTGACTAGTTTTAGTGTTTGGAGTAATTACTGCACATTTGCAACTTCATACAGTATCTTTCTATGGTAATTAACACAGATAATCACACTCTCCTCCTGGAGTTTATTATTTTTATTTCCATGGCATCATTCCTCATGGTTCTCCACCTCACACTCACAGAACTAATGGCTTTTCTTCTAATACACATCCCTTAAATATTAATGTTCTTGAGAATTTTGTCCTTGGCTTTCATTTTTTCATACTGTGTCCTTGCTCTAGATGATCTCATTTATGCTGTGGCTTTAACTACCGCCAACATATAGCTAATTCTTATACCCAGCCAAGAGCTCATTCTTGAACCCTTTACACATCAAACCAATATCTACTTGACATCTCCAATTGTTTGTCCCACAAAAATATCCATGTCAAGTCAAGAAATCCAAAGTTGAATTAATCATCTCCCATTCCCACTCCAAATTAACCCTTTCTAAGGGGGGCACTTGATGAGATGAGCACTGGGTGTTATTCTATATGTTGGCAAATTGAACACCAATAAAAAATAAATTTATAAAAAAAAAACAAAAGAAATTAACCCTTTCAGGCTTTTTTTTTTAAGCAAGTGGCATTCACCATCCATAAACTCAAGCCAAAAATCAGTATATAGGGAAATCCTGGGTGGCTCAGTGCTTTAGCACCTGCCTTCGGCCCAGGGTGTGATTCTGGAGTCCCGAGATTGAGTCCCCACATCAGGCTCCCTGCATGGAGCCTGCTTCTCCCTCTGCCTGTGTCTCTGCCTCTCTCTCTCTCCCTCCCTGTGTGTGTCTCTCATGAATAAATAAAGAAAATATTTTTAAAAAATCAGTAGTTTTTTTTATTCTTTCCAATCACTCAATAAGTTCTTCTGTTTGTTTATTTTTAATTTAGTATAGGCTTTTTAAATTTTTTGAGCTAATTGGAATACAATAAACTGCACATATATAAAGTGAATATTTTATGTAATTATTTATTTATTTATTTATTTATTTATTTTTATTGGAGTTCAATTTGCCAACATATAGCATAACACCCAGTGCTCATCCCATCAAGTGCCCCCTTCAGTGCCGGTCACCCAGTCACCCCCACCCACCGCCCACCTCCCTTTCCACCACCCCTTGTTCATTTCCCAGAGTTAGGAGTCTCTCATGTTCTGTCTCCTCTCTGATATTTCCCACTCATTTTCTCTCCATAAAGTGAATAATTAGATACATTTTGATATATAACAAAACTATGAAACCATTGCCATAATCAAAATAATAAATGTATCCATCACCCTCAAAGTTTCCTCATGCACTTTATAATTCTTTCCTCCCACCCTCTTCACATGCTCATATCCCCATGACTAACTTGTTTTCTGTCACTTTAAGTATATGTATTAGCTTATGTACTGTACTGAATCACTCTGCCAAATTCATATGCTGAAATCCTAACCCCCAGTACTTCAAAATGTGAACCTATTTGGATATAAGGTCTCACAGATGTAATTGAGTTAAGATGAGGGTGGCCCCTAATCCAACACAAATGGTGTCCTCATGAAAAGGAGAAATTTGAACATAAATACACGTAGAGGAAGAATGTCATATGAATATTAAGGCAGAGATCAGGGTAATACTTCAAAATGGCAAGGAGTGCCAAAGATTGCCAGCAAACCACCAGAAGCTAGGGAAGAGGTAAAAATAAATGTTCCTGCATAGTTCTCAGAAATAACTAATCTTGCCAACATATTGATCTTGAAATGTCTAGCTTACAGAAACGTGAGACAATAAATTCTCATTGTTTAAACATTCAGTATACGGTATTTTGTTATGGCAGTCCTAGTTTTTACTAGAATTTATGTAAATGAAATCATACTCTGTGCACTATTTTTTGTGCACTATTTTTTTAATTCTTTTTATTTATTTATGATAGTCACAGAGAGAGAGAGAGAGAGAGAGGCAGAAGCAGGCTCCATGCACTGGAAGCCCAAAGTAGGATTTGATCCTGGGTCTCCAGGATTGCGCCCTGGGCCAAAGGCAGGCGCTAAACTGCTGCGCCACCCAGGGATCCCTGTGCACTATTTTTATAGCCCTTTATAGTTTCTTTCAAGGCATAATTATGTTTAGAAACATTCATATTAAATTAATTATCCATTCTGTTTTATTGCTGAGTAGTATTTCATTGTATGGATATGTCAAAATTTGGTTGTGCATTCACCTGTTGGTGGACTTTTGTGTTCTGTCCAATTTAAGATCATTAAAAATAAAGATGCCAAAAAATAAGAAGATGTCATAATCATTCATATGCAAGTCTAATAAAATATGCTTTCATTCCTTGAGTACATACCAAAAGAGAATGGAATGTCTGGATCATACGTTATGCATACATTTACCTTTTTAAGAAACTGCCAAATTATTTTCCAAAGTAGTTGCAAAGTACCATTTTACTTTCCTACCAGCAGTATATGAGAATTTCAGTTCCACCATATCATTGTCAATACTTAGTATGGTAAGGCCTTCTAATTTTAGCTATTCTAATAGGGGTGTAGTGATATTTTATTATAACTGTGAGAAAAGAGAATTTTATTTCTTCCATTCAATGTAGACACCTTTTATCTCTTTATCTTGCCTTACTGTACTGACTAGAATATCCAATACAATTTTTAATAGAAGTGGTAAAAAAAAATAGAAGTGGTAAGAGTATATATCCTTGTCTTATTCCTGATTCTGGATGGAAAGTACTTAATTTTTCCCCATTAAGTATTATGTTAGCTATAGGTTTTTTATAGATAATTTTAGTTGTTTTACTGAAACAGGAAAACCCAGTACGGAAGAAGCAGGAGCTTTACCAATATTGCCGGATGGAAAGGCGCTCACAGGGAGTTCCAAGAGGATCCCAGGAGGGGCAGGGATGTCCTCAGGCTCCCAGGGGCACTAACAGAGGAACTGCGCCCTGGGGTAGAGCCACCACACACCGCGGTCAAGCTCCCTAAAGGGTTGCAGCGCATGCCAGCGATGCCCAGGAGCAGCTCAGGAGGCGGCTCAGGCAGCGGCTCTGCCCGGAGGGGCTGCGACAGCCCACCATCCGGCACTCCCCCGGGGACAAGCAGAGACCGGGAGGGCCTAGGACAGCAAGGACGGTCCTGCCACCAGGCAACCCAAGCTGTGCAGATAGGTACCCACTGCCCCTGGAGAATCCAGGCCCCTGCGGACAGGGAGCTGCGATAGTTACTGCGGGAGCAGACTCCAGGGCTGGAGAGCTGACTGCCGCCATCCTTGTTCTTCCTCCTGCTGTCACCTTCTACCTGGGACTGAGCAGGGGACTCAGAGGCTGAAGAACTCCCACTGAGTCCTGCACCTGGCAGGGGGCTGGGGTGCTCCCCCAGGTGCACACACCTGAGAATCAGCACAGGAGGCTGTGCTCCCCCAGAATACCAGCTAGAAGGACAGGGGAAAAGCAAGTTATTGACCAAGGAGCACTGGAAAGTTCCAGGGGAAGTCGAGGGATTTATAGTATATAGAATCATAGGATACTCCCCTTTGTTTTTTGTTTTGTTTGTTACCCCCCCTTTTTTTTCTTGTTCTTTTTTTCTTTATTCTTTTTTCCTCCCTTTTTCTCCTTTTTTTGAGTACAACTTGTTTTTGGCCACTCTGCACTCAGCAAAATGACTAGAAGGAAAAACTGACCTCAAAAAAAAAAAAAAAAAAAGAATCAGAAACAGTCCTCTCTCCCACAGAATTAAAAAATTTGAATTACAACTCAATGTCAGAAAACCAATTCAGAAGCACAATTATGAAGCTACTGGTAGCTCTGGAAAAGCTCATAAAGAATTGAAGCGACTTCAAGACTGCAGAACTTAGATTTCATCAGCCCAAAATTAAAAATCGATTAAATGAGACGCAATCCAAGCTGGAGGTCTTAAGCATGAGGTTTAACGAGGTAGAAGAATGAGTGAGTGACATAGAAGACAAGTTGATGGCAAGGAGGGAAACTGAGGAAAAAAGAGAAAAACAATTAAAAGATCATGATCATAGGTTAAGGGAAATAAATGACAGCCTCAGAAGGACAAATCTACGTTTAATTGGGGTTCCCAATGGCGCCAAAAGGGACAGAGATCCAGAATATATATTTGAACAAATCATAGCTGAGAACTTCCCTAAACAGGGAAGGGAAACACGCATTCAGATGCAGGAGATAGAGAGATCCCCCCCTAAAATCAATAAAACCCGCTCAACACCTGGACATGTAATAGTGAAACTTGCAAATTCCAAAAAAAAAAACAGAAGATCCTTAAAGCAGCAAGAGACCAGAAATCTCTAAATTGTATGGGGAGAAGCATTAGAATAATAACAGACCTCTCCACAGAGAACTGGCAGGTAAAAAGGGCTGGCAGGATATTTTCAGGGTCCTAAATGAGAAGAACCTGCAGCCAAGAATACTGTATACAGCAAGGATCTCATTCAGAAGAGAAGGAGAGATAAAGAGCTTCCAAGATAGGCAGAAAATGAAAGAATATATGACAACCAACCTGGCTCTCCAAGAAACACTAAAGGGGACTCTGTATTAGAAAGGGGAAGGCCAAGAAAAAATCCACAAAAACAGGGACTGAATACGTATCATGATGAAACTAAATTCATAACTTTCAATACTAACTCTAAAAGTGAAAGGGCTTAATGACCCCATCAAAAGGCACAGGGTTTCAGACTGGATAAAAAAGCAAGACCCATATATTTGCTGTCTAGAAGAGACTCATTTTAGACCTAAGGACACCTACAGGCTGGAAAAAAAAAGGTTGGAGAACCATTTACCATTCAAATGGTCCTCAAAAGAAAGCATGGGTAGCCATCCTCATATTAGATAAATTAAAATTCACCTCAAAAACTGTAATAAGAGATGAAGAGGAACACTATATCATACTTAAAGGATCTGTCAAACAAGAGGACCTAAAAATCATGAATATTTCTGCACCGAATGTGGGAGATGCCAAGTATATCAATCAATTAATAACCAAAGTTAAGACATACTTAGATAATAATACACTTATACTTGGTGACTTGAATATAGAGCTTTCTACAATTGACAGGTTTTCTAAGCACAACATCTCCAAAGAAACAAGAGCTTTAAATGATACACTGGACCAGATGGGTTTCACAGATATTTACAGAATGTTACATCCAAATGCAACTGAATACACATTCTTCTCAAGTGCACATGGAACTTTCTCCAGAATAGACCACATACTGGGTCACAAATCAGGTGTTAACTGATACCAAGAGACTGGGATCATCTGCTGCATATTTTCAGACAATAATGCTTGGAAATTAGAAGTAAATCACAAGCAGAAGTTTTGAAGGATTTCAAACACGTGGAGGTGAAGCACCATCCTGCTAAAAGACGAAAGGGTCAACCAGGAAATTAGAGAAGAATTAAAAAGATTCATGGAAACTAATGAGAATGAAGGTACAACCATTCAAAATGTTTGGGATACAGCAAAAGCAGTCCTGAGGGGGAAATACATCGCAATACAAGCATCCATCCAAAAACTGGAACGAACTCAAATACAAAAGCTAACCTTGCAACTAAAGGACCTAGAGAAAAAAACAGGAAATAGATCCTACACCCAGCAGAAGAAGAGAGTTAATAACGGTTAAAGCAGAACTCAATGAAATCGAGACCAGAAGAACTGTGGAACAGATCAACAGAACCAGGAGTTGGTTCTTTGAAAGAATTAATAAGATAGATAAACCATTAGCCAGCCTTATTAAAAAGAAGAGAGAAAAGATTCAAATTAATAAAATCATGAATGAGAAAGGAGAGATCACCACCATTACGAACGAAATACAAACGATTTTAAAAACTTATTATGAGCAGCTATACACCAAGAAATTAGGCAATCTAGAAGAAATGGACACATTTCTGGAAAACCACAAACTACCAAAACTGGAACAGGAAGAAATAGAAAACCTGAACAGGCCGATAACCAGGAAGGAAACTGAAGCAGTCATCAAAAGCCTCCCAAAACACAAAACTCCAGGGCCAGATAGATTCCCAGGGGAATTCTATGAAACGTTTAAAGAAAAAACTGTACCTATTCTACTAAAGCTGTTTGGAAAGATAGAAAGAGATGGAATACTTCCAAACTCATTCTATGAGGCCAGCATCACCTTAATTCCAAAACCAGACAAAAAACTCCACCAAAAAGGAGAATTACAGAACAATATTCCTGATGGAAATGGATGCAAAAATTCTCAACAAGATACTTGCCAATAGGGTACAACAATACATTAAGAAGATTATTCACCATGACCAAGTAGGATTCATCCCCGGGATGCAAGGCTGGTTGAACACTCGTAAAGCAATCAATGTGATTGATCAAATCAGAAAGAGAAAAAACAAGAACCCTATGATCCTCTCAATAGATGCATAGAAAGCATTTGACAAAATAGCATCCATTCCTGATCAAAAATCGTCAGAGTACAGGGATAGAGGGAACATTCCTCAGCATCTTAAAAGCCATGGACAAAAAGCCCATAGCAAATATCATTCTCAATTGGGAAGCACTGGGAACCTTTCCCCTAAGATCAGGAACAAGACAGGGATGTCTACTCTCACCCCTGCTATTCAACATGGGACTAGAAGTCCCAGCCTCAGCATTCAGGAAACAAAAAGAAATAAAAGGCATTCAAATTGGCAAAGAAGAAGTCAAGCTCTCCCTCTTTGCAGATGACATGATACTGTATATAGAAAACCCAAACGACTCCACCCCAATATTGCTAGAACTCATACAGCAATTTGGCAGTGTGGCAGGATACAAAATCAATGCCCAAAATTCAGTGGTCTTTCTATACACTAACAATGAGACTGAAGAAAGAGAAATTAAGGAGTCAATCCCATTTATAATTGCACCCAAAAGCCTAATATACCTAGGAATAAACCTAACCATATACGTAAAGGATCTATACCCTAAAAACTACAGAACACTTCTGAAAGAAATTGAGGAGGACACAAAGAGATGGAAAAATAGTCCATGCTCATGGATTGGCAAAATTAATATTGTGAAAATGTCAATGTTACCCAGGGCAATTGACACCTACAATGCAATCCTTATCAAAATAGCATGGACTTTCTTCAGAGAGTTGGGTCAAATCATCTTAAGATTTGTGTGGAATCAGAAAAGATCCCGAATAGTCAGGGGAATTTTAAAAAAGAAAACCAGAGCTAGGGGCATCACAATGCCAAATTTCAAGTTGTACTACAAAGCTGTGGTCATCAAGACAGTGTGGTACTGACACAAAAAACAGACACATAGATCAGTGGAACAGAATAGAGAATACAGAAGTGGACCCTGAACTTATGGTCAACTAATATTTGACAAAGGAGGAAAGACTATCCATTGGAAGAAAGACAGTCTCTTCAATAAATGGTGCTGGGCAAATTGGACATCCACATGCAGAAGAATGAAACTAGACCACTCTCTTTCACCATACACAAAGATAAACTCAAAATGCATGAAAGATCTAAACGTGAGACAAGACTCCATCAAAATACTAGAGGAGAACACAGGCAACACCCTTTTTGAACTCGGCCACAGTAACTTCTTGCAAGATACATCCATGAAGGCAAGAGAAACAAAAGCAAAAATAAATTATTGGGACTTCATCAAGATAAGAACCTTCTGCACAGCAAAAGATACAGTCAACAAAACTAAAAGAAACCTACAAAATGGGAGAAGAAATTAGCAAATGACGTATCAGATCAAGGGCTAGTATCCAATATCTATAAAGAACTTATTAAATTCAACAGCAAAGAAACAAACAATCCAATCATGAAATGGGCAAAAGACATGAACAGAAATTTCACAGAGGAAGACATAGACATGGCCAACAACCACATGAGAAAATGCTCCACATCACTGGCCATCAGGGAAATACAAATCAATACCACCATGAGATACCACCTCACACCAGTGAGAATGGGGAAAATTAACAAGGCAGGAAACCACAAATGTTGGGGAGGATGTGAAGTAGGGGAACCCTCTTGCACTGTTGGTGGTAATGTGAACTGATACAGCCACTCTGGGGGTTCTTCAAATAGTTAAAATAGATCTGCCCTACAACCCAGCAATTGCACTGCTGGGGATTTACCCCAAAGATACAGATGCATTGAAACGCCGGGACACCTACACCCCAATGTTCTTAACAGAAAAGTCCACTATAGCCAAACAGTGGAAGGATCCTTGGTGTCCATTGAAAGATGAATGGATAAAGAAGATGTGGTTTACATATACAATGGAATATTACTCAGCCATTAGAAACGACAAATACCCAGCATTTGCTTCGATGCGGATGGAACTGGAGGGTATTATGCTGAGTGAAATAAGTCAATCGGAGAAGGACAAACATTATATGATCTCATTCATTTGGGGAATATAAAAAATAGTGAAAGGAAATAAAGGGGAAAGGAGGAAAAATGTGTGGGAAATATCAGAAAGGGAGACAGAACATGAGAGACTCCTAACTCTGGGAAATGAACTAGGGGTGGTGGAAGGAGAGGTGGGCGAGGGGTGGGGGTGACTGAGTGACGGGCACTGAGGTGGGCACTTGACAGGATGAGCACTGGGTGTTGTTATTCTATATGTTGGCAAATTGAACACCAATAAAAAGTAAATTTATAAAAAAAGAAAATATGGTCTATATATACAATGGAATATTGCTCAGCCATTAGAAATGACAAATACCCACCATTTTTTTCGACGTGGATGGAACTGGAGGGTATTATGCTGAGTTAAATAAGTCAATTAGAGAAGTACAAACATTATATGGTCTCATTCATTTGGGGAATATAAAAATACTGATAGGGAATAAAGGGGAAAGGAGAGAAAATGAGTGGGAAATATCAGAGAGGGAGACAGAACATGAGAGACTCCTAACTCTGGGAAACGAACAAGGGGTGGTGGAAAGGGAGGTGGGTGGGGGGTTGGGGTGACTGGGTGACAGGCACTGAGGGAGGCACTTGATATGATGAGCACTGGGTGTTAAGCTGTATGTTGGCAAATTGAACTCCAATAAAAACAAATTTTTAAAAAATTTCAAGTATGCAATACAGTATTATTAACTATAGTAGCTAAGCTGTACATTACATTCCCAGACTTTTTTTATAACTGGAAGTTTGTACCTCTGACCTCCTTTACTCATTTAGCCTACTTTTCTACCCTTTGCCCCCTTACTGGCTACCACCAATCTGTTCTTTCTAGGTATATTTTTTGGTTTCTTTGTTTCTGTTTTTTGTTTTAGGGTCTACATATAAGTGAGATTATATGATATTTGCCTTTCCTGCCTGACATAGCTATTTAGTATAATGCCTTTGACATCCATCCATGTTGTTGCAAATGATAGTATTTCCTTTCTCGGGGATAATAATATTCCATTGTGTGTGTGTGTGTGTGTGTGTGTGAGTGTGTGTGTACAATATTTTCTTTATGTTACATGAGCTTTCTTTGGGTTTCCATTTACATAGAATGTTTTTTTCTATCCTTTCAACTTCAGTCTGCATGTGTCCTTACATCTGAAGTGAATTTCTTGTAGATAGTACATAGTTGGTCTTGTTGCCTTATCAATTCAGCCACTCTATGTTGTTCAGTTGAAGAATTTAATACATTTACATTTAAAGTAGTTATTGGTACACCTGGGTTGCTCAGTGGTTGAGCGTCTGCCTTTGACTCAGGGCCTGATCCTGGGATCCAGGTTCGAGTCCTACATTGGGCTCCTTGTGGGGAGTCTGCTTCTCCCTCTGCCTATGTCTCTGCTTCTCTGTCTCTCATGAATAAATAAAATCTTTTTAAAAATTATATTCCAAATTTTATTATATACTTACCTTTACCAGTGAGATTTACTTACTTCCATATGTTTTCATGTTAATATTCAATTTTCTTTCATTTTAGCTTAAAGAAGTACCTAACTTTTTTTGTGCGGACAGCTTAGTAGTGGTGAATACCTTTCAGCTTTCGCTTGTCAGGAAAAGACTTCATCTCTCCTTTAATTCTGAAGGAAAGCTTTGCCAATAGATTATTGTAGGTTGGCAGTGCTTTTCCTTCAGTACTTTGAGCATATCATGCCATTCTTTTCTGAGCCGCAAAGTATCTGTTAAAAAAAACTAAAGTCCTATGGGTGCTCCCCCATACATAAAAAGTCATTTTTCTCTTGCTGTTTTTTTTCTCTTGCTGTTTTTAAATTTTTCTAATTGTCTTTAACTTTTGACTCTGGAATTACAATGCATCTGGTTATGTATATCTTTGGCTTCATCTTATTTAGAACTCTGTAGGATTCCTGAATCTGGAAATCTGTTTATTTCCCAAGGTTAGGGATATTTTCTGCCATTATTTCTTTAAATAAAATTTCTGCCCTGTTCTCTATTTTCCTGGAATTCCTATAAGGAAAATATTTGTCCCTTAGTGTTTCATACATCCCTTAAGCTATTTTACTCTTTTCCATTCTGTTTTCTTTTTGGTGTTCTGATCAGATAACTTCCACTACTCTGTCTTTAAGTTCACCGATCCTTTCTTCTGCTTCATCTATTCTGTTGTTGAACCCTTTTATTATATTTTTTTTCAGTTCAGTTGTATTCTTCATATCTGTGGCTTGGTACTTTTTAAATATATTTTCAAAATCTTAATTGAAATTATCACTTTGTTCATGTGTTGTTTACGTAACTTTGATGAGTGTTTTTATGACCATTATTTTTAACTCTTTAACAGGTATATCACTTATCTCTGTTTCATTGATTTCTTTTCCTATGGTTTTAACTTGTGCTTTAATTTGGAATGTATTTCTTCATTTTCCTTCACTTTCTGTGTCTGTTTCTTTGTATTAGATAAAAAAGCCACCTTTTCCAGTCTTGAAATAGCAACTTTGTGTAGGAGATGAACCTTATTTTTAAACCTCCCCTTAGCCTGTGGTTGTCTCTTGAACTTTTGTTGATTGTCCAAACAGCCTACTTTGTTTCTAGTGGCTCGCAGTAGTTGAAAGTATTCCAAGACCTGTCATTGTCTCATAACTGAGGATCTCAGTTAATGGATAAATTCAGGTTGATTTGAAGCTGTGACGTCTGGCAGCATCCTTTAAATTATTCAAATGTACCTTTTTAAAAAGATTTTATTTATTTATTCATGAAAGACACACAGGAAGAGAGAGAGGCAGAGACACAGGCAGAGGTAGAAGTAGGCTCCATGCAGGGAGCCTGATGTCGGACTCTATCCCAGGCCTCCAGGATATCACCCTGGGCTGAAGGCGGTGCTAAACCGCTGAGCCACTTGGGCTGCCCCATATGTACCTTTTTCAAGGGAAAACTGGGAAATGGACATTTTTTATCTGTTCCTGTGCATTGAGCCCTCAGGTGATAGCCAATTAATAACTATTCCTTTGTTTGCTACCTTCCCATTGAAACTATGAACAGTCTCACTGGCCACCAGAGCCAATCTTTCAAGGAATATATCCTTCGGATAGCAGCGTCAAAAACCAAGGTGTACAACCTGTGTACAATGTCCTTTCTTGGAGATATTAGTGACTGGTGTAGGGGCCCTGCTAGCTTTCTTTATTTCTAGAGTGAGTACAGGCAGCACTTAAATGCATGTTTAATTAGATGCCTGCAGCCACAGCTATAAAAATAACCAAATAGTCCTTCTTCCCAGAAATACTGGGTGTTTCATCTGCTGCCTCTCCACTGTGCCCTGCCGAGTTAGCCAGTTAAGTACTGTTTCTCCATTTGTTACAGTCCTGTGGGTCCCAAAAATATAAACCCCAGTGTCCATCAGAGGCAGGTAATCAAGGAGTGTCCCATCAGAATCAGCTCCAAAAACCAGGATACCAGATGTACACTCAAGATTCTTTCCAGAAAATATTGCTGGCCTGGGGTGTGGCAGAGGGAGAGCACAAATATGGCACTTGTTGGCTTCCATGATCTTTGGAGATATTTCAGTAGGCCCTTAAATGCATGTTAAATTAGAAGCCTGTCCCTCAGGCCAAAGCTTTAAGATAAGCAAATAGTCCTCTTTAACAGAAAAACTGGACATTTAGTCAGCTGTCCCTGTGCCGGACCCTGGGTTATAGCCATAATGAGTCTGCATAAGCCCTTAAGTTCCATTTCTTAGTTTGATATATTCTTGTGAGTCTCATTGAATGCAAGCACCATTGGTGTTCAAAGCTAGATGTTGTGGAGGGTTTTATCTCAGTGCAGATCTTAAAAAAGTCATGGTGCTAGATGTATGGTTCAAATGATTTGCTCCTCATGGAGAAGCTCAGAATTGCAACCTTCTTTCCAATTATGAGTCACTATGGTTTGGCGGGCTTTGTGGTAAAACTGTTTTTCAGCCTTTCCTAACCATTTCAATGTGAGTTTTTTTTTTTTCATTCACCCAATGTGTAAGAGTCATTCAATAGTTTTTTTTATTTTGTTTCAAATGCACTTGTTCTATATGTAGCTCTAGATTCAGTGAATCTATAGCAGAGGGTGACTTCAGGTTCCTCGTGCCATCTTGAACTGGAATCCCACTAATTTTCTAATTTGGAGTAGTGGTAGCTATAATAATGTATGGGTAGTGATAGCTTTGATAGGCCTGTAGGCAACTTTTCTTAATCACCCAGGTTACATCAGTGGTTAAAGAACAGTCATAATATTGTGTATTTTGAAGGTCTCTGCATTAGATTACTGGCTCTCAATGTTTGGTGCCCAGAGAAGCAAAACAGTCACTTAGAAATATATTAAAAATGCAAATTTTCTGGCTCCACATATATCTACAAAATTAGAAATTCTGAGAATCCACATTTTAACAAGCATTACTACCTTTCCATTTAACGCACTTTTTTAAATGGAGAGTATCTAGTGTGATTTTTTTTTAGTTTTTTTAACATTTCAATTGAATTTGCCAGCACATAGTATATAAGACCCATGTTCATCTCATCATGTGCCCTCTTTAATATCAATCATCCAGTTACCTTACCCCGCACCCACCTCCCCTTCTGCAACCTTTTGTTTGATTCTGAGAGTTAGGAGTATCTCAAATCTGTCTTCCTCTCTAATTCTTTTCCCCAATCAGTTTCTCCTCCTTTATTTATGGTCCATTTCACTATTTCTTATTTTCAACATAGGAGTAAAACCACATGATAATTGTCTTTCTACAATTGACTTATTTCACTCAGCATAATATCCTCCAATTCCATCCATATCAATGTAAATGATAGGTATTCATACTTTTTGATGGCTGAGTAATATTCCATTTTATATATATCTCACATCTTGATTATCCACTCATCTGTTGAATGACACTGTGGCTCTTTCCACAGTTAGGCTATTGTGGATATCGCTGCTATGAACATTGGGGTGCAGGTGCCCCATCATTTCACTTCCCCTGTATCTTGTGATAAATACCCAGGAGTGCAATAGCTGGGTCATAGGGGAGCTCTATTTTTAAATATTTGAGGAACCTCCACACTGATTTTCAGAGTGGCTGTACCAGTTTGCATTACCACCAAAAGTGCAAAAGGGTACCCCTTTCTCCACAACCTCTCCAACAGTTGTTTTCTGTCTTATTAATTTTTGCCATTCTCATTGGTGTGACATGGTATCTCATTGTGGTTTTGACCTGTATTTCCCTGATGCGGAGCATTTTCTCATGTCCTTCTTGGCCATGTGTAGGTCTCCTTTGGAGAAATATTTATTAGTGTCTTCTGCCCATTTCTTAACTGGATTATTTTTTTGGGGGGTGATGAGCTTGATAAGTTCTTTATGACCTTGGATACTAGCCCCTTATCTGATATGTCATTTGCAGATACATTCTCCCATCCTGAAGATTGCTTTTCAGTTTTGTTGACTGTTTCATTTGCTGTGATGAAATTTTTTATCTTGATGAAGTCTCAATAGTTCATTATTGCTTTGCCCTTATAGATGTGTCTTGCAAGAAGTTACTATAGCCAAGTTCAAAAAGATTGTTGCCTGTGTTCTCCTCTAGGATTTTGATGGATTTTTGTCTCACATTTAGATCTTTCAACTATTTTGAATTTATCTTTGTGTATGGTGTAAGAGAATGGTCCAGTTTCATTCTTCTGCATGTGGCTGTCCAATTTTCACAACACCATTTATTGAGTAGACTGTCTTTTTCTACAGCGGATATTATTACCTGTTTTGTCAAAGATAAGTTGATGATAGAGTTGAGGGTCCACTTTTGGGTTCTCTATTCAGTTCCATTCATCTATGTTTCTGTTTTTTGTGCCAGTACCATCCTGTCTTGATGATCATATCTTTGTAATACAGCTTGAAGTCAGACATTGTGATGCCCCCAGCTTTGGTTTTCTTTTTTTTTTAATAAATTTATTTTTTATTGGTGTTCAATTTACCAACATCCCGTCAAGTGCCCCCCTCAGTGCCCGTCACCCATTCACCCCCACCCCCCACCCTCCTCCCCTTCCACCACCCCTAGTTCGTTTCCCAGAGTTAGGAGTCTTTATGTTCTGTCTCCCTTTCTGATATTTCCCACACATTTCTTGTCCCTTCCCTTATATTCCCTTTCACTATTATTTATATTCCCCAAATGAATGAGACCATATAATGTTTGTCCTTCTCTGATTGACTTACTTCACTCAACATAATACCCTCAAGTTCCATCCACATTGAAGCAAATGGTGGGTATTTGTCGTTTCTTTTTCAATATTCCTCTGGCTATTCAGGGTCTACTCTGGTTCCATACATATCTTACAATTATTTCTTCCAACCCTTTGAAGAAAGTCCATGGTAATTTGATAGGGGATTGCATTGAATGTTTAAATTGCTCTGAGTAGCATAGACATTTTCACACTATTTATTCTTTCAATCTATGGACATGGGATGTTTTTCCAATTCATTGTGTCTTCAATTTCTTTCATAAGTGTTCTGTAGTGCTTAGAGTACAGATTCTTTACCTCTTCATTTAGGTTTATTCCTAGATATCTTATGGTTTGGGCTGCAAATGTAAATGGGATTGATTCCTTTATTTCTCTTTGTTCAGTCTCTTTGTTACTATGTACAAATGCAACTGAATCCTGTGCATTGATTTTGTATCCTGCTACGTTGCTGAATTGCTGTATGAGTTCTTTCAGTTTTGGGTTGGAGTTTGTTTGGTTCTCTATATACAGTATCACATCATCTGGAAAAATGGAGAGTCTGACTTCTTCTTTGCCAATCTGAATGCCTTTTATTTCTTTTTGTTGTCTGATTGCTGAAGCTAGGACTTCTCATACTATTTTGAACAGCAGTGGTGAGCGTGGGCATCCCTGTTGTGTCCCTGACCTTAGGGGAAAAGCTCTCAGTTTTTCTCCATTGAAAATCATATTTGCTATGAGCTTTTCATTCATGGCTTTTATGATATTGAGATATGTTCCTTCTATCCTTACAAGTTGAAGAGTTTTAATCAGGAAAGAATGGTGTATTTTGTCAAAACCTTTCTCTGCATCTATTGAGAGGATCATATGGTTCTTGTCTTTTCATTTATTAATGTGATCTATCATGTGGATTGTATTATGAACATTGAAACAACCTTGTATCAAAGGGATAAATCCCACTTAGTCCTAGTGAATAATCCTTTTAATGTACTGTTAGATCCTATTGTCCAGTATCTTGATAATTTTTGCATCCATGCTCATCAGGGATATTGTTCTATAATTCTCCTTTTTAGTGGGGTCTTTGTCTGGTTTTGGGATCAAAGTAATGCTGACTGCATAAAATGAGTTTGGAAGTTTGCTCTCCACTTCTATCCTTTGAAATAGCTTCAGTAGAATAGGTATTATTTCTTAAGTGTTTGGTAGAATTCCACTGGAAAGCCATCTGGCCCTGGACTTTTTTCTTGGAAGGTTTCTGATGGCTGCTTCAATTTCCCTGCTGGTTATTGGTCTGTTAAGCTTTTCTATTTCTCCCTCTCTCCATTTTGGTAATTTATAGGCTTCCAGGAATGCAGCTATTTCTCCAGATTGCCTAATTTGTTGGCATATAGCTGCTCATAACATGTTCTTAAAATTTTTTGGATTTTCCTTGCTGTTGATTGTGGTCTCTCCTCTTTCACTCATTATTTTAATAATTTGAGTCTTTTCTTTTTAATAAGTCTAGCTAGAGATTTATCTATCTTATTAATTCTCTCAAGGAATCAGCTGGTTTTGTTTATTTGTTCTACTGTTCTGGTCTCTGTTTCATTGAGTTCTGTCCTAATCTTATTATTTATTTTCTCCTGCTGTGTTTAGGCTTTATTTGCTCTTCTGTCTCTAGCTTCTTTAGGTGTAAAGTTAGCTGTGTACTTGAGATTTTTCCAATTTTTTTAGAGAGGCTTGTACTGAAATGAACTTCCTTCTTAGGACTGCCTTTGTTGTATCCTAAAGATTTTGAACAGTTGTGCTTTCATTTTCATTAGTTAGCATGAATCTTTTTTATTCTTCTCTAATTTTCTGGTTGACCCATTCATATTTTAGTAGGATGCTCTTTAACTTCCAAGTATTTTAGTTCCTTCCAAATTTCTTCTTGGGATTCAGTTTCAAAGCATTGTGGTCTGAAAATATGCAGAATATAATCCCAATTTTTGGTATCGGTTGAGACCTGATTTGTGACCCAGTATGTGCTCTCTTCTGCAGAAAGTTCCATGTGCAATTGAGAAGAATGTATTTTCTCTTTCATTAGGATAGACTGTTTTGTATATATTTCTGAAGCCCATTTTGTCCAGTGTGTCATTCAAAGCTCTTGTTTCTTTGGTGATCTTCTGCTTAGATGGTCTTTCCATTGCTAAGAGTGGAGTGTTGAAGTCTCCTACTATTAATGTTTTATTATCTATGTTTCTCTTTACTTTCATTAATTGATATAATTGGATGCTCCCACATTAGGAGCATAAATATTCACAATTGTTAGGTCTTCGTGTTGGATAGACCCTTTATATGATAGTGTCTCTCCTCATATCTTAGTACAGTCTTTGATTTAAAATCTAATTTATCTGATATGAGAATTCCTACTCCAGCTTTCTTTTGAGTTCCATTTCCATGGTAAATGGTCTCTACCCACTCATTTTCAGTCTGAAGTTGTCCTTTGTTCTAACATGAGTTTCTTATAGACAGTATACAGATGGATCTTAATTTTTTTTTTATCCAGTCTGATACCCTGTGTCTTTTAACTGGATCTTTTAGCCCATTCATGTTCAGGGTAACTATTGAAAGATATAAATTTAGTGTCATAGTATTAAATGTACAGTTCCTATTTCTGCAGACTGTTTCTTTGGACTCCCTCTTCACTTACAGGATCTCTCTTAATATTTCTTGCAGGGTTTGTTTGGTGGTCACATATTCTTTCAGTTTCTGTCTATCCTTGAAGCTCTTTATATTTCTATTCTAAATGACAGTCTTGCTGGATAAAGTGTTCTTGGCTGAATGTTTTTTCTCATTTAGACACTGAATATATCATACCATCCCTTTCTGGCCTGCCAAGTCTCTGTGGATAGATCTGCTTTTAATCTGTTGTTTCTCCTCATATATGTTAGAAATCTCTTATCTCAAGCTGCTTTAGGATTTTCTCTTTATGTCTGAAATTTGCAAACTTCACTATTATACATAGGGGTGTTGATACATTTTCGTTGATTTTTGGATTGAGGGCTCCTCTCTATCTCCTGGATATGAATGCCTGTTTCCTTCCCCATATTAGGGAAGTTCTTAGTTATGAGTTGTTCAAACATACCTTCTGGTCCTCCCCCCCTCCATGTCCTCTGGAATCCCAACAAAATGGATGTCATTCTTTCTCAAACTGACACTTAATTCCTAGTCTCTCTTTGTGGGCTGTTAGTTTTTTTTTCTTTTCCTCAGCTTCTTTACTTTTCATCAACTTGTCTTCTCTGTCATTCACTCTCCTTTCTGCCTCATTTACCCTAGCTGTTAGATCATCCAGTTTAGACTACAAGTCACGTAAAATACTTTTAATTTTAGCCTGATTACATCTCATTTCTTCATTAAGAGATACTCTGGAGTCCTTTACGTTTTTTTTTTTTTTCAGGGGCCAACAGTAATTTTATAATTGTAATCCTGAATTCTATCTCCAAAATTTTACTTAAATCAATATCCATTAGATCTGTGGCAGAGAGTATTACTTCTGGTTCTTTCTTTTATGGCAAATTCTTCCTTCTAGTCTTTTTTATTCCAGTCCAGAATGGCTGCATGGGTGATAAGAATCAAAAATATCAACCACAACCCAAGCAAAATATACCATAGATAGTTCTGAAGAGGACAGGGACCAGAAAATAAAAGACTACAAAAGTGAAAAACAAATTTAAAAAATAAAAAAAACTTTTAAAAGGGGTGGGATAAGAAATGGCAGAGGAAAGAGATTATAGTCTCACAGAGTGGACCAAGATGATTATCCTCTTGGTTCTGAGTGTATTTTGGTCTCTATGTTAGGAGGTACTAAATTCCAAATATATACAAAAAAGCAGAATTTATATAGCAAAACAATAGCAACAACAACAAAAAGAAGAAGTAAAAGGCGGGGCAGAATGGTAAGGAAGGGAGAATATAATCTCAGATTGTACCAACACCGTGCCCCACTTGGTTCTGGGTGTATTTTGGTATGTATATCAGAAGGTACTAAACTCCAAAATTACAAAACAAAGAAAAAACAAATAAAACCCCAAACATATATATATATATATGCAAAAATTAAATTGTATACATTGAAAGGAAGCCAAAAATGAAGAATATATCTATGACATGTAATTGTAAATCTATGAAAGTCAAAAAGGAAAGAAACACTTAAAAATGAAGAGTGGGTAAAATATCATATTTAAGAGAGGAAAAAAGAAAGAATATTGTAAATTTTTAACCTGAAAGATAAATAAATCATAAGGAGAAAACCTCAATGATATCTATATACTATTTTCTACCAGTCCTGAAGTATTCCAGTCCTGTTTGGTCAGTAAGCTTGCTGTTCCCCTGCTCTTCCATCTGGTCTTCTGGGGCAGGGGCCTGTTGTGCTGATTCTCAGATGTCTGTGCCTGGGTAGTGATGCCCCACACCCCTTGCAAGGTGGCCAGGGTCAGTGTAAACTGTTTGTCCTGTGAAGTCTTTGTTCCCTGGAGGCTGCACTTTTCTTGATAGTGAAAGGAAAAAAAAATGGCTGTGGCCAGATCTCCAGCCCCAGATCCAAGTGCTTCCAGCATGTGCTAAATTGCAAACTCCTATAGTGCCCACTCGCTCAGTCCTCCTGCAGACAGGTGGGGGGGGGCTGATTTGTACAATTTGAAGGGGGCCTAGCAGGGGAAGAGCTTTCCCTGGCTTGTGTGCTCACTGACTCTGCCCCTCCCCCGGAGGAAGTAGAAGGTATCCCCACTTCTGCCTGTTGCAGGGTCCTGGCATGTAGAGTGTGCACCTGCTCTGCCTCTCCCAGATGTAAACAGAGGGTTGCTGTATTCCAGTTCTTTGCAGGGACTTAGCATAGACATCAGTCTGGATCTGTCCATGGTTTGTAGTTTGTGGCACAAGTTCAGCCTTCTCCCACGCTCACTGACCTAAACCTGTTTCCCACTCCAATGCTTGGGAACATTGCCAGCTCAGGTGCCCCCATTTTTTTCTGTGCCTCTGGGAATATTGAAACCTTGCTGTCCCTCCTGCAATTCTGCCCTGTTTCACCACTGAGCATTTTTCAGGCAGGAAAGATTCTCTCAGGAGCATATTTCTAACGGTCCTGTTTTTGCACCCCAGGGTTGTATAACTTTCCTGCAGCCAGCTTACAAAGGCTCCCTCCCCCTAGTCATTTATCTTCTGACATATGCCCTCAGTATCTCCTCTCCACACTCCTACCTTGCAAGAAGTGGTCACTTTTCAATTTGTAGCATTCCAGCTATTCTTTGCTTATATCTCAGGTTAAATTCATAGGTGTTAAGGGTGGCTTGAAAGTTCTCTAGCTAAATCTGAGGGATCAGATGAAAAGAGGACCCCTACTCTTCCATCATCTTGCCTCCCCTTCTTACTGTAATTTAAGTGATAATATTTCAGTAATTTTGCTTCCACAAAGGTGGTTTACTTATAGTCCTATACACATTTTTGTCTATCTTCAGGGTTTTTTATTGTTGTTGTTTCATGCTATGCACTTCTCCCTGCCCTTATCTGGGATTTTATTATGACTTCCTCTGTATCTATTAAACTCCTACTCAACTATACTCAAGATCTAGTTACCTTCCTCCACAAAACCTTCTCTAATAATTCTACATTGAGGCCTCCCTTATCTTCATTCCAATTCCATTGTGATCAAGACTTAATTGACCTTTGAATTATTTACTGCCTAAGTCTGTGATAATCCTTTTGTTCTCATTTTACCAATTTGATCATAAAAAGGGAAATTAAGACTTCTTGCTTCTCAGCCCCACAACTGCCCTAAAAGAATCCTTATCTTATGAGGATTTAATAAATTCAATCTACTCTGACCACTCTGATAATAACCAAGTGATTTCTGTGTAGGAAATACAGTGAAATTGATGGATAACAGATGAAACAATTTTATTGATTCTGTTTCCATTCAACTGAGGTCAGGAAATGAATAGTTGAGGAAGAAGGCATACATTTAAGTATAATATGTCCCATCACTCAGCACTATCTGAGGAGGAGAAGTAGCAGAAATCAGAGGATAAAATAGGGTATGCTTGTCTACCTGACTATAAGAAATTGAATCTGACTCTTGTTCCATGCAATCTCTCTTTAACATTTTGGGGCTAATTTAAACTGCCTCTAGTAATCAAAAGCTGTTTTGAAATAATAAGTGTCTGAAACTATATTAAATGGGAATAAACATTCAGCTGCATACTTGTGGAAGTTCTTTCCCACTCAGGAGAAAAACGCATATACAGATTTTTATTTCTGTGAGGAATCAGCTCTGACAAGAAGTAGGAATAATGAGGTCTGTAAACTCTTGGTCACTTGAATGTATACAAACATCAAAGGAACCAAAATGAAAGGAAAACAACTAAGATTTTAAAGTTTTCCTCTTAGAGTTCCACTTTGTTTTACTGAAACCATAGCTCAGATCATAAGCCAATGCTGGCAAAATCTGGAAAATTCCACAAACTCAGTTGGGTGGCAAAGGTTTGTTATCACTTGAGAAGGGGAATTTTCTTACTCTCTGAAATCCCTAAGAGCTCTTTGAAGAACTCTGAAACTATCAGACCAAGAGAGTCCTAATTTCAGTAAGATTAGGGCACCTTCTTTTTATTTTATTCTTTTCCAAAGACAATTAGCAATTAGTACTTCCAAGAGTTAAGAGGTTATTAACTGAGAATAGAGAAAAACATGGAAAACAAGGCTCCATGGTGGAAGTGTATTAGGATGAAAAGTAAATAATTTAACAGAGCTAAGGTGTTGTACATTGCTTTTCTGATTTATTAAATGACCTACCACTACATATGTAAGTTAGCAACTAAATTTTTTTCAAAATTAAATCAGTTGTTTGATTGAATTGATTGCTTATCAAGAGAAGTAAGACCAAAGGCACAAAGATTCTGTTTGGTTCTCTCTATCGTCATGAAGAGAGAACAAGAACTGCATTGCTAATATTTACCAAAGACCAGATTTTTTTAAATACACCTTCTTAGGATCGACCCCTGCATATTCTCAGACCATAATGCTTTGATTTTAGAACTAAATCACAAGAAGAAGTTTGGAAGGATTTCAAACACGTGGAGGTTAAGGACCAGGAAATTAGGGAAGAATTAAAAAGATTTATGGAAACTAATGAGAATGAAGATACAACCATTCAAAATCTTTGGGACACAGCAAAAGCAGTCCTGACGGGGAAATACATCGCAGTATAAGCAGCCATCCAAAAACTGGAAAGACTCAAATAGAAATCTAACCTTACACCTAAAGGAGCTAGAGAAAAAACAGCAAATAGATCCTATACCCAGCAGACGAAGAGAGTTAATAGAGACTCGAGCAGAACTCAACGAAATGGAGACCAGAAGAACTGTGGAACAGATCAACAAAACCAGGAGTTGGTTCTTTGAAAGAATTAAGATAGATAAACCATTAGCCAGCCTTATTAAAAAGAAGAGAGAAAGGACTCAAATTAACAAAATCACGATGAGTAAGGAGAGATCACTACCAATACCAAGGAAATACAAACGATTTTAAAAACATATTATGAGCAGCTATACACCAATAAATTAGGCAATCTAGAAGAAATGGACGCATTTCTGGAAAACCACAAACTACCAAACTGGAACAGGAAGAAATAGAAAACCTTAACAGGCCAATAACCTCGGAGGAAATTGAAGCAGTCATCAAAAACCTCCCAAGACACAAAAGTTCAGGGCCAGATGGCTTCCCAGGGGAATTCTATCAAACGTTTAAAGAAGAAACCATACCTATTTTACTAAAGCTGTTCGGAAAGATAGAGATGGAATACTTCGAAACTCATTCTATGAGGTCAGCATCACCTTAATTCCAAAACCAGACAAAGACCCCACCCAAAAAGAGAATTATAGACCAAAATCTCTGATGAACATGGATGCAAAAATTCTCAACAAGATACTAGCCAATAGGATACAACAATAGAAGATTATTCACCATGACCAAGTAGGATTTATTCCCAGGATGCAAGGCTGGTTCAACACTCGTAAAGCAATCAATGTGATTGATCATATCAACAAGAGAAAAAACAAGAGCCCTATGATCCTCTCAATAGATGCAGAGAAAGCATTTGACCAAATACAGCATCCATTCCTGATCAAAAATATTCAGAGTGCAGGGATAGAGGGAACATTCCTCAACATCTTAAAAGCTTTCTACGAAAAGCCCACAGCAAATATCATTCTCAACGGGGAAGAAATGGGAGCCTCTCCCCTAAGATCAGGAACAAGACAGCGATGTCCACTCTCACCACTGCTATTCAACATAGTACTAGACGTCCCAGCCTCAGTAATCAGCCAACAAAAAGAAATAAAAGGCATTCAAATTGGCAAAGAAGAAGTCAAGCTCTCCCTCTTCACTGATGACATGATACTCTTCATAGAAAACCCAAAAGACTCCACCCCAAGATTTCTAGAACTCATACTGCAATTTGGCAGTGTAGCAGGATACAAAATCAATGCCCAGAAGTCAGTGGCATTTCTATACACTAACAATGAGACTGAAGAAAAAATGAAATACCCTTTCACAATTGCACCCAAAAGCATAAGATACCTGGAATAAACTAAACCAAATAGGTAAAGGATCTATATCTTAAAAACTACAGAACACATCTGAAAGAAATTGAGGAGGACACAAAGAGATGGAAAAATATTCCATGCTCATGGATTGGCAAAATTAATATTGTGAAAATGTCAATGTTACCCAGGGCAATTGACACGTTTAATGCAATCCCTATCAAAATATCATGGACTTTCTTCAGAGAGTTGGAACAGATTATTTTAAAATTTGTGTGGAATCAGAAAAGACCTTGAATAGCCAGGGGAATTTTAAAAAAGAAAACCATAGCTGGGGGCATCACAATGCCAAATTTCAGGTCATACTACAAAGCTGTGGTCATCAAGACACTGTGGTACTGGCAAAAAAACAGACACATAGACCAATGGAACAGAATAGAGAACCCAGAAGTGGACCCTCCACTTTATGATCAACTAATAATCGATAAAGGAGGAAAGACTATTCACTGGAAGAAAGACAGTCTCATCAATAAATGGTGCTGGGAAAATTGGACATCCACATGCAGAAGAATGAATCTAGACCACTCTCTTGCACCATACACAAAGATAAACTCAAAATGGATGAAAGATCTAAATGTGAGACAAGATTCCATCCAAATCCTAGAGGAGAACACAGGCAACACCCTTTTTGAACTCAGCCACAGTAACTTCTTGCAAGATACATCCACGAAGGCAAAAGAAAAAAAAGCAAAAATGAACTATTGGGACTTCATCAAGATAAGAAGCTTTGGCACAGCAAAGGATACAGTCAACAAAACTAAAAGACAACCTACAGAATGGGAGAAGATATTTGCAAATGGCTTATCAGATAAAAGGCTAGTTTCCAAGATGTATAAAGAACTTATTAAATTCAACAGCAAAGAAACAAACAATCCAATCATGAAATGGGCAAAAGACATGAACAGAAATCTCACAGGGGAAGACATAGACATGGCCAATATGCACATGAGAAAATGCTCTGCATCACTTGCCATCAGGGAAATACAAATCAAAACCACAATGAGATACCACCTCACACCAGTGAGAATGGGGAAAAGTAACAAGGCAGGAAACCACAAATGTTGAAGAGGATGTGGAGAAAGGGGAACCCTCTTACACTGTTGGTGGGAATATGAACTGGTGCAGCCACTCTGGAAAATTGTGTGGAGGTTCCTCAAAGAATTAAAATACACCTGCCCTACGACCCAGCAATTGCACTGTTGGGGATTCACCCCAAAGATACAGATGCATTGAAAAGCCGGGACACCAGCACCCCGATGTTTATAGCAGCAATGTCCACAATAGCCAAACTGTGGAAGGAGCCTCAGTGTCCATCGAAAGATGAATAGATAAAGAAGATGTGGTTTATGTATACAATGGAATATTACTCAGCCATTAGAAATGACAAATACCCACCATTTGCTTCAACGTGGATAGAACTGGAGGGTATTATGCTGAGTGAAGTAAGTCAATAGAAGAAGGATAAATATTATATGTTCTCATTCATTTGGGGAATATAAATAATAGTGAAAGGGAATATAAGGGAAGGGAGAAGAAGTGTGTGGGAAATATCAGAAAGGGAGACAGAACATAAAGACTCCTAAATCTGGGAGTCGATCTAGGGGTGGTGGAAGGGGAGGAGGGCGGGGGGTGGGGATGAATGGGTGACAGGCACTGAGGGGGGCACTTGACAGGATGAGCACTGGGTGTTATTCTCTATGTTGGCCAATTGAACACCAATAAAAAATAAATTTATTATAAAATTTTTTTAAAACAACAGACACATAGATCAATGGAACAGAATAGAGAATCCAGAAGTGGACCCTCAACTTTATGATCAACTAATATTCGACAAAAGAGGAAAGACTATCCACTGGAAAAAAGGCAGTCTCTTCAATAAATGGTGCTGGGAAAATTGGACATCCACATGCAGAAGAATGAATCTAGACCACTCTCTTGCACCACACACGAAGATAAACTCAGAATGGATGAAAGATCAAAATGTGAGACAAGATTCCATAAATCCTAGAGAAGAACACAGGCAACACCCTTTTTTAACTCAGCCACAGTAACTTCTTGCAAGATACATCCATGAAGGCAAGAGAAACAAAAGCAAAAATGAATTATTGGGACTTCATCAAGATAAGAAGCTTTGGCACAGCAAAGGAAACAGTCAACAAAACTAAAAGACAACCGACAGAATGGGAGAAGATATTTGCAAATGACGTATCAGATAAAGGGCTAGTTTCCAAGATGTATAAAGAACTTATTAAATTCAACAGCAAAGAAACAAACAATCCAATCATGAAATGGGCAAAAGACATGAACAGAAATCTCACAGGGGAAGACATAGACATGGCCAACAAGCACATGAGAAAATGCTCTGCATCTCTGGCCTTCAGGGAAATACAAATCAAAACCACAATGAAATACCACCTCACACCAGTGAGAATGGGGAAAATTAACAAGGCAGGAAACCACAAATGTTGGAGAAGATATGGAGGAAGGGCAACCCCCTTGCATTGTTGGTGGGAATGTGACCTGGTAGAGCCACTCTGGAAAACTTTGTGGAGGTTCCTCAAAGAGTTAAAAATACTCTACCCTACGACCCAACAATTGCACTGTTGGGGATTTACCCCAAAGATACAGATGCAGTGAAACGCCAGGACACCTGCACCCCGATGTTTCTAGCAGCAATGTCCACAATAGCCAATCTGTGGAAGGAGCCTCGGTGTCCATCAAAAGATGAATGGATAAAGAAGATGTGGTTTATGTATACAATGGAATATTACCCATCATTAGAAATGACAAATACCCTCCATTTCCTTCCATGTGGATGGAACTGGAAGGTATTATGCTGAGTGAAATAAGTCAATAGGAGAAGGACAAACATTATATGGTCCTATTCATTTGGGGAATATAAAAAATAGTGAAAGGGAATAAAGGGGAAAGGAGAAAAAATGAGTGGGAAATATCAGAAAGGGAGACAGAACATGAGAGACTCCTAACTCTGGGAAACGTACTAGGGGTGGTGGAAGGGGAGTTGAGCGGGGAGTGGGGGTGACTGTGTGTCGGGCACTGAGGGGGGCATTTGATGGGATGAGCACTGGGTGTTATTCTATATGTTGGCAAATTGAGCACCAATAAAAAATAAATTTATAAAAAAATACACCTTCTTGAAGAAGAAGCACTCATTGTAATCAACACCATCAATTTCAGAAAAGTACTGACACAGAAGACTGTTTTGAAATGAACGGTTTCATCTTAGCCTCTTACATCTTATCTTAGTCACTTAAAAATAGAATACTGGAATACGGTTCTTTTATTAATAATTGCTATTCCTTTATTAGCTAGTATTTATTATGCCCAATGATTTAAATTAAACTATTCATTTTCCTAATAGCCCTATAAAATAGCTATTCATATCTCCACTTTACAGAAGTAGAAACTGAGGATCACAGAGCTTGAATGACTTGCCTGTTTACATAATTACAAAGTGCTAGATTAGGAATTCCAGTCCAAGCAGTCTGACTTCAGAGTACATCCACTTAACTCTTATTTTATACTGATTTACCTTATAAACTTTCTTTGTTAATCTATTCAAGCCTATTAATGCAGAGTTGTAGTTTGGAATAACTAAGAAGATGGACCTTATAGTCACACAGACCTGTATTTGAATCCCAGCTCTACCACTTACTAGCTGTGTGACCTTAGTCATTTTACTTAATTTTTCAGATCTTACCTTCTTTTGCTTCAGTAAAATATGCTTAATAACAAACAGTTGACAGAATTGGTGTGAGGATTAAATTGGCATGACCAATGTCACATATCTTGCACACAGTAGATGCTCAGTTCCTTATCCTCTTTCCTCAAAGCAGCCTCCTAAATAGCTACCCGTTGACCACCATGGATAGCCCTTGGATATGTAGTCTGTTTGCTTCCCCACTCATTCTCATCACCAAAACTACACAACTCAGCCTGTCCTTCCTTTGCCACTCAGCCTGGTAACACCTCACGTTCATGGTCACATTTGTGTTCATGCTCCAAAACACTTTTGTCTTTTCCCAAGCTTTAAGTTATACAATTCTGTACTCCATGAGTGATAACTGATTATAAGTATGTTACTTTCCCAAAGTTCAATGTTTATTTGCATTTTTCCGGGGCTACCTAAAGATACACTACCTTATCCCAAGCTTAGGACCTGCTTTCACCTGCCCAAGGCCTTCGATCCATAGAACAAAACAATTAGGGTAAGTTAATTTAAAAAGGTACAAAATTAAGACTCATTGTAATAGCTTAAGAGTGACAAAATTGGAGGAGGCATTGGAGGTATTATGGTAAAATCACCGGAAAATGGAAGACAATTTTCCAAGATCACACAATGTCAGAGCCAAGACTAGAATTTAGATCCATGAATTCTAGTCAAATTATTTTTCCAAAATCCCACACTTCCTCAAAGTGTTTGTGTTTGTTTCATTCTAAGAACAAAACAAAATACCTGTTTTATCCTTGTATAAAGACAAAAACAGAGAAAAATAAATTTTAATCAACAAATACCACAAATAATATAGGTCAAGATCAAATCTCTTTTACTGAGATAATTAACAAATCCTGAGTTAACTGGTTCTCTTGCATTTTTGTCAAATAGTGGCTTTGGTTCTCCCATGATCCACATATCTCCAGAGGTGGCATTAGCAGTCTCTTTTCTCCCATTGCCACTTCCAGACCCAAACATTCCTCCTCTAATGTACCAAAATGTTTATCCTTTGAAGTACATGCCATTTAGCTCTACCACTCTTTCCTTCCACTTTGATGCCGTCTGTTGACCACTACCCCAGTCTTTTAATGAGGCTCTAGTCCCAAGCTATTTTGCTATTTCAAATCATGACATCATCTAGAGAGACTTCAATGTCCATGTAAATAATCCATCTATTACCTAAGTTAAATTGCTTTTTGAGCTTTGTAACTACAATATTTTTTATAAACTCTGCTCCCCTGGCCATATCTGAACATTAACATAAGGCAAAACTGCTTCATCTAAAAATGTAAATACAAATATCTCACGAATGGACTCTAAGATAATCTCCCTCCAGTTCTCTTACTTCTTTCCGTATTCTTATTCTCTGACCTATAGTCATTTAACCCTTCCTTTTTTCCCAGTGTTCCACATGTCACTCTTCACTTCATTCATCGTATAGTTTGGATGTTGTGGACCTCAATTTTTCCATTTGCCAGGAACCTCAACTTCCTTTTCCTTTTATCCAAATCATATCTTCCTTGTGAAACTTCAGTCCTGAGGGAATATAAGCACACGCCTTCTCTGCTATTGAATCCAAGCACCTAAGTGCAGCAAGGGAGAAGATTGCACAACCATACAGTGATCACTACAAATACTGCCTAACAGGGCTTCAGTGTAGTTTGGAAATTCTTCTAGTCAACTCCTTGACTCATGAGTAATTTCATGAGTAATTTCAAATATCTTTTCTGAACCCCCTTCACAATTGTCCCTTTCAAGAAAATTCTATCATCTCCTCCTTAATGAGAAAATAGACGCCATGAGGTAAGAACTTCCTTGACTTACTGTCCTCAGCCCTACAAATGGGTCTGCATCTGTAGCCATCCTTAATTCCTTTCCTCCTGACATCTCAATGGGAAGAAGTATTATCCCTTCTCCTGTTTATCACTTACCACATCCTTTCCTGCTTTCTTGACAACTTTGCTATTTCCTTCCTATTGTCTCTCTCCCTTCAGTATATGAACTTGTTCAAGTATCTCCACTTTATAAACAACCACAACAATGTCAATAATGATAATTCCCTGGACCCTATTTTTCTCCTCTAATTTTCTCTATCTCTACTTCACATACAACTTTGTAAAAATAAAACAAAAAGATGAGTCTTTCTCCACTTCCTCACCACCAATTCACTCCTCAATGTGTGAGTAATTTGGCTTCTATTCCAACCACCACTTTTACAAGGACCACTGTTGACTTACTACTTCCTCAGGTCACAGAATCATTTTAAACCATGAGTGTACTTAATTTCTCTGGTAATTTACAACTAAATGAAATATATCTTCTTCTTTTGAAACTATATCCTTCCAACTCTATAAAATATTTACTTTCCTTCAATGGCTCTTCCTTCTTTTGCCCCCTTACATTATTTTATTATAACATTAAAAACACATGTTCAAACAAGATGTAACTTCTTTACCTTTTTGCCATATGATACACTGTGAAGCCAAACCAAACTTACAAATTAAACATTTACAATATTACAAAACTCACGAAACTCAAAATAACTACATTAATGGGATAGATGCTATCAATTGTTGTGACAGCTATTATCCTTGTGTCATTTAGTAATACAAAGCTGCATTTGTTTGTTTTCTGCTTGACTGGCCAATTTTATCCACTTGATTCTGAGCATAATGGATTATCATGTGAGTCACTATAATTATCACCTGTTCAGTTTTCTTTTTAACAATTGACAAATAAAAAATCCACTATATGCTATTCTGATGAAAGAGTCAAATGAATGCTCTCTCAAAGTTTCCAAAAATATAATTTTCCCCTACTTCTAGATCAAACTCAATTATCTTTCGATGTTACCTATCTTTGTAATAGCACAATCATCCACCCAATTACCTAAGTCAGAAATTTTGGTATCCTCCTAGAAAACTCTATCTCCCCTCTCTTCTAATAGGATATAATGTAATTGGTTATAAACAGAATTCATTTTTTCCCTTCTTTTCATTCCCTTTGCCTTAAGTCAATACCTCAGAATTGGTTATTTGGATTAAAAAGAGCCCTCAAGTATTTTGTCTCTCTCCTTTTTACATTTCTAATCCATTCTTCATAGAGCATTTAATCTTCCTAAAGTAATCTTCCTGATGTCCCAAAATTATCACGTCAGTTTATTGCTCAAAACCTTTCAGTTACTTGTGGGTTAGGTACAGAATAATTTCAAACCCCTTAATATGGAACATGAGGCCTGTGTCAAAATCATATTCATCTATCTCCTACAATGTGCACCTCTTTATAAGTACTCAGAGAATTATTTTTGAATTGTATCCTTAAAGAAAGACAAAATCATTTCACCAAGTACATTTCTTCCGAAAGACATTAATAACATGAAAATGCCAGCTATTTCAGGATAGAATCTCCTAAGATAGGATCCATTTCATCATTCATGGATGTCCAGGTCAAAAGCACAATATTGTCCGGGAATTTTTAGCAAATGAATGAATGTAAATAAGATTCTAAGCTCCAGATTTTTATTTTTTTATTTTTTATTTTTTTCTTTTTAAGCTCCAGATTTTTAAAGCTGTGGATGGACGTGACACATATGTCATGCTCCTGGCTTTTACTGTCTTTGAAAACACTTATAAAATCAAGCTTTGTACTTGATTTTTTTCTTCACTGTGCAGAAGCTTTCTATTTTGATGCAGTACCTCCCAATAGTTTATTTTTGCTATTGTTTCCCTTCCCTCAGGAAACATATCTAGAAAAAAGTTGCTATAGCCGATGTCAAAGAAGTTACTGCCTGTGTTCTCTTCTAGTTTTATGGTTTCAGGTCTCATCTTTAGGTCTTGAGTCCATTTTGAGTTTATTTTTGTATATGGGGCAAAAAAAAAGTGGTCCAGTTTATTTCTTTCAAATGATGATGTCCATTTTTTCCAACACTATTTGTTGAAGCAATTGTCTTTCCCATTGGGAATATTCCTTCCTGCTTTGTTAAAGATTAATTGACCATATAATTGTGGGCTTACTTTTGGGTTCTCTATTCTGTTCTATTGATTTATGTGTCTATCTTTATGCCAGTACTATACTGTCTTGATCACTACAGCTTTGTAATATAACTTGAAGTCTGGAATTGTGATGCCTCCAGCTTTGCTTTCCTTTTTCAAAATTGCTTTGGCTATTCACGGTCTTTTGTGGTTCCATACAAATTTGAAAATTGTTTGTTCTAGTTCAATGAAAAAAAAAGCTGTGTTTTGACAGAGATTGCATTAAATCTGTAGACTGCTTTGGGTAGTATAGGCATTTTACCATTATTTGTCCTAACATATGAGCATGGAATGCCTTTCTATTTCTTTGTGTCATCTTTAATTTCTTTCATCAGTGTTGTATAGTTTTCAAAGTACAGGCCTTTCACCTCTTTGGGTACGTTTATTCCAAGGTATCTTATTTTTTGGTGCAATTACAAATGGGATTGTTTGTTTAATTTCTCTTTCTGCTGTTTCTTTATTGGTGTACAGAAATGCAACAGATTTCTGTACATTGATTTTGTATCCTGTGACTTTACTGATTTTGTTAATCAGTTCTAGCAGTTCTTTTGGTGAATTGTTTCATATTTTCCATATATAATATTAAGTAGTCTGCAAATAGTGAAAATTTTACTTCTTTGTTACAGATTTAGATGCCTTTTGTTTATTTTCATTGTCTAGTTGTTGGGGCTAGGACGTTGAATAAAAAGGTGAAAGTAGACATCCTTGTCTTATTCCCAAGTTTTGGGGAAAATCTATCAGTATTTCCCCATTAAGGATATTGTTAGCTGTGGAATTTTTTTGTTTTTTGTTTTGTTTTGTTTGTTTGTTTGTTTTTGGCCTTTATACTGTTGAGGTATGTTCTCTTTATTCCTACTTAGTTGAAGGTTTTTATCACGAATGGTTATGGTCTTTGTCAATTTGTTTTGTTTTGTTTTTTGTTGTTTTTTAAAATATTTTATTTATTTATTCATGAGAGACGTGGGGGCGGCGGGGGGTGGGTGCAGAGACACAGGCAGAGGGCTAAGCAGGCTCCACGCAGGGAGCCCAACTGGGGACTCGATCCCGGGTCTCCAGGATCACACCCTGGGCTGAAGGCGGCGCTAAACCACTGAGCCACCCGGGCTGCCCTAAAGTCTTTTCTGCATATATTGAAATGATCATATGGTCCTTATACTTATTAATGTGATGTACCACATTGATTTGCGAATATTGAACCAGCCTTGAAACCCAGGATTAAAAGTCACAATTGATCATAGATAATTATTTTTAATGTATTGTTGAATTCAGTTTGCTAGTACTTTGATTAGGAATTTTGCATCTATGTTCATTAGGGATATTGGCCTGTAGGTCTCTTTTATAGTGTTGTCTTTATCTGGTTTTGGTGTCAGGGTCATTCTGGCCTCATATATTGAATTTGGAAATTTTCCTTCCTTTTCAACTTTTGTGAATAGTTTAAGAAGAATAGATATTAACTCTAAATGTCTGGCAAAATTCACCTGTGAAGGCATCTTATCTTAGACTGTCATTTGGTGGGAATTTTTTGATTACTGATTCAATTTCTTTGCAGGATATTAGTCTGTTCAAATTTTCTATTACTTCTTGTTTCTATTTTGTTTATATGTTTCTAGGAATTTATCCATTTCTCCTAGATTGTCCAATTTTTCAGCATAGAGATTTTTATAATATTCTCTCACAATTATATTTCTATGGTGTTGATTGTTATTTGTCTTCTCTCATTTGTGATTTTATTTGAGTTCTTTCTCTGTTTTCCTAGTAAATCTTGCTAGAGGATTATAAATTTTATTGATTTCTTCAAAAAATCAGCTGCTACTTTCATTGATAAGTTCTACTGATTTTTTTTTTTTTTAGTTTTTCATCATTTATTCTGTCTCTAGTCTTCATTATTTCTTTCCTTCTGCTGGTCTTATGTTTTGTTTGTTGTTCTTTTTCTAGCTCCTTTGGGTGTAAGGTTAGGTTGTTTTAATATTTTTCTTGTTTTTTCAGAAAGTCCTGTACTGCTATAAACTTCCCTCTTAGAACTACTTTTGATGGGGATCCCTGGGTGGCTCAGTGGTTTGGCGCCTGCCTTTGGCCCAGGGCACGATCTTGGAGTCCCGGGATCGAGTCCCACATCAGGCTCCAGGCAAGGAGTCTGCTTCTCCCCCCTCCTGTGTTTCTGCCTCTCTCTCTCCCTGTCTATCATAAATAAATAAATAAATCTTTAAAAAAAAAAAAAAAAGAACTACTTTTGATGATGGGACACCTGGGTGGTTCAGCCATTGAGCTTCTGTCTTCAGCTCAAGGGGGATCCCAGGGTCCATGATAGAGTCCCACATCAGGGTCCTTGCGGGAGAGTCTGCTTCTTCCTCTGACTATGTCTGCCTCTCTCTCTGTGTCTTCTGCCCTTCTCTCCATGCTCACTCTCTCAAATAAATAAATAAAGTGTTTTTTTTTTAATGAAGTAAGTTGGGACACCTGGGTGGCTCAGTGTTTGAGCATCTTCCTTTGGCTCAGGTCATGATCCCAGGGTCCTGGGATCAAGTTCCACATCAGGCTCACCACAGGGAGCCTGCTTTTCCCTCTGCCTGTGTGTGTCTGTCTCTCATGAATAAATAAATAAAATCATTTTTAAAAACCCTACTTTTGCTGAATCCCAAAGGTTGTAGACCATTCTACTTTCACTTTCTTTTGTTTCCATGTAAATTTTTTTCTTTTATTTCCTATTTCACCCTTTCATTGTTTAGTAGCATGTTATTTAACCTCCATCTATTTGTGCTCTTTCCAGATTTTTAATTGTGATTGACTTCTAATTTCATAGTGTTGTGTTCAGAAAAGGTGCATGACAACTTCGGTCTTCTTGGATTTGTTGAGGCTTGTTTTACGTATCTGTGTGCTCCCATGTTGTCATAAATATTTACAATTGTTATATATTCTGGTTGCATAATCACAATATGATTATGTAGTGTCCTTCTTTGTCTCTTGTTACAGTCTGTTTTAAAGACTTTTTTATCTAAGCATTGCTACTCCAGCTTTCTTTGACAGCCATTTGCATGATAAGTGTTTCTCCATCCCCTGACTTTCAATCTGCAGGTGTCTCTAGGTCTAAAATGAGTCTCTTTTAGGCAGCATATAGATGGGTCTTATTTTATGTATCCATTCAATCACCTTATGCCTTTTGATAGGAACATTTAGTGCAATTAAATTCAAAGCAATGATTGATAGTATTTATTGCCATTTTATTACCTGTTTTGTGATTTTTTCTGAAGATTTTCCCTGATTTTTTATTGTCTTTCTCTTTCAGTTTGTTGGTTTTCTTTACTTATATATATTTGGATTTATTTTTCTTTACTCTTTGCATATTTATTAGTGGTTTTTGATCTATGGTTACCATTAGGTTTGTATATAACATTAAAGATGCCCATTTTTCTTAGCTTTCATTATTGTACACTGTTTTTCAACTTATTGAAAGAGTTTTTTCATTCATCTTTTTTTCCCCTTCTATAGCCTCTGTCCCTGCTCACTTTCTAAGAAAGGCATGCCATTTGTGACAGGCAAAGACATCAACCAGTTCATTCAAAATCTGTTTTGGGGGAACAGCAAATCCCCAGGCATGCTGGGAGGGAGATGTATCAAGAATTTCACATATGAAGACCTGAACATGAAGCCAATAATGGCCTAGAACAAACCAAATCTGTGGACAGAAACTTAACTGAAAGTGTTTTAGCAGGAAACAAGCAGGTGAACCTGCTTGGTCATAACCAACCAGACACCATCATTGGTTTCACAACTTTCATTTTATTCTTCTTGATATAAGTCTGGGAGCAAATGGGATACATTGGTCAGAAACTAGATAATTTCTGGTCAGTGTTCAAAAGCAAAGCATATTCTCTGGTCTGCAGAGACAGCCAATATGGAACTGAGAAAAGCCTCTGAAAACACATTCAGTTCTGCTTAAACAAGATAGAATTTTTCTCTCCTTCAAGCCCTGACTAGCTCACAATTCATCTCTGTTAAGGAACAGGCAGCTATACATTTTCCTTATAAATTCCAAATAGCTACTTCTTCAAATCCAGCCATCCCAGTTCCTCTGAGGTTAGCCGCCCAAAGCTAAGAAGAAATGTTTTCTCTGTGAATGCATAATTGGTCATTGATGAAGAAACAGGCACTTACTCAGTCTTACCTGACCTAGGAAAAAAGTTTCTGACCATCTTTCCAGATGTCCATGTCAGTCAACACAATCTCCATATAATTTATAAGGTATTAAATATCAAAAATAATGGATCTTTTCAGTTAGCATCTTGGCAGATGATGATAGCAGTACATTTTATTTGAGAAGCCAGCACAGACTTCTCCCAGTAAAACTGCAAAGAGAAAACTGTGAGTATTGGCTCCAGATCCTACTAGAAAAAGGCTGCCATTATACTCCATTACAGTTAAAGCTATGTATGTACCTCCTGGATGACATCCAATCACATAGAACTTTTCCCTCCCCCTTTTTTTCTTTTTTATTAAAAACATGTCCTTTCAATGGCTAGACAGTGGTTTCTAATAAAGAAATAGACTGAAAACCAACCAGGGGAATGTGTGTTGAAAGTAATGGGAGATTTTCAGAATCACCAGTAATAAGACATTTCTGTGTAGTCAACTTTCTGTGCTATGTGACATGCCATAGGGACTGAACACTCAAATCTAATGTATAACTTAAAAGTGCCAGCAAAGTGCCAGGAGGTACAAATTAAATGAGGGGAAACTGCAAAGGAAAGGTGGAGTTATTTACTTAGGACTTGAATATAGCTTAAGAGTTTTAAATATGCTCAAGATTTGTTTTCTTTCTCTGAGCTCTTCTTTGAATATCTGGAAAGATATTTGAGCATCTTTACATTCTATAAAAAAAAATAGGGATCCCTGGGTGGCGCAGCGGTTTAGCGCCTGCCTTTGGCCTGGGGCGCGATCCTGGAGACCGGGGATCGAATCCCACGTCGGGCTCCCGGTGCATGGAGCCTGCTTCTCCCTCTGCCTGTGTCTCTCCCTCTGTGTGTGTGTGTGTGTGTGTGTGTGTGTGTGTGTGACTATCATAAATAAAAAAATAAAAAACAAAAAAATAAACCTCAAAAGTAAAAGATGATAAGGCAATTAAAGTAGCCTCCTTAAGAAATTAGGTATTATTTTGCCAATTGTAATCTAAAAGTAAGACATTTAACTCTTCAAAGTTCAGGTTCTAATGAAAGTCAGCATGAAGCATTGGAAAAGATGTCACACTTTAGGGAAAAGAGAAGTCTCAAAGGATAAATGGAAGGTCAGTAGAGTATAGAGCAAAGGTCCTAAAGTCATACAGACTTGGTTTCCCACTTCAGATCAACCTATTATTATTCTATTTATTCAACAAATATTACTTAAGTGTCTACTATATGCTAGGTATGGTACTGAAATAGAATAACATTATTGCTGCCTTCATGGAGCATACATGTTACGGAGAGTGATGTAGACTGACACTGAACTAATAAATTAAAAAGAATAATATCATAGAGTGCCTTGAAGAATATTATAATAGGGTAAAGTGACAATAGTGTAGTGGCATATCTATTTTAGATTGGATGATCAGGGATGGCCTCTCCGAATAGGTGACATCTGAACCTAAATGATGACAAAGAGCCAGCCACATGATGCCCTAGTGGAAAACTATTCTAAGTGAAGATAACATCAAAGATGAAGGCCCTAAAACAAAAATGAATTTCACTTATTAAACAAATGGAAAGAAGACCAATGTACCTGGAGTTCAAGTATGAAAAAGAGTAAGAGATGAGGTTGGGCAATAGATAAGAGCCTGATGTTGGGCAGTCTTACCATGGTTAGGCGTTGGATTTCATAAAGACTCACTTAATAAGTATGAGACTTTCAGAAAGTTTCTTAACTCTGTGTCTCATTTCCTTCACTTGTAAAAAAAAAGTAGTAATAGTACCTACCTCTTATGATTGTTGCAAAGATTAAAAGAGAAAATATATGCAAAGCACAGTGCCTGACATACAGTAAATATTCAATAAATGTAGTTGTTATTATATATTAGAACAAGTCTCTATGTAATTGGGGGCTTAGAATCAGGCTGTATGCAAGTCCTGGTTCTTCCACTGATTGGCTGTATGACTTTGGGCAAGTTACTTAAGTTTCCTAAACCTCAGTTTTATCATCTTAAAAACAAGGTTAGGAGATTTTGCGTGCTACTTCCTGACAGATATTGAGTATTTGAAATGTATTAATTAATATTGTTATTGTTATTATTCAAACTCCTTCTGGTCTCACTTATAAGAGGGAGCAAGCATTTTGTGGAATGTTTTGAAAAAAAAAACTTAGAAGGATTTCTTCTCCCCAAAGCCTCCCTATTCTTCTCTTTAATGGCAGAAGTTCCACCATTAAAAATGTGTTCCTTGTGTTCTGGGGGTACCTGGATGGCTTGGTGGTTGAGCATGTGCCTTTGGCTCAGGTCATGATCCTAGAATCCTGGGTTGGAGTTCTGCATCAGGCTCCTCACAGGGAGCCTGCTTCTCCCTCTGCCTGTGTCTCTGCCTCTCTCTGTGTGTGTCTCTCATGAATAAATAAATAAAATCTTTAAAACAAAATAAAAAAATAAGCATTTTATTTTTATTTATTCATGAGAGACACACACAGAGAGGCAGAGACATAGGCAGAGGGAGAAGCAGGCTCCATGCAGGAAGCCCAATGTGGGACTTGATCCTGAGACTGCGGGATCATGCCCTGAGCCAAAGGCAGACGCTCAACCACTGAGCCACCCAGGTGTCCCAAAATAAAATGTTGTTTTGTTTTTTTTTAATACTCAATCCTGCTTGGACAAAGCAGTACTGGTTAAGAACACAGTCTTTTTTTTTAGATTTTATTTATTTATTCATGAGCAACACAGAGAGAGAAAGGCAGAGGCAGAAGCAGGCTTCCTGCAAGGAGCCTGAGATGGGACTCGATCCCAGATCCTGGGATCATGCCCTGGGCCAAAGGCAGACTCTCAACCGCTGAGCCACTCAGGCATCCCAAAACACAGTTTTTAATGACATACAGAACTGGGATCAAGTCAGACTGCCACTTATAGCTCCATGACTGTTTTTTCTTCAGCTTGTTGAGCCTCAGCTTTCTTATCTGTAGAATGTGGCTAATCACAAAGTCATGTTACTGTTGTGAAATAATGTGTTTAAACTTCTTAGTACAGTATCTGACACTCAGTAAGCATCATAATTTATAGCAGCATTAATAATAAGTACTTTTAGTTCTGGTTGAGCATTAATGACTTTAAAGTTCCAGCTTTAGAACTATCAGACCTCAGAGATACTGAGAACAATCTGCTTATTTTACTAAGAGGGGAATTTAGGCATAGAGAGAGAAAGGTACTTGCCCACATTTGCACAGTGAGTAGAAAAGCTTAGAATGAAAACCATGTTTGGGCTTCCAGCCCAAACCTCTTTATTTCAACACAGAGTTAGCATTCAGATCTTATTCAGGGAGCACGTTTTGCTGAAAGGAATGGTGGAGACAGAAACAGAAACAGAGAGAAAGCAAGTGAATCTTTTGCTGCAGGATGAAGTCAGAGGTCTTGACATGATCAGCTTTGCTGACTGAAGTTGCCTAGGCTTGGGTCTTCATTAGGTTTTTGAGGACTTTGTGGCTTGGACAAAAGCATAAATACCCAAAGGTAGACAGACTAAGCAGAGAATTTGGACAATTCAGGGCTTTATGACTCCCTTAAAAATAGAGAAATGTGATGCTTTAAAATGAGAATTTTCTTATACTTCCTTATATGCATTGATAAGTATAGCATGAACTTAATTGAAATAGTTGTATTTATTTAGAGAGAGGCATCCTTCTTTTTTCCATGCTCATGATCTTTAAAGTTTCAATCCAGTCCTACCATGGAGCCTGAAATGTGGTTTCAGGTACGTGTTCCCCTTTATTTGGCTCTCTCTCTTCTATAACACTTATTATCATCTGTCATTACTTTTTAACTTAGTTATATGTTTGTTTTTGGCTTTCCCTGCTCTGACTCTAGAACAGAACCTTTAAAACAGCTTTTTATCTGTATCGTCACCATTGCACCCTCAATAATTAGAAGGTGTCTGGCACATCATAGTTGATGTTCAAGAAATTTGTTGAATAAATAAATAATGAATTCTGGGTCCCTAAGAATTCTGCCAAACTGAATTCCAAGAACTTCAAACTGCCTTGAACTGATGCTAGTCCAGAAGTCTCAGGATCTGCACTGAGGAAAGTGATCTGTATTTCCAACCTTGATACCACCAACCTGAGTGAGGAAGGTAACAAGCTGAGCAGTTTACCCTGGACTAGCAAATGGGAGAGTGAAGGCTTTCTGTTACTTAAGTCTTCACCTATATAGTTGGAGCTTATCCATGATCAGAAAGAAAGCTATGCTATGGCCATAAAAGTCATCCCAGTCTTTGAGCCTGCCTGACTTCCCTCACTGACAGATTTTATGCCTCACTCTGGCTCTATTCCTCTATACTCCTGAACTCAGTACCTCTCTGGATGTTTGAGAAAGAAGAGCTTCATTCTCAAATACTCAGAGAGGGTAAGAAGTGAAGCAGTGGGAAAAACATAGCTGTTAAAAAATCAGTAGTTTGTGCTTTGGCTTCCTCGTTGAAACAAATTGATTCATATTTTAAGAAGCATTTCACTAAGTCCTCCAGAATGAAGTCATTTGGGGGAAAAAAAAATCCAAGCATGTATGAAATGAGAACATAGGGGGATACCTGGGTGGCTCAGCAGTTTAGCATCTGCCTTTGGCCCAGGGCATGGTCCTGGAGTCCCAGGATCGAGCCCCACATCAGACTCCCTGCATGGAGCCTGCTTCTCCCTCTGCTTCTCCCTCTGCTTCTCCCTCTGCCTGTGTCTCTGCCCCTCTTCCCTCTCTCTCTCTCTTTCTGTGTATCTCATGAATAAATAAATAAAATATTTAGAAAAAAGAAATGAGAACATAGAATTCCAGTTACTCTAGGCAGTTTTGGAAAAGAGGGATATCTGACAAAAGGTAGTGTATGTTTTAGACTCAGTGGTACATAGGGTAATGTTGAGAGTGGGACCAGAAAGTTACAGTTGTAGAGGCCCTACCATGAGTTGAAGGATGCTGAGGCTCAAGAGGACAGTCATGCCTCCCTATTCCAACCCTGTTTCAGTTATTTTAATTGACCAGACTCCTTTCATAAGATGCAAACACCAATGGGAGGAGTAAAAGCCGTGGGTGGAGGGATCAGTCATTTCCACTTTAGTGTAAATCTATTCAACATGTCATTTTGACAGAGGTTTATGTATTGTTTTTGATCCACAAAAAGCAATATTTCTGAAGAAGGTGAAGAGAGATGTTGGAAAGGGTCCCAGGAAAGACAGAGAGTTTGGGAAACCATAGCAAACATAAAGGTGCAGAAGTTTAGGGGTGGAAACGTAGATGGAAGAAGGTTAATGGAGATATAAAACAACCACCTTCTGCCTACATTTTTTCTGAAGACCTGGCCTAGAAAGTCATGAATGACAAATTTCCTATAATTTTAAACATGACCTAGGGCTAATCACTCTGGTCATGCCTTTAGAAAAGGTAGTGCTTGCTGTCATTTCATGGGGAACCACAAACCATAATACGGTTTATGAAATGTTGGCATTGCTTTCCCTGAGAGTTAGAAGGTATGAGGATGATAAGTGGGAATTCCTTGTGCTGCCACCCTGGGACCACCAGCTCTTCTAGTTTTTGGTCAGTGAGCTATCCACCTCCAAAATCATCTCTTTGTCAGATGGTCTGTTTGTCTTGACTTTCTCCAAGACTCCTAGTTGTCCTAGGGAATTTAATCAAATCTGAGTGATCAGATTCAAGAGTCAGCTTAGCAAGAAGCCCCAAATAAATCAAAGCCAAATTGGACAAATCAGAGAAGGTAGCAGTTAATCTTTCAGCTTGATTCCTGAAAAGTCACCCAGGGGTTTACCATTTGCAATTTTGTATTAGTCTAATCTTCAGACATCCTGAAAAACAAAGTATTGGAATTGACTTGAGTACAAATATACCTTAATAAGTTCTTTCTTGAAGGATGGAGGGAAAATAAAGGAAAAATGGCCCTGGGTGCCTACAAATAAAGGCAAACTTTAATAAATAGTTGACCAAAGTATAACTGCTACATAATCCAAACGTATTTATTGCATTCAAGGAGCATTTGAAATCCAAGTTGTAATTAAAGCTGAATTATTGCTTTTGCCTTTAAATGTAAAATAAAAATCAATTTCGTATTTAGTTATACATTTCCTATATTTGGTTACATTGTTTGCATGAAAAAAGTTTGTATTATTAGCAAGCTATATTAACTATAATAATTGAAATCAATTAAAATAAATTGAAATATGAAATATTAAACAAAACTAAATATGGAAATTGCACAAAAGGAAACTGATTTATTGATATATTTTATGCCAACCTGGTTAACATATCCCATTAAAGTGTTTGGTGTCATAATCCTAAAATTTTATAATTTTGAGAGACAAAGCATAAACAAAAAGCTACATATAGTTTATACTTTACAAATGGAAAGAAAGAATACTAAAAGAAAAATAAAAGATTGCTCATATTTTGATTACTAATTTGATCTTACAATATAACCTAACAAGCAAACTTAGCCTAACTTAACCTAATATCATTGAACTGAACCTAATGCTTATATATTCTATGTATAATGTTTTCACAAGAAAATAGAATGCATGATCATTTTCTAGGACTTTAGGTCACAAAAAAAAGTAATGCCATTTTTGAAAGTTTAGTTTTATTATTGTTCTATTGTTTTAGCATTTTTTTTTCAATGAGCCCCAAATCCAGGGTCAAATTTAGCCATTGGTATCCTGGTAAGGAAACAAATTTTACAAAGAAACTAGGCAATTTACTGTATATCAAGCCCGGTCTTTCTTTCTTTCTTTCTTTCTTTCTTTCTTTCTTTCTTTCTTTCTTTCTTTCTTTCTTTCTCTTTCATGTAAGACTCATCAACAAACATTATTAAGTCAGGATTTGGTATTGAAGCATCTAAAAATGTTCTGGTCATGGATACTTTTGATTTATAGAAAGAATCACAATGAAGACATTCTCCTCATTCAGTAAGGGTTATAGAGTTGCTGGAGAATTTTACACCAGCAAACGTTAATAAAGAAGGAGAAAGTAGCAATTCATAATTAACCAATTGGTATAAAAATGTTGGGTGGTTTCCATTAATAACAGGAATTTATACGTTTGGTAACATTTTATTTAAAGGATTCACATAAGGGAAGGTGCAGAGGAGTATGGGTGAAATAGGTGATGGGGATTAAGGAGTACACTTGTGATGAGCACTTGGTAAAGTACAGAACTATTGAATCAAATAAAAGGATTCATGTAAGAAAAAAATAAGATTACATTATGCTCATGTTGTAAACTTAAAAATCAATATTTTTAAATCATATATCATGAGAAAGAAAAAAAGGTTAGTGAGAATTTTAAGAATTTGATCATTGTTTAAAGATTTATTTTCCTATTATTGTTTTATGGTGTTTGGGTGTTTTTTGTTTGTTTGTTTTTGTTTTTGTTTTTGTTTTGTTTTGTTTTGTTTTTGCTGTTTTTTAAAATCACTTCCTAGCACAATTTCAGCAATTTATAAGATGCATTGTTCCTGGAAAATTTACTTTAAAAGTCTTAGTATTTTTAAGTTGCCATACACAAATATTTTAAAATTGATTAGTAAATATTTAAGAATGTTTTATTGTTTTGCAATGTTTTAATTGTTTTGTTTTGTGTGTGAGTGTGAAGAATGTAGATGAGGGAACTTATTTTCATTCCTTCTGAAATGAGCACAAATGTAGCACCTTTCAAGCTATATGTGCTCAGAATTTCTATCTACATGTCTTAATATTCTTATATCTACATTTCATTCAGTACATGGTAAAATGTTTTAAAGATTACTTTCTTTTATTGTTTGAGTATAAAAAAGTTTTTCTTTTGTATATTTATAAATATTGATTCTAATTGCTCCTGAACTAAGCACCAGTTTACCAGCTTTTTTTTTTTTTTTTTGAGATTTTACTTATTTACTCATGAGACACACAGACAGGGAGAGAGACAGAGACATAGGCAGAGGGAGAAGCAGGCTCCATGCCCAGAGCCTGATGTGGGACTCGATTCCGGGACTCCAGGATCATGCCCTGGGCTGAAGGAAGGCACTCAACCACTGAGCCCCCCAGGGCTAGGACCCAGGGGTCCCAGTTTAGCAGCTTTCTAACTGCATTTTGATCCAAAGCATCATATGAAAGTCATGGTATTTTGAAAGTTTTACAAATGCTCAAAAAAATACATGTTCTAAATTTTTATGTGTTTTGTTTTTTGGGAGGTTGTTTTATGGGTTTTTCCCCTCAATTTGATCCTGATGTGGGCACAAATTTAGCAGATTTCTACCTGTATTGTACTCCAAAATTTTATATAAATGATACAGTATTTTTAAATTTACAGAAACTCAAAAATTAAATAAAAATGCAAGCATTAGGAATTATTTTTCATTGTTTTTATGGTTTTATTGTTTTTTTTTTCCTGAGTTTTGTTGTATTGGTTTGGGTTGATTTATGTATTTTTTTCAATATGCTCCTAACCTGGACACAAATTCAGCAGCAATCTGGTTATGTTTGCTCCAAAATTTAATATGAAAGAATAAGTGATTTAAAGTTACAGATGTCTACTCTCACCCCCCAAAATAGTATTAAGAACATTTTAATAAAGATTTTTAAGGACAAACATTATATGTTCTCATTCATTCGGGGAATATAAATAATAGTGAAAGGGAAAATAAGGGAAGGGAGAAGAAATGTGTGGGAAACATCAGAAAGGGAGACAGAACGTAAAGACTGCTAACTCTGGGAAACGAACTAGGGGTGGTAGAAGGGGAGGAGGGCGGGGGGTGGGAGTGAATGGGTGACGGGCACTGGGTGTTATTCTGTATGTTAGTAAATTGAACACCAATAAAAAAAATAAATTAAAAAAAAAAGATTTTTAAATGTGTTCTATTTTTTGTTATTATTTTGTTGTTGTTTTTTTTTTCAATTTGCTCCTGAGCAGGGCATAAATGCAGCTGTATTCTGGCTGCATTGTGCTACAAAATCTCATATGAACAATATTTTATAAAATCAGTCTGTCAAAAGAAAGATAATTGGAAATTTTAAGAAAAAATATTGGTGTTGCTAATTTTTAAATGGACACGTGCTGTTTTATGTGATTTTCTATTTTGTATTTATTTCAGACATGTATTTAGCAGCTTTCTGGATTTGAAGTTTTATTTTATTTTTTTTTAAATTTTTTTTTATTTATTTATGATAGTCACAGAGAGAGAGAGAGAGAGAGGCAGAGACACAGGCAGAGGGAGAAGCAGGCTCCATGCACCGGGAGCCCAATGTGGGATTCGATCCCGGGTCTCCAGGATCGCGCCCTGGGCCAAAGGCAGGCGCCAAACCGCTGCGCCACCCAGGGATCCCGGATTTGAAGTTTTATATGAAAATCTTAATGCAGTGTAAAAAAAGGAAGAACTAAAAAAAAAAAAAAAAACCTGACACTGCTGGGAACTACAAATGTGTAAATCCAGCTAATTTTGTTTCTTCCCATCCATATTCAGGCAAACGCAATTTATGTTTCTACTTTCAAAATATATGCAATAAATTCTGATAGCTCTTTTAAATTTGATACATTTCTTATTAATAATGTTAGGCTAAAATATGTTCTTGTGCTAAAATATATTCTATGACAATACAAAAAAGGAAAAAAAGACTAACTATCAGTAGTTAACACAAACTTTTTTTAATAATCCCTGAATTTGTTCTATATTTATAGGCCCAACCTAATTACCAAATATTATCAGAGTGGAAATATCTTCTTAAAAATTTTTAAAATAATCTCCAGATCACTAAAGTCAAGGCCACTGGCTACCTACATAATGTGATAAATGAAATTAAAAACCAGCAGAAGAGTTTGGCAATCTCTTTTGGTTGTTGTAATTAGACCTGACCTATAATTATTGAACAAAACAGCATATGTACAATAAACATTCAAATAAATGTATCTGACTATTCAGTACATTAATCCATTTTCAGTATCATTAGCTTCAAACTGTTTGTCTTGTTCATAGCATAGGAAAAATCATAGGAACAACCATATCTGAACCTAAAGACAGTTCTCATTACCTAAAAGGTGGATTCTAGCATCAATTCACCACCATTATGTGTTGTTTGATCACTAACTTCTTCTTGAATAGCTGGAAGGGAAGGCTTTGTGGTCAGAGGTGTTTCAGTCTTAAACAAGGACTCCATCTTGAGGTGGGTATTGATGTAGAAGGACTTCTGAAAAGACTCAAGGGTGAAGTAATAGATAAAAGGGTCAAAGCAACAGTTCAGAGTTGCAAGGCACAAGGTGATTGGGTACATAATCTTTGCAAATCTTTCCAATAAACAATTGGTAATGGCTTGGGAGCGCACTAGGGCATACAGGAAGAGGACAGAATTATAGGGTACAAAGCATACCACAAAGACTGCCATATGCACTGTGATCATCTTCAGCACTTTTTTCTTATTGGTCCCAATTTGAGACAGTGTAGCAGGCTTGCGTAGGGTTCTTAGCACCACAGAAGAGCAAGAGACATTCAATATCAGAGGAATGATGAAACCAACAACTTCAATAAATATGGTGATCTTGGACAGATAAGTCTTCCAGACACGTTTGGAGAAGCCCTCAAAGCAGGTGGTAGTTGCATTGTTGACATTAGTGGTGGAGAACAAAGAGGCTGAAATACCACCACTGAGGACTAGGATCCAGACTCCAGCACACACAATGGCAGAATTCCTCCTTGTCCTAATGGTACGAGATCGGAAGGGATAGACAATGGCCAGGAAACGATCCACACTAATACAGGTGAGGAACAGCATGCTCCCATAGATGTTGGTGAGGAATGCAGTCCCAGAGATCTTGCAAAGGGTGTCACCAAAAGGCCAGTGACGGTTGAAATTGTAAAATATTTTGAAAGGTAGAGTGCAAACAAAGAGCAAATCAGAAAGGGCTAGATTGGTGATGAAAATAGCAGTCTCACTTCTCTTTTTCATGCGGAAGCAGAAGACAAACAGAGAGGCACTGTTGGTTATCAGACCCAGGATGAATACAACACTGTAGACAGCACCATTCAGATTATACTTGAAGGAATCATCAACAATGCAAGTATTATTGGCAGTAGCATTGCCCAACCTGGGTCTGAAGCTTGAATTTAAATCTTGAAACTGAAAGTCAATGAATCTTCTGTCACCCATGGATTTTTTTTTTTCAGAAGGCCTGCTGGCTGCAGGTTTCACCACTTTGAGACTAGAGACTGGTAAGAAATATTTTCCTCCTATGGGAGACAAGATGGAATGAATAATCAAATCTGCCTTCCATTCATTTCTGTGGACTAAAAGATATCCTGTCCACTCAGATTGGAAACAATACACACATTCAATTTTGTTTCACAAGTACATTTTGAGCACCAACCATATGTTAAAAGGTACTACAAGAGTATGTTGCAGGATTGGGAGAGATCACACTCAGTATTAAAAATGCAATACTACATGTAGCACTGCAATGAACAAGAATAAGATATTGGGTACTTAAGAACCCAAGCAGGGATGGGGAATGAGGATGGGGAAATAGACCTCTAATAATCAAAATGACACTAATAGTTTAAAATTCATATGGAATTATTTAACTTTCAAAAATGTGTTTTATTTGATTCCCACAAGAACACCATAAGGTAGGCAAGACAGGAATGTATCACCATATTTCAGAAGAAGAAACTGAAGCTTATGTAATTTAGAATTACAATGTCAAAATTAGAAGAATGTGCAAATGGTATCATCAGAATCAGAATTCAGGTTTCTTATTCCTAACCAAAGTATTGTTAAACTAATCTAAATTATATAATCTCTCTTCCAATACTAGTAAATTTCATTGTCTAAGTACTAGTTGCATTGCACAAGACTTACAGGTCAATATGGGACCTCCAGGACATGCTCTTAAAGAAGTTATAATTAAACTTCTGAAGTAAATTATTAATTCACCTTTTCTTCTAAAACGTGAGTTCAGAGAGCAAGAATCCCTCCATTAATTAAAGCTTCTGGCAAAAAGATTTTTCACTGTATTACATAGACTTTCTAGGGTGATAATTCAAATAATAATCTCAGATATTCCCTCTTGCAGATTGTAGTTCACTTTTCATGTTTTTCTCTTGCTAGATACTTAGCCTAGGATGTCTTCTCCCCTTCCATTCCATTAGTTGTCTTCATGCTTTCAGCTCCTAAAATGACCCTAATCTATAAAACCTTTTCTGGCTGAATACAGGTGAAATATGAAAGGTAGATTTGACATAAATGCCCATCTCCCTGCCCCACACTTTGATCAAAAGTTACCTGCCATTTGCTTGCCACTGCTTATACATGTAGCAGTCATTAACTTAATCATCTTTGTTGGGTATCTGGGCCAACATTGTTCTAAGGTGCATATAGAAATCTTACTAACTTCCTAGGTTAGCAGCTGCCATAGGAACAGTCTTTCTAATTCTCTGTAATACACTATGGACAAGTAACTGCTGAATGAATTATTTTCAATGAGGAGGATGTGGACTAAAAGTGGTCTTTGCTCCTTGACATATCCAATAATGGATTTTCATATGATTATATTTTAAAATGTGAAATTAATTTTTCTGAAGTGATTCCTCCTTATATTACTCATTCTTTCCAACTCCAAGGGAACAGGTCAAAGGGCCACTCTATATATATAAACAGAGAAGGGAGTGGAGGGAGAAAGCTGCCTAAGATATAGAGCTACTTTGGCCAGTCTTTGCATTGAGAAAAAAAAAAAACTGGTTTGGGGGAAAAAATTCACTCACTGCAGTGCCTAGAGGGAGAAATGACCTTGGAAAGATGACTCATTAGATTTAAATCAAAGAGTTGTCATTTTTAACAGCTAAAGTTCTCAAGATTGGAAACTTGCTATTCCTCAATTCTCATTCAAAAGATCTTTATGGAGTGCCTCCCCTGAGCTTAACACTGCACTAAGATCATATTCTTTCCTGGCCGTTTCATCCCACAGGCCCAGCTCAACATTTGCCACAATCAACCTTGATAAATAAAAGCAATGTATAGTAGGAACCTTGACCAAGTAAAGTCCAGGAGAGGAAAAAACAGACAGAGAAGAAATAAAAATAGGTGAGAAGAGCAAAAGAGGAGATGGGAAAGACAGTAGCAAAGAAATTAAAACTGAAGAATTAGAGAATGAGGAGAAGAAGAGGTGTAAGAAAGAGGACCTTGCTGGGGAGATGTCAGTGCTGCTAATTTTTATTTAGGGCCTTGAGAGGTATTTCTGGTTCATGATTCCTCAAATTTTATCCTCTCTGCTCCTTTACTTCATCACACTCTTTCCAGTTTTCTCAGAAAGAACAATATGCATTCACTATGTTTAAGGTCACTGAAGCTGATCAGCAAAAACAGGAAGAACCTGAAAACTCTCAGTGGGGCTCATATCTTACTTTGGGAACTGTAGACCCAGGTTTATGCAGATTGTTTCACCAATGCTATGGCAGAAGGAAAAAGAATGCCAAACTCCTCAATTGCTTAAACCACTTTATATACTATTTTTATTTTTTTTTATTTTTTACTTATTTATGATAGTCACACAGAGAGAGAGAGAGAGAGAGAGAGAGAGAGGCAGAGACACAGGCGGAGGGAGAAGCAGGCTCCATGCAGGGAGCCCGACGTGGGATTCGATCCCGGGTTTCCAGGATCGCGCCCTGGGCCAAAGGCAGGCGCTAAACCGCTGCGCCACCCAGGGATCCCTATATACTATTTTTAACACCCACAACTCACTACCCATTAGTCCGAAGGCCATTTTTTTCACTGTTGAAAAAAATCAAGAGAGTCAAAAATATTCCTGTAACATAATTACACAATCTAAAGAAATTAAGGGACTGGAAAATCCCTTATATTAAAGCCAAGTTTCATTCACTATAATCTGCTTGCACCTGCCTTCTACAATAAGTACTGCCAATAAGATTATTTGGAAAATGGTTTCATTAACAGATGCCTCTACATCTGTACCCAGATGCCCTCCATTCTGCCCACTGATAACCTTTTTACACAGCCTGCTTCTAGTTCACTGGCTATTATTTTGTACTTCCCAAGACGGTGCATCTCAAATAGGTGAAGTTTGTCTCCCTTGTTTTCCATTCAGTTTTATGCATAAATTGAATGGAAAACATATATACTACACTAACGTATATTTATGTTGATGAACATATATATACTACACCAACAGCAGGCAGTCTGGCACTTCTGCTTTGCTACTTTGAGTAACCAAATCCTGTGGGAGAGAAAGGGCCACAGACAAGAAAGCATTACAGTCTCAATCCTGAAGACAGGGCATGGGGAACTGCCACTAAGGCCTTATTCATAGCTTTCCTTTGCTTGAACACATTAGCACCTTTGCTGTCTAGCAGTTAGGGTGTGGTGCTGGGACTTAACACAGCATTGGAAGCAAAGAGTTCTATTTCTGATTCAGACACTAGTTCACTCTGTAACTTGACTATACTGTTTCTCTTCCCTGTATAAACATACCTCTGAGCCTCACAGCTGAGGCAAGGAAGATTCAAAAGGGCTTGTGAGTAATTTTATGAGCTTGCCTGTATTCAGTCCTACCTAATCACAAAGAAACATGATGGAAGATTTTCTTTCCTTTTTTTTCCCTGACACAACTGGACACTTGTGTCGCTATCTTTCTTGGTAAACTTATTTTACCAAGCAACACATCTTTCTCCTAACACCATATTTACCTTATGCCTCAGAAAGACCCCCTTAAATTTCAACCTTTACACAATTTTTCTCATAATAGGACAATCCAAGAGGGTGTCCTGAAAAGGACTATCTCCCATTTGAGCTATGGTTAAAGAAAATCAGAGAAGCATTTGGCTCTCAAGCTGATTCTAATGAAGAATTAATGGTATACAAAAAAACAAGGTCTCTTCTGACTGGCTTCCTTTCTTTGGACTAAAAGAAACTGTTTTTTAACCACTAGATTTTCATAAATTGCCAATATACCATGCACTGAATGAAGACAAAGGATAAACATGAGCTTCAGATGAGATGAAAAAGAAAAAATATAGGCTGCTTCAGCTAATTACATACTCCATTGCAGGTAGTGTGAGACTATTGTAAAGACCTTTGCATGCAATAATTCCAATAATTAATCATCTAGGAGGTTCAGAATACTGGGTGGATGTATTTTCACCGACAACGGGCAGGAAGCAGATCACCTGGAGGTTGACCAAGGGTAATCTGACCGTCAATGAATTTGTAACCTTGACCTACACATATGGACTCAATTTTAACAGTTCATAGTAGTGTTCACATTTAAAAAAAAATTCTAATGATGAAATATGCCATGTTTGGAGTCTTTGGGGCTACTGGAGGAAGTGGAGCTAGCTTTTTGGCCCTATAAAGATGAATACCTAAATTACTTCACTAAATGCTAAACTTTCAGATGATAACATTGAAAACAAAGTTCTAACTCCTGGTATATTTCTAGTGGCCTAGAAAGGCTGGCTTTTTTTTCCCCCACAGTCCAGAATTTAGGAAGACAAGGCCTTGAAGGCAGAGTATATTCAAATTCTTTTACCTTGCTCCATTTTTATTGAGCTTGGGTCAGATCAGAGCGCTTCTGATCCCCAGAGAATTTCCTCTTTCTACTCCGGTTGAAACTTAGGAACATTGACAATACTTTTTCAGAGGAAGCCAAAACCTATTGTGTCCTTGCCTATAAATATCTAGCAGTGAAGCAAACTAAAAAAATACAAAAAAGTTGCAAAAAATATACAGATTGAAACCATTCTGCTGGAATAATAGGGAATATGTCTAGACTGTTGCTTCTCAGATGAGAGTGACTGCTAACAGGTAAGACCAAGTTACAGGCACAGGTCACCATTATACACATGGTTCTAATTAATTGATGTTCCTATGCATTGGTTGATGTTTCATAATAGTTTTTAAAATATAACTTAGCCTTATGATATTAATATGGAGGAAACCATAAGTAAATATTTTACTCCAGAAGTGAACAGGGAAGTTGATCTCTATCAGGTTTCATGCCAAGCAAGCCAAGTGGTGTGTCAAATGCTCAGATTGATAAGCTTCATTTATTTTTGATGCAAGAAATATCCTGTTAAAAATCATTTCTCTATGTTGATTTTGATTTGCATTGAGATTATAATGGCTGTTTTGTGTCCTCACTTTATTTGAAAAGATCAGGAAATTGACACAGGCCCTAATCTGAGCAGATCCTAACCTCAGTGATTAACTTGATTTTTTTTCACTAAAATAATCGTCTCCCACTAACCCTTCACCTGATGACACAGTCTAATCTTTGAAAAATAATATTTTTTTTAGTGCTCAAACATCATGAGGCCAACGATTGCATCAACCCTACTAAAGTACAATTTTCTCTAACAATTATAAAGTAAGATAACTGCAGAGAAATTGCTTAACCTAATATTATGAAATTGTCTATTATCTCAGCAGATGTCCCAGAACTTTTGGGAAATATTTTGGTTGTTTGTAAAAGAGTTCATTTCCAAATTCTGTGTGGTTCATACATGCCAACTGAGAACTTGGATTTATTATTCCTATTTAAGCAGGCAAATTAGTTATAAATTTTCATACCAATTCACCTGACATACTTGGATACTGATTTTGATAATATAAATAAAATAAAATAAAATAAAATAAAATAAAATAATATGTCTCCCATCTCTAAAGGTATATACCAATGGCACAGAGGGCTTAAATCAAAGGATCCATATACATCTACACCAAAAATGTCTGAATTATAATAAACAATCACAATGCCTCCAGTCATTCTGGAGTTCTGGGTCTTATTATCTACAATAAATTGGAGGTATTGGAGTATTGGTTACAAAAAAAAAAGTTGGAGAATGAAATTAAGAATTTTGGAGAAAGTCATTACCAGGAGAGTGGTACTCATCACATCAGTTTAATCATATTCTAGCACCGATTTTATCTAAGACTTGGGTAATCAATGAAGATTTCCCAAGACTTGGATAATTAATGAACTTTCTGGAGATACTATTTTTAGGGATTTCCTCCAATGATTGCTATGGGATAGAATTAGTCACAATAGTGTCCCATAGAGAGACTTTCCCAATAACATGTATACTAAGATTATAAGATAAAGAAATGGGGCAGCCCGGGTGGCTCAGTATTTTAGCGCCGCCTTCAGCCCGGGGCATGATCCTGGAGACCCAGAATCGAGTCCCACGTCGGGCTCCCTGCATGGAGCCTGCTTCTCCCTCTACCTGTGTCTCTGCCTCTCTCTCCTTCTGTGTCTCTCATGAATAAATAAATAAATAATCTTTAAAAAATAAGATAAAGAAAAGTATTATATGATATAAATCAGTAAATTAAATCCAACATATTTTAAAATAGTACCTAAATATTTTGAATTTTCTTATTACAGAGTTGCAGATAACATTTTATTTTTCAAACCTGTAACTGTTGAGCCATCGTTTATAGCTTGTGTTGACAAACATAAAGTCCATGAGTCTGTATTATCTATTATCATTAAAGATAACTAATGACAAAGGCATAAAAATACCTCATCTTCTTCTGTAAGAAAATACATTACATTAAAAAATAATTGAACAAAGGAGATTTATATTTTTTGGCCTGAAATTATATTGGTTGTTTTTTTCTTTTCTCTTTCTCTGGCAAAATCTTACTATTGAATAGGGACCTTGATAAGAGAAGAGGAAAGAAAAGAAGTCTGGAACAACAGGTGGAGACCGCACTGCCTTGGCCCTAATCTGCACCCCGACCCCAGCTGAATTTCTTTCTCACCTGAACTACAGTGATATTAGCAAGGCTTCAATTACTGGCTATTAGCACACTAACGATCACTGCTGCTTCTACTAGCATGTCCTAGGCCTAGCATGTTCTGTAACATCTTCAAATCACAGCTCTGCCCAAAGTACTGGCATAGAACTAGAAATACTCAGCAATGGAATTCTTACAAGTACCACCTGCATTTGAACACTATTCATTTACTGCCTGTAAAGAAGCATCATCTGCTAGTGCCAAACTTACACCATGGTCATATCTCACCATCTTCTGAACAAAAGTAGCCTAAACAAAGCAGACTGGTTAAAAAAAAAAATCTCCAACTCTTCTGAAATTTTTCTCTAATAGTTTTTCTCTAATCTAAGAGAACCAAAACAAAAAATAATGAGTCAACCTAAAATATATTTGAGATCACCTTAATATTAAGGAGAATTGATATTCACACTCCTCTAGGAAGCAATATTTTTTAAATAAAATGAATATTATTTACTGGTTTATCTTAAGGTAAGACAAAAGCATTAACATTCTTTTATGGTATTCACAATTGATATAGATTATGAAGAAAACTTCTTTTTATTTGGAATACAAGCAAACTAGGAAGTTCATATACCCAGAGGTTTTCATATTTGTTATTAATTTAATTTGGCCACATCCAGCCCCATCACTAACTGTGTGAGAGCAATTCACAGTCCCTTTCTGGACCTCAGTTTCTATTCTCCTTCCACCTTCAGCTTTGATTGTCAGCAGCCTTCAACTGATGCTATGACAGTGGCCTCACTGGCTATTCTCTCCTATCAGTTGTTTCCATCTGTTCCCATTTATTTCTGCAAAATAAAAATAATAATCCCTCAAAGTCTGAGATAAAGGAAATTAATTTTTATTAAACTCAATGAAACTATTTCTAGATTTATTTATTTTTAATTGAAGTATAATTGACATACAACAGTGTATTAGTTACAGGTGTACAACATAATGATTATGTATTTGTATATATTTCAAAATGATCACCACAATAAGTCTAACTACACAATAAGGTAACATGTGTTACCACATAGTTTAGATTTATTTTAATATCAGAAGCAAATATTATTAATTAGTGCCAGGAGCTAAGAATCACAGATCAAGACATTATATCCTAAGGTCTTCCTAATGACCTCTTTTTCCTCATCCCCTTTATGCCCATATCAGCAGGTATATTGGCTCTAATGGTGTAAGGTTTTAATCCTTGACCTTTTCTACCTGTTCCCCAGTTAACTGTCTTCTCAAAATATAAGATTGCCAAAGTACTTCAGAACATAACTATATATAATCAGTAGACTACCTAGCCTATGCATTGTTCTAATAACCAATTATTTACCTACTAAAAGTAAGGCTGGAGTCCCAGTGGTAGGTGGGAATCTATTAATCTCCTATTAAGCTCTCAATTTTCACTACTAATCTTCATAAATATATTATAGGTTTTTTTCCCTCCCCCTTAAGAAGGCCAAGATCAAAGTATATACATGATAACCATACACAGTAAAAAAGGACAACTACACAATTTGTCCCTGACCACACCACAGCAAGGGCGACAATTCTCACTGTGTTTTCTCTCAAAGGAAATTGAATAGATGAAGCTTTAGCTAAGATTGGCCTTAGTGTTCCTGTGAGGTATCTTCCCATTCCTCTCTTTAACTCACAAAGAGTACAAATTCTGGAAGATCAGGCTGATTTTTCCAGTTGGGCATTAATTCACATCTCTGATTGATAGGAAATGCTTTAGAATATAAATGCCATCAAGTGTATCAGCTGAACTCATCCTTTTTAGCAAGAGTGCAACTTTTTAACTATGACATGGCAAAAGGATTTACACTCTATGTTAATGGGATATGTTTGGAATTTTGTTCTGAAAAATAAAGGTTTCTAATCCACTGGATAATCTGGAGTTTAGGACATTATTGTCTTCATGTTACTCAAATAAAAAGAAAAATGGTATAATTTGGTAAGGTGAATAATCCCACCAAGCTCTAAATGTTAATCTTTAGATTCATCTGGTCTTTTCCATGCTGAAATAATGATGAATCACACTACTATAGTTCCTAAAGCAAAATAACTAAAACACAGTATTTATCAATTCAACAAGATCTTGTTACTAAAAGTCTTTAAAATATCCAACATATACAAAAAGTTATAAATGTCACATTATTGCACTTGTACGGAAAACAGTGATTAATTTCAAATATAATATCAAATTCAACTTATGCCAGAATTAGTTTTGTATTTAAACATCTTTCTTCTTTTATGGTAAAGTTCACGAATCATTCAGTATAGAAAATGTCACATTTTCCATAAATCAATTAAGCATCAAAGGCAAACTGCCACAGATAGTTTTACTAAAAGAAACCTCATAATAATAGAAACCACATTAGCTCAAATTAATTGCAAACCAAAGAAATACAAAGCTAGCCAGAAGAATTTCTAAATTACTCTGATTTAAAATGCGCTCTTTAGGACAACTGTGTTTACATGAAACGACAGCCTGAAAATCCAGTATCTCTTCCACTGAAATAATATTATTGCCAAAACAATAGAAATTATTGTTTTTTTTAAACGATTCAACACGACGATCCCCCTTCAGCACTTCTGTTGTAGTATAACTTCTTTCCCCAAACACTCAAAGCATCAGTGATTCTGCTGAAGTTTGTTATGCCGCTCCTCCACCCCCAAACACCCAAATCAAATCTTTCTCAAACAGACTTACCCCAAGAAAGAGTTTGCAAGATGAAAGAATGTGCTCATGCCTGTAGACAATTAGCTAATAAACATGTAAATGGACAACTTGCACTTTAGAAGTGCATATTTTAATCCATTATTTTTTTACAGGGAAAGATTAGCCCAGCCCAAAGTAACAGGCTCTGGGCTGCCGAAGTTTCTTACAACAAACCGCTCATTCTGAAACTGTGAGCTTATTTACATTTATCTCTTTTCTTTGTTAAGGAATGGCTCTCTTGAATGCGGTAGCCGGCTGGCCTTTAACAAGCAGGACACAAGAAAAGGCCCAAAGTCCGGGCCGTAGCGAGGGCTGAGGGAACTCTTGGGGGTCTCAATAGGAAATGCTTTTCATTGGACAAGGAGGCATTATTAGGAGCCGAGATCCCGCCCAATCCCCTGTGCTCCATCGTTTCCTTAGTCACCAATCACTGGACTGAAGAAGTTTTTCCTTAAAGAGCATTGCCCAGGAAAAGCAGTTTTCACAGTCAAGAATTAGCCGCTTAAGAGCCACTTAACAATATAAAAAGTTCCTGACCAATTAATCCACAGAGAAAGCCTGTGTCCCTGTTTTTGCTGCAGGACTGCTATCTCTCTACAATTCTAATGGGTAGGAGACAAAATTCCAAACTGGGAGAAGTGTTTTAATTATGAGCAGCCCATGTTTGCTCCAGCTTGTTTAAAATAATAACAACAACAATATCGATGATAATACGTAAGGGGTCAGAGAAAAGCAAAAGTGAATGGTTCCACTAATATATTCCTATTATACTATACAAAATTAAACATCCCACCAACACATACACAAAAACAATACTATACTCACTTAAGTCAGTGAAGTGCCCTCAGTTGGAGATGTGCTGGGGTCCTAGAGCTCTAATACCCACCTTCCATGGACTTGAGAGTGTTCTGTGGCAAAAGGAGGGTCTGCATTTCTCTTAAGTAACTGCCTGGCAGGAAGTCTAATTAAGTCTCTGAAATTTTCAGAGGTTTTCCTAAAACCAAAATAAATAGTACAGACGCAATCTGTTTATAATGTGGAGTTATCTTCAACTATATACCTCCTCGTCTCTCTGGGCCGGTTCTTTCCCTATAGGTTGACTGCTTTGGTCACCTACTCTATTTTTTTTCTTCTTTATCCTCCTTCCTTTCTTCTCTCTGGTCTGAATTTGTTGCAGAAATTCACTCATCCATACCTAACTTCATTGGTAGCCCTTCCCCTCCACCAGCACCCCCCCTTCTATCCTCTACCTCCATGCACTGCCAACATTACCACTAACAGCAACTCCTCCCCCCTCTCAGGAATGAAACTCTTGGGTCAGGGATAAGGTGCTTTTTATCTCTGTCAGAGCCATACCCCTGGAGAATTGGGTGATCCTGTGCCTGATTCAAAGCTTCAGCCTGCATAATTAGCTACCTCCCAAATAAGCCATGCTTCAAGTTTGTTTTTTCTACTTCTTTCTTCAGTTTAATTGTTTATTCTCACTAACAGTCAAGGCCAGTAACAAGTAAGTGTGAAGCTGATATAAGCCTTAATTTCTTGTGATTGATTCTAAAAAACACTTCTCTGTTCCTCCCCCTCTCCCCCACTCCTAGGTTCTGTTCTTTCTGTTCCCCTCTCCACTTATCTCAGGTATGTCTATTTCTGTCAGTTGCTGACATTGGCTAAGTCTCCACAAGTGGTCATTCACCCACTCTGGGTTTAGACCCATTATTGGTGCATTCGTCAATCTACAAGAGAAAGATATAGTCACTTCCCTCCAGTGCCTCACAGTCTAACTGGGGATAAAAGATACATTAAAGAGATACCAAAGGCAAATTTTGAAAAATACTAAAGTAGTTATATGGAAAGATTAAGTTCTATAAAGGTTCAGAGAATGGAGATAAAGTCCCATGGATAAGGTCAGGAGGACTTCCTGCAGAGGAGGAGGTGGTGAGTTGGACCATGATGGATGATTACTATTTAAATAAGCCAAAAAAGGAAGAGGAAATCTTTCCTTGGTGGCCAGACCCAAGTGGTCAAATGCAGAAGGTGTGAAGTGAGAGGAGGTGGATAGGAAGATTGCGAAGAAAAAAAGGTTAAGAAGAGCTTTTGGGAAGAGTGCACAATTTTAGCAACTCAGTGAACAGTAGTGATTAAAGTAAACCTATAGTCATGGTCACTGTATGACCAGCTCACTATTTTTTTCCTGTCATCTGATTCATTTCTCCCTAAGGTACTTAAGTACCTTTCTGATTAATCTCACAAAGGACGAGATCTTTAACATATCTATGGGTTGCATGACCTAGCATCACTCTTCCTCTATCTGAGCTCCAGCCTCACTGATCTACTTTCAACTTCCTAGAATAAAATTGATCACTCATACCATGGACATTTCCACATGCTATTACCCCTGCCTGAAACTCTCCTTTCCCCTGTCTTCCCTTTCACCAAGTTCTTATTCTTCCTTCAGAAATTATACCAGTAATCATGCATTCAGAAAGCCCTTCCTTAATGCTTAGGTCAGGTCATATCCACTTTACTATATGCTCTTCCAGAACTGTGTGCCTCTGCTCTATTGCATTCATCACAGATATAATTTTACATGCTATTGTGTAATTTTTCATTTGTGTGATAATCTAATTGTCAGTTTCTCCCAACTGTAAACACCAAGAAGATAGGGTCTATATCTGATTAATACAAAATTAATATTAATAGTGTTTACAAAAACTCTTTTTCCAGAACATTTCTCTCTTGCTTGAGCAAAGCAGCAGTGTGTGGAGTTTTTTTTCCTCCTCAGTGGAAAACACGTGCCATTAGATTCATTTACAAACAGGTCCACATCAAGGTGTTATTTTAGAACAAGGACTACACACATATTAAAAAAAGGCCCATGAACAAGAAATTACTGAAGTTTATTCACTACTATTCTCTTTTGTCCTCACCTCACTCCTCTTACTCTTCACTGCAAACACTCCAGTTTTACTTCCTCTAATATTTGGAAGGTAGAAGAGGGAAAATGAAAGCTTTTCCAGGGTGTTCTCCAGCCAGTTTATGGCCACACAACTTAACCCAAAAAGTCCTCAAACTTTTTCATTGAGTTGCTGATGTACTTGCCACTGGGGGCAGGGGGAATGAATATGCAGCTGAAAAAGTGCATTGGGAACTACCTGGGGGAGTGAGTACACATTTCCTCTTTATCTGTTTGAAATGAAAGTAACAAATATGACTAACTTCTAACTGGGAATTCACTTGAATAAGAACAGACAGATGGTTGGGATCTTCACACTCCAAACTCAACTCATTTTTTACTTTTCTGCCAACAATATCAAAGTACTGGGTGAATTCACCTCAAGTACCAGGGACCCAACACTGTGCTAATTACCTTAGAAACATTACAAATGTAACTAAAGAATTTTCACTATGCCTATAGTTTAGGATCTAGTTTTGGTAAATCTCATTCTCTAAATGAACACAGTGCCTATATAAACCTGGGCAGTGTTCTAAGAAGAAAAATCATTTAGTTACTAACTTTGCATTAATTATCAAATGTCTTGAAGCCATTCAGTAAATAAAGGAACAACAACAACAACAACAACAAAGGAACAAAAAAAGGTTCAAGGTCCTGAACCTTACAGCCTTTCTTTTAAAATACAATCTTCTTTTGCTTCAGTGAGAAGAAGGGACCACAAGGTCAGGCTCCAAATCAGCTCACAACACCAGACATTACATTTCTGAAAGGGCAGAAAACATGTTTTCAAGCACAGTCCCTGAAAGATTTTTAGCTCATCCTTCACACTAGAGCACCATCACCTCTAAGATGTTTCTCTAACATCTGAAATTTCTTTCTCATTAACTAGTCTTAGATAATAGCAAGTTCCATTGCTACAGTCAAGGGTGGTAGAGAAAATGAATGTTTTCACCAAAGAGCTTTGTAAAGTGCTCAGAAGCCTTGAATTCTTGCTATAGGTTAGAAAAATATCAAAGTAATAATAATAACAATAAAAAATTGTCTTGAGCATTATATATGCCAGGCAATATTCTAAGTGCTTTGACTATATTTATTTACCTAAACTGTACAACTCCATGATGTAGATACTGTTATTACTCCTATTTTATAGTCAAGAAAAATGAGGCACAGAAAGGTTAGGTAACTTGCCCAAGTCATACAACTAATAATTCCTTCATTATTTCTGATAATTTCTGGACTAATAATTATAACCGCATCTTCTTTTGCTACAGGGCTTACAACTCTGTTCAAATTATCTTGTTTATGAGCAAATATAAGGATCTGCTTTTTCTAATGCAAACCACTCACTAGAAGCTAATAATTCCACTAATAAAATGTGTGGCTTTTGAACCATTCTAAGGCTTAAAAAATCTCTGGATCTGGATCTGTAAATACAAGGACTAAAGTCAGAAGCTAATTCTTACTAACTTCTTTATGCCTAATTCTTAAAGGCATAAGGATAAAGGGGCTTATCTAAGACAACAAAGCTAATAAATAGCAAAAAGAAATAAAAATGCCAGTGTTTTAGAATTATGTTAGTACAAATCTGAAGTAAATTTTAATAAATTAAACTAAATATTGGAAACCCAAGAGCAACCAAGAAAAATACCTCAAAATAAGAAAAATACCTAAAAAATATAGTTTGAAATAATTAAAGAAATAAAAAAAGTACAATACAAAATAGGCACTCAAGAAAAAATGAGATCGTAAAAGAGGGCGTAAGACAAAAATAGACATGAAACATGTAGAAAACAAATAGTAAAATGGTATGAAAATCAGAACCATATCAGTAATAACATTAAATTGGATAGATAAAACAATTCAACCAAAAGGCACAAATTATAAAAGTTAATTTAATTTAATTTAATTTAATTTAATTTAATTTATTTTCGTAGGCAAAGAACTTTATTAACCTTGTTTAAAACTTTATTCCCAGGATTCTTCAGCTTAATTAGCTGCAAAGAATGAATTGTGTATAAGCAAAAACTGAAAAGAGCTGCAGTGCCTAAGGGGCTTGGGCTTAAAAATATTAGAGATCTAGATTTTATCAGATCCATGAACAAAATTTTATTTTATTTTTTTTTTTATTTTTTTTTTATTGGTGTTCAATTTACTAACATACAGAATAACACCCAGTGCCCGTCACCCATTCAATCCCACCCCCCGCCCTCCTCCCCTTCTACCACCCCTAGATCGTTTCCCAGAGTTAGCAGTCTTTACGTTCTGTCTCCCTTTCTGATATTTCCCACACATTTCTTCCCCCTTCCCTTATATTCCCTTTCACTATTATTTATATTCCCCAAATGAATGAGAACATATAATGTTTGTCCTTCTCCGACTGGCTTACTTCACTCAGCATAATACCCTCCAGTTCCATCCACGTTGAAGCAAATGGTGGGTATTTGTCATTTCTAATAGCTGAGTAATATTCCATTGTATACATAAACCACATCTTCTTTATCCATTCATCTTTCGTTGGACACCGAGGCATGAACAAAATTTTAAAAAGCAGTAATAATATAAAATAGCAGCTCCCAGTAACTTCTTCAAGTTTTATGTTCTTCAGAAATTTTTTTTAAGATTTTACTTATTTATTCATAAGACACAGAGAGAGAGAGAGAGGCAGAGACACAGGCAGAGGGAGAAGCAGGCTCCATGCAGGGAGCCCCACGTGGGACTCGATCCTGGGTCTCCAGGATCACACCCTGAGCTGAAGGCGGCGCTAAACCACTGAGCCACCCAGGGATCCCAAGCCACCCAGGGATCCCTCTTCTTCAGAAGTTGACTCAATTCAGTTTGCTTCATTCTTGGAAGCTTCATCAAAATTCTCCACAAGATCTGGAACTTCATCATCATCATCCTCTCCGGTAGCAAGTGGTGCTTTTCCATCCACAGATTGTTTGGGCAGAGCTTCAGCCAGTCTTAAACTAGTCAGACTGTCTGCACCAAGCTGGTTTAAGATACTGGGTACCATATTCTCCTAAAGCTGTTTGGAAAGATAGAAAGAGATGGAGTACTTCCAAATTCGTTCTATGAGGCCAGCATCACCTTAATTCCAAAACCAGACAAAGACCCCACCAAAAAGGAGAATTACAGACCAATATCCCTGATGAACATGGATGCAAAAATTCTCAACAAGATACTGGCCAATAGGATCCAACAATACATTAAAAAAATTATTCACCATGACCAAGTAGGATTTATCCCTGGGACACAAGGCTGGTTCAACACCCGTAAAACAATCAATGTGATTCATCATATCAGCAAGAGAAAAACTAAGAACCATATGATCCTCTCATTGGATGCAGAGAAAGCATTTGACAAAATGCAGCATCCATTCCTGATCAAAACTCTTCAGAGTGTAGGGATAGAGGGAACATTCCTCGACATCTTAAAAGCCATCTATGAAAAGCCCACAGCAAATATCATTCTCAATGGGGAAGCACTGGGAGCCTTTCCCCTAAGATCAGGAACAAGACAGGGATGTCCACTCTCACCACTGCTGTTCAACATAGTACTGGAAGTCCTAGCCTCAGCAATCAGACAACAAAAAGACATTAAAGGCATTCACATTGGCAAAGAAGAAGTCAAACTCTCCCTCTTCGCCGATGACATGATACTCTACATAGAAAACCCAAAAGTCTCCACCCCAAGATTGCTAGAACTCATACAGCAATTCGGTAGCGTGGCAGGATACAAAATCAATGCCCAGAAGTCAGTGGCATTTCTATACACTAACAATGAGACTGAAGAAAGAGAAATTAAGGAGTCAATCCCATTTACAATTGCACCCAAAAGCATAAGATACCTAGGAATAAACCTAACCAAAGATGTAAAGGATCTATACCCTCAAAACTATAGAACACTTCTGAAAGAAATTGAGGAGGACACAAAGAGATGGAAAAATATTCCATGCTCATGGATTGGCAGAATTAATATTGTGAAAATGTCAATGTTACCCAGGGCAATATACAGGTTTAATGCAATCCCTATCAAAATACCATGGACTTTCTTCAGAGAGTTAGAACAAATTATTTTAAGATTTGTGTGGAATCAGAAAAGACCCCGAATAGCCAGGGGAATTTTAAAAAAGAAAACCATATCTGGGGGCATCACAATGCCAGATTTCAGGTTGTACTACAAAGCTGTGGTCATCAAGACAGTGTGGTACTGGCACAAAAACAGACACATAGATCAGTGGAACAGAATAGAGAATCCAGAAGTGGACCCTGAACTTTATGGGCAACTAATATTCGATAAAGGAGGAAAGACTATCCATTGGAAGAAAGACAGTCTCTTCAATAAATGGTGCTGGGAAAATTGGACATCCACATGCAGAAGAATGAAACTAGACCACTCTCTTTCACCATACACAAAGATAAACTCAAAATGGATGAAAGATCTAAATGTGAGACAAGATTCCATCAAAATCCTAGAGAAGAACACAGGCAACACCCTTTTTGAACTCGGCCATAGTAACTTCTTGCAAGATACATCCACGAAGGCAAAAGAAACAAAAGCAAAAATGAACTATTGGGACTTCATCAAGATAAGAAGCTTTTGCACAGCAAAGGATACAGTCAACAAAACTCAAAGACAACCTACAGAATGGGAGAAGATATTTGCAAATGACATATCAGATAAAGGGCTAGTTTCCAAGATCTATAAAGAACTTATTAAACTCAACACCAAAGAAACAAACAATCCAATCATGAAATGGGCAAAAGACATGAACAGAAATCTCACAGAGGAAGACATAGACATGGCCAACATGCATATGAGAAAATGCTCTGCATCACTTGCCATCAGGGAAATACAAATCAAAACCACAATGAGATCCCACCTCACACCAGTGAGAATGGGGAAAATTAACAAGGCAGGAAACAACAAATGTTGGAGAGGATGTGGAGAAAAGGGAACCCTCTTACACTGTTGGTGGGAATGTGAACTGGTGAAGCCACTCTGGAAAACTGTGTGGAGGTTCCTCAAAGAGTTAAAAATAGACCTGCCCTACGACCCAGCAATTGCACTGCTGGGGATTTACCCCAAAGATACAGATGCAGTGAAACGCCGGGACACCTGCACCCCGATGTTTATAGCAGCAATGGCCACGATAGCCAAACTGTGGAAGGAGCCTCGGTGTCCAACGAAAGATGAATGGATAAAGAAGATGTGGTTTATGTATACAATGGAATATTACTCAGCTATTAGAAATGACAAATACCCACCATTTGCTTCAACGTGGATGGAACTGGAGGGTATTATGCTGAGTGAAGTAAGCCAGTCGGAGAAGGACAAACATTATATGTTCTCATTCATTTGGGGAATATAAATAATAGTGAAAGGGAATATAAGGGAAGGGGGAAGAAATGTGTGGGAAATATCAGAAAGGGAGACAGAACGTAAAGACTGCTAACTCTGGGAAACGAACTAGGGGTGTTGGAAGGGGAGGAGGGCGGGGGGTGGGAGTGAATGGGTGATGGGCACTGGGGGTTATTCTGTATGTTAGTAAATTGAACACCAATAAAAAATAAAAAAACAAAACAAAAAAAAAAGATACTGGGTACCATTTCTGTCAGCTGCTTTGTCTCAGCAGGGCCTGTAATGGTGAAAGTGTTCGCTGCCAGGGATTCCTGAACTTTAGGGTTGTTAAAATGGATCACTGTTCCTTGGTTTGTGAACATATTCACTTCTTCAATACCAGAGATACTGTTTACCCCTAACTTCTTTAAGGAGAACTGAAGTTTTTTTATCATCTGCTGTAGCTGTTCTATGAACCACCTTCTTCTTTCCGCGAGCAGTTCCTTTTCCACCAATGCGCACTTGTCCTTGCAGTTTGGCTAGTTTCTCCTGGTTCACGATAGTTTCTTTCATCTTGTTGGAGCACAAATGGGACCGCGCAGGGGACTAGGGTTGGTGCTCAGGGGGTCTCCGGCAGACCAGCTGAGATTAGGTGCATACACTATAAAAGTTAATTTTTTAAAAAGATCCAGCAATATGATATCTATAAGGCATACACTTTAGATTTAGAAGTAATAATAGATTGAAAGCCAAAAAAAAAAAAGAGAAAAAAAAGAAAAGATATGCCTTATATAAAATAACCAAAAAGGAGCAGGAATGGCTATATTAACATCAGACAAAATAGACTTAAGTACCTATTACTAAGGATAAAGGACATGATATAATAATAAAATAGTCAATTTATCAGGAATATTTTTATCCTTATAAACATGCAGGCATACATACACAAAGGCACAAAATATATAAAGTAACAACTTACATAATTGAAGGGAGAAGAAGATAATTCAAAAGTAATAGTTTGACACATCAATACCTCACTTTCAATAATGATAGAATGACTAGACAGAAGATCAAGAAAAATATTGAAAAATTGAAAAATGCTGTACATCAACTAGACCTAATAGATAGACCTAATAGTTCTATAAAACATTCCACTCAACAACAGTAGAATATACATTCATTTCAAGTGCACATGGAATATTCTCCAGGAAAGATCACATACATGGCATAAAATATACCTCAATAGATTTAGTAGGATTAAAATCATGCAAAATGTTGATAGCCTACAACAGAATTAAATTAGAAATCACAAAGAGAAAGAAATTGATTTTTAATGTGGAAATTAAACAATATACACGTGAATACCAGTGTGTCAAAGAAGAATCATAAGGTAAAACACAGTACTGTAAGATGAATAAACGTGAAAACACAACATATCAAAACTATTGTAATGCAACAAAAGCTTCTCGGGGGGGAAACTTACAGATGAAAATAACTATATGTAGAAAAGATTAAAAATCGCCAAACAATGTCCTATTATTTAACCTTAACAAAGAAGAAAAAGAAGAAGAAGAAGAAGAAGAAGAAGAAGAAGAAGAAGAAGAAGAAGGAGGAGGAGGAGGAGGAGGAGGAGGAGGAGGAGGAGGAGGAGGAGGAGGAGAAGAAGAAGAAGAAGAAGAAAAGAAGGAGGAGGAGGAGGAGGGAGGAGGAGAAGGAGGGCAATGTAAAGCTAAAGCAAACACAGGGAAGAAAATAATAATGAGGATAATATGATAATGATGATGATAATTAGATCAGACATTAATGAAGTACAAAATAGAAAAATAGCAAAAAGTTAATGAAAACCAAAAGTTTGTTCTTTGACTAGATCAACTAATTTGGCTAATCTTTAACTAGATTGACCCAGAAAAATAAATAGAAGACTCAAGTTACTAAAATTGGGAATGAAACAAGAAACCTTACAGAACTAAAAATTATTATGAGAATGATATGAATGATTTATGTTAACAAATTTAACAACCTAAATGAAATGGACAAATTCGTAGAAATATACAAACTGCCAAAACAGACTGAAGATAAATGGAAAATGTAAATATCATATAACAAGTAAAGAGACTGAATTAGTATTCAAATGCTTTCCACAAAGAAAATTCCAGGAGTAAATGACCACTGATGAATTTTGTCAAACGTTTAGGGAAGACCTATTACCAATCCTTTGGAAATATTTCCTAAAAACAGAAGAGAGCACTTCAAATTTTTTCCATAAAGTCAATATTAAACTGATACTAAAATAGACAAAGACATCTCAGGAAAAGAAAAAAAAGACTAATATCTCTTGTGAATACAGATGCAAAAATCTTTTAAAACTACTAGTGAACCAAATCCAGCAACATATAAAGAGGATTTATATACCATGACCAAGTGGGATTTGTCTTAGAAATATAAGGTTGCCTAAACATATGAAAAATTAACTGACTACATTAATAAAATAAAAAACAAACCATATGATCATCTCATATATGCTGCCAAAATCCAATACTCTTTCAAAATAAAACCAATGAATAAACTAGGGCTAGAAGAAAAAAATCCTCAGCATGATAAAGGATAGCTATAAAATATTCACTGCTGAAATCTTATTCAAGGTGAAAGACTGAAAGTTTTCCCACTAAGATTAAGTCAAATATGTCTCATTCCACCACTTTTATTCAGCATAGTACTAGAAATTCTATTCAGAGCTGTAAATAAATAAATAAATAAATAAATAAATAAATGGCATCTAAATTGGAAAGAAAGAAATAAAACTACATTGACAGGTGGCATAAAATTGTATATAAAAAATTACAAGGAGTCCAGAAAATAACTATTAGATATAGTCAACAAGGTCAGCAAAGTTGTAGGATATAAAATCAATATGCAAAAATCAGCTGAATTTCTATATACCAGTAATGAACAATCTGAAAATATATTCTTTTCTTTTTTAAGTTTTATTTCAAATTCCAGTTAGTTAACATGTTGTGTAATATTAGTTTCAGGTGTACAATTTAGTGATTCAGCACTTACATACAACACCCTCTACTGATCACAAATATACTCCTTAATCCCCATCACCTATTTAACCCATCCCTATGCCCATCCCCATCCCTCTTCTGGCAACCATCAGTTTGTTCTCTATAGTTAAGAGTATGTTTTTCAGTGGGCCTCTTTTTCTCTTTTTTTTCCTATGCACATTTGATTTGTTTCTTTTTTTTTAAATTTATTTTTTATTGGTGTTCAATTTACTAACATACAGAATAACCCCCAGTGCCCGTCACCCATTCACTCCCACCCCCCGCCCTCCTCCCCTTCCACCACCCCTAGTTCGTTTCCCAGAGTTAGCAGTCTTTACGTTCTGTCTCCCTTTCTGATATTTCCCACACATTTCTTCTCCCTTCCCTTATATTCCCTTTCACTATTATTTATATTCCCCAAATGAATGAGAACATATAATGTTTGTCCTTCTCCGACTGACTTACTTCACTCAGCATAATACCCTCCAGTTCCATCCACGTTGAAGCAAATGGTGGGTATTTGTCATTTCTAATAGCTGAGTAATATTCCATTGTATACATAAACCACATCTTCTTTATCCACTCATCTTTCGTTGGACACCGAGGCTCCTTCCACAGTTTGGCTATCGTGGCCATTGCTGCTAGAAACATCGGGGTGCAGGTGTCCCGGCGTTTCATTGCATTTGTATCTTTGGGGTAAATCTCCAACAGTGCAATTGCTGGGTCGTAGGGCAGGTATATTTTTAACTGTTTGAGGAACCTCCACACAGTTTTCCAGAGTGGCTGCACCAGTTCACATTCCCACCAACAGTGTATGAGGGTTCCCTTTTCTCCACATCCTCTCCAACATTTGTTGTTTCCTGCCTTGTTAATTTTCCCCATTCTCACTGGTGTGAGGTGGGATCTCATTGTGGTTTTGATTTGTATTTCCCTGATGGCAAGTGATGCAGAGCATTTTCTCATATGCATGTTGGCCATGTCTATGTCTTCCTCTGTGAGATTTCTATTCATGTCTTTTGTCCATTTCATGATTGGATTGTTTGTTTCTTTGGTGTTGAGTTTAATAAGTTCTTTATAGATCTTGGAAACTAGCCCTTTATCTGATATGTCATTTGCAAATATCTTCTCCCATCCTGTAGGTTGTCTTTGAGTTTTGTTGACTGTATCGTTTGCTGTGCAAAAGCTTCTTATCTTGATGAAGTCCCAATAGTTCATTTTTGCTTTTGTTTCTTTTGCCTTCGTGGATGTATCTTGCAAGAAGTTACTATGGCCGAGTTCAAAAAGGGTGTTGCCTGTGTTCTTCTCTAGGATTTTGATGGAATCTTGTCTCACATTTAGATCTTTCATCCATTTTGAGTTTATCTTTGTGTATGGTGAAAGAGAGTGGTCTAATTTCATTCTTCTGCATGTGGATGTCCAATTTTCCCAGCACCATTTATTGAAGAGACTGTCTTTCTTCCAATGCATAGTCTTTCCTCCTTTATCGAATATTAGTTGCCCATAAAGTTCAGGGTCCACTTCTGGATTCTCTATTCTGTTCCATTAAGCTATGTGTCTGTTTTTGTGCCAGTACCACACTGTCTTGATGACCACAGCTTTGTAGTACAACCTGAAATCTGGCATTGTGATGCCCCCAGATATGGTTTTCTTTTTTAAAATTCCCCTGGCTATTCGGGGTCTTTTCTGATTCCACACAAATCTTAAAATAATTTGTTCTAACTCTCTGAAGAAAGTCCATGGTATTTTGATAGGGATTGCATTAAACCTGTATATTGCCCTGGGTAACATTGACATTTTCACAATATTAATTCTGCCAATCCATGAGCATGGAATATTTTTCCATCTCTTTGTGTCCTCCTCAATTTCTTTCAGAAGTGTTCTATAGTTTTGAGGGTATAGATCCTTTACATCTTTGGTTAGGTTTATTCCTAGGTATCTTATGCTTTTGGGTGCAATTGTAAATGGGATTGACTCCTTAATTTCTCTTTCTTCAGTCTCATTGTTAGTGTATAGAAATGCCACTGACTTCTGGGCATTGATTTTGTATCCTGCCACGCTACCGAATTGCTGTATGAGTTCTAGCAATCTTGGGGTGGAGACTTTTGGGTTTTCTATGTAGAGTATCATGTCATCGGCGAAGAGGGAGAGTTTGACTTCCTCTTTGCCAATGTGAATGCCTTTAATGTCTTTTTGTTGTCTGATTGCTGAGGCTAGGACTTCCAGTACTATGTTGAATAGCAGTGGTGAGAGTGGACATCCCTGTCTTGTTCCTGATCTTAGGGGAAAGGCTCCCAGTGCTTCCCCATTGAGAATGATATTTGCTGTGGGCTTTTCATAGATGGCTTTTAAGATGTCGAGGAATGTTCCCTCTATCCCTACACTCTGAAGAGTTTTGATCAGGAATGGATGCTGCATTTTGTCAAATGCTTTCTCTGCATCCAATGAGAAGATCATATGGTTCTTGTTTTTTCTCTTGCTGATATGATGAATCACATTGATTGTTTTACGGGTGTTGAACCAGCCTTGTGTCCCAGGGATAAATCCTACTTGGTCATGGTGAATAATTTTCTTAATGTACTGTTGGATCCTATTGGCCAGTATCTTGAGAATTTTTGCATCCATGTTCATCAGGGATATTCGTCTGTAATTCTCCTTTTTGGTGGGGTCTTTGTCTGGTTTTGGAATTAAGGTGATGCTGGCCTCATAGAACGAATTTGGAAGTACTCCATCTCTTTCTATCTTTCCAAACACCTTTAGGAGAATAGGTATGGTTTCTTCTTTAAATGTTTGATAAAATTCCCCTGGGAAGCCATCTGGCCTTGGACTCTTGTGTCTTGGGAGGTTTTTGATGACTGCTTCAATTTCCTCCCTGGTTATTGGCCTGTTCAGGTTTTCTATTTCTTCCTGTTCCAGTTTTGGTAGTTTGTGGCTTTCCAGGAATGCGTCCATTTCTTCTAGATTGCCTAATTTATTGGCGTATAGCTGTTCATAATATGTTTTCAAAATCGTTTGTATTTCCTTGGTGTTGGTAGTGATCTCTCCTTTCTCATTCATGATTTTATTAATTTGAGTCTTCTCTCTCTTCTTTTTAATAAGGCTGGCTAATGGTTTATCTATCTTATTAATTCTTTCAAAGAACCAACTCCTGGTTCTGTTGATCTGTTCCACAGTTCTTCTGGTCTCGATTTCGTTGAGTTCTGCTCGAATCTTTATTAACTCCCTTCTTCTCTTGGGTGTAGGATCTATTTGCTGTTTTTTCTCTAGCTCCTTTATGTGTAAGGTTAGCTTTTGTATTTGAGTTCTTTCCAGTTTTTGAATGGATGCTTGTATTGCGATGTATTTCCCACTTAGGACTGCTTTTGCTGCATCCCAAAGATTTTGAATGGTTGTATCTTCATTCTCATTAGTTTCCATGAATCTTTTTAATTCTTCCTTAATTTCCTGGTTGACCCTTTTATCTTTTAGCAGGATGGTCCTTAACCTCCACTTGTTTGAGGTCCTTCCAAACTTCTTGTTGTGATTTAGTTCTAATTTCAAGGCATTATGGTCTGAGAATATGCAGGGGACAATCCCAATCTTTTGGTATCGGTTTAGACCCGATTTGTGACCCAATATGTGGTCTATTCTGGAGAAAATTCCATGTGCGCTTGAGAAGAATGTGTATTCAGGTGAGTTTGGATGTAAAGTTCTGTAGATATCTGTGAAATCCATCTGGTCCAGTGTATCATTTAAAGCTCTCGTTTCTTTGGAGATTTTGTGCTTAGAAGACCTATTGAGTATAGAAAGAGCTAGATTGAAGTCACCAAGTATAAGTGTATTATTATCTAAGTATTTTTTCACTTTGGTTAATAATTGATTTATATATTTGGCAGCTCCCACATTCGGGGCATATATATTGAGGATTGTTAAGTCCTCTTGTTGAATAGATCCTTTAAGTATGATATAGTGTCCCTCTTCATCTCTCACTACAGTCTTTGGGGTAAATTTTAGTTTATCTGATATAAGGATGGCTACCCCTGCTTTCTTTTGAGGACCATTCGAATGGTAAATGGTTCTCCAACCTTTTATTTTCAGGCTGTAGGTGTCCTTCTGTCTAAAATGAGTCTCTTGTAGACAGCAAATAGATGGGTCCTGCTTTTTTATCCAGTCTGAAACCCTGCGCCTTTTGATGGGGTCATTAAGCCCGTTCACATTCAGAGTTACTATTGAGAGATATGAGTTTAGTGTCATCATGATATCTATTCAGTCCTTGTTTTTGTGGACTGTTCCACTGAACTTCTTCTTAAAGGGGAATTTTAAGAGTCCCCCTTAAAATTTCTTGCAGAACTGGTTTGGAGGTCACATATTCTTTTAGTTGCTGCCTGTCTTGGAAGCTCTTTATCTCTCCTTCCATTTTGAATGAGAGCCTTGCTGGATAAAGTATTCTTGGTTGCATGTTCTTCTCATTTAGGACCCTGAATATATCCTGCCAGCCCTTTCTGGCCTGCCAGGTCTCTGTGGAGAGGTCTGCTGTTACCCTAATACTGCTCCCCATAAAAGTCAGGGATTTCTTGTCTCTTGCTGCTTTAAGGATCTTCTCTTTATCTTTGGAATTTGCAAGCTTCACTATTAAATGTCGAGGTGTTGAACGGTTTTTATTGATTTTAGGGGGGGATCTCTCTATTTCCTGGATCTGAATGCCTGTTTCCCTTCCCAGATTAGGAAAGTTTTCAGCTAGAATTTGTTCAAATACATATTCTGGCCCTCTGTCCCTTTCGGCGCCCTCGGGAACCCCAATTAAACGTAGGTTTTTCTTTCTCAGGCTGTCGTTTATTTCCCTTAATCTATCTTCATGGTCTTTTAATTGTTTGTCTCTTTTTTCCTCAGTTTCCCTCTTTGCTATCAACTTGTCTTCTATGTCACTCACTCGTTCTTCCACTTCGTTAACCCTCTCGTTAGGACTTCTAGTTTGGATTGCATCTCATTCAATTGATTTTTAATTTCTGCCTGATTAGCTCTAAATTCTGCAGTCATGAAGTCTCTTGAGTCCTTTATACTTTTTTCTAGAGCCACCAGTAGCTGTATAATAGTGCTTCTGAATTGGCTTTCTAACATTGAATTGTAATCCAGATTTTGTAACTCTGTGGGAGATAGGACTGTTTCTGATTCTTTCTTTTGAGGTGATGTTTTCCTTCTAGTCATTTTGCTCAGTGCAGAGTGGCCAAAATCAAGTTGTATTGGGAAAAAGAGAAAAAGAGAGGAGAGAAAGAAGGAAAGAAAAGAGAAAGAGAAAAAAAAGGGAAGAAAAAAACGAAAAAAAAAAAAAGAAAAAGAAAAAAAGAAAGGAGAAAAAAGGGGGTGGGGGAAGGAAACAAATCAAAAAGCAAAAAAAAAAAAAAAAAAAAAAAAAAGAACCACGGGGGAGTATCTTCTGATTCTGTGTACTTTAAGTCCCTTGGCTTCTCCTGGAAATTGTCAGTCTAGCTGGTGTTCTGGGGGAGGGGCCTGTTGTGCTGATTTTCAGGTGTTAGCAGTTGGGGGAGCTGCTGTGCCCCTGCCTGGTGCAGGGCTCAGTGGGGGTTGTTTACCCCGTGAGGCCGCAGGAGGAACAGCCCCAGTGGCGGGGCAGCTCTGGAAACCTGGATTCAGCTCCGGCAGGAACTCCGTCTGCAGGGCCTGGAGGCTCCGGGGCGGGGCCGCTGATCTGCTCAGCTGGGGCAGGAGCGTCCTCGCTGTCCTGGGCCCTCCCGGCCTCTGCCTGTCCCGGGGGAGGCCGGATCCTGGGCTGTGTCCCGGCGCCCTGTGCTCCGGGGCCTGCGCTGTTGGATTCACGCTCCCGGGCCGCGCAACCCCCTCCGCGGAGCTGCCGCCCGAGCCCCTCCGAGCTGCTCCTGGAACCGCGCAGCCCCCTCCGCACGGAGCCTCTTCCTCTGCCCGAGCCCCTCCGAGCTGCTCCCAGGGCCGTGCAGCCCCCTCCGCGGAGCCGCCGCCCGAGCCCCTCCGAGCTGCTCCGGGTCCCGCCGGGTCCCGCCGTGCACGCGCTGCAGCCCTTAGGGAGCTCGGCGCACTCTCCCGGGGCGCAGGTGTCTGTTACTGTCTCAGGGAACCCGAGGGCATCCCCGCCCTCCTGGGTCCTGCTCCAACTCCCTGGGAGCCCCTTTCTGCCCGGGAAGGTCGGTGCAGCTCCTGCTCCTCCGGGACGGGGCTCTCCTGTCCTGGGGACACTCGCCCCGGCCTCAGCCCGGCTCCTCGCGGGGCCCCTCCCCCTTGGAGGCCTTTGTTTCTTTACTTCTTTTTCCCCGTCTTCCTACCTTGATAGAAGCGCGAACTCTTCTCACTGTTGCATTCCAGCTGGTCTTTCTTTAAATCTCAGGCCGAATTGATAGATTTTCAGGATAATTTGAAGGTTTTCTCGGTAATTTGGTGGAGACAGGTGATTTGGAGACCCTACTCTTCCGCCATCTTGCTCCTCCCTCCCCTGATTTGTTTCTTAAATCCCACATGTGAGTGAAATTATATGGTATTTGTCTTCCTTTGATTCTATTTTTTATTGATAATAATCAATATATTTGATTATTATAATACTAACTCCATCCATATTGTATAATATATATAAATGTATATATATATTACCTCTTCTTTTTTCATTCATATATTTTATGTATATTATATATATTTGATATAGTCAAATATATTATCAATATATTTGATACATTTCGTTTATTATACTAACTCCATCCATATATATATATATATATACACATATACATACATACATACATATATATATATATATATATATTTAACACCTATTCTTTTTTCATTCATCAGTCAATGGACACTTGGGCTATTTCCATAATTTGGATATTGTAGATAATGCTGCTATAAACATTGGGGTGCATGTATCTCTTTGAATTAGTATTTTTGTATTCTTTGGGTAAATACCTAGTAGTGCAATTGCTGGATCATAGGTAGTTCTATCTTTAACTTTATGAGGAAACTCCACACTGTTTTCCAGCATGGCTGCACCACTTTGCATTTCCACCAACACAGGAGGAGGGTTCCCCTTTCTCCACATCTTCACCAATACCTGTTGTTTCTTGTGTTGTTAATTTTAGCCCTTCTGACTGGTATGAAGTGATATCTCATTGTAGTTTTGATGTGAATTTCTCTGATGATGAATGATATTGAGCATCTTTTCTTTTTTTAAAAAAATATTTTATTGGGGCACCTGGGTGGCTCAGTGGTTGAGCATCTGTCTTCAGCTCAGGTCATGATCCTGGGGTCCTGGGATTGAGTCCCACATTGGGCTCCCGGCAGGGAGCCTGCTTCTCCCTCTGCCTATGTCTCTGTCTGTTTGTCTCTCATGAATAATTTTAAGATTTTAAAAAATTTTTTAAAAGATTTTATTTACTTCACACAGAGAGTGCATGAGCTGAGGAGGAGGGGCAGAGAGAGAAGCAGACTCCCCACTGAGCAGGGAGCCCAACAATTGTGATGTGGAACTGGATCTCAGGACCCTGGGATCATGACCTGAGACAAAAGCGGATGCTTAATTAACTGAGCCACCCAGGGGTCCCTTGAGCATCTTCTCATTTGTCTATTGACAAGCTATATGTCTTTGAAAAAGGGTCCATTAATGTTTCTGCAAATTTTTAACCTGATTATATGTTTTTTGGGTGTTGAGTTTGATAAGTTCTTTATAGATTTTGGAGAGTAACCCTTTATCTGATATATCATTTGCAAATGTCTTCTACCAGTCCATACATTGCCTTTAAGTTTTATTGATTGTTTCCTTCACTGAACAGCTTTCTATTTTGCTAAGGCCCCAGCAGTTTATTTTTGCTTTTGTTTCCTTTGCTTCAGAAGACATATCTAGTAAGAAGTTGCTATGGCTGATAACAAAGAGATTATCGCCTGTGTTCTCCTCTAGGATTTTAATGGTTTCCTGTCTCACACTTAGTTCTTTAACCCACTTTGAATTTATTTTGTGTATGGTATAAGAAAGTGGTCCAGTTTTATTCTTTTGCATATTGCTGTCCAGTTTTCCCAACACCATTTGTTGAAGAGACTGCCTATTTTTCTTTTTTTTTATGATAGTCACAGAGAGAGAGAGAGAGGCAGAGACACAGGCAGAGGGAGAAGCAGGCTCCATGCACCGGGAGCCTGACGTGGGATTCGATCCCGGGTCTCCAGGATCGCGCCCTGGGCCAAAGGCAGGCGCCAAACCGCTGCGCCACCCAGGGATCCTGAGACTGCCTATTTTTCCTTGGACATTCTTTCTTGCTTTGTTGAATATTAATTGGCCAAAACCTTTTTTTAAAATTCCATTTGTAATAGTATCAAAATAAATTTTAAGAACACTTGAGAGTATACTTAACAGAGAAATGCAAAACTTGTATGCTGAAAACTACAAAGCATTGTTCAAAAAGATTTAAGAGTATCTAATGAACTGGAAAGGTAGCCTATGCTTATGGATTGGATGATAAAATATTTTCAGAATAGCAATACTCCTCAAATTGATCTACAGTTTCAAAAAATTTCCTATCAAATTCTCAGCTGGCTTCTTTGTAGAAAATGATAAGCTAAAATTCATATGTAAATGTTAAAGACCCAGAATAGCAAAGATAATCTTTAAAAAAAACAAATTTGATAGACTCACCCTTAAACAATTTCAAAACATACTACAAAGTTATGGTAGTCAAAATTGTGCAGTACTGGCATAAGGACAGACAGACATAGATCAATGAAATAGAAGTAAGAGTCCAGAAACAAACCTACACTTCTATACCAATTGATATTTGACAAGGGCACCAAAACAATTATTTGGGGAAAGATAATCTCTTCACAAATGGTCCTGGGCCAACTAGATATAAACATTCAAAGAATGATTTTGGATTTCTTTCTTTTTAAGATTTTATTTATTCATTCATGAGAGACAGAGAGAGAGAGCCAGAGACACAGGCAGAGGGAGAAGCAGGCTCCATGCAGGGAGCCCGATATGGGACTGGATCCCGCATCTCCAGGATCAGGCTCTGGGCTGAAGGTGGCGCTAAACCGCTTTGCCACCTGGACTGCCCTGATTTTGGATTTCTACCTCAAACCACACACAATGCAAAAATTAACCTAAAGTGGATCATTTGCCTAAAATTAAGAGCCAAGATTATAAACTCTTAGAATAAATCATCATAAAACTTAGAGATTTGGAGCTATGCAATGATTTCTTCAATACAACAAAGAACCCATATACTATAAAAAAGATTGAAAAGTTTCACTTTATCAAAATTAAAACTTTTGTGAGCCATATAACACCATCGAGAAAGTGAAAATATGGATGCCTGAGTGGATGAGCATCTGTCTTCAGCTCAGGGCATGATCCTGGGGTCCTGAGATGGAGTCCCACATCAGGCTCCCTGCCGGGATCCTGCTTGTCCTGTTGCCTATATCTTTGCCTTTCTGTGTTTCTCATGAATAAATAAATCTAAAAAAAAAGAAAGTGAAAAGACAAGACAATTTACAGTATAGAATAAAATATTTGTCAATCATATCTGTTGGGACTATTATCCACAGTATATAATGAACTCTTACAACTCAATAAAAGACAAATGCCCAATTTAAAAATGGGCAAATGACTGGAAGCCTATATCTTCCACTCCCTTTTATCCATATTGCCCATTCCTCTACCTCCTCCCCGCTGGCAACCATCAGTTTTTCTGTTTTTATAGGTCTGATTCTGATTTTTGTTTATTTGCTTGTTTTATTCTTTTTAGACTCCACATAAGTGAAATAATATGGTATTTGTCTTTCTCTGATTTATTTCACTTAGCACAATAACCTCTAGTTTCATCTATGCTGTTGCAAATAGCAAAAGTCTTATCCTTTTTCATGGATGAGTAATATTCTATCATGTATATAAAAGATACACATAAGGAACATAGTCAATGGTACTGCAATAGCTTTATATGGTGACTGTGGCTATGCTTGAGTTGTGCATAAATATATAAACTTGTTAAAACTTTGTTGTACACTTGAAACATTGTGTAATATTGTGTGTCAACTATACCAAAATTTTTAAGTGACCAAATTATTAGAATAGATTTTCATCCAAAGAAGGTAAATAAATGACCAATAAGTACATGAAAAGGTTTCAACTTCACTAATTATCCAGGAAACACAAGTGAAAACCACAATGATATATTACCTTACAACTGTTAGGATGGTTATTATCCAAAAAAAGAAAAGTAATGAAGAAGATGTAGAGAGATTGAAAATTTTGTACATTGTTGTTGGAAATGAAAAATGGTGTAGCCACTATGAAAAATACTATACAAATTCCTCAAAAATTAAAAATAGAACTACCGTAAGATTCAGCAATCCTACTTCTGCATATATGTCCAATAGAGAAGAGAATTGAAATCATAATCTGAAAGATATCTGGACCTTCATGTTTATTGCATCATTATTTAAAATAGCCAATATATGAAAATAACCCAAATGTTCATTAACAGAGATATAGATAGATAGATGATAGATAGATAGATAGATAGATAGATAGATAGATAGATAGACAGACTATAGCATTTTCTACAACCATAAAAAGAAGAAAATCCTACCATTTGCAACAACATGGATGAACCTGGAAGATGTTATGTTAAGTGAAGTAAGCCAATCACAGAAGCACAAACACTGCATGATTCCATTTATATTAGGTATCTGAAATAATTAAGCTTACAAAAGCAGAAGACAGAATGGTGATTACCAGGGATTTGGACGAATTAAAAATAGAGAGTTGTTCAATGAACATAAAATTCATAAAATTTCAGTTATAAAAAATGAATATGTTTTAGGGATCTGATGTACAACATTGTGCCTGCAATTAACAATATTGTATTGTGCACTTCAAAATTTGTTAAGAGAATAGATCTCATATAAAATCTTCTTTTTTATATAAATTTATTATTTATTGGTGTTCAATTTGCCAACATATAGAATAACACCCAGTGCTCATCCCCTCAAGTGCCCCCCTCAGTGCCCGTCACCCAGTCACCCCCACCCTCCCGTCCACCTCCCCTTCCACCACCCCCAGTTCGTTTCCCAGAGTTAGGAGTCTCTCATGTTCTGTCTCCCTTTCTGATATTTCCCACTCATTTTTTCTCCTTTCCCTTTTATTCCCTTTCACTATTTTTTGTATTCCCCAAATAAAGGAGACCATATAATGTTTGTCCTTCTCCAATTGACTTATTTCACTCAGCATAATACCCTCCAGTTCCATCCACGTGGAAGCAAATGGTGGGTATTTATCGTTTCTAATGGCTGAGTAATATTCCATTGTATACATAAACCACATCTTCTTTATCCATTCATTGTGGTTTTGATTTGTATTTTCCTGATGGCAAGTGATGTGGAGCATTTTCTCATGTGCTTGTTGGCCATGTCTATGTCTTCCGCTGTGAGATTTCTGTTCATGTCTTTTGCCCATTTCATGATTGGATTGTTTGTTTCTTTGCTGTTGAGTTTAATAAGTTCTTTATAGATCTTGGATACTAGCCCTTTATCTGATTCATCATTTGCAAATATCTTCTCCCATTCTGTAGGTTGTCTTTTAGTTTTGTTGACTGTATCTTTTGCTGTGCAAAAGCTTCTTGTCTTGATGATCATATAAAGTCTTCTTAACACACACAAAAGAGGTGCAAGTAAACTTTTGGTAATAATGAATATGTCTATTTTCTTGTTTGTGGTGATAGGTTCATAAGTATATGCATACGTTTAAGCTCATCAAATTATATACATTAAATATGTACAGTTTTTTGCATATCAGTTGTACCTCAATAGAGCTGTTAAAGATAAAAAATATATTGGCTATAAAAATATTTATTGAAGGATAGTAATATTTTTAAAATTAGGTTATTGTGATGGTTGTATAACTCTTTGCATGTACCAAAACCACTAATTATACATTTTAAGCAGGTGAACATATGTAAATTATATATCATTAAAAGTCTTTAAAGAGTTGAAATTGTTGAACAAAATGGTCTCAAAGATCCTTATGGCTCTCACATTCTGGGATTCTATAATGTTAAATCTAATCTACTGTATCCATGTAACCACTTCCTGTTGTCTGCTTTCTTTATACACACTCTACTGGATTCCTTTCACCTCTGAACTCAAAATGAAATGACTATTTTAAAATTCCATTACAGATTATATCAATAATTATTAATAAATGCACTTATCAGGCATTTTAGAGACACTCTTTTTAAAAAAAAATATTTTATTTATTTATGAGAGACACAGAGAGAGAGACAGAGACACAGACAGAGAAAGAAGCAGGCTCCATGCAGGGAGCCCGATGTGGGACTCGATCCTGGGACTACAGGATCAGGCCCTGAGCCACAGGCAGATGCTTAACCGCTGAGCCACCCAGGCCTTCCTAGAGACACTCTTAATGTACAAAGCACAGCACAAAGTGATATAACTAATATAGAGATAATTATGTCTTGGCCCCTGCCTCTAAGCATCTGACAGATATGACCTCAAAGAGCTGTAAATAAATGCAGAAGGAAGTCCTGCTGAATGTACCAGAGAAAGAAGTCTTGAAAAAGGGCATCCTTGGTGGCTACCTACTGCCCAGGGCATGATCCCTGGAGACCTAGGATCGAGTCCCACATTGGGCTCCCTGCACGGAGCCTGTTTTTCCCTCTGCCTGTGTCTCTGTCTCTCTCTCTCTGTGTGTGTGTCTCTCATGAATAAATAAATAAAATATTTTAAAAAAAAGAAAGCTTGACAAAGTAGGAAGAACTCAAGCTTTAAATAATGAATATGCCTTTAGTAGGTGGACACAAGGGTATCCTAGGCTAGAAAATTATGTGACCCAAAGGGTACAAACAGGAGAGTCTGTTCTTTTTTCCTTTTTTTTTTAATTTTTATTTATTTATGATAGTCACAGAGAGAGAGAGAGAGAGAGAGGCAGAGACACAGGCAGAGGGAGAAGCAGGCTCCATGCACCGGGAGCCTGACGTGGGATTCGATCCCGGGTCTCCAGGATCGTGCCCTGGGCCAAAGGCAGGCGCTAAACCGCTGCGCCACCCAGGGATCCCGGAGAGTCTGTTCTTAATGCCATTCTCTCAAGGACCTCATTTATGCAATACCCAGTCAAAGTTCTGTTATCATAAATATTTGAATGCCATTAATTACATTCCTTTTGAAGTATTCTATCATTCATATTGCTTACCTCTATCCTCCAACTAGTGTAAATTGGTAAGGCTTTACTGCATTCCTATCCGTATTGCTTCACTTAATGACTACAAAGGAGTTCAATTTTTTATGGTCTTCTGTGGATTAAGAAAGTAATACATTTATTTTCTTTGAAGTCAGAACTGGTACATGAGGCAGTCCAAAACTAAAATAAATAAATACTCATTCTTTTCATGACATCAATACAAATATAATTAATTAAAGATTCCCCTGAGGATTTTGCAGTTGAAGATTTTTTAAAATTATTAGACATTATTTAAAGCAGTTTAGATTTACAGAAAAATTAAGCAAAAAGTACAGAATTCTCACCCACTCCTCCTGCTTTGCACTCACACACAGTTTCCCTTACTATGAACATCTTGCATTAGTGTGTTATGTTTGTTAAAAGTGATAAACAAATATTGATGCATTAATATTAACAAAAAGTCATAGTTTACATAAGAGTTCACTCTGTATTATACAATTTCATGGTTTTTTTCCCAAGATTTTATTTGAATTCAAGTTAGTTAACATATAGTGTATTGTTGGTTTCAGAAGAAAAATGTAGTGATTCATTACTTACATATAACACCCAGTGCTCATCACAACACATGCCCTCCTTAATGCCTATCACCCATTTAGCCCATTCCCCCACCCACAACCCCTCCAGCAACTCTCAGTTTGTTCTCTATAGTTAAGAGTCTCTTATGGTTTGCCTCTCTCTCTGTTTTTATCTTATTTTATTTTTCTTTCTCTTCACCTGTGTTCATCTGTTCTGTTTCTTAAATTCCACACATGAGTGAAATCATATATACAATTCCATGGTTTTGACAAACATGTCTTTTGTCCACCATTACAGTATCGTACAAAATAGTTTCCCTGTCTTAAAAACTTCTGTACTCCTTTTATTTATTCATCCCTCCTTTGTTGTCCCTGAACCCTTGGAAAATATCGATCTTTTTAGTGTCTCAATAGTTTTGCCTTTTCCAGAATGCCATATATAGTTAACATCATACAGTATGCAGCCTTTAAAACTGACTACTTTCACTTAACAACATGCTTTTTAAGGTTCCTGGATGTGTTTTTATAGCTTGATAACTTATTCCTTTTATGACTAAAGAGTATTCCATAGTCTGGATATACCACAGTTTGTTCATCCATTTGCCTACAGAAGAATATCTTGACTGCTTCAAAGTTTGAAAATTATGAAAAAGGATGCTGTAAGTATTTATGTGAAGGTTTCTGTGTGGACAAAAGTTTTCAACCCATTTAGGTAAATACCAAGGAGTGAGATTGCTAAATTGTATAGTAAAACAGTTTAACTTTGTGATAAACTGCCAAACTGTCTTCCAAAGTGACTATATCATTTTCCATTCCCACCAGCAAGATGTTGCTACCATTTCAAAATATTTTAATGAAAACTATTTTTAATTTTGAGTTATGTGAACTTCTTAGCCATTATGGTTAATTTCTGTATCTAGAAAATAGGTGATAAGAGGGAAAAACCAGAATGTAGATTCCAATTATCCATGTGGCTTTCTGAGATCACAATGATTCCTTTCAAAAACACAGATAGTACCAAAGCCCATCTAAATTGGAAAGGAAAATTTCTACAAGACTGGATTTTATGCAATGAAAATAAGCTTGAAAGTCTGTTTTCTAAAGGATAAATATGTACCATTTACATCAATGTGGAAGGAACTGGAGAGTATTATGCTGAGTGAAATAAGTCAACCAGAGAAAGACAATTATCAAATGATTTCACTCATATGTGGAATATAAGAAATAGTGAAAGGGACCATAGAGAAGGAGGGAGAATGGAATGGGTAAAAATTAGAAAGGAAGACAAACCATGAGAGACTCAACTCTGGGAAATAAACTGAGGTTTGCTGAAGAAGAGGTGGGTGGGGGGATGAGGTAACTGGGTGATGGACATTAAGGAGAGTACATGATGTGATGACCACCGAATGTTATGCTATATGTTAGCAAATTGAATGTAAATATAAATAAATAAATAAATAAATAAATAAATAAATAAATAAATAAATATTGTGATGAAAGTAAAAATAGAAAGAAAAAAATCTGTTTTCTTTTTTTTAAAGATTTTATTTATTTACTCATGAGAGACAGTGATAGAGGCAGAGACACAGGCAGAGGGAGAATCAGGCTCCACGCAGGGAGCCTGATGCAGGACTTGATCCTGGGTCTCCAGGATCACACCCTGAGCTGAAGTCTAAACCGCTGAGCCACTCGGGCTGCCCTGTTTTCTAATTCTGTTGAAACTTTCTCAGTGGGGTTTACCCACTGAAGAGCTTCAGACAGTCAAGGGTAGAGAAAACACACATGAACCTTCTATAATTTCTAAAACTTCAAGGTCAGTATTCCCAAATCAATCTTCACCCTTCGTTGAGTATGCAAGGAGAGAGACTTAATAAATCCAACTCAAGTAAATGAGGATGAGTGGGTTAAAAATATAAAGGAGTCCCAAAGAAAGTGAAGGATAAGAACTGATGTATAACAAGGCTTCATAGGAATGGAACTGGGATAGAAGTGGAATTTTTATGAGTGCTAACTCTAAAGCCAGACTGCCTGGGGTCAAATCCTTATTAACTCTGTGACTTCATACAAGTCACTAGCCATTCTGTGCTTCAATTTCTTCATCTGTAAAATAGAATAATGATCATATTTACTTCATAGTAAGTATGTAAAGATTAAGAGAATTAGTGTAGGTAAAGATTATGAAGAGTGACTGGCATATAGTAAGTAAATATCAAATATTATTATCAAGGACTAAGATCTCTCTCTCTCTCTCTCTTTCAGTCTTTTCCTTTACATCCCTGGCTTTATTTACAGACCATCCTTGCCCTTTTTTTTGTAAACCAAGTTCAACTGCCTCTATATTTTTTCTGCTTTCTCAGAATTTCAGGTTGATTGTTGGCTTCTATCTTATTTTCTTGGTCAATCTAGCTAAAGGTTTGTCCTTTTGCTTACTATACTTCAAAATGATGGCTATGTAGTGTAGTGGTTAAGAGCATAGACTCTGGATCCAAACTTCCTGGATTTTGATCTTAACTCTGCCACTTACTACCTGAGCATCCTTAAGCAAGCCTCTTTGTGATTCCATTTCCTAGTTTGTTTAAGGGTGATGATAATAATAGAATCTACCCCATAGTCTGTTGGGAGGATTGAATGAGTTAAGATTTTGCCTGGTCTATATAACAAGTGCTGCATGAGTATTTGCTTTTGAGTTTTGTTTCTGCTGCTGACTGAATCAGAGTAAAGTTTGTTTGGCATAGCTAATTTTTGTAGGCCGGCAATTCTTGTATTATAAATTGGTGCTAAGGCTAGGAATAGATTTTCTTTGTTTCGGTACCCACTTATGGTCCTGTCAGTCATGGCCAGGGCAAAAGGGACAAAGCATACAAAGAATACATCACTACTACCCTTGGTAGGACTGCATGGGTGGGCAGTTTACATTTCCTTTAGAGTGTGAGTGGGCAAGTGCTGTAAATATACCTAGGACACATAGAGTTCTCAGTAAATATTGCTAATTTTGAGTGAGCTGTATGTCAAAATCAGATATAGATTGGCCTGAGTATGCATGAGGTCCATCCAGATCTCTTCTCAGAAATATATTTCAAACTATGGGACTCCTGGGTGGCTCAGCAGTTGAGCATCTGCCTTTGGCTCAGGGCATGATCCTGGAGTCCTGGAATCGAGTCCCACATCAGGCTTTCTGAATGGGACCTGCTTCTCCCTCTGTCTATGTCTCTGCCTCTGTGTGTGTGTGTGTGTGTGTGTGTGTCTCATGAATAAATAAATAAAATCTTAAAAAAAAACAAAAAAATATGTTTCAAACTAAATCTTAGAACCAGAGAATGTCATAACTGACTAAGATCCTAAAGAGATCTCCCAAGTACAAACTCCTTATCCATGCATGATCTCTGGCCCACATTACAGTTTAGTAAACTAAAATCCATAAACTGGATACAATAATTCAAATCATACAGTAAATTACCAAGAAATCTCAGTTATGCTATAATTGCTGATACCATTTAATTCACCCCTTAATCCAAATGCTTGTATGAAACTATTTTCTATAGATCTCTAACCATACATACGTTTCATCTAATTTAGTCAGTTTTATGGCCAAGCCTTAAGCCAATGATTATTTTTATTTAGGTTCTTATATTCCTTCTCACTGGCTTCTACCTAAGGATAGCACCTCATAAATATGTTTTTGAATGACTTTCCCACCTGATCCTCTGCCAAATAAAAGAAATACAGTCAGAAATACTGAAAAAGAAAAACAACCTATAGCAGGGTCTCATCCATAATCCAGCTTTACTGCATAAGGTATTTATATATAATATATTGTTATATCCACCAAAATATCAGTATTTTAAAGGAAAATATAAAATATCTATGTAATAAAAATGACTATATTTCAACAACACCAAAAAGCAGCATGAGGTTTTATTATTTCAGGCATTACTCATAAAACAAGATATCTCCTGCTAGTTAACTCCTGATTGTCAAAGTCCAGAAGCCATGGCAAGCAATCTGTAAGACCTGAAGCAAAATGGAACCATAAGCAATCAGGAACATAGATACTAACTGAAGACACATTGTGCCAGGCCAATTAATCACTTTGCATTGGAACAAATTAGAATCATTTTCAAATGAACACCCTCATCAGACATCCCTGAAATTAAGTAAAGCAATCAGCAAGTGCTTTTTGGGTTGTTGGTGAGGATAGAATTGATCTCAGGGCTGATTAGCTCTGAAGGCCATACGTATGCTTTGCAAAATGAGAAGAAAGGATATTCTGATAATGGTTTTAGGCAACACAGAGTCAAATAATGGACAAGGATCATGGTCCATTTATAAAGGAAAATAAAAACCCTTAGATGCACAAAAAAGATTTATCCAAATTCCAATCTGGCCATATTAGCAGACCCTAATAGCAAATAAATCCATTAAAAGACTGCTACTGCCTGGGCCAGAACTTTGGAGTTGGCTCAGTTTGTATTCATTGGCCACACAATATTGTTTTTTGTGCTACATGTCCCTTCACAGTTCCCCCAAGTTCTGTATGGTTTCACACTCCCCCTTGGTGACCCAGGACCCCCTACTGTGAACCTCTCCTCCAATAGTGAGGGCTCTGAACTTCCCTTTTCTCCCTCTGAACTCAAAATTGCCCTGCCCTACCTTCTTTTCATCATAGTATTCAGTCCTCAAATGGCTCCACGGATTTGACAGTACACAAGAAGGGGCTGAGAATTTACAATATCATGAATTAGTTACTGCTTCCAAGATCAGTGTGTTAACACAAAATATTTAAATCCAAAAATTCGAACCCCTAATGGTGGTGGATTTTTTTTTCTGGCACATCAGCAAGCTAGGAAAGAGTTTTTTTCCTTTTAAAAGAAGAGAACTTAAGGCATGAGTGCCAGCGTTGGCTCTGCTGCTAGTTGACAATGTGGCTTTGTACAACTCATTTGGTTTCTAGCAGTATCAGTTTTCCTCTCTGAAAAATGGAATGGATTATTTAGATTCTTTCCAGTTCTAATAATCTGTACTTAGTAAATCTCAGCACATTTATTACTTAACTTATTCTACCTCTGTATAAGGTTGGCCTTAGCTGTCACCAATCACGCTGATAAAGAAGGCCCTTTTTCCACATTTCATGCCACCAAATATATTTACAGTTAATTCAGTAGAACTATTCCATTACAATGGACACTATGTAAAAGATGTTGGCTAAAGTGGCATGATATTTCAAAGTACAATGGGAGCATATGCTTACAAAAGGGTACATGTGGAATAAGATGTCTGTGACCTATAATGGGAAGAATATTGGATTCAAAGTCAAGTAACTTGAATTCAAACTTTAGATCTACTACTTATTAGCTCCATGATTGGCTCTAGGCAAGTCTCTTAAATTCTTGAATATCCATTTATGTGTTTTCTAAAAAAAAGGCTAAATATTCCTAGTTTCTAAGTTTGAGGGACTGCTGTGAGGGTTAAATGAGAAACATGTGAATTATTTAGAATGGAATCTGGAAACTAGTTGGAGACCCATTCACATTACTGGAATCTGAATTGGAAATAAGAATTGCTCAAGCTTTTACCTGAGAAAAATCTTGATGCATATTGATGTTTGTAATATCCTCGAGGTTCACCTATTGTCTTATATGTCAGGATTTCTTTTCTTTTGAGACTGAATATTATATACATATGTATATATATTATATAATATGTATGATATATATGTATATATATCCACATTTCTTTATCTATTCATTTGTTTTTTTATTTTTTTATTTTTTTAAATAATTTTTTATTTTTTTAAAAATAATTTTTAATAATATTTTTAAAATAATTTTTAAATAAAATTTTAATAAATTAAATTTTTATTGGTGTTCAATTTACCAACATACAGAATAACACCCAGTGCTTTGATGGAAATTTAGATTATTCCTGCATCTTGTCATGATTCCACATATATGAGATATCTGAAAAAGTCAAAATTATAGAAGGAGTAGAATGGTGGTAGCCAGGGGCTGGGGGGGAGGGAAAATGGAAAGTTGCTGTTCAATGGGTATATAGTTTCAGTTATGTAAGATGAAAAAATTCTAGAGATCTGCTGTACAATACTGTGCTTATAACTAACATTACTGTATTGTACACTTAAAAATGTGTTAAAAGAGTATAGGTCCCATCTTGAGTGTTCTTACAACAAATGAAACTTAGTTTTATATGATAGGCTGATCTGGAGGAATTGAGCTGTGAAAAAGCTCCATAAACACATATTCTCCTCATAATATTATGAAAGTATAAGGAAGAATTTCAGCCATTGTGAAATTCAAAGAAATATCACAAGGGCATTCATCTCCAGATGTATTTCTTTCTGTTTAGAGACAGAGATGAAAAAGTGGGAAAGAGAACATTTTATTTTTGTGCATTATTTTTACTTTTCTACATGTCTCAGAATTTGTTACTATTGTTATTTTATATTTATCAAAATAGAGCTATGGGATGTTTCCTCAGAGAGGCAATAGAAAGCTGTATTGGAAATATTTGTGCTAGCTAATACTTGACTAGATTTTCTAAGGTAATAATTTCTGGTGCCGTTTTTTTAAAAAAGATTTTATTTATTTATTCATGAAAGACACACAGAGAGCCAGAGACACAGGCAGAGGGAGAAGCAGGCTCCATTCAGAGAGCCTGATGTGAGACTCCATCCCAGGACTCCAGGATCATGCGCTGAGCCACCGAGGCATCCCTTTCTGGTGTCTTTTCAAGAAACTTTAAAAGTCTTTTAAAGTTACAAGACGATTTTATTTATTTTTATTTTTTATAATAAATTTATTTTTTATTGGTGTTCAATTTGCCAACATACACACTAACACCCAGTGCTCATTCTGTCAAGTGTCCCCCTCAGTGCCCGTCACCCATTCACCCCCACCCCCCGCCCTCCTCCCCTTCCACCACCCCTAGTTCGTTTCCCAGAGTAAGGAGTCTTTATTTTCTCTCTCCCTTTCTGATATTTCCCACACATTTCTTCTCCCTTCCCTTATATTCCCTTTCACTATTATTTATATTCCCCAAATGAATGAGACCATATAATGTTTGTCCTTCTCCGATTGACTTATTTCACTCAGCATAATACCCTCCAGTTCCATCCACGTTGAAGCAAATGGTCGGTATTTGTCATTTCTAATGGCTGAGTAATATTCCATTGTATACATAAACCACATCTTCTTTATCCATTCATCTTTATATGGACACCGAGGCTCCTTCCACAGTTTGGCTATTGTGGACATTGCTGCTATAAACATCGGGGGGCAGGTGTCCCGGCGTTTCATTGCATCTGTATCTTTGGGGTAAATCCCCAACAGTACAATTGCTGGGTCGTAAGGCAGGTCTATTTTTAACTCTTTGAGGAACCTCCACACAGTTTTCCAGAGTGGCTGCACCAGTTCACATTCCCACCAACAGTGTAAGAGGGTTCCCTTTTCTCCACATCCTCTCCAACATTTGTGGTTTCCTGCCTTGTTAATTTTCCCCATTCTCACTGTGTGAGGTGGTATCTCATTGTGGTTTTGATTTGTATTTCCCTGATGGCAAGTGATGCAGAGCATTTTCTCATGTGCATGTTGGCCATGAAGAGAAATCTCACAGAGGAATACAAGACGATTTTAATCTCCAAACTGAAATTTTACTTACAGAGATGTATAGAATAATGCAAAAGGTACACAATTGTTTCATTTCCATATAAGAACTGGACTGTTTTGGGATCCCTGGGTGGCGCAGCGGTTTGGCGCCTGCCTTTGGCCCAGGGCGCGATCCTGGAGACCCGGGATCGAATCCCACGTCGGGCTCCCGGTGCATGGAGCCTGCTTCTCCCTCTGCCTGTGTCTCTGCCTCTCTCTCTCTCTCTCTGTGACTATCATAAATAAATAATAAAAAAAAAATTAAAAAGAACTGGACTGTTTTTAAAACAAGAGAGATGATTTCAATCATAGATAAATTATGCATAACTTAATCTTATGTCAAATAAGAATTTCTTAAAATAAGCAATTTAACTACATATGAGCTAAATATAGTTATATGCTTATTTATCTGCATGGTTAGTTTAGACTTGTCCCACATTTAGACACTAAAAGAAACTTCTCATCATTTTAATAAACTATAATGTGTCTACTCTTATTATTTGAGGAACTAGGTTAATGGTTTGGAAACCCAGAAATGAATGAGACATTATCTCTGCCTTTCAAGAAGCACACAGATTCCTTGTTAGGAAGATGAAAGAACATGACTCTGAGTATTCTAGCTTATGTGACTAAGTGACACCATTATCTAGGCAGGAGAGAAAACCAATTTGAATGAAAGAAATAAGTCTGATTTATTTTTTTTAGTTTATTTTTTTTTATTGGTGTTCAATTTACTAACATACAGAATAACCCCCAGTGCCCGTCACCCATTCACTCCCAGCCCCCGCCCTCCTCCCCTTCTACCACCCCTAGTTCGTTTCCCAGAGTTAGCAGTCTTTACGTTCTGTCTCCCGATGTTTCTAATAAGTCTGATTTAGAACAGGTTGTGTTTGACATGACATTAGGACCCCGGGTGAAGAAGTTTTGTATATAGGTAGATAGTCTGGGGCTCAAGAAAAATTTCAGAGCTCGAAATATAAATTATTGCGTCATATTCATAAAGCACATAGTTGAAGCCAAGGGATTGAACGTAATCACCTAGGAAGAACAGATACAAGATGAGAAAAGGACCTGAGAACAGTGTAATGAGAAGTATTCTTGAGCAAAGAAAATAATAAAAGCTGTGGAAAGAGAATGGCAGTTCCAAGCAAATACTACTGATTGAACTCGTGTCTAATTTTATTCCCTCCTGAAACCCAATTAATACAACAAAATAGATTATTTAGAGTTATCAACCCACATAAACAAAGAACAAGAAAGGAGACAACATAATTTTGGAAGCTGAAAAGCAGGTGGCTGAGTGGTAACTAATTTAACAATTAGAAGAATCAAAGGTAATTGTTTCTGGAAACTGAAATAGACAAATAGACGGGAAATATGCAGGTGTAACTACTTATTTTTGTAACTCTTTTGTGACAGCCTATTAGAATGCTAGAGGCCAACATCTGAGTATAAATAGAGAAGCAGGGATCCCTGGGTGGCGCAGCGGTTTAGCGCCTGCCTTTGGCCCAGGGCGCGATCCTGGAGACCCAGGATCGAATCCCACGTCGGGCTCCCGGTGCATGGAGCCTCCTTCTCCCTCTGCCTGTGTCTCTGCCTCTCTCTCTCACTGTGTGCCTATCATAAATAAATAATAATAATAAAAATTTAAAAAAAAATAAAAAATAAAACATTTAAAAAAAATAAAAATAAATAGAGAAGCAAATCAAAGATTAATTGAAGACATCAAATATGAACTATGCCTTTCTTCAAGAGGTTTAGTTATAAAAGAAATGAGTTAGTTATAGCTTGAGGAATAAATATAAGATATATATGTTTTAGTGTCTATAAAACATTTTAGACTGGAACAAATTTGTAGACTGTGAGGAAAGATAAGAGTTAAAATGAAGTTCAGTGGTGTAAGAGAGGAGGAAGAAAAGGATGAATAACTACAGGGTCATTGGATGGAGAAGTAGGAGAGAATTATTATCTATTGCATTTTTTAGTGAAATAGAAATGTAGATCATCTGCTCAAAGTGAAGGGGTTTGAAGTAGGGGCTTGAGAAAAAGAATGAAGTTTTAGAACAGCTGCAGAGGGAAATGGAAGAGCCAACTATGGATTAAGAAAAGGATTAGGGGGACGCCTGGGAGGCTCAGTGGTTGAGTGGAATTCCAGGATAGAGTCCTGCCTCCAGAATTCTGGGATCCAGTCCTGCATCAGGCTCCTGCAGGGAAGCCTGCTTCTCCTCCCTCTGCCTGTGTCTCTGCCTCTCTGTCTCTCATGAATAAATAAATAAAATCTTAAAAAAAAGAAAAGGATTAGGATGACAGTTAAGAGTCTGAGTGATATTGGAAAGCATACATTTGTAGTGGAGCCAATGAACATTGAATATGCAATTTTCCCCAGATGAAACTTCAGCAGACTGGGAACAAGAATAAGCAAAGTGGACCACTGAAATGAACCAGGACTGGGCAAGCATTGCCAAAGCTATGATATGGAAGGTGAAGGAGTCAAAGAATGGAAAACATTTGTGAGTGTGTCATTGAAATGAGGTACAGAATAGGGTGGAAGGGAGAAGATAGGATGTGGCTGCTAGCCGAAGAAATTAAGTAATGAAGGTCACAATAAAAAGCAATTTGGTTGATCACAAAGCCATTCCTCAGCATTTCACATACAAGTTCAGATAACTATTGCCTCTGTGACCAAACCTCTAAACACTTTTAGTTTGATAGTTGTTGATTTTCCAGCAAGTGTGGTGTTAATGAAACTTAAATGACTGCTTTCTACTATGAGTTACTTCATTGTGGTGATTTTTATTCCAGTTTTCCATTGTTTTCAAGGTATTTCTCTCAATTATTTTTAGCCAATTCAGCTTGGGTTGGGGAGAGGGCTTAGGCAAAATGAAGGGAATTGTGTATTTAATAATCTCTTTTTGTGTATGGCTCTAGGTTTGGCTCTGCCTCAGAAACACTTAACTGTGGGGAACACAGAGAACATTTGGAAATTATCAATTTTCTGAAGGTCCCAAAGTGTTGCCTGTCCTAAACAGAAATTCTGGCAAATCCCCTTTCCCATCTTCCTCTAGAGGGCAGCTTCTTCCCTCATCAGTTTAGAAGCATGACTTCCCAGATAGCTGTTCACCATTTGCAGGTTCTGATTTTACAGCACTAGGGAAGTTGGGTATGAGTGGGGAGGGATACTTGTTTACCAGATAATGCAGAGGACATAAGGATTGTCAATTCCCAACCCATGAATTCTTCCTTCAGCCTTCTGGATCGTATCATGAAGGTTCAGGAGAAATTTTTCTTTCTACCCACAAAACTATGGTAGATTCAGACATTTTTACAGTAGTAATAATTGCCCCTGACTAGCAAAAAGAATAGGAGTAACTCTTTCAGCGTCCCTCCAGTTATAGGAAAATGTCCCATAACTCTGATTCTATTTCTTCATTACTAAGTGGTTTACTTAAGATAAATACTTTTGAGGGAAAAATGTTTCCAATTATTTTAAGATTACCAACTCTGGTGTATGACAACATAACCTTTAATTAGTGTGCTTTATATTTTCAGGGACAAGTGTTTATGCTCAAAGAAGCTATAAAATACTTATACTTCATCATATTGGTTTCCTGCTCCTTACTATTGGAAAACAGGAACTTACTGGAGTTCCTCAAATAGGTACTAGATATTATGTTCTACCACACATTATTTTTTAAAGATTTTTTTATTTATTTGAGAGAGAGAAAGAGAGACTATGAGTGGGGGGACAAGCAGACAGAGAGGGAGAATCCCTGCTGAGCAGGGAGTCTGATGTGATGTGTTACTCCATTGATTGGCAGACGCTGAGATCATGATCTGAGCTGAAAGCAGATGCTTAACTGACTGAGCCACCCAGGCATCCCTCTATTGGACATTATTCATCAAATGAAAATCTCCACAGAATTTGATATCATATCATTTCTCTCAACACAGTCCTGCTATTTTTATGCACAAAGGCATAAAAGTTCTAAATGTCTGTCTGGCTATTCAATTACCATTGAAACTTTTCAATCAGTCCTAAAAGTTGCAGTATAACTATTATTTATACAATTAAAAAGTAAAATCCAGTAAGATAGCCTTAAAATGCAACATCAATTGTTCATAGAACAAATGTTCATGAGTTGTGCAAAATAGCTGTTAAAGAAACAGACAAGTTAACACAGTTTTGACTATATCTTCTCAATCTTTGGAATATGAAGAACCAATTTTGGTACCAGTATATCAGTTTTATTGACAAAAAATACTTTCAGAGAAAAACTTGAAAGAGTAATGCAGCTGTCTATAGACTATATAAGTGTGCTAGACATTTTTAAGAGTCTGTAATTAAAGAAGTAGAAATATGACTAAGTCTGCACAAAAGTAGCAATATTTGCAGTTTTATAAGTTTAAACAAACCGAAAATAATCTAGTCCTGTATAGAATTTTTTAAAAAGGTTTTGGCTGACCTTGAAGCTAAAGTATACTTGCTGAAAAAGCCATTTTAAGATGTAATTTAATATCTTTCAGAAGAGAAGTCAAAGAACATGAGAGACTCCTAACTCTGGGAAATGAACAAGGAGTGGTAGAAAGGGAGGTGGGTAGGGGGTGGGAGTGACTGGGTGATGGGCACTGAGGGGGTCACTTGATGGGATGAGCACTGGGTGTTATGCTATATGTTGGCAAATTGAACACCAATAAAAAAATTTTAAAAAAGAAGTCAATATGTATATACAAATATATAAATAATTCATAGAACTCAATAGCAAAAATCAAATATTCCAATTAAAAATGAGCAGAGGATATGAATAGACATTTCTCCAAACAAAACATACATATGGCCAACAGGCACATGAAAAAATGTTCAGCATCCTACTCATCAGGGAAATGCAAATCAAAACAACAATGAGATATTACTTCATACCTGTTAGAAGGGCTATTATAAAAAGTAAAACAAGAAATAAATGTTGGAGAGGATGTGGAGAAAAGAGAATGCTTGTACACTGTTGGTAGGAATGTAAACTGGTACAGCCACTGTAGAAAACAGCATGGAGTTTCTTCAGAAAATTAAAAATGGAACTTCTATGAGATCTAGCAATTCTAATTCTAGTTATTTATCCCCCCAAAAGCAAGACCATTAATTTAAAAAGATACATGCACTTGGCATGTTCAGTACAGAATTTTTTACAATAGCTATGATATGAAACAACCTAAGTGTTCACCAATAGATGGATGAATAAAGATGTGAGATACATAAAAAATACTACTCAGCCATAAAAAAGAAGGAAATCTTGCCATTTGTGACAACATGGATGGACCTTGAGGGCATTATGCCAATGAAATAAGTCATACAGAGAAAGACAAATGTGTATGATCTCCTTTATATGTGGAATCTAAAGAACACAACACAAGAAAACAAAAATATGCTCATAGATACAGAACAACAACAAAAAAAAAAGATACAGAACATATTGGTAGTTGCCAGAAGAGAGGGGAGTGGAAGTGGGAAAAATAGGTAAAGGGGGTCAAAATGTAACAAACTTTCAATTATAAAATAAATACATCATAGAGATACAATATACAGCATGGTGACTATGGTTAATAATACTGTATTGAAAGCTGCCAAGGGAGTAATCTTTGGAGTCTTTATGACAAGAAAAAAATTGTAACTACATATGTCATGAATGGTAACTAGATTGTTGTGATCATTTTACAATGTATACAGATATCAAATCATTATGTTGTACACTGGAAACTAATATAATGTTATATGTCAATTATACCTCAATTAAAAAAAACTGTCCATGCATATGATTTCAATCTGCTACCTAGATTTTAGCTAATTCTATCTTGTATATATCTTCTAATGTCACTTTCACTTCACAAAAAAAGATCATGTAAACTGTTTGATGAATCTTAAATGTAAGACACTTGTTCTCCTTTAGGTTTAAGATGGAGGAAAAACATGTGCTTTTGCCATTCCTTGGAATATTTTGGCTCTGACTTTAAGTGAATTCAGCCCACTAAAATCTATCCACAGCAACTTTTATTTCACTTTTGACTCATATCCTGTTGCTTCTTTCAGGTAAATGACCTTGGCATCTCTCCATACCAGAGCCTTTGGTTTATTGGCTTTCATTCCTCAAAGTACAGCACACCAGGAAGAAAAAGGTCTTTCAAAAGTCTGGCATATATTATTTGACTATAGGGAGGCCCATTCTAGGATAGAGCCATTAAAAACAGTTTTCTCTATCATAAACCAAAACTTATTCTCAGTTAGGAATGAGTGATAGAATATCCTCAGCTACAAATTTTATAAGAGTAAAGAAATAAAGGAGCACCTCAGTTGATCAAGCGTCTGTTTTTGGCTTGGGTCATGATCTCCAAGTCCTAGGATTGAGCCCCACATTGGGCTCCCTGCTCAGCCTGTTCTCCTCTCTCTCTCCTCCACTCATGCTTGTTCTCTCTCTAGTGCTCTTTCTCTCTCAAATAAATAAAAATCTTTTTTTTAAAAAAAAGAAATAAATACATGGGTCACTTTTAGATACATGTGTGCATGTCTGCTTTTGTCAGGCTGACGTGACAGCTCAAAAAACTAATCAATATGTTTATTCTAAAATGTTAGGGAGTGTACAAGACTACTACATTTAAAAGTGTTTATAGGTTAGTTTGGCAGGGAGAAAGAACAACTTTATCTAAGCATCAAGGACATTTGCTGCAAAAGAAGCCAAGAAGTCTGTTTTTCAAAATATTTATAGTAGGAAAAAGTATCCTATAGACAGCCCTTTTTGTAGAAAGGCTTCATATCTTTTCTGGGTGATTTAAACTGCTTTCCAGTGAACCATGGCCAACTTATGATTAAAAGCATAAATAAAAACTAAAATAAAACTGTAAAGTATCCTTTTGGTAGGGTTTTATTTTCCAGAAATCTGTAACACGTATGATTTATGTATTATCCAAATCCAATGCACTAGTAAGTCACTGAAATTTTCTTTAAAGAGGAAATTTATGATTAAGGACTCAGGCCCTATGAGGCTACCATAAATGAAAACAAAATAACTGCCAATACTGTTAGTAGCAAGCCATTTTAATACCTCAAAAGTGGAGAAACCAGTATATCTTGACAAACAGCAACTCATTGCTTAGGCCAAGTAGGTACTCATACACATAGTATGATTTGGAGAAACCAATAAAGACTATCCTAACCCAAAATATCTCCCCTGAATCCTGATTTGATGACTGAAATATCTACCATAACAGTCTCTTTTTGGGTTAAGGGTGTTGTTACAATAGATCTATGTTTGAGAGCTAACATATAACTTACTATGAACAAATTAATATGGCTTCATATAACTTACTATCAGCAAATTAATGTGGCTTCATTATCTACTCCCTAGCAGAAAGGAGAGCTCTGACAATGATAAAGAAAAACTAAGGACTTGAAAATAAAACAATGGGTAAGAGAAAGTTCTGAGTTTGTCATTGAGCTTCACTTGGAAAGGTAGTCTGAGTGTTAAGGACATGGGTGTTAAACTACTCTGAAAGAAAAGATGGAACACCAGAAACATCATAATGTGGCAGAAAGAGCACTAACCTAAGAGTTAAAACATCTAGTCTAATTGTAGAAATTTGATCCTATGACTTTCAAAAAATCCTACCCTGGATTAAAATTTCTTCATTTATCAAAAGGAAATGGGGTTGATGGAATATGAGATCTCTGAAGTCCTATACAGCATCCTTCTAATCAGAAAGGGTATGGGCAGGAACGCATCTGAGTACAAACTGACTATTTCACTATTTTACCTAGCCCCAATCTTAGTCTTCAGGCCCCAAATAACCTTCTGTGGAGAAACTTTGGAAGCAGTAAGAAGCAAAATGTATTACCCTTTAAAGAAACCAAATTTCAATGAGTAACAACATTCTCTATCAAAGAAATTATTATTTCTCCTTTTGCTCCTTCTATTTTGTCATTGTTTTGATTGTTAAAACTAGTTGGCTGCCTGCTAAAACTAGCTGGCTTCCTATTAACAAATTCCATGCCAGTTTTCTCCATATGACACAACAAATTCATTTTACCACATTTTATTTACTGAAGACCTAAAGCTTACCAAGCAAAATTCTCTGTTTATTTTCCTAGGTAGGCTTTCAAATATGTATTGTAACAAAACAATAAAAACATGAAAGTGATCATAAGAGTGAGACACCATAGAAGAGATGGGAAACATTTTAAAAACTTCTTGACAGTATAGGATTGTTTTGTATGATTAGCCTTCAAAAACATCACACAATTGGGGACACTTGGATGGCTTAGTCAAATAAATGTTTGACTCTAGATTTCTGCTCAGGTCATGATCTCAGATCATGAGACCTAGCCTCCCCATTGGGATTCCATGCTCAGTGGGGAATCTGCTTGAGATTCTCTCACTCCCTCTCTCTCTGCCCACCCCCCATTTGCATGAGCTATCTCTCTCTAAAATAAAATAAATCTTTTTTTAAAAGATTTTAGTTATTTATTCATGAGAGACACAGAGAAAGAGAGAGAGGCAGAGACACAGGCAGAGGGAAAATCAGGCTCCATGCAGGGAGCCCAATGTAGGACTGGATCCTGGGTCTACAGGATTATGCCCTGGGCTGAAAATGGTGCTAAACCACTGAGCAACCTGGGCTGCACCTAAAATAAATTTTTAAAAAATATTGCACAAGTGATGTTGCAATTACTTAAGTGATGCTACTATATCATCTTGGAGACTATACCTTAGTCTAAAAAGATGTTACTGTAAAAAAAATTAACTGATAATAAATTCAAACTCTCTTTTTACTTCCATTCCTTCTCATTAAATATTAGGCAGTAAAAAGGAAGCACCCACATCACAACCACTTTCTTTTCTACAATTTCCACAGTTTCAAATCAAAACAAAACTGTTAAAACCACTTTCTTTAGTATGTATTGTTCCAGCTCTTTAGCCCAATCTTATTATGGCCAACTTATTTTACTTAAATTTGGGCCTCTCCTCTTAGAACAATAAGAAATTTCACTACTGAATATTTATCAAAAAAAGGAAGGGAGACACTTATTTGTTCCTTTTTCCAGTGGAAACTATAGTTCAGGTTCAGCAAAGGCATTCCTCAGGTTGAATCGCTAATTCTGTAAGTCTAATTGACCAAACTGTATAGGAAAGGCACTTAGAATTTCTCTTTATCAGAATGGATACTTGATGTTTTAGGAAAGACATATCTTTAAAAATTGTTTCATCCTTGATATCTTACTGTTCTCTTAATATCATGGTATATTTGGACTATTTTTTTTAACATTTCTCTCCCTGTCTACATGCTAGGGTACTCTTTTTATTCTATTTTTTAAATATTTTATTTATTCATGAGAGAGAGAGAGAGAGAGAGAGATGCAGAGACACAGGCAGAGGGAGAAGCAGGCTCCATGCAGGGAGCCCAACATGGGACTCCAGGATCATGCCCTGGGCTGAAGGCAGGTGCTAAACCACTGAGCCACCCAGGGATCCCCTATCTGGACTATTTGAAATCTTGACTCTAATTACTCATATTGGTGAGGTCATAACTGTTCAACAATTTGGAAATTTGCTTTTAAAGTGTTATTTGTGTGAAGTACAAAACATTTACAAATGGCTAATTCTACTAAATATGGAATTCATGAGAAAATCATTCACCAAGTTATCTATCTGGCTGTATTTGATACAGTAACTCTTTTAGCATATTCTGGAAAGGATAAATCTGAAACAAGGGAAATAGGGAAGTTCTAGAGTTCTTTAAGGACATAGAGATTATCTAAAAATAGATACCAACTATGTTCAGGTCATTGTGAGGTAAATGAAGATAAATAAATGATCTCTGCCTTCAAAGTGCTTAAGAAAGATAATTTATTTTTCATTAGTCATAGTCCAAATACGGTAAATGCCATTAAAAAGATACAAACAAATTGCTGAAAGAATTCAAAGAACATAAGTTGCTTCCAGCTGTAGAAATCTACAATAGCTGACTAAGTAATAAAGTAATTGAATATCTTTTGACTGACTAAATGAATGGGTGAATGAAAGATTGCATTACAGGATATGGCAGGTACATGAGCTGAACCTTAAAGAATATATGAGTCATGGCTGTGTTTCTACATGTTAATAACAAAGTAGCAGAGAAATTAAGAAAACAATTTCATTTACAATTGAAACAAAAATAATAAAATATATAGGAGTAAAATTAATCAAGGTTGTAAAAATCCTATACTTGGAAACCATAAAGCACTGATAAAAGAAATTGGAGACAACAGAAACAAATGGTAAGATATACCATCGGATTGGATATACCTTTGCTTGAAAAAATTTAATATTATTAAATTGTCCATATTACACAAAACAATCTAGATTCAATGTAATTTACATCACAATACAAATAGTATTTTTTAAAGAACTAAAAAAAAAATCCTAAAATTGCATGGAATCACAAAACACCCCAAATAGCCAAAGCAATCATGAGAAAGAAAAACAGAGCTGGTGGTATCACAATCCCAGATTTTAAGATATACTACAAAGCTATAACACAAACAGTACAATATTGGCAAAAAGGGACGCCTGGATTGCTCAGTGGCTAAGCATCTGCCTTTGGCTCAGGGCGTGATCCTGGAGTCCTGGGATCCAGTCACGTATCGGGCTCCCAGTGAGGGACCTGCCTCTCCTTCTGTCTATGTCTCTGCCTCTCTCTCTCTCTCTCTCTCTGTGTGTGTGTGTGTGTGTGTGTCTCATGCATAAATAAATAAAATCTTTTAAAAAATACTGGCAAAAAATAGACACATACATCAATGGAACAGAATTAAAAGCCCAGAAATAAACTCACAATTATATGGTCAGTTAATTTATGACAAAGGAAGCAAGAATATACAATGGGGAAAAGACAGTCTCTGTAGTAAATGGTGCTGGGGAAACTGGACAACTGCATGTATAAGAAAGAAATGTAATCACTTTCTTACATAACACACAAAAATAAACTTAAAGTAGATTTAAGAACTAAATGTGATACCTTAACCTATAAAACTCCTAGAAGAAAACATTAACAGTAATCTCTTTGACATCACCTAAGCAAAAATTTTTTTTAATTTATTTTTTATTGGTGTTCAATTTACTAACATACAGAATAACCCCCAGTGCCCGTCACCCATTCACTCCCACCCCCCGCCCATCTCCCCTTCTACCACCCCTAGTTCGTTTCCCAGAGTTAGCAGTCTTTACGTTCTGTCTCCCTTTCTGATATTTCCCACACATTTCTTCTCCCTTCCCTTATATTCCCTTTCACTATTATTTATATTCCCCAGATGAATGAGAACATATAATGTTTGTCTAAGATTTTATTTATTCATGAGAGACACACAAAGAGAGGCAGAGACACAGGCAGAGGGAGAAGCAGGCTCCACGCAGGAAGCCTGATGTGGGACCCAATCCCGGGAATCTAGGACCCATACCAGGGAAACACGAACTAGACTAAACTATGGGAACTATACACAAAGCTTTTGCACAGCAAGGGAAACTTTTAACAAAATAAAAAGGCAATTTACTGAATGGGAGAAGATATTTGCAAATAATATGTCTGATATGGGGTTAATACCCAAAATATACAATGAACTTATATAACTCAACACCAAAAAACAAACAAAAAACACAAAACAATCTGATTAAGACATGGGTTAGGGGATCCCTGGGTGGCTCAGCGGTTTCACACCTGCCTTTGGCCCGGGGTGCGATCCTGGAGTCCCGGGATCGAGTCCCACATCGGGCTCCTGGCATGGAGCCTGTTTCTCCCTCTGCCTGTGTCTCTGCCTCTCTCTCTCTCTCTCTGTCTCTCTCTCTCTCTCTCATAAATAAATAAAAATAAATCTTTAAAAAAAAGACATGGGCTAAGGACTTGAACATTTTTCCAAAGACATGCAGATGACCTATAGACCCATGTAAAGATGCTTAACATCACTAATCATCAGGGAAATGCTAAGCAAAATCATAATTAGATATTACCTTACACATATCAGAATGGCTAGTATCAAAGAGACATGAAACAACTATTGGTGAGGGTGTGGCAAAAAAGGAATCCTCATGCATTGATGGTAATGTAAATTGGTATAACTAGTGTGGAAAATAGTATAGAGGTTCTTCAAAGATTAAAGATAAAAATACCATATGATCCAGTAATTCCACTACTGGGTATTTATAAAAAAAAAAAAAGTGAAAACACTAATTAAAAAAGATATATGTCCCTCTATATTTATTGCAGCAATGTTTACAATGATCAAGATATAGAAGGAACCAATGTGTCCATTAATAGATGAATGGATAAAGAAGATGTGAGATATATATTACATAAATACATACAGTGGTTGCCATATGGGAGGGGGTGGGAACATGAGCAAAACATGTGAAAGGGAGTGGGAGGTACAAGTTTACATTTACGGAATGAATAAATCACTTAGATGAAACGTACAGCATAGCAAATACAGTCAATGATATTGTAATACCATTCAATTAAATATATGGATATATACAAAGATATAGATATAGATGATATATAGATTATATAGATAATATAGATATAGAATACAGATATAGATATAGATAGACACAGATAGATGGATTTAGATGGAAAAAGATGGTGATGGTACTTTCCAAAGAAAGGAAAAAGCTTGTTGAATGGAAAGTTAAGATCATACCATGGAGAGATGAAAATGCAATGGTAAATGCAGTCGGTCTGGAAAACAGTATGGAGGTTTCTGAAAAAGTTAAAAATATAATTGTCCTATGACCCAGCAATTGCACTACTAGGCATTTACTCAAAGGATACAAAAATACTGACTCAAAGGGAAACATGCACCCTGATGTCTATAGCAGCATTATCAACAATAATCAAACTATGGAGAGAGCCCAAATTCCATTCACTGATGGATGGATAAAAAGGATGTGGTAAAATATGGACAATGGAATATTACTCAGCAACCAAAAAGAATGAAATCTTACCATTTGCAATGATGTGGATGGAGCTAAAGTGTATTGTGTTAGTGAAATAAGTCAGAGAAAGACAAATACCATATGATTTCACTCATATGTGGAATTTAAGAAGCAAAACAGATGAACATATAGGAAGGTAAAAAGAGAGAGAGAGAGAGAGAGAAGCAAACCATGACTCTTAACTATAGAGAACTTAGGTTTGAAGGAGGGAGGTGAGTAGGGGATGGGCTAAATATGTGATGGGTATTAAGGATAGCACTTGTTATGATGACCACAGGGTGTTATATGTAAGTGATGAACCATTAAATTCTACTCCTGAAACCAATATGACATTAACTAACTAGACTTTAAATAAAAATTTGAAATGAAAAAAAAATGCAATGGTAAACTCTTCACTATGTATGTGTAGGTGTGGGTCTTTTTTAAAAAAAAGTTTTAATTTTAATTCTAGTTGGTTGACAGTGTAATATTAGTTCCAGATATATAATATAGTAATTCAAAAATTTTTTAAAAGATTTCATTTATTTATTCCTGAGACACAGAGAGAGAGAGAGAGAGAGAAAGAAAGAAAGAGAAAGAGAGAGGCAGAGACACAGGCACAGGGAGAAGCAGGCTCCATGCAGGGATCCTAAAGTAGGATTCCATCCTGGGTCACCAGGATCACGCCCTGGGCTGAAGGCGGCGCTAAACCACTGAGCAACCCGGGCTGCCCAATTAAAAACTTTCTATACAACACCTGTGCTCTATACAAGCGCACTCCTTAATCCCCATCACCTATTTTTTTCTTTTAATTTTTACTTTATTTTTTTAAATAAATTTATTTTTTATTGGTGTTCAATTTGTCAACATACAGAATAACACCCAGTGCTCATCCGGTCAAGTGCCCACCTCAGTGCCCGACACACAATCACCCCCACCACCCGACCCCTCCCCTTCCACCACCCCTAGTTCGTTTCCCACAGACTCCTAAGTCTTTCATGTTCTGTCTCCCTTTCTGATATTTCCCACTTATTGTTTATCTATTCCCCTTTATTTCCTTTCACTATTTTTATATTCCCCAAATGAATGAGAACATATAATGTTTGTCCTTCTCCAATTGACTTATTTCACTCAGCATAATACCCTCCAGTTCTATCCACGTCGAAGCAAATGGTGGGTATTTGTCGTTTCCAATGGCTGAGTAATATTCCATTGTATACATAAAACACATCTTCTTCATCCATTCATCTTTCGATGGACACTGAGGCTCCTTCCACAGTTTGGCTATTGTGGACATTGCTGCTATAAACATCGGGGTGCAGGTGTCCCGGCGTTTCATTGCATCCGTATCTTTGGAGTAAATCCCCAGCAATGCAGTTGCTGGGTAGTAGGGCATACCTATTTTTAACTCTTTGAGGAACCTCCACACAGTTTTCCAGAGTGGCTGTACCAGGTCACATTCCCACCAACAGTGCAAGGGGGTTGCCCTTTCTCCACATCCTCTCCAACATTTGTGGTTTCCTGCCTTGTTAATTTTCCCCATTCTCACTGGTGTGAGGTGGTATCTCATTGTGGTTTTGATTTGTATTTCCCTGATGGCAAGTGATGCAGAGCATTTTCTCATGTGCATGTTGGTCATGTCTATGTCTTCCTCTGTGAGATTTCTGTTCATGTCTTTTGCCCATTTCATGATTGGATTGTTTGTTTCTTTGGTGTTGAGTTTAAGAAGTTCTTTATAGATCTTGGAAACTAGCCCTTTATCTGATACATCATTTGCAAATATCTTCTCCCATTCTGGAGGTTGTCTTTTAGTTTTGTTGACTGTATCTTTTGCTGTGCAAAAGGTTCTTATCTTGAAGAAGTCCCAATAGTTCATTTTTCCTTTTGTTTCTCCTGCCTTTTGGAAGTATCTTGCAAGAAGTTACTGTGGCCAAGTTCAAAAAGGGTGTTATCTGTGTTGTCCTCTAGGATTTTTTTAAATTTTTTTTTATTTATGATATTCACAGAGAGAGAGAGAGACAGAGAGAGACAGAGACATAGGCAGAGGGAGAAGCAGGCTCCATGCCAGGAGCCCGACGTGGGACTTGATCCCGGGCCTCCAGGATCGCACCCTGGGCCAAACCGCTGCGCCACCCAGGGATCCCTGTCCTCTAGGATTTTGATGGAATCTTCTCTATTCTGTTCCATTGATCTATGTGTCTGTTTCTGTGCCAGTACCACACTGTCTTGATGACCACAGCTTTGTAGTACAACCTGAAATCTGGCATTGTGATTCCCCTAGCTATGGTTTACTTTTTTAAAATTCCCTGGGCTATCCGGGGTCTTTTCTGATTCCACACAAATTTTAAAATAATTTGTTCCAACTCTCTGAAGAAAGTCCATGGTATTTTGATAGGGATTGAATTAAACGTGTAAATTGCCCTGGGTAACAATGACATTTTCACTATATTAATTCTTCCACACCATGAGCATGGACTATTTCTCCATCTCTTTGTGTCCTCCACAATTTCTTTCAGAAGTGTTCTGTAGTTTTTAGTGTATAGATCCCTTACCTCTTTGGTTAGGTTCATTCCTAGGTATCTTATGCTTTTGGGTGCAATTGCCAATGGGATTGACTCCTTAATTTCTCTTTCTTCGGTCTCATTGTTAGTGTATAGAAATGCCACTGACTTCTGGGCATTGATTTTGTATCCTGCCACTCTGCCGAATTACTGTATGAGTTCTAGAAATCTTGAGGTGGAGGCTTTTGGGTATTCTATGTAGAGTATCATGTCATCGGCAAAGAGGGAGAGTTTGACTTCTTCTTTGCCAATGTGAATGCCTTTTATTTCTTTTTGTTGCCTGATTGTTGAGGCTAGGACTTCTAGTACTATGTTGAATAGCAGTGGTGAGAGGGACATCTCTGTCGTGTTTCTGATCTTAGGGGAAAGGCTCCCAGTGCTTCCCCATTGAGAATGATATTGCTGTGGGCTTTTCATAGATGGCTTTTAAGATTTTGAGGAACGTTCCATCTATCCCCACACTCTGAGGAGTTTTGATCAGGAATGGATGCTGTATTTTGTCAAATGCTTTCTCTGCATCTGTTGAGAGGATCATAGGATTCTTGTTTTTGCTCTTGCTGATATGATGAATTACATTGATTGTTTTACGAGTGTTGAACCAGCCTTGCATCCCGGGGATAAATCCCACTTGGTCATGGCGAATAATCTTCTTAATGTACTGCTGTTGGATCCTATTAGCTAGTATCCTGTTGAGAATTTTTGCATTCAAGTTCATCAGGGATATTGGTCTATAATTCTCCTTTTTGGTGGGGTCTTTGGTTTTGGAATTAAGGTGATGCTGGCCTCATAGAACGAGTTTGGAAGTATTCCATCTCTTTCTATCTTTTCGAACAGCCTGTTTAACCTATCTCCTCATCCACCCACCTCCCTTCTGATAAGCATCAGTTTGCTCTCTATAGTTAAGAGTCTGTTTCTTTGTTTGTCTTTCCCTCTTTATTTTTTTTTTCCTTTGCTAATTTGTAAATACCTAGTAGTGCAAGTGCTGGATCATTGGGTAGATCTATTTTTAACTATATAAGGAACCTACATACATTTCCAGAATGGCTACAGCAGTTTTCTTTCCCACCAACAGTGCAAAAAGGGTTTCCACTTCTCCATATCATCACCAACACCTGATGTTACGATATTGTTGATTATATATTTTTTAAGATTTTATTTATTCATGAGAGACACTGAAAGAGACAGGCAGAGACATAGGCAGAGGGAAAAGCAAGCTCCTTGAGGGGAGCCTGATATGGGAATTAATCCCTGCACTCCAGAACCATGCCCAGAGCCGAAGGCAGACACTCAAACACTGAGCCACCGAGGCATCCCTGCATTGTTGATATAAGCCATTTTGAGACTTACAAGGCAGTATCTCATTGCAGCTTTGATATACATTTCCCTGATAGCCAGTGATGATGAACATTTTTTCATGAATCTGTTGGCTATCTGGATGTCTTCTTTGGATATATATCTGTTTGTGTCTTCTTTCTATTTTTAATTGGATTATATTTTTAAGTGTTGACTTTTTAAAAATTTTTTTTATTGGAGTTCAATTTCCCAACATTTAGCATAACACCCAGTGTTCATGCCGCTAAGTGCCCCTCTCAGTGCCCATCACCGAGTCACCCAAACTGTCCAGCAACCTCCCTGTCCACTACCCTTTGTTCATTTCCCAGAGTTAGGCATCTCTCATGTATTGTCACCCTCACTGAGATTTTCACTCATTTTCTCTCCTTTGCCTTTATTCCCTTTCACAAGTTTTTATATTCCCCAAAAGAATGAGACCACATAATGTTTGTCTTTTTCCAATTGACTTATTTCACTCAGCATAATGCCCTCCAGTTCATCCACGTCGAAGCAAATGGTGGGTACTTGTATTTTCTAATGACTAATATTCCATTGTATACATAAAACACATCTTCTTTATCCATTCATGTTTCGATGGACACCAAGGTTCCTTCCGGTTTGGCTACTGTGAACATTGTTACTATAAACATCAGGGTGCAGGTGTCACAGCGTTTTACTGCATCTGTATCTTTAGAGTAAATCCCCAGCAGTGCAATTGCTGGATCGTAGGGCAGATCTATTTTTAATTCTTTGAGGATCCTCGACACAGTGGCGGGAACAGTTCATATTCCCACCAACAGTGCAAGAGGGGTCCCTTTTCTCCACATCCTCTCCAACATTTGTGGTTTCATGTCTTGTTAATTTTCCCCATTCTCACTGGTGTGAGTTGGTATCTCATTGTGGTTTTGATTTGTATTTCCCTGATGGCAAGTGATGCGGAGAATTTTCTCATGTGCCTCTTGGCCATGTGTGTCTTTCTCTGTGAGATTTCTGTTCATATCTTTTGCCCATTTCAGGATTGGATTGTTTTTTTCTTTGCTGTTAAATTTAAGAAGTTCTTTATACATCTTGGATACTAGCCCTTTATGTGATTCGTCATTTGCAAATATCTTCTCCCATTCTGGAGGTTGTCTTTTAGTTTTGTTGACTGTATCTTTTGCTGTGCAAAAGGTTCTTATCTTGAAGAAGTCCCAATAGTTCATTTTTCCTTTTGTTTCTCTTGCCTTTTGGAAGTATCTTGCAAGAAGTTACTGTGGCCAAGTTCAAAAAGGGTGTTATCTGTGTTCTCCTCTAGGATTTTGATGGAATCTTGTCTCACATTTAGATCTTTCATCCATTTTGAGTTTATCTTTGTGTATGGTGAAAGAGAGTGGTCTAGTTTCATTCTTCTGCATGTGGATGTCCAATTTTCCCAGCACCATTTATTGAAGAGACTGTCTTTTTTCCAGTGGATAGACTTTCCTGCTTTGTCGAATATTAGTTGACCATAAAGTGGAGGGTCCACTTCTGGATTCTCTATTCTGTTCCATTGATCTATGTGTCTGTTTCTGTGCCAGTACTACACTGTCTTGATGACCACAGCTTTGTAGTACAACCTGAAATCTGGCATTGTGATGCCCCCAGCTATGGTTTTCTTTTTAAAATTCCCCTGGCTATTCGGGGTCTTTTCTGATTCCACACAAAACATGAGATGATTTGTTCTAAGTCTCTGAAGAAAGTCCATGGTATCTTGATAGGAATTGCATTAAATATGTAAATTTCCCCGGACAACATTGACTTTTTCAAAATATTAATTCTTCCATCCATGAGCATGGAACATTTTTCCATCTCTTTCTGTCTTCCTCAATTTCTTTCAGAAGTGTTCTGCAGTTTTTAAGGTATAGATCCTTTACCTCTTTGGTTAGGTTTATTCCTAGGTATCTTGTGCTTTTCGGTGCAATTGTAAATGGGATTGACCCCTTAATTTCTCTTTCTTCAGTCTCATTGTTAGTGTATAGAAATGCCACTGACTTCTGGGCATAGATTTCGTATCCTGCCACACTGCCAGATTGCTGTATGAGTTCTAGCAATCTTGGAGTGGAGTCTTCTGGGTTTTCTACGTACAGTATCATGTTATCTGCAAAGAGGGAGAGTTTGACTTCCTCTTTGCCAATGTGAATGCTTTTTATTTCTTTTTGTTGTCTGATTGCTGAGGGTAGGACTTCCAGTACTATATTGAATAGCAGTGGTGAGGGGGGACATTACTGTCTCGTTCCTATCTTAGGGGAAAGGCTTCCAGTGTTTCCCCATTGAGAATGATATTGCTGTGGGCTTTTCGTAGATGACTTTTTTTTTTTAATTTTTTTTTATTTATTTATGACAGTCACAGAGAGAAAGAGAGGCAGAGACACAGGCAGAGGGAGAAGCAGGCTCCATGCACCGGGAGCCCGACGTGGGATTCGATCCCGGGTCTCCAGGATCGCGCCCTGGGCCAAAGGCAGGCGCCAAACCGCTGCGCCACCCAGGGATCCCCGTAGATGACTTTTAAGATGCTGAGGAATGCTCCTTCTATGCCTACACTCTGAAGAGTTTTGATCAGGAATGGATGCTGTATTTGTCAAATGCTTTCTCTTCATCTATTGAGAGGATCATAGGGCTCTTGTTTTTTCTGTTGCTGATATGATGAATCACATTGATTGCTTAACGAGTGTTGAACCAGCCTTCCATCCCGGGGATGAATCTTACTTCAGCATGTTGAATAATATTCTTAATGTATTGTTGGATCTTATTTCCTAGCATCTTGTTGAGAAGTTTTGCATTGTGTTCATCAGGGATATTAGTCTATAATTCTCCTTTTGGTGGCTTCTTTTCTGGTTTTGGATAAGGTGATGCTGGCCTCATAGAACGAGTTTGGAAGTATTCCATGTCTTTCTATCTTTCCAAACAGATTTAGTAGAATAGGTATGTTTTTTTATTTAAACATTTGATAAAATTCTCTTGGGAAGCTATCTGGCCCTGGACTTTTGTTTCTGGAAGGTTTTTGATGACTGCTTCAATTTCCTGCCTCTTTATCAGCGTGTTCAACTTTTCTATTTCTTCCTGTTCCAGTTCTGATAGTTTTTGGTTTTCCTAGAAATGCGTCCATTTCGTCTAGATTGCCAAATTTATTGATGTTTAGCTGCTTATGATAAGGTTTTCAAATCGTTTGTATTTCCTTGGTATTGGTGGTGATCTCTCATTTTTCTTTCATGATTTTCTTAATTTGAGTCTTTCTCTCTTCTTTTTAATAAGGCTGGCTAATGGTTTATCTATCTTATTAATTCTTTCTAGGAACCAACTCCTGGTTTTGTTGATCAGTTCTACAGTTCTTCTGGTCTATATGTCATTGAGTTCTGCGTGAATATTTATTAGTTCTCTTCTGCTGAGTGAAGGTTTCATTTGCTGTTCCTTCTCCAGATCCTTTAGGTGCAAGGTTAGCTTTTGTATTTGAGTTCTTCCCAGTTTTTGGATGGATGCTTGTATTGTGATTTATTTCCCTCTCAGGAATGCTTTTGCTGTATCCTAAACATTTTGAATGGTTGTATCTTCATTCTCATTAGTTTCCATGAATCCTTTTAATTCTTCTCTAATTTCCTGGTTGAAATTTTAGCAGGATTTCATCCTTTCATCTTTTAGCAGGATGGTCTTTAACCTCCACATGTCTGAAATCCTTCCAAACTTCTTCTTGTTGTTTAGCTCTAGTTTCAAAACATTATGATCTGAAAATATGCAGGGGAGAATCACAATCTTTTGGTATCCGTTAAGACCTGATTTGTGACTCAGTATGTGGTCTATTCTGGAGAAAGTTTGATGGGTACTTGAGAAGAATGTGTATTCAATTGCCTTTGGATGTGAAGTTCTGTAAATATCTGTGAAATCCATCTGGTCCAGAGTATCATTTAAAGCTCTGGTTTCCTTGGAGATGTGCTTAGAAGATCTATTGATTATAGAAAGCTGTGTTCAAGTCTCCAAGTATAAGTGTATTATTATCTAAGTATTTCTTAACTTTGGTTATTAATTGGTTGATACGCATGGCAGCTCCCACATTAGCAGCATAAATATTTGTGATTGTCAGGTCCTCTTGTTGGATAGGTCCTTTAATTATGATATACTGTCCCTCTTCATCTCTTAGTACAGTGTTTGGGATAAACTTAATTCATCTGATATAAGGATGGCTACCCCTGCTTTCTTTTGAGGATGATTTAAATGGTAAACTGTGCTCCAACCTTTGATTTTTCTGGCTGGAGGTGTCTTACGTCTTAAACGACAAATACCCACCATTTGCTTCAACGTGGATGGAACTGGAGGGTATTATGCTGAGTGAAGTAAGTCAATCAGAGAAGGACAAACAGTGTATGTTCTCTTTCATTTGGGGAATATAAATTATAGTGAAAGGGAATATAAGGGAAGGGAGAAGAAATGTGTGGGAAATATCAGAAAGGGAGACAGAACATAAAGACTCCTAACTCTGGGAAATGAACTAGGGGTGGTGGAAGGGGAGGAGGGCGAGGGGTAGGGGTGAGTGGGTGACGGGCACTGAGGGGGACACTTGACGGGATGAGCACTGGGTGTTATTCTGTATGTTGGTAAATTGAACACCAATAAAAAATTAATTTATTAAAAAAAATGATTCTCTCGTAGACATCAAATAGATGGGTCTTGCTTTTTTATCCAGTCTGAAACTCTGCGCCTTTTGATGGGGTCATTAAGCCCATTCACATTCAGAGTTACTATTGAAAGATAGGAATTTAGTGTCATCATGATACCTATTCAGTCCCTGTGTTTGTGGATTGTTTCCTTGGACTTCCTCTTTGTTTTATAGAGTCCTCCTTAATATTTCATGCAGAGCCGGTTTGGTGGTCCCATATTCTTTCAGTTTCTGCCTATCTTGGAAGCTCTTTATCTCTCCTTCTATTCTGAATGAGAGCCTTGCTGGAAAGAGTATTCTTGGATGCAGGTTCTTCTCATTTAGGACCCTGAATATATCCTGTCAGCCCGTTCTGGCCTGCCAGGTCTCTGTGAAGATGTCTGCTGTTAATCTAATATTTCTCCCCATAAAAGTTAGAGATTTCTTGTCTCTTGCTCCTTTAAAGATCTTCTCTTTTTCTTTGGAATTTGCAAGTTTCACTATTAAATATCGAGGTGTTGAACGGTTTTTATTGATTTTAGGGGGCATCCTATCTCCTAATCTGAATGCCTGTTTCCCTTCCCAAGTTAGGGAAGTTCTCAGCTATGATTTGTTCAAATACGTATTCTGGTCCTCTGTCCCTTTCAGTGCCCTCTGGAACCCCAATTAAATGTAGATTATTCCTTCTGAGGCTGTCATTTCTTTCCCGTAACCTATCTCCTGATCTTTTAATTGTTTTTCTGTTTTTTCCTCAGTTTCCTTCCTTGCCATCAACTTGTCTTCCATGTCACTCACTCATTCTCCTACCTCATTAATCCTTGTCCTTAGGACCTCCAGTTTGGATTGTTAATTGTTTTTCTGTTTTTTCCTCAGTTTCCTTCCTTGCCATCAACTTGTCTTCCATGTCACTCACTCATTCTCCTACCTCATTAACCCTTGTCCTTAGGACCTCCAGTTTGGATTGCTTTTGGATTGGATACCAAAAATTGATTTTTAATTTCGGCCTGATTAGATCTAAATTCTGCAGTCTTGAAGTCTCTTGAATCCTTTATGCTATTTTCTAGAGCCATCAGTAGCTTTATAATTGTGTTTCTGAACTGGCTTTCTGACATTTAATTGTAATCCAAATTTTGTAACTCTGGGAGAGAGGACTGTTTCTGATTCTTTCTTTTGAGGTGAGTTCTTCCTTCTAGTCATTTTGCTCAGTGCAGAGTGTCTAAGAACAAGTCATACTTGAAAAAGACAAAAATAGAGAGAAGAAAACAGGGGGAGGTGAACAAACAGAAAACAAAAAAACAAGGGGGGAGTGTCCTCTGATTCTATATATTCTAAATCCCTCGACTTCCCCTGGAGCTTTCCAGTGCAGCTTGTTCAATTATTTGCTTTTCCCCTGTCCTTCCAACTGGTCTCTTTTGCAGGGGCCTGTTTTGCTAATTATCAGGTGTGTGCACCTGGGTGAGCTACCCAGCCCCCTGCCAGGTGTATGACTCAGTTGGAGCTGCTAATCCTGAGGCCCCTGCTCCCTGGCAGCCCTGCTCAGTCCCGGGTACAAGGTGACACCAGGAGGAATAATTACAGTAGTAGCAGCCAGCTCTCCAGCTCTGGAGTCTGCTCCCACAGTAACTCCTGCCGCTCCCAGTCTGCAGGGGTCTCGATGCTCCAGGTGTGGGGGGCGCTGATCTGCACTGCTGGGGGCCACACAGTGGCAGGAGTGTCCTCGCTGCCCTGTGTCCTCCCGGCCTCCGCCTGTCCCGGGGAGAGCGCCAGATCTTGGGTGTGTCCCCCGCCACCCTGGGATCCAGGGCCTGTACCACCGGAATAGTGCTCCTGGGGCCGCGCAGCCAACCTCCACAGAGCCACAGCCTGAGATGCTGTCTGAGATGCTGCCTGAGCTGCTCCCAGGCCGTGCAGGGTGCGCCCTCCAGCCCTTTAGGGAGCTCGGCCTGCTGTGTGTGGCGTGCTCTCCTCCGGGGCACAGTTCCTCTGTTGCTGCCCCTGGGAGCCTGAGGGCATCACTGTGCCTCCTGGGATCCTGCCCGAGTTTCCTGAGAGTGCCTTTCCGGGAAGATTGGTAAAGTTTCTGCTTCTCCGGGACTGGGCTTTCTTGTCCTGGAGTCACTCACTGCTCGGCCTTAACCCGGGCCTTAACCGGGGCCCCTGCCCCTTGGATGCTTTTTTTATTTTTGTTGTTTCCCCGTCTTCCTACTTTCATAGAAGCGCGAACTCTCCTCACTCTAGCATTCCAGTAGTCCTCTCTTTAAATCTCAGGCCGAATTCATAGGTTTTCAGGATGATTTGAAATTTATCTAGGTAAGTTGGTGGGGACAGGTGACTTGGGGACCTTCCTTTTCCGCCATCTTGCCCCACCTCTAAGTGTTGACTTTTATAATTTTTTTTAAGTAGGTTCCATGCCCAGCATGGAGCTCACAATCCTGATATCAAGCCTGAGCTGAAATCAAGAGTCAGAAGCTTAACTGAATGAGGCACCCAGGTGCCCTGTTTTATAATTTTTTTAGTTTCAAGTCTCACATTTAAGACTTTATTCCATTTTGAATTTATTTTTGTATATGGTGAAAGAAAATGGTCCATTTCCACTATTCTGCATATAACTGTCCAGATTTCCCAACACTGTTTATTGAAGAGAGATTATGTTTCCATATGATATTCTTTCCTGCTTTGTCAAAAATTGATTCAACATGTAATTGTAGGTTTATTTCTGGGTTTTCTATTTTGTTCCATTAATCTATGTGTCTATTTTGTGGCACTATCATACTTTTTTGGCTATTACAGCTTTGTAGTATAACTTTGAGGTCCAATTTTTTCTTCTTTTTCAAGATTCTTTGGTTGTTTGAGGTCTTCTGTGGTTTGATGCAAATTTTAGGATTGTTTATTCTACTTCTGTGCAAAATGCTGTTGGTATTTTGATAAGGATTGCATTCAATGTGTAGATTGCTTTGGATAGTATAGACATTTTAACAATATTTGTTCTTCCAACTCATGAATATGGAATGTCTTTCCATTTCCCCAGTCTTCAATTTCTTTTATTAATGTTGTATAGTTTTCAGGGTACCGGTCTTCAACACTTTGGTTAAGTTCATTCCTAGGTATTTATAAATTTTGATGCATTGTATTTGGGATTGCTTTCTCTTTTTTAAGTTTTAGTTATGTATTTATTTTTAAGTAATATCTACACACAACATGAGGCTTGAACTCACAACCCTGAGTCCCATGCTCTTCAGACTCAGTCGTTCAGGCACTCTGGGATTGTTTTCTTACTTTCTCTTTTTTCTGCTTCACTATTAGTATGTAGGAATGTGACAGATATCTGTACATTAATTTTGTATCCCGTGACTCTACTGATTTCACTTATGAGTTCTAGCAATTTTTTGGTGGAATAATTCAAGTTTTCTATATACAGTATCATATCATCTGCAAATAGTGAAAGTTTGCTTCTTCTTACCCATTTGGATGCCTTTATTTCTTTTTCTTCTTTGGTTGCTGTGGTTAGCATTTTCCTGAACTTAAGGGTAAAAAACCTCAGTTTTTCCCCATCGAATATGTTACCATTAGTTTTTCATATAAAGCCTTTATTGAAAAAAAAGCCTTTATTGTGCTGAGATTTGCTCCCTCGAGACCTACTTTGTTGAGGATTTTTATCATGAATGTGTGTTGTACTTTGTTAAATGCTTTCAATAGATGTATACTGAAATGATCATGTCGTTTTTATTCTTTCTCTCATTGATTTATTTGTTAAAGATTTATTTATTGATTCATGAGAAACACAGACTGAGAGAGAGAGAGAGGCAGAGACATAGGCAGAGGGCAGAAGAAGACTCCTCGCAGGGAGCCTGATGTGGGACTCGATCCCGGATCTGGGGATCAAGAACTGAGTCAAAGGCAGGCACCCAACTGCTGAGCCACCCAGTCATTCCTCTCTTACTTATTTAATGTATCATGTTGTTTGATTTGCAAATATTGAACTACCATTGCAAGTCAGAAAAAAATCCCACTTGATAATGATGATCTGTTTTTAAAGTACTGTTAGATTCAGTTTGCTAATATTTTGTGTTGGATTTTTGCATGTATGTTCTTCAGAGATATTAGCTTGTAGGCTTTTTTCTTTCTTTTTTTGTTTTTGTGGTGTATTCATCTGGCTTTGGCATCATAGAATGAATGAAAAGAATGAATTTGGAGGTTTTCATTCTTATATTTTTAAAATATTTTAAGAAGCTATTAATTCTAAATATTTGATAGAAATTGCCTGGGAAGCGACCTGGTCCTGGACTTTTGCTTGTTGGGTGGTTTTTTATTACAAATTCACTGTGAGTACTCTGTTTCTGTTAAATTTTTCTGTTTCTTTCTACTTTAGTTTTAATGTTATATATTTCTAGGAATTTATCCATGTGTTCTAGGTTGTCCAATTTTTTTGCCATATGATTTTTTATAATATTCTCTTACAATTGTTTGTGTCTGTGATGTCAGTTGTTATTTCTCCTCTTTAATTTGCAATTTTGTTTATTTGAATACTTTCTACTTTTTTGCTTTTTTGATGAATGGCTAGAAGATTATCAGTTTTGTTGATCTTTTCAAAGGACTGCTTTCTGGTTTCATTGATATGTTCTATTGATTTTTAGCTTCTATATTATTTATTTCTGCTCTAATCTTTATTTCCTTCTGCTGGTTTTGGTATTTGTATGGCCTTTTTCTAGCTCATTTAGGTGTACAGTTAGTACACCTAAGTTCTAATTTTTCTTAATTCTAGAGTTAAACATGTATAGCTATAAAATTCCCTCTTAGAACTGCTTTTACTCTATCTCAAGGATTTTGGATCATTGTGTTTTTATTTTAATTTGTTTCCATGTAATTTTGGATTAACTCTTTGATGTCTTGGTTGACCATTCATTGTTAAGTGGCATGTTACTTTTTTTTTTTTTTTTTTTTTTTTTTTTTTTTTTTTTTTTTTTTTTAGTGGCATGTTACTTAATCTCCAAGTGTTTGTGCTCTTTCCGTATTTTTCCCCTGTGGTTGATTTCTAGTTTCATAGTGCTGTGGTCAGAAAATATGCATGACATGACTTCAGTCTTCATAAATTTATTGAGACTTATTTAGGGGACTAATATGTGATCTATTCTAAACAATGTTCCATGTGTACTTGATAAGAATGTGTATTCTACTGTATTATGATGGAATATGCTAAATGTATCTGTAAAGTCCATCTGATCCAATGTGTCATTCAAAGTCACTGTTTGCTGTTGTTTGTCTATTTGGATGACCTGTCCATTGATGTAAGTAGGGTAATAAAGTTACCTATTACTATCAATTATTTGTTTGTTAATTATATATTTATAATTTATAGGTTATGGTGTCATATATTTGGGTTCTTCCATGTTAGGCACATAATATTGACAATTGTTATATCTTCTTATTGGATTGTCCATTTATGATTATATAGTGTCCTTCTTGTCCTCTTGATATAGTCTTTATTATCTAGTTTGTCCAAAATAAGAATTGCTAGTCTGGCTTTATTTTGACCATTTGTTTGATAGATGTTTTTCTATCACCTCACTTGGAATTTGCAGGTGTCTTTAGGTCTGAAATGTATGTCTTATAGGCAGCATATAGATATGTCTTCTTTTTTTTTCACTCAGTCACCCATTATCTTTGGAATATTTAGTCCACTTGCATTCAAAGTAATATTAATAAATGTGTATTTATTGCCATTGCCATTTTGTTACTTATTTTGTAGTTATTTTTCAGATTTTCTCTGATCTTTTCTTCTTTTGCTGTCTTTTATGGTTTGTTGGCTTCCTTTAACAATATACATAGATTTCTTTCTCTTTCTCTGCATTTCTATTACTCACTTTTGAGTTGTGGTTAGCATTAGATTTATATATAATCTGAATAGAGAAGCCTGTATTAAGTCAAAGGTCACTTAAGTTTGAACCAATTCTCCGGAGGGGGCAAGATGGCGGAAGAGTAGGGTCCCCAAGTCACCTGTCCCCACCAAATAACCCAGATAACATTCAAATCATCCTGAAAAACCTACGAATTCGGCCTGAGATTTAAAGACAGAACAGCTGGAATGCTACAGTGAGAAGAGTTCGCACTTCTATCAAGGTAGGAAGACGGAAAAAAAATAAAGAAATAAAAAGCATCCAAAGGGGGAGGGGTGCCACGAGGAGCCCAGCTAAGACTACGTGGCGAGTGCCCCAGGACAGGAAAGCCCCAAACCGGAGAAGCAGGAGCTTCACCAATCTTCCTGGATGGAAAAGTGCTGCTCCCAGGGAGTTGGAGCAGGATCCCAGGAGGGGCGGAGATGCCCTCAGGCTCCCAGGGGCACTAACAGAGGACCTGTGCGGGGGGGGGGGGGGGGAGAGCACACCACACAACGCGGCTGAGGTCCCTAAAGAGCTGAAGTGCGCACCCGGCCCGGGAGCAGCTCTGAGGCGGCTCCGCTTGGAGGGAGCTGCACTCCCCAAGAGCGTGATTCCAGCAGCGCAGGCCCCAGAGCACAGGGCGCCGGGGGACACAGCCCAGGATCCGGTGCTCCCGCAGGGACAGGCAGAGGCTAGAAGGGCACAGGACAGCAAGGACGCTCCGGCCACAGGGTGGCCCTGAGCTGTATAGATCAGCGGCCCCCACCCCCGGAGCATCCAGGCCCCTGTGGACTGGAAGCTGCAGTAGTTTCTGCAGGAGCTGACTCTAGGTCTGGAGAGTAGGCTGCCACCACTGTTGTTACTCCTGAGCCTCACAGGATAAACAACCCCCACTGAGACTCACAGGGGTCTCACAGGATAAACATCTCCCACTGAGCCATTCAACAGTCAGGGGGCTGAGCAACTCCTCCAGGTGCTCACACCTGACAATCAGCACAGCAGGCCCCTTCCCCAGAAGACCAGCTAGAAGGACAGGGGAAAAGCAAGTTATTGACCAAGCAGCACTTGAAATGTCCAGGGGAAGAGGAGAGATTTACAGTCTATAGAATCAGATGACACTCCCCCTTGTTTTTTGTTTTCTGTTTGCTCCCCCCCCTTTTTCCTCCTTTCCTCTTTTTTTTTCTTCGTAATTTTTCTTTTCCTTTTTCTTTTGTCTCTTTTTATCTTTTTCCCAGTACAACTTGTATTTGGCCACTCTGCACTGAGCAAAATGACTAGTGAGAAAAACTCACCTCAAAAAAGAGAATCAGAAACAGTCCTCTCGCCCACAGAGTTACAAAATTTAGATTACAATTCAATGTCAGGAAGCCAATTCAGAAGCACTATTATAAAGCTACTCATGGCTCTAGAAAAAAGCATAAAGGATTCAAGAGATTCAAGACTACAGAATTTAGATCTAATCAGGCTCAAAATTAAAAATCAATTAAATGAGATGCAATCCAAACTGGAGGTCCTAACAACGAAGGTTAATGAGGTAGAAGAACGAGTGAGTGACATGGAAGACAAGTTAATGGCAAGGAGGGAAGAGGGAAAAACAGAGAAACAATTAAAAGATCATGAGGATAGGTTAAGGGAAAGAAATGACAGCCTCAGAAGGACAAATCTATGTTTAATTGGGGTTCCCGAGGGCGCCGAAAGGGACAGAGGTCCAGAATATGTATTTGAACAAATCATATCTGAGAATTTCTCTAATTTGGGGAGGGAAACAGGCATTCAGATCCAGGAAATAGAGAGATCCCCCCAAAATCAATAAAAACCACTGAACACTTCAACATTTAATAGTGAAACTTGCAAATTCCAAAGATAAAGAGAAACTCCTTAAAGCAGCAAGAGACAGAAATCTCTAACTTTTATGGGGAGAAATATTAGATTAACAGCAGACCTCTCCACAGAGACCTGGCAGGCCAGAATGGGCTGGCAGGATATATTCAGGGTCCTAAATGAGAAAAACATGCAGCAAGAATACTCTTTCCAGCAAGGCTCTCATTCAGAATAGAAGGAGAGATAAAAAGCTTCAGAGATAGGCAGAAACTGAAAGAATATGTAACCACGGAGCCAGCTCTGCAAGAAATACTAAGGGGGATTCTGTAATAGAGGAAGTCCAAGGGAACAATCCACAAAAACAGGACTGAATAGGGATTATGATGACACTAAATTCCTATCTTTCAATAGTAACTCTGAACATGAATGAGTTTAATGACCCCATCAAAAGGCGCAGGGTTTCAAACTCAATAAAAAGCAAGACCCATCTATTTACTGTCTACAAGAGACTCATTTTAGACCTAAGGACACCTACAGCCTGAAATTGAAAGGTGGGAGAACCATTTACCATTCAAATGGTCCTCAAACGAAAGCAGGGGTAGCCATCTTCATATCAGATGAATTAAAATTTATCTCAAAGACTGTAGTAAGAGATGAAGAGGGACACTATGTTATACTTAAAGGATCTATCCAACAAGAGGACCTGACAATCATGAATATTAATGCCTCGAATGTGGGAACTGCCTAGTATATCAACCAACTAATAACCAAAGTTAAGACATACTTAGATAACAATAAAGTTATACTTGTGACTTGCATGTAGTGTTTTCTACAATGGACAGGTCTTCTAGGCACAACATCTCCAAAGAAACAAGAGCTTTAAGTGAGGCCCTGGACCAGATGGATTTCACAGTCATTACAGAACTTTACATCCCAGCCCAACTGAATACACATTCTTCTCTGGTGCACATGGAACTTTCTCCAGAATAGACCACATACTGGGTCACAGATAAGGTCTTAACCCATACCAAAAGATTGGGATTCTCCCCTGAATGTTTTAAGACCACGATGCTAAAAAAAAATAATAATAAAAAATAAGACCATGATGCTTCAAAACTAGAGCTAAATCACAAGAAGAAGTTTGGAAGGATTTGAAACGCATGGAGGTTAAGGACCATCCTGCTAAAAGATGAAAGGGTTAACCAGGAAATATTGGAATAATTAAAAATTTCATGGAAACTAATGAGAATGAAGATACAACCATTCAAAAGCTTTGGGATACAGCAAAAGCAGTCCTGAGGGGGAAATACATTGGAATACAAGCATCCATCCAAAAACTGGAAAGAATTCAAATACAAAAGCTAACCTTGCACCTAAAGGATCTGGAGAAAATACAGGAAATAGATCCTACACCCATCAGAAGAAGAGAGTTGGTAAAGAATTGAGCAGATCAATGAAATAGAGACCAGAAGAACTGTGGTACAGATTAACAAAACCAGGAGTTGGTTCTTTGAAAGAATTATAAGATAGATAAACCATTACCCAACCTTATTAAAAATAAGAGAGAGAAGACTCAAATTAATAAAATCATGAATGAGAAAGGAGAGATCACCGCAAATACCAAGGAAATACAAACGATTTTAAAAACCTATTATGAGCAGCTATACACCAATAAATTAAGCAAACTAGAAGAAATGGATGCATTTCTGGAAAACCACAAACTACCAACACTGGAACAGGAAGAATTAGAAAACCTAAACAGGTGGATAACCAGGGAGGAATGGAAGCCATCATCAAAAACTTCCCAAGACACAAAAGTCCAGGGCCAGATCACTTCCCAGGGGAATTCTATCAGATGTTTAAAGAAGAAACCATACCTATTTTATTAAAGCTGTTCGAAAAGATAGAAAGAGATGGAGTACTTCCAAACTCGTTCTATGAGGCCAGGATCACCTTAATTCCAAAACCAGACAAAGAAGTCACCAAAAGGAGAATTATAAACCAATATCCCTGATGAACACAGATGCAAAAATTCTCAACAAGTTACTAGCCAAAAGGATCCAACAATACCTTAAGAAGATTATTCACCATGACCAAGTGGGATTTATTTAATGGATGCCAGGATGTTTCAACACTGGTAAAGCAATCAATGTGATTGATCATATCAACAAGAGAAAAAACAAGAGCGCTATGATCCTCTCAATAGATTCAGAGAAAGCAGTTGACCAAATACAGCATCCATTCCTGATCAAAACTCTTCAGATTGTAAGGATACAGGAAACATTCTTCAGCATTTTAAAAGCCATTTATGAAAAGACCACAACAAATATCATTCTCAATGGGGAAGCACTGGGAGCCTTTCCCCTAAGGTCAGGAACAAGACAGGGATGGCCACTCTCACCACTGCTATTCAACATAGTACTAGAAGTCCGAGCCTCAGCAATCAGACAACTAAAAGAAATAGAAGGCATTCACATTGGGAAAGAAGAAGTCAAACTCTCCATCATCGCAGATGACATGATACTGTACTTAGAAAACCCAAGAAGTTCCACCCCAAGACTGCTAGAACTGATACAGCAATTTGGCAGTGTGGCAGGATACAAAATCAATGCCAAGAAGTCAGTGGCCTTTCTATACACTAACAATGAGACTGAAGAAAGAGAAATGAAGGGGTCAATCCCATTTACCATTGCACCCAAAAGCATACAATATCCAGGAATAAACCTAACCAAAGAGGTAAAGGATCTATACCCTAAAAACTATAGAACACTTCTGAAGGAAATTGAGGAAGACACAAAGAGATGGAAAAATATTCCATGCTCATGGATCGGAAGAATTCAAATTGTGAAAATGTTTATGCTATGCCGGGCAATTTACACATTTAATGCAATCCCTATCAAAATACTATGGACTTCCATCAGAGAGTTGGAACAAATCATCTTAAGATTTGTGTGGAATCAGAAAAGACCCCGAATTGCCAGGGGAATTTTAAAAAAGAAAACCATATCTGGGGGCATCACAATGCCAGATATCAGATTGTACTACAAAGCTGTGATCATCAAGACAGTGTGGTACTGGCACAAAAACAGACACATACATCAATGGAACAGAATAGAGAATCCAGTAATGGACCCTCAACTTTATCATCAACCAATATTCGACAAAGCAGAGAAATTTGACTGTCTGGAAATTTGACTATCTAGAAAAAAGTCTCTTCAATCAATGGTTTTGGGAAAATTGGACAGCCACATGCAGAAGAATGACACTAGACCATTCTCTTACACCATACACAAAGATAAACTCAAAATGGATGAACGATCTAAATGTGAGACAAGATTCCATCAAAATCCTAGAGGAGAACACAGATAACACCCTTTTTAAACTTGGCCACAGCAACTTCTTACAAGATATGTCCATGAAGGCAAGAGAAACAAAAGCAAAAAATGAATTCTTGGAACTTAATCAAGATAAGAACCTTTTGCACAGCAAAAGAAACAGTCAACAAAACCAAAAGACCATCTACAGAGTCAGAGAAGATATTTGCAGTTGACCTTTCAGATAAAGGGCTAGTATCCAAAGTCTATAAAGAACTTATTAAACTCAACAGCAAAGAAACAAGGAAGCAAAGCATGAAATGGGCAAAAGACATGAATAAAAATCTCACAGAGGAAGACAGACATGGCCATCAAGCACATGAGAAAATGCTCCACGTCACTTGCCATCAGGGAAATACAAATCAAAACCACAATGAGATACCACCTCACACCAGTGAAAAGGGGGAAAATTAACAAGACAGGAAGCAACAAATGTTGAAGAGGATGGGTGAAAGGGGAACCCTCTTGCACTGTTGGTGGGAATGTGAACTGGTGCAGCCACTCTGGAAAACTGTGTGGAGGTGCCTCTAAGTGTTAAAAATAGACCTGCCCTACACCTAGCAATTGCACTCTTGGGGATTTTTCCTAAAGATACAGATGCAGTGAACCGCCGGGACACCTACACCCCAATGTTTATAGCAGCAATGTCCACAATAGCCTAACTATGGAAGGAGTCTCAGTGTCCATCGAAAGATGAATGGATAAAGAAGATGTGGTATATGTATACAATGGAATATTACTCAGCCATTAGAAACGACAAATACCCACCATTTGCTTCGATGTGGATGGACCTGGAGAGTATTATGCTGAGTGAAATAAGTCAATCGGAGAAGGACAAACATATGGTCTCATTCATTTGGGGAATATAAAAATTATTGAAAGGGAATAAAGGGGAAAGGAGAAAAAATGAGTGGGAAATATCGGGGAGGGAGACATAATATGAGAGACTTCTAACTCTGGGAAATGAACTGTGGGTGGTGGAAGGGGAGATTGGAGGTGGGTGGGGGTTCCTGGGTGATGGGCACTAAGGGGGGCACTTGATGGGATGATCACTGGGTATTATTCTATATGTTGGCAAATTGAACACCAATAAAAAATAAATTTATATAAAAAAGAAAGATGAATGGATATAGATGTGGTTTATGTATACAATGGAATATTACTCAGCCATTAGAAATGACTAGTACCCACTATTTGCTTTGACGTGGAGGGACCTGGAGGGTATTATGCTGAGTGAAATAAGTCAATCGGAAAAGGACAAGCGTTATATGGTCTCATTCATTTGGGGAATATAAAAATTGGTGAAAGGAAATAAAGGGAAAAGAGATAAAATGAGTGAAAATATCAGTGAGGGTGGCAAAACATGAGAGACACCTAAGTCTGGGTAATGAACATGGGGTAGTGGAAGAGGACATGGACAGGGGTTTGGGGTGACTGGGTGATGGGCAATGATGGGGGCATTTAGTGGGATGAGCACTGAGTGTTTTGCTATATGCTGGCAAATTGAATGCCAATAAAAATTGTTTTAAATATAAAAAAAAGATATGTGGCTAAAATATTGTGAAAAAAAAAGGATTTGACAAAGTACAGCATACATTCTTCTTAAAAACTGTAAAGAGGCCAGCCCCAGTGGCGCAGCGGTTTAGGGCTCTCCGCAGCCCGGGGCGTGATCCTGGAGACCCGTGATCAAGTCCCTCGTTGGGCTCCCTGCATGGAGCCCGCTTCTCCCTCTGCCTGTGTCTCTGCCTCTCTCTCTCTCTCTCTCTCTCTCTCTCTCTCTTTCTCTCTGTGTGTCTCTATGAATAAATAAATAAAAATCTTAAAGAAAAAACTAAGGAAACTGGGCTTAGAGGGAACATACCTCAACATAATAAAGGACATGTATAAAAAACTCACAGCCAATATCATACTCATTGGGGAAAAACTGAGATGCTTTTCTCTATGATCAGGAACAAGACAGGGATGTCCACTCTCAGCACTTGTTATTTAACACATAACTACAAGTCCTAGCCACAGCAATCAAGCAACAAAGACAAATAAAAAGCATTCAAATTTTCAAGAAGGAAGTCAAGTTTTCAATATTTGAAGAAGACATGATACTGTATAAAGAAAAACTGAGAACTCCCCCCCTCAAATCCTAAAAGTGATACAGAAGTTCAGTAAACTTGCAGGATGCAAAATCAATGTACAGAAATCTGTTGCAATTCTATACACCAATAATGAAGCAGCAGAAGGAGAAATTGAGGAATCAATTCCATTTATAATTGCACCAAAAAAAACATAAGATACCCAGGAATAAACCTAACCAAAGAGGTAAATGATCTGTACTGTAAAAACTAACTATAAAACACTGATGAATGAAAAAAAAAAACACTGATGAATAAAACTGAAGAAGACACAAAGTAATGGAAAGATATTTCATACTCATGGATTAGAAGAAGAAATACTATTAAGATGTCTATATTCCTCAAAGCAATCTGCAGATTTAATGCAATCCCCATCTAAGTACCAACAACATTTTTCATAGAGCTATAACAGACATGCCTAAAATTTGTATGAAACCACAAAAGAGGGGATCCCTGGGTGGCGCAGTGGTTTGGCGCCTGCCTTTGGCCCAGGGTGCAATCCTGGAGACCCGGGATCGAGTCCCACGTCGGGCTCCCGGTGCATGGAGCCTGCTTCTCCCTCTGCCTGTGTCTCTGCCTCTGTCTCTCTCTCTCTGTGACTATCATAAATAAATAAAAATTAAAAAAAAAAGAAACCACAAAAGACCCTGAATAGTAAAAGCAACCTTGAAAAAGAAAGCAAAGCTAGAGGCATCACAATTCCAGACTTTAAGCTATATTACAAAGCTTTAGTGATCAAGACAATGTTGTACTGGCACAAAAACAGACACATATATCAATGGAACAGAATAGAAAACCCAGAAATGAATTCACAACTATTTAGTCAATTAATATTCTACAAAGTAGAAAAGAATATCCAATGAAAAAAAGGCAGGCTCTTCAACAAATGAAGCTGGGAAAAATGGATGAATACATACAAAAGAATAGAACTGGACCACTTTCTTACAACATACACAAAACTAAATTCAAAGCGGATTAAAGATCTAGATGTGAGGTAGGAAACCATCAAAATCCTATAGAACAGAGGCCACAACCTCTTTGATATTGCCCATAACAGTTTTTTTTTAGATATGACTCCTGAGGCAAGGGAAACAAAAGTAAAAATAATCTATTGGTACTTCATCAAAATTAAAAGCTTCTGCATAGTAAAGGAAGCAAACAACAAACTAAAAGGCAACCTATGGAATAGGATAAGGTATCTGCAAATGATATATCTGGTAAAGGGTTAGTATACAAAATATATAAAGAACTTGTAAAACTGAGTACCTAAAAACAAATAATCCAGGTAGAAAATGGGCATAAATACGAATAGACCTTTTCCAAAGAAGTCATACAGTTGGCTGACAGACTCATGAAAAAATGCTCAACTTCATTCATCATAGGGGAAATTTAAATCAAAACTACAGTGAGATATCACTTCATATCAATCAGAATGTCTAAAATTAACAACACAGGAAACAACAGGTATTGGTGGGAAAGCAGAGAAACAATAACCTTCTTATACTATTAGTGGTACGCAAACTGGTGCAGCCAGTCTGGGAAACAGTATGGAGGTTCCTCAAAAAGTTAAAAATAAAAGTGTGTTACGATCCAGCAATTGTACTACTAGGTATTTACTCCAAAAATACAAAAATACTAATTCAAAGGGATATCTGCATCCCAATGTTTATAAACAGCAGTATCAACAAAGCCAAATTAGGGGAAAAGCCCAAATATCCATCAAGTGACGAATGGATAAAGAAGATGTGATAGATAGATAGATGATGATGATGATGATGATAGGTAGATAGATAGATAGATAGATATACATTAGTCAGCAATCAAAAGAATGAAATCTTACCACTTGTAATGACATGAATGGAACTATAGTATATTAAGCTAAATGACAAAAGTCCATCAAAAAAAAGACAAATACTACATGATTTCACTAATGTGTGGAATTTAAGAAACAAAACAAAGTATCAAAGGGAAAAAAAATAAGAGAGGCAAACCAAGAAACAGACTCTTAAACTAAAGAGAACAGACAAAAAAAAAAAAAAAGAGAACAGACGGATGGTTACCAGAGGGGAGGTAGGTGGGGGAATGAATTTAATAGGTGATAGGGATTAAGGAATACATTTATTGTGATGAGTGCCAGGTGTTGTATGAAAGTGTTGAATCACTAAATTGTACAACTGAAAATAATATTACACTGTGTGTTAGTTGGCTGGAATTTGAATAAAAAGAAAAAAGTAAAATATAATAAAATTGAAGACAGGACAAAGTTATCTCAACACTAAACAATAAGAAATACGGGAATTCTCAACATTTTTTGAGTTCCTAGTATACAGAGAGTTGTACAATGTTCAATTATCAAAGGGAAATAATTTTTATAATATGTTCCCAATCCTCAAAGAAATTCATAGACTTAGTATAGAGACAATAATGTGTATTTTCCTTCTATACATCTTTTATATCTTCCCTCTTTTCCTTTGTCTATGCTGTAACTCCAGGCCAAATTCTTAAACATTTTTGCTGTCAGTTATCACCTAGATGGTCTCTGTACCCCCAAGGATCTTCCCACTTGGGTCTATTTTGTTCATGGCCTCCAGATTAGCTAACTTAGAACAACTGTTTTGCCTTGATGTTCTATTCAGTAACAGTTAATGGATTCTTTTTCCCACAGTCCAAATTCTCCATCACTATACTATTTTAGCTAAAATACTTAGATCTCTGCAGTGAGTGGAAGATTTATACAAAATATATCTAAGGTTTGGAGTAAATCTGTCTTTATCCAACAAACCCTGTGTATGGTTCATATTGCTGCTGTAACAAATTACCACAAATTTAATGGCTTAACAACACAGATTTATTGTCTCAGAATTTTTAGTGTCTCACTGGACTAAAATCAAGATGTCAGCAGGACTGCATTCATTCCTTTCTGGAGGTTCTAAGAAAGAATGTTTTTCTTGCCTTTTCTAGTGTCTAAAGGCTGTTTGCTTTCTTTAGCTTATGGTAGCTTCCATCTCAAACTCACCAATGGCTGATTGAGTCTGTCATGATGCCATCATTCTGGTTCTTACTCTTCTCCCTCTCTCCTTCCATTTAATTACTTTCTGATTTCATTGAGTGCACTCAGATAGTCAAGCAGTCTCTTTATATTGAGGTCAGGTGATTAGCAAACTTAATTTTGTCTGTCGCTTTAATTCCACTTTGCCATGTCATATATAACCTATTCACAGATTCTAGGAATTAGAACAGAGGTATCTTTGGAGAAGGGCAGGTATTATTCTGCCTATCACATGCTGTCTGTTCAACTAGATGGCAGTAGACTCCTTAAGGTAGGAACTAGACCTTCATCGTCTCTGTGCAAGGCTGTGATTTCAATAATTGTTTATAAAGTTTACTCACCCAAAACAAACATCAATAATAAGAATATATATTAATATGCTGCATGAAAAACAATAAATAGCAAAATGTATGGCCCATATGCACTCTGTTTCTCTCTTTCTCTGTCTCTCTGTCTCTGTTTCTCTGTCTCTGTATTTATCCTCCACCTTTCTCCCCCACAGTTTCTGACTGCTCTCTAAGGGGAAAATAATCCTGGTAAAGGATTGTTATATCTTCTACATATCCCTATTAGCTAATAAAATATTACCCAATTTTACTTTCTGTCATGTGTGTGATGGAAAATGGCAGTTTTTTATATTTTCTAAAAGTTAAATTTTATTCTAAAGTATTTAATGTTTTTTCAAACTGCTTAAAGTTTTACAAGGTTTCTGATAGTCTCCCAATTCCTCACATAACTACAATATGCTAGAGATGGTCTTATAAGTTTGTGATTATTGAATGACCAGGAAAATGTGAACGAGGTAGCAAAGAATAGTGTTCTGGAGAAGAAAAATGGCATGAACAAGGCTGAAAAAGAATAAAGCATATTGCTTATGGTGAGGCATTTAGAGGGGACTTCTTGCCTAGATAGAGGTGGTGTTCTTAAATGGGAAGTTGCCTCAGATGAGTAAGACCTGGCTAATGAGACTTGAATACCAAAAAGAAGCATTAGATATTCCCTGGCCAAGTTCCAACAGCCTTCCCCATCCTCATTCAACCTGGGGGAAATCAACTTAGGTAAACAGGTTTCTTCAGCGAACACTTGACTTCTCATAGCTCATATTTTAGCCTGATATATTTTTTCTTCCCAATCAAGCTTTTATATTATTTACTAATTTTTTTCTTTTAATCTGCCCTTTCCCCACTAATGAAAAGAAACTTCTTACTTCAAAATACAAAGAAGAGGTGGAACCATTTGTAGTCCAGACCTTTTCAGGAATGGCAGATCCTTCAACATGCTTTCAGTGGTGACAGAAGTTATAGGTATAAAAGGAATGCAGTGTATTTGTATATTGCCTCAGGAGAACAGCCCACACATAGATGTGCCACATATAAACACCCTTAGATTCATAGGGCTACAGCACTGGGGTCAGGAAATGCTGGTATTAAGACTAGTAATTGGACTTTTATGCCAACATTTAAAACATACAAGGTAATGGGTATTGTAAATTATATCTTCACTGAATACTATTTAAAGAAATTATATATTTCAAATCTTGACGTTGGATATATGAAGTACACTCCCACAGGAAACTGAATTGGATAATTATCACACACTTCATGGGAAAATAACTGTGACTCTGCTGGTGAATAAGTAAATACTACCTCATTAAGGAAGAAGTCTTTTTGTCATGGCATAATCTTGATTACCCAAGATTCTCAAAAATGAGGCACTTCTCAAAAATGAGGTGAAATATCAGAGTGAGTAGCAAGGATTATAAATTTAATGAAGAAAATATCCATGGTATAGTCCTTGTTTATCATCCACAAAGATGTTAATTATACATTATACACCTTATTCCTGTAACCGATATAAATACGAAAGTGAAATTAAAAAACCTACAGAAACAGAAGGGTGGATGGTGATTTCAGAATTGTGTAGCTTTTTAATCCACTCATATAATGTGTTGCCATAAAGTCTTGCCTATTAAAATTATGAAAATATCTAGATATTTTGTTCAAATTCCTTACTCTATTAAGGTCTGAAGGAAATCCATTGGGTCTTTGTATCTTCAAATATGCTTATTTTGCAAAACCAGAGGGCATACTTGAAGACCATATACTGGGGCACCTGGCTGGCTTGTCAATAGAGCATGTGACTCTTGACCTTGGGGTTGTAAGTTTAAACCCCACATTGGGTGTAGAGACTACTTTAAAATAAACCAAAAAATGAAGATCAAATAGTAAGATACTATTGTGATCAGCATTTGATAATTTAAGCACTGGTGTGGTAAGCACTATTACCAAATTTGCAATGTCTGCTGCCCCTGGTTACGGGAAAGTGTGGACTTCTGTATGTGAAGGTGCTGTATAAAACTGATAGCTAGAAAAAACGCTTATCTAGCCAATGTGAGATTAAAAGAACTTGGTGTTCTGGGGCTCCTGGGTGGCTCAGTCAGTTAAGCATCTGTCTATGGCTCAGGTCATGATCCCGGGGTTCTGGGATAGACCTCTGTACTGGCCTTTGAGGGAACCTACTTCTCCCTCTCCTCCCTGCTCTTGTTATCTCTGGGTATCTCTGTCTCTTCATCAAATAAATAAATGAGATCTTTTTCTATAAATAAAATCTTTAAAAAAAACTTGGTATTTAAAGAGATTGCTGTCTGTGGATTTTGATGGTTTCCTGTCTCAGGTCTTTTATCCATTTTGAATTTATTTTTGTGTTGGATGTAAGATAGTGGTCTAGTTTCACTCTTCTGCATGTTGCTATCCAGTTTTCCCAACACCATTTGTTGAAGAAACTGTCTTTTATTCCATTGGATATTCTTTTTTGCTTTGTTGAAGATTAGTTGACCATATAGTTGTGGGTCCTTTCTGGGATTTCTATTCTGTACCACTGATCTTTGTATCTGTTTTTGTGCCAGTACCATACTGTCTTGATGACTACAGCTTTGTAATATACCTTGAAATTTGGAATTGTGATGTCTCCAGCTTTGCTTTTTTTTTTTTAAGATTGCTTTACCTATTAAGAGTCTTTTGTGGTTCCATAAACTTTGAGGATTGTTTGTTCCAGCTCTGTGAAAAATGTTGGTCGTGTTTTGATAGGGATTGCATTAAATGTATAGATTGCTTTGAGTAGTGTAGACATTTTAACAATGTTTGTTATCCCAATCCATGAGCATGGACTGTTTTTGCATTTCTTTGGGTCCTCTTCAATTTATTTCATAAGTGTCTTATACTTTTCAGAGTAGAGATCTTTTACCTCTTTGGTTAGGTTTACTCCTAGATATCTTATTGTATTTGGTACAATTGCAAATGGAATCAATTCCATTTGGCCATAGCAATAACTTACTAGACATGTCACTGGAGGCAAGGGAAACAAAAGCAAAAATAAACTATTGGGACTTCATCAAGATAAAGAGCTTCTGCACAGCAAGGGAAACAATTAACAAAACTAAAAGGTTGTCACCTTCAGAACGGGAGAAGATATTTGCAAATTACATATCTGGTAAAGAGTTAAAATCTACAAAGAACTTCTCAAACCCAACACTAATAAAACCAAATAATCCAGTTGAGAAATGGGCAAAAGACATGAATAGACATTTTTTTCAAAGAAGACATCCAGGTGGCCAGCAGACACATGAAAAAATGCTCAACATCTCTCATTATCAGGGAAAAAACAAATCAAAATCACAATTGGGGTATGCTTAGATGGCTCAATGGTTGAACATCTGCCTTTGGCTCAGGTCATGATCTAGGGGTCCTGAGATCAAGTCCTGCATTAAGCTCCCTTTAGGGATCCTACATTTCCCTCTGCCTATGTCTGCCTCTCTCTATGTCTCTCATAAATAAATAAATTAAATCTTTAAAAACAAAACACAACTAAATTGATAAAACTTTACACAGACTCATCAAAAAAGAGAGGAAGAGTAAAGGAGAGACACAGAGACAGAGAGACAGAAACAGAAATGACTTAAATAACCAAAATCAGAAATGAAGGAGAGGCAATAACAACTAACAACACAGAGATACAAAGGATTATGAGAGAACACTATCAAAAAGTATATGCCAATAAACTGGACAACCTATAAGAAATAGATACATTCCTAAAAAAAATATAAACTCCCAAAACTGAATGAGAAAGATATAGAAAATTGAAACAGGCCAATTACTTACAATGAAAATGAATCAGTAATCAAAATACTCTCAATACAAAACCAGATATCTTCACAGATGAATTCTACTAAACAATTAAAGAAAAGTTAAAACCTATTATACTCAAAACATTTGAAAAAAAAAACAGAAAAGGAAGGAAAAATCCCAAATTCGTTCTACAACACCAACATTAGCCTGATACCAAAACCAGTTAAGGATACTGTAAATAAATAAATACATATATACTACATACATACCAATATCTCTGATGAACATAGATGCAAAAGTTCTATTTAAAGTTTTCTAAAATTTATTTGAAAGATAGCACGAGCAAGGGAGAGAGACAGAGGTAGGGAGAGGGAGGAGCAGACTCCCCACTGACCAGGAAGTCCAATGAGGGGCCTGATCCCAGACCCCATGACCATGACTTGAGCTGAAAGCAGACACTTAATTGACTGAGCCGCCCAGGTGCCCCTAAGGTGCAAAAATTCTTAACAAAATATTATCAAACTGAAACAATATATTCAAAATGCATTCACCATGATCAAATGGAATTTATTCCATGTATGCAAGGGTGGTTCAACATTTCAACAAATTAATCAACGTGATGCATCACATTAACAAGAGAGAGGAGAAAAAAACATATGATGATTTTATGAGATGCAAAAAAAGCATTTAACAAAGTACAACGTTCATTTGTGACATTAAAAAAAAACTTGAACAAAATAAGTTTGGAGGTAACAAACCTCAGAATAATAAAGACCATATATGGAAAAAAACACAGTTAACATCATGATCAATAGTGAAAAACTGAGAACTTTCCCCCCAAAGTCAGTAACAGAAGAAGGATGTCCACTCTCACTACTTTTATTCAACATATTACTAGAAGCCCTAGCCACAGGAGTCAGAAAAGAAAAAGAAATGAAGGAATCCAAATTGGCAGGGAAGAAGTTAAAGTGTCACTATTTGCAGATGACATCATACTATATATAGAAAACCTCGACTCCACACAAAAACTACTTGAAATAATAAATGAATTCAGTAAAGTCACAAGATGCAAAATTAATGTCAGTTGCATTTCTATACACTAATAATGAATTAACAGAGAAAAAAATGTTTAAATCTCATTTACAATTGAATCAAAAATAATAAAATACCTAGGAATAAAGTTAGCCAATGAGGTGAAAGAGCTGTGTTTTGAAAACTGCAAGACTTGATGGAAGATAGTGAACATGGTACAAATCAATGGAAAGATATTCCATGCTCATGGTTTGAAAGAATAAATATTGTTTAAATGTCCTTAGTACCCAAAGCAATATAGATTTAATGCAATCCCCCTATAAAAATGCCAACAACATTTTTCAAAGAACTAAAACAAATAATCTTAAAATTCATATGGAACCACAAAAGGCCATCAAAAGCCAAAGCAATCATGGTAAAGAACAAAGCTGCAAGTACCACAATCCCACATTTCAAGATATACTACAAAGCTATAGTAATCAAAACAGTATGGTACTGGCACAAAATAGATACATAGATCAATAGAATATAATAGAAAGTCCAGAAATTAACCCACAGTTTTATGGTTAATTAATCTCCATAAAAGCAGCAAGAATATACAATGGAATAGTTTCTTCATTAAATGCTGTTGGAAAAACAGGACAACTAAATGCAAAAGATTTATACTGGACCAATTTCTTACACCATACACAAAAATAAACTAAAAATGGGTTAAAGACCTGAATGCAATACATGAAAATATAAAATTCTGATGAGAAAACTTAAGCAGTATTTTCTTTAACACCAGCCAGAGAAACATTTTCCTGGATTGGTCTCCTCTGGCAAGGGAGGTAAGCTTGAGAAGAATGTGGCTGCAAAGCAGGAGGACCCTAAGCCTTTATCATCCCATAAACACAACTAGGTAACTAGCAAATCATCTTAAATACTCCCAAATAGACCTGAAGACTAGTAGAACTAAGTCCAAAACTAAAGGGAAAGAAGAGGTCACATCAAAGGAGGTAGGAGAGAAACAGATCTCCGGTGCTGCAGAGAGGGGGGGACCTTGTTGCCAAGAAGGGTAAGAAAGAGAGGAGCACAGATACAAGGAGAATGTTTCTCCAAAACCATTGACTTTGAAAACAAGAGGAATTCAATTTCATGAGATCTTGCAACCAATGTGGTTTAAAGCCTGGAGGGTTTTTTTATTTGTTTGTTTGCTTTTTTTTTTAAGCCTGGAGTTTTAAAGGTCAGCAGGCATAAGTAGGATAAATCACAGAGAGCACTGTGCTTCACTGAGAGATAAGGCAGGCAAATAACCCAGGAGCAAAAGGATGGAAACAATGATCTGAAGAATGCCTAGGCACACAAAGGAGAGATTATTTGCTCTTCTGAGATCTAGTCCCTGAGAGACAGCATTCACAGAGACACCCTCTTGTAACTAAAGACATACCCAGTGCCATTTCTTTCCCCTGTCCCTCAGCATAAATACAAAGCCACCTGCAGGAAGTAGTGCAGTGTCCATCCTGCCTGCCTAATTTGCATACATCAAACTCCACTCCTTTGCACTCTGTTGAAACTGTCCTTCTCAGTCATGCTTCTCTAAGTTCCAGTGCAGTAGGCCCCCACCCAAGACCAACACAAACCACTGCCCACAGCACATGTTCTGACCAAAGAATTCTGCAGGGCCTCAAATGGAGTGGAAGTGGTAACAGGCTTCATTACATAAGCAGGCCAAGGCACACCTAGTTAAAACTTGTCACATTCAAGCCAGGGAACCAACACTCCCCACAGCAGGCAATGAGAACCTATATGGACCACTGGCCTGAAGCATAGAGAAAACAAAACACAACAGCAGAGTGTATGCAACAAACACCAAAGACACTCCCTGATATGCCAACCCCTGGGTACTACATGGCCTCTTCTTCATAAAACCATTAATATTAGAAGCAGGAGACATAACCGGCTTTTCTAAAACAGAGAAGAAAGCAGAGACTTACATAAAATTAGAAGACAGGAATTTATCCCAAATGAAAGAACAAGATTGTTGTGCCCAAGATCACAAATCCGAGAAACCACCAAGGAGCAGACACTGATGCAAACACATGAGGGTTTATTTACAAGCGCGAGCTTGGGTCCAAGTATACCTGACACAGCAGAGCAGGGACTTGGACCCCGAGGTGGGTTTCAGCTTAGTTTTAAGGACTGGTCAAGGGGACCTCCAGAAGGGGTGGAGCAATTCCTCAAGTTCTGTTTACATTTTGATATGGGGCCTTCAAGGGCAATGAGCTCTGTTCTTTTTCTAATAGGGGCTTCCTGCCACTGGCTTGGGCTCTGTTCTCATTCTAATAGGGGCTTCCTGCCCTTGGCTTGGACTCTGTTTTTATTCTAATATGGGGCTTTCTAGGACGTTAAGCTGCAAGCTGTTTTCTTCCTGTAACTGAAGTAAGGTAAAGTTCAGCTCTTATTCACAGGGGCCTGGGATGGATGTACTTGTGATAACACTGAACTTAAAGTGGAATGGCCTTAATTTTCTCGGCCTCCACAAAATAAGGCCACAACCACTGATATAAATGAAATAGATATAAGTAATATGCCTGATGGAGAATTTAAAGTAACAATCATAAGGATACTGAATGGGTTTAAGAAAGGATAAAAGACATCAGTGAGTCCCTTATGACAGAGATGACACTGAAAAAAGAGAGATGAAGAGTGCAATAAATGAGATTAGAAACATGCTTGATGCAATTAACAGCAGGATGAAAGAAGCAGAGGAATGAAAAGTAATCATGCTGAACAAATGAAAAAAAAGAATTGTGCAAAATGAGAATAGATTAAAGGAATTCAGTGACTATACATCAAGAATAATAACATTCAGACTGAAGAACGAGAAAATAAGGAGCCCACCCCATTTACAATTGTACCCCAAACCGTAAGATACCTATGAATAAACCTAACCAAAGACAGAAAGGATCTATACCCTAAAAACTACAGAACACTTCTGAAAGAAATTGAGGAAGACACAAAGAGATGGAAAAATATTCCATGCTCATGGATTGGAAGAATTAATATTGTGAAAATGTCTATGCCACACAGGGCAATTTACACGTTCAGTGCAATCCCTATCAAAATACCATGGACTTTCTTCAGAGACTTGGAACAAATCATCTTAAGATTTGTGTGGAATCAGAAAAGAGCTCGAATAGCCAGGAGAATATTAAAAAAGAAAACCACAGCCAGGGGCATCAAAATGCCGGATTTCAAGTTGTACTACAAAGCTATGGTTATCAAGACAGTGTGGTACTGGCACAAAAACAGACACATAGATCAATGGAACAGAATAGAGAACCCAGAAATGGGCATTCAACTCTATGATCATCTAATATTCAACAAAGCAGGAAAGACCTTCCACTGGAAATAAGGACAGTCTATTCAAAAGATGGTGTTGGGAAAATTGGACAGCTATGTGCAGAAGAATGAAACTGAACCATTCTCTTACACCATACACAAAGATAAACTCAAAATGGATGAAAGATCTAAATGTGAGATAAGAATCCATAAAAATCCTAGAGGACAACACAGGCAACAATCTTTATGAACTTGGCCACAGCAACTTCTTGGAAGATACATCTATGAAGGCAAGCGAAACAAAAGCAAAAGTGAACTATTGCGACTTCATCAAGATGAAAAAGCTTCTGCACAGCAAAAGAAACAGTCAACAAAACTAAAAGATAACTTACAGAATGGGAGAAGACATTTGCAAATGACCTATCAGATAAAGGGATAGCATCCAAGATATATAAAGAACTTTATTTGTATTTATTTATTTATTTATTTATTTATTTATTTATTTATTCATGACACACACACACAAGAGACAGAGACAGAGAGAGGTAGAAACACAGGCAGAGGGAGAAGCACGCTTCATGCAGGGAACCTGATATGGGACTTGTTTCCAGGATCACACCGTACACTGAAGGTTATACTAAACCCATGAGCCACCTGGGCTGCCCTATGAAGAACTTATTAAACTCAACAGCAAAGAAACAAACAATCCAATCATGAAATGGGCAAAAGACAAAAACAGAAATTTCACCAAAGAAGACATATACATGGCCAACAAGCACATGAGAAAATGCTCCACGTCACTTGCCATCAGGTAAATACAAATCAAAACCACAATGAGATACCACCTCACACCAGTGAGAATGGGGAAAATTAACAAGACAGGAAATAACAAAAGTTGGAGAGGCTGTGGAGAAAGGGGAACCCTCTTGCACTGTTGTGGGAATGTGAACTTGTATAGCCACTCTGGAAAACTGTATGGAGGTTCCTCAAAGAGTTAAAAATAGAACTACCCTCCAACCCAGCAATTGCACTACTGGGGATTTACCCCAAAGATATAGATGCGGTGAAAAGCTGAGACACCTGCACCCCAATGTTTATAGCACCAATGTCCACAATAGCCAAACTGTGGAAGGAGCCTCAGTGTCCATCGAAAGATGAATAAAGATGTGTATATATATATATATATATATATATATATATATATATATACACACACACACAATGGAATATATTTCTCAGCCATTAGAAATGACGAATACCCACCATTTGCTTCAACGTGGATAGAACTGGAGAGTATTATGCTGAGTGAAGTAAGTCAATCAGAGGACAATAATTTTTTAATAAATTTATTTTTTATTGGTGTTCAATTTGTCAACATACAGAATAACACCCAGTGCTCATCCCATCAAGTACCCACCTCAGTGCCCACTACCCAGTCACTCCCACCCCCCGCCAACCTCCCCTTCCACCACCCCTAGTTCGTTTCCCAGAGTTAGGAGTCTTTCATGTTCTGTCTCCCTTTCTGATATTTCCCACTCATTTTTTCTCCTTTCCCCTTTATTCCCATTCACTATCCCTTATATTCCCCAAGTGAATGAGACCATATAATTTTTGTCCTTCTCCGATTGACTTATTTCTCCAGTTCCATCCATGGAGAAGAACAATAATTATATGGTTCCACTCATGTAGGCATATAAAAATAATGAAAGGGATTATAGGGGAAAAGAGAGAAAATAAGTGGGAAATATCAGAGAGGGTGACAGAACATGAGAGACTCCTAACTCTGGGAAATGAACAAGAGATAGTGGAAGGGGAGCTGGGCAGGAGGATGGGGTGACTGGGTGTCAGGCACTGAGGGGGGCACTTCATGGGTAGTATGCTATATGTTGGCAAATAGAACTCCAATAAAAATATACAAAAAAGAATAATAACATTCACATTATAGGGATCCCAGAAGAAGAAAAGAGAGAAAAGGGGGCAGAACATCTTTTTGAATAAAAAATAACTGAATAATTCCCTAATCTGGGAAAGGAAAAAGATATTCAAACCCCAGAGGCACAGAGATCCACCAACAAAATCAACCCAAGGAGGTCAACTCCAGAACACATAGTAATGAGAATGGCAAAAAGTACTAATTAAGACAAAAGTTTAAAATCAGCAAGAGAAAAGAAGGTGGTTCCATACAAAGGAAACCCCATAAAATATCAACAGATATTTCAACAGAAACTTTTCAGAAAAGAGTACCACAGAAGATGGTGAAGATTGGGGGACCTTGTTTTATCCAGTTACCTGAATTTAGCTAGATAACTGTCAAATCATTCTGAATATATATGAATTCAACCTATAAGAAAAAAATTTCTATAATTTTACTAGTGGAAAAGTAGGAGTACCACTTTTTGCAAGGTAGGAGTACAGAGAAGTGAAACTGAGAGGACATGTCAGAACATGAATGGTGGGGGAAGGGACCTCCAAAAGCCAGCTACAGGAAAGTGATATAGCCCAGAAGTGCAAAATTGGAACCTTTTGAAATCTGGGACAGTCTGGTCTCCAGATCCCCAAAGTCATATGGAGAACTAGGGTGCCTGAGCCAGCAGAGTTCCCAAGCATTGGAGTGGGGAAACCAGTTATTATCAGCAAGCCCAGGAGGGGCCTCTCAGATCAGGTCACCATAAACCATGAACTGGAGCCCAATCACATGACTGCTCTCCATGTGGGTCCTGCAAAGGACAGGAATTCTATAATGCTCTGCCTTCCCCTGGGAGGGATGGAACAGGTGCTCCCATGACCAGGGACAGCTTTCAGTGTGGGGAGACTGTGAGGAACAGAAAAAGGATGACCCTGCACCTTCTTCTGGGAGGGGCAGAGCAGGTGCACGCAGGATGGAGCAAATGTTTTCCATGACAGGGCACTGCAAATTGCGGGAAGGCAGGAATCCTTCAGCTTCCCCCAGGAGAATTGGTGTTGGGTGGTGCCACAGGAGTCTGCAAAGTTTGGCACATGCTGAAATCTTTTAGCTCCAGGGCTGGAGGTTGGGACACAACCACTTTAATTTTCACCCTCTAAAGAGGCACAGAAAGCCTTCAGATAACAAAAGCCACACAGAGCAGTTTACACACTCAAGCCTCCTGGCAAAGAGTGGTACAACTCTGCACAGGCAAAGATACCTGAGGATTGGTGTAGCAGGCCCCTCCCCCAGAAGACCAGCTGAAAAAACAGATGAACAGCAAGTTTAAGGACTACACAGAACTGTAAAACTCCAGCATTAGGGGAAAATAGTATATATAATTCGAGGTTTTTTTCTCATTATTCATTTACCTTTCAGTTTAAAATTTTCCATTTTGTTTTTTTCTTTTTCCCTTCTGAACTAAGTCTCTTATTTTTTTTCAAATTTTTATTTTTAAGTCCTTTTTATAAAAGGACTTAGCTTTCATTTTTAACATTTGCATTTTTAGATATATTCTTCATTTTTTGCTTTCTTTTATTGTATTCAATATTATTTTGGTATGTATGTGAGTTTTCCTGTCTTTCCAATTTTGGGATTTAGTGACTTCTGATATACAGACCAAGTGGATTACTCTGTCTTATCCACCTGGGAGATTGTATTCTCCCTTTGTCTTTCTTTCTTTCCTTCCATTTTTTCTTCTGTTTTGGCTTCTAACTTCTTCATATTTGTCTAGTGTATATTTTGCTTGGGTTGTGGTTGACACTTTTGATTTTGTTCAGTCATTCATCCATTCTTTTCTGGGCAAAATGATTAGAAGAAATAAGTCACAAAACAATTAAGAACCAGAAGTAATGCTCTCTGACACTGATCTAATCGATATGGATATAAGTAAGATGTCAGAGCTGGAATTCAGTATAAAAATAATGAAGTTACTAATTGGTATTGAAAAAATCATAAAACACCCTAGAGAGGAGGGGGCAAGATGGCAGACGAGTAGGGTCCCCAAGTCACCTGTTCCCACCAACTTACCTAGATAACATTCAAATAATACAGAAAATCTACGAATTCGGCCTGAGATTTAAAGAGAGAACAGCTGAAATACTACAGTGAGAAGACATCACGCTTCTATCAAGTACAACTTGTTTTTGACAACTCTGCACTGAGCAAAATGACTAGAAGGAAAACCTCACCTCAAAAGAAAGAATCAGAAACAGTCCTCTTTCCCACAGAGTTACAAAATTTGGATTATAATTCAATGTCAGGGAGACAATTCAGAAGCAATATTATAAAGCTACTGGTGGCTCTAGAAAAAAGCATAAAAGATTCAAGAGACCTCAAAACTGCAGAATTTAGATCTAATCAGGCCGAAATTAAAAATCAATTAAATGAGATGCAATCCAAACTAGAGGTCCTAATGACGAGGGTTAACGAGGTAGAAGAACGAGTGAGTGACATAGAAGACAAGTTGATGGCAAGGAGGGAAGCTGAGGAAAAAAAAGAAAAACAATTAAAAGATCATGAGGATAAGTTAAGGGAAATAAATGACAGCCTCAGAAGGACAAATCTACGTTTAATTGGGGTTCCCGAGGGCACCGAAAGGGACAGAGGTCCAGAATATGTATTTGAACAAATCATAGCTGAGAACTACCCTAATTTGGGGAGGTAAACAGACATTCCATTCCAGGAAATAGAGAGATCCCCCCTAAAATCAATAAAAACCACTGAACACCTCAACATTTAATAGTGAAACTTGCAAATTACAAAGATAAAGAGAAACTCCTTAAAGCAGCAAGAGACAGAAATCTCTAACTTTTATGGGGAGAAATATTAGATTAATAGCAGACCTCTCCACAGGGACCTGGCAGGCCAGAAGGGGCTGGCAGGATATATTCAGGGTCCTAAATGAGAAGAACATGCAGCAAGAATACTCTATCCAGCAAGGCTCTCATACAGATTAGAAGGAGAGATAAAGAGCTTCCAAGATAGGCAGAAACTGAAAGAATATGTAACCACGGAGCCAGCTCTGCAAGAAATACTAAGGGGGATTCTGTAATAGAGGAAGTCCAAGGGAACAATCCACAAAAACAGGGACTGAATAGGTATCATGATGACACTAAATTCCTATCTTTGAATAGTAACTCTGAACTTGAATGGGCTTAATGACCCCATCAAAAGGTGCAGGGTTTCAGACTGGATAAAAAAGCAAGAACCATCTATTTGATGTCTACAGGAGACTCATTTTAGACATAAGAACACCTATAGCCTGAAAATCAAAGGTTGGAGAGCCATGTACCATTCAAATAGTCCTCAAAAAAAAGCAGGGGTAGCCATGCTTATATCAGATAAACTAAGGTTTATCCTGAAGGCTGTAGTAAGAGATGAAGAAGGACACTATATTATACTTAAAGGACCTATCCAAAAAGAGGACCTGACAATCATGAATATTTATGCCCCGAATGTGGGAGCTGCCTAGATATCAACCAATCACCAAAGTTAAGAAATACTTAGATAATAATACACTTATACTTGGTGACTTGAATGTAGTGCTTTCTACAATGAACAGGTCTCCTAAGCACATCTCCAAAGAAACAAGAGCTTTAAATGAGACACTGGACGAGATGGATTTCACAGATATTTACAGAACTTTACATCCCAACGCAACTCAATACACATTCATCTCTAGTGCACATAGAAATTTCTCCAGAATAGACCACATACTGGGTCACAAATCAAGTCCTAACCCATACAAAAAGATTGGGATTCTCCCCTGCATGTTTTAAGACCATGATGCTTCGAAACTAGAGCTAAATCACAAGAAGAAGTTTGGAAGGATTTGAAACGCATGGAGGTTAAGGACCACCCTGCTAAAAGATGAAAGGGTCAACCAGGAAATTAGGGAAGAATTAAAAAGATTCATGGAAACTAATGATAATGGAGATACAACCTTCAAAATCTTTGGGATATAGCAAAAGCAGTCCTGAGGGGGAAATACATCCCATACAAGCATCCATCCAAAACTGGAAAGAACTCAAATACAAAAGCTAACCTTGCACCTAAAGGACCTGGAGAAAAAACAGCAAATAGATCCTACACCCAGCACAAGAACAGAGTTAATAAAGATTCGAGCAGAACTCAATGAAATAAGGACCAGAAGAACTGTGGAACAGATCAACAGAACCAGGAGTTGGTACTTTGAAAGAATTAATAAGACAGATAAACCGTTAGGCAGCTTTATTAAAAATAAGAGAGAGAAGACTCAAATTAATAAAATTATGAATGAAAAGGAGAGATCACCACCAACACCAAAGAAATACAAATGATTTTTAATACATATTATGAACAGCTTTACGCCAATAAATTAGGCAATCTAGAAGAAATGGACGCATTTCTGGAAAACCACAAACTACCAAAACTGGAACAGGAAGAAATAGAACCTGAGCAGGCCAATATCCAGGGAGGAAATGGAAGCAGTCATCAAAAACCTCCCAAGACACAAAAGTGCAAGGCCAGATGGCTTCCCAGGGGAATTCTATCCAACGTTTAAAGAAGAAACCATACCTATTCTACTAAAGCTGTTCGGAAAGATAGAAACAGATGGAATACTTCCAAACTCGTTCTATGAGGCCAGCATCATCTTAATTCCAAAACCAGACAAAGACCCCACCAAAAAGGAGAGTTATAGACCAATATCCCTGATGAACATGGATGCAAAAATTCTCAACAAGAATCCTATACTAGCCAATAGGTTTCAACAATACATTAAAAAGATTATTCTCCATTACCCAGTGGGATTTATCCCTGGGATGCAAGGCTGATTCAACACTCATAAAGCAGTCAATGTGATTGATCTTAACAGCAGGACAAAGAACGAACCATATGATCCTCTCATTAGATGCAGAGAAAGCATTTGACCAAATACAACATCCATTCTTGATTGAAGCCCTTCAGACTGTAGGGATAGATGAAACATTATTCAGCATTTTAAAAGCCATCTACGAAAAGTGCACAGCAAATACCATCCTCAATGGGGAAACACTGGGAGACTTTCCCCTAAGATCAGGAAAAAGACAGGGATGTCCACTCTCACCACTGCTATTCAACATCGTACTAGAAGTCCTAGCCTCAGCAATCAGCAAACAAAAAGAAATAAAAGGCATTCAAGTTGGCAAAGAAGAAGTCTAACTCTCCCTCTTCACAGATGACATGATACTGTACATAGAAAACCCAAAAGATTCCACCCCAAGATTGCTAGAACTCGTATAGCAATTTGGCAGTATGGCAGGATACAAAATCAATGCCCAGAAGTCAGGAAATATCAGAAAAGGAGACAGAACATGAAATGGGTGGTGGAAGGGGAGGAGGGGGGGCTGTGTGGGTGAATGGCTGATGGGCACTGAGGGGGTACTTGACGGGATGAGCACTGGGTGTTATTCTGTATGTTGGCAAATTGAACACCAATAAAAAATAAATTTATTATTTAAGAAAAAAGAAGTCAGTGTCATTTCTATACACTAACAATGAGACTGAAGAAAGAGAAATTAAGGAGTCAATCTCGTTTACAATTGCACCAAAAAGCATAAGATACCTAGGAGTAAACCTAACCAATGATTTAAAGGATCTATACCCTAAAAAGTACAGAAGTCTTCTGAAAGAAATTGAAAATGATGGAAAAATATTCCATGCTCATGGTGTGGAAGAATTCATATTGTGAAAATGTCAATGCTACTCAGGGCAATTTACACATTTAATGCAATCCCTATCAAAATGCCATGGACTTTCTTCAGAGACTTGAAACAAACCATCTTAAGATTTGTGTGGAATCAGAAAAGACCCCGAATAGCCAGGGGAATTTTAAAAAAGAAAACCATAGCTGGGAGCATCACAATGCCAGATTTCAGGTTGTACTACAAAGCTGTGGTCATCAAGGGATCCCTGGGTGGCGCAGCGGTTTGGTGCCTGCCTTTGGCCCAGGGCGTGATCCTGGAGACCCAGGATCAAATCCCACATCGGCTCCCGGTGCATGGAGCCTGCTTCTCCCTCTGCCTGTGTCTCTGCCTCTTTCTCTCTCTCTGTGACTATCATAAATAAAAAAAATAAAAAATAAAAAAAAAGCTGTGGTCATCAAGACAGTGTGGTACTGGCACAGAAACAGACACATACATCAATGGAACAGAATAGAGAATCCAAAAGTGGACCCTCCGCTTTATGGTCAACTAATATTTGATAAAGGAGGAAAGCCTATCCACTGGAAAAAAGACAGTCTCTTCAATCAATGGTGCTGGGAAAATTGGACATCCACATGCAGAAGATTGAAACTAGACCACTCTCTTACACCATACACAAAGATAAACTCAAATTGGATGAAAGATCTCAATGTGAGACAAGATTCCATCAAAATCCTAGAGGAGAACACAGGCAATACCCTTTCTGAACTCAGCCACAGTAACTTCTTGCAAGATACATCTACAAAGTCAAGAGAAGCAAAAGGAAAAATGAACTACTGGGACTTCATCAAGATAAGAAGCTTTTGCACAGCGAAAGAAACAGTCCACAAAATGAAAAGACAACCTACAGAATGGGAGACGATATTTGCAAATGACGTATCAAATAAAGTGTTAGTATCCACGATCTGTAAAGAACTTATTAAACTCAACAGCAAAGAAACAAACAATCCAATCATGAAATGGTCAAAAGACATGAACAGAAATCTCACAGAGGAAGACATAGACATGGCCAACAAGCACATGAGAAAATGCTCCGCATCACTGGCCATGAGGGAAATACAAATCAATACCACAATGAGATACCACATCACACCAATGAGAATGGGGAACATTAACAAGGCAGAAAACAACAAATGTTGGAGAGTATGTGGAGAAAGGGAAACTGTCTTGCACTGTTCTTGGGAATGTGAACTGGTGCAGACCCTCTGGAAAACTTGTGGAGTTTCCTCAAAGAGTTAAAAATAGATCTTCCCTACGACACAGTAATTGCACTGCTGGGGTTTTACCCCAAAGATACAGATGCAGTGAAACGCCAGGACACCTGCACCCCAATGTTTATAGCAGCAATGTCCACAATAGCCAAACTGTGGAAGAAGACTTGGTGTCCATCGAAAGATAAATGGATAAAGAAGATAAGGTATATGTATACAATGGAATATTACTCAGCCATTAGAAAGGACTAATATCCACCCTTTGCTTCGATGTGTATGATCTGGACGGTATTATGCTGCGTGAAATAAATCAATCGGAGAAGTACAAACATTATATGGTCTCATTCATTTGGGGAATATAAAATATAGTAAACGGGAATAAAGGGGAAAGGAGAAAAATGAGTGGGAAATATCAGAAAGGGAGACAGAACATGAGAGACTCCTATCTCTGGGAAACGAACTAGGGGTGGTGGAACGGGAGGTGTGCGGTGGGTGGGGGTGACTGGATGATGGGCACTGAGGGGAGCACTTGATGGGATGAGCACTGGGTGTTATTCTATATGTTGGCAAATTGAACTCCAATTTAAAAAAGACACTAGAGAATCTCTTAGTGAAGAAATGAATTCTAATCGGGCTGAAATTAAAAATAATCTGAGATGCAGTCTAAATCGTATGCTCCAACAGCTAGTGTAAATGAGACAGAAGAAAGAATAAGTGACATAGAAGAGAAGTTAATGAAAGGAAGGAAGCTGTGGAAAATAGAGAAAAATAACTAGTCGACTATAAAGGGAGGCTTTGAGAAATCATAAATGCCATAAAATGAAATGATTTTATAATTATTGTGGTCCCTGAGGGAGAAGAAAGGGGGCATAGAAGGTATACTTCAGTAAATCATAGCTGAGAATTTCACTAGTCTGCAGAAGGAAATAGACATTTAAGCCTGAGCGGTAGTGAGGTCCCCTTCCAAAATAAGTAAAAATAGATCAACACCCCAACATATAACAGTGCAACTTGCAAATTTCAGAGATAAAGATAAAAGCCTGAAAGCAGCTCAAGAGGTCCTTAACCTACAGAGTTAAGATTAGACAAGTAACGGACCCACCAGAGAACTGGCAGGCCAGAAACAGTTGGCATGATATATTCAGTGTACTAAATAAGAAAAACAGCCAAGAATACGTCATCAGGCAAAGCTTTCATTCAGAAGGGAAAGCAAGATAAAGTCCTTTAAGGACAGACAGAGTATTAGAGAATATGTCACCACCTAGCCAGCTCTCCAAGAAATATTAATGAGGGATCCTGTAAGTGAAGAGAGAGCCCAAAAGTTACATAAACCAGAAAGAAACAGAGACAATTCACAGAAACAGGGACTTTACAGGAAATACAATGGCACTAAATTCATATCTTTCATTAGTTACTCTAAATGCAGTTTGGCTAAATGCTCCAATCAAAAGACACAAGGTATCAGAATTATGAAAAAACAAGACCCATTCATATGCTGTCTACAATAGACTCATTTTAGACCTAAAGACACCTCCAGATTGAAAGTGAGGGGGTAGAACAATTTATCATAGTAAGGGACCTCAAAATAAATCTGGGGTTGTAATACTCATATCAGTCACATTAGACTTTAAATCAAAGTCTGTAGTAAGGGATGAAGTGGGACATTATATCATACTTAAATGGTCTATCCAACAAGAAGATCTAACAATTATAAATATTTATGCTCCTAACTTGGGAGCAGCCAATTGCAGAAACCAATTAATAATAAAATTAAGGAAAGAATTGATAATAAAACAATATTAGTAGGGGACTTAATAAATATTTATTTATTCATGAGAGACACAGAGAGAGGGACGGAGATATAGAGGAAGAAGCAGATTCCCTCTGGGGAGCCTGATGTGGGACTCAATCCCAGGACCCCAGGATCATGACCTGAGTCAAAGGAGGAAGCTCAACTACTGAGCCATCCAGATGCCCCTAGTAGGGGATTTTAACACCCCACTCACAGCAATGGACAGATAATCAAAGCAGAAGATCAACCAGGAAACAAAGACTTTGAATGACACACTGGACCAGATGGACTTCACAGATATATACAGAACAGTCCATCCTAAAGCAACAGAACACACATTGTTCTCACATGCTTATGGAACATTCTCCAGAATAGATCACATATTGTGTCATAAATCAGATATAACTGGAACCAAAAGATTGGGATTATCCCCTGCATATTTTTGGACCACAATACTTTGAAACTTGAAATCACAAGAGGAAGGTTGGAAGGAACTCAGACACTTGGAAATTAAAGAGCATCATACTAAAGAATGAGTCAACCAGGAAATTAAAGAAGAATTTAAAAATCCATGGAGACAAATTAAAATGAAAATAAAATTATTCAAAACCTTTGGATTACAGCAAAAGTGGTACTAAAAGGGAAGTGTATTGCAAGTATACTGAAAAATCTCAAATACACAAGCTAACCTTATGCCTAAAGGAGCTGGAGAAAGAACAGAAAATAAATCCCAAACTAAACAGGAGACTAGAAATAATAAATATTAGAGCAGAACTCAGTGAAATAGAGACTAGAAGAACAGTAGAAGAAATCAAAGAAACTTGAAGCTGGTTCTTTGAAAGAATAAGATCGATAAACCCCAATCCAGACTTATCAAAAAGAAAAGAGAAAGGGCCAAATTGTTAAAATCATGAATGAAGAAGGAGAGATCAAGACCAACATCAAGGAAATACAAATGATTTTAAGAACATATTATGAGCAACTGTATGCCAAGAAATTAGGCAATCTGGAAGAAATGGATGCATTCCTGAAAACTTATAAACTACCAAAACTGAAGCAGGAAGAAATAGTAAATCTGTATAGACTGATAACCAGCAAGTAGATTGAAGCAGTCATCAAAAACCTCCCAAAAAACAAGGGTTGAGGGCCAAATGGCTTCCCAGGAGAATTTTACCAAACATTTAAATAAGAGTTAATACCTTTTCTTTTCAATCTATTTTTTTTAAAAGAAATCTTCCAAATTCATTCTGAGTCCAGCATTACCCTGATACCAAAACCTAATAAAGACACCACTAAAACAGTGAACTACTGGCCAATATCTCTGATGAACATAGATGCAAAAATCTTCAACAAAATACTAGCAAACCCAATCCAACAATACATTACAAAAATCATTACTACCATCAAGTGGAATTTATTCCTGTGTTGCAAAGTAGATCAATATTCATAAATAAGTCAATATAATACATCACATCAACAAGAGAAAGGATAAGAACCATAGTATCATTTTTTTTTAAGTTTTATTTATTTATGATAGTCACAGAGAGAGAGAGAGAGAGGCAGAGACATAGGCAGAGGGAGAAGCAGGCTCCATGCACCAGGAGCCTGACGTGGGATTCGATCCCGGGTCTCCAGGATTGCGCCCTGGGCCAAAGGCAGGCGCCAAACCGCTGCGCCACCCAGGGATCCCAGAACCATAGTATCATTTCAATAACAGCAGAAAAAGTATTTGACAAAGTACAACATCCATTCATGATAAAAGCCCTCAACAAAGTAGGTTTAGAGGGAACATACCTCAACATAATAAAGGCCATATATGAAAACCATACAACTAATATCATCTTCAATAGGGAACATTGAAAGTTTTTCCTTCACAACCAGGAACACTCAGGGTCGTCCACTTTCACCCCTGTTATTTAACAGTAGTACTGGAATTCTTAGCCATAGCAATCAGACAAGAAGAAATAAAAGCATCCAAATTAGAAAGGAAGAAGGAAAGCTTTCATTGTTTTCAGGAAAAATGGTTATATATAGAAAACCTTAAAAAACTCCACTAAATAACTGCTGGAACTAATAAACAAGTTCAGTAATGTCACAGGATACAAAACTAGCGGGCAGAAAACTGCTGCATTTCTATACAACAATAATGAAGCAGCAGAAAGAGAAATTAAGAAAACAATCCCTTTTATAATTTCACAAAATAATAAGATATCTAGGAGTAAACCTAACGAAAGAGGTGAAAGATCTGTACTCTGAAAACACTGATGTAAGAAATTGAACACAACATGAAGAAATGGAAAGACATCCAATGCTCATGGATTGGAAGAACAAGCATTGTTATAATGTCTATACTGCTCAAAGCAAGTATACATTTAATATAATCCTTGTCAAAATATCACCACCATTTTCCATAGAACTAGCACAAACAATCCCAAAATTTGTATAGAAATATAAAAGACCTCAAATAGCCAATGTAATACTGAAAAAGGAAAGCAAAGCTGAAGGCATCACAATCCCACACTTCAAGTCATATTACAAAGCTGGAATGATCAAAATAGTATGGTAGTGGAATAAAAAGACACATAGGTCAATGGAAAAGAATATAAAATCAAGAAATAAACCCATGTTTATATGGCCACTTAATCTTTAACAAAGCAGGAAATAATATCCAATGGGAAAAAGTCTCTTCAGCAAATGATGCTGGGAAAACTGGACAGCTACGTGCAAAAGGTAAAACAGGACCACTTTCTTACTCCATACACAAATGTAAACCCAAAATGGATTAAAGACCTAAATGTAAGACCTGAAACCATAAAAATCTTAGACAAGAGCACACACAGTTATTTCTCTGACATCAGCCATACCAACTTCTTTCTATATATGTCTCTTCAGGCAAGGGAAACAAAAGCAAAAATAAACTATTTGGACTACATTAAAATAAAAAGCTTCTGATTGCCTAGTGAAGTAGGCAATCAGCAAAACTAAAAGGCAACCTACTGAATGGGAGAAGATATTTGTAAGGGTTTTCATAAAGGGTTAGTATCCAAAATATATAAAGAATTCAACACTCATTACACTCAACACTCATTAAACAAATAATCCCAGTTTAAAAATGGCTAAAAGACATGAATAGACATTTCTCCAAAGACATCCAGATGGCTGACAAAAGTATGAAAAGATGCTCAACAGCACTCATCACCAGGGAAATGAAAATCCAGACTGCAATGAGATATCACCTCACACCAGTCAGAATGGCTAAAATCAAAACTACAAGAAACAAGTGTTGGTAAGGATGCCAAGTAGAAGGAACACTTGTGCACTGTTGGTAGGAATGCAAACTGGGGCAGCCACTGTGGAAAATGGTATGGAGTTGCCTCAAAAAGTTAAAAATCCAGTAATTACACTATTGGATATTACCCCAAAAATACAACACTAATTCAAAGGAATATATGAACCCCTGTGATTATAGCAGTATTATTTTTAATTTCTTTAATTTTTATTTAAATTAATTTTAATTAACATATAGTGTATTCCTAGTTTCAGAGGTGGAATTTAGTGATTCACCAGTTGTATATAACACCCAGTGCTCATTACTTCAAGTGCCTTCCTTAATGCCTACCACTCAGTTACCCCATCCCCCAACCCACCTTCCCTCCAACAACTTTTAGTTTATTTCCTGCAGTTGAGTCTCTAATGATTCATTTCCCTTGATGTTTTCATCTTATTTTTCCTTCCTTTCCTCTATGTTTCTCTGTTTTGTTTCTTAAATTCCACGAGTGAAATAATATATTTGTCTTTCTCTGACTTATTCCATTTAGCATAGTACCCTCTAGCTCTATCCATGTCCTTGCAAATGGTAAGATTTCATTCTTTTTGGTGGCTAAGTAATAATTATATATATATATATATATATATATATATATACACATATATATATGTATATATATAATCTTCTTTATCCATTTATCGGTCAATGGACATTTGGGCTCATATTTTGGCTATTGTGGACATTGTTGCTATAAGCATTGAGGTACATGTACCCCTTCAAATCACTATATTTGTATCCTTTGGATTAACACCTAGTAGTGCAATTGCTGGCACAGTATTATTTACAATAGCCAAATTATGGAAGCAGCCCAAGGTCTATCAATAGATGAATGGATAGAGAAGAAGTGGTATATATATATATATATATATATATATATATATATATATATATAAATATTATATAATATAATATATTATATATATTATTTATATAATATATTTATATATATTTCAACCATATATATATAAATATTATTCATCCATGAAAATGAATGAAATCTTGCTTGGATGGAGTAGAGAATGCAATGTTAAGGGAAATAAGTCAATCAGAGAAAGACAAATATCATATGGTTTATTGCATATGTGGAATTTAAGAAAACAAAACAAAGGAGCAAAGGAAAAAAAAGAGAAAGAGAGATAAACCAAGAAACAGACTCTTAACTATAGAGAATGAACTGGTGGTTACCAGAGGGGAAGTGGGTGAGGGAGATTGGTGAGGGATTAAGGGGTGCACTTAGGGTGATGAGCACTGGGTGCTATATGTTGGACATTTGAGAGTATTGTACACATGACACTAATATAACATTGTATGTTAACTATATTGGGATAAAAAAATAAATTAACTCAGAAGGAAGGCATCATTTTGTAATATACAAGTATTGAGCATTAAGTTATGAAACTGAAACAAATTTAATGCTGTGCATCATGTATACCTCAATATTAATTAATTAATATTAATCAATTAATTAGAGGTAATTTTAAGCCTTTTCTTCTGAAATCTTATTTAATTCCTTCAAAAATTATGTAACTAGTGTATCATAAATTGTACACAATATAAAATATGTTTTCATAGAATATATTTTGTGGTTACCTAAACTAAGCCTGTTTTATTTGGGCCTCATTTTTGTGCTTTCATGATTAATGTATATGACAAGTATGTTAAAAATGCAAAGTGTCTAAATATTTTCACTTTTCCCTTTAAATATTGCTTATGTTTCCTAAAGGAAACATTTTCTATCCATTCTTGATTACAAGCAGCAGCACTTTCAAAATGTTGTTTAACTTCTCTTGTCTTTTATAATGAACATATAGCTTTGTTTAGGACAAACTGAAGTTTCACATTAAGTATGTCTTGAATGTGTATGGGACATGTCTATTATCCACCAAGGTAACTAATTTCTGCGGCCCACAGTCATTTGTTTTTCTATGTACAGACTCTCCAGCTGCTGGATTCTGGCTTTTAGTGATTGTTTGGTTTTTGTCAGCAAAGAAATTATCCCTTGTTTAAGTAGGCATTCTATCCATTGACATAGAAATGAGGTGAGAAGTTAATTTTGTCACTTCATAGATTATTCCAGTACAGTTAAGGAGTCTGCCTAGCATTTCCCAACACTTGTGTTACAAAGGACATACCAACACCCTTTGTGGGAATGAATTCACAGCCTGTTAATATACAACTAGAAGTATAAGCAGGTTAATTCTGTCAGATAACTTTTTTGGATTTTTGCGGAGAATCCCATTGATAAGGCAAGTAAACACACACACACACATACACACAATTACATTACTAGGGAGCTTTATGATTATCAGTACCCCAGTTTCCATCTAAGTCTCTAATTCCCTTAACTAGTGTGCTCATGTCTTCAGTGAAATGAAAAGTAGTTTCTTCTCATGAAAACACCAGGGACCTTTGACCATAATGAGATTCATATAAAATTCATTAAAACCTTTTACAAGAAAAGGAGCTCCAATAGATTAGTGAGTCTCGTAATAAGCCTCAAGACTCCTCAGGGTAAAAGATTCCACTAACCATCTACACTATTGCCTTTCTAAAAAAATATCCCTCCCCAAAATTAATTGGAAGATGGGTCTGCTTTCTGATACAATGGTACTATACATAACTCTGATTTAACTGCTTAAGCATATTAAAAATCCATGACAGAAATAGGACAAATACCCTTATGATTTAGGCACAAACACTATAAAAGACTGACCCAAGGATTCCCACTGGAAAATAACTGATAAGGAGAAAGTTTCCAATGGTGTCCTACTATCCTGGAGATTAGTGATTAGTAACACAACTAGATAAATCAAGTGAACAGAAGAACATATGAAGAAGGAAAAATTTGGCTTCTAAAGTTGTTAGAATTCAGGAAAAAGAAAGGCATGAAAATAGGTAACAAGCTTAAAATTTCTCAAAAGAAAAAAGATAGAAGAAATAGGAATGTGACTATGTTAGGTAGTGAAAGAAGAGAGCAGGATACAGGAGTATTCACAGCTCCTTCTAAGGGACTTCTGAAATACAATCTTGCTTTCCTTCGTTCTTACTTTTGTCTTAGTGCCTACATAAGCAAGTGAAAATGTAAGGTTGAAACATAATAAAAGTAATTGCTATCACTAATGTAATGTGTATTATTTGCCAAACAGTGTTCCAAAGGATTTTTTAATTGGATCCTGCTTAAGATTATCTCTCTCCCTCTGCCCCTTCTCTCTTTCTTTTTTTTTTTTCTTTCTTTCTTTCTTTCTTTCTTTCTTTCTTTCTTTCTTTCTTTCTTTCTTTCTTTCTTTCTTCTTTCTTTCTTTCTTTCTTTCTTTCTTTCTCTTTCTCTTTCCTTCTCTCTTTCTCTTTTTGTCTCTAAAATATATATAATATATAAAAGTACATATATTTGATATATTTTTCTCATCTAATTCTCAAAACAGTCCTATGAGGTAGAGATTATTATTACCATATCTATTTTACAGAAGAGGAAACACAGATATAAAGAGGATAAGTAATTTGTCCAAAATCACATAGTAAGTAAATGGTGGAACCAAAATTCCAGTCTAGGTAGTCTTACTACAGAATTTCTCATCCCTGCTAATCAATTCTGCACTTTCTGAGAGGAACACATTGAGAAAGTCCAAACAAAGTTTAATAAGACTAAAAATCAGAAAGAATATTGAATACAAATGGAAATTATAGAGAACTCATCAGTTGCAGGCAGTGTTTTGCATACACAGATTAAGGAAACTTCCATTGCTTACAGGGAAAAAGAACTTTCTCAAACAGAAATCATCATTAACAAGTGATTCTTTGACTTAGAACTTGAAACTTTAAGAAAATGTAAATTTATCCCAGAAGAGACAGTGCAAGACTTTTCCCTTAATTACATTTCAGTGCACATCCATTTATTAGATTCTTTACAAAAAGTCTTGATAATGGAACAAGAGAATATGGAGAGTATGAGATCACTGTGGACCCGAAAGTAAAAGCTGAACTGAGATCCAACTGTGCTGTTTTTACAAATTGGCCAAGGGCCCACCTTGGGAAAAGTGAAGAGGTAGAGTTTGGCACGTTATAGTTCAGCCATGAACATCAGTCTTTGTTAAAGCAGAAAATTTTGGCAAAGAGTAAAGTTCTATAAAGCTAATGAGAGATGTTGACAGAGATTCAGACATATGCTAGGTCAATTGTCTTTAAAGAAGGAGGTGCAAAGTCTTACTTACAGGTGCTCCAAAACCCAAGAGGAAGAAAAATAAATCCATAGCTATAAAAAGAGAGGAAAGTAGTTGCAAGGCATGTAACCAGATTGTGAGTGTTACAGGGTAATGTTTTTTACATTATTTTATCCTTTATCTTTTTTCCTAGAAAAAGAAAATGTAGATCTGCATGTGGAAAAATAGAAAACTCCAGGTTAAATGCCCAGTCATTTGCTTGTTCCTCCAAATCCAAAGCTGTAGTTTTGCAGGAAGAATACCTAACCTTCATTTGTATCAACCTTTCTTAGTTTAGCACATGAATAGCTACCACAGCTGGAAGACATTAGTGTTGTCTAAGTCAACAATTTTCCATAAGCCAGAGAGAAAAGAATTTCCAGTGTTTGTTGTGACAAATGAAAATTTGAGTCTTAAATTCTGCTTCAAATTGAAGTGACTTCAAATGAAAGGAAATGAGAAGAAAGAAATTTTGATGTGTTATAATAAGAACAATTACTGCTGTACCATATTGGAAACAGAATCAAGAAGAGAACCACTTCAGGTTTATAGGTAACTTGCTGTAAAGGGACATTCCCACAATGTGTTGGTTCACATTCCCACCAACAGTGTAAGAGGGTTCCCTTTTCTCCGCATCCTCTCCAACATTTGTGGTTTCCTGCCTTGTTAATTTTCCCTATTCTCACTGGTGTGAGGTGGTATCTCATTGTGGATTTGATTTGTATTTCCCTGATGGCCAGTGATGCGGAGCATTTTCTCATGTGCTTGGTGGCCATGTCTATGTCTTCCTCTGTGAGATTTCTCTTCATGTCTTTTGCCCATTTCATGATTGGATTGTTTGTTTCTTTGCTGTTGAGTTTAATAAAGGCTTTATAGATCTTGGAAACTAGCCCTTTAACTGTGTCATTTGCAAATATCTTCTCCCATTCGGTAGGTTGTCTTTGAGTTTTGTTGACGGTATCTTTTGCTGTGCAAAAGCTTCTTATCTTGATGAAGTCCCAATAGTTCATTTTTGCTTTTGTTTCTCTTGCCTTTTTAGATAAATCTTGCAAGAAGTTACTGTGGCCAAGTTCAAAAAGGGTGTTGCCTGTGTTCTCCTCTAGGATTTTGATGGATGCTTGTCTCACATTAAGATCTTTCGTGTGAACTGTTGCAGCCACTCTGGACAACTGTGTGGAGGTTCCTCAAAGAGTTAAAAATAAATCTGCCCTATGACCCAGCAATTGCACTGCTGGGGATTTACCCCAAAGATACAGATGCAATGAAACGCCAGGACACCTGCACCCCGATGTTTATGGCAGCAATGTCCACAATAGCCAAACTGTGGAATGAGCCTCAGTGTCCATCAAAAGATGAATGGATAAAGAAGATGTGGTTTATGTATACAATGGAATATTACTGAGCCATTAGAAATGACACATACCCACCATTTGCTTCGACATGGATGGAACTGGAGGGTATTATGCTGAGTGAAATAAGTCAATCGGAGAAGGACGAAAATTATATGGTCTCATTCACTTTTGGAATATAAAAAATAGTGAACGGGAATAAAGGGGAAAGGAGAAAAAAATGAGTGGGAAATATCATAAAGGGAGACAGAACATGAAAGACTCCTAACTCTGGGAAACGAACTAGGGGTGTTGGAAGGGGAGGTGGGCGGGGGTAGGGTGACTGGGTGACAGGCACTGAGGTGGGCACTTGACGGGATGAGCACTGGGTGTTATTCTATATGTTGACAAACTGAACACCAATAAAAATGAATTTTTTAAAAAAAGATCTTTCATCCATTTTGAGTTTATCTTTGTGTATGGTGCAAGAGAGTGGTCTAGTTTCATTCTTCTGCATGTAGATGTCCAATTTTTCCAGCACCATTGATTGAAGAGACTGTCTTTTTTCCAGTGGATAGTCTTTCCTGCTTTGTCGAATATTAGTTGACCATAAAGCTGAGGGTCCACTTCTGGATTCTCTATTCTGTTCCATTGATCTATGTGTCTGTTTTTGTGCCAGTACCACACTGTCTTGATGACCACAGCTTTATAGTACAACTTGAAATCTGGGATTGTGATGCCCCCAGCTATGGTTTTCTTTTTTACAATTCCCCTGGCTATTCGGCTATTCGGTCTTTTCTGGTTCCACACAAATCTTAAAATAATTTGTTCCAACTCTCTGAAGAAAGTCCATGGTATTTTGATAGGGATTTCATTAAATGTGTAAATTGCTCTGGGCAACATTGACATTTTCACAATATTAATTCTTCCAATCCATGAGCATGGAATATTTTCCCATCTCTTTGTGTCTTCCTCAATTTCTTTCATAAGTGTTCTATAGTTTTTAGGGCATAGATCCTTTACCTCTTTGGTTTAAATGGAGTTTTAAATAAGGACTCAAGGCAAGCTGCACATGTGAGTTGTTGGTAATGCTTCATTATGCCTTTATTGATAGACAGCAAAGTACTTCCATCTCAGCACTCATTTTTGTACCCCTCCTGCTACATTTCTCTACTCTTCCTGAAAGTATAGTCATTCATTACTATTTTATTTACTGAAAGATTAAGCATGTTATCTCTATTGGTATCAAAGACTTAATAATAATAACAAAAAAACCCTCACATTCATTGAGCTTTTGATGAGTGTCAGGCACTGTGGTAACTGCTTTAGGTTCATTTATATCATTTCATCTTACAAAAACCCTATAATGATGGTTCTGTTGTTGCCTAGACTAGCTCCAGAGTTGGAGTTGTAATTGCTATGCTATACTGTGCTTTAAAATAGAAAAATAAACTATACCAGGCTTAAAAAGAATGGAGTAAAACTCATTCATTCTCTTCACACACCCTATGTTAGCACAGTGTCTTGAGTATTATAGTTGTTAATTAAATGTCTGTTGAGTGAATAAACAGGATGATACCAGATATCATATAAATTTCTCAATGACTGTATATTACTTCAGATCATATGTCTCCTTGTATCACTCACAATGCCATACACATAGTGGGAACTTAATATTTCTTGAAACCTTTGAAAAGTTCTTAAATTCCTGTGCCCAAATGAGAACTTGCAAAATACAAAAAAATATTGGCTATTCTGTAAAACTTTTACTAAGGCCACCTTCATACAGAGTCAACATTACACAGAGTTAAAGAGCTCAAAACAAATCCGGAAGTAGATTCTTCATCCTGATATTCTCCCTGTATCCCAAACTGATAAAACTTTAATAATAATAAAAATAATATCAACAAATATAATTCTAGTAGGTATTAGAAGTTCAGTATCTTCTACTATTTTCCCAATACTTAAAATTCCTTATCTTCTTTATTACTTATCACAACTCTATTGCAAAGTATTTTTATTTTTGATTTACACATAAGGAAAATCAGTTTCAGAGATGTTAAATGATTTATTAAAGGTCACATAGCTAGTAATTGGCAGAGCTGGAATTCAAACCAGACTCTTGAACTCTAAAAACTGCCCTTTCTACTAATCTACTATGTCTCTTGACAGACTCACAAAACTCTTATTTCTATGCTCCAGTCCACTCCTCAAATAATATTTCTAAAGACAAAGCACGAAATTTTGTTAATTATCCTAATTTGAGACAGTGTTATTGTATGGTACTTAAGAGCTCAAAGGCTAGAATCAGAATTGGGTTTGAATAGCAGCTCCAAGACTAATATAATATATATCTTTAGATACATATAGAAGACTTCAGCCATAATAAATACTGAGCAAATAAAAATAGTAATAAATACACAATAAATACTATGCATAATAAATACTAAGCAAAGGGTACTTATCTCTGCTACCCCAAAAATAGACGTGCCTATTCATCATAATTATACGAAATGTTGATAACCTGTCAACATGTTTCTGATAGGAAGGATATGAAATTTATAATTGGCAATTGCCAATTCTTATAAGCCAGTGGCAAAAGAAAATATAATCAATTCCACTGAATTGGAAAGTAGAGACACTGTTGATATAATTCTTCTCGAGAATGCAGGGAGGACAGAGGCCACTATTTAATCAGTCCCCATTATATACACAATAAAATAGGTCATGGATTGCCAGTCCTTAAGTCTAGACTTCAAACTAAACCCAGCTCCAGTACAAAAGAGAGGGTTTGCATCAGGAGTGCTTGGGGTTTTTTTGAGCCCAAATTAAATTTGAATTAAGACAGGTTTCTGACTCCCCCAAAGACAAATTCATGTTTTCTAGTCTATTAGTTGACCATAGAGTTGAGGGCTCATTTCTGGGATCTCGATTCTATTGATCTAAGTCTCTGTTTTTGTGCCAGTACCACACTGTCTTGATGACCACAGCTTTGTAGTACAATTTGAAATCCGGCATTGTGATGCCCCCAGCTCTGGCTTTCTTTTTCAATATTCCCTTGGCTATGTGGGGACTCTTCTGATTCCACACAAATCTTAAAATAATTTGTTTCAACTCTGTGAAGAAAATCCATGGTATTTTGATAGGGATTGCATTGAATGTGTAAATTTCCTGGCATAGCATAGACATTTTCACAATATGAATTCTTCCAATCCATGAGCATGGAATATTTTTCCATCTCTTTGTGTCTTCCTCAATATCTTTCAGAAGAGTTCTGTAGTTTTTAGGATATCGATTCTTTACCTCTTTGGTTAGGTTTATTCCTAGGTATCTTGTGATTTTCGGTGCAATTGTAAATGAGATTGACTCCTTAATTTCTCTTTCTTCAGTCTCATTGTGAGTGTATAGAAATGCCACCGATTTCTGGGCATTGATTTCGTATCCTGCTATACTGCTGAATTGCTGTATGAGTTCTAGCAATCTTGGGGTGGAATCTTGTGGGTTTTCTATAGACAGTATCATGTCATCTGTGAAGAGGGAGAGTTTGACTTCTTCTTTACCAATGTGAATGCCTTTTATTTCTTTTTGTTGGCTGATTGCTGAGGCTAGGGCTTTTAGTACGACGTTGAATAGCAGTGGGGAGAGTGGACATCCCTGTCTTGTTCATGATCTTAGAGGAAAGGCTCCCAGTGTTTCCCCATTGAGGATGATATTTGCTGTGCACTTTTCATAGATGGCTTTTAAGATGCTGAAGAATGTTCCCTCTATCCCTACACTCTGAAGAGTTTTGAACAGGAATGGATGCTGTATTCTGTCAAATGCATTTTCTGCCTCTATTGAGAGGATCAAATGTTTCTTGTTTGTTCCCTTGTTAAAAAGTTCTATCACATTGATTTTTTTTACTAATATTCAACAAAGCAGGAGAGACTATCTACTGGAAAAAGGACAGTCTCTTCAATAAATGATGCTGGGAAAATTGAACATCCACATGCAGAAGAATGAAACTAGACCATTCTCTTACACCATACACAAAGATAAACTCAAAATGGATGAAATATATAAATGTGAGATAAGAATCCATCAAAATCCTAGAGGAAAACACAGGCAGTACACTATTTGAACTTGGCCACAGCAACTTCTTGCAGGACACTTCTATGAAGGCAAGAGAAACAAAAGCAAAATTGAACTGCTGGGATTTCAAGATAAAAACCTTCTGCACAGCAAAAGGAACAGTCAAAAAAAACTAAAAGACAAGCTACAGAATGGGAGAAGATATTTACCAATGACTGATCAGATAAAAGGCTAGTATCCAAGATCTATAAAGAACTTACTAAACTCAACACCCAAGACACAAACAATCCAATCGTGTGGGCAAAAGACATCAACAGAAATTTCACAAAGGAAGACATAGACATGGCCAACAAGCACATGAGAAAATGCTCCGCATCACTTGCCACCAGGGAAATACAAATCAAAACCACATTGAAATACCACGTCACACCAGTGAGAATGGTTAAAATGAACAAGACAGGAAGCAAAAAATGTTGCAGAGGACGTGGAGGAAGGGAAACCCTCTTGCATTCTTGGTGGCAATGTGAACTAGTACAGCCATTTTGGAAAACTGTGCGGAGGATCCTCAAAACCGAAAAATTGAGCTACCCTATGACCAGGCAATTGCATCACTGGGGATTTATCCCAAAGATACATATGCAGTGAAAACCAAGACACCTGCACCCCAATGTTTATAGCAGCAATGTCCACAATAACCAAACTGTGGAAGGAGCCTTGGTGTCCATCGATAGATGAATGGATCAAGAAGGTGTGGTATATTTATACAGTGGAATATTACTCAGCCATTAGAAACAACAAATACCCAGCATTTGCTTCAACGTGGATGGAACTGGAGGGTATTATGCTTAGTGAAGTATCAGAGATACTTCTCTGTCAATCAGAGAAGGACAAAAATTATATGGTTTCATTCACATGGGGAATATAAAAAATAGTGAAAGGGATTAAAGGGGAAAGGAGAGAAAATGAATGGGAAATATCAGAGAGGGTGACAGAAGATGAGAGACCCCTAACTCTGGGAAAATTACAAGGGGTAGTAGAAGGAGTGGTGGGTGGGGGGATGGAGTGCCTGGATGATGGGCCCTGAGGGAGGCACTTGATGGGATGAGCACTGAGTGTTATACTATATGTTGGTAAATCGAACTCCAATAAAAAATATACAAAAAAATTTCATGTTTTCTCTCCCTGAAGGGAAAATAAATACATTTCCTTGGAATAAGAGGCCTATTTTGGGGGGATTCAATGATGTATGGTGAATCCCCAGTTGACTTACAAAACCAAATACATGGGAAAAGTACAAAATGAACCATGGTGTGAAAGAGTCTTCTCACCAATCTTAATTTATCTGTAGCACAGGTGCACGCAAGAAATTGGATCACTCTTTACATTCCCCTCTTCTCCCAAGTCACAAATCAATAGATATATTAAGTACTGACATTTTTCAATGTAAGATTGCCTGACCAGATTTCTAGGAAGGAATTATAAAATCTATGTATATGATCTAAATCTAAACCTGACCAAATGGGACACATTTGGGTTCAGAGAACTCCTTGATCTGTCTGAGAAACTGCAATTTCGGGGGAGGAGCAAGATGGCGGAAGAGTAGGGTCTCCAAATCACGTCTCCACCAAATTACCTAGAAAACCTTCCAATCATCCTGAAAATCTATGAATTCGGCCTGAGAATTAAAGAGAGACCAGCTGGAATGCAACAGTGAGAAGAGTTCGCGCTTCTATCAAGGTAGGAAGACGGGGAAAAAGAAGTAAAGAAACAAAGGCCTCCAAGGGGGAGGGGCCCCGCGAGGAGCCGGGCTGAGGCCGGGGCGAGTGTCCCCAGGACAGGAGAGCCCCGTCCCGGAGGAGCAGGAGCTGCACTGACCTTCCCGGGCGGAAAGGGGCTCGCGGGGAGTTGGAGCAGGACCCAGGAGGGCGAGGATGCCCTCGGGCTCCCCGGGACAGTAACAGAGCAACTGCGCGCCAGGACAGTGCGCCGAGCTCCCTAAGGGCTGCAGCGCGCACGGAGGGACCCGGCGGGACCCGGAGCAGCTCAGAGGGGTTCGGGCGGCGGCTCCGCGGAGGGGGCTGCGCGGCCCCGGGAGCAGCTCGGAGGGGCTCGGGCAGAGGAAGAGGCTCCGTGCGGAGGGGGCTGCGCGGTTCCAGGAGCAGCTCGGAGGGGCTCGGGCAGAGGAAGAGGCTCCGTGCGGAGGGGGCTGCGCGGTTCCAGGAGCAGCTCGGAGGGGCTCGGGCAGAGGAAGAGGCTCCGTGCGGAGGGGGCTGCGTGGTTCCAGGAGCAGCTCGGAGGGGCTCGGGCGGCAGCTCAGCGGAGGGGGTTGCGCGGCAGTGGCCGGGAGCGCGAATCCACCAGCGCAGGCCCCGGAGCACAGGGCGCCGGGACACAGCCCAGGATCCGGCCTCCCCCCAGGACAGGCAGAGGCCGGGAGGGCCCAGGACAGCAAGGACGCTCCTGCCCCGAGCTGAGCAGATCAGCGGCCCCGTCCCGGAGCCTCCAGGCCCTGCAGACGGAGTTCCTGCCGGAGCTGAATCCAGGTTTCCAGAGCTGGCCCCGCCACTGGGGCTGTTCCTCCTGCGGCCTCACGGGGTAAACAACCCCCACTGAGCCCTGCACCAGGCAGGGGCACAGCAGCTCCCCCAACTGCTAACACCTGAAAATCAGCACAACAGGCCCCTCCCCCAGAACACCAGCTAGACTGACAACTTCCAGGAGAAGCCAAGGGACTTAAAGTACACAGAATCAGAAGATACTCCCCGGTGGTTCTTTTTTTTTGTTTGGTTTGTTTTGTTTTGTTTTGTTTTGTTTTGCTTTTTGATTTGTTTCCTTCCCCCACCCCCCTTTTTTTTTTCTCCTTTTTCTTTCTCTTTTTCTTCTCTCTTTTTTTTTTTCATTTTTTTCTTCCCTTTTTTTCTCTTTCTCTTTTCTTTCCTTCTTTCTCTCCTCTCTTTTTCTCTTTTTCCCAATACAACTTGCTTTTGGACACTCTGCACTGAGCAAAATGACTAGAAGGAAAACCTCACCTCAAAAGAAAGAATCAGAAACAGTCCTCTCTCCCACAGAGTTACAAAATCTGGATTACAATTCAATGTCAGAAAGCCAATTCAGAAGCACTATTATACAGCTACTGGTGGCTCTAGAAAAAAACATAAAGGACTCAAGAGACTTCATGACTGCAGAATTTAGAGCTAATCAGGCAGAAATTAAAAATCAATTGAATGAGATGCAATCCAAACTAGAAGTCCTAACGACGAGGGTTAACGAGGTGGAAGAACGAGTGAGTGACATAGAAGACAAGTTGATAGCAAAGAGGGAAACTGAGGAAAAAAGAGACAAACAATTAAAAGACCATGGGGATAGATTAAGGGAAATAAACGACAGCCTGAGAAAGAAAAACCTACGTTTAATTGGGGTTCCCGAGGGCGCCGAAAGGGACAGAGGGCCAGAATATGTATTTGAACAAATTCTAGCTGAAAACTTTCCTAATCTGGGAAGGGAAACAGGCATTCAGATCCAGGAAATAGAGAGATCCCCCCCTAAAATCAATAAAAACCGTTCAACACCTCGACATTTAATAGTGAAGCTTGCAAATTCCAAAGATAAAGAGAAGATCCTTAAAGCAGCAAGAGACAAGAAATCCCTGACTTTTATGGGGAGGAGTATTAGGGTAACAGCAGACCTCTCCACAGAGACCTGGCAGGCCAGAAAGGGCTGGCAGGATATATTCAGGGTCCTAAATGAAAAGAACATGCAACCAAGGATACTTTATCCAGCAAGGCTCTCATTCAAAATGGAAGGAGAGATAAAGAGCTTCCAAGACAGGCAGCAACTAAAAGAATATGTGACCTCCAAACCAGCTCTGCAAGAAATTTTAAGGGGGACTCTTAAAATTCCCCTTTAAGAAGAAGTTCAGTGGAACAGTCCACAAAAACAAGGACTGAATAGATATCATGAAGACACTAAACTCATATCTCTCAATAGTAACTCTGAACGTGAACGGGCTTAATGACCCCATCAAAAGGCGCAGGGTTTCAGACTGGATAAAAAAGCAGGACCCATCTATTTGCTGTCTACAAGAGACTCATTTTAGACAGAAGGACACCTACAGCCTGAAAATAAAAGGTTGGAGAACCATTTACCATTCGAATGGTCCTCAAAAGAAAGCAGGGGTAGCCATCCTTATATCAGATAAACTAAAATTTACCCCAAAGACTGTAGTGAGAGATGAAGAGGGACACTATATCATACTTAAAGGATCTATTCAACAAGAGGACTTAAAAATCCTCAATATATATGCCCCGAATGTGGGAGCTGCCAAATATATCAATCAATTATTAACCAAAGTGAAGAAATACTTAGATAATAATACACTTATACTTGGTGACTTCAATCTAGCACTTTCTATACTCGATAGGTCTTCTAAGCACAACATCTCCAAAGAAACGAGAGCTTTAAATGATACACTGGACCAGATGGATTTCACAGATATCTACAGAACTTTACATCCAAACTCAACTGAATACACATTCTTCTCAAGCGCACATGGAACTTTCTCCAGAATAGACCACATATTGGGTCACAAATCGGGTCTGAACCGATACCAAAAGATTGGGATTGTCCCCTGCATATTCTCAGACCATAATGCCTTGAAATTAGAACTAAATCACAACAAGAAGTTTGGAAGGACCTCAAACACGTGGAGGTTAAGGACCATCCTGCTAAAAGATAAAAGGGTCAACCAGGAAATTAAGGAAGAATTAAAAAGATTTATGGAAACTAATGAGAATGAAGATACAACCATTCAAAATCTTTGGGATGCAGCAAAAGCAGTCCTAAGGGGGAAATACATCGCAATACAAGCATCCATACAAAAACTGGAAAGAACTCAAATACAAAAGCTAACCTTACACATAAAGGAGCTAGAGAAAAAACAGCAAATAGATCCTACACCCAAGAGAAGAAGGGAGTTAATAAAGATTCGAGCAGAACTCAACGAAATCGAGACCAGAAGAACTGTGGAACAGATCAACAAAACCAGGAGTTGGTTCTTTGAAAGAATTAACAAGATAGATAAACCATTAGCCAGCCTTATTAAAAAGAAGAGAGAGAAGACTCAAATTAATAAAATCATGAATGAGAAAGGAGAGATCACTACCAACACCAAGGAAATACAAACGATTTTAAAAACATATTATGAACAGCTATACGCCAATAAATTAGGCAATCTAGAAGAAATGGACGCATTCCTGGAAAGCCACAAACTACCAAAACTGGAACAGGAAGAAATAGAAAACCTGAACAGGCCAATAACCAGGGAGGAAATTGAAGCAGTCATCAAAAACCTCCCAAGGCAAAGAGTCCCGGGCCAGATGGCTTCCCAGGGGAATTTTATCAAACATTTAAAGAAGAAACCATACCTATTCTCCTAAAGCTGTTTGGAAAGATAGAAAGAGATGGAGTACTTCCAAATTCGTTCTATGAGGCCAGCATCACCTTAATTCCAAAACCAGACAAAGACCCCACCAAAAAGGAGAATTATAGACCAATATCCCTGATGAACATGGATGCAAAAATTCTCAACAAGATACTGGCCAATAGGATCCAACAATACATTAAGAAAATTATTCACCATGACCAAGTAAGATTTATCCCTGGGACACAAGGCTGGTTCAACACCCGTAAAACAATCAATGTGATTCATCATATCAGCAAGAGAAAAACCAAGAACCATATGATCCTCTCATTAGATGCAGAGAAAGCATTTGACAAAATACAGCATCCATTCCTGATCAAAACTCTTCAGAGTGTAGGGATAGAGGGAACATTCCTCGACATCTTCAAAGCCATCTATGAAAAGCCCACAGCAAATATCATTCTCAATGGGGAAGCACTGGGAGCCTTTCCCCTAAGATCAGGAACAAGACAGGGATGTCCACTCTCACCACTGCTGTTCAACATAGTACTGGAAGTCCTAGCCTCAGCAATCAGACAACAAAAAGACATTAAAGGCATTCAAATTGGCAAAGAAGAAGTCAAACTCTCCCTCTTCGCCGATGACATGATACTCTACATAGAAAACCCAAAAGTCTCCACCCCAAGATTGCTAGAACTCATACAGCAATTCGGTAGCGTGGCAGGATACAAAATCAATGCCCAGAAATCAGTGGCATTTCTATACACTAACAATGAGACTGAAGAAAGAGAAATTAAGGAGTCAATCCCATTGACAATTGCACCCAAAAGCATAAGATACCTAGGAATAAACCTAACCAAAGATGTAAAGGATCTATACCCTCAAAACTATAGAACACTTCTGAAAGCAATTGAGGAAGACACAAAGAGATGGAAAAATATTCCATGCTCATGGATTGGCAGAATTAATATTGTGAAAATGTCAATGTTACCCAGGGCAATATACACGTTTAATGCAATCCCTATCAAAATACCATGGACTTTCTTCAGAGAGTTAGAACAAATTATTTTAAGATTTGTGTGGAATCAGAAAAGACCCCGAATAGCCAGGGGAATTTTAAAAAAGAAAACCATATCTGGGGGCATCACAATGCCAGATTTCAGGTTGTACTACAAAGCTGTGGTCATCAAGACAGTGTGGTACTGGCACAAAAACAGACACATAGATCAGTGGAACAGAATAGAGAATCCAGAAGTGGACCCTGAACTTTATGGTCAACTAATATTCGATAAAGGAGGAAAGACTATCCATTGGAAGAAAGACAGTCTCTTCAATAAATGGTGCTGGGAAAATTGGACATCCATATGCAGAAGAATGAAACTAGACCACTCTCTTTCACCATACACAAAGATAAACTCAAAATGGATGAAAGATCTAAATGTGAGACAAGATTCCATCAAAATCCTAGAGAAGAACACAGGCAACACCCTTTTTGAACTCGGCCACAGTAACTTCTTGCAAGATACATCCACGAAGGCCAAAGAAACAAAAGCAAAAATGAACTATTGGGACTTAATCAAGATTAGAAGCTTTTGCACAGCAAAGGATACAGTGAACAAAACTCAAAGACAACCTCCAGAATGGGAGATGATATTTGCAAATGACATATCAGATAAAGGGCTAGTTTCCAAGATCTATAAAGAACTTCTTAAACTCAACACCAAAGAAACAAACAATCCAATCATGAAATGGGCAAAAGACATGAACAGAAATCTCACAGAGGAAGACATAGACATGGCCAACATGCACATGAGAAAATGCTCTGCATCACTTGCCATCAGGGAAATACAAATCAAAACCACAATGAGATACCACCTCACACCAGTGAGAATGGGGAAAATTAACAAGGCAGGAAACAACAAATGTTGGAGAGGATGCGGAGAAAAGGGAACCCTCTTACACTGTTGGTGGGAATGTGAACTGGTGCAGCCACTCTGGAAAACTGTGTGGAGGTTCCTCAAACAGTTAAAAATATACCTGCCCTACGACCCAGCAATTGCACTGTTTGGGATCTACCCCAAAGATACAAATGCAATGAAACGCCGGGACACCTGCACCCCGATGTTTCTAGCAGCAATGGCCACGATAGCCAAACTGTGGAAGGAGCTTCGGTGTCCAACGAAAGATGAATGGATAAAGAAGATGTGGTTTATATATACAATGGAATATTACTCAGCTATTAGAAATGACAAATACCCACCATTTGCTTCAACGTGGATGGAACTAGAGGGTATTATGCTGAGTGAAGTAAGCCAGTCGGAGAAGGACAAACATTATATGTTCTCATTCATTTGGGGAATATAAATAATAGTGAAAAGGAATATAAGGGAAGGGGGAAGAAATGTGTGGGAAATATCAGAAAGGGAGACAGAACGTAAAGACTGCTAACTCTGGGAAACGAACTAGGGGTGGTAGAAGGGGAGGAGGGCGGGGGGTGGGAGTGAATGGGTGACGGGCACTGGGGGTTATTCTGTATGTTAGTAAATTGAACACCAATAAAAAAAAAAAAGAAACTGCAATTTCAAGCATGTTATTTCCCCCTTTTGGAGCACTGGATTGTATGTTAAACATTGAAGCATTTAATTAGATACTCTCCAGAGGCCTTTTTAGCTCCAAAAGTTTCCATTCCAAGGTATTGGAGAGTTACTTCTGTGAACTGTGCACAAGCCATAAGGCATGTGGTGTTTAAGAGAGTAATAACTAGCCTTCATTGTTTACAATGTTCTTTCTTGCTTTGTGCTGGTTTTAATAATTAACTATATTGACATGGAAAAAGGCCACATGACTCCAATTTCAAAATTTTCACCAAAACCCTTAATTTTGCCCCATATAATTACCTAATAAACTCACAGTTGCATGAAGAATTCAAGTAAACATTTGTTTATTATTTCTTTTAATTTTTTAATTGGAGTTCAATTTGCCAACATATAGCATAACACCCAGTGCTCATCCCGCCAAGTGCCCCCCTCAGTTCCCATCACCCAGTCAACCCAACCCTCTGGTTACCTCCCTTTCCACTATCCCTTGTTCATTTCCCCGAGTAAGGTGTCACTCATGTTTTGTCATCGTCACTGAGAATTTCACTCATTTTTGCTCCTTTTCCTTTATTCCTTTTCACTAATTTTTATATTCCCCAAATAAATGAGACCATATAAAGTTTGTCCTTTTCCGATTGACTTATTTCACTCAGCATAATACCCTCCAGGTCCATCCACATCGAAGCAAGTGGTGGGTATTCATCCTTTCTAATGGTTGAGTAATTTTCCGTTGTATATATATATACCATACCTTCCTTATCCATCGATATTTAGATGGACAACAAGGCTCTTTCCCAGTTTGACTATTGTGGACATTGCTGCTCTAAACATCGGGGTGTAGGTATCCCGGAGTTTCACTGCATCTGTATCTTTTGGATAAATCCCCAGCAGTGCAATTGCTGGGTCATAGGGCAGAACTATTTTTAGCTATTTGAGGAACCTCCACACAGTTTTCCAGAGTGACTGCACCAGTTCAGATTCCCAACAACAGGGCAGGAGGGTTCCCCTTTCTCCACAACCTCTCCCAACATTTGTTTTTTCCTGTCTTGGTAATGTTCACCATTCTCCCTGGCATGAGGTGGTATCTCATTGTGGTTTGGATTTGCATTTCCCTCATAGCCAGTGATGTGAAGTATTTTCTCATGTGCTTGTTGGCATGTGTATGTCTTCCTCTGTGAGATTTCTGTTCATGTCTTTTGCCCATTTAATGATTGGATTGTTTGTTTCTTTGCTGTTGAGTTTAATAAGGGCTTTATAGATCTTGGATACTAGCCCTTTATCAGATAGGTCATTTGCAAATATCTTCTCCGATTCTTTAGGTTGTCTTATAGCTTTGTATCCTTTGCTGTGCAAAAGCTTCTTATCTTGATGAAGTCCCAATAGTTCATTTTTGCTTTTGGTTCTCTTCCCTTGATGGATGTATCTTGCAAGAAATTGCTGTGGCCGAGATCAAAAAGTGTGTTGCCTCTGTTCTCCTCTAGGATTTTGATGAAATCTTCTCTCTCATTTAGATCTTTCATCCATTTTGAGCTTATCTTTGTGTGTGGTATAAGACAATGGTCTAGTTTCATTCTTCTGCGTGTGGATGTCCAATTTTCTCAGCACCGTTTACTGAGGAGACTGTCTTTTTCCAGTGGATAGTCTTTCCTGCTTTGCTGAATATTAGTTGACGATAGAGTTGAGGATCTATTTCTGGATTCTCTATTCTGTTCCATTGATCTATGTGTCTGTTTTTGTGCCAGTACCACACTGTCTTGATGACCACAGCTTTGTAGTACAACCTGAAATATGGCATTGTGATGCCCCCAGAGATGGTATTCTTTTTTAATATTCCACTTGGTATTCAGGGTCTTTCTGATTCCACACAAATTATAAGATGATTTCTTCAAGTGTCTGAAGAAAGTCCATGGTTTTTTGATAGGGATTGCATTAAACGTGTAAATTGCCCAGCATAGCATAGACATTTTCACAATATGAATTCTTCCAATCCATAAGCATGGAAAATTTTTCCATCTCTTTGTGTCTTCCTCAATTTCTTTCAGAAGTGTTCTGTAGTTTTTAGGATATCAATTCTTTACCTCTTTGGTTAGGTTTATTCCTAGGTATCTTGTGCTTTTCAGTGCAATTGTAAATGAGATTGACTCCTTAATTTCTCTTTCTTCAGTCTCATTGTGAGTGTATAGAAATGCCACTGATTTCTGGGCATTGATTTTGTATCCTGCTACACTGCCGAATTGCTGTATGAGTTCTAGCAATCTTGGGGTGGAGTCTTGTGGGTTTTCTATAGACAGTATCATGTCATCTGCGAAGAGGGAGAGTTTGACTTCTTCTTTACCAATGTGAATGCCTTCTATTTCTTTTAGTTGTCTGATTGCTGAGGCTAGGACTTCTAGTACTATGTTGAGTAGCAGTGGTGAGAGTGGACATCCCTGTCTTGTTCCTGATCTTAGGGGAAAGGTTCCCAGCGTTTCCCCATTGAGAATGATATTTACTGTGGGCTTTTTGTAGATGGATTTTAAGATGCTGAGGAATGCTCCCTCTATCCCTACACTCTAAAGAATTTTGAACAGGAATGGATACTGTATTTGTCAAATGCTTTCTCTGCATCTATTGAGAGGATCGTAGGGTTCTTGTTTTTGCTCTTGCTGATATGGTCAGTCACACTGATTGCTTTACGATGGTTGATCCAGCCTTGCATCCTGGGGATAAATCCCACTTGGTCAAGCTGAATAATCTTCTTAATGTATTGTTGGATCCTATTGGCTAGTATGTTGTTGAGAAATTTTGCATCTGTGTTCATCAGGGAGATTGGTCTATAATTCTCCTTTTAGGTGGCTTCTTTGTCTGGTTTTGGAATTAAGGTGATGCTGGCCTCATAGAACGAGTTTGGAAGTACCCCATCTCTTTCTGTCTTTCCGAACAGCTTTAGTAGAATAGGTATTGTGTCTTCTTTAAACATCTGATAGAATTCCCCTGGGAAGCGATCTGGCCCTGGACTTTTGTGTCTTGGGAGGTTTTTGATGACTGCTTCAATTTCCTCCCTATTTATTGGCCTGTTCAGGATTTCTATTTCTCCAGTTCCAGTTTTGGTAGTTTGTGGTTTTCCAGAAATGCATCCATTTCTTCTAGGTTGCCTAATTTATTGGCATATAGCTGCTCATAATAAGTTTTTAAAATCGTTTGTATTTCCTTGGTATTGGTGGTGATCTCTCCTTTCTCATTCATGATTTTATTAATTTGAGTCTTCTCTCTCTTCTTTTTAATAAGGCTGGCTAATGGTTTATCTATCTTGTTAATTCTTTCAAAGAACCAACTCCTGGTTTTGTTGATCTGTTCCACAGTTCTTCTGGTCTCGATTTCATTGAGTTCTGCTCGAATCTTTATTAATTCTCTTCTTCTACTGGGTGTAGGTTCTATTTGCTCCAGCTCCTTAGGTCCAAGGTTAGCTTTTGTATTTGAGTTCTTTCCAGTTTTTTGATGGATGCTTGTATTGCGATGTATTCCCCCCTCAGGATTGCTTTTGCTGTATCAAAGATATTGAAAGTTTGTATCTTCATTTTCATTAGTTTCCATGAATGTTTTTAATTCTTCTCTAATTTCCTGGTTGTTCCTTTCATCTTTTAGCCAGATGGTCCTTAACTTCCACGTGTTTGAAATCCTTCCAAACTTCTTGTTGTGATTTAGTTCTAATTTCAAAGCATTATGGTCTGAAAATATACAGGGGATGATCCCAATCTTTTGGTATTCATTAAGACCTGATTTGTGACCCAGTATGTGGTCTATTCTGGAGAAATGTCCATGTGCACTTGAGAAGAATATGTATTCAGTTGCATTTGGATGTAAAGTTCTGTAAATATCTGTGAAATCCATCTGGTCCAGTGTATCATTTAAAGCTCTGGTTTCGTTGGAGATGTGCTTAGAAGACCTGTCCATTGTGGAAAGCACTATATTCAAGTCACCACGTATAAGGTATTATTATCTAAGTATGTCCTAACTTTGGTTATTAGTTAGTTGATATACTAGGCAGCTCCCACATTCAGGGCATAAATATTCATGATTGTTAGGTCCTCTTGTTGGATAGATCCTTGAAGTATTATGAAGTGTCCCTCTTCATCTCTTACTCTAGTCTTCGGGATAAACTTTAATTTATCTGATATATGAATGTCTACCCCTGCTTTCTTTTGAGGACCATTTGAATGGTAAATGGTTCTCCATGCTTTTATTTTCAGGCTGTAGGTGTCCTTAGGTCTAAAATGAGTTTCTTGTAAATGGCAAATAGATGGGTCTTGCTTTTTTATCCCGTCTGAAACCCTGCGTCTATTGATGGGGGTCATTAAGCCCATTAACATTCAGTTACTATTGAAAGACATGAATTTAGTGTCATCATGATACCTATTCACTCCCTGTTTTTGTGGATTGCTTCCTTGGACCTCCTCTTTCTTTTACAGAGAGCTGGTTTTGTGGTCACATATTCTTTCAGTTTTTGCCTATCTTGGAAGCTCTTTATCGCTCCTTCTATTGTGAATGAGAGCCTTGCTGGATAAAGTATTCGTGACTGCAGGTTCTTCTCATTTAGGACCTTGAATATATCCTTCCAGCCCTTTGTGGCCTGCAAGGTCTTTGTGGAGAGGTCTGCTATTACCCTAATATTTCTCCCCATAAAGTCTAGAGATTTCTCGTCTCTTGCTGCTTTAAGGATCTTCTCTTTATCTTTGCAATTTGCAAGTTTCACTATTAAATATCGAGGTGTTGATTGGTTTTTATTGATTTTACGGGGGGATCTCTCTATCTCCTGGATCTGAATGCCTGTTTCTCTCCCCAAGTGAAGGATGTTCTCAGCTATGATTTGTTCAAATACACTTGCTGATCCTCTGTCTCTTTCGTCGACTTTGGGAACCCCAATTAAATGTAGATTTTTTTCCTTCTGAGGCTGTCATTTCTTTCCCTTTACCTATCCTCATGATCTTTTAATTGTTTTTCTGTTTTTTCCTCAGCTTCCTTCCTTGCCATCAACTTGTCTTCTATGTCACTCACTTGTTCTACCTCATTAACCCTCGTCCTTAGGACCTCCATTAGGTTTGCATCTCATTTAATTGATTTTTAATTTTGGTCTGATTAGATCTAAATTCTGCAGTCAGGAAGTCTTTTGAGTCCTTTATGCTTTTTTCTAGAGCCACCAGTAGCTTTATAATTGTGCTTCTGAATTGGCTTTTTGACATTGAATTGTAATCCATTTTGTAACTCTGTGGGAGAGGGTACTGTTTCCTATTCTTTCTTTTGTGGTGAGATTTTCCTTCTAGTCATTTTGCTCAGTGCAGAGTGGCCAAAAACAAGTTGTACTGGAAAAAAGGAGAAAAAGGGAGAAAAGGAATTGGGGGTGGGAACAAACATAAAACAAAAAACAAGGAGGAGTATCTTCTGATTCTATATACTATAAATCCCTCAACTTCCCTGGGAACTTTCCAGCACCACTTGGTCAATAACTTGCTTTTCCCCTGTCCTTCCAGCTGGTCTTCTGTGGGAGGGGCCTACTGTGCTGATTCTCAAGTGTGTGCACCTGGGGGAGCTGCTCAGCCCCCTGCCAGGTGCATGGTTCAGTGAGAGCTGTTTATCGTGTGAGGCCCCTGCTCATTCCCAGGTACAAGGTGACGCCAGAAGTAACAACAACAGTGGTAGCAGCCAGGTCTCCAGCTCTGGCGTCAGCTCCTGCAGTAACTACTGCAGCTCTCAGTCTGCAGGGGCGTGGATGCTCCAGGGGCAGGGGGTGCTGATCTGCACAGCACGGGTCTGCCGGGCGACAGGTGCGTCCTTGTTACCCTGTGTCTTCCCAGCCTCTGCCTGTCCGGGAGGGAATACCAGATATTGGGCTGTGTCCCCCAGTGCCCTGAGCTCCCGGGCCTGCACCACTGGATTCGTGCTCCCAGGGCTGCGCAGCCCTCTCTCGTGGGGAGCTGCTGCCTGAGCTGCTGCCTGAGCTCCTCCCGGGCCTGCCTGGTGCGCTCCAGCCCCTTAGGGAGCTTGGCCTGCTGTGTGTGGCGTGCTCTCCCCCAGGGGCGCAGTTCCTCTGTTAGTGCCCTTGGGAGCCTGAGGGTATCCCTGCCCCTCCTGGGATCTTGCCCCAGCTCCCTGTGAGCGCCTTTCCATCCGGGAAGATTGGTAAAGTTTTTGCTTCTCCGGGCCTGGGCTTTCCTCTCCTGGGGGCACTCGCCCACGTCCTTAGTCTGGCTCCTTGTGGGGGCTCCCCCCCCATGCTTTTTTATTTCTTTATTTTTTTCCATTTTCCTACCTTGATAGAAGCGGGAACTCTTCTCACTGTAGCATTCCAGATGTTCTCTCTTTAAATCTTAGGCCAAATTCTGTTTATCATTTGTACTTTGTCAACTCTACTATTTGAAAGTGGAGCAATGACCATGAATTAGATTTAGTTTTAACAAGGCACACAGACTATCATCAGAGTGGGAATACTTCAAAATATAGTCATTGCTCCTACCTCTAATTATGATGTAATTTTTCAGAAATAACTACTTGATTTTCTCTGCCTGCCAAATACTGTCATTGCTTTAAACAAGTTATTTTCTCCCAAATGTTGATGACTTTTTAAATATACCCATGTCTATATACTTGAAGAGAAATGGTTAAATTATTGCCAAAACAGCAGTTTATGTATTTAAAATCCTATGATGGAAATATTGACACCAATAAAATTAAAGTCATTATGATATAAAGGAAGCAATGGGTAACATGAAGCAGGGAGAATTTTAAGAATACATTATGTGAGAGAATTATGATAAAAAAGATCTTCACAGACAGAAAGGGACTTTAAATAAATAATTCAATAGGATCTACCTAAAAAATGAGTGGGATCTTAGTCTGCATTGAGAAGAGTTTCCATAAGTGGAACTCTGTTCAATTCTGGAATCTAGTTTGACACACACATACAAAAGTGTGAGGGAACTTGAAAGCTCACTGTGATCTGGTTCTGCCTACTTGTGCAATGTTATCTTTTATTTATGTATCCTCATAACACACTACAACCAAGACCCCTCTTTCCAATAATGTTGACCAAGTAAGAATTGCCCCAAATGTTCCTAGTTTCACACACTTCTAACTCTGATTTTGTTTCTCGGATGAAACACATTGTCAGCTTTTGTAAACATTTCCTAACATTCCTCACCCCATCTTAGGTTGTGGCTTGTTTCCATCAGCACCCTATGTTTACCTTCATCACAGCACTTACTATACAGATATTCACTTTTTTCTTTGTCTCCCTACCTAGAGCTGTTTGAGGGTAAGTATTAAATCTTATTTATCTTAATATCCTTAGCATCCAGCACAGTGCCTGATACATAGCAATTGCTGAGCAAACTACTCTTTTAAAAATAAAAATTATGAATGTATATCTAAAGAAGATTTAATATTATGCCTGAGAAATAGAAGAGGTTGGACAAAGTAGTTATCTTTAAATATTTAAAGGTTGTCACGGGAAAAGGAACTGAACTTATCTCCTTCAGGCTTGAAGAGCAGAACGAGAACTAGTATGTAGAAGCTAAAAAAAGATATGGAGCTGGGACACCTGGTCAGCAGTTAAGCATCTGCCTTCAACCCAGGACATGATCCTGGAGTCCTGGGATTGAGCCCCATGTCGGTCTCCCAGCATGGAGCCTGCTTCTCTTTCTGCCTGTGTCCCTGCCTCTTTCTGTGTGTCTCCCATGAATAAATAACATCTTTAAAAAAAAGATATGGAGCTTCCACTTCTATTTTCCAACAAAAATGGAGTTTCCTTTATTATACTGATCAAACAAAGATTAAACTATTCAAGGACAAGGGAGAGTGTGCTAAATAAAGCATTATATGTAGAGTTAAAAGTTTAAGTTTCTATAACTCTAAGATCTTAGAGTTCTATAGTAACAATTGAATCAATTGGTGTCTAGTTCTGGCTCTGTGACTTACTAGCTGGACAATCTTGTTAAGCATCTTTTCATGTGTCTGTTGGCCATCTGCATGCTTCTGTGGAAAAATACCCATTCATGTCTTCTGTCCATTTCTTAATTAGTTTATTCATTTTGAGGGAATTGAGTTTTATGAATTTTTTATATATTTTGGATACTAACCCTTTATCAGATGTCATTTTCAAAAAACTTCTCCCATTCTGTAGGTTACCTATTAGTTTTATTATTTCCTGGGCTGTGCTGTGCAGAAGTTTTTATCTTCAAGAAGTCCCAATAGTTCATTTTTGCTTTGTTTTCCCTTGCCTCTGGTGATATATTTAGTAAGAGGTTGCTACAGAGAGGTTACTGCCTGTGTTCTCCTCTAAGATTTTAATGGCTTCCCGTCCCACATTTAGGTCGTTAATGCATTTTGAATTTATTTTTGTGTAGGGTGTAAGAAAGTGGTCCAATTTCATTCTTTTGCATGTTACTGTCCAATTTTCCCAACACCATTTATTGAAGAGACTGTAATTTTTCCATTAGATATTCTTTTCTACTTCATGAAGATTAATTGATCAAATAATTGTGGGTTCATTTCTGGGTTTTCTATTCCATTGATATGTGTCCAATTTTGTGGCAGTACCATACTGTTCTGATCATTATAGCTTTATAATATAACTTGAAGTATGGAATTGTGATGCCTCCAGCTTTGTTCTTCTTGTTCTAAGTTACTTCGGCTAGTCAGAGTTTTTGGTAATTCCATACAAATTTTAGGATTGTTTGTTCTAGTGCTGTGGAAAATGCTGTTGGTATTTTGATATGGATTGTATTAAATGTATAGGTTGCTTTGCATAGTGTAAACATTTAATAATATTTGTTCTTTTTTTCCATTTCTTTGTGACTTCAATTTCTTTCATCAGAGTCTTGCAGTTTTCAGAGTACAAATCTTTTACCTCTTTGTTAAGGTTTATTCCTTATTATCTTACCTTTCCTGGTACAATTGTAATGTGATTGATTCCTTGATTTCTCTTTCTTCTGCTTTGTTATTGGTGTATAGAAATGCAACAGATTTCTGTACATTAACTTTTGTATCTGGTGACTTTATTTGCGTATCATTCTAGCAATTTTTGGTACAGGATTTCTATGTAGTGTTATGCCATCTGCAAGTAGTGAAATTTGAGTTCTTCCTTACCTATTTGGGTAACTTTTGTTTATTTTGTCGTCTGGTTGTGTGGCTAGCACTTCCAGCAGTCTTAAATAACAGTAGTGAGAGTGTACATCCCTGTCTTATTCCTGGCCATAAAGGAAAAGCTCTCAGGTTTTTTTGCCATTGAAGATTATGTTAGCTATGGGTTTTTCATATATGGTCTTTATTACATTGGAGTACGTTCCCTCTATCACTGCTTTGTTGATAGTTTTTATCATGAATGAATGTTGTACTTTGTAAACCTTTTTCTGCATGTATTGAGAGGATCATATGGTTTTTATCCTTTCTTTTATTAATATGGTGTATCACATTGATTGATTTGAAAATATTTAACAACACTTGGACACTTGATCAAATCCCACTTGATCACAGTGAATGATTCTTTTAATGTACTACTGGACTTGGTTTGCTATTATTTTATTGAGAATTTTTTTTTGCATCCAGGTTTATCAGGAATATTGGCCTGTAATTCTCTTTTCTGTCTGGTTTTGGTATCAGTAATGCTGGCCTAATAGAGTTAATGTAGAAGTTCTCCTTCCTTTTCTTTTTTTTGGAATAGATTGAGAAGAATAGGTATTAACTCTTTAAATATTTGGTAGAATTTCCCTGGAAAGCCCTCTGTCCCTGGACTTTTGTTTTTTTGGTAGACTTTTTTTTTGTTATTGATCCAATTTTTTTGTTGGTGTGTTGAAATTTTCTCTCTTCCTGTGCCAGTTTTGGTAGTTTATATATTTCTAGCAATCTATCCACTTCATAGAAGCTGTCCAATTTGGTGGCACATAGTTTTTCATAATATTCTCTTATATTGTTTGTATTTTTGTGGTGTTGTTTGCTATTTCTTCTCTCTCATTTGTGATTTTATTTATTTATATCCTTTCTCTTTTCTTTTGGATAGGTCTGGCTATGGGTTTATCAATTTTATTAATTCCTCAAGTAATCAGCTCCTGGTTTCATTAATTTGTTTTATTGTTGTTTTAGTTTCTATATCATTTATTTCTGCTCCAATCTTTATTATTTTTTTCCTTCTGCTGGTTTTAGGTCCTGTTCGTTTGTGCCTTTTTTAGCTCCTTTAATTGTAAAGTTAGGTTGTTTATTTGAGATTTTTCTTGTTTCCTAAGGGAGGCCTGTCCTGCTATCTACTTCCCTCTTAGATCCACTTTTGCTTCATCCCAGAGGTTTTGGACCTTTGTGTTTTCATTTTTATTAGATTCCATTCATTTTTGTATTTATTCTTTGATTTCCTGGCTGACCCATTCATTCTTTAGTAGCACATTGTTTAACCTCCATGTATGTGGTCTTTCCAATTTTTTTCTTGTGGTTGACTTCAAGTTTCAGGGTGTTGTGTTTAAAAAAATATACATGGTCTGATTTCAATCCTTTTGTACTTATTGAGGCATGATTTGTGATTAGCATGTGATCTATTCTGGAGAATGTCCCATGTACACTTGAAAAGAATGTGTATTTTGCTGCTTTGAGGATAAAATGTTTTGAATATATCTGTGAAGTCCATCTGATCCAGTGTGTCATTTAAAAGCCACTGTTTCCTTGCTGATTTTCTGTTTGGATGATCTGTCCATTAGTGTAACCTGAGTGTTGAAGTCCTCTACTATTATTGCATTATTATCAATTAGTTCCTTAATTAATTAATTGTTTTATATATTTAGGTACTCCCATGTTGGGTTCATAAATATTTACAATTAGACCTTGTTAGATTGCCCCACTTATTATGATATTATACTCTTCTTCATCTCTTGTAACAGTCTTCGGTTTTAAGTCTAGTTTGTCTATTCTAAGTATTGCCACTCCAGCTTTTAAGATTTTTAATTTATTTATTAATGAGAGACAGAGAGAGAGAGAGAGAGAGAGAGAGAGAGAGAGAGAAGCAGAGACACAGGCAGAGGGAGAAGCAGGCTCCATGCAGGGAGCCCGACATGGGACTCAATCCCGGGACTCCAGGATCATGCCATGGGCCACAGGCGTGCTAAACAGCTGAGCTACCCAGACTGCCCTCCAGCTTTTTTTTTAAAATATCCATTTTCATAATAATAAATGTTTCTCCATTTCCTCACTTTCAATTTGTAGGTATATTTAAGTCTAAAATGAGTCTTTTGTAGGCAGCATATAGATAGGTCTTGTTTTGTTATCTATTCTGGCACCTTATGCCTTTTGATTGCAGTGTTTAGTCCATTTACATTCACAGTATTTTTTGATAAATATGCAGCTATTGCCATTTCATTAGTTGTTTTGTCATTTTCTTTGACCCTTTCTTGTCTTTGTCACTTTTGGTTTTTCTAACTCATGGAGTCCACTTTAATATTTCTTATAAGGCTCTTTTGGGGTCATGAACTCCTTCAGTTTTTTGTTTGTCTGTGAAACTCTTTATCTCTCCTTCTATTCTGAATGATAGCCTTGCTGGATAGAGTATTCTTGGCTGCACATTTTTCCCATTCAGCATGTTGAATATATCATGCCACTCCCTTCTGATTTAACGAATTCCTCTTGAGAAATATGTAGCCAACCTTAGGGGTTTTCTCTTGTAAGTATAGGAATTCTTTTGTCTTGCTGTCTTTCAGATTTTTTTCTTTATCATGATATTTTGCAAATTTAATTAAAATGTATCTTGGTGTTCATATGCTTTTGTTGATTTTGATGGGAGTTCTCTGTCTCTTGGATCTTGATGTCTGTTTCCTTCCCCCAGATTAGGGATGTTTTCTGCTATTATCTCTTGAAATAAATTCCCTCCACCTTTCCTTTCTCTTCTTCTGGGTCTCCTATAATACATATGTTATTACCTTTGATGAAGTCACTGAGTCCCTAAGTCTGTTCTTGTGTTCCATAATTCTTCTCACTTTTTTTCAGTTTCATTATTTTTCATTATCCTATCTTCTATATCACTTGCTCACTCCTCTGCTACCCCCAGCCTTGTGTTCATTGCATTAAGCCTCTTTCTAAACTCAGTTATCATATCCCTTATTTCTGATTCTTTTTTAACTTTTTTATCTCTATGGGAAGGGCCTCCCTGAAGTCTTCCATTCCTTGTTCAAGCTGTGTGTATCTTTATGATTTTTGCTTCAAATTTTTCATCAAGCATGTTACTTGTATCTGTTTCGATTACATCCCTGGCAGCGACCTTTTTTTCTTTCTTTCTTTTCTTCCATCTTGAAATTTAATCTAACTCTGTCTTCTTCTCCATGTTAGAAAAGTCCATTATATTTCCTGCTCTTGAGAGTAGTGGCTTTATGAAGAAGTCCTGTAGTGTCCAGGGGCTGGCACTTCGGGAAATGTCTCTAATGTGTCCTGTGTGTATTTTGCTTTTGTATTTTGGCTCTATCCTTTAGGCCAGTGGTTTGCAAAGGCTCTCCTTGCCTGCAGTGGGTAATGTTTAGTCCTTGGCCAGAGTGTGGTGAGTTTTAACTAGGTGTGCTCTAGTGTGCCTATTAAATGAGACCTGATACTACTTCCACTAGAATTGAAGCCTGCTGAACTCTCCAGTCAGGACATGTGGTGTGGGCAAGGGTTTCTGCTGGTCATCTGGGGAAGGGGCCCAGCACACTGAGCTCGAGGCAAATTTGACAGAGAAGGGCAGTCCCACCATAGCACAGGGGTGTGGGGCTTGGTGCAAGCAGTTATGCTTCAAGTGTCTAATCTCTGTTGCTTCCCAAAGGTGCCTCTGTGTTTATGTTGAGGGTCTGTGGAGGAAAATGATGCCAGCCAGTTCTTTTGTTCCTGGAAAGGTGTCTATGCACAGTGCCTCTCAGGAAGCACTCTGAGAAGAGCAAATGATCTCCTCACTGTACGTCCCAGGTATTTTTCAGATCAGCATTTCCATACTCTCTGCCTCTGAGTTGTTTGCCTGACTTGTCTTCATGAGCAGTGCAGTGCCCTGCAGGCTCTATCCCAACCAATCATGCTGGCTTACAACTACAGGGTTTAGGGATGTGGTGTGGGCAGGGACTTGTGCTGATTTTATGGAGGAGGAGCCCACCACACTGGGAATAAAACAAGCTTAACTGAGAAGGGAAGTCCTTTCAGAGCGCAGGGACATGGGACTTGGTGTAAGCAATTTAGGCAACCAGTTCAGTGCAATACTGCTTCCTGCATTTGGCTCTGTGTTTATGCTGAGGGGCAGGAGAGGGAAATGGTGCCAGCCAGTTCCTTTGTCCCCAAAGAGGCATCTCCCTGAACTCTGCCTGTCAGGGATGTGCTTCAAGAAGAGCAAATAATATCCCCCCTGTGTGCCCCAAGCATTCTTTAGATCACTTTTTCCATGCCATCTTCCCCAAGGCTGTTTGCCTGCCTTCTCTCCAGGAGTAAGGCAGTGCTCTCAGGGCTCTATCCCTGCCAAGCCTGCTGACCTTTAAAATTTCATGCTTTAAGCCAGCTGGTTGCAAAAACTCACAAAAATCAGCCCCTCTAATTTTCCCAACCAATGGCTTTGGGGAAATGTTCTCCTTGTGTGTTTCTTTCTGTGTGCTCCTCTTTCTCTTGACTTTCTCCCCTCCCCTTCATGACATCTACAAGCCTTTCTCCCAGATAATGTCTCTTCACTTCCTTCCTTCTTCAAAGCAGATTTTCTCCATTTAGTTGTGGTCTGTTCTCCTAGTTTTCAGGTTGATGTCCGGAGTATTTAGAATTATTCTTTTTTTTTAATTTTTATTTATTCATGATAGTCACACACAGAGAGAGAGAGAGAGAGAGGCAGAGACACAAGCAGAGGGAGAAGCAGGCTCCATGCACCGGGAGCCCAACGTGGGATTCGATCCCGGGTCTCCAGGATTGCGCCCTGGGCCAAAGGCAGGCGCCAAACCACTGCGCCACCCAGGGATCCCTAGAATTATTCTATAGTTATCTAGTTGTGTTTGTGGGACAAGACAAACCTAGGGTCTTTCTATTTTGCTGCCATCTTCTCAAACTCGTAAATCCTACATATTTTTTAAATATTTTATTTATATATTTATTTATAAATATTTTATTTATTTATTCATAACAGACACACAGAGAGAGAGAGAAGCAGAGACACAGGCAGAGGGAAAAGCAGGCTCCATCTCGGGTGTCTGGGATCAGGCCCTGGGCCAAAGGCGGCACTAAACTGCTGAGCCACCCGGGCTGCCCAATCCTACATATTTTGAAGAAAGTTCTCCAATTAATTCCCTACCTTATGTGTCAAAAATACTTTTATGTCAAAGCAGTTAGCTAGAGGGAGTGTTTTCAGTTTTGTAATTATAGTAACTTTTAACCAGGATGACAAATTAAAATCTAATGAAATCCATCATTCTACCTATGGAAAATCCATTTGTTTTCATTATATAGAAAACTGAGGATATAGTGATATAGTGAGTACTGAGCAAAAAAAGCATTACCTTAAGTCATCCATTGTTCATTGAACAGCTGAATTTTTCTCCATAATCAGCAGAGCTTTTCTGGTATCCCATAAATAATGAAAGCCATAGATGCCATCAAAACTCAGCTGATAGAAGGACATTCAGTTTCTCCAACTGTTTTATTTTCAAAGGAGTATTAAATGTGCTGCCAACTTTTCTTTTTGATTGTCAGGACAAATGTTTTCTTTTGCTTACTCTAAATATCAAAAAGTAAGTTCCAATTCTATAAAATTTTTCCTGAATCTATGTTGTTGTGACAGGGGTCTGGGCATTGTCTTCAGTGAAGCAATACATTTTCTAAAGAAAACAAAAATGAATATCTCCTTAAGGAAGTAATAGACAGCATTTGGGGCATGTCATCAATTGATTATAACAACTCATCTCTGAAAATATTGTTAACATTCTGTTAATTCTTATGCAATTCTCAGGACTCTCAGAAGTTTCTGAATTTTCAGATAGTGTCTGTTTCTTATTTGGCAGAGTCAAATCAAAAGACAGCTGTAATCCACTTTTAAATCAAGTCTGTCTCCTTAGTGAATTCTCTGTAACATCTCAGTTTTAGTTTACTCCTTCTTTGGAATTATCAGCCATGGGAAAGAGTTATTGCAAAAGAGAACAGGTAAATTCACAAATCTGAATCACTCTGGCTCTGGAAATGTCTCAGATAATGAATCTCCCATCTTTGATATATATCAAATGTAATTAAATGGGTTCAAATATGAAGCCTCTTTGGTTAAATGATACTGTATTTTTATAAATATTTTTGTTCTTTTTGATTATGTAAGAATAACAAAGATATAAATTCTAACTAACTTAGATTGGTAAATCTTTGAAGTTCTATAGTAAGAGCTATAGAAAGAGATGTGGTTTTAAAACTTCCATTTATTTCATTGTCAAACATAATCCAAAGGCTGCATCTGTATAAGCGATGAGGTCATTTCGTGCTGTAAACAATCCCAGAGAAATCTGGGATTCACTTGAAAAACTTGAATATTATTGACTTTTTACAATCCCCACTAACATGATTCCATTTATGCTGATTGTTGTTTTTTATGTATTGTGTTTGTTAGTTTTGCATGTGATCCTTTTAAGGTTTTCTTAAGGTACAAAGCAATTAGAAATAAAGAAATTTGAGTAAAGGATATTTTTCCAGATTAAGTAAAAAATTATCTTCATAAAGTAATAGTGAATACAAGCCAATTTACCTTGAGAACTTAAAATTCAAATTCTTCTAAGTATTAGTTGGTAAAAAACTCTGCATTTGGTTTTAATCATTTCTTAACTCTTGGTGTTTGAGTACTATTGAACTTGTTAGAATCTAGCTTTTTGTAATAATTTTTATTCACATTTCCACAAAATATAAATGATAGCTTTGCTATAATTACCATAGTCTTCAACTATGTTAATGAACAAGATATTTTTGCAATACTAACAAAAGATGTCTTTTTCATATACAAGTATCACTCCATACCACACAGGACAATTCCTCTGAATTCATTTTTTATGAGAGGTAATTTGTTTGCCAGCAAAGATCTGCTATTTTTATTGCTGAAAAAAAGGGGAATTTGGGGTATCATATAGCCTTAAAGAAAGCAAGAGACCTTAGAAATTATCTTGTCCAATCTCATTGCACATATGAAAAAAAAACAAGGCCTAATGAAGGAAAAGCATAATGAGGGACTAAAACAATGTGAATGGTCAAGAAATATTTAACAAATGAGCAGATAAACAAATTGATTGATGGATAGATGAATGAATTGTGGAGATGGGTACATGAATTCATGGAATAATAGATGAAATTAGTGGCAGAGTCAGAGCTGGAGCATGATTGTCCTGGCACTTCGTTGCACTTTTATTAGATAATGTTGCCTCTCTGAGGAAAAAAAAACATATTTATGTATATTTCAAAAACAACTGATTTGGCAATGTAATCTAATAGAAAAAGTACAAACTTCGAAGCCATGCAGACCCTAGTTTGGTTCAGTTCTGCCAGCTAATAGCTATGTGATCTAGGGAAAGTTAATCAACCTTGCCAAGTTTCTTTTTAATCTGAAAAATGGGGTTAATGAAGTCTAAATGAAATTGAACAAGATATCTGTGTAAAGCATCTAGCAGTGCATCACACACAGAAGATGCTCAATAAAGATTTGTTCTTCTTTTCTGTTACTTTTAAGTAACAGTAAATGCTGGTGTTATCTCTTCTAAAGATGATGGAACTTCTATAACATATGTGGCTCTAATCCAATATGTAGTCCTTCAGACCAGCAGCAACAGCATCATCACCTGGGAAACTTGTTAGATTTGCAAATTTTCAGTCCTCACCCAGACCTACAGAGTCAGAAGCTCTGGGGATGAGGCCTAGAAATTTCTGTTTTAATAAACACTCCAGATGATTCTAATACACTTTGAAGTTCAAGAACCAGTAATACGTACCATTGTTCCTTTAGGTTTATTGTTCAATCCTAATGACAATTAAAGGTATGAAGAATTTTGTGTTTTTTTCTAAGGTCTCCTCTGAAATAAGACATTATATCTACCTGTCATGTTAATGTCAATCCATGATCCAGGAAGTGACAATGAAACTCCTGTGATATTTGTTAATAAAACATAATAAACAAAAAAAAACATAATAAACATTAGCTGCTCAGTACATTGTGAAGATGTTCCTTGTTTGTAATGACCCTTTTAAACTGTCTCAACAGATTTATGAGGAAGCCACAATACATCTTTGGTAAAAATCAAAACTTTTGTATTCTTGAAATCTTACTTTAAATTATGAATTACTCCTTATTAGAGTAATTCAAGGCTAGTCAATAATCATATTGGTAATTCAGTGAAGAGTGTTGGTTGTTTTGTTTTGCTAAATTTGGTTTGGTTTAGAAACAGCAGAATTGAGCATGGACACATACTCTAGGTTATTTGGTCATGCTTAAGGTCACTCTAGGTCAGATGGACATGCTTAAAGAAAGCCTAATAAGTTGATCTATACAGACTTAGCCACGTGACTCTTCACATTATGTACATATGCCTAAAAGGAAACAAACATTTCCTGGAGGTGGAACTGCCTTTGCAAATTTAAACCTCCATAGTGATGATAATGCCATTCTTCTCTTTGCTAATTTTTGGTCCAGGAGCTGAAAGACCAGTTGTACAGTGATCATTGTAAGAAAGATAGAATAGAACTGAACAGATTTGAAGGATCAGCATAAAGTCCTTAGGCCAATTAAAATTTAATCATCTATACTATAGGAATGAGAGATTTTCAACTGCACTGAAGTTTAGGACAATTCCAACTATATCCTTAATATTATTATTTCAGTGCAATAGTAAGTCAAAAATGGCAGCCAAAGACCAAGTCAGCTGATCCAGAAAACTAAAACAACTGAAGTTTCATATCAGCTTTAAGAAGAAAACTCATTTCACTTTGTTATGCTATTTACATGTTTCCATTTTTCTACCATGCTAAAATCCAAGCTTTTCAAGAGCAAAATGTAAAATCCAGCAAAGGAAAGGAAGAAAAATTCTTCAAGGCTGAAGAATAAAGAAAATTAGAAAAATGGTATAGAAGTGGAGGGGCAGGGAGAAAGATAATCAGGAATCACAAACTCCTTCATCTTGTCTCATCACCAATTCTTTCATCTGTCTATCCCACCAATGGATATAATACAGGTTAGTGTTGATCTAATTCCTGGCACGTATTATAATGAACATTTGGATTTCTGAATAAAATAATAAAATAAAATAAAATAAAATAAAATAAAATAAATAAAAGCTATAGTCTGTTGAGCCAAGACTATAGAAGCCATTTCAGAAGGTCGACTATTTAGTTTAGATATGTACACTAATGGTGATTTGTAGATATTTTTTAATGGTACATGGACAAATATTTTGTTTGTTTTTAACATTATCTAGCACATGAAGTCCCTGATTCCAAAAAGCCTAATGTTTAGGTTAATAATAAAATTGATACTTAAATTTAAAACAAAGTCAATTTTTTAAATAGCAAGCAATTAATAATAAAAGTGTTAAGAATATATCAGATATTAGGAAAGTGGCATAAAAATGACCATAAGGTAAGCTTAAAGAAAATTTTCAGTAAAAGTCAAGCTTACGAGAGCAGGATATGTATCTATAACCTGAATCAATGCACTTTTATAGTTAAATAATAAAATATTCGTTAGGTTTAATCTATATTTAATCAGAGTTTTTAAACTGCAGAGACCCTATTAATCAAAGTGGTAAATGACCTAGAAGGTAAAGATTTTTATTTGGAGCAAACACTGGGACATGGTTTGAAAGAGAGAGGGAAGGAGAGGATAAGGGGAATGAGAATAAGAGTGAAGGAGAGAGAGAATGACCCAAATTTTTATATTTCTAAAAATCCCTGCTTTTGGTAAATTCAAATATTTTATTTAATTTAGTGAAGGTCTCTTTTTATTTTTTAGATCAGGACTAGATGTTTAATTAATCTATGTCAGATACAAAAAAAATATTTTATTTTTGCCTGTCTCAGAAAGACAGAAATATCCAAAGTGAACTTATACAATGTGATTTTATTCACTCATGCAATCAAAAGAATGTAGTGTTACCTAGAACAATAGAAGTTGGGTGGCAGGAAGCAAGTACCCTGAGCACAGAAGGTCTTCCTCCAGATTTCCTGCAGACTACGTTCTCTTGTATATATGTTCTACTGGAGAGAAAAAAAGAAGAAAGAAAAAATGTCTTTAATAATTGCTTTATTGAAAAGAGAAGTTCTAAATAAGACCAGATGTACTCTGTGCCTGTGTAGTGACATAGTAAAATAATAGACCAAGGACAGTTTGCATTTATCCAACTCATTACGTTAAATCACTGATTTAGAATTTACTGTCACTACTGACAGTCTTAACTATTTCCTCACTGACTCTTCTACCAGAAATACAGAAAACACATACACCACACACACACACACACACACACACACACACATCACATTCTCTCTATCTACCTATCTAGAGATATTATATTATAACATAATTTAAAATTATACTTTTTTATTGGAGTTCAATTTGCCAACATATAGCATAGCTCCCAGTGCTCGTCCTGCCAAGTGCCCCCTTCAGTGCCCGTCACCCAGTCACCCCCACCTCCCGCCCACCTCCCTTTCCACCACCTCTTGTTCATTTCCCAGAGTTAGGAGTCTCTCATGTTGTCTCCCTTTCTGATATTTCCCACTCATTTTATGCTGAGTGAAATAAGTCAATCGGAGAAGGACACACGTTATATGGTTTCATTCATTTGGGGAATATAAAAAAATAGTGAAAGGGAATAAAAGGGAAAATTATACTTTTTAATGTAATAGTTTTTTATAGTTTATAATATCAAATTATAATAACATTTTGCAGTTTCAAGTGTTTTACATTTTTAAATTTTCCTAACATTTTTGCATCAGTCATATCAAATGGATATGATCATTCAAAACGGAAGCATGAAGGAGAGTTAAGATGGCAGAGTAGGGAAGCCCTATGTTTGCCTCCTCCCTTGAACACAGCTAGATAAATATCAAATCATCCTGAACAATCAAGAAATCAATCTGAGGACTGGAAGAACAAACTGCACAGCTAGAGGGAGAAAAGAAGCTACATCATGCAAGGTAGGAGGTGCGGAGATGTGATTGGGGGGCAAAAGATTCACAGGTGCTGTGGAGAGGAGGGAACCCTAATCACGAAGAGAGAGGAGAGAGACAGAGACAGAGAGTGACACAGAGAGAGTAGCCTCTGTGTCAAGACTGTACAAGACTGTACAAGAAAAACATGTACCCAAAACTACTGACTGCGAAAACAGGAAGAGCTAATTATAACAAGTTTTTGTAAGCAGTGGAGCTCAAAAACTGAAATTTTATAAGTCTGCACCATGGCAGGTGTGCAACCTGGAAGGCAGAGCAGTGCTCCTGTGGAGGAGGGCAGAGGCCTGAGAATTGACAGTGTGGTCTGAGAATTCCCTGGGTCACACTAGGAGAGACAGTTCTGTTTCTTGGAGTGCATTTGGGAGAGGTGGCACTGCTTCTTAGGTGACCAAAGAGCCTGTGAGCACCATTGTGCTGCCCTGTTTATTAGTGTAGGGGCAGAGACACCTGCTGAGGACAGGTAACATGAACATTGGCTTTTTGATGCACTTTACTATAAACTTCAAGCCCCTGCACATTTCTGTAACTGCCCTGTTGAGACATATCAGCACCAGCCACAGTGCAGTGAAACCTTTCCCCAGAGGATCAGCCGAGGGTTATTTCATGCTGGGTCTCAAAAATTTGGAGTTTTGAAACTCAGCCATCATGCCTGAGGTAAAACACAGGAGCACTGCACTGTTGGGTGGGCAGACAGCCCAGACACAGGCAGGGATCTGAAGGATGACTGGGACACATGAAGGAAGATTTTTTACTCTTCTGTGAAGGCTTCCTGGAAAGCAGTGAGTGCGAAATCCCCTCTCCAGGGATGACAGTGTGGTGATGCCAATTTTATCCCCCACACATCAGCACAGACAGACTTCAAGGAACAGCACAGCATCCCCAGTGGAGGCTTGAATTGCTTACACAAAACCATATTACCCCTCATTCTTCAGGTGTTTTCTTTTTAATAAGGCAAGTGTGCCTAAGAGCCAGAGCAGCAACAGACTCCTCCAACCAGAGGACCAGTACAAACCTCAGGATACATCAAGACCACTGAATTAAGGATACTGCAAAGCTTCATCCTTAATCAACTTTTAACAAACAAGCCAAAGCACACATAGTTAAAACTCACACACACTGGCCAAGGTCCAAACACTCCCCACTGTAGGCAAAGAGAAACTTTAGAGGACTGACCTGAAGGAAAGAGCAGCCAAAACACAACAGCAGAGTGTACACAGGATATACCAAAAACACTTCTTGAGGTGCCAGGCCTTCAAAAGTACATGAGTTCTTAATAAAGCCATTACTCTCAGGAACAGGAAACCTGACAGGCTTCCCCAACACACAGAAGAAAACAGAGATCTAGACAAAAGGCCAAGATAGAAGAATTCATCCAAAAATAAAGAAAAAGTAAAGGTCATGGCCAGGGATCTATTCAAAACCTGTTCTGGGTTTTAAAACAACAATCATAAGAATACTATCTGGACTTGAGAAAAGCATAAAAGACACTAGGAATTCCCTTACTGCAGAGATAAAGGACCTAAAAACTAGTCAGCCCCAAATTTAACAAATGCTATAACCAAGATGTGAAACAAACTTGATGCAATGACCACAAAGATGGAAGCAACAGAAGAACGAATAAGTAATACCAAAGATAAAATTATGTAAAATAATGATGTTGAAAAGAAGACAGAAAGAAAAACATTGGATACTGGAAGGAGACTTTGGGAACTCAGTGACTCCATGAAGCATAATAACATTCGTATCATAGGAGTTCCAGAAGAAGAAGAGAGGGGAATGGGGCCAGGGTCCATTTGAGCAAATTATAGGTGAAAATTTCCCTAATCTGGGGAAGGAACTAGACATGCAAATCCAGGAGGCACAGAGAACTCTCACCAAAATCAAAAAAGCAGGCTAACATACTGTAGTAAAAATTTGCAAAATGCAGAGATAAGGAAAATATCCTAAAAGTAGCAAGGGAAAGAAATACCTAACATACAAGGGAAGACAAGGTTAGCAGCAGATCTATCCACAGGAAATTAGCAGGCCAAAAGAGAGAGGCATGATGTATACAACATGCTGAATGGGAAAAATATGCAGCCAAGAATACTTTATCCACTAATGCTGTCATCCAGAATAGAAAGAGAGATAAAGAGTTTCCCAAAACTAAAATAAAGGAGTTCATGACCACTAACCAAGTGCAACAAGAAATATTAAAGGGGATTCTTTGAATAGGAAAGAAAGACCAAAAGTGACAAAGACTAGAAAGGAAAAGAGAAAATTTCCAGGAACAATGACTTACAAATAATACAATAGCACTAAAATCATATCCATCAATAAACACTCTGAATGTAAATGAACTAAATATTCAAATCAAAAGACATAGAATATCAGAATATATTTTTAAAAAACAGGATTCATCTCTATGCTACCTACAAAAGACTCTTTTGAGACCTAAAGGGAACTTTAACACCCCATTTACAGCAAAAGCCAGAAGATAGGAGGAGGAGCAAGATGGCAGAAGAGTAGGGTCCCCAAATCACCGGTCCCCACCAAATGACCTAGATAACCTTCAAATCATCCTGAAAATCTACAAATTCGGCCTGAGATTTAAAGAGAGAACAGCTGGAATGCTACAGTAAGAAGAGTTCGAGCTTCTATCAAGGTAGGAAGACAGGGAAAAAGAAATAAAGAAACAAAAGGCATCCAAGGGGGAGGGGCCCACGAGGAGCCGGGCTAAGGCCGGAGCGAGTGTCTCCAGGACAGGAAAGCACCGTCCCAGAGAAGCAGGAGCTTCACCAATCTTCCTGGGCAGAAAGGCACTCCCAGGGAGTTAGAGCAGGACCCCAGGAGGGCGGGGATGCCCTCAGGCTCCCTGGGACACTAACAGACACTTGCAAGCCCAGGAGAGTGCGCCGAGCTCCCTAAAGGGCTGCACCGCGCACGGCTTGACCCGGGAGCAGCTCAGAGGGGCTCTGGCGGTGGCTCCGCAGAGAGGGGACTGCGCGGCCGGGAGCTCGAATCCAACAGTGCAGGCCCTGGAGCACAGGGCGCCCGGGACACAGCCCAGGATCCAACCTCCCCCCGGGACAGGCAGAGGCCAGGAGGGTCCAGGACAGCAAGGACGCTCCTGCCCCGAGCTGAGCAGATCAGCGGCCCCACCCCGGAGCCTCCAGGCCCTGCAGGCAGAGAGCTCCAGAGTTCCTGCGGGGGCTGAATCCAGGGTTCCAGAGCTGGCCCCACCACTGGGTTGTTCCTCCTGGGGCCTCACGGGGTAAACAACCCCCACTGAGCCCTGCACCAGGCAGGGGGCAGAGCAGCTCCCCCAAGTGCTAGCACCTGAAAATCAGCACAACAGGCCCCTCCCCCAGAAGACCTGCTAGACAGACAAGTTCCAGGGGAAGTCAAGGGACTTAAAGTATACAGAAACAGAAGACTCTCCCCGTGGTTTGTTTTTTTTTTTTTTTTTTTTTTTTGCTTTTTGATTTCTGTTTGCTTCCACCACCCTTTTTTTTCCTTTCTTTCTTTTTGTTTCTCTTTTTCTTCTCTTTTTTCTTTTCTTCTTCCTTTTTTCTTTTTTCTTTTTCTCTTTTCTTTCCTTCTTTCTCTCTTCTCTTTTTCTCCTTTTCCCAATACAACTTGTTTTTGGCCACTCTGCACTGAGCAAAATGACTAGAAGGAAAACCTCACCTCAAAAGAAAGAATCAGAAACAGTCCTCTCTCCCACAGAGTTACAAAATCTGGATTACAATTCAATGTCAGAAAGCCAATTCAGAAGCACTATTATACAGCTACTGGTGGCTCTAGAAAAAAGCATAAAGGACTCAAGAGACTTCATGACTGCAGAATTTAGATCCAATCAGGCAGAAATTAAAAATCAATTGAATGAGATGCAAACAAAACTAGAAGTCCTAACCACGAGGGTTAATGAGGTGGAAGAACGAGTGAGTGACATAGAAGACAAGTTGTTGGCAAAGAGGGAAACTGAGGAAAAAAAGAGACAAACAATAGACCATGAAGATAGATTAAGGGAAATAAACGACAGCCTGAGGAAGAAAGACCTACATTTAATTGGGGTTCTCGAGGACGCCAAAAGGGACAGAGGTCCAGAATATGTATTTGAACAAATCATAGCTGAAAACTTTCCTATTCTAGGAAGGGAAACAGGCATTCAGATCCAGGAAATAGAGAGATCCCCCCCCTAAAATCAATAAAAACCGTTCAACACCTCTGCATTTAATAGTTAAGCTTGCAAATTCCAAAGATAAAGAGAAGATCCTAAAAGCAGCAAGAGACAAGAAATCCCTGACTTTTATGGGGAGGAGTATTAGGGTAACATCAGACCTCTCCACAGAGACCTGGCAGGCCAGAAAGGGCTGGCAGGATATATTCAGGGTCCTAAATGAGAAAAACATGCAACCAAGAATACTTTATGCAGCAAGGCTCTCATTCAAAATGGAAGGAGAGAAAAAGAGCTTCCAAGACAGGCAGGAACTGAAAGAATATGTGACCTCCAAACCAGCTCTGCAAGAAATTTTAAGGGGGACTCTTAAAATTCCCCTTTAAGAAGTCCAGTGGAACAATCCACAAAAACAAGGACTGAATAGATATCATGATGACACTAAACTCGTATCTTTCAATAGTAACTCTGAACGTGAACGGGCTTAATGACCCCATCAAAAGGCTCAGGGTGTCAGACTGGATAAAAAAGCAGGACCCATCTATTTGCTGTTTACAAGAGACTCATTTTAGACAGAAGGACACCTACCTGAAATAAAAGGTTGGAGAACCATTTACCACTCGAATGGTCCTCAAAAGAAAGCAGGGGTAGCCACCCTTATATCAGATAAACTGAAATTTACCACGAAGACTGTAGTGAGAGATGAAGAGGGACACATTATCATACTTAAAGGATTTATCCAACAAGAGGAAAAACAATCCTCAATATATATGCCCCGAATGTGAGAGGTGCCAAATATATAAATCAATTAATAACCAAAGTGAAGAAATACTTAGATAATAATACACTTATACTTGGTGACTTCAATCTAGCTTTTTCTATAATCGATAGGTCTTCTAAGCACAAGATATCCAAAGAAACGAGAGCTTTAAATGATACACTGGACCAGATGGATTTCACAGATATCTACAGAACTTTACATCCAAACTCAACTGAATACACATTCTTCTCAAGTGCACATGGAACTTTCTCCAGAATTGACCACATACTGGGTCACAAATCGGGTCTGACCCGATACCAAAAAATTGGGATCGTCCCTGCATATTCTCAGACCATAATGCCTTGAAATTAGAACTAAATCACAACAAGAAGTTTGGAAGGACCTGAAACACGTGGAGGTTAAGGACCATCCTGCTAAAAGATGAAATGGTTAACCAGGAAATTAAGGAAGAATTAAAAAGATGCATGGAAACTAATGAGAATGAAGATACAACCGTTTAAAATCTTTGGGATGCAGCAAAAGCAGTCCTAAGGGGGAAATACATTGCAATGCAAGCATCCATTCAAAAACTGGAAGGAACTCAAATACAAAAGCTGACCTTACAAAAAAAGGAGCTAGAGAAAAAACAGCAAATAGATCCTACACCCAGAAGAAGAGGAGAGTTAATAAAGATTTGAGCAGAACTCAATGAAATCGAGACCAGAAGAACTTTGGAACAGACCAACAAAACCAGGAGTTGGTTCTTTGAAAGAATTAATAAGATAGATAAACCATAAGCCAGCCTTATTAAAAGAAGAGAGAGAAGACTCAAATTAATAAAATCATGAAAGGAGAGATTACTACCAACACCAAGGAAATACAAACGAATTTAAAAACATATTATGAACAGCTATACGCCAATAAATTAGGCAATCTAGAAGAAATGGACGCATTCCTGGAAAGCCACAAACTACCAAAACTGGAACAGGAAGAAATAGAAAACCTGAACAGGCCAATAACCAGGGAGGAAATTGAAACAGTCATCAAAAACCTCCCAAGACACAAGAGTCCAGGGCCAGATGGCTTCCCTGGGGAATTCTATAAAACATTTAAAGAAGAAACCATACCTATACTACTAAAGCTGTTTGTAAAGATAGAAAGAGATGGAGCACTTCCAAATTCGTTCTATGAGGCGAGCATCACCTTAATTCCAAAACCAGACAAAGACCCCACCAAAAAGGAGAATTACAGACCAATATTCCTGATGAACATGGATGCAAAAATTTTCAACAAGATACTAGCCAAAAGGATCCAACAGTACATTAAGAAAATTATTCACCATGACCAAGTAGGATTTATCCCTGGGGCAGAAGGCTGGTCAACACTCGTAAAACAATCAATGTGATGCATCATATCAGCAAGAGAAAAACCAAGAACCATATCATTCTCTCATTAGATGCAGAGAAAGCATTTGACAAAACACAGCATCCATTCCTGATCAAAACTCCTCAGAGTGTAGGGATAGAGGGAACATTCCTCAACATCTTAAAAGCCATCTACGAACAGCCCACAGCAAATATCACTCTCAATGGGGAAGCACTGGGAGCCTTTCCCTTAAGATCAGGAACAAGACAGAGATGTCCACTCTCACCACTGCTATTCAACAGAGTACTGGAAGTCCTAGCCTCAGCAATCAGACAACAAAAAGACATTAAAGGCAATCAAATTGGCAAAGAAGTAGTCAAACTCTCCCTCTTCACCGATGACATGATACTCTACATAGAAAACCCAAAAGCCACCACCCCAAGATTGCTAGAATGCATACAGCAATTTGGTAGCGTGGCAGGATACAAAATCAATGCCCAGAAATCAATGGCATTTCTATACACTAACAATGAGACTGAAGAAAGAGAAATTAAGGAGTCAATCCCATCTACAATTGCACGCAAAAGCATAAGATACCTAGGAATAAACCTAACCAAAGAGGTAAAGAATCTATACCCTAAAAACTATAGAACACTTCTGAAAGAAATTGTGGAGGACACAAAGAGATGGAATGATATTCCATGCTCATGGATTGGAAGAATTCAAATTGTGAAAATATCAATGTTACCCAGGGCAATTTACACGTTTAATGCAATCCCTATCAAAATACCATGGACTTTCTTCTGAGAGTTAGAACAAATTATTTTAAGATTTGTGTGGAATCAGAAAAGACCCCGAATAGCCAGGGGCATTTTAAAAAAGAAAACCATAGCTGGGAGCATCACAATGCCAGATTTCAGGTTGTACTACAAAGCTGTGGTCATCAAGACAGTGTGGTACTGGCACAAAAACAGACACATAGATCAATGGAACAGAATAGAGAACCCAGAATTTGACCCTGAACTTTATGGTCAACTAATATTCGATAAAGGATGAAAGAGTATCCATTAGAGTAAAGACAGTCTCTTCAATCAATGGTGCTGGGAAAATTGGACATCCATATGCAGAAGAATGAAACTAGACCACTTTCTTTCACCATACACAAAGATAAACTCAAAATGCATGAAAGATCTAAATGTGAGACAAGATTCCATCAAAATCCTAGAGGAGAACACAGGCAACACCCTTTTTGAACTCAGCCACAGTAACTTCTTGCAAGATATATCCACGAAGGCAAAAGAAACAAAAGCAAAAATGAACTATTGGGACTTCATCAAGATAAGAAGCTTTTGCACAGCAAAGGATACAATCAACAAAACTAAAAGACAACCTCCAGAATGGGAGAAGATATTTGCAAATGATGTATCAGATAAAGGGCTAGTTTCCAAGATCTATAAAGAACTTATTAAACTCAACACCAAAGAAACAAACAATCCAATCATGAAATGGGCAAAAGACATGAAGAGAAATCTCACAGAGGAAGACATAGACATGGCCAACAAGCACATGAGAAAATGCTCTGCATCACTTGCCATCAAGGAAATACAAATCAAAACCACAATGAGATACCACCTCACACCAGTCAGAATGGGGAAAATTAACAAGGCAGGAAACCACAAATGTTGGAAAGTATGCGGAGAAAAGGGAACCCTCTTACACTGTTGGTGGGAATGTGAACTGGTGCAACCACTCTGGAAAACTGTGTGGAGGTTCCTCAAAGAGTTAAAAATAGACCTTCCCTACGACCCAGCAATTGCACTCTTGGGGATTTACCCCAAAGATACAGATGCAATGAAATGCCGGACACCTGCACTCCGATGTTTATAGCAGCAATGGCCACAATAGCCAAACTGTGGAAGGAGCCTCGGTGTCCATCGAAAGATGAATGGATAAAGAAGATGTGGTTTATGTATACAATGGAATATTACTCAGCCATTAGAAACAACAAATACTCACCATTTACTTCGACGCGGATGGAACTGGAGGGTATTATGCTGAGTGAAATAAGTCAATCGGAGAAGGACAAACATTGTATGTTCTCATTCATTTGGGGAATATAAATAATAGTGAAAGGGAATATAAGGGAAGGGAGAAGAAATGTGCGGGAAATATCAGAAAGGGAGACAGAACATAAAGACTCCTAACTCTGGGAAACGAACTAGGGGTGGTGGAAGGGGAGGAGGGCGGGGGTTCAGGGTGAATGGGTGACGAGCACTGAGGGGGGCACTTGATGGGATGAGCACTGGGTGTTATTCTGTATGTTGTTAATTTGAACTCCAATAAAAAATAAATTTATTATTAAAAAAAAAGCCTGAATATATCAGCATAAACTCAACAAGGAAACAATGGCTTTGAATGATCCACTGGACCAGATGGACTTAACAGATATATTCATAACATTTTATCATAAAGCAGAAGAATACTCATTCTTTTCAAGTGCACATGGGACATTCTCCAGAATAGATCACAAACAGGGTCACAAATCCGCCCTCAATAAGTACAAAATGGATGGAGATCATATCATGCACACTTTCAGACCACAATGCTATGAAACTTAAAGTCAACCACAAGAAAAAATTTGGAAAAACCATGAATACATGGAAGTTAAAGAACATCCTAGTAAAGAATGAATGGGTTAAAAAAGAAATAAAAATGCTTGGAAGCAAATGAAAATGAAAAGGAGTCCTAAGAGGACTAACAATACAGACCTACCTCAAGAAGCACTAAAAGTATCATATACACAACTTAACCTTTAATCTAATGGAGCTAGAAAAGGAACAGTAAATGAAGTCCAAAGCCAGCAGAAGATGGGAAAATAAAGATTCGAGCAGAAATAAATGATACAGATACCAACAAACCAAAAAGAAAAAAAAAAACAGTAGAACAGATCAATAAAAGTAGGAGGAAAGAATTAATAAAATTGGTAAACCTCTAGTCAGACTTACCAAAAAGAAAGGAAAAGGGACCCAAGTAAATAAAATCATGAATGAAAGGGACAGATCACAAACAACACCAGAGAAATACAAGCAATTATAAAAGAATATGATAAAATAATTGTCAATAAGCTAGGCAATATGGAAGACATGGATAAATTGCTAAAAACATATAAATACAAAAAAAAAGTTAAACAGGAAGAAATAGAATATTTGAACATACCAATAACCAGCAATAAAATTGAATCATAATAAAAAGTCTCCCAACAGATAAAAGTCCAAGGCTAGAGGGCTTTCCAGGGGAATTCTACCAAATATTTAAAGAGGAGTTAACATCTATTTTTCTCAAGCTTTTCCAAAGAATAGAAATGGATGGAAAACTTCCATTTTCAATCTATGAGGTTAGTATTACTTTGATTTCAAAACCAAACAAAGACTTCGATGAAAAGGAGCATTACATACCAATATCTCTGAATAACATGGATGGAAAAATTCTCATCAAGATACTAGCAAATCAAATACAACAGTACATTAAATGAGTTAAAAGTGGAGTTTATTCCTGGCCTGCGGGGATGGTTCAATATTCACAAATCAATCGATGTGACACACCACATTAATAAAACAAAAAATAAGAACTATATGATCCTGTTGATAGATACAAAAAAAAGCATTTGTCATAATACAGCATCAATTCTTGATAATACCCTCAACAAAGTTAGGGATAGAGGGAACACACCTCAACATCGTAAAGGCCATACATGAAAGACCCACATCTAATATTATCCTCAATAGGGAAAAACTTAGAAATTTTCCTGTATGATCAGAAACAAGACAAAGATGTCCATTCTTACCATTGTTATTTATTAAGCATAGTATTGGAAGTCCTAGCCTCAGCAACTGGAAAACAAAAAGAAATAAAAGGCATCCAAATTGGTGAGAAAGCAGTCAAATTTTCCCTTGTTGTAGGTGATATTATACTCTATGTAGAAAACCTGAAAGCCTCCAACAAAAAATTGTGAGACATGATCCATGAATTCAGTAAAGTCACAGAATAAAATATCAATGTACAGAAATCTATTACATTTCTTCACACCAATAATGAAGCAACAGAAGGAGAAAGCAAGGAAACAATCTCATGTACGATTGCACCAAAAACCATAGGAGACCTAGGAATAAACCTAGCCAAAGAGGTAAAAGATCAGTACTCCTAAACTATAGAATGGTTATGAAAGAAATGGAGGAGGACATAAAGAAATGGAAAAATTGTCCATGTTCATGATTGGAAGAACAAATATTAAAATAAACTCATCTAATAAAAACTTATCAAACTCAACACACAAAAACGAAAAGCCCAGTTCAGAAATGGGCAGAAGACATGAATATTTGCAAAAAAGACATACAGATGTCTAATAGACACATGAAAAGATGTGGAATACCAGTCATCATCAGGGAAATACAAATCAAAACCATAATGAGATACCACCTCACATCTGTCAGAATAGCTAAAATTAACAACACAGGAAACAACAGATGTTGGAGAGGAACACTTTTAAACTGTTGATGGTAATGCAAACTAGTGCAGTCATTTTGGAAAACAGTATGGAGATTACTCAAAAAGTTAAAATTGAACTACTACCCTACAATCCAGCAATTGCACTACTAGATATTTATCCAAGGTATACAAAAATACTAATTTAAAGGAAAACACGCACCCCATTGTTTATAGCAGCATTATCAACAATAGCCAAACCATGGAAAGAGCTCACATGTCCTTTGGCTGATGAATTCATAAACAAGATGTGATATATATATATATATATATATATCTCACAGCTACCAAATAGAGTGACATCTTGTCATTTGCAATGATGTGGATGGAGTTAGAGTGTATTATGCTAAGTGAAATAAATCAGTCAGAGAAAGACTAATCCCATATTATTTCACTCATGTGGAATTTAAGAAATTAAACAGATGTACATAGGTGAAGGGAGAAAAAGAGAGAGAGGGAAGCAAACCATAAGATACTCTTATCTATAGGGAACAAACTCAGGGTTGATGGAGGAGTGGTGGGTGGGGGGATGGACTAAATGGGTGATGAGTATTAAGAAGGGCACTTGTTATGATGAGCACTGGGTGTTATATGTACATGATGAGTCACTAAATTCTACTCCTGAAACCAATATTACATCATATGTTAACTAACTACAATTAATAAAAGCCTAAAACAATAAAAAGGGAAGCTTGAATAGCTATTGTTGCTATACTAAGCAAATGAACCTCGTTTCAGTTTTATATATGGTTGCTATACTAGCAGATTAGTGGAAAGGTATAGACCTAATATATCTTGACTTGTGCAAGTCATTTTACAAAATCTTTCATGATTTCCTTATGTCAAAAATAACAAAATGTGGGATAAATTCTAAGACAGTTAGATATAGAATATGTTGAACACATATACCCATGAAATGTTAATGGGTGTATTTCTATGTAACAACAGAAGCTAGTTGTATAACATTGAGCACCAGCCAGGCTATATATAGTATTGAAGCAGAAATAAGTAATCACAAAGAGTACCAGGATGATGAGGGATAGTCAAGAGCATACCATATGAGAAATAGTTCAAGGAATTGAAGCTGTTTCACTTGTAGATTTGTGAATACTATTGGTTTTCACAAACCTGAAGAACCATTGTATTGAAAACTTAGAGTTTATTCAGTGTGGCTGCAAAAGGCAGGATAAAGAAAAAGTGGTAAAATTTTCAGTGAGATAGATTTGAACTCAATATAGGGAAGAACTCTCTGGCAATAGTAAAATAAGCTTTCTGGAAAGAGGGTGAGTTCCCTCTCCTGGAGAAGCTTAAGAATGGACTGAATGAGTTTTGTCAAAGATATTGGAGAGGATGTTATGGAGTAAGGGACTGGGTTAGATGGCCTTTAAAGTTTCCCTAACTCTAAGAGAATATGAGTCATTAACTTACTCATTCACACATTCCATAAATATTTATTGAGCTCCTACTGAGTGTCAGGCACCGTTGTGGGAACTAGAGAGACAGTGGAGAATAAGAGAAATTTTCTATCCTAATAAGGTTACATTCTATTGGAAGAAACAGTCACTAAATAAGAAAACAAATAAATATTTAAGATAATGTCAGACAGTGACAATGTTAAAAAGAAAATAACATCTTTGAATTATTTGCTCCTAATAACAACTGGAACTTGGATATTTTGATTTCAAGACCAGTACTATACTCATTAAACTTACTTCTTTAAAGTTAGCCTGGGATTTGTCAGACCATAATGAGAGAGAAAAACTAACATTGGTGATTTCCTCTAAAATGTATTACAAGATTCTCATAAAAAGGGGAATTAACAGTGTGAAATTCACAGTCAATGAAAAATCATGCTTCTTGACTCCTCAACCCAATTAATTCCAGAAAAAAACCCATAACTTTAGGATTCATAATCCAAATAAGGAGAGCAATGTATATTAAATCATGCTCTTCAATCATAGTTATAAATGATCACTTCAAAAAAAATAAAAATAAAAATAAATGATCACTTCACAGACAAAACTGATGAGACCTAATTTAGCATGCAAATTAATGCTGCTTTCAGGTCAATCACAGGCAAAATCTTTAAGTAAGTATTGTGCCCAAGATTACATATCCGAGAAACCACCAAGGAGCTGACACCGATGCAAACACACGAGGGTTTATTTACAAGCTTGAGCTTGGGTTCAAGTACACCTGACACAGCAGAGCAGGGACTTGGACCCCGAGGTGGGTTCCAGCTTAGTTTTTATGGGCTGGTCTAGGGGACCTCCAGAAGGGGTGGAGGAATTTCTCAAGTTCTGTTTACATTCTGATATGGGGCTTTCAAGGGCATTAAGCTCTGTTCTCATTCTGATATGGGGCTTAACTGAAGTAGGATAAAGTTCATGTCTTATTCACAGAGGCCTGAGATGGCTGTACTTGTGCTAACGCTGAACTTATGGTGGAATGGCCTTAACTTTCTTGGCCTCCACAGTAAGCAGGGTGTTTGTTTGTAGAGATAGGAAAGGGCATCTTTGCCAGACCCTTCAAATCATACTATGAATTCCTCTATGTTACAAATCTCTACATTTTTTATATATCTGCCTCAGAAGCCATGCTCCAGGTCGGCAAAGGTCTAACTGACGAGAGGGGTAGCAAAATTACAACCTAAAATATTGAATGTAATCATCAGATACATGTCTCTACTTGTTACAGCTACCCACCTATGTTGAAGCTCAGACAAGATTGAGGCATTTGAGATGGGAAAAGGCAAACAAATGGAAGGTCTTTCTCAGGAAGGCAAATTAGACCAAAATAAACTCTAATATGAATTGGAAACAGCCACCTCGCTCTTGCCCACTCAGAAAAATATGAAGCATAGTCTAAGCCCCCTGGTCACTCCCACTCCCCTGGGTGGTGAGTCAAAATAATACATCACCTGCTGCAGAAAACAAAGCTATGTTTATTTAAGCCTAGATGGCCTTGCCAGAAAAGAGAGAAGTAAAACAAATAGCTAGATGAATTTTCAAAAAGGTAAACAACCAAAACAAATAAACAAATACAAAAGAATATTTAAAAGGATAAAAGCAAATTTCCCACTTCTGGTTGAGACTAAAGGCCACCACATAGGGTACATTGTCCTGCTTGCCAGCATCTTTATTACTCATGTAAAGTATCCTGAGGCAAGGCCACTCACAAGTGATGATTTCTGGGGAGGAAGAAGTTTGGGCAGAGCTCATGTCTCCAGGGTGTGAAAGCTGTTTTCAACTCCTAGTTCTTTAACACTTAACTAGGGCAACAACTGCTTATCATTGACTTCATACAGGTATAAGATAGAAAGCTGGCCTCAGTAGGGACATTTGAATGAGGCTTTGGAGATTACTTTCCACAAGACTGGTCTTTGATTATGTAATATGCAAAATATGGCCATCTTTCTTCTCCTCTTCCTGCTTCCAAAGGCTTTTTACAAAACCTTTCTAGTGGCTCCTACCCCTCAACCCAGTGCTCTCCACTGAAGTATCAATGACTTTACAAAATGACTCACTCTTCCAGGACTCAGTATAAGAGGTTGTATTGGTTTCCTAGGGCTGCCATAACATAAATAGAATAAATTGAGAAACTTATTTTCTCAAAGTTCTACATGCCAGAAATCCAAACTTAAGGTGTTAAACAGGACATGTGCCCTCTGAAGTTTCTAGGGAGTAATCTTTCCTTGTGTCTTCCAGCTTCTGCTGGCTCTTGGCACTCCTTGATTTGTTGATGTATCATCCCAAACTCTGTCTCCATCATTACATAGACTTCTTTCCTGCGTGTATCTCCATATCTTCACATGGTATTCTTATAAGGACACCAGTCATTGGATTTAGGGTCCCCCTTAATCCAGTGTGACCTCATTTTAAATAATCATATCTGCAAAAATTTTATTTCCAAAGAAGTTCACATTTTGAGGTTCCAGGTACATGGGGAAAATTTATGGACACAAAACTGAAGAGTGTTTAATGCATAATAATATATTTTTCTTAGTGGATGAATGATGATAAGTAAAAAATGGCAAATTTTAAGACAGTGGAACTAGAGTAAAAGAGACAGTTTGGGAGACAGAATAGATATTCAAAGGCCTGTAGACTCCTTATTAAACAGGTAAATATACAACTTGTGTTGATTTATTTTTGGCAACACACACAGAGCAGACTGAAGCTTCAGTTACTCTGTAAATGTTAGAATTCTAGAAATATCAAAATTCCATTATACATCTTCATATCTACCTTAGTGGATACCAAGGGTTCTAGGACAACACATGGAAGTTCCTACTCACTAGCATGTTGGTATCATGTATACACAATTACATCAAAGCTTGGGCATTTGGATTCCCAAATTTGGCATTCACTAGTCATGTGTCCTGGAGCAACCATTCAGGACACAACAACTTGTTTTACAGATGAAGAAGCTGAGATCCATTCTGAATACAAGTAAGCTCAAAGTGTAAAGTCTTGACTGTTTCAACAAGGAGAATTTATTTTATGCTAAAATCTCTCTTCTGCTGGCCTACAGCTGCTATCTTGAAGCACCATCATCCAGAATTCACTTTGGGATTAAACCCTGAAAATATTCAGTGTTTCTGACTATTCATTTTAAATGTTAATTCTCCCATGAAGAGAAGCAGGAAAGGTCAGTGACCTATCCTAGTGAGGGTGAGTTTATGTTGGGGCAGAATAAGAGTTAAGGTTAATACCTAGGGAAAAATAATCTAAAAGTAGGCAAGCAGAGTAGAGACACTTAAACATTGTGCTGAGGGAAGATCCTGTCACCAATTTTCAGAACCTAGAATGAGTGAAGTATTTTGACCACACTCCCTGCTAGTCTCCAAATACTATAGCTAATTTCATGGCATTTGTCCTAACACTTTTGAACACCTTTGGAAAAGCATTAAAATTAATCTTTCTTTAAACTAGCATTATCACACCAGCCAATCTCCTACTCCTATTCCTCATACACACATATCTCCCCACCAACTACAAGCATAAACAGGCCAGAAAATAAAATCTTTTCTTAGAATAGTTTTGTTGGATTTGAGTTCCTTCTGCTCTCCTCATCCCAACTGCACACCAACAAATTAACTTATTCAGAGCTGGATTTAAAAATGACAGATGGAGAAACGGAACAAGAATTGCCATATCTGACTCCTTCCTGAAGTTCCTAGTACTTGTTAAAATATAGATTGCAAGGCTCTATTTCTAGAGATTTTGGAAAAGTAGGTCTTTGTTGGGTCCTGGAAATCTGCTTTTTTCTTTTTTAAAGATTTTATTTATTTATTCATGAGAGACACAGACTGAGAGAGAGAGCGAGAGTGAGAGCGAGAGTGAGAGAGAGAGAGAGAGAGAGGCCGAGACACAGGCAGAGGGAGAAGCAGGCTCCATGCAGGGAGCCCGACGTGGGACTGGGTCCTGGGTCTCCAGGATCAGGCCCTGGGCTGAAGGCAACGCTAAACCACTGAGCCACTGGGGCTGCCCTAGAAATCTGCTTTTAAGGAAAAAATCTCAGATTATTCTGAGGCCACCTTTTGAGGACTAGCATTTGAGAGCTACTGAACACCATTGTTTTATAAGTATCTTGTTTAAAATGCAATATACAATTCATATGACATGCAATGCATAAATCTCCAGTGACATTTTACATATGCATACACCCATGTGACCACCACTCTGTTCAATACATAGAAAGTTCCTTTGTACATCTTCCCATTGAATACCCCTTATCCCCAGTGGTAACTACTCTTCAGACTGGTACCACTACCTATTAAATTTGCCTGCTCTTGAACTTTAAAAAATAGTATCATTTACTCTTTTGTTTTTAGCTTCTTTTTCAAATATTTTGTTTATTTATTCATGAGAGACACAGAGAGAGGCAGAGACACAGGCAGAGGGAGAAGCAGGCTCCATGCAGGGAGCCCGATGTGGGATTCGATCCCAGGTCTCCAGGATCACGCCCTGGGCTGAAGGCGCGCCAAAACGTTGAGCCACCGGGGCTGCCCCTGTTTTTAGCTTCTTTCACTCAACATATCTTTGTGATCCATTCTATTCTTGTGTGCAAACAATAGCAACTTCAGTACTTTTTTTTACATCACATAGAATTATTGAATGTCAAAGCTTGAATTGACCTTAAAGATCATGCATCAGGGATTAGAGGTGTAGCTTAAATGTCTATGAGAAACCAGGCAGAAAAAGTTTAAGAGTAAAGCAGGTATGTGTCATGCAATAGGGAGTGGTAGAGACTGCAGAAAACTAAAGAGTGTGTTCTCCATTTAAAGGAAGCAGCCAGTATTTACTCAGGTCCTATTGGTGATTGCTACATGGGAATGTGGACCTAGCATAGGTTTCATAATTTCCCAGAAGTCAGAAATATGTAATTTTGTAGAATCTTCTCATTTTTAATCAACTTTCAAATAAGTACAAACTAATCAAAACAAATCTGCAGGCTATCTCTAGCCCAGAGATAGCCAGTTTGCAATCTCTGACTAATCTAGCCTTCTTAACTTTCAAATAAGGAAATAAGGCTCAGAAATGAGGAAACTTATTCATGGACATACAGAAAGTTGGGGGCAGAGATGAAGCAGCCCAGGATACTAGTTTAAATCATTTAGAGCACAGAGTATAAAGACAGATGCCTTGAAATGAAGTCCCATCTCTGCCAGTTATCAACAATATGGCCCCTTGATACATTATTTAACCATTCTGAGCCTCAGTCTTCAAATCTGTAAAATGGATAGGGGAAATGCCTTTCTTACTGGGTTGTTGTGGGAACAGAATGAGTTAATGTAAAGCTAATGTAAGCGAAGAGATAGTATAGTGCCTAATGCATTAGTATTATCTACCAGTTTTGAGAAGTTAGTTTCTCCAGGACAAACTATTAAATTATGACACCAGGACATTTATAAATTTTCAAACTTCATGAAATCAAACACCTAATGGGTTATGAATGTGAAATGGACGTTTAATCAAAATATATTCGAGTGATTTTTAGCTCAAGAATGAAAAGCATAAGGGCACCTGGGTGGACCAGTCAGTTAAGCATCCAGCTTTTGGTTTTGACTCAGGTCATAATCTCAGGGTCCTGAGATCAAGCCCTCTATTGGGCTCCATGCTCAGCCCGAAGTCTGCCTGTCTCTCTACCTCTGCTCCTCCTTCCTACCCTCTCTCTCATCAATCAATCAATCTTAAAAAATTAATGAAAGGTATAGCTGCCAATAAAAGAACAATGTTTAAATCAGTTTCCCTAATGTGAAGAATAGGCTTTCTGATATTTTTGAAAGTTGGACTTTCACTGTTACTTAACTCTTAATTCTTATTCAACTCTTAGGCCTTTGTTAACCAAAGAAGTGGAATTTTTATTAAATTTTAAGATGATTTATACAAGCAGTTTTTCAGAAATACAGCTATTTTACCTGGTAAATGTAAAAGCTGTGGGGAATTTTTAAAAAGTGTAATCCTAATACCATTCTCTATTATATAGTGCTTTAGAGTTTTTGAAAGCTTCTTTCACAAATATTAGAATCCTAGATTGTTAAAATTAGAAGGCACTTAGGAAATAATCTAATATCCTTCATTTTCTAGATGAGGAAGCAGACCCAGAGAGCTTGCTATCCACCCAAAATCATTCAGCTAGGCTGTGACAGAACAAGAATCTTGATCCTCTAATCAAAGAAAACTAAGATAAAATATAATTAGATTCCAACTGAGAACTGCAATCAGTGTTGGCTGCATTTGTAACACTGGCACAGAGCAGAGAGAGGATGTATGGGCTGGGGAAATCAGCTAAAGCATTTTGGAGGAGGCAGCTTCTGAGCTGGGCCTAGAAAAAGGCTCAGATTTCTAAATGTAGAGAGCTAGTCAGAGGTCATAGACATGTAAACAAAGATAGAGTGAGTGTGCCAGGTGAGCGACACCATGTAGAGACTAACAAGGCTAGTAGGGTATATAATAAAGGAAAAAGGAAGCACTGCTGGAGAAGTTGGGTAAAACTGCATCCTACAGGGTTTTGAATACCAAATCAATAAACTTGGACAGAAGGCCACAGATAGGCAGTAAGTCTCTTTTTTTGTCATAAAAGGATTATCTGTTCTCACATTAAGTGTTCTTGCCACACAGACACACATACACACATATGTACAAAGGGACACAAGAAACTCTGAGAGGTGTTGGATGTGTCTATTATCTTCATTGTGGTAATGGTGTCACGGGTGTTTGGATATGTCTAAACTATGGATATGGTTGGATAAGTCAAATTGTACACAAAAAAATGTGTGCAGTTTTAAAAATATGAATTATAACTCAATAAAGCTGTTTTAATAAAAATGATTCAAGAGAAATGTATACTCATATTTCAAAAATAACCCAAATGCTACAGAAAATGTAAAATGAAAACTAAAAATGCCCTCCATCTTCACTACCCAGAGTCACTTATAATTAACAGTTTCTTATGAAACTTACCAGGAATGCCCCAGTGGGGTTCTTTTTAAGTAACAGTCCTTACTTTTCAAACACTATCTACTGCAGTTATCCTGATTGAGCACAGTGATTAGAGTGCACTATATGTGGGATACACAAATGTTGAAAGCAAAAAGTGGCCCTTAGTACCACCTAGATAGCCTGAAGACAGCTGAAAAAAGAAATCTCTAAATCTTCTTTAAAAATTAAGAAAACCAAAATACCTTTTCAACCCTCTACAAATAATTCATCAGTGTAATCTTTCCCATTTGCACATGCTGGTAGACTCTGGCCTACTGGCATGTGGAGAAAATACACGTGTCCCAGGAATCTGATGTGACTCATCAGTAATATGTTCTGTTTTAGTATTTCAGCCAGGAGATAATCAGACAATAAGATGGGGCCTATTTTTATGTCAGGAATATACACAAATAATTCAATTTTAGATAACCCAGCTGTGCTAGAAAAATCAAATACTGTAGTGACAAGAACAAAAGCATGGCAGAAATGAAATGGAAGGAAATGGGGAAATGGAATTTGATTATGTAAATATGCTCCAAGAGGAAATAATTGAGATAAAATAGCTAAACCAAGAGGTCCATGCTGGGGTTAAGATGAGATAGTCCTGCTTGTTTAATATCCAGTTTAGAGGAGGAGGGGAATTTATTCTAAGCATGGAGTAAATCACAGGCAGGATTACAGAGTGTTAAGAAAACACATATTAAAAAGTTCTTGAAATGTTAAGAGAACATTAAAATATTAAAATCAGCTGATAGAGCATATTCAAGACCTATCAGATATTTTTGAAGGGGGGAGCTAATGTGAGCCTGTAGTTTAGTAAATTAAGAAAATATATAAGGCAGGGACACCTGGTTGGTTCAGTCAGTTACACATATAATTCTTGATTTCTGTTCAGATCATGATCTTGGGTCATGGGATTGAGCCCCACATCTGGATCTATGCTCAGCATGGAGTCTGCTTGTCCCTCTCCCTCTGCTCCTTCTTCTTGCTCTTCCTCTCGCTCTTTCTCTTTCTCTTTCTCTCTCTCTCAAGTAAATAAATAAAATCTTTTTTAAAAATCAGAAAATATATAGGAAAGTTACAAATTGCCAGGATCACATATTTCTTGACCATGTATATGTGATCAATACATGCTTTTTACTGTCATCTCTGTGCTAAATATCAACTTTCTCTTTGAATATCTATGTATCACATTAAGCATCTGTGAATTATACACTTCTTTATATACCCTAGGCTTCGTTCAATTTATTTATTTATAGGCTGCAATTCCTAAACTCTGTGCTTTTGTTTTTGCTGTTTACTCCACTGGGAATGTCTTTTTTTTTTTTTCATTCATTCTAATTTTGCTCTCACATTAGGATGATAAAATCGATAAAATCTTACCTTCCTTTTAAAGTCCAACCCAAAAGCTCAGCTCAAAGGTTACCACTTTTTTTTTAAACCATCTCAGATTCCACCCTTCACTCTTTCTCTTCCCGCCTCACCACATTCACAAGCTCTCTCTTTTTTCCACTTTCATAGGACTTTATCTGATTTTCTTATATGGCATTTAGCACTGGGAAATTTCTTACTTATTTATTCTAAAGTACCTATGTTGCCTGTTTTACTGGCTTGAACACTCTTCGAGAAAAATTCCATGTAGGTTACATCATACACACCCCCAAACACACACACACACACACACACACACACACACACACAGCACAGTGCCTTTAACTGCCTGGATGCTCAATAAATATTAGTGGTATAATTTTATTACTAATGGTGGGTGTATATACAAAAAGCTGAGAGGAATTTTGTTTGGATGCACTAGATAAGCTGATACATGAAATTTAGTGGTAATCTCTTTTACCATCAATATAAATTTATTATCAGCTACAACTCAGCAAATGCCTATTGTTAGGTATGAACGTTATTTTTAATCCTCACAACAACTAAGTAATTACCTATTATTACCCTCTACTTTCCAGATGAGGAAAATGAGTCTCAGAGAATTTAAGTAATTTGGCCAGGATCACACAGCTAGTAAAGACCAGAGCTAAGAATTGAACTTTAGGCTTGCCCTAATTCAAAGCCCGCTTTCTGGGACACCTGGGTAGCTCAGCAGTTGAGTGTCTGCCTTTAGCTCAGACATGATCCTGGGCCCAGGGATTTAGTCCCACATCAGGCTCCCTATGAGAAACCTGCTTCTCCCTCTGTGTCTCTGCCTTTTGTGTGTCTCTCATGAATAAATAAATAAAACTTAAAAAAATCACAAAGTCTGCTTTCTTTCTTTTTTTTAAGATTTTTATTTATTTATTCATGAGAGACAGAGAGAGAGAGAGAGAGAGGCAGAGACACAGGCAGAGGGAAAACAGGCTCCATGCAGGGAGCCTGATGTGGGACTCGATCCCCGGTCTCCAGGATCAGGCCCTAGACTGAAGGCGGTGCTAAACCGCTGAGCCACCTGGGCTGCCCCTGCTTTCTTTCCACTAGCATATTTTTTTAAAAACATTTTCACAACTATTATCTCATTTGTACCACACAAAAATGTAAAGTTGGCAGGCTTGGGTATTTGCCCTCCTCAATGTCCCATTCACTGCTGCATCTCTCATCAGTACACTCTAATCTTCCTCTCTAGTCCTACTGAGGATCTATCACCATCCCTTTAGTAGTCTCTGACTCTATATAGACCATACTACTCCCATTGCCTGATTAAGACCTTTACAGGTAAGCCTAAGCACTAAAAAGTAGTCTCCTCCATGTGATATTTAGTATGCTAAACCATAAAATTGTTTTAAGTTCAACTTAATTAACATATAGTGTATCATTAGTTTCAGAGGTAGAATTTAGAGATTCATCAGTTGCATATAACACCCAGTGCTCATTCCATCAAGTGCCTTCATTAATGCTCATCACCCAGTTACCCCATCCCCCATCCACTTCCTCTCCAGCAACCCTCAGTTTGTTTCCTATATTTAAGAGTCTTTTATGGCTTGCCTCCCTCTGTTTTCATATTATTTTATTTTTCCTTCCTTTCCCTTATGTTCATCTGTTTTGTTTCCTAAATACCACATATGAGTGAAATCATGTTATTTGTATTTCTCTGACTGACTTATTTCACTTAGTATAATACCCTCTAGCTCCATCCACTTTGCTACAAATGGCAAGATTTCATTTTGTTTGATGGCTGAGTAGTATTCCATGTGAGATATATATATCTCACATCTTCTTTACCCATTCACCTGTTAATGGACATCTGGGCTCTTTCCATAGTTTGGCTATTGTGGACATTGCTTCTATAAACACATAAAATTAAATTTTATCTTTAAATTACCAAAATGTAGGGGCACCTGAATAGCTCAGTCAGATAAATGGCCAACTCTTGATTTTGGCTCAGGTCATGATCTCAGTGTCATGAGACCAAGCCCCACATCAGGCTCCATGCTCAGTGGGGAGTCTGCTTCTCTCCCTATCCCTCTGTCCCTCCTCCCACTTGTGCTTTCTCTCTATAATTAATTAATTAATTAATTAATTAATTAATTAATTTAAAAAGACTAAATGACCAAAATGTACACATGCTCAGTTTTAAAGCTTCTTCCTAGATCTTCTGATATCTTTCCTTCTCCCTAACCCCACCTTCCTTATTCTACCCTCCTCTCCCCACTCCTCTCTCTTCTGCCTTGCTGATGCCATCAGTTCTGACTTAGTGTGCTTTATGGATGGACCAGCATTGGCAAACCTAAAATACCAGGGATCCAGGAAGTAGATGAGAGAGCCAGATAACTACAAAAAAGATATCCTCACAAGTTGTATTATAGCAAAGTCCCTTAGTCCCTTGTTATGCTGTGGTGGTGGTTCCTTCAGCCCTCAGCTAGAGTGGCCTGTTTAGCACATCAACAGGGTTCAGTGAAGCCAAAGTATTGAATCATTAGGCAAATCTGCCAACACTAGAAGGCATACAGTCTTATAAGAAAATGAAATACAGAGGCAGTGAATGGTATAATCTGAAAGATGTTAAAATGGTATCTCTGTCCCAGAGCATCTTTTCAAACAGAAAGTTTTCGAAGGGGTTGCAGCCTTTCAGAATATCCTATGAAAATGAAAATGCCCCAAGAAAATGTCTTTAGAAACCTAAGAGGTAATATCTCAGGAGGGATTCATTTCCCAAAATGACAGTACATCAAAGGGAAAAGGCCCCCTAAGTATGCATAGGAAAAGAAATAGAATGAGAAGATGGTACATGTCATAAAGGAAGATAAAAGGGTGACAAATTTTAACTCCTTCAGAGTTTTACTAAGATAGACCTTGTTCATACTACTTTACCAGGTTCTCTGGATCCCAGTCATATGAGTAAGAAGAATTCTTAGAAAGATTTGGGAAGGAGCTGGGAACTCCAGCTGTCCTAGTGTTATAAAATGTTGATGACAATGAAAAGTTTCAATCTGTACTAAGCACATTATGGATTAAAATTACGAAAGTGCTGCAAGCTCTAATGCAACCATAGAAATAACATATTGAACAAAATAGACAACATAGCAGGTCTGTCCCCAAGTGTAGCTGGGCATTGGGCCAGAGATCTGTCAAGTAACCTGTCCTATTGACTATTTCCAGGGTAGAAAGAAGGAGGGCAAAAGATTGATTGCTTGAAGATGCAGTTCAGCCAGCATTAGTAAGGAAGATTCTGACACACATGTGAAATGTTTTAGATTGTACATTTGCCTCCCCAAATTATGATCCTTAGTGCAGTGTACACAGTAGAATTTCAAATTATTCAATCTTTCTTTTATCCCTAAGCTAACAATCAGCATATGTAATTTATTAACATAACTGAGCATAACTGTGCAGCTTTTTTATATGTTTAATGAACACATTTATCTTATGCTTCCCTAAAAATTAATTTGCCCAGTTAACAAAACCTCATTTATTTAAAATGTGTTTATAAGCATTATAAAGTCTCCACAAATCTCACAATGTGAGTGTAAGAAGGATTAAAGTGTAGGTGACACATGAGAATTTCAATGTGATTACTTTCCTATTCTTACTTTTACAAATTCAGGATATTAAAATTACTTTAGTCATTCTGACAAAAGTCAGTGTAGCTCTTTTTTTTTTCTACTGAAAAGAAAATAATTCTATAAGTTTAGGCAGTTTGGAATTTGTACTTAAAGATGTTGAATTTGGTCTTTGGTCTTTAGCAGGAGGGTAGGGGTAAGGAGAAATGTCCCTATGCTTCCCATTGGGTAAATATGCCTGTAGGCAAGGCACTGTTCACTGCTTTAGTTTATGGACTTTTAAAAGTCTGTCTTGGTTACTCCACAATCCCCTTGTTAATCAACTCATCTTCCTGCCTAAGTGCCTCCAGTTCTGATTCTAAAGAATTATTTGGTAAATCAATTAATTCATTCATAACTCAGCCAGGAAGGGGGAAAAAAAGCAAGCTTCTGAGTGGTGAAAAACCAATGCCATAAAAGCCTTGCACTGTAGATTTCTTCATATGAGAGCTCCTACTCAGTCCCTACACAATTCCAGCAAGTTCACCTATCCAGTTTACAAATTCACAATTAAAAGTAATGGATTTAAATGAGGTTACTGCTGCTACAGCTTATTATTATTATTATTAACCTTTATTATATGTCACTAGCTAATATACACTGTGCTAAACCTTTTATAATCATTATTTCACTAAACCTTTGTAACTCTGTACAGTTAAATATAATCAATAGCTCCATTTTACAGTTTCATAGACTGAGTTTTAGATTAAATTTTAGAATTAATTTTTAAATTTGTCTATACTTAGTATAAACAAGCATATAGGTAACCATGTGAAGGGCTTTGAGACAGCCTGATAGCAAAAGATTAGAAAAAATACAAAGAAAAAAATTATATGTAGTTGGAAACCATAGCAATTTAGAGGTTTTTATTTGGAGACAGACCACTTTATACCTCAGCAGCTTTCAAGAGGTAATATAGTGTTACAACACAGTAAAGGAGCTTGTTTGTGTACTTATGACCCTCAAACCATTAAAAATAAATTATGTTCAGAATCGTTTACTTAAGAATGGAGAAAGAAGTGTAATGCATGCTATAATTATTTAAATTTTTTAATTAATAAGGTAAACTTCAATTGTGTGTTTTGGATTCTCAAAGGGAAAGCTTTAGTTATCTGAAAAATTCACATTAATAGAACACATCATTCCCAGATGATGGTGGTATTTTTTATGTATGGTATGTTTCTAAAGACTAAAACATTAAAAGGGAGGGAAAGAATATAACTTGATTTGCTAAAGATTTTACTTTCCTTTTTTTATAATCAATGTGAAGCTTTATTTTTATTTTTTAATATTTTATTGGACTTTGATGCCAATATATAGTATAACACCTAGTGCTCATCCCGTCAAGTGCCCCCTCAGTGCCCATCACCCAGTCACTCCAACCACCTGTCCACCTCCCCTTCCACTGCCCCTTGTTCATTTCCCAGAGTTAGGAGTCTCTCATGTTCTGTCACTCTCTCTGTTGTTTCCCACTCATTTTCTCTCCTTTCCCCTATAATCCCTTTCACTATTTTTTAAATTCCCTGTATGAGTGAAAGAATATAATGTTTGTCCTTCTCTGATTGACTTACTTCATTCAGCATAATACCTTCGAGTTCCATCCACGTTGAAGCAAATGGTGGGTATTCGTCCTTTCTAATGGCTAATATTCCATTGTGTGTATGTGTGTGTGTGTGTGTGTGTGTGTGTGTGTGTGTGTGTGAGATCTTTTCTTTTCAAAGCCTCTGGATTCTGATTCAGTTAGTCAATTTGCTGTAGTTTGAGCATATTCCATCACCAGGGTTTATCCATTATGCTGACTAATGTAGAGCTGAATGTTTTTAAAGGAGACTTGAGAACATCACTAACTAGATGTGTGATTTGAAGTTGCAAAAGACAATTCCCAGTCCCACTCTAGTAAAGAGACAAAAACAGCTCTCCCTTAGCCCTACCTAATTTGTGATTATAATTTGTCATGAGAAGAGAAGGTGAGATCTTGAGTGAGGTCACTTCTCAAGAGGCCAGCCCTTAAGGGGGTACCTGGAATTTGCTTATTGCACCTGAGTGGCTTAAAGAAGAATGAGAACCCTGGGCAAAGGCATTCAAACCGGGGTCCCTGCAAGACTGCTACAAGTACCCTTCAACAAAATTCGCCTCACCCACGGTCTTACCATATTATACCTTGTCTAGATGTATTCATGATAATGATCCCAAGAAAACATTACCGGGAGGGACCCTAGGTACTGAGTAGGTGGGATGGGGAAGGGCCTGAGGGACTGCAGGCTGCCCTCTCAGTGAGAATTAAACAAACACCCCAGTGTGGATGGAGTAAGGGGAGGTTACATGAGACAGACATAAAAAATAAAGTCCCAAACCACTGTGGTCGTTCAGAAATGTTTGCAACTTTTTTTTACAAGGGCAGTGGTATTATTTCTAATTTTCTAGCCAAATATTTATTAAATTAACCAAGGACTGAGTATATGAGCCTGCCTCACATCAGTGCATCATCTCACTTTCCCTGCAGTTTTAAACTGTAAGGTACTGTCAACCCCCCCAACCAAAAAAAAAAAACCCTCTTCCACACTCTAAATAGTTATGTTACAGAGGAAAGTTGGAATGTGTTCTGGGAGTGGGTGTGTTTGTTTGAGTTCAGTGTGTGCTGAAAAGGCAAGCCTCCACAGCCATTTACACATCTTCCTCCTCAACGATGGGTACACAGCTGAGCTCCTGGACTAAGTCTCTGAATGGTAATGTACATTTATAAAGATTATTTTCTTAACTATTTTGAGGCATTTTATAAATAATACACATGTGTCTGCTGAGCACACATATATACTTAGTCAACTTTTGCTTATTTTCTTCTGAGGTTGGTCTTGTGTGGTTACTTTTGTGGTATGATTTCTGAGGTGTCAGAAAGAGTTTATACCTCAGTCACCCAAAAATATCTCTTGGGTTGACCCACCACAGAGCCTAAAATCTCCATATTGCTCAAACATTTTATTTAGTCATTGAAAGCATCTGTTAAAACCCAAATGTTACATTGGGATATTAAGCAGACATAAGATATTAAAGACTATATAAACTAGAAAAGAATAGGGATAAGTTGCTTCTAATGTTAAGTTTCAACAGAAAAAAAGCAAAATGACATACACAGTCTGGATCAGATGTTGTTTTTAAAATGAAATGGGGTCAGAACCAGCATATATGACTCATCTCATGAATGAGCCTATAGTAATAGAAACCCAGCATTGTTAGGCAAGATTTGTTCTAATTTATTTTAAACGAGTGATTTTCCACAGTTTCTGATCCTCAGATCCCACTCTCCTTACAGCGTATCTCATACCTCCCTTGCTGAGCTCCAGAAGCAACCAGTGACCTGGTAATCAACCTTGGTGGGACCCAAATCCCTATCTCTTGAAAAATTCACAGAGCCTGACATCTTTTTGAAAGGTGCTTTTTCTAAATGGAACTTTTAGAAAAACCACCCAATCTCTCTATGTAGCTAACTGCCAAAGATGGTAGAGGACTTAGTAGCTTCCTATATTGTTCTGAAATTGGAGAATAAAATTTTGCAAGCCCGAGTGTAGTGGCTGATGGAAGAAACTGTTGCCCCACAGGCCCAGATATAGAGCTCCAGATGCCCCAAACAGCCAAAGAAGTTGAACCACTTCAGTAACCCTCAGAGTCCCAGGAGCCACAGAAATCCCTAGAAAACCTAGATTTCCCAAAATCCTGAAAGTGCCAAAAATTCCCAGAATTTGAGAAACTCCAAAATCTCAGAGAGCCCCAGGAGGTCCCAGCCTGGAAGCCCCCAGCAGCCCAGGAGCACCAGAAAACACCAATGGTCCAGGAAACCCAGAGGCCCTTGGAACCTCCAGCAGCCCCAGAGTCTCTGGAACTTCCAACAACCCATGAGCCCCAGGAACCTTCACTGGTCTGTAAGCTCTCAGAAGCCTGGAAATCCCCAAATCTCCCAGAAGTCAAGGAACTCCAGAGGCCCCCAGTGGCCCAGGAGGCCAACAAGCCTCCAGAAATTAAGCCCCCAAAGCCCCCAGATATCCAGGATGCCCTGGTGGCCCAGAAATCCTAGAATTTAGAGCACCAGGATCTCGCAAGCGCCCAGGAAACCCACAAGGCAGCAGATTGCCAGGACACCCCAACATACCTGGAACCCCTTAAGCTTCCAACTCTCCAGGAGTCTCTGGAACCTGCAGTACCCCACTAGGCCCTGGATCCTTTAGATACCCAGGAGTTCCTATAGCCCTCATCACCCCAGAAGTCCCTGGAAGGCCTAATAGCTTCTTTGACATCAGCAGCTTCAGAGTTCCAGTCCCCCAGTGGGTTAGAAGGGGAAGCTTTTCCCCCGGAATACTGTTTAGACTTCAGGGGAGATGCTCATAAACTTTCTGAGTTCTTGATTCAATTGAATAGTTACATAAGAGTCAGAGGGCACCTGCATCACACTGAAGCAGCTGTAGTGAGCTTTGTTGGCAACTGCTTCTCAGGTGAGGCAGGAATGTTTTTAGCCCTTACTAGATATCCAAAGTGCCCTGCTGGAGCAATTTGAAAGTTTCATACAAGTGCTCCAGGATACTTTGACAGTCTGGAAAACATGTCAGTCACTGCATCAGTCAGCTGTGCCAATGGGAGGATCCTGCCCATCAGTATATGACCCACTTCCATCTCATTGTTCAAGAGCAAAACTGTGATGAAAGCACTCTCTGCATCCAATTTCAGGAAGGGCTTTCCAGTTCTATCTCAGACTATCTGTCTCACAATAACCCATCAGCCACCAACCTATTTAATCTGATCACTCAGTGCCTAGAAGAGAAACTAAGTAGTAAGACTGATCCAAACCCACAAGGAGCAAGTCCTTCTGAGGAGGGAGGTGGGCCTGAGAATTCAATAGCTAAAAACCAGCCTGTGCAGGCTGAAAGAAATAGCCCACATCTCAGTGAAGCTGAATGGGCCCACTGTTGTGAAAGTCACTTGTGCCTCTCCTGTGGTCATCCTGGTCATTTTGCCAGAGTTTGTTCTGTCAAGCCTTATCATGCACAGCAGGAAGGAAACATCAAGACCTGGTGGTAAGGGGGAATCCAGTCAGGCCAATCTACAAATATGTGCCCCCTTCACTTCCAATATCTATGTCTCATACCCTATGGCTTACTGTTGAAATCTGACTGGGAAGACAACAGTTCTTTTAGCAAGCAATGGTGGATTTGGGCTCCTACAGAAACAGCATTGACCATTCTGTGGTTCTTCAAGAGAATCTGTGCATCTGCAATAATATCTTACTTCTGAAGCTTGAGGTGGTAGATGGACATCTATTGATTAATGGATCCATAAATCAATGAAACAACTCCTGTGGAAGTTGAAATTGGAAACCACGTTGCATAGTTCCAATTTGGGATTATTCATGTGCCACAAAGTACCCTCTGATTCTTGGAATTCACCGGTTTGAAGCACATGATCTAAACATTGAGTGGAGTACACTCACTGTGTCCTTTCCATCCCATTATTGTCACTACAATTGCTTCAAGGTACAGGTAGAATAGGAGATGTCATAATGAAATAATTGCTGAATAATGACTGTGCCTAACAACCTGTTTTCTGTTACCTCAGCTGTCATCAACATTTGCTGCTCTCTGAATCTCCCACGAATGGGGCACCTGGGTGGCACAGTCAGCTGAACTTCCAATTCTTGGTTTCAGCTCAGGTCATGATCTCAGAGTCCTGAGATAGAGCCCATGTTGGGCTCCAGGCACAGTGCAAGTCTGCTTAAGGTTGTCTCTCCTGCCTCTCTCAGCTCCCCACATGAGTACATGCACTGGCAAAGAACGACAAGTACTTGTACAATGACCCTGCCTCTCAGATCATGCAATGATCTCTGATCAGGCAACGAACCTGATGACTTTTGAGTTGCTTTTTTTCACCACCTCTGTATGCTCCCACCTTGAACCCTGCATTAATGTGGAGCTGTCTTGATTACAATTTATACTAACAAGATCTATGAGTATACATATTAGAAACTAACATTGAAAAAATGTAGTTGTTAGTTGTAGTTGACTTTTTTATCAAGATTTTCTTTATCGCAACAAGTGCAACATTTTCTCAATAAAGAAGACAATTTTGCAAGTGATATTTTTAAAAAGTCAAACACTGGCAATTTCTAAAAGTGTTTGAATTATTTCATGGCTTAGCTGAGAGAAGAGGAAAGGGACAAGTACATTGGGAGGAAGTTAATTGGGAGGAAGGGAATTGGAAAAGGCTTAAAGTTTGTGTGAGATCTTGAATATTCCGGGAGTTGTCAAGTCAGTGGGTGATGGAGGGAATGGTTGTGCTGGAGGGAAATTGGGTAAGGTATGAAGGGATGGGGGGAAGGTAGAGTGAAGATTGAAAAGAGGGTTTGGGGAAGATTGGAAGGAAAGTTTCGGAAGGGCTTAGGTGAGGGCTAGGGGGTGCTGAGGGCAGGGATGAGAGAATGATAAATTCTTACAAAAATAAAGGGAGCAGCAACACAGATATTGGGCAGCTTTAGAAGCAAACTTTTTGGACTTCATAAGTCTACCAAACAAAAGTATTGAAGAAGGTAATGAGACCCTTCAGTGACCCAACTTTCCCAGCAAAGTGACAAGGTCTTATTTCCTGCACCAAGGATACTTGTCCTAAGGCTCATGCCTATTAATCTGATTTTGCTTGTGTATAGGAATGGGGTAACAGGAATCAACTTTTAATACATGCAGATTATTAGTAGCCAATTATACCTCTCCCAAATATAGAGATTCCCATGTCCTGCTAGCCATGCTGCTTGCATGACATACAGAGTCAAGTCAATAAAAGGAACTTACAAAAAAATGAAATAAAAAAAATAAAAGGAACTTACTTACTTATGGACCTGAGAGGAGGTAGTGACCTGACTTAAATCACACACAGATACACATTCCCACTGGGGGGATGGAAGGGTAGGATCTTCAGGTAAGATATGATAACTGATCAAAATAAACTAATGCTTTTCCTCTCTTTTTTCAACACTCCTTTTGGAGTCTCCTTCTGAAGCCACTTGAAGGAGATTCTGCCTCTTAGACAAATAATCAAATATATAATCATAACCCTAGAAAAAAAGATAGGTGAGGAACCAATCATTCATTGAGCATCTAATATGTTCCAGCTCTAAAATCAGGCATGTTATATACATTAACTTATGCCTCAGAACAACCCAATGTAGTGGGTATGTTTGCTCCTATTTTATCAATGAGCAAATAGAGTCCCAGTGAGGTCAGTTCACTTGCCCAAAGTGACAGAGTTAGTGAGTAGTGAAGTGTTTGGTATTCACAGCTTGTGTCCTTTCTCCCTAAGGCAGTGGTAAGGGCCAAATGACATTGTGGTGGCAGAGAGCTAAGTGAGATAACCCTGAAAAGGGATGAGGGGACTCAAAATAAAAATTGCAGGGACCATTTGGGTGGTAGTTCTTTCTTGGGGAGTTAGTAGTTCTGTTTCTCCAGTTTCCTTGATCTCACCTCTAACCCCCTCGCCACCCCATTAACCTTCAAACTTTATTTCATCTCTTGGAAGATTTCCTTTTGTTAAACTAATGGCACAGCCCCCTTTCACATAGTTGCATAAATAATAAAATGTGTGATGGTAACAAATATACCAAACTGACACATTATATGAGATGATAAAATTAACAGTAATAACTACCATTTAATGAGCACCTGGGTTTTGCCAGACATTGGGCTAAGTGATTCAGGTATTATTAGACCCTTTGTATAAATCAAAGAAGTCAAACCCCGCTGAGGTGAAGTCAATTGTCAAAGGTCATACTGCTAGGAATTGGTAGATGCTAAAAAACAAACCCTGATCTGTCTCATTTCAGAGCTGTAATTTTAGCCAATACACCACCCTGCTTCTAAGGCTGAATAAACATTATCTTTATTAACTGCTTTAACAGAATTTATTCACTAGACATGATTTATATTACTTTAGAAAAAATATATTAATTTGTTAGTGCATTTATTTATTCTTTCATTTAAGAAGCATTTACTGAATGTCTTCAATGTGTCAGGCAAAGCATGGAGAAAGAGTAAGAGAGGTACAAAGATGTCTAATATATGCCTCGTGGTTCTTGCTCTGATCACACTGAACAGGGGAAGCTGTTGTGCAACACAGCACTCCTGGTACACAGAGGAGAGGGCTAATTTTGCTATGGACCAAAAAAGTATGTTTTGAGCTGGGTCTTGAAGGAATCTCATTGGAAACAAAAGGGAGGGTGTGGTTTTCTAGATTGAATAGAGTGCCCAGAAAAAAAAAAAAAGCAAGTTGGACGGGAAAATAATGGTGTCATTAGAAAAGATAGTTCTATTTCAATGGGGAGTAGTGATGTGTGTACACATGTGTAGGGTAAGTGGTGGGTATTGGTGGGGAGATGAAACTTAACAATTGAAAGTTTCAGGATAAAGACCTATCTACCTGAATAAAGCATTTAAAATTTATCCTATGGGCAATTTGGATTGGGATCTTTGTTTTCTCCTGTGTTAGATTTGGGTGCGGTTGTTTTTTCTCTTTTGTTGCAAAATAATGCACACTCACTGTAAAAAATTCATATATATCAGAAGTTTATAACAAAAAAAGTAATATGCCCCTTATCTCACAAAGTAGTTTTTTAAGTTGGAAGGAAAGATGATTCATTTATATTTTAGAAATTTGATAGCAATGTAGAAAATAAGAAAGTGATAAAGGAACTCCATTATTTTTTACCTTCTTAGATTTTTATGAAGATAGGCTCAAATTATCAAAAGCAAAGATTAAAAGTAAAGTAAGCCCAATTTTCCTTAAATACTGATATTAAATACTTTAATATCTTGCTCATATTAGGAACTCAAAGTATGCAAACACATACGCAGGATGTCCCAACCATCAAAAAATTAAAAACCTAATAATGGGTGAAAGCTCATGAATTATAAGAAACTGTCTTTCCATTTGGAGTTTTTTAGTTTCAAATGTTAAAGATTCTAACTGGAGGGGATTTTCTGAAATTATATATTCTGTAATACTGGCACAGGTACAAAGAAAACAGTTTCCTCTTTAGCTAACTTTTCTAAGTTTAAACTTTAATAGGAAAAGTATTCTATATATTTTGGTAGCCTCCCTTCCTGGTTTGTTTCCTTAAAAAATATTTCATATTTCGGAGGAGGGGCAAGATGGCAGAAGAGTAGGGTCCCCAAGTGACCTGTTCCCACCAAATTACCTAGATAACCTTCAAATCATCCTGAAAATCTACGAATTCAGCCTGAGATTTAAAGAGAGAACAGCTGGAATGATACAGTGAGAAGAGTTCACTCTTCTATCAAGGTAGGAAGACGGGAAAAAAAGAAATAAAGAAACAAAAGGCATCCAAGGGGGAGGGGACCCGCGAGGAGCCAGGCTAAGGCCGGGGCCAGTGACCCCAGGACAGGAAAGCTCCCTCCCGGAGAAGCAGGAGCTGCACCAATCTTCCCGAGTGGAAAGGCACCCACAGGGAGTTAGAGCAGGACCCCAGGAGGGCGGGGATGCCCTCAGGCTCCGTGGGACACTAACAGACACCTGCGCCCCGGGAGAGTGCTCTGAGCTCCATAAAGGGCTGCAGCGGGCGCACGGCTGGACCCGGAAGCAGCTCAGAGGGGCTCGGGCTACAGCTCCGAGGAGAGGCGGCTGCGCGGCGGGTAGCGCGAATCCAACAGCGCAGGCCCGGGAGCACAGGGCGCTGGGGACACAGCCCAGGAACCGGCCTCACCCCGGGACAGTCAGAGGCCGGGAGGGCCCAGGACAGCAAGGACACTCCCGCCCCAAGCTGAGCAGATCAGAAGCCCCGCCCCCGGAGCATCCAGGCCTCTGCAGGCTGAGAGCTCCACAGCTACTGCAGGAGCTGAATCCAGGGCTCCACAGCTGGCCACCGCCACTGTGGTTGGTCCTCCTGGGGCCTCACAGGGTAAACAAACACAACTGAGCCTCACAGTGACCTCACAGGATAAACAGGATAAACATTACTCACTGAGCCCTGCACCAGGCAGGGGGCTGAACAGCTCCCCCAAGTGTTAACACCTAAAAATCAGCACAACAGGCTCCTTCCCCAGAAGACCAGCTAGAAGGACAAGTTCCAGGGGAAGTCAAGGGACTTAAGGTATACAGAATCAGAAGATACTCCCAGGTGGTTTCTTTTTTTTATTTCTGTTTGCTTCCCACACCCTTTTGTTCTTTCTCTTTTTCGTCTCCTTTTTTCTTTTTTTCTTCCTTTATTCTTTTTTTTCTCTTTCCTTCTTTCTCTCCTCTCTTTTCTCCTTTTCCCAATACAACGTCTTTTTGGCCACTCTACACTGAGCAAAATGACTAGAAGGAAAACCTCACCTCAAAAGAAAGAATCAGAAACAGTCCTCTCTCCCACAGAGTTACAAAATCTGGATTACAATTCAATGTCAGAAAACCAATTCATAAGCACTACTATACAGCTACTGGTGGATCTAGAAAAAAGCATAAAGGACTCAAGAGACTTCATGACTGCAGAATTTAGATCCAATCAGGCAGAAATTAAAAATCAATTGAATGAGATGCAATACAAACTAGAAGTCCTAACGACGAGGGTTAACGAGGTGGAAGAACAAGTGAGTGACACAGAAGACAAGTTGATGGCAAAGAGGGAAACTGAGGAAAAAAGAGACAAACAATTAAAAGACCATGAAGATAGATTAAGGGAAATAAATGACAGCCTGAAAGAAAAACCTACGTTTAATTGGGGTTCCTGAGGGTGCTGAAAGGGACAGAGGGCCAGAATATATATTTGAACAAACGAAGCTGAAAACTTTCCTAATCTGGGAAGAGAAACAGGCATTCAAAGGCAGGAAATAGAGAGATCCCCCCACTAAAATCAATAAAAACCATTCAACACCTCGACATTTAATAGTTAAGCTTGCAAATTCCCAAGATAAAGAGAAGATCCTTAAAGCAGCAAGAGACAAGAAATCCCTGACTTTTGTGAGGAGGAGTATTAGGGTAACAGCAGACCTCTCCACAGAGACCTGGCAGGCCAGAAAGGGCTGGCAGGATATATTCAGGGTCCTAAATGAGAAAAACATGCAACCAAGAATACTTTATCCAGCAAGGCTCTCATTCAGATGGAAGGAGAGATAAAGAGCTCCCAAGACAGGCAGGAACTGAAAGAATATGTGACCTCCAAACCAGCTCTGCAAGAAATTTTAAGGGGGACTCTTAAAATTCCCCTTCAAGAAGTCCAGTGGAACAATCCACAAAAACAAGGACTGAATAGATATCATGATGACACTAAACTCATATCTTTCAATAGTAACTCTGACCGTGAATGGGCTTAATGACCCCATCAAAAGGCACAGGGTTTCAGACTGGATAAAAAAGCAGGACCCATCTATTTGCTGTCTACAAGAGACTCATTTTAGACAGAAGGACACCTACAGCCTGAAAATAAAATGTTGGAGAAGCATTTACCATTCAAATGGTCCTCAAAAGAGAGGAGGGGAAGACGTCCTCATATCAGATAAACTAAAATTTACCCTGAAGACTATAGTGAGAGATGAAGAGGGACACTATCTCATACTTAAAGGATTTATCCAACAAGAGGACTTAACAATCCTCAATATATATGCCCTGAATGTGGGAGCTGCCAAATATATCAATCAATTAATAACCAAAGTTAAGACATACTTAGATAATAATACACTTATACTTGGTGACTTCAATCTAGCGCTTTCTACCCTCGATAGGTCTTCTAAACACAACATCTCCAAAGAAACAAGAGCTTGAAATGATACACTGGACCAGATGGATTCCACAGATACTTACAGAACTTTATATCCAAACGCAACTGAATACACATTCTTCTCAAGTGCACATGGAACTTTCTCCTGAATAGACCACATACTGTGTCACAAATCGGGTCTGAACGAATACCAAAAGATTGGGATCATCCCCTGCATATTCTCAGACCTAATGCCTTGAAATTATAACTAAATCACAACAAGAAGTTTGGAAGGACCTCAAACACGTGGAGGTTAAGGACCATCCTGCTAAAAGACAAAAGGGTCAACCAGGAAATTAAGGAAGAATTAAAAACATTCATGGAAACTAATGAGAATGAAGATACAACCGTTCAAAATCTTTGGGATGCAGCAAAAGCAGTCCTGAGGGGGAAATACATTGCAATACAAGCATCCATACAAAAACTGGAAAGAACTCAAATACAAAAGCTAAACTTACACCTAAAGGAGCTAGAGAAGAAACAGCAAGTACATCCTACACCCAGCAGAAGAAGAGAGTTAATAAAGATTCGAGCAGAACTCAACGAAATCGAAACCAGAAGAACAGTGGAACAGATCAACAGAATCAGGAGTTGGTTCTTTGAAAGAATTAATAAGATAGATAAACCATTAGCCAGCCTTATTAAAAAGAAGAGGGAGAAGACTCAAATTAATAATATCATGAATGAGAAAAGAGAGATCACTACCCAACACCAAGGAAATACAAACGATTTTAAAAACATATTATGAACAGCTATACGCCAATAAATTAGGCAATCTAGAAGAAAGGGACGCATTCCTAGAAAGCCACAAACTACCAAAACTGGAACAGGAAGAAATAGAGAACCTGAACAGGCAAATAACCAGGAGGAAATTGAAGCAGTCATCAACAACGTCCCAAGACACAAAAGTCCAGGGCCAGATGGCTTCCCTGGGGAATTCTATCAAACGTTTAAAGAAGAAACCATACGTATTCTACTAAAGCTGTTTGGAAAGATAGAAAGAGATGGAGTTCTTCCAAATTCGTTCTTTGAGGCCAGCATCACTTTAATTCCCAAACCAGACAAAGACCCCACCAAAAAGGAGAAGTATAGACCAATATCCCTGATGAACATGGATGCAAAAATTCTCCACAAGATACTGGCCAATAGGATCCAACAGTATATTATGAAAATTATTCACCAGGACCAAGTAGGATTTATTCCCGGGACACAAAGCTGGTTCAACACTCGTAAAACAATCAGTATGATTTATCATATCAGCAAGAGAAAAACCAAGAACCATATGATCCTCTCATTAGATGCAGAGAAAGCATTTGACAAAATACAACATCCATACCTGATCAAAACTCTTCAGAGTGTAAGGATAGAGGGAACATTCCTCAACATCTTAAAAGCCATATGTGAAAAGCCCACAGCAAATAGAATTCTCAATAGGGAAGCACTGGGAGCCTTTTCCCTAAGATCAGGAACAAGACAGGGATGTCCACTCTCACCACTGCTATTCAACATAGTTCTGGAAGTCCTAGCCTCAGCAATCAGACAACAAAAAGACATTAAAGGCATTCGAATTGGCAAAGAAGAAGTCAAACTCTCCCTCTTCGCCGATGACATGATACTCTACATAGAAAACCCAAAAGCCTCCACCCCAAGATTGCTAGAACTCATATAACAATTTGGCAGTGTGGCAGGATACAAAATCAATGCCCAGAAATCAGTGGCATTTCTATACACTAACAATGAGACTGAAGAAAGAGAAATTAAGGAGTCAATCCTATTGACAATTGCACCCAAAAGCATAAGATACCTAGGAATAAACCTAACCAAAGAGGTAAAGAATCTATACCCTAAAAACTATAGAAAACTTCTGAAAGAAATTGAGGAAGACACAAAGAGATGGAAGAATATTCCATGCTCATGGATTGGCGGAATTAATTGTGAAAATGGCAATGTTACCCAAGGCAATTTACACGTTTAATGCAATCCCTATCAAAATACCATGGACATTCTTCAGAGAGCTAGAATAAATCATCTTAAGATTTGTGTGGAATTAGAAAAGACCCCGAATAGCCAGGGGAATTTTAAAAAAGAAAACCATATATATGGGGGCAACACAATGCCAGATTTCAGGTTGTACTACAAAGCTGTGGTCATCAAGACAGTGTGGTACTGGCACAAAATCAGACATATAGATCAATGGAACATCAAAATGGATGAAAGATCTAAATGTAAGACACGATTCCATCAAAATTCTAGGGGAGAACACAGGCAACACCCTTTTTAAACTTGGCCACAGTAACTTCTTGCAAGATACATCCACGAAGGCAAAAGAAACAAAAGCAAAAATGAACTATTGGGACTTCATCAAGATAAGAAGCTTTTGCGCAGCAAAGAATGCAGTCAACAAAACTAAAGGACAACCTACAGAATGGGAGAAGATATTTGCAAATTACCTATCAGATAAAGGGCTAGTTTCTAAGATCTATAAAGAACTTATTCAACTCAACAGCAAAGAAACAAACAATCGAATCATGAAATGAGCAAAAGACATGAACAGAAATCTCACAGGGGAAGACATAGACATGGCCAACATGCACATGAGAAAATGCTCTGCATCACTTGCCATCAGGGAAATACAAATCAAAACCACAATGAGATACCACCTCACACCAGTGAGAATGGGGAAAATTAACAAGACAGGAAACCACAAATGTTGGAGAGGATGCAGAGAAAAGGGAACCCTCTTACACTGTTGGTGGGAATGTGAACTGGTGCAGCCACTCTGGAAAACTGTGTGGAGGTTCCTCAAAGAGTTAAAAATAGACCTGCCCTAAGACCCAGCAATTGCACTGTTGGGGATTTACCCCAAAGATACAGATGCAATGAAACGCTGGGACACTTGCACCCCGATGTTTCTAGCAGCAATGTCCACAATAGCCAAACTGTGGACGGAGCCTCGGTGTCCATCGAAAGATGAATGGATAAAGAAGATGTGGTTTATGTATACAATGGAATATTACTCAGCCATTAGAAATGACAAATACCCACCATTTGCTTCGACGTGGATGGAACTGGAGGGTATTACGCTGAGTGAAATGAGTCAGGGACATTAGGACAAACATTATATGTTCTCATTCATTTGGGGAATATAAATAATAGTGAAACGGAATAGAAGGGAAGGAAGAAGAAATGTGTGGGAAATATCAGAAAGGGAGACAGAACATAAAGACTCCTAACTCTGGGAAGCGAACTAGGGGTGGTGGAAGGGGAGGAGTGCAAGGGGTGGGGGTGAATGGGTGACGGGCACTGAGGGAGGCACTTGCCGGGATGAACACTGGGTGTTATTCTGTATGTTGGCAAATTTAATTCCAGTAACAGTAAATAAATAAATAAATAAATAAATAAATAAATAAATAAAATAATTTCATCAATTCTTATTTATAAATGTGGATGGTTCATATGAAGCCCTAAGTAAAGAAGGAACTCAAGTCCACATTAGCACTAAAGAGCGATTTGGGTAGGTAGAATGGCCTAAGAATGATTCTTCTTGAGTTTGGAATAAAGTCTCAATATGACTATGCAGGTTCATAAAGTACTCTCTTGACAATCGATTCCTTTTATTCTAGCCAAGCAAAGGATTTCTTGGTGTCCTTCCTCAAATACTTTTCCACCAGTACTATCATGCCAAAGCAGATAATTTTGACTTTCTAGATAGCCTTTTTATCTGAGGAACTGTGAAAGGAATGGATACCACTGCTTTGATGATCTGCCTTTCTCCTTCTTACCTTGATCAACCATAATCTCAACCTGGCTGTAGCAATAAAATGGAACTAGGAAAACTTTTCTATCAGGTGTTATTGACTGAAAGGGTTGGGCAGGCAGAATTCAATTGGGAGTCAATATACAAGTCAAAATTATATTTATTAATTCAAGTTTTGTGAAGAGTAATGAACAGAGGTTCAATTCCTCTGCTTTTTAAGTTCAGAAAAAGAAACAATGTTTTCTTAAAATCAATGTAAAAATAATAATACACTGAAATAGATACTTGGAGGGAAGAATATCAGGATTAGGGAGTGGCAAAACAATAAAAAATTGGAATGATGAAACAGGACAGAGATAAGCATTTATCTCTCCTATCCTGGACAAGGTCCACGCACTCCTAAATTCTATATCTCTTCTGGAAGTCTCCCTGTTTCCACCTCTATCCCATCCTGGATTCCTGGACATTCCTACTTCAAGCTTTACAAGTTGTGTGCTTCCCTGTTCTCCAGATTTGGTCTCTATTTCCAGTCTTTAAAAGATTATTTCTCTTCCTGCAATAGCCTCTGTGATTTGGCCACAGTTATGCTGTGGCTGTTTCGTTATTTCCAAGTTTCAGCCGCATGTATCCTGAGTTTTTAGATGGTTTCCAGGCTTTCTCTGAGTTATTAACTTTTAAAATTCTGCCTCTCATTTTCTCTTCTGACCCACGTCTGTATTTTGTCAATGTTCCAGTTTCAAAATTTAAGAAAAAAAGACAACTTGATGGATTCCTTCGTTTTTCATCTCCCTAAATGATGTTGAATTTACTGGAATTTCAAAATTCAAAGAAATTGTGAAGGTCATTAAATTCAGTCCTCTTGTTGGAATTTTAATCTATTTCAATTTCCTCAACCTCCCCACCTTAATTGTGCATCCCTCTAACTCTTATAAAGTCTTTTCTTAGATTTAGCTGATATCTTTCTTTCTGTATCTTCCTTCTTGGGATTACACAGAACAAAACTGTTGCCATTGCCTTATGACAACCTTTCAGCTATCTGAATAAATTTACTTTAGCATTCATTCCACTGAAACATCAATCCCTCTCCAGATTAAACAAATCAAGTCCCTTTGACAATTAATTATATGACATATTTTCAAAACCCAACAATTAACATTCTTGTTTTCTTCAAGATATAATAATAATTTATAATTCTATTATGAATTATATAATATATTATATAAATAATCATATAATTCATAATCATATAATCCGATTATATGATTATAATAATAATTATTATTATTATATAGCTTCTGTACACAAAGAAAAGTCCTCTGTCTTGGAGTACTGTATTTACTTTATGGGCATTTATAATATGATTACTAAATATGCTTAAACTTATCTAAAATTTTAGTTTTTGGCACAAATGAGTTTAACAATGGGACAGAAAGCTGGTGACTGGCATGCTTTCCTTAAACAATTTCCTCATCTCCTCTCTCTGCCGAGTTGGTTAGATAACCTTAGATTTTTTTTTCTTTATAGCACTTTCATCACTAACTTATTTTTGTAATTATTTCTTTAATCTTCTTTTTTCAGTAGAGTAGCTCTGATAAAACAAAGAGAAGAGTATAAAATCTGTCTATATGCAGATGCTAACAGAGTGTCTGGCATAATAGGGCCTTCATATATATTTATTGATAAAATGCATAAATAAAAGAATTCTGTTATAGTCCTGAAATTTGAAGAGAACATAGACCCCTGATGTTTTGGATGGATAAACTGATGTCCAAGGAAGTCAAGGAATTTATCCAAGATTACATAGCTATTTGATGAGAGATCTGTAAGTTTATATTTTGGCATCCTTCCTACTCCACTGTTATCTTAAAATTTTAAGTCATGCTCATATTGTTAATCTAGGGGCTCTAGCTATGCTAGTGGCTAAATTGGATAAAAGAAGGCCACCAAGAATAATTTTTCTATCCATTGATTTCTTAATATCAAACCATCTACATGTGAAATGAACATTTTTTAAAAGCATGAAATTGTTGTACTATACTGTTGGTTTGAGTGGAAAGTGAACAATGTTCAAAGGACTCTGCCATCCTGTTCACCATGGGATTTTCATAAAGAATAGACAGAGAGAAACAAAATAGATCAACTTAAGTTTCATGGATAAAAAGATACTCAAGCACTTCTTCCCTAAAATACCACCACTCTAAACCTACACTGTTCAATATAGCAGCTATGAGCCACATGTGGCTGGTCCAAATCAAGATGTGCTCTACATGTAAAATATAGACCAAATTTCTAAGATCCAGTACAAAAAATGTAAAACATCTTATTAATAATTTCATACTATTTGCATAATAAAACAATACTTTGGATATAAAATGTGATATAAAGTTTATTACAATGAATATTACTTATTTAAAAACTTTTTATGTAGCTTTTTAGAAAATTTTAAATCACTCATGTAATAACCATTCGTGATAAAAGTACTCAGAAAATTAGGAAAAGAGAAACTTTCTCAACTTGAAAAAGTACATTTTTAACCCACCCACCCTACAAAAAAAAAAAAACATACTGATAATGTTATACTTAATGGTGAAAGGCTGAATGCTTTTCCTCTAAGATCAGGAAGAAGGCAAGGATATCCACTCTGATCACTTTTATTTCACATAACACTGGAAAATCAATCCACTGCAATAAGACAAGGAAAGAAATAAAAGGCATACAAATAGGAAGAGAAGAAATCAAACTCTTCTAGGATTAATAAGTGAGTTCAGCAAGATCACATGAAAATCAATCACATTCCTATATACTAAAAATGAACGTGTATAAACTGAAATTTAAAAGATAATACCATTTATAATCACTCTAAAGAAAATAAAATGCTCAGGTGTACCTCTAACAAAACATATATGGGAATTAGTATGCTAAAAATCATAAAATCCTGATGAAATAAATCAAAGAAGATCTTAATAAACAGAGCTATATACCATGGTAATGAAGAGGAACACTCAACGTAGAAAAGACCAATTCTGGGACACCTGGGTGGCTCAATGACTGACCCTCTGCCTTTGGCTCCGGGGGTGATCCCAGGATCTCGGGATTGAATCCTGCATCAGGCTCCTTGCAGGGAGCCTGCTTCTCTTTCTGCCAATGTCTGCCTCTCTCTGTGTTTCGAATGAATGAATGAATGAATGAATGAATGAATCTATCTTTTGAAAAAGAAAAGAAAGAAAAAGAGAAAGAAAGAAAGAAAGAAAGAAAGAAAGAAGAAAGAAAAAGAAGAAAGAAAAAGAAGAGAGAGAAAGAAAGAAAGAAAGAAAGAAAGAAAGAAAGAAGAAAAAAGAAAAAGAAAGAAAGAAAGAAAGAAAGAAAGAAAGAAAGAAAGAAAGAAAGAAAGAAAGAAAGAAAGAAAGGCAGCCATGTGGCGCAGCGGTTTAGCGCCGCCTACAGCCCGGGGCGTGATCCTGGAGACCTGGGATCGAGTCCCACGTTGGGCTCCCTACATGGAGCCTGCTTCTCCCTCTGCCTGTGTCTCTGCCTCTCTCTCTCTCTCTCTCTCTCTCTCTCTGTGTGTGTGTGTGTGTGTGTCTATGAATGGATAAATAAAATCTTTAAAAAGAAGGAAGGAAAGAAAGAAAGAAAGAAAGAAAGAAAGAAAGAAAGAAAGAAAGAAAGAAAGAAAGAAAGAAAGAAAGAAAGAAAGAAAGAAAGAAAGAAAGGGACGCCTGGGTCGCTCAGTGGTTGAGCGTCTCCCTTCAGCTCAGGACATGATTCCAGGATTCTGGGATCAAGTCCCACATCGGGCTCCTTGCATGGGGCCTGCTTCTCCCTCTGCCTGTATATCTGCTTCTCTCTCTCTGTCTCTCATGAATAAATAGAATCTTTTTTAAAAAGAAAGAAAATACTAATTGGCTCTCCAAAATGACTTACAAGTTTAATGCAATTTCTATAGAAGTCCCAGAAAAGATTTTTGGAGACATGAGCAAGTTTATTCTAAAACTGATGGGATGTGGATTTTAAGAAACAAATGAGCAAAGAAAAAGAGAAAGAGAGAAACTGAAAAACAGACTCCTAACTCTAAAGAACAAACTGATGGTTATCAGAGGGTAGGTTGGTGGGGGAATAGGTTAAATAGTTGATAAGGATTAAGGAGCACACTTGTGATGATAACAGGGTGATGCATGGAAGTTTTGAATCACTATATTGTACACCTGAAACTAATATAACACTGTATGTTAACTATACTGGCATTATAACAAAAAAGAAAACTGAGTATTTTTTAATATTGTAACTTTGGAAAGCAAATCGTCTCCCTTTTCTTCTTTTTTTTTGTGCTAATTGTTGTTGATTGTGTTTCTTTTTCTATTTTATTTTAGTAAACACTGTATATTTTGCCATGAATGCCCATGAAATTTTCCATTCCATTAGTTAAATGGTCAACAGAAATTTCCTTAAATGCTTTTGCCCCCAATGTACAATTACTGATGTATTTTATATAGTTGCTTTTAAAAATAAGTTAGGAAAACAAATATTCATTTATACTGCCTTATAGTTACATACTAACTGTTCATTGTGTTCTTTGTGTTTTATTAATATGCACTGATATTGTTATATGAGCTCTTTTGATTTCAGCTCAAAAACCTTTTTTACTATTGCTTGTAAGGTGGGTCTTCTAGCAAAAGATTATTCAAGTTTTTATTTAACAAGAGTGTCTTCATTTTACCCTTATTTTTGCAGTTGATGATGAAGGACTGCTCCCCCTAAGATGTGACACCTCACAAAAGTGTTCTCTTTCACCACATCCAAGGAAGGGACACTTGGGTCTTGGCCCTGAATAGTGAGAGAAGAAGGTGACAAATAAGAAAATCATTTGGAGGAATATGAACTAGGAATGATCATCTGCCAATCAGGAGGATATATTTTCCTAGGTATGATGCAGTGCGCATGCATGATGCCCTAAAAGATACAGCCAATAAGAATCCTCTTTGACATGGAGTGGGGGCGGGGGCAGTAACTTGGGTCTGTACCTAGTGGAGGAATGAGCAGAAAGGATTTGGGTGGCAGGTCCAAAGGCACCCCACACTTCTGGAGTCCCAACTCTCTGAGCAGCAGCAGGAGGCACTGTCATCCCCCTGGTAGTACTCGTTGCCTTCCTGATTCCCATATGGATCCTATCACCTGTATCTTGCAATAACCTGCTTCAGTCAAGTTACTTTTTTTTTCAGGCTCTATACGTTTCTTTTTATACTCTCTGCTGCTTTTTGGTTGAAGCATTTGTGCTTTTCTCATATTGAATCAAAGGATTTTTCTTTAGATATTCTATAAATAAATACTTTATTGGCCCATTTTTCTCATAGATGGGCCTTTCCCAAGTCTGAGCTTACTCATTTGATTTTATTTTTTAACGTGTAATAAATTTGAGTTTACATATTTAAATTCATTTATTAATTGTAATTGTTTTGTTTGGGTGTTATTTCTTTTTCATTTTGTTTTTTGTAAGATTTTATTTATTTATTCATGAGACACCGAGAGAGAGAGAGAGAGAGAGAGAGGCAGAGACACAGGAAGGGGAGAAGCAGGCTCCATGTAGGGAGCCTGACATGAGACTCAATCCCTGATCTCCAGGATCAGGCCCTGGGCTGTAGGCGGCACTAAACCGCTGAGCCACCTGGGCTACCCTTTCATTTTGTTTTTATTTGACTTCTTGGCTTTCTTTTTTTAAGTTTTAATCTAAATTCTAGTTAATTAACATACAGTGTAATATTAGTTTCATGAATAAATAAAGTGTAGGAAGTATTAGGAGTGTATTAGGTATACAATTTAGTGATTCAGTATTTCAATACAACAACCAGTGCTCATCACAAGTGCCCTCTTAAATCCCCATCACCTATTTAACACCACCACCCACTCACCCACCTCCCACCTGGTAACCATCAATTTGTTCTCTATAGTTAAGAATTTTTTCCATAGTTTGCCCCTCTCTTTTTTTCCCCTTTGCTCATTTGTCTTATTTCTTAAATTCCACATGAGTGAAATCACATGATATTTGTCTATGACTGATTTATTTGCTTAGCATAATACTCTGTAGCTCCCTCCATGTCATTGCAAATGGCAATATTTCATCTTTTTATGGCTGATATATATATATATATCACATCTTCTTTATCGATTCATGAGCCAATGCACACTTGAGCTGTTTCCATATCTGGCTATTATAGATAATGCTGCTATAAGCATCAGGTCCTTATCCTTTTTAATTACTATTTTTGTATTCTTTGGGTAACTACCTAGTAGTGCAATTGCTGAGTTGTGGGGTAGTTCTATTTTTGCCTTTTTGAGGAAACTCTGTACTATTTACCAGAGTGGTTGCACCAGTTCCCATTCCCACCAACAGTACAAGAGAGTTCCCCTCTCTCCACATCCTCACCAGCACCTCTTGTTTCTTGTATTGTTGATTTTAGCCATTCTTATAAGTGTGAGGTGATATCTCATTGTAGTTTTGATTGGTATTTCCCTGATGATCTGTGACATTGAGCATCTTTTCATGTACTTGTTGGTCATCTGAAAGTCTTCTTTGGAAAAATGTCTACTTATATCTTCTGCCCATTTCTTTTTTTTTTAAGATTTTTTAAAATTTTTTATTTATTCATGATAGACATAGAGAGAGAGAGGCAGAGACACAGGGAGAGGGAGAAACAGGCTCCATGCAGGGAGCCCGGCGTGGGACTCAATCCCGGGACTCCAGGATTGCGCCCTGGGCCAAAGGCAGGTGCTAAACCGCTGAGCCACCCAGGGATCCCCAGCCACCCAGAGATCCCCCTTCTGCCCATTTCTTAATTGGATTATTCATTTTTGGGTGTTGCGTTTTTAAAGTCCTTTACACATTTTTAGTAGTAACACTTTATAAAATATGTCATATTATAAATATCTCTGTAAGTTGCCTTTTAGTTTTGTTGATTGTTTCCTTCATTGTGCAGAAGCTTTATTTTGATGGTGTCCGCATTGTAACTGTTTTGGACTATGATGAATTGTCTATGTGTATGAATGTGATTTTACTGTGTAAAAGTTATTCCTTTGCTTTTCTTTCCTGCCTTTTTTTCCTTGCTTCACTTCCCTGGCCATTCTCGAATAGACATAGCAAAAGCTGGCACCTTTGCATATTTCATCTTCCAATTAATATTATTTTCAATAATTTATATTAATTATGGTATTTATTACACTTTCATTTTGATAGTCAAATAAATTATTTTTTATAAAAAACAAAATATATATAAAAGTCACAGGATCAGGAATAGTTAAAATAATATTGACAGAAAAGAACAACATAGGTGAAATCACTCTATTTGATATGTGTCTTACCTAATAGCAACAATAATAAAGATAGTGCTATATTGGTGAAGGACTAGATACAAATGTCAATGAGACAGAAGGCCCAGAAAGAGACCCACACAAACATGCCCAACTTATTTTTGACAAAGATGTATAACCCATTGAATTGGTGCTGGAGCAATTGAACCTACATGGGAGAAGGGAACAACATCTTTTGAAAAAAATTAATGTAAAGTGGATCACACACTGAGGAGGGCAGTTAATGGGATGAGCACTGTGTGTTATACTATATGTTGGCAAACTGAACTTCAATAAAATTTTTAATTTAATTTAAAAAGAAAATAAAGTGGATCACAGATTCAAATGTAACATACAAAACTATAAAACTTTTTTTTTTAAATCACAAGAGAAAAATCTCCAGGGTCTAGGGACAAGGAATTCTTAAAGTTGAGAGCAAAAGCACACTATATAAAAGGAAAATTTGATAATTTGGATCTCATCAAAATTAAAAACTTTGGTTCTGTGAAAGTCCATAGGAAGAAGATAGAAAGATAAGCTACAGATTTGGAGATAATATTTTTCCAAAGACACACATGACAAAGAACCAGTATCTAGAATGTATAAAGAACTCTGAAAACTCAATAGTAAAATAAATACAAATAGAAAACAGGCAAAGGGCACAAACAGACAAATCACTAGAGAGGATATACAGATAGCAAGTAAACACATGGAAATTTGTTCAATACCATTAGCAATGAGGGAAATGAAATTAAAACCACACCTACCAGAATGAATAAAACAAGAAATAGTGACAACATCAAATGCTGGAAAGGATACATATAAACTTTTTTTTTTATACACTGATGATGGAAATGTGAAATGATATACTCTTCTGGAAAAACTTCTCAGTTAATTACAAAACTAAATAAGGGCTTATCATACAACCCAATAATTACATTCTTGAGCATTTATTATGGAGAAATGAAAATTTATGTCCAAAACAGTTTTATGTGGTACACCTATGCCATGGAGTACTACTCAGCAATAAAAAGGAATGAACTATTGAAACATGAAACAACTTGAACAAATCTACAGGGAATTATGCTAAGGTTAAAAAAATACTGTCCTAAAAGGTCCCAAATTATATGATTCCATTCATATAGCATTCTTGAAATAACAAAACTATAGAGATGGAGAAATGATTAGTGGTCCCCAGGGGATGGGAATTGGGAGTGTGGGAGCCAAGTGTATGTGGCCATAAAAGGGCAATACAAGGAATCCTTGCAGTGATGGAACTATTTAGTTTCTCCACTGTGGTAGAGAAACATACACAAGAAATAAGACTGTATAGAGCTAAATACTAAATACACATGCACACACACACACACACACACACACACACACGAGTGCAAGTTAAACCAGAAATCTCTGAAAAAGATTGGTGGACTGGATGTACTTTGATATGCTGGTTGTGCTATTGTACTATAGTTTTGCAAAATATTACCAATGAACATAACTGGATAAAGGGTACACTGCATCTCTCTACATGTTTTGTTAGAACTACATGTGAATCTATAATTATATCAACAAAAATTTCAATTAAAAATTGCTAATATGCTCACATCACATTTCCATTTGATTGTACTACTTTAGAACATTCCCTTTTAATTTTTAAACTAGTGAGTAGTTGCTGAAATAAATACAAATGTTAACACTTTGGAATTAGGTAAAACTCATTGTGATCATGTTTTACTTAAATGTTGTTTGTCTTAATTCATTTCAATTTGATAATACCCACAAGGTCCACCTCCCACATATACATTATCTGCTTAACACCTATAAATAGGATTGACCTTCAAAATATCCTACAACCAGTATGTCATAGACACTAACTAATAAGGTGGGACAATTGTTTCATATAACCATTACAACCATATTAGTGTTATCAGCTAAATATTATAGACATGTGCTTTTAACTTATTAAAATTATTATTTTATATTATAATTATATAATATATTATATATTATTTGCCCAATAATATAATATTTCCTACACGACATACTTTTGGGATACCAGAAAAAACCTACCTTCCTCAGGACAACCAACCAACTCTGAAATAATCAGTAAATATATATGGAGCACTGTTGTAACAGTAAAGATCTTAATGGATTGAAAGTTGCAGGCCTGGATGATTGGTGTATAACCTTGGGCAAGTCCTATCTTCCCCCTAATGATCCTACTTTCAGTGAGAAGAGATTACATGACATAATGTATAAGATTCTTACCACTACAAACATTCTCTGAATATGTTCAGGCAATTATTCCATCTATGCCAAATGAACAAAAAACAAAGAAACAAAACTATAACTGAACTTGCATGCTCAGAGTTCAATTAGTCAAAGAAAAAAAGTCAATATGATGAATGGTTAAGTTTCCACAAGCATTATTTTCCTGTAAGATGATTAGACATTACCAGCTAAGGAGTTAGAAAAGCCAATTACATTTATCTCAAGGCTGCAATGTGATAGCTGTACTACTTTAATCATTTATTTAGGTACTAAAGTAGAAGAAGCTTTTGGGGGTACAAACTTCCTCCTCTTCAATTTCCCAGGGAAGCAGAAAGCTGGGGACCAGACTCAACTCAATGGGTCACAGCCCAACTCCTAAGAGAATAAAAATATAGGGAAAGCAGCAGGGAGGCAGAGAACATAAATCGGTAGTTTCCCAGGCAAAGAATCATTTAGGGAAGGGAGAGGCTGCTCTTAGACCACCTAGATTTATAGCCCAAGGGATTCTAAGTGACCAAGCTAGAAAAATGGAGTCCGACAGACTTAGTTAGGCTCCAACCTTAGGTCCACCACTTACTAAATGGGTGGCCTTATCAAGGTGTTTTGTCTCAATCTAAAAATTGAATAATAATACTACACTTCATTGGAAGGAAAAAGTGAGATAATATGTATTAAATCATCTAGCACAGAGTTTGGTGCATAGAAAATATATAGTAAGTGATAATGCCTGTAATCAAGGTTTTCTTGGAATTCCAGTCTCCACTAACCCACAGGCCAGTTCCCAAATGTTGGCACCTGGAACACAGTGGACAATAAAATCCGGATAGGCATTGTGTGTAAGGCATACAGATCTCACCTGTTGGCTATAGACGTTGATACCTAAAGATAATTGAAAGAAACCAACATAGTTTAGTCCTCTGAGTTTAGATAGAAAAAAAAAAAAAAACAGAGGAAGAGTAAAGCAAATCAGTGCTCTGTTCTTACCTCCTCCTGCAGCCTCCAAAAGCTAGCCAGCCTACCAAAAGAAGTCTAAGGACTGGGGCATTCAGGTAAGAAATGTGAGAGGAAAGAGAAGAAAATGTACTCAGATGACTATTAGCAATACACACATTGGTGTATAGACTGAAGCTGCTTTTCTGATACCTTACCCAGCAATGTTCTGAAAATGAGAGTTATGATAAAGAGGAGACAAGAACCCTTCAGCAGTAGGAAAGTGAGGCTTAGATGAGGTGCTTTACTTTTGCTTAGATTAGGGCACTCCAATAGGATTTCTGAACTATTTTGCTGACTCCAATTAGTGATATTTCTCTTTGTATTCAAACTTAATCCTAACTTATCTTTAACCTGAAGGGTCTAGAATGAAAACTTACATGGTAGACTGTGACTATGATGAAAGCAACAATGTTTCTGTTGGCCTACCACAATGTCCCCAACTATACCTTTTAAGCAGGTAGCTTCCTTGTGTCACACCCACAAAGTTGTGTTTTCTGTTATAGTGTATTACAACTTCCTCTCTCAGGTTTTACTTGATCAGAGTTCCAAGTGCTTCCTTTTCCAGAGATAACTAAATTTTCCAAGGGAACTCTGAGAGGTACAAAGGAAAGACCTTAATGGTAGAATGGTAAGCTTCCACTCTTTCTCCCAAGTGCTCCTTCCAACACTAAAATCAGTCATAGCTAACTTGAGTAAGTTCTGGCCACACTCCAGGTGGACCTCAATAACAAATATTTATTGAGCCCCTACCATGTTCCAGACACTTTTATCTACATTGTCTCATGCCTATTCTGAAATATAGCCAATCATGTGTTATTACCTCTATTTTATAAATAAGGACACTGAAACAGGAAAGTTAAGTACAATTCTCAGGAACACACGGCTAGCAAATAAAAGTGTTGAGAAATTAAATCAAGACTGTCCTACCATAAGGCTACTATACTTTGTACTACATATAGAATATGGCCTTTTATGAAATCAGAGTGACTTAAAAATCACATTGATTATAAATTCACTGGCCCTGAGAAAACTAGGCAGATTATGCTCCTCACAGAGCCCTTGACAAACTGGCCATTAGCTAGGGAATAAAAGGGAGTCATAATCTTCCAACTCTTTTGCCCTTGCCACTAAAAATCTGACCAAGAAACTGTGAAATAAAAGCAACTAACTCTATTGCTTTAGGAAAATCTTTGCCCTTTCTGGGCCTGTTTTATCTTTGTATGTAAGATATTTGAATTAGGTAATTCCTAATGTTCCTTATGACTCTGAAATGTTATGCTATGAAAACCATTGGTATCATAGAGATTGAGCAGTTTCACAACACAAATTCCAAGCAGCCAGTCCATTCAGTTACTAGGTCCGTAGGCTATTGCTGTATCCCCTTTGCTCCCATGTGGTCTATCTTTAACACAGAATTACTTACATAAGACACTAGACAGAGTCCAAATTGACCTTAATTGGAGTTCTTACCTAAGGATAAAGCTGGAAACTCAGTGGTTGCTCTTCTGAAAACTGAAAAGATCACATCATTAAACTATGTCTAGGGAGGAAAAAAGAAGTTATTCATGGTCTCTGAATATATGCTGTTTCAGTTCCAACTGCTTATGCATTTACATCTGTTTTCATTCATGGAAATGTGATCACCATTTTTTTTTTTAGAATTATAGCAACAGATGGATAACGTACTGTGAAAATCTTTCCATTGCTGTTCTGAATCATGTACTCTGGAAACATCCATGGGACATTTCAAATGACTGATGGCTTTGTAATTATATTTCAGAGGAATGGGCCATGAAACTGAACAGGTGTATGTGTGTGGAAAAACTAGTATATGAATCTAAAGGATTTACCTTCCCAAACTTTTTCTGTTACAGTCTGGCATGAATAAGTTATTTTACTTTCCTGAACCACCTTCTAATTTGAAAAATAAGTGAGTTACACAAACCCAGAATATATGACCTTGCCTGATAAACCAAAGTGAGTTGTATGGCACCCCAAAGAGGAGAGGAAATAAGAATAAATAATTAATATGAGAAAATGAAGAAAAGCAGCACTGACAGATGTAAAATACAAATTTGTGTCTGTACTCCTACCTCATTTCTAACTTCCCAGAAGCAATCAATGCCAACTACTCTTGTTGTAGCATCTTGGACATTTCCTATGCATACATAAAAGTATATTTAATCTCTTTTATATTTTAAATGATGAACACATAAATTCATATATAAAAACATGTTAAAATTAAATAAGCAGTAATGTTTTTGTAAAGCATGGTATATTTCTATATTTGTGTTTATTCTTATAAAGGAGCAATCCCGGGATCCCTAGGTGGCGCAGCGGTTTGGCGCCTGCCTTCGGCCTAGGGCGCGATCCTGGAGACCCGGGATCAAATCCCACATCGGGCTCCCAGTGCATGGAGCCTGCTTCTCCCTCTGCCTGTGTCTCTGCCTCTCTCTCTCTCTCTCTCTCTCTGTGACTATCATAAATAAATAAAAAAAATAAAATAAAATAAAATAAAGGAGCAATCCCTAGAAGTAGAATTAAATTTAATATCTTATATTTTAAACTTTTAGTGATTATGCTTTGGTATTATTTTGTATAGGTACTAAAAAGTAACTATTCTATACAAATGTATACCTGATTTTTCATGCTGTAAGATTAGTACCCCTCCAAGATTCACACACACATGCACACATACTTATGTGTAGTTTCATTTTAATTTCAATTGTACCCACAAAAGTTCAGTCTACAATTAGATTAAATTATTTTAAAATACTTGTATATATCTGCAACTCTACTAGTTTTATTTAATTTTTCTTACTATCCTAGGCCTTTCAGTGTATGTGTGCATAATAATTTAGAAAATACAAGTCAACTTATCATGTTTCCAAGGTTTATCCACATTGCAGCATATACTTTGTTCTTTTCTATGGCTGAATAATATTCCATAGTATAGATAAGTCACATTTAATTTATCTGTTCATCAACTGATGGCATTTAGGTCGTTTCCACTTTTGTTTTGTTGTTCATTTGAGTGTAGCTGACACACAAAGTTACATTACTTTCATATATACAACATATTGATTTGACAACTCTATACCTTATGATATGCTCCCACAATTACAACTACCATCTGTCACCATACAATGTTATTACGATGATATTGACTATTCCCTATGCTGTGCCTTTTATCTCCCTGACTTATTTAATCCATAACTGAAAGCTTGTACTTTTCATTTCCCTTCACCCATTTTATCCATCCCCTTATCCCCCCCCCACAGCTATCAGTTTATTTTCTGTATTTATAAGATTGATTCTACTTTTTGTATGCTTATTCATTTGTTTTGTTTTTTAGATTACACATATAAGTGAAATCACATATTTGCCTTTCTTAGTCTGACTTATTTCACTTAGCATAATACCCTCTAGTTATATCTATATTGTTGAAAAAAAGGCAAGATCTTCGTTTTTTTATAGCTGTGTGATATTCTGGAGTATGTGTGTGTGTGTGTGTGTGTGTGTGTGTGCGCATGTGTGTGACATCTTCCTTATCCATCCATCTCCTGATGGACACTTATGCTTCCATACCTTAGCTATTGTAAAGAATGCTGCAATAAAAATAGGGGTGCATACATCTTTTTGAAATTTGAATTTTGTCTTCTTTGAGTAAATACCCAGTAGTGGAATTATTTGATTGTATATTATTTCTATTTTTAATTTTGGGCCATTATGAGTATCACTGCTAATGAACACAAGTGTGCAAGTTTTTATCAGTACACATATTTTCAACTCTCTTGGGAATATATCTAAGAAATATGTGAAAAGTAACTAATGTGAAAGACATTAGACACAAAAGGCACATATTGTATGATTATATTTATATTAAAGAGAATAAGTAAATCCATAGTGAAGATGACTGGTTTCCAAAGCCTAGGGGGAGTGAGGAATAGAAATTTACTCTTTAAATGATATTAGGTTTCTTTTGGTATGATAAAATATTTTATAATTAGTTGTGATGGCTGCACTACACTAAATGTACTAAAAGCCACTAAATTATACACTATTAAATTAGTTCAAATGTTGAATTTTATGTTATGTGAATTATACCTCAAAAACACAAATTCATATACTTTATATTACATTATACAATGTCACATAGTTTTGTTTTTAAACTTTTTATTTTGAAATAACTTGTATTTCCACAAAAGTTGCATAAATTCTTATAGTCTCCATAAACCCTTTTTCCAGCTTCCCTGATGTTAACATCCTACATAACCATTGACAATCATCAAAATAGTATATCACTATACTACTAATAGTTTACTACTATTAACTAAAGACCTCACTTAGTTTCCACAAGTTTTTCAGTAACAGCATTTTTCTGTTATAGGATGCAATACAAAATACCAAATTGCTTTTGCTCCTCACATTTAATCTGCTTTGGTCTGTAAGTGTTCCTCAATTTTTCCTTGCCTTCCATGACCTTCATACTATTGAAGTATATTGCTCATTCATTGAATAGCCTTCATTTTTGTTTTTTCTGAGGTTTTCTCTTGAATAGATTGAGTTTATGCATTTTATGGCAACAATATCACAAAAGCAGTACTGCACCATTCTAAATACATCATGTGAGGAGGTACAAGAAGTCAATGTGTCTTATTTTTGGAAATGTTAACCTTAACTACATGATTAAGGTATTGTGGTCTGGGTTTCTCCATGTAAAGTTACTATATTTTTCCTTTGTAATATGCAAATATCTGGGGGAAGATCTTCAGATTTTGCACATTAATGTTGGCATCCATTGGTGCATCTTGTCTGCAACAATAGTGAATTATTGTGGTGTGTGCCTGATGGCAATTTTCTTTTCTTTCTTTCTTTCTTTCTTTCTTTCTTTCTTTCTTTCTTTCTTTCTTTCTTTCTTTCTTTCTTTCTTTCTTTCTTTCTTTGTTTTTTTAAAGATTTTATTTATTTATTCATGAGAGACACACACAGAGAGAGAGGCAGAGACATAGGCAAAGGGAGAAGCAGGCTCCATGCAGGGAGCAGGATGTGGGACTCGATCCCAGGACTCGAGGACCACGCCACTGGCCGAAGGGAGGCGCTAAATTGCTGAGGCATCCAGGTATCCCCAAGATATTGATACTTTTTTATTCACCTTGTAGGTAGTCTAGCTTAAATTGGAAGTAACCTTCAACAAAACTATTTTAATATTTACTGATTTTAGAATTCCTGTTTGTTTTTGTGACGATTAGTTGATATAAACAATTATATATTATATTTCAGTTTTACTCTTTATTCCTTTTAATTTCTGTACTCTAATTTCTTTAATACATGTCTTCTGACAAAACTACTCACATTACAGGCTTATAGTGTCTTTTCATTGTTTTAGCACAATGTATAAATTAAATAGCATATGCAAAGTTGATTTAAAATATTTGTCAGAGGAGGGGCAAGATGGCGGAAGAGTAGGGTCCCCAAGTCACCTGGCCCCACCAAATTACCTAGATAACCTTCAAATCACCCTGAAAATCAACGAATTCAGCCTGAGATTTAAAGAGAGAACAGCTGAAACGCTACAGTGAGAAGAGTTCGTGCTTCTATCAAGGTAGGAAGACGGGGGGGGAAAGGAATAAAGAAACAAAAGGCCTCCAAGGGGGAGGCACCCCACGAGGAACCGGGCTAAGGCTGGGGCGAGTGCCCCCAGGACAGGAGAGTCCCGTCCCGGAGCAGCAGGAGCTGCATAAATCTTCCCGGGTGGAAAGGCGCCCGCAGGGAGTTAGAGCAGGACCCCAGGAGGGCGGGGATGCCCTCGGGCTCCCTGGGACACTAACAGACACCTGCGGGCCCAAGAGAGTGCACCGAGCTCCCTAAGGGCTGCAGCGTGCATGGCTGGACCCGGGAGCAGCTCGAAGGGGCTCGGGCGGCGGCTCTGCATAGAGGGGGCTGCGCGGCCCGGGAGCAGCTCGGAGGAGCTCGAGCAGAGGAAGAGGCTCCGTGCGGAGGGGGCTGCACCACCGGGAGCAGCTCGGAGGGGCTCAGGGAGCGCGAATCCAAAAGCACAGGCCCGGGAGCTCAGGGTGTCAGGACACAGCCCAGGATCCGGCCTCCCCCCGGACAGGCAGAGGCCAGGAGGGCCCAGGATAGCAAGGACGCTCCTGCCCCGAGCTGAGCAGATCAGCGGCCCCGCCCTGGAGCCTCCAGTCCTTGCAGACAGAGAGCTCCGGAGTTACTGTGAGAGCTGAATCCAGGTTTCCAGAGCTGGCCCCGCCACTGGGGTTGTTCCTCCTGTGGCCTCACGCGGTAAACAAGCCCCGCTGAGCCCTGCACCAGGCAGGGGGCAGAGCAGTGCCCCCAAGTGCTAACACCTGAAAATCAACACAACAGGCCCCTCCCCCAGAAGACCAGCTAGACGGACAAGTTCCAGAGGACGTCAAGGGAATTAAAGTATATAGAAACAGAAGATACTCCCCCCTCTATTTTTTTTTTGATTTCTGATTGCTTCCCCCACCCTTTTTTCCATTTCTTTCTTTTTCTTTCTTTTTCTTCTTTTTTCCTTTTTTCTTCCATTTTTCTTTTTTCTTTTTCTCTTTTCTTTCCTTCTTTCTCCCCTCTCTTTTTCTCCTTTTCCCAATACAACTTGTTTTTGGCCACTCTGCACTGAGCAAAATGACTAGAAGGAAAACCTCACCTCAAAAGAAAGAATCAGAAACAATCCTCTCTCCCACAGAGTTACAAAATCTGGATTACAATTCAATGTCAGAAAGCCAATTCAGAAGCACTATTATACAGCTACTGGTGGCTCTAGAAAAAAGCATAAAGGACTCAAGAGACTTCATGACTGCAGAATTTAGAGCTAATCAGGCAGAAATTAAAAATCAATTGAATGAGATGCAATCCAAACTAGAAGTCCTAACGACGAGGGTTAACGAGGTGGAAGAACAAGTGAGTGCATAGAAGACAAGTTGATGGCAAAGAGGGAAACTGAGGGAAAAAAAAGATAGACAATTAAAAGACCATGAAGACAGATTAAGGGAAATAAACGACAGCCTGAGGAAGAAAAACCTACGTTTAATTGGGGTTCCCCAGGGAGCCGAAAGGGACAGAGGGCCAGAATATGTATTTGAACAAATCCTAGCTGAAAACTTTCCTAATCTAGGAAAGGAAACAAGCATTCAGATCCAGGAAATAGAGAGATCCCCCCAAAATCAATAAAAACCGCTCAACACCTCGACATTTAATAGTGAAGCTTGCAAATTCTAAAGATAAGGAGAAGATCCTTAAAGCAGCAAGAGACAAGAAATCCCTGACTTTTATGGGGAAGAGTATTAGGGTAACATCAGACCTCTCCACAGAGACCTGGCAGGCCAGAAAGGGCTGGCAGGATATATTCAGGGTCCTAAATGAGAAGAACATGCAACCAAGAATACTTTATCCAGCAAGGCTCTCATTCAAAATGGAAGGAGAGATAAAGAGCTTCCAAGACAGGCAGGAACTGAAAGAATATGTGACCTCCAAATGAGATCTGCAAGAAATTTTAAGGGGGACTCTAAAAATTCCCCTTTAAGAAGAAGTTCAGTGGAACAATCCACAAAAACAAGGACTGAATAGATACCATGATGACAATAAACTCCTATCTCTCATTGGTAACTCTGAAAGTGAACAGGCTTAATGACCCCATCAAAAGACACAGATTGTCAGACTGGATAAAAAGCAGGACCCATCTATTTGCTGTCTACAAGAGACTCATTTTAGACAGAAGGACACCTACAGCCTGAAAATAAAAGGTTGGAGAACCATTTACCATTTGAATGGTCCTCAAAAGAAAGCAGGTGTCGCCATCCTTATATCAGATAAACTAAAATTTACCACGAAGACTGTAGTGAGAGATGAAGAGGGATACTATCTCATACTTAAAGGATCTATCCAACAAGAGGACTTAACAATCCTCAATATATATGCCCCGAATGTGGGGGCCGCCAAATATTTAAACCAATTAATAACCAAAGTGAAGAAATACTTAGATAATAATACACTTATGCTTGGTGACTTCAATCTAGCGCTTTCTACGCTCGATAGTTCTTCTAAGCACAACATCTCCAAAGAAACGAGAGATTTAAATGATACACTGGACCAGATGGATTTCACAGATATCTACAGAACTTTACATCCAAACGCAACTGAATACACATTCTTCCCAAGTGCACAGGGAACTTTCTTCAGAATAGACCACATACTGGGTCAGAAATCGGGTATGAACCGATACCAAAAAATTAGGATCGTCCCCTGCATATTCTCAGACCATAATGCCTTGAAATTATAACTAAATCACAACAAGAAGTTTGGAAGGACCTCAAACACGTGGAGGTTAAGGACCATCCTGCTAAAAGATGAAAGGGTCAATCAGGAAATTAAGGAAGTATTAAAAAGATTCATGGAAACTAATGAGAATGAAGATACAACCGTTCAAAATCTTTGGGATGCAGCAAAAGAAGTCCTAAGGGGGAAATACAACGCAATACAAGCATCCATTCAAAAACTGAAAAGAACTCAAATACAAAAGCTAACCTTACACATAAAGGAGCTAGAGAAAAAACAGCAGATAGATCCCACACCCAGCAGAAGAAGAGAGTTAATAAAGATTCGAGCAGAACTCAAAGAAATCGAGACCAGAAGAAGTGTGGAACAGATCAACAGAACCAGGAGTTGGTTCTTTGAAAGAATTAATAAGATAGATAAACCATTAGCCAGCCTTATTAAAAAGAAGAGAGAGAAGACTCAAATTAATAAAATCATGAATGAGAAAGGAGAGATCACTACCAACACCAAGGAAATACAAACGATTTTAAAAACATATTATGAACAGCTATACGCCAATAAATTAGGCAATCTAGAAGAAATGGACACATTCCTGGAAGCCACAAACTACCACAACCGGAACAGGAAGAAATAGAAAACCTGAACAGGCCAATAACCAGGGAGGAAATTGAAGCAGTCATCAAAAACCTCCCAAGACACAAGAGTCCAGGGCCAGATGGCTTCCCTGGGGAATTCTATCAAACATTTAAAGAAGAAACCATACCTATTCTCCTAAAGCTGTTTGGAAAGATAGAAAGAGATGGAGTACTTCCAAATTCGTTCTATGAGTCAAGCATCACCTTAATTCCAAAACCAGACAAAGACCCCACCAAAAAGGAGAATTACAGACCAATATCCCTGTCGAACATGGATGCAAAATTCTCAACAAGATACTGGCCAATAGGATCCAACAGTACATTAAGAAAATTATTCACCATGACCAAGTAGGATTTATCCCCGTGACACAAGGCTGGTTCAACACTCGTAAAACAGTTAATGTGATTCATCATATCAGCAAGAGAAAAACCAAGAACCATATGATCCTCTCATTAGATGCAGAGAAAGCATTTGACAAAATACAGCATCCATTCCTGATCAAAACTCTTCAGAGTGTAGGGATAGAGGGTACATTCCTCGACATCTTAGAAGCCATCTACGAAAAGCCAACAGCAAATATCATTCTCACTGGGGAAGCATTGGGAGCCTTTCCCCTAAGATCAGGAACAAGACAGGGATGTCCACTCCCACCACTGCTATTTAACATAGTACTGGAAATCCTAGCCTCAGCAATCAGACAACAAAAAGACATTAAAGCATTCAAATTGGGAAAGAAGAAAAACTCTCCCTCTTCGCCGATGACATGATACTCTACATAGAAAACACAAAAGCCTCCACTCCAAGATTGCTAGAACTCATACAGCAATTTGGTAGAGTGGCAGGATACAAAGTCAATGCCCAGAAATCAGTGGCATTTCTGTACACTAACATTGAGACTGAAGAAAGAGAAATTAAGGAGTCAATCCCATTTACAATTGCACCCAAAAGCATAAGATACCTAGGAATAAACCTAACCAAAGAGGTAAAGGATCTATACACTAAAAACTATAGAACACTTCTGAAAGAAATTGAGGAAGACACAAAGAGATGGAAAAATATTTCACGCTCATGGTTGGCAGAATTAATATTGTGGAAATGTCAATGTTACCCAGGGCAATTTACACGTTTAATGCAATCCCTATCAAAATATCATGGACTTTCTTCAGAGAGTTAGAGCAAATTATTTTAAGATTTGTGTGGAATCAGAAAAGACCCCGAATACCCAGGGGAATTTTAAAAAAGAAAACCATATCTGGGGGCATCACAATGCCAGATTTCAGGTTGTACTACAAAGCTGTGGTCATCAACACAGTGTGGCACTGGCACAAAAACAGACACATAGATCAATGGAATAGAATAGAGAACCCAGAAGTGGACCCCGAACTTTATGGTCAACTAATATTTGATAAGGGAGGAAAGACTATCCATTGGAAGAAAGACAGTCTCTTCAATAAATGGTGCTGGGAAAATTGGACATCCACATGCAGAAGAATGAAACTAGACCACTCTCTTACACCATACAGAAAGATAAACTCAAAATGAATGAAAGATCTAAATGTGAGACAAGATTCCATAAAATCCAAGAGAAGAACACAGGCAACGCCCTATTTGAACTTGGCCACAGTAACTTCTTGCAAGATACATCCACAAAGGCAAAAGAAACAAAAGCAAAAATGAACTATTGGGACTTCATCAAGATAAGAAGCTTTGGCACAGCAAAGGTTACAATCAACAAAACTAAAAGACAACCTCCAGAATGGGAGAAGATATTTGCAAATGACATATCAGATAAAGGGCTAGTTTCCAAGATCTATAAATAACTTATTAAATTCAACACCAAAGAAACAAACAATCCAATCATGAAATGGGCAAAAGATATGAAGAGAAATCTCACAGAGGAAGACATAGACATGGCCAACATGCACATGAGAAAATGCTCTGCATCACTTGCCATCAAGGAAATACAAATCAAAACCACAATGAGATACCACCTCACACCAGTGAGAATGGGGAAAATCAACAAGGCAGGAAACCACAAATGTTGGAGAGGATGCGGAGAAAAGGGAACCCTCTTACACTGTTGGTGGGAATGTGAACTGGGGCAGCCACTCTGGAAAACTGTGTGGAGGTTCCTCAAAGAGTTAAAAATAGACCTGCCCTACGACCCAGCAATTGCACTGTTGGGGATTTACCCCAAAGATACAGATGCAATGAAACGCCAGGACACCTGCACCCCGATGCTTATAGTAGCAATGTCCACAATAGCCAAACTGTGGAAGGAGCCTTGGTGTCCATCGAAAGATGAATGGATAAAGAATATGTGGTTTATGTACACAATGGAATATTACTCAGCCATTAGAAATGACAAATACCCACCATTTGCTTCAACATTAATGGAACCGGAGGGTATTATGCTGAGTGAAATAAGTCAATCAGAGAAGGACAAACAGTGTATATTCTCATTCATTTGGGGAATATAAATAATAGTGAAAGGGAATATAAGGGAAGGGAGAAGAAATTTGTGGGAAATATCAGAAAGGGAGACAGAACATAAAGACTCCTAACTCTGGGAAACAAACTAGGGGTGGTGGAAGGGGAGGAGGGTGGGGGATGGGGGTGAATGGGTGACGGGCACTGAGGGGGGCACTTGATGGGATGAGCACTGGGTGTTATTCTGTATGTTGTTAAATTGTTCACCAATAAAAAATAATTTATTAAAAATAATAATTATAATATTAATAAAATATAAATAATATTAAACGGCTTAGCAACTAAAATTAATTTCATGAGCTCCCACACATACCAGTTTTACCGACTCTGAATTTTCTATATAAATTATTTTTTCCCAAAATAACTATGTGAAAAATGGTGGAAAAGTAGGATCCCCAAGTCATTTGTCCCCACCAACTTACCTAGATAATTTCAAATCATCCTGAAAATCTATGAATTCGTACTGAGTTTTAAAGAGAGAACCGCTGAAACACTATAGTGAGAAGAGTTCGTGCTTCTATCAAGGTAGGAAGACAGAAAAAATAAATAAATAAAAAAGCATCCAAGGGAAAGGGGCCTGCCACAAGGAGCCTGGCTAAGGCCTGGCGGTGAGTGCCTCGAGGACAGGAAAGCCCAGTCCCTGAGAAGCAGGAACCTTACCAATCTTCCCAGACAGAAAGGCATTTGGAGGGAACTCGGGCAGGATCTCAGGAGGGGCAGTGGAGCCCCCAGGTTCCCGGGGTCACTAATAGAGGAAGTGAGCCCCAGGGGAGAGCATGCACACACCTGGGCGAGCTCCCTAAAGGGCTGGAGCACACTCCCTTTGGGGCCTCTGGAGCAGCTCAGCTTCAGCTCAAGCTGCAGCTCCGGGCAGAGGGCGCTGTGCAGTTCCAGGAGCAGAATTCCAGCAGCGCAGGCCCCAGAGCCCAAGGCACCAGGGGAAACAGCCCAGGATCTGGTGCTCCGTTGGGATAGGCAGAGGCCAGGAATACACAGGACAGAGAGGACGTTCGTGCTTCCAGACGCCCCGAGCTGTACAAATTAGCACACCCAGCCCCAGGAGCATCCAGGCTACTGAGGACTGGGAGACTGTGGCAGTTAATGCTGGAGCTAACTCCAGGGCTGGAGAGCTGGCAGCCGCCACTGTTGTTGTTCCTTCTGGTGTCATCTTGTGCCTGGGACTGAGCGGGCCGCCAGGGAGCAGGGGCCTCACAGAATAAACAGCTTCCACTGAGCTGTTTACCTGACAGGGGGCGGGGCAACTCACCCTGGTGCACACACCTGAGAATTGTAAAAGAAAGACCCTCCCCCAGAAGACCAGCAGGAAGGTCAGGGGAAGAGCAAATTCTTAACCAAGCATGCTGGAAAACTCCAGAGGAAATCAAGGGACTTATAGTATATAGAATTAGAGGATAACCCTCATTGATTTTTGTTTGTTTGTTTGTTTGTTTGTTTACCCCCCCCTTTTTTATTCCCTTTTCCTTCCTTTTTCCAGGAAAACTTGTTTTTAGCCACTCTGTACTGAGCAAAATGAGTAGAAGGAAGAACTCAACACAAAAGAAAAAATCAGAAACACAACTTTCTCCCACAGAGTTACAGAATTTGGATTACTATTCAGTGTCAGAAAGCCAATTCAGACACACAATTATAAAGATACTGGTGGCTCTGGAAAAAAAAAGGAATCAAGAGACGTCATGTCTGCAGAATTTAGATCTAATCAGGCCTAAATTAAAAATCAATTAAATGAGATGCAATCCAAACTGGAGGTCCTAATGACAAGAGTTAATGAGGTAGAAGAAAGAGTGAGTGACATAGAAGACAAGTTGATGGCAAGGAAGGAAGCTGGGGAAAAAAGAGAAAAACAATTAAAGATCATGAGGAAAGGTTAAGGGAAATACATGACAGTCTCAGAAGGAAAAATCTACATTTAACTGGGGTTCCAGAGGAGCCAAAAGGAACAAAGGACCAGAAAGTGTATTTGAACAAATCATAGCTGAGAACTTCCCTAAAATGGGGACAAAAACAGGCATTCAGATCCAGAAGATAGAGAGGTCCCCCCCTAAAATCAATAAAAACGGTTCAACACCACAACATTTCATAGTGAAAATTGAAAAATCCAAAGATAAGATCCTTAAAGGAGCCAGAAGACGAGAAATGCCTAACCTTTATGGGGAGAAGTATTAGGTTAACAGCAGATCTCTCAACATAGACCTGGCAGGAAAGATAGGGCTGGCAAGATATATTCAGGGTCCTAAATGAGAAGATAATACAGTCAAGAATATTCTATCCAGCAAGGGTCTCATTAGGAAGAGAAGGAGAAATAAAGAGCTTCAAAGATAGGCAGAAACTGAAAGAATATGTGACCACAAAACCAGCTCTGCAAGAATATTAAGGAGGACTCTGTGAAAGAAAGATGAAGTCCAAAGAAACAATCCACAAAAGCAGGGACTGAAGAGATATTAAGATGACACTAAATTCATATCTTTTAATAGTAACTCTGAACATGAATGGGCTTAATGACCCCATCAAAAGGCGCAGGGTTTCAGACGGGTTAAAAAAGCAAGACCAATCTATTTGCTGTCTACAAGAAACACATTTTAGACATAAGGACACCTACAGCCTGAAAATAAAAGTTTGGAGAACTATTTCTCATTCAAATGGTCGACAAAAGAAAGCAGGGGTAGCCATCCTCATATCAGATTAATTAAAGTTTATCCCAAAGACTGTAGTAAGAGATGAAGAGGGACACTATATCATCTTTAAAGGATCTATCCAACAAGAGGACCTAGCAATCATGAAGATTTATGCCCCTAATGTGGGAGCTGCCAAGGATATCAATCAATTAATAACCAAAGTTAAGACATACTTAGAAAATAATACACTTATACTGGTAAACTTCAACACGGCTCTTTCTGCAATTGATAGATATTATAAGGACAACATCTCCAAAGAAACAAGAGCTTTAAATGATACCCTGGAATAGATGGAATTCACAGATATTCACAGAACTTTACATCCAAACGCAAGTGAATACATATTCTTCTCAAGTGCACATGGAACTTTCTCCAGAATAGACCACATAATGGGTCACAAATCAGATCTTAACCAATAACAAAAGATTGCTATCGTCCCCTGCATATTTTCAGACCATAATGCTTTGAAACTAGAACTAAATCACAAGAGAAATTCGGAAGGATTTCAAACACGTGGATGTGAAGCACCATCCTGCGAAAAGATGAAAGGGTCAACCAGGAAATTAGAGAAGAATCAAATAATTCATGGAAACTAATGAGAATAAAGATACAACTGTTCAAAATCTTTGGGATACAGCAAAAGCATGATGAGGAGGAAATACATCACAATACATACAAGCATCTATCCAAAAACTGGAAAGAACTCAAATACAAAAGCTAACCTTGCACTTAAAGGACCTGGAGAAAAAACAGCAAATAAAACCTTCACCCAGCAGAAGAAGACAGTTAATAAAGATTCAAGCAGAATTCAATGAAATAGAGACCAGAAGAACTGTAGAACAACAAAACCAGGAGTTGGTTCTTTGAAAGAAATAATAAGATAGATAAACCATTAGCAAGCCTTACTAAAAACAAAAGAGAAAAAACTCTAATTAATAAAATCATGAATTAAAAAGGAGAGATCAACACCAATACCAAGGAAAAGCACATGATTTTAAAAACTTATTATGAGCAGCTATACGACAATAAATTAGGCAATCTAGAAGAAATGCACATATTTCTGGAACACTACAAACAACCAAAACTGGAACAGGAAGAAATAGAAAACAGCCAATAACCAGGGAGGAAATTGAAGCAGTCGTCAAAAACCTCCAAAGACACATAAGTCTAGGGCCATATGGATTCACAGGAGAATTCTATCAAATGTTTAAAGAAGACCCATACCTATTCTAATAAAGCTGTTCTGAAAGATAGAAATTGATGGAATAATTCCAAACTTGTTCCATGATGCCAGCTTTGCCTTAACTCCAAAACCAGACAAAGACCCCACCAAAAAGGAGAAATATAGACCAATATCCCTAATGAACAAAGATGCAAAAAATCTCAACAAGATAATAGCCAATAGGATCCAACAGTACATTAAGAAAATTATTCACCATGATCAAGTAAGATTTATTCCCGGGATGCAAGTCTGGTTCAACACTTATAAAGCACTCAATGTTATTGAGCATATCAGCAAGAGAAAAACAAGAGCCATATGATCCTCTCAATAGATGCAGAGAAAGCATTTGACAAAATACAGCATTCATTCCTGATCAAAACTCTTCAGAATGTAGGGATAGAGGGAACATTCCTCAGCATCTTTTTTTTTTCTTTTTTAATTTATTTTTTATTGGTGTTCAATTTACTAACATACAGAATAACACCCAGTGCCCGTCACCCATTCACTCCCACCCCCCGCCCTCCTCCCCTTCTACCACCCCTAGTTCGTTTCCCAGAGTTAGCAGTCTTTACGTTCTGTCTCCCTTTCTGATATTTCCCACACATTTCTTCTCCCTTCCCTTATATTCCCTTTCACTTTTATTTATATTCCCCAAATGAATGAGAACATATAATGTTTGTCCTTCTCCGACTGACTTACTTCACTCAGCATAATACCCTCCAGTTCCATCCACGTTGAAGCAAATGGTGGGTATTTGTCATTTCTAATAGCTGAGTAATATTCCATTGTATACATAAACCACATCTTCTTTATCCATTCATCTTGCAATGGACACCGAGGCTCCTTCCACAGTTTGGCTATTGTGGCCATTGCTGCTATAAACATCGGGGTGCAGGTGTCCCGGCGTTTCATTGCATTTGTATCTTTGGGGTAAATCCCCAACAGTGCAATTGCTGGGTCGTAGGGCAGGTATATTTTTAACTGTTTGAGGAACCTCCACACAGTTTTCCAGAGTGGCTGCACCAGTTCACATTCCCACCAACAGTGTAAGAGGGTTCCCTTTTCTCCGCATCCTCTCCAACATTTGTTGTTTCCTGCCTTGTTAATTTTCCCCATTCTCACTGCACATAGATCAGTGGAACAGAATAGAGAATCCAGAAGTGGACCCTGAACTTTATGGGCAACTAATATTCGATAAAGGAGGAAAGACTATCCATTGGAAGAAAGACAGTCTCTTCAATAAATGGTGCTGGGAAAATTGGACATCCACATGCAGAAGAATGAAACTAGACCACTCTCTTTCACCATACACCAAGATAAACTCAAAATGGATGAAAGATCTAAATGTGAGACAAGATTCCATCAAAATCCTAGAGAAGAACACAGGCAACACCCTTTTTGAACTCGGCCATAGTAACTTCTTGCAAGATACATCCACGAAGGCAAAAGAAACAAAAGCAAAAATGAACTATTGGGACTTCATCAACATTCCTCAGCATCTTAACAGACATTTATGAAAAGCCCACAGCAAGTATCATTCTCAATGGGGAAACACTGGGAGCCTTTCCCCTAAGAAGAGGAACACGACAGGGAAGTCCACTCTCACCACTGCTATTCAACATAGTACTGGAAGTCCTAGCCTCAGCAATCAGGCAACAAAAAAGAAATAAAAGGCATTCAAATTGGCAAAGAAGAAGTCAAACTCTCCCTCTTCCCAGATGACATGATACTATACATAGAAAACCCAAAGACTCCACCCCAAGATTGCTAGAACTCATACAGCAATGTGGCAGTGTGGCAGGATACAAAATCAATGCCCAGAAAACTAACAATGAGACTGAAGAAAGAGAAATTAAGGAGTCTATCCCATTTACAATTGCACCCAAAAGCATAAGATTCCTAGGAATAAACCTAACCAAAGAGATAAAGGATATATACCCTAAAAACTTCAGTAGACTTCTGAAAGAAATTGAGGAAGACACAAAGAGATGGGAAAATATTTCACGCTCATGGATTGGCAGAATTAATACTGTGGGAATGTCAATGTTACCCAGGGCAATTTACACGTTTAATGCAATCCCTATCAAAATACCATGGACTTTCTTCAGAGAGTTAGAACAAATTATCTTAAGATTTATGAGGAATCAGAAAAGATCCCAAATAGCCAGGGCAATATTAAACAAGAAAACCATAGCTGGGGGCATCACAATGCCAGATTTCAGGCTACACTACAAAGCTGTGGTCACCAAGACAGTGTGGTACTGGCACAAAAACAGACACAAAGATCAATGGAACAGAATAGAGAATCCAGAAGTGGACCCTCCACTTTATGGTCAACTAATATTCGATAAAGGAGGAAAGACTACCCACTGGAAAAAAGACAGTATCTGCAATCAATAGTGCTGGGAAAATTTGACATCCACATGCATAAGAATGAAACTAGACCATTCTCTTACACCATACACAAAGGTAAACTCAAAATGAATGAAAGATCTTAATGTGAGACAAGATTCTATCAAAATCCTAGAGGAGAACACAGGTAACACCCTTTTTGAACTTGGCCACAGAAACTTCTTGCAAGATACATCCATGAAGGCAAGAGAAATAAAAGGAAAAATGAACTATTGGGACTTCATCAAGATAAAAAGCTTCTGCACAGCAAAGGATACAGTCAACAAAACTAAAAGACAACCTACAGAACAGGAGAAGATATTTTCAAATGACGTATCAGATAAAGGGCTAGTTTCCAAGATGTATAAAGAACTTCTTAAACTCAACAGCAAAGAAACAAACAATCCAATCATGAAATGGGCAAAAGACATGAACAGAAATCTCACAGAGGAAGACACAGACATGGCCAACATGCACATGAAAAAATGCTCCACATCACTGCCATCAGGGAAATACAAATCAAAACCACAATTAGATACCACCAAACACCAGTGAGAATGGGGAAAATTAACAAAGCAGGAAATAACAAAGGTTGGAGGGGATGTGGAGAAAGGGGAACCCTCTTGCACTGTTGGTGGGAATGTGAAATGGTACAGCCACTCTGGAAAACTGTGTGCAGGTTGCTCAAAGAGTTAATAATAGAACTGCCCTACAACCCAGCAAGTGCACTGCTGGGGATTTTTGCAAGATACAGATGCATTGAAACCCCAGGACACCAGCACCCCAATGTTTATAGCAGCAATGTCCACAATAGCCAAACTGTGGAAGAAGATCCGTGTCCATCGAAAGATGAATGGATAAAGAAGATGTGGTATATGTATACAATGGAATATTTTTCAGCCATTAGAAGCGACAAATACTCACCATTTGCTTCGAAGTAGATTAAACCGGAGGGTATTATGCTGAGTGAAATAAGTCAATCGGAGAAGGACAAACATTATATGCTCTCACTCATTTGGGGAGTGTAAAAATTAGTGAAAGGGAATAAAGGGGAAAGGAGAGGAATGAGTAAAAATATTAGTGAGGGTGCCAAAACATGAGAGACACCTCACTCTAGGAAATGAATAAGGGGTAGTGGAAAGGGACGTTTGGTTGACTGGGTAATGGGCACTGAAGGGTCACTTGGCAGGATGAGCACTGGGTGTTATGCTATATCTTGGCAAAGTGAACTCCAATTAAAGAAATTAATAATAAAATTGAATAAAGTAAATTATTTTTCCCCTTTTATGGGAAGATCTTAAGGAAATGAGTAGGAAAAAGAAAACCCTTTCATTTGCAAACCAGTGTACTGACTCAACCTATATCTGCTGTACTTTTAAAATTACATGACTTTGTCTTTTTGCCATTTTTGTTTCCTTTTTCTCTGCTGAGTTGTTTGACAATAGTATAGTGTAAAAATAAAATACCTAGTTCCCTTCAAAAAATAATTGTCATTAATTTATATAATTTTTCTAATGTAACTTCATTAACATGTATTCTTTAGGTTAAACAAAATGTTTACTGGTATTGTAATTCCTAATTATTAATGCGAAATTATCTAAGTTTAATAGGCAAGTAATAATATATTGGGTTGTTACATTTGTTCTCCAAACCGGTGCCATCAAATTTAAATGTTCAATTTTTGTTATTCCTTTTATATCATTTAATTATGCAATTTCATTAATATTTTATTTTCTTTTTTTAATTTATTTTTTATTGGTGTTCAATTTGCCAACATACAGAATAACACCCAGTGCCAGTCACCCATTCACTCCCACCCCCCGCCCTCCTCCCCTTCCACCACCCCTAGTTTGTTTCCCAGAGTTAGGAGTCTTTATGTTCTCTCCCCTTTCTGATATTTCCCACACATTTCTTCTCCCTTCCCTTATATTCCCTTTCACTTTTATTTATATTCCCCAAATGAATGAGAACATATAATGTGTGTCTTTCTCCGATTGACTTACTTCACTCAGCATAATACCCTCCAGTTCCATCCACGTTGAAGCAAATAGTGGGTATTTGTCATTTCTAATGGCTGAGTAATATTCCATTGTATACATAAACCACATCTTCTTTATCCATTCATCTTGCAATGGACACCGAGGCTCCTTCCACAGTTTGGCTATTGTGGCCATTGCTGCTATAAACATCGGGGTGCAGGTGTCCCGGCGTTTCATTGCATCTGTATCTTTGGGGTAAATCCCCAACAGTGCAATTGCTAGGTCGTAGGGCAGGTCTATTTTTAACTCTTTGAGGAACCGCCACACAGTTTTCCAGAGTGGCTGCACCAGTTCACATTCCCACCAACAGTGTAAGAGGGTTCCCTTTTCTCCGCATCCTCTCCAACATTTGTGGTTTCCTGCCTTGTTAATTTTACCCATTCTCTTGAGTCCTTTATGCTTTTTTCTAGAGCCACCAGTAGCTGTATAATAGTGCTTCTGAATTGGCTTTCTGACATTGAATTGTAATCCAGATTTTGTAACTCTGTGGGAGAGAGGACTGTTTCTGATTCTTTCTTTTGAGGTGAGGTTTTCCTTCTAGTCATTTTGCTCAGTGCAGAGTGGCCAAAAGTAAATTGTATTGGGAAAACGAGAAAAGAGAGGAGAGAAAGAAGGAAAGAAAATAGAAAAAGAAAAACAAGGAAGAAAAAAAGAAATAGAGAAAGAAAAAGAAAGTAAAAAAAGGGTGGGGGAAGGAAACAAATAAAAAAGCAAAAAACAAAAAACTAACAAACAAAACAAAACAAAACAAACAAACAAACAAAAAAAACCATGGGGGAGTATCTTCTGATTCTGTATACTTTAAGTCCCTTGACTTACCCTCGAACTGGTCCGTCTAGCTGGTCTTCTGGTGGAGGGGCCTGTTGTGCTGATTTTCAGGTGTTAGCACTTGGGAGAGCTGCTCAGCCCCCTGCCTGGTGCAGGGCCCAGTGGGGGTTGTTTACCCCGTGAGGCCACAGAAGGAACAACCACAGTGGCAGTAGCCATCTCTAGAGCCCTGGATTCAGCTCCCGCAGTAACTAAGGAGCTCTCCATCTGCAGGGGCCTGGATGCTTTGGGGCGGGGCCGCTGATCTGCTCAGCTCGGGGCAGGAGCGTCCTTGCTGTCCTGGGCCCTCCTGGCCTCTGCCTGTCCCGGGGGGAGGTCGGATCCTGGGCTGTTTCCCCGGCGCCCTGTGCTCCGGGCCTGAGCTCTTGTATTCGCGCTCCCGGCCACATAGCCCCCTCCGCACGGAGCCACCGGAGCCCCTCCGAGCTGCTCCCGGGTCCAGCTGTGCCCGCTGCAGCCCTTTAGGGAGCTCCCCGCTCTCCCCGAGGCGCAGGTGTTTGTTAGTGTCCCAGGGAGCCTGAGGGCATCCCCGCCCTCCTGGGGTCCTGCTCTAACTCCCTGCGAGCACCTTTCTGCCGGGGAAGATTGGTGAAGCTCCTGCTTCTCTGGGATGGAGCTTTCCTGTCCTGGGGGCACTCGCCCCTGCCTTAGCCTGGCTCCTCGTGGGGCCCCACCCCCTTGGATGCCTTTTGTTTCTTTATTTCTTTTTTCCCGTCTTCCTACCTTGATAGAAGTGTGAACTCTTCTCAATGTAGCATTCCAGCTGTTCTCTCTTTAAATCTCAGGCCGAATTCACAGGTTTTCAGGATGATTTGAAGGTTATCTAGGTAATTTGGTGGGGACAGGGGATTTGGGGACCCTTCTCTTCCGCCATCTATGAAATATATTTAATCCATTTATGAATTTAACATCAACTGTCAAGGATGGAATGTTTAACTTGCTCTCTAGTGGAAGTTTAAGGATATTATGAATTACCATTTCCCTTGGGATATTGGTTGAAGGAAGGGTTTACATGGACCCCTAGAGCCCCATCAGCCTGGCAGCTTGAAATATTCAGGTTTGCTTTTTCAAGGTCTTAAAAACATGGAGTGGGAAGAAATGAGCCATCTCTAAAATAGTTGAAAGCATATCATTATAGATATTGTCCTCGTTCTAATTTCAATAAACGTTGTATCTCAATAGGGTTAATCACATTTCATTTCCAAACATTCTTTTAGTTGCTCTCAGGATATCAAGAGGTTTGTGGGACTGAATAGGGGTTCGATCAGGCTAAAGCTAGCAAGTAGTACTAGAACAACTAGGCAAGGATCCTGATAGAATGGTTCCCTACAGGTATTAAACCTCAAAATCCTTTTTTATTACTCTGAAAACAAGGAAGAACCAGGTTTGGAGAAAGCAGATTTTAAGGTATTAATTTTTTTTTCAAAAATATTTAGTGAGTGGGGCATCTGGGCAGCTCAGTTTGTTAAGCATCTGACTCTTGATCTCAGCTCCGTTCTTGATCTCAGGGTCATGAGTTCAGGCCCCACATTGGGCTCCATGCTGGGCATGGAAACTACTTTTAAAAATTTACAGTCACAATATGCACAGCAACATACTAAGCACAATTATAGGGATTAGGTAAAGGGAATAAATGTTTATAAACAAAGTGGAGTTTATACCCTCTGGGAATTTATTTCTAAGAAAGGAAAATCTAAGACTAAAACAGCAATCACACACAAGAGGCAAGTTGTTGGAAGTGCTATGAAGGGTACGAGCAGAGCACTCCAATGATAGGAAACAGTGGAGAGACAGTTCATTTGACATAGACCATGAAGAGTAAGCAGTGTTTTATTTGAAGTTTTTAAAAATTCATAAATTTTAATTATTAAACAAAAAACTCAAATATAGATGTTATATATAAAAATTAACATTGGAGTATAAGAGCACTTTAGCTTGTGATCATTTTATTAACTTTGTAATATGAATTAATTTAAATTTTGCATTGATAGTTTAGATTCATATGAATAAGGTGTGCTCTCCTTTTAAATTCTTAGTATATATGCTGCCAAAGTGAGTATTCCTTTTGAATTCTTTATTGGAAAGCATCAATGTATAATATTTCATTATGGAATTCTTCTGATAATCATTTCCACAAACTATTAGGTATACTACTCCCACACATTTCTCTGCTTAATTATCACACATAGTTTTTCATTAGGGCTGCTATTCCTTCATCCCTCTTATAAGATCCCTTCGTCTTCTCTTAAATATACATTTTACCACTCTCCCATTTACCCTTTTATAACCAGTGTTACAGAGGTTCCATGATCCATTTCTTCAAATAAAACACTTTCCAGACCCTATAAATCATTTTTGTGAGATATAAGAATCCACCAAACAGGGATCCCTGGGTGGCGCAGCGGTTTGGCGCCTGCCTTTGGCCCAGGGCGCGATCCTGGAGACCCGGGATCGAATCCCATGTCGGGCTCCTGGTGCATGGAGCCTGCTTCTCCCTCTGCCTGTGTCTCTGCGCCTCTCTCTCTCTATCATAAATAAATAAAAAAAAAAATTAAAAAAAAAAAAAAAAAAAAAGAATCCACCAAACATACCTTAAGCCACTGGCTTAACAAGTACCTTTCCCTAGTGCAACTCACCATTTTACATTAGAATCTAAAGAAAAGTCTTTAAGAATTGAATGAATGAATGTTATTTTTAACTATGAAATATATTTAATCCATTTATAGATTTAATATCATGTAATGAGTAACATGAAAAGTCTATGATGTATAGCTTTAAAAAAAAATCTTACTGAGCTGATGCATGTTTGATGAGTCACTTAATGCAGGACTGACCTTGAACCAAATTCTAGTGCCTCCTACCTGAACAGGCAGCCAATACATATTTAGTGATGAATGAACCAATAGTCCCTTCATTATTTTCTTCTGTTATGTAAACAATGCCTCTGGTAAAATGGTCTGAAAAACAAAAACAAATTTATCAATATCCTAAGGTTTTGCTTCATGTTATAAGAATAATAATGTTGTATAAGGTTTTTGTGTGTTTAGAATTTATTTTACTAATTTTCTAGATGAATGTATAGAATCTTGTAAGAAGATAAATGCCATTTTTAAATATATGTTACTACATTCTGGGGAAAATATATATGTTTTGAAGAATTGGGTTATCTGGGGGTTTATGGAAAAGGACACAAACTAGAAAATGTCCATATTGTACTCTACTGTGGTAATAAAGGATTTTAATTTAAGTATTGTGAAACTGAATATTTCCTAATTATATTTGTGTTATTTAGAATATTGGGAAATAAAGCATGAAAAAATTAAATATATATATAATTTACAATGCAACATGACTATATTTTCAGCTTATAGCAATAATAAAGATATTAAAAAGGCTATTCATTATGTTCATTTAAAATGTGATCTAGAAAATTCCAGAAAGATGACAGAGAAAGAGGATTTTAGGCTCACCTTATCCTATAGATACAACTAGATAACACATCAGTGTAAATGACCCAGAAAACAACCCAAAATCAGACAGCATAAACTCCACAACTACATGTAAATATGAGACCACAATGAAGAGAGTATGATGGGTGCTATCATGCCACCGCTATCAAGAACTAAATGGATTTGCAGCACTGTCTTCAGGAGGGAGGGACACCATGAGCATGGAGAAAGGAGAGAAACAGAACCTCAAAGCAGGGATCCTGCATAGAAAAGATTAATTCCTGTAACATTTGGCTCTGAAAACTAGAGGGGAAGAATTTCATGAGTGCTTACAATCAGCAGGACTTAAAATCTGGAATTTCTTTCTTTTTCTTTTTAAAGATTTTATTTATTTATTCATGAGAGACATACAGAGATGTGGGGGCAGAGACATAGGCAGAGGGAGAAGCAGGCTTCCTGCAAGGATCCCAGTAGGGGACTTGATCTCGGACCCGAGATCATGCCCTGAGCTGAAGGCAGACGTTAAACTGCTGAGCCACCCAGGCATCCCAAAATCTGGAATTAAAAAATATATATATATGCAGGCTTTGCACTTGGAGAGTCAGAGGTCAGCAAAAGGAAACTGAGTGCCTGTCCTTAAAGAGCCAGTATAAGAAACAGCCTATGGAGATACAGCATAGAACCAGCAGTCTGAAAGGTGCTTGGGCTTATAGAATGGAATTATTTATTGATCTCAGAGTGTGTTTGAGCAGACAGATATTGCTCAAGAACTGCTCCATGAAAAAAGTAACTGGCATATGCATTTTCCTTTACCATATCCCACTGGAAAAAACACAGCCACCTGTGGGACGTGCTACCTAACTTGCTAGCCCTGCTGCCCTCCCCACACACACAATGCTATGCTTCTACCAATGCACCTTGGAGGCAGTCCACCTCAGTCCAGTGACTCCAGGGCTTCTCCTGCAGAGGATTACCAGAATTCAAAGCTTGCTAGCTCTGCCACCCTGCTGCACCACCCCTGCACTATGCTTTGGGGATACACCTGCTCCAGTACACTCTTGGCCAAAACCCATATAGGATGGTGCCACAAGCCTAGTAGTGTACAAACAACTCCTACAGTGGTAAGCAGTACTCAAAAGTGACTCTTGAGAGGGAAACAACCACACACAGCAGTCAAATGGAGGTCCCAGCAGTGAGCTGGGGGCAGACAGCTGGTCAGATTTCAGGGCCCACCTACCAATAAAATCTTCTCATGGGACAACACAAGGAAAGTGCCCTGTAATTCAGTGTTACTGCAAATGTGGCAAATGCCTGGTATGACTCAAATTCCAAGGAGTCCCCAAACTGGGCCACTAACACCATAGGGACGAAACACTACATACAACAAGCAAAGAGAGCCATTGAAGATGACTGGGCTGAAGGATAAAGGAGCTCAGTCACAATAGCAAGGTGCATACATCACACATAGGACTCACACTTGAAGGTGCAGGATTTGGAAAACAAGGGACACTGCATGACAGGGCACCACAGAACCTCTTATTCATAAGGCAATTACTTTCAAGTGAAACAGATGTAGCCATCTTTACTTACACAGAGAAACAGACACAGAGAATTATATAAAATAAGGAGACAGAGGAATATGTCCCAAATGAAAGAAGGGGACAAAAACCACAGCCACAGATGTAAATGAAATGGATATAAGAAGTATGCCTGATAGAGAATTTAAAGTAATGATCATAAAAAAATAATAAAGTAATGATCATGAAGACATTCACTGGACTTGAGAAAAGAATGAAGGACCTCAGTGAAACCCTTAACAATGAAATTAAAAAGAAGAAATAACAGATTTAAAAAGCTCAATAAATTTAATTAAAAGTACACTAGAAGGAATAAATAGTAAGCTAAATGGAACAGAAGAACAAATCAGTGACTTGGAGGACATGAGAAGTGACATGAGAAGAAAGGAAGAGAGAAAAACAACAAGTGACTTGGAGGATGGAGAAATGGAAAGTAATCGAGCTGAATAGGAGAGAGGAAAAAATTATGCAAAATTAGAATAGATTTAAAGATCTCAGCAATACTATCCATCATAATAATATTTGCATTACAGGGATCCTAGGAGAAGAAAAGAAAGAAAAGGGAGAAGAAATGTTATTTGAAGAAATAATAGCTGAAAACTTCCATAATCTGGAGAAGAAAACAGATATCTAGATCCAGGAGTTGCAGAGATCTCCAATGAAATCAACCTAGAGAAGTCCATAACAAGACACATAGCAATTAAAATATCAAAATGTAGTGATAAGGACATTTTAAAAGCAGCAAGAAAAATGAAAGCTGTTATATATGAGGGAAACCCCATAAGAATATCAGATGATTTTCAGCAGAAACTTTATGGGTCAGAAGGCAGTGGCATGATACATTAAAGTGCTGAAAGGAAAAAAGGTACAGTCAAGAATACTCTAACCAGCAAAGTTATCATTCAGAGTAGGAGAGCTGAAGGATTTCCCAGAAAAACAAAAGTTAAAATAATTCATTATCACTAAACCAACAGTACAAGAAATCTTAAAGGGACTCTTTGATTGGAAAGGAAAAACAACAAGTATGAGTAAGGAATGTAGGAAGCACAAATTAGCAAAAATAAATATACATGTAAAAATCAGTCAAGGGACACAAAAAATAAAAGGTTTTAACAAATGACATTATAGGGCAGACCGGGTGGCTCAGCGGTTTAGCACTGCCTTCAGGCCAGGGCGTGATCCTGGAGACCCAGAATCGAGCCCCAGGTCAGGCTTCCTGCATGGAACCGGCTTCTCCCTCTGCCGGTGTCTTGGTCTCTCTATCTCTGTGTCTCTCATGAATAAATAAATAAAATCTAAAAAAAAAGAAATGACATTATATACCTAAAACATGTGAAAGGGAGAAAAAAAGGGTGAGTTCAAACATAAGTGACAAATAACTTCACATAGACTGATATGCACAGAGGCTGTTATATTCAAACCTAATGATAACTCCAAATCAGAGACCAGTAATAGGTATTCAAAAGATAAGGAAAAGGGAATCCAAGTATATCAGTGATTAAAACCAACTAATTGTGAGAGAAGAGATCATGAGAAGAAAGGAAGAGAGAAAAACTACAAACTATACCACAAAACAAGTAACAAAATGACAATACATTCATACATATCAATAACTATTTCAAATGTAAATGGACTAAGCACTGTAATAAAAAATATAGGGTCAACATCCATTAAACAAATAACCCAGTTAAGAATGGGCAAAAGACATGAATAGACACTTTTCTAAAGACATCTAGATGGAAGAGATGATCAACATTGCTCATCATCAGGGAAATACAAACCAAAACCACAATGAGATACCATATCACACCTGTAAGGTTGTTAAAATTAACAACACAAGAAAAAACAGGCATTGGTGAGGATGCAGAGAAAGGGGAACACTCCTGCACTGTTGGTGGGAATGCAAACTGCTGCAGTACTCTGGAGAACAGAATGGAGGTTCCTCAAAAAGTGAAAAATAGAATGACCCTATGATCCAGCAAATTGCACTACAAGGTTTTTACCCAAAGGATACAAAATTGTATTTTGTATTCAAAGGGATACATTATACCCTAATGTTTACAGCAGCAGCATCAACAATAGTCAAACTATGGAGAGATACCAAATGTTCATCAATTGATGAATGAATAAAGAGGTAGTATATATGTACAATGGAATGTAACTCAGTCTTCAGAAAGAATGAAATCTTGCCATTTGCAATGACATGGATGGAGCTACAATATATTACATTAAGTGAAATAAGTCAGAGAATGACAAATACCATAAGATCTCACTCATATGTGGAATTTAAGAAAGAAAACAGATGAACATATGGGAAGGTGGGAAAGGAAGAGGGAAACAAACCATAAGATACTCTTAATGATAGAGAATGAATGAGGGTTGATGGAGGGAGGTGGGTGGGATGGGCTAGATGGATGATAGGTATTAAAGAGGGCACATTTTGTGGAGAGCATTGGGTGCTATATGTAACTGATGAATCACTGAATTCTACTCCTGAAACCAACACTGAACTATATCTTAACTGCCAAAACTTAAAATTTTTAAAAATATTAATATGAAAATAAAAAATATATACCATGATGGAATGCATACAAAAAAAGACCCATCTCTCTCGTTTCTTCTTTAATTGGAATTCAATTTGCCAACATAAAACATGTCACCCAGTGCTCCTCCCGTGAAATGCCCCCCTCAGTGCTTGTCAACAAGTCACCCCAACCCCCCAGCCACCCCCCCTTCCACAACAGCCTGTTCATTTCCCTGAGTTAGGAGTCTCCGTGTTCTGTCATCCTCACTGATATTTTCACTCATTTTCTCTCCTTTCCCCTTTATTCCCCTTCACTATTTTCTACATTCCCCAAATGACTGAGACCATATGTTTGTCCTTCTCTGATTGACTTATTCCACTCAACATAACACTCTCCAGTTCCATCCACATCGAAGCAAATGGTGTGTATTTGTCGTTTCTAATGGTTGAGTAATATTCCATTGTTTTTTTTTATTGGTGTTCAATTTACCAATATACAGAATAACCCCCAGTGCCCGTCACCCAATCAATCCCACCCCCCGCCCTCCTCCCCTTCTACCACCCCTAGTTCGTTTCCCAGAGTTAGCAGTCTTTACGTTATGTCTCCCTTCCTGATATTTCCCACACATTTCTTCTCCCTTCCCTTATATTCACTTTCACTATTATTTATATTCCCCACATGAATGAGAACATATGTTTGTCCTTCTCTGACTGACTTACTTCACTGAGCATAATACCCTCCAGTTCCATCCACGTTGAAGCAAATGGTGGGTATTTGTCATTTCTAATGGCTGAGTAATATTCCATTGTATACATAAACCACATCTTCTTTATCCATTCATTTATCGATGGACAATGAGGCTCCTTCCATAGTTTGCTTATTGTGTACAGGGCTGCTATGAACTTTGGGGTGTAGGGGTCCTGGCGTTTCACAGCATCTGTATCTTTGTGGTAAATACCCAGAAGTGCAATTGCTGGGTCGTAGGCAGTTCTATTTTTAACTCTTTGAGGAATCACCACACAGTTTTCCAGAATGGCTGTACCAGTTCACATTCTGACCAACAGTGCAAGAGGGTTCCCCTTTCTCCACATCCTCTCCAACAGTTGTTGTTTTCCTCTCTTGTTAATTTTCCCCATTCTCACTGGTGTGAGGTGGTATCTCGATGTCGTTTGGATTTGTACTTCCCTGATAGCCAATGATGTGGCGCATTTTCTCATGGGCCATGAGAAATGACTATGTCCTTTTCTATGTCTTACTCTGTGAAATTTCTGTTCATGTCTTTTGCACATTTCATGATTCGATTCTTTACTTCTTTGCTGTTGACTTCCATTAGTTCTTTATAGATCTTGGATACTAGCCGTTTATCTAACATGTCATTTGCAAATATCTTCTCCCATTCTGTAGGTTACATTTTAGAAGTGTTGACAGTTTCTTCTGATGTGCAGAAGCTTTTATCATGAATAAGACCAAATAATTCATTTAGCTTTTGTTTTCCTTGCCTTCATAGATGTATCTTGCAAGAAGTTACTGTGGCCAAGTTCAAAAAAGGCATTGCCTGTGTTGTCCTCTAGGATTTTGATGGAATCTTGTCTCACATTAAGATCCTTCATCCATTTTGAGTTAATCTTTCTGTATGGTGTAAGAGAATGGTCTAGTTTCATTCTTCTGCATGTGGATTCCAATTTTCCAAGCACCATTGATTGAAGAGACTATCGTTTTTTCAGTGGATAGGCTTTCCTGCTTTGTCGAATATTCATTAACCATAAAGTGGAGGGTCCACTTCTGGATTCTCTATTCTATTCCATTGATCTATGTGTCTGTTTATGTGCCAGTCTTGATGACCACAGCTTTGTAGTGCAACCTGAAATCCGGCATTGTGATGCCCCCACCTCTGGTTTTCTTTTTTAATATTCTCCTGGCTATTCGGGGTCTTTTCTGATTCCACACAAATCTTAAGGTGATTTGTTCCAACTGTCTAAAGAAAGTCCATGGTATTTTCATAGGGATTGCATTAAATATGTACAATGCCCTGGGTAGCATTGTCATTTTCACAATTAATTCTTCCAATGCATGAGCATTGAATATTTTTCCATCTCTTTGTGTCTTCCTCAATTGCTTTCAGAACTGTTCTGCAGTTTTTAGGATATAGATCCTTTACCTCTTTGGTTAGGTTTAATCCTAGGTATCTTATGTTTTGGGGTGCAATTGTAAATGGGATTGACTCCTTAATTTCTCTTTCTTCAGTCTCATTGTTAGTGTATAGAAATGCCACTGATTTCTGGGCATTGATCTTGTATCCTGCCACACTGCCGCATTGCTGTATGAGTTCTAGCAATCCTGCGGTGTAGGCTTTTGAGTTTTCGATGTACAATATCATGTCATCTGCAAAGAGGGAGAGTTTGACTTCTTCTTTGCCAATTTAAATGCCTTTTATTTCTTTTTGTAGTCTCATTGCTAAGGCTAGGACTTCTAGTACTATATTGAATAGCAGTGGTGAGAGTGGACATCCCTGTCGTGTTCCTGAACTTAGGAGAAAGGCTCCCAGTGTTTCCCCATTGAGAATGATATTTGCTGTGGGCTTTTTGTAGATGGCGTTTAAGATTCTGAGGAATGTTCCCTCTATCCCTACACTCTGAAGAGTTTTGATCAAGAATGGATGCTGCATTTTTTCAAATGCTTTCTCTGCACCTATTGAGAGGATCATATGTTTCTTGGTTTTTCTCTTGCTGATACAATGAATCACATTGATTGTTTTACGGGTGTTGAACCAGCCTTGCATCCTGGGGATAAATCCCACTTGGTCATGGTAAGTAATCTTCTTCATGTGTTGTTGGATCCTATTGACTAGTATCTTGTTGAGAATTTTTGCATATGTGCTCATCAAGGATATTGGTCCATAATTCTCCTTTTTGGTGGGGTCTTTATCTGGTTTTGGAATTAAGGTCATGCTGGCCTCATAGAACAAGTTTGGAAGTATTCCATCTCTTTCTATCTTTTGGAACAGCTTTAGTAGAATAGGTATTGTTTCTTCTTTAAACATCTGATAGAATTCCCCTGGGAAGCGATCTGGCCCTGGACTTTTGTGTCCTGGGAGGTTTTTGATGACTGCTTCAATTTCCTCCCTGGTTATAGGCCTGTTCAGGTTTTCTATTTCTTCCTGTTCCAGTTTTAGTAGGCTGTTTTTTTTTTTTCAGAAATGCATCCATTTCTTCTAGATTGCATAATTTATTGGCATATAGCTGCTCATAATATGTTTTTTTAAATTTTTTTTTATCTATTTATGATAGTCACAGAGAGAGAGAGAGAGGCAGAGACACAGGCAGAGGGAGAAGCAGGCTCCATGCACCTGGGAGCCCGACGTGGGACTCGATCCCGGGTCTCCAGGATCGGGCCCTGGGCCAAAGGCAGGCGCCAAACCGCTGCGCCACCCAGGGATCCCTCATAATATGTTTTTTAAATCATTTGTATTTCCTTGGTATTAGTCATGGTCTCTCCTTTTTCATTCGTGATTTGATTATTTGAGTCTTTTCTCTTTTGTTTTTGTTTATCTGTTCTACAGTTCCTCTGGTCTCTATTTCAGTGAATCTGCTCGAATCTTTTTCTGGTCTCTATTTCATTGATTTCTGCTTGAATCTTTATTAACACTCTTCTTCTGGTGGGTGTAAGATCTATTTGCTGTTTTTTCTCTAGATCCTGTATGTGTAAGGTTAGCTTTTGTATTTGAGTGCTTTCCAGTTTTTGGATGGGTGCTGTATTGCAATGTATTTCCCCCTCAGGACTGCTTTTGCTGTATCCAAAATATTTTGAAAGGTTGTATCTTCATTCTCATTAGTTTCCATGAATATTTTAATTCTTCCTTAATTTCCTGGTTGACCCTGTCATCTTTTAGCAGGATGGTCCTTAACCTCCACGTGTTGAGGTCCTTCCAAACTTCTTGTTGTGATTTAGTTCTAATTTCAAGGCATTATGGTCTGAGAATACGCAGGGGACGCACCCAATCTTTTGGTATCGGTTCAGACCAGATTTCTGACCCAGTATGTGGTCTATTCTGGAGAAAGTTCCATGTGCACTTGAGAAGAATGTGTATTCAGTTGCGTTTGGATGTAAAGTTCTGTAGATATCTGTGAAATCCATCTGGTCCAGTATATCCTTTAAAGCTCTTGTTTCTTTGGAGATGTGTTTAGAAGACCTATCAAGTGTAGAAAGCACTAGATTGAAGTCACCAAGCATAAGTGTATTATTATCTAAGTATGTCTTAACTTTGGTTATTAATTGATTGATATATTTGGCAGCTCCCACGTTTGGGGCATATATATTGGTGATTGTTAAGTCCTCTTGTTGGATAGATTCTTTAAGTATGATATAGTGTCCCTCTTCATGTCTCACTACAGTCTTCGGGGTAAATTTTAGTTTATCTGATATAAGGATGGCTACCCCTGCTTTCTCTTGAGGACCATTTGAATGGTAAATGGTTCTCCAACCTTTTATATTCAGGCTGTAGGTGTCCTTATGTCTAAAATGAGTCTCTTGTAGACAGCAAATAGATGGGTCTTGCTTTTTTAGCCATTCTGAAACCCTGCGCCTTTTGATTAAGCCCATTCTCATTCAGAGTGACTATTGAAAGATAGGAATTCAGTGTCATCATGATGCCTATTCTGTCCTCGTTTTTGTGGATTGTTTCCTTGGACTTCCTCTTTCTTTTATAGAGTTCCCCTTAATATTTCTTGCAGAGCCATTTTGGTGGTCTCGTATTCTTTCAGTTTCTGCCTATCTTGGAAGCTCTTTATTGCTCCTTCTATTCTGAATGAGAGCCTTGCTGGGAAGAGTGTTCTTGGCTGCAGGTTCTTCTAATTTAGGATCCTGAATATCCTGTGAGCCCTTTCTGGCCTGCCATGTCTCTGTGGAGAGGTCTGCTGTTACCCTAATACTTCTCCCTATAAAGGTTAGGGATTTCTTGTCTCTTGCTGCTTTAAGGATCTTCTCTTTATCTTTGGAATTTGCAAGTTTCATTATTAAATGTCGAGGTACTGAGCAGTTTTTACGTTTTTAGGGGGGGAAATCTCTCCTATCTCCTGGATCTGCATGGCTGTTTTCCTCTCCATGTTAGGGTTGTTTTCAGCTGTGATTTGTTCAAATATACTTTCTGGTCCTCTGTCTCTTTCAGCATCCTCGGGAACCCCAATTAAACATAGATTTGTCCTTATGAGGCTGTCATTTATTTCCCTTAACCTATCCTCATGATCTTTTAATTGTTTTGCTCTTTTTTCCTCAGTTCCCCTCCTTGCCATCAACTTGTCTTCTATGTCACTCACTCGTTCTTCTACCTCATTAACCCTCCTCGTTAGGACCTCCAGTTTGGATTGCATCTCATTTAATTGATTTTTAATTTCAGCCTGATTAGCTCTAAATTCTGCAGTCATGAAGTCTCTTGAATCCTTTATGCTTTTTTTTAGAGCCACCAGTACCTTTATAATTGTGCTTCTGAATTGGCTTTCTGACATTGAATTGTAATCCAAATTTTGTAACTCTGTGAGAGAGAGTACTGTTTCTGATTCTTTCTTCAGAGGTGAGTTTTTCCTTCTAGTCATTTTGCTCAGTGTAGAGTGGCCAAAAACAAGTTGTAATGGAGAAGGAGAAAAAAGAGTGGAAAAAAAAGAAAAAAGAAAAAAGAAAAAAAGGTTGGGGGGAAGAAACAGAAAACAAAAAACAAGGGGGAGTATCCTCTGATTCTATATACTGTAAATCCCTCGACTTCCCTGGAACTTTCCAGTGCTGCTTTGTCAGTAACTTGCTTTTTCCATGTCCTTCCAGCTGGTCTTCTGGGGGAAGGGCCTGCTGTGCTGATTCTCAGGTGTGTGCTTTGGGGAGCTGCCCAGACCCCTACCAGGTGTAGGGCTCAGTGGGAGCTGTTTATCCTGTGAGGCCCCTGCTCAGTCCCAGGTACAAGGTGACACCAGGAGGAACAACAATAGTGGCGGCAGCCAGCTCTCCAGCTCTGGAGTCAGCTCTTGCAGTAACTACCACAGCTCCCAGTCTGCAGGGGCCTCGAAGCTCTGGGGTAGGGGGCGCCGATCTGCACAGCTCCAGGCCACCTAGCAGCAGTAGCGTCTTTCCTGTCCTGTGTCCTCCCGGCCTCCGCCTGTGCCGGGGGAGTGCCAGGATTTTGGGTGTGTCCCCCAGCGCCCTGGGCTCCGGGGCCTGCACCACTGGAATCGTGCTTCCGGGGCAGACAGCCCCCTCTGTGCGGAGCAGCTGCCTGAGCTGCCGCCCAATCTGCTCCTGGAGCCCCCAGCCGGCCTGCGATCCAGGCCTTTAGGGATCTTGGCCTGTGGTGTGTGGCGTGCTCTCCCCAGGGACACAGTTCCTCTGTTAATTCCCCTGGGAGCCTGAGGGCATCCCTGCCCCTCCTGGGATCCTTCTGAGCTCCTTGGGAGCGCCTTTCTGTCTGGGAAGATTGGTAAAGCTCCTAATTCTCTGGGCCTGGGCTTTCCTGTCCTGGGGGCACTCATCGACTGGCCTTAGCCCAGGTCCTCGCTGGGCCCCCTCCCCTTTGGATGTTTTCTTATTTCTTTTTTTTATTCCATCTTCCTACCTTGATAGAAGCGCAAAGTCTTCTCACTGTAGCATTCCAGCTGTTCTTTCTTTAAATCTCAGACTGAATTTGTAGGTTTTCAGGATGATTTGAAAGTTATCTAGGTAAGTTGGTGGAGACAGGTGACTTGGGGACCCTACTCTCCCGCCCTCTTGCCTCACCTGCCCCTGACAGATTTCCTGGTGTTATTTCTTCGACATTTCTCCATTATGGTTTCTCTTTTCTCCTTTTATGTAACACTATTAGGTGAATATTTAAATTTTCCAATTTCTTCGCATATGATTTTTCACGATGTTCTCTTATTATCCTAAAATTTCTTTGTTTTTTTAAAAATTTTTTTTTTATTTATTTATGATAGTCTCACAGAGAGAGAGAGAGAGGCAGAGACACAGGCAGAGGGAGAAGCAGGCTCCATGCACCGGGAGCCCGACGTGGGATTCGATCCCGGGTCTTCCAGGATTGCGCCCTGGGCCAAAGGCAGGCGCCAAACCGCTGCGCCACCCAGGGATCCCCCTAAAATTTCTTTGTTAATGGTTATGATTTTTCCTCCTTTTCTTGTCATTTTGCGTAGTTGAGTCCTCTTTTTTGTTGTTGTTGTTGATAAGTCTAGCTAACAGTGAATCAATTTTATTGATCTTTTGAAAGAACTAGCTCCTGGTATCATTGATCTGTTCTATTGGTTTTTTATTCTCTATTTCTGCCTTCATCTCTATTATTTCCTTCCTTCTACTGGCTTTGGGCTTTTTTAAATTCTAGCTTCTTTAGGCACAAGGTTAGATTATTTATTTGAGATTTTTCTGCTTCTTGTTTTAGGACTGTATTGTTGATAACATTTCTCTTAGAACAGATTTTGCTGCATCCCAAATACCATTGCATTTTCATTTTCATTTGTGTCTATATATTTTTAAAATTTTTCTCCTTGATATCTTGGCTGACTCATTCATTGTTTAGTAACATGTTATTTAGTCTCCATGTATTTGTGGGTTTCCCAGATTTTTTCTTGTGATTAATTTCTAGTTCCATATTGTTATGGTTAGAAACGACAAATACCCACTATTTGCTTCGACGTGGAGGGACCTGGAGGGTATTATGCTGAGTGAAATAAGTCAATCAGAAAAGGACAAGCATTATATGGTCTCATTTATTTGGGGAATATAAAAATTAGTGAAAGGAAATAAAGGGAAAGGAGAGAAAATGAGTGAAAATATCAATGAGGGTGACAAAACCTGAGAGACACCTGGGAAATGAACAAGGGGTAGTGGTAAAGGAGGTGGGCGGGGGAATGGGGTGACTGGGTGTTGGGCACTGAGGGGGGCATTTGATGGGGTGAGCACTGGGTGTTATACTATATGTTGGCAAATCGAACTCCAATTAAAAAATATACAAAAGGAAAAAAAAGAAAAAATGTAGCTACATTGGGTCCTGAAACTGACCAGATTTTTTTTTAATTTTTTATTTATTTATGATAGTCACACACACACACACACACACACACACACAGAGGCAGAGACACAGGCAGAGGGAGAAGCAGACTCCATGCACCGGGAGCCCGATGTGGGATTCGATCCTGGGTCTCCAGGATCCCTCCCTGGGCCAAAGGCAGGCGCTAAACCGCTGCACCACCCAGGGATCCCCAACTGACCAGATTTTTAAAATCAATTTTGATTCAAAATTTAGTTTAAAAAAAAATTAGTTACTGATACACATTATAATAGCACCACCTTGTGGAATATAGTAAAAATTCATGCATGTCCTTACATGGCTGCTCTGTCAGTGGTTCTCAAAGTGTTGTCTGTGTGTTGCTGGGCATACCTGGGCCCATTCAGGGGATCCATAGGGTCAAAGCTATTTTTGTAATAATATCTAGATGTCATTTGCCTTTTTCATTGTGTTGGCATTTGCACTTATGGTGCAAAAGCAATATGGGTAAAACTATAAATACATCAGTATGAATCATGAAAATGGTCTAAAATTATATTATTTGTCCTTGTATTCTTCATTGCCACGAATATGAAGGTTACAAAAAGCCAGTTTACTTAAGAGTATTCTTATGAAGTAGCAAAAATAAAATAACTTGGGACGAAGCAATAGGAACTCATGCAGAGGAATTCAGTTTGTTGTCAATTTTGCTTGCAAGAAATACCTCCAAGAACTAAGGAATCTCTGCCAGTAGCAGAGATTTGTGAGAAGAGAAGAAAGCTGTGTTTTAATCCTCACAGCTGCACTCACCAGCTTTAAGTTTTCTCAACTCATCTAAAAAAGAGATATTCCTAGGAATTGCTAAATTGAGAAATTGTGAATATCAAAATCTGATAATCATTGGCTCTTCTACTTGTCCTCTCTTTCTTCCACTGTCAAGAGCTAAAGCATTTAGTCCTCACAGAAACTCTATGAAGTTGATTTTTTTGTTTTTATTTAATTCTAGTACATTTTCTCCATTGGATATTCTTTCCTGCTTTGCCAAAGATTAGTTGACCATACTGTTGAGATCCGATTTCTGGGTTCTCTATTCTATTCCATTGATCTATGTGTCTGTTTCTGTGCCAGTGCAATGCTGTCTTGATGATTACAACTTTGTAATACAGGTTGAAGTCCAGAATTGTGATGCCTCTAGCTTTGGTTTTCTTTTACAACATTACCTCGCTATTCAAGGTCTTTTCTGATTCCATACAAATTTTAGGATTGTTTGTTCCAGCTCTATGAAAAATGCTGATGGTATTTTGTTGGGATTGTGTTGAATGAGTAGTTTGGGTAGCATAGACATTTTGACAATATTTGTTCTTACAACCCATGAGCATGGAATGTTTTTCCATTTTTTGTGAACCATATGATCCTCTCAATAGATGCAGGAAAAGCGTTTGAAAAAATACAGCATCCATTCTTGAAAAAAACTGTGCAATATAGGGGTAGAGGAATATATCTCAATATTATTAAAGCCATATACAAAAACCCTACAGCAAATATCATGATCAATGGGAAAAACTGAGAGCTTTCCTTCTAAAGTCAGGAACATGATAAGGATGTCCAGTGTCATCACTATTGTTCAAAATAGTACTGGAAGTCCTAGCCTCAACAATCAGACAACAAAAAGAAATAAAAGGCATCCAAGTCAGCAAAGAAGTCAAACCTCCACTCTTCACAAATGACATGATACTCTATATAGAAAACCCAAAAGACTCCACCCAAAAATTGCAAGAGCTGATACAGGAATTCAGAAAATCTGATGTTAAATCAATGCATAGAAATCATTTGAATTTACCATACACTAACAATGAGGTCCAGTGATGTTTTTAAGGGGCTTTTTGAGGTTAAAATTTTGTTTCTTATTAATTTTATTTAATAAACACATTTTTGGAATGCTTACCCTATGCAATGCTTTGGCTTAGGTTACATTTATGTGAAACATAAAATAAGAAAATACTACTTACCAACTTTTTGAGACTTACATTTAATTAGGATGAAGGGCTGTCACCTCTAAAAGTGCTCAGGACTGAAGATGAGTTCTGTGAATCCCAAATACTATAGCAGATTAAAGGAGCCTGAGAAGGGTATAAATAGGATAGTTAAGATGGGTAGGTAGAAGACATAGAACTCAGACCTACATTTTGAAATGGTAAGGTGTAGTTCAGTAGAAACAAAGTGAAGGGGGAAGTATTTCCAATTGCTTTTTTTTTTATTGGAGTTCAATTTGCCAACATATAGCATAACACCCAGTGCTCATCCCGCCAAGTGCCCCCCTCAGTGCCCATAATCCAGTCACCAAAACGCCCTGCCCAACTCCCCTTCCACTACCTCTTCTTCATTTCCCAGAGTTAGGTGTCTCTCATGTTCTGTTACCTTCACTGATATTTTGACTCATTTTCTCCCCCTTCCCTTTATTCTCTTTCACTGATTTTTAAATTCCCCAAATGAATGAGACCATATAATGTTTGTCCTTTTCCGACTGACTTCTTTCACTCAGCATAATACCCTGCAGGACCATCCACGCTGAAGCAAAAGGTGGGTATTTCTTGTTTATAATGGCTGACTAATATTCCATTGTATACATAGAACACATCTTCTTTATCCATTCATCTTTCGATGGACACCAAGGCTTCTTCCACTGTTTGGCTATTGTGGACATTGCTGCTATAAATTTCGGGGTGAAGGTATCATGGCATTTCACTGCATCTGTATCTTTGCGGTAAATCCCCAGCAGTGCAATTACCGGGTCATATGGCAGATCTATTTTTAACTCTTTGAGGAACCTCCACACAGTTCTCCACAGTTGCTGTACCAGTTCACATTTCCAACAGTGCAAGAGGATTCCCCTTTCTCCACATCCTCTCCAACATTTGTTGTTTCCTGGCTTCTTAATTTTCACCATTTTCACTGGTGTGGAGTGGTATCTCATTGTGGTTTGGATTTGTATTTCCCTGATGGCCAGTGATGCGGAGCATTTTCTCATGTGCTTGTTGGCCATGTCTGTCTTCCTTTGTGAAATTTATGTTCATGTATTTTGCCTATTTCTTGATTGGATTGTTTGTTTCTTTGCTGTTGAGTTTAATAAGTTCTTTATAGACTTTGGATACTAGCCCTTTATCTGATAGGTCATTTGCAAATATCTTCTCCCATTCTGGAGGTTGTCTTTTAGTTTTGTTCACTGTTTCTTCTGCTGTGCAGAAGCTTCTTATCTTGATGAAGTACCAATAATTCATTTTTCTTTTGTTTCTCTTGCCTTCATGGATGTATCTTGCAAGAAGTGGCTGGGGCCAAGTTCAAAAAGGTGTTGCCTGTGTTCTTCTCTAGGATTTTGATGGAATCTTGTCTCACATTGAGATCTTTCATCCATTTTGAGTTGATCTTTGTTTAGGGTGTAGGAGAATGGTCTAGTTTCATTATTCTGCATGTGGATGTCCAATTTTCCCAGCACCATTGATTGAAGAGACTGTCTTTTTTTCAGTGGATAGTCTTTCCTGCTTTGTCGAATATTAGTTGACCATAAAGTGGAGGGTCCACTTCTGGATTCTCTATTCTGTTCCATTGATGTATGTGTCTGTTTTTGTGCCAGTACCACACTGTCTTGATGACCACAGCTTTGTAGTGCAACCTGAAATCTGGTATTCTTTTGCCCCCAGCTCTGCTTTTCTTTTTTAATAATCCCCTGGCTATTTGGGGTCTTTTCTGATTCCTCACAAATCTTAAGATGATTTGTTCCAACTCTTTGAAGAAAGTCTGTGCTATTTTGACAGGGATTGCATTAAATGAGTAAATTGCCCTTGGAAACATTGACATTTTCACGATATTAATTCTTGCAATCCATGAGCATGGCATATTTTTCCATCTCTTTGTGTCTTCCTCAATTTCTTTCAAAAATGTCCTGTATTTTTTAGGGTATAGATCCGTTACCTCTTCGGTTAAGTTTATTCCTATGTATCCTATGCTTTTGGGTGCAATTGTAAATGGGATTGACTCCTTAAATTCTCTTTCTTCAGTCTCATCGTTAGTGTATAGAAATGCCACTGATTTCTGGGCATTGATTTTGTATCCTGCCACACTGCCGAATTGCTATGAGTTCCAGCAATCTTGGGATGGAGTCTTTTGGGTTTTCAATGGAAAGTATCATATCATCCGTGAAGAGGGAGAGTTTGACTTCTTTGTCCATTTGAATGCCTATTATTTCTTTTTGTTGCCTCATTGCTGAGGTTAGGATTTCTAGTACTATGAATAGCAGTAGTGAGAGTGGACATCCCTGTCATGTTCATGATTTTAGGGAAAAGGCACCCAGTGTTTCTTCATTGAGAATGAAATTTGCTGTGTCCTTTTTGTAGATGCTTTTAAGTTACTGAAGAATGTTTCCTCTATCCCTACAGTCTAAAGACTTTTAATCAGGAATGGATGCTGTATTTGGTCAAAAGCTTTCTCTGCATCTATTGAGAGGATCATATGGCTCTTGTTTTTACTCTGGTTGATATGATCTATCATGTTGATTGCTTTATGAGTGTTTAACCAACTTTGCATCCCGGGGATAAATTCCACTTGGACATGGTGAGTAATATTAATATACTGTTGGATCCTATTGGCTAGTACCTTGTTGAGAATATTTGCATCTGTGTTCATCAGGGATATTGGTCTCTAATTCTGCTTTTTGGTGGGGTCTTTGTCTGGTTTTTGGATTAAGGTGCTGCTGACCTCATAGAACGAGTTTGAAGGACTCCATCTCTTTCTTTCTGAAGAGCTTTAGGACAATAGGTATGGTTTCTTCTTTATTTTTTTATAAATTTATTTTTTATTAGTGTTCAATTAAGCAACATATAGAATAACACCCAGTGCTCATCCCATCAAGTGTGGTTTCTTCTTTAAACAACTGATAGAATTCCCCTGGGAAGCCATCTGGCCCTGGACTTTTGTGTATTGGGAGGTTTTGAATGACTGCTTCCCTTTCCTCCCTGGTTATGGCCTGTTCAGGTTTTCTATTTCTTCCTGTTCCAGTTTTGGTAGTTTGTGGCTTTCCAGAAAATTGTCCATTTCTTCTAGATTGCCTAATTTCAGAGGAGGGGCAAGATGGCGGAAGAGTAGAGTCCCCAAGTCAACAGTCCCCACCAAATTACCTAGATAACCTTCAAATCATCCTGAAAATCTACGAATTCGGCCTGAGATTTAAAGAGAGAACAGTTGGAATGCTACAGTTAGAAGAGTTCATGCTTCTATCCAGGTAGGAAGACGGGGGGGGGGGGGGGAATAAAGAAACAAAAGGCATCCAAGGGGGAGGGGCCCCTGGGAGGAGCCTGGCTAAGGCCCGGGGGAGTGTCTCCAGGACAGGAAAGCCCCATCCGGGAGAAGCAGGAGCTTCACCAATCTTCCCGGTCAAAAAGGCACTCGCAGGGAGTTAGAGAAAGACACCAGGTGGAGCGGGGAAGCGGTCAGGCTCCCTGTGACACTAACAGAGCACCTGCGCCCCCGGGAGAGCATGCCACACCCCGCGGCCAAGCTGCCTATAGGGCTGCAGCTCACGCCCAGCTTGACCAAGGGGCAGCTCTGAGGCAGCTCGGCAGAGAGCCAACACTGTGGTTGTTCCTCCTGGGGCCTCACAGGGTAAACAACCCCCACTGAGCCTCACAGTGCTCTCACGGGATAAGCAGCTTAAACATCACTCACTGAGCTTTGCACCAGGCAGGGGGCTGAGCAGCTCCCCCAGTGCTAACATCTGAAAATCAGCAAAACAGGCCCCTCTCCCAGAAGAGCAGCTAGACGGACCAGTTCGAGGGTAAGTCAAGGGACTTAAAGTATACAGAATCAGAAGATACTCCCGAGTGGGTTTTTTTTTTTTTTCTGTTTGCTTCCTGCACCTTTTTTTTCTTTCTCTTTTTCCTCTCTTTTTTTCTTTTTTTTCCTTTATTTTTTCTTTTTCTCTTTCCTTCTTTCTCTCCTCTGTTTTTCTCCTTTTCCCAATACAACTCGTTTTTGGCCACTCTGCCCTGAGCAAAATGGCTAGAAGGAAAACCTCACCTCAAAAGAAAGAATCAGGAGGGAGGGGCAAGATGGCGGAAGAGTAGGGTCTCCAAATCACCTGTCCCCACCAAATTACCTAGAAAACCTTCAAATTTTCCACAAAATCTATGAATTCAGCCTGAGAATTAAAGAGAGAACACCTGGAATGCTACAATGAGAAGAGTTCGCGCTTCTACCAAGGTAGGAAGACGGGGGAAAAAAGAAATAAAGAAACAAAAGGCATCCAAGGGGGAGGGGCCCCGCGAGGAGCCGGGCTAAGGCCGGGGCGAGTGTCCCCAGGACAGGAGAGCCCCGTCTGGGAGAAGCAGGAGCTGCACCAACCTTCCCCGGCGGAAAGGAGCTCACAGGGAGTTGGAGCAGGACCCCAGGAGAGCGGGATGCCCTCAGGCTCCCTGGGACAGTAACTGAGCAACTGCGCACCCAGGAGAGTGCGCCGAGCTCCCTAAGGGCTACAGCGCGCCATGGGACCCGGAGCAGCTCAGAGGGGCTCCGGAGGCGGCTCTGCGGAGGGGGCTGCGGGCGGTAGCGCGAATCCAACAGCGCAGGCCCTGGAGCACAGGGCGCAGGGACACAGCCCAGGATCCGGCCTCCCCCGGTACAGGCAGAGGCCGGGAGGGCCCAGGACAGCAAGAACGCTCCTGCCCCAAGCTGAGCAGATCAGCAGCCCCGCCCACGGAGCATCCAGGCCCTGCAGGCAGAGAGCTGCCGAGTTACTGCGGGGGCTGAAACCAGGTATCCAGAGCTGCTGCCGCCACTGTGGTTATTCCTCCTAGGGCTTCACAGGGTAAACAACCCCCACTGAGCCCTGCACCAGGCAGGGGGCAGAACAGCTCCCCCAAGAGCTAACACCTGAAAATCAGCACAACAGGCCCCTCCCCCAGAAGACCAGCTAGACAGACAAGTTCCAGGAGAAGTCAAGGGACTTAAAGTATACAGAAGCACAAGATACTCCCCCGTGGTTTTTTTTTGTTTGTTTGTTTTTTGTTTTGTTTTGTTTTGTTTTGTTTTGTTTCGGTATGTTTTGCGTTTTGATTTGTTTCCTTCCCACACCCTTTTTTTCCTTTCTTTCTTTTTCTTTCACTTTTTCTTCTTTTTTTTCTTCCTTTTTTCTTTTTTCTCCTTCTCTTTTCTTTCCTTCTTTCTCTCCTCTCTTTTTCTCCTTTTCCCAATACAACTCGCTTTTGGCCACTCTGCACTGAGTAAAATGACTAGAAGGAAAACCTCACCTCAAAAGAAAGAATCAGAAACAGTCCTCTCTCCCACAGAGTTACAAAATCTAGATTACAATTCAATCTCAGAAAGCCAATTCAGAAGCACTATTATACAGCTCCTGGTGGCTCTAGAAAAAAGCATAAAGGACTCAAGAGACTTCATGACTGCAGAATTTAGAGCTAATCAGGCAGAAATTAAAAATCAATTGAATGAGATGCAATCCAAACTAGAAGTCCTAACGATGAGGGCTAACGAGGTGGAAGAAAGAGTGAGTGACATAGAAGACAAGTTGATGGCAAAGAGGGAAACTGAGGAAAAAAGAGACAAACAATTAAAAGACCATGAAGATAGATTAAGGGAAATAAACGACAGCCTGAGGAAGAAAAACCTACGTTTAATTCGTGTTCCGGAGGGCGCCAAAAGGGCCAGAGGGCCAGAATATGTATTTGAACAAATTCTAGCTGAAAACTCTCCTAATCTGGGAAGGGAAACAGGCATTCAGATCCAGGAAATAGAGAGATCCCCCGCTAAAATCAATAAAAACCGTTCAACACCTCGACATTTAATAGTGAAGCTTGCAAATTCCAAAGATAAAGAGAAGATCCTTAAAGCAGCAAGAGACAAGAAATCCCTGACTTTTATGGGGAGGAGTATTAGGGTAACATCAGACCTCTCCACAGAGACCTGGCAGGCCAGAAAGGGCTGGCAGGATATATTCAGGGTCCTAAATGAGAAGAACATGCAACCAAGAATACTTTATCCAGCAAGGCTCTCATTCAAAATGGAAGGAGAGATAAAGAGCTTCCAAGACACGTAGGAACTGAAAGACTATGTGACCTCCAAACCAGCTCTGCAAGAAATTTTAAGGGGGACTCTTAAAATTCCCCTTTAAGAAGAAGGACAGTGGAACAATCCACAAAAACAAGGACTGAATAGATATCATGATGACAATAAACTCCTATCTCTCAATAGTAACTCTGAATGTGAACGGGCTTAATGACCCCATCAAAAGGCGCAGGGTTTGAGACTGGATAAAAAAGCAGGACCCATCTATTTGTTGTCTACAAGAAATTCATTTTAGACAGATGGACACCTGCAGCCTGAAAATGGAGAACCATTTACCACTCAAATGGTCCTCAAAAGAAAGCAGAGGTAGCCATCTTTATATCAGATAAACTAAAACTTACCCCGAAGACTGTAGTGAGAGATGAAGAGGGACACTATATCATACTTAAAGGATCTATCCAACAAGAGGACTTAACAATCATCAATATATATGCCCCGAATGTGGGAGTTGCCAAATATATAAATCAATTACTAAACAAAGTGAAGAAATGCTTAGATAATAATACACATACTTGGTGACTTCAATCTAGCTCTTTCTATACTCAATAGTCTTATAAGCACAACATCTCCAAAGAAACGAGAGCTTTAAATGATACACTGGACCAGATGGATTTCACAGATATCTACAGAACTTTACATCCAAACTCAACTGAATACACATTCTTCTCAAGCGCACATGGAACTTTCTCCAGAATAGACCATATACTGGGTCACAAATCGGGTCTGAACTGATACCAAAAGATGGGGATCTTCCCCTGCATATTCTCAGACCATAATGCCTTGAAATTAGAACTAAATAACAACAAGAAGTTTGGAAGGACCTCAAACACGTGGAGGTTAAGGACCATCCTGCTAAAAGATGAAAGGGTCAACCAGGAAATTAAGGAAGAATTAAAAAGATTCATAGAAACTAATGAGAATGAAGATACAACCATTCAAAATCATTGGGATGCAGCAAAAGCAGTCCTGACAGGGAAATACATCGCAATACAAGCATCCATTCAAAAACTGGAACGAACTCAAATACAAACGCTAACCTTACAAATACAGGATCTAGATAAAAAACAGCAAATAGATCCTACACCTAGGAGAAGAAGAGAGTTAATAAAGACTCGAGCAGAACTCCACGAATTCGAGACTAAAAGAACTGTGGAACAGATCAACAGAACCAGGAGTTGGTTCTTTGAAAGAATTAATAAGATAGATAAACCATTAGCCAGCCTTATTAAAAAGAAGAGACAGAAGACTCAAATTAATAAAATCATGAATGAGAAAGGAGAGATCACTACCAACACCAAGGTAATACAAACGATTTTAAAAACATTATGAACAGCTATACACCAATTAATTAGGCAATCTAGAAGAAATGGACAAATTTCTGGAAAGCCACAAACTAGCAAAACTGGGACATGAAGAAATAAAAAACCTGAACAGGCCAATAACCAGGGAGGAAATTGAAGCAGTCATCAAAAACCTCCCAAGACACAAGAGTCCAGGGCCAAATGGCTTCCCAGGGGAATGCTATCAAAAGTTTAAAGAAGAAATCATACCTATTCTCCTAAAGCTGTTTGGAAAGATAGAAAGAGATGGAGTACTTCCAAATTCGTTCTATGAGGCCAGCATCACCTTAATTCCAAAACAAGACAAAGACCCCACCAAAAGGAGAATTACAGACAAATATCCCTGATGAACATGGATGCAAAAATTCTCAACAAGATACTGGTCAATAGGATCCAACAGTACATTAAGAAAATTATTCACCATGATAGTAGGATTTATCCCTGGGACACAAGGCTGGTTCAACACCCATAAAACAATCAATGTGATTCAACATATCAGCAAGAGAAAAACCAAGAACCATATGATCCTCTCATTAGATGCAGAGAAATCATTTGACAAAATACAGCATCCATTTCTGATCAAAACTCTTCAGAGTGTACGGATAGAGGGAACATTCCTCAACATCTTAAAAGCCATCTACGAAAAGCCCACAGCAAATATCATTCTCAATGCGGAAGCACTGGGAACCTTTCCCCTAAGATCAGGAACAAGGCAGGGATGTCCACTCCCACCACTGCTACTCAACATACTACTAGAAGTACTAGCCTCTGCAATCAGGCAAAAAAAGAAATAAAAGACATTGAAATTGGCAAAGAAAAAGTCAAGCTCTCCCTCTTCGCTGATGACATGATACTCTACATAGAAAACCCAAAAGACTCCACTCCAATATTGCTAGAACTCATACAGCCATTTGGCAGTGTTGCAGGATACAAAATCAATGCCCAGAAGTCAGTGGCATTTCTATACACTAACAATGAGGCTGATGAAAGATAAATTAAGGAGTCAATCCCACTTACAATTGCACCCAAAAGCATAAGATTGTTAGGAATAAACCTAAACAATGAGGTAAAGGATCTATACCCTAAAAACTATAGAACACTTCTGAAAGAAATTTAGGAAGACACAAAAAGATGGAAAAATATTCCATGCTCATGGATTGGAAGAATTAATATTGTGAAAATATCAATGTTACCCAGGGCAATTTACACGTTTAATGCAATCCCTATCAAAATACAATGGACTTTCTTCAGAGAGTTAGAACAAATTATTTTAAGATTTGTGTGGAATCAGAAAAGACCCTGAATAGCCATGGGAATTTTAAAAGAGAAAACCATAGCTGAGGGCATCACAATGGCAGATTTCAGGTTGTACTATGAAGCTGTGGTCATCAAGACAGTGAGGTACTGGCACAAAAACCGACACATAGATCAATGGAACAGAATAGAGAACCCAGAAGTGCACCCTGAACTTTATGGTAACTAATAATCGATAAAGGAGGAAAGACTATCCACTGGAAGAAAGACAGTCTCTTCAATCAATGGTGCTGGGAAAATTGGACATCAATATGCAGAAGAATGAAACTAGGCCACTCTCTTTCACCATACAGAAAGATAAACTCAAAATGGATGGAAGATCTCAAAATGAGACAAGATTCCATCAAAATTCCAGAGGAGAACACAGGCAAAACCTTTTTGAACTCTGCCACAGTAACTTCGTGCAAGATACATCGACGGAGGCAAAAGAAACAAAAGCAAAAACGAACTACTGGGACTTCATCAAGATAATAAGCTTTTGCACAGCAAAGGATACAGTCAACAAAACTAAAAGACAACCTACAGAATGGGAGAAGATATTTGCAAATGACATGTCATATAAAGGGCTAGTTTCCAAGATCTGTATGAACTTATTAAACTCAACAGCAAAGAAACAAACAATCCAATCATGAAATGGGCAAAAGACATGAACAGAAATCTCACAGAGGAAGACATAGACATGGCCAACATGCACATGAGAAAATACTCTGCATCACTTGCCAACAGGGAAATACAAATCCAAACCACAATGAGATACCACCTCACACCCGTGAGAATGGGGAAAATTAACAAGGCAGGAAACCACAAATGTTGGAGAGGATGTGGAGAAAAGGGAACCCTCTTGCACTGTTGGTGAGAATGTGAACTGGTGCAGCCACTCTGGAAAACTGTGTGGAGGTTCCTCAAAGAGTTAAAAATGTCCACAATAGCCAAACTGTGGAAGAAGCCTCAGTGTCCATCGAAGGATGAATGGATAAAGAAGTTGTGGTTTATGTATACAATGGAGTATTACTCAGCCATTATAAACGACAAATACCCACCATTTGCTTCAACGTGGATGGAACTGGAGGGTATTATGCTGAGTGAAATAAGTCAATCGGAGAAGGACAAACATTATATGGTCTCATTCATTTGGGGAATATAAATAATAGCGAAAGAGAATGGAGGAGAAGGGAGAAGAAATGTGTAGGAAATATCAGAAAGGGAGACAGAACATGGAAGACTCCTAACTCTGGGAAACAATCTAGGGGTGGTTGAATAGGAGGAGGGCGGGGGGGTGTGACTGAGTGGCGGGCACTGAGGTGGGCACTTTATGAGATGAGTACTGCATGTTATTCTCTATGTTGGCAAATTGAACACCAATAAAAAATAAATTTATTATTAAAAAATAGATTTCCTAATTTCTTGGCCTATATGTGCTCATAATAAGTTTTTATATTCTTTTGTATTTCCTTCATATTGGTGGTGATATCTCCTTTCTCATTCATATTTTATTAATTTGAGTCTTTTTTCTTTTTAATAAGGCTGGCTAATGGTTTATCTATCTTATTAATTCTTTCAATGAGCCATTCTTGATTACGTTGATCTGTTCCACAGTTCTTCTGGTCTCTACTTCATTGAGTTCTGCTGGAATCTTTATTAATTCTCTTCTTCTGTTGGGTGTAGGATCTATTTCCTGTATTTTCTACAGCTCCTTTAGGTACAAGATTAGCTTTTGTATTTGAGTTCTTTCCAGTGTTTTGATAGATGCTTGTATTGCAATGTATTTCCCCCTCAGGACTGCTTTTGCTGTATTCCAAAGATTTTGAATGGTTGTATCTTCATTCTCATTAGTTTCCATGAATCTTCTTAATTCTTCCCTAATTTCCTGGATTACCCTTTCATCTTTTAGCAAAATGGTCCTTAACCTCCACGTTAAATCCTTTGGAAGGATTTCAAACTTCTTGTGATTTTGTTCTAGTTTCAAAGCATTATGGTCTGAAAATATGCAGGGGACAATCCCAGTCTTTTAGTATCAGTTAAGACCTGATTTGTGACCCAGTATGTGGTCTTTTCTGGAGAAAGTTCTATGTGCAGTTGAAAAGAATGTGTATTCAGTTGCATTTGGATGTAAAGTTCTGTAAATATCTGTGAAATCCATCTGGTCCAGTGTATCTTTTAAAGCTCTTGTTTCTTTGGAGATGTTGTGCTTAGAATACCTATCAATTGCACAAATCGCTGTGTTGAAGTCTCCCAGTATAAGTGTATTATTATCTAAGTATGTCTTAACTTTGGTTATTAATTGATTGATATACTTGGCATCTCCTACATTTGGGGCATAAATATTGATGATTGTTAGGTCCTCTTGTTGGATAGATCCTTTAAGTATGATATAGTGTACCTCTTCTTCTCTTACTGCACTCTGTGGGATAAACTTTAATTTATCTGATATAAGGATGGCTACCCCTGCTTTCTTTTGAGGAAAATTTTAATGGTAAATGGTTTTCCATGCTTTGATTTTCAGGCTGTAGGTGTCCTTATGTCTAAAATGAGTCTCTTGTAGACAGCAAATAGGTGGGACTTGCTTTTTTATCCAGTCTGAAACTCTGCGCCTTTTGATGGGATCATTAACCCCATTCACGTTCAGAGTGACTATTGAAAGATATGAATTCAGTGTCATCGTGTTACCTATTGATTCCCTGTTTTTGTGGATTGTTTCTTTGGACTTCCTCTTCCTTTCACAGAGTCCCCCTTAGTATTTCTTGCAGAGCCCGTTTGTTGGTCACATATTCTTTCAGTTTCTGCCTATCCTGGAAGCTCTTTATCTCTCCTTCTATTCTGAACGAGAGCCTTGCTGGATAAAGTATTTTTGGCTGCATGTTCTTCTCATTTTGGACCCGGAATATATCTTGCCAGCCTTTTCTAGACTTCCAGGTCTTTGTGGAGAGGTCTGCTGTTATCCTAATACTTCTCCCCATATAGGTTAGGAATCTCTTGTCTCTTGCTGCTTTAAGGATCTTCTCTTTATCTTTGGAATTTGCAAGTTTCACTATTAAATGTCGAGGTGTTCAGCGGTTTTTATGTATTTTAGGGGGAGAATCTCTGGATCTGAATGCCTGTTTCCCTTCCGAAGTTATCGAAGTTCTCAGCTATGATTTGTTGAAATACACTTTCTGGTCCTCTGTCTCTTTTGGTGCTCTCTGGAACCGCAATTAAATGTAGTTTTTTTTTTTTTTTCCTTCTGAGGCTATTTATTTCCCTTAACCTTTCCTCATGATCTTTTAATTATTTTTCTCTTTTTTCCTCAGTTTCCTTCCTGCCATCAGCTTGTCTTCTATGTCACTCACTCGTTCTTCTACCTCATTAACCCTTGTCGTTAGGACCTCTAGTTTGAATTGCATCTCATTTACTTGACTTTTAATTTCTGCCTGATTAGATCTAAATTCTGCTGTCATGAAGTCTCTTGATTCCTTTATGCTTTTGTCTAGAGCCACCAGTAGCTTTATAATTGTGCTTCTGAATTGGCTTTCTGACATTGAATTGTAATCCAAATTTTGTAACTCTTTGGGAGAGAGGAATCTTTCTGATTGTTTCATTTGTGGTGAGTTTTTCCTTCTAGTCATTTAGCTCAGTGCAGAGTGGCCAAAAACAACTTATACTGGAAAATGGGAAAAAGAGAGAAAAAAAAAAAGGTGTGTGGAAGGGGACAAACAGAAAACAAAAAACAAGGGGACGTATCCTCTGATTCTACATACTGTAAATCCCTCGACTTCCTCTGGAACTTTCCAGTGCTGCTTGGTCAGTAACTTGCTTTTTCCCTGTCCTGCCATCTTGTCTTCTCAGGGAGGAGACTGCTGTGCTGTTTCTCAGTTGTTTGCACCTGGGGGAGCTACCCATCCCCCTGTCAGGTGCAGAGCTCAGTGGGAGCTGTTTATCCTGTGAGGCCCCTGCTCAGTCCCAGGTACAAGGCAACACCAGGAGTAGGAACAACAGTGGCGGTGGCCAGCTCTCCAGGTCTGGAGTCAGCTCCTGCAGTAACTACCACAGCTACCAGTCCGCAGGGGTCTGGATGCTCCGGGGCGGGGTGAGCCGATCTGCATATCTCCGGGCGCTCAGGAGCAGTAGCGTCCTTGCTGTCCTTTGTCCTCTCGGCCTCCGCCTGTACCAAGGGGAGCGCTGGATCTTCGGCTGTGTCCCCCAGTGCCCTTGGCTCTGGGGCCTACACCGCTGGAATCGTGCAACTGGGGCTGCGCAGCCCGCTCTGCATGGAGCTGCCACCTAAACCAGTGCCGGAGCCACTTCCGAGACCTTTTAGGGAGCTCGGCCCACTGTGTGTGGCGCGCTCTCCCCCATGGCGCAGTTCCTCTGTTAGTGCCCCTGGGAGCTTGAGGGCATCCCTGCCCCTCCTGGGATCCGGCCTGAGCTCCCTGCCAGCGCCTTACTGTCCAGGGAGTTTGGTAAAGTTTCTGCTTCTCCAGGCCTGGGATTTCCTGTCCTGGGGGCTCTCCCCGGGTGGCCTTAGCCTGACTCCTCGTGGGGGCCCCTCCCCCATGGATGCTTTTTTATTTCTTTATTTTTTTTCCGTCTTCCTACCTTGATAGAAGCATGAACTCTTCTCACTGTAGCATTTCAGCTGTTCTCCTTTTAAATCTCAGACCGAATTCATAGGTTTTCAGGATGATTTTTAAGTTATCTAGGTAAGTTGGTGGGGACAGGTGACTTGGGGACCCTACTCTTCTGCCATCTTGTCCCCAAGTATTTCCATTTGGAAAGCAGAGTAGATAATGGCTTAGAAGCTAAAATAATCACGGTATGTTAGAGGAAGATAGGAACAGAGAATGGCCCAATCTGGATAGGAGGTTCCCCTGGACAAGTACCACCAACATAGCCATACCAGCTGTGTACTGAGCATCTCTAGAGGCTGTCATTCATGTAAATTCTTATGAAAATCCAATCTGAGCTGGAAAGGTTAAGAGCAAAGAAGGTAGATGTAGTATCTTTGAAATTTCCTCTGCCCTTTTACTTATAGAGATGATCGACATTTTTGTCTTACACCTTTTGTTTGGCAAAGTGCTCATTTGAACATAGGTCTTTTTTTGTCTACTTTGTACAAAGAAAAGAGGTTTGAAGATGGTAATATTTAAGAAAATAGTAATGAGAGATTGAATAGGTAAAATGGGTCTACAACATTAATTACATTGATTCCAGTCTTGGTAGTTTGGAATAAACCTTGAAGTGTAATATGGAGTCACAGAAGAACATGATTCAGGATCTTGTTCTTGCTGTCGAAATAAGAGAAGTTTGAACTAAGGATCTATGTATGTGCTGTTCCCTTGGGATTCAGGACCTCACAAAGAAAAAGATACAGCAGCTGGCAAGAAAAGAAGCAAGCAGATAAAATCCCCAGGACCTTAGGGAAGAAATAAATGAGTGCCAGAGAAAGTAGCCACTGAATAAGAACAGGAGCCATGTGCTTGATCAATAATAAGGCATGTGTTTTCCATGACATTGGGTTGGAAGAATAAGATTAGGGTGGAAAATAACTGATGAGCAAAAGGGAAAAGTTAGTAAGTTCTTTTTTTAAAAAGATTTTATTTATTTACTCATGACAGATACACACAGAGAGAAAGGCAGAGACACACAGGCAGAGGGATAAGCAGGCTCCCTGCAGGGATCTCAATGTGGGACTCGATCCTGGGTCTCCAGGATCACAGCCTGGGCCAACGGCAGTGCTAAGCCACTGAGCCACCCTGGCTGCCCGAAAAGTTAGTAACTTCTATACAAGGACATGGCAAAGAAGTCTCTAAAAAAGAGGAAAGTATGGTTTCAAAAAAATAATAAAGCTCTGCTTCCTGACCTCACTAGGTACTGGATATAAGAATCACTCCTAGCAAAGCAATGGTCAGACTGTAAAAAAAATAGTGAAACCCATATGTAATAATACAAATGATTATTTGTGTTATAACCTGTGTTATAACACAGTATATGTTATTGTGGTATTGTGGTATTGTGTGGTATTGTGTCATTGTGGTATTATTTGTGTTATAACCTGTGTTATAACACAGTATGTTATGACATACTGTGTAGCAGATGAGTACATATAGTCATGACTCAGCCTCCAAGACACATGCAAGTCATGCACAGCAGCCAAAAATGCACCACTAGAGAAACTCAGAAGTTCATCAGACAAGACCACCCAGAACAACCTGCCAAGTAGAAGACAGTAATAGATCATGGTCCAGGTTGAAAGTGACATTATGTATGTACAGAGAATGAAGAAAGAACGAAAGTCTACCATAGGCAAGGTCACAAATATTGTAACATAATCAACTTTTAAAATATACTGGGTGTCAAGACAGAGTGCTTAAAAATGCAAGAGGCTGGATACTGTTAGTGAGGATATTTCTCTGATTGCTGAAGATATGATACATTACCAGGATGGCAACCAGCGGCTTCTTGTGGAGGCAATACTGGCAATAGGATTAAAAGTATTAGATTAATTTATTTTTTTATTTATCCTTTTTTAAATTGAAGTTAGATTTGCCAACATATACTATAACACAAAGCGCTCATCTCACCAAGTACCCTTCTCAGTGCCCGTCACCCAGTTACCCATCCCCACCTGCCTCCCCTTCCCCTACCCCTTGTTTGTTTCCCAGAGTTAGGAGTCTCTCATGTTTTGTCACCTTCTGTAATTTTTCCTGCTAATTTTCTCTGCTTTTGATTGTAATCCATTTCACTATTTCTTATGTTTCCTGTATGAGTGAAACCATATGATGATTGTCCATCTTCGATTGACTTGTTTCACTGACCATAATATCCTCTAGGTCGATCCATCAAAGGTAGATATTAGTCTTTTCTAATTGATTAGTAATATTCCATTATATATATACCACAACTTCTTTATCCATTCATCTGTTGAATGACATCCTGGCTCCCTCCACATTTGGCTATTGTGGACATTTCTTGTACAGGCAATGGGGTACAGATGTCCTGGAATTTCACTGCATCTGTATCTCTGGGGTAATACCCAGTAGTGCAATTGCTGGGTCATAGGGTAGCTCTATTTTTAAATCTTTGAGGAACCTTCACACAGTTTTCCAGAGTAGCTGTACCAGTTCACATTCCCAACAAGAGTGAAAGAGAGTTCCCCTTTCTCCACATCCTCTCCAACATTTGTTATTTCCTGTCTTGTTCATTTTCACCATTCTCACTGGTGTGAGGTGGTATCTCATTGTGGTTTTGATTTGTATTTCACTGATGACAAGTGATGCAGAGCATTTTCTTATGTGCTTGTTGGCAATGTGTATGGTTTCTTTGGTGAAATTCCTATTCATGTCTTTTGCCCATTTCATGATTGGATTGTTTGTTTCTTGGGTGTTGAGTTTCATAAGTTCTGTTGAGTTTCATAAGTTCCTTATAGATCTTGATGACTAGCCCTTTATCAGATAGGTCATTTGGAAAGATCTTCTCCCATTCTGAGGCTGTCTTTTAGTTTTTTTGACTGTTTATTTTGCTGTGCAGAAACTTTTTATCTTGATTAAGTCCCTCAAATGAACTTGATTAAGTTCAGTTTTGCTTTTGCTTCCCTTGCGTTCATAGATGTATCTTGGAAGAAATTGCTGTGGCCAAGTTAAAAAAGAGTGTTGCCTGTGCTCTCCTCTAGGATTTTGATGGATGCTTGTCTCACATTTAGATCTTTCATCCATTTTGAGTTTATCTTTGTGTATGGTGAAAAAGAATGGTCTGGTTTCACTATTCTGCACGTGACTGTTCAATTTTTCCATACCATTTATTGAAGAGACTATCCTTTTTCCAGTGGATAGTCTTTCCTACTTTGTCGAGTATTAGTTGATCATAGAGTTGAGGGCCCATTTCTGGGTTCTACATTCTGTTCCATTGATCTATGTGTCTGTTTTTGTGCCAATACCACACTGTCCTGATGATCACACCTTTGTAGTACAGCTTGAAATTCGGTATTGTTATTCTCCTGGCTTTGGTTTTCTTTTTCAATACTCCCATGACTATTCAGGGACTTTTCTGATTCCAAACAATCTTAAGATTATTTGTTCCAACTCTGTGAAGAAACTCCATGGTATTTCATACGGATTGCATTGAATGTGAAAATTGCCCTGGGTAGCATAAACATTTTCACAATATTTATTCTTCCAATCCATAAGCATGGAATGTTTTTCCATCTCTGTCTTCCTCAATTGCTTTCAGAAGTGTTCTGTAGTTTTTTAGGGTGTAGATCCTTTACCTCTTTGGTAAAGTTTATTCCTAGGTATCTTAAGCTTTTGAGTATAATTTTAAATGCAATTAACTACTTAATTTCTCTTTCTTCAGTCTCATTGTTAGTGTATAGAAATGCCAATCATTTCTGGGCATTGATTTTGTATCCTGCCACACTGCCAAATTGTTGTATGAGTTCTAGCAATCTTGGGGTGGAGTCTTGTGGGTTTTTGTTGTACGGTATCATGTCATCTGCAAAGACGGAGAGTTTGACTTCTTCTTTCCTTTTGAATGCATTTTATTTCCTTTTGTTGTCTGATTGCTGAAGCTAGGACTTCTAGTACTATGTTGAATGGCAGTGGTGAGAGTGGACATCCCTGTCGTGTACCTGATCTTAGGGGAAAGGCTTTCAGTTTGTCCGCATTGAGAATGATATTTGCTGTGGGATTTTGGTAGATGGCTTTTAAGTTACCGAAGAATGTTTCCTCTATCCCTACAGTCTGAAGAGTTTTGATCAGTAATGGATGCTGTATTTGGTCAAATGCTTTCTCTGCATCTATTGAGAGGATCATATGGTTTTTGTTTTTTCTCTGGTTGATATGATCTATCATGTTGATTGCTTTATGAGTGTTGAACCAACCTTGCATCCCGGGGATAAATCCCACTTGGTCATGGTGAATAATACTCTTAATGTACTCTTTGATCCTATTGGCTAGTATCTTGTTGAGAAACTTTGCATCCGTTTTCATCAGGGATATTGGTCTAATTCTCCTTTCCGGTGAGGTCTTTGGTTTTGAAATGAAGGTGATGCTGGCCTCATACCAGGAGTTTGGAAGTATTCTGTCCCCTTTTACCCTTTGGAACAGCTTTAGTAGAAAGGTATTGTTTCTTCTTTAAACATTTGATAGAATTTCCCTGAGAAGGCATCAGGCCCTCGACTTTTGAGTCTTGGGAAGTTTTTTGGTGAGTGCTTAAATTTCCTCACTTGTTATTGCCCCGGTTAGGTTTTCTATTCCTTTCTGTTCCATTTTTGATAATTTGTGGTTTTTCAGAAATGCATGCATTTCTTCTAGATTGCCTAATTGGTTGGCGTATACCTGCTCGTAATACGTTTTTAAAATCATTTGTATTTCCTTGGTATTTGTTGTGATCTCTCGTTTTTCATTCATGATTTTTCCATCATCTTTTTCTTTTTAATAAGACTGGCTAATGGTTTACCTATATTATTAATTCTTTCAAAGAACCAACTCCTGGTTTTGTTGATCTGTTCTACAGTTCTTCTGCTCTCTATTTCATTGAGTTCTGCTCATATCTTTATTATCCCTTTCTTCTGCTAGGTGTAGGCTTTACTTGTTGTTCTTTCTACAATTCCTTTAGGTTGGAGATTAGTTTGTGTATTTGAGTTTTTTTTTTTCAATTTTTTGAGGGAGGCTTGTATTGCAATGTATTTCCCTCTTAGGACTGCTTTTGCTGTATCACTAAGATGTTGAACAGTTGCATCTTCATTTTCATTAGTTTCCATGAATCTTTTTAATTCTTCTCTAATTTCCTGGTTGACACCTTCAACTTTTAGTAGCATACTCTGTAACCTCCATGTGTTTGAGTTTCTTCCAAATTTCTTCTTGTGATTGAGTTCTGGTTTCAAAGCATTGTGGTCTGAAAATATGCAGGGGAGAATGCCAGTCGTTTCATATTGGTTGAGACCTGATTTGTGACCCAGTATGTGGTCTTTTCTAGAAAAATTTCCATGTGCACTTGAGAAGAATATGTATTCAGCTGCATTTTGATACAAAGTTCTGTATTTATCTGCGACATCCATCTGGTCCAGTGTATCATTTCAATCCTTTATTTCTTTAGTGATCTTCTGCTTCCATCTATCATTTGCAGAATTTGCTGTGTTGAAGTCTCCCAGTATTAGTGTATTATTATCTAAGTATGTCTTTACTTTGGTTATTAATTGATTGATATACTTGGCAGTTCCCACATTAGGGGCATAAATATTCATGATTGTTAGGTCTTCTGGTTGGATAAACCCTTTAAGTATGATATAGTGTCCCTCTTCATCTCTTACTACAGACTTTGGGATAAAATTTAATTTATCTGATATGAGGATGGCTACCCCTGCTTTATTTTGAGTACCATTTGAATGGTAAATGGTTCTCCAACCTTTTATTTTCAAGTTGGAGGTGTCATTAGCTCCATTTTTTTTGTCTTGTAAATTTTTTACTTTGTAAAATAATAATTTAAAACAAACGTGATGAGATGAGCACTGGGCATTTTTTTAAACAAATTTATTTTTTATTGGTGTCAATTTGCCAACATATAGACTAACACCCAGTGCTCATCCCACCAAGTGACCCCTTCAGTGCCCATCACCCAGTCACCCCCACCCCCACCCACCTCCCCTTCCTCCACCCCTAGTTGATTTCCCAGAGTTAGGAGTCTCTCATGTTCTGTCTCCCTTTCTGATATTTCCCATTCATTTTTTCTTCGTTCCCCTTTATTCCCTTTCACTATATTTTATATTCCCCAAATGAATGAGACCATATAATGTTTGTCCTTCCAGACTGACTTATTTCACTCAGCATAATACCCTCCAGTTCCATCCACGTCGAAGCAAATGGTGTGTATTTGTTGTTTCTAATGGCTGAGTAATACTCCATTGTATACATAAACCAGATCTTCTTTTTTTTAAATAATAAATTTATTTTTTATTGCTGTTCAATTTGCCAAAATACAGAATAACACCCAGTGCTCATCCCATCAAGTGCCCCCCTAAGTGCCTGCCACCCAGTCACACCCACCCCCCACCCTCCTCCCCTTCCACCACCCCTAGTTCGTTTCCCAGAGTTAGGAGTCTCTCATGTTCTGTCTCCCTTTCTGATATTTCCCATTCATTTTTTCTTCGTTCCCCTCTATTCCCTTTCACTATTATTTATATTCCCCAAATGAATGAGACCGATAATGTTTGTCATTCTTCAATTGACTTATTTCACTCAGCATAATACCCTCCAGTTCCATCCATGTCGAAGCAAATAGCGGGTATTTGTCATTTCTAATGGCTAATATTCCACCATATACATAGACCACATCTTCTTTATCCATTCATCTTTCGTTGGACACCGAGGCTCCTTCCACAGTTTGACTATTGTGGACATTGCCGCTATAAACATCGGGGTGCAGGTGTCCTGGGGTTTCACTGTATCCGTATCTTTGGGGTAAATCCCCAACAGTGCAATTGCTGGGTCATAGGGCAGGTCTATTTTTAACTCTTTGAGGAAGCTCCACAGTTTTCCAGAGTGGATGCATCAGTTCACCTTCCCACCAGCAGTGCAGAAGGGTTCCCCTTTCTCCACATCCTCTCCAACATTTGTGGTTTCCTGTCTTCTTAATTTTCCCCATTCTCACTGCTGTGAGGTGGTATCTCATTGTGGTTTGGATTTGTATTTCCGTGATGGCCAGTGATGTGGAGCATTTTCTCATGTGCTTATTGGCCATGTCTGTCTTCCTCTGTGAAATTTATGTTCATGTCTTTTGCCCATTTCATGATTGGATTGTTTGTTTCTTTGGTGTTGAATTTAATAAGTTCTTTATAGATCTTGGATACTAGCCCTTTATCTGATAGTTCTGTTGCATATATTTTCTCCCATTTGGTAGGTTGTCTTTTAGTTTTGTTGACTGTTTCTTTTGATATGCAATAGCTTCTTATCTTTATGAAGTCCAATAGTTCATTTTTGCTTTTGTTTCTCTTGCCTTCATGGATGTATCTTGCAAGTAGTTGCTATGGCCAAGTTCAAAAAGGGTGTTGCCTGTGTTCTCCTCTAGGATTTTGATGGAACCTAGTTTCACATTTATATCTTTCATCCATTTTGAGTTTATCTTTGTGTATTGTGAAAGAGAATGGTCCAGTTTCATTCTTCTGCATGTGGATGTCCAATTTTCCCAGCACCATTTATTAAAGAAACTGTCTTTGTTCCAGTGAATAGTCTTTCCTGCTCTGTCGAACATTAGTTGACCATAAAGTTCAGGGTCCACTTCTGGGTTCTCTATTCTGTTCCATTGATCTATGTGTCTGTTTTTGTGCCAGTACCACACTGTCTTGATGACCACAGCTTTGTAGTACAACCTGAAATCTGGCATTGTGATGCCCCCAGATATGGTTTTCTTTTTTAAAATTCCCCTGGCTATTCGGGGTCTTTTCTGATTCCACACAAATATCAAGATGATTTGTTCCAACTCTCTGAAGAAAGTCCATGGTATTTTGATAGGGATTGTATTAAATGTGTAAATTGCCCTGGGTAACATTGACATTTTCACAATATTATTTCTTCCAATCCATGAGCATGGAATATTTTTCCTTGTCTTTGTGTCTTCTTCAATTTCTTTCAGAAGTGTTTTGTAGTTTCTAGGGTATAGATCCTTTACCTCTTTGGTTAGGTTTATTCCTAGGAATCTTATGCTTTTGGGTGCAATTGTGAAAGGGATTGACTCCTTAATTTCTCTTCCTTTAGTCTCTTTGTTAGTGTGTAGAAATGCCACTCATCTGGGCATTGATTTTGTATCCTGACACACTGCTGAATTGCTGTATGAGTTCTAGCAATCTTTGGGTGGAGTCTTTTGGGTTTTCTATGGACAATGTCATGTCATCTGTGAAGAGGGAGAGTTTGACTTCTCTTTGCCCATTTGAATGCCTTTTATTTCTTTTTGTTGCCTGATTACTGAGGCTAGGACTTCTAGGACTATGTTGAATAGCAGTGATGATAATGGTCATCCCTGTCTTGTTCCAGATCTTAAGGGAAAGGCTCCCAGTGTTTCCCCATTGAGGATGATATTTGCTGTGGGTGTTTCATAGATGGCTTTTAAGATGCTGAAGAATGTTCCCTCTATCCCTACACTCTGAAGAGTTTTGATCAGGAATGGATGCTGTATTTTGTCAAATGCTTTCTCTGCATCTATTGAGAGGATCATATGGTCCTTGCAGAGCTGGTTTAGTGGTCATGAAATCCTTTATTTTTTGTTTGTGTAAGAAACACTTTATTTCTCCTTAGATTCTAAATGACAGTCTTTCTGGGTACCGTATTACTGGTTGCATATCTTGGCCTTGTGGCATGTTGATATATTGTGCCACCGTATTTGGCTTGCCAAATTTATGTAGAGAAATCTGCAGCTTAATCTTATTTGTCTTCCATTGTAAGTTATGGATATCTTGTCCCTTCCTGTTTAAGGATTTTTTTTTCCTTATGTCTGTATTTTGCAAATTTTACTACCTGTCTTGGTGTTGGCCTACTTTTGTTGATTTTTAATGGGAGTCTTCTATGTATGTCTGTATCAGTTCCAAGATAAGGGAAAAGGGAAATTTTCAGCTATTATTCCCTCAAATAAACTTCTGGCCCCCTTTCCCTATCTTCTTCTTCTGGGACTCTATGATATAAATGTTATTATTAGGATTCATGGAATCCCTGAATTCCCTAAGTCTATATTAATAATCCAGTATTTTTCTTTCCTTCATATTTTTAGCTTCATTATTTTCCATAATTTTATCTTCCATTTCACTTATTCATTCTTATGATTCTTCCATCCTTGTGATCATTACATCCAGGTGATTTCCTATCTCAGTTATCACACTTTTCATTTTGACCTGACTAGTTTTAGGTCTTTTATCTCTGTGGTAAGGGATTCCTTGATGTCTTCCACGCTTTTCTTGAGCCCAGCTATTATCCTTATGATTGTTGTTTTAAATTCTGGATCAGTCATATTATTTATATCTGTTTCAATTAGATGACATGACCTTTACTTGCTCTTTCTTTTGGGGTGAATTCCTCTATCTTGGCATTTTGTCTAGGTCTCTGTCTTCTTTGTGTGTTAGGAATGCCTTTATGTTTCTTGCTGCTGAAAGTAATGACTTTATTAAGAAGAGGTCTTATATTGTCCAGGGCCTTGGTGCTTCAGGAAGTTTCTCCGGTGCATACTGTGTGCACTCTGCTTCTGTGATTTGGTAGCTCTTTCCCTCAGATCAGTCCTGAGCAAAGTTTTCCTTGCCTGGAGTGGTGAGTGTTTGGACCTTGGCCAGAGTGTGGTGAGTTTTCACTAGTTGTGCTCTTGTCTGTTTGTTAAATGAGACTTGATCGTATTTCCACTAGAACTGAAGCCTGCAGCACTCTATAGTCAGGAAGTATGATGCATACAGGAGATTTGTGCTGGTCTTCTGAATGAGGAGCCTGTTGCTCTTGTTCTGAAGTACATTTGCCCTAGCAAAGAAGCACCCACCTAGTGTAGGGGTAGAGCTTAGAGTGAGCTTTTTAGGATGCTGCTCGCTGAAGTCAGCCATGTTGGTGTGGGGGATAAAAGTGGTATCAGCCTGTTCTTTCATCCCCAGAAAGGGGTGTTTGCATGACTGCTGTCTGGGAAGCCATCACAGAAGAACAAATACTCTCTCCTCATGTGTACCAAGTGTCTCTCAGATCCCTGCCTTTACCCAGTCTGTGTCTAGGCTGTCTACCTGTCCAACAGTGCAGTGCTCCTAGTTTTATCTCAGGCACACTGGCTGAGTTTCATAACTCCAAGCTTTAGGAACTCTGCAGGATGCTGATCTATTTTGGCCCTCTGGAGGATGGGCTGGTGCTGGTATGTCCCTGAAGGGTAGTCACATGAATGCGCAAGAGCTTGGAGTTTAGAGTACAGTGCAGCAAAAAGCCTGAGCCCGGATTATCTGCCCTCAGCAGGTGTCTTTGCTCCTATGCTTAAGGGGCAAGGGAGTGCCATGGTGCCCACTCTCTCTTTTGTTTCCTGAGAGGCAATGTCACCTCTCCCAAATGCACTCTAAGAAAGGGTAACTGTTTCTCTCAGTGCATCCCAGGGTATCCTCTGATTACTCCATTCACTCCCAGGCCTCTCACCTCCTTCTACAAAAGAATACAAAGCACCCACTGGGCTCAACACCTGCCATGGTGCAGACTTCTAAAACTCTAGTTTTTGAGCTCCACTGTTTATGAAAACTCACAATAATTAGCCCCTCTCATTTTCCCAGTGAATGGCTTTGGGAATGTATTTTCCTTGTGCAATCCTCCATGCTCTTCTCTCTCTCTCTCTCTCTCTCTCTTTCTCTCTCTCTCTCTCTCTTTTTCTCTTTCTCTCTCTCCTCTTTCTCTGATCAGGTCTTCCTCCCCTCCCCAGCACCCATGATCTTTTTCTTCTCCAGATCATGTCTCTGCACCTCCTACCGTCCACAAGGTGGCTTCTTTTCTACCTCTAATTGTGTAATTTGTTCCATCAGTCCTCAGATTGATTTCTTGGGTGTTCAGAATGATTTGATTTATATCTATCTGTGTTCAAGGTACAACACAAGCATAAGGTCCTCCTACTATTCTGCCATCTTAACTCCCCCCTGCCTACAATGTATGTTAACTGACTGGAATTAAAATACAAACTTAAAAAATAACATAAAAATGAAAGTAAAGATAGAATTACCATATAATGCCGTAATCTTTTGGGTATTTACCAAAAGAAAATTAAAACACTAATTTAAAAACATATATTCACCCCTATGTTATTGCAGCATTATATACAATAGCCAAAATATGGAAGTCACTCATGTGTATAACAATAGATTAATGATAAAGAAGATGTGATGTGTGTGTGTGTATAATGAATATTATTCAGCCATAAAAATGAATGTAATCTTGCCATTTGTAAGAACCTAGTTGGATGTAGAGGGTATAACTTTAAGTGGAATGTCTGTCAGAAAGTCAAATACCATACAATATCACTCATGTGGAATTTAAAAAAACAAAACAAACTACGGAAGAGAGAAACAGAAGGAGACTGTAAATGCAGAGAACAACCTGGTCATTTCCTGGGTGGAAGTGAGTGGGAATATGTGTGGAATAGATAAAGGGAATGCAGAGTGTACTTATCTTGATGAACACTGAGTGATGTATGGAATTGTTCAATCATTGTATTGTATACCCAAAACTAATATAACATTGTATTTCAATTATATTAAATTGAAATGGCAAATCCTATGCATGCTAATGTTTGAATAGCAGTGGTTTTGATATGCATTTCAAGTAAGAAATAATTTTAGTATAAAATAAAGAATGATAAATTAATAAATAATAATAGTTTTAGTATAAATATGTACCTTATATATGCTAAAGGAATCTTTATTATTTATCTTAAATTCAAATTTAATTGGAAATCTTATATTTTATCTGGCAACCCTAAATTGTTTCTCTCAATACATATCCTTTTACAAAAGATCACAATATGGCAGCCTGTATTCCTTAGTTCCCTTTTCTTCATCCCCAGACTCAGCTACCACTTAAGACAGTAGTAAGAAGCTCCATTGTCACATCCTCTGCATTTTATATAATAGAAGTAAATTACCTAATTTATCCATCACTGCCCATGAACAATACTTAACAAAAATTCAAAGGATTCTCAGATTTGTTTCACATTGTTTTTACTCTGATATTAGTTTCCTTTAAATCTGAGAGCTTTTTCACTAATGCCTCCTTTGGGAAACTTAAATTTCTGAAATGCAACCTCTTTCCTGGTAAGCAATGCCAATTGGGCCATTAATAAGGATTTCATTTTCAATTAAAGGTGCAGTGCCAAGTCTAACTTTCTGAAGGCACTTAAACATTATGCAATTTGTTCAGAAGCTATTATCTTTGGAAGTGAAACAGGAAGAAAATAATTCTCATTTGCATTTAGGTCTTCTAAAGTATCCTTGCCTAACTTTGGAAAGTTCTAGAATAACCTGTCACTTAAAGGGTGAAAAAAACTCTATTTCATAAATTTGAATTTGTGATTTTTTAAGATTTTGAATAGGTAAGAATTATTAAAAGAATGAGAAACATCAGGAGTGAGTTTCCTCCACTTTTTTTTCCTTTAGTAATCTGGGGTCCTCAGACTTAATCGCATTTTTTCCTATTGAAAAATACTCTCACAATATTCTAACTTGATTCACTTATTATGAATAAGTGTAAGTCACCGTTACCTAGGATGGTTGGAGTCTGCACTCTAAGCCTGATCCTTCATTGCGGCATCAAAGGCTGTGGTTGTTATTAAAGCACATGCCATCAATGAACATGCAGAAAGGAGATACTATTGGGGTGATGGTGTTGGAGGGTTTCCCTAAGCTTCTAAAATCATACTGGACTGGTGCTATCCAGGCTACCAAAAATACGTTGGCTCTAGGACCATTCTTATTCTTTTTTTACTCCTCCATACATCTTTTTAGTAAGATTTTATTTACTTATCCATGAGAGTCACAGAAAGAGAAGCAGAGACATAGGCAGAACCCTGGGATCAGGACCTGAGCCAAAGGCAAACACTCAACCACAGGGCCACCCAGGCACCCCTCCTCCATACAACTTTATTTTTCCTCAAATTGTATTTTGAAAACGTTTCATCAAAATGCTGCAAGAATAGCATAACAAACATGTGTGTATACATTTGATTCTTATAATTTGAAGATTCTGTATGGGTAAATCTGCCTATTATTTCTTATTCAAGTAAATTAACACAGTATTATATTAGTTTCAAGTGTACAATTTAAAGATTCAACAATTCTATACATTTCTCAGTGCTCATAAAGATGAATGTTCTCTTAATCCTCTTTATTTCACCCATCCCCCCATTCACTCCCCTTTTGGCAACCACCAGTTTGTTCTCTGTATTTAAGAGTCTGGTTGTTTTATTGTAGCTTTCCATCTCTTTTCCTTTGTTTCCTAAATTCCATAGAAATTCTCTGGCTGACTTATTCCATCTAGCATTATACCCTCTACATCTTTCCAGGTTGCTTCAACTGGCAAGATTTCAGTCATTTTATGACTAAGTAATATAAAGATATATAAAATATCTTTTTTATCCATTCATCTACTGATGGATACTTGGATTGCTTCCATAACTTGGCTATTGTTAATAATGCTGCAATAACCATAGGGATGCATGTATCTTTTCAAATTAGTGTTTTCATTTCTTTGTATAAATACCTAGCAGCAGAATTTCTGGATCATATTTTTCTTCTATTTTTAATGTTTTGATGAAGCTCCATATTGTTTTCCACAGTGGCTGCACCAGCTTACTTTCCTGCCAAAAGTGCATGAGGGTTGCTTTTTCTCCACATCTTAGCCAACATTGTTTTATTTCTTCTCTTTTTGATTCTAGTAATTTGACAGGTGGAGGTGATATCTCATTGTTGTTTTGATGTGCATTTCCTTGATGATTAGTGATGTTGAGCATTTCTTATGTGTCTATCAGCCATCTCTATGTTTTCTTTATAAAAATGTCTATTCAGTTTCCCTGCAAATTTTTTCTTTTTCAAGTTTTTATTTAAATTCAAGGTAGTTAGGACACCTGGGTACCTCAGTCAGTTAAGCATCTGACTCTACTCAGGTCATTATCTCAGGATCCTGGAATCAAGCCCCGCTTTCAGAGGGTCCCCTCTCAGTGGGGAATCTATTTGTCCCTCTCCTTCTTCCCTTTCCCCCTCTTGAACTCTCTCTTTCTCTCTCTATCAAATAAATAAAATATTTTTAAAAATAAACTCCTGTTAACATACAGTGTAATAATAGTTTCAAGTGTAGAATTTAGTGATTCATCACTTACATACAACACCAGTGCTCATCACAATGACTGTCCTTAATATCCATCGCACACTCAAGTCATTTCCTTGCCCATCTCCCCTCCAGTTACCCCCACTTTGTTCTCTACAGTTAAGAGTTTGTTTTTTGGTTTGCTCATCTCTCTTTCTTTATTCCCCTATGTCCATCTGTTTTGTTTCTTAAATTCCACATATGAGTGAAATCACATGATGTTTGTCTTTCTCTAACTAATTTACTTCACATAGAATAATAGTTTCTAGCTCTACCCACATCAGTGCAAATGGCAAAATTTCATTCTTTTTTATGGCTGAGTGGTGCATGTGAATATATACTGAATATATAATATTCACAGCTGGGATAATATGTATATATTCTCACAACTTCTTTATCCATCCATCAGTCGATGGACGTTTGGCCTCTTCCCATAATTTGGCTATTGTTGATAGTGCTGCTATAAACATCAGGGTGCATGTGTTCCTTTAAATCAGTATTTTTCCATCTTTTGGGTAAAAACCAAGTAGTACAATTGCTGGCTCATAGGATAATTCTATTTTTCACTTTTTAAAGAACTTCCATACTGTTTTCCAGAGTACTGCACTAGTTCGCATTCCTACCAACACTGTAAGAGGATTCTCCTCTCTCCGCATCCTTGCCAACATCTATCGTTTCCTGTGCTGTAATTTTAGCCATTCTAACAGGTGTGAGGTAATATATCATTGTAGTTTTGATTTGTATTTCCCTGATTTTGCCTATTTTAGTAGCATTATATGTTTTTCAGGTGTTCAGTTGTATAAGTTCTTTCTATATTTGAATATTAGCCTCATTGGGTTTATTATTTGCAGCTATCTTCTCCCATTCATTAGGTTATCTTTTTGTTTTGTTGATTGTTTCCTTCACTGTGCAGAAGCTTTTTATTTTGGCAAAATCCCAATAGTTTAATTTTGCTCTTGTTGAACTCGCTTGAGGAGACATAGGTAGAAAAATGTATGGTCAATGTCAAAAAAATTACTAAAGTTTTTTCTAGGGATTGTATGGTTTCAAATCTTAGATTTAGATCTTTAATCTATATTGAGTTTATTTATGTGTATAGTTTTAAAAGGTAGTCCAGATTCATTTTTTTGCATCTAAACTGTCCAGTTTTCCCAACACTACTTATTGAATAGAATAGATTTTTTCCCATTGTATATTCTTGCTTCCTTTGTCATAGATCAACTGATCATACAAGCATGGGTTTCTTTATGAGTTTTCTATTCTCTTCAATTCATGTATATTTCTATTTTAGTGCCAGTATCATATTATTTTGATTAGTACAGCTTTGTATTTTATATTGAAATCTGGGATTGTAATACCTCCAGCTTTATTCTCTTTCAAGACTGCTTTGGCTATGCAGCTCCTCTTGTGGGTCCATATAAATTTTAGGATTATTTGTTCTACTTCTGGGAAAAGTATTAGTATCTTGATAGGGATTTTGCCTCCTTTCCTATAACCTTCAAATCAATAATTAGTGGAGATTTTATGGTCTTTGCTCACATGCACAGAGCTTACAAAAACTTTGAGTCGAGTTCGATCGGTAGCGGGAGCGGAGAACGGACCCCAGAGAGCCCTGAGCAGCCCCACCACCGCCGCCGGCCTAGTTACCATCACACCCTGGGAGGAGCCACAGCTGCCGCAGCCGGCCCCAGTCACCATCACCGCAACCATGAGCAGCGAGGCCGAGACCCAGCCCGGCACCACCGGCAGCGGCGCAGGGAGCGGCGGCCCGGGCAGCCTCACATCGGCGGCGCCTGCCGGCGGAGACAAGAAGGTCATCGCAACGAAGGTTTTGGGAACAGTAAAATGGTTCAATGTAAGAAACGGATATGGTTTCATCAACAGGAATGACACCAAGGAAGATGTATTTGTACACCAGACTGCCATAAAGAAGAATCACCCCAGGAAGTACCTTCGCAGTGTAGGAGATGGAGAGACTGTGGAGTTTGATGTTGTTGAAGGAGAAAAGGGTGCGGAGGCAGCAAATGTTACAGGCCCTGGTGGAGTTCCAGTGCAAGGCAGTAAATATGCAGCAGACCGTAACCATTATAGACGCTATCCACGTCGCAGGGGTCCTCCACGCAATTACCAGCAGAATTACCAGAATAGTGAGAGTGGGGAGAAGAACGAGGGATCGGAAAGTGCTCCCGAAGGCCAGGCCCAACAGCGCCGGCCCTACCGCAGGCGACGGTTCCCACCTTACTACATGCGGAGACCCTACGGGCATCGGCCACAGTATTCCAACCCTCCTGTGCAGGGAGAAGTGATGGAAGGTACTGACAACCAGGGTTCAGGAGAACAAGGTAGACCAGTGAGACAGAATATGTATCGAGGTTATAGACCACGATTCCGTAGGGGTCCTCCTCGCCAAAGACAGCCTAGAGAGGATGGAAATGAGGAAGATAAGGAAAATCAAGGAGATGAGACCCAAGGTCAGCAGCCACCTCAACGTCGGTACCGCCGCAACTTCAATTACCGACGCAGACGCCCAGAAAACCCTAAACCACAAGATGGCAAAGAGACAAAAGCAGCCGATCCACCAGCTGAGAATTCGTCCGCTCCCGGGGCTGAGCAGGGCGGGGCTGAGTAAATGCCAGCTTACCATCTCTACCATCATCCGGTTTAGTCATCCAACATGAAGAAATGAAGATGAAATTCCAGCAATAAGAAATGAACAAAAGATTGGAGCTGAAGACCTTAAGTGCTTGCTTTTTGCCCATTGACCAGATAAATAGAACTATCTGCATTATCTATGCAGCATGGGGTTTTTATTATTTTTACCTAAAGACGTCTCTTTTTGGTAATGATAAATGTGTTTTTTTTTTTTTTTTTTAAAGCCTGGTTTTTCTCAATACACCTTTAAAGGTTTTTAAATTGTTTCATATCTGGTCAAGTTGAGATTTTTAAGAACCTCATTTTTAATTTGTAATAAAAGTTTACAACTTGATTTTTTCAAAAAAGTCAACAAACGGCAAGCACCCGTTAATAAAGGTCTTAAATAATTGTAAAAAAAAAAAAAAAAAAAAAAAAACCTTTGAGTCACCTGATGTGCACGTTTCTACCTGAGGTTTCAGGCTTCATAGAGATCACCGGAAATTAGAGACAATATAGAGCAGTCCAGTGTGGTGCAAGAAATGCTGGCTCTTGGGCCAGCTGACTGGGTTTGAATCACAATTTGGGCACCTGAGGATGGCATTAACACTCTAACCTTTTTTAAAAATAAAGATTATAGGATCTTCCAGGGAGTGCTGTTTTTGAGATTTAAGTTTATCATCTATGTGAGGTATGCATATATTTCCTGTAGGAGCAATGGATCAATCAATATTCATTAGTTCAGTGCTTATGGCAACCTATAGATCATAAGAAATGACTACCATGAGTAACCAGAATTATTATTTTGTTTTCTGCAACATTTCAGAGTGTTGCAGACATGATACATCATTTCTAGATACCTCAGTCTTAGTTACACTTTGATGATAAATGGGATTAAATTCATTGGACATCTAGGTCTTTTCCAAACACGAAAAAGTGCTGAAATGTTGATTTGAATCTGTTGGTGAACACGCTTTGTACTTAACTGTTTCATAAATTTGCCGTCTAAAGAGTTCTAGTGTGATAGTTCAAAATCGGTTACTCCTTAGTTTTCACTGGAGACTAAGGTTCCTAACAGTGAAAAACTCTGCTAAAATAAGACTGATGGCAGTAAAGAAATCAACTCTGTATATAGAAAGTAGATGTGTAAGAAAAATATAAGAAATGGGAATATATTTTTGTTCAAGGTAAAAGAAAGCAATTTTGTCCTAAATGAGACTGACTGGAAAGAAATGGCTTAGAACAAATTCTGAATGCAAAGGAAGGTGTAGAAGGGTTGTGAAGGGAAATCCTTGGAAAGGAATTTTAGATGTGGTCAGGACAGACTAAGATCGAAGTAAATGGATTTTAAAGTACAAGGGTATAAGACTAAAAGTCTAATTTCTGTTCAAAAGTTTCCTTGATTTGTTGGTCTGCTCTTGATGAGAGCAGCAGTTTTGTCTGAGATGGAATCAGAAATGCGGGGGCAGCCATAACCACAGAAATGGAGACCAGCTGGGCAGAGTCATTGACAGTTGGAACATCAGCTCAATGGGCAGAACTGATCGCACTAGCCAAAGCGCTGACCATAGGAGAAGGTAAACGAATAAACATTTACACCGACAGCAGGTACGCCTTCACCACTGCTCATATCCACAGAGCCCTTTTAATAGAGAGAGAGGGCTTCTGACAGCAGAAGGAAAGACTATTAAAAACAAAATGGAGATTCTTGAACTCCTGAGGGCCCTCTGGCTGCCCAAGGCCCTAGCCATCATCCACTGACACCCCAACTATACTGACACTGATTTACACTGAATCAAAAGCTTGCCTATGACCCAATGCTTGCGTGGCTGGTGGAGGGCTGTAGACTCCAGTATCATCCTGCCAGAGGAACTAGGACGACGGGTCCTATCCAAAATGCATTGGAGTTCTCATATGGGAACAAAGAAGATGGAAGACCTCATACGACTTGCAAAGATCACTATTAAAGACTCTCGAGCAAAGATTGAGCAGATTGTGGCAAGCTGCCACGCATGCCAATTAACTAATGCCACTGCCCATGAATCTAACCTGGGTACCCGGCTCCAGGGGGTACCACCCAGGAGCCTACTGGAAAATGGACTTCACTGAGGTAAAACCTGGAAAATACGGATACAGGTATTTACTAGTGTTTGTAGATACTTTCTCAGGATGGACAGAGGCATTTCCCATCAAACATAAAACAGCACAGACCGTGACCAAGAAACTGCTGGAAGACATCTTACCATGTGGAGGCCGAGAGAATTAGGGCCATTCAAGTTTAACATTGGCACAAGTACAGCCATTGTAGCTTCAGTAGCCATCTCAGGCCACTGTTCCCAGGCCACTGTGACCAGGTACCAAACTCTACCTTACTCTGGCTAGAGAAAAAAAAAACACAAAGCACGTCCTTATCAGAATAAGGAAGCAAGAGCTTGTGAGACCTCTTTACTGGAGATTCTCACACCCCCACCCTTACTTAAAAACCCCACCTTACCCCTAGACCAGCCCATAAAAACCCAGCTGTAACCCATCTCGGGGTCCAAGTCCCTGCTCCACTGTGTTGGGTATACTTGGACCCAAGTTCAAGCTTTCTAATAAACCCCCATGTGCTTGCATCGGTATCAGCTCCTCGGTGGTTTCTCGGATTTGCAATCTTGGGCACAACAACTGAGGTATGGTTTTCCTATTAAGATTGGGTCACACAACGGACCAGGATTCATCTCTAAGGTAACACAGGGAATGGTACTAGTACTTGGGGCAGATTGGAAATTACATTGTACATATAGGCCCCAAAGCTCAGGACAGGTAGAGAGGATGAACAAGGCATTAAAGGAGACCTTAACTAAATTAGCCCTGGAGACTGGCGGGGACTGGGTGACTCTCCTCCCCTTTGCCCTATATAGGGTACAAAACCCCCCATATAAGATGGGACTTACCCCCTACAAGATCATGTTCAGTCTTCCTCCACCTATTATCCCCAATTTAAAACATGAGGTGCTGCTAAATTTGATGATCACCAACTCCTTTTCTTCTTTTGAATGTTACAACAAACCCATGAACAGGTATGGCCTAAGCTGAGGGCCCTCTAAGAGACCAGACCACCCCCGGAACCCCATCGATGTCGGCTGGGTGACTGGATGTGCGTCCGGAGATACCAACACCGGACACTTCAACCACACTGGAAAGGACCCTACATCGTGATCCTGACCACTCCCACTGCTCTCAAGGTTGACGGGATTACTCCCTGGATCCACTACACCCAAGTCTGGCCAGCTGACCCACACGCCGTTCTCAAGGACTTTGTTCCAGAATAGAAAATCCAACCAGACAAAGACAATCCCCTAAAGCTAAGACTGCATCCTTCCCAATTACCTCACTAATATTATTTGCATTGTATCGCCTCACGGCTGAAACTAACCCCCACCAGCTACTTAAACTAACTTGGCAAATCTTTACCCCAAGTTCTATAGAGATAATAACCCAGCTGTCAAGGATACACCCTAGGGGGACCTGGTGGCCTAATCTGACCTTTGACTTATGCGACTCCAAACTCGTTGGGGCCTGCCAAGGCCCCTCAGCTCTCCTTGGCCGGGTACTCGGATGTGTAAGTAAATGAAGTTTAAGCTCCCTCAGTGCTACCTGCTTTTAAGCGTGCCCGGTCCCCTGTCTGTCTGACCATAATAAGGTCTCCAAATGTGATGGCTGGACGGATTACTTCTGTAAAACATGGGGTTGTGAACAAACTGGGACATGTCATTGGCTGTCACAGAATCCAGCTGGCCTTATAAAAATCCAACAAGACGCCACGGGCTCCGCATGCTCGGACACTAAGGGAATGAACTCCCATCTTCTCTGTAACCCAGTCACCATTTCCTTCACAGAGGCTGGGAAACAAAATACAAATTGGGGGATATGACTTCTGTGGTGGCTCTGACTTTACCAAAGCGGGTATGATAATGGAGTCTTATTCATGATTAGACAACTCGAGAAACCACAGGGTCAAACCCAAGGAATAGGCCACAACCCTGTGCTAGTGCCTCCCCAATCTTGGGCAATATCTACAGCACCCCCTTTAAAATCCTCCCACAACCCCTCCAGTTGGGACACCCCAGTCCTGACTCGCCTTCCCCTTGACCTTCTCAACACCCTCTTTGGGCCCTGATGTCCCAGGCTTACAAATTCCTCAACACAACTTAACCCAGTCTTACCCGATCCTGCTGGCTGTGCTATGACATCCAGCCCCCCCCCTTCTATGAAGGAATTTCAATAATGGGTCAATATAAAACAACCACGGACCCTAATACTTGCAGATGGAACCAAAAGCCTGGTAATAAAAGCCTCACCTTGCAATCCATGTCAGGCCAGGGGTTCTGCATAGGCACTCCTCCATGCCACTACCAGATTCTATGCAACGATACATGGCCTATAAACAGTACAGTATCATCTACAGCCCCAAGACAGTTGGTGGGCCTGTTCCGAGGGATTAACTCCCTGCGCTCATGGACAGGTTATAAACAGAAGTGGGGGATTCTGTATGCTGGTTCAACTACTCCCTAGAATCATCTACCATTCAGATGAGCAGGTACTTCAATGGATGGACCTGGGTACCCACAGGCGAAATAAACGGGAACCTATCTCTGCTGTCACCATTGACACTATATTAGGAATTGGTTTAGCTGGCACAGGAACAGGTATTGCCTCACTAGCCACCTAGGCTTCCCACTACAATAGCCTTAGGGCTGCCAATGATATAGACCTAGAGCACATATAGACCTCCATTTCCCACCTCCAAGAATCCCTAACATCTTAATCTGAAATGGTGCTCCAAAACAGAAGGGGGTTAGACCTAATTTTTCTACAACAAGGGGGAGTCTGTGCTGCCCTAAACGAAGAATGGTGTTTCTACACTGATCGCTCAGGGATAGTCTGAGAATCTATGGCAAAGTTCAGGGAAGGTTTGGCTACACATAAATGGGAACGAGAACAGCAACAAGGGTGGTTCGAATCCTGGTTCAATCATTCCCCCTGGCTCACTACCTTGCTGTCTGCCCTAGCAGGGCCCCTCATTATCCTCCTTCTCCTCCTTACCCTCAGGCGCTACATTATCAATAAATTAGTTACTTTTGTCAAAGACAGAGTCAATACACTTCAGATCATGGTACTCAGACAGCAATACCAACCACTGGACCTTGTTACTGAGACCAGCCTGGACCCATGATTGGGTCTTTCCTTAGGTTCTTCTGAGAGGGGAAATGTGGAGGTCGAGAAAATTAAGGCCATTCCACCTCAAGTTTAGTGTTAGCACAAGTACAGCCATCTTAGCTTCAGCAGCCATCTCAGGCCCCTGTGAATAAGAGCTGAAGTTTACTGTAAACTCTGCAGAACGCCCTTGAAAGAGCCAGAAAGTCCCGTATTGGAATGAAAACAGAACTTAAGAAACTCCCCCACCATTTCCCCCATATCGAAATGAAGAAATTCCTCCACCCCTTCTGAAAATTCCCTAGACCACCCCATTAAAAACCCAGCTATAACCCATTTCAGGGTCCAAGTCCCTGCACCGCTGTGTCAGGTATACTTGGACCCAAGCTCGAGCTTGTTAATAAAACCTCATGCACTTGCATCCGTGTCAGCTCCTTGGTGGTTTCTCAGATTCGCAATCTTGGGCACAACACAAGCGCCGTTCCCTCCGGGAAGATTGGTAGGTAAAGTTTCTGCTTCTCCAGGCATGGGCTTTCTGGTCCTGCGGGCACTCACTGCGCGACCTTAGCCTGGCTCCTCTCGGGGGCCCCTACCCCTTGGATGCTTTTTTATTTATTTTTTTCCATCTTCCTACCTTGGTAAAAGTGCAAACTCTTCTCACTGTAGCATTTCAGATGTTCTCTCTTTAAATCGCAGGCTGAATTTGTAGGTTTTCAGGATAATTTGAAAGTTATCTAGGTAAGTTGGTGGGGACAGGTGACTTGGGGACCCTACTCTTCCACCATCTTGCCTATTCCCCCTAATACAGTAGTTTAATACTTCCATACATCATCCTGTGCTCATCTCAACAAGTGCACTCCTTAATCATGGAAACCTATTTAACACATCCCCCACTCACCTCTCCACTGTTAACAATTTCTTCTCTATAGTGAAGAGTCTGTTTCTTGGTTTGCCACTCTTTCTCCCCCCTCCCAACAAATGCTCATTTGTTTTGTTTCATAAATTCCACATGAGTTAAAGCATATGGTATTTCTCCTTCACTAACTGACTTATTTTACTTGGCATAAATACCTTGTAGTTCCATCCATATCATTGCAAATGACAAGATTTCTTTTTTATTATTTTTTTTATTGGTGTTCAATTTGCCAACATATAGAATAACACCCAGTGCTCATCCTGTCAAGTGCCCCACTCAGTGCCCATCACCCAGTCACCCCACCCCCCGCCCACCTCCATTTCTACCACCCCGTGTTCGTTTCCCAGACTTAGGAGTCTCTCATGTTCTGTCTCCCTTTCTGATATTTCCCACTCACTTTTTCTCCTTTCCCCTTTATTCCTTTCACTATCTTTTATATTCCCCAAATGAATGAGACCATATAATGTTTGTCCTTCTCCGATTGACTTATTTCACTCAGCATAATACCCTCCAGTTCCATCCACGTCGAAGCGAATGGTGGGTATTTGTCATATCTAATGGCTGAGTAGTACTCCATTGTATACATATACCACATTTTCTTTATCCACTTATCTTTTGATGGACACTGAGGCTCCTTCCACACTTTGGCTATTGTGGACATTGCTACTATAAATATTGGGGTGAAGGTGTCCCGGCGTTTCACTGCATCTGTATCTTTGGGGTAAATCCTCAGCCGTGCAACTGCTGGGTCATAGGGCAGCTCTATTTTTAACTCTTTGAGGAACCTCCGCACAGTTTTCCAGAGTGGCGGTACCAGTTCACATTTCCAACAGTGAAAGAGGGTTTCCCTTTCTTTACATCCTCTCCAACATTTGTTGTTTTCTGTCTTGTTAATTTTCACCATTCTCACTGATGTGAGGTGGTATCTCATTGTGGTTTTGATTTGTATTTCCCTGACGGCAAGTGATGCGCAGCATTTTCTCATGTGCTTGTTGGCCATGTCTATGTCTTCCTCTGTGAGATTTCTGTTCATGTCTTTTGCCCATTTCATGATTGGATTGTTTGTTTCTTTGCTGTTGAGTTTAAGAAGTTCTTTATAGATCTTGGAAACTAGCCCTTTATCTGATATGTCATTTGCAAATATCTTCTCCCATTCTGTAGGTTGTCTTTGAGTTTTGTTGTCTGTTTCCTTTGCTGTGCAAAAGCTTCTTATCTTGATGAAGTCCCAATAATTCATTTTTGCTTTTGTTTCTCTTGCCTTCATGAATGTATCTTGCAAGAAGTTACTGTGGCCAAGTTCAAAAAGGGTGTTGTCTGTGTCCTCCTCTTGGATTTTGATGGAATCTTGCCTCACATTTGGATCTTTCATCCATTTTGAGTTTATCTTTGTGTCTGGTGTAAGAGAATTGTCTAGTTTCATTTTTTTGCGTGTGGATGTCCAATTTTCCCAGCACCATTTATTGAAGAGACTGTCTTTTTTCCAGTGGATAGTCTTTCCTGCTTTGTCGAATATTAGTTGACAATAGAGTTAAGAGTCCACTTCTGGATTCTCTATTCTGTTCCATTGATATATGTGTCTGTTTTTGTGCCAGTACCACACTGTCTTGATGACCACAGCTTTGTAGTACAACCTGAAATCTGGCATTGTGATGCCCCCAGATATGGTTTTCTTTTTTAAAATTCCCCTGGCTATTCGGGGTCTTTTCTGATTCCACACAAATATCAAGATGATTTGTTCCAACTCTCTGAAGGAAGTCCATGCTATTTTGATAGGGATTGCATTAAATGTGTAAATTGCCCTGGGTAGCATTGACATTTTCACAATATTAATTCTTCCAATCCATGAGCATGGAATATTTTTCCATCTCTTTGTGTCTTCCTCAATTTCTTTCAGAAGTATTCTGTAGTTTTTAGGGTAGAGATCTTTTACCTCTTTGGTTAGGTTTATTCCTAGGAATCTTATGCTTTTGGGTGCAATTGTAAATGGGATTGACTCCTTAATTTCTCTTTCTTCAGTCTCATTGTTAGTGTATAGAAATGCCACTGATTTCTGGGCATTGATTTTGTATTCTGCCACACTGCCGAATTGCTGTATGAGTTCTAGCAATCTTGGGGTGGAGGTTTTTGGTTTTTCTCTGTAGAGTATCATATCATCGGCGAAGAGGGAGAGTTTGACTTCTTCTTTGCTCATTTGAATGCCTTTTATTTCTTTTTGTTGAATGATAAGATTTCATTCATTTTTATGGCTGAATAACACTCCACTGTGTTTTTGTGTGTGTGTATGCCACAACCTTTTTATATTTTAAATTTAAATTAAGTTTTAAATTTTATTTTGTTAATTTTATTTATTTTTATTTAAATTCAATTTGCCAACATATAGTAAAATACCCAGTTCTCCTCACATCACATGCACTCCTTAATGACCATCACCTGGTTATCCCATCATACCACCCAACTCCCCTTTAGCAGCCTTCAGTTTTTTTCCCAGACTTAAGAGTCTCTCATGGTTCTTCTTCCTTTGATTTTTCCCCATTCAGATTCCCTCCTTCTCTTATGGTCTCTTGCAATATTTCTATGTTCCACATGCAAGTGAAACCATATGATAATTTTCTCTCTTCAACTGACTTACTTCACTCAGCATAATATCCCCCAATTCCACCCATGTCAATGTAAATGATAGGTATTCATTCTTTCTGATGGCTAATATTCTTGTGTGTGTGTGTGTGTGTGTGTGTGTGTGTGTGTTTGTATCTCACATCTTCTTTATTCATTTATCTATCAAAGGACATCTCAGCTCCTTCTACAGTTTGACTATTGTGCATGTTGCTGCTATGAAAATTGGGGTGCAGGGATCCCTGGGTGGCGCAGCGGTTTAGCGCCTGCCTTTGGCCCAGGGCGCGATCCTGGAGACTCGGGATCGAATCCCACATCGGGCTCCCGGTGCATGGAGCTTGCTTCTCCCTCTGCCTGTGTCTCTGCCTCTCTCTCTCTGTGTGTGTGTGCCTATCATAAATTTAAAAAAAAAGAAAATTGGGGTGCAGAGGCCCCTTCATTTTATTATGTCTGTATCTTTGGGGTAAATACCCAGTAGTGCAATTGTTGAGTTGTAGAGTAGCTCTATTTTAACCTCTTGAGGAACCTCCATACTATTTCTACAGTGGCTCTACCAGTTTGCATTTCCACCAACAGTGTAAGAGAGTTCCCCTTTTTCTACATCTTCTCCAACATTTGTTGTTTCCTGGCTTGTTAATTTTCACTATTCTCACTGGTATGAGGTGGTATCTCATTGTGGTTTTCATTTGTACTTCCCTGATGGCAAGTGATATGGAGCATTTTCTCATGTGCTTGTTGGCCATGTTTGTCTTCTTTGGTGAAATTTCTGTTCATGTCTTCTGCCCATTTCTTGACTGGATTGTTTGTTTTTTGGGTGTTGAGTTTAATAAGTTCTTTATAGATCTTGGATAATAACTCTTTATCTGATGTCATCTGCAAATATCTTCTCCCATTCTGTAGGTTGTCATTTTGTTTTGTTGTTTCCTTTGCTTTGCAGAAGCTATTTATCTTGATGAAGTGCTGCTAATAGTTCATTTTTACTTTTATTTCCCCTGTCTTTAGAAACCTCTCTTACAAGAAGTTGCTGTGGCCAAGTTCAAAAAGTTGTTGCATGTGTTCTCCTCTAGGATTTTGATAGGTTCCTATCTCACATTTAGGTCTTTCATCCATTTTGAGTATATATTTGTGTATGATGTAAAAAAATAAAAAAATGATCTAGTTTTATTCTTCTTTATGTGGCTGTCCAATTTTCCCAACACCATTAATTGAAAATACTTTTTTCCACTGGATATTATTTTCTGTTTTGTTGAAAATTAGTTGACAATAGAGTTGACGGTTCATTTCTGGGTTCTCTATTCTGTTCCATTGATCTATGTGCCTTTTTTGTGTCAGTACCATTCTATCTTGATGATCACAGCTTTGTAATATAGCTTTAAATCAGGCATTGTGATGCCACCAATTTGGTTTTCTTTTTCAACATTCCACTGTGTATTCAGGGTACTTTCTAGTTCCATACAAGTTTTAGGATTATTTTTTCTAACTTGGAAAAATATCCATGGTATTTTGATAAGGATTGCATTGAATGTGTAAATTGTTCTCAGTAGCATAGACATTTTCAACATATGAATTCTTCCAATCCATGATCATGGAATGTTTTTCCATCTCTTTGTGCCTTCCTCAATTTATTTCAGAAGAGCACTGGGTGTTATGCTGTATGTTGGCAAATTGAACTCAAATAAATAAATATAATTTTTAAAAAAGAAAAATTGCAAATAGCAAAAAACATCTATTTTATTGATGCTTATGTATAATCAAGCCAGTAACAATATAAAAATAATACAATGATAAAAAATAAAATAATTACATTAAGGTATTATTTTTTAAAGAAGTGTTCTGTGGTTTTTAGAGTGCAAATCCTTTCCCTCTTTGGTTAGGTTTATTCCAAGGTGTATTACAGCTTTTAGTGTAATTTTAAGTAGGATCAATTCTTTAATTTCTCTTTCTTCAGTCTCATTGTTAGTGTATCAGAATGAAACTAATTTCTGTGCATTGATTTTATATCCTGCCACGTTGCTGAATTTCTCTATATGTTCTAGCAGTTTTTAGGTTGGAGTTTTCTGGGTGTCCATACACAATATCATGTAATCAATGAAGTGTGACAGTTTGACTTCTTCTTTGTCAATTTGAATGCCTTTTATTTCGTTCTGTTGTGTAATTGCTGAGGCTAGGATTTCTGGTACTATACTGACCAACAGTGGTGAGATGGAACCTCCAGTGGTGGGATGGAACCTCATCCCTGTTGTGTTCCTAAACTTAAAGGAATAGCTCTCAGTTTTTCACCATTGGGAATGATATTCGCTGTGGACTTTTCATAGATGGCTTTTATGACATTGAAGTATGTTCCCTCTATTCCTACACTTCCAAAAGTTTTAATCAAGAAACGTTGCTGTACTTTGTCAAATGCTTTATCTGCATCAATTAAGAGTGTCATATGGTTCTTGATTATTCTTATTAATGTTATTTATCATGTTGATTGGTTTGCGAATGTTGAACCAACCTTGCAGCCCAGGAATAAATCCTACTTGTTCATAGTGAATAATCCTTTTATTTTTATTTATTTATTTATTTATGATAGTCACAGAGAGAGAGAGAGAGGCAGAGACACAGGCAGAGGGAGAAGCAGGCTCCATGCACTGGGAGCCTGATGTGGGATTCGATCCCGGGTCTCCAGGATCACGCCCTGGGCCAAAGGCAGGCGCCAAACCGCTGTGCCACCCAGGGATCCCTGAATAATCCTTTTAATGTACTGTTGGATTCTATTGGATAGCATCTTGGTGAGTATTCTGAAATCTATGTTCATCAGGAATATTGGTTAGTAATTCTCCTTTTTTGATGGAGTATTAGCCTGGTTTTCAGATTAAGAAAATGGTCTCCTCATAGAATGAGATTGGAAATTTTCCTTCCATTTCTATTTGTTGAAAAAGATGAGGAGGGAGAGGCAAGATGGCAAAAGAGTAGGGTCCCCAAATCACCTGTCCCCACCAAATTACCTAGATAACGTTCAAATCATCAAGAAAATCTACGAATTCGGCCTGAGATTTAAAGAGAGAACAGCTGGAATGCTACAGTGAGAAGAGTTCCCGCTTCTATCAAGGTAGGAAGACGGGGGAAAAAGAAATAAACAAAAGGCATCCAGGGGGGAAGGGCCCCACGAGGAGCCAGGCTAATGCCTGGGCGAGTGTCCCCAGGACAGGAAAGCTCCGTCCTGGAGAAGCAGGAGCTTCACCAATCTTCCCGGGCGGAAAGACACCTGCAGGGAGTTAGAGCAGGACCCCAGGAGGGCGGGGATGCCGCGGGCTCCCTGGGACACTAAAAGACACCTGCACGCTGAGGAGAGTGCTCCGAGCTCCCTAAAGGGCTGTAGCGCACATGGCTGGACCCGGAGCAGCTCGGAGGGGCTCGGGCAGCGGCTCTGCATGGAGAGGGCTGCGTGGCCCAGGGAGCAGCTCGGAGGCGGCTCCCACAGAGGAAGAGGCTCCGTATGGAGGGGGCTCCGTGGCTCCGGGAGTACCTCTGAGGGGCTCGTGCAGCGGCTCTGCAGAGGGGGCTGCGCGGCCGGGAGCAGCTCGGAGGGGCTCGGGCAGTGACTCCGCAGAGGGGGCGCGAATCCAACAGCGCAGGCCCCTGAGCACAGGGCGCCGGGGAGACAGCCCAGGATCCGGCCTGCCCCCAGGACAGGCAGAGGCCGGGAGGTCCCAGGACAGCAAGGACGCTCCTGCTCGAGCTGAGCAGATCAGCGGCCCCGCCCCCAGAGCATCCAGGCCATGCGGACGGAGAGCTCTGTAGTTACTCCGGGGGCTGAAGCCAGGGCTCCAGAGCTGGCCGCCGCCACTGTGGTTGTTCCTCCTAGGGCCTCACGGGGTAAACAATCCCCACTGAGCCCTGCACCAGGCAGGGGGCAGAGCAGCTCCCCCAAGTGCTAATACCTGAAAATCAGCACAAAAGGCCCCTCCCCCAGAAGACCAGCTGGACGGACAAGTTCCAAAGGAAGCCAAGGGACTTAAAGTATACAGAATCAAAAGACACATCCCCGTGTTTTCTTTTTATTTGTTTGTTTGTTTTTTGCTTTTTGACTTCTGTTTGCTTCCCCCACCATTTTTTTTCCTTTCTTTCTTTTTCTTTCTCTTTTTCTTCTCTTTTTTTCTTTTTTTCTTCCTTTTTTCTTTTTTCTGTTTCTCTTTTCTTGCCTTCTTTCTCTCCTCTCTTTTTCTCCTTTTCCCAAAACACTCTGCACTGAGAAAAATGACTAGAAGGAAAACATCAGCTCAAAAGAAAGAATCAGAAACAGTCCTCTCTCCCACAGAGTTACAAAATCTGGATTACAATTCAATGTCAGAAAGCCAATTCAGAAGCACTATTATACAGCTACTGGTGGCTCTAGAAAAAAGCATAAAGGACTCAAGAGACTTCATGACTGCAGAATTTAGATTCAATCAGGCAGAAATTAAAAATCAATTGAATGAGATGCAATTGAAGTCCTAACGATGAGGGTTAACCAGGTGGAAAAACGAGTGAGTGACATAGAAGACAAGTTAATGACAAAGAGGGAAACTGAGGAAAAAAGAGACAAAGAATTAAAAGACCATGAAGATAGATTAAGGAAAATAAACAACAGCACGAGGAAGAAAAACCTACATTTAATTGGGGTTCCAAAGGGCACCGAAAGGGCCAGAGGGCCAGAATATGTATTTGAACAACTCATAGCTGAAATCTTTCCTAATCTGGGAAGGGAAACAGACATTCAGATCCAGGAAATAGAAAGAAATAGAGAGATCCCCCCTAAAAGCGCAGGACCAGGAGCACAGGGCGCCGGCGCTCCCCTGGGGACTGACAGAAGCCAGGAGGGCACAGGACAGCAAGGGCACTCCTGCCCGGAGCTGAGCAGATGAGCGGCCCCACCCTCAGAGCATCCAGGCCCCTGCAGACTGAGAGCTCCGTAGTTAGTTACTGCAGGAGCTGAATCCAAGGCTCCAGAGCCGGCTGCTGCCACTGCGGGTATTACTCCTGGGGCCAGTGACCTCACCAGATAAACAGCTTAAAAATCGTTCAATGAGACCTGCAACAGGCAGGGGGCTGAGCAGCTCCCCCAAGTGCTAACACCTGAAAATAAGCACAGCAGGCCCCTCCCCCAGAAGACCAGCTAGACCGAAGGGGAAAAACAAATTATTGACCAAGCAGCACTGGTATCCTCCATGGGAAGTCGAGGGACTTACAGTATACAGAATCAGAGGATACTCCCCCTTCTTTTTGTTTTTGATTGCTGTTTCCTCCCCCCTCCCCCGTTTTTCTCTTCTTTTCTTTTATATTCTTTTTTTTCTTTTTTTCTCTTTATTTTCATCTTTATTCTTTTTTTACTTTCCTTCATTCTCTTCTCTCTTTTCCTCCTTTTCCCAATACAACTTGTTTTTGGCCACTCTGCACTGAGCAAAATGACTACAAGGAAGACTCACCTCAAGAGAAAGAATCAGAAACAGTCCTCTCTCCCACAGAGGTACAAAATTTGAATTACAATTCAATGCCAGAAAGCCAATTCAGTAGCACTATTATAAAACTACTGGTGGCTCTAGAAAAAAAGCATAAAGGACTCAAGAGACTTCATGACTGCAGAATTTAGAGCTAATCAGGCAGAAATTAAAAATCAATGAAATGAGATGCAATCCAAACTAGAAGTCCTAACAACGAAAGTTAACGAGGTGGAAGGACAAGTGAGTGACATAGAAGACAAGTTGATGGCAAAGAGGGAAACTGAGGAAAAAGGGAAAAACAATTGAAAGATCATAAGGCTAGATTAAGGGAAATAAGTGACAGCCTGAGGAAGAAAAACCTACGTTTAATTGGGTTTCGCAAGGGCAACGAAAGGGGCAGAGGTCCAGAATATGTATTTGAACAAATCATAGCTGAAAACTTTCCTAATCTGGGAAGGGAAACAGACATTCAGATACACGAAATAGAGAGACCCCGCCTAAAATCAATAAAAACCACTCAACAACTGGACATTTAATAGTGAAACTTGCGAATTCCAAAGAAAATGAGAAGATCCTTAAAGAAGCAAGAGACAAGAAATCCCTACCTTACATGGGGAGGGTATCAGATTAACAGAAGACCTCTCCACAGAGACCTGGCAGGCCAGAAAGGGCTTGCAGGATATATTCAGGATCCTAAATGAGAAAAACATGCAGCGAAGAATACTTTATCCAGCAAGGCTCTCATTCAGAATGGAAGGAGAGATAAAGAGCTTCCAAGACAGGCAGCAACTAAAAGAATATGTGACCTCCAAACCAGCTCTGCAAGAAATTTTAAGGGGAACTATTAAAATTCCCCTTTAAGAAGAAGTCCAGTGGAACATTCCACAAAAACAAGGACTGACTAGGTATCATGATGACACCAAACTCATATCTTTCAATAGTAACTCTGAACGTGAATGGGCTTAATGACCCCACCAAAAGGAGCAAGGTTTCAGACTGGATAGAAAAGCAGGACCCATCTATTTTCTGTCTACAAGAGACTCATTTTAGACAGAAACACACCTACAGCCTAAAAATAAAAGGTTGGAGAACCATTTACCATTCGAATGGTCCTCAAAAGAAAGAAGGGGTACCATCCTTATATTAGATAAACTAAAATTTACCCCGAAGTCTGTAGTGAGAGATGAAGAGGGACACTCTACCATACTTAAAGAATCTATCCAAGAAGAGGACTTAACAATCATCAGTATATACGCCTGAATGTGGGAGCTGCCAAATATATCAATCAATTAATAATCAAAGTTAAGACATACTTAGATAATAATACACCTATACTTGGTGACTTCAATCTAGCTCTTTCTACACTTGATAGGTCTTCTAAGCACAACATCTCCAAAGAAACGAGAGCTTTAAATGATACACTGGACCAGATGGATTTCACAGATATCTACAGAACTTTATGTCCAAATGCAAATGAATACACATTCTTCTCAAGTGCCCATGGAACTTTTTCCAGAATAGACCACATACTGGGTCACAAGTCAGGTATGAACCTATACCAAAAGATTGGGATCATCCCCTGCATATTCTCAGACCATAATGCCTTGAAATTAGAACTAAATCACAACAAGAAGTTTGGAAGGACCTCAAACACGTGGAGGTTAAGGACCATCCTGCTAAAAGATGAAAGGGTCAACCAGGAAATTAAGGAAGAACTAAAAAGATTCATGGAAACTAATGAGAATGAAGACACAACCGTTCAAAATCTTTGGGATACAGAAAAAGCAGTCCTGAGGGGTAAATACATCGCAATTCAAACATCCATCCAAAAACTGGAAAGAACTCAAATACAAAAGCTAACCTTACACATAAAGGAGCTAGAGAAAAAATAGCAAATAGATCCTACACCCAGCAGAAGAAGAGAGTTAATTAAGATTCTAGCAGAACTCAACGAAATCGAGACCAGAACTGTGGAACAGAACAACAAAACCAGGAGTTGGTTCTTTGAAAGAATTAATAAGACAGATAAACCATTAGCCAGCCTTATTAAAAAGAAGAGAGAGAAGATTCAAATTAATAAATAATGAAGGAAAAGGAGAGATCACTACCAACACCAAGGAAATACAAACGATTTTAAAACATATTATGAACAGCTATACGCCAATACATTAGGCAATCTAGAAGAAATGGACACATTTCTGGAAAACCACAAACTACCAAAACTGGAACAGGAAGAAACAGAAAACCTGAACAGGCCAATAACCAGGGAGGAAATTGAAGCAGTCATCCAAAACCTCCCAAGACACAAAAGTCCAGGGCCAAATGGCTTCCCTGGGGAATTCTATCAAACGTTTAAAGAAGAAACCATACCTATTCTACTAAATTTGTTTGGAAAGATAGAAAGAGATGGAATACTTCCATATTCGTTCTATGAGGCCAGCATCACCTTAATTCCACAATCAGACAATGACCCCACTAAAAAGGAGAATTATAGACCAATATCCCTGATGAACATGGATGCAAAAATTCTCAACAACATACTAGCCAATAGGATCCAACAGTATATTCACCATAACCATGTAGGATTTATCCCCAAGATGCAAGGCTGGTTCAACACTGGTAAAACAATCAATGCAATTCACCATATCAGCAAGAGAAAAAACAATGACCATATGATCCTTTCAATAGATTCACAGAAAGCATTTGACAAAATACAGCATCGATTCCTGATCAAAACTTCAGAGTTTAGGGATAGAGGGAACATTCCTCAACATCTTAAAAGCTATCTATGAAAAGCCCACAACCAATATCATTCTCAATGGGGAAGCACTGGAAGACTTTCCCTAAGATCAGGAACAAGACAAGAATGTCCGCTCTCACCACTGTTATTCAACATAGTACTAGAAGTCCTAGCCTCAGCAATCAGGCAACAAAAATAAGTAAAAGGCATTCAAATTGGCAAAGAAGAATTCAAACTCTCCCTCTTTGCTGATGACATCATACTCTACATAGAAAACCAAAAGATGCCACCCCAAGATTGCTAGAACTCATACAGCAATTTGGAAGTGTGGCAAGATACAAAATCAATGCCCAGAAATCAGTGGCATTTCTATACACTAACAATGAGACTGAAGAAAGAGAAATTAAGGAGTCAATCCCATGTACAATTGCACCCAAAAGCATAAGATACCTAGGAATAAACCTAACCAAATAAAGGATATATACCCTAAAAACTATAGAACACTTCCGAAAGAAATTGAGGAAGACACAAAGAGATGGAAAGATATTCCATGCTCATGGATTGGAATAATTAATATTGTGACAATGTCAATGTTACCCAGGGCAATTGACACGTTTAATGCAATCCCTATCAATATACCATGGACTTTTTTCAGAGTTGGAACAAATTATTTTAATATTTATGTGGAATCAGAAAAGTACCCGAATAATCTGGGGAATATTAAAAAAGAAAACCATATCTGGGGGCATCACAATGCCAGATTATAGGTTGTACTACAAAGCTGTGGTCATCAAGACAGTGTGGTACTGGCACAAAAGCAGACACATAGACCAATGGAACAGAATAGATAATCCAGAAGTGGACCTTCCCCTCTATGGTCAACTAATATTCGATAAAGGAGGAAAGACTATCCACTGGTTGAAAGACAGTCTCTTCAATAAATGGTGCTGGGAAAATTGGACATCCACATGCAGAAGAATGAAACTAGACCACTCTCTTTCACCATACACAAAGATAAACTCAAAATGCATGAAAGATCTAAATGTGAGACAAGATTCCATCAAAATACTAGAGTAGGCCACAGGCAACACCCTTTTTGAACTCGGCCACAGTAACTTCTTGCAAGATACATCCACGAAGGCAAAAGAAACAAAAGCAAAAATGAACTATTGGGACTTCATGAAGATAAGAAACTTTTGCACTGCAAAGGATACAGTCAACAAAACTAAAAGACAACCTACAGAATGGGAGAAGATATTTGCAAATGACGTATCAGATAAAGGGCTAGTAACCAAGATCTATAAACAACTTATTAAACTCCACAGCAAAGAAACAATCCAATCATGAAATCAGCAAAAGACATGAACAGAAATCTCACAGAGGAAGACATAGACATGGCCAACATGCACATGAAAAAAATGCTCTGCATCACTTGCCATCAGGGAAATACAAATCAAAACCCCAATGAGATACCACCTCACACCAGTGATAATCGGGAAAATTAATAAGGCAGGAAACAACAAATGTTGGAGAGGATGTGGAGAAAAGGATCCTGGAGACCCGGGATCGAATCCCACATCAGGCTCCCGGTGCATGGAGCCTGCTTCTCCCTCTGCCTATGTCTCTGCCTCTCTCTCTTTCTCTCTCTGTGACTATCATAAATAAATAAAAATTTAAAAAAAAAAGAAAATGGGCAAAACATGTGAACAGACACTCCATTGAAGAGGATATACAGGTGGTAAATTAGCATATGATAAAATATTCAAACAATTAGCTATTAGGGAATGCAAATTTAAATAATGAAATGTCACTATGCACCTATTAGAATGGCTTAAAAAAGTGTGACAATACCAAATGCTGGTAAGGTCGCAGAGAAATGATCACTGCTACATTGTTTTGGGGATCATTAAATGGTGCCGCCACTCTGGAAATAATTTTGCATTTTTTTTTTTTACTAAACAAAACATGCAACTACCATACAACTCAACCATTAGACCCTTAGTCATTTATCCAAGAGAAATGAAAACTTATGTTTACCCAGAAGACTGTATACAAATGTTTATAATATCCGTGTTCATTAAAAAAACTGAAAACAATCAAAATATCCTTCAACATATGGATAATTAAAAACACAGTGGCAATTATACACCATGGAACACAACTCAGAAATAATTGAACTATTTATACATGCAACAACTTAAATGAAGTTCCAGGCAATTATACTGAATGAGAAATATACAATCCCAAAAGGATGCACACTATCTGATTCCATTTATATAAAATTATTTATATAAAAAAATTAGAGAAATGAAAAAGATTAAGTTACATGAGATTGAGGGATGAGAGTAAGAACAAAGTTGTTGTGGCTATAAAAAAGCAAAATATATCTTTGTGCTGATCGAAATGTTCTGTATCTGACTGAGTGTCAATTTCCTGGTTGTGATATAGTGCTATAATTTTTCGAGAAGTTACCATCGAGGGAAACAGGGTAAATAGTACTCAATATCACTTTGTAATAATACTTACAACCACATTTAAATCTAAACTTAGGGGTACCTGGGTGACTCAGTGGTTGAGCCTTAGACTCAGGGCATGATCCCGGAATCCTGAGATCAAGACCCACATCAGCATCCCTTCAAGGGAGCCTGTTTTTCTCTCTGCCTTTGTCTCTGCCTCTTTCTGTGTTTCTCAGAATAAATAAATGGAATCATTTAAAATAAATAAATAAATCTGCAATTATAAGAACATGTTTTTTAAAAAGAATATTAAATAAGAATATTTTAAAATATTTTAATTTCAATGTAGTTAATACACAGAGTTATACTGGTTTCAGAGGTACAAAAGAGTGACTCAACAATTCCATATTAATTCTCAGCAAGAAAATTTCACTCATCCCACCCACATTTAACCCTTCCCCCCACCCCTCGCCCTTCTTTGAAACCATCAGTTTGTTCTATATAATTAAGAGCTTGTTTCTTGGTTTGTCTCCCTCTTCTCTCACCCCTTGTAAATTTGTGTCTTTTCCTATACACTAACAATGAGTTTGAAGAAAGAGAAATTAAGGAGTCAATCCCATTTACAATTGCACCCAAAAGCATAAGATAACTCAGAATAAACCTAACCAAAGAGGGAAAGGATCTATACCCTAAAAACTACAGAGCACTTCTGAAAGGAATGAGGAAGACAGAGATAAAAAATATTCTATTCTCATGGATTGGAAGAATTAATATTGTGAAAATGTTTATGCTACCCAGGGCAATTTACACGTTCAATGCAATCCTTATCAAAATACCATGGACTTTCTTCACAGAGTTGGAACAAATGATCTTAAGATTTGTGTGGAATCAGAAAAGACCCCAAATAGCCAGGGGAATATTAAAAAAAAAAAAAACAGAGCCGGGGCATCACAATGCCAGATTTCAAGTTGTACTACATAGCTGTGATCATCATAATAGTGTGGTATTAGCACAAAAACAAATACATAGACCAATGGAACTGAATAGAGAACCCAGAAATGGGTCCTCAGCTCTATGGGCAACTAATATTTGACAAAGCAGGAAAGACTATTGCCTGGAAAAAGGACAGTCTCTTCAATAAATGGTGCTAGGAAAATTGGAAAGCCACAGGAAGAGGAATTAAACTAGACCATTCTCTTACACCATACACAAAGATAAACTCAAAACAGATGAAAGATCTAAATGTGAGACAAGGATCCATCAAAATCCTAGAAGAGAACAAAGGCAACACCTTTTTTAACTTGGCCACAGCAACTTCTTGCAAAATACATTGAATCAACGTAATGCTGGCCTCATAAAATGAGTTTGGAAATATTCCATCCCTTTCTATCCTTTGAAACAGCTTTAGTAGAATAGGTATTATTTTTTAAAACATTTGCTAGAATCCCCCTGGATAACCATCTGACCCTGGACTTTTGTTCTTGGGAGGCTTTTTATTCCTGCATTAATTTCCTCACAGCTAATGTGAGGAAAAACTCTTCAGTTTTTCTATGTATTCCTGGGCCAGTATTAGTGATTTGTGGGTTAACAGAAATGCATCCATTTCTTCTAGATTGCTTAAGTTGGCATATAGCTGCTCATAATACGTTTTTAAAATCGTTTGAATTCCCTTCATACTGGTTGTGATGTCTCCTCTTTCATTCATGGTTTTATTAATTTGAGTCTTTTCTCTCTTCTTTTAAATAAGGCTAGCTAAGAGTTTATCTATCTTATTAATTCTTTCCAAGAACCAACTCCTGGTTTTGATGATCTACAGTTCTTCTGGTCTCCATTCATTAAGTTCAACTCGAAACTTTATTATCTCTCTTCTGCTTGGTGTAGATTCTATGTGCTGTTCTTTCTCCAGTTCCTTTAGGTGTGAGGTTAGCTTGTTTACTTGAGGGTTTTTTTCAGTTTTTTGAAGGAAAGTTGTATTGGGATGTATTTCCCTCTTAGGACCGCTTTTGCTGTGTCCCAAAGACTTTGAATAGTTATATCTTCATTTTCATTAGTTTCCTTGAATCTTTTTAATTCTTCTCTAATTTCCTGATTACCTCTTTCATCTTTTAGTAGGATGGTCTTTATCATCCAACTGTTAGAGTTTATTCCAAATTTCTTCTTCTGATTGAGTTCAACTTTCATAGCATTGTGGTCTGAAAATATGCAGGGGACAATCCCAATCTTTTGGTATCGGTTGAGACCTGATTTGTGACCCAGTACATGGTCTATTCTGGAGAAAGTTCCATGTGCACTTGAGAAGAATGTGTATTCAAATGCATTTGGATGGAAACTTCTGTATATATCTGTGAAATCTGTTTGTTACATTGTATCATTTAGGCCCTTGTTTCTTAGTGATGTTCTGCTTAGGAAACCTGTCATTTGCAGAAAGTGCCATGTTGAAGTCTCCCAGTATTAGTGTATTATTATCTAACTATGTCTTTACTTTGGTTATTAATTGATTGATAGACTTGGCAACTCCTACATTAAGGGCATGAATATTCATGATTTTAGGTCTTCTTGTTGCATAGACCCTTTAAGTATGGTATAGTGTCCCCCTTGATCTCTTACCACAGGCTTTGGCATACACCTTAATTTATCTGATATGAGGATTGCTACCCCAGCTTTCATTTGAGGACCATTTGATGGTAAGTGGTTCTCCACCCCTTCATTTTGAGGCTGGAGGTGTCCTTAGATCGAAAGTGAGTATTTTGTAGACAGCATATAGATGGTTGTTGCTTTTTCATCCAGACCTTTACCCTATGTCTTTGGATGGGATCTTTTATCCCATTCACGTTCAGAGTAACTATTAAAATATATGAATTTAGAATCATCATATTATCTATTGACTCCTGTTATTATGGATAGTTTCTTTGGGCTACCTCTTTCTTTTATGGGGTCCCTCTTAATATTTCTTGCAGAGCTGGTTTGGTGGACACATATTCTTTCAGTTTCTGTCTATCCTGGAAGTTCTTTATCTCTCCTATTCTGAATGACAGGCTTGCTGGATAAAGTACTCTTGGCTTCATGTTATTCTCATTTAGTACCCTGTCTATATCATGCCAGCCATTTCTGACCTACCAGGTCTCTGTGGAGTGGTCTTCTATTCATCTGATATTTCTCCCCATATAAGTTAGGACTCTCTTGTCTCTCACTGCTTTAAGAATTTTCTCTTTTGGGCAGCCCTGGTGGCTCAACGGTTTAGCACTGCCTTCATCCCAGGGCATGATCCTGAAGTCCTGGGATCGAGTCCCATGTAGGGCTCCCTGCATGGAGCGTGCTTCTCTCTCTGCCTGTGTCTCTGCCTCTCTCCCTTTCTCTGTGTGTGTGTCTCTCTCATAAATAAATAAATAAATAAATAAATAAATAAATAAATAAATAAATAAATCTTTAAAAATACTTTCTCTTTAAATTTGGAATTTGCAAGTTTCACTATTAAATGTTGAGTTGCTAAACAGTTTTGATTAATTTTTTGGGGTGGTCCTCTTTTTCTCTTGGATCAGAATGCCTGTTTCCTTCCCCATATTTGAGAGGTTCTCAGCTATGCTATTTTCATATATACTTTGTGGTCCTCTCTCTCTCATCTCTTCTGGAATCCCAGTTAGACATATATTCTTCCTTCTTAAGCTATCATTTATTTACCTAAGCCTTTCCTCATGGGCTCTTAGTTGGTTTTCTCTTTTTTACTCAGCTTCTTTCCTTACCATCAACTTGTCTTCTGTGTCACTCACTCTCTCTTCCACTTCATTAACCCTAGCTGTTAGAATATCCAGATGGGATTGCATCTGATTTAATCCATTTTTTAATTTCAGCCTGATTAAATCTCAATTCTGCACTATTGAAGTCTCTAGAATCATTTGCACTTGTTTCCAGAGCCACTAGTAGCTTTATAATTGTACTTCTGAATTGATTTTCTGGCTTCATATTGAAATACAAATTATGTAACTCTGTAGCAGAGACTATTTTTTCTGGTTCTTTCTTTTGTGGTGAATTCTTCCTTCTAGTCATTTTCTCCAGTACAGAGTGGCTGTTTGAGTGGGCTGAGTCAACAATATCAACCACGACCTAAGTAAAATATACCCTAGATGATTCCAAAAAGGTCAGAGACCAGAAAATAAAAGAAAAGAGAAAAAAAGAACAAAATAAAACCAAAGGACCACTAAAGTGAGAAACAAATTTTAAAACAAATTAGTAGGGAGCGGGGATGATGGCGGAAGTGTAGGAATCCTCAACTCACCTGGTCCTGCCAACTTACCTACATAGCTTTCAAAACATCCTGAACACCTATGAATTTGACCTGAGAGTTAAAGAGAGAACAGCCGTAATGCTACAGAGAGATAAGTTTTCAATTCTAGCAAGGTAGGAATGTGGGGAAAAAATAAATAAATAAAAAAGAATAAAGTGTGGAGGGACTCCGCGAGGAGGCGGTCTAAAGTGGAGTGGCAAAAGTATCTGGGACAGGAAAGCGAGCCCTGGAGAAGTGGGAACTTTAGATATCTGTGCCAGAGTTTTCCTAGATGGAAAAATGCTTAGCAGGGAAATCGGGCAGAATCTCAGGAGGGGCAGCGAAGCCTCCAGATTCCTAGAGGAAGTGTGCCTGGGGAAAGTGAACCACAAACTGTGGACGAATCTTGGTAAAGAGCTAGAGCACAGAGCCCTCAGGGCATTTGGGAGAAGTCAGTGGGTTAGGTGGGCAAGTTCTGGATGGAGGTGGCTGTGATCCACTTACTTCAAGAGCTGCCACCCCCAGGAGCACAGTTCCAGCAGCACAGAGCCACGGATCCCATGGCACCCAAGGTGACGAACCCAGTGATCTTGCATTCCCCCTGGGACAGACAGAAGTGGTGAGGGCACAGGACAGGGAGAATACTCCTGCCACTGGGTGCCCCACAAGCTGTGCAGGTCAGCACACACCCCCAATAGTCCTCGGAGCAACTAGGCCACTGCGGACTGGGAGACTGCATTATTTACTAATGGAGATCTGACTACAGAGCTGGAAATCTGCCTGCCACCATTGTTGTTTTTCCTCCATGTTTCATCCTGTGTCTGGGAGGGGCGGCACTGCCAGGGAGCAAAGACCTCAGAGGATAAATAGCTCACACTAAGCCTGGCACCCACCAAGGGACAGGGCATCTTCACATAGGCACGCACACCTTAGAATCAGTACAGCAGAAAGAACAGAGGAAGAACAGAATCAGCCAGAAGAACAGAGGAAGAGCAGGTTCGGGATAAAGCAGCACTGGAAAGCTCCAGGGTCAAGGCAAAATTGACGGAATATAGTACATAGAACTAGAGGGTCCCTCTCTTTATTTTTAAATTTTTGTTTTTTTCATTTTTCCATTACAACTGATTTTTATATTAGACTAAAATTTTCCAATATTTTTTTCTCTTTTGCCACCTTAACTACAATATTTTATGAGCTCTTCATTTTTAAGTTTCTTCCTTTTTGACTGTCATATTTCTACAATTACATATCTTACATATATTTTTCACTTATGGATTCCCTTCAACGTATTCAATGTAATTTTGGTAGATATATGAGATATGGGTATTTGTTTTGTGTTTTTGTTTTCTCGGCTTCATTTGTTCTACCATATTGGAAAGTAGTACCTTCTAAAACTTGAACAGCATACACCAAGAACGAATTGGAACACCATGCTGGTTCATTCTGTGAGAATATTCTCCCCTCCTTCCCATTCTGTCCCCCTCTTGTATCTTGTTTATGTTTGGTGGTTAATGTTGGGGATTTCTACAAGTATTACTGGTTTATATAAATTTGGGATTGACCATATTCTAACATACAAAACCAAATACAAAGAACAAAGAGGATCACCCTAGAAGATCCCTCATATAGGCTACAGTCTCCCTCCACTACGACTTCTTCACCACCACCATCTCCCAGCCCTCTGCTTTTTCCTATTTTTTTCTTTTTTCTACATTTTGCTGTTTTGGGGGGTTTATTCTTTTTATCTTTTTCTTTTTTTCTTCTTCATTGGAATTTTTGGCCTTTTATTTTTTATTAATTTCTTTTAAAATTTATGTTTCACCTTAGTGCTCCTTGTGTTTTCTTTTGTTCTGATCTGGCTTCATATTCTGGTCTCTGACCTCGTCAGCCTTATCTAGGGTGAAATTTCCTTAGGTCATGGTTGATATTCTTGACTCATCCTGCTCATACAGCCACACTGAACTGGACAAAATGACTAGAAAGAAGAATTCACCACAAAAGAAAAAATCAGAAACAGTAATCTCTGCCACAGAGTTACAGAATATGGATGACAATTCGATGTCAGAAAGCCAATTAAGAAGCACAATTATAGAGGAGGGGCAAGATGGCGGAAGAGTAGGGTCCCCAAATCACCTGTCTCCACCAAATTACCTAGAAAACCTTCAAATTATCCTGAAAATCTATGAATTCGGCCTGAGAATTAAAGAGAGAACACCTGGAATGCTACAGTGAGAAGAGTTTGCGCTTCTATCAAGGTAGGAAGACGGGGAAAAAAGAAATAAAGAAACAAAGGCATCCAAGGGGGAGGGGCCCCGCGAGGAGCCGGGCGGAGGCCGGGGCGAGTGTCCCCAGGACAGGAGAGCCCCGTCCCGGAGGAGCAGAAGCTGCACCAACCTTCCCGGGCGGAAAGGGGCTCGCAGGGAGTTGGAGCAGGACCCAGGAGGGCGGGGATGCCCTCGGGCTCCCGGGGACACTAACAGACACCTGCGCCCCGGGAGAGTGCGCCGAGCTCCCTAAGGGCTGCAGCGCGCACGGCGGGACCCGGAGCAGCTCAGAGGGGCTCAGGCGGCGGCTCCGCGGAGGGGGCTGCGCGGCCCCGGGAGCAGCTCGAAGGGGCTCGGGCAGAGGAAGAGGCTCCGTGCGGAGGGGGCTGCGTGGTTCCAGGAGCAGCTCGGGCGGGAGGGGCTCGGGCAGCGGCTCCGCTGAGGGGGCTGCGCGGCCTGGGAACGCGAATCCAACAGCGCAGGCCCCAGAGCACAGGGCGCCGGGACACAGCCCAGGATCCGGCCTCCCCCAGGACAGGCAGAGGCCGGGAGGGCCCAGGACAGCAAGGACTCTCCTGCCCCGAGCTGAGCAGATTCAGCGGCCCGCCCCGGAGCCTCCAGGCCCTGCAGACGGAGAGCTCTGGGGTTACTGCGGGGGCTGAATCCAGGGCTCCAGAGCTGGCCCCGCCACTAGGGCTGTTGCTCCTGGGGCCTCACGAGGTAAACAACCCCCACTGAGCCCTGCACCAAGCAGGGGCACAGCAGCTCCCCCAACTGCTAACACCTGAAAATCAGCACAACAGGCCCCTCCCCCAGAAGACCAGCTAGACGGGCAACTTCCAGGAGAAGCCAAGGGACCTAAAGTACACAGAATCAGAAGATACTCCCCCGTGGTTCTTTTTCTTTTTTTTTTTTTTGCTTTTTGATTTGTTTCCTTCTCCCACCCCCCATTTTTCTCCTTTCTCTTTTTCTTCTTTTTCTTCGTTTTTTTCGTCCTTTTTTTCTCTTTCTCTTTCTTTCCTTCTTTCTCTCCTCTCTTTTTCTCCTTTTCCCAATACAACTTGCTTTTGGCCACTCTGCACTGAGCAAAATGACTAGAAGGAAAACCTCACCTCAAAAGAAAGAATCATAAACAGTCCTCTCTCCCACAGAGTTACAAAATCTGGATTACAATTCAATGTCAGAAAGCCAATTCAGAAGCACTATTATACAGCTACTGGTGGCTCTAGAAAAAAGCATAAAGGACTCAAGAGACTTCATGACTGCAGAATTTAGAGCTAATCAGGCAGAAATTAAAAATCAATTGAATGAGATGCAATCCAAACTAGAAGTCCTAACGACGAGGGCTAACGAGGTGGAAGAACGAGTGAGTGACATAGAAGACAAGTTGATAGCAAAGAGGGAAACTGAAGAAAAAAGAGACAGACAATTAAAAGACCATGAAGATAGATTAAGGGAAATAAACGACAGCCTGAGGAAGAAAACTTACGTTTAATTGGTGTTCCTGAGGGCGCCGAAAGGGACAGAGGACCAGAATATGTATTTGAACAAATTCTAGCTGAAAACTTTCCTAATCTGGGAAGGGAAACAGGCATCCAGATCCAGGAAATAGAGAGATCCCCCCCTAAAATCAATAAAAACCGTTCAACACCTCGACATTTAATAGTGAAGCTTGCAAATTCCAAAGATAAAGAGAAGATCCTTAAAGCAGCAAGAGACAAGAAATCCCTGACTTTTATGGGGAGGAGTATTAGGGTAACAGCAGACCTCTCCACAGAGACCTGGCAGGCCAGAAAGGGCTGGCAGGATATATTCAGGGTCCTAAATGAGAAAAACATGCAACCAAGAATACTTTATCCAGCAAGGCTCTCATTCAAAATGGAAGGAGAGATAAAGAGATTCCAAGACAGGCAGCAACTAAAAGAATATGTGACCTCCAAACCAGCTCTGCAAGAAATTTTAAGGGGGACTCTTAAAATTCCCCTTTAAGAAGAAGTTCAGTGGAACATTCCACAAAAACAAGGACTGAATAGATATCATGATGACACTAAACTCCTATCTCTCAATAGTAACTCTGAATGTGAACGGGCTTAATGACCCCATCAAAAGGCACAGGGTTTCAGACTGGATAAAAAATCAAGACCCATCTATTTGCTGTCTACAAGAGACTCATTTTAGACAGAAGGACACCTACAGCTTGAAAATAAAGGTTGGTGAACCATTTACCATTCGAATGGTCCTCAAAAGAAAGCAGGGGTAGCCATCCTTATATTAGATAAACTAAAATTTACCCCGAAGATTGTAGTGAGAGATGAAGAGGGACACTATATCATACTTAAAGGATCTATTCAGAAAGAGGACTTAACAATCCTCAATATATATACCCCGAATGTGGGAGCTGCCAAATATATAAATCAATTATTAACCAAAGTGAAGACATACTTAGATAATAATACACTTATACTTGGTGACTTCAATCTAGCTCTTTCTATACTCAATAGGTCTTCTAAGCACAACATCTCCAAAGAAACGAGAGCTTTAAATGATACACTGGACCAGATGGATTTCACAGATATCTACAGAACTTTACATCCAAACTCAACTGAATACACATTCTTCTCAAGTGCACATGGAACTTTCTCCAGAATAGACCACATATTGGGTCACAAATCGGGTCTGAACCGATACCAAAAGATTGGGATTGTCCCCTGCATATTCTCAGACCATAATGCCTTGAAATTAGAACTAAATCACAACAAGAAGTTTGGAAGGACCTCAAACACGTGGAGGTTAGGGACCATCCTGCTAAAAGATGAAAGGGTCAACCAGGAAATTAAGGAAGAATTAAAAAGATTCTTGGAAACTAATGAGAATGAAGATACAACCGTTCAAAATCTTTGGGATGCAGCAAAAGCAGTCCTAAGGGGGAAATACATCGCAATACAAGCATCCATTCAAAAACTGGAAAGAACACAAATACAAAAGCTAACCTTACACATAAAGGAGCTAGAGAAAAAACAGCAAATAGATCCTACACCCAGGAGAATAAGGGAGTTAATAAAGATTCGAGCAGAACTCAACGAAATCGAGACCAGAAGAACTGTGAAACAGATCAACAGAACCAGGAGTTGGTTCTTTAAAAGAATTAATAAGATAGATAAACCATTAGCCAGCCTTATTAAAAAGAAGAGAGAGAAGACTCAAATTAATAAAATCATGAATGAGAAAGGAGAGATCACTACCAACACCAAGGAAATACAAACGATTTTAAAAACATACTATGAACAGCTATACGCCAATAAATTAGGCAATCTAGAAGAAATGGACGCATTCCTGGAAAGCCACAAACTACCAAAACTGGAACAGGAAGAAATAGAAAACCTAAACAGGCCAATAACCAGGGAGGAAATTGAAGCAGTCATCAAAAACCTCCCAAGACACAAGAGTCCAGGGCCAGATGGCTTCCTAGGGGAATTATATCAAACGTGTAAAGAAGAAACCATACCTATTCTCCTAAAGCTGTTTGGAAAGATAGAAAGAGATGGAGTACTTCCTAATTCGTTCTATGAGGCCAGCATCACCTTAATTCCAAAACCAAAGACCCCACCAAAAAGGAGAATTACACACCAATATCCCTGATGAACATGGATGCAAAAATTCTCAACAAGATACTGGTCAATAGGATCCAACAGTACATTAAGAAAATTATTCACCATGACCAAGTAGGATTTATCCTTGGGACACAAGGCTCGTTCAACACCTGTAAAACAATCAATGTGATTCATCATATCAGCAAGAGAAAAACCAAGAACCATATGATCCTCTCATTAGATGCAGAGAAAGCATTTGACAAAATACAGCATCCATTTCTGATCAAAACTCTTCAGAGTGTAGGGATAGAGGGAACATTCCTCAACATCTTAAAAGCCATCTATGAAAAGCCCACAGGAAATATCATTCTCAATGGGGAAGCACTGGGAGCCTTTCCCCTAAGATCAGGAACAAGACAGGGATGTCCACTCTCACCACTGCTGTTCAACATAGTACTGGAAGTCTTAGCCTCAGCAATCAGACAACAAAAAGACATTAAAGGCATTCAAATTGGCAAAGAAGAAGTCAAACTCTCCCTCTTCGCCGATGACATGATACTCTACATAGAAAACCCAATAGTCTCCACCCCAAGATTTCTAGAACTCATACAGCAATTCGGTAGCGTGGCAGGATACAAAATCAATGCCCAAAAATCAGTGGCATTTCTATACACTACCAATGAGACAGAAGAAAGAGAAATTAAGGTGTCAATCCCATTTACAATTGCACCCAAAAGCATAAGATACCTAGGAATAAACCTAACCAAAGATGTAAAGGATCTATACCCTCAAAACTGTAGAACACTTCTGAAAGAAATTGAGGAAGACACAAAGAGATGGAAAAATATTCCATGCTCATGGATTGGAAGAATTAATATTGTGAAAATGTCAATGTTACCCAGGGCAATTTACACATTTAATGCAATCCCTATCAAAATACCATGGACTTTCTTCAGAGAGTTAGAACAAATTATTTTAAGATTTGTGTGGAGTCAGAAAAGACCCCAAATAGCCAGGGGAATTTTAAAAAAGAAAACCATATCTGGGGGCATCATAATGCCAGATTTCAGGTTGTACTACAAAGCTGTGGTCATCAAGACAGTGTGGTCCTGGCACAAAAACAGACACATAGATCAATGAAACATAATAGAGAACCCGGAAGTGGACCCTGAACTTTATGGTCAACTAATATTCGATAAAGGAGGAAAGACTATCCATTGGAAGAAAGACAGTCTCTTCAATAAATGGTGCTGGGAAAATTGGACATCCACATGCAGAAGAATGAAACTAGACCACTCTCTTTCACCATACACAAAGATAAACTCAAAATGCATGAAAGATCTAAATGTGAGACAAGATTCCAGCAAAATACTAGAGAAGAACACAGGCAACACCCTTTTTGAACTTGGCCACAGTAACTTCTTGCAAGATACATCCACGAAGGCAAAAGAAACAAAAGCAAAAATGAACTATTGGGACTTCATCAAGATAAGAAGCTTTTGCACAGCAAAGGATACAGTCAACAAAACTAAAAGACAACCTACAGAATGGGAGAAGATATTTGCAAATGACATATCAGATAAAGGGTTAGTTTCCAAGATCTATAAAGAACTTATTAAACTCAACACCAAAGAAACAAACAATCCAATCATGAAATGGGCAAAAGACATGAACAGAAATCTCACAGAGGAAGATATAGACATGGCCAACATGCATATGAGAAAATGCTCTGCATCACTTGCCATCAGGGAAATACAAATCAAAACCACAATGAGATACCACCTCACACCAGTGAGAATGAGGCAAATTAACAAGGCAGGAAACCACAAATGTTGGAGAGGATGCGGAGAAAAGGGAACCCTCTTACACTGTTGGTGGGAATGTGAACTGGTGCAGCCACTCTGAAAAACTGTGTGGAGGTTCCTCAAAGAGTTAAAAATATACCTGCCTTATGACCCAGCGATTGCACTGTTGGGGATTTACCCCAAAGATAGAGATGCAATGAAACGCTGGGACACCTGCACCCCGATGTTTATAGCAGCAATGGCCACGATAGCCAAACTGTGGAAGGAGCCTCGGTGTCCAATGAAAGATGAATGGTTAAAGAAGATGTGGTTTATGTATACAATGGAATATTACTCAGCTATTAGAAATGACAAATACCCACCATTTGCTTCAACGTGAATGGAACTGGAAGGTATTATGCTGAGTGAAGTAAGCCAGTCGGAGAAGGACAAACATTATATGTTCTCATTCATTTGGGGAATATAAATAATAGTGAAAGGGAATATAAGGGAAGGGGGAAGAAATGTGTGGGAAATATCAGAAAGGGAGACAGAACGTAAAGACTGCTAACTCTGGGAAACGAACTAAGGGTGGTAGAAGGGGAGGAGGTTGGGGGGTGGGAGTGAATTGGTGATGGGCACTGGGGGTTATTCTGTATGTTAGTAAATTGAACACCAATAAAAAATAAATTAAAAAAAATCAATGCCCAGAAATCAGTGGGTGCCATTTCTATACACTAACAATGAGACTGAAAAAAGAGAAATTAAAGAGTCAATCCCATTTACAATTGCACTCGAAAGTATAAAATACCTAGGAATAAACCAAACCAAAGAGGTAAAGGATCTATACACTACAAACTACAGAACACTTCTGAAAGAAATTGTGGAAGACACAAAGAGATGGAAAAGTATTCTATGATCATGGATTGGAAGAATTAAGACTGTGAAAATGTCTATGCTACCAAGGGTAATTTACACATTTAATGCAATCCCTATCAAAATACCATGGACTTTCTTCAGAGAGTTGGACCAAGTCATCCTCAGATTTGTGTGGAATTTAAAAAGACCCCGAATAGCCAGGGGAATATTAAAAAAGAAAACCAGAGCCAGGGGCATCACAATGCTGGATTTCAAGTTGTACTACAAAGCTGTGATCATCAAGACAGTATGGTACTGGAACAAAAACAGGCACATAGATCAATGGAACCCAGAAATGGGCCCTCAACTCTATGGTCAACTAAAATTTGACAAAGCAGGAAAGGCTATCCACTGGAAAAAAGACAGTCATTAAAATAAATGGTGGTGGGAAAATTGGACAGCCATGTGCAAAAGAATAAAACTAGACCATTCTCTTACACCATACACATTTTGATATATATATATATATATATATATATATATATATATATATATATATCTTTTTCTCTCTCATGAATAAATAAATAAATCTTTAAAAAAGATATTCATCTATGAAGGCAAAGGAAACAAAAGCAAAAATGAACTATTTGGGACTTAATCAAGATAAAAAGCTTCTGCACAGCAAAGGAACAGTCAATAAAACTAAAAGACAACCTAGAAAATGGGAGAAGATATTTGCAAATGACATATCAGATAAAGGGCTAGTATCCAAGATCCTAAGGGAATTGATTAAACTCAACACCCGAGAAACAAACAATCTGGTCAAGAAATGGGCAGAAAACATGAACAGAAATTTCACCAAAGAAGATATGCACAAAGCCAACAAGCTCAAGAGAAAATGCTCCGCATCACTGGCCATCAGGGAAATACAAATCAAAACCACAATGAGATACCATCTCTCATCAGTGAGAATGGTAAAAATTAACAAGACAGGAAACAACAAATTTTGGAGAGGATGTGGTGAAAGGAGAACCCTCTTGCACTGTTTGTGGGAATGTGAACTGATACAGCCTCTCTGGAAAACTGTGTGGAGGTTCCTCAAAGAGTGAAAAATAGAGTTGCCCTATGACCCAGCAATTGCACTACGTGGTATTTACCCCAAAGATACAGATGCAGGGAAATGCTCGGACACCTGCACCCCAATGTTTATAGCAGCGATGTCCACAATAGCCAAACTGTGGAAGGACCCTCGATTTCTGTCAACAGAGGAATGGATAAAGATATGATATATACATATATACATACACACACACACAATGGAGTATTACTCAACCATCAGGAAGAATGAATACCCATCATTTGCTTCGACATGGATGGAACTGGAGGGTATTATGCTGACTGAAGTAAGTCAATCAGAGAAAGACAAACATTATATGGTTTCACTCATACAGGGAATATAAGAAATGGTGAAATGGATTAAAGAAAAAGGAGGGAAAATGATTGGGAAAAATTATGGTGGCAAAACATGAGAGATTCTTGACTCTGGGTTATGAACAATGTGTAGTGAAGGGAAAGCACGTGGGGGCATGGGTTGACTGGGTTTTGGGCACTGAGGAGGGCACTTGATGGGATGAGCACTGTTTGTTATCCTATATGTTGGCAAATTGAACTTCAATTTAAAAAATTAAAAATAAATAAAACAAAGTAGTAAAAATCAGAAAACAAAAACAAAGAAGAAAACATAAAAAATTTTAAAAGTATGGAAAAGAGGAAAAAGAAAAAAGGTGGGAATGGTGGTAGTAAGGAAGTTGTCATGGAGAGAGAATGTAGCCTACAGGAGGGGTCCTAGGGTGTGATCCTCTTGGTTCTGAATGTATTTAGTTCTGTATGTTAGTAGATATAAATCCCAAATTTATATAAACCAGCAATACTTATATATAGTCCCAACATTGACCACCAAAACATAAGCAAGAAAAACAGGGGGGCAGAATGTGAAGGAAGAGAGAATATAATCTCACAGAATGAACCAACATGGTGTTCCACTTGATTCTGGGTGTTTGTTGGTCGTGTTTTATAAGGCATTAATTTCCATCATTGTAAAACAAAATGAAGCAGGAAAAACAAGAAAACAGCCATATCTTGTATATCTACCACAATTAAATTGAATACGTTGAAGGGAATCCAGAAGTGAAAAATATATCTAAGACATTTTAATTGTAGAAGTATGAAAGTCAAAAAGGAAAAGACTTAGAAATGAAGAGCTGGTAAAATATTGTAGTTAAGGTTGGAAAAGAGAAAAAATATTGGAAATTTTTAGTCTGATCTAAAAACAAGTCATAATGGAAAAAGAAAAAATGGGGGAAAAGGACCCTCTAGTTCTATGTACCATTTTCCCTCAGTCCTGGAGCTTTGCAGTGCTGCTTGTTCAGTATATTTGATTTTCCCTTTTATTTCCAGCAGTTCTTCTGAGGGAGTGGTCTGCTGTGCTGATTCTCACATGGGAGAGACGCCCTCCCAGTGATGAGTTCTGGGCTCATTATGAGTTGTTTATCCTGTGAGGCATTTATTTCCTAGAAGCCCTGCGTCTCCCAGGCACAAGATGAAGCAAAGGGGAAAAACAAAATTGGCAGTGGCCAGATTTCCAGCTCCAGAGTGGAACTCCCCGATAGTAACTGAGAACAATCTCCCAGTCACAGTGGCCTAGATGCTCCTGGATGCATCACAGGTGCACTGATCTGCACAGCTTGTGGGGCACCCAGCGCAGGAGAGTTCTCACTTTCCTGTACCCTCTCCTCTTCCATCTGTCCCAGGAGGAACAGAGGATCTCCAGCTTTGTCTGCTTAGGTCCGGGGCCCTGTGCTGCTTGACCCATGCTCCCAGGGACTGCATCTCCCAAAAGGGAATGGAGTACAGCCACCTCCATCTATTGCCAGCCTCCAAGATAAAGTCAGTTCTGGAGCCGGCACAGGGCACATGTGATGCAGGTGCCTGTGCAGCTCAGTCTGTCAAGCATCTGCCTTCAGCTCAGGTCATGATCCCAGGATTCTGCTTCTTCCTCTCCTGCTCCCCTTGTTTTTGCACTTGCTCTCTCTCTCTCTCTCTCAAATAAGTAAATAAAATCTTTTTTTTTTAGTCCACTTCTTGGTTTTCCTCCTTCTATAATTTTTCCCTTTGCTTACTTTTGCTTCTTCAGTTCCACATAAAAGTGAGATCATATGCTATTTGTCTTTGTTTGATGATTTATTTTGCTTAGCATAATACAAACTACCTCCATCAACATCACCGCAAATGGCAAGATTTCATTATTTTTTAAGAATCAGTAATATTCATATATATATGAATATTTTTAAGGAGTAAGAATATATATCTTACTCCTTCCTTATCTATTCCTCAGTTGATGGAGACTTGGATTGCTTCCATAATTTAGCTATCGTAGATAATGCTTTTATAAACATTGAGGTACATGTATCCCAATGTTTATAAAACATTTATTTGAATTTCCCTGATCATGGGTGATGTTAAACATCTTTTCATGTGTCTGTTTTGCCATGTGTATGTCTTCCTTGGAGAAATGTTTGTTTATGTTTTCTGCTCATTTTTAAATTGGATTATTAAGTTTGGGGATGTTGAAATTTATGTATTATTTACGAATTTTGGATACTAATCCTTTATAGAATATGTCCTTCACAAATATTTTCCCCATTCAGTAGATTGTTTTTAAAATTTTCCTTGATTGTTGTCTTCACTGTGCAGAAACATTTTAATTTTGATATAGTCTCAATGCTTCATTTTAGCTCTTCATTTCCTTCCCTCAAGAGACATATCAAGAAAGACCTTATGGCTGGTGTCAGAGAAATTACTTCCTGTGAAATCTTCTAGGATTTTTCTGGTTTCAGGTTTCACACTTAGATCTTTAATCCATTCTGAATTTATTTTTGTGTATGGTAAAAGAAAGTGGTCAAATTTTATTCATGCATATATTGCTGTCGAGTTTCCTCAACACCATTTGTTGAAGAAACTGTTTTCCTCATTACATATTCTTTCCTTCTTTTTCAAAGATTAATTTACCATATAATCATGGGTATATTTCTAGATTTTCAATGTTCCTCCATTGATCTATGTGTCTAGCTTTGTGCCAGTACCAAATTGTTTTGATTACTAGAGCTTTGAAACATAACTTGAATTCTGGGATTGTGATACCTCCACTTTTGTTTTTCTTTTTCAAGATTGCTTTGGCTATTCAGGATCACTCACAATTTCATATAAATTTTAGGATTGTTAGTTCCAGTTCTGTGGGAAATGCCTTTAGTATATTGATAGTGATTGCATTAAATCTGTATATTGTTTTGGATACTATGGACATTTTAACAATATTTGTTCTTCCATTCCCTGAGCATGTAATGTCTTTTCATTTCTTTTTGTCATTCTCAATTTCTTTCATTAGTACTTTGTAGTTTTCAGAGTACAGGTCTTTCAACACTTTGCTAAGTTTATTCCTAGGTACTTTATTATTTTGGGTGCAATTGTAAATGACATCTTTATCTTAATTTTGCTTTCTGGTGCTTTATTATTAGTACCTAGAAATGCAACAGACTTTTCTATATTGATTCTGTATCCTGAAACTTTGCTGAATTCATTTATCAGTTCTGCTAGTTTTTGGTGGCTTTTTTAGGTTTAATTACATAGTATCATGTCATCTTCAAATAGTGAAAGTCTTCATTATTTTTTACCAATTTACATACCACTTGTCTCTTTTTCTTGTGTTATTTCTGTGGCAATGAGTTTCGGTACGATATTGAATGAAAGTGGTGAGAGCAGAGGGACAGCTAAGATGGCAACCTAGTAGGAGGATCCTAGGCATACTTCTTCCCTTGAATAGAACTAGATAACTATCAAATCATTCAGAAGACCCACTATATTGACCTGGAAATTGATAGAGCAAACTGTATAACTAGGGTAAAAGAAGAGGACACATTGAGGACGGTAAGAAGTACAGATATGTGGTTTGGGGGAGAAATGGATCATGGGTCTATGGAGGGGAGAGAGCACTGGTTATTTAGAAAGATGAGAGAGTGGAGTTCACATGGATACACACAAGGATAGCATCTTCCTAAAACCTTTGGCTGGAAAAATGAGAGGGGCTGATTTTTGTGAGTTTTTACAAGTGAGGCTCAAAGACCAGAGTTTTAGAAGTCCATGGGATTGGCTGGGATAGAGACCTGAAAGAGCTGCTCTACTCCTGGAGAGAAGGCAAGCAAACAACCCCAGGGCAGAATGCAAAATCTGAGTATCACCCAAGGTGCACAGGAAGACTGTTCATACTTCTTGGAGCACATCTTTGAGAAGTGGTATGACTCTCCTGGGACAAGAGAGCTGGTGAATGTCATTTCTCTCCCCTGTCCCTCAGCATGGTGCAAAGACACCCGGCGAGAATGGCTGACCTGACACTGGCTATTTAACCTGCTTTGCTCCAAATCCCGTGCCCTAGAGCTCTAGAATGTCCACCCTTCTGGGTCAAACCTGCACTAGTCTCACTGTGTTAAAACTTTTTCCCAAAAGAGCAGCATAGGTCCCTGCCACACCAGGTTCCTAAAGTTTGGAAATTTAAACATCAGCAGGATTATCTGGGATAGAGTCCAAAGTGCACTGCACTGCTCCAGAGAGGCAAGCAACACATAGAAAGATAGTGTGAAAATAATGATCTGAAAAATGCTTAGGATGCATGAGGAGAAATGTTCCACTCTTCTGAAAATGCATCCCGGAGAACAGCAAACGTGGACTAGCCTCTCTAGGAACAAAGGAGCTGGCTAACACCATTTCCCTCCCCAACTCCTTAGCACAAATCAACTTCAATAAACAACAGAGTGCCAACACTGGCTACCTAACATACTCACACCAAGTCTGCCACCCTGCACTCAGCTGGCACTGTTTTTCTACTGCATGATGGCAAAGGACCAGCACAGTGGACCTTTTCCCCAGAAGACAAGTACAAACACATGCATACACCAATCTACTGACCATAGAGTTCTGCAAAGCTTCAATTCTAGTGGAAATAGCATCTGGTATCCTTTAACAAGCACACTTAGTTAAAACTTATCTCACTTTGGCCAAGGTCCAAACACTGCCCAATGCAGGCAAGGAAAACTCTGCAGAGGAGTGATCTGAGGCATAGAGCACCCAAAAAGACAGGAGCAGAGTACATTCAGCATACACCAGAAACATGTCCTGAAGCCCCAGATCCTAGGCATTATATTAACTCTTCTACATAAAGCCACAAATCTCAAGAGCAGTAACATAACAGGATTTTCTATCACAAAGAAGACAGAGACCTAGACAAATGCCAATTCATCCCAAAAGAGAAACAACAAGAAAAGTTCACAGCCAGAGAACTAATTGAAGCAGGCATAAGTAATATGCTTAATGTAGAATTTAAAGCAGCAATGATAAGGATAGTCATTGGGCTAGAGAAAAGCATGGAAAACATCGGGGGGACACTTACTAAAGAGATAAAAGAGCTAACAACCAATCAGGCAGAAATAAAAAATGCAACAACTGAGATTTGAAGCCAACTGAACATAATGACCACAAGGATAGAAGAAGCAAAAGAATGAATAAGTAATAGAGAAGATGGAATTATGGAAAATAGTGAAACTAAACAAACAAGAGAAAGAAGAATGATGGATCACAAGAGTACAATTTGTGAACTCAGTGACTCCATAAAATGTAATAACTTTCATACCATAGGAATTCCAGAAGAAGAAGAGAGGGAAAAGGGAACAGAAGTTTTATTTGAGAAAATTATAGCTGGAAACCTCCCTAATTTAGGAAAGGAAACATACATCCAAATCCAGGAGGTATGCAGAACTCCCAACAAAATAAACAAAAGCAGGCCAACAACAAGACATGGAGGATTGCTAAAGGGGAAAGGGAGATGGGGTAATTGGATGATGGGCATTAGGAGGGCATATGGTGTGATACACATTGGATGTTATATGCAACTGATGAATTATTGAATTCTATGTCTGAAACTATTGATGTACTATATGTTGACTAACTGAATTTAAATTAACAGAGAAAACTTGCCAGAAACACTGTCAAATTGAGTAACAAAATGGCACTAAATTCATATCTATCAATAATTACACTGACTCTAAACTGGCTAAAGATGAAATGTTCCTATCAAAAGACATAGTGTGTCAGAATGGATTAAAAAACAGGACTCATCTATATGCTGCCTACGAGGCTCATTTTAGACCTCAAGATACCTGCATATTGAAAGTGAGGGGATGGAGAAACATTGATCATACAAATAGATGTCAAAAGAAAGCCATAATAGCAATACTTATATCAGAAAATAAGATTTTAAACCAAGACTGTAAAAAGAGATATAGAAAGAGACTATCCAACAAGAAGGGAAACTATCCAACAAGAAGGGAAATAAAGGGAATTATCCAACAAGAAGACTTACCAATTGTAAATAATTATGCCCCCAACTTAGGACCACACAAATATATAAAATAATTAATAATAAACATAAAGGAATGGATTGATAATAATACAATAATAGGGGACCTTAACACTCCACTTACATCAATGGACATATCATCTAGGCAGAAAATCAACAAGGAAACAATGGCTTTACATGACACACTAGATAAGATGGACTTAACAGATATATTCAGAACATTTCATTCTAAAGTGGCAGTATCAGGAGAGGGGCAAGATGGCGGAAGATTAGGGGTCCTCAACTCACCTGTCCCCACAAACTTACCGAGATAACTTTCAAAACATTCTGAACACCTACAAACTTGAATTGAGATATAAAGAGAGAACAGCTGGAATGCTACAGAGAGAAAAGTTTTCACTTCAAACAAGGTAGGAAGGTGACCAAAAAATAATAAAAAAGAAGTCATGGAGGGAACCACAACTAGCCCAGTTAAAGTGGAGCCACAAAAGCCTCCAGGACAGGAAAGTCCAGCCCTGGAGAATCGGGAACTTTAAAATCCATGCTGGATTTTTCCCTGATGGAAAAAGTACTAGCAGTGAAATCAGGCAGAATCTCAGGAGGGGCAGTGAAGCCTCAAGATTCCTGGAGTCGCTATAAGAGGAGGGGGGCCCAGGAGAAAGCTAACCGCAAACCATGGTCCGATATTGGCAAAGGGCTGGAGCTCTGCAGCCCTACAGGGCATTTGGGATAAGCAAGTTGATTAGGTAAGCCAGCTCCAGATGGAGGTGGCTGTATTCCATTCCCTTCAGGTGAGGCTGACCCTGGGAGCATGGGTCCAGTGGCATAGAGCCCTGGATCCCAAGGCACTCAAGCAGGCAAAGCCCTGCAAATCCTGAATCCCCCTGGGACAGATGGAAGTGGCGAGGGCACACGAAAGTGAGAACTCAGTGCACCCGTGCCTGCAGCCCAGAACATGGGCCAGTGTGGCCTGGGAGACCATAGTTAGTTACTCGCAGGGAGCTGGACTCCAGAGCCGGAAATCTGGCCACTGCCATTGCTGTTTTTTCCCCTTTATTCACCTTGTGCCTGGGAGAGGAGGAACCTCTAGGGAACAAATGCCTCACAGGATAAACAGCTCACACTGAGACACCTGGCAAGGGGCAGGGCATCTCCACCCAGGCACAGACACCTGAGAATCAGCACAGCAGACCCCTCCCCCAGAAGAACAGCTGGAAGAACAGTGGAAAAGGAAGTTTATTGACCAAGCAGCACTGGAAAGCTCCAGGAACAAGGGAATATCAAGGGAAAATAGTACATAGAACTAGAGGGTCCCTTTTCTTTTTTTTTCTTTTTTCCATTGCAAATAGTTTTTATATCAGACTAAAACTTTCCAATATATTTTCTATTTGCCCACCTTAGCCACAATATTTTACCAGATCTTCATTTTTAGCTTTTTTCCTTTTTGACTTTCATATTTCTGTAATTACATGTCTTAGATATATTTTTCACTTATGGATTCACTTCAAAGTATTCAATTTAATTTTGGTAGATATATGAGATACTGATATTTGTTTTCTGTTTTTTGTTTATTCTGCCACGTTTTATTTTCCAAAGGTGGAAGTTAATATCTTCTAAAATACAACCAACATACACCCAGCGCCAAGTGGAACACCGTGTTGGTTCATTCTATAAGATATTCTCTCTTCCATCTTCCATCCCATTCTGCCCCTCTTTTTTATCTTATGTTTTGGTGGACAATGTTGGGCCTACATATAAGTATTGCTGGTTTATATAAATTTGGAAATGAGCATCTTCTAACATACAGAACAAAATACATCAGAACCAAGAGGATCACTCCCCTAGGACCCCTTAGGTAGACTACATTCCCTCTCCATGACAACTTCCTTACAACCACAATCCCTCCTTTTTTTATTTTTCCTCTTTTCTTTATATTTTTTTCTTTTTTCTTCTTCTTTGTTTTTGGTTTCTGGCTTTTGATTTTTATTACTTTGTCTTAAAATTTATCACCTTAGTTGGTCCTTTGGTTTTATTTTTACTGTTCTTTTTTCTTTTATTTTCTGAACTCTAACCTCTTTGGAATAATCTAGAGTGTATTTACTTAGGATGTTGATATTTTTGACTCAGACCGCTCATACAGCAACTCTGCACTGGATAAAAAAACTAGAAGGAAGAATTCACCACAAAAGAAAGAACCAGAAACAATACTCTCTGCCACAGAGTTAAGGATTTGAAATTCAATATGATGTCAGAAAATCAATTCAGAAGTATAATTATAAAGCTACACTTCCGATGGCTCTGGAATAAAGAGCAAAGGACTCCAGAGACTTTGTTACTGCAGAATTAAGATCTAATCAGACCAAAATTAAAAATGCATTAAATGAGATGCAATTTCAACTGCATGGTTTAAAGGCTAGGGTTAATGAGGTGGAAGAGAGAATGAGTGACATAGAAGACAAGTTGATGGAAAGGAAGGAGGCTGAGGAAAAAAGAGAAAAACAATTAGTGCATGAGGAATGCCTTAGGGAAATAAATGATAGCTTGATAAGGAAGAATATATCCTAATTGGGATTCCAGAAGAGGCTGATAGAGAGGACAACAAAGTATATTTGAACAAATCATAGCTGAGAACCTCCCTAATTTGGGGATGGAAACAGGCATTCAGATCCAAGAGATAGAGGATCCCCCCCAAAAAAAAACATTCAACACCTCCACTTTTAATAATGAAACTTGCAAATTTCAAAGATAAAGAGAACATTCTTAACACTGAGCAAGAGAAGAGATTCTAAATTTATGAGGATAAATATCAAATAAATAGCAGACCTCTCAACAGACACCTGGCAGGCCAGAAAGAACAGGCATGATATATATAGGGTACTAAATAAGAAGAACATGCAGCCAAGAATACTTTATCCAGCAAGGCTCTCATTCACAGTAGATGGAAACATAAAGAACTTCCAGGATAGACAGAAACTGAAAGACTATGTGACCACCAAGCTGGCTGTGCAAGAAATATTAAGGGGGACCCTGTAAAAGGGAGAGGAAGCCCAAAGAAATAATCCACAAAAACATGGACTCAATAGGTAACACGATGACACAAAATTCATATTTTTCGATAGTTACTCTGAACGTGAATAGGTTAAATGATCCCAACAAAAGACACAGGGTATCTGACTGGATAAAAAAGCAAGACCTGTCTATATGCTGTCCCCATAAAAACTTCACTTTACACCTAAGGACACCTCCAGTCTTAAAATGAAGTGGTGGAAAACTATTTACCATACAAATAGTCCTCAAAAGAAAGATGGGGTAGCAATCCTCATATCAGATAAATTAAAATTTATACCAAACACTGTGGTAACAGATGAAGAGGGATGCTATACCATATTTAAAGTGTCTATCCAACAAGAAGACCTAAAATCATGAATATTTATGCTGCTAATGTGGGAGCTGCCAAGTATATCAATTAATAACAAATTAAAGAAATACTTAGGTAAGACACTAATAGTGGGAGATTTTCACATGGCACTATCTGCAAATAACAGATCTTCTCAGCACAACATCACCAAAGACACAAGGCCCTTAAATGACACACTGGACCAAATTGATTTCACAGATCTATACAGAACTTTCCATCCAAATGCACCTGAATACACACTCTTCTCAATTGCACATGGAACGTTCTCAAAAATAGACCACATACTGGGTCACAAATCAAGTCTCAACTGATACCAAAAGATTGGGATTGTCCCCTGCATATAGTCAGACCATAATGCTTTGAAACTTCAATTCAATCACAAGAAGAAAAATCAGAAAAAACTCAAACAAATGAAGGCTAAAGAGCATCCTACTAAAAGTTGAATGGGTCAAGCAGGAAATTAGAGGATAATTTAAAAGATTCATGGAAACTAATGAAAATTAAGATACAACCATTCAAAATCTTTGGGATACAAAAAAAAGTAGTCCACAGAGGGAAATATATACCAATACAAGTTTCCCTCAAAAAATTGGAAGAAACTCAAATACAAAGCTAACCTCACACCTAAAGGAACTGGACAAAGAACAGAAAGTAAAACCTACACCAAGCAGAAGAAGAGAGACAATAAATATTTGGGCAGAACTCAATGAAACAGAAACCAAAAAAACTGGAGAACAGATCATCAAAACCAGGAGGTGTTTCTTGGAAATAATTAATAAGACAGATAAACCATTAGCCCATCTTATTAAAAAATAAAAGAGAAACTGGAGGGTATTATGCTGAGTGAAATAAGTCAATCGGAGAAGGACAAATATTATATGGTCTCATTCATTTGGGGAATATAAAAAATAGTGAAAGGGAATAAAGGGGAAAGGAGAAAAAATGAGTGGGAAATATCAGAAAGGGAGACAGAAGATGAGAGACTCCTAAATCTGGGAAACGAACTAGGGGTGGTGGAAGGGGAGGTGGGCGGGAGGTGGGGGTGACTGGGTGGCAGGCACTGAGGGGGGCACTTGATGGGATGAGCACTGGGTGTTATTCTATATGTTGGCAAATTGAACACCAATAAAAAATAAATTTATTAAAAAAGGAAAAAATCTTTAAAAAACAAAAAAGACTCAAATTAATAAAATTATGAATGAAAGAAGAGAGATCACAAGCAATACTAAAGAAATTCAAATGATTTTAAAACCATATTATGTGCAGCTATATGCCAACAAATTAGACAATCTAGAAGAAATGGATGCATTTCCAGAAAACCACAAATTACCAAAACTGGAACAGGAAGAAATTGAAAACCAGAACAGGCCAAAAACCTGTGAGGAAATTGAAGAAGACATCAAAAAACTCCCAAGAAACAAATGTCCAGGCGCAGATGGCTTCCAAGAATTCTATCAAATGATTAAAGACGAAATAATACCTATTCTAAAAAAGCTGTTCCAAAGGATAGAAAGGGACAGAATATTTCCAAATTCATCTTATAAGGCCAGCATTACCTTGATTCCAAAACCAGACAAAGACCCTGCCAAAAAGTAAAATTACAAACCAATATCCAGATGAACACAGATGCAAAAATTCTCACCAAGAAATTAGCCAATGGGATCCAACAGTATATTAATAGGATTATTCACCATAACCAAGCTGGATTTATCCCTGGGATGCAAGGGTGGTTCAACGCTCATGAAACAATCAATGTCATAGATCAAATCAAAAAGAGAAAACAAGAACCATGTGAAACTCTCAATGTTAGATACAGAGAAAGCATTTGATAAAATACAGCATCCATTCCTGATCAAAACTCTTGAGAGGGTAGGGATAGAGGGAACATTCCTCAGTGTCTTAAAAGACATATATGAAAATCCCACAGCAAGTATTCTCAATGGGGAAAAACTGAGAGCCTTTCCCCTAATCAGGGATGACCTAAGTGACAGGGATGCCCACTCTCACTGATGTTATTCAGCATAGTACTAGAAGTCCTAGCCTCAGCAATCAGGCAACAAAAAGAAATAAAAAGACATTCAAATTGGCAAAGAAGAAGTCAAACTCTCCCTCTTCACAGATGACATACTGGATGTAGAAAACCCAAGAGACTCGACCCCAAGATTTCTCGAACTCATACAGCAATTTGGCAGTGTGGCAGGATACAAAATCAATGCCCAGAAATCAGAGGCATGTCTATACACTAACAATGAGACTGAAGAAGGAGAAAATAAGGAGTCAGTCCCATTTACAATTGCACCCAAAAACATAAGATACCTAGGAATAAACCTAACGAAAGAGGGAAAGGATATATACCCTAAAAACTACAGAATACCTTGGAAAGCAATTGAGGAAGATAAAAAAAAGATGGAGAAACATTCCATGCTCATGGATTGGAAGAATAAATGTTGTGAAAATGTCTATGCTACCAGGGCAATTTACACATTTAATGCAATTCCTATCAAAATACCATGGGCCTTCCTCACAGATTTGGAACAAATAATCTTAGGATTTGTATGGAATCAGAAAATACCCCATATATCCAGAGGAACATTGAAAAAAAAAAAAACATTGCTGGGGGCATCCCAACACCGGATTTCAAGCATTATTACAAAGCTGTGATCATCCATACAGAATGGTACTGACACAAAAACAGACACATAGATCAATGGAACAGAATAGAGAACCCAGTAATGGGCACTCAACCCTCTGGAAAAATATTCTTCAACAAAGCATGACAGAATATCCACTGGAAAAAGGACAGTGTCTTCAATAAATGGTGTTGGGAAAATTGGACACCCTCGTACAGAAGAATGAAACGAGACTAATCTTTTACACCATACATCACGATGAAATCAAAATGGCCACAAGATATAAATATGAGACAAGAATCCATCGTAATCCTAGAGGAGTGGGACGCCTGGGTGACTCAGCAGTTGGGCAACTGTCTTTGGCTCAGGGCATGACCTGGGGTCCAGGAGAAGGTCCCACATCGAGCTCCTTGTAGAGAGCCTGCTTCTCCCTCTGCCCATGTCTCTGCCTCTGTGTGTGTGTGTGTGTGTGTGTGTGTGTGTGTGTGTGTGCCTGTCATGAATAAATAAATAAGATCCTTATTTTTAAAAATCCTAGAAGAGAACACAGACAACAACCTTTTTAAATTTGGCCAGAGTAATTTCTTATATGATATAACTATGAAGGCAATGGAATCAAAAGCAAAAATGAGCTAACTATTGGGACTTCGGATAAAGAGCTTCTGCACAGCAACAGAAAAAGTCAACAAAACTAAAAGAAAACCTACAGAATGAGAGAACATATTTGCAAATAACATACCAGACAAAGGGCTAATATCCAAGATCTATAAAGAACTGACTAAACTCAAGAAACATCCAAGAAACAAAAAAATCCAATCATGAAATGGGCAGAAGACATGAAAAGACATTTCACAAAATATGATATACACATGGCCAACAAGGACATGGAAAAATGCTCTGCATCACTTGCCATCAGGGAAATACAAATCAAAACCACAATGAGATACCACCTCACACCCATGAGAATGGTGAAAATTAACAAGACAGGAAACCACAAATGGAGAGGATCTAGAGAAATGGGAATCCTCTTGCACTGTTGGTGGCAATGTGAACTAGTACAGCCACTCTGGAAAAAGAGCTAAAAATAGAGCTACCCTATGACCAGGCAATTGCATTGCTGGGGATTTACCCCAAAGATACAGATGCAGTGAAAAACCAAGACACCTGCGCCCTAATGTTTATAGCAGCAATGTCCACAATGGCCAAACTGTGGAAGGAGCCACAGTATCCTTCAACATATGAATGGATAAAGAAGATGTAGTCTATGTATACAATGGAATATTGCTCAGCCACCAGAAAGGATGAATACCCACCACTTGGTTAAACATGGATGAAACTGGAGGGTAATGTGCTGAGTTGAATATGTCAATAAGAGAAGGACAATGATCATATGGTTTCACTCATATGAGGAATATAGAGAAACAGAGAAAGGTATTATAAGAAAAGTGTGGGGGGGAACTGAGTGGGAAAATTAGAGAGGGAGACAAACGATAAGAGGCTCCTAACTCTGAGAAACAAAGGGTTGTGGAAGGGGAGGTTGGTCAGGGGTTGGGGTAACTGGGTGATGGGCACTGAGGAGGGCACTTGATGGGATGAGCACTGGGTGATATACTATATGTTGGCAAGTCAAACTTCACTAAAAACAAATTGAAAATAAATAAAAATAAAAATAAATAAATTGGCAGTATCCACATTCTTTTCAAGAGCACATGGGACATTCTCCAGAAAAGGGAACATACATACAAATCACAAATCAGGCCTCAAGAAGTATAAAACTACTGAGATCACACAATGCATATTTTCTAACCACAATTCTATGAAACTTCAATTCAATCACAAATACATGGAGGTTGAAGAACTACCTACTAGAAAATAAATGTGTCAACCAGGAAATAAAAACGGAAAGAAAAAAATACATGGAAACAAATTGAAACAAAAACATGATGATCCAAACCTTTAGGATGTAGCAAACGTGGTCCGAAGAAGGAAGTATAAAGCAATAGAGGCCTATCTCAAGAATGAAGAAAATCCGAAAATATACAACCTAATTTAACAGCTAAAGGAGATAGGAAAAGAACAAGAAATGAAACCTAAAGCCAACAGAAGATGGGAAATAATAAATTAGATCAGGAATAATGATATAGAAAATAAAAAAAACAATAGAACTGATCATGGAAACCAGTTTATTCTTTGAAACAATTAATAAAACTAATAAAACCCTAGCCAGATGTTTCAAAAAGAGAAGAAAATAACCACAATGAATAAAATCACAAATGAGAGAGGGGAAATAATAGCCAACAACACAGAAATATAATTGTAAGAGAAAATGGTAAAGAAATATACACATATATTCCAAATACTCAGGTAATCTGAAAAAAAAAAGATAAATTCCTAGAAACATATAAACTACCAAAACTAAATCAGAAAGAAATATAAAATTTGAAAACACTGACAATGAGCAAGGAAATTGAGTCACTAATCAAAAATCTCCCAAGAAAAAGAAGTCCAGTGCTAGATGGATTCACGGGGGAATTCTACCAAACATTTATATTTTTTTGTATATTTTTCATTGGAGTTCGATTTGCCAACATATAGTATAACACCTAGTGCTCATCCCATCAAGTGCCCCCCTTAGTGCCTGTCACCAGTCACCCCATCCCCCAGCCCACCTCCCCTTCCACTACCCCTTGTTCATTTCCCAGAGTTAGGAGTCTCTCATGTTCTGTCACCCTCACTGATATTTCCCACTTATTTTCTCTCCTTTTCCCTATAATCCCTTTCACTATTTCTTATATTCCCTGAATGAATGAAATCATATAATGTTTGTCCTTCTCCAATTGACTTACTTCACTCACCATAATACTCTCAAGTTCCATCCACATTGAAGCAAATGGTGGGTATTCGTCCTTTCTGATAGCTGAGTAATATTCCATTTTAAACACATATACTGTATCTTCTTTATCCATTCCTCTTTTGATGTGCACCGAGGCTCCTTCCACAGTTTGGATATTGTGGACATTGCTGCTATAAACATTGTGGTGCAGGTGTCCTGCCGCTTCACTGCATCTGTATCTTTGGGGTAAATCCCCAGCAGTGCAATTGCCAGATCATAGCATAGATATATTTTCAACTCTGAGAAAGCTCCACACAGTTTTCCAGAGAGGCTGCACCAGTTCATATTCCCACCAACAGTGCAAGAGGGTTCCTCCTTCTCTGCATCCTCTCCAAAATTTTTGTTTCCTATCTTGTTACTTTTCACCATTCTCATTGCTGTGAGGTGATACCTGATTGTGGTTCTGATGTTTATTTCCCTTATGGCAAGTGATGTGGAGCATTTTCTTATGTCCTTGTTGGCCATGTGTATATCTTATATGGTGAAATGCCTTTTCATGTCTTTTCCCCATTTCATGATTGGATTTTTTGTTTCTTGGATGTTAACTCTAATAAATTATTTATAGATCTTGGATATTAGCCCTTTACCTGATAGGTGATTTGCAAATATCTTCTCCTGTTCTGTGGGTTGTCTTTTAGTTTTGTTGACTGTTTCTTTTGCTGTGCAGAAACTTTTTATCTTAAGTCTCAATAATTCATTTTTGCTTTTGTTTCCTTTGCCTTCATAGATGTATATTGCAAGAAGTTGCTGTGGCCAAGTTCAAAAGGGTATTGCCTGTGTTCTCCTCTAGGATTTGATGGATTCTTGTATCACATTAGGATCTTTCATCCATTTTGAGTTTATATTTCTGTCTGGTGTAAGAGAATGGTCTAGTTTCATTCTTCTGCACGTGGCTGTCCAATTTTCCCAGCACCACTTATTGAAGAGACTGTCCTTTTTCCAGTGAATAGGCTCTCCTGCTTTGTTGAGTATTAGTTGACCATAGTTGAGGGCCCATTTCTTGGTCCTCTATCCTGTTCCATCTATGTGTCTGTTTTTGTGCCAGTACCACAGTCTTGATGATCTTGATTATCATAGCTTTGTAGTACAAGCTGAAATCCGGTATTGTGATGTCCCTGGCTCTGGTTTTCTTTTTCAGTATTCCCCTGGGTATTTGGGGTCTTTTCTGATTCCACACAAATCTTAAGATGATTTGGTCCCACTATCTGAAGAAAGTCCATGGTATTTTGATAGGGATTGCATTGAATGTATAAATTGTCCTGGGTAGCATAGATATTTTCACAATATTAATTCTTCCAATCCATGAGCATGGAATATTTTTCCATCTCTTTGCGTCTTCCTCAATTTCTTTCAGAAGTGTTCTATAGTTTTTAGGGTATAAATCTTTCCCATTTTGGTGAGGTTTATTCCTAGGTATCTCATGATTTTGGGTGCAATTGTAAATGGGACTGAGTCCTTAATTTCTCTTTCTTCAGTCTTAATGTTAGTGTATAGAAATGTCACTGATTGATTTCTGGGCATTGATTTTATATCCTACCACATTGCCAAGTTGCTGTATGAGTTCTAGCAATCTTGGGGTGGAGTCTTTGGGGTTTTCTATGTACAATATCATGTCATCTGCAAAGCAGGAGAGTTTGCCTTCTTCTTGGCCAATTTGAATGCCTTTTATTTATTTTTATTGTCTGATTGCTGAGGCTAGGACTTCTAGTACTATGTTGAATAGCAGTGGTGAGAGTGGACTTTTCTGTCGTGTTCCTGATCTTAGGGGAAAGGCTCCCAGTGTTTCCCCGTTGAGAATGATATTGGCTGTGGGCTTTTCGTAGATGGCTTTTAAGATGCTAAGGAATGCTCCCTCTATCCCTACTCTGAAGAGTTTTCATCAGGAATGGATGCTGTATTTTGTCAATGGTTTCTCTGTATCTATTGAGAGGATCATATGGTTTTTCTTTTTACTCTTGTTGATATGATCTATCACGTTCATTGTTTATGAGTGTTGAACCAAACTTGCATCCCAGGGATAAATCCCACTTGGTCATGGTGAATAATATTCTTGATGTACCATTGGATCCTATTGGCTAGTGTTTTGTTGAGAATTTTTACATTTGTGCTCATCAGGGATATTGGTCTGTAATTCTCCTTTTTGGTGGGGTCTTTGGTTTTGGAATTAAGGTGATGCTGGCCTCATAAAACAAGTTTGGAAATATTCCATCCTTTTCTCTCTTTCGGAACAGCTTTAGTAGAATAGGTATTGTTTCTTCATTAAATGTTTGATAGAATTCCCCTAGTATGCCATTTAGTCCTGGATTTTTGTGTCTTGGGAGGTTTTTGATGACTGCTTCAATTTCCTCCCTGGTTATTGACCTCTTCAGGTTTTCTGTTTCCTCCTGTTCCAGTTTTGGTGGTTTTTGGTTTTCTAGATATGCATCAATTTCTTCTAGACTGCCTAATTAATTGATGTGTAGCCACTCATTATATGTTTTTAAAATCGTTTGTATTTCCTTAGAATCAGTTGTGGTCTCTCCTCCTTCATTCGTAATTTTATTAATTTGACTCTTCTTTCTTTTCCTTTTAATAAGGCTGGCTATTGGTTTCTCTATCTTATTAATTCTTTCAAAGAACCACCTCCTTGTTTTGTTGATCTGTTCTACATTTTTTCTGGTCTCTATTTCATTGAGTTCTGCTCAAATCTTTATTAACTCTTTTCTTCTGCTTGATGTACAGTTTATTTTCTGTTCTTTCTCCAGTACCTGTAGGCCCAAGGATAGCTTGAGTATTTGAGTTTGAGTTTTTTCCAATTTTTTGAGGGATGTTTGTATTTCAATGTATTTCCCTCTTAGGACTGCTTTTGCTGTATCCCAAAGATTTTGAGTAGTTGTATCTTCATTTTCGTTTGTTTCCATGAATCTTCTTAATTCTTCTCTAATTTCCTGATCAACCCTTTCATCTTTTAGCAGGATGGTCTTTAACCTCTACGTGTTTGAGTTTCTTCCAAACTTCTGTGATTGAGTTCAAGTTTCAAAGCATTGTGGTCTGAAAATATGCAGGGGACAATCCCAGTCTTTTGGTATTGGTTAATACCTGATTTGTGACCCAGTATGTGGTCTATTCTGGAGAAAGCTCCATGTGCACTTGAAGAGAATGTGTATTTAGTTGCTTTCCAATGGAAAGTTCTGTATATATCTGTGAAATCTATCTGGTCCAATGTATCATTTCAACCTCTTGTTTGTTTGGAGATGCTATGCTTAGAAGACCTGTCATTTTCCAAAAGTGCCAAGTTGAATTTTCCTAGTATTAGTATACTATTATCTAACTATGTCTTTACTTTGGTTATTAACTGATTGACATACATGGAAGCTCCCACATTAGCGGCATAAATATTCATGATTGCTAGGTCCTCTTGTTGGATAGATCCTTTAAGTATGATATGGTGTCCCTCTTTATCTCTTACTACAGTCTCTGGTATAAACTTTAATAATTTCTGATATGCATAATGCTACCCCAGCTTTCTTTTGAGGACCATTTGAATGGTAAATGGTTCTCCAACCTTTTATTTTCAGGCTGTAGGTGTCCTTCTGTCTAAAATGAGTCTCTTGTAGACAGTAAATAGGTCTTGCTTTTTATCCAATCTGAAACCCTGTGCCTTTTGATGGGATCATTTAACCCATTCACGTTCAGAATTACTATTGAAAGGTATGAATTTAGAGTCATCGTAATGCCTATTCATTCCCTGTTTTTGTGGATAGTTTCTTTGGGCTTCCTCCTTCTTTTATAGGGTCCCCTTTAATATTTCTTGCAGAGCTGGTTTGTGGTCACATATTCTTTCAGTTTCTGCCTATCTTGCAAGCACTTTCTCTCTCCTAATCGGATGAGTGCCTTGCTGGGTAGAGTATTCTTGGCTGCATGTTCTTCTCATTTAGGAACCTGAATATATATCCTGCCAGTCCCTTCTGTCCTGCCAGATCTCTGTGGCCTGCTATTAATCTAATACTTCTCCCCATAAAGGTTAGGGATGTCTTGTCTCCTGCTCCTCTTGGAAACTAGCCCTTTATCTGATACGTCATTTGCAAATATCTTCTCCCATTCTGTAGGTTGTCTTTTAGTTTTGTTGACTGTATCCTTTGCAGTGCAAAAGCTTCTTATCTTGATGAAGTCCCAATAGTTCATTTTTGCTTTTTTTTCTCTTGCCTTCGTGGATGTATCTTGCAAGAAGTTACTGTGGCTGAGTTCAAAAAGGGAGTTGCCTGTGTTCTCCTCTAGGATTTTGATGGAATCTTGTCTCACATTTAGATCTTTCATCCATTTTGAGTTTATCTTTGTGTATGGTGTACGAGAATGGTCTAATTTCATTCTTCTGCATGTGGATGTCCAATTTTCCCAGCACCATTTATTGAAGAGACTGTCTTCCTTCCAGTGGATAGTCTTTCCTCCTTTATCGAATATTAGTTGGCCATAAAGTTCAGGGTCCACTTCTGGGTTCTCTATTCTGTTCCATTGATCTATGTGTCTGTTTCTGTGCCCGTACCACACTGTCTTGATGACCACAGCTTTGTAGTACAATATGAAATCTGGCATTGTGATGCTCCCAGATAGGGTTTTCTTTTTTAAAATTCCCCTGGCTATTTGGGGTCTTTTCTGATTCCACACAAATCTTAAAATAATTTGTTACAACTCTCTGAAGAAAGTCCATGGTATTTTGATAGGGATTGTATTAAACATGTAAATTGCCCTGGGTAACATTGACATTTTCACAATATTAATTATTCCAATCCATGAGCATGGAATATTTTTCCATCTCTTTGTGTCTTCCTCAATTTCTTTCAGAAGAGTTCTATAGTTTTTAGGGTATAGATCCTTTACCTCTTTGGTTAGGTTTATTCCTAGGTATCTTATGCTTTTGGGTGCAATTGTAAATGGGATTGACTCCTTAATTTCTCTTTCTTCAGTCTCATTGTTAGTGTATAGAAATGCCACTGACTTCTGCGTATTGATTTTGTATCCTGCCACGCTACCAAATTGCTGTATGAGTTCTAGCAATCTTGGGGTGGAGGCCTTTGGGTTTCCTATGTAGAGTGTCATGTCATCAGCGAAGAGGGAGACTTGGCCAACATGCACATGAGAAAATGCTCCGCATCACTTGCCATCAGGGAAATACAAATCAAAACCACAATGAGATACCACCTCACACCAGTGAGAATGTGGAAAATTAACAAGGCAGGAAACCAAAAATGTTGGAGAGGATGTGGAGAAAAGGGAACCCTCTTACACTGTTGGTGGGAATGTGAACTGGTGCAGCCACTCTGGAAAACTGTGTGGAGGTTCCTCAAAGAGTTAAAAATAGACCTGCCCTACGACCCAGCAATTGCACTGTTGGGGATTTATCCCAAAGATACAGATGCAATGAAACGCCGGGACACCTGCACCCCGATGTTTCTAGCAGCAATGTCCACACTAGCCAAACTGTGGAAGGAGCCTTGGTGTCCATCGAAAGATGAATGGATAAAGAATATGTGGTTTACGTATACAATGGAAAATTACTCAGCCATTAGAAATGACAAACACCCACCATTTGCTTCAACGTGGATTGAACTGGAGGGTATTATGCTGAGTGAAATAAGTCAGTTGGAGAAGGACAAACATTTTATGTTCTCGTTCATTTGGGGACTATAAATAATAGTGAAAGGGAATATAAGGGAAGGGAGAGGAAATGTGTGGGAAATGTTAGAAAGGGAGACATAACATAAAAACTCCTAACTCTGGGAAATGAACTAGGGGTGGTGGAAGGGGAGGAGGGTGGGGGATAGGGGTGAATGGGTGACGGGCACTGAGGGGGGCACTTGACGGCATGAGCACTGGGTGTTATTCTATATGTTGGCAAATTGAACACCAATAAAAAATAAATTTATTATAAAAAAATAAAAATAAATAAAATAAATAAATATGGAATTGTGATACCTCCAACATTTTTTTTTTTGCAAATTTGCTGTAGTATTTGGGATCTTCTGTGGCTCCATACAAATTTTAGGACTTTTTTGGTAGTTCTGAGAAAAATGTTGTTGGTATTTTGATAGCGATTACATTGAATCTGTAAAGTGCTTTAGGCAGTATAGGCATTTTTAACAATATTTCTTCTTCCAGTCCATGAGTTTAGACTCATTTGTTTCTAACAAATAGACTATTTGTTTCTCTCATCTTCAATTTCTTTTATCAATGTTTTAGAGTTTTCAGAGTACAGGTCTTTCTTCCTCAATATTTTATTACTTTGAGTGCTATTATAAATTGATTATTTTCTTAATTTATCTTTCTTTTTTTTTATCCTCATCATTACTGTAGAGAAATTGAACAGATGTCTGTATATTGACTTTGTATGCCGTGACCTTGCTGAATTCATTTATCACTTCTAGTAGTGTTTTTGGTGGAGTCTTTAGAGTTTTCTACATATAGTATCATGTTATCTACATATAGTGAAAATTATGCTTCTTCCTTACCAATTTGGGTGCTTTTTATTTCTTTTTTCTTTTCTGATTGCTATGGCTAGGACTTCCAGTACCATGCTGAATAAAAGTGGTGAGAGGAATTAGACCTGAGATTAAAAGAGAACAGCTGGAATGCTACAGAGAGAAAGGTTTTTGCTTCTCACAAGGTAGGAAGATGAAAAAAAGAAAAAAAGAAAAAAGCAGGGTGGGGGAACTGTGACTAGCAGGGCTAAAGTGGAGCAGTAAGAGCCTCTGGGGCAGGAGTTTTCCCTGATGGAAAAGGGCTTAGCAGGAAAATCAGCGAAAGCCTCAGGAGGGGCAGTGAAGCCTCAAGATTCCTGAAGCCACTATAAGAGGAGGGGTGTCCGGGGGTAAGGTCACTGCAAACCACAGTCTGATATTGGTAAAGGGCTGGAGTGCCACAGCCCTCCTGGGTATTTGGGAGAAGCCAGTCAGTTAGGTGAGCCAGCTCTGGAGCTCCCTTTACCCTAGAGCTCGGCAATGGAAGGAGGTGGCTTCGCCCTGTTCCATTCAGGAGAGGTGGTCCCTGGGAGTGTGGGTCCAGCAGCACAGAGCCCCGGATCCCAGGGCACCCCAGTGGACAAAGCCAGGGATCCTGCATACCCCCTGGTAGAGATAGAAGTGGGAAGGGTACAGGAAAGCAAGAACTCTCCTGCCGCTAGGTACCCCACAAGCTGTGCATGTCTGTGCACCCGCACCTGCCCCCAGAGCATCTAGGCCAGTGTAGACTGGGAGACTATGGTTACTTACTTACAGGCAGCTAGGCTCCAGAGCTGAAAATCTGGCCACCGCCATACTTTTTTCTTTCCTCTTTGTTTCACCTTGTGCCTCAGAGACGCTGGGCCTCTAGAGAAAAAAGGCATCACAGGATAAAAAGCCCAAACTGAGCCTATCTGGCAAGGGGCAGGGCATCTCCACCCAGGCAGAGATACCTGAGAAACAGTGCAGCAGATTCCTACCCCAGAAGAACTGATGGAAGTACAGGGAAAAGCAAGTTTACTTAACAAGCAGCACTAAAAAGTTCCAGAAATGAGCAAAAATATTATATAGAATGAGGGTCCTTTTTTTTAAATATTATGACTCATTTTTACATCACGCTAAAAATTTCCAATATATCTTCTCTTTTCTCATGTTAAATACAATATTTGACCAGCTCTTCATTTTTAAGTTACTTCCTTTTTGACTTTTATAGTTCTACAATTACATGTCTTAGATATATTTTACACTTATGAATTCCCTTCGATGTATTCGATTTCATTGTGGTAGATATACAAGATATGGGTATTTGTTTTTTCTTTTTTCTTTGTTCTGCCTCATTTTGTGTTACAATGGTGGACGTTAATAGCTTTTAAAACACAACCAACATACACCCAGAACCAAGTGGAACACCGTGTTGGTTTATTCTGTGAGATTATATTCTCTCTTCCTTCCTATTCTGCCCCCCTCTTTTATCTTGTTTATGTTTTGATGGTCAATGTTGGGGATTTATATAAGTATTGCTGATTTATATAAATTTGGTATGGAGCACCTTCTAACATACAGAACAAAATACCCCCAGAAACAAGAGGATCAACCACTAGGACCCCTCAGGTAGACTACATTCTCTCCCCACAACAACTTCCTCACCAACTCTACCCCCCATCTTTTTTATTTTTCCTCTTTTCTTTACTTCTTTCTTTTTCTTTTTTCTTCTTTGTTTTTTTTTCTTTTTAGTTTTACTACTTTGTTTTAAAATTGATTTATCAATTTAGTGGCCCTTTAGTTTTATTTTGTTCTGTTCTTTTTTTTAATATTCTACTCTCTGACTTCTTCAGAATCATATAGGGTGTATTTGCTTAGGTCATGGTTGACATCTTTGACTCAGCCCCCTCATACAGCCACTCTGCACTGGACAAAATGACAAGGAAGAATTAAAAAAAAAAAGAACTGGAAGCAATACTCTCTGCCACAGAGTTACAGAATTTGGATTTCAATATGATGTCAGAAAGTCAATTCAGAAGTACAATTATAAACCTACCGGATGGCTCTGGAAAAAAAAAATGCAAAGCACTCTAGAGACATTGTTACTGCAGAATTGAGATCTAAGTAGGCCGAAATTTAAAATGGATTAAATTAGATGCAACCCCAACTGGATGTTCTAATGGCTAAGGTTAATTAGGCAGAAGAGAGAATGAGTGACATAGAAGACAAGTTGATGGTAAGAAAGTAAGCTGAGGAAAAAGGAGAAAAATAATTAAGAACCCATGAGGAAAGACTTAGGGAAATAATTGATAGCTTGAGAAGGAAGAATATACATCTATGTGGGATTCCAGGAGAGGCTAGAAAGAGAGGACCACAAAGTATATTTGAAAATATCATAGAGAACGTACCAATTCTGAGGAAGAAAACAGGCATTCAGTTCCATCAGAGAGGAGCCCTCACAAAATCAGGAAAAAACAGCACGTCAACATTTAATAGTGAAACTTGCAAATTTCAAACAGAAAGAGAAAATCCTTAAAGGAGCAAGAGACAAGAGATTCTTAGCTTATAAGGGGAGAATTATCAGATGAATAGAAGACCTCTCCACAGAGACCTGGCAGGCCAGAAAGGGCTGGCATGATATAGACAGGGTAGTAAAAGAGAAAAATATGCAGCCACAAATACTTTATCTACCAAGGCTGTCATTCAGAATACAAGGAGAGATAAAAACACTTCCAAAATAGACAGAAACTGAAAGAATATGTGTCCACCAAACCAGCTCTGCAAGAAATATTAAGGGGACTCTGAAAAAGAAAGAGAGAGCTCAAAGAAATAATCCACAAAACAGGGACTAAACTGGTAATACGATGACACTAAATTCATATCTTTCAATAGTTATTCTGAACGTGAAAGGGCTAAACTACCCCATCAAAAGATGCAGAGTATTGAACTGGATAAAAAGCAAGACCCATCTATATGCTGTGTACAAGAGACTCATTTTAGACTTGAGGACACTTCTAGCCTCAAAATGAATGGGTGTAGAACTACTTACCATTCAAATGGTCCTCAAAAGAAAGCTGGGGTAGCCATCCTCATATCAGATATTTAAAGTTTACCCCAAAGACTGTAGTAAGAGATGAAGAGGGACACTATATCATACTTAAACGGTCTATCCCACAAGAAGATCTAACACTCATGAATATTTATGCCCTTAATGTGGGAGCTTTCAAATATGTCAATCAATTAATAACCAAAGAAAAGAGACACTTAAATAATAATACACTAAAAGTAGGAGACCTCAACACTGCACTATCATCAAATGACAGATTTTCTAAGCAGAATATTGCCAAAGAAGCAAGGGCCTTAAATGGTACACTGGACCAAACAGATTTCACAGATATATACAGAACTTTCTATCCAAACACAAGTGAATACACATTTTTCTCAAGTGCAAATGGAACTTTCTCCAGAATACACCACATACTGGGTTACAAATAAGGTCTTAACAGATACCAAAAAATTTGGATTGTCCCCTGCATATTCTCAGACCACAATGCTTTGAAGCTAGGATTCAATCACAAGAAGAAATTTGGAAGAAACCCAAACACATGGAGGTTAAATCCTACTAAAAGATGCATGGGTCAACCAGGAAATTAGAGAATAATTTTAAAAGATTCATGGAAACTAATGCAAATGAAGATACAACCATTCAAAAGCTTTGGAATATAGCAAAGGAGGTCCTAAGCGGGAAATATATTGCAATACAAGCTTCCCTCAAGACATTGGAAAAAACTCAAATACACAAGCTAACCTCACACCTAAAGGAATTGGAGAAAAAACAGCAAGTAAAGCCTACACCAAATAGAAAGGAGATAATAAAGACTTGAGCAGAATTCAATGAAAAACAGACCAGAAGAACTGTAGAACAGATCAACAAAACCAGGAAGTGGTTCTTTGAAAGAGTTAATAAGAGAGGCAAACCACTAGCCAAACAAAATGTGAAAAACTCAAATTAATAATATCACAAATGAAAGAGGAGATATCACAACCAATACCAAGGAAATGATTTTAAAAACTTTATGAGCAGCTGTATGCTAACAAATTAGGCAATCTAGAAGAAATGGATGCTTTTATGGAAAACTACAAATTACCAAAACTGGAACAGGAAGAAATAGAAAACCTGAACAGGCCGATAACCAGCAAGGAAATTGAAGCAGTCATCAAAAACCTCCCAAGACACTAAAAAGTCCAGGGCCAGATGGATTCTCAGGGGAAATCTATCAAACATTTACAGAAGAAATATTACCTATGCTATTAAAGCAGTTTTGAAAGACTGAAAGGGACACAGTACTTCCAAATTTGTTTTATGAGGCCAGCTTCACCTTGATTCCAAAACCAGACAAAGACTCCATGAAAAAGGAGAATTATAGACCAATACCCCAGATAAACAAGGATGCAAAAATTCTCAACAAGATACTAGCCAATAGGATCCAACAATACATTAAGAAGATTATTCGCCATGACCAAGTGGGATTTATCCCCAGGATGCAAAGGTAGTTCAACACTGGTAAAACAATCAAAGTGATAGATCACATTAATAATAGAAAGTACAAAAAACATAAGATCCTCCCAATTGATGCAGAAAAAGAATTTGACAAAATACAGTATTGTTTCTTGATTAAAACTCTCCACAATATAAGGATAGAGGGAACATAGCTCAATATCCTAAAAGCCATCTATGAAAAGCCCACAGTGAATATCATTCTTAATAGCGGAAAATTCAGAGTTTTCTCCCTTAAGGCCAAGGACACATCAGGGATGTCCACTTTTACCAGTGTTGTTCAACATAATATTAGAAATTCTAGCCTCAGAAATCAGACAACAAAAAGAAATAAAAGCATTCAAATTGGCAAAGAAGAAGTCGATCTCTCCCTCTTCACCAATGACATGATACTGTACATAGAAAACCCAAAAGACTCCACCCCAAGATTGCTATAACTCATACAGCAATTCAGGAATTGGCAAGATACAAAATAAATGCACAGAAATCAGTGGCATTTCTATATACTAACAATGAGACTGAACAAAGAGAAATTGAGGAGTTAGTCCCATTTACAATTGCATGCAAAACCATAAGATACTTAGGAATAAACTTAACCAAAGAGGTAAAGGATTTATACCCTAAAAACTACAGAACACCTCTGAAAGAAATTGAGGAAGACAGAGATGGAGAAACATTCCATGCTTATGTATTGGAAGAATAAATATTGTGAAAATGTCTAGGCTACCCAGGGCAATTTACACGTTTAATGCAATCCCTATCAATATACCATGGACTTTCTTCAGAGAGTTGGAACAAATAATCTTAAGATTTGTATGCAATCAAAAAGACCCCGAATAGCCAGAGGAACATTGAAAGAGAAAAACAATTCTGGGGGCATCACAGTGTCTGATTTCAAGCTGTATTACAAAGCTGTGATCCTTAAGACAGTGTAGTACAGGCACAAAAAAGACACAGATCAATGGAACAGAATAGAGAACCCAGAAATGGTTCCTCAACTCTATGGTTAACTAATATTCGACAAAGCAGGAAAGACTATCCACTGGAAGGACAATCTCTTCAATAAATGGTGCTGGGAAAATTGAATAGCCACATGCAGAGGAATTAAACTAGATCATTCTCTTATACCATATACAAAGATAAACTCAAAATTGATGAAATATCTAAATGTGAGAGAAGAATCAATCAAAATCTTACATGAGTGGGAAATATCAGACAGGGTGACAGACGTGAGAGACTCCTAACTCCAGGAAATGAACTAGGGGTAACAGAAGGAGAGGTGGGCCGGGGATGGGGTGACTGGGTGACGGGCACTGAGGGGGACACTTGATGAGATGAGCACTGGGTGTTATGCTATATGTTGGCAAATTGAACTCCTATAAAAAATATACAAAAAATAAATAAAATAAATAATAAATAAATAATAAATCCTAGAGGATTTTGAACCTTCACCACAGTAACTTCTTGCAGGATACAGCTTTAAAGGCAAAGGAAACAAAAGCGAAAATGAACAATTGGGACTTAATCAGGATAAAAAGCTTCTGCACAGCAAAAGACATAGTCAATAATATTAAAAGACAGGATGGCAGAAGATATTTGCAAATGACATATCAGATAAAAGGCTAGTATCCAAGATCTATAAAGAATTTACTAAACTCAACACCCAAGAAACAAACAATCCAGTCATGAAATTGGAAGAAGACATGAGCAGACATTTCACCAAAGAAGACCTATGCGTGGCCAACAAGCACATGAGAAAATGCTACACATCACTTGCCATCGGGGAAGTACAAATCAAAACCATAATGAGATACCACCTCACACCAGTGAGAATGATGAAAATTAACAAGACAGGAAACATCAAATGGTAGAGAGGATGTGGAGCAAGGGGAACCCTCTTGCATGTTGGTGGGAATGCAAATTGGTACAGCTACTCTGGAAAACAGTGTGGAGGTTCCTCAAAAACTTAAAAATAGAACTACCGTATGACCCAGCAATTGCACTACTGGGTATCTACCCCAAAGATACAGATGTAGTGAAATGCTGGGATACCTGCACCCCATTGTTCATAGCAGGAATGTCCACAATAGCCAAACTGTGGAAGGAACCATGATGCCCTTCGACAGATGAATGGATAAAGAACATGTGGTCTATGTATACAATGGAATATTACTCAGCCATTAGAAAGGATGAATATTCACCATTTGCTTTGATCTGGATGGAACTGAAGAGTATTATGCTGAATGAAATAAGTCAATCGGAGAAAGACCATCATCTTATGGCTTCACTCATATGGCTAATATAAGAAATAGTTAAAGGGATTATAATGGAAAGGAGGGGAACTGAGTAGGAAAAATAGACAGGGAGACAAAACATGAGAGACTCCTAACTCTGGGAAACAAAGGGTTGCAGAAGGGAAGGTAGGCAGGAGGTTGGGGTAACTGGTTGACGGGCACTGAGGAGGGCACTTGATGGGATGAGCACTGGGTGTTATACTACATGTTGGCAAATCGAAGTTAAATAAAATCGAATGAAAAAAATAAATGAAAAAAATAAAAGTGGTGAGAGTAGACATCTTTATCTTGTTCTTAACTTTATGGGAGAAGGTCCCAGTTTGTCATCATTGATTATGATTAAAATCTATTTTAAATCTTTGATGTTCAATGCACTGGATAACATGTGGCCATGAGTAACTCAAAGGTGGCTAGTGTAATTGAAGGACAGAATTATTTTATTTTATTTTATTTTATTTTATTTTATTTTATTTTATTTTATTATTTTATTTTATTTTATTTTATTTTTTTATTAATTTACAGTTTAGTTTAAATAACCACACATGGCTAGTGGCTACCATATTGAACAGCAAGAATAATGTAGGGATGTTGACTTCAATGATCTGTACAATCTGTCCTAGGTGGTCTATGCTATTCTGTTCAACAGGTTTCATTCAAACTTATCTGAAATTGTTAATGTACCCTGACCTCTCCAGAAATGATAATCCAGATTTCTTTATACTCATGGGGTAGACCTGAGGCAGGAGGAGGGAAAGTGTTCAAAGCCATATTTTCACAGCTAGATTGTTTTTTTATTTTTTATTTAATTTCAATTTAGTTAACATATAGTGTATTATTAATTTCAGAGGCAGAATTTAGTGATTCATCAATTGCATAGAACACCCAGTACTTATTACATCAAGTTCCCCCTTTTTATTTACTTTTTTATTTAAATTCAATTTGCCAACATACAGTATAACACCCAATGCTCATCCCATCAAGTGCCCTCCTCAGTGCCCATCACCCAGTTACCCCATCCTCCAACCCACCTCCCCTTGCACAACCATTTGTTTATTTCCCAGAGTTACGAGTCTCTCATGGTTTGCCTCCCTCTCTAATTTTTCCCACTCACTTCCCCTCCTTTCCCTTATAATTGCTTTCATTATTTCTTATATTTCACATATGAGTGAAATCATATGGTATTTAGACTGATATTTTATTGTATCTGAGTTTCCATAAGCTCAAATGAAAGGATGAATCAAAGGCATCCCAGTCTTTGTGAATGAACGTACATGTGTGTATATCAGTGTGCTATGAGTATAGTAACACTTTATCTTCCCTTCAAAAGTGTCATTACTATTGATTGTGAAACAATTTCAGTTCTGGAAGGAAAAAATATGATTCCTCTTGATTTAGTGGTAAAATGAATACATCTTGAGACAGTCTCTCTCTCTGGCTTCAGTTTTCTCATCTGAAATATAAGAGAGTTGGACTAGATTTATTTATTTGACATACCAAATAAGTCAGTAAGCTAACAGCTTGGGACAGAATCATTAATTAGACCTGTGATACCCTTGGGAATTCAATTGAATAAAAAGTCTGAACAAAATGATTTTAAGGTCAGTTTTCAGCTCTGTGAGCCCATGTAAGCTATGAATCTTCTGGCTCATAGTTAATGTATGAATGTCATATGAATGAAAATCCTTCTCCAAAGTCCTACTTCACTAAGAGAGAGCCCCCATCCAATTGCATGTTATTTCCCCTCTTCCTTACCATTCCCTACTTGATATTTTCCAACTCAGTAGTAAAGTAAGAACTGAAAGAGTCTGGGAAAATGGGAACGAATAGTGAGAAAGCAGCAGAGAGGCAACAGCTTGAGCATTTTACCATATCCTGAGATGACAGATACTAGATTATGTGATGAAGATAACAGAAAGGAGGATAAAAGATGGAAATGTGAAGGAAGAAGATAAGTAATATGCTCTCAATTATATCAAACATGGTATAAATTGATGCAGCTATACAGGGGAAAGATCCAAATGGGTATGGGTGGGGCACTGTCCTTCCCATCACTCAGGAAGCAGAGAAGGAGTTAAGGAAAGAGATAAGTAGGGGAGCACACAGAATCAGCACAGGGCATCCCCTCTCTGTCACAACTATTGTGGTCCTATCTTGAAGATCAAATATATAACCCCTCTCTCTTTTCTTCCTTACCTGAGTATAAACTTCTTTTCCACCATAGCTCAAGATGACTGTAAAAGTCCAGTCTAGAAGGGAAGTGACAACTCATCCTCTGCCTCCCTTATTACCTTTTCCCTTGGTCTCTAAGAATCCAAACTCAGCTGAAGAAATTCCAGTTATACTGTCACTTTAGTTAGTAAAACTCCCCAGGGGAGGATTAAAGAGTCTGGTCTTGGATCCAAATATTATCTCCCCCTTAAATTTACTTGGATGGCCTTTTCCTCCATCAACCACCAAAACTAAGAATTCTATGAAACAAAAAGAAGATTTCAAAATTCTTAGTTCCCTGGCCTCAGGTTTCCTGTAATATAATTCAGGTACCTACAGATGCAAAGTTTGGGTAAATGTCTTTGTTTCTGGAGCAAGTAGCAAGCCAGTGGGCTATATTGCTGAGCTCATGTTTTACTGAGTACCTAATTAATTATTAATTAGTAGTTATGGGACCATGTTTAAAAGGTGTTAAAGTGAACTTACTTATACCCATCCCCATATAGTCCACCTTTATTTAACTCTATATAATTGATGTAATCAACTCACACCAGGGTCTCATCCATTTTGTTCATAACATCAAGGTGCCACCCCAAGTTCCAATCAAGACCTAGCAGACTGCTATATCCTTATTCTCCAGAAGACAGACAGAGCATCTCATTATTCCAACACCCCAGAGCCTAGCCAAAATCTATGAGTATTTACCTGCCTTCCAAACTCCTAACACAGGACCACTGACAGCAAGCCCACTGATTCCAGGTCATTGCCGGTGTGACAGAAACAAAACTACCTTTAATCTAGTGGAGGCAATGTCTGTTATGGGGATTTTGTGAAATGAAACTCAAACTAAGAAAATTATTTTCCAGAACATAAGGCACCAAAAAGAAAAAGGCTCTTTAGAATGTGGATAGAGCCACAAGTGTAATAAAGGAAAGAGAGACAGAGAAAGGGGGGGGGGAGTGAAATTTCTTTTGCCTAAAATCAAGTTTCACATAATGGCAGTTAGATTAGCATATACTGGTAAGATTGTCTTTCTCCACCTACAAATACTCTAACCATAAAAATTAGAGAGAACTAAGCTGAACAGAGTATACTCATTCCTGCTTCCTATCTCAGAGCAGCTACAAGATTTCCTGAGGATTATGTTGCTGGAGCTAAGCATAAAAGCTTATTTATATACACAACAACTTGCAAGTCTCCAGTTTCTATTCTTCCTCCTTCCCTCTACCCTCCCCTCCCCCACTTTGCACCAGAAAAGTCAAACAGGCGTGCTTTACAGTTTGAGGACTAATCTGAAAAGCGGAAGAAGAATCTGTACACTGGCTAGCATATGTGCCCTTGCCTCTTTCTTCTTGAAAATTGCAGCAACTCATCTTTTCAAAGAAGCTTGCCTAAAGAACAGGCACTCTGTAAATGGAGTGTGCTTTGAGGCCCTTCAGGGTATTCAGATTCATTGTACAGCTCACCAAGAAGTTTAGCTCTACAAGGGACGGGTAGATTGGATTTAATGAAGACTTGGAGCTTGCTTCTCAGAATAAATGCAAAAGGACCCCAAACTCTCAATCTTGAAGGTAGCAGGTAAGATTTGATGTTTCAATTGCTATGACTAAAACAGTATGTAGTAAAATTCTGCTATCGGCAGATTTTAGCAAATTCCCAGTTTAGGGATAACTAATCTGCCTTGCCTGCTTTCAATTAGGCTGCTACCGTGAATTCTCTCTCCTTTATTTATTGGCCAGATATTTGATAATCTAATCAGTCTGTCAACAATTATTGCTTAGTGCTTCTGCTAGGGGCTCGATGTGGCAAAATATAGAGGGGACACTACCCAAGCCTCCAGCACCTTCACAATTAAGTTAGAGATATAAGACATACTTTAGAATCCTATTTTAAGGGCTCAGTGAGATTTCTCTAATCTGTTGTGATGGTGTCCTTCATTGTGGAAAGAAAATAGTGACTGATAAAAGTTAAACAAATAGTGAAGAATGACCTGGTATATTTACAAAGTACTTTCACATTCATTATCCTACTTGAACCTCTCAACATCCTGCATTTTATACAGAGTAAGTATGACAATCCCTGTTTTGCAAATAAGGAAATAGAGGCATTAACAAATTTTCTAACAAACACCATACAACTAGAAATCGACAAGTTGTAACTAGCTACTGCAAATAGATAGCTCTCACAACTATAAATGAATATAAGGAAATTGCATGATCTATTTAATAACTTAGACATATCTGACATAGACCAGGTCTATGCAGAGCCAACACTTCATACATTTCGATCAAAATCTTTGGCCAGGAGCATAATTCTACTTAGCAGCAAAGCAGCTCTTTTCAAGGGTAAACAAATGGATTGGTGAGTACCATCCTTAGAGAAAAGGGGGAAAATCCTTAAATTTAGTAGTTCTGCCCTTCAGTGCTCTGATTGTTTTGAAGACTAGAAAGAGGCCATGACATCATGTATTTATGTACTGAGTATTCTAAAACAAAATGTAAGTAAACCAGGACTTGAGGCTGCATAGTTTTCAAATATATTAGCGAAATTTGCTTCTAGATAATTTTGTTTATAGTATCTATTGCAATCATTCAAAAATATTTTCTATTGTTTTACTCTTACTTGCCTAATTAGAACTAAAAGTGGTCTCTGTTTATATAGAAAATAAATGACCTCAGGTACTACATTTATGTCTTTAATATACACTTAATATAAACTGCTCCCCAGATCCCCATAATATTTAAATGACTGCACTAGTTAATTAATTCCTGCAAATAGCATAAATCACCCTGGGAGTCAGTGAACCCAAACAGAATAGGTTAAAGAAAGTTTTCAGGTTGAGTCCAGTACAAACCCAGCATTTTAGTGTCTTCCTAGCCCAGAATCATCAATTTCATTTTTTCTACTTTCTCTCTCTTACCTTAATCAAACTTTTGATGTGTTTAAGAAGTATTTGTCTGGCATAAAAGCAAGATTCTACCATGGTACATAAAATTATAAATTTGCCTGTGCAGTATCACTGGCTAATAAGGTATTAAAAGGAGGGCACTGATCCTTAAAAAACATATCTAATCTTGTGGATTTGATGCCATGAAAGCTAATTATCATAATCCCTTAAATAATTTAGCTCTGCATAGACCTCTACTTTGATCCATTTTGTTATTTCTTATGTTCTTATTAAAAATCTCAAATCTGAAAAAAAATCTCAAATCTGTTGTAATCCAGTTAAGCAAGTGTCAGTTAAGCTCAACACATTATGTGGCACAAAAGTAAAATGTAGTTCCTGCCGTTGGGGAATTTACAATATTGGTGGGCATACAAGACCCACAGAACATAAAAATATGAGACAGTAAACCAGTGTTATATTTGTAATGGTTAATGAGTTTAGAGAAGAAAGAGAGAAGTGGGCTGGGTTAAGTGGAGAAGGTTTCATAGAGGAGGAAAAAATGAGATAGGCCTAAAATAATATCTAGGATATGGAGAAGTTGGTGAGTGATTAGATATAGGCAGCATAGGAAAGTCAGATCTGTCCCTGAAATTTTGAACCTGTGGTATCTGGGCAGTGTTGCTACTACTATTCATAGAATTAGGTAATTTGGGAATGGAAGTGTGGAGTGTAGGACATGATGAGTTCTGTTTTTGACCTATTGAGTTTAAGGAGATGGCAAAAATTCCAAGAAATAATGTCTTATGGATGATTGGAAACAATGGCCCTGAATATGAAAGATGGGTAAATGGTAGAGGCCAAAGTTAAATCTGAGGAGTGTAACAGCCAATGCCATAAGATTGGCTCATTCTAGAGAAAACAAATCTAACAGATGACCAAGGGCTGAAACCTATACAGTTCATACACTTTTGGTTAAGAGAAAGAAGTCCTGAGAATTAAGAGCCACAGAAATAAAATTCTTCTCTGCAAAATATACCAAGAGTTTTGGAAGAAAGTATTAGGTTATTTGTTCTTTTAAACTTCATCTCCCCAATAGTAACTAGCATAGTGCCTTAGACATACCATGAGCACCGAATAACTATTAAGTTTTTCTAATATAAATAAGCAAGGAGATATTTTGCTTCAAGTATCTTTCAAATTGGACTCTGTCATAAACTCTGCATCTTTAAACTACCTTCCTGCATAGATTTCAATGGGAAGGAAACTGGGCCTGGATAACTGGGACTTCCTCCTAGATTTGCCTTTTAATCAGCTATATGTTCTCTAGCAAGTTATTTCTTGATTTCCTCATATATCCAATGCAATAATGAGCTTATAGAGATATTTTTCAGATCTGCTAAAATGATAAATATGAAAGCAACTTGAAAATAAAAACCACCATCCAAAAAGATTTTGTTTAAATTCCACTCTAGGAGAATAAGACACATAACAAGACTGATTGCATGTAGAGGGAGTAGACCCTGTTACTTTCTGCTCCCAATATTGCACCTTTAAACAGGGACCTCACTCAAAGTAAGCATCAGCAATCTTATCCTACTTTTAAGATGTAAGTAGGAGCCAACCTTCTGATTACCACTAATTCTACCATACCTGTGCAAGCCTCAATGTGAATGCCAATTTGTTCATTTGCATTGAGGAAATACAACTGCTAAGAAGTCTGATGTACTCATAGCAGGTGGTAGTACATCCTCATCCTTACAGAAAAGGCAACAAAGTAAGCCATTAACCTGATTCAATAAATCCAGACATCTTTGTTCTGTTAATTCATGTTACAGTACTGGTGCCGATTATAATTACTTTTGCTTTCAACTGGTAATTCTTCATATTTGGTAGAAAAGACCACTGTATAAACACTACAGAATTCATCTACCCTGCTTCCTCATTTCATCCCATTCCACCCTATTCCATAATAATTCCTCTTTTTGGGGGCCACCAGTTTTTCTTCTGTATTTAGGAGAGAAAAATAGAGAGAAAAATCTTTAAATGTTTGAGAAAAGTTAGTAAGAGAGGGGTCCTGGCAGAAATAAGGGGAAAGAGACAAAACAGAAGAGTAAACATAGACCCTTGAACACTTAGAGTTGATTTTCCTTTTGATGAATAAAATATCATTACCATATTTACAGTGTTTGTGTAATCAATACATCCCAGACATTTGAGCTTCTACTTAAATGTAGCTAATGGAAAAGGAAAAGGAGCTGAAGTCTAGACTCAGAATCCCCTGGAACATTCAGGCTTTCTTTTATTTTTTATCAATCCCTCTTTAAAAAGGAAAGAAAAAATCCAATTTGGAATCACATTTTGAGAAATCTAACATGTAAGACTTACTGAGATTTCTCCTCTATCTCAGATTAACTTTGTTTTTACATACGGTTGTCCTTGTGTTGTCATGGATTTAGCATTAAGTGGAATTAAGCTAACAATGACAACACTAAAACATCTCTGACACATCTTATATACTTATTGTAAAGTCCCTAGGAAGTTCAGGCCTCAGAAAATATAAAAAGCTTCTTTTCATTCCAAATTAGTTACCTATTATGTTTAATCTGAATTTGAATTCTTACTTAAGACAAAGGCCTTCAATACAAGGCAGTCCCCTAGAGAACAATTATCCTGCTTCTAAGATCCAGGCATCTAAATTCCAAGAAGTTAGATACAGGCCTCAGAATCAACTGTGAGCAATGGCCTCAGAACTTAGGTGGATTCCAAGTTGCTGGTAATTTGGTAGAGAACAAGTATCCCTCTCAGAAAGTAGACCCTCTAGTTAATGCTTTACAAAAAGTTCAAAAGCATATAAGCTGTCTGTAACATATTTCTATCACTCAGACTAAGGGTAGAACTATCTTCTACCACAAACACTCATGCACTCCTTAATACCTCTATTGCTATTTTGTGACTGTGCAGTCCCACAAACACTCATGCACTCCTTAATACCTCTATTGCTATTTTGCGACTTGCATTTCCCTTCAAGTCTGTTTTCATGCATCACTTTATTCTGATTATACAGGATAAAACATTTGTGTCATAGTATTATGTAAAGGGACACACTGTGTCATTAGCTCTGAATGCCACAGTCCAGGTTCTTTTCAGGCTCAACTCTTTCTTTGGTTTGGAATCCAGCTGTCTGACAAGAGTGTCCCAATTTGATTGATATAATGTTCGCCCCTTATCAATAAATAAGCTATCTGAGAAAAAACATCTTTGAGTTGTCAACAATGCAGTATTGACTCCCCTGTACTTTCTAATACCAGTGCAAATGCTGTTAAGCATTTTCATGGAAATGCCAAGTTTAAAAGCTAATTATTGGATAATAAGGCTACTGTGATGACAGGTTGGTCTTTCTACTCCCTTCTCCAAAATTATTTATTGCCATGGAATAAAGCCACTGAAATTATTACTGCAAGCTTGGTTGTTTATAGATTAAAACCTGATAGAGGACATGTAGCTTTGCTCCAATTATGGCCATTCACTCAATAAACATTTATTGCACATTTTCTATGTCCAAAAGTTTGTGATAAGCGAGCTTATTGGTTCACAGAGCTTAGGAATTCACAATCTACCTAGGGAAAGAAGATTCTTACACATTACAAGCTACAAGATAGTAGAATACTGACTGACATATAATTGGTACCGGTGATAAACATAATTCAAGTTGAAAGAAGAGAGATAGGAGTATAGAATGGGGTGGTCACCAATGTTTATAGCAGCAATGTCCACAATAGCCAAACTGTGGAAGGACCCTTGGTGTCCATCGAAAGATGAATGGATAAAGAAGATGTGGTATATGTACACAATGGAATATTACTCAGCCATTAGAAACGACAAATACCCACCATTTGCTTTGACATGGATGGAACTGGAGGGTATTATGGTGAATGAAATAAGTCAACCAGAGAAGGACAAACATTATATGGTCTCATGCACTTGGGGAATATAAAAATTAATGAAAGGAAATAAAGGGAAAGGAGAGAAAATGAGTGAAAATATCAGTGAGGGTGACAAAACATGAGAGACATCTAACTCTGGAAATAAACAAGGGGTAGTGGAAAGGGACGTGGGTAAGGGGTTGGGGTGACTGGGTGATGGGCACTGAGGGGGGCACTTGGCGGGATGAGCACTGGGTGTTATACTATATGTTGGCAAATTGAACTCCAATAAAAAAATTAAAAATAAACAAATAAAAGAATGGGGTGGTCAAAGTAAGTGTCAGGAAGCGGAACCTGAGCTGAGCTTAGTATTAGTAGGAAACAGATTCATAAAAATTTACAATTGTATACTGCTTTATATTTTACAAAACAGTTATATTTGCTCATTCTCCTATTTATTATTCATCCATTCAACAAACACTTGTTGTATCAAAACATTAATAAAACATTGTCCCAGCTTATTAACTTGATTGGGGGGAAATCCCTTCGCAACGTGTGTGTGTGTGTGTACTTTGATATCAAGTTGTACACTTTAAATATCTTGCAATTTTATTTGTCAATTACACCTCAATAAAGCTGGGGAAAAATTATCTCTCACCTCCCTGAGCTTACCTTTACAGGATAAGCATCACAAATAACTTTCTCCATTTGACAATAAGGTACATGGAGGATAGCAAAAAGGGCACTGGGGAGTTGGCCAAATAAAAGTAGGGCCCCTTTGAGCTGTAATTTCATGAAAAACAAGTTTCCTGCATCTTGCCACTGCTCAGCAGAAGTATCTGCTTTAGAAGACTGAGCCCCAAGTCACAACCTCCCCCACTTCCTCTTCTGCTTTAGCCCTGCCCTCATCTCCCCATCCCTGTTGGCAATCATCCAACAGATACAGACCATCCGGTGCATGCTAGCATTTACTAGAAAGGTAAAGGAAGTCTTGGGGGAGGCATCAAATTTAGTACAATCATAAAATTCCATCCAAGTACTGATTTAATCTTTCAGTTGCTCCTGTTGAGTCAATTAAAAAACACTCATCATCAGTTTCACCCAAACCTTATAGTCAGACACATCCTTGGGTCTTTGGATTCTCATCAATCTCTGACCTACACCACTTTGAAACCAATACCACACAGTTATTCCTCCAAAGTTGCTTCAGCCCCAACAAACTACTTTTGCTTTTTTTGTTTTAAGCCCTTTGCCTTCTTTAGTTTCTTAAATGTGTGGATTCATCTGCTTCACTCCCCTTACTTTCTTTTCCAGTGATTTGTAGTGTTCATCCAGAGGTCACGGTCCTCTATACTACACCTGATTTTTCAGATTTCTTTTTAATAGACTTTACCCTGCTAGTGAAGTCTATATTTCACTCCCACTTTATGCCATTTTCTAGATGCCTGCACAATAGCACCAATGCTTCCACATCAAAAGCTTGTTTCTACCTCCACCTCCCTAGACCCACACCTTGGGAAATCAAATACTGTATTTCTCAAAAGCACCTACTACCACAATTATTCTTTCAAAGTTGCTCAATTATGAGAGGAAGAAAGCAGAACTGAATAAACTGACTCACTGTCATTAATAGGGCCACTGTCTAAATGGGTATGTCAGACATGCAATCAAAAAGAGTGATTACAGCCCTGTAATAAATAATAGAACCATGAACAAGGGAACATTTGTAAAGAATAACAACTTCAACTTGAATCTTGGAGTATATGTAGAAATTTGCCAAGTTCACCCCTTTGACCATGTAAGGGTGAAAGAGGATACATAGTTTGAGTATCCTCAAGTAGACAAGGCATGATAAGGAACCTGATCTAAGTTGGTGGGAGAAGGCCAGGAGATACTGTAAAATAATAATCAATAGAACATTGAGTTCACACATGAGGAATGAGGTCAAAGAAGATCAAATATGTCTACCCTGATCATATTTGCTGAAGTAACTGGAAGACGTTTAATGTTAATGAAAAATAAATAAAAGTCAGTTGGAACAGTTTATTTGGGAGGGAAGATAATATATATGTCTTTAAGCATGTTAAAATTGAGAAAAAAGCCTAAGATCCAAGAAGAGCAATCTTATAGGCAGTTGAAAATGAGACTAAAGTTCAGGTGAGTAGTTTGTGGGTGAGACAGACATTTGAGTCATCCACATGAAAGTGGTCTTTTTAAACCATGGGAGTTGATAGTTATTCAAGGGAAAGAGAGAAGCAAAGAGCTAAACATCAAACATTTGCATATCAGAGACCTTGGATACACTAACAACCTCAATTGTCTATCTGAAAAACCTATCACTGATGAAGGGAGACCAAAAAGAAAAGTAGCAGTGTGGTAGCAGAACTGGACTGAAGTTTGTAATGCCTGGGTTTTAGTTCCAGCCCTGCCATTAACCATATGCTCTTGAGCAAGTCATCACCACTCCACTCACATTCCCAGGTTTCATTTTTTCACATGTAGAAGTCCATTGGAACAGGATTTTAAAGATCACTTCTGCCTCGTACTACACTTCTTGGAATAACAAAAAGGCACATTCTGCTGACATGGCTGAATAATATAATTTTTTTAAAGAATGGCATAGAATCTCTCCAGACATTAATTATGTTCCTGCCATGTATGCAAAGTACTATGCTAACCACTCTAGAAGAAAACTGGGGAAGTATAAAATAGGAAGTAAAATGGGAAAAATAAAACATAAAGATATGGCCCCTGTTTTCAAGGAACTTGCAATCTAGGTGAACTTACTGGTTTCACTTTCAGTTGATTTACAGTAAGTCATAATTCTGCTGCCAGACTTGTGTATCACTTTAGTTGGAGGAGAAACAATCAGTTTAAATTTAGCTCTCATACAAAGTTGTCCTTATTAATTTTTTTGCTTTGGTAAAATATTCTGAGAAAAATTCCTGTTCCTGTTTCAAAAGTTACACCAAAGGAAAAATAAGAAGTAATATAATAAAAGAACTATACACTAAGGTGATTCAATAAAACAATTTTGAAATGAGTTTGTCTGATTCAACACATTCATTGAGCAAAAAGTGTAATGTTCCTTGCTAAGTTTTATAGAAACTATTCATATTAATTGGATCTGGTCTTTGTCCTCAAAAAAGTCTATAATTCAGTAGTAGAGATTATCACTCTACTAAGTATAGAGTATAAGTATATATAAGTATATATAAGTATATATATAAGAGTAGAGTATATTTACTTTGTAAATATACAAAGTACTATAAGAAAAAATAAAAAGGAGCAGAAATACAAAACTGAATACTCTAGTTGAACCATTGGCCACTGTGCTCAACTGCTCTCCAAGGTTCTAACATCCTGAGAATACCCTGTACTTACCCCTCTTACTTCTTCCTTCCACATCTAACCTTTCTACTAACCCTCTCTTCACTATGCCCTTGAGAGCCTCCTTTCCTTATCCCAAATCTCTTCAAATAATTCTCCCACCACCTCATTGCCTTATGTGAAACCTGATCCTCCCCATCAAAAGTAAACTGCTTATTTTTCTACATCCCATCTACTGTGAGACCTCAAGAGACTGTTGGATGTCTTCTGGCTTTCTAGTGCCAAGTTTAACCATTACTCTTCTACCATAAGGCAAATGCCATTCACCTATGCCACCCTTTAATCTTCCTTATTAATATCACCATCTATTGACCTCCTAGTTATTTTTTCTTAATTCACTGAATAATTTAGCATTTGGCTTATAGTCTCCCTCTCTACCCTAAACCCTGCTATCACCTTTGTATCTTCACCTTTCATATAAACAACCAACCTAGTAAACTGACTTCAAATTTCTTGACCTCCTTATCTAGAACATCCATTCGCATTCCACCTTACCTACTCATTCTATGGCCACACTCAGAGCCTCATTTATTATCACACGACTGAAATCTTAAACTCCAGTGTACCACACTCTGTGATCATGTCTGGTTCCACATCCTCATGAAAGCCTAAAAACTAGGACACAGCTAAGTTACTTTTTGTCCTGTCATTTCATATGGTAAAGAGTGCCCAGATATCACCGGTAGAATTCTTCAAACAATTGAATACACCTTAGAGAAGCAAAATTGATATTATGCTAACAGATTTACAGTAACAGAAGAGATTTTAAGAAGAAATTTAGTACAGAATAGTGGGAAGAAATTTATATTTGCTCCTCTAGGCAATCAGGAGACTCTGAGAATGGAGAATGCATGATCAAGATGGTGTTAGTGAGAGCCACTTCCTCACTGCTCATTTATGAACAAATTAAAGCTTGCTTTCCACACGTATACCTAGTCTGTTCTTTTTCTTTCTCTCTCTCTTCTTTCTTTCTTTTTTTTTAAATTTTTTTATGATAGTCACAGAGAGAGAGAGAGAGAGAGGCAGAGACACAGGCAGAGGGAGAAGCAGGCTCCATGCACCGGGAGCCTGACGTGGGATTCGATCCCGGGTCTCCGGGATTGCGCCCTGGGCCAAAGGCAGGCTCCAAACCGCTGCGCCACCCAGGGATCCCTCTTCTTTCTTTCGTTCATTCGTTCATCCTTCCTTCCTTCCTTTCTTTTATCCTTTCCTTCTTTCTTTTTAGTTCTAAATTCAATAAAACAGTAGATTTCTTGACTCACATGTAAGAAACTATCCAAACTTAGGAGCAGGAGCCAAGAGTAGGAGGACCCTAGGCTTGCCTCATCCCACAAACACAACTAAGTAAATATCAAATCATTCTGAATACCCATGAAATCAATCTGAGGACTGACAGAACAAACTGAAAAAATAGAGGGAAAGTAGAGGCCACACTGTGGAAGGTAGGAGGTACAGAGATGTGATTTGACAGAGAAATAGATCACAGGTGCTGTGAAAGGAAGAGAGCCCTGGTCACAGGGAGAGGGTAAATAGAAATAAAGAGAAAGAGAAAAAGAGAGAGTGAGGAGCATATAGGGGATCACACAAGGAAAACACTTCCAAAACCATTAACTGGGAAAACAAGAGGGGCTGATTTTCATGAGATTTACAACCAGTAAGGTTCAAAGACTGGAGTTTTACAGATACATGGCATGGCTTGTGTGGAACCTTGAGGGCGCTGCACTATTCCTGTGGAGTAGGAGGGCAGATAGCCCATAGCAGATGATGAAATCTGAGAATCCCCTGGAACACACTGGGAAAGACAGTTCCCCCTTCTTGCAGTGCATCTTCGAGAGATGGCATTGCCTCTCTGGAGACAAAAGAGCAAGCAGGAGGCATTACCCTCCTCTGCCCCTTAGCATAGGAGCAGAAACACCTACTGAGGGCAGTTAACCTGAACACTGGCTCTTTGCTTTGCTTTATTCCAAACTCCAGGCCTCTGCACTTTGGTATCACTGCCCTTCTGGGACAAACGTGCATCACACACAGCATGGCAACACCCTCCCCCAGAGGACCAGTATGGGTCCCCATGATACTTAGTCCCTAAAGCTTGCAGTTTTAAAACTCAGTTTGCCTGCCTAGGGTAGAACGCATATACAATGTGCTGCCAGGTAGGCAGACAACCCAGACAGAAGAGAGGGTGAAGCTGTCTGCTTCTGGAGTTTTGTTTCTTGGGAACTGATTACTGAATCAACTTCTTTGCTGATTTTCAGTCTCTAAGTTTTTCTAATTTTCGTGTTTCAGTTTTGGCATTTTTATGTTTCCAGGAATTTATATACTTCTTTCAGACTGACCCAATTGTTGGCATACACTTTTCATGATATTCTGATTACATTTCTGTGATGATGGTTGTTATTTCTCCTCTAATTCTGATACATATATTTGCATCCTTTCTCCTTTTTTTGATAAGTATGAGTAAAGGCTTATCAATTTTATTGATTATTTCAAAGAACCAGCTCCTGGTTTCATTGATCTGTTCTATCATTGCTTTAGTTTCCATATAATTTATTTCTGCTCTAGTCTTTATTATGTCCTTTCTTCCTTATGATTTTAAGCTTTGTGTGTTGTTCTTTTTCTAGAACCTTCAGGAATAAGGTTAGGTTACTTATGAGATATTATTCTACTTCTGTAGGTAGACCTATATTGTTACAAACTTTCCTCTGAGGACTGCTTTTGCTGCATTCTAAAGGTTTGTATTTTCATTTTCATATGTTTACATGACCTTTTAATTTCCTCTTTGATTTCCTTGCTGATCCATTCATTATTTAGTGGCATATTGTTTCTTTCTATATTTCTATTTTTTTTGTATTTTTTTTGAAGTTCAATTGGCCAACATATAGCACCACAATGAGTGCTCATCCCGACAAGAGACACCATCACTTCCCGTGACCCAGTCACCCCATTCCCCCGCCCACCTCCCTTACCACAACCCCTAGTTCGTTTCCCAGAGTTAGGAATCTTTATGTTCTGTCTCCCTTTCTGATATTTCCCACACATTTCTTCCCGTTCCCTTATATTCCCTTTCACTATTATTTATATTCCCCAAATGAATGAGAACATATAATGTTTGTCCTTCTCCGATTGACTTACTTCACTCAGCATAATACCCTCCACTTCCATCCACTTTGAAGCAAATGGTGGGTATTTGTTGTTTCTAATGGCTGAGTAATATTCCATTGTATACATAAACCACATCTTCTTTATCCATTCATCTTTTGATGTACACTGAGGCTTGTTCCACAGTTTGGCTATTGTGGACATTGCTGCTAGAAACATTGGGGTGCAGCTGTCCCAGCGTTTCATTGCGTCTGTATCTTTGGGGTAAATGCCCAATAGTGCAATTGCTGGGTCGTAGGGCAGGTATATTTTTAACTCTTTGAGAAACCTCCACACAGTGTTCCAGAGTGGCTACACCAGTTCACATTCCCACCAACAGTGTAAGAGGGTTCCCTTTTCTCCGCATCCTCTCCAACATTTGTGGTTTCCTGCTTTGTTAATTTTCCCCATTCTCACTGCTGTGAGGTGGTATCTCATTGTGGTTTTGATTTGTATTTCCCTGATGGCAAGTGATGCAAAGCATATTCTCATGTGCATGATGGCCATGTCTATGTCTTCCTCTGTGAGATTTCTCTTCATGTCTTTTGCCCATTTCATGATTGGATTGTTTGTTTCTTTGGTGTTGAGTTTAAGAAGTTCTTTATACATCTTGGAAACTAGCCCTTTATCTGATACGTCATTTTCAAATATCTTCTCCCATTCTGTAGGTTGTCTTTTAGTTTTGTTGACTGTATCCTTTGCTGCGCAAAAGCTTCTTATCTTGATGAAGTCCCAATAGTTCATTTTTGCTTTTGTTTCTCTTGCCTTCGTGGATGTATCTTGCAAGAAGTTACTGTGGCTGAGTTCAAAAAGGGAGTTGCCTGTGTTCTCCTCTAGGATTTTGATGGAATCTTGTCTCACATTTAGATCTTTCATCCATTTTGAGTTGATCTTTCTGTATGGTGAAAGAGAGTGGTCTAGTTTCATTCTTCTGCATATGGATGTCCAATTTTCCCAGACCCATTGATTGAAGACACTGTCTTCCTTCCAATGGATAGTCTTTCCTCCTTTATCGAATATTAGTTGACCATAAAGTTCGGGGTCCACTTCTGGATTCTCCATTCTGTTCCATTGATCTATGTGTCTGTTTTTGTGCCAGTACTACACTGTCTTGATGACCACAGCTTTGTAGTACAACCTGAAATCTGGCATTGTGATGCCCCCAGCTGTGGTTTTCTTTTTAAAATTCCCCTGGCTATTCAGGGTCTTTTCTGATGCCACACAAATCTTAAAATAATTTGTTCTAACTCTCTGAAGAAAGTCCATGGTATTTTGATAGGGATTGCATTAAACGTGTATATTGCCCTGGGTAACATTGACATTTTCACAATATTAACTCTGCCAATCCATGAGCATGGAATATTTTTCCATCTCTTTGTGTCTTCCTCAATTTCTTTCAGAAGTGTTCTATAGTTTTGAAGGTATAGATCCTTTACCTCTTTGGTTAGGTTTATTCCGAGGTATCTTATGCTTTTGGGTGCAATTGTAAATGGGATTGACACCTTAATTTCTCATTCTTGAGTCTCATTGCTATTGTATAGAAATGCCACTGATTTCTGGGCATTGATTGTGAATCCTACCACGCTGCCAAATTGCTGTATGAGGTCTAGCAATCTTGGGGTGGAGGCTTTTGGGTTTTCTATGTAGAGTATCATGTCATTGGCGAAGAGGGAGAGTTTGACTTCTTCTTTGCCAATTTGAATGCCTTTAATGTCTTTTTGTTGTCTGATTGCTGAGGCTAGGACTTCCAGTACTATGTTGAATAGCAGTGGTGACAGTAGATATCCCTGTCTTGTTCCTGATCTTAGGGGAAAGGCTCCCAGTGCTTCCCCATTGAGAATGATATTTGCTGTGGGTTTTTCGCAGATGGCTTTTAAGATGTTGAGGAATGTTCCCTCTATCCCTACACTCTGAAGAGTTTTGATCAGGAATGGATGCTGTATTTTGTCAAATGCTTTCTCTGCATCTAATGAGAGGATCATATGGTTCTTGGTCTTTCTCTTGCTGATATGATCAATCACATTGATTGCTTTATGAGTGTTGAACCAGCCTTGTTTCCCGGGGATAAATCCTACTTGGTCATGGTGAATAATCTTCTTAATGAACTGTTGGATCCTATTGGCTAGTATCTTGTTGAGAATTTTTGCATCCATGTTCATCAGGGATAACATGGTCTGTAATCCTCCTTTATGGTGGGGTCTTTGTCTGGATTTAGAATTAAGGTGATTTTGGCCTCATAGAACGAATTTGGAAGTACTCCATCTCTTTCTATCTTTCCAAACAGCTTTAGTAGAATAGGTATGTTTTCTTCTTTAAAAGTTTGATAGAATTCCCCCTGGGAAGCCATCTGGCCCTGGACTTTTGTGTCTTGGGAGGTTTTTGAGACTGCTTCATTTTCTTCCCTGGTTATTGGCCTGTTCAGGTTTTCTATTTCTTCCTGTTCCAGTTTTGGTAGTTTGTGGCTTTCCAGAAATGCGTCCATTTCTTCCAGATTGCCTAATTTATTGGCGTATAGCTGTTCAGAATATGTTTTTAAAATCATTTGTATTTCCTTGGTGTTGGTAGTGATCTCTCCTTTCTCATTCATGATTTTATTAATTTGAGTCTTCTCTCTCTTCTTTTTAATATGGCTGGCTAATGGTTTATCTATCTTATTAATTCTTTCAAAGAACCAACTCCTGGTTTTGTTGATCTGTTCCACAGTTCTTCTGGTCTCTATTTCATTGAGTTCTGCTCGAATCTTTATTCTTCTGCTGGATGTAGGATCTATTTGCTGTCTTTTCTCTAGCTCCTTTAGGTGTAAGGTTAGGTTTTGTATTTGAGTTCTTTCCAGTTTTTGGATGGATGCTTGTATTGCGATGTATTTCCTCCTCAGGACTGCTTTTGCTGTATCCCAAAGATTTTGAATGGTTGTATCCTAAACTCTCTTGCTTTCCATGAATCTTTTTAATTTTTCCTTAATTTCCTGGTTGACCCTTTCATCTTTTAGTGGGATGGTCCTTAACCTCCATGTGTTTGAAGTCCTTCCAAACTTCTTGTTGTGATTTAGTTCTAATCTCAAGGCATTGTGGTCTGAGATTATGCAGGGGACGATCCCAGTCTTTTGGTATTGGTTAAGACCTGATTTGAGACCCAGTATGTGGTCTATTCTGGAGAACGTTCCATGGGCACTTGAGAAGAATGTGTATTCAGTTGCGTTTGGATGTAAATTCTGTAGATATCTGTGAAATCCATCTGGTCCAGTGTATCATTTATAGCTCTCATTTCTTTGGAGATGTTGTGTTTAGAAGACCAATCGAGTGTAGAAAGTGCTAGATTCAAGTCACCAAGTATAAGTGTATTATTATCTAAGTATGTCTTAACTTTGGTTATTAATTGATTGATATATTTAGCAGCTCCCACATTCGGGGCATATATATTGATGATTGTTAAGTCCTCTTGTTGGATAGATCCTTTAAGTATGATATAGTGTCCCTCTTCATCTCTCACTACAGTCTTTGAGGTAAATTTTAGTTTATCTGATATAAGGATGGCAACCTCTGCTTTCTCTTGAGGACCATTTGAATGGTAAATGGTTCTCCAACCTTTTATTTTCAGGCTGTAGGTGTCCTTCTGTCTAAAATGAGTCTCTTGTAGACAACAAATAGATGGGTCCTGCTTTTTTATCCAGTCTGACACCCTGCGCCTTTTGATGGGGTCATTAAACCCATTCACGTTCAGAGTTACTATTGAAAGATATGAGTTTAGTGTCATCATGATATCTATTCAGTCCCTGTTTTTGTGGATTGTTCCATTGGACTTCTTCTTAAAGGAGAATTTTGAGAGTCCCCCTAAAAGTTTCTTTCAGAGCTGATTTGGAGGTCACATATTCTTTCAGTTCCTGCCTGTCTTGGAAGCTCTTTATCTCTCCTTCCATTTTGAATGAGAGTCTTGATGATAAAAATAATCTTGGTTGCATGTTTTTCCCACTTAGGACCCTGAATATTACCTGCCAGCCCTTTCAGGCCTTTCAGGTCTCTGTGGAAAGGTCTGCTGTTACCCTAATACTTCTCCCCATAAAGGTCAGAGATTTCTTGTCTCTTGCTGCCTTAAGGATCTTCTCTTTATATTTGGAATTTGCAAGCTTCACTATTAAATGTCATGGTGTTGAGCGGTTTTTATTGATTTTAGGGGGGATCTCTCTATTTCCTGGATCTGAATGCCTGTTTCCCTTCCCAGATTAGGAATGTTTTCATCTATGATTTTTTTTTCAAATACATAGTCTGGACCTCTGTCCCTTTCGGTGCCCACAGGAACCCCTATTAAACGTAGGTTTTTCTTCTTCTTATTTATTTCCCTTAATCTATCCTCATGGTCTTTTAATTTTTTGTCTCTTTTTTCCTCAGTTTCCTTCTTTGCCATCAACTTGTCTTCTATGTCACTCACTCGTTCTTCCATCTCGTTAATCCTCGTCGTTAGGAATTCTAGTTTGGATTGCATCTCATTCAATTGATTTTTAATTTCTGCCTGATTAGCTCTAAATTCTGCAGTCATGAAGTCTCTTGAGTCCTATATGCTTTTCTCTAGAGCCACCAGTAGCTGTATAATAGTGCTTCTGAATTGGCTTTCTGACATTGAATTGTAATCCAGATTTTGTAACTCTGTGGGAGAGAGGACTGTTTCTGATTCTTTCTTTTGAGGTGAGGTTTTCCTTCTAGTCATTTTGCTCAGAGCAGAGTGGTGAAAAACAAGTTTTATTGGGAAAAGGAGAAAAAGAGAGGAGAGAAAGAAGGAAGGAAAAGAGAAAAAAAGAAAAAAGGAAGAAAAAAGAAGAAAACGAGAAAGAAAAAGAAAGAAAAGAAGAAAAAGGGGGTGGGGGAACCAAACAGAAATTTAAAAAAAGCAAAGAAACAAAAACAAATAAACAAAAACAAAAAAACACTGGGGAGTATCCTCTGATTCTTTATATGGTAAGTCCTTTGACTTCCCCTGGAACTTTCCAGTGCTGCTTGGTCAATAATTTGTTTTTCTCCTGTCCATCTAGGTGGTCTTCTGGGGGAGGGTCCTGTTGTGCTGATTTTCAGGAGTTAGCACTTGGGGGAGCTGCTCTGCCCCCTGCCTAGTGCAGGGCTCAGTGAGTAATGTATCCTGTTTATCCGGGGAGGCCACTGTGAGGCCCCGTGGGGGCTGTTTACCCTGTGAGGCCCCAGGAGGCACAACCACAGTGGCGGTGGCCAGCTCTAGAGCCCTGGATTCAGCTCCCGCAGTAACTACGGAGCTCTCAGTCTGCAGAGGCCTGGATGCTCTGGGGGTGGAGCCACCGATCTGCTCAGCTTGGGGCAGGAGCGTCCTTGTGGTCCTGGGCCGTCCTGGCCTCTGCCTGTCCCGGGGGGAGGCCGGATCCTGGGCTGTGTCCCAGGGTTCCTGTGCTCCCGGGCCTGTGCTGTTGGATTCATGCTCCCAGCCTCGCCGCCCCCTCTCCGCCGGAGCCGCGGCCTGAGCCCCTGCGAGCTGCTCCCAGGGCCGCGCAGCCCCCTTCGTGCAGATCCTCTTCCTCTGCCGGAGCGGCCTCCGAGCTGCTCCCGGGGCGCACAACCCCCTCCGCGCGGAGCTTCCGCCCGAGCCCCTCCGAGCTGCTCCCAGGTCCAGCCGTCTGCGCTGCAGCCCTTTAGAGAGCTCAGCGCACTCTCCCCGGTGCGCAGTTGCTCTGTTAGTGTCCCTGGGAGCCTGAGGGCATCCCCGCCCCTCCTGGCTCCTGCTCTAACTCCCTGTGAGCGCCTTTCCGCCCGGGAAGATTGGTGAAGCTCCTGCTTCTCCGGGACGGAGCTTTCCTGTCCTGGGGACACTCGTCCAGGCCTTAGTCCGGATCCTCACGGGGTCCCTCCCCCTTGGATGCCTTTAGTTTCTTTATTTCTTTTTTCCTCGTCTTACTACCTTGATAGAAGAATGAACTCTGGGCAGCCCCATTGGCGCAATGGTTTAGCGCCGCCAGCAGCCCAGGGCGTGATCCTGGAGGCCCTGGATCGAGTCCCATGTCAGGCTCTCTGCGTGGAGCCTGCTTCTCCCTCTGCCTGTATCTCTGCCTCTGTGTGTGTGTGTCTCTATGAATAAATAAATAAAATCTTTTTTTAAAAAAAAGAGAAGCATGAACGCTTCTCACGGTAGCATTCCAACTGTTCTCTCTTTAAATCTCAGGCCGAATTCCTAGGTTTTCAGGTTGATTTGAAGGTTATCTAGGTAATTTGGTGGGGACAGGTGACTTGGGGACCCTACTCTTTCGCCATCTTGCCCCTCCTCTGAAAAACAAATTTTACAACAAAGTAGTAGAAAATAAAAGGCCAGGAATCCTAAAGAATAAGGAAAAAAAGAAAGGAAAAGAATAAAGAAAAAAAGGAGAGGAAAAAAAGGGGGGAATGGGAGATGGTGGTGGTAAAGAAGTTGTACTGGAGGGAGAATGTAGTCTACCTGAGGGGTTCTTGAGGGTGATACTCTTGTTTCTGAGTATATTACGTTCTGTATATTAGAAGATGTCAGTCCCAAATTTATGTAAACCAGAAATAGTTGTAGCGGGCCCCAACATTGACCACCAAAACATAAATGAGATAAAAGAGAGAGGCATAATGGAATGAGAAATCTCACACAATGGGGATCCCTGGGTGGCTCAGCGATTTAGCGCCTGCCTTTGGCCCAGGGCGTGATCCTGGAGTCTCGGGATCCAGTCCCGCATCGGGCTCCCTGCATGGACCCTCTCTCTCTCTCTCTCTCTCTCTCTCGAATAAATAATAAATAAAATCTTAAAAAAAAGAAATCTCACACAATGAACCAGCACAGTATACCTCTTGGTTCTGGGTGCATACTGGTCATGTTTTAGAAGGTGTTAACTTCAGTCATTGTAGAACAAAATGAGGCAGAGAAAGCAAAAAAACACAAACAAAAACAGATCTTGTATATCTCCCAATTAAGAGTATGTTGAAGGGAATCTAGAAGTAGAAAATATATCTAGAACCTGTAATTGTAGAAATATTAAAGTCAAAAAGAAGAATCTTAAAAATGAAGAGGTTGTAAAATATTGTAGTTCGTGTGGGAAAAGAGAAAAAAATTGGAAATTTACAGTCTGGTATAAAAACGAGTTGTGCTGGAAAAAAAAAGGAGGGGTATCCTCTGGTTCTATATAGTGTAAATCCCTCGACTTCCCCTGGAGCTCGGTCAAGAACTTGCTCTTCCCCTGTACTTCCAGCTGATCTTCTGGGGGAGGGGCCTGCTATGCTGATTCTCAGATGTGTGCACCTGTTAGGTGCACGGCTCAATGGGAATTGTTTATCCTGTGAGGCTCCTGTTCCCTGGCAGCCCCGCTCCATCTCAGACACAGAGTCACACAAGGAGAAATAACACTGGCGGCGGCCAGCTCTCCAGCTTGGAGTCAGCTCCTACCGTAATTACCGCAATCTCCCAGTCAGCACTGTCCTGGATGCTCCAGGGTCGGGGGTGCTGATCTGCACAGCTTGGGGCCACCCAGTGGCAGGACAGTCCTTGCTATCCTGTGCCCTCCTCTCCTTTGCCTGTCCCGGAGGGAGCCCAGGATCCTGGGCTGTGTTCCCCGGCGCCCTGGGATCCGGGGCCTGTGTTGCTGGAATCGCTCTCCAGCGGCCTCGGCCTACAGTCTGTGGCACGCTTTACCCCGAGGTGCACTTCCTCTGTTAGTGACCCCGGGAAACTGGAGGTTCCACTGCCCCTCCTGCGATTCTGCCCGAGTTCCCTGCTAAGCGACTTTCTGCCCAGGAAGAATGTAGTGCGGATTCTTAAGGTTCTTGCTCATCCGAGAATGGGCTTTCCTGTCCTAGAGGCTTTTGCTGCCCGGCCTTAGACTGGCTCCTCGCGGGAGCCACTCCCCAACTTGATTTTTTTTTTTCTGCCTTCGTACCTTGTTAGAAGCAAAAACTCCTCTCTGTAGCGTTCCAGTTGTTCTCTCTTTAATTCTCAGGTTGAATTCGTAGGTTTTCAGGATGATTTGAAAGTTATCTATGTAAGTTGGTGGGGACAGGTGACTTGGGGATCCTACTCCTCCACCATCATGCCCTGCCCCTCATATTGTTCAACCTCTATGTATTTGCGGTCTGTCCACAGTGGTTTGGTTTGTTTGTTTGTTTGTTTGTTTGTTTTTGTGGTTGACTTCTATTTTCATAGCATTCTTGTCAGAAGAGATACATGGCATGAGTTCGATATTTTTCAATTGTTGAGGCTTGTGCTTTGGGCTAATACGTGATGTATTGTGGGGAATGTTCTGTGTGTACCTGAAAAGAATGTGTATTCTACACTTTTAGGATGGAATGTTCTGAATATAAGTAAATTTAGTTTAATTCAAAGCCAGAATTATTTTTTTTACACTGCCCTTCATTGTATCTTGTTACAGTCTGTGTTCTGAAGTCGATTTTGTCCAACATAAGTATTGCTACTCCTACTTTATTTTGACATTAATTTGCATGATAGTTTCTCCATTTGCTCTCTTTGGGTATTCTAAATATTTTATTTATTTACTTATTCACGAAAGACACACAGAGAGGCAAAGAAGTAGGCAGAGGGAGAAGCAGGCTTCCATTGGGGAGCCCCATGCAGGACTCAAACCCAGGATCCTGGGATCACGACGTGAACCAAAGGCAGAAGCACAACCACTGATCCACCTGGGTGCTCCATTCCCTCACGTTCAACCGGCAAGTGTCTTTAGGTCTAAAATGAGTCTTTTGTTGGCAGCATATAACTGGGTCTTCTTTTGGTTCATTCTGACAGCTTATGACTTTTTTTTTAAATTTTTACATTGGAGGTTAATTTGCCAACATATAGCATAACAACCAATGCTCACCTGGCCAAGTGCCCCCCTCATTGCCCATCAAACAGTCACAACAACCCCCACCCACTTGCCATTCCACTACCCCATGTTCATTTCCCAGAGTTAGGTGTCTCTCATGTTTTCTCACCCTCACGGATATTTTCACTCATTTTCTCTCCATTCCCTTTATTCCCTTTCACTAATTTTTATATTCCCCAAATGAATGAGACCATATAATGTTTGTCCTTTTCCAATTGACTTATTTCACTCAGCATAATACCCTCCAGGTCCATCCATGTCGAAGCAAATAATGGGTATTTGTTGTTTCTAATGGCTGAGTAATAATCCATTGTGTACATATACCACATCTTCTTTATCCATTCATCTTTCAATGGACACCAAGGCTCCTTCCACAGGTTGGCTATTGAGGAGAGGGCTGCTATAAACATTGGGGTGCAAGTGTTCTGGGGTTTCACTGCATCAGTATCTTTGGGGTAAGTCCCCAGCATTGCAATTGCTGGGTCGTAGGGCAGATCGATTTTGTTCTCTTTGAGGAACATCCACACAGTTTTCCAGAGTGCCTTCACCAGTTCAAATTCCCACCAACAGGGCAAAAGGGTTCCCCTTTCTCCACATCCTCTCCAACATTTGTGGTTTCCTGCCATGTTAATTTTCCCCATTCTCACTGGTGTGAGGTGGTATCTCACTGTGGTTTGGATTTGATTTCCCTGATAGCCAGTGATGTGGAGCATTTTCTCATGTGCTTCTTGGCCACGTCTATGTCTTCCTCTGTGAGATTTCTGTTCATGTCTTTTGCCCATCTTATGATTGGATTGTTTGTTTCTCTGCTGTTGAGTTTAATAAGTTCTTTATAGATCTTGCATACTAGCCCTTTATCTGATACGTCATTTGCAAATATCTCTTCCCATTCTGTAGGTTGTCTTTGACTTTGTTGAGTATTTCTTTTGCTGTGCAGAAGCTTCTTATCTTGAAGAGTCCCAATAATTCATTTTTGCTTTTGTTTCTCTTGCCTTCATGGATGTATTTTGCAAGAAGTTGCTGTGCCCAAGTTCGAAAAGGGTGTTGTCTGTGATCTCCTCTAGGATTTTGATGGAATCTTGTCTCACATTTAGATCTTTCATCCATTTTGAGTTTATCTTTGTGAATGGAGTAAGGGAATGGTCTAGTTTCATTCTTCTGCATGTGGATGTCCAATTTTCCCAGCACCATTTATTGAAGAGACTGTCTTTTTTTCCAGTGGATAGGCTTTCCTGCTTTGTCGAATATTAATTGACCATAAACTGGAGGGTCCACTTTTGGATTCTCTATTCTGTTCCATTGATCTACGTGTCTGTTTTTGTGCCAGTACCACACTGTCTTGATGACCACAGCTTTGTAGTACAACCTGAAATCTGGCATTGTGGTGCCCCCAGATATGGTTTTCTTTTTTAATATTTCCCTAGCTACTCAGGGTCTTTTCTGATTCCACACAAATATCAAGATGATTTGTTCCAACTCTCTGAAGAAAGTCCATGGTATTTTGATAGGGATTGCACTAAATGTGTAAATTGCCCTGGGTAAAATTGACATTTTCACAATATTAATTCTTTCAATCCGTGAGCATGGAATATTTTTCCATCTCTTTGTGTCTTCCTCAATTTCTTACAGAAGTGTTCTGTAGTTTTTGGGGTATAGATCCATTACCTCTGTGGTTAGGTTTATTCCTAGGTATCTTATGCTTTTGGGTGCAGTTGTAAATGGGATTGACTCCTTATTTCTCTTTAGTCAGTATCATTCTTAGTGTATAGAAATGCCACTCATCTGGGCATTGATTTTGTATCCTGCCACACTGCTGAATTTCTATATGAGTTCCAGCAATCTTGAGGTGGAGTCTTTTGGGTTTACTATGTAGAGTATCATGTCATCAGCGAAGAGGGAGAGTTTGACTTCTTCTTTGCCAATTTGAATGCCTTTTATTTCTTTTTGTTGTCTGATTGCTGAGCCTAGGACTTCTAGTACTATGTTGAATAGCAGTGGTGAGAGTGAACATCCCTGTCTTGTTCCTGATCTTAGGGGAAAGGTTCCCAGTGTTTCCGCATTGAGGATGATATATGCTGTAGGCTTTTCATAGATGGCCTTTAAGATGCTGAGGAATGTTCCCTCTATCCCTACAATCTAAAGAGTTTTGATCAGAAATGGATGATGTATTTTGTCAAATGATTTCTCTGCATCTATTGAGAGAATCATATGGTTCTTGTTTTTTCTCTTGCTGACATGATCAATCACATTGATTGCTTTAAGAGTGTTGAACCAGCCTTGCATCCCTGGGATAGATCTCACTTGGTCATGGTGAAATATCTTCTTAATGTACTGGTGGATCCTATTGGCTAGCATCTTGTTGAGAATTTTTCCATCTGTGTTCATCAGGGATACTGGTCTACAATTCTCCTTTTTGGTGGAGTCTTTGTCTGGTTTTGGAAGTAAGGTGATGCTGTCCTCATAGAATGAATTTGGAAGTACGCCTTCTCTTTCTATCTTTCCAAACAGCTTTAGTAGAATAGGTATGGTTTCTTCTTTAAACATTTGATAGAATTCCCCTGTGGAGCCATCTGTCCCTTGACTTTTGTGTCTTGGGAGGTTTTTGATAACTGCTTCATTTCCTCCCTGGTTATTGGCCTATTCAGGTTTTCTATTTCTTCCTTTTCCAGTTTTGGTAGTTTGTGGTTTCCAAAAATGCGTCCATTTCTTCTAGAATGCCTAATTTACTGGCATATAGCTGCTCATAATAAGTTTTTCAAATTGTTTGTATTTCCTTGGTATTGGTGGTGATCTCTCCTTTCTCATTCATGATTTTATTAATTTGAGTCTTTTCTCTCTTCTTTTTAATAAGGCTGGCTAATGGTTTATCTATCTTATTAATTCTTTCAAAGAACAAACTCCTGGTTTTGTTAATCTGTTCCACAGTTCGTGTGGTCTCTATTTTATTCAGTTCTGCTCGAATCTTTATTAACTCTCTTCTTCTGCTCGGTGTAGGATCTATTTGCTGTTTTTTCTCCAGCTCCTTTAGGCGCAAGGTTAGCTTTTGTATTTGAGTGCTTTCCAGTTTTTGGATGGATGCTTGTATTGCGATGTATTTTCCTCTCAGGACTGATTTTGCTGTATCTCAAAGATTTTGAACAGTTGTATCTTCTTTCTCATTAGTTTCCATGAGTCTTTTTATTTCTTCCCTAATTTCCTGGTTGACTCTTTCATCTTTAAGCAGAATGCTCTTTAAGTTCCACATGTTTGAAATCCTTCCAAACTTCTTCTTGTGATTTAGTTCTCATTTCAAAGCATTATGATCTGAAAATATGCACAGGAAGACCCCAATCTTTTGGTATTGGTTAAGTCCTGATTTCTGACCAAGTATGTGGTCTATTCTGGAGAAAGTTCCATGTGCACTTGAGAAGAATGTGTATTCAATTGTGTTTGGATGTAAAGTTCTGTAAATATCTGTGAATTTAATCTGGCCCAGTGTATCGTTTAAAGCTCTTGTTTCTTTGGAGATGTTGTTTTTAGATCTGTCGATTGTAGAAAGCTCTATATTCGAGTCACCCAGTATAAGTGTATTATTATCTAAGTATGTCTTAACTTTGATTATTGATTGATATACTTGGCAGCTCCCACATCAGCAGCATAAATATTCATGATTGTTATTATGTCCTCCCATTGGATAGATGCTTTATAGTGTCCCTCTTCATCTCTTACTACAGTCTTTGGGATAAACTTTAATTTATCTGAAATGAGGACGGCCACCCCTGCATTCTATTGAGAACCATTTGAATGGTAAATGGTTTTCCAACCTTTCATTTTCAGGCTGTAGGTGTCCTCATGTCTAAAATGAGTCTCTTGCAGACAGCAAAATGTGAGGTCTTGCTTTTTTATCCAGTCTGACACCCTGCATCTTTTGATGGGATCATTAAGACCATTCACGTTCAGAGTGACTATTAAAAGATATGAATTTAGTGCCATCATGATACGTATTCAGTCCCTGTTTTTGTGGATTGTTTCCTTGGACTTCCTCTTTCTTTTACAGAGTCCCCCTTACTATTTCTTGCAGAGCTGGGTGGTGTTCACAAATTTTTTCAGTTTCTGCCTACCTTGGAAGCTCTTTATCTCTCCTTCTATTCTGAATGAGAGCCTTACTGGATAAAGTATTCTTGGCTGCATGTTCTTCTCATTTAGGACCCTGAATATATCCTGCCAGCCCTTTCTGGCCTGCCAGGTCTCTGTGGAGACGTCTGCTGTTTCCTAATACTTCTCCCCATAAAGGTTATGGATTTCTTGTCTCTTGCTGCTTTAAGGATCTTCTTTTTATCTTTGGAATTTTCAAGTTTCACTATTAAATGTCAAGGTGTGGAGCGGTTTGTTGTGATTTTAGGGGGGGATCTATTTCCTGGATGTGAATGTCTGTTTCCCTTCCTATGTTAGGGAAGTTCTCAACTATGATTTGTTCAAATACATTTTCTGGACCTCTGTCCCTTTTGGCACCCTGTGGAACCCCAGTTAAAAGTAAATTTTTCCTTCTGAGACTGTCATTTATTTCCCTTAAACTATCCTCATGATCTTTTAATTGTTTTTCTCTTTTTTCCTCAACTTCCTTCCTTGCCATCAACCTGCCTTCTATGTCACTCACTCATTCTTCTACTTTGTTAACCCTTGTTGTTAGGACCTCCAGTTTGGATTGCATCTCATTTAATTGATTTTTTATTTTGGCCTGATTAGATCTAAATTCTGCAGTCATGAAGTCTCTTGAATCCTTTATGCTTTTTTCTAGAACCACCAGTAGGTTTATAATTGTGCTTCTGAATTGGCTTTCTGACATTGAATTGTAATCCAAATTTTGTAACTCTGTGGGAGAGAGGACTGTTTTTGATTCTTTCTTTTGTGGTGAGTTTTTCCTTCTAGTCATTTTGCTCAGTGCAGAGTGGTTAAAAACAAGTTGTACTGGAAAATGAGAAAAAGAGAGGGAAAAAGGGGGAAAGAGAAAAGAAAAGAGAAGAGAAGAAATAAAAGAAAAGAAAAGAAAAGAAAAGAAAAGAAAAGAAAAGAAAAGAAAAAAAAGAAAAGAAAAGAAAGAAAAAAGGGGGGTAAACAAACTGAAAACAATAAGAAGGGGGAGTATCCTCTGATTCTATATTCTGTAATCCCTCGACTTCCCCTGGAACTTTTCAGTGCTGCTTGGTCAATAACTTCCTTTTCCCCTGTCCTTCTAGCTGGTCTAGGGGAGGGGCCTGCTTTGTTGATTCTCAGATGTGTGCAGCTGGGGGAGCTGTCTAGCCCCCTGCCAGATGCAGCGCTCGGTGGGAGCTGTTTATCCTGTGAGGCCCCTGCTCAGTCCCAGGTACAAGGTGACACCAGGAGGAACAATATTGTTGACGGCCAGCTCTCCAACTCTGGAGTCAGCTTCTGCAGTAACTACCACACCTCCCAGTCCGCAGGGGCCTGGATGCTCCGGGGGCAGGGGGCGCCGAAATGCACAGCTTGGGGCAGGAGCGTCCTTGCTGTCCTGCGTCCTCCGGGCCTCTGCCTGTCCTGGAGGAGCGCAGTATCCTGGGCTATGTCTCCCAGCGCCCTTGGCTCCAGGACATGCACCGCTGGAATCACACTCCCGGGGCCACCGCAGCCCCCTTCATGCGAAGCCACTGCCTGAGCCACAGCCAGAGCTGCTCCCGGGGCCATGCAGCCCTCTCGGTGCAGAGCCGCTGCCTGAACCGCCACCTGAGTTGCTTCCAGGCCTGGTGAGCACAGCAGCCTTTTAGGGAGCTTGGCACGTGGTGTGTGGCGCGCTCTCCCCCAGGGCGCAGTTCCTCTGTTAGTGCCCCTGGGACCCTGAGGGCATCCCTGCCCCTCCTGGGATCCTGCCTGAGCTCCCTGCCAGAGCCTTTCCATCTGGGAAGATTGGTGAAGCTCCTGCTTTTCCGCGACTGGGCTTTTCTGTCCTGACGGCACTCGCTGCGCAGCCTTAGCCGGGCTCCTCGTGGGGGCCCATCCCCCTTGGATGCGTTTTTATTTCTTTTTTTTTTTTTCAGTCTTCCTACCTTGATAGAAGTGAAAACTCTTCTCACTGTAGCATTCTAGCTGTTCTCTCTAAATCTCAGACCGAATTCGTAGGTTTTCAGGATGATTTGGAAGTTATCTAGGTAAGTTGGTGGGGACAGGTGATTTGGGGACCCTATTCTTCCGCCATCTTGCCCCGCCTTCCCCAAACGTAGAGCTTATATCAATGTAATAAACATCATATAAATAGGAAGCTATTATTGTCTTTCATCTTTTTTACTTATGTGCCACATGGGTCTCATTATGTCTCACTTCCAGAGCACCAGAACATGACAGAGGAAGAAGCAATGTTCTGGTCAGAGGGAGATCCTTATTCACCTTTGGCCCAAGAGTCATTGTGGCTCTGAATATTTTCCTAACATTGGGACATCATTTGATAAACTTTTCTGTATCTAGATTTCGTGGTCTCCAGACAACACTCCCCACTGAAAGAACTGAAAAGAAATGGCTGCTTCCAGGTCTGTGGCAGGATATATACAAGATGAACCTGGGTGGCTCAGCGGTTGAGCATCTGCCTTTGGCTCAGGGCGTGATCCTGGGATCCGGGATCCAGTCCCACATTGGGCTCCTTGCAGGGAGCCTGCTTCTCCCCCCTCTGCCTGTGTCTCCACCTCTCCCTCTCTCTCTCTCCCTCTCTCTCTCTCTCTCTTTCCTCTCTCTCTCTCTCTCTCTCGAATAAATAAAATCTCTCAGCACTCAGGGAAAGGGGTAGTAATGCTGAGGCACTCCCAGAGTTCCCCGGTGGGCTGTTCATTGTGCTAAAGGACTCATGAATGCCCCTCTGACTGTCTTTCTTTCCTTGCTTCACTTCTTCACTCTCACCAGTGCTTCATGGAGTCACCTTGCATATATACCACTTGCACCTGAATCCTTATCTCCAGGTCTGCTTCTGCAGGCCAGCGATTGGAGGCAGGTGGAAGGGCTGAGGGGCCTGAATAAGACTGTGGCATGAGGCGGGAGACGAAAGAGTGAGTGGCGTGGTGGACTTTCCGGGCACGGGTACGTGCACGCGCCCCCAGTCCTCGCTCTCTCGGTAGACTCCAAGCCAAAGCCAACCATACTTCCCACCTTATGTCTTTTGATTACAGTGCTTAGTCCACTTACATCAAAGTAATTATTGATAGATAGCCATTTATTGCCATTTTATTACTTTTGGGAGGCTTATTTCTAGAGATTTTCTATAATTCTTTCTTGTCTCTATTTCATATTTTGCTGATTTTCTTTAGTGATATATTTTCTTTCTCTTTATTCTTTTCAGATTTATTAGTGGCTTTTGATATATGGTTACCATTATATGTGTAATATCCTCTTCTGCATATAGCGTCTATATTAAGTTGATGGTCATTCAGGTTTGAAACTATTCCATTTTCCTCTCCTTATCACATTTTTGGTGTATGTTATAGTATTTTACTACTTCTGTGATTCTTGCCTTTTATTTTTTTTTATTTTTTAATGGATTTCAATTTCCCAACATACAGCATAACACCCAATGCTCATCCTGCCCAGTGCCCCGCTCAGTGCCCATCACCCAGTCACCCCAAACCCCCGTCCACTTCCCTTTCCACTAACCCTTGTTCATTTCCCACAGTTAGGTGTCTCTCATGTTTTGTCACCCTCACTGATACTTTCATTTTCTCTCCTTTTCCTTTACTCCCTTTCACTAATTGTTATATTCCCCAAATGAATGGTACTCAATAGAAAGCAGGGGTAGCCATCCTCATATCAGATAAACTAAATTTTATCCCAAAGACTACACTAAGAGATGAAGAGGGACACTACATCGTACTCACAGGATCTATCCAATGGGAGGACATAACAATTATGAATATTTATGCCCCTAATGTGGGAGCTGCCAAGTATATCAATCAATTAATAACCAAAGTTAAGACATACTTAGATAATAATATACTTATTAGACTTGAACACAGTGCTTTCTGTAATTGACAGATATTCTAAGCACAACATCTCCAAAGAAACAAGAGCTTTAAATGATACACTGGACCAGATGTATTTCACAGGTATCTACAGAACTTTACATCCAAACGCAAATGAATACACATTCTTCTCAAGTGCACATGGAACTTTCTCCAGAATAGACCACATACTGGGTCACAAATCAGGTCTAAACCGATAACAAAAGATTGGGATCGTCCCTTGCATATTCTCAGACCATAATGCCTTGAAATTAGAACTAAATCACAAGAAGAAGTTTGGAAGACATTCAAACATGTGGAGGTTAAAGACCATCCTGCTAAAAGATGAAAGGGTCAACCAGGAAATTAGAGAAGAATTAAAAAGTTTCATGGAAACTAATGAGAATGAAGATACAACTGTTCAAAATCACTGGAATACACCAAAGCAGTCCTGAGAGGGAAAAATATCTCAATACAAGCATCCATCGAAAAACTGGAAAGAACTCAAATACAAAAGCTAAACTTGCACTTAAAAGAGTTGGAAAAGAACAGCAAATAGATCCTACACTCATCAGAAGAGAGTTAGTAAAGATTCTAGCAGAACTCAATGACATAGAGACCAGAAGAACTGTGGAACACATCAACAAAACCAGGAGTTGGTTCTTTGAAAGAATTAATAAGATAGATAAAGCATTAGCCAGCCTTGTTTTATATATATATATAAATTTATTTTTTATTGGTGTTCAATTTGCCAACATATAGAATAACACCCAGTGCTCATCCCATCAAGTGCCCCCCTCAGTGCCCATCACCCAGTCACCCCCACGCCCCACCCACCACCCCTTCCACCACCCCGTACTTCATTTCTCAGAGTTAGGAGTCTCTCATGTTCTCCCTTTGTGATATTTCCAACTCATTTTTTCTCCTTTCCCCTTTATTCCCTTTCACTATTTTTAATATTCCTCAAATGAATGAGACCCTGTAATGTTTGTCCTTCTCTGATTGACTTACTTCACTCAGCGTAATAAACTCCAGGTCCATCCACGTCGAAGCAAATGGGGGGTATTTGCTGTTTCTAATATTAGCCAGCCTTGTTAAAAACAAAAGAGAAAAGACTCTAATTAATAAAATCACGAATGAAAAGGTGATCACCACCAATACCAAGGAAATACAAATGATTTTAAAAACATATTATGAACAGCTATATGCCAATAAATTAGGTAATCTAGAAGAAATGAACGCATTTCTGGAAAACCACACACCACCAACTGGAACAGGAAGAAATAGAAAAACTGAACAGGCTGATAACCAGGGAGGAAATTGAAGCAGTCATCCAAAACCTCCCAAGATGCAAAACTCCAGGGCCAGATGGCTTCCCAGGGAATTCTATCAAACGTTTAAAGGAGAAACCATACCTATTCTACAAAAGCTGTTCACAAAGATAGAAAGAGATGCAATATTTCCAAACTCGTTCTATGAGGCCAGCATCACTTTAATTCCAAAACCAGACTAAGATCCCACCAAAAAGGAGAATTATAGACTAATATCCCTGATGAACACAGATGCAAAAATTCTCAACAAGATACTAGCCAATAGGATCCAACAATACATTAAAAAGATTATTCACCATGACCAAGGGGGATTTATCCCTGTGATGCAAGGCTGGTCCAACATTGGAAAGCAATCAATGTGAGAGATCATATCATCAAGAGAAAAAAACAGGAACCCTGTGATCTTCTCAATAGATGCAGAGAAAGCATTTGACAAAAATACAGCATCCATTCCTGATCAAAACTCTTCAGAGTGTAGGGATAGAGGGAACATTCCTCAGAATCTTAAAAGCCATCTATGAAAAGTCCACATCCAATATCATTCTCAGTGGGGAAACACTGGGAGCCTTTCCCCTAAGATAAGGAACAAGACAGGGATGTCCACTCCCACCACTGATATTCAACATAGTACTAGCAGTCCTAGCCACAGGAATCAGGCAACAAAAATAAATAAAAGACATTCAAATTGGCAAAGAAGACGTTAAACTATCCCTCTTTGCAGATGACATGATACTCTACGTAGAAAACCCAAAAGACTCCACCCCAAGATTGCAAGAACTCATACAGCCATTATGCAGTGTGGCAGCATACAAAATCAATGCCCAGAAGTCAGTGGCATTTCTATACACTAACAATGAGACTGAAGAAAGAGAAATTAAGGAGTCCATCACATTTACACTTGCACCCAAAAGCATAAGATACCTAGGAATAAACCTAACCAAATAGATAAAGGATCTATACCCTAAAAACTATAGAACACTTCTGAAAGAAATTGAGGAAGACACAAAGAGATGGAAAAATATTCCATGCTCATGGATTGGCAGAGTTAATATTGTGAAAATGTCAATGTTACCCAGGGCAATATACAGGTTTAATGCAATCCCTATCAAAATACCATGGACTTTCTTCAGAGAGTTAGAACAAATTATTTTAAGATTTGTGTGGAATCAGAAAAGACCTCAAATAGCCAGGGGAATTTTAAAAAAGAAAACCATATCTGGGGGCATCACGATGCCAGATTTCAGGTTGTGCTACAAATCTGTGGTCATCAAGACAGTGTGGTACTGGCACAAAAACAGACACATAGATCAATGGAACAGAATAGAGAACCCAGAAGTGGACCCTGAACATTATGGTCAACTAATATTCGATAAAGGAGGAAAGACTATCCACTGGAAGGAAGACAGTCTCTTCAATAAATGGGTCTGGGAAAATTGGACAACCACATGCAGAAGAATGAAACTAGACCACTCTCTTTCACCTTACACAAAGATAAACTCAAAATGCATGAAAGATCTAAATGGGAGACAAGATTCCATCAAAATCCTAGAGGAGAACACAGGCAACTCCCTTTTTGAACTCAGCCACAGTAACTTCTTGCAAGATACATCCATGAAGGCAAAAGAAACAAAAGCAAAAATGAACTATTGGGACTTCATCAAGGTAAGAAGCCTTTGCACAGCAAAGGATACAGTCAACAAAACTAAAAGACAACCTACAGAATGGGAGAAGATATTTGCAAATGACCTATCAGATAAAGGGCTAGTTTCCAAGATGTATAAAGAACTTCTTAAACTCAACACCAAAGAAACAAACAATCCAATCATGAAATGGGCAAAAGACATGAAGAGAAATCTCACAGAGGAAGACATAGACATGGCCAACATGCACATGAGAAAATGCTCTGCATCACTTGCCATCAAGGAAATACAAATCAAAACCACAATGAGATACCACCTCACACCAGTGAGAATGGGGAAAATTAACAAGGCAGGAGACAACAAATGTTGGAGAGGATGCAGAGAAAAGGGCACCCTCTTACACTGTTGGTGGGAATGTGAGCTGGTGCAACGACTCTGGAAAACTGTGTGGAGGTTCCTCAAAGAGTTAAAAATAGACCTGCCCTACGACCCAGCAATTGCACTGTTGGGGATTTACCCCAAAGATACAGATGCAATGAAACGTTGGGACACCTGCACCCTGATGTTTCAAGCAGCAATGTCCACAATAGCCAAACTGTGGAAGGAGCCTCAGTGTCCATTGAAAGAGTAGTGGATAAAGAAGATGTGGTTTATGTATACAATGGAATATTACTCAGCTATTAGAAATCAAAAATACCCACCATTTGCTTCAACATGGATGGAACTGGAGGGTATTATGCTGAGTGAAGTAAGTCAATCGGAGAAGGACAAACAATATATGTTCTCATTCATTTGGGGAATATAGATAATAGTGAAAGGGAATATAAGGCAAGGGAGAAGACATGTGTGGGAAATATCAGAAAGGGAGACAGAACGTAAAGACTGCTAACTCTGGGAAAGGAACTAGGGGTGGTAGAAGGGGAGGAGGGCGGGGGGTGGGAGTGAATGGGTGATGGGCACTGGGGGTTATTCTGTATGTTGATAAATTGAACACCAATAAAAAATAAATTAAAAAAGAAAAGAAAAGACCCTGAAGAGGCAGGGAAATATTGAAAAAGAAATCCAGAGCTGGGGCATCACAAAGGCAGATTTCAGGTTGTACTACAAAGCTGTGGTCATCAATACAGTATGATACTGGCACAAAAAGAGACACATAGATCAATGGAACAGAATATAGAATTCAGTAGGGACCCTCAACTCTATGGTCGACTAATATTCAACAAGGCAGGAAAGACTATCCATGGGAAAAAAATATAGTCTCTTCAATCAATGATGCTGGGAAAATTAGATAGCCACATGCAAACAATGAAACTAGACCATTCTCTTCCACCATACACAAAGATAAACTCAAAATGGTTGAAAGATCTAAATGTGAGACAAGATTCCATCAAAATCCTAGTGGAGAACACAGGCTACACCCTGTTTGAACTTGGCCACAGTAACTTCTTACAGGATACATCCATAAAGGCAAGGGATACAAAAGCAAAAATGAATTATTGGGGTTTCATCAGATAAAAAGCTTCTGCACAGAAAAAGAAACAGTCAATAAAACTCAAAGTTAGCCTACAGAATGGAAGAATATATTTGCAACAGACCTATCAGATAAAGGGCTAGTATCCAAGATCTATAAAGAATTTATTAAACTCAATGCAAAGAGACAAACAATCCAATTATGAAATGGGCAAAAGACACGAACAGAAATTTCACAGAGGAAGACATAAGCATGGCCAACACGCACATGAGAAAATGATCCGCATCACTGGCCATCAGGGAAATACAAATCAAAACCACAATGAGATACCACCTCACACCAGTGAGAATGGGGAAAATTAACAGGATAGGAATCCTCAAATGTTGGAGAGGATGTGGAGAAAGGGGAACCCTCTTGCACTGTTGGTGGGAATGTGAACTGGTCCCACCACTCTGCAAAACTGTGTGGAGGTTCCTCAAAGAGTTAAAAATAGATCTGCCCTAGGACCCAGCAATTGCAGTGCTGGGGAATTACCTCAAAGATACAGAGGTAGTGAAACGCCAGGACACCTGCAGCCCAATGTTTATAGTAGCAATGTCCACAATAGCCAAACTGTGGAAGGAGCCTCGGTGTCCATCGAAAGATGAATGGAGGGCAGCCCTGGTGGCTTAGTGGTTAGTGCCTACCTTCAGCCCAGGGCATGATCCTGGAGACCCAGGATCGAGTCCCATGTCGGGCTCCCTGCATGGAGCCTGCTTCTCCCTCTCCTTGTGTCTCTGCCTCTCTCTCTGTCTCCCATGAAAAAATAAGTAAAACCTTTTTATTTTATTTTTTTAATTTGGCTTTTTTTGTAAAATATTTTTAAAAATTAAAAAACAGAGTGACTAGTGTGGCTGTAGTGTGTAAGATTATTTTGAGAAAAAAAGCATAAAATTATTGGGTTATGAGAAACATGTCTCGGAATTACAAACAGTTCGGCATAGCTAAAATGCTAGGTACACGTAAGAATTAGGTAATTATGTCATCTATGTATGAGGTAATGAGAGCCAGAAGTGATGAAGTAGTATTAGCAATGAAAGGGAATGAAGAGGAATCTGATACTAAGTATCAGATTGGATAAAGACTAGCTGGAACTGGAGCCAAATTGAGATGGAGTTAGATCCCTCCTCCCTTTTCCCTGCCCCAACATCCCAGATCAGTGTTGTTTTCCCTATCTAAAATTTTAACTTCAGTGTCCTCAAGTTTCAGATTCCCAACACCTTTTTGCTATTTTCATCTTGTCCCTATCAGCTTTAGCAAAAGCTTTCCAGACTCTTTCCATTTAACTGAGATGACAGAATCTAATAAATTCGGGAATTGACTGATGTAAACATAAAGTCATTTTAACAGAATTTAAGGCTTGTTAGATACTCTGCAGGATAGATTTTAGGTATTAGCTAAGAAATGGATGGATGTATTGTTGGTCCTGGAACTCTTAACACCATATGATCAAGCATGGTGGGTATCTCATACAAAAGGAAACAACAAAGATGACTAGAGAAGTTTCTCTGTTAGAAGATCTGTAGAATGGTGATAATACTGACAGAACAAGAGATGTTTTAACTTGTTATTGTATAACAAAAGGGGTAAGTCCAGTGAGAAAGAGGCCCTAGAAAGTGGGACTTCACATCATAAGATTAGCACTTAGTTTAAAAACCACTGTCAAAGCTAGAACTTCTGTGTTGCCTTTAGAAGGCTTGACCAAATTTGTATCCTGAGAACAGCTAATATATTCAAAGAGTAAATGAGTATATCTCTCAGATGTTCACCTAAAACTCAGGGTCACCTACTAGTCTTAAATCAAGCTTGCAACAATTTTTATCCATGTCCCTCTTCACTAAATCCATAGATTTCTCATACTACATGTTTTTTTTTTCTAAGACTTAACTAAACTAAGGAAAATGATACCATGACCTTCATACATTTACAGAATGGCAAACTAAATGGAAATTCAGAGATCACATAATATAAACCTATTGAATTGGAGATAAGTGAAGAGATCACAGAAAGTAATTTACTCCAGATCGCACAATGAATCCAACGTAGCCTGAGGTATGATCCAAGTCTTGTGCCTATCATTCCTGCAATCTTTCCTCCATGTTCATTATCTTTTTCCATGCAAGGATTCCCACTAATTTTGATAAGACATTAATGAAAGCATATAATAAGTTGATCAATTCAAATCAGCCAATATTTAAAATACATTGAAGTGTGTACAGCATGAAATACAAAAAGAATAAGACTTGGTTATTCCTCTTTAAGTCTAGTGGAATTGGGGTAGGAATAATGAAGAAGTTTACATTGAAAAACCAGAGAGATGACTATGACACAAAACAATAAATGAAAACAATTATTAAGAAAAGTACAAACAAAACAGCAAGACTTCTATGAAGAACTGCACTAAATTAGATTGAGAGGAAAAGAATAGCTTTTTGTTTAACTGGAAATAAAAAAGAAGCACTATTGCTATCTTCATTTAAGAAGACACCAGGGATGCCTGAGTGGCTCAGTGGTTGAGCATTTGCCTTCAGCTCAGGGCGTGATCCTGCGGTCCTGGGATCGAGTCCCACATAGGGCTCCCTGCAGGGAGTCTGCTTCTCCCTCTGCCTAGGTATCTGTCTCTCTTTATGTTTGTTTCTCATAAATAAATAAAATAAAATCTTTTAAAAAATAGAAGGCACCACCCTGGGGATACTTGTAGATCACCAGCTTCACCAGCTGTACCCAGACCACACTTAGAAAGCACAAAGTGTCTAAGTCATTCTTGTTCATAGGTAGTTCTAATGCAGCAAAAATAAAAAGTATGTATGGTATATAAATTGGGACCTTGTATTCTCAGATTATCTCTGGATCTCATATTTGCCTCATTCACTGGGGCTTGACCAGGTTATTTATAAATTCAGTGGAGGCTAAGGGCTGAAGGAAAGAAGATAGATGATAGATAGATAGATAGATAGATAGATAGATAGATAGATAGATAAGAATGGTAGAATCCAATTACGGCAGAAGCTGCTGTCAGAGACAAAAGTCCTCTAGGAAACTGGAAAAAAAAAAGGCAAAGAGTGAAAGTATTGGGTGCCTGCTATGTGCAAAGATAATAGAAGATACCCCAGAATCCCAAACTTGAGGAAACACTACACTGCTACCCAGTGTGACATGTAATCACTTGTGAACTAAACTATCATTGTACAGCTACCAAGGATGTGTATAACTAGTAATATTACACTTATCGTAGATGGGTATTAGAAATTGATAAACTTTGTCTTTCCACACTAGGAAAAAAATATAAGCTTTGTCTAAACACAAAATTGTGACAGAGTCAAAGTTAATTTTCTTCATAGATGAGTGAAATAATGTAATTTTAGGCTCAGAGATTCTTTTTCATTTGAAATTCAGTCAGTATACCTTATTGATTAAAGAGACTTAGGACAAGCTAAATAAAAAGGGTTTACTGAGTAAAAAAAATATAAAAATCAGCTTAAACCATACTTTACCCAGACTGCTAGTAGCAGGTTACCTATGTCAATTCCTTACTGGGAGAAGGAGGGAAATTCAGAAAGGGAAAAGAAATTGGAGAAGATCTAAAAAAATGATTATCTGAATATAGAGTGGGATCACACAGCAATAATATAGCTATAGGTTCATATTTTTACTTTTAAAACTTGTCTATATTTTATATTTTTAATTTTATTTTTCTTTTGATTTCCTTTTTTTATCCTATGTACTTTTTTTTATTTTTTTAATAATAAATTTATTTTTATTGGTGTTCAATTTACCAACATACAGAATAACACCCAGTGCTCATCCCATCAAGTGTCCCCCTCAGTGCCCACCACCCAGTCACCCCCACCCCCACCCTCCTCCCCTTCCACCACCCCTAGTTCGTTTCCCAGAATTAGGAGTCTTCATGTTCTGTCTCCCTTTCTGATATTTCCTACCCATTTCTTCTCCCTTCCCCTCTATTCCCTTTCACTATTATTTATATTCCCCAAATGAATGAGACCATATAATGTTTGTCCTTCTCCGATTGACTTATTTCACTCAGCATAATACCCTCCAGTTCCATCCACGTCGAAGCAAATGGTGGGTATTTGTCATTTCTAATGGCTGAGTAATATTCCATTGTATACATAAACCACATCTTCTTTAACTTTTGATTTCCTTTTATTTTCAGCAGAGTTCCTTTAAAAAGCCCAGTGTGTTTAAACTTGCTAAGAATAAATTAGAAGGTGCTTATTTTTTTGGTACTTAGGCCACAACTAAATGTAAGTGGCCAGGCTGTGTCGCCCTGTCAAACAAGGATGAAAATTGCCATAGGGGAATACAAATTGAGGGAGGGCTCAGTGTTCAAGTTGCTACCATTTCAGAAAATCCCTTCTTTGTTCATTTCTTTAAGATTTGTTACAATTTGTTAGATTTTCTGATATAGTTTAATTGAAGCATATACTTATGAAAAGTTAACAATACAAACTACAAGACAGTTGATTTCTGAAGGTATATAATATATGTCAAATTACTGATATAAACAATAACTGTTACTATGAGATTTTAGGGAGAAGAGTCTAAAGTCTTCTAATCCATCATTTCTTTTTTTACGATTTTATTTATTTATTCATGAGAGACACAAAGAGAGAGAGAGGCAGAGACACAGGCAGAGGGAGAAGCAGGCTCCATGCAGGGAGCCTGATGTGGGACTCGATCCCAGGACTCCAGGATCATGCCCTGGGCCGAAGGCAGGTGCTAAACCGCTGAGCCACCCAGGGATCCCCTAATCTGTCATTTCTTCAAGGAAAACTGTACTTAAGCCATTCCGGACAGATATATTTGATATTTTTAATGTTCTAACTCTTCTTGCTAGCAAACTAGGTCCTTCGATATGAACTTCCAAATTATTTCCCCTTTGAACTTAATAACAAACAGTTTAGAAGAGAAAATAGGGAAAATACGGTTACATAGAGGAGTATTTTTATAATACTGGGTTCATCTTTAGATACAAAAGCTTCCTGAACAAAGCAACAAATATCTGTGATCAGCTCTGGTCAGTATTCCAAGTTCCCTTCCCTGGGAATTTAAAAATGAATGGAGGGGGAAAAAGAGGCATAGAATCTAATAGCTAGCTCTAAATCTGTCAGTAAGGCTGTGATATCCTATGACACACCCTGGATATGTACTTAAGGCCACTAAGCTCCCATGACCCTTCTGGATTGCTTCTAAGGTCATTGACTTCCTTTTTCAATCTTATGATTTCAGCTTAGGCTTCATCTGAAATTACATCATAAGAGCTGACCACCAACTAGGAAAATTCGTGAAAGGCACTGCAGTGTCAGAAAGAGGTATGGTTCAATTTTCTAAATCAATCTTGTTTCTTCAACTTGCAAATTATCCTAACAAAGTAACTTCCTTTGTCATCTGTACAAAAAGTAATCTTATGTGTGTTTATATTAACCAATTAATAGCCCATTTGCTTTGTTCTAAAATAGTTCTTACCATACTGTATTGTAAACTTTCTATACTGCTGAGTTATCACTTCTCTCCCCTCACCAGACTATGAGCTGCTGGAAGGCAGGTAGGTGATCTTAGGTATCTCTGAATCCATATGATTTGGGTCTTATCATTTGAGGATCACAAAAAAAAATCTATAAAAATGAATTAAATGCTGTTTAAGACAAGCAAAGTCATCATTCATGAAATGAGTGGCTTGGACTAAGTGATCTCTATCCCTCTAGGATTCATTACTCGTTTGAAAGTTGTACAATTTTCTTTTTACGACCTAATATAAGTTATTGATTTGACTAAGTTATAAACAATTGAACCTAAATAACAACATTACTAGCAAAGCTTATTTTGACCTTTAAGGACTGGAAAGTTATTAATGTGACTAATGACCATCCATTTTTCATTAATTTATTTATCAGTTTCATTCACATCTTTTATTCAAAGATCTGGGAAACGAACTAGGGGTGGTGGAGGGGGAGGAGGGCTGGGGGTGGGGGTGAATGGGTGGCGGGCACTGAGGGGGGCATTTGACAGGATAAGCACTGAGTGTTATTCTGTATGTTGGCAAATTGAACACCAATAAAAAATAAATTTATTATTAAAAAAAACAAAAAACAAAGATCTGGGAATGTCAAATTTATAATATTTAACAGAAAAATAAATAAGTGATTATTCTATGTCAAGATACAAATGTTTTTTAATCTTATAGTTAGTATTAAGATTTAGTTCCTTTCTTAATATTTTAGGAAGCAACTTTAGGGTCTGAGGCTGAAAAGATTTTAAATTATAATGGAATGCAAAGATAATTCTAAGTGGTTTTAAATGACAAATAATACTTTAAAATGACAAACTACTTCATCATCCATTTATCCATTCACTCAGTTAACATTTATTGAGCATTTATGGTTAAAATACATATGTGTTAACCCTGTGTGACATGCCTTCTTATATGTCAACTAGATAGTCTGTAAGGGAAGATAACATATGCATACAAATCATTGATCTGAAAGAGAAATTTAGAGTTCCCTAGAAAGGAAAATGATAGAAATTACTTTGGAAAGAGGATGAGAAAAGTCTTAGTCAAGAAGGGTGTAATTTGAGCTAAAGGGTAGGTAATTTTTGCATACACATAGATGGAGGAAAGAATATTTCAGGAAAAAGAAATACCATGAAAAGGGGCAGTCAAGTGAGAAAACATGTAGCACATGTCCCTAGCATAGTAAAATATCTGTTTCATTGAACTACAGGATGTGTAAAGGAGAAAAGTGAGAGAGAAGCTAGAAAAATTTAGTTGCAACCAGACTATAGAGAGCCTTAAATATCAGGCCAGGAAGTTTGCACTTTATTCTGAAATCCCTCAGGGACCATTGAAGGCTTTAGAACAGAATATGACATAATTGGAAGCTCCAATATATGGAAAATTATTCTATAGTTTTTAGAAGTATGTAGTGAGAATTGATGGTGGTAGGAATGACAGATGGTAATTATCTCTCAAGAGTAGTTCTTTTTTTAATAATAAATTTATTTTTTATTGGTGTTCAATTTACCAACATACAGAATAACACCCAGTGCTCATCCCGTCAAGTGCCCCGCTCAGTGCCCATCACCCATTCACCCCCACTCCCCGCCCTCCTCCCCTTCTACCACCCCTAGTTCGTTTCCCAGAGTTAGGAGTCTTTATATTCCGTCTCCCTTTCTGGTATTTCCCACACATTTCTTCTCCCTTCCCTTATATTCCCTTTATAAATAATAGTCAAGAGTAGTTCTTAAAACAAAGGTTTTATCAAAAATCTCAACAGCACCATCTAGTGCCTCATCATAAAACTGCCCAATTTGTGGAAAACCTTAGCAACAAGGTTAACAGAGACTTTAATCAGTTTAGGCAGTTCTTTTCCACAATTGCATCTGTGTTCAGAGAATCAACGGTGAAAGGAAAGGAAACTGAGAAATAATGCAGAAGTTCAGAATAGTCAACTCATTTTTCTCTTTGATCTTGATATCCACCTTCAGAATGATTTCATCCTGTTTTTTTGTCATATACCAAGAGTTCTTGGTGAAAAATAATGACCTTTTTTCATTAAAGGGGAAATTGAAGCAACTAGTCAAGTTGTTAGCAGTAGTAAATGTGGAAGTTATATCCTACCTACAACCACTATGATAGTCGTCTGTCTCTGTACCTATAAATCAGAGACAAGATCAGTCCCATCCATTGTTGGGATTTCTTGCATATTCAAGTAGTCTTTACACCTTACTAACCCCAACTGTCTCTTACTAGGGAGAAAGAGCTATGTAAAAACCCAAAAAATCAGATTTTGAACAAATATTATCCACAAAAAAAGATTATCCACCATATTCTACATTGGTGAGTTGCTCCCACTTTCTTAAAGAATAAAAGAATCTTGAGGAACACTAAATATCATTATTTCTATGTTGTCTCATCCCTAGATCTATCTGATCAGAGCTTGGTTACTGCCATAATTGACAGTCTTGATAAAGCTTAACTAAGCTACACCAAGTAACAGCTTCTTGGTGTAAGAGAAATGACCATGTATTGTTGAATAGCAAGACTTTGAGAGTGAGTCTATGAAGAGAATAAGGATGAACATCTACAACAATATTTTTACCCAGAAAATATATTTCAACTATGTATGCTACATCTTTCTTCAGAAACTTAACTTATGGTGCAAATTTTATAAATGTGTTTTACTTCTTTGGAAATTTTCCCCTCATTAAAACAATCAGATAAGCATCAACCAACAGATGTTACCTAGGAAGCCCTCGTCTTGAAAGAAACAAGCATTTTCACATAGATTTTATTCCCCAAGAGAATTCAATGCTCTGCCAAATTAGATAGGTGATGATAGATAAATAGCTATAGATGGTTAGATGGCAGCTAGATGGATATTTATATTTATGGAACTACATCTTCAAAGCTTTGATCTAATAGAAAAACCCAATTCAATGGAAGATATAGGGGGCAGGGAAAGACGGTGGAAAAATAGGATCCCCAAGTCACCTATCCCCAACAACTTACCTAAATAACTTTCAAATCATCCTGAAAACCTATGAATTCATCCTGAGATTTAAAGAGAGCACGGCTGTAATGTGACAGTGAGAAGAGTTTGTGCTTCTATCAAGGTAGGAAGACAGAAATAAATAAATAAATAAAAAAGCATCCAGTGTGTGGGGGGGTGGTAACCATGAGGAGCCAGGCTAAGGCCAGGCTGCAAGAGCCTCCAGTACAGGAAAGCCCCGTCCCAGAGAGGCAGGAACTTTACCAATCTTCCCAGATGGAAAGGCACTCACAGGGAACTTGGGCAGGATCCCAGGAGTAGTGGAGCCCCCAGGTTCCCAGGGTCACTAACACAGGAAGTGCACCCTGGGGGAGAGTGTGCCACACACCATGGGCCAAGCTCCCTAAAGGGCTGGAGTGCGCACCCGGCTGGGCCTTGGGGGCAGCTCAGGCAGTGGCTCAGGCGGCGGTTCCAAGGGGACAGGGCTGCACAGCCCCAGGAGAGCAATTCCAGCTGCGCAAACCCCGAAGCCCAAAGCACTGGGGGACACAGCCCAGGGTCTGGCACTCCCCTTGGGACAGGCGGAGGTCAGGAGGACACAGGGCAGAAGGACGCTCTTGCCGCCCGGCCCAAGCTGTGCAGATCCGCGTCTGCCGCCTCGGAGCATCCAGGCAAGTGCCTACTGGGAGACTGCGGTAGTTACTGCTGGAACTGACTCCAGGGCTGGAAAGCTGGCCACCGCCACTGTTCCTTCCTCCTGGTGTCACCTTGTGCCTGGGACTGAGCGGGGCTACCAGGGAGCAAGGGCCTCACAGGACAAACAGCTCCCACTGAGTCATGCACCTGGCAGGGGACGGGGCAGCTCCCCCAGGTGCACAAACCTGAAAAACAGCACAGCAGGGCTCTCCCCCAGAACACCAGCTGGAAAGACAGGGGAAGAGCAAGTTATTAACTAAGCAGTGCTGGAAAGCTCCAGGGGTAGCCCAGGAACTTACAGTATATGGAATCAGAGGATACCCTGCCTTGTTTTTTGTTTGTTGGCTTCGCCCTTTTTTGTTTCTCTTTTTCCTTCCTTTTTCCAATACAACTTGTTTTTAGCCACTCTGAACTGAGCAAAATGACTAGAAAGAACTCACCACAAAAGAAAAAATCAGAAACAGTACTCTCTCCCACGGAGTTACAGAAATTGGATTACAATTCGATGTCAGAAAACCAATTCAGGAACATAATTATGAAGCTACTGGTGGCTCTGGAAAAAAGCATAAAGGATTCAAGAGACTTCATGATTGCAGAATTTAGATCTAATCAGGCAGACATTAAAAATCAATTAAATGAGATGCAATCCAAACTGGAGGTCCTAACAATGAGGGTTAACAAGGTAGAAGAATGAGTGAATGACATAGAAGACAAGTTGTTGGCAAGGAAGGAAGCTGAGGAAAAAATAGAAAAACAATTAAAAGATCAAGAGGAAAGGTTAAGGAAAAAAAATGACAGCCTCAGAAGGAAAAAAATATATGTATAATTGGGGTTCCACAGGGCGCCGAAAGGGACAGAGGACAAGAAAGTGTATTTGAACAAATCATAGCTGAGAACTTCCCTAACTTGGGGAGAGAAACAGGCATTCAGATCCAGGAGATAGAGAGATCCCCCTCCTAAAATAAATAAAAACCATTTAACATTCCAACCCAACATTTCATAGTGAATCTTGCAAATTTCAAAGATAAAGAGAAAATCTTTAAAGCAGCAAGAGACAAGAGATCCCTAAACTATATTGGGAGAACTGTTATATTAGCAGCAGACCTCTCCACAGAGACCTGGCAGGCCAGGAGGGGTGTCAGGATATATTCAGGGTCCTAAATGAGAAGAACATGCAGCCAAGAATACTTTATACAGCAAGGCTCTCATTCAGAATAGAAGGAGAGATAAAGAGCTTCCAAGATAGGCAGAAACTGAAAAAATATGTGATCACCAAACCAGCTCTGCAAGAACTATTAAGGCAGACTCTGTAAAAGAAAGAGGAAGTCCAAGGAAACAATCCACAAAAACAAGGACTGAATAGGTATCATGATGACACTAAATTCATATCTTTCAATATGCGCTTAATGAACGTGAATGGGCTTAATGAACCCATCAAAAGGCGCCGGGTTTCAGACTGGATAAAAAAGCAAGACCCATCTATTTGCTGTCTACAAGAGACTCATTTTAGACATGAGGACACCTACAGCCTGAAAATAAAAGGTTGGAGAACCCTTTACCATCCAAATGGTCCTCAAAAGAAAGCAGGGTTGGCCATCCATCTCATATCAGATAAATTAAAGTTTATCCCGAAGACTGTAGTAAGAGGTGAAGAAGGACACTATATCATCCTTAAAGTACCTATCCCACAAGAGGACCTAACAATCATGAAGATTTATGCCCTTAATGTGGGAGCTGCCAAGAATACCCATCAATTAATAACCAAAGTAAAGACATAATTGGATAATAATACACTAATACTGGGAGACTTCAACATGGTGCTTTCTGTAATTGACAGATCTTCTAAAACAACATCTCCAAAGAAACAAGAACTTTAAATGATAAACTGTACCAGACCAGTTTTGCAGACATTTACAGAACTTTACATCTAAATACAACTGAATACACATTCTTCTCAAATGCACGTGATACCTTCTCCAGAATAGATGACTTACTGGGTCACAAATCAGGTCTTAACCAAACCAAAAGATTGCGGTTGTCCCCTGCATATTTTCAGACCATAATGCTTTGAAACTTGAACTCAATCACGAGAAGAAATTTGTAAGAAATTCAAACACGTGGAGGTTAAAGACCATCCTGCTAAAAGATGAAAGGGTCAGTCAGCCAGGAAATTAGAGAAGAATTAAAAAGTTTCATGGAAAATAGTGAGAATGAAGATACCACCATTCAAAATCTTTGGATACAGCAAAGGGAGTTCTGACAGGGAAATACATCGCAACACAACCATCCAGCCAAAAACTGGAAAAAAAAGCTAACCTTGAACCTAAAGAAGCTGGAGAAAAAACAGCAAAAAAAGCCTACACCCAGCAGAAGAAGAGAGTTAATAAAGATTCGAGCAGAGCTCAATGAAATAGAGACCAGAAGAACTGTGGAACAGATCAACAAAGCCAGAGGTGGTTCTTTGAAAGAATTAATAAGATAAATAAACCATTAGCCAGCCTTATTAAAAAGAAGAGAGAAAAGACTCAAATTAATAAGATCATGAGTGAAAAAGGAGAGATCACCATCAATGCCAAGGAATTACAAACGATTTTAAAAACTTATTATGAGCAGCTACATGCCAATAATTTAGGCAATCTAGAAGAAATGGACACATTTCTGGAAAACCACAAATTACCAAAACTGGAACAGGAAGAAATAGAAATCCTGAACAGGCCTATCGATAACCAGGGAGGAAATTGAAGCAGTCATCAAAAACCTCCCAAGACACAAAAGTCCAGGGCCAGATGGCATCCTAGGGCAATTCTATCAAACATATATAGAAGAAGCATACCTATTCTACTAAAACTGTTCCAAAAGATAGGAAGAGATGGAATACATCCAAACTCATTCTATGAGGCCAGCATCACCTTTATTCCAAAACCAGACAAAGACTCCACTAAAAAGGAGAATTATAGACCAGTGTCCCTGATGAACACACATGCAAAAATTCTCAACAAGATACTAGCCAATAGGATCCAACAGTATATTAAGAAGATTATTCACCATGACCAATTGGGATTATCCCCGGGATACAAGGCTGGTTCAACACTCATAAAGCAATCAATGTGATTGATCAAATCCACAAGAGAAAAAACAAGAACGATGTGATCCTCTCAATAGATACAGAGAAAGCGGGATCCCTGGGTGGCACAGCGGTTTGGCGCCTGCCTTTGGCCCAGGGCACGATCTTGGAGACCCGGGATCGAATCCCACGTCGGGCTCTCGGTGCATGGAGCCTGCTTCTCCCTCTGCCTATGTCTCTGCCTCTCTCTCTCTCTCTCTGTGACTATCATAAATAAATAAAAATGTTTAAAAAAAAGATACAGAGAAAGCATTTGACAAAATACAGCATCCATTCCTGATCAAAACTCTTCAGAGTGTAGGGATAGAGGGAACATTCCTCAGCATCTTAAAACCCATCTACGAAAAACCCACAGCAAATATCATTGTCAATGGGAAAACACTGGAAGCCTTTCCCCTAAGATCAGGAACAAGACAAGGATATCCACTCTCACCATTGCTATTCAACATAGTACTAGAAGTCCTAGCCTCAGCAATCAGGAAGCAAAAAGAAATAAAAGGCATTCAAATTGGCAAAGAAGAAGTCAAACTCTCCCTCTTCGCAGCTGACATGATACTGTCCATAGAAAAGGCAAAAGACTCCACCCCATGATTGCTAGAACTCATATAGCAATTCGGCAATGTGGCAGGACACAAAATCAATGCCCAGAAATCAGTGGCATTCCTATACACTAACAATGAGACTGAAGAAAGAGAAATTAAGGAGTCCATCACATTTACAATTGCACCCAAAAGCATAAGATACCTAGGAATAAACCTAACCAAAGAGGTAAAGGATCTATACCCTCAAAACTATAGAACACTTCTGAAAGAAATTGAGGAAGACACAAAGAGATGGAAAATTATTCTATGCTCATGGATTCATAGAATTAATACTGTGAAAATGTCAATGCTACCCAGGGTAATTTACACATTTAATGCAATCCCTATCAAAATAGCACGGACTTTCTTCAGAGAGTTGGAACAAATCATCTTAGGATTTGTGTGGAATCAGAAAAGACCCCAAATAGCCAGGGGAATATTAAAAAAGAGACCTAGAGCTGGAGCATCACAATGCCAGGTTTCAGGTTGTACTATAAAGCTGTGGTCATCAAGACAGTGTAGTACTGGCACAAAAACAGACAAATAGATCAATGGAACAGAATAGAGAATCCAGAAGGGGACTCTCAACTCTATTGTCAACTAATATTCGACAAAGCAGGAAAGCCTATCTACTGGAAGAAAGACAGTCTCTTCAATCAATGGTGCTGGAAAAATTGGACATCCACATGCAGAAGAATGCAACTAGACCATTCTCGTACACCATACACAAAGATAAACTCAAAATGGATGAAAGATCTAAATGTGAGACAAGAATCCATCAGAATACTAGAGGAGAACATAGGCAACACCCTTTTTGAACTTGGCCACAGCAACTTCCTGCAAGATACATCCATGAAGGCAAAGGAAACAAAAGCAAAAATGAATTATTGCAACTTCATCAAGATAAAACGCTTCTGCACAGCAAAAGAAACAGTCAACAAAACTAAAAGACAACCTACTGAAAGGGAGAAGATATTTGCAAATGACATATCAGATAAAGGGCTAGTATCCAAGATCTATAAAGAACTTATGAAACTGAACATCAAAGAAACAATGCAATCATGAAATGGGCAAAAGACATGAACAGAAACTACACAGAGGAAAACATAGACATGGCCAACAAGCACATGAGAAAATGCTCCGCATCACTTGCCATCAGGGAAATACAAATCAAAACTACAATGAGATACCACCCCACACCAGTAAGAATGATGAAAATTAACAAGACTGGAAACAACAAATGTTGGAGAGGATGTGGAGAAAGAGGAACCCTCTTGCACTGTTGGTGGGAATGTGAACTGGTCCCGCCACTCTGGAAAACTCTGTGGAGGTTCCTCAAATAGCTAAAAATAGATCTGCCCTATGACCCAGCAATTGCACTGCTGGAGGTTTACCCCAAAGATACAGATGCAGTGAGACAGCAGGACACCTGCACCCCAATATTTATAGCTGCAATGTCTACTATAGCCAAACTGTGGAAGGAGCCTCGGTGTCCATAGAGAGATGAATGAATAAAGAAGTTGTGGTATATCTATACAATGGAATATTAGTCAGCCATTAGAAATGACAAATACCCACCATTTGCTTCAACGTGGATGGAACTGGGGGGTATTATGCTGAGTGAAATATGTTAATTGGAGAAGGACAAACATTATACAGTCTTATTCATTTCAGGAATATATAAAATAGTAAAGGGAATGATGGGGAAAGGAGAGAAAATGAGTGGAAATATCAGTGAGAGTGACAGAATATGAGACACTCCTAACTCTGGGAAATGAAGAAGGGGTAGTGGAAAGTGAGGTGGGCAGGGTGATGGGGTGACTGGGTGACGAGCACTGAGGGGGGCAGTTGATGGGATGAGCCCGGGTGTTATGCTATATGTTGGCAAATTGAACTCCATATAAAAAATATGTAAAAATAATAATAAAATAATAAATAAAATAAAAAAGGAAGATTTACAGAATAGTACTAGAGTAATATGACTTTTAAAAGGAGAGCTAATTTAAGTCTTGAAGATTAACAGGAAGTTCGTTAGGTAAACTGGGTGGAAAAAGAAGGAAAAAGACTTTTCTTAATGCCTGTAAGATTCAAACCCTTCCCCTGTAGGCAAGATGCAGCTGAATCCCTCTTTATTGCCTCATCACCTGTGCTTCCTGCCATGATCAGAAAGTATATATAATGACAATATAAAGTGAAATCTTAGTGCTTCCTGTATTTTTTTGTCTGGTAATAATTGACAAGAATTATATGTTTGTGTGTATATTGTAGGCACCAAGCAGACATTCCTAGAGAAACATGGATGGAGTCGGGAATCTGACAGTATCTTCTGCCAATAATAACAAGTGCAATGACACTATTGATGACTTCCGCAATCAAGTATATTCCACTTTGTACTCTATGATCTCCGTTGTGGGCTTCTTTGGCAATAGCTTTGTGCTCTATGTCCTCATAAAAACATATCATGAGAAGTCAGCTTTCCAAGTATACATGATTAATTTAGCAGTAGCAGATCTACTGTGTGTGTGTACATTGCCTCTCCGTGTGGTCTATTATGTTCACAAAGGCATTTGGCTTTTCGGTGACTTTTTGTGCCGCCTCAGCACCTATGCCTTGTATGTCAACCTCTATTGTAGTATCTTCTTTATGACAGCCATGAGCTTTTTCCGGTGTATTGCAATTGTTTTCCCAGTCCAGAACATTAATTTGGTTACCCAGAAGAAAGCGAGGTTTGTGTGTCTTGGCATTTGGATTTTTGTGATTTTGGCCAGTTCTCCATTTTTGCTGTCCACATCTTACAAAGATGAGAAAAACAATACCAAGTGCTTTGAGCCTCCACAGGACAATCAGGCTAAAAATCATGTTTTGGTCTTGCATTATGTGTCATTGTTTGTAGGATTTATCATTCCTTTTGTTATTATAATTGCCTGTTATACAATGATCATTTTAACCTTACTTAAAAATTCCATGAAGAAAAATCTATCAAGTCGTAAAAAAGCTATAGGAATGATAATAGTTGTGACAGCTGCCTTTTTGATCAGCTTCATGCCATATCATATTCAACGCACCATCCACCTTCATTTTTTACACAATGAAACTAAACCCTGTGATTCTGTTCTTAGAATGCAAAAGTCAGTGGTCATAACCTTGTCTCTGGCTGCATCAAATTGTTGCTTTGACCCTCTCCTATATTTCTTTTCAGGGGGGAACTTTAGGAGAAGACTGTCTACATTTAGAAAGCATTCTTTGTCCAGTGTGACTTATGTACCCAAGAAAAAGGCCTCTTTGCCAGAAAAAGGAGAAGAAATATGTAAAGAGTAATTTAAACCCATTTCCAATGAAAATCAATGAAAAAAGTTTCCCAAATAAGTATTATCTCAAATTATCTACAATAAAAATGAGAATTTACATTAATAAATTGCAAATACTTAACTGAATGTGTGCCTATAAATATATTGCATTTATGAATCCACACTGTTACAGGTTCTAAAGATATTTAAGTGTTAAAAATTCAGTCCACAACTATGAACTAAATTATAAGTGGTTTTTTGATCATTCACTGAAAGGTGAAGAATATTTTTGTCTTGGCATTGTAAAAAATGGATCTGAGACCAAAGGTTTTCCTCTCAAAAGCTTCACAAAGGATAAGAACTAGCCCTTTAAGATACAAAATTAGCAATTATTTCCCAATCATCCTAATATATTCCTTTGCATGCATGCCACCAAATGAGAACTAGAATTACCCAGTTCACGAGCTACATAAAATGTCCTGTCACCCTCTTCCTTTGTAGTATTGACTGACTATGCAAAGTAGGGCCATTTCTTCCAAAACAGAATATGCAAGTGCTAGAACAGCCTAGTATCCAGCCAAATGGCCCAAATGGTTCCATGCAATGTGTATTCTGGAAACTGAGGAATATGAACTTGGTCCAAAGCCAGTTTGTGTCTAATTTTCTTCTGCTCCTGACCCAGGTCCTCAAAAGAGAATGGTGGAGTTTTTGTTGCTTATTGAAGTTCTTACAGAGAATTCTCTCCCTACATGACATACAATTCTTCCTTAAAAACCAGACAACTGGCATTCCCATAAATGAACAGAAGTAATTTAAAATTTATCTAAAGAAGAGGGAAAGGGTTCTACTTTTCTATATGCTTATTATTGGGATCAAAACTAGCTATAGTGTTTTTTCTGAATAAAACTTTGAATGTTCATATTACAAGGTGTTTTAAGAAGTAATTATATTTATGTAAGTATGTCAGAGATTTTGCTCTATGATATGCATTTATGAGTGGAAGTTAATTATAAGTCTTATTATTTTATACTTTTTCTTCTCTATTGGCATGTTAACAGGAATATCAAGGATATGTTTACAGCGGGTTTTATATTACAGTGGAAGCTTTGTTATTAAAACACAACTTGATTATGGCTGAAATATAATATTCATGGGCAAGCTTTTGCTGAAGTGCGGTCTGTTCCTTTATTCTCTGTTTCAAAAGGCATGTTACCTCAGAGGAAATAAATGATAATGGTGAAAAAAATAAAGCTATGAAAGGAAAAGTTCTATCTGAATCTGCCATGTGTATGTTACTTCTATTTCACTACTAATGTTGCAACCCCTTAGGAAAACACTCAAAACAGAAAGAAAGAGGACCTCGAAAGCATAGTATAACTAACTGGTTCCCATCTATTTTTAACATACCTGAGATTTGGCAGTATCAACATTTTTATCCTATACCATATTTTGCTCTTTTGAGATGAGGAGCATACATAATATCTATCAAAAAAAACTCAGTCCTCATTTTTCATGTTCTAAGCTTTTTGCTATTCAGTATGATGTGGTAGAAGAGCACTAAATTGGAAGCTAGAAGACCTGGTTGTTAGGTCTCTATTACTTACTTGTGGTGTAACTTTGAGTGATATAAATTCTGATCCTCAGCTTCTTCATTTACAAAATGGGAACAATAATACTTGTCTTGCCTTTTTTTTTATAAGGCACTTTTGAATCTCAAATGGGATCATAACATATATACATATGTTAAAGTTTTACCTTTAAATAATTTTAAAGTACTTATAGATGGTTTTGTTACTTAAATGTACTGATTCATATTTACAACATGGATTCTAAATTTTGAAAGGTTTAGAACAAAGTATGGGCATAGTTAAATTCTAATTCACATTTTTAAAAAAGGTTGTGTCTTACTTATTCCCAACTCTAGGTGTTCTCCTATGTTCTTACTTCTGCTAGCAATCCCACTTTCTCCCACACAGAAACATACTATAATTCAATCCCCATAAGCTAACCACTAATTTGTTATTCTTTATGTCATTTATATTTATATCTTATACAAAACTATTTAATACTTAATTATTTTCCAATTTTTCCATAGTTGTGTTTTCTCCAGAAGTGAAATCATCACTTTATGGACTTATCAATTCCTGGAGGTTGAAAAATATGCCTATCAGTCATGCTATCTGACAATTACTGAGCTTTTATTTTAATTACCTTACCTATATCACCTCATTTAATGCTTACAATTGTCCTGTAATATATATACCATTCTTATCCCTGTTTTGCTGTTTTAAAAACTGAGGCACTTGTCCATTGTCAGACAGCTAAGGATCAGAACAGGGTTCAAATCTAGACAGTCTGACTCCAAAATTCAATTTCTTAATTTGCTGTGATACCCTGCTGGACAATTTTCTACCTTCAATATAAGGAGTAGAAGTGAAGAGTTTTTTTCAGTGATTTATTAGTTTATTTTACAAAACACACTTAAATAAACTACATGCTTAATTTTTTTAACTACATGAACACATGAATCATGAACTAAAGCCTATGATTTTATTTGGAAGAACATCTTAAGAATATTGTATTCTATCCTATAATATTGATATTAGAAGGACTTTAATGTTTATAAATTCTAATGTCTGTATAATACCCTGTGGCATCACCATACCACCGTGTTCACATGTATTCCTTTGGTTTCTAAGTCCTTTGAAAACTCAAAAGTTACTAAAGCTCATTTTCATTATACACTTGACTTTTTACTTTGTTCAGCCAATATAGATTTGATATCTCAAAAAATAATAATTTCAATTAAGGCAACGCTTTGTATTTTATTATCCAGAACAAACATAAATGGTTTTGTATACTCATCTCAGACTGTAAACTTTGGTTTTCTTTGTTGTCAAAATTTCCTGGGTTTCACTCTACTAATATGACTTTTCATTTATAATTGACTTTTAAATGGTCTTTTGAGATAATTAAATAACTACCTCAATATCAAACTTTACTAAACCTCTAATAAATCTAACAGCAAATTCAGAAACTTGAAAGGCGAAATTAGATTTCAGAGCAATGTAAATTTGTGGGCCCTTTTTAGTAAGCACCACCACACTAGAGGTAGGAAAAGAAGCTCATTTATTCTATTATTCATATGCACAGCCTGGGCTGGATAGCCTTTGTCTAATACTAAAATAGCAAAATGGAGGAAAGCCTGGGAAAATAGCAAGATAGGAGGTTCCTAAACTCACTTCTTCCCAGGGATACATGTAAATAACAGCCATGTCAGTGCAACTAACCCAGAAAATGTCCCAAAGGCTGGCAGAACAGACTCTCCACAGCTAACTGTAGAGAGGCAGCCACATAAAAAATGGTAGGAGAGGCAGAGATCCAGTTGGGAACCAAAATTCTGGTGAGACTTAACCACAAATGGGAGGGATAGGAAAGGAGAGGAACAGACCCCAAACCAGGCACCTCAGACATGAGGGATCTGCAATGGGAAGACAAGCCCACATAACATTTGGCTTTGTAAAAACAGTAGGACTTAACTTCATGAGTTGTTACAATCAGTGGGGCTTGACTTCAGGTACTTTCAAAACCAGCAGGCTGAGCTCTGGGAAAGGAAAATGATAGGAAAATGAGTCCCTACTCTTAAAGAAACAGCATAATAAACAACTCTGGCAAGATACAGCATAGAAGCAGCAGGTTGAAAAACCCTGGGTATATGAAAAAGAGAGGTCTTATTAATCTGAGAACTTGTACTGGAAGGACAAGGATCTTTAGGAGATATATCCAAGAACAAAAAAGCTGGCAGGTGCCATTTCTGTAACCCACCCTCCAACTTAGATACCCAGACACCTTCAGGAACCAGCAAAAACACTTGTCACATAGCTTGCTAAATCTGAGCTCACCACATCCATAGTCTCCTACAGACCTGCCCCATTCAACCCAATCCACTTGGCAGGATTTCCTCCAAAGTGGCTCTGGACAGTTCTCATTTTATAAGCCCCAACAGTGACTAGCACCACTCCAAAGTGATGCTTGCCCTGAAAAGAGGGGAAGATAACCCCCTACACCAGTTAAACTGCAGCCCCAGTAGCAGTCTGGGAGCAGATGTCTGAACTGACTGTCAGCCCTACCCACCAACATAAGACTCACAAAAGGAAACATAAGGAGAGAGCCCTGTCTTTCGGGGTCACTGAAAACTCAACAGATGTACCGGGGCTAACAACAGGACCTGTCCACCGATAAAGCCTCTCAGGAGACAACACAGCAATAGTACCCTGAAGTTCAATGCAACCCACGCCTCAGCAAATGGTCTGAGGGCAGACTTCTAGTCTTATGCAAATACAAGTGCAAGGTGCCACAGACTGGCCTCTTAAAAACACAGGAAACAGATAAGGAAGATGTGGTTTATGTATACAATGGAATTGTAGAAACAAATACCCACCATTTGCTTCGACATGGATGGAACTGGAGGGTATTATGCTGAGTGAAATAAGTCAATCGGAGAAGGACAAACATTATATGGTCTCATTCATTTGGGGAATATAAAAAATAGTGAAAGGGAATAAAGGGGAAAGGAGAAAAAATGAGTGGGAAATATTAGAAAGGGAGGCAGAACATGAGAGACTCGTAACTCTGGGAAACCAACTAGGGGTGGTGGAAAGGGAGGAGGGCAGGGATTGGGGGTGAATGGGTGACAGGACTGAGAGGGGCACTTGACTGGATGAGCACTGGGTGTTATTCTATATGTTGGCAAATTGAACACCAATAAAAAATAAATTTATATATATATTTAAAAAGCACAGGAAACAGACCATGCTTGCAATAGCAAAGAAGGCCACTGTATATGACTGAATGGAAAGCAAACACAACTTTGCCAAATAGAAGGGCACATGCAATACACACGGGAGACATCACTGAAGTACCTGGCTCTGATACACAGGGAACATGGCCTACAGGGCACTACAGGACATCTTCTTCCTAAGGCCAAGAGTTTCAAGATTTGGAGACATGGCTGATTTTCCAAATACATAAAAACAAACAGAAAGTTAAACAAAATGAAGAGATAGAAGAATTTTTCCTAAATGAAAGAAGAGGTAAAAACCACAGCCAAAAAGCTAAATGTAACAGATAAACAATATACCTGAGAAAGAATTCAAAATAATGGTCATAAAGATACTCAGTGGACTTGAGAAAAGAATGAGGATCTCTGTGAGACATTCAACAGAGATAGAAAATATAAAAAAGAGAGAATCAGAGATGAAGAATAACAGAAATTAACAATATATTAGAAGGGATAAATAATAGACTAGAAAATGCACAGGAATGGATCAGCAAGAAGGAAGACAGAATAACGTAAAGCAATCTAACTGAACAGCACAAAATAATAATAATAAATGAAAACAGGTTAAGGGAAGTCAGTGATATCAAGTGAAATAACATTTGCATTATAGAGATACAAGAAGAGAAAGAGAGAGAAAAGGGAGCAGATAATTTATTTGAAGAAATGATAGCTGAAAAATTCCTTAACCTGGGAAGGAAAACAGACAACCAGATTTAGGATGCACAGAGAGCCCCCAACAAAACCAACCCAAAAGAGTCCACACGAAGATACATAGTAATCAAAATGGCCAAAAGTAGTGAAAAAGAGAGAATTTTAAAAGCAGCAAGAGAAAACAGTTACATACAAAGAAAATCCCCTAATTCTATCAGGTGATTTTTTTAGCAGAAAATTTGCAGGCCAGAAGAGAGTGGCATGATATATTCAAAGCACTGAAAGGAAAAAACTGCAACCAAGAATACTCTACCAAGCAAAACTATCGTTCAGAATAGGAGAGATAGGGTTTCCCAGACAAACAAAAATTAGAGGAGTTTATCACCACTAAACCAGCCTTACAAAAAACTTTAAAGATAATTCTTTGAATGGAAAATAAAGGCCATAATCAGGAGTAAGAAAATTAGGAAAGGAAAAAATTTCACAGGTACATACAAACATAATAAAAAATAGTTGATTAATCAATTATAATGCTAGAATGGACATTAAAGCACAAAAGCAGTAAAATAAATCATACCTATAAGAATAACTCTAGGGATTCACAAAATAAAAGAATGTAATATACAACATCATATACATAAAACATTGTGGGGGACAGTAAAAAAATGTGGTGCTATAGAATGAGTTCAAACTTAACTGACCATCAAACTAATATAGACTGCTCTATGCATAGGATGTTACATATCAACCTAAAGGTAACCACAAATCAAAAACATGTAATAGAAATGCAAAAAATAAAGAAGAGTGAAAGAAATCATATCACTGAAGAAAACCATTAAACCATAAGGGAAGAGAGCAAGAGAAGAGTGGAACATAGAACTACAAACCATTCATAAAACAAGTAACAAAATGGCAATAATTACATACCTATCAAATAATTACTTTGAATGTAAATGGCTTAAATGTTCTAATCAAAAGTCATAGGGTGACTGAATGGATAAAAGAAAACATAGGCAATAATATCTTTGCCATCAGCCATAGAAATATTTTTTCTAGATATGTCTTCTCTGGCAAGGGAAACAAGTTCAAGATTAAATTATTGGAACTATACCAAAATAAAAAGCTTTCCACAACAAAGGAAACCATTAACAAAACAAAAAGGTAATATGCTAATAGAAGACGATATATATAAATAATGTATTCAATAACAGATTACTATCAAAAATATAAAAAGAACTTACAGGGGTGCCTGAGTGGCTCAGTCAGTCAAGCATCTGCCTTCAGCTCAGGTCATGATCCCAGCCTGCTTCCCCCTCTCCTCCCCGCTTGTGCTGTCTCTTGTGTCTGTTTCTTTCAAATGAAGGAAATAAAGAATTCTTAAAAATTAAAAAATTAAAAGAATTTATAGAACTCAACACCAAAAATAGAAAATAGTCCAATTAAAAAATAGGCATAAGAATTTCCAATGACATGGTTGAAGCTAGAGTATATAATGCTAAGCAAAACAAGTCAGTCAGAAAAAAGACAAATACCATAGGACTTCACTCATATGTGGAAATTAAGAAATAGAACAGGTGAGCATAGGGGAAGTGGGGGAAAAGAGAGGGAGGCAAGCCATAAGGGACTCTTAACTATAGAGAACAAACAGAGGGTTGATGGAGGGAAGGGGTGGGGAATGGGCTAATGGGTGATAGGTATTAAGGAGAGTACTTGTGATAAACACAAGGTGTTATATTTAAGTGATGAATCACTAAATTATACTCCTGAAACCAATATTACAGTATATGCTAAATAATATAATTTAAATAAAAACGTGAAACATAGAAAATAGAAGTCCCCTCCACTACTTCTCTGAATTATACTTATGCAGAATCTTGGAGAATAGATTTTTTTAAGTAATTAAATAAATAAACTTATCTTAAATAGATTAATGTTATTCATAATGGAGAGAAATTAAAAAGACTTTTTTTTTCTTTTTTAAGGATTTATTTATTCATTTTAGAGAGAGAGCATGTGTGCCGTGTAAGGGGAGAGAAAGAATATCAAGCAGACTTTCCACTGAGCATGGAGCTAGTACAGTACTGGATCACACAGCTCCAAGATCACAAACTGAGCTGAAATCAAGAGTCAGACGTTCAACTAACTGAGCCACCCAGGTGCCCCTAAAAACACATCTTTCTCCTTAATTCCCATCACCCACTTACCCCATTCACCCCACTCACTGCTCCTTCAGGAACCCTCAGTTGGTTTCCCATCATTGAGCATCTCTCATGGTTTGTCTCCCTCTCTGATTTTTTTCCCACTCAGTTTTCCCTCACTTCCCTTATGGTCCTCTGCACTATTTCTCATATTTGGCATTTGAGTGAAACCATAATGATAATTGTGTTTTTCTGACTGACTTATTTCACTTAGCATAATACCCTCTGGTGAAACCATAATGATAATTGTGTTTTTCTGACTGACTTATTTCACTTAGCATAATACCCTCTGGTTCCATCCATATCAGTGTAAATGATAGATATTCAACATTTCTGATGGCTAAGTAATATTCTATTGTACATCTATACCACATATTCTTTATCCACTCATCTGTTGAAGGACAGACAATTCAGCTCCTTCCACAGTTTGGCTATTGTGGACATTGCTGCTCTGAACATCGGGGTGCATGCACCCCTTCATTTCACTACATCTCTATCTTTGAGGTAAATATGCAGTAGTGCAATTGCTGGGTTGTAGGTTGGCTCTATTTTTAACTTCTTGAGGAAGCTCCATACTGTTTTCTAGAGTGGCTATACCAGCTTTCATTTCCATCAAGAATGAAAGAGGGTTCCCTTTCTCCACATCCTTGCTAACATATGTTCCTTCCTGTGTTGTTAATTTTAGCCATTCTCACTGGTGTATAGCGGTATCTCATTGTGGTTTTATCTGTATTTCCCTGATGGCAAGTGATGTGGAGCATTTTTTCATGTGTCTGTTGATCATTTGTAGCTCTTTGAAGAAATGTCCATTCATGTTTTCTGCTCATTTCTTGACTGGATTGTTTGTTTTTTGGGTGTTAAGTTTGATAAATTCTTTATAAAATCTTGGATATTAGCCCTTTATCTGATATGTCATTTGCAAATATTTTCTCCCATTCCATAGGTTGCCTTTTAGTTTTGTTGACTCTTTCCTTTACTGTGCAGAAGTTTTCTATCTTCATGAAGTCTCAATAGTTTATTTTTGCTTTTGTTTCTCTTGCCTTTAGAGATGTGTCTTGCGAGAGGTTGCTGTGGTGGAGTTCGAAGAGTGTGCTGCCTGTGTTCTCCTCTAGGATTTTGATGGATTACTGTCTCACATTTGGGTCTTTCATCCATTTTGAGTTTATCATTGTGTATGGTGTTAAGAGAATGGTCTAGTTTTGTTCTTCTACATGTATCTAATTTTCCCAGCACCATTTATTCAAGAAACTGTCTTTTTTCCATTGGATATTCTTTCCTGCTTAGTCCAAGATTAGTTGACTATAGCATTGAGGGTACATTTCTGGCTTCTCTATTCTGTTCCATTGATCTATATGTCTGCTTTTGTGCCAGTACCATGCTGCCTTAATGATCACAGCTTTGTAATAGAGCTTGGAGTAAGGCATTGTGAGGTTCTCAGCTTTGTTTTCCTTTCCAACATTCCTCCAGCTATTCAGGGTCTTTCTGATTCCAGAAAAATCTTAGAATTATTTGTTCTAGCTCTGTGAAAAATGTCCATGGTAGTTCTATAAGGATTTCACTGAACGTGTAGATTGCTTTGGATAGCATAGATATTTTAACAATGATTTTTCTTCCATTCCATCTCTTTGTGTCTTCGATGTCTTTTATAGGTGTTCTGTAGGGATTTTTAAAAGATGTTATTTATTTACTCAGGAGAGACACACAAAGAGAGGCAGAGATATCTGCAGACAAGGAACCTGATGCGGGACTTGATCCCAGATCCCAGGATCACAATCCGAGCCATAGGCAGATGTTCAACCACTGAGTCACCCAGGCGCCCCAGTGTTCTCTAGTTTTTAGAGTACAGATATTTTACCTCTTTGGTGAGGTTTATTTTTAATGGTATCTTATGGGTTCTGGTGCAGTTGTAAATGAGATCAATTCCTTAATTTATCTTTCTTCTCCAGCATTGTTAGTGTATAGAAATGCAACTGATTTCTTTGCATTGCTTTTGTATCCTTGCCATGTTGCTGAATTGCTGTGTGAATTCCAGCAATTCTGGGTTGGAGTTTTTTGGATTTTCCAAATGAAGTATCATGTCATCTGCAAAGAGTGAGAGTTTGACTTCTGTGCCAATTTGTATGCTTTTTATTTCTTTTTGTTGTCTGATTGCTGAGGTTAGGACTTCTAGTACTATTTTGAACAGCAGTAGTGAAAGTGGACATCCCTGGTGTGTTTCTGACCTTAAGGGAAAAGCTCTCAGTTTTTCCCCATTGAGAATAATACTTGCTGTGGGATTTTCATAGATGGCTTTTAGGATATAGAGGTATGTTCCCTCTATCCCTACATTGTGGAGAGTTTTAATCAAGAAAAGAAAAGATACTGTATTTTGTCAAATGCTTTTTCTGCATCAATGCAGAGGATCATATGGCTCTTGTCCTTTCTTTTATTAATGTGATCTATCACATTGATTGACTTGTGAATGTTGAACCACCCTTGCATCCCAGGAATAAATCCCACTTGCTCCTGGTGAATAATCCTTTTAATATACTGTTGGATCCTATTGGCTAGTATCTTGGTGAGTATTTTGACATCCATATTTATCAGGGATATTGGTCTGTAATTCTCCTTTTCAGTGGGGTCTTTGGTTTTTGGATCAAGGTTATTCTGGCCTCATATAACAGATTTGGAAGTTTTCCTTCCTTCTCTGTTTTTTTGAAGCAGCTTCAGTAGCATAGGTATTATTTCTTCTTTAAATATTTGGTAGAGAAGATGGCGGAAGAGTAGGGTCTCCAAATCACCTGTCTCCACCAAATTACCTAGAAAACCTTCAAATTATCCTGAAAATCTATGAATTCGGCCTGAGAATTAAAGAGAGAACACCTGGAATGCAACAGTGAGAAGAGTTTGCGCTTCTATCAAGGTAGGAAGACGGGGAAAAAGAGATAAAGAAACAAAGGCCTCCAAGGGGGAGGGGCCCCGCGAGGAGCCGGGCTGAGGCCAGGGCGAGTGTCCCCAGGACAGGAGCCCCGTCCCGGAGAAGCAGGAGCTGCACCGACCTTCCCGGGCGGAAAGGGGCTCCCAGGGAGTTGGCGCAGGACCCAGGAGGGCGAGGATGCCCTCGGGCTCCCTGGGACGGTAACAGAGCAACTGCGCGCCCAGGAGAGTGCGCCGAGCTCCCTAAGGGCTGCAGCGCGCACGGAGGGACCCGGCGGGACCCAGAGCAGCTCGGGGGGGCTGGGGCGGCGGCTCCGCAAAGGGGGCTGCGCGGCCCCGGGAGCAGCTCGGAGGGGCTCGGGCAGAGGAAGAGGCTCCGTGCGGAGGGGGCTGCACGGTTCCAGGAGCAGCTCGGTGGGCTCAGGCGGCGGCTCCGCAGAGGGGATTGCGCGGCCCGGGAGCGCGAATCCAACAGCGCAGGCTCCGGAGCACAGGGCGCCAGGACACAGCCCAGGATCCGGCCTCCCGCCGGGACAGGCAGAGGCCGGGAGGGCCCAGGACAGCAAGGACGCTCCTGCCCGGAGCTGAGCAGATCAGCAGCCCCGCCCCGGAGCCTCCAGGCCCTGCAGACAGAGAGCTACGGAGTTCCTGCAGGGGCTGAATCCAGGTTTCCAGAGCTGGCCCCGCAACTAGGGCTGTTCCTCCTGGGGCCTCACGGGGTAAACAACCCCCACTGAGTCCTGCACCAGGCAGGGGCAGAGCAGCATCCCCAAGTGCTAACACCTGAAAATCAGCACAGCAGGTCCCTCCCCCAGAAGACCAGCTAGACTGACTGACAACTTCCAGGGGAAGCCAAGGGACTTAAAGTACACAGAATCAGAAGATACTCACCCGTGGTTCTTTTTTTTTTTTTTTTTTTTTTTTGCTTTTTGATTTGTTTCCTTCCCCCACCCCCCTTTTTTTCTCCTTGCTTTCTTTTTCTTTCTCTTTTTCTTTTTTTTTCGTTTTTTTTCTTCCTTTTTTTTCTCTTTCTCTTTTCTTTCCTTCTTTCTCTCCTCTCTTTTTCTCCTTTTCCCAATACAACTTGCTTTTGGCCACTCTGCACTGAGCAAAATGACTAGAAGGAAAACCTCACCTCAAAAGAAAGAATCAGAAACAGTCCTCTCTCCCACAGAGTTACAAAATCTGGATTACAATTCAATGTCAGAAAGCCAATTCAGAAGCACTATTATACAGCTACTGGTGGCTCTAGAAAAAAGCATAAAGGACTCAAGAGACTTCATGACTGCAGAATTTAGAGCTAATCAGGCAGAAATTAAAAATCAATTGAATGAGATGCAATCCAAACTAGAAGTCCTAACGACGAGGGCTAACGAGGTGGAAGAACGAGTGAGTGACCTAGAAGACAAGTTGATGGCAAAGAGGGAAACTGAGGAAAAAAGAGACAAACAATTAAAAGACCATGAAGATAGATTAAGGGAAATAAACGACAGCCTGAGGAAGAAAAACCTACGTTTAATTGGTGTTCCCGAGGGCGACGAAAGGGCCAGAGGGCCAGAATATGTATTTGAACAAATTCTAGCTGAAAACTTTCCTAATTTGGGAAGGGAAACAGGCATTCAGATCCAGGAAATAGAGAGATCCCCCCCTAAAATCAATAAAAACCGTTCAACACCTCGACATTTAATAGTGAAGCTTGCAAATTCCAAAGATAAGGATAAGATCCTTAAAGCAGCAGGAGACAAGAAATCCCTGACTTTTATGGGGAGGAGTATTAGGGTAACAGCAGACCTCTCCACAGAGACCTGGCAGGCCAGAAAGGGCTGGCAGGATATATTCAGGGTCCTAAATGAGAAGAACATGCAACCAAGAATACTTTATCCAGCAAGGCTCTCATTCAAAATGGAAGGAGAGATAAAGAGCTACCAAGACAGGCAGCAACTAAAAGAATATGTGACCTCCAAACCACCTCTGCAGGAAATTTTAAGGGGGACTCTTAAAATTCCCCTTTAAGAAGAAGTTCAGTGGAACATTCCACAAAAACAAGGACTGAATAGTTATCATGATGACACTAAATTCATATCTCTCAATAGTAACTCTGAATGTGAAAGGGCTTAATGACCCCATCAAAAGGCGCAGGGTTTCAGACTGGATAAAAAAGCAGGACCCATCTATTTGTTGTCTACAAGAGACTCATTTTAGACAGAAGGACACCTACAGCCTGAAAATAAAAGGTTGGAGAACCATTTACCATTCGAATGGTCCTCAAAAGAAAGCAGGGGTAGCCATCCTTATATCAGATAAACTAAAATTTACCCCGAAGACTGTAGTGAGAGATGAAGAGGGACACTATATCATACTTAAAGGATCTATTCAACAAGATGACTTAACAATCCTCAATATATATGCCCCGAATGTGGGAGCTGCCAAATATATAAATCAATTATTAACCAAAGTGAAGAAATACTTAGATAATAATAAACTTATACTTGGTGACTTCAATCTAGCTCTTTCTATACTCGATAGGTCTTCTAAGCGCAACATCTCCAAAGAAACGAGAGCTTTAAATGATACACTGGACCAGATGGATTTCACAGATATCTACAGAACTTTACATCCAAACTCAACTGAATACACATTCTTCTCAAGTGCACATGGAACTTTCTCCAGAATAGACCACATATTGGGTCACAAATCGGGTCTGAACCGATACCAAAAGATTGGGATCGTCCCCTGCATATTCTCAGACCATAATGCCTTGAAATTAGAACTAAATCACAACAAGAAGTTTGGAAGGACCTCAAACACGTGGAGGTTAAGGACCATCCTGCTAAAAGATGAAAGGGTCAACCAGGAAATTAAGGAAGAATTAAAAAGATTCATGGAAACTAATGAGAATGAAGATACAACCATCCAAAATCTTTGGGATGCAGCAAAAGCAGTCCTAAGGGGGAAATACATCGCAATACAAGCATCCATTCAAAAACTGGAAAGAACTCAAATACAAAAGCTAACCTTACACATAAAGGAGCTAGAGAAAAAACAGCAAATAGATCCTACACCCAAAAAAAGAAGGGAGTTAATAAAGATTTGAGCAGAACTCAACGAAATCGAGACCAGAAGAACTGTGGAAAGATCAACAGAACCAGGAGTTGGTTCTTTGAAAGAATTAATAAGATAGATAAACCATTAGCCAGCCTTATTAAAAAGAAGAGACAGAAGACTCAAATTAATAAAATCATGAATGAGAAAGGAGAGATCACTACCAACACCAAGGAAATACAAACGATTTTAAAAACATATTATGAACAGCTATACGCCAATAAATTAGGCAATCTAGAAGAAAGGGACGCATTCCTGGAAAGCCACAAACTACCAAAACTGGAACAGGAAGAAATAGAAAACCTTAACAGTCCAATAACGAGGGAGGAAATTGAAGCAGTCATCAAAAACCTCCCAAGACACAAGAGTCCAGGGCCAGATGGCTTCCCAGGGGAATTTTATCAAACATTTAAAGAAGAAACCATACCTATTCTCCTAAAGCTGTATGGAAAGATAGAAAGAGATGGAGTACTTCCAAATTCGTTCTATGAGGCCAGCATCACCTTAATTCCAAAACAAGACAAAGACCCCACCAAAAAGGAGAATTACAGACCAATATCCTTGATGAACATGGATGCAAAAATTCTCAACAAGATACTGGCCAATAGGATCCAACAGTACATTAAGAAAATTATTCACCATGACCAAGTAGGATTTATCCCTGGGACACAAGGCTGGTTCAACACCCGTAAACAATCAATGTGATTCATCATATCAGCAAGAGAAAAACCAAGAACCATATGATCCTCTCATTAGATGCAGAGAAAGCATTTGACAAAATACAGCATCCATTTCTGATCAAAACTAGGGATCCCTTGGTGGCGCAGCGGTTTGGCGCCTGCCTTTGGCCCAGGGTGCGATCCTGGAGACCCGGGATCGAATCCCACGTCGGGCTCCCGGTGCATGGTGCCTGCTTCTCCCTCTGCCTATGTCTCTGCCTCTCTCTCTCTCTCTGTGACTATCATAAATAAAAAAAAAAAACTCTTCAGAGTGTAGGGATAGAGGGAACATTCCTCGACATCTTAAAAGCCATCTACGAAAAGCCCACAGCAAATATCATTCTCAATGGGGAAGCACTGGGAGCCTTTCCCCTAAGATCAGGAACAAGACAGGGATGTTCACTCTCACCACTACTATTCAACATAGTACTGGAAGTCCTAGCCTCAGCAATCAGACAACAAAAAGACATTAAAGGCATTCAAATTGGCAAAGAAGAAGTCAAACTCTACCTCTTCGCCGATGACATGATACTCTACATAAAAACCCAAAAGTCTCCACCCCAAGATTGCTAGAACTCATACAGCAATTTAGTAGCGTGGCAGGATACAAAATCAATGCCCAGAAATCAGTGGCATTTCTATACACTAACAATGAGACTGAAGAAAGAGAAATTAAGGAGTCAATCCCATTGACAATTGCACCCAAAAGCATAAGATACCTAGGAATAAACCTCACCAAAGAGGTAAAGGATCTATACCCTCAAAACTATAGAACACTTCTGAAAGAATTTGAGGAAGACACAAAGAGATGGAAAAATATTTCATGGTCATGTATTGGCAGAATTAATATTGTGAAAATGTCAATGTTACCCAGGGCAATATACACGTTTAATGCAATCCCTATCAAAATACCATAGACTTTCTTCAGAGAGTTAGAACAAATTATTTTAAGATTTGTTTGGAATCAGAAAAGACCCCGAATAGCCAGGGGAATTTTAAAAAAGAAAACCATATCTGGGGGCATCACAATGCCAGATTTCAGGTTGTACTACAAAGCTGTGATCATCAAGACAGTGTGGTACGGGCACAGAAACAGACACATAGATCAATGGAACAGAATAGAGAACCCAGAAGTGGACCCTGAACTTTATGGTCAACTAATATTCGATAAAGGAGGAAAGACTATGCATTGGAAGAAAGACAGTCTCTTCAATCAATGGGTCTGGGAAAATTGGACATCCACATGCAGAAGAATGAAACTAGACCACTCTCTTTCACCATACACAAAGATAAACTCAAAATGGATGAAAGATCTAAATGTGAGACAAGATTCCATCAAAATCCTAGAGGAGAACACAGGCAACACCCTTTTTGAACTTGCCACAGTAACTTCTTGCAAGATACATCCACGAAGGCAAAAGAAACAAAAGCAAAAATGAGCTATTGGGACTTCATCAAGATAAGAAGCTTTTGCACAGCAAAGGATACAGTCAGCAAAACTAAAATACAACCTACAGAATGGGAGAAGATAATTGCAAATGACATATAAGATAAAGGGCTAGTTTCCAAGATCTATAAAGAACTTCTTAAACTCAACACCAAAGAAACAAACAATCCAATCATGAAATGGGCAAAAGACATGAAGAGAAATCTCACAGAGGAAGACATAGACATGGCCAACATGCACATGAGAAAATGCTCTGCATCACTTGCCATCAGGGAAATACAAATCAAAACCACGATGAGATACCATCTCACACCAGTGAGGATGGGGAAAATGAACAAGGCAGGAAACAACACATGTTGGAGAGGATGCGGAGAAAAGGGAAATCTCTTACACTGTTGGTGGGAATGTGAACTGGTGCAGCCACTCTGGAAAACTGTGTGGAGGTTCCTCAAAGAGTTAAAAATAGACCTGCCCTATGACCCAGCAATTGCACTGTTGGGGATTTACCCCAAAGATTCAGATGCAATGAAACACAGGGACACCTGCACCCCAATGTTTCTAGCAGCAATGGCCACAATAGCCAAGCCGTGGAAGGAGCCTCGGTGTCCATGGAAAGATGAGTGGATAAGGAAGATGTGGTTTATGTATACAATGGAATATTACTCAGCTATTAGAAATGACAAATACCCACCATTTGCTTCAAAGTGGATGAAACTGGAGGGTATTATGCTGAGTGAAGTAAGTCAATCGGAGAAGTACAAACATTCTATGTTCTCATTCATTTGGGGAATATAAATAATAGTGAGAGGGAATATAAGGGATGGGAGAAGAAATGTGTGGGAAATATCAGAAAGGGAGACAACGTAAAGACTGCTAACTCTGGGTTACGAACTAGGGGTGGTAGAAGGGAAGGAGGGCGGGGGGTGGGAGTGAATGGGTGACGGGCACTGGGGGTTATTCTGTATGTTGGTAAATTGAACACCAATAAAAAATAAATAAATAAATGGTGCTGGGATAATTGGACAGCCACATGCAGAAGAATGAAACTAGACCATTCTCTTACACCATACACAAATATAGACTCAAAATGGATGAAAGATCTAAATGTGAGACAGAATCCATCAAAATCCTAGAGGAGAACACAGGCAACACCCTTTTTGAACTTGGCCACAGCAACTTCTTGCAAGATACCACCGTGAAGGCAAAGGAAACAAAAGTAAAAATGAACTATTGGGACTTCATCAAGATAAAAAGCTTCTGCACAGCAAAAGAAACAAAACTAAAAGACAACCTACAGAATGGGAGAAGATATTTGCAAATGACCTCTCAGATAAAGGGCTAGTATCCAAGATCCATAAAGAACTTATTAAACTCAACACCTAAGAAACCAAAAATCCAATCATGAAATGGGCAAAAGACATCAACAGAAATTTCACAGAGGAAGACATAGACATGACTAGCAAGCACATGAGAAAATGCTCCACATCACTTGCCGTCAAGGAAATACAAATCCAAACCACAATGAGATACTATCTCACACCAGTGAGAATGGTGAAAATTAACAATGCAGGAAACCACAAATGTTGAAGAGGGTGTGGAGAAGGGCGAACCCTCTTGCACTGTTGGTGAGAGTGCGAGCTGGTGCAGCAATTCTGGAAAACTGTGTGGAGGTACCTCAAAGAGTTAAAAATAGAGCTACCCTATGACCAACAATTACACTACTGGGTATTTACCTGAAAAATATTGATGTAGTGAAATGCCGTAACACCTGCACCCCGATGTTTATAGCAGCAATGGTCACAATAGCCTAACTTTGGAAGGAGCCATGATGTCCTTTGACAGATGAATGGATAAAGAACACGTGATATATATATATATATATATATATATATATATATATATATATATGCAATGGAATGTTCCTTAGCCATCAGAAAGGACAAATATTCACCATTTGCTTTGACATGGGTGAAACTGGAGGGTATTATGCTGAGTGAAGTCAGTCAATTGGAGATCGACAATCTTCAAATAGTTTCACTCATACGGGGAATATAAAAAATAATGAAAGGGATTATAAGGGAAAGCAGAGGAACTGAGTGGAAAAATTAGAGATGGAGACAAACCATGAGAGAATCCTAACTCTGGGAAATGAACAAAGGGTTGCAGAAGGGTAAGTGGGCAGGGGGTTGGGGTAACTGGGTGACAGACACTGAGGAGGGCACTTGATAGGATGAGCACTGGGTGTTATACTATATGTTGGCAAATCGAACCTCCATAAAAACAAAGGAAAAAAAAAGAAGTAAAATAACCCCTATTTTCAGATGATACATTATATGTAGAACCTTCTAAAGACTCCACTAAAAAAAATTGTTAGAAATCACTGAGTTCAGTAAAGTTACAGCAAACAAAATCAATACGCAAAATTAAGTTTTGTAGGGCACCTCTCTGGCTCAATCCATTGAGCATCTAACTCTTGGTTTTGGTTCAGGTTATGATCTCAGTCATGGGATTGAGCTCTGTTTTGCACTTTGTTCATTGGGGAGTCTGCTTGGTGTTCTCTCTCTCTCTCTAACCCTTCCTCAAATAAATAAATAAATCTTAAATAAATAATTTGTGCTTCTATACACTAATAACAATCTACAAGTGGAACTAAGTAGACAATCCCATTTATGACTGCATCTCAAAACTAAAATACTTAGGATGGGACGCCTGGGTGGCTCAGTGGTTGGGCGCTTGCCTTGAGTTCAGGTCATGATCCCGGAATCCGGGATTGATTCCCACTTCGGGCTCCCTGCAAGGAGTCTGCTTCTCCCTCTGCCTATGTCTCTGCCTCTCTCTCTCAATCTGTGTCTCTCATGAATAAATAAATATTTAAAAATAAAATAATAAAATAAAATACTTAGGAATAAATTTAACCAAGGTGAAGGATCTGTTTACTGAAACTTTGAGACATTCTTGAAAGAAACTGAGGAAGACACAAATAAATGGAAAAATATTCTGTGCTCATGGATTAGAAGAATTAACATTAGAATAGCTATAACAATAATGGAATCTATACTAGTAACATTTGTCATATTAATAAAACAAACAATTCTAAAAATTTCTATGGAACCACAAAAGACTCCAAATAACCAAAGATCCTGACAAACAAAAAAGGAGAGACATCACACTTCCACCTTTCAAACTGTATTAAAAGCTATAGTAATCTAAACACTATGGTATTAGCACAGAAACCAATATATAAATCAATAGAACAGAATAAAGATCCCAGAAATAAACAGGACATATGGTCAATTAATTTATATCAAAGGAGCCAAGAATATACAAGAGGAAATAGCTTATCTCTTCTAAATGGTAAACTCGACAGCCATGTGTAAAAGAATGAAACTGAACCACTATCTTACACCATATACAAAAATCAATCAAGAATGAGTTGACTTCAACATAAAAACTGAAACCATAGGGACACCTGGGTGGCTCAGCAGTTGAGCCGTCTGCCTTTGGCTCAGGGCATGATCCCGGAGTCCTGGGATGGAGTCCCAGGATCAAGTCCCACATCGGGCTCCCTGCATGGAGCCTGCTTCTCCCTCTGCCTGTGTCTCTGCCTCTCTCTGTGTGTATCTCTCATGAATAAGTAAATAAAATCTTTTTTAAAAAAACCTGAAACCATAAAAATCCTAGGAGATAACATAGGGGGTAAGCCTCTTGACATCAGTTGTGGCAATATTTTGGATTTGACACCAACAGCAAAGGCACCTAAAGTAAAAATAATTAAGCAGGACTACATCAAACTAAAATCCTTCAGCACAGCAAAGTAAACATTAAAAAAGTTAAAAGGCAGGGCACTTAGGTGGCTCAGTCAGGCGACCAACTCTTGGTTTCAGGTCAGGTAAGGATCTTCCAGTTGTGGGATTGAGCCTTGTGTCAGGATGTGCTCAGTGTGGAGTCAGCTTCACATTATCCCTCTCCCTCTCATTTGCTCTCTCTGTCTTTCAAATAAATAAATAAAATCTTTTTTTAAAAGTTAAAAGGAAACCTATGGAATGGGAGAAAATATTTGCAAATCATGTATCTGATAAAGGGTTAAAATATATGAGGATCTCATTTAATTCAAGAGCAAAATACTAATAATTCAGTTTTAAAATAAGCAGAGTAATTGAATAGTCATATTTCCAAAGAAAACACAAATGTCCAACAGGTACACAAAAAGATGACCAAAAAGACTAAACATCAGAGAAATACAAACCAAAACTACATGAGATATTACTTCACACCTGTCAGAATGGCTCTCATCACACTTTTTTTGTATTTTAATTCCAATATAGCTAAAATAGTGTTACACTGGTGTCAGCTGTACAATATTCAACAATTCCATATATTACCCAGTGCTCATCATGACAAGTGCACTCCTTAAACTCAATCACCTATTTACCTCATTCCCTCACCATCTTTGCATTTGGTAACCAAAAGTTTGTTTTCTATATTTAGAGTCTGTTTCTTGGTTTCTCTCTCTTTTTTGCCTTTCCTCATTTCCTTTGTTTCTTAAATTCTACGTTTAAGTGAAATTGTATGTTATTTGTCTTTCTCTGATTTACTTCACTTAGCATTATATTCTCTAGCTCCATCAATGCTACAAATAGCAAGATTTCATTCTTTTTTATGACTGAATAATATTCTATCATATATATATACCACACCTTTATCCATTCATCCATTGATGGATACTGGGGCTGCTTCCACCATTTAGCTATTGTAAATAATACTGCAATACAAAAAGGGGTGCATTCCCCTTTGAATTAGTGTTTTTGTACTTGGGGGGAGTAAATAGTGTGATTACTAGACTATAGGGGAGTCCCATTTTTAACATTATGAGGAACCTCTATACTACTTTCCACAGTGGCTGCACCAGTTTGCATTCCCACCAACAAAGCAAGAAGTGTCCTTTTTCTCCACATCCTAGCCAATGTTTGTTATTTGCTGTGTTTTTTATTTTAGCCATTCTGACAGGTATGAGGTGATATCTTATTGTAATTTTTTGTTGTTGTTGTTGTTGTTGTTGTTGTTGTTGTTGTTGTTTTTGGTCAGGAAGGCTTATTGTAGTTTTGATTTGCATTTCCCTGATGACTAGTGATGTTGATCATCTTTTCATGTGTCTATAATCCACTTGTATGTCTTTTCTGGAGTAATCAACATAAAGTTCACATCTTATACAAAAATTAACTCAAAATGAAGCATAGAAAACTGAAAATTAAAACACAAAAGTATAAAATTTTTAGAAAAAAAATCACAGAATTCAAGGAAGACTACCTCAGCAACCTCACCTACCAGGCTGCCTCTTACATTCTATTCTTTCCACTTGAAACATCCAGTTGTAGGGTCTCCTTTTCTGGGAAGCCTTCCCTGACCTCTCCAGGGCCAGCTGTCACCTTAATACTCTGTTTCTATATCTCTGTTAACACCTATCACATTATATGCTTACATTTGTGTTATGCACCAGACTGTAAGGAACTAGAGGTCAGAGGTGTTTTGTTTTGTTCTTCTTTGTTTTTGGTTCATCTCTGTTTCCCAATTGCTTGGCACAGTGTCTGGCACAGAAAAAGCCATATACAAGAAAGGGTCCTGATTTATTTTTTTATTTTCTTATTTTTTTAAAGATTTATCTGTTTATTCATGATAGAGAGAGAGGCAGAGACACAGACAGAGGGAGAAGCAGGCTCCACGCAGGGAGCCCGATGCGGAACTCGATCCCGGGACTCCAGGATCGCGCCGCCCGCCAAAGGCAGGCGCCAAACCGCTGAGCCACCCAGGGATCCCCAAGGGTCCTGATTTAGATGACTTCTAGTGTCCTCTAGGGATCCAGCAGTCCCAGGTTAAGTTGGAGCCTGGCAGAGCATAGGCTGTAACCCCATTGCTGTTGCCGGCTGCAGCAAATTGCTCCAAGAGGGCTGGTTGAGCAACACTGGTTAAAAATACTTCAATATGTCAACTATACATCAATAAATACATTTTTTTTAAAGTGCTTTCACTGGGTCACAATGAGCTGTAAGCTGCCTCAGGGGGTGTCTTTAGGAGTCAGCACCGCAGCAGATGTCAAGACACAAATAGAGGACTACCACACTGCCCCCTTGTGACAGCTGCTTTCCCAACCAGAACCAGACCAGGACCTGCCGGCAGGACTACCTAGACTTCCACCGTGGGTGGTGAAGGGGGACCTGGGTCCATGGTGATCCCATCTTGAGATCCTGAATCATAACTGATAAGAAATACTCATTGGAAACGTGTAAGACTTCGAATATGTAAAAGAGCTGGATGATCGGGCAAGAAGCTGGCGTGGAATTAGGACCTTGACCAGTAAGAGGGGCTTCAAGATTTTATTCATTTATTCATGAGAGACACAGAGAGAGAGGCAGCGACATAGGAAGAGGGAAAAGCAAGCTCCCTGTGGGGAGCCGGATATGGGACTCCATTCCAGGACCACGGGGTCACGACCTGAGCCAAACGTAGACACTCAACTGCTGAGCCACCCAGATTTTGTGAGAGAGAGAGAGGCAGAGACGCAGACAGAGGGAGAAGCAGGCTTCAGGCAGGGAGCCCGACGTGAGACTCGATCCCGGAACTCCAGGATCATGCCCGGGGCTGAAGGCAGGTGCTAAACTGCTGAGCCACCCAGGGATTCCCCAGCAATCTTAATCCTACCTATAAATTCCACTCTTAGGCCATTATACCCTAAGAAGAACTCGCACCTATGCTCCAAAGACATGTAAATGAGTACTTATAGTAGCAAACTGCCCCAAACTGAAAATGACTCAAATGTCCATCAATAGTAGAATGGATGAATAAATTATGGCATATTCATAAAGTGGAACACTGACAGCAAAAAGAATGATCTACAAGTACACACAAAATCACATATAAATCTGAAAAACAATGTTGAATAAAGTAAATCTGAGAAAAAAATCACAGAAGATCTTCAGGATCTAATGTAGGCAATGAGTTCTTAAACTTCATATCAAAAGCACAATTCATAAAATGAAAAATTGATAATTTTGATCCCCTCAAATTTAAAAGTTTTACTCTGCATAAGACCCTGTGAGGAAGACAAAAAAGACAAGCATAGACTGGAAGAAAGTGTTTACAAAATATATATCTGACAATGTACTAATATCTAAAATATATAAAGAACTCTCAAAAGTCAACACTTAAAAATCCAAACAACCCAATTACAAAACAGGCAAAAGACATGAACAGACCATTCACAGAAGGGAATATACAAATGGCAAGTAAACACATGAAAGGATCTAGAATATTAGTCATTAGGGAAATGCACAATGAGATAACATGACACATATCAGAATGAGTAATAATAAATAGTAATAACACTAAATCTCGTGGCAAAGATGTAAAGAAATTGGACTAATCATACATTTCTGGTATGAATTACACCCACTCTATAAAATAATATGGGACTTTCTTGGGGTAGAAATCCTGGGTGACTTGTTCAGTTAAGCATCTGCCTTCTAGTCAGGTCATGGTCTGAGGTCCTGGGATGCAGCCCAGAGCTGGGCTCCCTGCTCAGCAGAGAGTCTGCTTCTCCCTCTCCCTCTGCCTCTCCTCCAACTAGTGCTCTCTCTCTCTCTCTCTCTCTCGTTCATCCTCTTTCCCTCTCTTAAATAAAATCTTTAAAAAAAAAAAAAACAGTATGAGTGGGACGTCTGGGTGGCTCAGCGGTTGAGAGTCTGCCTTTGGCTCAGGATGTGATCCCAGAGTTATAGGATCAAGTCCCACATCAGGCTCTTGCATGGAGCCTGCTTCTCCCTCTGCCTGTGTCTCTGCCTCTCTCTGTGTGTCTCTCATGAATAAATAAATAAAATAGTATGGGAGTTTCTTACAAAACTAAACACTCGCTAATATGCCCAGCACTTTGGGCACTTATCCCAGAGAAATGAAAACTTATGTCCACAATAAAAATCTGTACATGGATATGTATAACTCCTTATTTGTGAAAGCCAAAAACTAGAAATGATTCAGATGTCCTTCAACATGTAATTTTAAAAACTGTAGTATATTCATACCATGGTATACTATTTGGGGAAAAAAAGCATCAAACTATTGATTCATACAACTTTGATAGGTCTCAGGGGAATTACGCTGACTGAAAAAAAAGCCATCTGAAAAATTTACATACTGCATTATTCCATTTACGTAATGTTCTTGAAATAGCAAAAATATAGGTTAAAGAATAAATTACTAGTTATCAGGGATTAGAAAAAGAGAGAAGGAAGTTGTTGTGGGTATAAAAGTGTAGTACAAGGGATACTTGCAATGGAATATCTTAACTGTTGTTTGTCACATTAAGTTACTCGTGATAAAACACCACATAATACTATACAAATGAGTGCATGTCAAACTGGTGAAATCTGAATAATGTCAATGGATTTATCAATGTCAATTTTCTGATTGTATCTTGTACCATAGTTATGCAAAATGTTCCTTTTGTGGTAAAGTGTATAAGTTGTACATCAGAATCCACAATTATCTCAAAATTTAAAAATTTTACAAAATCAGGATGCCTGTGTGGCTCAGTGGCTGAGCATCTGCCTTCAGCTCAGGTCATGATCCTGGGGTCCTAGGATTGAGTCCCACATTGGGCTCCCTGCAGGGAGCCTATTTCTCCCTCTGCCTATGTTTCTGCCTCTCTCATGAATAAATAAATAAAATCTTTTTTAAAATGTTATAAAATCAATAAAACATAGTGAATGAACTTCAGGCTACCACCAACAGAGATAGAAACTCGAAAAGAAAGAAACTTTGGTGAGCTAAGTGATGAGTTCAGTTCAGGTATATTTTTCCTTAAGTGTTCATATTATCATTCTTCACTTATCTTCACGTATTTAGACTTTTCACCTTCCTAAATATGCAACCTAAAGATTTTGGTGTTTATGTGAGCATCTTCAAATCATTTTGCTTCATATTGTAATATATAAATGTGTCAAATCAGAGGTGCCTGGATAACTTAGTCAGTTAAGCTTCCAACTCCTGACTTCAGCTCAGGTCAGGATCTTAGAGTCATGAGATCGAGCCCCACATCAGGCTCTGCACTGGGCATGGAGCCTGCTTAAGATTCTCTCTCACTCTCTTCCTATGCCCCTCTCCACCACTTGTTTTCTCTCTCTCTCTCTCTCTCTCTCTCTCTCCCTCCCTCCCTCTCAAAAAAAAAAAAAAACAGAAGAGTATCAAAGCAACATGTTACACACTTTAAACTCAGACAATGTTATAGATCAATTCTATCCCAATTTTTTAAAAAAAATTTCTTAGAATTTGGGGTTTAGGGATCCCTGGGTGGCGCAGCGGTTTGGCGCCTGCCTTTGGCCCAGGGCGCGATCCTGGAGACCCGGGATCGAATCCTTTCTCTATAAAATTTTTCCTAGTTGCCACTCCCGGTGCATGGAGCCTGCTTCTCCCTCTGCCTATGTCTCTGCCTCTCTCTCTGTGTGACTATCATAAATAAATAAAAATTAAAAAAAAATTTTTTTTAAAATAAATAAATAAATAAAATAAAAATTTTGTGTCCATTTGCTTCGACATGGATGGACCTGGAGGGTATTATGCTGAGTGAAATCAGTCAATCGGAGAAGGACAAACATTACATGGTCTCATTCATTTGGGGAATATAAAAATTAGTGAAAGGGAATAAAGGGAAAGGAGAGAAAATGAGTGAAAATATCAATGAGGGTGACAAAACATGAGAGACATCTAACTCTGGGAAATGAACAAGGGGTAGTGTAAAGGTAGGTGGGCAGGGCGTTGGGGTGACTGGGTGATGGGCACCGAGGGGGGCACTTGGCGGGATGAGCACTGGGTGTTATGCTAAATGTTGGCAAATTGAACTCCAATAAAAAAATAAAAATAAAAATAAAAATAAAAATTTTGTGTCATTTTTATACAACAAAATGGTTTATGCACAAAACAAAATAATGAAGCTCTAAGAGAATGTACATTTTCAAGCTGCAAATGTAGTTGGAGTTGGACTATTTGGAGGAACTGGTACAGTAACTACACCAGCAACTGTACCAGCAGTAGTACCAATGCTACATGAAGTTGAAAACAAAGTTCCTGCCAAATTGGCATCATCTTGCATTGCTATTCAATGGGAGGAACCAGACTGTCATGGCTCTCCAATCACTGGATATAACACTGAATATGGAGACAGAAAAATTTTAACTGTTGAAAGAGTAACAGAGTGTCTTCTGAAAAATCTACAGCCTGATACCACATACAAGTAAATTGCTTATATCTTACTTTGGGTAGATGAAGTTTTTTGAGAATTTTGAACTAACCTACATATTTTCTTTTATATAGCCTATACATTTTTGAAAGAGAATTTTACTGTTTTAGAAAAATTTGGCGTTACTATGAGCCAGTTTCTCATTAAAAAATGTCAATACAGATTATGCAAATTCAAGATTTTGGCCTCAAAAATTTGTCTATAATAATTGGTATAATATTATAGTTAATATCCTTTCATAGGATAGGTAGGGACATAGTTTAAATGTAGAAATTTATTTCCCTTTGTAAATCCAAATTAATAGTTTAATTTTTTCTTACCACTAGAATCAGAATTCACGCTATCAATCATTATGGACTAAGCCCTTTTAGCCAATCAATAAGAACCAAAACCAAACCACTACCACTTGATCCTCCACATCTTGATTGTGTGGTCTATGGACACCAGAGCCTCAAACTCAAATGGGGTAGCTCTTCAAGCAAAAGATTACTTTATAACCTTATAAACTACAATCTGTTAATTGGAGATCGATCTGGAAGGTAAACTATCATACTATTTAATATGTATTCTAATAAAAATGTTTTTAAATTTCCTATCTTAAACCATAGTCTAAAGTGGTTTCAATGAACTGATAGATGTGAAAGCAGTACATTATCATGTTAGATATACTTCCTTTAATTCCTACTGATAATGTAGCTATTTTTGCTCTTCTAAAGGACTTCTTCCTTTATATAACACACATTAATACCAAGGAACAGAAGTTACCAAAGTACTATGAAAGACAGCAGCTTGCCATTATGATATTTACAACCTGGTTTTTTTTTCCTTTTGTGTTATACCCACCAGGCTTCAAGTTGATCTATTTAGGCTTTACTGAGGACCCAGTTTCAGGTCAGTTATAGAGAGTTACTTGTACCTAAATAACTGTTGATTAATAATATTGCTTCTTCAATCTTGATTCCCACTCCCAGATTTTCTATCATTTACCACGGACCTTGTCAGACTCACAAAGTGCAGAGACTGAGTGAATATACTCAATACAAATTTAAAATCCAAGTATGTAATGAAGCTGGTGAGGGACCACTGTCTAGTATCTGCACTTTCACCACAACCAAAACTGCACCAGCCATACTTAAAGGTAAGTATTATAAGCTAGATGATGAAGGTTTCATTAATATGAGCTCCAGTAAGTCATATATGAAATTCTGTAGTACAGTTCATTTGAAATGTTGAACAATATAATAGCAAGAGACTCTAGTACTTAATTATTGATTCAAGGTACAATTTAGAATTTAATAAGACTGCAAAAACTATAATGGTTTACTTTTTAATAAGTTTTTATTTAAACTCATTAGTTAATGTACAGTATACTATTAGTTTCGGGTGTATAATATAGTGATTCAACACTTCTATACAGCACCTAGTGCTCATCACAAGAGCACTCCTTAATCCCCATGACCTATTTAATCCATCACTCCACCTACCTTCCCTCTGGTAACCATCAGTTTGTTCTCTATATTTAAGAGTCTTTCTTCATTTATTTATTTTTATAAAGATTTTATTTATTCATGAAAGACACACAGAGAGAGAGAGAGAGAGGAAGAGACAGGCAGAGGGAGAAGCAGGCGTCCCTGTTTCTTCATTTAATTATTACTCTTTTGGAACATGTGGGTGGCTCAGCAGTTGAGCAACTGCCTTCGGCTCAGGGTGTGATCCCGGGGTCCTGGGATCAAATCCCACATCGGGCTCCCTGCATGGAGCCTGCTTCTCCCTCTGCTTATGTCTCTGCCTATGTGTGTGTGTGTGTGTGTATCTCATGAATAAATAAGTAAAATCTTTAAAAAATAATTCTCACTCTTTTTTGTTTTGTTTCTTAAATACCACATATGAGTAAAATATGGTATTTCACTTTCTCTGACTTATTTCACTTAGCATAATACTCTCTAGCTCCATTCATATCCTTGCAAATGGCAAGATGTCATTCTTTTTGTGGCTAAGTAATATTCAACTGAATATATACCACTTTATCCATTCATCAATTGATGGACATCTGGGTTGTTTTCATAATTAGGCTATTGTAGATAATGTTGCTATACACATCAGGATGCATGTATACTTTGAATGTGTATTTTTGTATTCCTTGCGCAAATACTGCAAATGCTGGATCATAATGCAGCTCTTTTTTTTTTCATTTTAAATTTTGTTAGTTGGTAAATGGATAAAGAAGATGTGGTATACATAATGGAATATAAAATATAATATTACCAGTCAATGGACATTTGGACCCTCTCCAAAGTTTGGCTATTGTTGATAATGCTGCTATAAACAGTGGGTTGCATGTACCCCCTTTGAATCTATATTTTTGTATCCTTCGGGTAAATATCTACTAGTACAATTACTGGTTTGTAGGGTAGTTCTATTTTAACTTGTTGAGGAACCTCCAAATTATTCTCCAGAGTGGTTACACCAGCTTTGATTCCTAGCAACAGTGTAAGAGTGTTCCCCTTTCTCCACATCTTCATCAACACCTATTGTTTTTTGTGTTAATTTTAGCCAATCTAAGTTGTTTCTTGTATTATTGATTTTACCCATTATGTCAAATGTGGTATGATACCTCATTGTAGTTTTGATTTGAATTTCCCTGATGATCAGTGATGTTAACAATTTTCATTTGCCTGCCTGTTGGCAATCTGTATGTCTTCTTTGAAAAAAAATGTCTACTCATATCTTCTGGCCATTTTTAATTAGATTGTTTTTATATGTTGAGTTTCATAATGTATTCATTTTAGATATTAACGCTTTATCAAATATGTCATTTGCAGATATCGTCTCCCATTCAGTAAGTTCCCTTTTAGTTTTGTTGATGGCTTCCTATATTCTGCAGTTTTTATCTTGGGACGCCTGGGTGGCTCAGCGGTTGAGCATCTGCCTTCAGGTCAGGATGTGATCCCGGAGTCTGGGGATCAAGTTGCACATTGGGCTCCGTGCATGGGGCCTGCTTTTCCCGCTGCCTGTGTCTAAGCTTCTCTCTCTCTGTGTCTCTCATGAATAAATAAGTAAAATCTTAAGAAAAAGAAGAAGAAGAAGGAGAAGGAGAAGGAGAAGGAGAAGAAGGAAAAGAGAAGAGAGAAGAGAGAAGAAAGAAGAAGAAAGAAGAAGCTTTTTATCTTGATGAAGTCTGAAGTTTCATTTGTCTCAGGACACATGTCTAGAATGAAGTTGCCACAGTTGATATCAAAGAGGATACTGCCTGCTTTTTCCTCGTGGATTTTTATAATCTACTCTCTCACAATTAGGTCTTTAAACCATTTTGAATTTAACATTTTGAATTTAATTTTGTGTATGGTATAAAAAAGTAGCCCAGTTTCATTCTTTTGCATGTTGCTGCCCAACACCATTTGTTGAAGAGACTTTTCCCACTGGATATTATTTCTTGCTTTGTCAAAGATTAATTGACCAAATTTCATTTTGTTATTGACCAATTATCATTTCTGAGTTTTCTCTTCTGTTCCATTGATCTATGTGTTTGTATTTGTGCTAGTACCATATTGTTTTGATCACTACAGCTTTGTGTAATTTCAAATCTGGGATTATGATACCTCTAGCATTGCTTTTCTTTTTCAAAATTGCTTTGGCAATTCAGGGTCTTTTGTGGTTCCATACAAATTTTATTTATTTATTATGGTTTTTGGTGCAATTATAAACGGAACTGATTCCTTAATTTCTCTTTCTCCTACTTCATTATTGGTGTATAGAAATGCAACAGATTTCTGTCAATTGATTTTGTATCCTACAACATTTCTGAATTTGTATATCAGTTCTAGGATAATTTTTTGGTGGATTATTTTGGATTTTCTATATGGAGTATCATGTCATCTGCAAACTGTAGGAGTCTGACTTTTTCCTTGTAGATTTGGATGCCTTTTATTTCTTTTTGTTGTCTGAGTGCTGAGGCTGGGAATTCCAGCACTATGTTAAATAACAATGGTGAGAGTGAACATCCTGTCTTGTTCCTGACCACAGAGGAAAAGCTCTCAGTTTTCCAGATTGAGGATATTAGCTGTGGGTTTTTCATATATAACCTTTATTATGTTGAGGTATGTTCCCTCTAAACCTTTTTTCAGGGCTTTTATCACAAATAGATGTATTTTGTCAAATGCTTCTTATACATCCATTGAAATAATCATAAGGTGCTTATCCTTTCTTTGATTAATGTGGTGTATATCACAATGACTGATTGGGGAATATTGAACCATACTTAGAACCTGGGAATAAATCCAACTTAATCGTACTGAATCATTTTTTTAATGTGTACTTAGACTCAGTTTCCTAATATTTTTTGAGAATTTTTGTATCCATGTTGATGAGGGATATTGGCCTGTAGTTTTTTTAGTGGAGTCCTTCTCTGGTTTTGGTATCAGGATACTGCTGGCTTCACAGAAGGACTATGGAAGTTTTCCTTCCTTCTCTTCTTCTTCTTCTTTTTTTTGGAATAGTTTAAGGAGTATTAACTCTTCTCTAAATGTTTGGTAGAATTCATCTGTGAAGCCATCTGGCCTAGAGGTTGTTTGTTGGGTGTTTTTTGATTACTGATTCAATTTTATTACTGGTTACTGGTCTGCTCAAGTTCTCTATTTCTTCTTCTTTCTCTTTCTGTTTCTAGGAATTTATCCATTTAGTTTATGTTTCTAGGAATTTATTCATTTCATCCAGGTTATCCAATGTGCTGGAATAGTTTTTCATAATATTGTCTTACAGTTTATATTTCAATATTGTTGGTTATTTCTCCTTTCTAGTTTGTGATTTTATGTATTTGGGTCTCTGTCTTTTCTCTTTGATAAGTCTGGATAGGATTTTATCAATTTTATTATTTTTTCAAAAAACCAGCTCCTGGTTTCATTGATGTATTCCATTATTTTTTAGACTCTATATCATTTATTTTTTATCTAAACTTTATTATTTCCTTCTTTTGGCTGTCTCTAGGCTTTGTGTGTTGTTCTTTTTCTAGGTTCTTTAGGTGTAAGGTTGGGTTGCTTATTTGCTTCTTGAGGTAGGCCTTATTGCTATATACTTTCTTCTCACCACCACTTTGCTGGATCCCAAAGGTTTTGGACCATTGTGTTTTCATTTTCATTTGTTTCCATGTATTCTTTTATTTCTTCTTTGATCTCCTGTTTGACCCTTTCTTTGTATGTAGTTTAACCTCTAAAAATTTGTGATCTTTCCAAATATTTTCTTCTGAATGACTTAAAAATACTTAACATTGTGGTCAGAAAATAAGCAGAGGATGATCTCAGTCTTTTTGTGCTTATTGAGACCTGATTTGTGACCTAGTGTCCAATCTTCTGGCTAATGTCCCATGTGGACTTAAAAAGAATGTGTGTTCTGCTGAATTAGGATGGAATGTTCTGAGTATGTCTGTTATGTCCATCTGGTCCAGTGTGTCATTCAAAGCCACTGTTTCCTTGTTGATTTTCTCCTTAAATGATCTGCCCCCTGACATACATGGGTGGTTAAAGTACCCTACGATGAATGTATTATTACCAATTCATTCTTTTTTTTTAACCAATTCATTCTTTATGTTTTCTATTGATTTGTATTTTTGGGTGATCCCATGTTAGGGGCATAAATACTTTCAATTGTTAGAATTCTGTTGGACTAAAATAGCCAAACTGTGGAAGGAGCCTCGGTGTCCATCAACAGATGAATGGATAAAGAAGATGTGGTCTATGTATACAATGGAATATTACTCAGCCATTAGAAAAAACAAATACCCACCATTTGCTTCGACATAGATGGACCTAGAGGGTATTATGCTGAGTAAAATAAGTCAATCAGAAAAGGATAAACATGATATGGTCTCATTTAATTGGGAGATAAAAAAATTAGTGAAAGGGAATAAAGGGAAAGGAGTGAAAATATCAGTGAAGGTGACAAAACATGAGAGACACCAACTCTGGGAAATAATCAAGGGGTAGTGGAAAGGGGTAGTGGAAAGGTAGTGGAACAAGGGGTGGGTGGGGGGTTGGGGTGACTGGGTGATGGGCACTGAGGGGGGCACTTGGTGGGATGAGCACTGGGTGTTATGGTATATGTTGGCAAATTGAACTCCAATTTAAAAAATTAAAAAATAAATAAAAATAAAAGTATATTAAAAAAGAATTCTGTTGGACTATCTCCTTTATTATGAAATACTTCTCTTCTTTCTTTGTATACTTTTTACTGGAGTTCAATTTGCCAACATATATCATCACACCCAGTGCACATCCTGCCGAGGTCCAGCCTCAGTGCACGTCACCAGTCACCCTAACACCTCCCTTTCCACCACCCCTTGTTTGTTTCCCAGAGTTAGGTGTCTCTCATGTTATGTCACCCTCACTGATATTTCAAACTCATTTCCTCTCCTTTCCCCTTTATTCCCTTTCCTTATTTTTTATATTCCTCAAATGAATTAGACCATATAATGTTTGTCTCTCTCCAACTGACTTACTTCACTCAGAATAATACCCTCCAGTTCCATCCACCTTGAAGCAAATGGTGGCTATTTGTCGTTTCTAATGGCTAAGAAATATTCCATTGTATACAGAGTCCACATCTTCTTTACCCATTCATCTTTCGATGGACACTGAGGCTCTTACCACAGTTTGGCTATTGTGGACATCGTTGCTATAAACATTGGGGTTCAGGTGTCCTGACATTTCACTGCATCTGTATCTTTGGGGTAAATCTCCAGCAGTGCAATTGCTGGGTTGTAGGGCAGTTCTATTTCTAACTCTTTGACGAACCTCCACACAGTTTTCCAGAATTGCTGTAACAGTTCACATTCCCACCAAAGTGCAAGAGGGTTCTCTTTTCTCCACATCCTCTCCAACATTTATGGTTTCCTGCCTTGTTAATTTTCCCCATTCTCACTGATGTGAGGTGGTATCACATTGTGGTTTTGATTTGTATTTCCCTGATGGCCAGTGATGTGGAGCATTTTCTTATGTGCTTTTTGGCCATGACTATGTCTTCTTCCGTGAAATTTCTGTTATGTCTTTTGCCCATTTCATGATTGGATTGTTTGTGTCTTTGGTGTTGAGTATAATAAGTTCTTTATAGATCTTGGAAACTAGCCCTTTATCTGATACGTCATTTGCAAATATCTTCTCCCATTCTGTAGGTTGTCTTTTAGTTTTGCTGGCTGTTTCTTTTGCTGTGCAGAAGCTTTTTATCCTGATGAAGTCCCAATAATTCATTTTTTATTTTGTTTCCCTTGCATTCATAGAAATATCTTGCAAGAAGTTGCTGTGGCCAAGTTCAAACAGGGTATTGCCTGTATTCTCCTCTAGGATTTTGATGGAATCTTGTCTCACATTTAGATCCTTCGTCCATTTTGAGTTTATCTTTGTGTATGGTGTAAGAGAATAGTCTAGTTTCATTCTTCTTCATGTGGATGTCCAATTTTCCCAGCACCATTATGAAGAGGCTGTCCCTTTTCCAGTGGATAGTCTTTCCTCCTTTCTCGAATATTAGTTGACCATAAAGTAGAGAGTCCACTTCTGGATTCTCTATTCTGTTCCATTTATCTAATGTGTCTGTTTTTGTGCCAGTACCACACTGTCTTGATGACTACAGCTTTGTAGTACAAACTGAAATTAGGCATTGTGGTGCCCCCAGCTATGGTTTTCTTTTTTAATATTCCCCTGGATATTCGGAGTCTTTTCTGATTCCATACAAAGGCTAAGATGATTTGTTCCAACTCTCTGAAGAAAGTCCATGGTATTTTGATAGGGATTGCATTAAATGTGTACATTGCCCTGGGTAGCATTGACATTTTCACAATATTAATTCTTCCAATCCATGAACATGGAATATTTTTCCATATTTTCCATCTCTTTGTATCTTCCTCAATGTCTTTCAGAAGTGTTCTGTAGTTTTTAGGGTATAGATCCTTTACCTCTTTGCATATGTATATTCCTAGGTATCTAATGCTTTTGGGTGCAATTGTAAATGGGATTGACACCTTCATTTCTCCTTCTTCAGTCTCCTTGTTAGTGTACAGAAATGCCACTGATATCTGGGCATTGATTTTGTATCCTGCCACGTTGCTAAACTGCTGTATGAGTTCTAGCAATCTTAGGGTGGAGTATTTGGAGTTTTCTCGGTACAGTATCATGTCATCTGCAAAGAGGGAGAGATTGACTTCTTCTTTGCCAATTTGAATGCCTTTTATTTCTTTTTATTGTCTGATTGCTGAGGCTAGGAGTTCTAGTACTATGTTGAATAGCAGTGGTGAGAGTGGACATCCCTGTCATGCTCCTGATCTTGGGGAAAGGCTCTCAGTGTTTCCACATTGAGAACTATATTTGCTGTGGGTGGGTTTTTTAGGAGGCTTTTAAAATGTTGAGGAATGTTCCCTCTAGCCCTACATTCTGAATAGTATTGATCAGGAATCGATGCTATAATTTGTCAAATGCTTTCTCTGCATCTATTAAGGGATTATATGGTTCTTTTTTCTTTTTTTTCTTTTTTGAATTTTATGTTAAAAGTGAAAGTTTATTTTTTAAATTTTTTAATGGAGTTCAATTTGCCAAAATATAGCATAACACACAGTGCTGATCCCACCAAGAGCCCCCCTCAGTGCCCATCGCCCAGTGGATCATACGGTTATTGTTTTCTCTTTTTTTTAATAAAATAATTTTTATTGGTGTTCAGTTTACCAACATACAGAATAGGACCCAGTGCTCATCCCGTCAAGTGTCCCCCTCAGTGCCCGTCACCCACTCCCCCCACCCCCTGCCCTCCTCCCCTTCTACCACCCCTAGTTGTTTCCCAGAGTTAGGAGTCTTTATGTTCTGTCTCCCTTTCTGATATTTCCCACACATTTCTTCTCCTTTCCCTTATATTCCCTTTCACTATTATTCATATTCCCCAAATGAATGAGAACATACACTGTTTGTCCTTCTCCTATTGACTTACTTACTTCACTCAGCATAATACCTTTCTTTTTTAAAAATAATTAATTAATTAATTAATTTAATTAATTAATTTTTTTTAATTTAAATTTTAAATTTTTTTAAAATTCCCCTGGCTATTTGGGGTCTTTTCTGATTCTACACAAATCTTAAAATAATTTGTTCTAACTCTCTGAAGAAAGTCCATGGTATTTTGATAGGGATTGCATTAAACGTGTATATTGCCCTGGGTAACATTTTCACAATATTAATTCTGCCAATCCATGAGCATGGAATATTTCTCCATCTCTTTGTGTCTTCCTCAATTTCTCTCACAAGTATTCTATAGTTTTTAGGGTATAGATCCTTTACCTCTTTGGTGAGGTTTATTCCTAGGTATCTTATGCTTTTGGGCGCAATTGTAAATGGGATTGACTCCTTAATTTCTTTTCTTCAGTCTCATTGTTAGTGTATAGAAATGCCACTGATTTCTGGGCATTGATTTTGTATCCTGCCACGATACCAAATTGCTCTGAGTTCTAGCAATCTTGGGGTGGAGGCTTTTGGGTTTTCTATGTAGAGTATCATGTCATCGGCGAAGAGGGAGAGTTTGACTTCTTCTTTGCCAATCTGAATGCCTTTTATGTCTTTTTGTTGTCTGATTGCTGAGGGTAGGACTTCCAATATTATGGTGAATAGCAGTGGTGAGAGTGGACATCCCTGTCTTGTTCCTGATCTTAGGGGAAAGGCTCCCAGTGCTTCCCCATTGAGAATGATATTTGCTGTGGGATTTTAATAGATGGCTTTTAAGATGTCGAGGAAAGTTCCCTTTATCCCTACACTCTGAAGAGTTTGATCAGGAATGGATGCTGTATTTTGTCAAATGCTTTCTCTGCATCTAATGAGAGGATCATATGGTTCTTGGTTTTTCTCTTGCTGATATGATGAATCACATTGATTGTTTTATGACTGTTGAACCAGCCTTGTGTCCCGGGGATAAATCCTACTTGGTCGTGATGAAAATTTTCTCAATGTGCTGTTGATCCTATTGGCTAGTATCTTGTGAGAATTTTTGGTCCTCTTGTTGGATAGATCCCTTAAGTATGATATAGTGTCCCTCTTCATCTCTCACTACAGTTTTTGGGGAAAATTTTAGTTTATCTGATATAAGGATGGCTACCCCTCCTTTCTTTTGAGGACCATTCGAATGGTAAATGGTTCTCCAACCTTTTATTTTCAGGTTGTAGGTGTCCTTCTGTCTAAAATGAGTCTCTTGTAGACAGCAAATAGATGGGTCCTGCTTTTTTATCCAGTCTGAAACCCTGCGCCTTTTAATGGGGTCATTAAGCCCGTTCACGTTCAGAGTTACTATTGACAGATATGAGTTTAGGGTCATCATGATATCTATTCAGTCCTTGTTTATGTGGATTGTTGCACTGAACTTCTTAAAGGTGAATTTTAAAAGTCCCCCTTAAAATTTCTTGCAGAGCTGGTTTGGAGGTCACATATTCTTTCAGTTCCTGCCTGTCTTGGAAGCTCTTTATCTCTCCTTCCATTTTGAATGAGAGCCTTGCTGAATAAAGTATTCTTGGTTGCATGTTCTTCTCATTTAGGACCCTGAATATATCCTGCCAGCCCTTTCTGGCCTGCCAGGTCTCTGTGGAGAGGTCTGCTGTTACCCTAATACTCCTCCCCATAAAAGTCAGGGATTTCTTGTCTCTTGCTGCTTTAAGGATCTTATCCTTATCTTTGGAATTTGCAAGCTTCACTATTAAATGTCGAGGTGTTGAACGGTTTTTATTGATTTTAGGGGTGGATCTCTCTATTTCCTGGATCTGAATGCCTGTTTCCCTTCCCAGATTAGGAAAGTTTTCAGCTAGAATTTGTTCAAATACATATTCTGGCCCTCTGGCCCTTTCGGCGCCCTCGGGAACACCAATTAAACGTAGGTTTTTCTTCCTCAGGCTGTTGTTTATTTCCCTTAATCTATCCTCATGGTCTTTTAATTGTTTGTCTCTTTTTTCCTCAGTTTCCCTCTTTGCCATCAACTTGTCTTCTATGTCACTCACTCGTTCTTCCACCTCATTGACCCTCATTGTTAGGACTTCTAGTTTGGATTGCATCTCATTCAATTGATTTTTAATTTCTGCCTGATTGGATCTAAATTCTGCAGTCATGAAGTCTCTTGAGTCCTTTATGCTTTTTCTAGAGCCACCAGTAGCTGTATAATAGTGCTTCTCAATTGGCTTTCTGACATTGAATTGTAATCCAGATTTTGTAACTCTGTGTGAGAGAGGACTGTTTCTGATTCTTTCTTCTGAGGTGAGGTTTTCCTTCTAGTCATTTTGCTCAGTGCAGAGTGGCCAAAAACAAGTTGTATTGGGAAAAGGAGGAAAAGAGCCAGAGAAAGAAGGAAAGAAAAGAGAAAAAGAAAAGAAAAAGAAAAACATAAAAAAGAAAAGAAAAAGAAAGAAAAATAAAGACAGGAAAAAATAGGTTGGGGGAAGCTAACAGATATCAAAAACCAAAAAAAAAAACAAACAAACAAACAAACAAACAAACAAAAAAACCACGGGGGAGTATCTTCTGTTTCTGTATACTTTAAGTCCCTTGACTTCCCCTGTAACTTGTCCTTCTAGGTGGTCTTCTGGGGGAGGAGCCTGTTGTGCTGATTTTCAGGCGTTACCACTTGGGAGAGCTGCTCTGCCCGCTGCCTAGTGCAGGGCTCCGTGGATGTTGTTTACCCTGTGAGGCCCCAGGAGGAACAACTCCAGTGGTGGCGGCCAGCCCTGGAGCCGTGAATTCAACTCACACATTAACTACAGAGCTCTCAGTCTGCAGGGCCTGGAGGCTCCGGGATGGGGCCCTTGATCTGCTCATTTCAGGGCAGGAATGTCCTTGCTCTCCTGGGCCCTCCTGGCCTCTGCCTGTCCCGGGGGGAGGTCGGGTCCTGGGCTGTGTCCCGGCGCCCTGTGCTCCCGGGCCTGTGCTGTTGGATTCGTGCTCCCATTGGCGCAGCCCCCTCTGCGGAGCTGCCGCCAGAGCCCCTTCAAGCTGCTCTGGGGGCGCTCAGCCCCCTCCGTGGGAAGCCTCTTCCTCTGCCTGAGCCCCTCCAAGCTGCTCCCTGGTCCCTCCATGCGGGCTGAAGCCCTTTAGGGAGCTGGGCGCACTCTCCCCGGGGGCGCAGGCATCTGTTAGTGTCCCAGGGAGCCCGAGAGCATCCCCGCCCTCCTGAGGTCCTGCTCTAACTCCCTGCGGGAGCCTTTGTGTCTGGGAAGATTGGTGAAGCTCCTGCTTCTCTGGGACGGGCCTTTCCTGTCCTGGGGACACTCGCCCCAGCCTTAGCCCGGCTCCTCGCGGGGCCCCTCTCCCTTGGATGCCTTTTGTTTCTTTATTTCTTTTTCCCCCCCGTCTTCCTACCTTGATAGAAGCGCGAACTCTTCTCACTGTAGCATTCCAGATGTTCTCTCTTTAATTCTCAGGCCGAATTCGTAGATTTTCAGGATAATTTGAAGGTTATTTAGGCAATCTGGTGGTGACAGGTGACTTGGGGACCCTACTCTTCCGCCATCTTGCCCCTCCTCCACCTTTTGTTCTTGTATTGTTTTAGTCCCGCTTCATTATCAGATTAGTACCAGCCTCATGGAGTGATTTTGAATATGTTTCTTCTATTCCTTGTAAGATTTTGATAAAGACTGTCACTAATTACAGTTTTTTTAAATGTTTGGTGGGGTTCACCAGTGAAGCCATGTTGTCTTCGGTTTTTCTGCGCTGGGAGATTTTGTATTCCTAATTCAAATTTCATTCTTATTGTTGGTCTAAGAACATCCCCTATTTATTGGATTCAAGATTCATGATTCAATCTTGGTAACTGGTGCATTTCTAGGAATTACCTGTATTTTTTTCTAAGTTAACTGACTTGTTAGTATATAATTGTTTATAGTAATCTTATCATACTATGTATCTGTGGTTATCTGTTGTATTCTTTCCTTTTCCATTTCTCATTTTTTAAAAAATATTTTATTTATTTATTCATGAGAAACAGAGAGAGAGAGGCAGAGACACAGGCACAGAGAGAAGCAGGCTCCATGCAGGGAGCCTGACGTGGGACTCGATCCCCGGGTCTCCAGGATCATGCCCTGGGCTGAAGGCAGATGCTCAACCGCTAAGCCACCCAGGTGTCCTATCCATTTCTCATTTTTTGTTTTCAAGTCATCTCTTAATGTAGTTAAAGCATTTCTAAATTTTATTTATTTCTGGGGGGAGAAAACTGGTCATTAATTTCAGTGTTATATAATTATATATCCTGGTCTCTATTTTATTTATTCCTGATTTTTCTCTATTATTTTCTTCCTCTACTAAATTTCAGCTTTCTTCTTTTTCTAGTTCCTTGTTGTAATGTTGTTTATTTGAAGTTTTTTTCTTAATAGTAGCATTTAAGGCATAAATTTCACTCTGACATCTGCTTTGTTGCATCCCATAGGATTTGGAATATTATGTTTTCTTTTTCTCTTGTTTTGTGATAAATTTTTATTTCTTATTTGGCCCATTGCTTATGCAAGAGTCTGTTTTTAATATTTACATATTAAATATTTAATATTTTTAAAAAGAAATCTATCTTGAAAATTAAAAAGATAATGACTGATTTAAAAAAAAAGACAATTTGAGTCAGAGTATCTCTTATTTGAAGCTGAGGACAATCTAACCAATAAAATTTCCAAACATAGAGGAGGCAATCACATATTTTAATTTGATCCAAAATGTAGTCTTTATAAGCTCATCTACAAAAATCTTCATCATGCTTCTGAAAGTTAAAAAAGAAAAAGTGTATTATTACCTAGAGGTGAGTTAACAGTTTCTGGCAAACCTTGACTTTCATTTGATGTCACAGTTAACAGCTTTGAAGTGACAATGGGGTCTAATTGTATCACAAGCAAATTGAACTATGCCCTAGAGAGCAAAATGAGAGGAATTCTGAGTAAAAGAATATGATTCTATAGTTGATTGATGAGAGGCAATAGCAGGAAAAAGAATAAGAAGTTTGTGTAATCTCATTGTATACTTGCTTTGTTAGTAATATTCTTCAATGCCAAGATTCAACCTAAAAAATTGAATGATCACAAAAGATATTACAATGCTTTGGTGAAGCTCCTTTCTTCTAATGGATTCATAATTTCTTTTAGAAGTCATTAGATACTATCTCATTCATCCTTACTCCATCCCTGTGATTATTTTTGTTGTACAGATTGGTAAACTGAACTTTTTGTGGTCAATGGTAGTACCTTGTTTAAAACTATCCTTTGGCAAGGAAGAAAAATAAGCAAGCAAGGTTGTCTATTGCAGAGTGAAGGTAATGATACTAGCTGCCTGGAGTGGAACTAGAATCAACAAGGTAAAAGTAACAGGAACCACTTTTAATTCACAATAAAAAAGTTATCATAGGGACTCCTGGGTGGCTCTGCGTTTGAGTGTCCGCCTTTGGCTCAGGGCATGATCCTGGAGTCCTGGGATTGAGTCCCACATCGGGCTTCCTGCATGGAGCCTTCTACTCCCTCTGTCTGTGTCTGTGCCTCTCTCTGTGTGTCTCTCATGAATAAATAAATAAAAACTTTAAAAAAAGGTTATCCTAGCAAGTAAAGGCCCAACCATGGAGTTGGCTGCTCCAAAGATTCTTGAATGTAACTTCTCGTCATTATAAGTTTGGGAGCTACATCTATCAGGAATGCAATAGAAAGGATTCTCCCACTGTTGTCATATCCAAAATTCTATGAAAGTTAAGATTATATGATTCTACTCTCAAATACTGTAAGAGAAATGACACTCTAGTGAGTATTGGTATGCATAAAAAGGTAAAATTATTAGAATAGCTAGAAGTTCAAGAAAATAAATTATTATTTCTTTAATAATCATGACTGTAGGCCCAAGAGGGTAATCTGGACACCAGTTCTTCCACATATTATTTATCTACTATGCTACCAATCCCATGAAAGGACCAGAGATGACTCCCTTACTTTCCTGGAAAAATGAAGAGATAGGAAGGTTTAGCACACCACTTATAAGTGCTGCTGACTAATGAGATAAGTGAATGTATTTATTTTTAAGAGTCTGAAATCAGTATTGATTTATTTTACCACTGGAACCCTATTATACTTGTCTCTCTGGACTGTTCACTCACTCTCCCTCTCTGGCTTGTCTGTCAACCTTCTCCCTGTTGAGTGTGTACCCACATACTGTGTTTGGTGATTATATCACTGTTTGGCTGGACAGCAACTAAAAATCACCCTGGGTGGCCTGACTCCAAAAATAGTATCTACTCATTAGGCCAATGGTTTCTTGTCTATCTGGGAACAATCTGGGAACAACTTTTCTCATTAACGTTCTTTATCTACCCTATCCCATTTTTGTTGCCCTGTCTATGTTTGTCTACATCTCCATTCATGTACTCTTCTAAACAAAAGCTATTATAAGGCAGCAAGGGAAATCTCAACATCATGACATGCCAAAAACTCTTTGCATTATCCATTACAGCACTTATCGCATTCTATTTTTTTAGTATTCCTGTCTGGTTTTTTCCATTAAACTGTGAGCTTCAGGGAAAGAACTGTGGCTTCATCTTCATATCCTCACTGTGTAATTCAGCGTTTGGCATAGGGTAAGTTTTCAATGTGTACTTAAATGAACAAAACTACCAAAATGCTTACTATCAATATGTTCATAGTGAGTATACAATAATCTAGACAATATAGTTTTATACTTGATCAAAAGCATTCTGACCAACATAATATGCCTGGAAAAGAACACAATGCCTTTTTTTAAAAAGAAGGATGAAGCGCTTCTCAGTTCTGTTTTATAAACTCGCTTAGATACTTTGTTTTGTCACACTATAAGAGTGAGTTTGTTAAAAATTTCCTAATCACACTGAGTTACTTTACTGTGAAAATCACAAAGGCTAAGGATTACATAGTCATTTATGGTTATAAAATACATGTACTTAGGTAAGTGTGTAAAATTCAAACTTCTAAAGGACTTCAAACTTTGAAAACAAGAGTGTTTGTTGGGCACAGTCTGGAGATAAATTAGGAGTGTTAGCAGATTTAGAATGAAGGCTGGAAACAAAAAGGATTCAAAATAATAATATAGATACAATAAGCAACATGAAGTAATTTTATGTCTTTATTTTTATGATTTTTATTTTTTATTTTTATGATTTTTAAATTAATAGCATTGTGTTTTGTTTTTATATAAGGAGTGTGTGCTTATAGGAAAAATTTAAATTCACCACTATAAAAACAAAAAATCACTTGTAGAACTATCATAAAAAATAATTATAATTAGCAATTTGGTGATGACTTTCTAGTCTTCCTTTGTTGAATATTATGAATAATTATAAAAGTAATGGTATGACTGATTTAATTTAATAGCTGCATTAAGGGGAGGAGCTAAGATGATAGCATAGGTAGACCCTAGGCTCATCTCATCTCTCAAAAATCACTAGATAACTATCCATTCTAAATACCCCAGAAATCAACCTGAAGACTGACAGAATAAACTCTACAACTAGAGGGGCAACGAAGCCACAATGAAGAAGGTTAGGAAGTGTAGAGATGTGGTTTGGGGGAGAAATGGATCATGGGTGCTGTAGAAGGGAGGGAGCCATGGTCATGGAGAAAGGCAAGAAAGAAGAACAAATGGAATGCATAAGGAGAACACTTCCCCAAAGTCATTGGTTGGGAAAAGCACAGGGGCTGATTTTTGTGAGTTCTTGGCAACTACCTGGGCTTAAAGCCTGGAGTTTTATTTTTTTTATTTTTTTTTAATTTATGATAGTCACACAGAGAGAGAGAGGCAGAGACACAGGCAGAGGGAGAAGCAGGCTCCATGCACCAGGAGCCCAACTCGGGTCTCCAGGATCGCGCCCTGGGCCAAAGGCAGGCGCTAAACCGCTGCGCCACCCAGGGATCCCAAAACCTGGAGTTTTAAAAGTCAGTGGGTTTGGTTGAGGCCAAACCCTAAAGGTACTGCTAGGTCATAAATCAGGCCTCAACAATTACAAAAAAACTGAGATGAAAGCATGCATATTTTCTGACCATAACACCATGTAATCTGAAGTCAACCATAAGAAAAAATCTGGAAAGGCTACAAATACATGGAAGTAAAACAACATGCAATCGAACAATGAATGGGTCAAGTTAGGAAGTCAAAAAAGAAAAATACAGGGAAAAAATGAAAATACTATGGTCCAAAACCATCCCATGGGGATGCAGCAAAAGTGGTCCTAAGGGGAAAGTATATAGCAATACAGGCCCACCTCAAACGGCAAGAAAAAAATCTCAAATATACAACCTAACTTTACATCAAAAGGAACTAGAAAAGGAATAACAAAAGAAGCCCAGAGCCAACAGAAGAAGGAAAATAATAAAGATTAGAACAGAAATAAATGATATAAATAAGTAAAATCTTTTGGAAAAAAATAAATAAATGATATAGAAACTAAAAAAAAAAAAAAAAGAACTGGTCAATGAAGCCAAGAGTTGGTTCTTTTTCTTAAAAAAAAATTTTATATATTTATTCATGAGAGAAACAGAAAGAGAGGCAGAGACACAGGCAGAGGGAGGAGAAGCAGGCTCCATGCAAGGAGCCTGATGCAGGACCCGATCCCAGGAATCTGGGATCATACCCTGAGCCAAAGACAAATGCCCAACTGCTGAGCCACCCAGGCATCCCCAAGAGTTGGTTCTTTAAAAAATTTTTGATAAACCTCTAGCCAGACTCATCAAAAAGAAAAGAGAAAAGACAAAATAAACAAAATCACAAAGGAGACTGGGAAGTATCACCACAGAAGAAAAACAATTAAAAGAGAATTATAAGAGAATTATAAGAGAATATCATATAAAGAAAAACTATATGCCAACAAATTGGACAATCTGGAAGAAATGGATAAATTCTTAGAAACATATAAACTACCAAAACTGAAACAAGAAGAAATACAAAACCTGAACAGACTGATCATCAGCAAGAAAACTGAGTCAATAATTAAAAATTTCCCAACATACAAGTCCAGGGCCAGATGGCTTCACTGGTGAATTCTACCAAATATTTAAAGAAGAATACCTGTTCTCCTCAAACTATTCCAAAAATAGAAATGAAAGGAAAACTACCAAATTCATTCTATGAGGGCAACATTACCCTGACACCAAAGCCAGATAAAGACTCCACTACAAAAGAGTACAACAGGAAAATATTTCTAATGAACACGGATCTAAAAATTCTCAACAAAATACTAGCCAATCAAATCCAACAATTATTAAAAGAATCATTCATCACAATCAAATGGGATTTATTCCTGGGCTGCAAGTATAGTTTAATATTCATAAATCCATCAATGTGATATACCACATTAATGAAAGAAAACATAAGAACCATATGATCCTCTCAATAGATGCAGAAAGAGCATTTCACAAAGTACAACATCCATTCATGATAAAAACCCGCAACAAAGTAGGTTTAGAGAGAACAGGCATCAATATAAGAAAGGCCATATATGAAAGGTTCACAGTCAATATCATCCTGAATAAGGAAAAACTGAGAGCTTTTCCTCTACAGTCAGAAATAAGAGAGAGATGTCCACTCTCACCACTGCTATTCAACAGAGTACTAGAAGTCCTAGCCTCAGCAATAACGCAACAAAAAGAAATAAAAGGCATTCAAATTGGCAAAGAAGAAGTCAAATTCTCCCTCTTCACAGATGACATGAAAATGTACGGAGAAAACCCCAAAGACTCCACTCCAAGATTGCTAGAACTCATACAGCAATTCGGCAGTATGGCAGGATACAAAAATCAATGCGCAGAAATCAGTGGCATTTCTATACACTAACAGTGAGACTGAAGAAACAGAAATTAAGGAGTCATTCCCATTTACAATTTCACCCAAAAACATAAGATACCTAGGAATAAACCTAACCAAAGAGGTAAAGGATCTATACCCTAAAAACTACAGAACACTTCTGAAAGGCATTGAGGAAAACATAAAGAGATGGAAAAATATTCCATGCTCATGGACTGGAAGAATTAATATGTTGAAAATGTCAATGCTACCCAGGGCAATTTACACATTTAATGCAATCCCTATCAAAATACCATAGACTTTCTTCAGAGAGTGGGACAAATCATCATAACATCTGTGTCGAATCAGAAAAGACCCCGAATAGCCAGGGGAATATTGAAAAAGAAAACCATAGCTAGGGGCACAACAATGCCAGATTTCAGGTTGTACTACAAACCTGTGGTCATCAAGACAGTGTGGTACTGGCACAAAAACAGACACATAGATCAATGGAACAGAATAGAGAACCCAGAAGTGGACCCTGACCTTTATAGTCAACTAATATTCGATAAAGGAGGAAAAACTATCCACTGGAAGAAAGACAGCCTCTTCAATAAATGGTGCTGGGAAAATTGGACATCCACATGCAGAAGAATGAAACTAGACCACTCTCTTTCACCATACACAAAGATAAACTCAAAATGGATGAAAGATCTAAATGTCAGACAAGATTCCATCAAAATCCTAGAGGAGAACACAGGCCACACCCTTTTTGAACTTGGCCACAGTAACTTCTTGCAAGATACATCCACAAAGGCAAAAGAAACAAAAGCAAAAATGAACTATTGGGACTTCATCAAGATAAGAAGCTTTTGCACAGCAAAGGATACAGTCAACAAAACTAAAAGGCAACCTACAGAATGGGAGAAGATTTTGCAAATGACCTATCAGATAAAGGGCTAGTTTCCAAGATCTATAAAGAACTTACTAAACTCAACACCAAAGAAATAAACAATCCAATCATGAAATGGGCAAAAGACATGAAGAGAAATCTCACAGAGGAAGACATAGACATGACCAACACGCACATGAGAAAATGCTCTGCATCACTTGCCATCAGGGAAATACAAATCAAAACCACAATGAGATACCACCTCACACCAGTGAGAATGGGGAACATTAACAAGGCAGGAAACCACAAATGTTGGAGAGGATGCGGAGAAAAGGGAACCCTCTTACACTGTTGGTGGGAATGTGAACTGGTGCAGCCACTCTGGAAAACTGTGTGGAGGTTCCTCAAAGAGTTAAAAATAGACCTGCCCTACGACCCAGCAATTGCACTGCTGGGGATTTACCCCAAAGATACAGATGCAATGAAACGCCGGGACACCTGCACCCTGATGTTTCTAACAGCAATGTCCACAATAGCCAAACTGTGGAAGGAGGCTCGGTGTCCATCGAAAGATGAATGGATAAAGAAGATGTGGCTCTGTATACAATGGAATATTACTCAGCCATTAGAAATGACAAATACCCACCATTTGCTTCAACGTGGATGGAACTGGAGGGTATTATGCTGAGTGAAATAAGTCAATCGAAGAAGGACAAACATTATATGTTCTCATTCATTTGGGGAATATAAATAATAATGAAAGGGAATAGAAGGGAAGGGAGAAGAAATGGGTAGGAAATATCAGAAAGGGAAACAGAGCATAAAGACTCCTAACTCTGGGAAACAAACTAGGGGTGGTGGAAGGGGAGGAGGGCGGGGGGGGGGGGGTGAATGGGTGACGGGCACTGAGGAGGGCACGTGACAGTATGAGCACTGGGTGTTATTCTGTATGTTGGCAAATTGAACACCAATAAAAAATAAATTTATTATTTAAAAAAATAAAAAATAAAATAAATAAAAGATAAAATAAAAAATAAAAAGATATTAAAAAAAAACAAAGCTGTGGTCATTAAGACAGTGTGGTACTGGCACAAAAACAGACACATAGCTCAATGGAACAGAATAGAGAATCCAGAAGTGGACCCTCAACTTTATGGTCAACTAATATTCGACAAAGCAGGAAAGACTATCCACTGGAAAAAAGACAGTCTCTTCAATCAACAGTGCTGGGGAAATTGGACATCCACATGCAGAAGAATGAAACTAGACCATTCTCTTACACCATACACAAAGATAAATGGATAAAGAAGATGTGGTCTATGTATACAATGGAGTATTACTCAGCCATTAGAAACGACAAATACCCACCATTTGCTTTGACGTGGATGGAACTGGAGGGTATTATGCTGAGTGAAGTAAGTCAATCGGAGAAGGACAACATTATATGGTCTCATTCATTTGGGGAATATAAAAAATAGTGAAAGGGAATAAAGGGAAAACGAGAGAAAATGAGTGAAAAAAAATATCAGGGAGGATGACAGAACATGAGAGACACCTAACGCTGGGAAATGAACAAGGAGTAGTGGAAGGGGAGGTGGGCAGGGTGGCTGGGTGATGGGCACTGAGGGAGGCACTTGATAGGATGAGCCCTGGGTGATATGCTATATGTTGGCAAATTGAACTCTAATAAAAAAAAGATTGAAGCAGAAATAAATTGTACAGAAACTAAGAAAAAAATAGAACAGATCAATGAAGATTACTGAAGTAAATAAAATCAGAAATGAGACAGGAGAAATAAACAATACCACAGAAACACTAATCATAAGAGATTACTGTGAAAAGTATATGGGGCAGCCCCGGTGGCGCAACGGTTTAGTGCCGCCTGCAGCCCAGGGCATGATCCTGGAGACCCTCTCTGCATGGTGCCTGTTTCTCCCTCTGCCTGTGTCTCTGCCTCCCTCTCTCTCTCTATGTGTGTCTCAATGAATAAATAAATAAAGTCTTTAAAAAAAAGAAAAAGTATATGGCAACAAATTGGACAACTTGGAAGAAATGGATAAGCTCCTGTAAACATAAACTACCAAACTGAAACAAGAAATAGAAAATTTGAAAAGATCAGTAACCAGCAAAGAAATTGAATCAGTAATCACAAGACCCCAACAAACAAAAGTCCAGAGCCAGATGGCTTCACAGGCAAATTCTACCACACATTTAAAGAGTTAATACCTATTCTTCTCAAACTATTCCAAAAAAATGAAAAAGGAATGAAAACTGCCAAAATTATTCTATGAGTCCAGCATTGCCCTGACACCATAACCAGATAAAGACATCACTAAAAAATGTACAGGCCAATATTCCTGATGAACATGGATGCATAAATTTTCAACAAAATACTAGCAAGACAAATTCAACAGTATATTCCCTCTGATCAAGTGACTTATTCATGGATTGCAGTGAGGTTCGATATTTGCAAATCAATCAATGTGATACATCACATCACTAAAAGAAAGGATAAGGACCATATGATCATTTCAATAGGTGGAGAAAAAGCATTTAACAAGGTACAACATTGATTCGTGATAAAAAAAAAAAAGCTTCAACAAAGTAAGTTTAAAAAAAAATAAAATAAATAAAAAAAAAACAAAGTAGGTTTAGAGGGAACTTACTTCAACATAATAAAAGCCATATATGAAAAACCCACAGCTAACATCATCCTAATTGGGAAAAAACACAGCCTTTCCCTAAGGTCAGGAGTCAGACAAAGACAACTCTTTAAGGTCAGGAGCCAGACCAGACAACTCTCACCACTTTTATTTAACATAGTACTGGAAGTCCTAATTGCAATCAACAACAGTAAGAAATAAAAAGCAACAAAATCAGTAAGAAAAAAGGTAAACTTTCACTATTTGCAGATGACATACTATATACAGAATACCTGGAAGACTCTATGAAAAACCTGCTAGAAGTGATATACAAATTCAGTAAATCTTCAGGATACAAAATCAATATACAGAAATCTGTTGCATTTCTATATACCAATAGTGAAGCTGCAAAAAGAGAAATTAAGATAATCCCATGTACAATTGTACCCAAAATAATAAGGTACCTAGGAATAAACCTAACCAAAAGAGGTGAAAGATCTATATTCTGAACACTGTAAAACACTGATAAAAGAAATTGATGAAAACACAAAGAAACAGGAAGACATTCCATGTTCATGGATTGGAAGAACCAATATTGTTAAAATGTCCATACTACCAAAAGCAATCTACAGATCTAATGCAATCCCTATCAAAATAGCAAAAGAATTTTTCACAGAACTAGAGAAAATAATCCTGATATTTGTATGGATCTACAAAAGACTCCAAATAGCCAAAGAAATCATGAGAAGGGTGGGTGGGGAACAAAGCTGGATGTATCAAGCTCCCAGATTTCAACCTATACTACAAAGCTATAGTACTCAAAATAGTATGATACTGGCAGAAAAACACATGTATCAATGAAAAAGAATAGGGAACCCAGAAATAAAGTCACAATTATATGGTCAATATTCAATGACAAAGGAGGCAAGAATGCACAATGGGGAAAAGACAATCTCTTTCCAATAAATGGTATTGAAAAAACCAGACAACATGCAAAAGAATAAAAGTAGACCTCTTTCTTACACCATACACAAATATAAACCAACTAGATTAAAGACCTGAAACCAAAAACTCCTAAAAGAAAATATAGGCAGTAAACTCTTGGACATCAGTCTTGGCAATATTCTTCTGGAACTGGCTCCTCAAGCAAAGTAAATAAAAGCAAAAATAAACAATTGGTACTAGATCAAACTAAAAAGCTTTGGCATGGCAAAAGAAGACACCAACAAAACAAAGGCAATCTGCTAAATAGGAAAAGATATTTGCCAATGATATATCTGATAATGGGTTAATATGTAGAATTCATACATCTCGGGGCACCTGGGTGGCACAGTTGGTTAAGCATCTAACTCTTGGTTTCAGCTCAGGTGGTGATCTCACGGTCATGAGATTGAGTCCTGCATCAGGTTCCACACTCAGCAGGGAGTCTGCTTGAGATTCATATTCTCTCTCTTTCTCTCTTAAATAAATAAATCATTAAAAGGTAAGAATTCATACAATTCAATGTCAAAAGACAATCATATTAAAAAATATATACCATGGTGAAAACAGTTTCCAAAAACTTAAAAGATATAAATACCATATGAGCCAGAAATTCCACTTCTGGGTATTTATCCAAAGAAAACAAAAACACTAATTTGATATATGCCACTATGTGTATTGCAGCATTATTTATAGTACCCATGATATGAAAGCAATCAAATGTCCATCAATAGATAAATGGATAAAGAAGATGTAATATATATATAGGGGCAGCCGGGTGGCTCAGCGGTTTAGCGCCGCCTTCGGCCCAGGGCGTGATCCTGGAGACCCGGGGTCGAGTCCCACATCGGGCTCCCTGCATGGAGCCCGCTTCTCCCTCTCCCTGTGTCTCTGCCTCTCTCTCTCTCTCTCTCTCTCTCTCTGTGCCTCTCATGAATAAATAAATACAATCTTAAAAAAAAAATCTTATACACACACACACACACACACACACACAATAGACTATTATTCAGCCATAAACAAGAGTGAAGTCTTGCCATTTGTGAAAACATGGATGGACCTAGAGAGCACTATGCTAAATAAAATAAGACAAAGACAAATACCATATGATTTTACTTATATGTGGAATATTAAACAAAACAAACAAAATAGACTCATAAATACAGAGAACAAACTGGTGGTTTCCAGATGGAAGGGGTTGAGGGGGATGAGCAAAATAGATGTAGATTAAGAGGTACAAAATTCCAGCATAAAATAAATAACTGGGATATAAAGTACACCATAGGGAATATAGCCAACAATATTATAATAACTATGTATGATAACTAGATTTGTCATGTTGATCATTTCATAATGTATATATCTAATCACTATGCTGTATACCTGAAACTAATATAATATCATATGTCAACTATACCTTAGTTTTAAAAATACTATTAAAAAAATAGAAGAATTTTTTAGGTGCAGGGAGGAGCAGAGGGAAAGAAAATCTTAAGCAGACTCCACATCCAGTGCAGAGCCTGATGCAGGGTTTGATCTCATAGCCCTGAGATCACGGCCAAAGCTGAAATCAAGAGTTGGACACTCAACTGACTGAGCCACCCAGATGCCCTAAAACAAAAGAATATTGATATCTTGTCCAAATACATATTTTGTTCATCCATGTTCATATTCAAGCAGAGAATGTAAATATAAATTTTGACATATTCCATTCAGTCTATAAACTTTGAAACACAGAAAATGAAAAGATCTTATCTGCTTAGGGTACATACATCTTACATACAATACTGCTTTAAAAAAAAAGGAATGTGATTTCTTACCTGGGCATTTGAGGCTTTCATAATGAAGTTTTCTTCACTTTTAAGTTTTCTCAAAATGTGTACAAGGGCCTAATGAGATTTTTTTCCTAAACTGTAATGTAAGGAATAATCTCCATAAAACATGTGCCTTACATGATGGCTATTACTGTTACTGGCTGTAGAAAAGGTGTCAAAATGTTGGCCTGCAGGCGCCTGTGTGGCTCAGTGGTTGAGCATTTGCCTTTGGTTCAGGCTGTGGTCCCAGGGTCCTGGAATCAAGTCCCACATCAGGCTCCCCATGGGGAGCCTGCTTCTCCCTCTGCCTGTGTCTCTGCCTCTCTCTCTCTCTCTCTCTCTCTCTCTCTGTCTCTCATGAATAAATGGATAAAATCTTTTTAAAAAATGTTGGCCTGCTGTAAACTTGCTTTCAAAATGTAGGACAAGGAAAATGGCCTTTAATTTATAAATACATTAAGGATGAGAATGGTGAAAGGATTACAGTAAAACAAAGATGTATATGTTGTCTCTCTAAAACTGCTTGATATTTGAAGAGGCCATATGGACACTAGAAAAGAACTGACTGTACCCAAGTTGTCTAATGTTATGTGCAGACTATAACAAAAACTCATACAGAAAAAAAGACTCAGTTTTTGGAAACAAGTCTACCTCAGAACAACAAAAAACTCACCAGAAAGGCACCTAAGTTAAACAAGACTCTCTAATTTCTTTGCCAAAATTTAAACTTATTTGGAATTTAACTTCAATTTCACAAGTTGAAATTCCCTCTGCACTTTAAAATCTTTTTCCCTGAAGGAAAAAAAATTAATTTATGTTGACATCTAAATGCTTTGGAATGTTAAAAAATTATGAATGTTTTAGTCATGGACAGTTTAGTGAATGAATGTATAGCTGCAAAGGACCTAACTGGCTGGTCTACCAAGACAAGCCTCTAGTACTAAGTGAATAGACATTTCTAGAGAACTGAAAACTAACTCCTAAACATCTAAAAACCTGCAATTCCTAATAAGTAATACTTAGGAATATTATTCAAACACCTTTTTTTTGAAAGGACACTTATGTTGATGAAACCATACTGGACTGACACCAAGAATCAGTCTAATGTGGGCTTGATAAGACCAGAGATGCATATCAAGTGAATGTTATGTTAAACTACATTCAGTTTTACCACTACATAAAAGAAAAGAAGGATGTCCTAATGGCTGCAGGCAGTTCAGAAAAACATTACTGGAAAAAAAAGACGAGTAAAAGTATCCTACTGTACCACAGGGCCAAAAGAAACATTTGATTGTTATTTTTTACTAAATATAGGTGATAAATGATATGTCTAATTTGTCATATTGTATTTATATTCTCCTTTTATTATTATTATTTTTTATTTATGATAGTCACAGAGAGAGAGAGAGAGAGAGGCAGAGACACAGGTAGAGGGAGAAGCAGGCTCCATGCTCCGGGAGCCCGACATGGGATTCGATCCCGGGTCTCCAGGATCGCGCCCTGGGCCAAAGGCAGGCGCTAAACTGCTGCGCCACCCAGGGATCCCTATATTCTCCTTTTAAAAAGTCTTATATTTATGTATGTTAAGAATATATACTACAGCCTATAAAATTTAAATATTTAAGAATTAAGATAAATTGCTGTAACAGGGACAGAAATATGAAAAATACTGTCATATTTTCTCACACAAAGTATTTACTTAGTCCTACTATTAATGCTAATTGCCACTGTTAACTAGTCCTATTGTTTTGTTTAAATAATAGCGTGTAAGTACAGAAAAGTAAATAATATGGAAAAACATTATTTTGAATATCTATTTTCATATTTTTATATTAAAGTAAGAACACTTTGTGCAATTATTTATTATATATCATAGGTCTTTTCATCTAATCTAGCTGTGTCCTGTGTTGGCACTCTAGAGGTTGGTCACCCCAACAGTATAGTACCATTTGGACAGGGAATAAAATAATAAATAATAAAATATTTGTAAATTACATAGATAAGAAACTGGTAAACTGTGGTGCCTTCTGTGAAAGATAAATTAGTGTATGGAACATGCCAGAGAGAGTTTCTTTTTTTTATTTTTAAATGTATTTTTAGAACTGTGCAACCTTGTGCCTGTACTACCTAGTCCAAAGGGAGAAAATCATTATTAGCCTTAAACAGTAATTGCACACAGTGAACTGGGAAAGGTGCCGGTGGAAGCAGAGGGATCAGGGTTCCCGCTGGAAACAATGTGTTAAGAACACGTGGCTCTTGGGGGACCAGCCCCAAATTCAAGATGGCTGCCTGGTGGATGACTGATTCAGATGAGCCTGATGAGGTAAACTGGTGCTCAAAACTGAAGGGTCTTCTAACCCCCCAAAATCAGTATGAATTTGTTTTGTGAAGGAAGCCATTAGAGGGTTTTAAAGAAAGGAATATAATTACGTGATTTATGACTCAGAGATCACTTTGGTTGTGAGAAGAACGTGGGGTAGCTCAATCTTGAGGGCCTATTTCTGTATTCTTGGTGAGTACCGCTGTTGGTTTGGACTGTTAGCATGGTAGCACTGAATGAGGATGTGGAGACACAGACATGGTGTGACCTTGGGAGTTAGCCCTGGTAAGACTTTCTATATAGATTGAGTGTGGATTGTGGAGAGAGGGATGCATAAGATGGCTAGCTGCTGTTTCTGACTCGGGTAGCACAGTGTGTCTTTTTGGGATGGAGAACACTAAGGCATTGGTGGATTGTAGAAGAATAAGGAAGAGTTCTCTTTGGGGCACTTTAAGCCAAAGATGGTTAACTAATGCATGGTTTTTTTGGAAGTCACTCAGGTTATTGTGTGGAGACTGGGGAAGGGAGGGCATCTGTGAGGCAAAGTGACAGCCCTGAGTGGGCCTCAGCGGGGACAGAAAGAAAACTACTTGGGGCCAAGGGACAAGGCTAGAGGGGCTCTGGCAGGGATTCTTGCAGGCCTGCAAAGTCTTTAGCTTTTCATCAGTGTGAAATGGGTGAGAATGACAGGGCTTTGAGCTTGATGAGAGTTGACCAAAGGCCTGCTGTGTAGAGGGCAGACTATAGGATAGAGTTGCCAGATTTAGCAAATAAAAATACAGAATGCCAAGTTAAATTTAAATGTGAGATCAACCACAAATAATTTTCCAGATAAGTATAGCCCATGTAGTATTTGGGATATACTTTAGCTAAAAATGTATTCGTTGTTGATCTGAGAAATTTAACTAGGTGTTATTTTACTCAAGGAACCCTATCACAGGGGCAGGTGGAGGGAGCCTCTGCAGGCATTACAGGGAAATGAAAGGGGGCAGAGTAGCAGCAGGGAGGATGTGAGGAGGGGCCACAGAAAAGACAAAGGTGACCCATTTGGTACATTTTACCGGAGAACAACTCTAGGAAGACAAGCTTCTTGGCCCTTCCAAGTGTTGGCCAAGGGCTCCCCAGGGAAGGCTTAACTGTCTCTTCCAAACCTCCTGAGACCGCGGCTTCACAGCTACAGCTAGCCCGGCTCCCCTCAGCCTCCACACAGTTGAGTAGCAGCTGAAAAGCAGCAGGCCTCGGGGCGGGCGCTGTAACCCCGCCTTCCGCACCCCGCAGGGGTGGAGCGTGAGCGAGGAGCCTGCGAGCTGCCCTCTCTCCCCGGATGACGGGTGGCAGGATAACATGGAGTCGGGCAAGATGGCGCCTCCCAAGAACGCTCCGAGAGATGCCTTGGTAAGTGCGAAGGATGAGAGGCGGGGCATGAAGCTCCGCGCTGCTAACATCTTGGGAGGCAGGCCCTGGCGGAGGGCCTCAGGGTGGACGCGTGTGCCCGCTTCAACCCAGTCGGGGCGGCCGGAAGGAGTGGGATTCCGGGGTGCCGTGGACCCCGGGGCGCTTCTCCAGTAGCCCCGCTAGGGGGAGGCTTGCGGCCCGCCAGAGTGCGCGCAGTCCAGCCACCCGGCTTTGTCTCCTGGGCCTTGGGCTCCAGACGCTTTGTCGTCTCACCAGGTCTGTGAGCCCTGACTCTCACGTCCAGTATTCTGATGCTAGCTTCCCCCATCGCCACATCCGAAAATGACAACCAGCTGTAGCCTCCCCTACCTTTTCCGGTGGGAAAGCCAACCCAGGCCTTTTTCTTCTCCTTGCCCCCGCCCCCACCCCCGCTAAAAAAAAGTTTTCAGCAGAGATTAGGACGGGGTTTGGTGTGATCCTGACACTCACTTGAGAGGAAAAGTATATGAGTACAAGTCTGGAGCCCAGAGAACGGGGACCTTTTATCTTAAACATAAATACTACCTTCGGTCTAGTCTTAATTTCTAGTACCTAGATTATGCATCTGGCGTTTTTATTTGAATCCACAGGTGATGGCACAAATCCTGAAGGATATGGGAATTACGGAGTATGAACCAAGGGTTATAAATCAAATGTTGGAATTTGCTTTCCGTAAGTTAAAACACCAAAAATTTGCCTAACTTGTGAATTTGAAAACATTCTTTTATCGTAAGAATATTTTCAACTAAATCGTTTTAACAATCAATATCACAGAATTCAGCCTAAAGCAGTAAAAAGGAGCTCAACCTATGGAAACAGTAGTATTTGTACTGTGATATCGTTTAAAATTAGTCATATTGCTAGGACAATTAGATACTAGAACCAAAATTAATAAATGTTCTAGAAGTTAGAAGAACCTTACATTAAGAAAAGTGACCATAAATATTAAGCTGTTTTCATGTTTAATAATGTTTTGTTCTTAAAGGATATGTGACTACAATTCTGGATGATGCAAAAATTTATTCAAGTCATGCTAAGAAACCTAATGTTGATGCAGATGATGTAAGGCTGGCAATCCAGTGTCGTGCTGATCAATCTTTTACTTCTCCTCCCCCAAGAGATGTGAGCAAATTTATTTGAAGTTCATTTTACTTAAAATTTCCTAAATTGTAGTTCTTTTTTTAATAGTAAATTTTTTATTGGTGTTCAATTTGCCAACATACAGAATAACACCCAGTGCTTATCCCGTCAAGTGCCCCCCTCAGTGCCCATCACCCATTCACCCCCACCCCCCGCCCTCCTCCCCTTCCACCACCCCTAGTTCATTTCCCAGAGTTAGGAGTCTTTATGTTCTGTCTCCCTTTCTGATATTTCCTTTTTTTTAGTTTTTACTAGATATTGCAAGGCAGAAAAATCAAACCCCTTTACCACTGATTAAGCCATATGCAGGACCCAGACTGCCACCTGACAGATACTGCTTAACAGCTCCAAACTATAGACTGAAGTCCTTAATTAAAAAGGTAAGAATTTTTAGTCAACAGTTTTTTTTTTAAGGTGAGATGTGTTAGGGGAATTTGTAAAAAAGCAGAGTCCTGTAGATAGATTATAGATTAAAGACTAGGGATCCCTGGGTGGCGCAGCGGTTTGGCGCCTGCCTTTGGCCCAGGGCGCGATCCTGGAGACCCGGGATCGAATCCCATGTCGGGCTCCTGGAGCATGGAGCCTGCTTCTCCCTCTACCTGTGTCTCTGCCTCTCTCTCTCTCTCTGTGACTATCATAAATAAATAAAAAAATTTTAAAAAAAAACTAAAATAATTTGCTAAGATTTTTTAAATTTATAGCCTTGAAAATACCATGTCTGCAATTAGCTACTATGTTAAAATATAAGATCCAAGATTTTTAGAGCTAAAAGGAACTTTAGTGTTCATCTAATTCAGCAATTAGTGTTCATATCAAGGACTTGATCCTCAATTCATCTATGGAGTTAGTAGCAAAGCTCAGACTGATTCCCAGGTCTCATAACTGCCAGTATTTCCACTATATCAGTTCTTTGTGGCACCTGGTAACAGAGTAAATTATGTACCATCAGGAATTGGACTTGCTTTCTGAAATACAACCTAAGGTTCTCCCACCATTGAAAAAGTTCTCCCCATATATTCAGCTAGCTGCCTTTGTTGTCTGAAATTCTCCTACAAAAGAGTATCTTTCTTTTTAGGTTAAGATATTGACTAGTTAAGATTAAAAGTTGTTGTAAGGATGTTAACTGTTATCCCCAAATAAGACTCTACCCTAAACAAACTACATAGAATTTTATATGTGTGTGTTCATATCCATGTTCATATAGATATGTATTATGTTTATATATGTTTGTGAAGACCCTAGTTTAAAAGTTGAATTTAAAACACTGATGGGAGGGATCCCTGGGTGGCTCAGCGGTTTAGCGCCTGCCTTTGGCCCAGGGCGCAATCCTGGAGTCCCGGGATCGAGTCCCACGTCGGGCTGCCAGCATGGAGGCTGCTTCTCCCTCCTCCTGTGTCTCTGCCTCTCTCTCTCTCTGTCTATAATAAATAATAAATAAATAAACCTTTAAAAAATAAAAATAAAAAAAATAAAACACTGATGGGTTGGGCAGCCCGGGTAGCTCAGCAGTTTAGCGCCGCCTTCGGCCCAGGGCGTGATCCTGGGGACCTGGGATCGAGTCCCACGTCGGGCTCCCTGCATGGGGCCTGCTTCTCCCTCTGCCTGTGTCTCTGCCTCTCTTTCTCTGTGTCTCTCATGAATAAATAAATAAAATCTTTAATAAAAAAAACTCATTTTTTTAATCCCTTAGGGACCTAACCAAGGAAGACTAGTTCCACGGTTAAGTGTTGGTGCTATTAGTAGTAGACCTTCCACTCCTACTGTAGGTGAGTGAGAGAATGAAATGACTTTTCTATCTGGTAAAGAAGTGCCTCGGCACTTGATTTTGAACAATAATCCAAGTCAAAACCTGAGTCAGAAATTCCCAAATATGTGTTGTCATTGATACATTTACTCATCTTCTAATAAAACTATAAACATATATTTGATCAGATTTCAAAATGAGAAAGCCACAAGGAATATCTTGCCCAAATGAGTATAAAATTAGACATTACCCAACGTTGTCATTGGTATAGACTGAGTACCAAAAACAGTTTAAGCTGTGTTCTGCCTCTGTACAAATCAGGCTGCCAGACACTCAGTGCAGTAGCCTACTTGTCAGAAATTGAAGAAATTTGAGTAAACTGGCAAGAGAATGCAACCAAAAGAAAGAACTTTAAAATGTGCAAAAAGCTTAAGTATATCAAATTTTAAAATCAGTATTTTTAATACTAATCTTTTCTAAAGTAGTATTGACCATCCTATATTGCTCCTTCAAGCTGTCTCCTGTGTTCCTTGTGACAGGTCTCCCATCATTCTTAGAGCATTTCTTGCTTTCTGGCACATGTTCTAAGCTTCTTTACCCCAGTCCTGCAACCAGCCACTTTCTCCAAAGAGCCCTGGTTTCTTTTAGTAGAGAATGGTACTTAGAAACCATTGCTTCCTTTTAATGTCATTGTTTAGGTAATAAAACACAAATGGATTTGGATTTCCTGATTTCTTTGTCCTACATTCCTGCTGGATTTCTTTCAAAATTGAAGTATTTTCAGAAATTATCCTTCTCTTTGACCAGTATTGATTTCTTGGAATGCTCTTATAGTTTATAAATTTGAATCCTACAGATGTAATATAGCTCTAACATAGGTAGCATTTGATTTTTGCAATGTGTAGACAATCTCTTCATATTCTCATTTTAACATTTTAAAACCAATCTGGTATATTATACACTTCTAATTTACCTTCATGTGAACTTTGTGGACAGAAATTTACATATATAATTTGTGCAACTTTTTGGTCATATATTATTTGTGGATTCATACTACTTCATTGAATACCAGGTTTAAAAACAAAACTCTAAGCTGTGGTAATCCGTTACACATGTTGGCAAGTTAACCAATTTTATTTTTTTTAAGATTTTATTTATTTATTCATGAGAGACACAGAGAGAGAGGCAGAGACACAGGCTGAGGGAGAAGCAGGCTCCATGCAGGGAGCCCAATGCAGGATTTGATCCTGGGACTCCAGGATCACAATCTGAGCCGAAGGCGGCGCTAAACTGCTGAGCCACCCAGGCTATCCAAGTTAACCAATGTTAGTTATCTGTTGTGATTTTTATCCCACTTAGACATTATACATGTTTTAGAGATTTTTAAATCTAGAATGAGGGAGCCACTAAAACCTAGATGTAAGTTTTAAACTTTAAAAAAATTAATTTTATAAAGCATTCAAGATTTAAGCATCTACTGTGTTCAATTTTAAAGCCCAAATTCCATACTTAAATGTTAACAAATCCTTATGGTAATGGCCAAGAAAACCTCTACCTATTGTGAATTTCCTTGACAAAATAAATACATAACACTGTTTCATTAAAGCTTCACCAAATTCTTTGAACCAATCCTTCATCAGAAAACTTGACTAGGAATGAAGATATGTCAGAGTAAGGCCTCACATTCTGAGTTGGGGAGAGAAAGCACTAGAACCAGATTCCTGGGTACCTTTGAGCTTTCTTCCCCCATTTCCCCATTTAAACTTTCTTCCTCTTTGTCCCTGGGGAGGATAGTTGTAGTTTCTTCAGCAACTCTTCCCTGGGCCGACTGCTGGTTCCAGGGGAAAGGATGATGTATGGAAAGCCTGAATTCCCAAAGGAAAAACTAGGAACAGACATGTTTCTATAAATATATTTTTTAGAGAGCTATATTGTCTTTGAGTCTTGCAAAATTCATTCATTAAGAAAAAATTTGTTGAGTGCCTGTAAGGAGTAAGGCACAAAAACCATATGCTCATAAGGATAAAAAAGTGTCAGCCAAGGCTTATAATCTTGAGAACAAGATAAGATACTAATAAAGGCTCCTATAACAAAGGAATTTCAGAAGCAGGCAATGACTTCTGAGCAAATCAAGGAAATCTTATAAAATAGGGTGGTATTTGAGTTGTACCTGGAATAATGGGTAGAATTAAGATGAGGGGAGTTTGGACTAAATTATCTCCAACATCCCTTTCTGCTTAAAAAAGTACCTGGATGTAGAAAAGGAATAGGACTGGGATGCCCTGGTGGCTCAGCAGTTGAAGGTCTTCCTTTGGCTCAGGGTGTGATTGTGGGGTCCCAGGATGGAGTCCCACATCAGGCTCCCCGCAAGGAGCCTGCTTCTCCCTCCCTCTGCCTATGTCTCTGTCTTTCTCTGTGTCTCTCGCAAATAAATAAAATCTTCATAAAAAAAAAAAAGGAATGACTTTCGTGCTCACCTGGGGACCCTAAGAGGTATATTTGATGGGCTTTTTGTTACTTGCATGTTGATTTAGCTTCACAAGCCTAGTAGACATCTTCTAATTCTCAGTAAGTAACAAATTAAAAATGCCACCTAAGGTAATGAATAGCAAAGTTGGGTCTTTATTCTGCTAGTTTTAGACATCCAATTTCACAACTTCATGTAGCTACAATTCAGTGTCAGATGCTGTTTGAAGAGCTTTAGGTAGATTATTTTAATTTTCACAAGAATTTTATGTAATAGGTACTGTTATCCCATTTAACAGATGAGAAAACTTAAGTACTAAGATTAAATAACTTGCCCAAAGACATTCAGCTAGTAGATGATAAAACCCGGATTCAAACTCAAGTAGGTAGGCTCCAAAGCCTACATTCTTTACCACTATACTATCCTCTGAATTTTTAGCATCTATAAACTATTGAGCTTGTACTTTGCTTATTTTGATGAATTTTCTCACCTTTATTAGTTCCCTGTGCTTTGAAGGTAGTTTCTGATATGCCAAAGAGTACAGAATAATGAAGTTATGTAACTAACATGGTATGTTAATTACAACTACAGCAACCCCACAAACAGCATCTGTCCCAAACAAAGTTGCACCTCCAGTGTCAGTGACAAGCCAAAGATTTACGGTGCAGATTCCGCCTTCTCAGTCTACACCTGTCAAATCAGGTAACATGATGGGCGGCAGGTGGGGGTAGGGGTGTTGATAGTGTTTTTCTTTTTTAAAGTTTTTCTGAATTTTAAAATTTGTGAATAATTTTTGATTATAGAACAGTTTATATTCCTATAGCAAGAGTTGTTTTAATATCATACCAGGAAGGTGGCAGTAATGCTACAAATCAGGGTTCTTCAGAAGGGCCTATATGAGCCTACTAAAATTGTATGAAATTTTACATATATGTAATGTTTTGATAGGAGAGAGTATTCAGAGCAATCATCAGATTCTCAAAGAACAATGAATTAAAATAAGCTAGGGTCCACAAATCTAAGGCATTTTCAGGGAAAAGCACTAGGGTCAAAGCTCAAGAAAATAATATAACTTAGTGTATATCAAAAATTATACCTTTACTTCACGGAAGGATACATATAAAGTTGGAATAATATATAAGTAAAATTCTGCTATAGCATGATTTATTACTGCATATATTTAAATTTTACATCTTCTGAAACCTAGCTGTACATAGTAAACTACTTATATAAAATATTGGCATATAAGGGAAATGTGATTCCTAATCTTGAACATGGGCCTTTAGTATGTTCCATGAGGAGTCCAGTGCACTGCTTCCCATGGCTAAGTACTAACTAAAATTTTAGGTAGTTAAGTTTTAAAAAAAAAAGAACTTTAATGTTGTCCTAGATACTAGTTTAAGTACTTTAAAGTATTAAAAAATTATATCCAACTCTTAATGCAACATAAATACCCATTTCTTCTATGATGTAATTGCAATTCATGTTATTAAAGTTCTAATTAGAATTATATTTTGCCTTGTTGAATACTATTTACCATGTTTCTGATTTGGGGTAATTCAGTTTGAGGGTGTTTTCTCCTGTTTACAGTTCCTGCAACAACTGCAGTTCAAAATGTTCTGATTAATCCTTCAATAATTGGGCCCAAAAATATTCTCATTACCACCAACATGGTTTCATCACAGAACATGGCCAATGAATCAAACCCATTGAAGAGAAAACACGAAGATGATGATGATGATGATAATGACACTATGTAAAGAATACAATCAAGATGCATTTCAAATGTTGGTTTGGAGCCCATTATACTAAACTAGAATATTCTATCTTCTCAAGTTTTATCTTAGAAAACTTAAAAGTAGCTGCAGTATTTTTCATATTAGCTTAAACTGTTAGATTTCTCTTTTTTAAACTGTTAGATATCATAAGTAAGCATACCAATGCTTTTTCATTAGGCTTCAAGTAAAGAAGTATTTGTTTCTTAATATTTTGATTAATGTTGAATTCTATAACAATTTTATATTTGGAAGTTTTCTGCCATGTATTATCATGGACAGTAGCACTCAAGTGTCAGCTTCTACAGCCTTATCAGTGGACATTAGTACAGCATAATTTCTAATTTACATTTAAATACTTTTGTAAGGTAAAATAGTCACAATTTTTGTTTTCACCAACTTTTTTGACCAAACCTCTAAATTTAGGAAATATTTTTTGGAAAGGATAGATTTAAAGGGATTCTAAATTCATTTTGAGTGTATTTGTTTCTTGGTATTCCCTAACTTCCCACCTCCTCAACCCAGTTTCTAGATCCCATTCATTTCTGTATCACCTCTTCCCCATAGGCCTAAGTTTCTACCAATACTCTTAGAAGGCCAGAACTTGAACTGAAAAAGTCTAATTCCTAATAGTACAGTTCAGTGTCATTTTCCTATTTTTAAAACCTGCTTTACATGCCTAAAGGTTTGCTTTGCTGTTTTTCTCTCCATATTAGAGCAGTTGAGTTTTATCCATTGCCTTTTACGCTGCTTGAGCTTTCCTCTGCTTTTAACAGGTAGTTTTGGGTCAGTTAGTTTGTCTTATATTGCAAGTGGATAACACCACATATTTCATATTTCTAATGTTAACAGAGATGCCATAGCTTAAAATCTGCCTTGAAAAGTATATTTACACTGGACCTAGGCAGAAACCACTAAAGAGCAAGTGTTTTTTTCCTACCATACATATATATGCTATGTTCACTACTGCTTGAACCCTTCTATTGGTATAATTCATTTTTCTAGCTTGTTGCTGAGGATATCATACATGAGATGGCATCAGACCTGAAAATCCTCTAGAAGGCCAACAACAAAATCAAATCAGTGTAATGTGACCTGCATTTAGGTGTACTATGCATAGGTTTCCTGGTAATGTTGCTAAACACCTTTCATTATTTTCCACTTATACACATGTAAACATCTTAGGGGAAAACATTGCAAAGCTTTCAAAAATATAAATAGGCTTGTTGTTTTTAAGTAAGTTTGACATATTCAATATAGGAATACTTTTGCAGAGTTTTCTAAAATAAATTTTCATATATCATAATTTAGAACTTACAGCCAAGGATCCTCAAACTTAAAGCACAAAGTTTCATGTTAGGATGGTGCTTGATACATTGAAGAGAAATAGTCCAGTGACAGAGAAGACCTGTCTTATCACAGTTTGAGTGTTTTTAGATACTAGGAAAAAGGTGGTATCAAACTTATAAAAACAGGTCCAATCATGATAGGAGAAAGATGTTCATTATATAGCATAGGATTATCATTACTTGAATGTTCTCAGGGAAGCAGCATGTCAAAAAGCCTAGGTTCTAGTCCTGGCTCCATCATTTACCAACTATGTGACCTTACTTCACCTCTGAACCTAGTTCTCAGTAATAGAAAAATAATACCAACCCTGCCTACCTCACAGGGATGTTGTGAGGGTTTAATTGGTATATGAGAAAATTCTTTCAAAATTGTAAAATGGTTTATAACACCAAGAAAGTGTTAATGTATTTGTTCTAAGATTATTAATAAAAAATTGAACTTACCATTTATCTTTTATTTCTGATTTAAGGGATTCAAAGATGAACAAGATCCAGTAATTCTGAGGTCCAACAGGCAATTAAGATTTAATGGGTGACTTAATCTTAAATCAGGGAATTGCTTGCTTTTATTTGTAATCAGCATGTAACTCATAGTGAAGCAAAATAAAAATGATGAGGCTTAAGTCTGTTAAAAACATAACATGCTGTCATTGGTAGGAATTTGTACATATAATTGAAGCTATAGTCTGAATGTTCATCCATTTGCTAGGTCAGCCAGTCTTCAAATGAAGACAGCTTTATCTTGCATAACTCCCTCATTAGGTCTACCTAATATAGCTTCTAGAAGGACTTAAGGCAGTTCTTGTCCTCCAGCTTCCAGGTAGATTTTTTTTAAAAGACATACTGATGATAAATGTGGTGAGGACATTGTTGTCCTTTTACAAGTTCTTCCTTTTAAAAATAGGAAACAAGTGTTTTTGATCTGAGTATGAATATAGGAATACAGCCAGTAGTGGGTAAAATAGAAAACATAATGCACACTGGTCCTAAGGAGTCCTGAGTGAAAGGAAGTACTCGAGAGTTAGGAAAGACAACACTAATCAGAACAGCAGGTACAAAGCAGTGTGTAATATATTAACTACCATGTTTTAATTCATATGTATACATATACATGGAAATATGCTTTTATATGCATTAAGCAGCTCTAGACCAAAGGAAACCATTCTGAACAGTGGCTATTTCTAAAGAGGAAAACTGGTAGCTAAGGGACTAAGGTAAGAAGGTATCTTTTCATTTTATACCCCTTTTTGACTTTTGTATCATGTGCTAGAGGGGGGTTTGGGACATAAAAAGGAAAACAAGGGAAGCAGGAAACAGTGAGCTTAAGAGCTTGAATTAGTTTCTGACACAAAGATTGTCATTTCTCTGTACAGGCATACACATCTATGCTACACTTATGCCTAAATCCTCACAATATTTTATCAAAAATTCCTAATTCTTTATCAAATCAGGAAGCATATCCTTATACTATTCTAGTTTATGTGCTCATAAGTTAATCTTCCTCAACGAGGTTGTAAATTCCTTCAGGACATAAATGCTATCTTAGATTTCCTCCATTATGTCCTAAGCATATTGCAGGTACTCAAATATTTGGCTATTTATGTTTCTCCATCCATTCTCTGGATTAATGACCCAAATAAATGGGGAATAATCCTGAAAGCAGGGTCTAGTAGAAAGCACTTAAAAGGTACAATCAGGGATTGATGGATGGATGGATGAATTGGCAGTTGTGGAATCTAAGTGCTAAGTTTATTGGTATAAAATTCTTTTAATCCCTCTGTACATATGAAATAATAAAATACTGAGGGAAAGGTGATCAGTAGGGGAGAAAAGTCATCAGTATGCTAGAGTTCTAGCCAGGCTGTGACATTAATTTGCTGGATCTATGGGTAGCACTTCTGGGCCTCCTCTACAAAAATAGATCGAATTCCTGCTTCTCATACTAGGGTATACTGTACCCTGTATGCAGAAACATGGTACATTTTAAAATTAACTACAACTGTGGGGACAATATTAAGATGCAAATGAAGTTTTAAAAATTTCAAGTCTTCAAAATGGTTTTGTGTAAAGCAACCACCAAAATTTTCTTCTGCTATTCTTTCCAGAGTTAAACAAATAATCCTAGGCTAGAAGTATCATTTCAAGGAGTGGGACACCATGAAAAAGCAGCCTTCAGAATCAGACAAACCTGGATCTGAATCCCTGCTGTTGCCTACCATCTCTGTGATCCTCCCAAGAGTTTATTTCTCTTCATAAAGGTGAAATACACATCTACTATGTAAAATACTCAGCAGAGGAATTCTGATTAAACATGGCCTTTTGAAATCCCATGTTTACCTTTGCTCACTCCCAAACCTCTATTAAAATAGCAGAAAGAGAAAGGAAGGGAAAGTTACAAGGACAAACGAATCAGAATGACATTAGAATCACTTCTCAAAGACAATTATCATATGGTGTCACTCATATGTGGAATATAAATAATAGTGAAAGGGACCAAAAGGGAAAGGAGGGAAACTGAGTAGGGAATAATATAGAGAGGAAGACTCCTAACTCTGGGAAACAAAGGGTTGCAGAGGGGAGGTGGGTGAGGGGTTGGGGTAACTGGGTGACGGGCATTAAGGAGGGTGCATGATGAGATGAGCACTGGGTGTTATACTATATGTTGACAAACTGAATTTAAAATAAAAAGAGATGATTATATTTAAAAAATAAAATAAAAAAGAAATCACTTCTCAGCCTTTTAGCTAAGATCAAGTGCAAAATGTCATTAGATTTTAAGCAATGACAATAAAGCAAAGCCTTCAAGTCTGAGAAACTGATATGTAGGTGGACATTCTACATATAGCCAAACAAGCAAGTATTAGGGGGTTGAATAAAGATATGTTCAGACATAGAAGGTCTCAAAAATCTTGCCTCCCAGGTATTCTTTCTCAGGAAGCTAGTAGTCTTGTGTGTCACAAAAAGGAAAATAAACCAAGAGGGTAGGGGAGGGATCCAGGAAAGGGGAGATCCAACACAGGAGGTAAAAGGAATCCCCAACAGGGTTACCCCAAAGTGATTTCTTCAGAAAGGAAATCCCAGAGCAACAGCTATACAGCAAACTTAGAAGGCAGCCAGGGCAAATTGCAGTGGAAGCACAAAGGACTCCAGGAGGGATTATCTCTAATAAAAATGAACAGACTTATAAATTTGAACATACTGGGAATGAAGAAGTACATAGAAAAAAAAGAAAACTTCAAAACTTACTAACACCAAAGAAAATAAAAAGGTACATAACACGATCATATCATACAACATAGCTCAGCTGTGAATACTTTTAATCACAATATACTCTATTGATCTAATCTAAGATTGTAATAAGACTATACTGGGCAAATGAAGAAGGGCAAGTATATGTGGAACAGAGGCTATAAGAGAGCTAAATCTTCCCATGTGTTAAAGTAATAAATAGCTTTTTAGAAAAATCAAGAAATTAAAAGTATGTTACTTAGGAACATGGAGGTAAAAACCCAAAAATGCTAAGAGGTAAAAAGCAGTCATCTCTGGGGAATGGGAATCACAAATGGGAGGAATGGGCTGAAGCCTATATTTTGTTGTTGTAAGCCTGAACTTTTTAAACTATGGTCATGTGTAACAGATAAAAATAAAACCTAAAATAAAGCACATGTCACATTATGTGCCATAAAGTAGGACCTCAGTAAAAGAGTAGACGTTTATCTAATCTCCCCTACCACCCCCACCAATGCTGTCCCATTTTTTGCATTCAGAAAGTAGCTGATTTGACAGATTTCTCGAGATTCTGTTCTCACCCTGACAAAGTATAACAGGAAAAAAAAATCCGTTTCAGTGGATACTTTTATTGATTTAATAGATCACCAACTTTGTCTTCCTACCTACCTACAATTGGAATTTCATCTTATTTCCATACTGAGTAGTGAAACAATGACACAGCTATAATCAGAATAAGCTACTTCAAAAAGAAAAGCCAACACAGCTCATTTTCTTCTAACAGGCAAAATATAAATATATGCACTCTAGAATGCACAATGGTTTAGTCACTAAGAAATTCAAATGGGATCCTGAAGAATGTAGGCAAATCCAGGGTGCAGTAAAGAGGAACTGAGATGCTGTGCGCCTGTTTAAGGGTTCCTGGTACTGCATCTCTTGGCCACTAGCTGAATCTTGACGTGAGGGAAGATTTTAGCTAATGCCAAGGAGAGATGCAGCAAGTGCTAGGTTGACTTAGGGACTGTGCACAGGAACCAAAAGGCAGGAAAGTACTAAACACTGCTGAGAGCATCCACCCCAGGAAGGACTTTACCTGTTTTTGAGAGAGCACACATAGACAGCATTACTGTAAGACCCACTGAGCCAGATACGCCTATCTTCCCAATAATACATCCCTATAATATGTCTGCTCTTCCTTAGAATATATGACCAAGACTTGGGTGACTTTTACATCTTGGGTCCCAGGTCTACTTGAGTATAACCTCTCTGGAATAAGTCTTCCTCTATGCCCCTCCCCACACAAAATTGATGCCAAGAAAATTATCTGAAGTTCCTCCATTTGTACTGCCCAGATAATAATGAACACTAATGATAATACAACGTACGATCTCCACTCCATTCTACCCACCTGTCACTGCATCACCCCAACCTTTCCCCCAACAAGTCAAATAACAGGAAGAATCTCACCTTCCAAGAGTTCTAAACTCGCACCACCCCCAGTGCTCACATGGCTGACTTTATCCTCTGTGTTCCATTTGGCACAGCAAGTGGCAGTGTCTCCACCACCTGTTGAATGAAAGCAAAGTTAAAAGGAGAGAAAAGAAAAAATTAAAAAGGACTGGCACCAAACTATAAGACAGTATGCTCTCTTTTTTAAAGATTGTATTTATTTATTCATGAGAGACAGAGAGGCAGAGACATAGGCAGAAGGAGAAGCAGGCTTCTCAAGGGGACCCCGATGTAGGACTTGATCCTGGGATTCCAGAACCATGCCCTGAGGCTCAACCATTGAACCACCCAAGCATCCCAAGGCAGTATGCTCTTAAGCCCAAAAGGTAGATGATGAATCCCCAACTCCATCTCATTAAGAAGGCCCTCCATGAATTGTACATCCGTTCAGCTCTTAAGATTCATCTGGCACCAAGAAACCCAATAAAAGTTGATTATCTCCCTTCAACTTTCCTCTGATCAGAATTCTGCCAGATTACACTGGCATTAACTTTGTAAAGGACCCTTTACCTATGATGGTGATGCAGCCCCTAGCAGTGGCTTTCACCACCTCATCCATGAGGGCTTTGGTTCCTTGGGCAAAAGCTTCCCATTCAAATACACCCACAGGTCCATTCCACACGATCTGCTTAGCCCGAGCAACTGCCTCAGCATATTTCTTGCTGCTCTCAGGACCACAGTCCAAGCCCTAAGGGGCAGAGTTAAAAAAGAAGATGAGCTACCAAGAAAAGCTTCTTAGAGGAGTAATCACCACGTCCACCAAGACCTGAACTCAAGGTTGAACACTAGAGTTTCTTGTAGAACCAAAAAATACCCCTCAGTCCTTAAAATTATAAACCTGCTCATGTCCGTTATGAACGATAAAATGAAAGGGAAAACCTCAGATTAAAACATTTTTAACCACACTATTTATGACTGTGAAGAACTAAGTCAGTAGTTTTAACCTAGGGTTAATTCTACCCCTCCCCAGGGGTCCCGTAGCAATGTCTGGGGATATGGTGGTTGTCACAATTTGAGGAGGGAGGTCAAGTTCTACTGACATATAGGAGACAGAGTCAGGGATGCTGCTCAACATCCTGCAATGTGGAGGACGGCTCCCCACAACTATCTGAGACATCAACAGTGCCAAGGTTGAGAAACAATTATCTAGACTCAGTGGTTCTCAAACTTTGGCATGTGTCAGAATCACCAGAAGGGCTTGTTATAGCAAAAAATTGCTGGGTCCAACACCCAGTTTCCAATTCAGTAAGACTGGGATAGGGCCCAGAAACCTATGTTTTTTAAGTTCCAAAATGCTGCTGATGCTCTTCTTGGAACCACACTTTGAGAAACACTGAACAAAATAATGCCCACATGCTTAATAAGAGGAAAATAAGCAAACTAGTATATCAACATGACAGTTTTATACAGCTATTAAAACGACAATATGTACATGACATTGCAGCCAAATATTTAGTCTTTATTATACACATACATTTTTTCCCTGTTTATAATCAGCATATTTCTGCTATCTTAAGGTTTTCATTAGAGTTCTTATACAGCTTTCTAGGTAACAACATAATCCAGAACAGCCCAAATCATGAAAGTACATAGCACCAACCCCAGCACATAGTTAAGTATTTAACAAACATTAAATAAAAGAAACAAAAAATGGTTTTGCCCCCACATTACTGATGAAGACAGAGGCAATCATGCTTTTCCCCCTCAGATTCCCTCTTGAAGAAGGCCTCAATGCTACATCTGGAGCCCTCTCTGACCGAGATCTCCCGTAGAGATTCTTTTAAAATCCTTGCTGGTTGGTAGAATGAAAGAATGAATGAAATAAAAATGTTTTTGTTCACTTGTACTACCAACCCACCCAAAGTGACTCACCATCCAGCCAGCAGGTATGCCAGAGGCCACAGTGGCTTGGCCAGTCTTGGCATGCTCATCAAACTTTTCAGCAGTGACAAAGTCAACTGGCAAGGTAATTTTCACACCATTCTTCTCAGCTTTGGACATCAGGTCTTTGACGATCTTGGCTCCCTCTTCATCAAACAGAGAAGTGCCAATCTATACAAGGGAGCCAAGATAAAGATCAGCCTCTATACTAAGAACATGATTACCTCACAAAGGAGACAGGAATAAGATACAACACAGTATAAAGAAAAAATTCCAAGACAAAAGATACCAACTTTCCAAAATAAGTAAGAATAGGAGTTTTGAGGGCTCACATCAGAAGCTGACTTTCTTTTTAAATTTACATAACCTGATATTTCTCATGGAGAGCCATTTCACATCCACTTGGCATCGGTTTCCTACCTCCATGTTGTTGAGCACCTTCAGGAAGGTAAAAGCCATTCCACCACCAATAATCATCTCATTGACTTTGTCCAGCATATTACTGATCAGCTGGATCTTGTCTGCAACTTTAGCTCTAGGAGGGAAAGCAATCAATAATCATCACCAAAAGAACAAATGATGGACTAAGGAAGTGATATTACATAGTGCCTGAGTTTTTATATCAAGGCATAGGAACAGAGAAATGTCCCACAAGTTACAAAAGTATTGGCTAACTACACAGGAAAATAGTATGGAAGTTCCTCAAAAAGTTAAAAATAGAACTACCCTATGATCCAGCAATTGTACTACTAGGTATTTACCCAAAGTACACAAAAATACTGATTCAAAGGGATACATGCACCCCAATATTTATAGCCACATTATCAACAATAGCCAAATTATGGAAAGAGCCCAATGTCCACTGACTGATGAATGGATAAAGTTGTGGAGTATGTATATGTGTGTACACACACAATGGAATATTACTTAGCCATAAAAAGTATGAAATCTTGCCATTTGCAATCATATGGATGGAGCTAGAAAGTACTATGCTAAATGAAATAAATCAGATAAAGATAAATACAATATGATTTCACGTATATGTGGAATTTAAGAAAAACAAATGAACATAGGGGAAAAAAGAGAGACAAACCATAAAACAGACTCTTAACTACAGAGAACAAATGAGGGTTGCTAGAAGGGAAGTGGGTAAGGGGATGGATTGAGTGATGGGTATGAAGGAGGGCACACATGATGAGAACTGGGTGTTGCATGTAAGTGATGAATCATTAAATCCTACACCTGAAACTAATATTACACTGTATGTTAGCTAACTGGAATTTAAATAAAAACTTAGAAGAAAATAATTTTAAATAAAAACTTGGAAGAAAAAAACATACTGGCTAACTTTGCCCCATGTTTCTTCAACCAAAAGGCCCATCTGTTTCTAAGAAAATCTCTTAGAGGTGCAATCCTAGACAAAAAGGACTTAGAAGACCTACTATTGTCTAAAGAAACCATGAGACCCAAATACATCTATTTTGCCCCTACTCTCCACACAGAAACCACAGTCAAGACAGATAATTATACCTGAGCAAGACTGCTAATCATGGGATCCCTGAGCCCACTCAAAACTGTCCCACAACTCAGGGTGCCTGGGTGGCAGTCAGTTAAGTAGTCTTGGTTTTGGCTCAGGTCACGATCTCAGGGTCATGAGATCAAGTCCAGTGTTGGGCTCCACACTCAGCACAGTCTGCTTCAGATCTCTCTCCCTCTCTTTCTGACCCTCTTGCCTGTGAACATACTCATGCTCTAATAAATAAATCTTTAAAAAAATGTGGGATAGACATTCTACAGCTCACATGCCCTGCTTCTTCAACAAATCAATGGAATGAAAATAAGAAAAGGGGGACTATTACAGAATAGAAAATGCCTAACAACCAAATACAATGCATGAACTTCATCTGGATCCTTATTCAACCAAGCCAACTATGAAAAGACATTTCTGAGATGACAAAGAACTTCTGAGTACAGGCTAAATGTTAGATGACACTAACAAAAGTGTTAAATTGTGTTAGATATAACATGATGGTTATTTAAAAAGAATCTCTTTATCAGTTATGAGATACATACAGAACTACTAAGTGAAATTATATGTCTAAGACTTGCTTACAAATACTCCTGATAGGGATCCCTGGGTGGCTCAGCGGTTTAGCGCCTGCCTTTGGCCCAGGGCGTGATCCTGGAGTCCCAGGATCAAGTCCCACACCTGGCTTCCTGCATGGAGCCTGCTTCTACCTCTGCCTATGTCTCTGCCTCTCTCTCTCTCTCTCTCTCTCTCTCTCTCTCTCTCTCTGTGTGTGTGTGTGTGTGTGTGTGTGTCTCATGAATAAATAAAGTACTCCTGACAAAAATGTCAGTAATTATTCAAACAGGGTTTAGGTATCTGGGGGCTTATACTGTTCTCTCAACTTCTATACATGCTTCAGTGTTTCCACAGTAATGACTTAATAAAATGTAAAATTTCCCCCAAAACTGTTAAAGGTCTAAGAAGACTACACTGGAAGAAAGAGTTGGCAAAAATAAAATAAAATAAAATAAAAAATAACCTCTACATCAACTTCTCCAAAACAGCTATTTCAGGCTGAGCCTAAAACCTAATCATAATCACTAAGTGGTACTCACTTCCATACTCCAGATCTACAAGAAAAATGGAAAACAAAAATCAGCTCAAATCCTCATCTCCATAGAAGATGAGTGTGACCTTATTACACAGTACACAAGAGGAGTAATGCTTCTAGAATACAGATAACAACCTGTACCCGCCTGAATTATTTTTAGAACCCTGAAACTGGACTCATGAAGTCTGAAGAATAACTATGCTACCTGAAATTGACACCCAACTCCAGTCAGCTATCATAGGAAAATGCTGAGTGTGTTCAATCCCATGGGAAAAAAAAAACATAATTATAGAAGGGTCAGTGGCATTCAGCCATAAAGAGGGTGCTACCTAGATAGCCAGGCCAAGTGACAAGAAGTTCTCTTATCCAAGCAGTACTAAGGTCCCTGTCCCCACTCTAAAATTTATCTTCCTAGGTTCTTAACCCGCAATTCTCAAAATTTCTACTCTAAGCCATTAGAGTACCATTATCCACATGATACACTTTCCCACAGGAAAAAATATAAAAAGATATATAATCTGGAGAAATAAGCTCTAAATGATATATTAAATACATGTGAGGAAATGTTCATAGTTACTCTTGCCAGACTTTATGTATGTGAAAGGCTCAAGTGCTTCAAAAATTTAGGTAAGCACCTATGGTGAATCTTTCCCATTATTCCTTCCAAAACCACTTACTATCCTTCTTGTCCCTGTTTTGTCCCAGGAGGCTGACCTGCATGGACTGCATCAAGGGACTCTTGTATCCCTGAACCCTACCCACACATTTATAGATAGTCCCTTTATTAAATTCTCCTCATTGGGCACCTGGGTGGCTCAATTGTTGAGCATCTGCCTTTGGCTCAAGACCTGGGATTAAGTCCCACATCAGGTTCCCTGTAGGGAACCTGCTTCTCCCTTTACCTATGTCTCTGCCTATCTGTGTCTCTCAAGAATAAATAAATAAAATCTTAAAAGAAATAAAATCTCACTTACTCAGTTTGATTATGCTTTCTGACTATAATAAACCACCCAAGTCATAGGCTACTACCATGCAAATACACTAAAGCATGATCTTAAGAGTCCTTCATACCCGCCCAGGATGGCCAGGAAGGGTCGCTCTGGGCATTCCAAGGCCTTGGCAAAGTAGTTCAGCTCCTTCTTCATCAAGAAACCTCCGGCCTTCTGTGGCAGACTGACTCCCACCATGGAGCTAGAAAAGACCAGAGACATTTAAATTTTGGTAAATCCTTACCAATTCTCCCAATTCTAGAAGCCATCTCATCACTGAAATACTTTTACTTCTGAGATTCCAGGAGACCACAGTTTTCATCCGTAAACTGCAACAAAAACAGGTATAAGATGAGGTTTTTGACTAAAAGAGTAGGGACAAAAATAATTAAATAAATAAAATAAAAGAGTAGGGACAAGGGGAACAAGTAAAAAGCAACAATCTTAAGTAGAATTTAAGATACCCAATTAATAGTCTTCAAGTCTATATTAAACAATCAGCCAATTGATGACAACAGGAGAAGATTCCTCAACTTGCTTCCTAATGACAAGATTCTGATCCTACAATGTTAACAAAGGGAGGACTCTACCTGACGTATCCTAAGAGCAATCTCTTCCTGAAGCTTGACAAAAAGCTCCACAATTCTCAACACATTTTACTTTTATTTCCTCAAAAAAATAAGGACCAAGCATACTCAAAAAGAATCACAGTCTAACTGGCAGCTCCAATTAGAGAGAGAAGCTGAAAGGATGATGTTTCATATAATTCATCATTCTATATAATACAGAATTCTCCAAAAACAACCCAGAACTTGGGCTGCTTGAGTAAATAGAGGAATACTGCTCCTAGCTCAACATCAAAAGACTCTTGGTACCTGTGGGCTCGGTGAGCAGTGCCAAAAGCATCATTGACATAGACATCTCCTAGCTTGGAAAGTGAAGCTCGGAAGGCTTCTATTTTGGCTGACTCAGCTTTAACCTGCAGGAAAAAAAATGGGGAAAAAAAAACACAGAAAATGTTGATGGCTCCAAAGACAATTGTAAAAACATTTCATACCAAGAGTCCTCTTGAATATCTCTAAAGACCCGGAGTTGGCAGGACAGCAATTTTCACAGCTAACAACAGGATCTATTTCTTCTTCCAAATATTCCAGGTCTTGAGGCGTGTGGGTGCCTCAGTGGTTGAGCGTCTGCCTTCAGCTCAGAGCATGACCCTGGGGGTCCTGGCATAGAGTCCGGCATCAGGTTCCCTGCCTCTGCTTATGTCTCTGCCTCTCTCTCTGTGTCTCTCAGAAAAAAAAATCTTCCAATATTCCAGGTCTTTTGGTCACTTCTGCATTCTGCTCTCCTTCATCTTGCCTCAAATTGCAAATTTAAGATTCCTAAACCATGGCTTAACTGCTAATCACACGAGGCTAATCATATCCCACCCACTGGCCTCTCCCAAACTCCTAAAATAAGATTCTGATTATCTTTTCCTTTCCTTATCTTGACTCATATCCTCATTTTAACATATTCTCCTTGCAAAAGTTGGAATTATACCTGATTCAAGCTTCTAGCTACCAAGGCCTTTCTATGGGAAAGGAAAAGAGGCCCTCACACACCTTCTTCATGAAGCTGGAACAGAGAAGGCAGGAAACATGACACAGAAAAGGACCTCAGAAGCATTTTACATATATTAAAAGAGAGTATTCTATATAACCTTCCCTAGAAGTTAGGCCTCTAAGAAAACAAGAAATACCCTTCTACAAAAAAGAAACAAAAAGTAGAAGTAAAACATTATGGCTTTGACATAAGTTATCAGCTTATTATTCAGGATCCCCCCCAACAAAACATAAAGTAGGATGGCAGGATGAACAAAGAATCTCCAGAAATAAACCAAGCAGAGATGCACAAGGGGACATGGCACAGAAGAATACACAGTTCAGGACAGGTGTTCGTTCATTTTAGTCAACACCCACTCACATCCTCCTGTTTCAAGGTGAAGGAGACTGCCACAAAGAACAGGGGCTTTCCTCTAATGACCCAAAGAATGCAGGGGAACTAATACTAAAAGTAAAACAACTATAGAACCCACAAAGTCTTTCTGGAATGGAGTATCATCTGCCACTAGTGACTGGAAGATAATCTGTGTAGTAATGAAAATACTGTCCAAATGGCAGGACACCTGGATTCTAGGCCCAACTCTAACACTAATTTGCTGTGTAACGTTTGGCAAGTGATCTCTGTCCCCGAAATCTTCCCCATCTATTAAAAAGGCATGATAACCCCTAAGAATTTTCTAAGGAAAAAGGGAGCAAATTGAAGCTCTTTATGAAAAAGGCACTATAGAAAGTAATAATCTGAACCCATTTTTCATTTCATAGCGTTTTTTCATTCAGATCTGTCAATAACTAGAAGAAAATGTTCCTCAAAAACTAACGTGAGCACACTGGGAAAAGGAAAAACATTATGTCCTTTTTTTTTTTTTTAATTTTTGAACTTATTACTGGCTCTTGAAATTTCATGCATCAAAAGTCACTGGACACTAAATGTAAAGTTAATTAACTAAAAAAGTCATAAACTAGCACTGTTAGTTCATCATTTCCTGAATAAGTTTTGCCTCAGTTTGCTACCATTTCTAAGTCCTAGAATCTGTGCGAGTTTCACTCTAAAAGGGCACCAAATTTGAGATCATTACTTGACTCCTTCTACTGTACCAAGACTATGCCAAAGGCAAGATAAGGCAAAACTAGGCCCTGAGGTGCTAAGAAAAGAAACTGCTTGAAAGCAGGTACTCCAATGACCTTAAGAAACACCAGAAGTAGAAAAAAATGAGTGGGAAATATCAGGGAGGGAGACAGAACATGAGAGACTCCTAACTCTGGGAAATGAACTAGGGGAGGTGGGCGGGGGTGGGGGTGACTGGGTGACAGGCACTGAAGAGAGGCACTTGATGGGATGAGCACTGGGTGTTATTCTGTATGTTGGCAAATTGAACAGCAATAAAAAATAAATTTATTTTAAAAATTTAAAAAAAATAAAAAAAAGAAATGTAGATGAACAAATAAACGTGAGGTACTACTTCCAGACCTAGCCTCTGAACCTCACATGCTCCCTTCCGTTCTTTCCTCCCACTCCTTCACACACACACATGCACATGCACACACACACACACACACACAGATATTTCTGTCTATATTAGCAGGTGTGTAAATACTAGATGAAAGAAATGCAAATTAAAACCACAGTGACATACCATTTGGGGGAGTGCTATACATGAAAAATATTAAACACTGGCAATATGAGATATGGGGAAAAGGCCCTCTTATACTGCTAGTGGTAATATAACAGAAACACGTTTTGGGAGGCCTCATTTGTCTGTATTCATCAAAATCAAAATAAAATATACTTTCTCAAAAAAAAAAAAAAAGGAAACACCAGAAGTACAACAGGAGACTGAGATACTAGCCTTAGAGAATCTTCTTCCCCCAAGACACTAAAACCTTAAGAGTGGAAAGTTCTAAAGGATAACTTCAGCTTCACTCTACCAATAGGCTACCAATAGGCAAATTCTAAATCATCCTCAAAGAGCCAGTTTTGTCATTTAATATTTGAATTCTGGTTGTCAGGTCACAGTAATCTATTTTGTAGATTATCTATGGTTGCTCTTTTTTATTTGTTTTGAGTGGTTTTTTCCTATGTTCACTTTTGCAGGACAATAGCAAAAGTTTAGGCGTTCCAACAGAGACCATCTACAGTTTGGACTGTATGGCCTACAAAGCCTAAAATATTTATTGTCTGGCCCATTATAGATAAAATTTGATCTAATGGACTGAGCTATATATAAAGCCAAGCAACAGCACCACTGCCTCTAATTTCAGTAAAATGACTGCCTTTCTGAGACTTACATTTCTTTACGAAATGATGACAATACCTGCACTTCCTTATCCTAAAGAGAATTCAAAAAAATGCTTTACACTTCATAAAAAAATGTCTTAAATCCAAGGCAATACCATCATGACCATCATTTACCCAACTACAATCAATTTTCCCATATAGTCCCTAGTCCCCCTTTCCACTTGACTTCGGAAAGTATGTTTTCTGCTCATATAATTCTTTATTATGAAAATCCCAATTATATCACATTTCATCTACAGTTTTAAGAGTACCAAGGTCAACCATTAAGTTAATTCCCCTTCTAAATAATATTACTGTCCCTCCATAACAGACTAGGGTTTGTTGCTTAGAACAACTGTTCAGCCTTGACAAAACAATCTAACTGGCTCTGCTGGAGGAACACCTGGTATAGCATGGACACACACAACTGCCTGTGAATGTCTGCTCTCAGCACTTGGAAATCATAGCCTACCCTTCAATAGGATTATCACACACTGTCAGGAAAAGAATTCTCATGTATCATAGGCCAAGTGGGTAACAAAGAAACAATTGCAAAGGCATGTCCACTGAATACTCATATCCAAATGGTATTCACTTATTTTTCAAAGATATTACAAAACACTTAAGCATGAGAAGGGCTTCTGGGATCCTAGCCAATATTCTATTCCTTGACCTAATTCATCAAGCTATGCATATATATACAAAAGGGCACCAAATGTGAGAGCAATACTTGATTCCTACCTCTGCATCAAGACTATGCCAAAGGCAAGATAAGGCACATATGTGTGTGTGTGTGTGTGTGTGTGTGTATTTTGTTATACTTTCAGTATAAAGGTGTCTAAGGAAAAACTAAATACAAACTACCTCTATTCTTCAGCCTCTTACAGACTCTGTCCTCCTCACCTCTAATAATGTAAAAGTCACAGGTCCTACCTTATTCCCAGAAGCATCTTTTCCCTTCCCTTCTTCCTCCACATGAAAGCGAAGGTTCTCCAGCAGGATGACAGACCCAGCAGCTGGGTCAGCACAAGCTTTCTCCACTTCTTGGCCCACACAGTCCTTTAAGAATAAAACATCCCTGGGGAAAGCAGTAGATGGAGATACTTGAACAGTCTGAAAGAACCAGTAACAACATGCTTCACAACATCTCCTGTCACAGAGTCCACCAGCTTCAGAATCTGGCACTTACTTGCCCAGCAGAGACTTAAGTTCTACAGCAACTGGCCCCAAAGAATACTTGTCTGGCATGGGGACACCATCAGGCCGGCCCAGATGGCTCATAAGAACAACTGACTTGGCTCCATTGTCCAAGCAGAATTTGATACTTGGGATGGCAGCCTTGATTCTGCAACCAAAAAGAGACAGCAAGTAGATCAAGGTTAGGAATTAGTGGGAACTAATTTTACTTATGGCCTTGTAAAACATAAAGACCCTTTTGTCTCTAAACTCCTTCAAATCTATTGTGGGCAACTCAGTGATGGTCCTCAGGTTCATGTTCAGGGGAAGAAGTCCATTATGATGCCAACCTACCTAGGATTATTCAATCCGATCATGTTTTGCTCCTTATTTTTTTTTAAAGTGAAGGAAGTCCTTCTTTTTATTTTATTTATTCATGAAAGACAGAGAGAGAGAGAGAGAGAGAGAGAAGCAGGCTCCACGCAGGGAGCCCAACGTGGGACTCGATCCCGGGACTCCAGGATCATGCCCTGGGCTAAAGGCAGGTGCTAAACCGCTGAGCCACCCAGGGATTCCCTGTTTTGCTCCTTATAAAGAAAAGAGTTACCCTAGCAGGACTGAAGCTGCTATGTTTAGAAGGACTTGCTTGCAAGGTTGTCCCTTGGCCAGTGTCTGAGAACCTGGCTTCCAAAGTGGTCCCTCAGTTCTCTGACACAGGCCATTCTAACTGACACTGCTCCTAGACTGTACAAACTATGTGATTTACGCTGAACATCTGCTTTCCTCTAATAGTCTGGAATTTTGTTGGTTGCTAGGCAGAGGGTACTCATATGACCCAGTAAAAATCTTGGGAGCCAAATCTCTTATGGGCTTCTCTGGGCAAAAACAATGCATACAACTACTGCAGTGAGAGCACTGGAGCCCATGCATGGATTCCAGATTTTGTGTTGTCTTTTTCCCTTGCTGATCTTGTCAGGCATCCTTTTGCTATAATAATAAACTTTAGCGATGAGAACTATATGCTAAATCCCATGAGTCCTTTTAGTGAATCACCAAATATGTGGGTGTCTTGGGGAATCCCTGAAACATCCTCTTGTAAGACTGAGGAAGAAATTGAAAATTCCCAAATCTTGAGACCATTAAAGGAAATTTAGGAAAAACTTAAAAATATGTAGTAACTTTTTTGTACCTTATTGATCCTAAGGCACATTTTTTGTAGGAAAAATAAATTCATTATATAGAACATAGGTTCTTTTTTATTTTATTTATTTATTCATGAGAGACAGAGAAAGAGAAAGGCAGAGACATAGTCAGAGGGAGAAGCAGGCACCTTGCAGGGTGCCCGATGTGGGACTTGATCCCGGATCCTGGGATCACGCCCTGAGCTGAAGGCAGATGCTCAACTGCTGAGCCACCCAGGCATTCCAAGACTGTTTTATTTTTTATTTTATTTTTTTTAAGACTGTTTTATTTAGCGTTGTATTCTCAGAGTTGGGAAAGGTACCTGGCATAATAAGAAGCAGTCAATAAATATATGTTGAGTAGATGAATGATTTTCCTTATTATCAATTTTAATTTTTTAAAGACCGGCAAAAATGGAAAGTTAGTATCAAGTTCATAACAAAAATTTGACATGTTTAAAGGAAGTTTAATAATTTTTTGGTTAAACTATAATGTAGATAATATGACCTTTAAACTATGTTCTAGGGCAGCCCAGGTGGCTCAGCATGCTCAGGTTTAGTGCCGCCTTCAGCCCAGGGCCTGATCTGGAGACTTGGGATTGAGTCTTTAAAAAAAACTGTCTCTGCTCTCATGGAAGTGAAATTCTAATGGAGGGAGAAACAATAAACATATATATGTGTGTACACATATGAGTATGTGTGTGTGTTTGTGTGTATCAGGTGGTAATAAGGGTATGGAAAAAATAAAGGTAGAGAGAGAAGAATGACTGAGGAATAGTGGTAAAGGGGATTTTAGATAGGGTTGTCAGGAGTCTCTGATAAGGGGACAGATCAGCAGAGAATGGAATAATAAAAAACCAAGTTATCTTTCTAAAGTATCTTATGCTATTTGACATATACAATAACTCACTAATACCAAATAAAGAAGAAACCTTCATCAAGTCTGAAGTTTGCCCAAAGAAACCAAATTATTCTTCAGGCCTATCCCTTTTCAGGAAGTTCTATTATTTCTAATGCTTCCTTTTGTTATGTCCATGGATTTCTGAAAATGGAAAAATGTGCTCAGACCCGCTTCTCTGCTTGTATTTATTTTTTTGCTTCTCTGCTTTTAATTCATAAAACACCTTGATAGGCATATTTCCAATCTTTTCTGCTGTGTGCTGCAGAAAATAATGAAAATCAAGAAGGATCGGCACTGCCTTGTACAAAACAAAGACCTTCCAGTATGTTGCAGCAGGGATGTACTTGGTAAAAATGCCAGACTCTACCCTGGGGCCAATATCTGAAAAAGTTCTGGGCCTAGAAGATTTAATACCAAAAAAGTTAAATGCCCCTTTGATTAATTTTTTATTGATTACATATTGAAATGATTATTTTGATCTTACTGGATTAAGTAAAATATACTACTTAAAATTAAGTTCACTCAGTTCTTTTTATCTTTTTAATTTAACAACTAGAAAATTTTAAATTCTATGTGGCTCATATTATATTTCTATTAGACAACACTGCTCTAGATTATTGGAAAGCATACCTCTCCAGCTCAAACCCCTCATCTGAAATTTAAAGTTAAACCTTCTTTACTAGATTGTAAAAAAGCAAAAGCAAAAGTAGTACTATCACTTAAAATTGTGGCTTCTGGTTTTGAAGCCAAGATATTTAGAACAGCCTTAACTAACAGAAAATATTACTTCTGAAATCTTTTCCCTTACATCAAAATTCTTAAAAACTGATTTTATCTGGGCCATCTTGAATAGGGGCTTGTAAAAATACATGTACGCTTAAAAATTAATAGTATTAAAAAATCCTCTTGCACAGTTCTTCATTTTACAAGGGAAGCAAAGTAACCTTCAGCTTTGATATTCTTTAAAAATGCATGACCCTAAATTCTTCAGATTTTCAAAAAATGGGGAGAAAAAAAATCACTTTAAGATGACTTTTTAAAATTTCTACATTCTCGTAAGAAAGCAGACCAGATAGTGGGTTTGTGGAAAACCAAAAACATACGGCTTAAGTCACCACAGTTCTGCAGTAAGAAAGGAAAACCATTCATCCTATATACCCCCAGACATAGACATCTTAAACGAAACTCAAGGTTTAGCAGAGACCTTACCTCTGGTTGTTTGTTATCTGGTTGTTCTTCATAGGAACGTTGAAGTCCACTCTAAAAAAGAAACAAAGTTTCAGATTCTCTCAAAGATTAGTAGAAGCACTTTTTAAAAAAATTTATTTATTCATGAGAGACACAGAGAGAGGCAGAGACTTAGGCAGAGGGAGGAACAGGCTCCATGCAGGGAGCCCCATGTGGGACTTGATCCCAGGACCGTGGGACCATACCCTGACCCAAAGGCAGACACTCAAACGCTGAGCCACCCAGGCGTCCCAGTAGAAGTACTTTTAATGAACCAGTCAAATAAGGTGGGAGTCCAAAATCCACCTTAAAAATAATCAGTGGTAAAAAAAATAATCAGTGGTATTAGAAGTCAAGATAGTGGTTAGCCATGGGGTGGGGGACTAGTGACTGGGGATAGGACATCATAGAGTCCTTCTGGGGTTGTCGTGTATTTCTTGACCTGGGTGATTACAGAAATGTGTTTGTTTTGTGATAATTCCTTGAGCTTATGATTTGTGTCCTTTTAGGTATGTTTTTCATACTTTAGAGAAAATTTTAAAAATAAAAACAAACCTAACATCATAAGAACTAGCCCTGAAGACCTGGGAAGCTAAAACCAGTTCCATCTAAAAAGATTTTTTTTACTGGAGTTCCATTTGCCAACATACAGCATATCACCCAGTGCTCATCCCACCAAGTGCCTCCCCCTCAGTGCCTGTCACCCAGTCACCCCAACCCCCCACCCACCTCCCTTTCCACTACCCCTCGTTCGTTTCCCAGAGTTAGGAGTCTCTCATGTTCTGTCATCCTCACTGATATTTTCACTCATTTTCTCTCCTTTCCCCTTTATTTCCTTTCATTATTTTTTATATTCTCCAAATGAATGAGACCACAACCAGCAATTGCACTGCTGGGGATTTACCCCAAAATACAGATGCAGTGAAACGTCGGGACACCTGCACCCCAATGTTTATAGCAGCAATGTCCACAATAGCCAAACTGTGGAAGGAGCCTCGGTGTCCATCAAAAGATGAATGGATAAAGAAGATGTGGTTTATGTATACAATGGAATATTACTCAGCCATTAGAAATGGCAAATACCCACCATTTGCTTCGACATGGATAGAGCTGGAGGGTATTATGCTGAGTGAACTAACTCCATTGGAGAAGGACAAACATTATATGGTCTCATTCATTTGGGGAATATAAAAGGATTTTTATGTGGACCTAGCCATGATAGTAACTAATAATGGCAGCTGGATGGATAAGGGGTAATTAAGGAACAAATTTTGATTCTGATTCCTTTGATACTGTTTCTGGATCCTAGTGAAGCTCGCTGAAATCACTCAAAAGAAAAAAAATGACTGGAAAATAAAAAAAAATCAACAGAGCATCATTCCTTCTAGAGAAAGCCTGGAGCCTCATGATCAGAAAAAACTCACCGTCCAAGACCAAGTTCACACAGTACTCTTCAAGCAAAATACAGACAATAAAAATAAGATAGCTTCTTTCATGAAAACTGAGAGGAAAGAGTAGAACACGTGATCCTGCCTACCTAACAAACAGGCAATTAGAAGAGAAGTGATCATGATGGCACAAGCAAATATTTTATTGCTGTCTCTCCTTTTTCACCTACCAGATTACTCCATCATTTTTTAAGAACCAATAATTCTTTCCCTTACTTCTGGTTGAACTTCTGAACTCATTGGAACCTCAGCCTATTTCAATCTGACTGAAAACAACAATGTGTGATAGCTAGTTGTTAGGTCTAAATGTTGCCTGCCAAGATCCTGTTTAAATGCTTTCTTTCTCATCTGCAGAATGGGGATGACATCTATCTCACAGTTATTGTGAGAATTAAATGAGTTAGTGTTGAATTGTAAAGGGCTTAGAAGAGTACCTGCTACACAGTAAGTACCATACAAATGGCAGCTATTATGATATATGTTAATGCTTCTCCAAAATCTAATTTGTGTTTTAAAAGGCAGATCAACCATTACAAAAGCAGCTAGCGTCACATGCTAAGGGACTACAGGGAAGATATGACCTAGTCGAGAAGACTGCTACCATGCTTGAGGCCTAGCAGACACTTAAAAAATCCTTAGGCCTATTAAGAAGACCACCAATGTCCTATATCCCCTAGGACTATACTCCAACCCCTACCTCATCGAAAACCTCACAGCCTTTCCAAATGTGGGTTGAGGAAATAATTCTATATTCAAACATTTTAATTTAATATTCAAAAATAAAAGCAGTATACCTCTGAAGAAATATATTCTATTCAGTTTCAGGTTACTTGATTCTGATTCTAAGCATCTTCTCTAAATATCCCGAGCAAGGCTCCTGCCAGCTTTAAAAGTACATTCTGAAGAGGACAGAGTATCCCATTACCTGTGTCATTTTCCCTCTCGCAGCTTCCCAGAAAGGCCCATGGTCAAAAGGGCTAATGGCAACAGGCTGAACACAAGCCACCCTACTCCCAAGCCAGTACAGGAAGGAAATTCTTTGGGCTGAAATATTCAAGACTCTGTGTCATCTATCCAAGCTGCTATGACATAGCTTACTGATGAGAACTGGATGTCTCTTTGCCTGTGGTTTACTCCCCTTCATCACCTCCTAGACTCTCAAGACAGCTTTGCTTTTTAGCTTCCCCTTTCTGAGGACTCTAACACATTAACTGCTCTTGCCTACACATTCCATTTCTTCCAGTCTATGTAAAATATGCACCCCTTCCTTTTCCACTTTCCAGAAACACTCATAAGCTTAGCTTCAGGCATGAACTCAGGTATCATTACACACCTATCAGAATGGCTGAAATAAAAAATAATGACAACACCAAATACTGCTGAAGATGCAGAAAAACTGATCACTCATACTGCTGGTAGGAATATAAAGTAGTGTACCTGCTTTGGAAACCAGTCTAGGAATTCAATATATGACCCAGTGATTTACTCTCGATGTCTACCTAAGAGAAATGACAGCATATGTCCATAGAAAGAATTGTGCAGGACTATTCAATGTTCACAGCAGCTTTATTTAGAATAGCCCCAAACTGGAAATAAACTAGATGTCTTTCAATGAGTGAATGGCTAAACACACTGTGCAACATCCATACCATAAAGGACTACTCAACAATATAAAGAATGAACTACTGATGCATGCAACAACTTGGATAAGCCAAAGGTATTAAGCTGAATGGAAAAAAAAGCCAATCCCAAAAGATTATATACTGTGATTCTACTTATGTAACATTTTTGGAATGACAAAATTTTAGGGGCAAGAAACAGATCAGTAGTTACCAGGGGCTGGAATGGAGGAGTGAGTTAGGGTGTCATGACTCTGAAGAGGTAGAATGAAGAAGGTCTTTGTAGTAATCAAACAGAACAGTTTTGTAACTTGTGGTGGGAGTTACACAGATCTATACCCATGATAACATAGCACAGAACTATACACATTATTCCAAAGTCAACTTCCTACTTTCAATATTGTACAGTAATTTTGTAAGATGTATCTTTTGGGGGAAATTGGGTGAACAAAGACTTCTCTGTACTAACTTTGCAACTTCCTGTGAATCTATAATTATTTTGAAATAAAATGTAAAAAAAATAGAGTTAGTCAAAATAAGAATATCAAGTCTGTCACCTGACGTCTCAGGGGTCCAGGCCCAGTCCCATTAAAAGCTCTCAAAAGGGATCCCTGGGTGGCGCAGCGGTTTGGCGCCTGCCTTTGGCCCAGGGCGCGATCCGGGAGACCCTGGATCGAATCCCACGTCGGGCTCCCGGTGCATGGAGCCTGCTTCTCCCTCTGCCTGTGTCTCTGCCTCTCTCTCTCTCTCTGTGTGACTACCATAAATAAATTTAAAAAAATTTTTAAAAAATAAAAATAAATAAAAAATAAATAAAAGCTCTCAAAAGTACCATGCCCACCCTTGTGTCGCTGCCCGACTAGAAAATTGGGGAATTATGAGTGTCTTTAAGACTTTTTCTCTGCTCAGTTTTTCCTCTCTATATTTTCCACTACATCAGAGCTGTTGTTTAACAAGTTAGAACAGGTTAGAGAAAAACAGTGAGGTTTAAAACAAAACAGGGGTGGAGGGAGCAAGCAAAAGGGAAGTGCTTCACAAGTCCCCATAAAACTGGCAATCTGTGAGGGGAAGACCGGAAATGATACTGCAAATACAAGCGGGGAGATTACTCAAAAGGCTGTAAAGTCAACTGGAATCCTAAAAAAAAAAAATGGAGGTAGAACCTGGTAATTATCCAGTCAGAGGTTTCTGGCTTTCTAAAGTTCCCTCAGCAAATCAGCCTGTTTCCCTTGGCAATTCAAAGCAGGAGCCACAGACTCAGCTAACAGGCTAACATCAGTTTTCTTTCCTAGGACAGAGAGGAGGCCAGTGAAGCAACCACTACTAGGGAGGCCCCATTTCTGAAACACTGCCAGCAACCACCATGTAAAGGCATTGAAACAAAAAGAAATTTGAGCTGAAAAGGCATAGCTGACTAGGCTCTTCCAAAAAGTCCTGCAAAATGTATTCAAAAGAGATACATTAATAATCAAGGAACAAAGTAACTTCCTGTCCACAGGCAAAATAAGCACAATTTATCCAGATTGGGGGGGGGGTCAGATATTGATCTCAACCTTCAGCAGTCTTTTTTCAGCCTGTCTTTGTTTACAATGTTGCATATTTAGAGGATCTGGTTAGCAACCAAAGAGACCCAAATTCTAGGCCTAGCTAGCCACCAATTTGCTAGTTCAGTGACGTTGGACAGGTAATTTTCTATCAGCAAAACAGGACTAGCCAATCATTTCAAGGTTCAGGGTTAATCTGTGTTAAATGAAACTTTGACCCCTTGGACAGCAAGTCGTTTCATGTCAGGTCCAGAGGGAGGAAAGATAAGCACCTCAAGTCCCACTCCTGGGCAGCCCAGTTAATTACTCAAATCAGTTTCCAGGAGAAGATAAACCCCAAGATGGCAATTGTAGGAAGGTGACCAGCATGATGCTCCACCCCTGGTCTTTTGGCTAGTGTTATGTATTTGGAAAGGTCAGTCAGCCTTGAGCCCAGTGAAGATGGGAGGAAATAAATAAAATCTAGCTGCATGCCAAAGTCCACTGCCAGGACTACTGTTTTTCGTAGAATCTATACTGTCTCTTAAGACCACCTAAAGAATAGGAAGGGCCCTTTTCTAATACTAGGATGGCTTTGAATCCTTTGTCCTAGATTGCAAATGCCTAGGTCATTTGGGAAAATGTAGACAACCAGGTGTTTCTCTTGGCTACTGAGTTCTTCTATTTCCACAAGGCAGAGAAGGCCACTTGCAAACTAATAGTGGCCATAATGAAATTAGAGAAAAGAGTAGAGCTGCATTTACTTTTATGGTACCCAGAGTACTGAAATTCAGCGTGCCCTCCTATGTTTAAGCCTTGGGTAAAGGGAGCTTACCTACTGCTTTATGTGTCTGTTAATATCTAAAAGATGCCCTCACTTGAACCAGCCCAAATTGGAAAAGGGGCTGGATCACACCATTCACATGCCTGTCCATCAATCAATCACGTCCCAAAAAGGACAGGGCTGCAAAGGGCTATCAAGGCAAGCCCTATGACGCGGAACGCACCACCCTTGGATCCTATATCAAGGTATATCAACAGTCATTCCATGAGTTACATACCTTACTGTCCTGCACTTTGCTCCTGAATTGCAAATATACCAGACATTACAAAAAGGATAAATATAAAAGCTCCATACACCATACTACTAATTTTGGCATATAAGGGAGAAGTCATGTGGGTAAGTGACCAGGGATCCACAGGTGCAAAGTAGAAGACCCCAAAGTCCATGGATAGCCATCCTCACTTCTAATATCCTGCTTCTCTAGCCATCTGAGAGGTGAGGTTGGAGAACAGCAAGAATGAGCACCCACACCCTGCTCTACCATTACCCAGCATGTGTCACAATTCTGATGAAAACCCCTGTGGCCTGTAGTCCGACGGTGTCATGCAGAGGCCTGTTACATAAGCTCTGCAGGGCCTCCTTCAGTGTGCCCCACCCTTCCTCATCCTCCCATCCCCAATGTTTTAGGAGGTTCTATTCCTGAACATCTAAGTCAACATCTTCTGGGAAAATTACCCTTTTGTGCAGGGGCCTTTGAAATGTGTGCCTTTTCTCATTTATCTGGGATGATCTAGGGCGGTGGGGGAAGGGAAACCAAATGACCTTTCAAGGTCCCTTCTTTGGGGCCTAGGGATTTGCTAGCTAAGCATTAGGTCCCACCTCGCCTGCTGGGAGCTGGAGGCGACGTAAGTGCATTCAGGAATAGGAAAGAGGGCAAAACTGGTCCCGGAATTGAACCCTTCTTTGGTGGATCCACTTCCAAAGGACAAAAACGGCTCCCTTTCTGCGCTGAGGCAAATGAGATCAGAAACCATAAAACTAGGGCAAAGCCTCAGCCACAATGGTGGGAAGCCTCATTCTGCAGGCCTAGAACCCATGGGGCCGAGCCAACGACTAAAAGCAACTTTGGGCAGGGGAGGAAGCAACTTGGCTCTGGCCGAAGAGGCTGCGGCCAAGCCCTTGAGGGAGCAAGAGCAGATGTGTATAATTACCTCATGACGACCCGCTTGCCCTTCACGTCGAGCTTGTCCAGAGTCAGCTTGTTAGAAAGCGACATCTTGGCAATAGAAGGGTTGCGAGGCTGAGAGCTTAAACAGCGGAGAAGAAAGCCGCCTGCGTGCGCTACAACCTCGTGCGGAATGTAGAGAGCGGCCCGGGCCACCCCGCCCCACCTCCCGCCCCGCCCCTTCCTCAGCGCGCAGCGCTATTGGACGCGGCCGAAAGGCGCCAGCACCCTGCCATTGCTCCGAGGCACTGTCTGTCTGCGAGGACACTGGTGAGACGTGCGGTTTTCATTTGTCACGTCTGGCACGTAGCAAGCTGCCCAAGACCTTTGTGACTTGAGGGCGGGAGCTGGAGTCGGTCCACGGAGTTGGCTGGGGGAGGAGAAGGGAACTGGGTGGTGCCTCCGGGCGGATGAGGAGGGAGTGAGACGCCCAAGGCCTCCGCCTAGGTCCCTGCCGCTGCCAAGCCCAGAGCAGCTGCAACGCCCGGCAAAATCCACAGAAGCGCCGTCTCCCACCCCAGGGAATTCTTGGCAGCCCCACCGGGATAGATGCAAATGGCACTTCCCTTTGGAAAACTAATCTGGTTTCCTGGCTCCCCAAAATTGAATTCTAAAGTAAGGCCGCCAATTGCCCTTGATAACTGAGACCGATCAGAATTCGGGAAAAGCTCAGGTCCCTCCTAGATCCCCCTTTTTTATAATAAAAGTTCAATGTAATTGTTCTGATTTTGACACAATGCTAATTGCAAACAAATAGCATTTTTCATATATTAACTAGTAATGGCCACAAAACTCGGAAGTAGATATTGCCTTCCTCATTTTACAGATGAAGTAAATGATGCAAAAAGAGGTTTAGTGACTTGCTTAAGATTTCAGATTTTTCTAAGTGGTGGACCCAAACCTAGGCAGTCCAAATGTAGAGTCCATACATGTAACTACACTGTAATACAGACACCATTGCCGGGAAATAGTTACTCCACGTCCCACATGTTTGTAGAGTTGGCTGGAATTGTAAGCATGATTTGGGGTCCCCGAGAAAAGAAAGACGAGATATAACGACGCCTACAGACCAGTCCGAGGACCCAGACAGAGTCCTGCAGGACCAACCAAGAGTGTCCTTGGCTTCACTCAGGATAGAAGTCAAATGTGAGCCAGCAGGAAGTGAGAGCAGAGTTTATTGAAGATAAAGACAAAGCAGATTCAGATGAAGCATCTGGAAGACTTGGAAAGGAAAGAAGCATGTCTTCTTTTTGTTTGGGGCCTGGGGGGGTTTACTGAGGATGACTGTCTGGTATACGTGTCCCCTCAGGCATCCAGGAACCTGTTAGAACAAAGACTAGGTGTTATTCCTTGGAGCCAGAGGGCCTTAGCATCTAGATGTCTAGCACCAGTGGTCTGGAATATGCATATGATAGCGTCCTCCTTTCACTCTCCTTTCCTCAGATGTTATCTACTCTAGAGAAATCATTAACTCCCAGTCTTTTACAAGGAGGATATCTGCTATTTGCACTACAGGCCATGTGTAAAGTAGGTGGGAGTGCAGGGCCTAACAAGAATAGAAGCAGGAAAAGGAGCAAGAGCAGATTCTTATGGAGTCCTTCAGTTTACCTGTGTCAATAGCTTTCTTGTCATATATGTAAGTGATGAATCACTGAATTCTACCCCTGAATCCAATATTACACTATATGTTAACAAATTAGAATTTTTTAAAAATCTGGAAAAAAAAATAAAATTATACTGACAAGGTAAGGTAAGCAGGGACCGGATCCTTTGGGCCTTATAACCATGAAAAAGATGCAACTTTTATCTTAAAAGCAATGAGAATCCATTTTTGAAGTCACTGTTTTGCCTACCCAACAGCCATTCCCCAGCCACCATCTTCCTTGCTAACAGAAACCTGATTTGATTATTGGGCCCAAGACAAGTACTCAGGGAAGGTAGGTTTATCTCAAAGCCTCAAGAGATGAATCACAATTTACCTAAACTAAGCTTGGCAATCCCATTCCCCTTTGTCATGAATTGGTCTGGGAATGGGCATTTACTGAATTTAGGCAAATGACATACAAAAAGTCAGGGGTGTTTGGAATGTTCAGTGGTTAGAACACATGACTCTTTTTTTTTTTTTTAATCTGAACACATGACTCTTGATCTCAGGTTGTGAATTCAAGCCCCATGTTGAGCAGTGGAGCCTACTTAAAAAAATAAGTCAGCTGACACTTTCTGGGAAGGACTTTGTTCTCTGATAAAAGAGAGAGGAGCTATAGGAGCAAGGTAGTTTTTTGCCCCTGCTCCCAACTTCTTGCTCAGAATGCTGTCCTATAAGAACATCATGTTTGCAATTCATGGTAGTCTTAAAATATGTCTACAAATTATTTGATACTCATCTTTTCAAAAGGCAGAGCCTGAGACGCTTGAATGGCTCAGCAGTTAACTGTCTACCTTTGGCTCAGGTCATGATCCCAGGGTCCTAGGATGGAGTCCCACATCGGGCTCCCTGCAGGGAACCTGCTTCTCCCTCTGCCTTTTCTCTACCTCTTTCTTTGTCTCTCATGAATAAATAAATAAAATATTTTTTAAAAAGGCAGAGCCTGATTCCTTGTCCTTGAATGTGGGCTATACTTACTGATTAACTTCTGACGACCATGAAAGAGGACTTAAAACCATCTCCCTTTTGACCTCAGTCTGTGCTTTCTAACTGATTGAGTTCTTTCCAGCTTATCTCTCTCTTTTTTTAAATATTTTTTTTATTTATTCATGAGAGACACAAATTGAGAGGCAGAGATATAGGCAGAGGGAGAAGCAGGCTCCCTGCGGGGGGCCTTATGCGGGACTCGATCCCAAGACTGATCACGACCTGAGCCAAAGGCAGATGCTCAATCACTGAGCCACCCAGGTGCCCCCTTCCAGCTTATCTCTTAACTCAGGCAAAAGACCTGTGGACAAAGTATCCCCTGATAGGAACTGAAACTACCCCTTAAGCAATAAGGACTGCCTTGAGACAGCAAGCACCCTTTTGATTGACTGGAAGGCAGTGATTTACCTGACCTTTACTGCCTACCTGCATGTACCCACTGACCTTTGTCCCACATTTCCTTATATAAACCTAAAAGTATTTTCAGCACTTGGGAGGCAGTCTTTGAGATGTTAGTCTTCCCAGCTTTGACCTCACTTAAATAAGTTCCTTTCTTGTTTCACCACCACTTATCTCTCTGCCTTTGAATTTTGTCAGTGGTGAGTGGCCGAACCTGGTCTATTTGGAACCCCCAGAGCCAGGTGCTATTGTACCCCTGCACTCCAATTACAAACAATGTGATAGAAATGACTGTGTGTGACTTCTAAGATAGGTCTTAAAAGACATTGTGGATTTTTCCTTCCTCTTTCTTAGATCGTTCACTCTGGAGAAACCAGCTGCCATGTCATGAGGATATTCAAATAGCCTGTTGGAGAGGCCCCTGTGTTACAAACTGAGGCCTCTTGTCAACAGCCAGCAAAGAACTAGGGCTTCCTTCCAGTAGCCATGCAAATAAGCCATCTTGGAAATGGATCCTGCAGGCCCACTCAAGCCTTCAGATGCCTCAAGTTCTGTCCAACATCCTTACTACCATCTCACAAGAGACCTTGAACCAAAACTGTTTCCACATCATGACACATAAAAATTGCATGACACATAAAAATTGTGAGACAATAAATATTTAGTTTTTTAATTAATTAATTATCTGTTGTTTTAAGGTACTAAGTTTTGAGGTATTTTGTTACTTAGCCTTTAAAAAGCTATTTCTTTTCCTTGCTCCTTTCCTTCCTTTTATTCTTGCTAGAACCTGAACTCCTACCTTACACATGCCTTGATATATATCCTCCTTGTAAAGGTCAAGTAGTTAATGATTTCTTTGGGGTCTTTCAGCACAATAGATAACACCTAAGGAGTGACCAGGCAAAGTCTTCATGAACTTTCTCCAAACACATTGGCACCAAGACTCCTTGCTCCAGGGCATAAGTGACTTATGGAGGACACCTAAACACTGATCTTTGTTCAACTAGTTCCTGGATGCCTGAAAGGACATGTACACAGACCATCATTCCTAGTAGAAAACCCCAGGCCCCAACAAAAACAAGACTCATGCTCTTTTCTTTTCCAAGTCTCCCAGATGTTTCATCTGTATCTGCTCTCTATCTTCAAAAAATTCTGCTCTCACTTCCTGCTGGCTCATATTCAATTTCTATCCTGAGCAAAGCCAAGGACCCTCTTGGCTGGTCCTGTGGTACCCACCCTGCATCTTTGGACCCAGCCTGCCTGCATCACTACTGCCCAATTTCTTACCATTGAGATTAACAAACCTTATAATTTTTTAAAAGATTTTACTTATTTATTCATGAGAGAGACACACAGAGAGAGAGAGAGAGAGGCAGAGACATAGGCAGAGGGAGAATCAGGCTCCATGCAGGGAGCCCGATGTGGGACTCAATCCCAGGACTCCAGGATCACGCCCTGAGCTGAAGGCAGACGGTCAACCGCTGAGCCACCCAGGCATCCCACAAACCTTATAATTTAAGCCACATTTCACTGAGTATACTGTTGCTTGTAGCTGAAAATATCTTTCTACACTATCGAAGGGATTTAAGCAAGAGTGGTATAATCAAGTATACATTTTTAAAAGTTTGTTTCTGGGAGGGTTTCACCTCTGCTACCGGGGTAATCTTGGACTCAGTAATTAGAACTAATCCTCCCACTGAGAAGTAGAAAATCTGGACAATTTTTTTTGGACGAATTTTAAAAGCATCTATTCAAGGTATTAGAGAACTACCAAGGTCAGTAAAGTGTAATAAAGAATTATGAAGCCGTGATTCAAGATTAAAATGAAACCCCGAGAAGTTAAGTCCATATCTGGGGCTCTTTTTCTTTCCCATAAGGACATGTACCAACTCCAGAAGAGGCAGAGGAGAGACCTAGCATAACTTTGGTTAGATTCAGGGAACTAAAGAGGAAAAATTATACTTCGGGGCTACCAAGGAAACGGGGCTTTCATAAACCATCAGACTTGGGGTTGTGACCTTGAAGGCAACACCTTAGGAATAAGGGAGAATAGGAATAGATCAGCTTTCATATGAAGCCCAGCTTCTTATCTCAATCCATATTGAATAAAGTGACCTGGAATTTCCTCTAGCTTAGTGGTCCACCAGAAAGAAACAAATATAAACACTTTCTGGAGGAAGACAACATTATCAAAAAGCCTCAAATTATTACTACATTTTTCATATACAAGCAAAAGTTACAAAGTATAAGGGTGTCTGGGTGGCTTAGTTGGTTAGCAGTCAACTCAGTCTCAGCTCAGGTCTCATTCTCAGGGTTGTGAATTCAAGCCCCATGTTGGACTTCACACTGGGTGTGGAGTCTACCTAAAAAAAATACGGGGATGCCTGGGTGGCTTGGTTAAGCATCTGCCTTCAGCTCAGGTCATGATCCTAGGGTCCTGGGATTAAGCCTTGCATCAGGTTCTCTGCTCAGTGGGGAGACTGCTTCTCCCTCTCCCTCTGCCTGCTTTCCCCCCTGCTTGTTCTCTCTCTCTCTCTCTCTCTCTCTCTCTCTCTCCCTGTTAAATAAATAAATAAATAAATAAATAAATAAATAAATAAATAAAATCCTTTAAAAAAATACAGGGGCACCTGGGTGGCTCACTCCATTAAGCATCCAACTCTTGATTTCGACTCAGGTCATGATCTCATGGATCACAAGACTGAGCCAGGCCTGCATTGGGCTCCATGCTCAGGGAGGAGTTTGCTTGGATTCTCTCCCTCTGCTCCTTCTCTCACTCTCTCTGTCTCTCTCTCTAAAATACATAATAAATCTTTCTTAAAAATTATGAAGGGGGCAGCCCCGGTGGCGTAGCGGTTTAGCGCCGCCTGCAGCCTAGGGCATGATCCTGGAGACCCTGGATCGAGTCCCACATCAGGCTCTCTGCTAGGTGCCTGCTTCTCCCTCTGCCTGTGTCTCTGCCTCTCTCTCTCTCTGTGTCTCTATGAATAAATAAATAAATAATCTTTAAAAAAAAATTATGAAGTATATTACTTATCTATTTCTATTTGTCCCAAAACTCAGCACCTTAAAACAACAACAAAAAATATCTCAGTTTCCGTGGGTCATGAATTCAAGAATAGCTTAGCTGCTTGGCTCTCACTCTGGGTCATTCATGACATTGCAACTATCTGAAGGCTTGACTGGGTCTGAAGGATCTGCTTCCAAGATGGTGCACTCACCTGGTTGTTGGAAAGAAACCTCAGTTTCTCACCATATGGGCCTCTCTGTAGTGCTGTTTGAGTATCCTCATGACGAGGCAACTAGCCTCCTCCAGAATGAATGATTAAAGATAGGATGAGAAAGAATCCATCATGCCTTTTATGACCTAGTCTCAGAAGTCACACACCATCATTTCAGTCATATTCCATTCATTAGAAGTAACCACTGGGACGCCTGGGTGGCTCAGCAGTTGAGCCACCCTTTGGCTCAGGGCATGATCCCAGGATCCAGGATCGAGTCCCATATAGGGCTCCTTGCATGGAGCCTGCTTCTCCCTCTGCCTGTGTCTCTGCCTCTCTCTCTCTCTGTCTCTCATGAATAAATAAATAAAATCTTAAAAAAAGAAGTTACCACTAAATCCAGCCCCACATTTGGGGGTAGGAGTATTGGGTTTCACCTCTTGAAGGGAGAAAAATAGAGGAATTTGTGGACATATATTAAAACCACCACATACATTTTACCTGGGTCCTAATTTTGCTGAGGCCTAGACCTGAAGATATCCTACAGCATATTCTTCAACCCATGAAGAGATGAACATAACAATTCTGAGGAATATTAAAGGCATATTTCAGCCACTGTGGCCACTGCCTACACTTATATCCATGTCTTGCTTATGCTTATATTTTCATGTAATTATAAAAATTTCACAGTTGGTAGCAATTTGAAGATACCACAGGTCCAAACTCTTACCTCCTATATTATAAAAATGCCTTTTAAACTTCTAGCTTCTATTTGAATATTGAACAATGGATATTACATTAAAGGGCATTTAGTTACATTACTGGATATATATACAATTATTAGGATATCACATATACTGTAGTATTAGTTTTAGGGGTAGAATTTAGTAATTCTTCAGTTGCATATAATACCCAGTGCTCATTGCATCAAGTGCCCTCCTTAATGCCCATCATCCAATTACCCCATCTCCACACCCACCTCTCCTACAGCAACGCTGTTTGTTCCCTACTGTTAAGAATCCCTTATGATTTTCCTCTGTCTTTATCTTATTTTATTTTTCCTTCCCTTCCTCTATGTTCATCTGTTTGTTTCTTAAATCCCACATATGAGTGAAATCGTATGGCATTTGTCTTTCTCTGAATGACCTATTTCGCTTAGTGTAATATACTCTAGTTCCATCCACATCATTACAAATGACAGCCCTATTTATCATAGAGAAATAAACATTCAAGATTAGAGAGATTGAATAAATTTTGATACTGCCATGTGATGGAATCTTATACTGATTGCAGCATTTAGCTCATTCACATTCAGAATAACTATTGAAAGATATGAATTTAGTGCCATTGTATTATCTGTAAGGTCCCTGTTTCTGCAGATTGTCTCTGTTTCTTTCTGGTCTGTGTTACTCTTGGGCTCCCTCTTCACTTACAGGATCTCCCTTAATGTTTCTTTGCAGGGTTCTCTTGGTGGTCACATATTCTGTCAATCTCTGTCTGTCCTGGAAGCTCTTTATCTCTCCTTCCATTCTGATGACAGCCTTGCTGGATAAAACATTCTTGGCTGCATATTTCTCTCATTTAGTACCCTGAATATATCTTGCCAGCCCTTTCTGGTCTGCCAGGTCTCTCTGGATAGGTCTGCCATCATTTTCCCACTGTATGTTAGGAATCTCTTGTCTCACATTGCTTTCAGGGTTTTCTCTTTATTTTTGAAATTTTCAAGCTTCACTATTATATGTCGGGGTGTTGATCTATTTTTATTGATTTTGGGAGGGATCCTGTATACTTCTTGGATATGAATGCCTGTTTCCTTCCCCAGATTAGGAAGGTTCTCAGCTATGATTTGCTCAAATATACCTTCTGCCCCCAACACCCTCAGGAATTCCAATAATTCAGATTTTTTTTTCATAGCATCATTTATCTCTCAGAGCGTCTCCTCATGGGCCCTTAGTTGTTCTTCCCTCCTTTCCTCAGCTTCCTTCCTTTCCATCAACTTGTCTTTTAATCCACTTACTCTCTCTTCTGCCTCATTCATCCTAGCTGTTAGAGCATCCAGTTTAGATTGCATCTCAGAGTATTTTTAATTTTGGCCTGATTAGATCTCATTTCTGCACTAAGAAATTCTCTAGAGTCTTTTATGCTTTTTTCAAGCCCAGCTAGTAACTTTATAATTGTTATCCTGAATTCCATCTCTGATATTTTACTTAAATCCATATCCATAGATCTGTGGCAGAGAGCATTACCTCTCTTTCTTTCTCGTGTTAATTCCTCCCTCTAGTCATTTTGTCCAGTAAAGAATGGCTGAATGAGTGAACAGAATCAATATCAATCATGACCCAAGCAAAATACACACTAGACAAATATGTAGAGGTCAGAAACCAGAAAAGAAAAAAGACCAAAGAAAGAAAGAAAGAAAAGAAAAAGAAAAACAAGTGAAGAAAGAAAAAGGATTAAAAGAAGGGGAGAGAGGACATAATCTCACAGAGTGGACAAAACAGGGTGATCCACTTGGACCTGAGTGTATTTTGGTCTGTGTTAGAAGATACTAAATTCCAAAATTATAAAGAGAGCAAAATGTACATATATATGTATATATATATATAATACAAAATGTATATATATCATACAAAAATGTATACAAAATGTATATATATAATACAAAAATAAAATTGAATACAGTGATAGGAAGCCAAAAATTAAGAATATATCTCTAACATGTAATTGTAAAAAATGAAAGTTAAAAAAGACTTAAAGAGGTTTTCTTTTAATAAATTTATTTTTTATTGGTGTTCAATTTGCCAACATACAGAATAACACCCAGTGCTCATCCCGTCAAGTGTCCCCCTCAGTGCCCGTCACCCATTCACCCCCACCCCTCACCCTCCTCCCCTTCCACCATCCCTAGTTCATTTCCCAGAGTTAGGAGTCTTTATGTTCTGTCTCCCTTTCTGATATTTCCCACACATTTCTTCTTCCTTCCCTTATATTCCCTTTCACTATTATTTATATTCCCCAAATGAATGAGAACATATAATGTTTGTCCTTCTCCGATTGACTTACTTCACTCAGCAAAACAAAGAGTTGATAAAATAATAAACAAATTGAAATGGGAAAAAAGAAAAAAATTGGAAAATTTTAAACAGAAAGATAAATGAAACATAAAAAACCCCTAGGGTTCTATACACTATTTTCCCCTAGCACTGTAATTTTACAGTCCTGTTTGGTCCATAAATTTTCTGTTCACCTGTTCTTCTAGGTGATCTTCTGGGGGAGAGGCCTGCTATGCTGATTCTCAGGTGTTTGTGCCTGGTGGGGGGAGCTGCCCCGCCCCTTGCCACGGGGCCAGGCTCTATGTAACTGCTGTGTGTGGCAAGGCTTTCTGTGCCTCTCTGGAGGATGAAAATAAAAATGTCCGTGCCCTAATCTCTGGCCCTGGAGCTGAAAGATCCCAGTGTGTGCCAAGCTCTGCAGATTACTACAGGTATTTTTACATGAAGCCATTGGAACTGTAATTTTTTTAAAAAAAAACATATTTGGAAATGTATGTAGTTAATTTCTCTGTCAACAAATCTGAAATAATAAGAGGTTTTAATTGGAACAGAAAAAAAAAGGATTTAGATGAGGAAAAGAGAAATTTTCCTTTGCCAGTAAAGGTAGAAATAGATTAAGCTTATTTTATTAAAAATATCTGAAATTTTCTTCTTTACAGATACTGAAAAAAATGGATAGAAATCTCTCTGTTTAGAATTATCTATATGGGCCCACCTGGATGATATTCAAGCTCATCTTCCAAACCAGAGTTTCAGTACCAGCTCTTTATTTGTGGGAAAGGGACAATGTCTCCACCTACTTAATATATTTCCTTGTAACCACATACTTGCTCTTAATAATAATATTAGTGATTGGGTTTAAAAGGAAGAGCCAAAATTATTCCTTGTCACTCACAGTGTGGTCTATAGATAAGAAACATGCACACCACTGGGAACTGTCAGAAATGCAGACACTCAGGCCCTGCCCCAGACCTACTGAACCAAAATATGCATCTTAACAAGATCCCTCAGAGATTATTATGGACATTAAACTTTTGAGAAGCACTGGGTTCTGAGAGACAGAGAAAGATAGTGAGGCAGAGACAGAGGCAGAGGGAGAAGCAGGCTCCATGCAGGGAGCCCGAGGCCGGACTCCATCCCGGGACCCCAGGATCAGGCCCTGGACAGAAGGCGGCACTAAACTGCCGAGCCACCCAGGCTGCCCCCAAAATTTAATCATTAAACATTCTTTGGATTTCTCTTCTTGTGATATTTATTTTAAAAATAATAGCAGTAATAATATAACTTAACATGTGTGTAGTTGATTACTGTTTCCAAAGACTTTCATATCTATGATCTCATTTGATATATTTATGATGGGTAACTCACTAAACCAGTGCACCCTAATCATTCTACCAATAAATATGAAGTTAGGGCAATACTGTATTGCTTTTTCCTAAGGACCATTGAAAACTTCAAGAATACTATAGTGCTAATCATTTTGCAATGTATAAGTTTATCAAATCAACACATTGTATACCTTAAACTTTTACAACGTTGTATGTCAGTAATATTTCAGGAAACCTGGAAAAATACTAAGAATGAAATACTGGTACAGTGAGACTCAAATAAATTATGAATTCAAAGTAGACATAAGATATGAGTCATGAGATAAAAAGTAATATAGTGAGGATAAATTTCTTTTTTTTTAAAGATTCCATTCATTCATGAGACAGAGAAAGAGAGGCAGAGGCAGAGACACAGGCAGAGGGAGAAGCAGGCTCCGTGCAGGGAGCCCGATGTGGGTCTCGATCCTGGGACTCCGGAATCATGTCCTGGGCTGAAGGCAGGCGCTCAACCGCTGAGCCACCCAGGGATCCCGTGAGGATAAATTTCTAAGCATAAAATGGTTCATTGAATCCCAGAAGGGATCTGCATGATTGGATAGATTTAATTTTTATGTCTAAAATAACATTCATTCTAATTGTTGAGGTTAAAAAAAGGGGGGTTCTGGAAGCTACATATGTGTTGATTTGAATCAATTGCAACTTAACTTGAGTGAGTTAGAATTAGCCTAAGAAAAGTGAAAACAGCTTAGAGGATCTATTCACTATGAAACTATAAAAACAGGTTTGTTGTAGATGTGTCTGGACACAAATGACTGTAAAGGTTTGTTTGCAGATTAAGAAGGTGACACTGACCCAATGTCACTTACTACAATCATCTTTGATTTTACTATATAATACCTGCAGGAGGAATTTAAGCCTTTGATAAATGGCCTATTGCATCCTACAGCATTTAGGAAGAATAAGGATAAAGCTATTATGGATTATTGTAGTTCTGAATCCAGTCCTAACAATTTTTTGTTTTCAAATAAAGTTCTCAATAGAATCTTTCTAAATTGAAAATTATTAAATAGAGTAACAAGGACAGGATTCTTTTTTCAAAGATTTATTTATGTATTTATGTATTTATTTATTATTCATTCACGAAAGACAGAGAGAGAGAGGCACAGACACAGGCAGAGGGAGAAGCAGGCTTCCCATGGGGAGCTCTATCCAGGACTCCATCCCAGGACCCCGGGATCACACCTTGAGCTGAAGGCAGATGCTCAACCGCTGAGCTACCCAGGTGCCCCTGTAATAGCTTTTTTATGCTGCTTTAAGGGTTAAATATAAAAATGTATAGAAGGACTTAGCAGGATGCTTGGCCCATAGATGTTAGCTAAGAAATTTACCTTCCTTATGATTGAAAGACCTAGGGCAGAAAGAGCAATGGGTGTAAAAGAGAAAGGGCTTTTACTGAAGAGAAGCAGCTAGAAATATAGAGGCCACTAGCTTTGACCACTTCACCATTTGACAAAAGACATTCCTAAAGGGAGACCTGAATTGCTTCCCCCCAAAATTACAGCTTTGTTGATACTTCAAGCTTTGTAGAGTACTGAAAGACAGATTTTCTTTTCTTTTTTTTTTTTAAAGACAGATTTTCATTTCATTGCTTACCACCACTCGATATGCCCAACCTAATATCTATAATCTAAGCTACCTGTGGATATCCAAGGCCAAAGTCTACAGCTCTTCAGATCCAGAGAGAAGATTCCAAGTTAGTGAGATGGAGTCATGAAAGGCAAGTTAATATCCAAAGGGGAGAGGAAGTGAAGTAACTGGAGTTTCCTTGCTCTACCCTGCATAGCACTGCCACCTTTTGGTTATTTAATGAATCATACTATCACACACGCACTTCCCCCCCCCCCCCATCAAGGGTCTTGTCTTAATGTGCAGCCTAGTGCTAAGTAACAAATTACTACAAAAATAGTGGCTTAAAACAACAGAAATTTATTCCCCCATAGTTCTGGAAGCCAGAATTCCAAAAATCAAGGTGTAGGCAGGGCATGATCCCTCCAGAAGCTCTGAGGGAGAATCTGTTTCTTGCCTTCTCCAGATTCCGGTGGCTGATGGCCAACATCCCTGAGCTTGTGGCCACATTGCCTCAGCCTGTGCCTTCCTCTTCACATGGCCTTCTCTTCTGTGTGTCTGATCTTCTCTCTCTCTCTTATAGGGACACTTGTAATGGCATTTAGGTCCCACAGTTTAAGATGCTTAATCCAATTAGCATCTGCAAAGACTCTTCCAATTAGGGTTACATTCATTGGTTCCAGGGATTTGATGTGTATATCTTTTGAGGACCCTTCTTTTGGCCTAACATTCATATCTGATCTTTATTATCTTTTAATTAATTGTTGGTAGTTAATATATAAGATCTATTCACTGGCCAGTGATTAAGGCATCACAGAGGACTCTGGGCAAATGGGTATAGAAGAGATATATCAAGGGCAAGAAAGGGCTGAGAGAATAGAGCCTACTTGGTTGTGGTGAATAATTAAGAATTAAGAATAATTCTTTTAATGTACTGTGGATTTGATTGGCCAATATCTAGTTGAGAATTTTTGCATCCATGTTCATCAGGGATATTGGTCTGTAATTCTCCTTTGTAGTGGGGTGTTTATCTGGTTTTGGAATCAAGGTAATGCTGGCTTCATAGAAGGAATTTGGAAGCTTTCCTTCCATTTCTATTTTTGGAACAGTTTGAGAAGAATCGGTATTAACTCTTCTGTAAATGTCTGGCAGAATTCCCCTGGGAAGCCCATTTGGCCCTGGGCTTTTTTTTTCTGGGTGATTTTTGATGACTGATTCCATTTCTTTGTTGGTTATAGGTCTGTTCAAATTTTCTATTTCTTTCTGTTCCAGTTTGGGTAGTTTGTATGTTTCTAGGAATTTATCCATTTCTTCCAGATTGCCCAGTTTGTAAACATATAATGTTTCATAATATTCTCTTATCATTGTTTATATTTCTATGGTGTTGTGATCTCTCCTCTTTCCTTCATGACTTTCTTTATTTGGGTCCTTTCTCTTTTCTTTTTCATAAGTCTGTGTAGGGGTTTATCAATTTTATTAATTCTTTCAAAGAACCAGCTCCTAGTTTCATTGATCTGTTCTACTGGGTTGTGTGTGTGTGTTAATATATCATTTATTTCTTCTCTGCTCTTTGTTTCCCTTCTCATGCTGGCTTCAGGCTTTATTTGCTCTTCCATTTCTAGCTCTTTTAGGCGTAAGGTGGTTGTGCATTTGAGACTTTTCTTATTTCTTGATACTTTCCTGTGATGCAACATACTTCCCTCTTAGGATAGCCTTTGCCACATGTCAAAGATTTTGGAATGTTGTGTTTAACGTTGTTGTGTAATTATCAGCAAATTGTCATTTGCTTCCATGTATTTTTTATGTCTTCTTTATTTTCCTGGTTAACCCATTCATTTTTCAGTAGGATGTTCTTTAATTTCCATGTATTTGTGGTCTTTCCTAATTTTTTTGTGGTTGACTTGTAGTTGCATATCATTATGGTCTGAATATATGCATGGTATGATCTCAATATTTTGTACTTGAGGCCAGAGTGTTACCCCATATGTGATCTATTCTGGAAACTGTCCTTTATGCAGTCAAAAAGAATGTGTATTCTGCTGCTTTAGGATGAAATGTTCTGAATATATCTGTTAGGCCCATCAGGTTCATGGGAGCCTGAAGTAGCTCAGTTGGTTAAGCGTCCAAATCTTGATTTGGCTCAGTCATGATCTTAGGGTTGTGAGATGGAGTCCTTCATAGGGTCCACTCTGGGCATGGAGCCTGCTTAAGATTATATCTTTCCCTCTTCCTCTGCCCCTCCCCTTTCTCTCTTTCCCTCTCCAAAACAAAACAAAGGAAACTGGATCCTATTTTCCCTAGGGCTGAAGCTTTGCAGCACTCTATGATCAGTAGACTTGTTGCTTGTGAGGGTTTCTTACCGGTTTTCTGTGGGGTGGGACTTGGTACACATTGATTCTCAGGCTGACTTGCCCTAGTGTTAATGCACCTGCAGAGCACAGGAGGGCAGGGTTTGGTGTTAGCGGCTCTGGCCTCCACTTGTGGTGCTATTTTGCTCACTTAAGTTGGTCAGTGCTGAAGGGCAGCAGCGGAGGGGGGCCGGGACTCCAGCAGCAGGAATGGCGTTGTTCCTGCTACTTCCTGGAATGCCGGATGTCTACTTCCTGCAGCCGGATGTTTGCGCCTGCCAGCTTCGGGAAACCCTAACAGAAGAGCAAACAATCACCCGTGTCGTGTCCCCGGCTTCAGCCAGATCCCTGCCTTCACTCTGCCTGTGTCTGAGCAGCACAGTACTCCTGTGTTGTTGCTCAGCCGTGTGGCCAGGTTTCAAAACCCCAAAATTTTATTGATCTGTATGTGGCACAGACCCGCACTGATCCTCTGGGAGAGGGTCTCGCTTCACTGTTGACAGGTGCTGGCACGTCCCAGAAAATGGACACGTGACAGCACAACAAAAGGCAAGCACCACGTCTCTCGCCACCTTCAGCCAGCATCCCAGTGCCTGTTAGTGATCTGAGCAGCTCAAAGGAGCCTGCTGGGTCTTTTGTCCCCAGTGAGGCTGCGCCACCTCTCCCAAACGCACACTAACAAGGGGAACGTTTCTCCCTGAGACACCCAGGGAATCCTCAGACCAGGCTGCCCACTCCTGGAGTCTGCCCTCCTTCCCCCTCAGGGAACCCCCTGAGCTTGCCAGTTGACACCCTGACCATGGCACTGACCTCTAAAACTTCAGACTTTGACTTGTCTAGCCCTATGCTCAGGCCAAGGAAACAGCAGCATTTACCACTGTGGTTTGGGTGTTTGGGAAATATTATCCCCAATACTAGCAAGTCTCACAATTGTGCAAGGTGAGTATTCGTATCCTCATTTTGCACTTGAAGAAACTGAGGTTTGGTTAGATTTAGGCAACTTGTCAGTGGTCACTGTTGTAGGCAGCATAACAGCCTCTCAAAGATGCCCAGGTCCCAACCTCCAGAACCTGTGGAAATGTTACTTTATATGGCAAGAAGAGACTTGGCAATACAATTACAGGCATTGTGATGAAGAAATTATTCTGGATCAGCAGCATAGACCCAATGTAGTGACACAGGTCTTTGTAATATGGAGGCATAAGGATCAAAGGCAATAGAAAATGTGATGATGGAAGGAAGGGGCCCTGAGCCAACAAATGTAGGCAGCCTCTAGAAGCTGAAAAAGGCAAGGAACTGGATTCCTTCTAGAGCCTATAAAAATAATACAGACTTGCTGACACTTTGATTTTAGCCTCGAGACCCATTTCAGACTCTGACCTTCAGAACTCCAGAAAATAATTTTTTTTCAGAAAATAAATTTGTATTAAGACACAAAGTTTGCTGTAATTTGTTACGGCATTAAGAGGAAACTAATAGGGGCACCTGGGTGGCTCAGTGGTTGAGCGTCTGCCTTTGGCTCAGGGTGTGATCCCAGGGCCCTGGGATCGAGTCCCACATCGGGCTCCCCATAGGGAGCCTGCTTCTCCCTCTGCCTCTCTCTTTGCCTCTCTCTCTGTGTCTCTTATGAATAAATTGAATAAATAAGTAAAATCTTTTTAAAAAAGAGGAAACTAATAGTCACCCATGTGGTTATGGCTAAGTGGCAGAACTGGGATTTTGCAAATAGCTCCTGTGGGCTCCAAAATCAGTGTTTTTCCTATCACTATGGGGATGTGATGCTTTTTAAAGAAATGGTGGATAGAAAAGTGGAAGGTAGGGGCACCTGGCTCAGTTAAGTGGCTGCCTTCAGCTCAGGTCATGATCCTGGGGTACTGTGACTGAGTCCCACATTGGGCTTCTTGTTCAACAGGGAGTCTGTCTCCCTCCTTAGTCTCCCTCATCCTCACTCACTCACTCACTCTCAAATAAATAAATATCTTTAAAAAATTGGAAAGTAAAAAGCTGCAAAAAAGAGCCGAGGAGAGTCGATCCTGGGGTCTACTTTCCCCAAAACCTCTTCCACATGGCCAGAGGTTTTTCATTTCAGTAAAGTTATTTGGATAAAAAATAATCTTTCCGAATAACTGCAAATACTTCTGGCCATATTTAAAGGTCATTGGCATTTTTGGATGTGTGAAATTAATCTCAGTTTTTGTCCTATTACCTGGTGATGAAACTGGAATGAAGAAATCAAAGTTTTGTTTGGGTGAGGTAAAGCAAGTAATGTAGACGTAATAGTAGCACTTGAGTTTATTGGCAGGCCTGTGGGCATGGAACAGGCTGCTGACAATGAAGGCCACTTCATTGGGGGCCACTCCAGGGCCATGGGTACATTATGCAAGACTACACAGCTTATTTCAAATTTTTCCGGAGAGAAGGCTGTATGGGAGTTCTCAGATTTCTTAAATTGCAGGAGATCCTATTTATAATAACATCATCACTTAAACCTTGTCCTGGAGGCCAAGGCCTCCATTCCTTTCATTCCTTTGAGGAATAGTTGAACTCTGCTCTTCATGTGTTAAAGCATAAATGTTCACTTTTCCAAAGCATCAAAGCCATTGCCATAGTAAGTGAAAACTTGGACTTCCATTGGATTTTTATTAATTTTCTACATTTTGATTGTGTGCACTACCATTGCTATATCAGTTTGATATCAGTGTTGAAAAACTACCAGTTATATTTGCTGTTTATAATCTATTTGTAGATTAGGATTAAAATGGATTTAATCCATTTTTAAAGCTGTGTGAATTTTTCTAAACAGGAACAACTATTTGCAATATGGGTTTTCATAGTGATTAAATCAGTTATAACTCTTATTAGCAACTGAGAGCACATGTTCATATAGCAATGTAAAATATATTAATGAGTATTTGGTAAATTTCAACAGGCTTTTACCATTAGCATAATTTTGTGTTGTACAATTAAGTTACAATTACATCTATAATTTTGGATAACATTCATTGGTTAACAATAAAGTGACAAAAGCTCAAAAAAATTTTTTTTAGCAGGGATGTCGATGCCTAACATAGGAAGCATTCCCCAATAGGAAGCTTTTCTGGTTTTTTGTTTTTTTGTCTGGAAGGTTTTGAAACCTTCCCAGGATATTGCTATCCTGCACATCCTTCTGAGGTTAGTCAAGACACCAATGGAAGAGAGAGTGACCAGCTCAGTGGATTGAGTTCAGTAAATCCACTGAGGGTCAGTAAACCCTGACCAGTTCAGGGATTTTACTCATGTTCAGATATAAGTAAAACCTATCTCATCAACCTGAATGGTCTCAAGACTAAGGGAGAGAAATGAAAATGAGTTTTTCCTTACAATAAGTTAAAAACCCTTTCCTTAACCCACAAAAGTGTTTGGTATAAGAATATATTTGGGGTGGGATCCGCACTGTATAGGGACCCCCAAATGCAAGAAAACCTCTTGTCTCCATTAAGCTCATTTGGGATAGACAATATCAAGAATGTATTAGAGATTACAGAATTCCTTTTGAGGACAACTATATTCCTCTCATTGTTTCTCATCCTCACTAAATGATATAGCAGGTGGAGTGGAAGTGAAGGAAAACAGTTTTCTTCCCTCCCACTCTTCGTGAATGTGTAGTGCTGCCTCCAATCCTACCCCACCATTGAGTAACAGTCAAAAAAACATAACTTAATCCAGGGTAGTTTGGGACTGCTGGAAGAAGAGTTGGATGGTTTAACAAAAGACACACTGACAAAAAACATTTCTCTGCAATACTATAATTATAAATTTGAAGGCACATCCTTGGCAGAAATATAATCAATTACATGCTTATGGAAAAACAAACTACTAAATATCTTAACTGTAGTAGATGATTATTGCACAACATTGTCCACTGCTCTGTTGGGTACCAAACAATCAATGTTTAACAATGTTTAGTTAAACATTTAACTAAAACCACAAGGTTGAGACACCTGGTTTTGGCTACTGATGGTATCCATTATCAATGCCATTATAGAAGCACTTTAAATTGAAGAACAAGATTTCATACTTTTGTGTTTATTTGGTGATTCATACTAGATAAACTTTCGGAGGGACTATAGCAACTTAGTGTAAAAATAGTAATTTGGCATGAATTTATATTTTTAATTTATATTTATTGTACATTTGTCAAAATAATATTTTTAAGTATAGAAAAGTAAGAAATAAACAAGCAAAAAATCCAAAGGGAGTGATTCCAGGAATGTTTTTATTCTTATTAAAATAACCAATAACCAGATGCCTCACCCAAAGAAAATAACAAAATAGAGTAGAATAAATATTAAGAAAAAATAATTTTAAAGCAAGATTCACCAGAAATGGGAAAAAAGTCTCAAAGAACATACATTTTTGATTTTAAGCTGTGTACATAAAAGATATGCACACTTAAATTTTCGGAAACACTTTGTCTACAGTGCTATTTTAAGCATTCTGAAGAAAGAAAACATTTGAAAAAAGAAAAAACTTGTACAAAGTTAAAGCACAACGTAAAATTTTTTGTTCACAAGGCATCAAATTTAACACCCTAAAATGCTGATACTAAGCTAGGAAAAAGAACATCTCTATTTTCACAACTGATAACATACTTCTTTAGACTACGAAACTAACTATCCTAGTTGTGTTTTAACCTTTGAAATTCAAAAGGCATCTTTGGATATTCAAGATAAAAGGTGCCCCATAGTTGAGTCAGAACCAGAACTGGATATCAAAACATCCTTTTTATCTTCAGACTGAGGGCATGGTTACTGAGTGAATACAGAAGAGTGATAAAGGAACAACAAATAAAGAACTTCAAATATTCAAAAATCAAATTCAGATATAAATCCATTTTCCTTCTATATGGTAAACATGTATGTGTACATACACACATATCTATTTATAACATTTGTTCTCACTAGTCACTAGTTATTTAAAGCTAGTTATTAACTGAAAGCAATGTTTTTGATCCAGATTCATCTTTCTCCCCTGGGAATACAGCTGCTCTATGAAGCTAATGGGAGTTCAGGATTACAAAAGAGACTTGGGGTAGAGAATTCAAACGTGGTTACAGATATTTAAAATAGGATTCTTTCTAAACAACATGTTTTCTGTTCTGATAGTAAGGGTTGAAATTAAATCCTTGATTTTTCCCAGATTATAGGGTGCTCTTCTCACTGTCCTAGGACATGTGGGTCCCTTGGCAAGTGGAGGACAAAAGGACAACTCAAAAACACACATAGAAATAAAAGTAGTAACTGGCTATGTTCAAGTGTTTCAAAGACAGAGAAAGAGTAAGGGAGAAGGAGAGGTGCTTCTTTTTTCAAGAGTCTATTGTACATTTGTCATATTAGCTCTTTCTTCTAGAAGAAATAGGTTGTGGTATGAGGAACCACTAGAGTTAAAATAAAAAACAAATATTAAAATTCAAAGTGGAAGCATGGAAGATGGCGTAAGTGTTTAAAGACCCTAGACATACAAACGCATCCATATTTCATTAAAATGGGTTTGCCTTTCTAGATTAATAGCACCTTCATCAATAGTTTCAATTCTCTAAGATAGTTGAGATAAAAATGAGATTTTTCCCCAAATCTGAAAAGCTAACATAGAATATGTTGTAAACTTTTTTTGTGAGTGTATGAAAGGATAAAAGAAAAAGGAAGTAGGAGAGGAAGAAACCCATCCCCCCACTCCCACCTGATTGTAGACTCTGTCCTAAAAAAATTGATTATTAATATTGATTACAGATCTCAAGGGGAGAAAAGAACTAACATTTACTGAGTACAAGTCCTAGGTGCTAGGCATCATGCTAACAGCTTTACGTATGGCAATGAGAACAAAATATTAGGTATTTATTTATTTTCACTTCCATATTCTATATATGAGATCTATCTGGCAATTAATGAAGAATTTCAATAGTGATACAAATACCAGATCTCTGAGCAGTGTATTAACTCCTAGGCACTCAGGGGGATTATTTCTAACTCTATATGGCACTGAGAACAGCCCCTGAATTTGTGAACTATGCTAACTAGTGAGGGCAAATGCTTTAAACTAGAGAAAAGTATAGATTTGGCTAAAAGGTATCACAACCTAGGGAGATTTTCATTTCTGTAGTACAACTTATTGTATTTTTTTGGTAAATGCGGCTTTGTGTAATAGCAGTATTTTAAAGTCATTTTGAGAAGTAATCTAAAATACTAAAATATAATTAAAATCTATTAAATTATATATACCAGCTAAAGTCTTATATTCTCTCCAAAAAAGGACACATTTAGTGAATCCAGGTAACTACATAGGACCCGTATAGGTTAAAGATGGTACTGTTAATCTTTGAAAAAGTCAACTGCAGAAGAGGCTCAAAATCTTAAGTTTTTGGACTAAGGCTGAAAAGACTAAGAACAATTTATAGTGGAACTCAGCAGGAGCGAATTGAAAGGGTTTTTTTTTAAAGATTTTATTTATTTATTCATGACAGACACAGAAAGAGAGAGGCAGAGACACAGGCAGGGAGGAGCAGGCTCCCTGCAGGGAGCCCAACATGGGACTCTGGGGTCACGACCTGAGCCATAGGCAGATGCTCAGCCACTGAGCCACCCAGGCGTCCCACAAATTGAAAGTCTGTACAGAGCTAGGGAGTCAATGAAAGAAAAATCTGATGTATTTTTTACAGGAATGGAAAGATCGGAAACAGGGAACCCTATGGACCCTCAAGGTTTTTGGGGGCTACAAGACAAAGGAAAAAGATATTGGAAAAGTTGTCAGTTATTTTTATCAATCAAAAATCGCCTACACTTAGCTCACTTGAAAGAACAACAACAACAAAAAACTACTGGTGCATCTAAGAAAGCAACCACAAAGACAAAGATGCGGGGAGAATAAGGGGGGAAAAAGCCACTAATAAATAAGGCACATCTATTTTTAAACAGTTTCTACTGTTTTCCTTCTAAAACCACATGCTTTATACAGTGTTTTAAAAGCCCTTGTTCCCCAACCTGGCAGGGATGAGAGCTCAAGAATGTCCTCAAGATCATGCTCTCAGATCTTCAAACTTTTAAGTATCCTTTTTCTTGAGCCTTTTCTTTTTGGTCAAATAAAAAAGTATCTATCACTTTAGCAGCAATTCAGCAATCTTCAATTGTAGGGCTTGTTGTAAATCTTACTGGCCTACATTCTCTGTTTCTAGTGAAAATAAAAAGAATTGGAAATTCACTTTAAATAAAGCTAGGTTAAGAGCCAATGCTCTGAAAAACAATATTTTTGCCATTAGACAAATGCAAGTCAGATAGATTCCCTAACATAAGGGCATGAGACCAATGGAAAATCCTTCCACAATATTTTGAAAAGTTAAGAAGACATCATTAATGCTGTATCAGTGCATAACATCATCAGCTGGATGGCCTGTTACAATGTGGTGTCATCATCTTCCCTGTAGTCTCCCACCAGAAGTGAATGCTTGTCAGGTTCACTGGTACCAATGCTATTTAGGGACCGTTTATCAGACAGTAGTGAATTTATGGAGGCTCTGCTGTAATTAACAATCCGGTCCAGCAAACCCAGTTTAGGAGAATTTCTTGATGTATCATCTATTCCAACATGAACGCTGATTTCCGAAGGCCTTTTCTGTCCCATCTGGCTTCGCGCATGCAGTTCATAATTCTCATAAGTTGGTTTTCTGTAACTGAACATATACAAAGGTACACTAGTTTGAAATAACCAAATGTGAACTAGAAACTTGTTATATTCAAAACTGGAAATATATTTGCCTGGTATGAAATCTACAAAGGTGGTTCCTGTTAGGAAAGTAGCTCAAAAAAATTTTATGGAGTCACACAATCAGAAATTTTACTTCTCAGAGCCAATGCATTACATTCTTACCACACTCAGAGCTAGGTAGAGACTACATAAGATGATAATTACATAGCTAACATTCATTATTTTTTTAAAGATTTTATTTATTTATTCATGAGAGACACGAGAAAGAGAGAGAGGCAGAGACACAGGCAGAGGAAGAAGCAGGCTCCATGCAGGGAGCCTGACGTGGGACTCGATCCTGGGTCTCCAGGATCACACCCTGGGCTGAAGGTGGCGCTGAGCCACCAGGGCTGCCCACTAACATTCATTATTAAGAACAGTTTGGGCCTATCACACAAGAATAAGACCTACCAAGACCGACTGTGGATGATAAAAGGAATATAAAATGCGAACATGAGCAAGCCATCATACTTACAGTTTAAGGAAGAGAGAAGAAAGTACTACTGAAACAGATGAAGCAGCCATTGCAGCAGATCCCATCCAGGGCTGCAAAACCAAACCAATAGGCATAAAAACTCCTAGGAAACAAGTTTGGATTAGTTAGAGCAGACAGTACTAAACAGATTGTTAATGTTTTTCTAATACATAGATACAAATAATTTCCTTGTTTGATAGTTATTCAGCACTTTATAAGTGAAAAATCAGCAGTCACATAAATCTCCACCAACAGGAGGATAGAGTGTTGCTGTGAACATTTCTTGTACATGTCTCCCTGTGCATGTGTTTGAGAATTTCTCCAGGGTACATACCAGAGGTGAAACTGGATTATAACATGGGCACATCTTCTACTTTAGGTGGATATCTGTCAGTTGTTCTCCAAAGTGCTTTGGACCAGATCATAATCCCACCAATAGTGTATGAATTCATGTTCTACAAACTCATCCACTATTTTTAAAAAGACTTTATTTATTTGAGAGAGCAAGAGTGAGTGCATGAGTGGGGGGAGGAACAAAGGGAGAGAAGCAGACCCCTCATTGAGCGGGGAGCCCAACACAGGGCTTGATCCCAGGACCCTTAGATCATGATCTGAGCCAAAATCATAATTTGGATGCCCAATTGACTGAGCCATCCAGGCGCCCCTCCACACTTGGTTTTGATAGATATTTGAACATTTGGCTTATATGATAGGAATAAGATAGACTTACTGTCTTCTAACTTTTTATGTGCTTATCTATATTTTTCATTTTTCTATAATGATCATATATTACTTGCATAATTTTTTTCTACTCTGCCCCTACTTACATAATTTTTTAAAAAATCATTTGCTACATGAATTAATCTTTCTGGATTTTGACTATTCTTTTATTTTTTGTTCCCTCAGCATTTGTGTCCTTGTTTATAAACAGGTTTGTAATTGTTCTAACATCATTTCACGTCCTTCTTTGGCTCTCAAACCAGAGAGAACATGAGAAAGTGATAACTATTTCTCTTCTGTTATTACTAACTCCTGGGGCGCCTGGGTAGCTCAGTTGGTTAAGCATACGATTCTTGGTTTCAGCTCAGGTCATGATCTCAGGATCTCAGGATCATGAGATCAGTCCCACATCAGGTTCTGCATTGGACATGGAGCCTGCTTAAGATTCTCTCTCTCCCTTTCCTTCTGCCCCTCCCCCTGCATTCTCTTTCTCTTTCTCTCTCTCTCTCTCTCTCTCTCTCTAAAAAATTACAATGGGGATCCCTGGGTGGCGCAGCGGTTTGGCGCCTGCCTTTGGCCCAGGGCGCGATCCTGGAGACCCGGGATCGAATCCCACGTCGGGCTCCCGGTGCATGGAGCCTGCTTCTCCCTCTGCCTGTGTCTCTGCCTCTCTCTCTCTCTGTGACTATCATAAATAAATAAAAATTTTTAAAAAAAATTTAAATAAAAAATTACAATGTATTACTTTTCCTACCAAATCCCTAAGTACAGGACATTTTCAAGTGTTTATTTAAAAATTCTAAATTGTTTTTTCTTGGTCATATTCCTTTATTCGCTCCATCAATCTCCCTCCCTCTCTTTTTCTCCTCCTCTTTTCTCCCCCCCTCCATCTCCCTCCCTCTCTGTCTCTCTCTCTCTCCTGGAACACACATAAAAAACCCTGTTAAAAAAATCCTGTTGGCTATTAGAATATAAAGTGAAGAGCAAACAATTCCCCATATGCTATAACTATGTAAGAAAACAAAAACACTGATGCAAAGTAAAAAAAAAGACTGGAAGCAAATACACTAAAATGCTTACACAGTAAGATTAAAAGTAAATTCTGTTAAGCATTTGACTCTTGATTTCAGCTCAGGTCATGATCTCATTGAGATTGAGCCTCGTTTTGGGCTCTATGCTTAGCGGGAGTCCACTATAGATTCTCTCTCCCTCTCTCTTTGCCCCTCCCCCACTCATGAGCTTTCTCTCTCTCTCTCTCTTTCTAAGTAAATCTATAAAAGTAAATTTGTTCTCTTCATCAAAAGATAAATAAATAAATTAGTGATAGCATATGGAGAAAGAGATGAAATAATGTGGCAAAGTATTAGTAATTGGTGAATCTAAATAAAGACTATACAGATTTTCATTGTACCTTTTTTCCTTGTTATACATAGCTTTGAAATTTCTCAAAATATAAAACTGGAGGGGAAAAGAAAGTAAATTAAAATAAACCTATCAGAATCCTTATACATTTTATGCCATAATGAACATTGCTCAAAATTACAATTATTGATTTTATTTTTTTAAAGACTGTATTTATTTACTTGACAGAGAGACAGCACAAGCAGGGGGAGCAGCAGGCAGAGGGATAGGGAGAAGCAGGCTCCCTGCTGAACAAGGAGTCCAACGTGGGGCTCGATCCCAGGACCCTGGGATCATGACCGGAGCCTAAGGCAGACACTTAACTGGCTGAGCCACCCAGGTACCTGTACAATTTTTGGTCTTTCACCATACCAGCAGACTACATATAAAAACTGAGCTTGAAGCAAATAATAAGATTAAAACTTCCAATATGATAGATCTCTAATGATTTCAGAGGAAAAAGTAATACTAGCCAATAGTCACATACCAGCAGCTATGGGAATTCCAACTAGATTATAAATGAGAGCGAAAACAAAATTTATCCGAATCCTCTTGACTGTCTTCCTTGATAAGTCAATACTTGCCACTACATCCAGAAGATCATTCTGAGAACAGAAAAATTTGTGATATTAGTGAGAGACTCTAACTTAATAAGTACTTTTGTATTTGATACTGTGATTTTGAAGGTGATGTGAACCTGAGGGTGGGTAATATGAATTAACTATAAATCTCAAATATTGCTAAAAATTTCAGTCAGCCTTGGAAAATGTTTTTCAGGAATTTTCTCAGAGGTCTAGAAAACATTTTTGGGGTTATATGCTGGTATGTAGATTACATCACTTAAAATCATCTCAGCAAGTGTTGTTGAAGATGATTTTTTATAAAGTATATTCCAATCTTATTCTATACTTCAGAAGCTTGGAATTCTCATTTGCTTTGCTGGATTGAAAAAGTCTGGAAGTAATTAGAATGACTTCTCATACTCCCACCTTGAATTCTCCTAATATCAAAGGCTGGGAGCATGTGAATTAGAAGGAAAGAACTGTTCTACTCAATATACTTTACAACATTATCTCTGACCATGTGGAGCAGTGTCACAGACCTCAACATTCAGGACACAGGACTTACCCTTATCAAAACCACATCAGCTGCTTCAAGGGCTACATCTGTACCTGTGCCAATGGCAATTCCTACATTAGCCATAGCCAGAGCTGGAGAGTCATTGATTCCATCTCCTACCATTGCAACCCATTTCCCTTCTTCCTGAAGTTGCTTCACCTTAGCTACCTTATGAGAAGGAAGAACTTCAGCAAACACCTTTGTGATGCCAACCTACGTGAGGAAAAATAAATTCATTTCAATAAATATTACTAGGACCTCAAATACAACACAGCAATAATAAGCATCATTTTTCCACCCATCAGATGTCCAAAATTTTAAAAATTGATAATATCCAGTGATAGTAAGGATATGGAGAAATGAGCTCTTATACACTTTCAGTGGACATGTAAACTGTTATTGTCTTTTTGGAGAGCATTTGGCAGGATCTATCAAAGTGCACACATCATTTGATTGAGCAATTCCACTTCCAGCCATATTCTGGACATAATTATACAAGTATAAAAAGATGCATGTTTGACTTCCAGGAAAGATGGCAAAGTGGGGAGATCCTGGGTTCACCTCATCCCATAGATGTAACTGGATGCACCCATGTCAGTATGAATGGCCCAGAGAATGGTCTAAGGACAGGCGGAATAGACTATCTACAGTTAGGTATACAAAAGAGGCCATGTTGAGGAAGGTGTGGAAGGGAAGACACGGTCTGGAGCCAGGTGGACTCATGGGGAAGTCTGTGGGAAGGAAGAATGTGATGGGCCTGGAGAGGGGAGAGGAACAGATCCCTACACTGGGTGCCCCAGGTACAGGGGCCTGCACAGGGAAGGCAAGTCCACATAGAATTTGGCTTTGAGAACCAGAGGGGCCTACTTTGTGAGTTCTTACAATCAATGGGGCTTAACACCTGGAACTTTAAAAATCAGCTGGTTCAGCTCTGGGAGAGCCAGAGGATAATAAGAAATTCAGTCCCTCCTCCTCTCTCCTCACTTAGCACAACAAACAGCTTCTATAGCATAGAAGCAGCAGTTTGAAAAATGCCTGGGGTATACAGGAGGGAGATTTGTTTACTAATTTCAGAGTGTGTTCAGTAGGGGCAGGGATCTTTGGGAGACTTCTCCAAGAACCAAAGAACTGGCAGGTAGCATTTTTCTCCCCTGCCCCCAGCCTACATACACCAATACCTGTGGTAACTAACATAGTTCCAACTCTCTCCACATAGATTACTAACAGTGTGCCCTGCTGCCACGCAATTCTACAGATCCACCCCTTCCAACCCAGCCAGACTCAGCGGTTTTCCCTGATGACTACAGGTCCCCTCCCATAGCAGGCCAGTACAGACCTTGCTGGAACCCCATGCCCTGACCACACTTTCTCCTGTGGACCTGCCCCCTCCCCTTGGACAGAGCCCATCCAAAACGGTGCCACAAGCCTGGCAGTGTACAAGCAGCCCTGACAGGGGTCAGAACCACTACAAAGTGGCTCTAGCCCCATGCAGAGGGAAATATAATCATACACACAAGTCCACCTGGGGCCCCAACAGTGTGGTGGAGGTAGATATTGGGTCTGATGGCACGCTCTACTCACCAAAGAAAGCTTCTCAGGGGACAACACAGGTAGAGTACTCTATAGTTTGGTGCTACTGAATCTCTTGCAAATACCTGGTCTGACTCAATTCATGCTCAAGATGGCCCCAGAATGGTCCACTAACACCACCGGGACCAAACCTTGCTGCCAACAGGCAAAGAGAGACAGTGTAGACAACTGAACTGAAGGCAAAATGTGGCTCAGCCAAAATAGTCCAGTGCATGCAACACACATAGGAGACACCAGTAAACTGCCAGGATCTAGTGAACAGAGGAGACTGTACTACAGGGTAGTAAAGGACTCTCCTTCATAAGGACACTAGTTTCAAGAGCAGGAACTGCAGCTGACTTTTCTAACACATGGAAACAGACACAGAAACTTAGAAAGAGGAGATAAAGGAATATGTCCCAAGTGAAAGAACAGGACAAAATCATAGCAAGAGAGCTGAATGAAACGAAAATAAGTAAATATGTCTGATAGATAATGGTCATAAGGTCATAGTAATGGTCATAAGGATACTCCCTCGACTTAAGAAAAACAATGGAGACTTCAATGTTACCATCAAAAAAGAGACAGAAAGCATAAAAAAGTAGAGATGAAGAACTTGATAGCTGAAATTAAAAATATATTAGAGAGAATAAACAGGAGACTAGAGGAAACAGAAGAATAGATCAACAACCTGGAGGAGAGAGTAATGGAAAGCAATCAACCTGAACCAGAGAGAGAAAAATAATAACAAAAATGAAAGTAGACTAAGGTAACATAGCAACACTATCAAGAGTAATAACATTGACATTATAGGAATCCCAGAAAGACAAGAAAGGGAAAATGGGGCAGAAAATTTATTTGAAGAAATAATAGCTGAAAACTTCTCTAATCAGTGGAAGGAAATAGAAATCCAGATCCAGAAGGCACAAAAACTCCCAACAAAATTGACCCAAAGAGGTTCACACTAAGACACACAGTATTTAAAATGGTAAAAAGAGGTGATAATGAGAAAATTTTAAAAGCAGCAAGAGAGGGGCACCTGGGTGGCTCAGTTGGTTAAGCATCTACTTTCAACTCAGGTCATGATCCCAGGATCCTGGGATCAAGCCCCACATCGGGCTTTCTGCTCAGTGGGAGCCTGCTTCTCCCTCTGCCTCTGCCTGCCACTCCCCCTGCTTGTGTGTGCTCTCTCTCTCTCTATTAAAAAATAATAATAACAAATCTTTTACAAAAAAATTAAAAATAAAAGCAGCAAGAGAGAAAGGGGAGCCTGAGTGGCTCAGTCAAGCATCTGATTCTTTATTTTGGCTCAGGTCATGATCTCAGGGTCATGAGATCAAGCCCCATATAAGGCTCTGCACTCAGCATGGAGCCTGCTTAAGATTCTCTCTCTCTCACTCCCCCTCTGCCCTCCCTCCCTCTACTCATGCTCGCTTTCTCAGAAGAAAGAAAGGAAAAAAAGAAAAGAAAGGCAAGAGAAAAGAAATCAGGTACATGCAAGAGGAACCCCATAAGACTACCCCATACCATAAATACCAGAAGATATTTCAGAAGAAACTTTGCAGGACAGAAGGGACTGGAATGACACAATCAAAGTACTAAAGGAAAAAACCTACAACCAAGAATACTTTCTTCAGCAATGCTATCATTCAGAATAAAAGGAAAAATAAAGAGTTCCCCCCAAAAGTTAAAGGAATTCATCACCACTAATCTAGCTTTACGAGAAATGTTACAGTGGACTCATTGAGTGAAAAAGAAAGACTGCTGTTTAAAAAAAAAAAGGAAAGACTGTAAGTAGAAGTAAGAAGTAGGAAGCACAAAAGCTAAAATTAAATATATCTATAAAAGTCAGCTAAGAGATTCACAAAATCAAAGGACGTAAAGTGTGACACCACATACCTAAAAAAATAGGGGAGAGGAGTAAAAAACTGGCTTCAAACTTAAGTGACCATCAACTTAATACAGATTGCTATAAGATGTTATATATAAACCTAATGGCAATCACAAATCAAAAACTGGTAATAGATACACAAGAAACAAAGGGAAAGGAATCCAAGTATATCATTAAAACAATCCAGCAAACCATAAGAGAAGAGAGCAAGACAAGAAAGAAGAAGGAGAACTACACAAACAACCATAAAACAAGTAACAAAATGGCAAAAAAAAAAAAAACCCATACTATCAGTATGTACTTTGAATGTAAATGGACTAAACATTTCAATCAAAAGATACTGGGTGACTGGATAAAAAAGCAAGACTCATTTCAGACCTAAAGACATATGCAGATCGAAAGTGAAGGTATGGAAACACATTTATCATAAAAAAGGAAATGAAAATAAAGTCGGGGGATCCCTGGGTGGCGCAGTGGTTTGGCGCCTGCCTTTGGCCCAGGGCACGATCCTGGAGACCCGGGATCGAGTCCCACATCGGGCTCCCGGTGCATGGAGCCTGCTTCTCCCTCTGCCTATGTCTCTGCCTCTCTCTCTCTCTCTCTCTCTCTGTGACTATCATAAATAAATAAAAATTAACAAAAAAATTTAAAAAAAAAAAAAGAAAGAAAATAAAGTCGGGATAGCAATACTTATATAGGACAAAATAGACTAAGAGACAAAGAAGGTATAATCACAAAAGGAACAATCCAGCAAGATGTAAGAATTGTAAATATTTATGCACCCAGGGTGGGAACACACAAATACATCAAGCAGCTAAGAATAAACATGAAGAAAGTAATCAATAGTAATACAATTATAGTAGGTGACTTTAACACCCCACTTGCCATCAATGGATAGATCATTCAAACAGAAACTCAACAAGGAAACAGTGGCTTTGGACACAATGGGACACAATGAAACAGATCTTTTTTTAAAATTGTATTTATTTATTCATGAGAGACAGAGAGGCGGAGACATAGGCAGAGGGATAAGCAAGCTCCCTGAAGGAAACTCCATATGGGACTCGGTCCCTGGACCCCGGGATCACGCCCTGAGCCGAAGGCAAACGCTCAACCACTGTGCCATCCAGGCATCCCCACAATGGGCCAGATTTAACAGATATACTCAGAACATTCCAACCTAAGACAGCAAAATACACATTCTTTTCATGTGCACATGGAACTTTCTCCAGAATAGATCACATATTAGGCCACAAAACAAATCTCAACAAATTCAAAAAGACTGAAGTCATACCATGCACCTGTTCTAACCACAATACTATAAAGCTAGAAATCAACCACAACAAAAAAACCTGTAAAGAAAACAAGAACATGAAGGTTAGATGCTAAACAGTGAATGGACTAATCCCAAAATTGAAGAGGAAATCAAAACATACATGGAGACAAATGAAAATGAAAACAAAATGGCTCAAAAACTTTGGGATGCAGCAAAAGCTGTTTTAAGAGGGAATGTTAGGGACGCCTGGGTGGCTCAGGGGTTGAGCATCTGCCTTTGGCTCAGGGCATGATCCTGGAGTCCTGGGATCGAGTCCCACATCAGGCTTCCTGCATGGAGCCTGCTTCTCCCTCTACCTGTGTCTCTGCCTCTCTCTCTCTCTGTGTCTTTCATGAGTAAATAAATAAAATATTTTTTAAAAAATAAGGGAAGGTTATTGCAAACAGGCCTACATCAAGAAGAAAAATCTTGGCTACAGTTAGGATGGTGGAGTAGGAGGGGGGCCCTATGCTTGTCTTGTCCCTCAAACACAGCTAAATAAATATGAAATCATTCTGAACACCCAAGAAATGAATCTGAGGACTGAAAGAATAAACTTCACGTCTAGAGGGGGAAAAGTAGCCACATTGTGGAAGGTAGGAGCTATAGAGAGTTGATTTGGGGGAGAAAAGAGCTGTGGGTACTATGGAGAGGAGGAAGCCCTGATCACACAGAGAGGAAAGAGAAAAAGAGAAAGAGAGAGAGAGAGAGCAGTGTGCAGGGGACTGCACAAGAAAAACTCTTCCCCAACACCACTGACTGAGAAAAGGAGAGAGGCTAATTATTACAAGTTTTTACAAGCATCGGAGCTCAAAGTCTAAAATTTTAGCAGTCTGTGCCTTCACTGGGGTCATGCCTAGCAGGCTTAGTGGCATTCCTATGGGGACAGAGAGCAGACGCCTGGGAGTGGACAGCATGATATTAGGATCTCCTGGATCACAACAAGATAAACAGTTCATCTCCTTGGAGTACATTTGGAAAAGGTGGCACTGCCTCACAGGGGACCAAAGAGATAGCAGACACCACTGAGAGACCCTGTTACTTAGCATAGCAGCAGAGACACCTGCTGAAGGCAACTAACCCGGAAGCCAGCTTTTGGCTCTGCTTTAACGTAAACTCCAAGCCCCTACATGGTCATGTGACTGCTTTTCTGGGACAAACTGGCACCACCTACAGCATAGTGAGACCCTCCCCCAGAATATCAGCATGGGTCCTTGCTGTATTGGATCCCTAAAATTTGGAGTTTTTGAAATCCAGCCACAAGCCTGAGATAAAAACACAGGAGTACTGGCAGGCAGACAGATCAGACACGGACAGGATGAAAACAGGGTTCTGATGGAAGCCTGGGACACAAGAAGGGAGATTGTTCGCTCTTCTGTGGGAGATTCCTGAACAGCAGCGAATGCCAACTCCCCTCTCTAGGGAGGACAGGGCAGGGTGATGCCATCCCCACCTAGCACATCAGCATGTACAGACTTCAGTGAGCAACACAGCACTCCCCAGTGTTGGGTAGAGCCGCTTACAAGTTCTGCCTTCCTGTGCCTGCAGGTACATTTTTACCAGGGCTAGTCAGCCTGATAACCAGCCCAGTAGGGCCCTATCCCTGAAGACCAGCACAAACCCACTGAACACACCAAGTATATTGATCATAGAGTGCTACAAAGCTTCAGCTCTAGTGGAAATAAGATTATGTTATTTTAACAAGCAGACCAAAGCACACCTTGTTAAAATGCCACACACTGGACAATATCCAAACACCTCACATGGCAGGCAAGGACAAATTCTGCAGAGGACTGACTTGAGAGAAAGAGCATCCAAAACACAATAGCAGAGTACACACTTGGAAAACACTTTCTGAAGCCTCAGGCCTCTTAATATAGCCATTATTCTAAGGAACAGAAAATATAACAGGCTTTCCTAACATACACCAAAAAAACAGTGCCCTAGGCAAAATGCCAAGACAGGTATTCACCACAAAAGAAAGAACATGAAGAGGTGACAGCCAGGGATGTAAACAAAACAGATATACATAATATACTTGAGCCAAAATTTAAAACAATAATCATAAGGATACTAGCCGGGCTTGAGAAAAGCATAGAAGACACTAGGGAATCCTTATTGCAGAGATAAAGGAATGAAAAACTAGTCAGGCCAAAATTTAAAAAGCTAATAACTGACATGCAAAACCAACTGGATGCAAAGACAATGAGGATGGATGAAAAAGAGGAATGAATCAGTGATACGGAAGATAAAAACTATGGAAGATAATGAAGCTGAAAAGAAGAGGGAAAGAAAAATACTGGATAAGGAATGTAAACTTAAGGAACTCAGCGACTCTATAAAGAATAATAACATTCATATCATAGCTGTCCCAGAAAAAGAAGAGAAGGAAAAAAGGGTAAAAGGTTTATTTGAGCAAATTACAGCTAAAAACATCCCTAATCTGGGGAAAGGAACAGACATTGAAATCCAAGAGGCACAGAGAACTCCCATCAAACTCAACAAACGCTGGCCAACACCAAGATATATTGTAGTCAAATTCACAAAATACACAGAGACAAGGAAAGAATCCTGAAAGTAGGAAGGGAAAAATGTCCTTAACCTACAAGGGAAGATCAGGTTTGCAGCAGATCTGTCCACAGAGAAGATATCTGCAAATGACATATCTGACAAAGGGTTAGTATCCAAAATATATAAATACATATAAAATATATAAAGAACACACAAAACTCAACATCTATTAAAAATGGGCAGAAGACATGAACAGACATTTCTCCAAAGAAGATATACAGATGGCCAGCAGACATGTGAAAAGATGCCTAACATTTCTCATCAGGGAAATGCAAATCAAAACCATAATGAGATATCACCTCACATCTGTCAGAATGGCTAAAATAAACTCGAGAAACAGGTGCAGGTGAAGATGTAGAAAAAAGGGAACGCTTGTGCACTGTTGGTGGGAATACAAACTGGTACAGCCACTGTGGAAGACAGTATGGAAGTTCCTTAAATAAATAAAAATAGAATTACTATGTGATCCAGTAATTCTACTATTGGGTATTCACACAAAGAATGTGAAAACACTAATTCAAAAAAATATATGCTGAGTGAAATGAGTCAATCGGAGAAGGACAAACATTATATGTTCTCATTCATTTGGGGAATATAAATAATAGTGAAAGGGAATAGAAGGGAAGGGAGAAGAAATGGGTAGGAAATATCAGAAAGGGAGACAGAACATAGACTCCTAACTCTGGGAAACGAACTAGGGGTGGTGGAAGGGGAGAAAGGTGGGGGGTGGGGGTGAATGGGTGACAGGCACTGAGGGGGGCACTTGATGGGATGAGCACTGGGTGTTATTCTGTATGCTGGCAAACTGAACACCAATAAAAAATAAATTTATTATTAAAAAACAAAAAGATATATGCAGTGCTATGTTTATTGTAGCATTATTTATAATAACCAAGATATGGAAGCTGCCCAGTGTCCACTGGTAGATGAATGGATAAAGGATATGTAGTATATATAAATACAATGGAACATTATGCAGCCTTAAAAAAGAATGAACTCTTGCCATTTGCAATGATGTACATGGAGTTAGAGACTATTATGTTAAGTGAAATAAGTCGGTCAGAGAAAAACAAATACCATATGATTTCACTCCTATGTGGAATTTAAGAAACAAAAGCAAATGAACAAGGAAAGACAGAGACAAGCCAAAAACCAGGCTCTTTACTATAGAGAACAAATTGATGGTTACTAGCGGGGAGTTAGGTGGGAGTACGGATAAAATTAGGTGAAGGGGATTAGGAGTATACTTACCATGATGAGTGCTGAGTAATGTATAGAACTATTGAATCACTACATTGTACATTTGAGTCTAATATAACACTGCATGTTAACTATACTGGAACTAAAATAAAATGTTAAAAAATAAAAAATGAAAGCACTGTGAAATCCTCCCCCTTAAAAAAAGATATATGTCCAAGGATGTACATCATTATCTGTTTGTAACAAAATCTTCAAAACCACCTAAATATCCATCATTAGAGGAATGTTTAAGTAAATTATTATATATCCATACTATAGAATTCCATGTAGTAATGTTGAAAGAATAAAATAACTTTGTATGTTCAGGTATGGACAAAGTTCCAAAGCATATATGTTGTTATATAAAAAAAGAAAACTGCTGAGTAAACAATCTATAGAAAAAAGATGTAATTTATGTAGAAAATATCAGAATATACATTTGTATGTGAACACACATGCATACGAAATATTGGAAATAAGACTGGACAGGGAGATTGGGAGAAAGATGACTTAAACTTTTTACTTTATATCCTTCTGCATTTTTTATATAAGAATGTATTCATATATTACTGTGTTATTTAGTTGAGGAGGAAGAAGGCATTTTGAAGTAGAAAAGACTAATATGAGAAAAGTTCTGTAGGTAAGGCAAATGTAGGGGGTCAGTAGCAGAAAAATATGTCAAAGTGGTACATTAGGTGATGGTTCCACCAGTGATGTTCAGGATGGAAAGTGCCTGGAGCTCTTGCTGTAATTTAGGCATGAGAGATTGGGTATCTGAGAGCCTGGCTTAGGCTTGCAGCACTGATAAAGAATATGAGCAACATTTCAAAGGAAGTATCAACAGACACTGGTGTATGGTGTAACTGAAGTATTTCATGAATTAAGTAAATGTTTCTTTAGTTATAATAGTAACACACAAAGTCCAAAGTCCTTCCCATACAGCATGCCTACTGTTCTTCAAAGAACCAGATATCAGTACTCAGTGATACAGGAAAATAATAGGTAACGTGAATCTTTAGCACTTGAAAGCAAGAAAAAAACTGTATATGACAGAAGTAGAAGTTACACATACCCTTCACCCCAACAACTAAGTAAACCAATTACCTGAGAAGCAATAGATCTAGCTGTTCTGCTGTTGTCTCCAGTCATCAGAACTACTTCTAAGCCCATAGATTTCAAAATATGGACAGCCAATTCTGCTTCAGGCTTCACTGTATCAGCAATAGCTATTAAACCACACAGCTCATCTAAACAGGAACACCAGAAAATAAGAGTTTGGAATATGATGGAAGTAGGAATAATATTCTAACTTAAAATTTAAGAAAGAAATTAATTTTGTTAAGCAAAGTTATTCAGGCCTTAGCTTAATTCAAAATGTTTCCAAACCCACACAGGCTGTATTCCACAAAATCTGTGACAACCTCCAAATTTAGTTATGAAACTTTCACAGAATGAGGTACCGATTACTAATGAAAGTAGTAATTAGAAAATGAAAAGAGACCTCATAGGATACTAAAAGACTCATTTTCTTTCCTTTGAGAAGTATTGGTTGATAGCACCTATCAACAGTGATAGTTCCTAGCACTGTAGTTCATTTTAAGGCAAATGACACTGAAAACTAATACTTTCTTTTTCTTTTTAAGGTGAAGGGGGTGGATTGAGACAAAACTGACATTTTATACTGGGGGAAAGAAATCACTGCAAGTAGTTATTTTAAAAACAAAACTAAATGGTAGTTTCTGCTTCTTCCTGGACCTAAAAATGTCATAGTTAAGATACTGCCTTCATACTTAGCAAGGATTTTAAATGTTGACTAATCTCATAGCTAGAAATTTACCCAAGAAATAATTTAACAAAAGAAAACACCTAAAACCTGATATATGTTTATCAGTGTTTTTTATAATAAAGAAATATTACAAATAGCTTAAATTTCCAACAAGGGAATGATTATGTTAGTTACAGTATATGATAAATTATGCAGAATTAAAATAAAATTAGAAAATATTTATGAATATAGTAAATAAATGAATAAAGCAAAATATAAGGGTATGTGTACAAGGGAGTTTATTTTTTTAAAGATTTTATTTATTTATTCAAGAGAGACACAGAGAGAGAGAGGCAGAGACATAAGCAGAGAGAAAAGCAGGCTCCATGCAAGAACCCAATGTGGGACTTGATCCTGGGACTCCAGGATCATGCCCTGGGCTGAAGGCAGGTGCCAAACCCCTGAGCCACCCAGGGATACCTGTACAAGGGATTTTACATTTAAAAATTTAAAATTTTATTCAACTGCATTGAGGTAAAATTTATATGCAAAATACACCCAATTAAAAACAATATGTTTGGGCAGCCCCTTAGCGCCGCTGTCAGCCCGGGGTGTGATCCTGGAGACCCAGGATGGAGTCCCACATCGGGCTACCTGCATGGAGCCTGCTTCTCCCTCTGCCTGTGTCTCTGCCTCTCTCTCTCTCTGTGTCTCTCATGAATAAATATATAAAATCTTTTTAAAAAACCAATATGTATACTGATATTATAATTCTATATATGTATGTATTATATATTGTATATTATACATATACAATATACATATTTGGTACATTACATTTTTGGTATCAAAAAAACTAGAAATGGAATACATGTAATTAAAACTGACATTGAATTAGGAGGATGAGATTATAGACATTATTTTATTTTGCTATTACTTTAATGTTATGTCATTTTTAGATTCTTTTTAAAGATTTTATTTATCCATTTGAGAGAAATTGAGTGAGAGAGAGCATGAGCGGGGGGTGGGGGGCAAGGAGAGGGAGAAACAGGCTCTCAGCTGAGCAGGGAGCCCAACATGGGGCTCAATCCCAGTACCCTGGGATCATGACCTGAGCTGAAGGCAGATGCTTAACTGACTGAGCCACCCAGGTGCCCATGATTTTTAGGTTTTAAAAAAACCCTTGATTAGTTTGTTTATTTGTTTGTTTGTTTGTTTGTTTAAAGAAAACCATAGGCTAGGGAGGAAAATAACAAAGCCAGGCAAATGTAAGAGAATTCTAAGTTAATCAGTAACAATTATGTATTGCTAACATTTTTACTTTGTATTCAGGCTGCTTTTTAAAAGCCCTTAAGTTCAGATGTCTTTCAAAAATATACATAAAATAATAACTGAGAGCACATCATTGAATCATAGCATACTTACCATCAACTGCCACCAATACAGCAGTCCGACCTTTTCTTTCATGTTCAGTCATGGAATCATCTACATCGTTGTTAATAACAAGACCATTTCTAATCATCCACTCCCGGTTACCAATGAGGACTCTGTACTGCTGAGCATTAAGAGTATCTGAAATAAAGTACAGAAACAACATTTAGTGAGATCATTTAATACTTATAAAAACCCTGCGAGGCACGTTCTTCCTGTCTAACCTTACTCAGTCAATATGTTGTATTTTTGGTAGACTGTAGTCCACAACAGTAATTTCCAAATTTTCAAGAAACACACTCTGCTCTTCTATGCCTTTGGGCCTTTGCACATTTTGCTTTGTCTCCACCTGGAATGTCCTTACCTTCCTCTCCAATTATCAAACTCCATCATATTCTTCAACAGCCAGTTCAAATGTTACTTTCTTGGTGAAGCTTTCCCTTTGATCTTCCACACAACTGAATTAAATTAAAAATATTTGCTATGCCTCAGTAGCTGAATATGGTTGGATGAAAACATACAACCATACTGATATCTAATTTTAAACATGTGACCACTAACTTTACACAAGCCCTTAGAGTTGTCTGGCAATTTTACACTTCCCTAGTCCATTCATTCTCCATTCCTTCTAAAGGGCTATTTTATATCTTCCCTTCTCTAACCCTCATATATGGCCAGATAATGAATCGGCTTCCTACTTTAAAAAGAACTAAAAAGCAATCAAGAGAACTTCTGCAAGCTCTCACTGCCACATCTTTTTTTAAAATTTAAATTCAATTTGCCAACATATACTATAACACCCAGTGTTCATCCATCAAGTGCTTGCCTCAGTGCCCGTCACCCAGTTAGGTCATCCCCCCACCCACCTCCCTTTCTGCAACCCTTTGTTTCCCAGAGTTAGGAGTCTCTCATGGTTTGTCTCCATCTCTAATTTTTCCCACTCAGTTCCCCTCCTTTCCCTTACAATCCCTTTCACTATTTCTTCTAATCAACTACCTATGCCTATGTACACACAAATGTAGCTTCCCTTCTGTTATTATAAACTGCCCTTGCTCCTACTTAAGGCCAACTTCTCCACTTATGCACTAGACCTCTTTCCTTTGCTTATTCTAGAACATTTCTCCAATAATTTTCTTTTTCTACTGCATAATCACATGTTCTATCTTTGTTGCACATAGTCCTATCTTAAAAAAAAAAAACTCTCTTGATCTTACTTACCTCTTTACTACTGCCCTAATTTTCTGCTTCTGTACTGCAGAACTTGGAAGTGTTGTCTCTATTGACTATCTCCAATTCATATCTTCCCATTCTCTTGTGAACCCACTCCAATAAAGCTTTTGTCACATAAGGGACTCCTAACTCTGGGAGGCGAACTGGGGGTGGTGGAAGGGGAGGTGGGTGGGGGGTGAGAGTGACTGGGTGACGGGCGCTGAGGTGGGCACTTGACGGGATGAGCACTGGGTGTTGTTCTATATGTTGGCAAATTGAACACCAATAAAAAATAAATTTATAAAAAAATAAATAAAATAAAATCCAAAAAGGCCACCAAAAAAAAAAAGCTTTTGACTCTACTACTCCAAAGAATTGTTCACACAGTGTACCACTGATCTTTACTTTCATAAATCTAATGGCTAATTCCTGTTCCTCATCTTACTTGCCCTATTAGCAGCATTTAACACAGTTGATCACTCCCTCCTTCCTGAAATACTTTCTTTCCTTGGCTTCCAGCACATTCTTATGAGTTACCTTCTCATTCACCACTTCTTCCATCTTCTTTGCTGATCTCCCTGACCTATTAACCTATCATATTGTAGGACTCAATCCTTTTTTTAAAAAGATTTTATTTATTTATTCATGAGAGATACAGAGAGAGAGAGAGAGAGAGAGAAGCAGAGACACAGGCAGAGGGAGAAGCAGGCTCCATGCAGGGAGCCTGATGTGGGACTCGATCCCAGGACTCTAGGATCATACCCTGGGCCAAAGGCAGGCACTAAACCGCTGTGTAGGACTCAATCCTTAAATCATTTTCCCTCCTTCTTCTATCTATCTACTCTCACTCCTTGGTGACCTTATCCAGTCTCATAGCTTTAAATATAAGCTATACCAGCTTTGTCCAACAGAAGAATTTGGAAATGCTCTTTTTCTACTGTTTAATACAGTAGCCATTAACAACATGTGGCTATTGAGCAGTGAAATGTGGCTAGTATGACTGAAGGGCTGAATTTTAAATCAAAAAAATTTTAAGTTTATTTATGTATTTATTTTATGCAATCTGTACACTCAACATGGGACCCAGACTCATGACCCCAAGATCAAGAGTCACATACTCTTCTGACTGAGCCAGCCAGACAACCCTGAATTTTAAATTAAATACAAATAATTTAAGTTTAAATAGTCATATACAATGAATGGCTATCATATTGGATGACACAGATCTATAAGTGGATGACTCCCAAATCTACATCTCCAACCTACTCTGTTTCACTGAACTCCAGACTTGTATACCCAACTGCCTAGTTGTTATTTCCATTTATATGGCACCTCCAATTGAATATCTAGTAGGCACTCAAATTTAACATGTAAAAAACTGATCTCCTGATCAGTTCTCATCAATATTGCCCTTTCTTTTAAAAAAAAGATTTTTAAAATTTATTTATTCATTAGAGACATAGAAAGAGAGAGAGAGGGGCAGAGAGACATAGGCAGAGGGAGAAGCAGGCTGCATGCAGGGAGCCCGATGTTGGACTCGATCCCAGGACTCCAGAATCATGCCCTTAGCCGAAGGCAGGCGCTCAACCACTGAGCCACCCAGAGATCCCCAATATTGCCCTTCCAATGGTCTTCCCCATTTTATTTAAATGGTAACTTCATCCTTCTAAATTGTTAGGCCACAAACCTTGACATAATTCTTTTTTTTTTCTTTTTCCTTGACATAATTCTTGACTCATGTTTCTCACACACCTCATATCCAATGTTAGAAAATCTGTCAGCTAGCTCTCCCTTCAAAACTCATTCATATTTTGATCACTTCTTATGACCTCTACTATTAACACATTGGCCCAAAACACTTATCTTTCACCTGGATTATGGCAACAGCCTACTAACTCATCTCCCTGCTTCTGCCCTTCCCCTTATTCCTCCAACCATGTATTTTTATCAGAGCATCCAGGGTAATACTTTTGAAACATTAAGTTGGATTCTGTCACTCCTATACACAAAACTCTCCAATGACTTCCCATCTCAAGGGCAAAAGCCAAAATTCTTTCAATGTCCTTACATAATCTAGCGCTGTACTGCTCTCTAACCTCATCTCTTACCCACTTCCCACTCATTGACTCTGCTCTAGGCACAGTGTTCTCCTTGTTGTTCCTCAAACTAGTCAAGCACCCTGGACTTTGGTACTTAACATCCCTCCTACCTGGAATGTTCTTGTCACAGATACTCACATAGGTTTCTCCTTCCCCCTTCTCAGGTTTTTGCTCCAGCACCAACATCTCAATGAGGCCTACCCTGATCATCCTATATAAAATGGGACACAATACTCAACAGCATTCCCTATTCCCTACTTTACCTTCCTTTATTTTCCTCTACACTACTATCTCTATCAGACATATTATATTTTCTTATCTATTTGCTCACTGTTTTGTGTTCTCCCACCAGAAATACAAGTTCCAAAAGATAGTCACTTTGTCTATTCTGCTTAGCTGATTCTTTAGTGTCTTGAACAGTGTTTAACAAAAGGTGTCAAATGAACAAAATTACTATGTGTCAGTATACTTGATGCTGGAACTTCACAGACAAATAATAAAATATAGTTGGGTAGAATCAAGCAGGTAAAGTATTATCATGCTAAAAACAGAGAGTACGTACAATTGTGATTTAAAAAGAGGAGCAAATATCTCTACCTATACATGTCAGTCAGCAAAGGCTTCACTGAAGAAAGAGGTGAGCTGAATCTTGAAGGATGAAAATAAGTTCATGAGGTAGATGCCACTGTAGGAAAGGACATTATCCAGAGAAAACAGTGAATTAAATGATCTAATAGGCGTGAAATGACACAATGTAAAAAGGAACTGTAAGTAATTCCATATAAATGGAACACAGAATGCATGGAGGTCAGTGGAAAAAGACAAAATGGTTGGTGCAGGGAGATAGGAGACATAGCATGGGGAACAGACCTAGAACAAAGTCCAGAGAGACTGGTCTTTGTCCCACAGGAGACAACCAGCAAAGCCAGAATCCCTAACAGAACTGCATTGATAGGGTTTAGGATACATACAAATCTCCAAAACAAAAATTTTCTGAGGGGTAGGCATAACTTTCATTACATTCCTCCAAAGGTTCATTATTCAAAAAATAAGTTATAAAACACTATAATAAAAGGTATTAGTCAGAAAGTTATATAATCATATTTGCAGGTTAGCAAAATCACTCAAGCATAAATGGGTAGGGAGGTGCTATAACACTCAGGTGGGTATATTATGTTTGGGGGCAGATGGACAAACCAACCAGAAATTTAGGAAAACAGGTTTTGGCTAGAGATGTGGATTTTGGAGTGGTGGTAAAAGCCTAGAGGTGGCAGAACAAGCAATAGATATGAATGAGATTGTACACAGAGTATATAAAATAAGAAAAAGACAAAGAACAAAACCCTGAGGATACCCAGTATTTGAGAGAAAGAGAAAAGAGGAATTAGAGGAGGATTGGAAGCAACAGCCAGGTAAGTGACAGGATAATTTAGAGAAAGAATGGTCATGAAATTAAGAGAAGAAAGAACTTTAGGAAGAAAGAAATGGTCAATAGTTCTCAAATGCCTTAGGCATTTGAGCTCATGCAAGATGTGGACTTGAGAAGAAACCACTGGAGTAAGTATTGAATAAGGTCATCAATGCTTAGAATGCTACTTAGAAAACGTAGTTTCAGTAGTATGGATGGGACAGAAGACAGGCTGTGCAATGAATAAGTGAATTAAGTAAACCTAGACTACTCCTTCTAATAGCTTAGATATAAAGGAAAATAAGAGACAGGATACAATCTAGACAGGATTACACTGATATTGATGGAAGAAATGTTTATATGTTTAGGAGAAGGAGCCAGCACAGAATTGGAAAACAAAGAAGCAAGGGGAGTAACAGAATAAGGTCCCTGGAGAATCAAGAGAGGGTGGGATCTAGAGCAAAGAGGAGGGATACCTCTTCCCCTGAAAAAGGAATCATTCTGAGCAAAAAGTTCAAAGAACAAATGTCTGAGAACCTTAATTTTCTATGTGAAAAATAAACTTGATAATTTGCTTAGGGAACTAAGGAGAAGGCCACAGTATCTTGTGCAAGATATAAAAGGTTTAGAGTAGCTGTGATGAGAAATAAAAGAAAGATAGCTGAACTAATATGGAAGATCAGCTAAGACTAGCATTTGTCACCCTATGGTACAATCAAGGAGCACAGTTGGGAAATATTCTCGAGTAACTCAAGTGAAGTGATCAGAAGGCCTATGGTAAAATCATTTGAGAGAATGAAACCATGATGCCAATTTTTGTTTCTTATCTAACAGTTCAGGATTATAAAGTTAGACATCTGTTAATATTTGTCCCATAATTGGTACTATGAAGAAAATTAGCTTACTTGAGAGCTGGGCATCAATAATCATGGAAGATGAAGTTGATGACTGTTCATTATTTGCACCAATTTGAACCAGGGATGCATTTTTAATATTATTTTCCTCTATCTTCCAGTTATCCTTATGTAGCAAGCCTTCAATATTGATGACTTTACAGCTAATACCACAGCCTGGCACAACCTGGAAATCTATGCAGGTACCCAAGGTTTCAGTGTCCAGCTCCTAACAAATAGAAACAGAAGGATTTCTTCTGCTGTTCTAATAATCCAAGATCATCAATAGCACACTCAAAGATTACCACTGGTTAATTCTAAATGTTTAGACACATGCCACATGCCCAGTTAATTCTAAATGTTTAGAACAAAATATCAGAATTGTTTATTTAAATCCCACTCTCTAAAATGTATACCAAGTTTAGAGAAAGAAAACAGGTAAGATTTACCAATATTCTCTGCCTTTTCCAGTAGAGAATTACAAGTTAAATTTTTAATTCTATTGTCAAGTCAGATTTTCTATTCAGTACAGGGCAAAGGGTAACAAAGAACAGGGCCTTTAGTTACCAGAATGCCTCTCTAGTATGATTCTGTGTCCTTAGTAAGCCAAAGAATTTTGGTGGCCATCATTGTTTCCTGGCTCTTTATATCTTCATCCTCTCTGTTGTTTGGTTTGGGTGTAAAGAAGCCAGGTCAGTAATAGTAAATTGGTAAAAAGGAAAGAACACCAATGATAGGAATTGCCATATCATAACTGTAAAATTATGAGATAATTTACAAAGAACTTATACAAATCAATGATAAAAAGATAAATAATCCTATGGAAAAAAACAGGCAAAGGATACAAGCAGAAAGAAATTCAAATAGCCATTGAAAAGATGCTCAGCCTATTTACATAATTATGTAAATGCAAAGCAAACCACCAATGAGTAAATATTTTTTATTTATTAAATTGGAAAAAATAAAGTAAGAATGTGGGGAAATGAGCACTAATAACTTTTGGTGAAAGTATAAAATGGTACAACCCTTCATGTGGGTATTGGTAATATTTGCTATGTAGGCATTGGTCGTATTCATCAAAATTTAACTGCATGTATCCTTTGATCTAGCAATTGCACTGATACGCATTTAACATAAAGATAAACTTGCAAAAGCTGACAAGAACATTAACTGTACATTATAAAAGACAAAAAACCAATCATATAGTAGAATACAATATAGCCATTAAACATAATGAGGCAGATCTATATGTCCTAATATGGAAAAATCATTCAATAAAATAAAACAAGGTACCAAAGATTGGTCACAGTGTGACCTTTCTACATAAAGTCTAAAAAGTAATAAATGCATATATTTTCAGATATGCATTAAAAATGGTTAACAAATGCACACTTTTGGGACTATACTAAAATTTACTGAATTATATAATTTACAATGACCTTTATAGTATGTATCTCAATAAAGCTGCATAGTTATGGTCTGGAAGCAGATTATCCTCTTTCTGACATTGTGACAGAAGGTCAATTGTAGCCTAATGCTATGTCACAATGCCTACATCATTCATCTCATTTAAACTCATCACTCAGGCATTTTACCATCTCACATCATCCTAAGAAGGATTAGTATAGTAAAAAAAGTAATTTTGAGGGAGAGAGAGAGAGACTACATTCACATAACTTTTATTACTGTATGTTGTTATAATTATTCTATTTTATTATTAGTTATTCTTATTAATCTCTTACTGTGACTAATTTATAAATTAAACTTTATCATAAGTATGTATGTATAGGAGGAAACACAGTATATTTGGGGTTCAGCACTCTGCAGTTTCAAGCATCCTATTGGGTCCTGGATTCCCTGTAGATAAGGGGAGACCACTGTATTTTATCTTATTTTATTTTTTAAAGATTTTTATTTATTTATTCATGAGAGACAATAGAGAGAGGGAGAGAAGCAGAGACAGAGGCAGAGGGAGAAGCAGGCTCCATGCAAGGAGCCCGATGTGGGACTTGATCCTGGGACTCTAGGCTCACGCCCCAGGCTGAAGGCAGGCGCTAAACTGCTGAGCCACCCAGGGATCCCAAGACCACTGTATTTTAAAAGACTGCTAATGAATTAACACTTGCTAAACTTTGGAAAGAAGAATTATGAAAGAGGGCAGGGAATGAGGCTTTCCTTTTTCATTATGCAACTCTCTGAACTCTGAATTTTCCTACCATAAATAGGCACTATATTTTAATTTTTTAGTCAACAGGGGTCATCTGTGTGATAAAATTATAATTTCCTTTTCCATCTTTATAGTCTTCTGTATGAAGAAACTAACACATATTATAAAATAAAATGAGAAAATAGAAGTCTTTCTAGCCTCCTACCAACTATATATGTAAATCATAGTCAAACACCAGTTTAGATTTGGTCTGTATAATTTTTGTAGAGGACAACTACACTAATAAATAAAGGAAAAATTGTACCTGTTTGCAGTATTTGGTTATGGCTGCTCCTAGAGGGTGTTCACTATTACTTTCAGCAGTCCCCACGATGGCCAGGATCTTATTGCGTGATATTCTGTTACTTTCCACTAGAATCTTTACTTGATTCACTACTGGGGTTCCATGGGTAATGGTTCCAGTCTTATCAAATACGACTACTTTCACCTGTAAGAAAATTAAAATACACTGTACCTATATGACTTAATATCACTTTCCCAAAAATAAGAAAAAGGTTTATTTTACCATATGAATATTTTGTTTCTTAATAAATTGACCTTTCACTTAATTGGAGTTGAACTGTCTTTGAGTGAGCAAAAGTAATGGAGAATAAGGAAAAAATACTCTTATTTATATCTAATAACCCTCCCTTGCAAATGTTTAACCATACTGTGAATATATGTTAAACAACTAGAACTAATTGTTAATTGTTGACTATTAGTAAGTAAAGAAGAGATGACTCTGCCTCCAGGGAAAGAGAAAGGCTTTCAATACTAACCAGTTCCAGAACTGGAGTGGAAATCTGGGCAGTAGGCATATGATTATAAAAGAAAGGTAATTGTGAGCACCAAATAAGACCTGCTGGTTTGCTATGACTTTATTGGGTCTGGATGAGAAGCCTGGTCTGAGAAGAGACAGCTCAGTGAACCCATGAGGGCAACTGAGCCCAGACTTCCTTAAAAGGAAGAATCTGGAATTAGAGAACACAGTCACTCCACAGTAAATTTGGAATATGAACCTTGAAAACTGAATAGCTTGAGGAAGCAGGATGAAAAGAAAAAGAAAAACTAAATACAAAGCATAAATCTGAACATAAGAAGAAATAGCTATAAAGAGTATTATGGAAACAGCTGAGGAAACTGGAATATGGACTAAAGGTTAGATAACAGTATTATAGCAATGTCAACTTCTTGCTTTTGATCTCTATATTATGATTATGTAAGAGAATGTCCTTGTTCTTAGGAAAGGAGCCTGACATCTGCAGTAAACGGAATACAAGAGTTCTTTATACTGTTCTTTCAATTCTTAAGTTTGAAATTATATCAGAGTAAATAAAAAATCACTATAAAAACTAACAGCTTGTATTCACTGGTTATATGAGGTTCCAAGTCTGTTGTAAGCTGTGTTCTGTGTTTACTACATGCATCTGTATATAGTTTATATATATCCTCATAATAAGAACATATTAGAAGGAATACGGTTTTAGTTGAAGTCAAGCAGCCTTGATTGAAATTGTTGTGGAAATCCTAATATGAGAGAGATGAGGAATAAGATTATATTTCTGAAGTCATAGCTGCAAACTGTCAGCTAGTAGCAAAGGCAAAGAAACTACAATGTTACTACTATAAGCACTATCTTACCTTGAAGAACACAAGCAAAGACTTGCATTTTTCCTGGGCAAATATGTCTTCTATCATCCTTATCTAAAGACATTTTTAATCTAAGCTGGAATAGGACTCCCAAGTTTTTCACATCAGGGTCTGCTCTAAGAAAGAAGACCTGTAGTAGTTTTAGAGATCTTACAGAACTAAGACCAATCCAGAACAGAACCAAAAAAAAAACACCTTTCCTACCTCAACCCTCAAGACAGTCCCAGAAGCAGCTCATGGGATCATGAGAAGAAGCTTCTGCACCATGTGGAAATAATTTTAGATTCTGTTTCTCAAAAGGGGTTCTACTGCCAGTTTGGATGGAACAGTTCTGGAGACTATCTTACCTTATGAGCCATCTCCAATGGCTCGCCACCTTTGATTAGTATGCCATTTTGAGCGCCTACTCCTGTACCCACCATCACAGCAGTTGGAGTGGCTAGTCCCAGTGAACAGGGGCATGCAATGCACAGAACTGTGATAGACGCTTGGAAAGCAAAGCGTATTATCGTTTCTGTTCGGGAGATACTTCTGTTATATCCCTTTAGAAGAAAGGCATGAATTTTGGTTATTGATCTAGAGCTGTATAAAACAAAAGGAACAAAGCTTAACTCTATTTAAATAAAACCACATTTTTCAAGTCACACATAACCTACTTAGCTGCCAACATATACATTTCAGTTACTAGTAAGAAAACACTTTTTTTTCTTGTAGGAATATAAGAAATTGTGACATTACTGGTAAACAAGTCATAGTCCTAAAATTAAAAATTCAATTTTGCTGATTCCTAAGTTACAAACTACACAGTTAACCTAAAGAACATGAAAACACCTGGGTGACTCAGTGGTTGAGCGTCTGCCTTCAGCTAGGGGCATGATCCCAGATTCCTGGGATCGAGTCCCGCATTGGACTCCCTGGAGGGAGCCTGCTTCTCCCTTTGTCTGTGTCTATGCCTCTCTGTGTGTGTGTCTCATTAATAAATAAAATATTTTTAAAAAATCTAAAGAACATGGGCAACCCCAGTGGCTCAGTGCCTTCAGCCCAGGGCCTGATCCTGGAGACCTGGGATCGAGTCCCACGTCGGGCTTCCTGCATGGAGCCTGCTTCTCCCTCTGCCTGTGTCTCTGCCTCTCTCTCCCTGTCTCGCTCTGTGTCTCTCATGAATAAATAAATAAAATCTTAAAAAAAAATCTAAAGAACATGAAAGTCACCTTGTTCCCTCTATATTGAGAATAATGGCTTTTATTAGAGATTTTCAAAAATAGCTGCAAACATGGGACCTAATTCTTAACAAATCTGATCCTGAACAAAAAGAATTCTGAATCTCTACATACTAAGACCATAAATCTGCCTTTCACACTATACTTTAAAGACAATGGAAAAATCACCCAGCATGCAAAGGAAGCTTAATCCTATTTCAGTAAAATTTTCTTGAACATAACAGGGTGAACTGAATATATCAGGTAGTACAGCTCTTAGTGACATTGAATATTTGCTTGTGTGAGTAAATACAATTGACAGCATTAGGGGAAATCTCCTAGACCCCCTTGAACTCATGAGAAAAATTCCTAAGGGATACACATTCCAAAATACTCAGCAATCTTCTTGTTCAATGTGTAATTAACCAATATGAATCATTTAAAAAATTATACTAATGAGCATATATCATGAAGTAGACATGTAGTTTTTATTACTCAACCTGTTCTATTTCTTTTTTACATTCAGAACCACAGTAATAGTGTAATAGGAAATCCATTTGGAAATATTCACAATCTGGTCACTGAGAAATGGGAAAAGTTCCACCCTGCATTACAGCCAACCCACTGTGTTTGAGGAGCCAGAAGCACAGGTGAGATTAGAAGTCACCTGTCCCAACAAAGCCCCATTCCATAGCTCTGTGAGTTTTTATCCCAAGCTTCAACAACCAGAGGGAACGGTGAGAACTGGTAACTAAAATACTGGCATAGGTAAGGGTTTGGCTAAAGGCCCTGAAGAGCCTAAGCACCAAGGAGAGAAAGGGAGATCAAGTAACATATGAAAAGGGGAAGAGACAGGAACTATCATGGGGCCCAATTTCCATTTTAAAAAAATAGCAGGAAACTAGATGATTTGTGGAGGTGTCTGTCATCTGTGGCAAGAGTAAATCCCTCCACCTCATCTAACTCTCTGAAATGTTCCAGAGTTAGAAGACTTCAGTTTGTTTTTTATCCCCTTAAAAGAAAGACCTCTTCTCTCCGACCACTCCCCTCCATTGCCCCCAAGAAGCCACATGTCCTGATCTCACACTCTTCTTTCCGATTTCCACTGTCTGAGTCTAGAGTGAGACAGAGTCCCTCCTCCCTGAACCCAAGATTTAAGGAGTTCTTCCCCAATGCACCAAGGAAAAGTAGCCAGATGAGACTGAACACTAAAGTTTTGGAAAAAAGCACAGATGCAATTCCACAAACTAGAGGCAGTATTATTTATACACAGAGACAGGTTTAACACATTCTATCCAAAAAGGGGCTGTAGGAAGCTGTGGTCATCAAAACAAGCTGTGGTCATCAAAACAGTGTGGTACTGGCACAAAAACAGACACATAGATCAATGAAACAGAATACAGAATCCGGAAGTGGACCCTGAACTTTATGGTCAACTAATATTTGATAAAGGAGGAAACTATCCATTGGAAGAAAGACAGTCTCTTCAATAAATGGTGCTGGGAAAATTGGACATCCACATGCAGAAGAATGAAACTGGACCACTCTCTTTCACCATACACAAAGATAAACTCAAAATGGATGAAAGATCTAAATGTGAGACAAGATTCCATCAAAAGACTAGAGGAGAACACAGGCAACACCCTTTTTGAACTTGGCCACAGTAACGTCTTGCAAGATACATCCACGAAGGCAAAAGAAACAAAAGCAAAAATGAACTATTGGGACTTCATCAAGATAAGAAGCTTTTGCACAGCAAAGGATACAGTCAACAAAACTAAAAGACAACCTACAGAATGGGAGAAGATATTTGCAAATGATGTATCAGATAAAGGGCTAGTTTCCAAGATCTATAAAGAACTTCTTAAACTCAACAGCAAAGAAACAAACAATCCAATCATAAAATGGGCAAAAGACATGAATAGAAATCTCACAGAGGAAGATATAGACATGGCCAACACGTACATGAGAAAATGCTCTGCATCACTTGCCATCAGGGAAATACAAATCAAAACCACAATGAGATACCATCTCACACCAGTGAGAATGGTGAACATTAACAAGGCAGGATACCACAAATGTTGGAGAGGATGAGGAGAAAAGGGAACCCTCTTACACTGTTGGTGGGAATGTGAACTGGTGCAGCCACTCTGGAAGACTGTGTGGAGGTTCCTCAAAGAGTTAAAAATAGACCTGCCCTACGACCCAGTAATTGCACTGCTGGGGATTTACCCTAAAGATGCAGATGCAATGAAACGCCGGGACACCTGCACCCCGATGTTTCTAGCAGCAATGTCCACAATAGCCAAACTGTGGAAGGAGCCTCGGCGTCCATCGAAAGATGAATGGATAAAGAAGATGTGGTTTATGTATACAATGGAATATTACTCAGCCATTAGAAATGACAAATACCCACCATTTGCTTCGACGTGGATGGAACTGGAGGGTATTATGTTGAGTGAAGTAAGTCAATCGGAGAAGGACAAACATTGTATGGTCCCATTCATTTGGGGAATATAAATAATAGTGAAAGGGAATAGAAGGGAAGGGAGAAGAAATGGGTAGGAAATATCAGAAAGGGAGACAGAACATGAAGACTCCTAACTCTGGGAAACGAACTAGGGGTGGTGGAAGGGGAGGAGGTTGGGTGGTGGGGGTGAATGGGTGATAGGCACTGAGGAGGGCACTTGACAGGATGAGCACTGGGTGTTATTCTGTATGTTGGCAAACTGAACACCAATAAAAAATAAATTTATTATTTAAAAAATATATTTAAAAAAGGGGCTGTAGGAACATAGAGGAAACAAGCTACTGATAAACTACTTCCTACTAGAGCAAAGTAACAGTGCATATAAATTCATACTCTCTTAAGTGCAGGCTACACTGCACATTTACTCATACTATCTCAAACATATGGACCCCTAAAAGGGTACTTGACCTAATACAGTGGAAGTGTGGTAATAAGGGTAACATGACATGGTAATGGATGAACAAGCATATGGTGATGCTAAAGCAACAACATACATCAACAAGATAATAATTGTTCAGGAAAAATCCTTTTCCATTGCTGAGGTTACAAATTCAAAGTTACCTATGAACATTCTCCTCTGAATTCTTTTTATTTTCTTTAACATTTTTTTCTTAAGATTTTTATTTATTTATTCATGAAAGACACACACACACAGAGAGGCAAGAAACACAGGCAGAGGGAGAAGCAGGCTCCTCGCAAGGAGCCTGATGTGGGACTCGATCCCTCATCTCCAGGATCACACCCTAGGCTGAAGGCGGCACTAAACTGCTGAGCCACCCGGGATGCCCCCTCTGAATTCTTTTAAAGCTATGGCTTAAAACAAAATAAAAATCCATACCAATAAGAGAAAGGATAAAAATCATGCGATCATTTCAATAGATGCAGAAAAAGCATTTGACAAAGTACAACAATCCATTCATGATAAAAACACTCAACAAAGTAGGTTTGAAGAGAATATAGCTAACATAATAAAGGCCATTTATGAAAAACCCATAGTTAACATCATCCTAGAGAAAAACAGAGAGCTTTTCCTCTAAGGTTGGGAACAGAACAAAGATGTCCACCCTAACCATTTTTATTCAACACAGTACTAGAAGTCCTAGCCACAGCAATCAGACAGCAATAATCAAAAATAAATAAAAGGCAAAATCTAAATCAGTAAGAAGTAAAACTTTCACTATTTGTGTATTACATGATATTATATACAGAAAACCTGAAAGGTTCCACCAAAAAAACTAAATTCAGTAATGTAGCAGGATACAAAAATCAATCTACAGAAATATGTTGCATTTGGATACACCAATAATGAAGCAGGAGAAAGAGAAATTAAGAAAATAATCCCATTTATAATTTCACCTTAATAATAAGATGCCTGGGGATCCCTGGGTGGCTCAGTGGTTTAGCGCCTGCCTTTGGCCCAGGGCGCAATCCTGGAGTCCTGGGATCGAGTCCCACGTCAGGCTCCCTGCATGGAGCCTGCTTCTCCCTCTGCCTGTGTCTCTGCCTCTCTCTCTCTCTCTCTCTCTCTCTGTCTATCATGAATAAATAAATAAATAAATTTTAAGAAAAGAACTGCTTTAAAAAAAAATAATAAGAGGATACCTAGGAATAAATCTAACTAAAGAAACGAAAGGCCTGTACTACGAAAACTAAAACACTGATGAAAAAAATTGAAGATGACACAAAGAAATGGAAAAATATGCCATGCTCATGGAATAGAAGAACAAATATTATTAAAATGTCTATACTGCCTTGGGCACCTGGATGGCTCAGTTGGTTGGGTGGCTAACTCTTGATTTCAGCTCAGGTCATGATCTCAGGGTCCTGGGATCAAGCCCTGTGTTGAGCTCCATGTTCAGCAGGGAATTTGCTTGAGGATTCTCTCCCTCTCCCTCTGCCCCTCCTCCAGCTCATGCTTGCTCTCTCTGTCTTGAAAATAAATCTTTTAAAAAAGTCTATACTACCCAAAGCAATATAAACATTTAATGTAATCCTTATCAAAATACCAACAGCAGGGACACCTGGGTGGCTCAGTGGTTGAGCATCTGCCTTTGGCTTAGGGCATGATCCTGAAGACCCAGGATAGAGTCCCGCGTTGGGCTCCCTGCATGAGGTCTGCTTCTCCCTCTGCCTGTGTCTCTGCCTCTCTCTCTCTCTCTCTCTCTCTCATGAATAAATAAATAAAATCTTTTTAAAAATACCAACAGCATTTTTCACAGAACTAGAGCAATCCTAAAATTTATATAGACCCACAAAAGCAATCTTGAAAGAACAAAGCAAAGCTGCAGGTGTCACAATTCCAGACTTCAAGTTATATTACAAAGCTGTAGGAATGAAAACAGTTATAATAATGGCATAAAAATACATAGGCCAATAGAACAGAATAGAAAACCCAGAAATAAACCCACAATTATATGGTCAATCAATCTTCAACAAAGTAGGAAAAAATATCCAATGGGAAAAAGACAGTCTCTTAAGTGGTATTGGGAAAACTGGACAACTACATGCACAATGAGGAAACTAGACCACTTTCTTACACCATACAAATAAATAAATTCAAAATGGGCAAAAGACCTAAATATGAGACAGGAAACTATCAAAATCCTAGATGACAACACCGGCAGCAACCTTTTTGATCTCGGCTGCAGCAACTTCTTGCTAGATATGTCTCCAAAGGCAACGGAAATAAAAGCAAAAATGAACTATTGGGACTCCATCAAGATACAAAGCTTCTGCACAGCACAGGAAACAGTCAACAAAACTAAAAGGCAACCTATGGAATGGAAGAAGATATTTGCAAACAACATACTGATGAAGGGTTAGTATCCAAATTATATAAAGAACTTATACTCAACACCTCAAAAAAATCCGGTCAAGAAATAAGCAGAAGACATGAACAGACATTTCTTCAAAGAAGATATCCAGATGGCCAACAGACACATGAAAAGATGCTCAACATCACTCATCAACAGGGAAATGCAAATCAAAACCACAATGATATATCACCTCATACCTGTCAGAATGGCTAAAATCAACAACACAAGATATAACAGGTATTTGTGAGTTTGTGGAAAAAAAACAACCCCTCTCATACCATTGGTGAGAACTGGTGCAGTGACTCTGGAAAACAGTATGGAAGTTCCTAAAAAGTTGAAAACAGAACTACCCTTCAATCCAGAATACTACTGAGTATTTACACAAAGAATACAAAAACACTAATTCAAAGGAATACATGCACCCCTATGTTTATGGCAGCATTATTTATAATAGCCAAGGTGGAATATTACTCAGCCATAAAAAAGAATAAAATCTTGCCATTTAATTAACAAGGCAGGAAACAACAAATGTTGGAGAGGATGCGGAGAAAAGGGAACCCTCTTACACTGTTGGTGGGAATATGAACTGGTGCAGCCACTCTGGAAAACTGTGTGGAGGTTCCTCAAACAGTTAAAAATATACCTGCCCTACGACCCAGCAATTGCACTGTTGGGGATTTACCCCAAAGATACAAATGCAATGAAACGCCGGGACACCTGCACCCCGATGTTTATAGCAGCAATGGCCACGATAGCCAAACTGTGGAAGGAGCCTCGGTGTCCAACTAAAGATGAATGGATAAAGAAGATGTGGTTTATGTATACAATGGAATATTACTCAGCCATTAGAAATGACAAATACCCACCATTTGCTTCAACGTGGATGGAACTGGAGGGTATTATGCTGAGTGAAGTAAGTCAGTCGGAGAAGGACAAACATTATATGTTCTCATTCATTTGGGGAATATAAATAATAGTGAAAGGGAATATAAGGGAAGGGAGAAGAAATGTGTGGGAAATATCAGAAAGGGAGACAGAACGTAAAGACTGCTAACTCTGGGAAACGAACTAGGGGTGGTAGAAGGGGAGGAGGGCGGGGGGTGGGAGTGAATGGGTGACGGCACTGGGGGTTATTCTGTATGTTAGTAAATTGAACACCAATAAAAAATAAATTTAAAAAAAATCTTGCCATTTGCAACCACATGGATGGAGCTAGACAGTATGATGGTAAGCAAAATAAGTCAGTCAGAAAAAGACAAATACCATATAATTTCACTCATAGGTAGAACTGAAGAACTAAAACAAAGAGTAAAAAAACTAGAGAGAGAGAGAGAGAAAGAGAGAGACAGACAGACAGACAAACCAAGAAACAGACTCTTAACTACGGAGAATAAACTGACAGTTACCAGAGGGGAGGTGATGGAGGGATGAGTTAAATAAGTGATAGGGATTAAGGAGTTAATTTGTCATGATGAGCACTGGGTGATATATGGAATTACTGAAACATTGTATTGTACACCTGAAACTAATACAACACTGTATGTTAACTAGCTGGAATTAAAATTAAAACTTTCAAAAAAATAAAAATCAACAGCTAAAATTTCCTAAAAACCAAAATTTGGTTGCTCATCGGGAAGGCTCCCTCACCAGATGGCTGGTTAGGAGTACTTTTTAAAAAAAGAAGTGAGACTGCTACATGGGGAAAAACTTGTTTGGTTCAGAAAAGGGAGAAAGGATTTCTAGAATTAATCTTCCTTTCTCTGTACTCCATCCAAAATTAGAATCCATCAACTATCATTAATTATGATGCCTATTTTTTTCTTTTGTATATTTTTATTGGAGTTTGATTTACCAACATATAGTATAACACCCAGTGCTCATCCCGTCAAGTGCCCCCTCAGTGCCCATCACCCAGTCACCCCATCCCCCCATCCACCTCCCCTTCCACTACCCCTTGTTCGTTTCCCGGAGTTAGGAGTCTCTCATGTTCTGTCACCTTCTCTGGTATTTCCTACTCATTTTCTCTCCTTTCCCCTTGATTCCCTTTCACTATTTTTTATATTCCCCATATGAATAAAACCACATAATGTTTGTTCTTCTTGGATTGACTTACTTCACTCAGCATAACACCCTGCAGTTCTATCCATGTTGAAGCAAATGGTGGGTATTTGTCATTTCTAATGGTTGAGTAATATTTCATTGTATACATAGACCATATCTTCTTTATCCATTCATCTTTTGATGGACACTGAGGCTCCTTCCACAGTTTGGCCACCGTGGACATTGCTGCTATAAACATTGGGGTGCAGGCGTCTCAGTCTTTCATTGCATCTGTATCTTTGGGGTAAATCCCCAGCAGTGCAATTGCTGGGTCGTAGGGTAGCTCTATTTTTAACTCTTTGAGGAATCTCCACACAGTTTTCCAGAGTTATTGTACCAGTTCACATTCCCACCAACAGTTAAAATGCCTATTTTAGTAATCATCCTATATTTCAAGTAATACTGCATATAATCTTCAACAAAGAAAGAAGTTCCAAAGGAAACCAGCAGCTTCTTAATATAGGCACATGACTTTCTAAGAAGTTAAACTTGAGTTTCCACCTGAAAGAAATTGTTAAGAGGCAACGTGCAAACCTTACACACCACATATGTATGCTTCAATAACATTTTACATTTCTCTTTAAAGTCTTGTCTTCTTATTGCACCTTGACTTTTCCAGTATCAAATCTTCTACCCTATAACCTCTCTTTATGCACTTCCCTCTAACCTCAATTTCCTTATGTTCTCATTATTTGGTAAAACTGCTTTATACTTAAAGAACTATAAATATATAAATATTTATGTAATAAAACCAGAAGATAAAATAAATAAAACTCAAGTTAATTTTCTCTGCAGAGCTGTATGGAAGTGAGGAAGGTGCTCTCATTTAATCCCTCTCTACCCTCCACACTCATGTAGATTTGCTTCCTGTTAAGTCTGTGGTAGGGGAAACTACACCTACTCTTATACTCCTATATGTCCTTGTGAGGTAATATTAGAACCCAAGGGAGGAAAAGCTGGCAAAGCTGTCATATGTCAAGCAATCAATTCTTCTTGAAATGAAGGAATGTTCACTTGGTCTCTCCTAAACAGAAGAGAATGTCCAAGAAATAAAATGTTTAAAAAACCATTGAAGGTCCAACTAACTCCAGTATTGGGTTCCTCTGAGTGCTCATGAAGTGTGTTGAGAGAAAGAAATCAAATAGCAGCATTCAGAAACAGTCCTGGGTAACAATCTGATGAGGTTTCTCTCTCTCTCTCTCTCTCTCTCTCTCATTCATTCAGGGAGAGGTTGCTTTTTTGTGTTGGTTAGGTAGGCAGGAAGGATGCATGGCTTAGACCTTGGTGGTAGTCTCCTTAACAGGTTGGATGCTGTTTATCTCCACAATGGGGCCTTTGTCAGCTCTACTGGCCTCTTTAACCTGCCCTTCAAAGGCTCATGTAATTTCCTCAAAAGTCCTGCTGTGGGTCTCAGGGATGGAAGACCAAGAAGATACCAAGCAAGCCAGTGAAGACAATAAAAATGAAAAATATAGGCTCCTAAACAGAATGCAGCTGAGGGGGAAGAGTTGCCCAGCCAAAAAGTTGGAGGTCCAGTTGGAACAACCAGCCTCTGTCATTGCACCTTGATGGGGTCCCTGGTTAAAGAGTTTGGCCACAATAAACCATGGAATGGAGCCTGGGTCCATTTCAAAAAAGTGCATGAAGACCAAGACAACTGCAATACAGACAAAGCTCTTTCAGTTATACTTGTCCTTTAATAACAATGAAATAGTCATGAAGATGGAATAAAAATCCATCCCTCCAAAACCAATCAGATGTAGAGTCTTCCTCCCTGTTCTTTCCACCAAAAACAAAGAAACTACAGTGAAGACACTATTAACCACACCCACACCAATGGCTTCCCAACACCTGCATCTTTGAAGATTCCTATTGAGTAACAGAACACAGCACTGATTCCAGAGAGCTGCTGGGAGAGCTGGAGCATGGTGAAAATGATGATACGCTGTCAGTAGCTGAGTACTTCTGAAGAGCTCCAGTACAGTGACCTGTTTTTCTTGTGCCATCCTAGCACTCTCATCTTTCATTTCCCCAGTGTCTTGTCTGAGTCACATCCTGGGTGCCCCATGATCACTAGAAGATCTCCTTAGCACTCACCTCTCCCTTTCTGTTAATGGCCAAGAATCTAGGACATTCAGGGCAAAATGGAAGGGCTAATTTGTAGGACAGCTAGAATGATGGTGAAGCCCAATAGCATGGGCCAAAGCTCTTTAGTCACCAAGATGACTTTCAGAACAAAAGTCTGAGCCACCAGAATCCTGGTAACAATACCCAGCTGGTTAGGAATGCCAAAGGGCCCCCACTCCATCTGCTACCATAAAGCATGTAAGAGATACCTTCCCAATGCACATGGACACAAAATCTGTACAGTTATCAGAAGAAGAGGTCAATAATCTATTGGCCCAGGGTCAGCATTTCAACAGACTCTCCTAACTTGGAGGAACCCATAAGGCAGGTACCAGCAACAGCCAATAGGTTGACAATAAGCACTGAATTTCACCTGCCAAAACTATTGACAAAAAGCCCATTGGAAAAGGAGTCAATCAATACTAATGGAGAAGATGGCCCAGACAACGACCAGAGGGCCACAGATAGAGACAAGACAAGGACCCTGAGTTGAGGGAGATTTCTAACCTCTCTTCCAAAGAATTGAGAAACTCCTTTATGACTGTCTCAGGAACACTGATGACTCCAAAGTTGCAGACAAACTAGAAAGAGTCTATTGTATCAATGGAGATAGCAAAGATCAGAAGTGCTATGACCTTCTGTGTCTCCAAGGGCCCTGATTTAATTTTTTTCCAATCTTCAATAAATACCTAGGAATGAGATCCCAGAGACACATCTTCTAGACAATAATCTCTTCAAAATAATAGTGAAAGGGAAAATAAGGGACGGGAGAAGAAATGTGTGGGAAATATCAGAAAGGGAGACAGAACATAAAGACTGCTAACTCTGGGAAACGAACTAGGGGTGGTAGAAGGGGAGGAGGGCGGGGGGTGGGAGTGAATGGGTGACGGGCACTGGGTGTTATTCTGTATGTTAGTAAATTGAACACCAATAAAAAAATAAATTAAAAAAAAAATAAAAAAATAAAAAAAAAAATAAAAAAAAAAACAAAACAAAATGTCCTTCCTGGCAGCAAGTTTTTCTTCAGGTCCCCAGTAAGGCTCTACATCTCACTCTCACTCCCCTGATTCTAATTGTTTTATCTATCTATCTATCTATCTATCTTTTTTTTTTTTTTTTTTTTTTTTTTTTTTTTTTTTTTTTTTTTTTTTTAAATTTTATTTATTTATGATAGTCACAGAGAGAGAGAGAGAGAGAGAGAGGGGCAGAGACACAGGCAGAGGGAGAAGCAGGCTCCATGCACCGGGAGCCTGACGTGGGATTCGATCCTGGGTCTCCAGGACCGCGCCCTGGGCCAAAGGCAGGCGCCAAACCGCTGCGCCACCCAGGGATCCCTCTATCTATCTATCTATCTATCTATCTATATATATATCTGTCTATCTATCTATCTATTTATTTTTCTACTTGTTCTTTAATTAACAAATAACATGAAGCAGTGTATATCACGGCATTTTTAAAAATAAAGAAACACAACAAAGACTTTCTTAGTAGTAATGGCTTTATGATGCTAGATTCTTTTTTTAAGATTTTATTCATTTATTCATGAGACACAGAGAGAGAGAGAGAGACACAGGCAGAGGGAGAAGCAGGCTCCATGCAAGGAGCCCGATGAGGGACTCAATCCTGGGACTCCAGGATCACACTCTGAGCCAAAGGCAGATGCCCAAACACTGAGGCACCCAGGCGTCCCTATGGTGCTAGGTTCTTACAAAGTTCTCAAATACTTGAACTTAATGTTCACCTAAGAGGTATTTATCTGTATAGAAACAGCTGGAAGATACTCTCATAGACATGAAAGCTTATGCTCTTTTTTTAAAGATTCTATCCATTTATTCATGAGAGACACATACAGAGAGAGAGAGACAGAGAGACACAGAGACAGAGAGACAGGCAGAGGGAAAGCAGGCTCCCCACTAGGAGCCCGATGTGGGACTCGATCCTGGATCCCAGGCTCACGTCCTGAGCCCAAGGCAGATGCTCAACCACTGAACCACCCAGGCATCCCACTATGCTTTAATATATGTCATATGTGCATGTTTTCACCTATACTAATTCCAATCTTGCAATTTAGGTATTACAATCTCTATATTACAAGTGACAAAACTGAGGATAACAGAAGTGACTTAAAGGTTCTATCTCTAATATCAGGCACAATCCAGGTCTACTTTAACACTTTATAACACCATACTTTAGAGAGGAACAAGCACTAACATTACATTTATAAAGCATTTAACAAATTACAAAGTGTTTCCAATATATCATCTTATTTAACTTTCACAACAACTGTAAGTTATGCAGGATGGATATTATTAGAATCTCACTTTATAAATGAGGAAACTGAAGCTCAGAGAGAAATTAAGTTGACCAATTCCTTGGGCAAGATGGCGGAGGAGTAGGGTCCCCAAGTCACCTGTCCCCACCAACTTACCTACATAAATTTCAAATCATCCTGAAAACCTATTAATTCAGCCTGAGCTTTAAAGAGAGAACAGCTGGAACACTACAGAGAGAAGACTTAGTGCTTCTAACAAGGTAGGAAGACAGGAAAAAAAAATAAAAAAGAATCAATTGGGGGAGGAGCCCCGCGATGAGCCGGGCTAAGGCTGGGCAGTGAAAGCCTGGTCCCAGAGAAACAGGAACTTTAAAAATCTGCACAGATTCTTCCCAGACGGAAAGGTGCTTAGCAGGGAACTCGGGAAGAACCGCAGAGGGGCAGTGGAGCCTCCAGGTTCCCAGGGTCACTAACAGAGGAAGTGAGCCCGGGGGTACAGTACCACAGACTGTGGGCAGAGCTCAGTAAAGGGCTGGAGCGCACGCTCGGCGGGGACTCAGGAGAAGATCATGCGGCGGCTCCAGATGGAGGGGGCTGCGCCCTGCTGCCGTCAGGAGCCACAGCCACGGGAGCACAATTCCAGCAGCACAGGCCCCAGATCCCAGGACTCCAGGGGACACAGCCCAGGATCCTGCATTCCCCCAGGACAGATGGACACGGGGAGGGCCCAGGACAGCCAGGATGCTCCTGCTGCCAGGCACCCCAAGGTGTGCAGATCAACTCCCCCCACCCCAGGAGCATCTAAGCCAGGGCAGACTGAGAGACTGCGGTAGTTACCACGGAAGCTGACTCCAGAGCTGGAGGGCTGGCCGCCGCCAGTGTTGTTGTTCCTCCTTGTGTCACCCTGTGCCTGGGATGGAGCGGGGCCCACCAGGGAACAGGGGCCTCACAGGATAAACAGCTACCACTGAGCACTGAACCTGGCGGGGGCGGGGCAGGTACCCCAGGTACACACACATGAGAATCAGCACAGCAGGCCTCTTCCCCAGTAGACCAGCTGGAATGACAGGGGAGAGCTGGAAAGTTCCAGGGGAAGTCAAGGGATTTACAGTATATAGAACCAGAAGATACCCCTCCCCTTTTTTTCCTTCCTTTCTCCGGTACAATTCGCTTTTAGCCACTCTGCACTAAGCAAAATGACTAGAAATAACTCACCACAAACGAAAGAATCAGAAACAGTACTCTTTCCCACAGAGTTACAGAATTTGGATTACAACTGGATGCCAGAAAGCCAATTCAGAAGCACAATTATAAAGCTACTGGTGGCTCTGGAAAAAGGCATAAAAGATTCAAGAGACTTCATGACTGCAGAACTTAGATCTAATCAGGGTGAAATTAAAAATCAATTAAATGAGATGCAATCCAAACTGGAATTCTTAACGACAAGGATTAATGAGGTAGAAGAACGAGTGAGTGACATAGAAGAAAAGTTGATGGCAAGGAAAGAATCTGAAGAAAAAAGAGAAAAGCAAAAGACCATGAGGAAAAAGTTAAGGGAAACAAATGACAGCCTAAGATGGAAAAATCTACGTTTAAATGGGGTTCCAGAGGGCGCTGAGAGGGAGAGAGAAACAGAAAGCATATTTGAACAAATCATAGCTGAGAACTTCCCTAACGTAGGGAGGGAAACAGGCATTCAAATCCAGGAGATAGAGAGATTCCCCCCCCCCAAAATCAATAAAAACTGCTCAACACCTCGATATTTAATAGTGAAACTTGCAAATTCCAAAGATAAAGAGAAGATCCTTAAAGCAGCAAGAGACAAGAGATCCCTAACCTTTATGAGGAAAACTATTATATTAACAGCAAACCTATCCACAAAGAACTAGAAGTCCAGGAAGGGCTGGCAGGATATATTTAGGGTTCTCATTTAGGAAATGAGAAGAACATTCGGCCAAGAATACTTTATCCAGCAAGGCTCTCATTTAGATTATGAGAGATAAAGAGCTTCCAAGATACGCAGAAACTGAAAGAATACGTGACCACTAAACCAGCTCTACAAGAAATATTAACGGGGACTCTGTAAAAGAAAGAGAACACCCAAAGAAATAATCCACAAAAACAAGGACTGAATAGGTATTATGATGACACTAAATTCATATCTTTCAATAGTAACTCTGAACGTGAAAGGGCTTAATGATCCCATCAAAAGAGGCAGGGTTTCAGACAGGATAAAAAAGAAAGACCCGGGGATCCCTGGGTGGCTCAGCAGTTTAGTGTCTGCCGTTGGCCCAGGGCATGATCCTGGAGTCCCAGATCGAGTCCCATATCAGGCACCTTGCATGGAGCCTGCATCTCCCTCTGCCTGTGTCTCTGCCTATCTCTCTCTCTCTCTCTCTCTCTCTCTCTCGCTCTCTCTCTACATATCTCATGAAAAAATAAATAAAATCTTAAAGAAAAAGAAAAAGCAAGACCCATCTATTTGTTGTCTACAAGAGACTCATATTAGACCTAAGGACACCTACAGCCTGAAAATGAAAGGGTGGAGAACCATTTACCATTCAAATGGTCCTCAAAAGAAAGCAGGGGTAGCAATCTTGCTATTTATCAGATAAATTAAACTTTATCCCAAAGACGGTAGTAAGAGATGAAGAGGGACACTATATCATACTTAAAGGATCTATCCAACAAAAGGAAGTAACAACCATGAATATTTATGCCCCTAATGTGGCAGCTGCCAAGTCTATCAATCAATTAATAGCCAAAGTTAAGGGGGATCCCTGGGTGGCACAGCGGTTTGGCGCCTGCCTTTGGCCCAGGGCGCGATCCTGGAGACCCAGGATCGAATCCCACGTCGGGGTCCCTGTGCATGGAGCCTGCTTCTCCCTCTGCCTGTGTCTCTGCCTCTCTCTCTCTGTATGACTATCATAAATAAATTAAAAAATTAAAAAAAAATAACCAAAGTTAAGACATACCTATATAATAATACACTAATACTGGGAGACCAACACTGCGCTATCTGTAATTGACAGATCTTCTAAGCACAACATATCCAAAGAAACAAGAGCTTTAAATGATACACTGGACCAGATGGATTTCATAGATAATTACAGAACTTAACATCCAAACACAACTGAATACACATTCTTCTCAAGTGCACATGGAACTTTCTCCAGAATAGACCACATAGTGGGTCACAAATCAGATCTTAACCAAAACCAAAAGATTGGGATTGTCCCCTGCATATTTTCAGACCATAATGCTTTGAAACTAGAACTCAATCATGAGAAGAAATTTGGAAGAAATTCAATAACGTGGAGGTTAAAGACCATCCTGCTAAAAGATGAAAGGGTCAACCAGGAAATTAGGGTAAAAGTAAAAAGATTCATGGAAACTAATGAGAACGAACATACAACCATTCAAAATCTTTGGGATACAGGAAAAGCAGTCCTGAGAGGGAAATACATCGCAATACAACCATCCATCCAAAAACTGGAAAGAACTCAAATACAAAAGCTAACCTTGCACTTAAAGGAACTGGAGAAAGAACAGCAAATAAAACCTACACCCAGCAGAAGAGGAGAGTAAATAAAGATTCGAGCAGAAATCAATGAAATAGAGAGCAGAAGAACTGTGGAACAGATCAACAAAATGAGCAGTTTGTTCTTTGAAAGAATTAATAAGATAGATAAACGATTAGCCAGCCTTATTAAAAAGAAAAAAGACTCAAATTAATAAAATCACGAATAAAAAGGAGAGATCACAACCAATACCAAGGAAATACAAACAATTTTTAAAAACCTATTAGGAGCGGCTATACACCAATAAATTAGGCAATCTAGAAGAAATGGATGCGTTTCTGGAAAGCCAAAAAACTACCAAAAGTGGAACAGGAAGAAATAGAAAACCTGAACAGGCCAATAACCAGGGTGGAAATTTAAGCAGTCAACAAATCCTCCCAAGACAAAAAAGTCCAGGGCCAGATGGCTTCCCAGCGGAATTCTGTCAAAAGTTTGAAGAAGAAATAATACCTATTCTACTAAAGATGTTCCAAAAGATAGAAAAGGATGGAATACTTCCAAACTTGTTTTATGAAGCCAGCATAGCATAGCCTTGATTCCAAAACCAGACAAAGACCCCACCAAAAATTAAAATTATACACCAATATCCCTGATGAACACAGATGTAAAATTTTTCAACAAGATACTAGCCAAGACAAGAGAAACAAAAGCAAAAATGAATTATTGGGACTTCATCAAGATAAGAAGCTTTTGCACAACAAAACTAAAAGACAACCTACAGAATGGGAGAAGATATTTGCAAATGACGCATCAGATAAAGGGCTAGTATCCAAGATTTCTAAAGAACTTATTAAACTCAACACCAAAGAAACAATCCAATCATGAAACGGGCAAAAGATATGAACAGAAATCTCAGAGGAAGACATAGACGTGGCCAAGAAGCACATGAGGAAATGCTCCACATCACTGGTTCAGGGAAATACAAATCAAAACCACAATGAGATACCACCTCACACCAGTGAGAATGGGGAAAATTAACCAGACAGGAAATAACAAATGTTAGAGAGGATGTGGAGAAAGGGGAACCCTCTTGCACTGTTGGTGGGAATGTGAACTGGTGCAGCCACTCTGGAAAACTGTGTGGAGGTTCCTCAAACAGTTAAAAATAGATCTGCCCTACGACCCAGCAATTGCACTGCTGGGGATTTACCCCAAAATACAGATGCAGTGAATCGCCGGGACACCTGCACCTCGATGTTTATAGCAGAAATGTCCACAAAAGCCAAACTGTGGAAGGAGCTTTGGTGTCCATCGAAAGATGAATGGATAAAGAATATGTGGTCTATGTATACAATGGAATATTACTCAGCGATTAGAAACGATAAATACCCACCATTTGCTTCGATGTGGATGGAACTGGAGGGTATTATGCTGAGTGAAAAAAGTAAATCAGAGAAGGACAAACATTATATGGTCTCATTCATTTGGGGAATATAAAAAATAGTGAAAGGGAATAAAGGGGAAAGGAGAAAAAATGAGTGGGAAATATCAGAAAGGGAGACAGAGCATGAGAGACTCCTAACTCTGGGAAACGAACGAGGGGTGGTAGAAACGGAGGTGGGCGGGGGGTTGGGGTCACTGGGTGACGGTCACTGAGCGGGGCACTTGATGGTATGAGCACTGGGTGTTATTCTATATGTTGGCAAACTGAACACCAATAAAAAATGAATTTATAAAAAAAAAGATACTAGCCAATAGGATCCAACAGTACATAAAAAATATTATTCACCATGACCAAGTGGGATTTATCCCCGGGATGCAAGGCTGGTTCAACACTTGTAAAACAATCAATGTGATTGATCATATCAGCAAGAGAGAAAACAAGAACCATAGGATCCTCTCAATAGATGCAGAGAAAGCATTTGACAAAATATAGCATCCATTCCTGATCAAAACTCTTGAGAGTGTAGGGATAGAGGGAACATTCCTCAGCATCTTAAAAACCATCTACAAAAAGCCCACAGCAAATATCATTCTCAATGGGGAAACACTGGGAGCCTTTCCCCTAAGATCAGGAACACAACAGGGATGTCCACTCTCACCACTGCTATTCAACAGAGTACTAGAAGTCCTAGCCTCAGCAATCAAACAACAGAAAGAAATAAAAGGCATTCAAATTGGCAAAGAAGTCAAACTCTCCCTCTTTTCAGATGACATGATACTGTACATAGAAAACCCAAAAGACTCCACCCCAAGATTGCTAGAACTCAGACAGCATTTTGGCGTGTGGCAGGATATAAAATCAATGCCCAGAAATCAGTGGCACTTCTATACACTAACAATGAGACTGAAGAAAGAGAAATGAAGGAGTCAATCCCATTGACAATTTCACCCAAAAGCATAAGATACCTAGGAATAAGCCTAACCAAAGAGGTAAAGGATCTATACCCTAAAAACTACAGAACACCTCTAAAAGAAATTGAGGAAGACATAAAGAGATGGAAAAATATTCCATGCTCATGGAATGGAAGAATTAATATGTTGAAAATGTCAATGCTACCCAGGGAAATTTACACATTTAATGCAATCCCTATCAAGTACCATGGACTTTCTTCAGAGAGTTGGTACAAATCATCTTAAGATTTGTGTCGAATCAGAAAAGATCCCGAATAGCCAGGGGAATATTGAAAAAGAAAACCAGACCCGGGGGCATCACAATGCTGGATTTCAAGTTGTACTACAAAGCTGTGATCATCAAGACAGTATGGTATTGGCACAAAACAGACACATAGATCAATGGAACATAATACAGAACCCAGAAATGGGCCCTCAACTCTATGGTCAACTAATATTCGACAAAGCAGGAAAGACTATCCACTGGAAAAAGGACAGTCTCTTTAATGAATGGTGCTGGGAAAATTGGGACAGCCACGTGCAGAAGAATGAAACTAGACCATTCTCTTACACCTTACACAAAGACAAACTCAAAATGGATGAAAGATCTCAATGTGAGACAAGAATCCGTCAAAATCCTAGAGAAGAACACAGGCAACACCCTTTTTAAACCTGGCCTCAGCAACTTTTTGCAAGATACATCCATGAAGGCAAGAGAAACAAAAGCCAAAATGAACTATTGGGACTTACTCAGGATAAAAAGCTTCTGCACAGCAAAAGAAACAGTCAACAAAACTCAAAGACAACCTACAGAATGGGAGAAGATATTTGCAAATGACGTATCAGATAAAGGGCTAGTTTCCAAGATCTATAAAGAACTTCTTAAACTCAACACCAAAGAAACAAACAATCCAATCATAAAATGGACAGAAGACATGAACAGAAATCTCACAGAGGAAGACAAAGACATGGCCAACACCACATGAGAAAATGCTCCACATCACTGGTTCAGGGAAATACAAATCAAAACCACAATGAGATACCACCTCACACCCGTGAGAATGGGGAAAATTAACCAGACAGGAAATAAAAAATGTTGAAGAGGATGTGGAGAAAGGGGAACCCTCTTGCACTATTGGTGGGAATGTGAACTGGTGCAGCCACTCTGGAAGACTGTGTGGAGGTTCCTCAAAGAGTTAAAAATAGATCTGCCCTACGACCCAGCAATTGCACTGCTGGGGATTTACCCCAAAGATACAGATGCAATGAAACACCGGGACACCTGCACCCCGATGTTTATAGCAGCAATATCCACAATAGCCAAACTGTGGTAGGAGCCTCGGTGTCCATCAAAAGATGAATGGTAAAGAAGATGTGGTTTATATATACAATGGAATATTACTCAGCCATTAGAAACGACAAATACCCATCATTTGCTTCGACGTGGATGGAACTGGAGGGTACTATGCTGAGTGAAGTAAGCCAATTGGAGAAGGACAGACATTATATGGTCTCATTCATTTGGGGAATATAAAAAACAGTGAATGGGAATCAAGGGGAAAGGAGAGAAAATGATTGGGAAATATCAGTGGGGGTGACAGAACATGAGAGACACCTATGTCTGGGAAACGAAGAAGGGGTAGTGGAAGGGAGGTGGGCTGGGCATTGGGGTGACTGGGTGATAGGCACTGAGAGGGGGCACTTGACGGGATGAGCACTGGTGTTATGCTATATATGTTGGCAAATCAAACTCCAATAAAAAAATATCCAGAAAAAAAAATTAAGTTGACCTAAGGTCACACTGATGGCATATGACAGAGCTGAGATCCCATGGTTTTTTTCAATATTATCTACAGCCCTGTTAGAAAGCAAAGTCATGTTGGGAATGAGACTAGGTATAAAATATAAAAGTTCAGTACTTGCTTTGGGAAAATCATAATGAAAATAAGTTTAAAAATTAAAGAAAAAATTCCTTTCCTGAAGGAAATTTTTATATTTATAGAAATGCAAATGTTATTCTTATTACACTTCCATTCTAGGCCCTTAAAGATAATAGTAATTACTAAAATTATTTTCCAACTAATAGTTTATACAAAAGATTCACAAACTGTTTTGCATATGGTAAAGAGTTGTTACAAGTCACTTACAGGAAAGTAGGTTTCCACAATTTCAAAATTCAGGAATCCAATTATAATCCAAACCAAAAGGGTAGCAATGGAAATAATAACAATAAAGGGAACAAAGTAGCCACTGAGTTTGTCTGCAAACTGCTGGATAGGAGCCTAGAATAATAACAACAACAATAATAATAATACATGTATAAAAGTTTCCTTTTTTGATAATGAATACAGAGTATATTTGGTATTATACACAAATATTTTAATAATCTCCATATTAATGCAACTAGAGTTAAAGGAAAATATAAAAGCTAGGTCAAGATTTATACTGAGTAGTCTTTTAAAAAATACTTTGTTTTTTCTAGGGAATTAAGTTACCTTTGATGTTTGTGCCTCTTCCACAAGTTTAACTATTTGAGATAGTGTTGTTTCAGCTCCAACATGGGTTGCACGGATAAGTAGTGACCCATTCTGGTTAATGGAACCAGCAATTACTGTGCTGCCAGATTTCTTAGCCACAGGCATTGCCTCCCCTGCATAAGGAGTAAAGATAGATTTAGGGAACATAAATAAATACTATCTTGAAACATGTTGTTATTTATTAATTGTCAAAGATATGTGGAAAGTATATTCTTACTTCATGAAATAGAATCTGGATAAATGCCTAGGTCAAAGTTTTCCTCCCTTTTTTCTTATGTCAGTTCTGGGCCAAACCCAGGTATACATACCTTAAACTAGAAAAATCTATTAATTCAGCTCTTATATGCAGACACCTTTAAAGCTGCATCCTAGTCTTAGATCATTGGTTTTAAATATGTTCCCAAGGAGCATTTAGAAATGTGGGAGTTCTTATTTATAATAACTATTGGAGCATGGGGTACTGCTACTCCAATTTAGTGGGCCAGTGTCAGGGATACTAAATGTATTACAATGTGCAAGCAGTCTCCCAGAAGAACTGTCCCACCTGAACTGGCAATAGAACCCTATTGAGAAACACAGATTCCTAAATCATTTCCTCATAATCCATAAACTGAGCCTTTTCTGGGACTATCCTGAGGGTTAAGGCAGGAAAGGTATTACGTTGGTTCTGTTCCAGATTGGCCTTAGTTATCTAAGATCTCCAAAACTACTCTAAAGCTTAATCTCTTAGAGCAGACCCTGATGTGGAAAACCTGGCGTCATATTCCAGCTCAGACCAGACCATTTTTTTTTAATTTTTTATTTATTTATGATAGTCACACACAGAGAGAGAGAGAGGCAGAGACATAGGCAGAGGGAGAAGCAGGCTCCATGCACCGGGAGCCCGATGTGGGACTCGATCCCGGGTCTCCAGGATCGCGCCCTGGGCCAAAGGCAGGCGCCAAACCGCTGCGCCACCCAGAGATCCCCCAGACCAGTCTTTAGGGCAGGAAAACAAAATAGGTATTTGCTCAGGAAAATCTGCCAAAGTCTCTTGGACAACACATTAGAATGAGACAACTTCCTTGGGTTACACATTGTAGTAATTAACAATCTTCAGTGAAAAGAGCTTTCAGTAGCATCATGGAAAACACAAAGTAAATCTACAGAAATTGAAATAATACAGTCTTAAACAGAATTCATATTCTCTTTACTCATCATTTACTCATTCCATAGTTTCTACAAAAAGCTCTCTACCTTTTGTTCCTATTTTTTTTATTAACACTGTGGATTCACTTTACTTTCATGTCATGATCCTCTGAAAGAACATACCTGTGATGAGGGACTCATCTACCATAGAATGTCCTTCAATAACACGGCCATCCACCGGAAATTTGCCTCCTGGAACCACTTTAATGATGTCTCCACGTTGTACAAGTTCTACATCCACTTGTTCTTCACTGGATAGGAATTAACATAAAAAGTATTGGGAAAATATGCTTTTCAGCCTGATCTTTCTGTGCCAACTTATTGGTTCAGGTCAAGCTTGTGGCAGCATAATTGCTATCAATGGAAACTAGAACTAACATGTAAGCTGGAGCTGCAATGTCAGTTCTGTTTACTATTGGGGAACAGCTCAGTACCCGGCACACAGTGGGTGCCCTGTATTTTTGTTGAATAGTGACTGAATGAATAAGTTAAATCTTTAGAAAATAATGTGAGAGGTTGTATTTAACTAAACTATTTATTTATTGTGTAAATTTGCCTATATAATTGTATGAGTATACAAATAAGAAATAAAAAAGAATGAAATTTTTAAAAACAGAATGAAATCTTCTCACGTCTTTAGCTCTAACTTCCAGTTTACAGGTAACACAGGAGTTATAGAACAAGTTAGGTGACACCACAAGGAAGCAGAGTTTGATTCAGACTGCGTGATATTCTACAGGACAAATGATGCATGGTTCTTTAACAAGACACCTGCAAAGGGCGGCAGTGAGAGGGTGTGAATAGGAGGGAAGAGCTGTTCTAGATTAAAAGAAACATGTCAGTCAAATGCTTGACACATGGACCTTGTTTGATTTCAATTTCAAAGAAACAAAACTTTTGGAGACAGAGGCACCTGGATAGTTCAGTCAGTTAAGCATCCGACTCTTGTTCTGCTCAGGTCATGATCTCAGGATGAGATCAAGCCCCACCTTGGGCTCTGTGCTCAGCAGAGTCTGCTTGAGATTCTTTCCCCCTCCCTTGCCCTCCTCATCTGCTCTTCCCTGTCTGCTCCTCCCCCAACTCACACATGTGCTGACTCATGCTCTCTCTTTCACCCCTCTCTAAATAAACAAATAAATAACTTTTTGGAGATAAAAGGAAAAATGAGAATATAGACTACATATTAGATGATACTAAAGTATTGTTAATCTTCTTAAATGCAATATGGTATTATAGTTACATAAGAATGTCCTATTTTAATAGAGGTACTATAGGAATATTTAGCAATAAACCAATATGACTGTAATTTAAAATACTACTGCAACAATGTAAAGATAGGATGTATAAATGAAGTTTGATGAAATGTGAATAACTGTTAAATCTGGGAGATAGATTATGTGGGTTCATTATATTCTTCTCTCTACCTCTGGGTATATTCGACATTTTTCATAAGAAGTTAAAATGAGAAGGGGGAAGAATGAAAATAAATACCTTAGGAGAATATTATCAGAGTCAAGAGTTACAATAGTTGCTTCTGTAGCTTGTAGTGAAATTAGCTTGGCAAGTGCCTCTGATGTTTTTCCCTATAAATGAAAATAAACATGCTAACAATGCTAAGGCAAAAAAAAAAAAAGCTCAGGTTTTACCTAAAATAAAGATATAATACTTAACATTTGCCAAAAAGGTAGCTTTAGGAATATTAATTAGTTCAAATTAGAATATGCTTCACTTCAAAAATATGAAGTATACAAAATATAAAATGTATTATTAGGCATAGTTTATAAGTAAGTAATGTAAATTAACAGGAAAAACTTCAAGAACTCAGGTATATGAGCAAAGGACATCATCAGGCAATTCATTTAAGAAGAAATAAAATAACTGATGTGTAGAAACAGATTTGTTCCTGCTATTAATAGAAGAAATGCAAACAAAAGCAACTCTATGATACCATTTAATGCCTACTAACTAGCAAGAATTTATACAGGAGTTAATCCTGATGAAGTTGTAAAACTACTTCACTAACATATTCTTACTGACAAAAAATTGTTACAACTCGTAGCATGAGCCAAAAAAAGATTTATGCCCTTTACTCATATACTTTGTAATTTATCCTAAGATACTAATTCAATAGAAATTACTATTAAACATGAATATGTTTAATGCAGGATTATCTAAAATTTAAAACTGGGAACAATCTAATTGAGAACAAAACTGAAATGGTTTAATGAGTCACAGCACAATGATTTGACAGAATACTTAGAAAATACCAAATAATTATCTGGAATGCAAAAATAGGGAAAAAACTTTCTAGTGTTAAGGATAAACTAGTATATATACTAGGTTTGCCACTTTCTAAAATATAAAGGTATACAGAACAGAATTAGAAAGTAATTTCCATTATAGCATGGGATTACAGGTGAATTTTTTTTAAAGATTTTATTTATTTATTTATTTATTTATTTATTTATTTATTTATTTATTTATTTATTTATTTATTTATTTATGAGAGACACAGAGAGAGAGGCAGAGACACAGGCAGAGGGAGAAGCAGGCTCCATGCAGGGAGCCCGACATGGGACTCCATCCCAGGCCTCCAGGATCACACTGTGGGCCAAAGCGGGCGCTAAACCGCTGAGCCACCCAGGCTGCCCACAGCTGAATATTTTTTTCCATCATTATTTTAAATCTTGTGGTTACATCAATTTTTCCATTAGAAACGTGATATAAATAAGTACTTAGGAAATCTCTCTCTCTTAAAATAAATATGGATATACTGTACTATTTACAGTATTAATTCCATAAATTTGGTAAATCTTCTAAAGGAATATTTAACTTAAAATATTACCCAAATGAAAAAAAAAATTACCCAAATGGAAGTACTTCTTTTGTTAACTATATAAATCAATGTATATTTCCAATAACTGGTCTAGAAAATATGATCTCTTATCCACTCAAGATGTTAACAAATGTCATCCTTTCTTACTTTACCTTTGCTATATGTTCCAGCCACCGGCCTAGTGCAATAAACACAAATAGCATAGGAGGTGTATCAAAGAAAGTAATAGGGTTTACTTTTGCTCTTTCATACATTGCAACCAGAAGAATAACCAAAGAGTAGGCAAATGCAATGGTGGTTGCCAGCACAATCAGTACATCCATATTTGCTGTTTTATGCTTCAGTGCTTTGTAGGCCTGAATGTAGAAGTACCAGCCTCCAAAAAACTGTAATATAAACACAATAATTATTGCCTTTTAAAAAATGCTGAGATTCACATGTAGCTCAACAACAAAGGTACAGTCTCAATGTTAATTTCCTTTTGCTTTGATCTAATCCATAAACACTACAGAAAGATTTTAAGCTGAAACAATAATGTTTGTATTTTAGCAGGTATGTGTGTATTGAGATTCAAATTGCTATAGAAGTCCTTGGCAGCTGTCCTCTACAACCCAATGGATATTCCAAAATACAAAGAAAGTTAAATGATTCATGGATTTTTCTTTTAGATGCTAGCAAAAACAAGAACTAAGAAAATAATTACATTCTTTTGACAAGGGTTTTTTTATATAAAACTCAGCTCCCCTGCCTGAAATTCAACCTAAGTAGTATATCACAAGCTACTGGAACTGCTGGCTGTTTTCACTGGTAAACATAACTGAAAAGCTTATTTTTTCATTAGGACAGAGAAACATACTAAGTTGTTCTTAAAATCATCATTGCCTTTTATAAGGATCAGAAAAAGGAATAAATTAATTAGATGGAAGTGTTCCACAGTAAAAGTTTATCTAAAAAGAAGAGTTGAAAAAAAATTAAAACATAAAAAATAAATAAACAAATAAAAAGAAGAGTTGAAAACATACAAAAGTAATGTACTTCAGTACCAGGGAGAAATAATAAAAATAATAACATGGTATTATAATTATCACCATAATTTTATATAATAAATTACTAATTAATTAAATATATATTTATAACATACTAATATGAATATAATTAATTTTAATATATTTAATATAGAATATAAAATACAAATGTAACTAAAATATAATCTATTTTATTATTATAACTTTAAAGATGAAGTTATATACAACAGCAGATATGAATTGAACTATTTCTCTGCTTTGTTGTTAAACAATATCCTTAGGAATTAAATGGAATTCATTATCTATTCTAACCACTCAGTTTAAGATTGTTTTTATGAGACATCCAGCATAAAATGATCAAACTTCTGGCTAATATCTGTTTTGCAATTGAAAATAGCCTTGCCTGTCACATTTTGCTATTTTTCATTATTAACATATATACTTATTAACATTTCACTTGCCTGTACAGGTACACACAATAAAAAGGATAGCAAATTCATAATGGACAATCCTGGCAGGATCTGGCGCTCCAGGAACATAGAAGAATGAATGTTGATCATTTCTTCTTGACTCATGTTCTGATTATGGTGAAGAATTGCTAGATGGTGATCCATAACCATCATATATATCATCAGCCCCATCACAGGAATACAGAAAAAGAGGCTCACAAGGAAGGATCGTCTCCACCTTACATAGAAAAGAAAACTCATTTTAGTTAAGTAGCTAATGGTTAAAGATTCTATCTACTATAGGGAAACACAAATTGTGACCACTTCAACCAATATAAGGATGACATTGTAAAAACTGACATGTCAACAGAATGTTAAATTTGTAACAAAGAGGGCACCTGGGTGGCTCAGTCCGTTAAGCCTCCAACTTTTGATTTCAGCTCAGATCATGATTTCAGGGTCATGAGATCAAGCCCCATGTCAGGCTCTGTGCTGAGTGTGGAACCTACTTAAGATTCTCTCTTCCTCTTCCTCTCCCTCATTCTTTCCCTCTTAAAACAAATTTGCAACAAAGAGTCAAAATCTGTTTTTCACTGACACACCAAAAGTACTTACTGTCTTATTTCTCGTTTATGGTCCAAGTGGCTTGCTGACCGATCCTTCTTGACCAAAGAAGCTTCAAAACCTAAGCTCTAAGGAAAGTCACAAGAAAACAATTACTTTACTGAATGTAAAAATATTATAGAGAAATTCTAAGCCACTGTATTGTCATTAAGAACAACTCAGTTATTGAGTGTAAGTCAATAATTGTGAATTAAGTCACTCCGGTGAATGCACAGATGAAGATGTGCTCCCTTTTCTTAAATAAAACAAAGTATTAAAGAAAACTACACATAAGTAAGATTCATATCCATATAGACAGTAACATATACTATATTTTCAACTGCTAGGGAAAATGCTGCCATCTTATATTTGTTGGCAGTGTAGCCCAGTGAAAAAAGAAAGGATGAGCTTTAGAGTCAGAAAGAATAGGCTCAAATCCCAGCTATGACACTTTCTAGCTATGTGATTTTGGGTAAGTAACTTAACTTCTATTAACCTGAGTTTCATCACCTCCAAAATGAAGAGGACAACACTGTTGTGAGAATAAAATTAAGAGGTGAAGCTTTGCAATCTTGGTAACTGGTTCTAATAAATACTGGATAATGCTAGCTTCACAAAGATGTTAATATTATTATCTATACCAATAGGATCTTATTTGAACTATTAATATGCTCCAATTATTATAATACCAAGGCTATACCGCATTAAATCTTTTATTTTTTTTTTATTTTTTTCGCATTAAATCTTTTAAAGCATTTTCACATGTACTACCACTTCAGATTAATTGAAGAACACAAGATAAGTTTCTGACAAAAGGGTTTGTTCCTTTAAATTTCATACTTTTTTTTATTTCATACTTAAAAACACATCTTTTTAAAGCAGCATCAGACCCATAAATACAAAGAACGATCTGATTACTGGCAGAGAGGAGGTAGATGGGAGATGGGTAAAATGGGTGAAGAGGAACAGGAGATACAGGCTTCCAGGTATGGAATGAATAAGTCATGGAAAAAAACATACAACATAGGGAATGCAGTCAATGGTACTGTAATAGTGTGTATGGTGATAGATGTGGTGTCACTACACTTGTGGTGAGCACAGCATAACTACTGAGTTGTTGAATCACTATACTGTATACCTGAAACTAATATAACATTGCTGTGTTAACTATACACAAATTTAAAAAATTACATAATTTGCTTTGACCTAACAATAAAGGATCTAACATGATGCTGCTTGCTTTCTTAATGATTAAATAATCTTATAACAAATTATACTTTATTGCCATTTTCTAAATATTTTTAAAGGATTTGTGGTTCTACCTGCAGTCTGCTCCTGATTAATAGTGCCAGTATGGCTTTGCCTAACTCTTCCTGACAAAGACCAAGAAAAAAAACCATATTATGTTGTAAACATATTTATGTTAAATTGGAGACATGTTAATTGAGAGTAATCAAAGGGACCAGATCTTTTTCATCATATCTGATACAAACCAGAAATGATTCAACGGAGTGCTGACTGAACAAGCAAGAACACAGAAATGCAAAATCTTACCACTTACTTCAACCATATGGATAATATCCCTGGGACCAATAATTTCTGGGTCATATTTAATATGTGCTTTGTTGGTTGCCAGGGCCACAGAGCAGTAGAAGATCCCTCTGTGTTTTGTGAGGATAGACTCTATTTTATGTACACAGGAGGCACACGTCATTCCTCTCACCTGTTAAAGACAAAGGTTTTGTTACTCAGAAATCTACTCTTACCTCCATTAAACATTGATTGTAACATGGGATTAACACACAAGACCTTATCTGCACTATTAATATCCTTCAGATATGTTCATTAGAATGCTGTTTTCATATAAAATTAAATGGAACAAAGATATGGTCCCAGCTGCAATAGGTTAAACAGAAGAGGATCTCACTAAGTCAGTATCCCTCTTCCTGTCATTACTCTGTGATAGAGGATTTGACATCTATTGTTTCCTGTATTTTTAAAAAGATTTTATTTATTTCTTCATGAGAGACACAGAGAGAGGCAGAGGGAGAAGCAGGCTTTATGCAGGGAGCCTGATGTGGGACTCGATTCCGGGACTCCAGGATTATGCCCTGCCAAAGGCAGATGCTCAACCGCTGAGCCACTCATGCATCCCTTGTTTCTTGTATTTAATGTCTTGTTTCTGTCCAGAATTTTTAGTCTTTTTTTATTACTTTTAATAAAAGTTAATGGGTGACAAAAGTATCATACTTTTGTCTAAAAATGCATTTTGCCTTATGTCTTGGGTGAGGTTATAGTTCAGCTTGGTATTAAATTCTAAAATAGAATAGCAGAACTTCTGGAATGACTGTGTGTGAAACTCAGCAAATCCTTTCCCCAAAAAGCAATGATAAAATTGAACAAAAGTTTTAGGGCACCTGGATGGTTCAGTCTGTTAAACATCTGCCTTTGGCTCAGGGTCATGATCCCAGGGTCCTGGGATGCAGCCCTGAGTCGGGCTCCCTGCTCAGTGGGGAGACTGTTTCTCTCCCTCCTCCCCGCTCATGCTTTCTCTCACTTTCTCTCTTTCTCTCTCTCTCAAATAAATAAAATCATTTTTAAAAATTGGACAAAAGTTTCAAAAAACAACCATTTAAAGACTCTGGGAAGTGACTAACAAGTATACAACAAATTACAAAGCTTCTATTCAAGAATATCTACTGAGATGGGATGAGCACTGGGTGTTACATGTTGGCAAATTGAACTTCAATAAAAACAAGTAAACAAAAATATCTACTGAAAGATTATCAGTAATGGTGTAGTAAAGGCCTTTGAAAATTATTTCCTCCATAAAAGCAATGAGAAAACTGGCAAAAACTGTCAGAACCAACTTTTTTTTTGAAATTTGGAAATTAAACAGAAGCTTTCAGCAATCCAGGAAGCATTTATTCAAGAAAATCAGAGGGGGCACCTAGGTGGCTCAGGTGGTTAAGGAGCCAACTCTTGATTTCAGCTCTTGTCATGACCTTGAGGTCCTGGGATTGAGCCCCATGTCTGGCTACGTGCTTAGTAGGGAGTCTACTTGAGGATTCTTTCTTCCTCTCTCTCTCTGCCCCTCCCCCCACTCACACCCTCTCTAAAATAAATGAGTCATTTTTAAAAAAGAATTAAAGGAAAATATGAGAATAATATCTCATCAAATAAATAATATTGATAAAGAGAGATCATTAAAAAGGCCCAATGGACAGTCTGGAATTGAAAAGTACAATAACTGAAATAAAAGCAGTACTTGGAAATGTGTAGCTGTAAATGTCAATATTAAAAAATAAGAAAGATCTCAAATAAATAACCTAACCTTCCATGTTGAGCTACTAGAAAAGAAAAGCAAACTAAACATAAAGTGAGCAAAAGGAAGGAAATTAGATTAGAATGGAAATTAATAAAAGAAAGAATAGAGAAAATCAATAAAACCAAAAATTATTTTTCTGAAAAAACTGACAAAATTGACAAACTTGGTAGACTGACCAAGGGAAAAAGAAAGAAGACACGAATGCTTAATATTAAGAATAAGGAGTAACTGCTAACAGGCAAGGCATTTCTTTCTTGGGTTAATGAAAATCTCCTAAAATTAGATATGGTGAAGGCACCTGGGTGGCTCAGCAGGTGAGCGTCTGCCTCTGGCTCAGGTTGTGATCCCGGGGTCCTAAAATTAAGTCCCGCATCAGGCTCCCTCCCTCTGCCTATATCTCTGCCTCCCTGTGTGTCTCTCGTGAATAAATAAACATCTTTTTAAAAAAATTAGATATTGGAGGCAGGGGAAGATGGCAGAAGAGTAGGGTCCCCAAGTCACCTGTCCCCACCAACTTACCTAGATAACTTTCAAATCATCCTGAAAACCTACTAAGTCGGTCTGAGATTTAAAGAGAGAACAGCTGGAATGCTACAGTGAGAAGAGTTCACGCTTCTATCAAGGTAGGAAGACGGAAAAAAAATAAATAAAAAAGCATCCAAGGGGGAGGGGCCCCGCGAGGAGCCGGGCTAAGGCCGGTCGGCGAGAGCCCCCAGGACAGGAGAGCCCAGTATCGGAGAAGCAGAAACTTTACCAATCTTCAGGAAGGAAAGGCGCTAGCAGGGAGCTTGGGCAGGATCCCAGGAGGGCAGGGATGCCCTCAGGCTCCCAGGGGCACTAACAGAGGAACTGCGCCCCAGGGGAGAACGCGCCCCACACCGCGGGCCGAGCTCCCTAAAGGGCTAGAGCGCGCGCCTGGCGTGCCCTGGAGCAGCCCAGGCGGCGGATGTGGATGGACCTGGAGGGTATTATGCTGAGTGAAGTAAGTCAATCGGAGAAGGACAAACATTATATGGTCTCATTCATTTGGGGAATATAAAACTTAGTGAAAGGGAATAAAGGGGAAAGGAGAGAAAATGAGTGAAAATATCAGTGAGGGTGACAAAACATGAGAGACACCTAACTCTGGGAGATGAACAAGGGATAGTGGAAGGGGAGGTGGGCGGGGGGTGGGGGGGTTGGGGTGACTGGGTGATGGGCATTGAGGGGGGCACTTGGCGGGATGAGCCCTGGGTGTTATGCTATATGTTGGCAAATTGAACTCCAATAAAAAAATTGTTTTTAAAAATTAGATATGGTGATACTTGCACAACTCTGAAGATATAAAAAAAACAAACACTGAATTGTACACTTTAAAAGGGTGAGTTTTGTGGTATGTGAATTATATTTCAATAAAGCTATTATGTTTAGAAGTCTTTAAAAATAGGGGCGCCTGGGTGGTGCAGTCAGTTTGGCATCCCACTCTTGATTTTGGCTCAGGTAGTGATCTCCAGGTAGTGAGACTGAGCCCTGCATTAGGCTTTACACTAAGCATGGCATCTGCTTAAGATTTTCTCTTCCTCTCCTGCTGCCCCTCTCCCTACTTTCCCTTTCTCTAAAATAATGTCTTTTTAAAATTTTTTAAATAAATAATAAAAAATAAACACCCATCCATTCTTTTTAATAGCTGCTTAGTATCCCACTATACGAATGTACTGTAATTTATGTAACTAGTCCCCAGTGATTCATTTAGGTTTTTTTCCTATCTTTTGCTATAATAAAAAATATTATAATGAATATATTTGCACTCATGTCATTTCATACATTTGCAACGATTTCTGTTGGATAACTTCCTGTGAGTGGAACTTCCAAAGCAAAGGGTATGTGCAATTTTATTTTTAATAGACATTGACAAATTCCCTGAGAGCCTGTATCAATTAACTCTCCACCAGCAATACATGAGAGATCACAAACATAGTGTTACCAAAATTGTGTATGATCTTTACCAACCTAATAGGTGAAAAAGCATTTCAATGCAGTTTTTATTTGCTTTATTCTTATTACAAGTGAGGGTGAACATCTTTTCATATATTTAAAATGGTAATATTTTGGATTTTCTGTGAACTGTCAGTTCATATCCTTTACTATCTCCCTTTTGGGTTGTTGGTTCTTTATTATTATTATTGATACCTCTTTATATAATTAAGAAAATTAATCTTTATCTATGATAAGAAATAAATTCAATTTACTTGTCTTGACTTTGTTTATGGTGTTTTCCTTCCAAAACGAAATTTTTATGTACATGAATTTATCAATCCTTCCTTTTATAGGTTTTGTATGATATTTAGAAAGGCCATTTCCACTCTAATATTATTTTTTAAGCGACAGATTAGATATTGTTATTGTGGCAAAGCTGGGTGGAAGCTTCATAGAAATTCTCTACTAGTTTTGCAACTTTGTGAGTCTAAAATTATTTACACAATGGATTAACAGACTTGCATATAGTAAAACAAATACACTAAAATGTTATTGGGGAATCTAGGTGGAGTGTATAAAGGTGTCTGCTGTACAATGCTTTTGACTTTTCTGATGTGTCAAGTTTTTATAATAAAATACTGGGAAGGGCAGCCCCGGTGGCGCAGCGGTTTGGCGCCGCCTGCAGCCTGGGGTGTGATCCAGGAGGCCCGGGATCAAGTCCCTCGTCGGGCTCCCTGCATGGAGCCTGCTTCTCCCTCTCCCTCTGCCTGTGTCTCTGCCTCTCTCTCTCTGTGTGTGTGTCTATGAATAAATAAATAAGATCTTTAAAAAAATAAATAAAAATAAAAAAATAAAAAAAGATTAAAAATAAAATAAAATACTGGGAAAAGAGCTCTAAATATTTCTTCTAGTAATTTCATGTTTGTTTTTTTGCATTCAAATTTCTGACTGAGCTGGAACTAATCTTGGTACAGTGTTAAGTGTTTTGTTTTAATTGTTTAAGTTATACAAATAAAATGCAACTCGTTGGATTGGAGAAAATGATCATTTTAAACCATTTTAAGCCTTAAACCTGGTTCTATGACTTCATTTATAAAATTTCAGTCTTCGGTGCATCTGAAATTTATTCTTTTCTATTCCTACTTGGTAGGAATCATACTATATTTAAAAGTTGATTTTTGGGATGCCTGGGCGGCTCAGTGGTTTAGCACCTGCCTTCCGCCCAGGGCATGATCCTGGAGTCCTGAGATCAAGTCCCACATCAGGCTCCCTGTGTGGAGCCTGCTTCTCCCTCTGCCTATGCCTCTGCCTCTCCCTCTCTCTGTGTCTCTCATGAAAAAAATAAATAAAATCTTTTAAAAAATAAAATAAAAGTTGATTTTCATTTCTTTATTCAAACCTAAATCTTCTTTTTTTGGTTCTTAATAGAGTTATGAGTATCTTTTACATTCCATGCTCAAAGGCCACCATTCCATTAAGTTATATCTTATCCTTCTATTTTCCATTTTCCTTAACTTTTCTTTTATGTCTTATTTTCCCAACCCTTAAATACCTTTGGAACTATTTTCTGAATCCTCCCTAAGTTTTCCTAGAAATTGTATTAATCACATAAAAATAATTACTTACAACAAGTTCTAAAACACCATCTACTTCATCAGCATTTTCTATCATAGTGGCTCCAAATCCAAGCTCTCGGATGAACTCAGCTATCATTGGAGGTTGTATAACAACAGGATTGTATCTTACTTCTGCCTTGCCAGCCATCAGAGCCACAAGTACAGAATATATTCCTAGAAGCATTGATAAGAAAAACAATTGAGATAATATCCTTATAAAAAGAGTAATACTATTAGTTTTTTTCACTTGTAAAAGGATTAAAGTGAACCTAGAGACATTTATTACTTAATTTTTATATAGTCTTGAACCCAAACAAAACTACTTTGAAAGGGGGCCACGACTTTTTATTATGGAAATTTTCAATTACATATACCCAAAACAGAGAATAACATAATAAACTTAATACAACCATTGCCCAGTTTCAACAATTATCAATAATACTAGGGCTAGGGACACCTGGATGGCTTAGTCAGTTTTGTAGCTAACTTGATTTCAGCTCAAGTCAGGATCTCAGAGGTCCTGGGATCAAGCCCTACATTAGGCTCTGTGCTCAGTGGGGAGTCTGCTTGAGGATTCTCTCTCTCTCTCCCTCTCTCTCTGCCTCTCCCACAATTCTCTCTCTCAAATAAATAAATATATCTTTTTAAAAATTACAATTGTGGCTAATCTTGTTTCATCTATATTCCTATCCTTTTACTTCCTGCACTCTACCTCCAATTATTTTGAAGCAAAACCCAGATAACATTTCACATGTAAAAATCTAAATACATATCTCTAAAAGACTCTTCTCTTAAAAAATACCTATAATACCATTATCACATCTAGAATAATTCCTCAATATCACAAAATATCCAGGCAGAATTTATATTTCCAGAATTGTCTTGTAATTATTAGTTTATCTAACACAGTTTGTCTTTTTAAATTGGGATCCAAATAAGATCCATGAATTGTAATAGATTGAGACTTTATCATATAAATGTAAAGCATTTGTAGAAACTAACTTAGAGACCTACAGAAAGGATCTCAGGCACTTAAGGAAATCACTGCAGTTACAGCAAAGAATCCAAGAATGTACCAACATGCACATTATAACATAAATAATAGTCATTTCTTACAATTATCAAATATGACTGACACACACTAATATAAAGTATTCTTATTTATAGGGGTAAAAAGTGCCATACTACTTGTCAATAAAACAAAGGAGTTCATTTTATCACAGTTATCCTGTTCTGTAGCACAAGCCTTTTATTAACAACCATCCTACTTCTCTAGGCCAGCTATTGCTGTCATTGCCAGGAAGAAAATTAATTCTGCATAGCAGAAATGTCATCTCTTTCCAGTAATCTATGGCACTTGGTGACTGACAGGGGATCCCCTAATGGGGATCAATAGTCCATAGGTCAACTCTGCAGTTTGATAAAAAGAAAAAATAATAACTTAATAACTTAATATTAACTTAATAGTTTTAATAAGAAAACAAAGTACCTATATAATCTAAGTTTTCTATATAAAATGCTTGCATTCTGGGCTCTGTGGATACCAAATAATTCAGAGGATCAGTTCATAGGAAACCATCAGTAATAAGAGTAGGTTATAGAGAAAGTAGGAAAAATCTTTTTTGCTCCAATTGCATGTAATCTATAGCCTAACAGAAAGAAAAGGGAAAATCTGACTCTCAAAGATAGGTTTCATAAGTACATAAATTATGGATAATTTTTAAAACTCTTACTTCAAACTATAATTAGAATTCTATTCATTTTTAGAAATATAATGCAAATTAAACTGAGACAACCAGTGTTACTTAGTTTTTAAAAAAGTAAATATAGTGACCCTAGCTAGGCCAATGGTATTCCTAACTGGGTAAAGAGGTGGTAAAGGGGATAATAAGGAGCAACTGGAAGAATCAATCAGCACAATGGATTTTTTTAAGGGATTCATGATTGGCATAGGCATTGCTTATCTCATGAAAAGGGCTATTTCTGGATTGCCAAAAAAATAGTTGGTCCTAAAATTAGACAGGAACCTTACAAACTTCCTTTGCTTTCATTTGTTTGTAACCTCCCAGCCTTCCTCTTTTAATCATTCAAAGGGCACCTGGGTGGCTCAGTGGTTGAATGTCTGCCTTTGGCTCAGGTCGTGATCCCGGGGTCCTGGGATCAAGTCCCACATCGGGCTCCCATGGGAAGCCTGCTTCTCCCTCTGCCTATGTCTCTGCCTCTCTCTCTCTCTCTCTCTCTCTCTCTCTCTCTCTCTCTCTGTCTCTCATGAATAAATAAATAAAATCTTTTTTAAAAAAGCATGATACAAGCTTCAGCCTCAAATGCATTTTAATTAGATAAAACGGAGACTGAAATGACAGGCAAAAATGACACAATGCAGATAAAGTAATAACTGTATAACATACACTTTGTTATAATTTTCTGGCCTTTATATATAAAGTAAGGTATGTGTGTATATGTGTGTATATATACACACATACATATATATATATATATATATGGAATATATAAGGCCTTTATATATAAGGCCTGTGGACCACAAGCTTGTATTACTATTACACACTTTGAGTTATCTTCCCACAATAGAAGGGATAAGCTGATATTAATCTTACTTATTTGGCCCTTGTGACTAAGGGCACGTATTAAGACACTGGGGCTAGGGCTGCCAAAGTACCAACTTCAGTCTCATTAAACATAACTGTATATCTCTATCTATAGTTAACAAATCTTTTTTTTAAAGATTTTATGTATTCATGAAAGACACACAGAGAGAGGCAGAGACATAGGCAGAGAGAGAAGCAGGCTCTATACAGGGAGCCGGGACGCGGGACGTGATCCCAAAACTCTGGGATCACACCCTGGACCAAAGGCAGAGGCTCAACCGCTGAGCCACCCAGGCATCCCTAACAAATCTATTATGTCACAGTGTGAAGCCAATTAATATGAGTGCAAACTTATAACACAAAACATTTGAGTTTGATTGAATAAAAAAAAAGGTTTGCTGTAAATTTTCTAAGATTTTGTAACCTAGAGTTAAAATTTGTAGAGAATATTAAGTAACTTTTTAAACATTTTTACTGCAAGCAATGATCAGTGATCAAACTGTTGGAAGAGAATAACATAATTCTAAACAAACTTGGTTCTGGTCTGGTTTTTGGTCCAAGTACATTAATATTGAAACTAATGGACTGTGGTTATTAGGTTTAAGTGTAGTTTTATCAGAAAATTGGTATGTTTCTTAAAATCCATTGCAACCAAGGTCCATAGAGAATAGTAACCTTATATCTTTCCTTCTGCTGTTTTCCTACAAATTTCATTGATATTAAAATGTGATCATGAGGTAAACAAGATAGGAACTTGGGAACTAAGGGAACAAAACACAAAAACTGGCTGTCAGAAAGTCAAAGTTGTCCTGCACATCACTCATATGCAGGACTTCATAAGGCCTTTTGTGGCAAGAACCACAAAAATGGTTACAAAACACCTAAGAGAACAAAAAGGACAGAGTCCTCAAATCAATACACAAAATGAGAGGCTTCAAGAGTGTCTCACCTTCTTCTCGTCTTAAATTCCGTTCAATGTTTGCTACACAGGAAGCACAAGTCATACCAGTGACCTGTATGTAACACTTAGATGAAGTCTTTGTCTCCACATCGTGAATTGGTGTCATCATCTTAGTATAAAATTCATTAGTTGAGGTCAAAAGCGGCATTTCCGATGAGGTCTGACCTATTATTACCAATGGCTCATTTATATCTGGTGGACAGGGAAAGATTCTTTTCATTTGAGGTACTCTTCAGTTGCATCCTTGTCATTCATCACAATCCACACCTCTAGACACTGTCAATCCATTCCTTTAAAACCAGCATGGACCTAGAGCTCTCAGCACTGTTAACTTTTATACTTTCCAGAAAGTGACTTTGAATTCCAGTACTGCCCATCCCAGTTCTCTAGAAAACCTGAACCAACTGAATAAACAAAACATTGGTTATACCAAGTTCTTTGGGGCACCTGGGTGGCTCAGTGGATTGAGCGTCTGCCATCAGTTTGGGTCATGATCCCAGGGTCCTGGGATCGAGCCCCACATCAGTCTTCCTGGTCAGGGGGGAGTCTGCTTCACTCCTTCTCCCTGCCCCTCCTCTCTTATGCTGGCTCTCTCTCTCTCAAATAAATAAATAAAATCTTAAAAAATGAACCCAAGTTCTTCTAGCTATTATCTCTACTGCAAACCCCAGGTAGAGAGTAGTTTGTTGATGGATAGCTCTTATTTTTATAATGAATTTTTATTATCATGTTAATGATTTGCATACTGACATTAAAGTAACTCATGATATAGTAAGTAGAACGAAAAGCAATTTATAAAACAGCACTGCAGTATGATGTAATTTTAAAACTTTTTGTGTATATGTATATATGAGACCATACATAAGAAAGTCAAAATATTAATGGTGGCTATTTCTGAGAAATGGGGTTAAGGCAGGAATAGAATGGACAGATGAGGGGCACCCGGGTGGCTCACTGGTTGGGCGTCTGCCTTTGGCTCAAGGCATGATCCCGGGGTCCTGGATCAAGTCCTGCATCGGGTTCCCCACAGGGAGCCTGCTTCTCCCTCTGCCTGTGTCTCTGCCTGTGTGTCTTTCATGAGCAAATAAATAAAATATTTTTAAAAAGAATGACAGATGAACACATTTTCTCTATAGACACTTCTGTATTGTTTGAATTTTAAACACTAATATATAGTATTTTTTTACATTAAAATGTCTTTGTGGACAATAGAAGAAAAGGCAAGGAGTAAGTCTGCAGTAATCTTTGTTCTGTGCAAAGGAATATTTGGGGGGTGCCTTTGTGACTTAGTCGGTTAAGTGTCCGACTCTTGATTTTGGCTCAGGTCATGATATCAGGGTCGTGAGACTGAGCCCCATGTCAGACTCTGTATTGGATGTGGAGCCTGCTTAAGATTCTCTTTTCCCCTCTCCCTTCACCCCCCCCCCACAGTGTGTGCAGGCACGCACACGCTCTCTCTCTCTAAAAAAAATATAAAGTATAATAAAATAAAAGTAATATTTGGAAAATCCCTCCATACAATGTTTATGCACTGTGGAACAATGGAAGCTCCTATCATCCAGAAGATACCCCGCAGTCTCAGAAAATCTACCATTCTGTTTGAATTTATCCACAGCAGTATTAATCACCTCCAAGAAGGGAGAAGTTATTCTCTCTAGCACATCCATGCACTTCCAAAGCTAAAGATTTTATACTCTCTTGCAGAGACAAAGAGTAAAAGAGATGACGTGGAAATTTTCAGGCACCTAACTTGTTCTTTCTTCCCCTTGGGCAAAAAAACTGGTTCAGGTCTATTTGGCTAGCCCATAGAGGAATCCCTGCATCAGGGCTGGTTTTCAGGACGTTAAAGAAGGCATATTTTGCAAAAACTTTAACCTAACCATTTAACTCATAAATAATGATATAGATTTCCCAAATCAGTATAGTAATAGCTCTTAAATTTTAATGCACATATAATAACCTGGGGGTTTTGTTAAAATGCAGATTCTGGTTCAGTACATTTAAGATGGAACCTCAGATCCTGCATTTCCACCACTCTTCCAGGTGATGGCACTACAGCCAGTTGGGTTACAGCAAAGGACACTAATCACAATGGACTAGATACTCACAATCCCAAAACTAGTCAGTCTCTGGTCTTAAGAAAATCAATTTAGAAAACTATACTAATTCATTCAGATTATGAGAGCATTATTTAGAAGACAGAAAAAGTTACCAAATACTATTGTTATCTTAAAGAATTCAAATTTTTAAAATTTTTAAAAATTTTTTAAAAATTTTTATTGATTTATGATAGTCACAGAGAGAGAGAGAGAGACAGAGAGAGAGACAGAGAGGCAGAGGGAGAAGCAGGCTCCATGCACCGGGCACCGGGAGCCCGATGTGGGATTCAATCCCGGGTCTCCAGGATCGCACCCTGGGCCAAAGGCAGGCGCCAAACCGCTGCGCCACCCAGGGATCCCTATCTTAATTCAAAAAGGAAGTTCATTTGCTCAAAGAAAATAGCTGTGGCTTTGAAAAAATACATGATTTTAATCCATCCAAGAGCTTACTTCATTCTCTCATAATTACTATAAAGACTTAATTTTGAACTTAGATACTGGAAAAAAAAGTTTATACTGCTAATTACTTTAGGTCCTGTTCCAGAGTAATTCAGGTATTTCAGGTACCAGAGATAACCCATAATACAATCTGCAATTTTCATACTCTGGTAGTATAGTATTAAAATAAGTCATAGAGGTAGTTCCTTTTAGCTACCTTGGCATGACCTCTCAACAAAGATCCATAAAATTGTGCCCTTTACCCCAGTGAGTGTGGCAACCAGAAATGCAAAAGTTTTCATCTTCCACAGAAGCAGTGCAGGTGTTAAAAAGCCACACTGAATTAAAGGACTACTTTTCTTCAATTAGATTTTCTATAGGCTCTAGCAACATGGCGTATGCTTAAGTGAATTCAAAAGGAAGGAAGGTTGACTTTCCTGCACTTGAGGCAACAATCAGAAAAGATTCCAAATATTTCAAGAAAGAGTTTCCAATCTCATCCTCAAAACTGGTGGGATCAGTGTCTGAAGTAATATGAAAATCAAATAATAGATTAAAAAGAATTAAGAACATCATTTCTGCAACATACTCTCAAATGATTCAGAAAAAGTGTGTGTGTCTATGTGTCTGTCAACAGATAATTATAAAACAAATGTGGTAAAATATTAAAAATGAGGGAATCTGAGAGAAATTGGTAAACAGGAATTTTTTTGTATTACTTTTGCAGCTCTTCTGTAAGTTTGAAATTAGAAATAAAAAGTCACAAAACAGGAAAAGAATTTGAGTATTTTTATGCTTTAATTGGTTAGTGAAGACTTAACTTCATATATTATATATCTTTTTAAGAGAATGATGAGATTAATGATCATGATAAAAAGAACTTCCCATGCAAGGGTGGTGCAGTATTTGCAAGTCAATCAATGTGATACATCACATCAACAAAAAAAGGAAAAAAAACCCATATGATCATTTCAACAGATGCAGAAAAAGCATGACAAATTACAATATCCATTTATTATAATATACTCTAAAAAATGTAAGTCTAGAGGGAACAAACACACTGCAATGTAATAAATGCTTTATATGAAAAACCCACAGCTAACATCATACTCTATGGTGAAAAACTGAGTTTGTCCCCCTAAGATCAGGAACAAGGATGTCTGTTCTCACTACTTTTATTCAACATAGTACTGGAAGTCCTAGCCACAGCAATCAAACAATAAAAAGAAATAAAGGCATCCAAATTGTCAAGGAAGAAATAAAACTTTCACTTTTTGCAGATGACATGATATTACATAGAAAACCTAGAGTCCACCAAAAAACTACTCATAAATGAATTCAGTAAGGTCGCAGGATACAAAATCAAGGTACAGAAATCTGTTGTATTTCTATGGAAAAAAACCCATATGATCATTTCAACAGATGCAGAAAAAGCATGACAAATTACAATATTCATTTATTATAAAATGAAGCAGCAGAAAAAGAAATTAAGAAAGCAATTCCATTTACAATTGCATCAAAAATAATAAAATACCTAGGAATACACTTAGCCAAAGAGGTAAAAGATCTGTACTCTGAAAACTATAAAACATTGATACTGATGAAAGATATTGAAGACAACACAAAAAAATGGAAAGACATTGCATGCTCATTGATTAAAAGGAAAAATAAGGGCAGCCCAGGTGGCTCAGAGGTTTAGCGCCACCTTCAGCCCAGGGTGTGATCCTGGAGACCAGGAATCGAGTCCCAAGTCAGGCTCCCTGCATGGAGCCTGCTTTTCCCTCTGCCTGTGTCTCTGCTTCTGTGTGTGTGTGTGTGTCTCTCATGAATAAACAAATAAAATATTTTTAAAAAGGAAAAATAATATTAAAATGTCTATTCTACACATCTAATCTAAGCAGTCTACACATTTAATGCAATCCCTACCAAAATGCCAATAGCATTTTTCACACTAGAACGAACAATCCTAAAGTTTGTATAGAACCACAAAAGACCCTGAATAGCCAAAGCAATCTTAAAAAAGAAAAACAAAACTGGAGGTATCACAGTACCAGACATCAAGTTATATTACAAAGTTGTAGAAATCAAAATATTATAGTACTGACACAAAAATAGACACATAGATCAATAGAACAAAATAGAAAGCCCAAAAACAAATCCAGAATTTATGGTCAATTAATCTTTGACAAAGGCAGCAAGAATATGTAATGGAAAAAGTCTCTTCAACAAATGCTGTTGGGAAAACTGGATAGCTACATGCAAAATGAGGAAACTGGACCACTTTGTTACACCATACACAAAAATAAATTCAAAATGGATTAAAGACCTAAAAAGATCTAAATGTGAGACAGGAAACCATCACAATCCTAGAAGAGAATACAGGCAGTAACTTCTTCGACACTGGCCATAGCAACTTTTTTCTAGATATGCCTCCTGAGGCAAGGGAAACAAAAGGAACAATAACTATTGGAAGGACGTCAAAAGAAAAGCTTCTGCACAGCGAAGGAAATAACCAACAAAACTAAAAGGCAAAAAAAATAAAAAATAAAAAAATAAAAAAAACAAAAACTAAAAGGCAACCTACTGAATGGGAGAAGATATTTGCAAATGGCATATCCAATAAAGGATTAGTATCCAAAATATATAAAGAACTTATCAAATTCAACACCCAAAAACAAATAAGCCAATTTAAAAATGGGCATAAGACATGAACAGATATTTCTCCAAAGAAAACATACAGATGGCCAACAGACACATGAAAAGATGCTTAATATCTGTGATTATCAGGGAAATACAAATCCAAACTACAATGAGATATAACCTCACACCTGTCAGCAAGTGTTGGCAAGGAGATAGGAGAAAAGGAACGCTCTTGCATTGCTGGTGAGAAGGCAAACTAGTGCAGCCACTGTGGAAAATATTATGGAGGTTCTTCAAAAAGTTAAATCTAGAACTACCCTATGATCCAGCAATCACACTACTGGTTATTTACCCAAAGAATATAAAAACACTAATTCAAAGGGATACATGCACCCCAATGTTTACAGCAGTATTATTTACAATAGCCAAATTATGGAAGCAGCCCAAGTGTCTATCGATTGATGGACAGAGAAAGTGTCATACACACACACACGTATATATACACATATATGTATATATACACATATACATATGCATACACACATGAACACACAGAGGAATATTATTTAGCCACAAAAAATGAAATATTGCCATTTGCAATAACACAGATGGAGCAAGAGAATATAATGATAAGGGAAATAAGTCAGAGAAAGACAAATACTGTATGATTTCACTAATATATGGAATTTAAGAAACAAATGAGCAAAGGGGCAAAAAAGAGAAATAAATTAAGAAAGATTCTTAATTATAAAGGATAAACAGATGGTTACTAGAAGGAGGGTTGGGAGGATGGGTTAAACAGGTGATGGGGATTAAGGAGTGCACTTGTGATGAGCACCCAGTGATGTATGGAATTGTTGAATCACTATGTTGTACACCTGAAACTATTGTAACATTGTATGATAACTAAACCTGAATTAAAATTTTTAAAAATAAAATTAAAAAAATAATTCACCAATGAAGAAAAAAAACACCTCATATTTCTCTATCTCCTTTAACTTTTACAGCCCACCCAGGATTAGTGTGTCATAAAGACAAATCATGCAGGCCCCTCTCTGTCTGGAAAAGGATTATGGTGATAGGTTGTGAGGCCAGGATCAGCATTGACACTGATATTCAGAAAATGGACAGCCACCATTCTGATGGCATCTTAAACTCTGAATGATCTCTAGCAGAAATACAGAATGCAATCACTTGATATCAACATTTTATCTCAATAATATGGGTCACTGTAGTCACAACTCTATCAGTTCTTTTATGATGACATTCACTGTGCCAAGTTTTTTGTTTGTTTGTTTGTTTGTTTTTACTTATTCATCATGACCATTAATGTGTTTGTTATGACCCCTAATGGATGTAGGGCACATAACAGGCTCCTGGTAATTATTTGTCAAACAATTAATTCCTGGGGCCCTTGGCAATAGTTGGTTAAGGTAAAAGCCATTGTTAATGTTACTGAACATGTTGCACTCATGGATCCTGAGGACTAAGTAGATGATAGACATGGTACAAGAGACTATCAAATACTCCTGAATTCCACTTACTAGTCTGACCAAAATTTCTCCTATTGCTAAAATATTACATATTTGAAGCCATAGGAGGTAGCTGGAAATTTACTTTTACTCAGCTCACATCTGCTATATAGAAACTCTTAAATGCCATCTTATATTATTTAATATTATGATATATATAATTATATAATATAATATAGATTTAATTCAGAGAGTTTATTTATGGAGGTCACTGTGGAAAATTATTTATGCCAGTGCTTCTCAAACTTTAATGTGCACATGAATTACCTGGAGAGCTTATTAAAAAAAATAAAATGTAGATTTTTAGTTAATGGGTATGCAGTGAGTCAGAGAGTATAGTTCTAAGAAGCTCCCAGTGATGGTGCTGCTACTGCTGATCTGTGAACAATACTTTAAGCTGCAAAAATACAGACTCAGATGAATAGGATAAATCCCTTTTTTTAAGATTTTATTTATTTATTCATGAGAGACACAGAGAGAGAGAGGCAGAGACATAGGCAGAAAGAGAAGCAGGCTCCTCCATGCAGGGAGTCCGATGTGAGACTTGATCCCAGGACTCCAGGATCACGCCCTGGGCCGAGGGCAGGCGCTCAACTGCTGATCCACCCAGGCATCCCAATAGGATAAATTCTAATTTGGGGGTCCAATCTGAAAGTCTGTAAGGTTCCTACTTACAATAATGCCAGATATTAGATTTTACTTTTAAAAAGTATATCACTTTTATACTATATGTGTTATAAGTTGATATGATTTGAGTTCCTAATTTAAGAAGCACAGGAATATCACAGTATAAGTAACTTGTCTGATTATTAAGGTAAACTAATTTATGTGGTGTCCATTATGCATCATATATGCCAAATTATTTTAATATAAACTCTGAAGAATAATTCAACATTATGAGTTAGCAAAATGTGAATCAGTTTCAAATATTGTCATTTTGAAAATTTTAAAAATTATAAGCAATGGGGGCACCTGGGTGGCTCATTTGCTTAAGCACCTGACTCTTGATTTCCACTCAGGTCATAATCTCAGGGTTGTGAGACTGAGCCCCGTGTTAAGCTCCACTCCAACTTCTCCCTCTCCTTCTGCCTCTCCTCTGTGCTCAAGCTCTCTAAATAAATAAAGTATTAAAAATTGTAAGGAATGATAGATACAACTAAATTTTGCTGAAACCAATTTTATTCATTTTTTATGGCTTCCTGATACAGTTTTACTTCAGTATTTCCAACTAAAAATTTTCTTCTGGTTTCATAATTATTTTCTTTTGCAATTATGGATCTCCCAGGTACTTTGTTCAGACTTTTAGTACCGAAGGCTCTTTAACATTTCAGTATTCTATTTGAATTTTCTAATAAGGAATTATGTGTCTCCTTTTTAGAGCACAAAAACTTTGGTCTTTTGAGATTTTTCTTTATTAAAGTCAGAATTCTAGGTGACAGTGTGAAGTGGTTCAGCCACTTTGGAAATGTATGGAAATTCCTGAAAAAGTTAAACATTCACCCTTTGACCCAGAAATTACAACCCTAGGTATACACTCAAGAGAAAAAAATATATATTCATGTAAAAACTCATACACAAATGTCCTTAGCGGCATTATTCATTAAAAAAGAAGTAGAAACAACCCAAATTTCCATGAACTGATGGGGAAACAAAACAAGGTATATAAATACACATATTTATATATTTATATATATACGTATATATTAACTGTAGTTTTATTTTTTAACTGTAGTTTTAAATTTAGACATTCATATATATATTATATATACTATTTAGCAATAAAAAGAAATGAAATATTGATATATGTTACAAACATAAGATAAACATTTGTGTACCTTGAAAACAATATACTAAATGAAAGAAGTTAGACACAAATGGACAAATATCCTATGGCTCCACTTATATGGTACCTAGAATTGTCAAATTCATAAAGATAAAAAATTGAACAGTAGGGGGATCCCTGGGTGACTCAAGTGGTTTAGCTCCCGCCTTTGGCCCAGGGCATGATCCTGGAGTCCCAGGATCGAGTCCCACATAGGGCTCCCTGCATGGAGCCTGCTCCCTCTACCTGTCTCTCTCTCTCTCTCTCTCTCTCTCTCTCTGTGTGTGTGTGTGTGTGTGTGTGTCTCATGAATAAATAAATAAAATCTTTAAAAAGTTGAACAGTAAATAACAAGGGCTAGGGGAGGAGTGAGGGAAATGAGGAGTGACTGCTAATGAGTATAGGTTTCTTCTGGGGTGATGAAAACGTCATAAAATTAGATAGTGGTAACGGCTGCAAAACTCTGAATATACTAAGAACTACTGGATTGTATACTTTAAAAGGGTAAATTTTATGGAATGTAAACTACATGTTTACATTAAAAAGTGAGAATTCTATGATTTCCACCATTTGTCATGAATATGAAAAGTAAGAATATTTAGTATGTTTCTGGGTCCTCTTCCAGTGACATTTATCTACCACAATAATTTGAGCATGTGTTTGATATAATTTTTTATGCTTCTCAGTTTTAGTGAGCTTGAAAAAAGAATATAGCTATTTAATATCCTTCATTCTGATCAGAATAGCAAAAGTTAATAACATTATCTGGAAATTAGTTATATTGTTTTTCTATTTTATTTACAGCAGGAAATTTCATTAGAGCATTTCCAATTTAATTCAAGCCTAGGTTCAGTTCTAGTTCAAAATAACAAGTTCACATAGGCAAATTCATTGAATATTCGTTTTTGGTTTCAGTTCAAGAGCTATCAGGAAATAGACTTTTAGGCAGTTCTAGAGTCAGTTTCATTTGAATGTCTAAATTTAAAACTAAGTTTAAATTCTATTATTTATATCTACCTTTTTTCTTTTCAAAATAGCATTTGCTTCTCTAATAATACATGTATACATATATCCTTGTCACAAAAAACAAAACACATAGGAAAGAAAGTACAATGGAAACAAATATCACCTTTATCCTACTACTCATATAATAACCACTGTTAAAATTTTAGTTCATGTCCTGCCAGGAATTTTATTCACTTATATACATAAACAATATACACATGGCATAAATCCTTATATATGTGTTTATAAAATTTCGATCATACTGAATATAAAGATTTTTAGCTTTTTTTCATTTAACAAAATATCTCAGACACTTTCCTGTGACATTAAGTATCAGTATTAAAATACTGTCATTTTTTATAGTTTTATAACATTTCATCATATGGACATATCATGATTTAATGTTTCTAGTTTTTAAATATTACAGATAATTATGCAAACATCCTTATGCATCTTTGTATACGTTGCTGACTACCTCTAGAGGACTTACTTCGAAAAACTTGAATTGCAGTGCCTATTACTCACTTATTATTGATGAAAGCCAAAGAATCCAAAATAGGAAATACAAAACATTAGAGGAATCTGAGAAAAAAGTGATAATTACCTGACAAGGCAGCATCAAATCCCATGTCTTCTATTGCTTCTCTCAAGGTTTCTGGAGAGGTTAGTAGAGGATCATACTCAACAGTCCCATTGCCATTTGCAAGAGATACTCGTATGGATTTTACACCTTCCTTTTTTGATATGACACCCTCAATAGACTGCACACAAGAATTACAAGTCATGCCATCAATGTTTATTACAGTTTCTTGAGTCAGAGGATGGCTAACTATGTTCAAAGGAATCTTTTGAAGAGGTGAGCTGGAGGGAGAGTTTGAGGTACTCTCAACTTCACTAGCAATACTAACTCTGTATTGTCCTGGTGATATGGCCTCTATTGCTTTTCTCAGGGTTTCTGGAGTGACTAAGCTTGCATTGTACTTTACTATGGCAGATCTATTCTCTAAAGAAACTACTATGCTGCTTACATATTGGAGTGTAGATAAAGCACTTTCAATATTTAACACACATGATTTACAATGCATGCCATCTATAATGAAAGTGACTGTTGAATCACTGGTATAAGATGGACTCCTTTGCTGAGATCCTTCTGAGGATTTGACTGGTGTATTCTTTAGGCGTTCTATATCAATAGCTCCCAATTTCAGGTACTTGGGCTGTTTTTTGATGAAGGCTGGAAAGCCCACAGCTTCAATCTGCTTTTTTATTTCCTCTATTGTTATAAGATGAGGTTGATAACCAATAGTAGCTTCTTGGTTGTCCAGGGAGACTAGTTAATAAAAAGAGAAATATTATATCAATATTATATCAATACCACACACAATTGTTTCTCTGTCTTTGTTATCATCATCCTTTAAGATATTTCAGTTCTTTTCAGAAAATGTTATTGACAACAGACTGGAAAAAAAGCAAAAAATATGACCACTATATCTACAGTCTCCAAGTTTCCACATGCCTGAATAGAAACGCATTAGAGGTAGAGAGGACCACATGCATGTTGCAATAAAAACCCTGAAATCCAGGGATGCCTGGGTGGCTCAGTGGTTTAGTGCCTGCCCAGGGCGTGATCCTTGGAGTCCCGGAATCAAGTCCCATGTTGGGCTCCCTACATGGAGCCTGCTTCTCCCTCTGCCTGTGTCTCTGCCTCTCTCTCTCTCTCTCTCTCTCTCTCTCTCTCATGAATAAATAAATAAAATCTTTAAAAAAAAACCTGAACTCCATGAACTGCCACTCAAGCTACCTTTTTTACTTGTTTAATACTCATGTAATTTTTCATTATAATCATTAACTTTACCCACATCAACCCTGTGAATACCCACATTGTACCCAGACTTCAATGAAACAGTAAGTATTCTAGTCCACTGGGGCCAAAATCCATGCTTAGGTAAAGTAAAAACCTCAAAGACCAAAACAGAAAACTAAGCTCACAAGACAATTAAAAAAATAACACAAGATATATTACCTTTAATTCGCTGAACACCTTGCAGCTTCCCAATTTTTCCTTCAATGGTGCTGGTGCATGAATGGCAGGTCATCCCTTCAATTTTCATCTTCAGCATGACTTCACCTGCTTGAGCCATACTGTAATCTTCACAGGTTCCTGATTTTTTCTCCAGAGTTCTAATATCTAAACTGAGATCTGGAAGCAGCTCTATTATCTGATTGGCATTCACTATAGAAGGGATTAATGTCACCACTATAGTTCTTTGCTGAGGGGAAATTTTAATGTCTGTCACACCCTTGGTCTTGAGCAATGTGTTTTGGATATGATCCCATGGCAGAGCCAGTGAACCAGCAACAGTCAGAAACACAGTATCAGTTAAAACAGGGAGAGGATTAGGATTGTGGAGAACAGCATCAAAGCCCATGTCATCAATAGCTTCCAGTAGGGTCTTTGGAGTCTGTAGTTTAGGGTCATAAATAATAGTTGCATTTTTTTCTTCCAGTGAAACCTTTTGGAAGAAAATTTCAAAAGTCCGTTTAATTACATTTCATGGCCTAGAACTTAAAAAATTGCAATCATCATATCACATTCAAGAAGAATGCAACAAATAATTCAACCTGGGAGTTTCTCTATTAGTTCTCTTCTTTATTATTCTCTTTGGAAAGAAACAGACTACCAGTCAAACAGTACAATGTCTCCTGTACTTATAGGAATGATAAAATTATATGTAGGTGTATGTGACTCAAGTACTAATTGTGCACTTGAAATATACACATCGACAAACACACCCTAGAATTTCACAACAGAGTATAAACTCCTTCTTACTATCTCCTTTCACAAATTATTCCAATACTTTACACTCTACCAATTCAAAAGATAATAAAAAAACAGGATCAGTTGCAGAAAATAAAAGGTGATATGAAGTTTAAATTTTAAGATGTTCAATTAAGATAACTTTGGAAGAAAAGATATAAACATGCTAGTTTATGATTAAAGGTAGTACTGTAAGATTTTGTAGCATATATTCCTATAACTTTCTAAGTTACTACAGCCTAATATTACTTTTATTCAAAATAAGAACGTGTTTATTGTTTTGCCTGATTCAATGATAAAAACAATGACTGGATTCCTAAAGCTGAGCTACTATATAATTTTACTACTACCATGACTGCATTGTATATATTTGGCTGACAGCTTACAAAAGTTAATGATACAGTCATACACACAAACACATATGTACAAACACACAACTACTGGGCTGGGAGTCAGAAGATTTGAGTTCCATAAAAAATTCTCCACTTCGGGCACCTGGGTGGCTCAGTTGGTAGAGCATCTGCCTTTGGCTCAGGTCATGATCACAGGGTCCTGGGATCGAGCCCCATGTCAGGCTCCCTGCTCAGTGGGGAGTCTGCTTCACCCTCTCCCTCTGCCTCTCCTCCTGCTTGTGCTCTCTCTCACTCTCTGACTCCCTCAAATAAATAAATAAAAATCTTTTTAAAAATTCTCCACTTATTAGCCAACCACACTCATTAATTCTGACATCTGAAAAATGGGGAAATATGCCCTATAGTCTTCTAGGGTTGTTATAAGGATCATATGAGTAAATAAAAAGTAGTTCTTTGCAGCAGTGAGTTAAAGGTAAACACTGAACAACTAATATTTACCGAGCACTTATTATATGTGCCAGGAATCAGGATTCTCAAGACACAAAGCTGAGCGTGACACAGTCACAGGGAACAAAACTAGAAAAGAAAATACAGAAAACAGACATGTATTCATCCCGGGAATATGGTTCAGAAAAGGCTCCTTAGGGGAGCCTTTTATTATCTCCCTTAGGGGAGATAATATCTTCATGTAAAAGGACAAACAGAAATCAGCAAGGATGCATGAGGGAGGAATTCTAGACAAATGGAAAAAGTAGATAAAGATCATAAGCAAAAGAATTAGGCAACTAATTTATTATGGGGCCCCTTTTCTGCCAATAATGGTTTGTAATAGGGAGCTATGAAAAAGTTAAACAAGGGAATGACATGATTGTTTTAGCATTTTAGAGAAGAATCATTTTGGAGACACTATAGAAGATGTGTGTGGGTGGAATGGAGTGACAGGATGGAAGATCAGTTAAGAGACTACTGCAATTGTAATACTGATACAGAGAAGATAGATATTAAGGCATGAACACTGGGGACAAAGAAAAAGGGGGCATTTCCAACATATATTTGGTGCATTTGCAAGGGCAAGAACTAGTAAGGAGATTATAGAGAATAAAGGAGATGATTACGATGACTTATATGTTTATGGTTTGGGCCAATAGATGGTGTTGTCATTAACTATTATGAGAGAGAGAGGAGGAAAACTGGAGGAAGTTAAAAGTGGAGGGAAAAGAAAGATGACAAATTTAGTTTTGGATTCATTGATTTTGAGAGGCAAGAGGGTATTAATGTTCTAAAAGCAGTCAAAATATGGGCATTATTATTATTAATACTATCATTTTGGATTCCTGGTAAAAACCTTTGTTCTATAAATAAAAGCAACCCCAAAATATAATTAAAAGTAATTAAGAGTCAGGGCGCCTGGGTGGCTCAGTCAGTTAAGTGTCCGACTCTTGATCTTGGCTTGGGTCTTCATCTCAGGATCATGAGTTGAAGCCCCGTATTAGGCTCCATGCTGGGTGTGGAGTCTACTTTTTTAAAAAAAAGTAACTGAGAGTAGGAAATCTCACTTTAAACTCAAAAATAGGGATGCCTGGGTGGCTCAGTGGTTGAGCATCTGCCTTTGGCTCAGGCTGTGATCCCAGGGTCCAGGGATCAAGTCCCGCATCAGGCTCCCTGCAGTACCACAACAGTCTGCCTATGTCTCTGCTTCTCTCTCTGTGTCTCATGAATAAATACATAAATAAAAATGTAAACATTCAGGGGCACCTGGGTAGCTCAGTTGGTTAAGCACCTGCCTTTTGCTCAGGTCATGATCTCAGGGTCCTGGGATTGAGCCCCAAGTTGGGCTTCCTGCTCAGCGGGAAGTCTGCTTTTCCCTCTCCCTTTACCCCTCCTCCCAACTCATGCCTGCTCTCTCTCTCTCTCTCAAATAAATAAAGTCTTTAAAAAAAATTTAAACATTTGGGACACCTGGGTGGCTGAGCGGTTGGGCATCTGCCTTTGGCTCGGGATGTGATCCCGGAACAAGATCAAGTCCCACATCAGGCTCCTACATGGAGCCTGCTTTTCCTCCCTCTGCCTGTGTCTCTGCCTCTCTGTGTCTCTCATGAATAAATAAATAAAATCTTTAAAAAATTTAAACTTTCAAGCTAAGGAAGAAGATGGTGAACAGATGAGGGGTAGGGAAGGAGGGGCAGCACAGGGGACTATAGTGTCATGGTTGTGGTGATAGTTAAATGAATCTATGTACATGTGTTAAAATTCACCCAACTAAAAAAAAAATAATAGAACTGTATACCAAAGAAGTCAATTTTACTGTATGAATGGTTTTAAACAAAAAAATTAAGATTAAAAAACTCATTAGTTGTATTAGCTAAATTTCAAGTGTTCAATGGCCAATGTAGCTAAGTGGCTGCCATATGGTACTGGGTCTATATAGAACGTTTCCATCATTGCAGTACATTGCATTGGACCATACTGCTTCAGGCTCTAGTGTATTTTATGATAAAGTACCAAACTTTTTTAAAAGGGTGGGAATTTTTCTCTTTATGTTTAAATACACATTATATGGTATTTTTTAAGATTTTATTTATTTATTCATGAGAGAGAGAGAGGGAGAAAGAGAAAGAGAGGCAGAGACACAAGCAGGCTCCATGGAGGGAGCCCAATGTGGGACTCAATCCCGGGACTCCAGGATAATGCCCTGGGCCAAAGGCAGGCGCTAAACCGCTGAGCCACCCAGGAAACCCTATATCATATCTTTTTAAAAAGATCTGGTTTCGAATAATTTCCACCCCCTCAAAAAATGCTAATTTACCAACATGCCCAATGAGAAACTATTCTTAAAACTGACTATATAAGCAAACCCACTTTCTCACTACATGGTTTGCTGTAATTTCTACTGCATTAGCTTATATTCTAATTATAATAGGCATAAGGAGATAAGGAAACTAAGTATATAAAATACTTTATTAAAAAGTTATATTACCTTATGTTGTTTTCATGCTGTAGACTAAAAACATTTCCTCATTTAGTAACTTCTATTTGTGTGTTTTAAAGCTGGCCAACCACCCTTAGCACAAACAAAAATGTTCCCCTTTTGAGTAACGTCACTTAACTTTTCCTCTGAATGTTAGATATCTAAAGGTATCTAAGAGTTAGATATCAAAAAGTCATATAAGAGTTAGATATCAAAAAGACTTTTCAAGCCTAAAGTCTCAAAGGAAACAAAAACAAGCAGCACCTCTGTTTCTTTTAAGAGGAAATTCATATAGTGATTATCACAATACTGTTCTAGATACCAAATCCTTAGGCAGGAAGCTTAAAATAACATTTATTTATTCAACAAATATTTACTAGGTGCTTATTATGTGCCTGGCACTGTGCTAGCTGCTAGGATACAATGGTGAGCCCGGAAACTGCTGGTAGCAATATGATTCTGGGTCAGCTTAACCCTTTCACATTAACCCTACCAACAATTATCACCTCCACCTATTCACCACGTTATTCCAAAGTTTCATCAGCCTGTCTTGTTCTCTCAATCTTTCATTAAGAGCCAATGCTGTTAATCACACTAATAGGAATTTACCCCAAATATACAAATGTAGTGATCCAAAGGGGCACCTGCACCCCAATGTTTATAGCAGCAATGTCCACAATAGCCAAACTTTGGAAAGAACGGAGATGTCCATTAACAGATGAGTGGAAAAAAAAACAGATGAGTGGATAAAGATGTGACATATATACACACATACAATGGAGTATTACTCAACCATCAGAAAGGATAAGATCTTACCACTTACATCAACATGGATGGAACTGAGTATTATGCTGAGAAATTAAATAAGTCAATCAGAGAAAGACAATTATATAGTTTCTCTCATATGAAGAATATAAGAAACAGTGCAGAGGATGATAGGGAAAGGAAGGGAAAAACGGAATGGAAAGAAATCAGACAGGGAGACAAACCATGAGACTCTTAACTATGGGAAAGAAATTGAAGGTTGCTGGAGGGGAGGTCACTGGGGAGATGGGGTAACTGGGTGATGGGCATTAAGGAGGGCATGTGATGTGATAAGCACTGGGTGTTATATGCAACTGATGAATACTGAACTCTATATCTGAAACTAATGATGTTCTATATGTTGGCTAACTGAATTTAAATAAAACAAAAAAAGAACCAATGCTGTTTTTTCTATTTTCATAAGAACTATTCTTCCATTAAATCAACAGTTCCTCTAAAAATAAACATGTAACAGGCTACAAATTATGAATGTGACTTGTAGGAAGGACAAAAAGAGGAAGACTATTCGCTGTATTTAGATGAAGGCAGAAGTGGAAGAGAAGAAAAGAAAAGAAATCAAAAATACTCTGTGGCCTCATAGCATTAACAGTGGAGTAAAGGGGTGCTAAATGCCCACAGGAATTGTAAAGATCCATTATTTTAATGAGTATGGTATTCTTTACTGAAATGTTTAAAACATGAAATTCAAGCACAGTATACTTTATCTGCATGTGATTTCTATATAATTTGCTCTCAAGTAGGATGAAAGCTAGAACTTTGGACAAGTTACCCTAACTTAAAGGACTTCATTTTCCTAAGAGACCAGTTTAAAGTTTACTTTCTTACATTTTCATAACAACTCAACATAAAAGTAATCAGAGGTTTTTCAGACCTTGAAAGGATTCGGTCATTTTATATAGACCAAAGTCATTAAAGTGAAATGATTCATCAGTTATCTTGAATTTCTAATATATTTGATTCACCAACCACAAATAGTTTTGACTCAACTAAAAACTATTTAAAATACATAGGAGACACTGGTCATGCATGGTGTCCTCCATCATGAGTCCCCGTAGTGTGGCCTGACATATCCATAGCCCTGAGGGGAAACTTCTTCTGCCCTGCCCCAAGCCTGGCTCCCCATGGGCTCCGCGATTGCCCACCACCTCCCCACCTCACAGAAGCAGGTTATACAGACTCCTCTCCTCTCATGACCATTTGCAACTCTTCACCAGGGGTCTTCAGCTGACAGTAATGAAACCTGAAGGCCCATGCAAGAAAGGGTAACATTTTTATTTTGAAAGTGAGGTTTCCACCATTTGCTTCGACGTGGATGAAACTGGAGGGTTTTATGCTGAGTGAAGTAAGTCAATCAGAGAAGGACAAACATTATATGGTTTCACTCATATGGGAAATATAAAAAATAGTGAAAAGGATTATAGGGGAAAGGAGAGAAAATGAGTGGGAAAAATTAGAGAGGGCGACAAAACATGAAAGACTCCTAACTCTGGGAAATGAACAAGGGGTAGTGGAAGGGGAGGTGGGCGGGGGGATGGGGTGACTGGGTGACAGGGAATGGGGGGGTACTTGGCGGGATGTGCATTGGGTGTTATACTATATGTGGCAAATCGAACTCCAATAAATAAATAAATGAATAAATAAAACATAGGAGACACTGGGTGTTCTGTATGTTGGCAAATTTAATTTAAATAAAATATTTAAAAATGAATGAATGAATAAATAAACATAAAATATATAGGAGGAACCTGATATAAATTACACATTTTATAATACAAATTCTATTATTATTTGTTGAAAACAATAATATTAATCAAGCGATACTCTACTTTGATGCTTCAATACAGAGTACTGAAAACTAAAAGTCATTAATATAAACTGTTCAGTACTAGCACAAAAATAGACACAAAGATCAATGGAACAGAATAGAAAACCCATAAATAAACCTATGCTTATATGGTCACTGAGTCTATGACAAAGGAGGCAAGAATATACAATGAGAAAGAGACAGTCTCTTCAATAAATGGTGCCAGGAAAACTGGACAACAGCATATAAAAGAATGAAACTGGATCACTTTCTAACACCATACAGAAAAATAAGCTCAAAATGGATTAAAGACCTAAATGTGTGACCTGAAATCATAAAAATCTTAGAAAAGAACACAGGCAGTAATTTCTCTGACATCAGCCATTGCAACATTTTTCTAGATATGTCTCATAAGGCAAGGGAAAGAAAAGCGAAAATCAACTATTGGGATTACACCAGAATGAGAAGCTTTTACATAGCAAAGGAAATAAACCAACAAAACAGAAAGGCAACCTACCAAACGGGAGAAGATCTTTGCAGATAATATATCCAATAAAGGGTTAGGATGCAAAATATATAAAGAACTTATCAAACTCAACACCAAAAAAAAAAAAATCCAAATGAAAAATGGGCAGAAGACATGAATAGACATTTTTCCAAAGAAGACATACAAATGGCCAATAGACACATGAAACGATGCTTCAAGATCAGTGATCATCAGAAAAATGCAAATCAAAACTACAGTGAGATATCACCTTACACCTGTCAGAATGGCTAAAATCAATAATACAAGAAACAACAGCTGTTGGCGAGGATGTGGAGAAAGGGGAAATCTCCTGTATTGTTGGTGGGAATCCAAACTGGTGCAGCCACTCAGAAAAATAGTACAGAGATTCCTCAAAAAGTTAAAAATAGAATTACCCTATGACCCAGCAATTGCACTAAGTATTTACCCAAACAATACAAAAATATTAATTCAAAGGGATTCATGTACCCTGATGCTTACAGCAGCATAATCTGTACTAACTAAATTACAGAAATAGCCAAAGTGTCCACTATCTGATGAATAGATAAAAAAAATATGGAACAATGGAATTATCACTCAGCCATAAAAAATGAAATCTTGCCATTTACAACAATATGGATGGAGCTAGAGAGTATTATGCTAAGTGAAATAAGTCAGTCAGAAAATGATAAAAACCATATGATTTTACTCATATGTGGAATTTCAGAAACAAAACAAATGAGCAAAGAGGAAAAAAAGAGACAGAGACAGAGAGAGGGCAGCCCCAGTGGCTCAATGCTTTAGCGCCGCCTTCAGCCCAGGGCCTGATCCTGAAGATCCGGGATCGAGTCCCATGTCGGGCTCCCTGCATGGAGCCTGCTTCTCCCTCTGCCTGTGTCTGTGTCTCTCATGAATAAATAAATAAAGTTTAAAAAAAAAAGAGACAGAGAGAGAGGCAAACCAGGAAACAGAGTCTTAACTATGAAAAATAAACATAATGGCTACCAGAGGGAGGTGGGTGGGAGGATAGTTTACATAGTTGATGATGATTAAGGAGTGGACTTGTTGGGATTAGCACCAAATGTTGTATGGAAGTGCTGAATCACTATATTGTACACCTGAAAGTAATAATACACCGTATGTTAACTAACCAGAATTTACATAAAAAGCAGGAAAAAAAGAATATTGGACAGTACAGATTTCCCATAGAACTCTTCCTTTACAATATCCCCTATTATTGCTTAATGTATTACATTAGGTGTGATACATTTGTTAAAATTGATTAAAGTTTCTATTTTATGAAAAAAATTCAAAAACCAAATTTTATAATTTTTTAAGTTGTAGCATTGTTTTTTCATACACTAATCTGTAAACTGAGTGCATTAGCAAAATTTTCATTGCTAATATATTATCATTTTGTTCAAAAATATAACTAATGCATAGTTATTCATTATGAAATATTTAAATATAAAACCATACAAGGAAATAATGAAACTCTCCATCCATACCATTCCTCCACTGCTAGTTTTTTATATTGAATTTGACCTTTTTTTGAAATTTGGGATAAAGTTCAACTAAATCAGAAACCTAACCCTCTTCGAATAATCGAATAATTGACTCTACATCTTCATGGATGGATGATTATCACCTAGGAATTATATTAAGCAAAATGCCGGTTTTACTCTAATACAGTGTTTGAAAAACACAATGTTCAAAGCTCTATCATTTGTCATAGCAAAAGTTAGCAAATGAAGAAAGTTCCAAATTGAAATAAAGATTCAGCTCTATATGCTGATATGGCACAATCTTTAAGATGTATTTGCTAAGTGAAAAAAGCAGGGCAGCCTCTGTGGCATAGCGGTTTGGCACCTGCCTTCAGCCCAAGGCGTGATCCTGGAGTCCTGGGATCAAGTCTCGCGTTGGGCTCCCTGCATGGAGTCTGCTTCTCCCTCTGCCTGTGTCTCTGCCTCTCTCTCTCTCTCTCTCTGTGTGTGTGTGTGTGTCTCATGAATAAATAAATGAAAATCTTTTAAAAAAGAAAAAGAAAAAAGCAGGGCACAGATAATACATATGGTATATGTGAAAAGTGAAAGAAAATGGAGTCATTTATGTCAAGGGGTTTTAGAATGGAGCCAGAAGGCCATTAAGGAGATGGGCCTTATACATATCCTCACCTGGTGGAACCATGAACTTCTAAACCGGGACAAACAACAAATATTCCAAGGACTCTCCACAAACATCAACAACTTACCATATTAACAGACTTTTGCTTAGTGATAGCCTTAGCAATCAATTATGTTTAGCTAAAATAAGTTTTCTGCCACCAATACCAATCAAAATTCTTTGTAAACAATGTGTACAAGCATTCCTCTTTGCCTTTAAAAACCACTGACTTGGGCAGCCCTGGTGGCTTGGCGGTTTAGCACAGCCTTCAGTCCAGGGTCTGATCCTGGAGACCCCAGATCGAGTCCCATGTCGGGCTCCCTGCATGGAGCCTGCTTCTCCTTCTGCCTGTGTCTCTGCCTCTCTCTCTCTCTCTCTCTCTCTCTCTCTGTGTGTGTGTCTCTAATAAATAAATAAAATCTTTTAAAAAAACTAAAAATAAAAATAAAAAATAAAAAAATAAAAACTACTGACTTTTGTTCCCTAGAGGAACACAATTTGTGTTGCTATCTAAATCTGTGCTTCATGAATTGTAATCCTGAGACCCCAAATAAATGCTTTTATTTTAGTTCTTCCTCTTTTCTCAGTGGACATATGCTTTCATTTATATAAAAGGATATATGTAGATAGATATAGATAGATACACATATATACATATAAACCATTTTACATTCATAATCTATTTCCGGAAGGATACATACATTAGCAAACTAATAACTGGTTTCCATTGGGAGGGGGATTTTACTCTGTGTTACTTTTTCAATTAAAAAAAAAACTGTTGGCAAATCGAACTCCAATAAAAAATATACAAAAATTTAAAAATAATAAAAAAATTAAAAACCTGTTATATCAACTATACTTAAATTTTTAAAAACCAGTTAATTTTAAAGGGGGGCAAGGAATGTATTGGTCCACAGGATGAATTTGGTAACTGCTAGCATCTAGGTGGCCATTTTTTAAAGGATAATCTAAATTAGGTGTATGGACTGCAGCCTTTACCTCAGTAAAGGGAAAAAGCACTCAAAATGTTACCAGTATCAATTTCAAGGACAAAAGTAATTTGGTAATAAGGCATTAATCTTTGGAGTCATCCAGTACTTATATCTAATTAAATTTGTTTTTACATTTCCACTTTCAAAAATGCCAAATGATTCCAGAGAAAGACCTTCATATCATCTGCCCATTTTTACCCTGAACAGACCACTAGAGTGATTAAGTTAAACTTTGGGTTAATCTCTTTAAAGTCTCCAGTCTTCACACTGACAAGACAAACAAGAGTATTATACTCATTTATAAACTTCACAAGATAAGACCATTTCCCAAAATGTATTTAAATGCTGATGCTGCAAAGAGAAATAATCACATTACTTCTACTTATTACAAAATTAGAGACATCTTGACTATTCAGTTCTCCTTGAATTCTGTTAAAGCTCTAATCTGTTCCACTGTAGCATTTTTTCAATAAAACAACCCCACTCAATTTAAGATCACAATTACATTACCTCATATCGGGGTTTTATTCCAAACACAAGAGCTCCTTGATTTAGTTGAAAAAATGTCCTCTTTAAATCTGTTTTCTTTCTTTTTAAAAAGATTTTATTTATTTATTTTAGAGAGAACATAAGTGCATGTTCCCGTGCCCACCAGCCAGGAAAGGAGCAGAGGGGGAGGAAGGGGGGTAGAGGAGAAAAAATTTCAAGCAGACTCCCCACCGAGTGGGAGCCTGAGACAGGGCTCTATCTCATGACCCTGAGATCATGACCTGAGCCAAAATCAAGAGTTGGACGCTTAACCAACTGAGCCACCCAGGTGCCCCATCAAATCTGTCTTCTAAAGTGACTGCACATTAGTCTTAATGGTAATCTCAGCTATAACTATGATCCAGAAATTTTCAACCTTGAGTTCTTAAAAAGTAACCAATAGGGGCACCTGGGGGGGCTCAGTGGTTAAGTGATCCTGGGGTCCTGGGATTGAGTCCCTGTGGGTAGCCTCCATGCTCAGCAGGGAATCTGCTTCTCCCTCTGCCTCTCTCTGCCACTCTGTGTTTCTCATGAATAAAAAATAAATAAAATATTTTAAAAAGTGACCAATATTTATGTATTAACATGTTGAGTTGCATTCTGACTATAAATTATGTTTGCACATGAAAATTTTCTATGTAATGCCTAGAAAGAAGTGAATCCACCTTTTTAAAAAAACTTTTATTTTTTAAAAGATTTTACTTATTTCTTCATGAGAGATACAGAGAGAGGCAGTGACATAGGAGCCTGATGGGGGACTTGATCCCAGGACCCCAGGATCAGAACCTGAGCCAAAGGCAGACACTTAACCACTGAGCCACCCAGGTGCCCCATAAATCCACCGTTTATGGCCTCTGAAATGCAAACATTTTAAGGGCTTTCCTTAAGAAAAATAACACAAAACTATAAATAACAAAATTCAGTACAAAAGTAAATATTTCAAATGAGTAACAAAATCACAAGTTACAAAGTTTAGAAAGCTGCTAAATACCATAAAATCCTGATATACCTATTTTCTTTTCCTATATTTTCATGTATATTCTCCTATTTCATTTCTTTTTTTAAAAAATTATTTATTTGAGAAAGAGAAAAAGAGAGAGCATGAGCTGGGGGAGAGGCAGATGCAGAGGGAGAAGCAGATTCCCTGCTGAGCATGGAGCCCAATGCAAGGCTGCATCCCAGGACCCTGGAATCATGACCTAAGCCAAAGGCTGGCACTTAACCAACTTAGCCACCCAGGCACCCCTCTCCTGCTTCATTTAACAATAACTTTTTAAAGGCATTTTCAAAAAGAGAAAAGAAAGATAATTTAGCTATCCCTGTATGTCAAAATATTTTTTATTAATGATAGCTTAGTAAAGTTCCTTTCAATATCACAACTAGGTATTAATAAATTTTTAGAGCTGTTGTCAAGTTTGGGAAAACTATCAAGTTTCTTTCATATGTGTACTAGAAAAGTTCAGAGAATTTCAGAGAAGTTTACTTGTGTACTGATTAGTATTAAATACTCTTTGAATTGATAACAATCATTTACCATTTTTACACTGGACCCTACATTTTTAAAAGATTTATTTATTTATTTATTTATTTATTTATTTATTTATTTATTTTTTATGAGAGAGAGAGAGAAAGAGAAAGAGAGAGGCAGAGACATAGGCAGAGGGAGAAGCAGGCTCCATGCAGGAAGCCTGATGTGGGATTCGATCCCAGGACTCCAGGATCACACCTTGGGCCAAAGGCAGACGCTAAACCGCTAAGCCACCCAGGTGTCCCGGCCCTACATTTCTGTGTCATGATACTGAGTGAGTTGGTAATATGGGTGGTAGGAGCATTATTGGAAGACATTCCTACATTAGAATTCCTAGCAAAAATTTCACGATACACAGAAGTGACTACCACATTTGGCCAAATATTCTACTAATCCCAAACCAAACATCCCCATCTCAACCTTTCCTTAGTCAGATCCCCAAAATACCCATGGCAAATCTAATATCACTCAACACAAAGGGAAAGTCTAACAGAGGACAAGTTTAAGTGGAAATAGACAATGGACTTAAATGCTTGTGCTTAAAATATTTTACTTTTGCAAAAACACATAACCATGTGAACAAACTGCTAAGACTCCCTCCAGAGTCTCAGAAGGGGTCAATACAAGTGAAAGGCTATGAAACTTAAACTTCACAATAAATCTGTCTCTTGGCCTAGAATACTAGGCATTTAGTAAAATATTTTTAAAGGAAAGAAAAAAGAAGAAAGGTTACTAATAATATATACTATATCATCTGGGCTTTTGACTGAAGGAGGAGAGGCAGAGCTAGGAAAAAAAGGTTTGTGTCTTTTTATTTTCAGCAAATTATGAATGTGCCCTGGAAAGTATAGCTTATCTATCACTGGACTCCATATAAATCACTGTTGATAACACAAAGTGCTTTCATATTATATTACTGCTACTTTTCCAAGTTAATCCAATTCAATTGTATTTTTCTGACCTTAAACAGACTTTATTAAGTACAGGGGAATTCTAGGAAGATGCAGGAAAAATAGCAGTCTTAAATATGAATGGGGTGCAACAGACTTTTTTGGAAAATCTATATAGGAATGTACTTGCAAATGTCAAGCAGAATCCCTTCCTTTAGGGATCCCTGGGTGGCGCAGCGGTTTGGCGCCTGCCTTTGGCCCAGGGCACGATCCCGGAGACCCGGGATCGAATCCCACATCGGGTTCCCAGTGCATGGAGCCTGCTTCTCCTTCTGCCTGTGTCTCTGCCTCTCTCTCTCTGTGACTATCATAAATAAATAAAAATTAAAAAAAAAGAATCCCTTCCTTTAGTTATACATGAATATGTGGGAAAAACATATTAATCTAAAATAGTTGGCCATGCAAAGAGTTGGAGATTCTAGAAAATACACTAGCTGTTAGTGGACAATAAGCACCTAAGTCATCTGAAAAAAAATTATGTGAACTAGTTTTTGGATGGTTAAAATAGCTTTACTGCAGTTAGCACAGACAATTAGTTAGATTCAGCTTCTATTTTGGCCCTCCAAGATCAGCTACCTTGGATCAAGTAGAGGAGGTTTAACTGCTTTCATTTGAAGATAAATCAAATGTAGGTGTCATACTTATTACTCAATGAAATTAAACAACTAATTTTTAAAGATATGGGACTGAAGGGTGCAGAGCTACTTTTATCATCATTTTTTCTAATCAACAAACTGGAAAATATCCATCTAATTGTTGGATAGTTACGATCAGTGAAAAAATTACAAAATGTAATTGGGTAAAATCAATGTAGATGGGTAAAACTTAATGTTTTAGATTAATTAAAAGGCAAAGCTCTCATAAGTATCTAGCTGATCTGGGGATACATCAGATATTCTAGTCCAAATTTAATGACTCATGTACTTAAAAATATAATGATCTTCTGATTATTAGAAGAATCCATTGATCTCTGAATTTAAATGTTGTGCTAAATCTGATTGTGCTAGGGCAGCTCAGGTGGCTCAGCAGTTTAGCGCCGCCTTCAGCCCACGGCCTGATCCTGGAGACCCAGGATTGATCCCATGTCAGACTCCCTGCATGGAGCCTGCTTCCCCTCTGCCTGTGTCTCTGCCTCTCTCTCTCTCTCTCTTTCTCTCTGTGTGTGTCTCTCATGAATGAATGAATAAAATCTTTTTAAAAATCTGTGCTAAATGCAGCTGGACAAAATTCCTTTTAAAATATTAATATATACTCTGGGTAGTGTGTCTAAAAATGTACCTTTTGTATGTAGATCTGAACTACTCATAGGAAAACCACTTTAAGATTGATGCAATTGATCAAATTTCAAGGTTGCATTAATTTCCACCATCACTGTAACAAATATTGTATAAAAGCAAAATTATAGAAAACCTCCAGTAAATAGAACCACCACCAATACAAAGTTGTTTAATGATGTGAAAAACTCAAATAACACATTGAAATAATCAGTACATTACACAAATGAGGAAACAACTCAGTTAAAATGACATATCTGGGGATTGACTCATTAAGCTGCGATTGTGAAATAAGTTCAAGAGGCAGTAATTCATAGTATAATATTTAAGATAAAGCAGCCATATGTTACTGTCATGATAGTAGAAATTCCTAAACTTCTGGCAAGAAAGCAATATTGTTTCATTCCTTTGGACTCTTAGATACAAACTGGAGAGAAACGGGAGAACAGGAAAGGAACCAAACTGAATGAAGCATGAAAGAGTGCTGATATTAGCTACACTCCAAACAGTGCTGAGAATCCTGAAGAGTAACAAGGAAAGAGGCAGGGGTGGGCAGCAAAAAGGTTTGGAAATGGTATTGAGATATACTAGGAAATTCCATGCACTAGTCAGGGACTTCTACCTTAACAAAGTACAACAGGCAGAAAGGCCTATATTAACTCTTAGAAGCATCAGCAAAATACATTACCAAACACAAATGATGAAAATAAACAGCAAGGATTCTCCTGGGGGTAGGTAGAGGGAGGTTCCTTGTACTAGGCTCTCCACTTTTGTGTATGTTTGAAATTTCTCATTAAAAGTTAAGTACTCAAAAAAAATAAAATAAAAAATAAAAAAATAAAAGTTAAGTACTCACACACAAAAAAATAAAGTTAAGTACTCAGGGTGTCTGGATGGCTCAGTTGGTCAAGCATCTGACTCTTGATTTCAGTTAAGGTCATGATTTCAGAGTTGTGAGATTAAGCCCTACATGTGGATCTCTGCTCAGTGGGGAGTATGCCGCCCTCCTCACTCACCCCCACCCTTCCCCTACTTATATACACTCTCTCCCTAAAATAAATAAATATACCTTTAAATAAATAAGTAAAAGTTAAGAACTCAGTTGATGGACATTTGGGTTGCTTCCACAATTTGGCTATTATAGATATTGCTACTATGAACACTGGGGTGCATGTATTCCCCTAAATTAGTATTTTTGTATTTTTTGAGTAAATAGAGATAGTAGTGTAACTGACTAATGAATGGATAAAGATGTGATATATATATACATATTTTATATATATATATATCTCACGTGTGTGTGTGTGTGTGTGTGTGTATACATAGACACACTATGGAATATTACTCGTCACCAAAAAGAATGAAATCTGGCCATTTGCAATGACATGGATGGAGCTAGAATGTATTATGCTAAGTGAAATAACTCAGAGAAAGACAAATACCATATGATTTCACTCATGTGGAATTTAAGAAACAAAACAAATGAGCAAAAGGACAAAAAAAAAAAAGAGAAGTAGAGGCAAACCAAGGAACAAACTCTTAACTACAGAGAACAAACAGATGGTTACTAGAAGGGAGGTGGGTGGGGAATGGGTTAATACTAGATGGAGATTAAGGGATATGTTAGTTGTGATGAGCACCAAGTATTGTATGGAAGTGTTGTATATTGTACAACTGAAATTAATATTACATTGTATATTAACTAACTGGAATTTAAATAAAAACTTTTTTAGGGATACTTGGGGAGCTCAGTGGTTGAGTGTCTGCCTTAGGCTCAGGTCATGATAATCCTGGGGTCCTGGGATCGAGTCCTACATCAGGCTCCCCAAAGGGAGCCTGAGTCTCCTACTGCCTATGTCTCTGCCTCTCTCTCTGTCTCTCATGAATAAATCATAAAATCTTTATTTTTTTAAAGATTTATTTATTTATTTATTTATGATAGACAGAGAGAGAGAGAGAGGCAGAGACACAGGCAGAGGGAGAAGCAGGCTCCATGCCCGGAGCCTGATGTGGGACTCGATCCCGGGACTCCAGGATCGTGCCCTGGGCCAAAGGCAGGTGCCAAACCACTGAGCCACCCAGGAATCCCCCATAAATCATAAAATCTTTAAAAAAAAAACTTTTTTTAAAAAAAGTATGTACTCTGTGACCAAGTAGGCTTTACCATGTGAATGCATGGCTGGTATAACATTTGAAAATGAATCAATGTAATTCACCATATTAATACCCTAAAGAAGAAAAATAATATGGTCATCTCTACATGAAAAAAAGGAACTTGAAAAATTTCACCATCAGGGATCCCTGGGTGGCTCAGCGGTTTGGCGCCTGCCTTTGGCCCAGGACGTGATCCTGGAGTCCCGGGATCGAGTCCCACGTCAGGCTCCGGGCATTGAGCCTGCTTCTCCCTCCTCCTATGTCTCTGCCTCTCTCTCTCTATGTCTATCATAAATAAATAAATAAATCTTTAAAAAAAAAGAAAAATTTCACCATCCATCCATTCATAATTAAAAACAAAAGCTCTTGGGACACCTGGGTGGCTCAGCAGTTGAGCATCTGCCTTCTGCTAAGGTCGTGATCCCTAGATCCGGGATCGAGTCCCACATCAGGCTCCTGCGAAGAGCCTACTTCTCCCTCTGCCTGTGTCTCTGCCTCTCTCTCTTTCTCTGTGTCTCTAATGAATAAATAAATAAATCTTTATAAACAAACAAACAAAAACAAAAAGTTCTCAGAAAACTAGGAATGAAAGAAACTTCCTTAACCTGATATACGGCATCTGCAAAAAACCCTACAACTAACGTAATACTTAACGATGAATGACTGAATGCTTCTCCCCACCCCTGCCATGATCAGGAAAAAGACAAAGATGTTCATTCTTATCACTTTTTTTTTAAAGAAAGGCAGACTGCCAAATGCAGCACCCCGTTTGGATGTAAGGAGTCTTGGAAGCTTGACTATCCTACATTCTTCTATAAATGGACCTTGAGAGCTTGTTTGGAAGTTCAAGCTGGGGAGCACAGCTACTTGTATATCCTTGACCAAAGAACTGTCTTCCTTTATCAGGGAAGGTCATACTCTTCAACCAAGCATGCAGCTTTGGGAAGGATGCACATGGAGTAGTGAGGCAGGAAGGTGATACCCGCCTAGCCAGCCAGATCAGCTGAATCAACCTTTGCAGTCAATGGGGTGACAGATGTTGCAGCCCGATCACCCTCACATTCCATTCTTACCACTTCTATTCAAAATTGTAATGGAGGGATCCCTGGGTGGTGCAGCAGTTTGGCGCCTGCCTTTGGCCCAGGGCGTGATCCTGGAGACCCGGGATCGAATCCCACATCGGGCTCCCGGTGCATGGAGCCTGCTTCTCCCTCTGCCTGTGTCTCTGCCGCCCCCCCCCCTCTCTGTGACTATCATAAATAAATAAAAATTAAAAAAAAAAAACTCAAATGTTCCTTCACCTTAAAAAAAAAAAAAAAATTGTAATGGAGGGCAGCCCGGTGGCTCGTCGGTTTAGTGCAGCCTTCGGCCCAGGGCGTGATCCTGGAGACCTGGGATAGAGTCCCATGTCAGGCTCCCTGTATGGAGCCGGCTTCTCCCTCTGCCTGTGTCTCTGCCTTTCTCTCTATGTGTTTCTCATGAATAAATAAATAAATAAAATCTTAACAAAATTGTAATGGAGATTCTATCCAGTTCAATAAAGCAAGAAAAAGAAGTCATACAGACTAGAAGAAAATAAAATTCTTTATGCCCTGATGACATAATTACTTATGTAGAAAAATCCCAAGGAATCTACAAAAAAGCTAATTATTATGACAATTTAGCAAAGTTCAGAATACAAAGTCACCATACAAAAATGAATTGCAGGGAACCCTGGGTGGCGCAGCAGTTTAGCGCCTGCGTTTGGCCCAGGGCGGGATCCTAGAGACCCGGGATCGAATCCCACGTCAGGCTCCCGGTGCATGGAGCCTGCTTCTCCCTCTGCCTATGTCTCTGCCTCTCTCTCTCTCTCTGACTATCATAAATAAATAAAAATTTTAAAAAATGAATTGCATTTCTATATGCTTATAATGAACAAATGAAACTAAAATTTAAGAAACAGTACCATTTAAATATCATTAAAAAACATGAATTACTTAAATATATACCTAAAAAATATATTCAAGATCTATATGCTGAAAACTATAGATCTCTGATAAAAGAAACCAAGGAATACCTAAATAAATGGAGATATATATCATATGTAGATTAGAAAATTCAATATTGTTAAGATATTAATCCCAGGGCAGCTGGGTGGCTCAGTTGGTTAAGCATCTGCCTTTGTCTCAGGTCATGATCCCAGGGTCCTGGGATGAAACCCCACATCAGTCTCCCTGCTCAGCAGGGAGTCTCTTTCTCCCTCTCCCTCTACTCCTCTTCCTTGTTTGTGCTGGCTATCTCTCAATTAAATAAATAAATAAAATCTTTATAAAATTTTTTTAAAAGATGTTAATACTATCCAAACAGATCTACCGAATCAACACAATCCCAATCAAAATCCTAGCAGATATTTTTATAGAAATGTATAAGCTGATTCAAAAACTTATATGGAAATGAAAAGGAACTTGCATAGTCAAAACAATTTTCAAAAGAAAAAAAAAGTTGAGGAAACACAATATCTGATTGTAAGATTTATTATAAAGCTACAATAACCAAAACTTTGTGGTATTTATTGGCAAAAGGAGAGAAACACAGATCAATGGAACAGAACTGAGCATACAAAAATATACCCATAAATATGTGGTCAACTGATATTCAAAAAAGGTACAAAGGCAATTCAATGCATAAAGGATAGATTTTTCAACAAATGGTGTGTGTTGGAAAAACTGGACATTTGTATTAAAAAATTAACCTCAACCCATATATCAAATGTGTACACATTAATTCAAAATGAGGGGCACCCGGGTGGCTCAGTCAGTTAAGCATCTGACTCCTGATTTCAGCGCAGGTCATGATCTCAGGGTGGTGAGGTCAAGCCCCACATCAGGCTCCACAGTGAGCATGGAGGCTGCTTAAAATTCTCTCTTCCTCTGCCTCTGAACCCCCTTGTGTGCACTCATTTTCTCTCTCAAACAAAAACGAATCATAGACCTAAAATGATAGAATTTTAGATAACATAGAAGAAAATCTTTGTGACCTTGGGTGAGACTAAGATTTCTTACACACGACACCAGAAACCTGACTCATAAAGGAAAAAAGTAGATAAATTAGAATTCATCAAAAGTAAAAACATCTGCTCTGGGAAAGATACTTTTAAGAGAATGAAGACAGGGGGAGCTAAGATGGTGGTTTAGTAGGAGGACCCTAGGCTCATCTCATTCCTCAAACACTAGATATCTATCAAATTATTCTGAATACCCAAGAAATTAACCCAAGGACTGAAAAAACAAATTCCACAAGTAGAGGGAGAGAAGAGACCACATCAAGGAAAGCGGGAAGTGTGGAGATGTGGTTTGGGGGAGAAATGGATTGCAGGTGCCACAGAGGTGCGGGAGCCCTGGTCAATGGAGAAAGGCAAAAGAGAGAGGAACACACAGGGAAATGCACAAGGAGAACACTTCCCCAAAGCCATTGGCTGGGAAAATGAGAGGGGCTTATTTTCATTAATTCTTAGAACCAGCAGGGCTTAAAAGACTGGAGTTTTAAAGGTCACTGGTTTGGCTGGGATAGAGCTCTGAGGGCATTGTGCTGCTCCTGGAGAAATGGCAAGCAAACAACCCAGGGGCAGACACCATGATCTGAGGAACACCTGGGGCACACATGGGGGGAGATTATCCACTCTTCTTGGAGCACATCTGTGAGAGGTAGTATTCATAGAGACATCTCTCCAAAAACAAAGGAGCTGGTGGGTCACTTTTCCATCCCCTGCCCCTCAGCATAAACACACAGCCACCCAAGCAGGGCTGTTTGGTCCCAACGCTGGCTGCCTAACCTGCTCGATCCCAGTCCCATGCCCCTGTGCTCTGGCACAACTGCCCCTCTCAGTCAAACCTCCTTCAGTCCCAGCACAGCAAAACCCTCTCCCAGAAGAACACTGCAGGCCCCTGCCCCCATCATATCCCTAAAGCCTGGAGTTTTAAAAGTTAGCAAGCATGGCTGACATAGTAGAGCCCAGAGGCTACTGTGCTGTTCCTGGAGAGAAGGCAGGCAAACAATCCATAGGCAGATAGCATGAAAACAGTGACTGAAAATGCCTAGGGCAACACAAGGGGGAGATTATTGGCTCTTCCCGGAGTGATTCCTTAGAGTAATAACCACAGAGACCCCTCTCCAGGGGAAAAAGGACCTGTCTGGCACGATTTCCCTACCCAACCCCAATAGCATAAACACACAGCCACCTGCAGCAAATAGCACAGTGCTGACCCTGGCTGCCTAACCTGCTTACACCAGGTCTCATACTGCTGTGCTCTGCCAGTACTGCCTTTCTCAGTCAAGTCTGCCTCAGTCCCAGCACAGCAAGCCCCTTCCCCAGAAGACCAGTGGAAGCCCCTGCCCACTGCATGTCTCCTGACCAGACAGTTCTGCAAGGCTTCTATGCTAGTGTAAGTAGTATCAAGTCTCATTTAACAGCAGACCAGAAACTAATTAAAACTCTCCACACTCTGACCAAGGACCAAACACTGCCCACTGCAGGCAAGGAGACCCTCTCCAGACAATTGGCCTGAAGGACAGAGCAGCCAAAACACAGCAGCAGAGTGTACACAGCACACACCAGAGACATTTCCTAAAGTGCCAGGCCCTGACAGTAAATGATCTCTTCCTCATAAAGCCATTATCTCAAGAGCACAAAACATAAAAGGTTTTCTAACACAAAAAAAGAAGACAGAGACTTAGACAAAATGCCAAGATAGAGGAATTCATCCTAAATGAAACAGCAAGATAAGGTCATGGCCAGAAATCTAAGCAAAACAGATATAAGTAATATGTCTGGTGGAGAATTTAAAGCAACAATCAGGGATCCCTGGGTGGCGCAGCGGTTTAGCGCCTGCCTTTGGCCCAGGGCGCGATCCTGGAGACCCAGGATCGAATCCCACGTCGGGCTCCCGGTGCATGGAGCCTGCTTCTCCCTCTGCCTGTGTCTCTGCCTCTCTCTCTCTCTGTGACTATCATAAGTAAATAAATAAAAAAAAAATAAAGAAAAAAAAAAAAAGCAACAATCATAAGGATACTTGCTGGGCTTGAGGAAAAAATGGAAGAATTCAGAAAGGTCCTTGCTACCAGATAAGAGTTAAAAAAGAATCACTCAGAAATGAAAAATGTAGGGTGCCTGGGTGGCAGCGTTGGCTGAGTGTCCAACTCTTGGTTTCAGCTCAGGTCATGATCCTAGGGTCCTGGGATCAAGCCCCATATTGGGCTCCCTGCTCAGCAGGGAGCCTGCTTCTCCCTCTCCCTCTCCCTGACACTCCCCCATTTTGTGCATGTGTGCATGTGTGCTCTCTCTCTCTCTGTCAAATAAATAAAATCTTAAAAAAGAAGAATTAATAAAATTGATAAACCTCTATCTGGACTTATCAAAAATAAAAGAGGACTCAAATAAACAAAATCACAAATAGGAGAGGAGAAATAACAACCAACACCACAGAAATACAATTAAAAGAGAGTATTACGAAAAACTAGATGCCAACAAATTGGACAACCTGGAAGAAATGGATAAATTCCTAGAAAAAATATAAACTACCAAAACTGAAACAGGAAGAAATAGAAAATTTAGTAGACTGGTAATCAGCAAAGAAATTTGAATCAGTTATCAAAAATCTCACAAAAATACAAAAGTCCAGGGCTAGATGGTTTTATGGGGAATTCTACCAAATGTTTAAAGAAGAGTTAATACCTTCTTCTCAAACTATTCCAGAAAAAATAGAAACGAAAGGAAAACTTCCCAATTCCTTTTATGAGGACCACAATACTTTGATACCAAACCCAGATAATGACACTACAATTGGGATCCCTGGGTGGCGCAGCGGTTTGGCGCCTGCCTTTGGCCCAGGGCGCGATCCTGGAGACCCAGGATCGAATCCCACGTCGGGCTCCCAGTGCATGGAGCCTGCTTCTCCCTCTGCCTGCGTCTCTGCCTTCTCTCTCTCTCTCTCTCTCTCTCTGTGACTATCATAAATAAATAAAAAAAAATTTTAAAAAAATGACACTACAATTAAAGAGAACTATAGGTCAAAATCTCTGATGAACACAGATGTAAAAGTCCTCAACAATATATTAGTAAATCAAATCCAAGAATATATTTTAAAAAATCATTTACCACAATCAAGTGGAATTTATTCCTGGGATGCAATGTGGTTCAATATTTGTAAATCAATCAATGTGATACATCACATCAACAGAAGAAAAGATAAGAACCATATGATCCTTTCAATAGATGCAGAAAAAGCATTTAACAAAGTACAACATCCATTTATGATAAGACCTCTCAACAAGTAGGGTTAAAAGGAACATACCTCAACATAATAAAGGTCATTTATGAAATACCCACAGGTAATACAATTCTCAATAGGGAAAAAACTGAGAGCGTTTTCTCTATGGTCAGGAACAAGACAGGGATGTCCACTCTTACCACTATTTAGCATAGTACTAGAAGTCCTAGCCTCAGCAATCAGACAACACAAACAAATAAAAGGTATCCAAATTGGCAAGGAAGAAGTAAAACCTTCACTATTTACAGATGACATGATACACCATATAGAAAACCTGAAAGACTAGACCAAAAAAAAATGCCATAATTGATACATGAATTCAGTGAAGTTGCAGGATACAAAATCAACATACAGAAATCTTTGCATTTATATACACCAATAATGAAGCAGCTGAAAGATAAATCAAGGAATCAATCCCATTTGCAATTGCACCAAAAACCATGAAATACCTAGGAATAAGCCTAACCAAAGAGGTAAAAGATCTGTACTCTGAAAACTATAGAACACTTAGGAAAAAAATTGAACAGGACACAAAAAAATGGAAAAATATTCCATGCTCTTGGATTGGAAGAACAAGTACTGTTAAAATGTCTATATGACTCAAGCAATCGAAACATTAAATGCAATGACTATATCAAAATACCACCAGCATTTTTCAGAGCTGGAATCAACAATCCTAAAATGTGTATGGAACCAAGAAAGACCCCAAATAGCCAAAGCAATCTTGAAAAAGAAAAGCTAAGCTGGAGGCATCACAATTCCAGATCTCTAGTTATATTACAAAGCTGTAGTGATCAAAACAGTATGGATCTGGCACAAAAATAAACACATAGATAAGTAGAATAGAATAGAAAACCCAAAAATGAAAAATATATATATAAGTAAATAAATTAAAAAATAAATTAAAAAAAAAGAAAACCCAAAAATGAACCCACAATTATATGGTCACTTAATCTTTGACAAAGCAAGAAAGAATATCCAACAGGAAAAAGTCTCTTTGACAAATGATGTTGGGAAAGCTGGACAGCAACATGTAAAAGAATGAAACTGGACCACTTTCTTACACCATATATAAAAATAAATTCAAAATGGATTAAAGACCTAAATGTGAGACAGGACCATTAAAATCCTAGAGAAGAACACAGGTATAACCTCTTTGACACCAGTCATAGCAACTTCTTACTAGATACGTCTCCTGATGCAAGGGGAAAAAAGGCAAAAATGAACTAATGGGACTTCATCAAGATAAAAAGCTTCTGAAAAGCAAAGGAAACTTTCCATCAACAAAATTAAAAGGCAATCTCTGGAATAGGAAAAGATATTTGCAAGGGACATAACTGCCAAAGGGTTAGTATCCAAAATATATAAAAAAGTTAAAAACTCAACACACACACAAAAGAAATCCAGTTAAGAAATAGGCAGAAGATATAAACAGACATTTTTCCAAAGGCTTACAGATGGCTAATAGATACATGGAAAGATGCTCAACATCAGTAATCATCAGGGAAATATAAATCACAATTACAATGAGCTATCACCTCACACCTGTCAGAATGGCTATAATGAACAACACAGGAAACGTGTGAGCAAGGATGCAAAGAAAGGGAAACCCTCTTATACTGTTGGTGGGAATGTAAGCTGGTGCAGCCACTATGGAAAAGAGTACAGAGATTCCTCAAAAATGTAAAAACAGAACTACCCTGAGGCACCAGGGTGGCTCAGGTCATGATCCTGGGGTTCTGAGACTGAGCCTCACATTGGGCTCCCTGCTTAGCGGGGAGCTTGCTTCTCCCTCCCCATCCACTTGTGGAATCTCTAAAATAAATAAATAAAATCTTTCAAAAAATAGAACTACCCTACAATCCAGCAATTGCACTATTAGGTATTTACCCAAAGAATACAAAAATACTATTTCGAAGGGATACATGCTCCCCGATGTTTACGGCAGGATTATCAACAATAGCCAAATTTTGGAAAGAGCCCAAATGTCCATCCATTGATGAATGGATAAAGCAGATATAGTATACATATATATACAATGGAATATTACTAAGCCAAAAAAGAATGAAATCTTGCCATTTGTGATAACACAGAGCTAGAAAGTATTATGCTAAACAAAATAAGTCAAAGATAAATATCATGATTTCACTCACATGCGGAATTTAAGAAACAGACAAATATGAGGAAAAAGAGAGGAAAACCAAGAAACAGATTCTTAATTATAGAGAACAAATTGATGGTTACCAGAGGGGGATGGGGTAAATATGTGACAGGGATTAAGGAGAGCACTTGTGATGAGTACCAGGTGTTTGTTGTATGTAAATGTTGAATCACTAAATTGTACCCCTGAAACTAATATTATACTGTATGTTAACTAAATGGAATTTAAATAAAAACTTAATTTAAAAAAAAACAGAAGGAGGGGTGCTTGGATGGTTCAGTCAGTTAAGCGCCAACTCCTGGTTTTTGGCTCAGCTCATGGTCTCATGTACCATGGGATCAAGCCCAGTGCTGGGCTCCATGCTCAGCAGGAAGTCTACTTGAAGATTCTGTGCCTCTGCCCCTCCCTACTGCTCATGTGCACACTGTCTCTCTAAAATAAGTAAATAAATCTGTTTTAAAAATAGAATGAAAAGACAAGCCATAGACTGAAAAGATATTTGCAAAAAAATCACATATCTAAAAGAAGATTTATTTGGAATAAATAAAGAACAATCAAAATTGAATAAGGAAACAAAAGAAAAACAGCAAAAAATTTTGAGAAAAGTTTTTACAGCCATTTGACCAAAGAAGGCATACAAATGCCTAACAAACACACGAAATGCTCAACAGCATTAGCCATTAAGGAAATGACAGTTAGTGTGATACCACTACACACCGACTAAAATGTCTATAACTAAAAAGACTGATAATACAAAGTGTTGGAGAGAATCTGAAAAAGCAGAACTCACAAACATTGCTGGTGAAGATAAAATAGTACAGCCACTGTGGTTAATCATTTGCCAGTACCTCAACAAATGAAACACACACTTACCATACAATGGAATAAATCCAATCCTAGGAATTTTCCCAAGAGAAAACATATGTCCAAACAAAGACTTGTGTGAACACTCAGAGCATTGTTTTATATAATCACAAAAAAGTTGCAACAATCCGTATGTCTTTCAATGAATGAATGGGCAAACAAATTTTGGCACATCCACAAAATGGAATACCACTCAGCAAGAAAAAGAAAAGAACCAGTGATACAAAAAATAATATAAGTAGATCTCAAATGCAAGATGTTACATGAAGGAGGCTAGATTCAAAAGGCCATATGATTCCATTTATATGACAGTTTTTAAAAAGTAAAATTTGGGGCATCTGGGTGGCTCAGTTGGTTAAGCATCTGCCATCAGCCTAGGTCAAGATCCCAGGGTCCTGGGATCAAAAGAGCCCTGCATCGAGCTCCCTGCTCAGCAGGAGCCTGCTTCTCCCTCTCCTCTCCATTTGTGTTCTCTGTCACTATCTCTGTCTGTCTGTCTCTCTCTCTAATAAATAAATAAAATCTTTTTTAAAAAGTAAAATTTATAGAGACAAAAAAACAAATCAGTGGTTATGAGGGGCTGAAAGTAAGGAGGAGGAATAACTTCAAAGTAGGGTTACCAGATTTAGCAAATAAAAATACAAGATACCCATGGACACGTAACTCTTGATCTTGGGGTCATGAGTTCAAGCCCCATGTTGAACATAGAACTTACTTTTAAAAAATTAGAATAAAATAAAACATATAAATAAATTTTTTTATTAAAAAACACAAGACACCAAGTTAAATTTAAGTTTCAAATAACAAATAATTTTTAGTGTAGGTATATCTCATGCAATATAATCATCCTAAATTGTGGTTCCAGGGCCAGCACCACTAGAATTAATTGACTATTTGTTAGAAATGCAAACTCTCAGGCCCCATCGGACCTACTAAAACAGAAACTCTGAGAGTAGGACCCAGCACTGCATGTTTTACCAAGTCTTCTAGGTGATTCTCACAACTAACCAGGTTATGGTTTGAGGACCACTACTCACTGTATCTGTCACTGGCAATAAAGAACCATAAGAAGTGATTATGAAGAGAAGGTGGCACATGAACCTATTTAATAAATCAATTCATCATCATAAAATACTAACTAAACAGCCAAAATGTGTATAGTAGGTTCTCTGAGAAGGGACCACAGCAGTGAATCCCAACTGAGGGCAACTCTGCCCACAGAGGATATTTGGCAATGCCTAGAGACACTTCTGGTTGTCATAAGTGCAAGCAGGAAAAGGCTATTGGCATCCAGCGGGTAAGGCCAGGGGTGCTGCTAAACATTCTACAACGCACAGAGCAGCCCTCAGACAATAAAGAATTATCCAACCCAAGATGTCAACAGTGCTGAGATTGAGAAAGCTGGATGATAAAGATTAATCAAAACATTTTTTACCCCAAAAGCTTTAATTTCAAAGACATTTTTATGAACATGGAAATAGAAAGTTTAAAAAAGTAATGACAAAACATAATTTGAGGTTTCTCATACTAAAAATACTAGAATTAAAAAAATAAATAAAAATAAAAATAAAAATACTAGAATTATTCTGAGAAGAATTTATAGAGACTAGCAATACATAGCTAATACATCAATTGGTGGTAAGAGGCACCTTCATGATTAACTTTTTCAGAATTTATGTGATAAAATAATTCAGAGACAACCAGTTTGAGAACATATGCAAATTAAAATGCATCTGTAGACACTGTATGACCAGAAAACACTGGCCCAGGAATCACAGAACTTGAGTTCTAGTTTTGCTTTCGTAATAGGTAACTGTAATTTAGCACAGGTCACCTCATTAATCTCAGCTTCCATTTGCTAATCTGTAAAATGAAGAGGTTACGCTCTGGTTTCTCTTCAGATCGCATGAAGAGGTTAGATTATTGAATTCATTATGTAAGAGCCTTTGTAGCTTTAACATATGTCTATGTCAAAAAAATGAACATGGGAAACATTCCAAATTTTTTTTTTAAGATATGAGGGGGGATGGCATCATTATATTCCTTGTAGGGTAGTTTTATATTGACTTTTGGACTTTGGTTCTTGTGTTTATAAGGTGTAAAACAAAGCCATTTAGCTTATCTATTTATAATGGTTACAATTCAGGTTCATTATAGACAAATTAGAATATATAGTATTAAGATGGTTTGACGAGGTCAATTTTATTTTTGCAATTAAAAATTGAAATGAAGAGGTGCCTGGGTGGTGCAGTCAGTTAAGCATCTAACTCTTGGTTTCGGCTCAGGTTATGATCTCAGGGTCACAAAATGGAGCCCTGCATGTGGCTCCACATTCAGCATGGAGTCTGCTTGGGTTTCTCTCTCACTCTCTCTCTACCCATCCTCCCAACCCCTACCCACTCTCTAAAATAAATAAATCTTTTTTAAAAAACTGAGTGAACTGGGCACCTGGCTGACTCAGTTAGTAGAGCATGTAACTATTAATCTTGGGGTTGTGAGTTCAAGTCCCATGTTGGGTGTATAGGTTACTTAAATAAATATATATACATATTTTTTAAAAACTAGAAACATTTAAAAAATTGAAGTAAAAAAGCTTAGAAAATTGCTGTTACACCTTGTATGCATGTACTTAAGGAAGACTACATTATTATTTCACATAATTGTCACACTATATAAGAGAAGAAAGCCTACAACCCTTTACCTGAAAACATATATTTTAGTTCAGTATGAAATTAAGAGTAATAAAGAGTATATTAGCATCTATACACTTAGAAAAAAAATCTATAAATATACAACCATAATAATGTCAAGATTCCATTTTCAGATGTTTTAAGTTGAAAAAAATATATAATTTTGTATTTTTTTATAAAAAAAGTTAAAGGGGCAAAGAAAATATATTAATCTTCTCAGTTTTTATTATCAAACATGTCAGTGTGTCTGCTTCAATCTCAGTGTTAGAAGCAATTTTCTAGAATTCCAGTCAACAACATTTGACTTCACTGATTTCCAAAGACAAACTTACTTTAATATGATATACACCATTCAGATTTCCAATCTGCTGCTCAATGGTCCAAACACAGGAATCACATGTTATCCCCTCCACAGAGATGGTGACCGAATCCACACTCATACTTCGATCCATCTTGATTTCTTCTTTACATTCCTATTAGAAAAAATGAACTCACTAATTTCAGCCATGGAAATAATCCTTCCTCAACTTTTCCCCCACCTTCTCAACTGAAAATATTCTACTAATAAAATGTTGTCAGCATTCTTGTCTCTCATCTCATTTTACTCTCCCCTCAAGACCACTGATTTAGCTATTCCCTTGGAATAGACTTTCTTCCAGATACCTGCTTAGTTAACTTCCTCATCTCTTTCAAGTCTTTACTCAAATCTAATCCCCTTAATGAGTTTTACACCGACGCCCTGCTTAAAATTGCAATACACATCCCTTCTACACAAATACACTCTGATTCCCCTTACATCTGCTATATTTTGTCTTTTTATAGAACTTATTATCTTCTAATACAGTCTATAATTTAGTTACCATTTGTTGCTTATTATCTGTTTTCCTGTGGCAGTTTTAAAAGATGCTCACAAAGTCTTCATTACTCCTTTCAAGAGGTGGAATTTAAATCCTTTCCCCTTGAATGTGGCCTGTGTTCAGTAACTTGTTTCCAAACAGAATATGGTGGAATAGACAAGGTATGACTTCCAAGAGTAGATTATGAAAGGCACTGGGGGAGGAGGGAGTCACTGTGGATTCCTCCTTGTCCTCTTCCCTGAATGACCCGATCTAGAGGAAGCCATCTTCTACATCATAAGGACACTCAAGTAGCCTTAGGGAGATGTTCATGTGGCAAGAAATTGAGGCCTCCTGCCAACAACCAGATGAGTGAACCATTTTAGAAGCTGATACTTCAGACTTAATTAAGCCTTTAGATGCCTGAAGCTCCAGTCCACATACTTACTACAATTTCATGAGATATCCTAAGCCAGAACCACTCAGCAAAACCACTCCCAAACTTATGACTCACAAAAACTATAAGATAATAAGTGTTTGTTCTTTCAAGCCATTACATTTTTAGGTAATTTGTTACACTGCAATAATTAACTAATATATGTCCCACTAGAATGAAAATTCCATGAATGCAGCAATCTTTTTTTTCCCACTGATGTTAGTTTGAACCATGTGAAGTTGCCATTGTTGTGTATCAAAATAGTCAAATACTGCCAATTTCATATAGATGAACCTAATATATCCCATGAAAACAGTGTTTTCCTCTGGTGAGGGGAACTAAGTGGTTAGGGGATAAGAATGGGAGAAAAAATTTCAGTATATGACCTTTTGCATCTCTTTTTAAAGTTGAGACATAATTGACAAAACATTGTGTAAGTTTAAGGTGTACAATGTGTTGGTTTGTAGGATTGTTGGTTTGTAGGATTAAAACCATTAGCTAACACCTCTATCCTATCACTTAATCATTTCATTTTTTGTGGTGAGAACAATTAAGATCTAGTTTCTTCTGTATCTTCTAAATTTTGTACCATGAAGATGTATTATCTATTCAAACACACACACACACACACACACAAAGGAACAATGTACCTGAAATAATAAAAAACAATAATAGGGATGGGCGTTTATAGCTCAGGCATTCTGAGATCCCTGGTCTTGTTTGGAATGTATAAAAAGAAATAAACCTTAGATTTTGTTAACAATACATGTTAAAAATTTAAAGGTACTTAGTAGGAGACTAGAAATAGAATATATAGCTTCCAAAATAGTAGAGGGAGAAAGAGAATAAAGAAAATTAAATTATGCCAATAGAGAGCAAGGAAGATAAATGAAAATTACAAGAAAAGAAAAAAAACTAAGAACATATTTCTTTAAAACTATTTTCTTTAATGGATTATATAAAATGATTATGATAAAAGCAGCTAGAATCAGGCTTAAGAAATTATTCAGGAATAAAACCAGAGACTTCCCAATATAGATCTAGGGGCCGGGATCCCTGGGTGGCGCAGCGGTTTGGCACCTGCCTTTGGCCCACGGCGCGATCCTGGAGACCCGGGATCGAATCCCATGTCGGGCTCCCGGTGCATGGAGCCTGCTTCTCCCTCTGCCTGTGTCTCTGCCTCTCTCTCTCTCTCTCTGTGTGTGACTATCATAAATAAATAAAAATTTAAAAAAAAAGATCTAGGGGCCTCTCTTAGAGCACTAGAAATTATTCATGTTTAGGTAAATTAGAGGGTTTAATTAGAAAATGTTTAATTACAGGACGCTTGGGTGGCTGAGCAGTTGGGTGTCTGCCTTTGGCTCAGGTCATGATCCAGGGTCCAGGGATTGAGTCCCACATCAGGCTCCCTGTGAGGAGTCTGCCTCTCCCTCTATCTATGTCTCTGCCTCTCTCTCTGTGTCTCTCATGAATAAATAAATAAAATAAAATCTTTTTTAAAAAAGAAAGTGTTTAATTATGGAAGAAAAATTTTATTTGGAAGAATATATTAGCTCAATGTACAGAACTTGCAAATTATATAGATTTGCAACAAAAAGTTTTGCAAAGATTATAAATTATGTAGAAAGGACCATTTTGTCTAAGAGGGAAAAGAGTGGCACAGCGGTTTAGCGCCGCCTGCAGCCCAGGGTGTGATCCTGGAGACCCGGGATGGAGTCCCACATAGGCTGCATGGTGCCTGCTTCTCCCTCTGCCTGTGTCTCTGCCTCTCTCTCTCTAGCTGTGTCTCTATGAATAAATAAATAAAATCTTAAAAAAAATAAGAGGGAGAAGAGAAATACTGAAGTAAAACTTACCCAAACCAGTGATGAGGGAAAAGAAGAACAGGAAATAACCAGTTATCATGAGATGCTATCACCTGAAATTGAAGTACAAATAAAAAAAAAAGTCTTAGGTCCAATAAAATTAATCCAATATTCATTAGGGTCTCCATGACCTGGGATAAAGATCTTGTTGTGTGACCATAATAAAAAATTAGAGACAAAGTATTTCTCTTAGACTTATTTGTCAAAATTAACAATGGCCAACTACAGAACTCAAAAGGTATTATACAAATACCATGATTTACATTGACTCTATTTTGCCCCAAAAGTAGTTTCTTTAAAAACACCAAACTACAAGAGGGCAGTAATTTTAAAAATCAAAACACTATGTAAAAGGATCTTTGGAAGGACTCATAAATATTATATCAGTAACATTAGTTAACTCCAGAGAGGGAAAGAGACTGGGTGGTTGGGGAAGCTTTTGCATTTTGTATATTTATTAATGAGAGAGACAGAGAGAGAGGCAGAGACATAGGCAGAGAGAGAAGCAGGCTCCCTGTGGGGAGCCTGATGCAGGACTCGATCCCAGGTCTCCGGGATCACGACCTGAGCCAAAGGCAGACGCTCAACCACCGAGCCACCCCAGGTGCCCCTAGGAAAAACTATTTAAACTGAAACATCTCTTGGAATAAATTTATTCTGAGTGGTATAAAAACAATTACTACATCATCCTAGCTTTGCTAAGTTCAGAGAAACAAACAGAAACTGCTGCTGACCCACATCCTCTGCTCCTAACAAAGCAAGTTAAATGGACTCTTCTTATTTCTTTGATTTCGTTGGAGCTTTGAACAACTGGACCAATATAATTTCCAAATATCCAAAACCACAGAAGTCCTTTGGGGATAATTTTTTTCAAATGTTAATTCATTTTCAGCACATATTTTTCATTATACATGTTCTTTTTTTGAGATATAATTCGAACACTATAAAATTCACCCTAAGATGTACAAATCAGTGCTTTTTAGTAATTTCACAAGGATATGCAACAATAATGACTATGTAATTGCAGAACATTTTCATTACCTTCAAAAAAAACTCCATACCCATCAGCAGTCACTCCTTGGTCCCTTTACAGCTACTGGCAAAAATGAATCTACTTCCTATCTCTATGGATTTGTCCATCCTGACAATTTCATAAAAAGGGATTAATTCAATATGTGGCTTTCTGTGTCTGGAACTCTTTCCCTTAGCATAATATTTTTAAGGTTTAACAATGTGTGGAATGTATCTGTACTTCATTGTTTTCACTTGCTTGATGGCATCTTTTGAAGCAAAAAATACTTATTTTTTGTGAAGCCAAATTTATCAATTTTGTCTTTTGTTGCTTGTGCTTTTGGTGTCCTATGTAAGAAACGACTGCTACACTGAAAGCCATGAATATTTACTTCTATGTTCTAAGAGTTTGGTAGTTTCAGCTCCTATATTTAAGTCTTTAAATCAACTTTGAAAAAAAAATAAATAAATAAATCAACTTTGAGTTAATTGTTGTACATGATGTATAGTAGGGATCCAAGTTACATTCTTTTACGTGTGATGTCAAGTTCTCCCAGCACCATTTTTTTAAACGGCTTTACTGAAATAAAGTTCGCATATAATTCACACACTTAATGTGTAGAATTCAGTAGGTGTTACATTCACAGATATTTGCAACCATTACTACAATCAATTTTACAATATTTCTTTCACCTTAAAAAGCCTGATACCCTTTAATTATCACCCTCCCATTTCCTAAGCCTCTAACCCACTGCCAGGCAACAATTAATCTTTGTGTCTGTATAGATTTTTCTCTTTTGGACATTTCATATGAATGAAATCATACAATATGTGACTGGCTTCTTTCACTTAGCATAATGTTTTCAAGGTTCATTCATGTCGTAGCATGTATCAGTACTTCATTCCTTTTCATGACTGAATTATATAAGGATATATCACATTTTGTTTATCCATTCACCAACTGATGGGAATTTAAGTTGTCCCTATCTTTTGGTTACCGAGAATAAGGCTGCTATAAATATTTATGTACAAATTTTTGTGTTTTCATTTCTCTTGGGTAAGAGTGGAATTGCTGGGTCCTATAACTATGTTTCAACTGAGGAACTGCCATATTGCTCTCCAAAGCAGCTGTACCATTTTACATTCCTACTAGCAGCATATAAGGGTCCTAATTTCTCTAGCTCCTCATATAAACACTTGTTATTATCTGGTTTTTTATTTTAGCCATTCTAGTAAATGTTAAGTGATATCTCATTGTGGTTTTGATTTGCATTTCCCTGATACTTAATATCTTTTCATGTGCTTATTGGCTATTTGTATATCTTTTTTGGAGAAATCTCTACATGAGTCCTTTACCCAAATTTTTTAATTGGGCTTTTTGTTTTTTTTTTGTTGTTGAGTTGCAGGATTTCTTTATATATTCTAGATATTAATCTCTAATCACATATATGATTTCCAAATATTTTCCCCTATTCTGTGGGTTATCTTTTCACCTTCTTGATAGAGTCCTTTGGTGCCCAAAAGTTTTTAATTTTGATGAAGTCCAATGTATCTATTTTGTTGTTGTTGTTGTTGTTGCCTCTAATCATTTTTTAACTGAGATATAGCTTATATATAGCATTATATTAGTTTTAGGTGTACAACAAAATGATTTGATATATATGTATACTGTGAAATGATTACCACCGTAAGTTTATTTAGCACTTATCACCATGTGGTTAAATTTTTCTTCTTATGATAAAAACCTTTAAGATCTCTCTTAGCAACTTTCAAATACACAATGTAGTACTGTTAACTATAGTTACCATGTTGTACATCATATACCCAGAACTTATTTATCTTATAACTGAACATTTATATCTTTCGACCACCTTCACCCATTTCACCCATCTCCAACACTCACCTCTGAAAACTCAACAATCTGTTCTGTAGGAGTTTGCTTTTTTCAGATTATACATATAAATGAGTTTACATACTAATTTGCCTTTCTCTGACATACTTCATTTAGCATAATGCCCTCAATCCATATTGTTACAAGTGACAGAATTTCCTTCTTTTTAATGGCTGAATAATGTATGTACATATACACCACATTTTCTTTGACCGTTTATCCATCGAAAGACACTTAGGTTGTTTCCATGCCTTAGCTATTGTAAATAGTGCTGCAATGAATATGGGTGCAGACATCTTTCAGACAGTGATTTCATTTTTTTTATAAATACCCAGAAATGGAAATGCTGGATACAAAACTAAAAGACAACCTACAGAATGGGAGAAGATATTTGCAAATTACCTATCAGATAAAGGGCTAGTTTCCAAGATGTATAAAGAACTTCTTAAACTCAACACCAAAGAAACAAACAATCCAATCATGAAATGGGCAAAAGACATGAAGAGAAATCTCACAGAGGAAGACATAGACATGGCCAACATGCACATGAGAAAATGCTCTGCATCACTTGCCATCAGGGAAATACAAATCAAAACCACAATGAGATACCACCTCACGCCAGTGAGAATAGTGAACATTAACAAGGCAGGAAACCACAAATGATGGAGAGGATGCCGAGAAAAGGGAACCCTCTTACACTGTTGGTGGGAATGTGAACTGGTGCAGCCACTCTGGAAGACTGTGTGGAGGTTTCTCAAAGAGTTAAGAATAGACCTGCCCTACGACCCAGCAATTGCACTGCTGGGGATTTACCCCAAAGATGCAGATGCAAAGAAACGCCGGGACACCTGCACCCTGATGTTTATAGCAGCAATGTCCACAATAGCCAAACTGTGGAAGGAGCCTCAGTGTCCATCGAAAGATGAATGGATAAAGAAGATGTGGTTTATGTATACAATGGAATATTACTCAGCCATTAGAAACGACAAATACCCACCATTTGCTTCGATGTGGATGGAACTGGAGGGTATTATGCTAAGTGAAATAAGTCAATCGGAGGACAAACATTATATGGTCTCATTCATTTGGGGAATACAAATAATAGTGAAAGAGAATAGAAGGGAAGGGAGAAGAAATGGGTAGGAAATATCAGAAAGGGAGACAGAACACGAAGACTCCTAACTCTGGGAAACGAACTAGGGGTGGTGGAAGGGGAGGTGGGCGGGAGGTAGGGGTGAATGGGTGACAGGCACTGAGGGGGGCACTTGATGTGATGAGCACTGGGTGTTATTCTGTATGTTGGCAAATTGAACACCAATAAAAAATAAATTTATTATTTAAAAAAAAGGAAATGCTGGATAACATGGTAGTCCCATTTTTAATTTTTTGAGGAACCTTCATTCATACTATTTTCTATATATTCATTTTTAAAATGTAAAAACTTAGAAAAGCTGAAAGAGGGGTACCTGGGTGGCTCAGTTCGTTAAGCAACTGACTGTTGATTCAGCTCAGGTCATGATCTCAGGGTCATGAGATCAAGCCCTGCTTCGGGCTCCACACTCAGCAAGGAGTCTGCTTGAGATTCTCTTACCTTCCCTGTCCCTCTCTCCATCCCCCCACTTGTATGCTTTCCCTCTAAAGATAAATAAATAAATCTGTTTTCTAAAAAAGAAAAGCTGAAAGAAAAATTCATCACTAAGCTCACCATTCTGTCTTAATTTCATTCAACTAGCATTAATTATGGAATAATTATATGGTATGACTTATCGGAAATTGATTCATAAATTAGTCTACTTGTGTTATTTTATTCTTTATATTTATTTTTATTGAAGTATAGTTAACATACAATGTTACATTAACTTCCGGTATACAATATAGTGATTCAACAGGTCTATGTATTATGCTATGCTCACCACAAGTGCAGCTACCATCTGTCACCATACAACACTATTCAATACCATCGACTGTATTCCCTATACTATATCTTTCATCACTATCACTTACTCATTCCACAACTGGAAGCCTTGTGTTATTTACTTTTATTTTTTTAAGTTTATTTTTCTTTTTGTAATCTCTACACCCAATGTGGGGCTCAAACTCAACCCTGATCAAGAGTCACATGCTCTACTGACTAAGCCAGCCAGGCACCCCCATGTTATTCACTTTTAAAGTTATGGCTAGGGATCCCTGGGTGGCGCAGCAGTTTGGCGCCTGCCTTTGGCCCAGGGCGCAATCCTGGAGACCTGGGATCGAATCCCACATTGGGCTCCCAGTGCATGGAGCCTGCTTCTCCCTCTGCCTATGTCTCTGCCTCTCTCTCTCTCTCTCTGTGACTATCATAAAATAAATAAATAAATAAATAAATAAATAAATAAATAAATAAATAAATAAAGTAAGTTATGGCTAAAGCTATTACAAATGTGATAGGTAACAATTCAGTTGTGTCCACTACTACTTCTTATGAAACCAGTATTAAATTATTATCTATTTTTACATGGACTTACAATATTTATTCAATATAAAGGAATACATTTTGCCTAATTTTTAATGACCTGAAGAAGCCTGTATTCAAGGTAAAAAAAAAAATCAAAACCACAATGAGATACCACCTCACACCAGTGAGAATGAGGAAAATTAACAAGACCAAAAACAACAAATGTTGGAGAGGATGTGGAGAAAGGGGAACCCTCCTGCACTGTTGGTGTGAATGTGAACTGGTGCAGCCACTCTGGAAAACTGTGTGGAAGTTCCTCAAAGAGTTAAAAATAGATCTGCCCTACGACCCAGCAATTGCACTGTTGGGGATTTACCCCAAAGATGCAGATGCAATGAAACGCCGGGACACCTGCACCCTGATGTTTATAGCAGCAATGTCCACAATAGCCAAACTGTGGAAGGAGCCTCAGTGTCCATCAAAAGATGAATGGATAAAGAAGATGTGGTTTATGGATACAATGGAATATTACTCAGCCATTAGAAACGATAAATACCCACCATTTGCTTCGATGTGGATGGAACTGGAGGGTATTATGCTGAGTGAAATAAGTCAATAGGGGAAGGACAAACATTATATGGTCTCACTCATTTTGGGAATATAAAAAATAGTGAAAAGGAATAAAGGGGAAAGGAGAAAAAATGAGTGGGAAATATCAGAAAGGGAGACAGAACATGAGAGACTTGGGATCCCTGGGTGGCGCAGCGGTTTGGCGCCTGCCTTTGGCCCAGGGCGCCGATCCTGGAGACCCGGGATCGAATCCCACGTCGGGCTCCCGGTGCATGGAGCCTGCTTCTCCCTCTGCCTGTGTCTCTGCCTCTCTCTCTCTCTCTCACTGTATGCCTATCATAAATAAATAAATAAAACATGAGAGACTCCTAACTCTGGGAAACAAACTAGGGGTGGTGGAAGGGGAGGTGGGCGGGGGGTGGGGGTGACTGGGTGACGTGCACTGAGGGGGGCACTTGATGGGATGAGCACTGGATGTTATTCTATATGATGGCAAATTGAACACCAATAAAAAAATAAATTTATAAAAATATAAAACAACAATACACATTAAAAAAAAGAAAAAAATAAGAAAAATCATGATCTCTAATGAAGCACACTGCCAAAGATTTTCACATTCTGATATCTATGATTTACAAATCTACATGTAAATATAAGTTGTCACTGCCTTATGAAACTCTGTCTGCCTTTCTCTAGCCAGAGCAGCTGCTGCCAATAAGATAAAATCTGAACCTTTGAATAAATGATAAGTGAAATAAGGGAAGTAGGAGATCTGAATTAGTTTAGAGGAGCTATAACTAGCTACTGTAGATGAAAAAAATTTTCCACATTGCCTGAATTTACTATTATGATTATTCAAGATTTAAAAGTTATATTAATGCATATATTCCCTTTTCCCCAAACTTTTATTATAAAAAATTTCAACCATACAAAAAAGCTGTAATAGTACAATGAACATCTACCTGCATATCCTCTGCATAAATTCAACAATGGTTAACATTTTGCTATATTTGTCTTATTTTTCTAAACTATTTGAATGTAAATTTCAGAAATCATAATACTCCAGCATGCATTTCCAAAGAAAAAGAACTCTCGCATAACCACAATACTTTATCAAAGCTAAGAAAATTAATGATTGTACATCATTGAATACAAATTCTCTATTTATGTTTTCCCAAATGTCCCAAGAGCATCTTTTATAACTTTTATTTTTCCCAAATCAAGATCCAGACAAAGTTCACACACTGAATTTGGTTGTGTTTGTTTTAGTCTCATTTAATCTAAAACTGCCCCTCTCCTATCCCTAGTCCCCCATGGACTGACTTTTTAAAGAATCCAGGTCACTTATCTTAAGAGACACTCTATCCTCTTTTTAAAACACAAACTCCACGGATGCCTGGACGCTCATCGGTTGGGCATCTGCCTTCAGCCCAGGGCCTGATTCTGGAGTCCCAGGATCGAGTCCCACATTGGGCTCCATGCATGGAACCTACTTCTCTCTCTGCCTATGTCTCTCTCTCTGTGTGTGTCTCTCATGAATAAATAAATAAAATCTTAAAAAATAAAATAAAATACAAACTCCTCTTTGATAGTTTAAGAGACTCATAGCTAGAATTATATCCCCTAATAACTATGAAGCCCAGATGGGACAGGAAAAGCAGGTAATTGTGAACAAATGATACCTCAGATGAAGGGAATTCATGGGCCCAGGTGAAACGTCCAAAGGTGAGGTACTTAAGGCCAACATAAAGGCATCAGGGGCTAGGGAGAGGGTCACTCTCCCTAGCAGTAATGGGTATAAAAAGGGAAGCAGAGTAACATCTAAAACAAATGATCCTATCAAAATGTTGTCTAGTGTCAGTCCTCTGCCTTATAAAGGAGACCCTTTCTCTTTCCTCTTGTAGCACATGGATGCCTGCCTCTAGGACAGAACACTTAGACTTAGTACTATGTAACTCAGATATGTTATGGGTCAAATGGGGCTTTTGAAGGTTGATCTAGGCATACTACCAAAACTAAATTGTTTTATGGGAAAATGTCAAGTTCAAACAGAATTGGTAACAAACTTTTAGACTATAATACATTCATCAGATGAAAGCTAGTTTATCTGGTTATTTAGAAATGTAATACTGAAATACGGTTTTCTAATAGGGTATGTCCCAGACCAAAGTACTGGAGCATCTCTCAGGCTTACTGAGGAACTGAGAGAAACTTAAATAGAAAGGCACTTTTAACGTAACTGGATAGGGACACCTGGGTGGCTCAGTGGTTGGGTGTTTGCCTTTGGTTCAGGTCGTGATCCTGGGGCCCTAGGGTCCTGGAGTCAAGTCCCACCTCGGGCTCCGTGCAGGGAGCCTGCTTCTCCCTCTGCCTATGTCTCTGCCTCTCTCTCTGTGTCTCTCATGAATAAATAACTAAAATCTTAAAAAAAATAAAGTAACTGGATAATTCACCTGGAAGTATGTATTGAAGAGAGAATTTCTGAGCACAAATGAAAATTACATTAATATAGCCACATTTCTGCCTAAATCCTAATTCAAACATGTTAAATCATCTATGAAAATATGTATTTCCTCCTGCCTTCATAATTCACCTGCATTTTCTCTTCAAAATTCTACTCAAATTGTCCTTTACACACAAAAGCTCAGAAGAATTCCATCTCCCTCATACTACTCCTATATGTATAACTAATTGATTTTGTCACATATGCTACGTCCCCCTTTTGAATTTTAAATGTCTCAATGATAGGTACAAAGTCAGGAACATATTTTATAACCTCCTACTGTACTTAGCAAAATGACTCAGAAAACAGAGTAGGAACATAAACAATTTCATATGGTATGGAAAAACACGTAGGCTTCTGGGAGATCACAATATCAAAGAACAAATCTGACATGCGGCTATTAGGAATGAAGTAACTCTTAGAACAACAGCATCCAACAACACTGAGGGAAATAACTTCTGGTTATTAAAATATTTTGAGCCACTCCCTAAACACACATGGTAATCACCATTAGAAACATTTTCTAAGAGGAAGAACAGCATTATGACTAGATCATCATCTCTGGTTTTAGAAACAGAAACTGAATGAGTTGAATACAAACATGATACATATATATGGAGTCTGCTCAAAACCACTTCTTAAAGCTGATCACAGAAGCTCAAATATCATTTTTAAGCCCCCTAAAATAATTAGCCTTCATAATTTTGGAATGGTTTCTGCATTAATAAATTGTAATTAAGTAAATGCAAATTAAAACCACAATGAATATCATTTACATCCATCACGTAGATAAAAATTTCAAAATCTGGCAATACCAAGTGTCAGTGAGGATGTGAAGCAACAAGATCTTTCCTATTCAGCTGCTGGAGAATGTAAATTAGTACAACCATTAGGGAACCTGTTTGGTGATATCTGGTAGAGTTGAAGATATGCATATACTACAACTTAACATTTTCACTCCTAAGCATATCACCCCACACATGTGCAGAGGAAACATGAACAAGAATGCTCATTGCAATAGTGTTCCTAATAGTTAAAACTTTGGAAATGTCTGTCAACTAGAAAATGGAAAAATAGGTGGTGGAAAATATATATATAATGGAGAATGATACAGTAGTTAAAATAATGAACTAAAACATGGTTCTTGCTGGGAGAAGGGGAGATTTTACCACGAAAAGGACATCTGGCAAAGTCTGGAGACACTTTTGGTTATCACAACTGGGGAATAGGAGGAGATGCTACTGGCATCTAGTGGGCAGTGGCCAGGGATACCACTAAACATCCTTAAAAAACAAGAAATCCATTCACAGGGGTGTCTGGGTGGCTCAGTCAGTTGGGTATCTGACTTGATCTCTGCTCAAGTCATGATCTCCGGGTCTTGAAACAGAGCTCTGCATGGGGCTCTGTACTCAACAGGGAGTCTGCCTGAAATTATTTCTCCCTCTCCCCCTGCCCCTAACCCCGCTCACACCTGCTCGCTCTCAAAAATAAATAAATCTTTAAAAAAAAGAAATCCACTCTTGAGCTTGAGAAACTAGAAGTATAAGCAGCAGCGTGGATAAATCTAATTAACATAGTTGAGGCAATAAAAATTTTCACAAGGACACAAAAGTCTAGAAACATAAAACAATACCATATATTGTTTCTGTATGCATACATATGTAGTAATGTTAGTCAAAATATAAAAATGTGCATGGGAATAACAAATGTCAAATTCAGAAGTTTGGGGAGGGAGGAAGGGATGCAACTAGAGCACAAAGAGGAATTTCAACTATATATGTAATGTTTAACTTCTTAGGCTGTGTAGTAGACACACACTTATCTTACAGGGCTTTCTATACTCTGTTGACCTAAATTCTTTTATTGTAAGAATTTTTAAAAGGAAAATAAATGAATGAACTTGGTAGGCATTATGCTAAGTAAAATAAGCCAGACACAGAGAAAAACTGCATGATCTCACTTATATGTGGAATCTAAAAAATGTCAAACTCATAAGTAGAGACTAGAAGGGTGATGACCAGGGCCTGGAGGGGGGTGCAGTGGAGGAGATGAAGAAGTGTTGATCAACGGTACAAAGTTTCTCACTCATTATCAGGGAAATAGAAATCAAAACTACAATTTGATATCACCTCACACCAGTCAGAATGGCTAAAATTAACACAAGAAACAACAGGAGTTGGCAAGGATGTGGAGAAACTTTTGGCGGAAATGCAAACAATGCAGCCAATCTGGAAAACAGTATGGAGGTTTCTCAAAAACTTAAAAATAGGGACGCCTGGGTGGCTGAGTGGTTGAGCTTCTGCCTTCGGCTCAGGGCGTGATCCTGGAGACCTGGGTTTGAGTACCACATCAGGCTCCCTGATATTATTCAGCCATAAAAAAATGAAATCTTGCCATTTGCAATGACATGGATGGAGCTAGAGAGTATTATTCTAAGTGAAATAAGTCAGATAAAGACAAATGATTTCACTCATATGTGAATTTAAGAAACAAAAAAAGAGGGGCAGTCTGGGTGGCTCAGCGGTTTAGCGCTGCCTTCAGCCCAGGGCGTGATCCTGGAGACCCGGGATTGAGTCCAGCGTCGGGGTCTCTGCATGGAGCCTGCTTCTCCCTCTGCCTATGTCTCTGCCTCTCTCTCTGTGTGTCTCTCATGAATAAATAAATAAAATCTTTAAAAAAAGGAACAGACTTTTTTTGTATATATTTTTTATTGGAGTTCTATTTACCAACATATAGTATAACACCCAGTGCTCATCCCATCAAGTGCCCCCCCTCAGTGCCCCTCACCTAGTCACCCCAACCCCACCTCCCCTTCCACTACCCCTTGTTCGTTTCCCAGAGTTAGGAGTCTCTCATGGTCTGTCTCCCTTTCTGATATTTCCCACTCTAAATGAATAAATCTTTTTTTAAAAAGGGCACTTTACATAAAAGGGCAACATTTCTTTAAACAAAATTTAAAATAGTGGGTACTAGAGAAAAACTGATGCTTACCAGAGCGGAACTAGGTGAAGGGATGGGTTAAACAGGTGACAGGGATTAAGAAGGGCACTTTTTGTAATGAGCGCTGGGTGTTATATATAAGTGTTGAATCTATATTGTACAGCTGAAATTAATATTACACTGTATGTTAACCAACTGGAATTTGAATAAAAACTCTTTTTAAAAGGTAGAAAGTTTCAGTTATATAGGATTAATATCTGGAGATTTACAGCATGGTAACTATGACTAAAAATATTGTATACTTGAAATTTGCTAAGAGAGATCTTAATTGTTCTCAAAAAACAAAAAAGGTAACTGTGGGGTGATGATTAATTAGCTTGACTGTGGTAATCACAATGTATAGGTATATCAAAACATCATATTACACACTTTAAATATATATAATTCTTATTTGTCAATCATACCTCAATAAAGCTGAGGAAAAAACATTTCTAAAAAGCCAGCTTATTTTAGGGGGAAATAAAGAAGAAAAATAAAGGGAATGTGCAGAAATTAAGAGAAGTGTTACTAAATTTGAAATAATTCAATGTGAGACTAATGATAAACATATAAACAGCCCAAATCCCCCTATTATACCATTTTATAAAAACAATCTCGATGTTGTTAAACAAACTGATGATTTCTAGCTGTGCAAACATTAAACCAGCTGCCTTCAAGGTATCTATATAATATTTCCAAATCTATTTAATTGTTTCCTACCCATTTGCTTTTATTTAAAATCACTATCACCTCTAGGGGCACTTGGTTGCTTAGTCTACAGAGCATGCAACTGTTGATCCTGAGGTCATGAGTTCAAGCCTACAGCTTACTTACAACAAAAAAACAGCAAGATAAAATTACTACCAACTCTAAATTGCAAACAAAAAGGGAAAACATTAACTTCTCTATTGTCTTATATAATGGCACCTCTTTCTTTTTTTTCTTTTTTTTTTTTTAAATTTTTTTTTATTTATTTACGATAGTCACACACAGATTGAGAGAGAGAGAGAGAGAGAGGCAGAGACACAGGCAGAGGGAGAAGCAGGCTCCATGCACCGGGAGCCCCACGTGGGATTCGATCCCGGGTCTCCAGGATCGCGCCCTGAGCCAAAGGCAGGCGCCAAACCGCTGCGCCACCCAGGGCACCTCTTTCGTTTAAATTGTGTAAGCCTTTATGGGACACCTGGGTGGCTCAGTGGTTGAGCGTCTGCCTTTGGCTAAGGGCGTGATCCTGGAGTTCTGGGATCAAGTCCCACATCGGGTTCCCTGCAAGGAGCCTGCTTCTCCCTCCGCCTATGTCTCTGCCTCTGTGTCCCTCATGAATAAATAAATAAATCTTTAAAAAATTGTGTAAGCCTTTAAAATGAAAATTGATCTCACACTTTAACCTATTTTCAAAATACCAAGTACCTAATCTCTTCCATCAGACAATTGTCATTATATAAATAGAGGATAAATATTCTAGATGAAACTGCTGGAGTAGACAAGCACGTTTTCAAAACATAAGTTGACCATTCCCAAAAGATTAGGAGTCAATACTTAAGACATATTAATAAGGTCAAATAAAGAACAAAATAGAACATTCAAATTGAGAAAAGTTAATGTGTCTTGTTGGTCATTTTTGTGACTCCTGGGCTAATTATTGCCTTGCTACAAAAGAGCTGTCCTTATAATAACAATATAGATGTTTCAATTTCTTGTAACACTGAATAGTTGACAAAACCATCATATACATGAATTTCTCAATTCTTCCATAAAATAGAGTGATAGTCTCCTTTTAAAATTAAGGGAGCTAACACTCAGGCTTATTCACCCTTATATAGACAATTCAGGCTGAAGTCCAGACCTAACAATAGCCTCAAATGAATAAATAAGGCAGTGTTTGCAAAATGCATAAAATAAAACCAGCCAAAGGTTTGGGGGTAGGGTGGGGAAAATGCTTGAGAAGTACTGATATCTTTCAATGTACACAGGTAAGGACAGGTTCTAACCAAACTGAGAAATAGTCCTCAAGTTACTAGGTGCCTTTCCACCAGGGGCTGAGCATCTGCTGCAATGTCAATAACAGACTAGAGGGAAAAACATGTTTTTAGTACAGATAAAAATTTTCATTGCCTCAGACAACACCATTGTTATCCCAGAAAAGTAGAGGGTAGTAGGATTCAACTATCTGACAATGAAATGTGTCAGATACTTTTCAACCATATTATAGTATAATATGGTATTGCTGTAGCACTCACTCAGATTCTAAGAAGACTGTTTGGTATGATTTTCCCCCCTGTCAAAATAATGATCTAACTCAAGCTTGTCAGATACAATCTGTAGGTAAATAACAGACTGCTTGCAATGACATCACTTTCTTCATAAGGAAAAATCCACCTTACAATTTTAGTTCTAAGACAAAACAGGGACACGTGGGTGGCTCAGCGGCTTAGCGCCTGCCTTTGGTCCAGGGCGTGATCCTGGAGTCCCGGGATCGAGTCCCACATCGGGCTTCCTGCATGTAGCCTGCATCTCTATCTATGTCTCTGCCTCTCTTTCTCTCTCTCTCTCTCTCTTTCTCTCTCTTTTTCTCTCTCTCTCATGAATAAATAAATAAAACCTGCAAAAAAAAGCAAGTGTTTTTAAAAAAATAAGACAAAACAGTGCTACAAACCATGATGAAGAAACATCAAATATCTATGAAAAATAAAAGCAACTGTCGGTATTTAATCATTATAGAGAGTAAGTAGAAAAAGCATTTATTTTATATTCGCTATAACTGATTAAGAATAAGAAAACTGTAAATAATAAAAGTTTGGTGAGGCTGAAAATAACAACTCGGTTTGACCAAACTTTTCAAGTGTATTATTAATTTTATAAAAAAACATTACTAGGGGCACCTGGGTGGCTCAGTGGTTGAGCATCTGCCTTTGGCTCAGGTCGTGATCCCCAGGTTCTGCTCAGCGGGGAGCCTGCTTCTCCCTCTCCCTCTCCTCCTCCCTCCCACTCATGCACTCTCGCTCTTTCTCAAGTAAATAAATAAAATAAAATAAAAAAAGAAAGACCAATGTATCTATTCAATATGGTCAAGGGTGCAGAAAAATATTCTACCATACTGTCAGTGAAGTGCAAATCATTATGGCCTTTTTTGGAGGGCAATTTTGCAATACCTATCAAGATATGACCCAGCAATTGTACACAAAAGAATCTAAACTACAAAATATACAGATGTAGAAGGCTATAGGATAAGTAGTTAAAACGGTCAAAACTTGGAGACTCTCTAAATGTCTGTCAATACAGAAATAGATAAACTGTGATGCATTCATACTATAGAAGACTACACAGCTGTTAAAGAATGAGCTAAATCTGTCTTGATTCAACTGAAAATGATGAAAGCGTATCAATGAATAGAAAAAAGTTTAGAAAGATACAAACTATTAAAAATAATTACCCTTTGAAGGGGTGACTTTTTTTTACTTTATATACTTCCATATTATTATTATAATTTCATGAAAATAAGCATGTAATACTTTAGTATTCAGAAAAATATAATAAATAAAAGACTAAAATTTCCAAACATATTTTCTTTGCTGGAAATGGATGCATATATTTTTTTTCCTAGAGCTTAGACATTTGCAGATAGCTTTTTTTTCAAATACAAAAGAGGAAGAAAGTCACATACAGTTCTTATTTTTAAAAACAAGCAAAGGTTAAGGATGACCAAAAAAAAGAGATTGCAAAAAATAAAGGAAATGAGGAAAAGAGGAATATGAGCAGACTGATAGAAAACCTACAGAAAGGAATTCTTTTAGTGCTGGGCATGAAAACAATGAGCAGAATATGATTCTGTAATCTTAAATTGGAAAGAGAAGTGAAAAGAAAAACTGAGATATAATTTCCTTAGTCACAGAAGGGGAGTTTAAAATAAACAGCAGCAATAAAAAAAATCTCACTACAATTAGTTTTAAAAACCTAGGAAAATCCACCTGTAATCAGGAAATTATACAAAGCCTCAAGAGAAAGATGAACAAACCAGTTTCTAAACTGCCTGATTGGAATCTTTGGAATAACTAGGAAAACACACAGCATCTCCTAATAATCTGACTTTAGGAATAAATTTGGGACAAAGGAATTTGCAAAATTTCTATAACCAAATTAATTGAATCTTCTCCAAAATTAGTAATATAGAAAGTCTATCAAATTAGGAATAAGACACATAAGTTACACTAAACCCTATGAATAGGGACACCTGGGTGGCTTAGCGGTTGAGTATCTGCCTTCGGCTCAGGGCATGATCCTGGGGTCCTGGGATCCAGTCCCGCATCAGGCTCCCCACAGGGAGCCTGCTTCTCCTTCTGCCTATGTCTCTGCCTCTCTCTGTGTGTCTTTCATGAATAAATAAAATCTTTAAAAAAAAAAAAGCTCTGAATAAGCAATTATAGAGTCTTGCATGTTAAACGAAGATTTTGACATTAGGAGATAATACGGTGGTTTGGAGTTCAGAGAATCTCTTTTTCAGACTCAAGAACAAGCAACAGCAATAAATCTGCCTTGGGCAAAATAACTTTAGAGTTATGCTGCCTTGATAATCAAGATATTATGCTCATTTCAACTTCCCTAAAAACAGTAAAACTGATAAATCACTTTTCTGACCATTCTTCCTACTCAAAAGGCTGAATGAAAGACCTGGATTGCTACCTTGTCACATCATTTCCAATCCTTGGACTTATAAATTGACATTGTTCTCAGAGAAACAAATTCTCTTAATAAAATAAGCTTAATTAATAAGCAGAGAAATATAATAATTTATTCTCATAATCTTTAAGGTATCTCATATAAAGATATTTTATATTTAGTTTAAAATAGCATGTAGGGCAGCCCGGGTTGCTCAGTGGTTTAGGGCTGCCTTCAGCCCAGGGTGTAATCCTGGAGACCCGGGATTGAGTCCCACATCGGGCTCCCTGCATGGAGCCTGCTTTTCCCTCTGCCTGTGTCTCTGCCTCTCTCTGTCTCTCATGAATGAATAAATAAAATCCTTTAAAAAAATCCTATTCATATAGCACCTCAATATCTCCCTGAAAAAAAATTTAAGACTTAGTAATAAACTTAATGCGTATGAAGATATTGTGAAAACAAGTTAATTCTACCCAAATTAATCTATACATTTAAGAGAATCAGTGGGATTTTGAGGTAAGTAAAATCTGACACAATGATCCTAAGGTTGATATGAAAGAATAAAGAATAAACATCTAAGAACGCACAAATTGTGAAAGAATGGTAAGGGGAAAGTATGTATATGTATATATTTACACACTAAAATATGACTTTCCATATATCACTATATATAAAATAGAGACAGCATTTCCTTTTTTTATTAGGATTTTATTTTTTAAGTAATCTCTACACCCAATATAGGGTTCAAACTCACAACTCTGAGATCAAGAGTCCCATGCTCCATGGACTGAGTCAGCCAGGTACCCCAACACAGCATTTCAAGTAGGTGAAGAAACAGTGGCTCACTTAACAAATAGCATTGGGACAAGTGGTTAATCATTTTAGAAAAAAATAAAGTTAGTTTCCTGTTATATATCTAAACTAAATTTTAGATGCATTGCAAATTTAAATGTGAAATACAAAAGCTACTGAAAGAAATTATAAGCAAAAATTAGTATAATGTTGTGATAGAGAAAGCCTTTTTTAAGCATGATACCAAAGGCAAGGACATAAAAAATAAAACCTTCTGCATAGGGAAAAAAGCACAGATAAAAGATAAATAACAAATTATAAAAATGGACTAGCAATATATATGATAGGCAAGTGATTAATATCTTTAGTATACAAATATCTCTTACACATCTATAACAAAAAGATGAGCACCCAAAAGAAAAAATGCACAGTGGAAATAAGCAGGCAACTCATAAATGAAAAAATACAAATGGTCATAAAGTCTCACTCATCATGGAAGATAAAAATAAGCAGATAATCATTTTTCACATAACAGACTGACAAAGCTTAAAAAGAATTTTAATAACATCTGGTGTAAGTGTGGTTAAATGGACACACTCCTACACTGTTAGTGGGAGCATGAAATGGTAGCTTTCTATTTTTTTTTAAAGATTTTATTTATTTATTCATGAGAGACACAGAGAGAGACGCAGAAACACAGGCAGAGGGAGAAGCAGGCTCCATGCAGGGAGCCCAACGTGGGACTCGATCCTCCTGGGTCTCCAGGATAATGCCCTGGGCTGAAGGCAGCATTAAACCGCTGAGCCACCTGGGCTGCCCAAATGGTAGCTTTCTGAACAAAAGTTGGCAGTATGTTATCAAAAGTCTTAAAAACTATTAACCACTTTTATATATGTTACTGGAAGTATATATTTGTACAACTTTTCTGGGGGCCATTTTGGCACTATTTATCAAAATATTTAATGTATATGCCCTATAACCTAGCAACTCCACTTCTAGTAATTTTATATAAAAGATATGCTCATAAAGATATATATACAAGAAGGGAAACCTGGGTGGCTCAGTGGTTGACCATCGGCCTTTGGCTCAGGTTGTGATCCTGGGGTCTTGGGATCGAGTCCCGCATTAGGCTCCCTGCAGAGAGCCTGCTCTCCCTCTGCCTATGTCTCTGCCTCTCTCTGTGTCTCTCATGAATAAATAAATAAAATCTTTCTAAAAAAAGATATAGGGACGCCTGGGTGGCTCAGCAGTTGAGCATCTGCCTTTGGTTCAGATTGTGATCCCGGGATCCTGGGATCAATTCCCGCATCGGGCTCCTTGCACGGATCCTCCTTCTCTCTCTGCCTCTCTCTGTGTGTCTCTCATGAATAAATAAATCAAATATTTTTAAAAAGATATATACACGTATATGTATACATATATATATACACACAAGAATATTCATTGAAGCAGTTTATTATTATAACACAGAACCGAAAACCTAAATATTAATCAAAAAGGAATTAATTTAAATAAAATACAGCATATTCACACAATGAAATATCATACAACCATTTAAAAAATAAGGTAGGTCAATATTTCTTGATATAAGATGTACAAGATATGTTAAATGGAAGATGGAAACTGCAAAATAGTGTGTACATACATATATAGTAATATACATATTATATATGCATATATATTATATTATGATCATACAGAGTATGATCCCATGTGCAAAAGAGAAAAAAAAAGAGGCATTACATAGGCTTGAAAATGCACTGAAAATTTTTGAGGAGTATACAAGAATCTGCTAACAGTTTCTTAGAGAAGGGGGCTGGGAAGTCAGAAAATTTTACTTTTCACTTTTGTATTGTAACATTTTATCACTATGAACATACATATTACCTTTGATTTAAAAAATGAGCTTAGGGATGCCTGGGTGGCTTGCCAGTTGGGTGTCTGCCTTCGGCTCAGCGCGTGATCCTGGAGTCCCAGGATCGAGTCCCACATCGGGCTCTCTGCATGGGGCCTGCTTCTCCCTCCACCTGTGTCTGTTTCTCTCTGTGTCTCTCATGAATAAATAAATAAAATCTTTTTTTAAAAAAAATGAACTTAGAAAAAGTGCCACTCTCTGATCTGGAAGAGTTAGTTGTATGATACCTGATGTTTATGAGAAGATTTAAATTTATTTTTAAAACGATATTAAAATAGGGGCACTTGGCTGGCTCAGTAGGAAGAGAGTGCAACTCTTGTCCTTGGGGTTGTGATTTCCAGCCTCATGTTGGATGTAGAGATTACTTAAATTTTTTTTAATATTTTTTAAAAGGCACTAAAAATGAATGAGCCTTTTGAAAATTTCAATGACATGGATGGAGCCAGAGAGTATTATGCTAAGCAAAATAAGAAAAACAAATACCATAGGATTTCACTTATACGTGGAATTTAAGAAACAAAACAGATGAACATATGGGAAAGAAAGAGAGCCAAACCAGAAAACAGACTCAACTACAGAGAACAAACTGAGGGTTAGTGGAGGGGGAGGTGAGTGGGAGCATGAGTTAAATGGGTTATGGGTATTAAGGAGGGTATTTGTGATGAGCACTGGCTGTTGTATTTAAGTGATGAATAACTAAACCCCCTACACCTGAAACTAATATTACAAAGTATGTTAACTGGAATTTAAATAAACTTGAAAAAAAGAAAACATTCTCTGGAAAAATATCTTGTTCCCTCTAACATTTAAACTTTAAGATACTTACAAAAGGAAAGCATTTACCTTATTTTAGCACCTTCCATCCTGGGCTGCCTGTACTGCAAGATAAAAGCTTTTCTGTAACAATCTGAGGAGCTCAAGTAGTTTGCTTATAACATTTATCATTAACTTACCCATATGGTTTACTGAATGATCAAGCAGTAGTAAAAGTTCATCTGATATGATCAGCAAATTCCAATGAAATGAGAAGGCTTTTGGTTTTAACATAGAATTCCCCATTTTTTAAATGAAAAAGGCACTTCTATGACTTTCCATATGACATTACAGTTAATAAAGTTGCATTTACTTTCATTAGGTGAATTGCACTTTATATGCTACCAAGTTGATAATACAGATTTCGGGGGAGGGGAATAATTAGTTGCCTTTATTTCTACTTATGAGAGTTGACAGACCAGAATGTATTTAACCCTCACTACATGCCTGTTACTTTGGTGAGAGTTGGCAACAGAGGTTGGGGGTGGGAAGGATGTGAGAACCACTTCCAAAATTCCCTCATGCTATCCCTTTATAGCCAACACTTCCCTGAATCCTGGCACCCACTGATCTGTTTTCTTCTTTATACTTTGGCTTTTTCAGATTGTCATATAAGTGGAATCACATAAGGCTACATAAGCCTTTTGAATCTGGCTTCTTTCACTTAAATACATACTAAGATTCACCTGATATTGCATGAATCAACAGGCAGTTCCTCTTTTGTCATGGGGTAGTATTTCACAGTATAGGTATAGAACAACCTGTTTATCCATCAGTTGAAATAACTGGGTTGCTTCTAGATTTTAGTGATTAATACTTAATAATGCTGCTCTAAATATTCAGATATAGGTTTTTACATGAACATAGGTTTCATTTCACTTAGAAAGCTAGAAGAATTGCTGAATCATATGGCAAATATATGTTTAATTTCATTAAAAAACTAGCAAACTCTCTTCTAAAGTAGCTGTACTATTTTTCATTCCCACTAGCAATATCTGAAAGTTCCAGTTGTTCTGTCTTGCTAACACTTGGTATTGCAGCTTTGTTTTGTTTTGACATAGGTGTATAATGGTATCTCACTATAATGTTTTAAAGTATTTTTTAAAGCACTGTTAGGTTCACAGCAAAATTGAACAGAAAGTATAAGATTTCCCATATACTCTTCCCCTCCCATGTACAATCAACCTTCTCCACTATCAACATCCTGAATCAGATTGTACATGTTACAATCATCACTGTGGATTTAATTTACATTTCTCTAACGGTTTTCATTTGCATCAGCCTAATTTGCATTTACTTTATTTGCTTATTTGTATGTCTTCTAGATGAAGTGTCTATTCAGAGCTTTTGCCCATTTTATTATCGGGTTATTTTCTAATTGTTGAATTTTGAAATTTGAGGGTTTTAAATTTTAAAACCTACAATTTTTCATCAGAAATGTTATTTGCAAATATTTTCTCCCCATCTGTGACTTGTCTTTGCATTTTCTTTCATATGACAAAAAATTTTAATTTTAATAAAGTCCAAATAACCATTTTTTCATGTATGGATTGTGCTTTTAGGATAATATAGATTTCTAATCACATTTCTTTGTTCATGTCTTTTTGTATGGAGTAACAGTTCTCCTAATTAGCAGCCTCAGTCACAAAGGCTGAGAACAAATAAACAAAAACTGCCACTAATATTGTTTAATGGGTACAGAGTTTCAGTCTGGGAATACTAGAAAAGTTCAAGAGACAGATGGTGATGATGGTTGCATAACAACATGAATTTACTTAATGCCACTAACCTGACACTTAGAAAATGGTTAAAATGGTAAAATTTTGTTACCATAATAATATAACTTTACCATAATAAAAAGGAAAAACTGCAACCAAGCAACAATATGTCAGGGATGTCTATGTTCCAAAGCTCATACATATTTGTTAAAACACTTCAAGCAGTACTGAAACCAATGCAACAGAGCCAAAGGTTCACTTTGGATCCATGAAAGATGAATGAAGATTCTTTTCCAAGATGAAAAATAGCCAGACAAAATGAGCCATGTAGAAAAGTTGTCTCTTTTAGTCCTCATACTCATAAGGCAGATAGTATACTACGCTTCTTTCTTTTAAAAAAAAAAGATTTTATTTATTCATTCATGAGAGACACAGGGAGAGAGAGAGGCAGAGACACAGGCAGAGGGAGAGGCAGGCTCCTCGCAGGGAGACCAATGTGGGACTCGATCCTGGAACTCCGGGATCACGCCCTGAGCCTGAGCCTGAGCCAAAGGCAGATGCTCAACCACCCGGGCATCCCCGCTTCCTTCACAATAAAAAGAGCTGAGGCTTGGAGGGCAAAGTTGCCTGTTCAAGGTCATACTTGAGTCAGTAAATCAAGGAGTGAAGATGAGTAGAAGCTACCAGACAATCCAATCCCAGAGCTCTAACTGTAGACCATTCCCCTGTACTACCTCTAAATCTCTGAAGAATAACTCTCTCTTCAGCTTTTATGTTTAAAATTTTTTAAGTTTTAAGAATTACAAATAATTTAACAAACATTCCTTGGGGATTGTTGAATGTAATTTCACTACATTGGTTTCCCACAATACATTGAACAAAGATAAGCTACATGTAATTTTACTTTGCAATGGAGTAGATAACAGCTCTAATCTAAAATCAAATGACCTCATGTCAAATCCTGGCTCTGGCTTTGTGCTGAAGTAACTTACGCATTTTAGTTCATATGAATGAAATTTCCAACTTGGGGTGATAAAATCATAGCACTAGAAACTTGTTCACTCAAATGTGCTGCTTTTCTCATCTTGAGGTTTCATGATATAGGTAAGTTCACTGATACTGTGAAGACCTAGTAATGCTTAGAATACTTTGAATCTCTATAAAAGTTAGCTATTAATTGTAGGGTGGTTTTTTTTTGCTATTATTGTTTATAAAAAAGAGTTACCTTGGACAAATCTATAAAATATAAGTATTTAAGAGCACGTGTTCCAGAATCAGTCTACCTTGGTTTGAATCCTGGCTCTGTCATTTGCTGAATTTAAAGCCCTGGACCTGTTAATTTGTCTCTTTAAGCTTCAGTTTTCCACAGCTGAAAAATAAAAATTATTAAAACATTGCTGTAAGAATAAAATGAAACAATCTATGCAAATTGCTTAGTACAGTCCTTCATATACAGTAAGCCATCAGTGCACATGAACTGGGTTTTGGGGTTTTTTTAAGATTTCATTTATTTATTCATGAGAGACACAGAGAGAAAGGCAGAGACATAGGCAGAGGGAGAAGCAGGCTCCCTGTGGGGAGCCAGATGTGGGACTCGATCCCAGGACCCCGGGATCACGCCCTGAGCAGAAGGCAGATGCTCAACCCCTGAGCCACCCAGGCATCCCGAACTGCTATTGTTTTTTTATTAGCAATGTCAAAATGTGCCTATAGCATTAGGAATCAAATCATAAAAAGGGCATTTTGCAAATCTGCAGAGACAGCAATACTCTAATCAATTCTTAGAGAACTGTCACATCTCTTATTTGATACTCATAAACATTGACCTCTCCATTAAAAGCTACCCTCTGCCAGTCTCTTAATATCACAATCTTCTTGTTTTACACTTTACCATACTGTGTATCACTACTTGATATCTATGTACTTTAATTATCTACTATCTGTCTTCCCCTTCCAAAACGTAAGCTCCATAAAAGTAGGGAGGCATAATGTTTAAAAACAGACTTGAGAGCCAGACTGTTTGATTCCTATCTCTGCCACTTGCTATGTGTCCTTGGGCATGTTACTTAAGTTCTGTGCCTCAGTTTCCTTATCTATAAAACAGAGATAACAACATCTGTTCCCACAGGGTTGTAATGAGAATTATAAGACTTTATATATATAAAGCACTTAGCAAAACAGTAAGCACTCAATAAATGCTATTATTATTGACCTGTCATTCCAGTAGCCTGAGTAGTCCTCAGCACAGAGCAGGCACCCAATAAATATTAACCGAGTAAAATAATAATAAGAGCTTAATGATCCAATTGGAGCCAGTCTTACAGCTCAAGACATCCCTAAAAGAGTTGGAAGCAAAGGAGAGGGACTGGGAAAGGTGCTTTCTGCAGGGTCAAAACCTCTGTTCTGACCCCATCTTCCACCCTAAGTATTAAAGCCTGCTAATCACCATGGGGCATGATGTAAATTCTTTTTTTTTTTAATTTTTAATTTTTTTTTATTTATGATAGTCACAGAGAGAGAGAGAGAGAGAGGCAGAGACATAGGCAGAGGGAGAAGCAGGCTCCATACACCGGGAGCCCGACATGGGATTCGATCCCGGGTCTCCAGGATCGCGCCCTGGGCCAAAGGCAGGCGCCAAACCGCTGCGCCACCCAGGGTTCCCCATGATGTAAATTCTAGAGCTGCCTTTGGCAACTAGTAAGTCCCTGGGCACCACATCTCCTTTCTCAACATTCATCAAGAGGTTACCATGAACAGTATTTTGCACATATTACCTCATTTAATCCTTACAACAATCTTGAGGTAAATACTATAATTGCCTCCATCTTACAGATGGGAAAACTAAGGTAGAAATAGGTTAAATAACTTGTTCACAGCCACATTATTCCCCAGGGTAGGATGGGGAAACAAGCAAGAGGATCACCTTAGTGTAGCAGGAAACAGAAGAGACCTGAGGGGTCCAACCCTGTTCTATCAGTTATTTTTTTTAAAGATTTTATTTATTTATTCATGAGAGGCAGAGATACAGGCAGAGAAAGAAGCAGGCTCCCTGCAGGGAGCCCGATGTGGAACTCAATCCTGGGATCCCAGGATCTTGCCTTGAGCCAAAGGCAGGCGCTCAACCACTGAGCCACCTAGGTGTCCCTGTTCTGTCAATTTTTAAAACATTTCCTTTATTTTCAGCCATGGGTCTCCTCCTCACCTTTCAGTAATAAATACTTACCTCCAAATTCTGAACCTCTCATGGGTAATATGATAAAAGACCTCACTTTCATTGATATCTCCCTTTGCAGGCAAGATTCCCCCTCTTCTGTTCCCTATGTTCCACTTATGTGTTTAAACCTTTCGTCTGCTGATGTTACTCTTCTGTTCTCTTTGTCCTTGTGGGTTTAAGCCTTTTAAAATGTCTTTACTATCGGGATGCCTGGGTAGCTCAGTGGTTGAGCATCTGCCTTTGGCTCAAGGCATGATCCCAGAGTCCCGGGATCGAGTACATCGGGCTCTCTGCGTGGAGCCTGCTTCTCCTCCCTCTTCTTATGTCTCTGCCTCTCTCTGTGTGTCTCTCATGAATAAATAAAATATTTTTTAAAATTTGTTTACTATATCATATTAGTGGAGTTTGAGACAGACAAGAGCTAAACATGTGTGGTTGGGTGGCCATATTTAACTCCATATACTACTTTTATGATTTTTTTTCAAATAAAGATTTAAAAACTGGAAGATGATGCTGATAGTAGGTAGAAATATGGGTAAAGGGGAAGATAATAAAAGGGAAAAGTAATTAAAAGTTACTGAGTTACTATTATATGCCAAGGATTTTAAAATACTATAATCCTAACAACCATGTTAAACTGTCCTCCTTGGGCACTTGATGGGATGAGCACTGGGTATTATACTATATGTTGGCAAATCAAACTTCAATAAAAACAAATGGAAAAAAATAAACTGCTCTCCTTTTGAATATGAAATTCAAGTTCAGAATAATGAGAGCTTCTTTGCCTAATGCCAAGAAGCTAATGAATGATAGAGTCTGATTCTAAGTCACATCTCTTAGACTCCCCAAAAGTATGTTCTTTCCTCTAGAAACAACAGTTTCTTTGTCTAGAAACAACAGTTCAGGCAAAAGATGAGGGCCTGAACTAAGATAACAGTCATTAAAGTTGAAATAGGGAGTGGGTTCAAGAGATTCTTTGCATATACTATAGCAGCAGTATAGCACTGCTCTCAAGTACTCAACTATAAACAGAACACTAGTGATCAGCTTTGTACAGGTATTTGCAAATACTAATATTCACACATGGCATTTTGGTGACAAATACAATTTAACATGAATGTCCAACTTCACTCATTCTGAAAAGACACACAAACAGTATCCCCCCCTCCCCAAACAAACATTAAACTTTCCAATTCTTTCCATTTCTCCTACTTCCTTATCATTCCCTAGCTGTTTTTTCCTTCTGTTTCTTCTGAGTAGCTATTCTTTTGATTCTGGTCCCCAAAGTTCTATAGAATCCCCTCCCTCTGGTCCCCTACCTGGTGCAAACACATACATTCTAGCAACGTTTCCTCCCCAAGTTAAAACTGCAACTGGTTATACTGTCCTGAAAGTAAGTGTTGACTAGGTGCCTTAACAGTGAATCAAGAAAAAAAATATCCTTTGAGTGCCTATTTCTCTGAAACATATGACAGGTCTCAATAAGTATTTACTGAATTTAAAATGGGTTATTTATTTATTATTTTTCAATTTAAAAATGGGTTCCTTGAGTGCAACTTACAGAACATGGAAACAGTGGGTTTTCTGTGTTTGGTAGCAGCAGTCCTAGCAAGGGGCTTCGTATGGGTTTGGGACTCCAGGGAACAAATGAAAAGTCAGGAGCTGACTGGCATGCTAGGAGATGGAAGCAGGACCTTCCTGGTGATCCCGCACCTCAATGATAAAGCCATGTTCTTTGCTCCCACTGTGCTATGCCCGGCCTGCCTAAAATACTGGCTGTCCTTGCTCTGCTTCTGTGCAGGGTTCTCTGTTGTAGGGCACTAAGTGAATATACCAAAGGCCCCTTCTCTGGGTGCTTCACTGAGAATCAGTGGCCCTAGCTTGTAGACTGTAGCAGCCAGCTTCCTAGGTGGATTGGGAGATGTCACCAGCTTGCGTACTTCATTGCCAGCAGGATTGGGGAGCATAAGAGAACTACTCACATTTTGTTCCATTTAATACCTACGTTTCTGTTGGGAACTATGACTGTACTCATTCTGTGGAACTTTTTTATGTGAAAGGACCAAGAATAATGATCTTGGGACGCCTGGGTGGCTCAGCAGTTAGGCGTATCTGCTTTCGCCCCAGGATGTGATCCTGGAGTACCAGGATTGGATCCTGCATCGGGCTCCCTGCATGGAGCCTGCTTGTGTCTCCCTCTGCCTTTGCCTATGTCTCTGCCTCTCTCTTTCTGTATGTCTCATGAACAAATAAATAAAAATCCTTAAAAAAAAGACTAATGATCTTACTATGGGACACCAAACAGAATCTAGGCTGTATCATGCCTGCCTAACCCTTAAAATTTTACTACTAAAGATAGCAAAGGACCTTCCTGCTGCTTTTAAAATCCATTTTGTGGGGTGCCTGGGTGGCTCAGTTGGTTAAGCATCTGACTTCAGTTCAGGTCATGATCTCACAGTCCTGAGATGAAACTTCATATCCAGCTCCCTGCTTGTGGGGAGTTTGCTTCTCCCTCTCCCTCTGCTACTACCCTATCTCTCCTGCATGCTTACATGCATGCACATGTGCACTCTCTCAAAATCTAAAAAAAGAAAAAAAAGAAAAAGAAAAAAATCAATTAAAATAAAATCATTTTGTGCTATTAAGATGCATATGTCAAATTGAAGAGAGAGACTCAGATCATTAGATTAGAAAATAATTTTAGAATCCAACATCCACCATCTTTCAATGAAGAGGCCTTTCATTTTTTTTTTGAAAAGGCCTTTTTTTTTAAAGATTTCATTTATTTATTCATGAGAGACACACACAGAGAGAGAGAGAGAGAGGCAGAGATGCAGGCAGTGAGAGAACCAGGCTCCATGCAGGGAGCCTGATGTGGTACTCAATCCCGGGTCTCCAGGATCACACCCTGCACCGAAGGCAGGTGCTAAACCACTGAGCCACCCAGGGATCCCTGAAGAGGCCTTTCAAAGATGACTTTACCATACAGAAAAGATGGACTGAGAAAACAAAAATTGACCCTGACGCTGAATTACAATAATAATTGCACAACTGCATAAATGAACTATTAATAGACAATGGGTGAATTTTATGGTATGTAAAATTATACCTCAATAAGCTACTTTTAACCAAGAAATGGGTTCCTTGAATAGTTGTTTCTCAGTTGATTTTGAAGATGAACCATGTTTTCTCATAGAAAGAACATTATACATGATGGCTAGGTTCACATATTGATCTTCAGAAGTTTCTTGGCTAGGTTCACAGATTGATCTTCAGAAGTTTCTTGGCAATAATGAAGCTAGATTATATATTAATAGTATTTTAGCACTGACTTTTATGAAGAAATGCACAGTGAGTTCCAATTAGGAAATCAAGATGCCAACAGACACTTATCTCCTATTTACATTTTCAGCTCTAGAAAAGATGTCTTTGCCCCATGCAGGCAGTGATAGGGGTAAGTGATGCCTATCTTCAACAACAATAACAAGTGAACTCATGCCAGGTCTTTCATAGATAATTAAGTCAGGTCCTGGTATTCTGCTTAGGAAAGCAATATATTACTGAATGAAATACTTGATATATTTTACAAGGTCTTTTACACAAAATCTGCAATATAAAAATAGTTTTGGGGCACCTGGGTGGCTCAGTCAGTTAAGCATTGGACTCTTGATTTCAGCTCAGGTCCTAATCTCAGGGTCCTGGGATCGAGCCCCGTGTCAGCCTCCTCACTCAGTAGAGTCGGCTTGTCTCCCTCTCCCTCTCCTCCTGCTCATGTGCTCCCTTGAATGCTCTATCCCTTGCTCTTAAATAAAACAATCTTAAAAAAATAGTTTTGAGTGAATTAATTCTGATGCACTGCTGATGGGAACACAAACTAAAACCCTGTAGGGTTTCTAAAAGATAATTTGGCAATATTTATCAAAGCCTGAAAATATGCATGCCCTTTTAACACAGAAATGCCAATTTTTTAATTTATTTATTTTACAGAGAAGGAGAGAGAGAGAGAGAAAGAACAAGTAGGAGGAGTGGCAGGCAGAAGGAGAGGGAAAAGCAGACTCCCCACTGAGCAGGGAGCCCAATGCAGTGCTCGATCCCAGGACCCTGGGATCAAGACCTGGGCCAAAGGCAGATGCTTACCTGAGTAAGCCACCCAGGTGCCCCACTTTTGGAAGAATTTATATCATAATCTTAACAACAGCTACTACTTAGATGATAGAATTAGGGTAATAATCACTTTCTTCATTCATTCAGTCACCAAATATTTATTAAATTCCTACTATATTTCAAGTACTATTCTAGATGCTGGTGATAAAGCAAGTGAAGAACATAGACACAGTTTACACCATCATGGAGTTTACATTCTCATGTGGGAGATGGACAGTAAGCCAACAAAGTAATATATAAAATCAAGTAGTGATGTTATAAAGAAAAAAACAAAACCCTGTAAAGACAGATATCAAAATATTGCCTAGATTTTGTTTTTACATTGACCATTTACTAATTTTCTTTTTTTTAAATTTATTTATTTATGATAGTCACAGAGAGAGAGAAAGAGAGGCAGAGACACAGGCAGAGGGAGAAGCAGGCTCCATGCATCGGGAGCCCGATGTGGGATTCGATCCCGGGTCTCCAGGATCGGCACCCTGGGCCAAAGGCAGGCGCCAAACCGCCGCGCCACCCAGGGATCCCTACTAATTTTCTAATAAGAAAAAAAAGTATTTCTACTTATAAAAAAGTTAACGTATTTCAGTGATACATTTGGAGGATTCATACAATAAGGGACTGGACCAAGACACATTTAAGACCTCTGAATGACTAAAATTTAAAGGGTAGACTTCAGTTATCTGGAAAATTCACTTCTGTGAAATTCCTCATTCCTCACCAATGCTTAGTAAAAGGTACTACAGATCACAAAGACCCTGGACTGCACTGGAGGCTCAATTTCATGGGATCTTCAGAGGCTCACTTAAAACTTCTCTACAGATGAGCCTATTAAACCCCCAAAAAGCTATTTACTTTCAATTCCAAAACTGTAGATCTACAACTTCAGAGACATTTGTTGAGATCACTTTATGGAGATGAAAAAAAAAACTATTGCTTTTTACAAATGTATATAGTGAGCCAAGGCTTTCCTTGGTTCTCTGAAACCATGAAAGGTTTTGTTGTTGTTGTTGTTGTTGTTGTTGTTGTTGTTGTTGCTTTAAAAAGATTTTACTGGGATGCTTGGGTGGCTCAGCGGTTGAGCTTCTGCCTGTGGCTTGGGTTGATCCTGGGTCTGGGGATGAGTCAGGGAGCCTGCTTCTCCCTCTGCCTATGGCTCTGCCTCTCTCTGTGTGTCTCTCATGAATAAATGGATAAAATCTTTAGAAATAAAAAATAAGAAGATTTTACTTATTTGTTTGAGAGATGGAGAGCGAGAGCATATGAACGAGGGCGGGGGGCAGAGGGAGAGGGAGACTCCACACTGAGCAGGGAGCCCAAGATGTGTCTTGATCCCAGGATACCAAGATCATGACCCAAACTCTAAGGCAGACGCTCAACGACTGAGCCACCCAAGGGTTCTTTTAAGGCAAAAGAGTCTAGAATAAAGGCAAAAGGGACCTAGAGTTGAAAGCACAGAGACATGAGCAGAATATTCTGGAAGTCCAAAGGAGTAAGTTTCTAAGTGCAGCCTCCATTGATAAGTAAAAATATGTATAAAGTGTTTGAAATTACAAATACATCTAGGTATCATAGACCCTCCTATCAAGAGAAAAAAAAAAAGCATGGGAATTGATGATGACTATTTTAGTGACCTATCTCTCCTCTGGACAAGTCTGCCTCTTAACTAACAAACTACACTCAGAAAACTGTGAAGCAGAGTTAGAGGTATAGCTAATGACACCAGGAGACAAGTACACACAGGGATGAGATCTATAATTTTGGCTTCATTAATACTGTTAAATCAGCCAAACCATAAACGCATCAGGTAGATTTATATCACCAACACCATGCACACTAACATTGAACTTGTGTTGAAGGAAACTGTAATACTCAGTACATGTGGTATACCTTGGTGACTCATCTTGCTGATTATGCAAAAATATCTCCCCTATCAGGTAAGAATATAATTAATCTTTCCAGGACTTGAAAAAAAAAGTAGTTAAAATATTGGTAGAAAAACTATTTTGTCTTGGGGCACCTGGGTGGCTCAGTCAGTTAAGCATCTGCCTTCAGTTCAGGTCATGATCTCAGGGTCCTGGGATCGAGCTCCACAGGGAGCCTACTTCTCCCTCTCCCTCTGCCACTCGCCCTGCTTGTGCTCTCCCTCTCTTTTACTCTCTCCCTCAAATAAATAAAAAAAAATTTTTTAACTGTTTTGTCAGGGATCCCTGGGTGGCTCAGCAGTTTAGCGCCTGCCTTTGGCCCAGGGCGTGATCCTGGAGTCCCAGATCCTGGAGGATCTAGTCCTGCGTCAGGCTCCTGGTATGGAGCCTGCTTCTCCCTCTGCCTGTGTCTCTGCCCACCCACCCTACTCTATGTCTATCATAAATAAATGAATAAGATCTTTAAAAATAAATAAATAAAAATAAAAGGTTTTTTTAAAAAACTGTTTTGTCTTCTTAGAGATGGAATATTTGTATGCTATGACTAAAACATAAAAATATGTATCTATTTTTCAAAATAGTTTGACTACTCCTAACATGCATATTTTTCATATTTTTTTATCAAACCAAGGTTCAAAGAACAATTTTCAGTATGAAGCAAGCAGACACCCTGTAAATATAGTCCAGATCTATATCCCCACCCACACCCAACCCCTTAATTCCTTTAATGACCTGTTTAATACACTTCAGTTAACGAAGGTGAAAATCTGATAACATTCTCTCCTGTTCAAAGTTCAATCACCATCAGAACATATAAGGATGAAAAACTATGTACTAGGAATGTACGGGGAGTTCAGCTTTTAAAAAGAGACTAGAAGTTCCAAATTGTCAAAAGCAACTGTTTAGCTGGGTATTTTTTGATACACATAAATGAGAATGAATTCAGAAAAGGCCTATATCATTCCATACCCTTTAGAGTTTTTAACTGGGAAGTTTCAACTGCTTTGTTTTTTTGTTTTTTAAGTAGGCTCCACACCCAACATGGGGCTTGAACTCATGAAACCTGAGCCAGCCAGGCACCCCTCAAGTGCTTTGTTATCACAAGCAAGCAGAAGCCATAATAATACACAATAATGAGTTTGATGGAAATGCATGGATTAACCTGAAAAGCTTCACATCATTATTAGAAACCAAGTTCATAAAAAGTGGATAGAGCATGAGCAATATAAAAAGACAAAAGGAAATAAAATGCCAGTTGAACAGAGAAGAAAAATTGTGTGTGGGAACAGGAAAACAGGTTTGCCTAGTCAAAATTGAGGGTGTAGGTGAAAATAGAATATCACAAAAGAAACAACAACAACATATCCTTACATTCACACAGCACATTTCTGTTTACAAAGAAGTGCTTCATAAATTATTTCATTAGAAACAGCAAGGATATTCATTAAGCAATTCATTAATTTGATATACATTAAAAAGAAAATCTTTGGCACCAGACAGAGTTGGACTTGAATCTAAATTTTGCACCTTAGTAGCCATATGACTTTCAGCAAATTGTTTGAGCTGTTTGATACACAATTTTCTCATTTAAAAACATAGATAACAAAAAAAAAAAACATAGATAACTTACTCATGGGACTGTTGAGAGAAACATTATGAGGTAATACATGTAAAGTGCCAGGCTCATACATAATTCCATTTCTTCTTCACCTTACTGATACTGCCAAGTTCCTAGTATCTTCTAGATTCTATACTAGGCCCAGCTGGGAATAAAAAAAGTGAATGAATACAACATAGGCTCTGCCTTCAAGGAGTTTAGCAATGCATGCTACACTGGTGATCTAAAGGATGAAGGAAGGGAGTTCAGTGAAGACTTCATAGAAGAGATATTTTGTGTCTTTTTTTCCTTTAAAATATAACGAATAATCAAAAAAAATATATATAAGGAATAAACATCAACTAGAGAAAAATATAAAACATAGATAAGCAAATATAAAAATAAACAACAAATCAATCTACGACCAAGAGATAACTACATTAACATTTTGAGGTAGGGGTGTGTGTGTGTGTTGTGTTAGTTTAGGAGATAAACACACACAGTTTTAATAAAAATTATGTACTGTGTTTTATGACATGCTTCTTTTTATTCAAACTAAAATTTTTGTCAGTGAATAATAATAAATAATAGTACTTAATATTTTTGTCAGTGAATAATAATAAATAATAGTACTTAATATTTTTTACTATTTTAATCTTCACAACTTAATGGGATAGGTACTAATATTATCTCCATTTACAGATGATGAAATTGAGACAGAGAGGTTAAGGAACTTTCCCAAGGTCACACAGCTAGTAAGTGACAACCAAAATCTGAACCCAGTAAGTTTGATCCAGAGTCTGTGCTTTTATTTTTGAGAGAGAGAAGAGAGCAGGAGGAGCAGAGGGAGAGGGACAAGCAGACTCCCCCAATAAGCGTGGAGCCAAAGCAGGGTTAGATCTCACAACCCTGAGATCAGGACCTGAGCTGAAACCAAGAGTCTGACACTTAACCCACTGTGCCACCCAGGTACCCCTACCATAAACTTTTAAAAGAGTATAGCCCAGAAAGGAAATGATTAGGGACTAAATGGAGATACAGAAGAGGGAGAAATGTTGATAAATATCAAGAACTAGACAACAGGGGGGCCTGGCTAGCTCAGTTGGCTTAGCATGTGACTCTTCATCAATGGGGGTTGTAAATTCAAGCCCCATATTGAGCATAGGGCTTACTTAAAAGAAAAAAGGTAACTAGACAACAGACTTGGTAACCTGACTCAATGTCGGGGCAAGGAAAAAAATAACTCTTGGGTTTCTAGGTAGAGAGGAGTGGCATTATTAGTTTCCTTTTATAGACAGAAACAAAGGCCCAGAAACACTAATTTGTCCAAGGTACAGTTTGTTAATAGCAGAAATGGAACTTAAACTCTAGACTATCTCCAAAGTCAGTACTCTTTTTTTTAAGATTTCATTTATTTATTCATGAGAGATACAGAGAGAGAGGTAGAGACACAGGCATAGGGAGAAGTAGGCTCCATGCAGGGAGCCTGATGTCGGACTCTATCAAGATCACACCCTGAGCCGAGGGCAGACGCCCAACCACTAAGCCACTCAGGCATCCCTCAAAGTCAGTACTCTCCACTACAAGACAACACATCAAGAAAGAATATTATGCTACATTTTATATAGCACTCTATAATCTATAAAGTGATTTCAACATTATTTCACTTGATACTCTTAACAACCTATGAGTGAGGGCAGGTATCACCATTTTACTGATGAGTACACTTAAATAGAGTAAGAAACATGATGTAACCCTTAAAATCCTCAAAGATCTAAATTTCATCTGTTGGATTACAGAAGAGCCTCAAGGTGGGAAGTGAGATTCAAGTGATGAGCTTGGGACTACCTGGGCTGCTGAATGTTGTAGGTATTGAGAAGAGAAAGGGGCTAGAAATAGAAATGGTTTGGGTAGGTTTCAACACAGCCTATTGTATAAGTCCACATCATAATATTTATAGACTTACATATATTTATAATATTTATGTACTAACAATGTGATTGCTGCCCCCAGAGTTGTGTAAGACAATAGCCCTAGATGAACAAAAGAAGTCTCCAACCTGCAGATCAGGATCTACTGGTAGGTCTAGGAGTCTTGCTTCATGGAGCCCCAAGGTGGCTTCCAATAATGTTTTCTCCACTCTGCTACAACCCCTTTCTGCCACACATCCCAGCTAACATTCCCAGAGTGAAAGGGAGAACAGTACAGCCAGCAACTACTTCTCAGGAACTACAATGATTGTATCTGCCCTAATCTCAAGACTCAGATTAAAAGAAGGTCCACCAGGAGCACTGGCTGGCTCACTCAGTAGAGCACATGACTCTTGATCTCAAGGTTGTGAGTTCAAGCCTCATTTTGGGCGTGGAACCTACTTTAAAGAGAGAGAGAGAGAAATAAAAAGAAGGCCTTCCATATAATAAGGTTGGAGATCACCTTGATAAAGGATTGGGAAGAGATGAAAATGGTCTGATGTAATCAATCATTTCTACTTATCTGGCAGGAAAAAATTCTAGAAAGTGCCAGAATAACAGTATTCTGTTAAACCTCCTTAGAATATGATCACACTTACATTAAAGTCAAAGGTAACAAGAAACAAAAGGCAGATCATAACAAGCATTCATTTGGTAATCCACTCATGCCTTAAACCAACTGAGAGAACACTAACACAGATTATAGACAAAACTTACTATATCAGCTTCTGACCAAGTTATGTTTAGGTAAAATACAAAACTTGGACAGAATAATCTAGTCGGATGCTTCAAATATAGAAGATAATCTGAAACTGACCAGATGACTCAAATGTAGAATAAAACCTAAAATAACATTGGTAGTCCTCAAGTGGTCATGTCAAGTAACTGCAGTTAAGTTTCTTTTCCTCATATCTGGACAAAGAAAACACACTATTCTTAAAAGAACACAACTGAAAACAAAGGCGAAGCAAGTGTACTCTGTAGTGCTTGAAGATACAGAATGTATTTCTTTCTCTTGCCTAACCTCCTTCTTGCACTTCCACTGACACATTGCTCTCTAGTGCTACTTGGTGCTACTAGGGTTACTAATCCCAGCTGCTCTGTGTAAATATCATTTTATTGCTTACATAGTCCTGTCACTAAGAAAACTTAATACAAAATTCTAAACTCAGGGGGCACTTGAGTGACTCAGTTAAGCATCTGACTCTTGATTTTGGCTCAGGTCATGATCTCAGGGTCATGAGCTGAGGCCTGCATGGGGCTCCAAGCTGAGCATGGAGCCTGCTTAAGATTCTTTCTCTCTCCCTCTCCCTCTCCCTCTGTCCTGCCCCTCACATGCGCTTTCTCTCTCTCTCAAAAAAAAAAAAATTCTAAACCCAGGTAACAATTAGAATGAAAATGGGATCAAATTGAGGCCTATGACTCCAAAGCCCATGCATGCTAACCCTCTCCAAAACACCCTATCCAAGGAATTTACCACAGATTAAATAGCTGCTCAAAGCATTCAAAAGATGGCTGTATTAGAAAATCCTAGTCTTCCAGGCAGCCCGGGTGGCTCAGCGGTTTAGCGCCTGCCTTCAGCCCAGGGTGTGATCCTGGAATCCTGGGATCGAGTCCCATGCCAGGCTCCCTGCGTGGAGCCTGCTTTTCCCTCTGCCTGTGTCTTTGCCTCTCTCTCTCTCTCTCTGTCTCTCATGAATAAATGAATAAAATCTTTAAAAAAAAAAAAAGAAAATCCTAGTCTTACTTCTCATGTTTCTCCTAAACTCTCATACTAGTACCACATTCACAACACTTCTGACACCAGATGTTTGGCAGTTTTCCCCTACCAAGTAATTCTCTGTAACACCAGCAGGGTATCCTACAATTTAACTCAATTCTTAGGCTATCCACCTGGAGATAGAGTTAGAGATAGAGTCAGATCCCCCAGGAGATAGAGTCAGATCCCCCAGGTTAAGGGCTTAATCCCACAAGACTGCTCCCACCCCACTTTCCACAGACTTAAATAGCTATTCAAAGCATTCAAAAGATGGCTCTCACCTATCCCTTTCAAAACTCTTCCCCAACATAAAATCTCTACTACAATCAGGAAGTACCCTCACAGCCATATAGTCCATGCTTGCCATTTCTTTCTATGATTTTGTTTAGCTTGGTTCCCTCACCTGGAATGCTCTCTTCCATATATTTAAATCCTATCACCTCACTCATCTGTAAACTCCAGAAAAGCAGGACCATATCTGCTGTACTGACAAGCATATCCCCAGTACCTTGCAAATCATAGCTACCCAAGTAACTGCTGAGTTAATCAATGAACCCAAGTCCCACCTCCTCCATGAAAAACATGTCAAATACTCATACCCACTTACTTTTTAAATTCTGAAGACCCTTGGAATCAGCATCATAGTTTAGTACCTAATTACTCTGTAATTGTTTGGTATTAGATTTCTTTTTCTGGCTAGACATTGGAGCATATGCCTTATGCTTCTTTGCATATCTTACAGAACCCACATAAACACTAGATATACAACAAGCACACAATAAACACGTATTCATTGGAGTGCTGACATAGGATCAGCACTATTTTGCAGAGTAGGTTAGACATACATAAAGCCTTCTCTTCTGCCTATATTTTGTATTTAATAAATCATTCAGAAGTATGTTTCAGCATTCAGCAATTAGAGAAATAATCCAGAAAAGTTCAATGGCCCAGGGTCTGTAGCTCACTAATTATACAAGTAGATCATCATGAGTTTTCTCAGTAGAGAAGCAGGAAAAGTACATCAGGGTGATTTGACTTGATAAGTGTCATAACTAGTTTTGAGATATGATGTTAGCTTACTGTAGGTGTACGTAGACTACTGTGCCCTCCTAATCTGAGTTTTCCATATTTCTGTGGTGTCATTTGGAAACTAAATATTGCCTGCAAATACTGATTGATCAATATATTTCTCCTACAGTCCACTCAATTTGTATTACTGCAAAACTATAATTTACAATTTTATTATATAGGTAGGTTGCTAACATTACTTTAACAGTAAATAATTTTTTTAAAGATTTTATTTATTTGTTCATGAAAGACACAGGGAGAGAGAGAGAAACTGGAGGGTATTATGCTGAGTGAAGTAAGTCAACCGGAGAAGGACCAACATTATATGGTCTCATTCATTTGAGGAATATAAAAAATAGTGAAAGGGATTATAGAGGAAAGGAGAGAAAATGAGTGGGAAATATCAGTGAGGGTGACAGAACATGAGAGACTCCTAACTCTGGGAAATGAACAAGCGGTAGTGGAAAGGGAGGTGGGCGGGGGGATGGGGTGACTGGGTGACAGGCACTGAGGGGGGCACTGATGAGCACTGGATGTTATGCTATATAGTTGGCAAACTGAACACCAATAAAAAATATACAAAAAATAAATAAAAGAAAGTTTTTTAAAAAGAGCAAATCCTAAGACTGATTCTGAAATTTCTGAAATCTATTCATGACTTTCTAACATTGCTATAGAGCATTCCAATAAAAATACAAAAACAAAGAGAAAAAAACATAAAAAAAGATTTTATTTATTTATTCATGAGAAACACAGAGAGTGGCAGAGACACAGGTGGAGGGAGAGGTAGGCTCCTCGAGGGGAGCCAGATAAGGGACTCAAATCTTTAATCTCGGGACTCTAGGACCACGCCCTGAGCGGAAGGCAGACAATCAACCACTGAGCCACTCAGGCGTCCCTTTTTTTTTTTTTTTTTTGAATAAACATTCTTTCTTTTACAAAAAAGATAAAAATAAACACACAGACCATTTCTCTTTTCTTCATGGGAGACTTAGAAAATACAAAAAAAAAAGACTAACCATTTTAAACGTTAGGTCTTTTAGCATATCTTTTTTTTTATTTTATTTATTTATTCATGAGAGACCCAGAGAGAGAGAGAGAGAGAGAGAGAGAGAGAGAGGCAGAGAGAGAACAGGCTCCATGCAGGGAGCCCGATGTGGGACCCGATCCCCAGATCCCGGGACTCCTGGACCATGCCCTGCGCCGAAGGCAGTCACTAAACCTCTGAGCCATCCAGGGATCCCCCTTTTTGGATATCTTTAAATAATGTAATTAGCTAAAAACAAAACTATGAGTCCTTACTTACGAATTTAGTTTGAATATATCAAGGAAATTCTGAGCCACCAATACTTTATTTTTTTTTATCATCAAATCTATTTGCTCATTCATACTTTCAAAGAAGATAAATGAGTTATTTCTCCCTTTAGGACAAACAAGGAACTTAATTCCAATAGAGTTAATTTTGCACAAATGTCTACTTTAAAAAAAATACAGTTCCATTATGTAAGGTAAGAACACAGGTTCTGGGCAGCCCGGGTGGCTCAGCGGTTTAGCGCCTCCTTCGGCCCAGGTCATGATCCTGGAGACCCGGGATAGAGTCCCACGTCGGGCTCCCTGAATGGAGCCTGCTTCTCCCTCTGCCCGTGTCTCTGCCTCTCTCTGTGTGTGTCTCTCATGAATAAATAAATAAAATCTTAAAAAAAAAAAAAAAAAGAACACAGGTTCTAAGACCAGACTGACTGGCTTTAAATCTCAGCCTAGCCACTTGCCAGGTCTAGAAATAAAATTTGGCCCTATGAAAGAATATGTCAACTCGTACCAAAGCGCAAACTATAGACAAAATACCAGATTCATTTTATCACACCAGAGGAATGATCAGTTCTAGTCTCCTTCATTTCCGTGCACAAAAAAAAAGTTTCAAGATCCCATGACTTAATACTTCCCCCAAAGTTAAGAAACAGGCACTTGTGCGTTATTTTTGTAATAAACACAGTGGACACACTCTTATGCAATCCTAATCATACCTTAAATTCAAGGTCAAATAATATACTGCACTAAATAAATTATTATTTTTTCTGTCATCATATAGTGAATTTAACACTTTAAAACTATATGAAGGGATGCCTGGGTGGCTCAGTGGTTGAGCATCTGCCTTGAGCCCAGGGCGTGATACCAGGATCCCAAGATGGAGTTCCACATAGGGCTCCCTGCAGGGAACCTGCTTCTTCCTCTGCCTACGTCTCTGCCTCTTTCTCTCTGTGTCTCTCAATAAATAAATAAAACCTTTAAAAAAAACTATATGAAGACTACAAAGGTTTTTTATGACTAAAAGTCATCCAATTACCACCTAGCTAGAAACAGAGAAGCCAGATAAAACACTTTGCTTTTGACAAACAATACTTGAAGACATGACACCAATTTGATTGCTAATACATAAAAACCCACTTACAGCTGTGATTAGAAATTAATACCAAGATACTGCGGCTGTAAGTCTGAACTAAAAACTGATACTTAGAATTAATGGTGAAATGGCATAGTAAAAGAACAGAAAGCATTTGTTGGCCAAAATGAAATTGGTCGTATATAAATAATATTAATAGTAATGTTTTAATAATATATTTATTAATAATCAATACAATATACTTTATATTGATAGCATTATTTTTTTTCCATTTTTCTGATAGGTTGTTAGCCTTTTTTTTTTTTTTAAGTAGGCTCCATGCCCAGCATAGAGCCCAATGCAGGGCTTGAATTCACAACCTTGAGATCAAGACCTGAGTTGGGATTGTATCAGATGCTTAACCGAGTGAGCCACCCAGGCACCCCTTAATAGCATTATTACTAATTGATTTAATAATTCAATTAGGGATCCCTGCGTGGCGCAGCGGTTTGGCGCCTGCCTTTGGCCCAGGGCGTGATCCTGGAGACCCGGAATCGAATCCCACGTCGGGCTCCCGGTGCATGGAGCCTGCTTCTCCCTCTGCCTGTGTCTCTGCCTCTCTCTCTCTCTCTCTGTGTGTGACTATCATAAATATATTTTAAAAAAATAATTCAGGGATCCCTGGGTGGCGCAGCGGTTTGGCGCCTGCCTTTGGCCCGGGGCGCGATCCTGGAGACCCGGGATCGAATCCCACGTCGGGCTCCCGGTGCGTGGAGCCTGCTTCTCCCTCTGCCTGTGTCTCTGCCTCTCTCTCTCTCTTTCTCTGTGTGACTATCAGAAATAAATAAAAATTAAAAAAAAAATAATAATTCAATTAGATTTCTTAGAGCAAATAATCTTATTATCACAAAAAAAGATACCTTTTTTCCTTACCAATATAAGTGCAAAGATCAACAAAGGAGATAACACTTGGAACTACTTTACAACCAAGCTTTGTAACCTTTTGTTAGCTCAAGGATCAATTCTTAAGTATTCTCATGACACTAGAAGTCAGCTACAAATTAAATAGTCCTGAGAATTTTCTTTAAAGGGCTCTGCACTATGGAATTCTTTTTCTCTGTCCTTATATCTCTGTTGACAGTTTTTCAGGTCTTAACAGAAGCCCTCTTAATGCTCTCCTCTCCTAAATGGCAGGTAGCACACTTAAATGAACACTCAAGAGAGTGGAAACCATCTTCTTCACAACTCCAAGAATATACAATGCCCTGCAAACTCTCAGATCAGAGTAGAGGAGGGAAGTGATTCCAGTATTTTTCCCTCCCAATCTTTGGGACATCAATGCCCAAGCAGAATCATCAACAATTACAAGAGCATAAAACAAAACATTTCTTAAAAACAAAATGGCCAAGTTAAAACAATTCCCCTAAGATGTAAAATAACCCATTAAATTTCAATTAGTATATTATGAAAATGTACTCCTGAGTATAGGTCTGGAAAATTGGATTTCTGCACTAGAGAATTAGAGTAAAAATAGGTTTAAAAAACATAGCTGTACAATTCTAAATGTGGACAGAAAACATGAGACAAAGTACAATTAACTGGCTCAAAATGGGGATATTTTATCTTCATTTTCTTTAAGGAAAGAAATATTTGTGAAAACTAATGTAATCTACCAATATCCCACACATTTAATTCAACAAAGATATGGAAATCATTTCGATTTTCTAACAGTGCTGAAGAAGCTAGGAACATATTTATTAAACAAGAAACATCCTACCCTTACACTTTAATGAAACACATTCTTAAAGTATTCTGATAGTTTTCTTGCCATACTGCTTCAGCAAGTAACCAAGCAAGTTATATCACATTAAATTGACCTGAAGACTAAGATTTATAAGTAAAAAACATGATTGCTGGGATGGTAAATTGAACCAAAATAGGCTTGTTGCCTCTCTCTCCTGCCCACCACCCACCTCCACCCACACTTTGATTTATGTTTTAAGAAAGATCACAACTTAGAAACAAAACTCTGTAAAACCTTTAACAAAGATGAGTAGAGGGAATTTTAAAATTCCCAAATATTATTCTCACCTGTGCCAGTGCCTGTATCACCTCAGACAAATCTCTTTTCACAGTTTAATTTCCCAGCTGGCAAATAAACATTATTTTCAGTCATTGGAATGTATCAAAATTCTTGATTAAAGTTAGTCAATATTGGGGCACCTGGGCAGCTCAGTCAGTTGAGCATCTGCCTTGGGCTCAGGTCATGATTTCTGGGTCCCGGGACCCAAACCCTGCCTCAGGCTCCCTACTCTGAGGGGAGTGTGCCCCTCCCCTTGCTCCCACTCCACCCTACCCCCGCTCCTGCAATTTTCTCACTCTCACACTCTCTCAAATAAATAAATAAAATCTTTTTAAAAAAATAATAAATAAGGATGAGATACGCAAAGTATTCAATCAGTGGGGCTGCTAGAACCCACTGTCTTCATAACTGAACTAAACCAACTTGATTGCATACTCATTTGAGGCCAGGGACTCCATCCTATTTCTTGTGTATACCTCCTACCACCCCTACACCTTAATATCACCCAATTCAACGTTCTGCACACATTAAGACTCAATGTGTCTTAATTGAGACCATATTTCTGTAGATGAACAGACTCTAAAACAAAAATCAGATGCTGAAAATACGAACTTGTGAACAACAAAAAGAGTTGTTGGTGCTTAGAATAACCTCAACGTCTACAACAAAAAGTGTCAAAGATAAAGATGCCACAGAGATGGAGAATAACTTTACTGGGAAAGGGGCGGAATGAACAAAATGAAATGGAAATAAGAGTGTTCTCTCAGTTTAGCTTATGCTCCCAGAGCGAGACAAGAAGAAAAATAATTTTTTTACATTATTAATCGTCATCAGTCCATACGACTTCCAATACCGGCCACGGACCTTCTTGTACCTTCAACTAATTAGGTAACATAGGCCACTGGATAATCAAGACAGTTCCCCAGGAGGGTACAAGGAAAGTGACTTGGGTCTGGATTCAATCTCCCCTCGATTATCCCCTACTAGGAAGATAAAACGTGAGGGTGGTAAATACGAGAGTCGTGGAGAAGTGAGAGTTTGGAGACTGCCCCTGATTAAAATGACCCCACTACACTCCGTAGTAAAGACTGACAATACAGAACACCTCTCCAGTAGAAGGGGACTACAGGAAGACAATATAGGACTTACCTGGTTTTTCTTTACTATGGTTAAACCTCGCGAGCTATGCAGCCCGTGGCAGCCGCAAATCCACGCACAGGCTCCGATCTCACACACCGGGAGAAGAAACAGTAGTGGTGGCGTGGAAGGGGGGTTGCGGGGAGGGGGGCGGCGGCGTCTGAGCCGCGGCGGCTGCGGCAGCAGTGGCGGCACTCCCACGGTTTCTCTTCCTCCACCCACCGCCGCCAGGGCCTGTGGCCTTTACTCGTCCTTTCCTCACTCCCCCCACTTCCGGGTGACGCCCAGGCCGGAAGCAAGGCCTGAGACGCAGAGTGAGGGACGCGTCACGTGAAGAGGGACAGGAGCCCCAGAGTTGAGCTTCTCCCGCCCCCTACTGCCCCTGGGTTGACACGCAGCCTGGGGCGGAAGTCTTTTTGGCGCGGCAGAGACCTCTCCTTCCCCCATCACCAAAAACAAAACAAAACAAAATCCCACCAAAACCTGTATCGTCTGTAGTAGCCTAACCCCAAGCCAAGAAGTACCATAGACCTGTTTGCAAATCATCTTCTGCATACTTCAGCCCTTCCCAGCGTGAAATTAACGTGCTGCTGTTACTGTGTAGCCTAACTCCAGTTGCAATTCCAAAACTATGAACTTGCACTCGTCCCTCTATTCAAAAATGATCTCAAAAAAATTTATGATTTTTTATTCATGCTTTTGAATTCATAACCTTTATGTGTGTGTTGGAGTTGGGGCAGGCGTCTCACCTCATGCCTACCTTCATATCACCAATCTAAAGCTTTGAACCACTTGCCCATTTATCCATTACTTGTCTATCATTCTAAAAACCTAGAGGATTCCAAGGATGCAAAGAATGTTAGAGTATCTACCACCATGAGTTTAGAAAGAAATGAGGGATCCCTGGGTGGCGCAGCGGTTTGGCGCCTGCCTTTGGCCCAGGGCGCGATCCTGGAGACCTGGGATCAAATCCCACGTCGGGCTCCCGGTGCATGGAGCCTGCTTCTCCCTCTGCCTGTGTCTCTGCCTCTCTCTCTGTGACTATCATAAAGAAATAAAAATTTTTTAAAAAAGAGATGCATAAAATGTTGCAATATGATGCACTGTTACAGAAAGCGTTTGAGAAAAATGTACTCTTTTAATCCTGTTTTCCCATTTTCACATTTTAAGAAATGGTAAAATCCTAATTTTTTTTAAGATTTTATTTATTTGAGAGAGACCACAAGCAGGGGGGCAGACTCCCCGCTGAGCAAGGAGCCCCATGCAGAACTCAATCCCAGAACCCTGGAATCGTGACCTGAGTCAAAAGCAGACACTTACAAAGCAGACACTTGGCCACCCAGGAGCCCTAAAATCCTAAGATTTTTAAAACAGTGAATATTAACTTTAAGAGGGACAGGCTACATCTCACTAAATTCGTAGTGAGGTGTGATCTTTTCATATTTCCTTTCATTGAATATCTGTCATGAGATGTATGGGGAAATTATTTTTTTTAATTTTTATGATAGAGAGAGAGAGAGAGAGAGGCAGAGACACAGGCAGAGGGAGAAGCAGGCTCCATGCAGGGAGCCCGACGTGGGACTCGATCCCAGATCTCCAGGATCACACCCCAGGCCAAAGGCGGCACTAAACCACTAAGCCACCAGGGCTGCCCTAGCCAGTTGGTTTATAACTACAATATTATCAGTTAAGCTTACAAAGAAACTCACTAAAAATGAAAAACCATTAATAAAGCCTTATCAGAGTCTCAAATTCACCAGCTAATTTTTATATAAAGTTTATCATTATGAGCTGCAAGACTATTATGTATATAATAGTTGAACTTTTCCCTCACTATAAAACACCTCACATCTCTAAGTGCATCATCCCTAACCTCCCTTTATCAATGCATAAGCATACTAACAGTTTTATACATACTATTAACTAGTTTTCAAATAGAAGTGAATATCAAGTAATCGAGTTTTCTGGTGTTGAGCTGATAGTAGGTGCCCCCAAAATGATTATAAAGTGATATTAATATATCTCAAAAAAAGTTAATAGTCACAAGGGTGAGAACTCAATATCTGTTAGTATCTAGTTCTTAATAAGTTTAATGAATTTTTTTATTTTTTTTATTATTTTTTTTAAGATTTATTTATTTATTTATGATAGACATAGAGAGAGAGAGAGGCAGAGACAAAGGAGGAGGGAGAAGCAGGCTCCATGCCGGGAGCCCGACGTGGGACTCGATCCTGGGACTCCAGGATCGCGCCCTGGGCCAAAAGCAGGCGCCAAACCGTTGAGCCACCCAGGGATCCCTAATGAATTTTTTTAATTAAAGATTTGAGAGAGTGAGTGCATGAGCAAGCTGAGAAGGAGCAGAGGAAGAGAATCCTCATGCTGACTTCCCACTGACCACAGAGCCTGACATGGGGCTTGATCTCATAATCCTGAGATCATGACCCAAGTGGAAACCAAGAGTCCGACACCCAACTGACTGAGCCACCCAGGTGCTCCAAGTTTAATGAATCTAAAAGAAAACATATAGTAACATAATTTACAACGAAATTAAGAATGGGATTTATGACATTTACCCTAATTTAAAAGAATACTTCACAGCCCTCTAACACAAATAACATTTAAGGGATTGGCAATGCTTCTGAAGTCACTTCCCTACATTCTTCAAACGTTCAGATTTTTGATCGAAGACTAATTTGACAATCTTCCCACCCTAGATACTAAAACTCCTGGGACACCTGGGTGGCTCAGGGTGTGATCCTGGAGTCCCGGGATTGAGTCCCACATCGGGCTCCAGTCCAGTATCGGGCTCCCTGCATGGAGCCTGCTTCTCCCTCTGCCTGTGTCTCTGCCTCTCTCTGTGTGTCTCTCATTAATAAATAAATAAAATATTACCAAAAAATAAAACTCCCACTGATGCGTTTTGGGATAAACTGAGTGCATTTGTGAAAGGATAAAGCTTTGACTCTCAGTACATTAGGAAAGCTGCAAGGTCAGAACATTGTGAGGACACTAATTTAGACCTGTATTACTGCTTCATTTCTAATAGTGGCCAAGACCATTTTAGAATTACTCATCAGAACAAGATTAACTACAAAATTAAGCTTTAAGTCTGTTCAAAAATGTCACCTACCACCACCAGGTATTATCACACAAAGCAACATATATGCTGGCAGATGAACAGACATTTTTGAATGCCGTATTCTTTTGCCGGTAAGAATAGTTGACAATTATCACTTACCTGAAATTGGTACAAATCATATTGAGAATTATCTGTAGGGGTGTCTGAGTGGCTTAGTCAGTTAAGCGCCTGCCTTTGGCTGTCAGGATCCCAGAGTCCTGGATCAAGCCCCTCATCAGGCTCCTTGCTCAATGAAGAGCCTGCTTCTCCCTCTCCCAGTGCACCCCTCCTCTCCCACTCGTGCATGCAGGTGCGCTTGCGCTCTAATAAAAATCTTAAGAAAAAAAAAGTTTCAACAATGCCCCAACTTCCTCCCCAAATCTCCCAACTCCCAGCCCCCAGCAATGGTACAACTGTATTGTCCTCTTAAGCACCAAGCGATCCAGTCTACGGAGGCAGGGAAGATTCCATTCATGGGGAAAAAAAGCAAATTGGAAAAAAATAAATGTTCCTGCTCTCCAGAAGGAAAACGTAGACGGAGCCGCCAAGCTCCAAGCCTGCCTCGGGCTGCCCGGCTGGAGTTCCTGGGGGGGGCATTTAGGCCGTTGGCTACATTGATGTGACCCCCCCCTCCTCTTTTTGGAATGATCTTTTTGGCATATGTTGGATTTGTTTTCTTTTCGGTTTTATATGTACAAGGGCTGTCTTCTCAAGCAAAATTTACCGAGTTTCCGCGGAACGTGATGGCAACTGAGGGGCAGAATGTGGAGATGTCCTGCGCTTTCCAGAGTGGCTCTGCCTCGGTGAATCTGGAGACCCAGTCATGGTTCCTGTGAGGGCCCGAGGACCTAGAGTCTGGGGCCGAGGTGACTGGTGCCCAGGTAGCTGAGTCGCACCACCTGCAACACCCCATGCGTCTGACCGGATCACCCCCTTAGTGCTCTTCGTGCTCTCAGCGGTCCTGGAAGTCCCTGGGGACCAGCCTGGCTCTTAGCGTGAGCGGTGTTGGGGATGCCAGGGAGTGAGCTGAAATGTGTCCTGGCGACATTACGTTAAAACCAAGGAGGTGGGACGCCTGGGTGGCTCAGCGGTTTAGCATCTGTCTTCGGCTCAGGGCGTGAGTGATCCTGGAGACCTGGGATGGAGTCCCACGTCGAGATTTCTGCATGGAGCCTTCTTCTCCCTCTGCCTGTCTCTCTCTCTCTCGGTGTCTCTCATGAATAAATAAAATCTTTATTATTTTTTTTTAATTTTTATTTATTTATGATAGTCACACAGAGAGAGAGAGGCAGAGACAAAGGCAGAGGGAGAAGCAGGCTCCATGCACCGGGAGCCCGACGTGGGATTCAATCCCGGGTCTCCAGGATCGTGCCCTGGGCCAAAGGCAGGCGCTAAACCGCTGCGCCACTCAGGGATCCCTAAATAAAATCTTTAAAAATTAATTAATACCAAGGAGGTAGTCATGTTGTGGTCTTTCCCGATTAAAACTGAAGATAACCTCCTCCTCCTCGGAAGAAGAGGAAAGAAAGAAAAAAAGAAAATGACTACTATTACCTGTAGTCATTAGTAATCCTCAATGCCAATTCAGGAATAAAAAAGTAAATAATGGAATGTTGAAACTTCCTTAGCACTTATTTTGCTTAATCACATTTCAGGGTTACATGCAATTGAATACTTCAGTCCTATTTTAACATGCTTTCTAAATGATAGCAAGCGTTCGTTCAAGTTTTATCAAATACTGGCACTATCACGTAGTTACTAATCTTGCAAGCACTTATTTTGCAAGGACATTCAACTTTTCCTTCTCAAGGAAATTACTTACTGGATTTGATTGATGCGTTTAATGAGAAAACAGAACATATTGCCAGGAGAGCATTCTAGTATTTCATATAATTAAAAATCTTTCAAAGGTTTGGTTATGCATAAATCCTTATCTACATCAGGTAAGTTTGGGGAATCCTAAAAGTCATTCATCTGATAACTTACTGCATAGGTAAGTGAATTTAGGAATCTCTAATTTAGCTTACATAGATTACTCCACTCAAATTCCATTTTCTGCTTGCGCACTATCAACAAACATGAGGCTTTTTACACCTTCAGCCAAGGAAGTAATGAAGTACATGGTACAGATGTTTTCTTCATTTAGCATCTTACATACAAAATCTAAAGTCATACTGAATTCAGAATATATATCAAAAAGTTGGTATAATTACAGAGCCAACAGCAGGTCACCACTGATAGTAACTGGAGAAGTGAAAATAAACTTTATTTGGCAGATCCTTTAATAGCATCATAAACATCTTAAATATAATGAAAGTTTCAAAGCTCCAAGATAAATGTCAATGGAGCCAAGGAGCTACCTAATCTTCAGATGTCCTAGGAGTTCATATGATAGGACCACTCTTCCCTTGGTCTGGTGACACCCCAAGTTCTCTTGGCAGGAGTAAAAAGGACTTAACAATGCCAATTTCAAGTGTAAACAAATTAGAGGTGAAAGTAGTAAGCATATTCAGTATCTACTCAAAGATGACCTAATATAACTCTGTGATCAGTTATTCATGAACTTTAATTTCAGCCTACTGTAAAGTTGACTTCCAGGTAACAGCCAAATTTTACTTTCATACTACTACCTCAGAAAGAAAAATTATTTAAGAACTTGTAAAGCATCTGACTTTAATAGTAACACTAAAGTTAAATAAATGAAAAGTGAGGGCAGCCTGGGTGGCTCAGCGGTTTGGGGCCATCTTTGGCCCAGGGCATGACCCTGACATCCGGGATCGAGTCCCACGTCGGGCTCCCTGCATGGAGCCTGCTTCTATCTCTGCCTTTCTCTCTCTCTCTCTCTCTCTGTGTGTATCTCTCATGAATAAATAAATAAAATCTTTTAAAAAAAAGAAAAGTGATCAAGCTTGGTTTCATTACAAAAGAAACAAACCAACAATGAAGGTTTCAAATGTACTTTATTTCTTAAATCATGCCATATTTTAGTAGGTGCACAGTGCTTTCTCCTGGCATCAATTATGAGTTGGTTTTGAAACAATTCATTATTATACCAGCTGGGATTACTGATCCCTCCATTCCTTTGGGGTGACTCTGCCAACAGGGGACAGGTTCCATTCTATTCCAATTTGTGTTGCTGTCTGTAAGAATTAAAACACTATTAGTTATAAATGTTTAAACCAGAATCCACTCTTCCTTGGAGACTATTTCTTAAAAGTGACAAAGCTACTCTACAGGTTAAAAACACACAGAAACTCAGCTGGGATGTAGTGCCTTCCACGTAGGCCAAAGCTAATTGCTGTCCTAATTCGTTAGAACAGTACTGTTTGATAGGGTGTCCTGAGATGCAAGAAATGTCTAGATCTTCACTAACACAATAGCCACATAAGGCTATTGAGCAACTGAAATATGGCTTGTATAACTGAACAATTGAATTTTTAATTAATTCAAATTTTTACTTCACATTTCTCTACTACCTCAAAACATTGCTTCACTCAACCAGAACTACCCAAATACTGCCAAACATTACTTTTATAATATCCTTTCATCAAGGAACACCACCTCCAAAAGTGACCCCGATCACACATTTGTTCACCACCCATTTACTCTTCTAATTAAGTACACATATCTATTTTAACAATATATTTAAGGAAGGTTGAAAACAAGAATGAAAAGCCCCATTAATAAAAATCTTTGTTTATAAAGGCAAGGGTTGATAGGTATCTCTTAAGAACTGTATGTATGTATGTATTTATCCTACTTTTAACCAACAAGTAAAACTGGTAAGACTAAAACTAAAATGAAAGCAAGTCACTTTACATCTCATCCATAATATTTTGTACTCAGTTCTGGGGTACAACAGTTTCTCTTCTAAAATTCTTTTAGAAGAGAAACTGATTAAGCGAAGGACGGTGACCCAAAGATGGTGAAAACCCTGGAAATCATGTAACAAAAAGTGATTAACAGATCTAAGGATATTTAATCTAAAAGATAAGATCCAGGAGACATGATAACAATCTTCTAATATCTAATGGTTGATACAATACATGGAAACGGGATCAGAATTTGTTGCAAGAAAATGATGGGTAGAATATGAATGCTTAATGCTATGGAAGATATTCCTGCAGTGGGTGGGTAATTACATCAGGAAGTCTTTGAAGTCCCTCCTAACTAGAAATGTATACTGTGTGAAAACATTTTGAATACATAAATAGGAAGAGAAAAACATCTAACATAGAAAATTATCAATCGACAGTACTTACATATGCCCATACAGCAATACAGAAAGTGGCTCCACTAGCTAATACAGCATTACCATATTTATCATGGAAATCAGGTGCCCGTTTCTGGTGACTCTGCCTTGCCATTGTTTGTGGAATGCTTTGAACTTAAAAAAAAAAATACAGAAGTGTATCAGTTACAAGGAAAAGAGAACATGTAATTGATATTGCTAATCAGGAAAGCAAAGTTATCTTTATAGTATTATGTTCAATAAAATGTTAAAACGCATTGTAGCTAAAAGCAAAGTAGTGAACTTTAAAATGCATCAAAGATAATTTGACAGATGTATAGATATGTGAGAAAAATATGTCAAAATTTAATCGTACTTCTGCAGTGCATATGTATTTATCATACAATTCTTCCAACTTTTCTGTCTGAAACTTTTCATAATAAAATCTTAGGGGAGGGATTCCTGGGTGGCTCAGCGGTTGAGTGCCTGCCTTCAGCCCAGGGTGTGATCCTGGAGACCCAGGGTCGAATCCCATGTCGGGTTCACTTCATGGAGCCTGCTTCTCCCTATGCCTGTGTCTCTGCCTCTCCCTCTCTCTCTCTCTCTCTCTCTCATGAATAAATGGATAAAATCTTAAAAATCAAATCAAATCAAATCAAATCAAATCTTAGGGGATAAAACAGAACAGGTGATGCCAGTAGCATTCACTACAAACCTCTGGAACTTTCCTCCTATTCATAATATGAATATTTAGGACTTAAATTTTCACTAGTTTAACTCTGCAGTGCTCAACAACTTGACAACATAAAAAGGTAAACCCAAAATGAATTTTGAATGAAAGCACATTAAATGTTTATGACCTTACAATTACAAAAAAAAAACCTCCAAAACTAGAGTAAACTTGATTTTTTTTAAATTACTAATAAATGCAACACTTGCTGAAAGAAATGGAGTATATGAAAATATGTAAGACATAGACCCTGTCCTCAAGTAACCTGCAGTCTATAGGATACGAGATTTATATACACAAATCACTCTAAGTAGAATATTAGCTAAATACTTTGAACAGCAGGTAGGATTTGCTTATGTAGATGAAGGAAAGGGAAATCTGAAAAAAGGTGGAGGAATAAAAAGCCCAGTGTACTACAAAACCAATTATGTATGAAGAACAAGGTATATAGACAAGTAATAGGAATAAAACTAGAAAGGATAATGGAGGGCTACTCTTTTGGTAGAGGCAAAGGTTTTTGAGAATGATATTAAAACTTTGCCTTACTATTATTTTAGTAGAATGAGTTTTAAAATTGCCTCTAGAGGCTCTTAAGAGAGCTTGCTTGGCAAAGAACCAAAACTGCAAAATATGTATTTCCAGACTTTTTTTCTCTTCCTAAGTATCAGATCCTTATTGTTTTACAGCCTCAAATGGTACTTACATAATGGAAAGCATATATTTTTTTAAAGATTTATTTGAGAGACCGAGAATGTGCAAGGGGAGGGGTAGAGGAAGAGAAGCAGACTCCCCGCTGAGTACGGAGCCTGACTTCTGCGGACCCCAAGACACTTGAGATCACAACCCTAGCTGAAACCACGGATTGGAGGTTTAACACGCTGAGCCACCCAGGCGCCCCTGCAATGTAAAGCATATTTAAAAAACAGCAAGGTGGGACACCTGGGTGGCTCAGCAGTTAAGTGTCTGCCTTCAGCTCAGGGCGTGATCCTGGAGTCCCGGGATGGAATCCCACATCGGGCTCCCTGCATGGAGCCTGCTTCTCCTCTGCCTATGTCTCTGTCTCTCTCCGTGTCTCTCATGAATAAATAAATAAAATCTTTAAAATAAATAAAAAACAGCAAGGGTGCCTGGCTGGCTCAGTCATTTAAGTTTCTGTCTTTGACTCAGATCATAATCCCAAGGTCCTGGGATGGAGCCCAACATTGGGCTCCCTGCTCAACAGGGAGTCTGTTTCTCCCTCTGCCCTTCCCCCTGGCTTGTGATCTCTCTCTCTCTCTTTCCAATAAATAAATAAAATCTTTTTAAAAATTTAAAAACAGCAAGAAAAAAAGAAAAAAGAAAAAGCAACGTCGCCCATTCGTTAGCATTTAAGAATATAACGGCTTCTATGTGATACAGTGGGTTATTTCAGGATAGTTACTTGGCCATTAATGATTTCTCCTCTTAACTGCCTTACAGGTTTTCTTTTCTTCTTTCATACATGGGATGAGCAAATTTAGAAACATTTCACAACATATTCTGCTCTAAAGCAGTTAAAAAGTGAATGTGTGAATTCTACATTGAAAAAAAAAAAACAAAAAACTCCTTCTGAGGTACAAGGCCCTACCTACTCAAAGGGTAAATAAATAAGTTAAAATTACGAAACAATTCTGCAACATCTCGTGACCTCAAAATTCAGGTCACCCAAGTGGATTTCTTTAGACCTCTCCACTGTAATAAGAAATGGTTACTATTATCTATTGGTAATCTCATATAATCCTCAACAATTGTATGAGGTAGAAATAATTTACTAACCCCCTATTTTACAAAGGAGGAAAATGAGGTTCAGAGAAAAATCCCTTGCCCAAAGTGAAAGAAATAATAGATGTGGCTTTTGAAATATTGAAAAACAAGCTGAGCAACTCTTTTTTTGGTGACTGTCAAAGCTGTTTGAGTGTTTAGAACTCAGTCTCGTAATACCTTTAATGACTCTAAACTGAAAATAAAAGGATAGCTAAGTGGTAATTGCTTAAGGTCACTTTCAATATTAAATAACTGCTCACGTTACTCAAGGTCACCTTCACTGCAAGTCAAGTACGGAAATGAATTGTCTCTTTCCAATATAATGCATTCTCAATACACACGTCTGGTCTCAAAATTCGCTCGTACCTGCCTGTTAGATGAGAAAAAAATTACAACTATTTTCCTATAAGCTAATACTCAATTAATAAACAACAAAAAAACATAAAAGCTGCAGTGTTGTCTCCTTGCAATGAAACCAGAGAAAGAGCTAGATTTACAGTATCCTTCCATTACAGTTACAGGATTAGAAAAGGAGGTTCTTCTCTTTGAGGGTAAATGTATCCTCAAAGCTAAAATTTACGAAATTACTGAAGGAATGAGTAGTGTCCACCAAGAATCTCCTTCCCTGAAATCGTATTAAGCGAATTTTAAAAAACAAAAAACTATGCTATGACTCTGGTAACAGAAAATGAGCTGAGAACCAAAACGGAAACACCAGGCGATAAAGTTAAAGCTAAGGACAGCTTCCCAATTACTTGGGGCGAGGTCGGAGACCTCGCATTTTTAATTAGGAAATCGGGATGTAGGTGGAAGGAAAGGGCGCGAGAGACTACCAGGACAAATGCGTAAAAGGCGGTTGGAAATTATTTGCTCATAATTTTTGCTTACCTCGGAGACGACTTAGAGCGTTTCTGGCCACGGGAAACATCCTGAAGCTGAAGGCAGAACGGTGCAAATGCGGTAACTGCTTTGCTACAACTTCGTGCTAAGTACCCTTGCAAAGAGCCCTGAAAAACAAAATGGCTTCCGGCTGGGCTCTTTAATGAGATTTAGAGAAATCTCGCGAGACCTGTAAAAGAAAACCCCAACTTTATGGAAATTTTAATCCTCTTTACAGGCAGGAAAGATAAAGGTTTTTTGGGAAATGTAGTTTCACGCTTCGTAGGTGAGAGATGATGGTATTCAGTGAAGAATGAGAGAAACTCCACCACCACCACCACCACCTTGGAGCCAGGTTTAAGGCTGTGCATAGGAAAACTGAGATGCTGATCTTAGACTGAATAATCAAAGGCCCTAACTTCAAGATGGTGTTTCAGAGGCTTGAGCTTGTATTTCGCTCCACACTAGGAATTCTTTTGAGTCCCCCAAACTTTCTTCACTTCTCTAATTTTTTTTAATCTCCTATATACTATATACTATATATATACTATATACTCCTATATATATATACACACATACTGATTTAACTTTTAATTTTGAGATGATTTCAAATTTAGAGAAAAGTTGCAAGAATAGTAAAAATAAATAAATAAGTAAATAAATAAATAAATAATAAATAGTAAAAAAATAATATGTAGATAAATGGGTGATAAAGTAAATACAACAAATGGATTGTAGAATGGATATTCAGAGTACAATTATTTCACTTTTTCTGTTCTTTTTTTTTAAGATTTATCTAAAATCTTAACCTTTTTTTTTAAATGACTTTATTGCACTGGGTTTCCATGAATCAGAGACAACTTTTAACCATTAGGTGTCCTGACTTCCCATTTGTGAAGAGTGGCATGACTCTGACCAAGAAGTATGGTCCTTTTCATGGGTATTTTCCATTTTTTTTCTTAAGTAGAAGCCCAATTAGAAGTTATTTATTTGTTGAATTGGTTGTTTATTGATTAGCAATAGTGCAGATCTCATGCTAATTGGGAGTTCAGAGCCAAACACAAGATCTGGCATGACGGCAAACACTTTATAAATCTTTTTAATCAAGTGAATGAATTTCAGAGGTGTTTAGCAAATCTAGTTTAATAATATATTAGCTTCATTTCTGACTACAGATTGAGGCGGGTGCACACTCTTTGTACCATATGCAATTGTTATATCCCAGACATCAATGATACTCACATTAAGATCTTGAAAAATTTCCTTAAGGGCAAGATACTGGACGTAACCATGAAAGACAGATAAATTCATGAGAGACACACAGAGAGAGGCAGAGACATAGGCAGAGGAAGAAGCAGGCTCCACACAGGGAGCCCGATGTGAGACTCAACCCGAGACTCCAGGATCACGCCCTGAGCTGAAGGCAGATGCTCAACTGCTGAGCAACCCAGGTGTCCCCACTTTTTCTGTTCTGTTTCTGATATTTTCATAATAAAATATTGGTGGTGAGAGGAGAACACCTAAACACCAATTGCCAAGGTTCACCACTTGGATAATATTTTGCCGCGTGTGCGTTCTCTCTCTCTCTCTCTCTCTCTCTCATATATATATATATATAATTTAATATTGATACAATACAGCTCATATTCCAATTTCATCAACTGTTCCAGTGTCTCTACCCAGAATTCAATCCAGATCCCCATATTGAATTTAATTGTCATGTGTCTTTAGTCTCCTTTAAAATTGAATAGTTCCACAGCCTTTTCTTTTTCTCACTACAGGTAATCTTTATTCTCTCAGTTTTACATATGGAGGAAGTGAGGTGCAGAATCTTAAATGACTAGTAGAAGATAAAATTATCAGGTGTAAGTGGAAGAACTGGTAACAGACCTTCTGACTCCACAGTTCTGTGCTCTCAGGCAATCAATATTTTTGAAGAGTATAGGCCAGTTATTTTTTTTTTTTTTTTTTTTTTTTTTTTTTTTTAATTTATTTATGATAGGCACACAGTGAGAGAGAGAGAGGCAGAGACACAGGCAGAGGGAGAAGCAGGCTCCATGCACCGGGAGCCCGATGTGGGATTCGATCCCGGGTCTCCAGGATCGCGCCCTGGGCCAAAGGCAGGCGCCAAACCGCTGCGCCACCCAGGGATCCCCTAGGCCAGTTATTTTATAAAAGTTCCACATATTGTGTGTGCTTGATATTTTCTCATAATTAAATTCAATTTATGCACTTCTGGCAGGAGTACTACATAATAGATGTGTCTTCTTTTTTTTTATATATATTTTTATTTATTTATTCACGAGAGACAGAGAGAGAGAGAGAGGCAGAGACACAGGCAGAGGGAGAAGCAGGCTCCATGCACCGGGAGCCCGACGTGGGATTCGATCCCGGGTCTCCAGGATCGCGCCCTGGGCCAAAGGCAGGCGCCAAACCGCTGCGCCACCCAGGGATCCCATAGATGTGTCTTCTTAGGGCATCTTTCAGGAAGCATAAAATGTTCCATTATTGTCTCATTATTGCCAACTTTAATCATTTGGTCCAAAGAGTGGCTTCTAAGTTCCCACACTAAAGTTACTGTTTTTTTCCTTTGTAATAAAACAAGTAATGTGAAGAATACATCAAGACTATGTGAATATCCTGTTCTTCATCAAAATTTCACTCACTAGTTTTTGTATCCACGGATGAATTTGCCTAAATCAATTATTAGTATGAAAGTTTCATATGGTAATTTTTCTATCATTCCTTCTATATTTAATATTGAGTGATTTTTAAAAGATTTTATTTATTTATTCATGAGAGACAAGAGAGAGAGGCAGAGCCATAGGCAGAGGGAGAAGCAGGCTCCCCATGGGAAACCCAATGCAGGACTGGATCCCAGGACCCCGGATCCAAGGGATCTGCCCCAGGGATCACGCCCTGACCCAAAGGCAGACGCTCAACCGCTGAGCCACCCAGACATCCATATAATGAGTGTTCCACTGTAGGGAGGAATTTTATCCCTTCTCCAATTTATTTGTTCATTATCGATATGGATTTGTAGATTCAGTAGTTTTAATCGATTGCTATTATGATTTATTTTAGTTACCAATAGTCTGAGATGTGATCAGTAGAATTCCCTTCAAGCTGTCTTATATATATTTTTAATTTTTTTACATGACTTAATTTTTTTTGTTTTTGAGCACGGGTTTATTTTCTGACACAAGATGGTCCAAGTTCATTTGTAATTTTGCTACCCCAGCACTGGAACCAGCCATTTCTCTAAGAAGCCCTAATTTCTTTTAGAGATGGTATTTAGCAACATATATTTGGTATCAGGTGTGCTCATTGATATCAGAGTGTCATTGCTTCTAGTCCTTTCAGCAAATAGAGCTAGGAATATATATTATGAATGATAAATTTATACTAATAATTCCAGTTTCAGTTCAATCACAAAAGTTATTTTTTACTTTCCTTCATTTCATATTTGTTTTTTTTTAAAGATTTATTTATTCATGAGAGACAGATTGAGAGAGAGGCAGAGACATAGGCAGAGGGAGAAAGAAGCAGGCTCCTTGCAGGAGCCCGATGCGGGACCAGATCCCAGATCCCAGGATCACTACGTGAGCCAAAGGCAGCCGGCCAACCACTGAGCCACCCAGGTGTCCCCCTCATTTCATGTTTGTATCTCCCTTCTTCCATGCGAAAATCCTGGCTCTCAATATCATCAATGTTTATGCATATTATACATAATAAATTTTTCGGAATTGCTGTAGTCATATCACTATGAAAAACAAACCTACTTAGTAGAATTCAAGATTTGCTTGTAGTTTTTTTTCTTTTGTCTAATAGTATATAATCAAAGTGGTGTGTTCAAAAATTATTCAGATTAGATTTTTTTAAGACTTTATTTATTCATGAGAGACACATACAGAGAGAGAGACAGGCAGAGACACAGGCAGAGGGCAAAGCAAGCTCCATGCAGGGAGCCTGACATGGGACTCGATCCTGGGTCTCCAGGATCATGCGCTGGGCTGAAGGCAGCACTAAACCGCTAAGCCACCCGGGCTGCCCCAGATTAGTTTTTTTCTTTAGTGTGATTGTTTTTCATTTGAGATAATGTCAAGCTACCTTTTTCTGTTTGTATTCGATTTAAATTTTACCACATTCTGGGACGCCTGGGTGGCTCACTGGTTGAGCGTCTGCCTTTGGCTCAGGGTGTTGTCCCCCGGGTCCTGGAATCTAGTCCCTGCAATGAGCTCCCCTTGAGGAGACTGCTTTTCCCTCTGCCTATGTCTCCGCCTCTGTGTCTCTCATTAATAAATAAATAAATTTTAAAAAATCTTCACTTTGCATTTACAAATTTAAAAAATGAATTGTAAAATCACTGTCATATGCTTGAAACTAATGTAACATTGTATGTCAACTGTACTTTGAGAAGAAAAATAAAAATTTTAGGAGCTCCTGGGTGGTTTAGTCGGTTAAACGTCTGACTTTAGCTCAGGTCATGATCTCAGGGTCCTGGGACTGAGCCCCAAGTCAGGCTTTCCTCTCAGTGAGGAGTCTGCTTCTCCCTCTCCCCCTCCCTCTCCCTCTACCCTGCTTGTGCTCACATTCTCATGCTCACTCTCTCTAAAATAAATAAATAAAATATTTAAAAATTAAAAAAATTAAAACCTATCAACCTAGAGTGTTCTGCCATGGTCTCTCCTTGGTCACTCCTTGCTCTGCATGTACAGGGGCCAGTTTGTAAACCAACAATGTGCCATAGTATATTCAATCAGTCTCCTGTATTTGAGCATTTGGTTAGTTTTGAGAGTATTTCAACTATAAATAGGGCTAAAGTGAATAATGTTTGCACATATATTCTTACTTTTTGGAGTAGTTGCCTAGAAATGGGATTGCTGGATCAGAGGATAATTGTGTATGTAGTTTTGCTAGGTACTGTCAGCTTACCCTCCATAAATATACCATTTTGCATTCCCACCAGCATTGTATAAGGGTATGTGTTTCCCTACAGCCTTGATGATGGCATGTATTGAATTTTTGCCAACATGATAGGTGAGATTTCTGTGTTCTTTGAAAACTTACCTTAAATTTTATTCATTCAACTTACATGCAGTAAAATTCATTCCTTTTTGGTGTACCCATCTGTGATAAAGGAAATAACAGTTCTACCACCACAAAAATCTCCTTGTGTAGCTCCTTTGTAGCCAACCTCTCTTTCCACATCCAGACCCAAATAGTCACTGATCTATTCTCTGTCTCTTTAAGTTTGTCTTTTCCAGAATGTCATATAAATGGAATCACACAGCTGTCTCCACATACTTTTAATTTTTATTATTCTTGTGAGTGTCTGTTTATGTTTTAAAATGTTTTTCATATCTCCAGATCACATATATCTACTCTAGAACCAGTATTTTCCCTTCCATACGCATATCCTTGTCTCTCCAATATAAGGAAATTCTTTTTCTCTGTGCATACATGTGCATGTGTTTCCCAGTAGTTATAGGATTTTCACACCATGAAAATGAATCCAAATTATAGGCAACTGATTTTATTTTGTTGGTATTTTTCCTCCTGAGTATATTATTCTTCTCTAGTTAAATCATCCCAGTTTTACAACCCACTATGATAAACAGAACTGGACCAAATGAGTGGAAACTTCTTCAGCTATGTAGGATTTTTATTATTTTTTACATAGGGGAATTGATATTTAATGAAAATAGACTCTGACACAAAAACTAGAAAGAGACCGGCACTTGAGCGGCTCAGTGGTTGAACATCTGCCTTTGGCTTAGGGTGTGATCCCCAGGTCCTGGGATAAAGCCCCATATCAGGCTCCCCGCAGGGAGCCTGCTCCTCCCTCTGCCTCCGTCTCTGCCTCTCTCTGGGTCTCTCATGAATAAATAAATAAATAAACTCTTAAAAAATTAAAAAGACAGAAATACTTCCTTACAACCTTAGTTTCGTGCTCATCTCCCAAATAAAATAATAAAAAGATGGCATTTGCTGTCTATAACCTGAAAGTTAAGTCCTTGTCTTAAAGTAATAAAAGATTTAACTTTTAAAATGCCATGAAAAAACTTTGAAAAATAACTTTTGATGTCTGCTCTGTTCACTGCATATGGCACAGTTCCTGGGACACAGGAGGTATTCTACAATCTCTTGCCTGTTTACTTTTAAAAATATTCAGTAATATTGTGTATTTCTTTCCTGCTTTTACTTTTTTCATCTTGATTTGAAAAACTTTAGGGGCAGAATGAGGGTATAATATAGCTAACAATCATGTGGCTAGGTCCAAGTTTTCTAGAATATTACACAAACAAGGTGGGTTTCCAGGACTTCTAAATGACTGGGGGAAAAAAACCCTGTTTTAAAAACTTTAAGCCATTTTGGACCAGAGGAATAAAACCCCAACCCGCAATGGTTTACAACTGCGCATGCGCATGCGCCCTTGCAGCCGCATTAAACGTTTCATATTTACATAAATGAAAGGGGCGGTTAATCAACCTTAGCGGACCAATGGAAAACCACCAGATTATCCTTTTTCTATTGGCTAACGGAGACCAATTAGAAGTGAACCATCTTTTAGCGTGCCTCTAGCGTAGAGCGTCGTGACGTAACGTGAAGGGTCGCCCAGTAGGGCTGAGCTGGACCAATGAGGAGGGGTAGTGGGCTGGTTTGCCTGTTCTCACGCCCAATACACAGACACAGCCCGAGGAAAGTTTGGCTTCTCGGAGAGAGAGGAGCGAACATGGCAGCGCGTTGGTGGCTTTGGTGTGTCTCCGCGAACATGGCGGTGGCGCTGCTGCTCAGTTACGGGGTTCCCTCAGCCTCTGCCCAAAGAAAGAAGGAGGTGAGGACGATGTTTCCAACACGGCTTTCCCCAAAAAGTGGGGCTTGAGAGGGTCGGTACTCCTTCCCATCCCCTTTCCTCATTGATTCCGTCTTTCGGTGGCTCCGGTTTCACCGTTTTTAAGAGTTATGGGGTTTGTGAGAGAAGAAACTGTAACTCCTTGTCTTCTAGGAAGGTAGAGTCTGAGAGGGTGGGGTAGGTGACAACCTGGCTTCTATAGGCCTGTGCATGCACATAGCTGAGAGTTTTGACACTACTTTGAGCTTGGGCCCCACCAGGTGGTAGGAGAAATTTGACTCTAGGTCCGGCGGGGGTCGGGTGGGGTAGAATATCTTGAATCTTTCTGCTGTCAGTAGATGCAACTCTCTTATAGACGTCTAAGAGCTATATGTTTGTGACATTTTCGCTTCAGGAATGTGAGAATTAAACTGAAAAGCTAAACTATGCTAGATTTATGACACTGTACAAATAATTGATTCAAAGCAATTTACTGGGATGGAAGCTCTTTAGCCATTTTCAGTCATTTACCAATATCAAACATGCCAGGCACTATTGTAGGAGCTTGGTATGCATAAGTGAACAAAACTAAGATTCCCTCTGTGGAATTTACCGGCTATCCAAGTAGAGGAGATAAAATATTCTTACCGTTAAGCGATCCAAACAAAGGTATTTTAACATTGTGTTTTGAAACATGACTTAGAGCTTTAGAGATTACTAACGACTATTTATATTATTTATGCTCCCTAATTTAATGGATGAAGAAAACTGAATCCTAAGCTTACACAGTTACTTGTTGCAGAACAAGGACTACAACCCTAGGTCGGTCAGTCTTATGCTAGTTCCTGTACATTTTGTACTTCCTCTAGTACACAACACCTGTACACGCACTTTTAAAATACCATTTAGGCATCTCGGGTGCTTGTCAACTTGAGCTGAACTTAAAGGAACCTATACTTTCTGTTTCTGAATATTTGTACTATAAGATAAGAAAAAACAAAAGCCGGCAAATTAAAATGAGTTACTAAGTTGGCAGAGTAAAATAAAAACATACCGTTTGCAAAGGTATAGTGAAGTGAACAGGCTTTTTTTCAGAGGATTCCAAGACATTTTTACATGGGTAACAAGATATAGAGCAATGCTTTATATTTTAGATGCCTTTTATGTAACCCCCCCCCCACAAAACCACCTATATATAAGTTCATATGTATGTATAGAGAAACTTTTGTGAAGATACACAACAGTCTTAACAGTGGCTATCTCTGGGTAGTTGGGATTGTTCATTAGAACACTTTCACTTTTTACCTCATGTGATGGTGTTGTCTGAATTTCTACAGTAACCACTTTTTATAAATAAGAAAACTGAAGGTTTTTAAACAACTATTTCATCCAGTTTAATTATATTTATTCATTAAATCTTTCATTGGAATAGAAGCAGAAGGGCCTAGCAGGAGGTAGACTATTTTAAAAAGGAATCATCAATAAATTATATGCTTTAAAACAGTTGATTTTATGTTAGGTACACTTTATCTCAATAAAATAGTTTTAAAAAGAATCAGAGCAGCCCGGGTGGCTCAACGGTTTAGCGCCGCCTTCAGCCCAGGGTGTGATCCTGGAGACCCGGGATCCAGTCCCACATCGGGCTCCCTGCGTGGAGCTTGCTTCTCCCTCTGCCTGTCTCTGCCTCTCTCTCTGTCTCTGTGTCTCTCATGAATAAATAAATAAAATCTTTAAAAGATTTTAAAAAAGGAATCAGATTCTAACTCCTTTCCCATGATGCCCACTTTTCAGACCTTTATCACTCTTACAAATCTATTGCAATACTGCCTAACTGGTCATCCTTGAACCAATCCTTCATAGTATTGCCAGAGATGCTAACATTAAAATCTGAAAACCTTTTAACCCATTTTTCAAAGTATAAAAGGGCTTCTGTAGCCTGACCCTTGTCTGCTTCTTCCAGGCTTATCTCAAGCTCCTTCCTGTACAAGTCATTCTGAATTACCTGCCTTCCTTGATATTTCTATATTCTCTTGCAAGTGTCTGTATTTGCTGGACTTCTGCCAGAGTATTTTCCTTCTCTCTCACCCTACCCTCTCATTCACCTGAGGATTCCTACTCTTCAAGTCCTAGCTCAAATATCTTTTTCCTCAACCAAGCTTTTCCTAGTCCCCCCCCCCCAAGTGAATGGAGATGAATTCAGTACATCGTATTGATGAAATTTTGGAATATAGATGAGGTCTGGAGCCTACAAACAAGAAAGAATTCTTGAGACGTCTTTGGTGCAAAATGGTGGTTTTATTAAAGCACGGGGACAGGACCCATGGGCAGGAAGAGCTGCTGCCCCGGGCCTGTGAGGGGTAGCTGATTATATACCTGGGAGTTTGGAGGGGTTTGATGATAGCTGTACTAAGGAATTTTGGAAGCAAGGTTACCAGGACCTTTTTTAAAAAATATATTTTATTTATTTATTCATGAGACACACACAGAGAGAGGCAGAGACACAGGCAGAGGGAGACGCAGACTCCACGCAGGGAGCCCAATGTGGGACTTGATCTCAGAACTCCAGGGTCATGCCCTGAGCTGAAGGCAGACGCTCAATTGCTGAGCCAGGCGTGCTGAGGTTTCCAGGACCTCGAGGGCCTAGCTATTGTTGGGAAAAGGTCACTTATTACAGTCTAATAAAACCTGAGTCATGAGACCCTTCAGATGTGTATCAGTGGGCCATGTGCTTGGAGGATGATTGCCAACACGTATCTTGGCGGTTTAGAGATAATGGAAATTTCTAAAGGAAATTTTATATGTTAAAGTAGACCTATAGGCACCTGGGGGTTGGGCTAAGATTACATTTTGCCCTTAGCAAAGTATTAATGTCGAGGCAGTTGAGTCTGTAGAGGAATGTCCATGTCCCTCTGCCTGTTTCAAGGACTTATCAATGTGCTGCCCTGAGCTAGTCCTCTGTTCCTCATCAATATCATCATTGTTCATAAATTAGTCTTCCTCATTAGATAGTGAGCATCTCAAATATACTTTTCTTAAAATATAGATACCTTTAAGTTAATTTTTGTTTTCCTGGCATCCAGAAGTACCAAAAAAGGTCTTTGATAAACACGAAATAATCTGTTCTTTCACTTGCAGTTTGTTTAGGTTACACAACCTAAAATTGGATTCTCATCAGTAAACAAGGAAATAATATAGATGATGTAGTTTTTATCCCTTTCCTCTGTAACCAAGGATGTTTTAGGCTATTTTTTTATTCATTCACGAGAGACACAGAGAGAGTGGGAGAGACATAGGTAGAGGAAGAAGCAGACTCGCTGCAGGGAGCCCAATATGGGACTCAATTCAGGGATCCCAGGATCACTGCTTGAGCCAAAGGCAGATGCTCAACCACTGAACCGCCCAGGTGCTCCTGTTTTAGGCTATTTTTAAAAGATTATTGTGGGGCACCAGGGTTGATCAGTCAGTTAAACGTCCGACTCTTGGTTTAGGCTCTGGTCATGATGCCATGGTCCTGGGATGACACTGCATCAGGCTCCCTGCTCAGCGGAGAGTCTGCTTCAGGATTCTCTCTGTGTCTCCCCCCCCCTCCACTGTTTTCGCATGCATGCATGTTTTCTCTCTGTCTGTCTCAAGTAAAAATAATTTTTTTTAAAGAAAGATTACAGTGCTACTACTGAGAGACAATTTTAAAATACAGGTGTTCTGTTGTAGAACACTTACAATTTTTGAAAGCATTTTTTTTTGAAATCCCACGTCTATCCACATAGTAGACATGGCTTTATTTTTTCCAAGATTTTATTTATTTACTAATGAGAGACACAGAGAGGGGGAGAGACATAGGCAGAGAGAGAAGTAGGCTCCCTGCAGGGAACCTGATACAAGACTCATCCTAGGACCCCGGGATCACGCCCTGAGCTGAAGGCAGATGCTCAAAAACTGAGCCATCCAGGTGCCCCTCTAAATATTCCTTTCAAAAAAAGACACTTTTGGGGGCACTTGGGTGGTTCAGTCATTAAGCATTTGCCTGTGGCTCAGGTAATGAATGATCCTAGGGTCCTGAGGTCCAGCCCCATGTTGGGCTCCCTGCTCACGAGGAGACTGCTTTTCTCCCTCTCCTCCCTGCTTGTGCGCTCACTTTCTCTCAAATAAATAAATAAATAAATAAATATAAAAAACATTTTTCATAAACTAATATAATTAAAAATCACTCAAGTTCCTACTGGTTGTCTATTGTTAAATGTAATGCTATCCTACTTATCTGATTGTTTATACCTATAACAGTGTTTTCACCAGAACATTGACTTATACTCTAATATTTATTCAATATCTTCTACATTGCAGTCACAATGGTTTATGTGCATTATCTATAATCCTCACAATAACCCTGCACAGTAAGTATTAACCCCGTTAGAAAGGTGACGGAAGAGGGAACTCATGTTGAAAGAGAGAGAGAGGGATCCCTGGGTGGCGCAGCGGTTTGGCGCCTGCCTTTGGCCCAGGGCGCGATCCTGGAGACCCAGGATCGAATCCCACATCGGGCTCCCGGTGCATGGAGCCTGCTTCTCCCTCTGCCTCTCTCTCTCTCTCTCTCTCTCTGTGACTATCATAAATAAATAAAAGTTAAAAAAAAAAAAAAAAAAAAAAAAAAAAAAAAGAGAGAGAGATTGGGGACTTGCCCAAAGAATATAGCTCTAGAGACTGAGCTGGGGTTCTGTCCATGACCTGACTCTAAACCATATGCTCTCTGATAGCCTACAAAGGCTTCTTTTGCAATGACTTTATTTTATTTTATTTTATTTTATTTTTTATTTTATTTTATTTATTTATTTTTTAATTTAATTTTATTTTTGATTTATGATAGTCACAGAGAGAGAGAGAGGCAGAGACACAGGCAGAGGGAGAAGCAGGCGCCATGCACCGGGAGCCCGATGTGGGATTCGATCCTGGGTCTCCAGGATCGCGCCCTGGGCCAAAGGCAGGCGCCAAACCGCTGCGCCACCCAGGGATCCCTTTTATTTCATTTTAAAGATTTTATTTATTCATGAGAGAGACACACACACACACACACACACACACAGAGGCAGATACACAGGCAGAGGGAGAAGCAGACTCCATGCAGGGAGCCTGACACGGGACTCGATCCCAGGTCTCCAGGATCAGGCCCTGGGCGGAAGGCGGTGCTAAACCACTGAGCCACCCAGGCTGCCCGACGTATTTTATTTTTATAATTAACTATATACCCCTGTGGTAGAAGGGAATTTGTCCTTGCATCTGGTGTCATTTTAGGAAGGCAGCATGATAAAAATGAAAAATTATGGCTTTTGATAAAATGATCCATGTATCTTGATCTACTTCTGGAATTCTGTAATAAGAAAATAAAATGAAATATGGAAAACAGTGAATGCACATATAATGAAACCTGTTAAAAATAATCATAATAATGCTAGGATGATAGATTCCCTTGCCTCTTCTGTTTTCAAAAAAAAAATTTGTAAAGTCTTAAAGAGCATATGTATATATTTTTTAAATTTTTTTTATTATTGGAGTTCAATTTGCCAACATTTAGCATCACATCCAGACTCATCCCACCAAGTGCTCCCCTCAGTACCCATCACCCAGTCACCCCAACCCCCCGCCCACCTCCCTTTCCACTACCCCTTGTTAGTTTCCCAGAGTTAGGTGTCTCTCATGTTTTGTCACCCTCATTGATATTTTCACTCATTTTCTCTCCTTTCCCTTTATTCCCTTTCATTAATTTTTATAATCCCCAAAAGAATGAGACCATATAATGTTTGTCCTTTTCCGATTGACTTACTTCACTCAGCAGAATACCATCGAGGTCCATCCACGTCAAAGCAAATGGTGGGTATTTATCATTTCTAATGGCTGAGTAATATTCCATTGAATTTGTAGAACACATCTTCTTGATCCATTCATCTTTTGAAGGACACCGAGGCTCCTTCCACAGTTTGGATATTGAGGATATTGCTGCTATAAACATCGAGGTGTAGGTGTTCCGGCTTTTCACTGCATCTGTATCTTTGGGGTAAATCCCCAGCAGTGCAATTGCTGGGTCCTAGGGCAGATCTATTTTTAACTCTTTGAGGAACCTCCACACAGTTTTCCAGAGTGGCTGCACCAGTTCACATTCCCACCAACAGTGCAAGAGGGTTCCCCTTTCTCCACAACCTCTCTAACATTTGCTGTTTCCTGTCTTGTTAATTTTCCCCATTCTCACGGGTGTGAGGTGGTATCTCATTGTGGTTTTGATTTCTATTTTCTTGATGGCCAGAGATGCGGAGCATTTTCTCATGTGTTTGTTGGCCATGTCTATGTCTTCCTCTGTGAGATTTCTGTTCAAGTCTTTTGCCCATTTCATGATTGGATTGTTAGTTTCTTTGCTGGTGAGTTTCATAAGCTCTTTATACATACTGGATACTAGCCCTTTATCTGATAGGTCATTTGAAAATATCTTCTCCCATTGTGTAGGTTGTCTTTCAGTTTTGTGGACTGTTTCTTTTGCTGTGCAGAAGCTTTTTATCTTGCTGAAGTCCCAATAATTCATTTTTGCTTTTTTTTCTTTTGCCTTCATGGATGTATCTTGCAGGAAGTTGCTGTGGCCAGGTTCAAAAAGGGTGTTAACTGTGTTCTCCTCTAGGATTTTGATGGACTCTTGTCTCACATTTAGATCTTTCATCCATTTTGAGTTTATCTTTGTGTATGGTGAAAGAGAGTGGTCTAGTTTCATTCTTCTGCATGTAGATGTCCCAATTTTCCCAGCATCATTTGTTGAAGAGACTGTCTTCTTTCCAGTGGATAGTCTTTCCTGCTTTGTCGAATATTCGTTGACCATAAAGTTGAGGGTCCACTTTGGGATTCTCTATTCTGTTCCATTGATCTATGTGTCTGCTTTTGTGCCAGTACCACACTGTCTTGATGACCACAGCTTTGTAGTACAAAAGCTGTGTTGTAGTACAACCTGAAATCTGGCATTGTGATGCCCCCAGCTATGGTTTTATTTTTTAATATTCCCTTGGCTATTTGGGGTCTTTTCTGATTCCACACAAATCTTAAGATGATTTGTTCCAACTCTGAAGAAAGTCCATGGTAATGGAATATTACTCAGCCATTAGAAACGACAAACACCCACCATTTGCTTCGACGTGGATGGACCTGCAGGGTATTTTGCTGAGTGAAATAAGTCAATTGGAAAAGGACAAACATTATATGGTCTCATTCACTTGGGGAATATAAAAATTATAGTGAAAGGGAATAAAGGGAAAGGAGAGAAAATGAGTGAAAATATCAGTGAGGGTGACAAAACATGAGAGACACCTAACTCTGGGAAATAAACAAGGGGTAGAAGAAAGGGAGGTGGGTGGGGGGTTGGGGTGACTGGGTGATGGGTACTGAGGGGGGAACTTGGTGGAATGAGCACTGGATGTTATGCTAAATGTTGGCAAATTGAACTCCAATAAAAAAAAAGAAAAGAAAAGAAAGTCCATGGTATTTTGATAGGGATTGCATTAAATGTGTAAATTACCCTGGATAGCATTGACATTTTCACAATATTAATTCTTCCAATCTATGAGCATGGAATGTTTTTCCATCTCTTTGTGTCTTCCTCACTTTCTTTCAGAAGTGTTCGGTAGTTTTTAGGGTATAGATCCTTTACCTCTTTGGTTAGGTTTATTCCTAGGTATCTTATCGTTTTGGGTGCAATTGTAAATGGGATTGACTCCTTCATTTCTCTTTCTTCAGTCTCATTGTTAGTGTATAGAAATGCCACTGACTTCTGGGCATTGATTTTGCATCCTGCCACAGTGCTGAATTGCTGTATGAGTTCTGTCAATCTTGGGGTGGAGTCTTGGGTTTTCTATATATAGTATCATGTCATCTGTGAAGAGGGAGAGTTTTTCTTCTTCTTTGTCAATTTGAATGACTTTTATTTCTTTTTGTTGCCAGATTGCTGAGGCTAGGACTTCTAATACTATGTTGAATAGCAGTGTTGAGAGTGGACATCCCTGTCTTGTTCTGATCTTAGGGGAAAGGCTTCCAGTGTTTCCCCATTGAGAATGATATTTGCTGTGGGCTTTTCATAGATGGCTTTTAAGAGGCTGAGGAATGTTCCCTCTAACCTTACATGCTGAAGAGCTTTGATCAGGAATGGATGCTGTATTTTGTCAAATGCTTTCTCTGCATCTATTGAGAGGATCATATGGTTCTTGTTTTTTCTCTTGTTGATATGATCTATCACACTGATTGCTTTACAGTGTTTTTTTTTAATTTTTATTTATTTATGATAGTCACAGAGAGAGAGAGAGAGGCAGAGACACAGGCAGAGGGAGAAGCAGGCTCCATGCACCAGGAGCCTGACGTGGGATTCGATCCTGGGTCTCCAGGATCGCGCCCTGGGCCAAAGGCAGGCGCTAAACCGCTGTGCCACCCAGGGATCCCTGCTTACAGTGTTGAACCAGCCTTGCAATTGGGGATAAATCCCACTTGGTCATGGTGAATAATCTTTTTTTTAAATTAAAAAAAAATTTTTATTTATGATAGTCACACAGAGAGAGAGAGAGAGAGGCAGAGACATAAGCAGAGGGAGAAGCAGGCTCCATGCACTGGGAGCCCGACGTGGGATTCGATTCCCGGCCTCCAAGATCGCACCCTGGGCCAAAGGCAGGCGCTAAACCGCTGCGCCACCCAGGGATCCCCATGGTGAATAATCTTAATGTACTGTTGGATCCTATTGGCTAGTATCTTGTTGAGAATTATTGCATCCATGTTCATCAGGGATATTGGTCTATAATTCTGCTTTTTGGTGGGGTCTTTGTCTGGTTTTGGAATCAAGGTGATGCTGGCCTCATAGAACGAGTTTGGAAGTACTCCATCTCTTTCTCTCTTTCTGAACAGCTTTAGTAGAATAGGTATGGTTTCTTCTTTAAACGTTTGATAGAATTCCCCTGGAAAGCCATCTGGCCCTGGACTTTTGTGTCTTGGGAGGTTTTTGAAGACTGCTTCAAAAAAAAAAAAAAATGAAGACTGCGTCAGTTTCCTCCCTGGTTATTGGCCTGTTCAGGTTTTCTGTTTCTTCCTGTTCCAGTTTTGGTAGTTTGTGGTTATCCCGAGATATGTCCATTTCTTCTAGATTGCCTAATTTATTGGCGTATAGCTGCTCATAATAAGTTTTTAAAATTGTGTTTCCTTGGTCTTGGTGGTGATCTCTCCTTTCTCATTCATGATTTTATTAACTTGAGTCTTTTCTTTTTAATAAGGCTGGCTAATGGTTTATCTCTTATTAATTCTTTCAAAGAACCAACTGCTGGTTTTGTTGATCTGTTCCAGTTCTTCTGGTCTCTATTTCATTGAGTTCTGCTCCAATCTTTATTAACTGTCATCTGCTGGGTGAAGAGTTTATTTGCTGTTCCTTCTCCAGTTCTTTTAGGTGCAAGCTTAGCTTTTTGTATTTGAGTTCTTTCCAGTTTTTGGATGGGTGCTTGTACTGCGATATATTTCCCCCTTAGGACTGCTTTTGCTGTATCCCAAAGATTTTGAATGGTTGTATCTTCATTCTCATTAGTTTCCATGAATCTTTTTAATACTTCTCTAATATCCTGGTTGACCCTTTCATCTTTTAGCAGGATGGCCTTTAACCTCCACATGTTTGAAATCCTTCCAAATTTCTTCTTATGGTTTAGTTATAGTTTCAAAGCATTATGGTCTGAAAATATGCAGGGTACAATCCCAGTCTTTTGGTATCAGTTAAGACATGATTTGTGACCCAGTATGTGATCTATTCTGGAGAAAGTTCCATGTGCACTTGAGAAGAATGTGTATTCAGGTGAGTTTGAATGTAAAGTTCTGTAAATATCTGTGAAATCCATCTGGTCCAGTGTATCATTTAATGCTCTTGTTTCTTTGAAGATGTGTTTAGAAGATCTATCAATTGTAGAAAGCGCCATATTCAAGTCTCCAAGTATAAGAGTATTATTATCTAAGTATGTCTTTTTTTTAAATTTTTATTTATTTATGGTAGTCACAGAGAGAGAGAGAGAGAGAGGCAGAGAGAGAAGCAGGCTCCATGCACCGGGAGCCCGATGTGGGATTCGATCCCGGGTCTCCAGGATCACGCCCTGGGCCAAAGGCAGGCGCCAAACCGCTGAGCCACCCAGGGATCCCTAAGTATGTCTTAACTTTGGTTATTGTTTGATATACGTGGCAGCTCCTGCATTTGGGGCATTAATATTCATGATTGTTAGGTCCTCTTGTTGGATAGATCCTTTAAATATGATATAGTGTCCCTCTTCATCTCTTACTACAGTCTTTGGGATAAACTTTAATTTATCTCATATAAAGATGGCTACCCCTGCTTTCTTTTGAGGACCATTTGAATGGTAAATTTTTCTCCAACCTTTTATTTTCAGGCTGTAGGTGTCTTCATGTCTAAAATGAGTCTCTTGTAGACAACAAACAGATGGGTCTTGCTTTTTTATCCAGTCTGAAACCCTGCGCCTTTTGATGGGGTCATGAAGCCCATTCACGTTCAGGGTTTCTATTGAAAGATATCAGTTTAGTGTCTTCATAATACCTATTCAGTCCCTGTTTTTGTGGATTGTTTCCTTGGACTTCCTCTTTCTTTTACAGAGCCCCCCTTAATATTTCTTGCAGAGCTGGTTTGGTGGTGACATATTCTTTCAGTTTCTGCCTATCGTGGAAGCTCTTTATCTCTCCTTCTATTCTGAATGAGAGCCTTGCTGGATAAAGTATTCTTGGCTGCATGCTCTTCTCATTTAGGACCCTGAATATATCGTGCCAGCCCTTTCTGTCCTGCCAGGTCTCTGTGGAGAGGTCTGCTGTTAACCTAATAGTTCTCCCCATAAAGTTTAGGGATCTCTTGTCTCTTTTTGCTTTAAGAATCTTCCCTATCTTTGGAATTTGCAAGTTTCTCTATTAAATGTCATGGTGTTGAACGGTTTTTATTGATTTTAGGGGGGGGATCTCTCTATCTCCTGGATCTGAATGCCTGTTTCCCTTCCCATGTTAGGGAAGTTCTCAACTATGATTTGTCCAAATACACTTTCTGGTCCTCTGTCTCTTTCGGCGCCCTCTGGAACCCCAAGTAAATGTAGATTTTTTTTCCTTCTGAGGCTGTCATTTATTTTAGTTGCTGAATAATTCATTTGATAAACCTCTAACTTTTCTGTACTATAATCCTTCGTTGTTCTTACTAATTAAAGTATTAAATAATAAATAAAAGGAAATGAAGGGTAATTGCAACATTTTATTCGAAATGAAGGGTAATTGCAACATTTTATTCCTTTACTTTTGAAGGTTGTATCTTTGGAAGATAAAAGGATATCTGGGGAATGCATAGTGGGACTATGCAGAGTAAATACTGTAGAAAAACAAAATTTTTATTTCTCAGCCATAGCTTTCAGTACTCAAACAATGGGCTCTTGATATGGATGAAAGCTTCTCTAAGGAAGAAGGTTCGTCAATATTAGAGATTTACTCCAATCAATAAAGCTTTCAACTGAAGAAAAGTGAAATTCCTTTATAAAACAATGTACTAGTGAAGACAGAGGACTAGTGAAAGAAGTGTCTAGGACCTGTACTCTAAAAATTATAAAACAGGGACGCCTGGGTGGCTCAGCGGTTGAGCGTCTGCCTTCAGCCCAGGGCGTGATCCTGGAGGCCCGGGATCGAGTCTCACATCAGGCTCCTTGCAGGGAGCCTGCTTCTCCCTCTGCTTGTGTCTCTGCCTCTCTGTGTGTGTCTGTCATGAATAAATACAATCTTTAAAAAAAAAAACTATAAAACATCGATGAATGAAATTGGAGACGACACAAACAGATGGAAAGATATTCCATGCTCATGGATTGAAAGAACAAATATTGTTAAGATGTCCATGCTACCCAAAGCAATCTATAGATCTAATGTAATCCCTATCAAACTACCAAGCATTTAGCACAGTGATATGTGTGTGTATATATATGTGTGTGTCTATATATATGTATATATAAAATGTTATTCAGCCATAAGAAAAGAAAAATCTTACCATTTGCAGCAACATGGATGGAGCTAAAGAGTATAATGCTATGTGAAGTAAGTCAGAGAAAGGCAAATACCATATGACTTCATTCATATGTGGAATTTAATAAACAAAACAAAGGAAAAAAAGACAAGCCAAAAAACAGACTATTGACTATAGAGAACAAAACAGATGGTTACCAAAGGGAAAGCAGAAAGTGGAAGGGGGGAATGGGTGAAATAGGTGAAGGACATTAAGAATACACTTATCTTGATGAACACTGAGTAATGTATAGAATTGTTGAATCACTATATTGTACACCTGAAGCTAATATAATACCATACTGGAATTTTTAAAAAGTTATCTCAGAATTATTAAGATGTTATATTTGAGTTAACTGAAATATATCACATTCTTCAATCATTCCAGGAAGATCAGGTCGTGGTTTATTATTAGGAATGACGTATTTTTTCTTCTTGTTCATCTTTTTTTTTTTAAAAGATTTTATTTTTATCATTCATGAGAGACACAGAGAGAGAGAGAGAGGCGGGGGGGGGGGGGCATAGTCATAGGCAGAGGGAAAAGCAGGCTCCATGCAGGGAGCCTGATGTGGGACTTGATCCTGGGACTCCAGGATCACGCCCTAGGCTGAAGGCAGGCGCTAAACCCCTGAGCCACCCAGGCATCCCTTGTTCATCATTTGAATAGCTTAATGTTTACTTAATTTCCCTATGTTAGACATAGATATTTATTTAAAATGTAGTCCCTCCTCATAAGAATGAGAATGTAGAGCAGTAGTTCTGAAACTTCAGTGTATTCCATAGTGTAGTGGTTATCACATTCGCCTCACACATGAAAGGTCCCTGGTTTGAAACTGGGCAGAAACAGCTTTCTTGGCGGCCTGGTTTCCGTAGTGAAACTTCAGTGTATATAAAGAATCACTTGGTTTACCTGTTAAAATTTCATATTCTCGGAACCTACTCTAGACCTACTGAATCAGATTTACTGGAGGATGGAACCTGGAAGTCTTAACACGTAACAGGCTCCTTTATACCAACCACACTTGGAGAAACATGGGTCTAGAAAGTTTATTATCCTTTATGCTGGAAGCTTGCTCTGGGAAGTTTTGGTTTACTTTATTGCCATGCTTTTTTTTGTATTGTATTCTGATCAGTACTAAATTAAAAAATTGAATATATAATAAGATTATAAAAACTTAAATCATACTGTGAAAATTCTTTTAAGTGTACAACAGTGGTTCTCAATAAAGGAGGAGGGGAATTTTACTCCCTGGGCCTATCTGGCAACGTCTGGAGACATTTTTGGTTGTTGCAGCTGAAGGTAGAGGTACTACTGGTATCTGGTGGGTGGAGATCAGGGATGCTGCTCAACATCCTTCAATGTGCAGGACAACTCCCAACAACAAAGAATTATCTGGCTCAAGATGTCAGTATTGCCACTATTGTAAAACCCTGGTTTAGAGTGATCTGTTTCCTCAGTATCATTGTTCCACAAATCTTGTTAATTACTTGTTATACCAATCTTTTGAGAGTGTATATCTTTCTCTATGGGCTTAGAGTTTATATTTGGTTTTCCATTTGTGGACATATTCATTTTATGGCTCTTACCGGAATTATTTTGTATCTACTACAAAACTAATTTTGGTTCTAGGTCTAAGAATTCTTTCCCTATCCCATGATCCTTAAATGTTCTCTCCTAATTGTTTTCCTAAAAAAATTTTTTTAAGTAAGCTGTACACCCAGTGTGGGATTTGAACTCATGACTCCAAGATCAAAAGTCACATGTACTACTGACTGAGCCAGCCAGCTGCCCGTTTTTCTTCTTTCCTAAAATTTTTATAGTTTTCATTTTTATGTTTAAGTATGTGATCAGTTTGAGTTAATTTTTGAATAGAGTGTAAAGTTTAGTTCAAGATTCATATTTTTGACTACGGATGTCCAGTTGCTCCAGTACTGTTTCTTGAAAAGGCTATCCTTCCTTTAGTGAGTTTTTGCAACTTTATGAAGCATCAATTGGCTCTACTTAATGGAGGTCTGTTTCTGGGTTCTCATTTCTGTGCCATTCATTCATGGGTCTATTCTTTCATCAGTACCACTCTGCATTGCTTATTAGAGCTACATAGTATGCCTTAAGATCAGGTAGAGTAATCCTCACATTTTATTCTTTGTTTTCAAGATTGTTTTAACTATTTGTTTTTTTATACATGCGCTTTTTTGGGTTTGGTTTGGTTTTTAGAAGCAAGATCTTATACAAAACTAGCTGATTGATTTAACTCAACATTCTTTGTAATCTTTGGCAAATGAAAGGTTTTCTGATTTTATATTTTATTTATTAGTAAATAATTCATCTCAACAATATATCTGATTAAACTTAATCATGAAATGATATAATTTTAAGAATCGTTATCATTATCAGGCTCAATTATCAGATTCTATTTTTAGGTCACTCACAGTTTCTGTTACCTCTGCTTGTTAGTCTTGGTTTAAGTAAGTTTTCTCGTTAAAAGGAACTTCAAATGCCATGCTGAGAGCATTAATGCTACACTCCTCCCTTTTTTTAGATGGTGTTATCAGAAAAGGTTAGTCAACTGATGGAATGGACCAATAAAAGACCTGTAATAAGGATGAATGGAGACAAGTTCCGTCGCCTTGTTAAAGCCCCACCAAGAAACTACTCCGTTATTGTCATGTTCACTGCTCTCCAACTTCACAGACAGTGTGTCGTGTGCAAGTATGTACTTTCAACTACACTTTAAAATTAAATAACATAAACTTTTGACCGTTTCTCTATCCCAGAAGATCCGAATTAGTTCAGTGGGTGCATAAACAATTATTGTATATACCTTACTTAGGATGACTGTAGTAACATATATTGCCCTTTTACAGTCATTTCTTGGTTGCCCACAATAGTAGGGGGAAGAAAGAACAAGGATAAAGTATTGTTGTAGCCATAATAGGAATAACTTAAAAATGAATAATCATCATACAAATTGGTATCAACTTACATAAATATATGCCAATGGGATTGATGTAGTATTTTATTATTTGTAAATGCTTTCAGTTTCATATTCTTATTCTATACAATAACCCCAGAAGGTAAGTAAAACAAATATTCTCTCACGAAGAAATAGGTTCCAAAACCTTTTAACTGGTTTACACAAAGCTAGAGATAATTATTAATGCAAATGCAATAATGGTAGCTACATTCCAGATTTGGAATTACAAGAGAACAGTTTTAGAAAATAAAGATGTGTGATTTTGAAATGTTTTCTTTTTTTATATTATTTTGTAGTGATTATAAAACTTGGAAATGGAGACTAATCTCACTTAAACTTTCATCAGACCATGGTTTATTGATTTGATCTTACTGTTTCTGAATGATCTTAGGAACAGATTGATATTTCTTTTAAAAAAGGACTTTGGGGATGCCTGGGTGGCTCAGTGGTTGGGTGCCTGCCTTTGGGATCCAGGATCAAGTCCTGTATCAGGCTCCCTGCGAGCCTGCTTCTCCCTCTGCCCGTGTCTCTACCTCTCTTCCTCAGTCTGTGTCTGTCATGAATAAATGAATAAATCTTTTTTTATTATAAATTTATTTTTTATTGGTGTTCAATTTGCCAGCATATAGAATAACACCCAGTGCTCATCCTATCAAGCGCCCACCTCAGTGCCTGTCACCCAGTCACCCCCACCCCCCGCCCACACCCACCTCCCCTTCCACCACCCCTAGTTTGTTTCCCAGAGGTAGGAGTCTTTCATGTTTTGTCTCCCTTTCTGATAGTTCCCACTCTAAATGAATAAATCTTTTTTTAAAAAGGGCACTTTACATAAAAGGGCAACATTTCTTTAAACAAAATTTAAAATAGTGGGTACTAAAAAATAGAATAGCTTTTGCTTTTTGGTGTTTTTTTAACTTACATTTTTAGATCAATATGTGTGATCTGAGAATTCATTTTAAATGAAATGACAAAGCTACCCTGTGAAGAACTAATTTAATAAAATCTTGAAGGCTTTTCAAATTCTGACAGCCTGGGCTTATGTGAAGGAATAGACAATTTTTTTTTAGAATATGCATTATGATACCCCAAGACTTGCTAACTTTCCATCAAGGATTTTCCCCTCAGAGGTAGAAGATAGTTAAGGTATTTGATCCCAGAGTACTTATTTTATTTTATTTTATTTTATTTTATTTTATTTTATTTTATTTTATTTTATTTTATTTTTTCCAGAGTACTTATTTTTGGGCACCCTATGCTGGATAGCAGGTATTAATTATGCATAAACTTAAAATCTAGAATTACTCTTAATTTAGTCATTTCAGCAATCAAGAATATACAAAAATGTTAGGGAACAAACACAAACTCCTTCATAATTCTATATTAAATGCAAATACATGATATTTTTATTAACCTAAGTTTTTATTAGTATCTTTATATAAGATGAAATTTAAAATTAGCTCATATTTTCCTAAACACACTCAAAAAATAAAAAATTGGGCAGCCCGGGTGGCCTTCGGTGCAGGGCGTGATCCTGGAGACCTGGGATTGAGTCCCACATCAGGCTCCCTGCATGGAGCCTGCTTCTCTCTCTGCCTGTGTCTCTGTCTCTCTTTTTTTCTCCCTCTCTGTCTCTCATAAATAAATAAAAATCTTTAAAAAATTAACAGTAATGTGTATAATACTATGTATTTGGTGCTATCAGGATGAGAAGTATAAGATGCCCTACCCTTATTATATGGCTAGTGAAATGAGTTCCACACATGAAAATTTAGCAATATAAGGCAATTTCAATTAAGTACCAAATGGATTATGTATATAATACTACAAAATTTCAGGGAGGACATATAACAGGAAGATTAAGGTTGGCCTAATGGAAAAGAAAGGATTTGTATTAGGGCTAGACAGATGGATCAGATTTAGATAGAAGTACGATATTTTGGTTAGAAGTAAAGGTGTGTGCAAGGATACAGAGATCATGGTAAATAAAGTGCTGGAATTAAAAGATCCTGTTTTATATTGATTAGTAGTAAGGCTGCATAAAAGTTAGATGCCTTATTGGAACTAGGTGATAAAAAATACTTGAGGGACGCCTGGATGGCTCAGTGGTTGAGCGTCTGCCTTTGGCTCAGGGCATGATCCCACAGTCCCTGGATTGAGTCCCACATTGGACTTCCTACATGGAGCCTGCTTCTCCCTCTGCCTATGTTTCTGCCCCTCTCTCTATGTCTCTTATGAATAAGTAAATAAAATCTTTAAAAAAAAACTTGAATAACCAGTGAAAAAACTTGGAGACTGTTCTGAAGGTGGTAGAAAAGCAACAATAGTTTTTGAGAAGAGTAGGAGTTTCAGGAAAGTAGTAATTATGAAGATTGTTGTATATTGCAGCATAAGAAGGATTGGAAGAGGAGAAACTAGAGTCAATATTTTAATATTCTAATGTCAGATATTAAGGATCTGACTTTAGCTGATAGCAATGAAAATAAATAGGAAGAGATGGAATTAAAAGATAATCACAGGGATCCCTGGGTGGCACAGCGGTTTAGCGCCTGCCTTTGGACCAGGGCGCGATCCTGGAGACCCGGGATCGAATCCCACGTCGGGCTCCCGGCATGGAGCCTGCTTCTCCCTCTGCCTGTGTCTCTGCCTCTCTCTCTCTGTGTGTGACTGTCATAAATAAATAAAAAATTAAAAAAAAATAAAAGATAATCACAAATGAAAAATTATCAGATCTTAGAAACTGAAAACATATGGGCAATAAGGGAAAAGTCAAACATGATTCGAGGTTTCAATCTCAATTCTCTAGATTCTTTCGCACTAAGAATTCATCTGACTGTATTTTCATTTACTAAATAATAGCATGTTATATGATAGATTTATAAAATGGATTACTCTTATAGTTTACTTTCTCTGGAAATACTTCAACCTTGTCTTTTTGAACACCTAGAAGTAATTTAAGGATTAAAAAGTTGTTGTACAAACAATTAGCTGGAGTTTTCCAGTGACTACTTAAAGAGCTTTGAAATAAGAAGCACAAAGTATGAAGCTGAGTCAAGTAACTACTTTCTGTTGGAATCCCCAACACTTAGGATAAGGCTTCTTTTATGCCAAAACAATGACAGTGTTTTCCAAAGTTTGTCCTGACCCTTTCAGCAGAGCCTTACTGGTGTTTCTCTGTCTCTGTCTGTCTCTCTCTCTCAAAATATTTCTCCCGTTGGAAACACTGCTATTGCTTCTTTGGCTCTGTTTCACTGCTGATAAACTAGATTGCTGTTAAAAAATGTTTTATATGTTCATAAATCTGATTGTATCCAGGCAAGCTGATGAAGAATTCCAGATCCTGGCAAACTCGTGGCGATACTCCAGTGCATTTACCAACAGGATATTTTTTGCTATGGTGGATTTTGATGAAGGCTCTGATGTATTTCAGATGGTAAGATCTTTGGCTTATTTTACTAAGTAGGGATAAGTTAACTCTAGATAAAGTGGAATATATTTTTTTTCAGTGGTCACAAGAAGTTTTATTTATGTATTCCTTGTTATCTAAGTATACTGGGTATATAATTCATATTGCTTTCAGGTACACAGCATAATGATTTGACAGTTCCATACATTACTTAGTGCTCAACATGGTAAGAGTAGTCACTATCCATTCCCACACAATATTATTACAATATTTGACTATATATCCAATGCTATATTTTACATTTTTGTAACTTATTTATTTTATAACCGGAAGTTTGTTCCTCTTAATCCCCTTCACCTATTTTGCCCAACCCCCCATTCTTTCTGGTAACCACAGGTTTTTTCTTTGTATTTCTGAGGCTGTTTGTGTGTTGTTGTTTTTTTAGATTCCACATATAAGTGAAATCATATAGTATTTGTCCTTCTCTGTCTGATGTATTTCACTTAGCATAATACCCTCTAGGTCCACCCATGTTGTCACAAATGACAAAATTTCATTCTTTTTTTATGACTGAGTAAGAGAGAGAGAGAGAGGGGATCCCTGGGTGGCTCAGCGGTTTGGCGCCTGCCTACGCCCGGGACGTGATCCTGGGGTCCTGGGATCAGGTCCCACGTCAGGCTTCCTGCATGGAGCCTGCTTCTCCCTCTGCCTGTGTCTCTGCCTCTCTCTCTCCCTCTCTCTGTGTATCTCATGAATAAATTAATAAAATCTTTAAAAAAAAGAGAGAGAGTGTGGGCAGCTCAGGTGGCTCAGCGGTTTAGCATCGACTTCAGCCCAGGGCCTGATCCTGGGGACCTGGGATCGAGTTCCACATCGGGCTCCCTGCATGGAGCCAGCTTCTCCCTCTGCCTCTCTCTTTCTCGCTCTTTCTCTCTCTCGAATAAATAAATAAAATCTTTAAAAAAAAAAGAGAGAGAGTGTGTGTGTGTGTGCGCATGCGCACACATATATACACATATACGTGTACACCTTTTTTATCCATTCGTCTATAGATGGACATGTGGTTGCTTCTGTATTTTGTCTGTTCTCTGCCATAAATCGGAATGCATATTTTTTTCTAATTAGCATTTTCATTTTCTTTTTTTTTCATTTTCTTTTTTTTAAAAGATTTTATTTATTTATTCATGAGAGACACACAGAGAGACAGACATAGGCAGAGGAAGAAGCAGCCTCCCCACAGGGATCCCGATGTGGGACTTGATCCCTGAATCCCAGGGGTCACGTGATCCCAGAATCACGCCCTGAGCCAAAGGCAGATGCCCAACCGCTGAGTCACCCTGGTGTCCCAGCATTTTCATTTTCTTTGGGTAAATACTCAGTAGTGGGAGGCCCTGGTGGCTCAGCGGTTTAGCGCCGCCTTCCGCCCAGGGCCTCTCTCTCTCTGTGTGTGTGTGTGTGTGTGTGTGTGTGTGTGTCTCATGAATAAATAAATAAAATCTTTAAAAAAATACTCAGTAGTATAATTCCTGGGTGATGTGATATTTCCATTTTTAATGTTTTGAGGAAGTTCATACTGTTTTCCATACTGGTTGCACCAATTTATATTTCCACTAGCAGTGCACAAGGGTGCCCTTTTCACCACATCTTCACCAACATTTGTTATTTCTTTTCTTTTTGATTTGAGCCATTCTGACAGGTGTGAGGCAATATCTCATTGTGATTTTGATTTGCATTTCTTTGATGATTAGTGTTGTTGAGCATCTTTTCATGTGTCTATTGGCCATTTGTATGTCTTCTTTGGAAAAATGTCTATTCAGGTTCACTGCCAATTTTTAATTGGATTGTTTGGTTCTTTTTGGTGTGGAGTTATGTAAGTTCTTTATGTATTTTGGATATTAACCCTTATTTTGGATATGTCATTTGTAAATGTCTTCTCCTGTTCAGAAGGTTGCCTTTTCATTTTATTGGTTTCTTTCACCATGCAAAAGCTTTTTATTTTGGTATAGTTCTAATAGTTTCTTTTTTATCTAATTTCCTGAGGAGACATATGCATTATGTTGCTATGGCCAACATCCAAGAAATTACTGTATATGTTTTCCTTTAGTTTTATGGTTTCATATCTCACATTTACATCTATTTTTAAAGATTTTATTTATTTATTTATTCATGACAGACACAGGGAGAGAGAGGCAGAGACATAGGTAGAGGGAGGGGAGCCTGATGCAGGACTTGATCCCAGAACCCTAGGATCATGACCTGAGCAAAAGGCAGACACTCAAACACTGAGCCACTCAGGTGCCTGTCACATTTAGGTCTTTAATCCATTTTAGGTTTTTGTATGTGGTATAAGTAAGTGGTCTAGTGGTCTAGAATGAAACTCATTCTTTTCATGTAGCTTTCCAGTTTTCCCAGCACCATTTGTTGAAGAGAATGTCTTTTCCCCTTCGTATATTCTAGCTTCCTTTGTCATAGACTCATTGATCATATAAACGTTGGTTTATTTCTAGGCTCTCTATTCTCTTCCGTTGATCTATGTGTCTGTATTTGTGCCAGTACCACAATGTTTTGATTACTTAGCCTTGTAGTATATCTTGAAATCTGGGATTGGTATACATCTGGCTTTGTTCTTTCTCAAGATTGCTTTGGCTGTTTGGGGTCTTTTGTGGTTCCATACAAATTTTAGGAGTATTTTTTCTAGTTCTGTGATAAATGCTGTTGGTATTTTGATAGGGATTGCATTGAATCTATAGATTGCTTTGGGTAGTATGGACATTTTAACATTACTCTTCCAATCAATGAGCATGGTATATTTTTCTTTTTGTATTATCTTCAATTTCTTTTACCAATGTGTCATGGTTTTTGGAGTAAAGTTCTTCCATTTCTTTGGTTATAGTATTTCCTAGGTATTTTATTCTTTTTGGCATAATTGTAGATGGGATTGTTTTCTTAATTTTTCTTTCTGCTACTTAGCTACTGGTGTATAGAAATGCAATGGACTTCTGTATATTAATTTTGTATTCTAAAACATCACTGAATTCATTTACTAGTTCTAGTAGATTTTTGGTGGAGTCTTTTAAGTTTTTCTATAGATAGCATATTCTCTGCAAATAGTGACAATTTTACTTTTTCCTTACCAATTTGGGTATCTTTTATTTCTTTTTCATGTCTGAGTGGGACTTCTAGTACTATCTTGAATAAACATGGTGAAAGTGGATTTCCTTAACTTGTTGCTGATCTTAGAGGAAAAGCTTTCAGTTTTCTACCATGGGATATGTTAGCTGTGGGTTTCTCATATATGACCTTTATTATGTGGAGGTATGTTCGCTCTAAAGCAACTTTGTTGAGTTTCTATCATGAACAGATGTTGTATATTGTCAGATGCTTTTTCTGCATTTGTTGAGGTGATCACATAGTTTTTATCCATCTTCCTGTTATGTGAGATATTATATTGATTGATTTGTGAATGTGGGATATTCTTGCATCCCTAGAATAAATTCTCATTCATTGTGGTGAATGATCCTTTTTAAAAAATTCTTATTTATATTCAATTTGCTAGCATATAGTATAATACCCAGTGCTCATCTCATCATGTGCCCTCCTTAATGCCCTCATCCATTTATCCTGTTACCCCCCCACACACACACACACCTTCCCTTCTACAACCCTTTGTTTGTTTCCCAGAGTTAGGAGTCTCCTCATAGAGAGGAAGACATTCCTAATTTTTCACTACTCAATTTCCCCCCATTCCCTTTGGTCTCTTTCACTATTTCTTATATCCCACATATGAGTGAAACCATATGATGATTGTCTTTCTTCAATGGATTTATTTCGCTCAGCATAATACCCTCCAGTTCCATCGTCAATGATCCTTTTAATTTATTGTTGAATTCAGTTTGCTAATATTTTGTTGGAGATTTTTGCTTCTGTATTTATCAGAGATACTGGCCTGCGGTTTTCTTTTTTTGTAGTGTCTTTAATCTGGTTTTGGTTCAGAGTAATGCTGGCTTTATAGAGTAAATTTAGAAGTTTTCCTTCCTCTTCTATTTTTTGGATATTTTAAGAATAGGTACTAATGCTTCTTTAAATATTTCATATAGAATTCACCTGTTAGCCATCTGGTCCTGGATTTCTGTTTGTTGGGAGGGAATTTTTTTTTAAGATTTTATTTATTTGTGTGTGTGTGTGTGTGTGTGTGTGTGTGAGAGAGAGGGGGGGGGTGGGGGGAGGGTGCATGCATGCACAAGAGGGAGAGGGAGAAGCAGACTTCTAGCTGAGCAGGGAGCCCAACATGGGGCTTGATCCCAGGACCATGGTATCGTGATTTGAGTCAAAGGCAGGCATGACCATTTTAATTTCATTACTAGTAATGAGTCTGTTTAAATTTTCTACTTTTTCCTGATGCACTTTGGAAGATTGTACATTTCACGAATTTAGCAGGTTTTTCAGTTGTCCAAATTGCTGACCTACAATTTTCAATAGTATTCTTTTATAATCCTTTGTCTTTCTGTGGAGTTGGTTTTTATTTCTCCTCTTTCATTTCTGATTTTATATATTTTCATCCTCTCTTTTTGTCTTGATGAATCTGGATAAAGTTTTATAATTTTTTTTTCATCTTTTTAGAGAACCATCTCTTGGTTTCATTGATCTTTTCTATTTTCTATTTTTTTTTTTAGTCTTTATATCTTTATTTCTGTTCCAATCATAATTGTTTACTTTCTTTTTTTTAAAAGATTTTATTTATTCATGAGAGACACACAGAGAGAAAGGCAGAGACACAGGCAGGGGGAGAAGCAGACTCTATGCAGGGAGCCTGATGCGGGCCTTGATCCCAGAACTCCAGGATCATGCCCTGGGCCAAAGACAGACACTAAACCACTGAGCCACCCAGAGACCCCCCTATATACTTTCTTCTACTGACTTACGGCTTTTTTTGCTCTTATTTTTCTAGTTCCTTTAAGTGAAGGTTAGATTGGGATTTTTGTTGTTGTTGTTTCTTGAGGTAGGACTGTATTGCTATAAATTTCCCTCTTAGAATTGCTTTTGCTGTGTCCCAAAGATTTTGGACTGTTATTTTTTCATTTTCATTTGTCTCCATGTATTCTTCAACTTCCTTTCTGACTTCTTTGTTGACCCATTGGTTGGTTGTTGGTGTATTTCTTTAGATTCCATGTTTTTATGTTTTTTTCTAGGTTTTTTTTTCTTGTAATTAATTTCTACTTTCATACCATTGTGATTGAAAAGATGCTTGATATGATTCCAATTCTCTTAAATTTTGAGACTGGTTTGTAGCCTAATTTATATGATCTGTCTATGAGAATATTCCAGGTGCACTTGAAAAGAATGTGTATTCTGCTGGATTTTTGGATAATGTCTGTTAATCCCAGCTGTTCTTATGTGTCATTCAGATACTTTAGAGTTACTGTATTTTAATTGATTTTCTGTCTGGGTAGTCTATCCATTGATGTTAGTGGGATGTTTAAAGTCCTCTACTATTATTGGATTACTGTCAACTTTTCCCTTTATATCTGTTAATCTTTGTTTCATTTATTTAGGTGCTCCTATGTTGGGTGCATATTTACAATTGTTATATGCTCTTGTTAGATTGATCCCTTTATCATTATGTAATGTTCTTCTTCATCTCTTGCTACAGTATTCTGTTTTAAGTCTATTTTCTCTCATATAAATATACATGGATTTTTTTTCCTGCTTCCATTTTCATGGAATATTTTTTCTGTTCCTTTACTTCCAGTCTGTGTATGTTTTGGGGTCTGAAATGAGTCTCTTGTAGGCAGCACATAGGTTGTTCTTGTTTTTTCTATCCGTTCAGTTACCATATGTTTTTTGATTAGAGCACTTAGTCTAGTTAAAGTAGTTATTGACAGGTATGTATTTATTGCCATTCATTAATTATTTTCTGGTTGTTTTTATAGTTCTCCTTTCCTTATTTTCTTCTTCACTTCCCTTGTGGTTTGATGGATTTGTCTAGTGTTATGCTTGAATTATGATGTCCTATTTTATATTTTTTTAAGTTTTTGTGTAATCCAAAACTAATTTTTGTAGATATAATTGATTTTACATCTTTTGTGTTTTAACCTCCATGCTGGCTTTATAAGTGAGTAATCTGCCTTTACTATATTTATGCTTTCACTATTGAAATTTACTCATTTCATGCTTTTCTTACTTCTAGTTAGAGCCTTTTTCCACTTAAAGAATTTACTTATCTTTGATTGTAAGTTTGATTTAGTTGTGATGAACCTCTAACTTTATCTGTACTTCAATTCTGTTGATAACCTTGCCTAGTAGAGTATTTTTGGTTGCAGGTTTTTTTCCTTTAGCACTTTGAATATATCATGCCACTCCCTTCTAGCCTGCAAAGTCTCTGCTGAAATATCAGCTGATAGCTTTATTCAGCTTCCCTAGTATGTTACTGTTTTCTTTTCTCATGCTCCTTTTAAAATTATTATTAATTCCTGGCATTTTATTTTATTTTATTTTTTAATTTTTATTTATTTATGATAGAGAGAGAGAGAGAGAGAGGCAGAGACATAGGCAGAGGGAGAAGCAGGCTCCATGCACCGGGAGCCCGACGTGGGATTTGGCCACGTCGGGGCCAAAGGCAGGCGCTAAACCACTGCGCCACCCAGGGATCCCTTCCTGGCATTTTAATTATTATGTGTCTTTCTGTGGGACTTACTTGCGTTCATCTTGTTTGGGGGTTTCTATATTTCCTGGACGTGGATGTTTTTATTTCCCCATAGTAGACAAGTTTTCAGCTCTTATTTCTTCAAATAATTTTTCTGTCTCCTTCTCTCTTCTTCTGGGATCCCTATAAGTGCAAATGTTATTACACTTGATAATGTTATAGTGATCCCTTAAGCTGTTCTCTTTCTTTTTTTTTTTTTTTTTTGCTGTACTCTTTCTTAATTACTCTTTTATCCTTCTGCTGTTCAGTTTTGTTGCTTTCTATTACCCTGTCTTCCAGATTGCTGATCCATCCTTGTGGCTGTTGATTCTCCCTACTGTATTTGTTTCACTCTTTTTCAGTGAGTTTGGCTTTTTCCTTTATTTGGGACACATTCCTCTATCTCCTCATTTTGTCTATTTCTTTGTGTTTGTTTCTGTGCATTAGGTAGGGCAACTATATCTCCTACTCTTGAAAGTAGTGGCCTTGTGTATAAGAGGCCTCATGGTGCTATGTTGCACAACCACCCCTGTTCACCAGAACCAGGTGCTCAATATGTGAGCTGTGCTGTCCAGTTGCGAATGAGCTATGATTGCTGTGGCCATGTGGGTGGGCAGCACTGGCCGTCGGCTTAATTGGCTTTAGTGACCTCCTTCACCTACTGCAGCTGCACTGGGCAGGGTTTGCTTCCAACACTGTAGAGAGGCCCTGCTGCAGCACTCATTGGCTTGTTGTTGCATAGGTCTGGCCTTAACCCTGGTTGTCTACAGCTATGTGCTGCAATAGCTGGAGATGCAGGGAAGGGCAGGGCTGGCTCTTTGTATAGTCATCTAAGAGGCTCAGCTTTAAAAATTATACGAATGCTGTTGTGTGTGGTTATCTCCTTCCCATCCCAGGGCAGGAGTCACTTTGGAGGGGTGCCAGTTCCAACTGAGGCTGCCTGCCAGGTGCAGTGTGACAGGAGCCACTTTGGGGGGGTCATCTGCCATGGCAGATGAGTTGAGTGGGGAAGGTCTACAGGGGAACACCAGGACCAGGAATGTGGCAGTAGCAAGGTAGATGGAGAATATTTGAACTGCCTCCCACAAGTGTCTGCCTATGTAGGCTAGGGGAGGGCAATATAAATAGTACTTGCCAGCCCTTTTGTTTCCAGAGAAATCTGCAGATCCCTGCCCCTCTAACATGAATCCTAAAATTAGTGAATAAAATTCCTTCACGTAATCCCCAGGTGCTTTTCAAACTGCTGATTGTATATTTCACACTGAGTGAGTGTGCTCTTTGAGGACAAGGATTCATTTTCCTTTTTCCTCTTACTCTCCTAGAATTAAACCCCACTGATTTTCAAAGCAAGATATTATGGGGACTTATCTTCCCAGCATGGGCCCCCAGGGCCAGGGATGTGCCTTGTGGGATCTGATTGATTGCCTTGCTCCCCTGTTCTTGTGATGTCCCTTCTCTTTGTGGTTAGTTACACTGGGGGTTTGGTTTCCAATTGCATCTCCATTCCTCCTATCCTTTTGGTCTTCTATCTATGATCTGCTATGGAAGATCTGTTCTCTAGTCTTCAGATTATTTTCAGAGTTAGTTTCCAATACATGTAATTCCTTACATGGGACAAAGTGAGTTTGGGATCTTACTATTCTACCATTTTCCTCTGACCACAAGAAGTTTTCTTTGTTTGCAATTTTATTAGTTTCAGAGGTAGAGTTTAGCGATTGATCAGTAATTGCTCATTACATCAAATGCCCTCCTTAATACCCATCACCCAGTTACCCCATTCCCCCAATCTGCCTCCCCTCCAGCAACCCTCAGTTTGTTCCCTGCAGTTAAGAGTCTCTTATGGTTTGTATCCCTCTCTGATTTCTTCTTATTTTCTTTTTCTATCCATTCCCCTATGTACAAGTTTTGTTTCTTAAATTCCATATATGGGTGAAATCATATGATATTTGTCTTTCTCAAACTTATTTTGCATGGTGTAATATTCTATAGTTCCATCCATGTCACTGCAAATGCTAAGATTTTATTCTTCTTGATGACTGTGTAATATTCTATTGTATATATACCACCTTTTTTATCTATTCATCTGTAGATGGACATCTGGGCTCTTTCCATAGTTTGGCAACTGTGGACATTGCTGCTATAAATATTAGGGTGCATGTGCTCCTTTGACCACTATGTTTGTATCCTTTGAAAAAATGCCTAGTAGTGCAATAACTTGGTCATACAGTTACTCTATTTTTAAGTTTTTTTTTTTTTTAAATTTTATTTATTTATGATAGTCACACAGAGAGAGAGAGAGAGAGGCAGAGACACAGGCAGAGGGAGAAGCAGGCTCCATGCACCGGTAGCCTGATGTGGGATTCGATCCCGGGCCTCCAAGATCGCGCCCTGGGCCAAAGGCAGGCGCCAAACCGCTGCGCCACCCAGGGATCCCTATTTTTAAGTTTTTTGAGGAACCTCCATACTGTTTCCCAGAGTGGCTGTAGCAGTTGTGCATTCCTACGAACAGTGTAAGACGGTTCCTCTTTCTCTGCATTCTCACCAACATCTGTTGTTTCCTGAGTTGTTAAATTTAGTCATTCTCACTGGTGCAAGGTGGTATCTCATTGTGGTTTTGAATTGTATTTTCCTAACGCTGAATAGTGTTGAACATTTTTTTCATGTGTCTGGTGGCCATTTGTATGTCTTCTTTAGAGAAATGTTTGTTCATGTCTTCTGACCATTTCTTTGTTCTTTGGGTGTTGAGTTTGAAAAGTTCTTTGGAGATCTTGAATACTAGCCATTTATCTGATACAACATTTGCATGTATCTTCTCCCGTTCTGTAGGGTGTCTTAGTTTTCTTGACTATTTCCTTTGCTGTGCAAAAGCTTTTTATCTTAACGAAGTCCTAATAGTTCATTTTTACTTTTGTTTCTCTTGCCTTTGAAAATGTGTCTAGCAAGAAGTTGCTGCAGCCAAAGTCAAAAAGGTTGTTGCCGAGCAGCCTTGGTGGCGCAGCGGTTTAGCGCCGCCTGCACCCCGGGGTGTGATCCTGGAGACCCGGGATCGAGTCCCACATCGGGCTTCCTGCATGGAGCCTGCTTTTTCCTCTGCCTGTGTCTCTGCCTCTCTCTCACTCTCTATGAATAAATAAATAAATCCTAAAAAACAAAAAAAGGTTGTTGCCTGTGTTCACTGCTAGGATTGTGTTGGATTCCTGTCTTACATTTAGGTCTTTCATCCATTTTTTAGTTTATTTTGGTATATGGTATAAGAAAATGATACAGTTTTATTCCTCTGCAGCTGGAGGAATTTTCCTCCTCCTCCTCCTAAAATTGGAATTATCCAATTTTCCCAGTACCATTTGTTGAAGAGAGTGTGTTTTTTCCATTGGATGTTCTTTCCTGCTTTGTTGAAAATTAGTTGACCATAGAGTTGAGGATCCGTTTTTGGGTGCTCTATTCTGTTGCTGTGATCTAGGTGTCTGTTTTTGTGCCAGTACCATACTTTCCTGATGATTAAAGATTTGTCATACAGTTTATTTTTTTATTTTTATTTTTTTGTCATACAGTTTAAAGTCCAGAATTGTGATGCTATCAGCTTTAGTTTTCTTGTTCAACACTCTGTTGGCTATTTGGTGTCTTTTCTGGTTCCATACAAATTTTAGGATTATTTGATCCAGCTCTGTGAAAAATGTTGATGGTATTTTGATGAGGATTGCACTGAATGTGTAAATTGCTTGGGGTAGCATAGACATTTTAACTATTTATTCTTCCAATCCTTGAGGATGGAATGTTTTCCATCACTTGTGTCTTCCTCAATTTCTTTCATGAGAGTTCTATACTTTTCAGAGTTCAAACACTTTAGCTTTTTGGTTAGGTTTGTTTCTAGATATCTTAAAGTTTTGGGTACAATTCTAAATGGGATCAATTCTTTGATTTCTCTTTCTTCTGACTCATTGTTAGTGAATGGAAATGCAACTGACTTCTGTTCATTGATGTTATATCCTAACACTTTACTGAATTATTGTATGAGTTTTAGCAATTTTCAGGTGGAATCTTTAGGGTTTTCAACAGAGTATCATGTAATGTGTGAAGAGTGAAAGTTTGTTACTACTTTGCCGATTTGGATGTCTTTTCTTTCTTTTTTTTGTCTGATTGCTGAGACTAGGCCTTCCAGTACTATGTTGAACAACAGTGATGAGAGTGAACATCCTTGTTGTGTTCTTGACCTTAGGAGCAAAGCTCTCAGTTTTTCCTGTTGAGGATGATATTTACTGAGGGTTTTTTGTGCATGGATTTTATGATATTAAGGTATGTCCCTCTATTCCTACACTGTGGAGAGTTTTTATAATGAAAGGATGCTGAATTTTGTCAAATGCTTTTTCTGCATCTGTTGAGAGGATCATATGGTTCTTGAACTTTTTTTAATGTGTTGGATCATATTGATTTATTTGCAGATGTTATACCACCCTTGTAGGCTAGGAATAAATCCCACTTGGTTGTGATGAATAATCCTTTTAGTGTACTGTTGGATCCTTTTAGTTAGAATCTTGGTCAGAAATTTTGCATCCATGTTCATCCAGGATATTGGTCTGTAATTCTCATTTTCAGTAGGGTCCTTGGTTTTGAGATTAAGGTAATACTGCCCTCATTGAATAAGTTTGGAAGTTTTCATTTCTATTTTTTGAAACAGCTTCAGAAGAATAGTAATTAATTCTTCTTTACTTTAAAAAAATTTTTTTTATTCATTTTTTGAGTCCTTTCTTTTTTCTTTTTGATAAGCCTGGTTCGGGTTTTATTGTTCTCATTCCTCAAAGAACCAGTCCTAGTTTCATTGATCTCTTCTACTTTTCTTTCAATTTCTGTTTCATTGCTCTAATCTTTATAATTTCTCTTCTCTTGCTGGTTTTAGGATTTATTTGCTATTCTTTTTCTAGCTCCTTTAGGTGTAAGATTAAGTTGTATATGTGAGACTTTTCTTGATTATTGAGAAAGGTGTGTACTTGCTATATACTTCCCCCTTAGGAACACCTTTGCTGTATCCTAAAGATTCTGTACTGTTGTTTTCATTTTCATTTGTTTCCATCTATTTTTTAAATTCTTCCTTAATTTCCTGGGTGACCTGTTCATTCTTTAGTAAGATGCTCTTTTTAATTTTTTAAAAAAGATTTTATTTATTTATTCATGAGAGACACAGAGATAGAGAGAGAGAGAGGCAGAGACAGAAGCAGGCTCCATGCAGGGAGCCCAATGTGGGACTCGATCCTGGGACTCCAGGATCACGCCTCAGGCTGAAGGCAGGTGCCAAACCGCTGTGCCACCCAGGGATCCCCTAGTAGGATGCTCTTAATCCTCCATGTATTTGTGTTCCTTCCAAATTATCTCTTCTGGAGAATGTTCCATGTGCACTTGCGAAGAATGTGTATTGCCTCAGGATGAAATGCTCTGAAGATACCTATGAAGTCCATCTCGTTCAATGTGTCATTCAAAGCCCTTGTTTCTTTTTTTTTCTTTTTTTTAATTTTTTATTTATTTATGATAGTCACAAAGAGAGAGAGAGAGAGGGGCAGAGACATAGGCAGAGGGAGAAGCAGGCTCCATGCACTGGGAGCCCGACATGGGATTCGATCCCAGGTCTCCAGGATCCCGCCCTGGGCCAAAGGCAGGCGCCAAACCGCTGCACCACCCAGGGATCCCAAGCCCTTGTTTCCTTGTTGATCTTCTGCATAGGTGATCTGTCCATTGCTGTAAGTGGGGTGATAAAGTCCTTTACTCTTATTGTATTATTATCAATGTGTTTCTTAAATTTTGTTATTAATTGGTTTGTGTAATTGGCTGCTCCCAAGTTAGGAGGATAAATATTTACAATTGTTAGATCTTATTTTTGGATAGATGTTTTAATTTTGATATAGTGTCCTTCTTCATCTCTTATTACATTCTTAAGTTTAAAATTTAGTTTGTTTGATATAAGCTTTCTTTTGATATCCATTAGTATGTAAATGGTTCTCCACCCCCCTCACTTTCAAACTGGAGGTGTCTTTGCATCTAAAATGAGTTTCTTGGGATCCCTGGGTGGCGCAGCGGTTTAGCGCCTGCCTTTGGCCCAGGGCGCGATCCTGGAGACGCGGGATCGAATCCCACGTTGGGCTCCCGGTGCATGGAGCCTGCTTCTCCCTCTGCCTATGTCTCTGCCTCTCTCTCTCTCTCTCTCTGTGTGTGTGTGACTATCATAAATAAATAAAAATTAAAAATTAAAAATAAATAAAATGAGTCTCTTTTAGACAGCATTGTTTTTTAAAAATATTTTGTTTATTTTTTTATTTAATTTTTTTTAAATTTTTATTTATGATAATCACACAGAGAGAGAGAAATGAGAGAATTTCTCATAAAATTTTATCTTTTTTTAAAAGATAAAATCTTTTAAAAAAAGACGAGAGAAATGAGAAACAGAGAGAATGGCAGAGACAGAGGCAGAGGGAGAAGCAGGCTCCATGCAGGGAGCCTGATGTGGGACTCAATCCCGTGACCGCGGGATCACACCCTGAGCCAACACCAGATGCTCACTCGTTGAGCCATCCAGACATCACATTGTTTTTTCTTTCTATTTCTCTGCTTCTTTATTTGCTATAATTTTGTTTCTATATCACAGATTCTGTCTTCTGCCTTTTATCCTAGCAGAACCTCCATTTTTTACTCCATCTTAGTAAAAGCATTTTTAATTTTGGCCTGATTAGTTTTTAGTTCTTTTACTTCTCCAGTAAAGGATTCCCTAGTGTCTTCTGTGCTTTCTTCAAGCCCAACTAGTATCTTTTTAATTGTTCTGAATTCTGGTTCCGACATCTTATATCCATATTGATTAAATTCCTGGGAGTGAGTACTGCCTCCTGTTCTTTCTTTTGAGGTTAGTTTCTCCATCTCATCTTTATGTCCAGAAAAGATTAGATGAAAGAGAGAGACAAGACAAAAAGAGCAGGGCAGCCCTGGTGGCTCAGTGGTTTAGTGCCGCTTTCAGCCCATGGTGTGATCCTGGAGACCTGGGATCGAGTCCCATGTTGGTCTCCCTGGGGGCCAGCTTCTCCCTCTGCCTGTGTCTCTGCCTCTCTCTGTGTGTCTCTCATGAATAAATAGATAAAATCTTTTAAAAAAAGACAAGAGCAAAAACAGTACCAGAAAAATACAAACAAATCAGAAGTAAACAAAAACAAAATCAGAAAAAATGAAACAAGAAGCAAAATTGAACAAAACAATGAACTAAATCCTGGCTGTATTTTGGTTTGTTTGTTAAACTAGATCCCAAAATAGGAAAAGAAGAAAAACTTACATATACATACACAAAAAAATAAAATATAATGGAAGGAAACCAAAAAATAATAAATAAGTAAATATAAACAAAATTAAAGATTTAAAAAAGAATTAAATAAGAAAATAGCTGAAAAAATAATATAATTGAAAGACCAAAGAATAAAAATAAGAAGAACCACCCGTGAAAGCTATTTGCTCCACAGCTGAAGTTTTTCACTTCTCTTTGGTAAATTTGGTGGTAGCTGGTTGCTCCTGGTGATCTTCTGGGGGAGGGACCTGTTGCTCTGATTCTTAGGTGTCCCTGTTGGGTAGAATTGCCCCTTCCTTGCCAAGGGGCCAGGCTCAGTGTCAGCCCTTCCCAGATAGCACTCCGTAGCACTGTTTTGCTCCCTTAAGCTTTCAGCACCAATGGGGGGATGAAAATAGTAGCACCCCAATTTCTGAAAGTTCATTCTTCCCACTCCAGTGAGCCCTCACAGAAAAGCAGTCAATCACTCTTGTCTCCCTGGTTTCTATGTGAATTCCCTCTTCACCCAGTCTATGACCAGTTGTTTTTATCTCAGGCACCTGACCCTGTTTTGAGTCTTCAAACTTTATAGACAGACTCCTGTGACCTGGACCTCTACTGTTTCCCCCCTTCTTCCACCCCAGGTGAAAGAGGGGTGTCTTTGCCTTTATTTGCCTTTTTCTGGGCCCTTGCCCAGAGAGTTTGCCTGATCATGCACTGGTTTGAGTTTTATTCCAACACTGAGCAGAAAGCTGGCTCATAAGATCGCTGTTTGCAGCCAGCTTCCCTGCTCAGACACATGAGAATTCTACCACACTTAGGCATCTCCGTTCTTTTTGTGACCCTAGAGATGCTGAGGCCATGCTGTGCCACGTGGTTTCTGCCCTGCTTTGCCACTTGAACCCCTTTAAGGCAGGGACATTCCCCACCAGAGCAGACTTCTGAAAGTTCTGATTCTGCCTTCCACTACTCATAACACTTTCTGGTAGCTGACTTAAGGAAGGTCCCTCCACTCTGCAGTTTATCTTCTGATATATTGCCCTGAATTTACGTTTCTGCACCTCCTACCTTACAAAAAGTTATTGCTTTTCTATTTGTAGAATTACAGCAATTCTTTTCTTAGAGCTCTGGTTGATTTTGCAGGTGTTCAGAATGATCTGATAACTACTTTGCTGAATTCCAGGGACCAGAGAAAATTAGAGTCCCCTACTCCTCTGCCATCTTAACTCCCCCTGGCTATGAGAAGTTTTAAATAAGACTTGTCATATATGAGATCTAGAGTAATTAGTGAAATAAAAGCTAAACTTGAGCTAGCTTTGCAATGTCATGGTCAATGCTAACCTCTTAGAATATAGAAAATGGGTAGTAACCAAGTAGGTTTTGTATTTTTTTATTGTATTAAACTATGTATAATACAAATGTTACCATTTTAACCAGTTTTAACTCTACAATTTATCAAATAACTTTTTAAAAAAGATTTTATTTATTTATTTGAGAGAGAGAGAGAGAGAGAGAGAGAGTGCACAAACAGGGAGACCAACAGGTAGAGGGAGAGAGCTAACAGGCTCCATGAGCAGGGAGCCCAGTGTGGGGCTCAATCCCAGGACCCTGGGACCGTGACCCAAGCCGAAGGCAGACACCTGACTGACTGAGCCACTCAGGCGCCCTCAAGTAACTTTTTAAATCGCATTGTGAATCCCACCATTATGCCACATTGTGCTTCTAAGTGTAACTAGGTCTGTCTGCCCTCTTGTTTCCTGACTTAGTGGAAAATCTTCTTGTGCATAGCTTAACCCTTTTCCTGTATTCTGGATTCCATACCCATTGGCTCCATCAATCGTGACTTCTTGCACCTGTATTTTTAAAATTAAGGGGGTTTTATTTTAGAGCAGCTTAAGGTTCACAGAAGATTTTTTTTTAATTTTTTTTTAAATTTATTTATGATAGTCACACAGAGAGAAAGAGAGGCAGAGACACAGGCAGAGGGAGAAGCAGGCTCCACGCACCGGGAGCCCGACGTGGGATTCGATCCCGGGTCTCCAGGATTGCGCCCTGGGCCAAAGGCAGGTGCTAAACCGCTGCGCCACCCAGGGATCCCAAGAATTTTTTTTTAATAAATTAATTTTTTATTGGTGTTCAATTTACCAACATACAGAATAACACCCAGTGCTCATCCCGTCAAGTGTCCCCCTCAGTGCCCGTCACCCATTCACCCCCACCCCCCACCCTCCTCCCCTCCCACCACCCCTAGTTGGTTTCCCAGAGTTAGGAGTCTTTATGTTCTGTCTCCCTTTCTGATATTGCCCACACATTTCTTCTCCCTTCCCTTATATTCCCTTTCACTATCATTTATATTCCCCAAATGAATGAGAACATATAATGTTTGTCCTTCTCCTATTGACTTACTTCACTCAGCATAATACCCTCCAGTTCCATCCACATCGAAGCAAATGGTGGGTATTTGTCGTTTCTAATGGCTGAGTAATATTCCATTGTATACATAAACCACATCTTCTTTATCCATTCATCTTTCGATGGACACCGAGGCTCCTTCCACAGTTTGGCTATTGTGGACATTGCTGCTATAAACATCGGGGTGCAGGTGTCCCGGCGTTTCATTGCATCTGAATCTTTGGGGTAAATCCCCAACAGTGCAATTGCTGGGTCGTAGGGCAGATCTATTTTTAACTCTTTGAGGAACCTCCATACAGTTTTCCAGAGTGGCTGCACCAGTTCACATTCCTACCAACAGTGTAAGAGGGTTCCCTTTTCTCCGCATCCTCTCCAACATTTTTCACAGAAGAATTTAGGGGCAGATATGATTTCCCTCATGCCCCCTGCCCCCACACATAGTGTCTCCCATTATCAACATTCACCACCAAAGTAGTACGTTTGTTACAGTTGGTGAACCTGCATAGACACATCATAATAACTCAAAGTACATGGTTTACATCAGTATTCACTCTTGTTGTATATTCTTTAGTTTAGACAAATATATGATACACGTCCATCAGCATGGTATTATAAAGAGTATATTCACTGCCCTAAAAATCCTCCATACCCTGTCAATTCATCCCTCTCCCCAACCCTTTGTAACCACTGATGTTTTTACCATTTCCATGTTTTACCTTTTCTAGAATGTCATATGTTAGAATCATGCAGTATATAGACTTTTCAGGTTGATTTCCTTCACTTAAAAATAGTATTTAAAGGATTACCATGTCTTTTCATGACTTGATAGCTCATTTTTTTGTTTTGCTGAATCATATTCTATCGTCTGGATGTATCAGAGTTTCTTTATACATTTCATGTATTGAAAGACATCCTGATTGCCTCCAAATTTTAGCAATTATGAATAAAGCTCCTCATAAACATCCATGTGTTGTTTTTGTGCAGACATAAGTTTCTAACTCCTTTGGGTAAATATCAAGGAGTATGATTGCTGGATCATATGGTAAGAGTATGTTTCGTTTTGTAAGAAACTGCCAAACAGTATTCCAGAGTGCCTGGATCATTTCTCATTTCCAAAAGCAATGAATGAGATTCTCAGTTGCTCCAGGTACTCAGCGGTATGTGGTGTCAGTGTTCTGCGTTTTGACCATTTTAATAGTTGTATAATGGTATCTGATTACACATCATGTAGAGCATCTTTTTTTTTTAATAGGTAAAGAAGACTTTCTTCTTTTCAAATTTTTATTTAAATTCTAGTTAACATACAGTGAAATATTAGTTTCAGGAGTAGAATTCATTGATTCATCATTATGTGCAACACCTAATGTTTCTCATATAACAAATGCCCTCCTTATACTCATCACCTATCTAACCCATCCACCCTACCTCCTTCCATCAACCATCAGTTTATTCTCTCTCCTTTCTTAATATTTATTTGTTTATTTATGAGGGAGAGAGAGAGAAAGAGAGCGCACAAACACAGAGGGAGAGGGAGAAGCATTTAAAATTTTTTTAAAAAGAGTTAATTGCTATACATACCTTATCATGGATCTATCCCTCAAACAAGGCTTCATATAAAAAGCAAATTGTAAAATAATATAGTTAATATGAGACCATCTGTGTTAAAGCAGACAGAAGGTCGGGACACCTGGGTGGCTTAGCAGTTGAGCATCTGCCTTCGGCTCAGGGCATGATCCTGGAGTCCCAGATCAAGTCCCACATTGGGCTTCCTGCAGGGAGCCTGCTTCTCCCTCTGCCTGTGTCTCTGCCTCTCTCTCTCTGTCTCTCATGAATAAATAAATAAAATCTTTAAAAAAAAAGCCGACAGAAGGCAATATTGTGTTTTCTGTTGATGTACACACATTTAAATGAATAAATTTAAAAAGATCTAGAAATAATAATAGTGGCTGCTAGAATTGACTTCAGTTGGTCCTTATAACCCTGTAATTTTTAAAATTTCACAAGGGATATGGGTTCATATATTACCTAGATTTTTATACATTTTTTTTAAATCTAAAAGTGGTATAGTTAAATATTGAAGATTTTGGTTTAGGGGCACCTGGCTGGCTCAGTTGGAAGAACATGTGACTTTTGATCTCAGGATCATGAGTTCGAGAGCCCCTACATTGGGTGTAGAGATTACATACATATATACATAAAATTTTTTTTAAAAGATTTCATCTTAAAATTTGGGCAGCAGTTTGGTGGAGTAAACACTGTCCACCATCTGATTCTTAGCTTTTCATATTCAAAAATTGAATTTTTAACAATGTAGCCATAATTTATCTAGTTCTGGAGATCTTGTGTACACTCACCAAACTAAAAACTAAAAATCCGTGGACATTGGTAACTAAAGGACTCATTTATTAATTCATTAATTTGCCATATTATACTGCCAAGGAGACCTAAATAATCATATCCATTAATCACCATACCCTACTTCCTTATGGGAAAGTCTAAACAATTACTGTTAGAAGGTTCTATTATGAGTATAAAATCAAAGCAAGGGAGTTGGAATGTTTTATTGTTTGATGTCTTTAAATTATAATTGTCTTATACAAGCTAATCTCCTTTACAGGGTTACCTGTTGAAGGGACTTGAATATTTGCATCTGTTGGTCAGCATCTTTTCCCAGAGTTAGGCTTTCTATTTTCTGCAAGTGTTACAGTTATGTCAGGAAAGATATAATGCAGATAAATTAGTTATGGTTTCTTTTCTTTAAGATTTTATTTATTTATTCATAAGAGACACAGAAAGAGAGAGAAAGGCAGAGACACAGGCAGAGGGAGAAGTAGGCTCCTAGCAAGGAGCCCGATGCTGGACTCAATCACAGAACTCCAGGATCATGCCCTGAACCAAAGGCAGATGCTCAACTGCTGAGCGATCCAGGCACCCCAGTTATGGTTTCTTTACCTTAGTAATTCCAGCGTTGTCTTCTTTAAGCATACTATGGTCTCATTGTAGAGAATTGAAAAATGTGATACTTAACCAGTAAACACTTATTATTCTTTTAGAATTAACTGTTCCTGCATATGACTACCATTTTTATTGATTTTCACTGCAATTTTAGAGAATTATGTTGTTTACTCAAAACAGAATGTACCCTATTTGGAGCTTACTTCAGCTACAAAAGGCAATTATAGTTCTTGCAAATGTATTCTTTTTGCATAATTTCTGAACAGATTACAATGTTTTTTATATGGGAGATTATCCATTCTAAGGGAGTAAAGTGTAGGTTTCTTAGCTAGGAATAAATATTTGGTCAATAAAATGTATAAATTAAGGTCAGTGGCAGCCTTGGGTTTGAATCTTAAGTTTGCCACTTAACCGCTTTCCTTAGGCAAATCACTTAACCTGCCTAACCCTGAGCTTCCTCACCTTTCTAAAATGCCTAAAATTCAAGTTAATATTTACTGTTGAGATTATTTTCTTGATAACTTATATTTTCATGGACTTCTTTCTTTTTCCAGCTAAACATGAATTCAGCTCCAACTTTCATCAACTTCCCTGCCAAAGGGAAACCCAAGCGAGGTGATACATATGAGTTGCAGGTGCGTGGTTTTTCAGCTGAACAGATTGCTCGGTGGATTGCTGACAGAACTGATGTCAACGTAAGTTTCCCTACTTTGTAGAAAGTTACTTTTCCATTATCCACTTCCATTCTTACTAGGAGGTCCTAATTGGTCTCGTCCCCATATCACTGAGGTGGTAATAGTTTGGCAGACCCTTCATAAATAGCATTTAACAGAATCATCCTGATTATAAAACATCTTCTATTACCTTATTGAATTTAATATGGAAACCACTCCTTTGACCTTATTTATTAATAAGTCCATAGACTATCTAGGGGTACTTGGCAAATACTTATTAATCTAAAATATTTTATGTTATAAACAAAATATTATATTTATCCCATCCCATTTTAGGATACATTATAGACTATTTTGATTAGGATGAAAAGAAAAAACTAAAATTTTCCCTGAAAGTATAACCATACTAATTTTTTTGAAGTATTTATCTATTTATTTATTTTTAAAAGATTTCACTTGTTTATTCATGAGAGACACACAAGAGAGGCAGAGACACAGGCAGAGGGAGAAGCAGGCTCCTCGAGGGGAGCCTGATGTGGGACCCGATCCTGAGACTCCAGGACCACGCCCTGAGCCGAAGACAGACACTCAACCACTGAGCCACCCAGGCACCCCTGAGGTTTTTATTTAAATTTTAGTTAACATACAGTGTAATATTAGTTTCAGCTATAAAATATAATGATTTAACATTTCCCCAGTGCTCATGACAACAATAACCACATTAATTTTGATTACTTTCATTTCAAATTGGTTTGACCTATATAATTAATAAGTAAATTTTATACATAAAACATTTTTTCTTTCCTTTCCATTAGATTAGAGTAATTAGACCTCCAAATTATGCTGGTCCTCTTATGTTGGGATTGCTTTTGGCTGTTATTGGTGGACTGGTGTATCTTCGAAGAAGCAGTATGGAATTTCTCTTTAATAAAACTGGATGGGCTTTTGCAGCTTTGGTGAGTGAATTTTTTTTTCAATTTTTAAAAAGATTTTATTTATTTACTTGAGAGAGAGAGTATGTGCAGACAGAGGGAAAGGGAAGGGACATAGGGAGAGGGAGAAGCAGACTCCCCATGATCAGGGAGCCTGATGCAGGGCTTGATTCTAGGACCCGGGGATCATGACCTGAACTGAAGGCAGATGCTTAAACTACTGAGCCACTTAGGTACCCCAGCATGTGAATTTTAATAATTTTTAAGATTTTATTTATTATTTGAGAGAGAGCAAGAGTGATAGAGCATAAGCAGGGGAGTGGCAGAGGGAGAGGGAGAAGCAGGATCCCTGCTGAGCACAGAGCCTGATGTGGGGCTCTATCCTGGGACCCTGGGATCATGACCTGAGCCGAAGGCAGACATTTAACCAGCTGAGCCATCTGGATGCCCCATGAGTGAATTTTAGAACAAAAATTGTTTACATGTATATAATGTTGTATGTCAAATGTATAAAAATTAACATTTTATAAGTTTAAAATAAATAAGATGTATTTTATTTATTTTATTTTATTTTTTTTTTTTTTTTAAAGATTTTATTTTTTTTTATTTATTCATGATAATCACAGAGAGAGAGAGAGAGAGAGAGGCAGAGACACAGGCAGAGGGAGAAGCAGGCTCCATGCACCGGGAGCCCGACGTGGGATTCGATCCCGGGTCTCCGGGATCGGCCCTGGGCCAAAGGCAGGCGCCAAACCACTGCGCCACCCAGGGATCCCAAGATGTATTTTAAATAACAGCATCCCTATATTTGATTTTTTTTCAATAAAATTTACACATTTCTCAGGAATACTGTCTTGTGTAAAGCAAGACAAAAGTGTTTCAAATACTGATACAGAAAACTATTTAGGAGATAAATTATTTAAAGAACTATGATAATTTAAATAATTCTGTATTTAGATAAGTAGTAAAAAAAACAATGATTTTTAGATACTTTGTAATATATCTAGAAAGATAACAAGCTCAGAAAATAAACCACCAAGGGCCTGGGTGGCTCAGAGGTTTGGCGCCTGCCTTCGGCCCAGGGCGTGATCCTGGAGTCCTGGGATCGGGTTCCGCGTCAGGCTCCCTGCATAGAGCCTGCTTCTCACTCTGCCTGTGTCTCTGCCTCTCTTTTGCTCTGTGTCGAATGAATGAATGAATGAATGAATGAATGAATAAATAAATAAATAAATAAGTAATTTGCATACAATATTGTACTGTTAGGTAACATTTTGTTTTATTTCTTACCTGTAAGAAGGGATTTTATATGGTTTTATTTCTTTTTTTAAGATTTTATTTATTTATTCATGAGAGGCACACACGAGAGAGAGAGAGAGAGAGAGAGAGAGAGAGAGAAAGAAAGAAAGGGGACTTGATCTTGTGTCTCCAGAATCACACCCTGGCTGAAGGTGGCGCTGAGCCACTGGGGCTGCCCTATGTTTTTATTTCATGCCTTAAAATCAGTCTGTTTCCTCCATTATTTTATTAGGATGGCCAGAGTTTGGAGGAACTCGTTGTACTCCATTTTGGTTCAACCTAAATGATAGAATGTCACCCCTAAGAAAATAGGCAGTTCTTTTGAGAATAATCTTCTTAAAGGCTTTTCAGTTTTTAATTTTTAAACATCTGTCAGTTTATTTGTAATTTTAAAAAAGGGTTTTCCTTTCAGAGTAAATACTACTGATTGTTGTGAAATATAAACCTTAATAAAAAATTATTCATCTGAAAAAAAATTTTGGCTCATGTATTACTTGAACAGACGTACTTTTCATAAACTTGTTAGTCTAATCAGTATAGGAGTGGCTGAACCATGTCATATAAGTATTTCCTTACTTTTGTGTCCTAGTGCTTTGTGCTTGCTATGACATCTGGTCAAATGTGGAACCATATAAGAGGACCACCATATGCTCATAAAAATCCCCACACAGGACATGTGGTAAGGAAAGTCTAGAATTTCTTTCTATTATATTCCAAAGTTAACCTTAATAATTATTATTTTGTGACACCATTGCCAAGATATAAAGGAACTAGGTTTAGTTTTGACTTTTCAATTCTCTTGGATAATGAGCTTCACTTACTGAAATGTGCTCTTAAAAGTGGAAGGTTCCTTACCTAAAGACTCACATTTGGTGAGTCCTTTTGACTAAGCTGGCTAAGAATGAAAGTCTGCCTTGAACTAAATAGAATAATTGCTCAAGTACTTGAGCATCTACTGTTTCTAGGCACTGGGCTAAGTATTATTATGGTGATAAACAAGAAAAATCTTTGTCTTCATGGACTTTACATTATTATACTTGTACACTGAAATACTAGGTTTCTCATTATATTCTGTTGTTGAAAACATAGTATAAATACAATGAAAAGATGAATAATAAATGACACAAGTAGTGTTTATTTTGTCCATTTTATTTATTGATGAATGCCACAGACCCAATGTCTATATATTTCAGGTTAATTAATAATTTACTAGGGCTTGAAAATAGCCCATTTTAGGATTTTGAATGAAATTCAAAATTTCATTCAAATTCAAATTTTTGAATACCAAAAGTTAATATGTATTTAAAGATTCAATTTTGTCTTTTTTCTTCCCTCCAGAATTATATCCATGGAAGCAGTCAAGCCCAGTTTGTAGCTGAAACACACATTGTTCTTCTTTTTAGTATCCTCTTTTTATAATAAGTCCTTAGTGCTGCATTTTAATTTATCTGTTTTCTCACATTCTCATATTTTCTCTACAGTGATTGAGGCTGCTCTCTTATTAATGCAAGTTGTAGTATCTTTAGAATCATATTTCTATGTCATCTATCTTAGTATAATCAGCTGAACACCACCAGAGACAAACCTGCAGTCTAATAAAGCCAGGTTTATTGATCATTTCTGCAAGGAAGACTGCACACCGAAGAACCATGGGACATCTTACCTAAGGAAAGATAGAGTTATTATAAAATTTGGAGGAAGGGTGAAGCTTAGGTAAAATGTAAATGAAGCAATGTTTTAATAAACTTAAAGAAAAACAACCAGGCTAAGTGAAAAGGGATCAGCATTGGGTCTGGACTGAAGTGGACACAGGGTTCTGTTTCTTGAAAACTATACAAAATTCAAATGAATATGGGATTTTGTCTTCACAAACTTTATATGAAGCTCTGTACTTTAGTTGTAAATCAGGACTATTTAGAAATTCTACTTGCATGTTGAATGACTTAGATCCTCCAGGCAAGAATGGATTGTTTCCTTCTTAGTAATATAATTTGAATCAGTCTACAATTTTAGACATCTTACTCATTATTGAATAAGAAAACAGTAGTTACTCAAAGACAGGAGTTATTTTGACATTTTACAGCTGCAGCATGTCCTAAGTAGAAATATTATTTCCTGTAAAATTTGTAGCTGCTTTTTATGTGTTGTCCCATTCTCTTGAATGGCAGGGCTGATTGTTACTTTCTCACATTTGAAAATTGATGCCTCTGTAAGCTGCAAGGATAGTTAACAGTAACATCAGATAAGGAAGAGTCTAAATTTCATAGTATTACTGAACACAGTTTCTCTCTCCTCTCCCAAATATATAAGCAGTGATTCTCTAGAACAAACCAACAAGTTAAACAAATGTAACGATTCTAGATTTCTAGAATTGTACTTCTCGCCAAGGGGTACTAACAGTGACATATTGGAATTAGTTGTAGCCCAAGCTGTTTATTATTATCTATCTAATAATAAATATTCCCTATGATGAGAAGTTAAACTGGAAGAAAAATATTCAACCATATGTTCTTTCAAATCCTAAAATTTATTTCTTATTCAGAATAGCTTATTTAAACTAAAAAAAAGTTCATCCACTTCTCCCATCCCTTACTGCTCTGCTCTGGCAACAACCCATCTGTTATCTATATGTATGAGTGTGTGTGTGTGTGTGTGTGTGTGTGTGTGTGTCTGTGAAATTTGTTTTCAGATTCCACATATAAGAGAGATCATACAAATTTGTCTTTCTCCATCTTACTTATTTCAAATTATTTCAAAATTTAAGTTGAAAAAGCTTATTTATTGTTTGGTGTATTAACTGTTATAACTTGGAAATTTTTCAGTGTCTGGAAATGGTCTCAATGGTTTGAAATTGAACAATGTAGCAAAAGAGCAGATATAATTATAAAACAATAAGTTATCTGTGGTTTATTGTTCTGTAGCTTTGTCCTAATTTTTCCAAAAAAAACTTGTATTTCTCCTTCATTTTTAAGAATATTTTACCATGTATAGATTTCTAGATTTCTTTAAGCACTTTGGAATTGTTATTTCATTGTCTTTTACTTCCATAGTTTCTGGGAAAAATCAGATTTAATTCTTATTGTTCTTTGAAGGCAGTGTATCTTTTATTCTCTGATGGATTTTAAGACTTTTTTCCTAATATTTTTATTTATATTGCTTCTATTTTCTGGGTGGCAGAATTTCCTAAATCTGTGGGTCAGTACTCTTAATTCATTTTGGTAAATGTTTGGTTACTGTCTCTTCAGTATTGTTTTTCTCCTATTTTCTCCATCCTCCCCATCCATGGCTTTCAACTGAGAGCCACTGTATGAACCTTGTCATTCTTTCTGGTAGAACCTGAACCTTAATCATTGTCTCCTTAACACTGTAGGACTGCCAAAATTCTCTCCTAAGTTTTGTCCTAAATTTTTAAGTATAATTATACAAGAAGTTTAAGACATTGAAATATTCTTACTTTTTCCTTCTGTCTAAAGGTTAAACATTATTTAAGATTTCACATACATTTGGAACAGATAGCAAGCCTATTGAAATACAGCATTTCTGTCCTTTCCAAGTGTTAATTTAGATTCCAGTTAACATACAGTGTAAATTTAGTTTCATGTTTAGAATTTAGTGATTCAACACTTATATTCAACACCTGGTGCTCATCACAAGTGCTCTCCTTAATACCCATCACCTATTTCACCCATCCCCCCATCCACCTCCCTTCTGGTAACCATCGGTTTGCTCTCTATAGTTAAGAGCCTGCTTCTTGGTTTACCTCTCCCCCCCATTTTCATTTCTTTTGTTTCTTAAATTCCATATATGAGTGAAATGATATGATATTTGTCTTTCTCTGGATGATGACTTATTTTGCTTGGCATAATACTCTCTAGGTCCATCCACATCGTTGCAAATGAAAGATTTCATTTTTTTAATAACTGGATAATATTCCATTATATATATAAGCTACTTCTATATCCATTCATTAGTCAATGAACATTTAGGTTCTTTCCACAGTTTGGCTATTGTTGATAATGCTGCTATAAATATTGGGGCACATGTATTCCTTCAAATCAATATATTTTTTTTTTATCCTTTGGGTAAATACCTAGTAGTGCAATTGCTGCATCGTAGGGTAGTTATATTTATAGTTTTTTCAGGAACTCCATACTATTTTCCAGAGTGGCTGCACCAATTTGCACTCTCACCAACAGTGTAGAAGGGTTCCCTTTTCTCCATACCTCCATTCCCTTTCACCAACACCTGTTGTTTCTTGTGTTGTTAATGTTAGCCATTCTGACTAGTGTAAGGTGTTATATTCCATTGTAGGGGTTTTTTAATTAATTTATTTATTTATTCATGAGAGACACACAGAGAGGCAGAGACACAGGCAGAGGGAGAAGCAGGCTCCCCTCAGTGAGCCTGATGTGGGACTCGATCCCAGGACCCCGGGATCATGACCCGAGCCAAAGACAGACACTCAACTGCTGAGCCATCCAGGCATCCCTATTTCATTGTAGTTCTGATGTGCATTTCCCTATGAGTGATGTTTTTTTTTTTTCTTTTTTTTTCACATTTTTTTTTTATTGGTGTTCAATTTACTAACATACAGAATAATACCCAGTGCCCGTCACCCATTCACTCCCACCCCCCGCCCTCCTCCCCTTCTACCACCCCTAGTTCGTTTCCCAGAGTTAGCAGTCTTTACGTTCTGTCTCCCTTTCTGATATTTCCCACACATTTCTTCTCCCTTCCCTTATTTTCCCTTTCACTATTATTTATATTCCCCAAATGAATGAGAACATATAATGTTTGTCCTTCCCTATGAGTGATGTTGAGCATATTTTCATGTGTCTGCTGGCCATCTGTAGGTCTTCTTTGGAAAAATAGCTATTTGTGTCTTCTGCCCATTTTTTAACTGGATTGTTTGATTTTGGATGTTGTGTTTTATAAATTCTTTATATATTTTGGATACTAACCCTTTATTAGATATGTCATTTGCAAGTATCTTCTCCCACTCCATAAAGTGCCCCTTTTTGAAACATTTATTTAGTTTTTAGAGAGAGAGCATGAGTGAGGGAGGGAGAGAGAGAAAGAGAAGCAACTCACTGCTAAGTACGAAGCCTGATGTGGGACTTGATCCCACGACACAGAGATTATGACCTGAGCCAAAATCAGGAGTTGGACACTTAACAAACTGAGCCACCCAACCACTCTTGTAGATTGCCTTTTAATTTTGTTGATTGTTTCTTTTGCTGTGCAAAAGCTTTTTATCTTGATAAAGTCCCAATAGTTTATTTTTGGAAATACAACTTTTCTTGTAAGTTTGGTCAATCATATGCAAAATGGGGATTTTTTTTTTAGGGTGATATTTTCCCCCTTATTTTGTTTTTGATTTCTTCGTAGTGGTTAGGAAGGCTTGCGTAATACTTTCTGAGCAATTATTTTGCTAGATTCTGTGAATGCATGATTTGTCTAAGGAGCTTATAGTGTTGGGATAAATAGAGATTTACAAGTTATAAGATACTGCCTTAAATACTGTGTACTTGGGCAGCCTGGGTGGCTCAGCAGTTTAGCACCACCTTCAGCCCAGGGCCTGATCCTGGACACCCCGGATCGAGTCCCATGTCGGGCTCCCTGCATGGAGCCTGCTTCTCCCTCTACCTGTGTCTCTGCCTCTCTCTCTCTCTCTCTCTCTCTCTGTCTCATGAATAAATAAATAAAACCTTTAAAAATAAATAAATACTGTGTACTGGGTATGATGGTGAGATGATAAATAAAGCTATTTAACTTTGTTAGAGGTAGGAAACTTTATGGAAGACTAAAAATCCCTTATTTTTTAAATGGTCACAAAGCCTAAAGACTCAAAACTCAAAAGTTACCATGTTGATAAGAACTAATAGAATGATACTGCTACTAGCTAGTAGTTATGAGTTTGGAAAATATCCACATATTTATCATTATTTTAACATTGTATAATTTACTACATGATTAATAAAGCAAATTATATGAGTTGCCTGATCCACTAAGCAACTTAAAATTATATTTTAAACATTTTTCTTTGATTACTGTATTCATGCAAAAATGTTCACAATTCATAAGTGCAGTGTATAGTTTGATAAATTTTCAGAAAGTGAACACAGGGATCCCTGGGTGGCTCAGCGGTTTAGCGTCTGCCTTCAGCCCAGGGCATGATCCTGGAGTCCCGGGATCAAGTCCCACGTCGGGCTCCCTGCATGGAGCCTGCTTCTCCCTCTGCCTGTGTCTCTGCCTCTCTCTCTCTGTGTGTGTCTCTCATGAATAAATAAATAAAATCCTTAAAAAAAAAAAGAAAGTGGGGATCCCTGGGTGGCGCAGCGGTTTGGCGCCTGCCTTTGGCCCAGGGCGCGATCCTGGAGACCCGGGATCGAGTCCCACATCGGGCTCCCGGTGCTTGGAGCCTGCTTCTCCCTCTGCCTGTGTCTCTGCCTCTCTCTCTCTCTCCGTGTGACTATCATGAATAAATAAAAAAAAAAAAAAGAAAGTGAACACAACTCTGTAACCAGCACTCAGTTGATGAATTAAAACTTTACTCATATCCCAAAGCATCTCCAATCTCATGACTCCCTCCTGATTGCTAACTTCCTACCCAAAGGTAACTACTTTCCTGATGGCTAACGATATGAATTAGTTTTACTTATTTTTTAACTTTACACAAATGGGATTATACATTAAATATATTTAAGTTAAAAAAATAAAACAGCAGATTAGAAAATTTTCACTCATGATCTAAAACCCTAATATTAGAATCTAGGTTTATTTTTGCATATTCACTTCCATTTGCTTGGTTGTTTTGGAGGGGTGTTCCTTTGTTTGTAGTTATAGACATACTTAGTATGCAGTTTGGTTTATTAATATAGGCATTTTCTTTTTCTTTTTTAAAGATTTTATTTATTTGAGAGAGAGTGAGCACAAGCTGAGGGAGGGGCAGTGGAAGAGGAAACCTTACTCAGGGCTTGATCCCCGGACCCTGAGATTATGACCTGAGCTAACGGCAGACACTTAACTGACTGATCCGCCCAGATGCCCCCTCATAAGCATTTTCTATGTAGTTGTATGGCCTTTATAGTTACAAAAGTTGCATGAGAATTACAGGTAAATAAAATAAAGGCAAGGAAAAGGAAAAATAGTGATCATTCTTAATATTTATAGAATGGGTATATCATAATTCAATTATTATTTTATCGTTGAATGTTGCAAAGAATGTTTACTTGCATATAAAAGTAATTTGGCATATCTTCAAATTCCCAGAAGTAAGGTTTGAAGCAAGGTGTACAAATCTGTCAGTTTTTCTTGTCTGTTTTTTTGGAAAACAGTCCAAACTGTTTTCCAAAAGGTTTTGGCGTAAAAAAAAAAAAGGAAGGAGGATTGCTGTCAAAATATGCGCACTGATAGCTCCAACAAATCTATCATTATGTATTCTCATTTTTTAAAACTAATTCAGTAGGCAAAGAAATTTTAGGTCATTGTTTAAATTACTTTGGACAATAATAAAGTACATAATTGAAACATTTTCCCACAATTTTGGAATTATGCCTCATTTTATGCAATTATCTTTGCTTTCATCTTATTAAATATACTTTAATTCTACTAGCTCTTTTAATAGCATACTTCTTATATGTAATAGAATACTACTTACTCTAGTTTCTATTCAGTTCTCCCATAGTAACATTTAATCATGATTAGGTATTTATTATTTATTTCATTACTGATATCCTTAACTAGATTGTAAATTTGTCCAAGGAAGTGTCTGTCTTTTGTACAGCTTTTAAATTCCAACAGCTAATAGTGCCTGCCAGGTAATAGTGTCAGTAAAAGTTTAAAGAGTCAGTAAATGGGCGCCTGGATGGCTCAGTCAATTAAGGGTCCAACTATTGCCTTTGGCTGAGGTTGTGATCACAGGGTCCTGATATTGAGCCCTGGGTCGGGCTCCATGCTCAGCACGGAGTCTGCCTGAGGTCCTCTTCTTCTCCTTCTCCCACTGCCAGCCCCCACTCTTTCTCTTCTCTCAAATAAATAAATAAAATCTTTTAAAAATAAAATGAAACAATGCATATACTAGTAAATCACAGCTCTTGTTAACTGAGAACACACAAAGACATTGGTGGTATATTGCAGGATAGAAAGCTCATTCTAAGAAAACGTATATGGAGCACCTGGGTGGCTCAGTCGGTTAGGTGTCTGCCTTCAGCTCAGGTTGTGATCCTGGGGTCCTGGAATTGAGTCTTACATCGGGCTCCCTAATGGGAGCCTGCTTCTCCCTCTGCCTGTGTTTCTGCCTCTCTCTCTCTCTGTCTCTCATGAATAAATAAAATCTTAAAAAAAAAATACCCTGTAACAAAAGCCTATAGAAATGATCAATCTTTACATGTATCTGGATATAAAGAACCTCAGTAAGAAAAAATAATCATTGGAGAAGACAACTTGTCTAAGCAACTAAAGGCATGATGAATGGGCATCATCCCTAAAAAAACGGCTATTGACAAGAGAGTACAAGATGGTAGTGAAGGGATAACTAGACAAGCTATACAGCCAATTATAAATACAGGCCTTACCTGAATACCTATTTTTCCCTTTCTGTTTAATCATACTCACATGAAGTAGCCTACAATGTGCATGAGTGTATGCAGAATTGATTTGGGCATTTTTTTTTAATTTATTTATGATAGTCACAGAGAGAGAGAGAGAGAGAGGCAGAGACATAGGCAGAGGGAGAAGCAGGCTCCATGCACTGGGAGCCCGATGTGGGATTCGATCCCGGGTCTCCAGGATCGCGCCCTGGGCCAAAGGCAGGCGCCAAACCGCTGCGCCACCCAGGGATCCCGATTTGGGCATTTTTAACTGCTGTTTGTATTTACTAAACTGCAGTGTGAATCTCTTTTCTACTAGAACACATTATATTTACTTTAAAATTCAACTCTGCTTATTTTAGCATTCAACCATGCCATGTTTAACTTATTTGCATGAGCAGGTATGTTTTGTATTTTTTAAAAAGATTTTATTTATTTATTCATGAGAGACATAGGGAGAGAGGCAGAGACACAGGCAGAGAGAGAAGCAGGCTCCATGCAGGGAGCCCGACGTGGGACTCCATCCTGGGTCTCCAGGATCAGGCCCTGGGCTGAAGGCTGCGCTAAACCACTGAGCCCCCCGGGCTGCCCTATTTTGTATTTATGTAGTTCCCATATTAAGGTGAATAAAAGTGAGGTAATGACATAATAGGATTCTCTTTTTTATTAGAATAGGACAAACTTAAGTAGTTTAGTAGTAATTTGTGCTTTAGAGGTTGATTGTTGACATTTTGGAGAATTTTTGAAAAATTACTTTTTTTTGAAAAGTTATTTTTAAAATAAAAATTAGTTGCTGTTCTTTCCAAATGGTGCACATTTCAAGTGTATTATGGAGGGTGGTTGAATATTCAAAAAGGATGTTTTAAAATTTATTAGGGCACCTGGGTGATGGAGTTGGTTAAGTGTCCAACTCTTGATTTCCGCTCAGGTCTTGATCTCAGGGTTATGAGTTCAAGCCCCACATTGGGTTCCATGCTGGGCATGGAACCTACTTAAAACAAAACAAAATAAAATAAAGTATATACAAGGCTGGAGCAATAGTTGAAAGAATGTCCAAGAAGGTTATTTCAAAGTACATGTCAGGAGAACTCATTTCATCTGTAAATTATAGTGGGACAGACATTTGTTTAAAATACTGATTTTCATTTGTATAAATGAAGTAATTTTCCAATCTTAATATTTTTTATTATACCTTCATAGTAAATAATTGTAATGCTGTATAGATACAAGATTCCCTATTTTATTTTTTAATCACCCATTTTTTATTAAAGTAAAATTCACATAACATAAAATTGTTTTAAAGAGCAATCCAGTGACATTTAATGCATTCATAAGGATTCCTTATTTTAGTAATAGTTTTCTTATAATTGAAAGTTGAAGATTTATATATTCATTGTAATTTTCTAAATGAAAGAATAGGAATATTAAAGTGCTATGTCTTTTATGTCTGTGTGCATTTCTCCTTAAACAATTTTTCTAAGATGGTGGGGTTACTTTAGGGATGGTGCTGTTATGTGAAGCTGCTACATCTGACATGGACATTGGAAAGCGAAAAAGTAAGTTATGCCGAAATGTAACAATTCAACATTTATTTTTTATTTAATTTTAATTTTTAATTGAAGTATAGTTGACAATGTTATATAACAGTTCTGCCTTTAATACAGAAAATAAGAATGTCCTCTTTTTTTTTTTTTTAATTTTTATTTATTTATGATAGTCACAGAGAGCGAGAGAGAGAGAGGCAGAGACACAGGCAGAGGGAGAAGCAGGCTCCATGCACCGGGAGCCCGACATGAGATTCGATCCCGGGTCTCCAGGATCACGCCCTGGGCCAAAGGCAGGCGCCAAACCGCTGCGCCACCCAGGGATCCCTAAGAATGTCCTCTTAATCATTTCCCCACCTTAGTTATTTCATATTCTTAAAAATGTTATTTTATATTCTTTATTATTTTAAGAATAATATATACTAACTGTAAAAAATGTGAGGGGAACTAAAAAAAAATGTGAGGGGAAGTCAACAGGAAACATTTAGGGGGAGAGTTCCCCATTATTCCATCATTGAGAAGTAAAAATTTTATTTTATTTTATTATTTTTTAATATATTTTTTAAGATTTTATTTATTTATTCATGAGAGAGAGAGAGAGAGAGAAAGAGAGAAAGAAAAGCATAGGCATAGGCAGAGGGAGAAGCAGGCTCCATGCAGGGAGCCCAACATGGGACTCGATCCGGGGTCTCCAGGATCATGCTCTGGACTGAAGGCGGCACTAAACCGCTGAGCCACCCGAGCTGCCGAGAAGTAAAAATTTTAATGTTTTAATAGAGTTTCTCACATTTACAAAAACAAATGTAAAGCTGCTTATAAGATTTTGAATCTGGGACATCTGGGTGGCTTGATTGTTGAGTGTCTGCCTTTGGCTAAGGGCGTGATCCTGGGGTCCTGAGATCAAGTCCCACATCCGGTTCCCCACAGGGAGCCTGCTTCTCCCTCTGCCTATGTCTCTCATGAGTAAATAAATAACATCTTTAAAAAATAAAATAAGGGGATCCCTGGGTGGCTCAGCGGTTTGGCGCCTGCCTTTGGCCCAGGGCGAGGTCCTGGAGTCGCCCGATCGAGTCCCGCATCAGGCTCACGGCATGGGGCCTGCTTCTCCCTCTGCCTGTCTCTGCCTCTCTCTCTCTCTCTCTCTCTCGAATAAATAAATAAAATCTTAATAAAATAAAATAAGATTTTGAATCTTGTACCCCCCCTTGTAACTGGAGTTAAGTAATTAACTGATAAATATTTCCCTACACATAATTTAAAAGTTGTACTTTGTGTTGTAATTTACTTATCCATTCTGATTCTGCTAAACATTTAGGTTTATTCCCCTAACTTCCATTATAATAAATATTTCCTTAGGGACTTCCATAGTATATTAAGCTTTATTCTCATTTCAATTAATTCCCCAAGGTAGATTTCTAGAAGTAGAATCACTGTAAAGTCCTCTATATTCGTATTTTTAATCCCCTTGATGTTTTAAACTGATGATGCCAAATTGTTTCCCCAGATGTTATGATAGTTTAGATTCCTACTAGTGATATTTAAGAATTCTTGTTTAAAAGAAAAAAAGAGGGACGTCTGGGTGGCTCAGTGGTTGAGCGTCTGCCTTTGGCGCAGGGCCTGATCCTCGAGTCCTGGGATCGAGTCCCACATTGGGCTCCCTGCATGGAGCCTTCTCTCTCTACCTGTGTCTCTGTGTCTCTCATGAATAAATAAATATTTATTTAAAAAAAGGAGGGGATTCCTGGATGGCTTAGCGGTTTAGTGCCTGTCTTCGGCCCAGGGCGTGGTCCTGGAGTCCCGGGATCAAGTCCCGCATCGGGCTCCCTGCATGGAGCCTGCTTCTCTCTCTGCCTATGTCTCTGCCTCTCTCTCTGTGTCTCTCTCATGAATGAATAAATAAAATCTTAAAAAAAGAATGCTCATTTTACAGTAATTTTGTCATGACTAGCTTAGCTCATTAAAAATGTGTGTACATATCTCCTAATCAGATAAGGGAAAATGCTCCATTTTTTTTTTTTGTACTTCTTTGGTTATTAATGAAGTTGAATGGTTTTTTTAGACATTTATCAAGCAGTTTGTGTTTTCCCTTCCATAACAAGTCTTTTTGTCTTTTGCCATTTATTATTCTTAGCACTTTTTCTGTTGGTTTGGATGGACTCTTTATATATTTATTTTAAATATTTATATATAGGGGCATCCCCGGTGGCGCAGCAGTTTAGCACCACCTGCAGCCTGGGGTGTGATCCTGGAGACCCAGGATCGTCCCGCGTCGGGCTCCCTGCGCATGGAGCCTGCTTCTCCCTCTGCCTGTGTCTCTGCCTCTCTCTCTCTGTCTATGAATAAATAAATAAAATCTTAAAAAATATATTTATATATATGTATATATTAAAATATGTTTAAATCAGAGTTTTTCTTTTATGGCTAAAAAGGTAAATGTCATCAAATTAACCCAGTTAAATATAGTATGTATACTTTTTCCTTTGAAAAAAGATGATGGCACTGGATTTCAAATTTGGGATATTCTTATTTTGCTGAACTGAAATGAATTTTTACATATTGCAAAAATAAAAGTAGTATATTAATTTTTTAATCTAGTCAACATCTTTTCATTGCCTAATTTTTAAAAACTTGCCTATTTCAGTATTCATTATTGGGAAAAGCCCCTTTGGATACTACACTGGTAGCATGAATTTAAATTAGAAGACATTTTGGTGACATATTAAAATAATCACGATTTGATCTACTCCTAAGATTCTAACCTAATAATCACAAATAATAATAATTACTTAACATTTATTATATAGAAACTGCCCTAAATACTTTTAGATATATTATGTGAAAAACATAGAATACATATATATATATATACACACACACACACACACACACAGAGGGGTGTGTGTGTGTGCGTATTAGATAATACAGACTTCTTTTTTTAACATTGTATTTATTTATTCATGAGAGACACACACAGAGAGGCAGAGACACAGGCAGAGGGAGAAGCAGGCCCTATGCAGGGAGCCTGATATGGGTCTCAATCCCGAGACTCCAGGATCACACCCTGGGCCGAAGGCAGGTGGTCAACCGCTGAGCCACCCAGGGACCCCTGATAATAAAGACTTCTAACACAATGGTCATGTGTTAATACTCAGAAAGAATATATATTTAAAATTTACATTTTAACCCCTAATCATATTATGTGAAAATTTTAAAAGGAAAAAGAATTGTGCCTAAGTATAACAAGACTAAGAGTTGTTTTTAGTGTCAGGCAATAAGTATGTTTCCCTAGAACTTCCACTGTTGTAGCACACATGCTTTCCCACATCCCCACCTTTATGCTTCTTAGCCAGTCTTAGTCTTAAGACTCGAAGAGCCTCTAGTTATGAGAATCACACTTGAGCACTGTGGGGTCAGCATCCAGAGTTAAGTTTTTTTTTTTTTTTTTTAAGATTTCACCTATTTATTCATGAGAGACACAGAGAGAGTGAGGCAGGCCCCATGCAGGAAGCCTGACATGGGACTCGATCCCCGTCTCCAGGATCACAACCTGGACTGAAGGTGGCGCTAAACCGCTGAGCCACCCGGGATTGCCCCTAGAGTTAAGAGTATTAATTGCTATGCTAAATCACAGCACATGAGATTAATGGAAAGAGCTCTGAATTTAGGACTAGGATTCATGGTATTTTCCTCCTCATTATTCAAATGAGGAATCCATGTTGAATGAGTTCCTTATATAGGCATTGTAGTTACCTATAAATAAAGTACTTTCAACTGAGGCTGTCACAGTGATATTGTCAGATGTCTTTAAGTCAATACAATAAGGCCACTTTTAAGACTTCCGAAGAAATTTCATAAGTGAGTGATTTATTGTCAGTAGTAAAACTTTCTAACATTAAATTCTTGTTTAAAGACTTATTTATTTATTAGAGACCAGGCGAGTGCTCACATCATTTGGGGGAGAGGGAGAAAAGCAGACTGCCGAGCATGGAGGCTGACTTGAGGTTCAGTCTCACAACCCTGAGATCATGACCTGTGCTGAAATCAAGAGTTGGATGCTTAACTGAGTCACCAAGGCACATCTCTCACACTAAATTCTTCACTGTAATGGCTTTAAAGAAATTTTTTATTTCATTTATTAAAAGATTTTATTTATTTGACAGCACAAACAGGGAGAGTGACAGGCAGAGGGAGAAGCAGGCTTCCAGCTGAGCAGGGAGCCGGATGCAGGACTTGATCCCAAGACCCCAGGATCATTACCTGAGTCAAAGGCAAATGCTCATCCACTGAGCTACCCAGGCACCCCAGGAATTTATTATTTCATGCAATTAAATTGCACAAGTGTATAAATGGAACTACTCTATTATATTGTAATGGATCAAATTAAATGGAAAGACAGATTCCTGAAGATATAAGAATGGGCATGAATGGGACGCCTTGGATGGCTTAGCGATTTAGCGCCTGCCTTCCACCCAGGGTGTGATCCTGGAGTCCCGGGATCGAGTCCCACATCAGGTTCCCAGCATGGAGTCTGCTTCTCCCTCTCCCTGTTTCTCTGCCTCTCTCTCTCTCTCTCTCTCTCTGTCTTTCATGAATAAATAAAATCTTAAAAAAAAAGAATGGTCATGAAAATTTTTTGGAACATTGAGGTTTACCACTAAATTATGTCCTTTGCTTTTCATTCTTGGAAGTGTAGACTAAAATTTACGCCCTAGTTCTTTATTATACTTAACATGCTCGTTTTACACTTCTTTTGTTTTTCTACAGTAATGTGTGTGGCTGGTATTGCACTTGTTGTATTATTCTTCAGTTGGATGCTCTCTATTTTCAGATCTAAATATCATGGATATCCATATAGGTATGATTATTTTACATTTATATAGTGACAATGATTAGAGTTGATGTTGCTCTTTTTGCTTTACCTCCAAAGTATCCTAGCTTCCAAAGCAGACATAGGCTTTAACTTAGGTATGTTGCATGTAAAAATTAACTCAAGATAAATATTATATATTGGACAATAGTATGTGATTTCTCAGGAACATCTTTGAGGGTCATTCTTACATCGTCTAATTTAATCTAGAAATCTAAAAAACATTTAATGATTAGAATATTTTATACTTTGCATACTCTACTTTCTCTTGAGCAAATGATTTTGAATGTATTTTAAAATTACTCACACCTCTACTTTTCAGGGCTCTTTAGAGCATAAACAGAACATTAGATTAGAACCCAGTTTATAGAGAGTATAAGAAAGATTGTTTAAGAAGATCTAATTGGATCTTCATAGAGATCTCTAAGGCTCAGGAAAGAAATTACTCTCCTGATCATAAATTCTTGATTTTATTTTGTTAATAGTCACAAGAAAGGTACCTACATAATGGGGGATGTTGTGAGTTTTAAAATCTGAGTGCCAGGTACCATAATTCATGTTCTTTTAATGTAACAATGTTCTGTTGCGTAAAGGATTATGAACAATAAAGATAAAGTATATCAAGTGATACTTTTGAGAGAATTCATTCTTCATATTACCTTTAACATGTTTTTAATAGATAATTTTTAAAATCTACTTATTTAGAGAGAAAGCAAGCGTGTGTACAAGGAGAGGGGCAGAGGTAGAGGGAGAATCTCAAGCAGGTTCCATGTCTAGTGCAGGGCCTGACTTAGGGCTGAATCTCACAATCCTGAGATGATGACCTGAACAAAAGCAAGAGTCAGGTGTTTAACCAACTAAGCCATGCAGGCGCCCCCTTAGTGGACAATTTTGAACAATTCCCTGATTGATTCATTTTGACATTGCTGCATGTCTTAATGACATGCATGTTAATGAACAATATAAATTAATCTTCTTTAGCATTTTTCTTGCAAAATTAATTTTATTTCAATTTTTTATTTAAATTCCAGTTAGTTAACATATAGTGTAATATTAATTTCAGGTGTACAATATAGTGACTCAACACTTCCTTACAATACCTGATGCTCATCAAAAGTGTATTATTTAATCCCCATCACCTATTTAAGCTATCTCCCCTCCCTCACCTCCATTCTGGTAACCCTCAGTTTGTTCTCTATAGTTAAGAGTCTGTTTCTTGGTTTGCCTCTCTTTTTTTCCTTTTGCTTGTTTTATTCCTTAAATTCCACATATGAATGAAATCATATAGTATCTGTCTTTCTCCAACTGACTTATTTCACTTAGCATAATACTCTCTGGCTCATCCATGTCATTGCAAATGGCAAGATTTCATTCTTTTTATGGCTGAGTAATATTCTGTGTATATATGCCATATCTTCTTTACCCATTTGTCAGTTGATGGACCCTGACAAATGTAACTTAATTGTAAGAACAAAACCTATCAGAACTTTTGATTCTTGATTTATTCTTCTATGTATGTCATTTTAAAATAACTTATCCTCTATAGATATAATACAACCTGGATACAAGGGTAATCTTGCTGGATTTCTGTTGTTTATTTTATCACCATGGTTGATCCAATTATTAATCAGTATCTCTTCATGAGATATTTTAACAAGTTAATGTCTATTTCCTTCTCTCATAAGATTATCTTAATATCTTGGTGTTTCTCACTTTTTGTTATTAATACTCAGTTTATTAAATGTGCACCCAAATGCTCTTTTGTCTAAAATCAAGATATTTATTAGAAATAAAGCCTTTTGTTTGTTCAGAAACTAATAGATTCTTTAATATTTTTGTTTCAGCTTTCTGATGAGTTAAAGAGGATCCTAGAGATATGTAGACACTGGAGTAATGGAAATTGAAAAATGTATGTGTGTTTGAAAGGAAGAATGTAATTTGTGTATTTTGTATTACCTCTTTTTTTCAAGTGATTTAAATAGTTAATCATTTAACCAAAGAAGATTTGTAGTGCCTTAACAAGCAATTTCTTGTCAAAATCATGAAGTATTTGGATACAGTTCTCTTAACCTTCCCTTCCTGATGAACTTTATGTAACATTTAATTTAGTAGAATTAAGTACATTATAAAAATTTTATAACTACATTTTAATTAGAACAGGGTTCAAAACTGCTTTAGTTAACTATTTGCCACTTGATTTTATATTATCTTATCCAAAGATAGAGGAAAAAATAGTCCTGACCAGGTGTTCCTACATATGCCTCTTACAAATGAATGCATCAGGATGCATTCTTAGCTGTTCCATCTTTGCATGGATGTGTATACTTTGTACATCTTTCCTTTTGGACAGAGAAACTGTATGTGCTATGTGATCTTCTGATACTTCTAGCCTGTAGAAAAGAAGACTAGCCAGTCCTCCCCCTCCTTCATGTTTCCTACTGAAATACAGTGTTGGCTATGCTTCTTGGTAACTGTAGACATTAAAAAGTCTAAGTACAGAAAAAAAAGTCTAAGTATAGGATTATGATTTTTGCATGAGTGTGGTGTTAACTACTTTTATTTGGAAAGATTTCAGGTTCATTCTGTCTCCTTAGTTTATTTAAGGTAGGCCTCTATTAAAAACATAGCTTAGTGCTAAAATCAGTGTAACTTCAAAATGGTCTAAAGTGTTTCTACAAATTAGAGATTGTCACTTACTTCATTTGTACCTCATCAAAAAATAGGTTCATCTAGTTAAGCATATTTCATTAACCCTTGTATTTAGGAAAAGGACTAGGTTTGGAAAAGCATATCCTGATATACTGAGTTGTTGCCTATGAATAGAAAGTAAATTGTTTCCTGAAAGTTATGTTTTTGCTATTATTTTAGCCTTCATTCTTTCACTTTAAGTGGAGAAACAGTAAACATTTGAAGAGGTTTTGAGTTTTGTCTTTTTTTCTGTCAGTGGAAATAACCATAGATGCTAACAAAATATCTGTGAAGAATGAAAGTTGATGGTTATCATTAGATCTAGCCATAACCTCCCCCATAGTTATGAAAAGTATCCTGAAATTTCACTATTATAAAAGTATGATAATTACGGTTGTGAAAAATTTTTAAAGAAATCAAAGAAGTATTACATTAAAGTGATATTCTGCCTACTATTCACCATCTAACAATTCTCCTATGTGATCTAGAAGTCTTGTATAATAGAGATTTGCAGAAAAGATGAATTGCCTAAGAAGAAATGTTTTACATGGGTTTTTTGTTTTTGTTCCAATATTTGTTGGGTCAGGGCATATATTTGACCTTTTACTCTTTAGTGGATCCACTTTTGTCAAATACTTCCCTATACATTGTGTGATTCTGGATTCCTTATCTGCTGTTCTTGCAATTGTCTCAGGCCAAATAAATTTATGCTGTGATTCTTATGAGATTTGTATGAAGATGCCCTGATTTGTACAGACTGACCAGGGTAATACTACTGCCATGTAATCTGTATAGCTTTAGATATGTGCCATGAGCATTGAAAGAATGACACTTTTTTGTATTTGCTTTTTCTCCCTTAAGATCACATTTTTCTTGTGCAAGGAGAAGAATTGCATTCTGGCTAAAATCTGTAGAAAGCAGATTTACTAAACTTAGAGTTACTTTTGTGGAAATTTTGAAATTCACTTTCATCTGAAGTGCCTTAAGTAGACTCTTAATTTACTTTTCTAGTAATGTTTTAAATATTTGTTATGCATTTAAAAATACTTTTCAAAATTACACATTGTAATAGCAAAGATAATCAAGTGTCTGGCTGTTTGCTTTTTGACCATATCAATAAAATTTTACAATCTAAATTCTTAAGCTTATTTATTAACATATAAAGAGGGGTGAATTTAAAACACTAAATTAGGATTGTAATATTAGGTTATTTCATTCTTTTAAAAAACATTTATTTAAGAGAGAAAGCACATGAGCAGGGGGTGGAGCAGAGGGAGAGAGAATCTCAAGCAGATTCCCCCTAAATGCGGAGCCCAATGGTTGGTCACTTAACAGACTGAGCCACCCAGGTGCGCCTAGGTTATTTCATTTTGAGGTTATAATTAAGTTTCTTACTGTCCTGGGATGCCTGGGTAGCTCAGCGGTTGAGCATCTGCCTTCAGCTCAGGGCATGATCCGAGGTCTGGGGATCGAGTCCCACATCAAGCTTGCCGCAGGGAGCCTGCTTCTCCCTCTGCCTATGTCTCTGCTTCTCTCTGTCTCTCATGAATAAATAAAATCTTTTAAAAAAGTTTCTTACTGTCCTAAAGACAGTAAACTTGATAGGCCAATTTCCTTAAGTATTTCTAAATTGAGATACATTCTTCCAGGATTCCATGTTATCTTTCATTAATGTTGTTGCCCATTAGGTTAGTCAAAACAGCCAAGATAAGTAGATGAATAGCTGTCTTCAATGATTGGTCTAGTTCTGTACCAGTCAGTGAACATTGTGACTAGGTAATTACCTTTTTGTACTAAATAATTGATTTGAAACAGTTACTCAGATTTTCAAGTTATGTGAGACTGGACAATAGTACATTTCCAAACATAGAATGGGAACACTGGACAGGAAGTAGCGAGATCTGGCTTTTAAACAGCTTTTAGTCTTTCTGTCTAGCTATATGACCATAGGCAAGTCACTTGAAATAGGTTCTCTCAGGACCTATTTCCTTAATGTGAGTGTATTGGATTAGTTACTTCAGTGTTCTTGTAGCACCACTGTTTTAGGCACAAAATATTAAAAATATATTTAAATTTGAATTGAAATTTAAATATCATTTGTGATATTCGGGTTTGGTATTGAATTAAATCCGTTGAAGTGTAGGATGTTTTGTAATCAGACTTCTGAAGAAGCCCTGAAATGTTTGTAGAGGCCATTATAGCTGCAAGTTGTTTAATATACATTGACATTTTTTAGAAAGGATATACTTGAAACCAGTATGTTAATATCAGATCTTGATTCAAATGACCAGGTATAAGCAAGAATGAAATCAATAACTGTATGCTAATATTGACTTACAGCTGGAAAAAACTTATGATGCCAATTTATGATGCCTGGCCATGGCTCTGCAGCCAGCAGTTGCAGGTAGAGAACTTCAGGTCTGAAGTTCTTTTTGTGACCTTCAATTAAAATTAATGAAATGTTTTTCCCCCTCAAACACAGCTCAAACATAATTTCTGGGAAGTTTTCCTGATCTCCCACTTTGGGTTCTTTACCCTTCCTCTTTTACTTAGTGCATGCTGATCTCTGTTATTCTATCTTGTAATTACCAGTTTTCTCCCATAATCTGTAATTTCCTTGAGAACAAGATTATTGTCTTATTCATCTTTGTATGCTCATTTTCTAAGATGCCTGCATAGTACATGCTCAGTAAATTTTCAGATGGAATAAAGAAAAAAAGATCTTTGTTCTTGAGTTCTTTACACTTTGTGGTGGAAATAAACATATAAACAAATGCAATCCTATGTGCTGGTAGGAGAATATGTGTTATGGTTCTAGAGAAAGGTTTCATTACTTTCTTGGGGTTGGGGTGGGAGGCAAAGGGAGAGGTTTCTGTGACAGAAATCAAAATTTTATTTTTTTGAAAGATTTTATTCATGAGAGAGAGAGAGAGAGAGAGAGAGGCAGAGACACAGGCAGAGGGAGAAGCAGGCTCCATGCAGGGAGCCCGATGTGGGACTTCATCCCGGGACTCCAGGACCACACCCTGGGCCTAAGGCAGGCGCTAAAACGCTGAGCCACGCAGGGATCCCCAGAAATCGAAATTTTAAAGGATGATTAGTCCACAAGATAGATTTTTATGGTACTGAAATGCCAAAATATTCTTTCTAGTATTACTTTAGTACTTAAAATCTGAAGTCAGAGTCTTTCACATCCCGAGTCATGCCCAAGGTACATGGTACTTGAAAACTACTAAATGAACAAAATGCACACTTTAAAAATATTACCACCTTCATCCCTTTTCTTTTTTTAAAATTCTTTCAACATATCTCATTTTAATTACCTGTTCCCAAGTTATTTATAACTCTGAACATCTTATATTTATTAGTCACTTGTATTTCCCTTGCAAATAATTTGGGTCTCTATCAGATTCTCATGGAGTCTTCTTAGAACTGAGTTGGGGAAACTTTAGGGAAACAGAAAGAGAGGAGAGTAGGGAAATCTGAGGAGAAAAGGAAAAAGAGGGAGGGAGGTTTCTAGGACCAATTCCAGGACTCCTGAAAACCCAACTTATTCTCTTTCTCCATGGTTAGATTTTTCTCCTCTCTCCTCCCTGCTTTTCCCCACCAGATGTAAAATTCATTCTCACAAGGCTGACCTCTTTTCTTTTGAGATTTTCTTTCTTTTTATTTATTTATTAGAGCGGTGTGTGCAAGGGGGAAGGGGCAGAAGGAGAGGGAGAAGAGTCTTAGGCAGACTCCCTGCTGAGCACGGAACCCAGATGCAGAGCTTGATAGCATCACCCTGAGATCGCGACCTGAGCCAAAACCTAGAGGCAGAACCTTAACGACTGTACCACCCAGGTGCCCTGATACTTTCTTAATCATTCCATTTGGAAAGATTCAAGCCATAAGTACAAAGAATTCTTAATCCTTCTTTCTGGCCCTTTTTTGGGGGTAACATTGAGAATAACATGTAGATAGATGACTGTGACAATTTAATCTCAGATTTTTATAAAATACCAATGTTTTGGTAATATAAAAAATACTGAGGTAACAGTATTATCATTTTGCTATAGTATCATACATAATAGTTTCAAGTCCCAATAGCTAAGCAGAAGAAAGGAAGATAGAATTCCCTAATAGTGACTAGCTCGCTAGTTCTGTCAAATGTAAATGCACATTACGATAGTATTATGAATAAATGGCTGGAGGAGTTAAGATAGTGGATGACCCTAAGCTTGTCCCTTGAACACAGCTAGATATCAAATAATTCTAAACACCCAAGAAATCAAAGGTCTGAGAGAACAAACCTGCAAATCAACAAGTACAAAAGCGACCACCTTTTGGAAGGTAGGAAGTGCAGAGAGAATTGACTTGGGGCTGATAGAGCTGTGGGTACGAGAGCGGGGAAGGAGCCTGCTTATGGAGGCCACTGCAAAGTAGTATAAGCAGAAGAGCACACAATTTGAACTTTTAAAAGTCTGCTACAGTGGGGGACATCCCTAGCTTAAAGGTGTTCAGGTAGCAAAAGGGGGCAGAATCCCAGGAGTGACAGCAGGGTCTGAGGATTCCCTGGGTTACAAGGACAGGTGGTGCCAATGTGCTGCACTGTTTCCAGGCAGAGAAGGAGGAAAGCCAACTGAGAGCAGCGGTTCTTGGCTTTCTGCTATGTTTTGCCATAAACTGTGTACTGCTGTGTGGTTGTTCAACTGCTTCCTGGGACTGGCTGGCAAACAGCAAAAGGGTGGCAAGATCCTCCATCAGAGGAACAGTGCAGGTCCATGCCATGGGAATCCCCAAAATTTGGAATTTTGAAACTAATTTGCATGCCTGAGATAAAAATCCTTGGACACAGGCAGGGTGAATGCAGGGTTCAGACAGAAACCAGGGACACAAGAGGGGTGACTGAATGCTCTCCTGTGAGAGCTCACTGAAAAATAAGGTGGCAGGAACTGTCCGCTTGGGATAGAAAGCAGGGTGCTGGCATATTCATCCCTCCCATCAGAGTTGAAACCTCTTAGGGATCAAAAGAGTGCCACCTAGCAGAGGATGGAGCCTCTTACACAATCCACTCACCCTTGCACCCTGAAGCCACACTTCCACTTGAAAGGAGTGTCTGAGAATCAGCCCAGCAGGCTCTTCCTGGAAAAGACCAGCACAAACAGCTTACTCCCACCAAGTCACAGATTGCTACAAAGCTTCAGCTCTATAAGAAATGGGATCTAGTGTCCTTTTTACATTTATTCTTTCTTTTTTATTTTTTCATTTATTTCCTTATTTTGAAAATTCCTTTTATTTTTAATTTTGTAAAAAATATTTTGTTTAATTATTTATGAGAGACACAGAAATAGAGGCAGAGACACAGGCAGAGGGAGAAGCAGGCTCCATGCAGGAAGCCTGATGTGGGACTCATCCAGGGACTCCAGGATCATACTCTGGGCTGAAGGCAGGTGTTAAACCGCTGAGCCACCCAGGCAACCCAACTAGTTTATTTTCTGTTGTTTTTTGTTTCATTTTGTATCTTCTTTTGTTTTCTAGGCAAAATGATGAGATGAAGAAATTCACCCCAAAAGAAAGAACAGTAATTAGAACTCATCGTCAGGGCTTTAATCAATAAGGAAAATGTCTGAACTAAAATTTAAAAGAAAGATTATAAGGATACAATCTGGACTTGAAAAAGCATAAAAGACACTGGAGAATCCCTTACTGCAGAGATTCTAGTCCGACCAAAATTGAAAATTCTATAAGCAAGATGCAAACCCAAAGGGAGGACATAAAAGTGAGGATGGATGAAAGAGAGAAGTGGGGGGATCCCTGGGTGGCTATTATGAATGAATGAATGAATGAATGAATGAATAAATAAATAAATAAAGAGAGAGAGAAGTGAATCAGTGATACAGAAGATAAAATTATGTGGGGCACCTGGATGGCTCAGTCAGCTAAGCATCTGCCATTGGCTCAGGTCATGATCCCAAGGTCCAGGGATCAAACCCCATGTCAGGCTCCCTCCTGAGCAGAGAACCTGCTTTTCCCTCTTCCCTCTGCTCATGCTCTCTTTCACTATCTCTCTCTCTCAGATAAATAAATAAAATATTTTTTAAAAAGAAGATAAAATTATGGAAAATAATGAAGCTGATAAAAAGGAGGGAAGAGGTAATGGATCACAAAGGTAGACTTAGGGAACTTAGTGACCTATTACAAAAATAGCATTTGTATCATACAAGTCCCATAAGGTGAAGAGAGAGAAAAAGGAGCAGAAGGTTTATTTGAACAAATTATAGCTGAAAAATTCCCTAGTCTGGGGAAGGACACAGACATCAAAATCTAAGAAAAGGGGTAGCCCCGGTGGCTTAGTGGTTTAGCGTCGCCTTCAGCCCAGGGCGTGATCCTGGAGACCCGGGATCGAGTCCCACGTCGGGCTCCCTGAGTGGAGCCTGCTTCTCCCTCTGCCCACCCCGCACCCCGTCTCTAATAAGTAAATTTTTAAAAAATCTTTTTTTTAAATAAAATTTTTATTTATTTATGATAGTCACACACACAGAGAGAGAGAGAGAGGCAGAGACACAGGCAGAGGGAGAAGCAGGCTCCATGCACGGAGAGCCCGACGTGGGAGTCGATCCAGGGTCTCCAGGATCACGCCCCGGGCCAAAGGCAGGCGCCAAACCGCTGCGCCACCCGGGGATCCCAATTTTTAAAAAATCTTAAAAAAAAATCTAAGAAGAACAGAGAATTCCCATTATATTTAACAAAACCCAACTATCACTAAGGCATATATATTATAGTCAAATTCACAAAATACACAGACAAAGAAAGAATTCTGAAAGCAGCAAGGGAAAAAACGTCCTTAACCTACAAGGGAAGACAGATCAGGTTTACAGCAGATATGTCTACAAAAACATGGCAGACCAGAAGACAGTGGTAGGAAATATTCAACATGCTTAATGTGAACAATATCCAGCAAGGCTGTCATTCAGAATAGAAGGAAAGATAGAGTTCCTCAGACAAACCAAAACTAGAGTTTATGACCACTAAGCCATCCTTGGAAGAAATTTTTGGGGGGACTCTCTTTTTTTTTAGATTTTATTTATTTATTTGAGAGGGGAATGAGGGGAAAGACAGAGAGAGAATTCCAAGCAGACACAGAGCACAGAGCCCAATGCAGGGCTTGATCTTATAACCCTGATATCATGACCTGAGCTGAAAGCAGTAGTAGGACATTTATTCAACTGTGCCACCCAGGCATCCTGAAGAATCTATGAATGGAAAAAAAAAAACCCAAAAGCAATGAAGACTAGAAAGGAACAGAGACCATGACCAGAAACACCAACTCTACAGGAAACACAATGGCCCTAAATGTGTTTCTTTCAATAATCACTCTGCATGTAAATGAATTAAATTCTCCAATCAAAACATACAGGGTATCAGAATGGATTTAAAAAAAACAGGACCCATTTATATTCTGCCGACAAGAGACTCGTTTTAGACCTAAAGACACCTGCAGATAGAAAGTAAGGAGATGGAGAAACATCTATCATACTGATGGACATAAAAAGAAAGATTAGTCATACTTACATAAGACAGACTAGATTTTAAAACAAAGACTGTAATGAGATAAAGAAGGGCACTATATCATAATGAAGGGGTCTATCCATCAAGAACAATTAACAATTATGCCCCCAACTTGGGAGCATCCAAATATATAAATCAATTAATAATAAACATAAACACATTGATAATAATACAACAATAGTGGGGGATTTTTAACATCCCACTAACAGCAAATGAACAGAACATATAAATAGAAAATCAACAAGGAAACAATGGCTTTGAATGACACACTGGATCAGGTGAACATAATACATATATTCAGAACATTTCATCCAAAAGTAGCAGAATAAACATTCTTCTCGAGTGCACATGAAACATTCTCCAGAATAGATCACATACTGGGTTACAAATCAGGCCTCAACTGGTACAAAAAGATTGGGATCATACCATGCATATTTTCAGATCATAAGACTATAAAACTTGAAGTCAACCACAAGAAAAAATTTGGAAAGAACTCAAATACATGGAGGTTAAATAACATCCTACTAAAGAATGAATGGGTTAGCCAGTAAATTAAAGAAGAAGTTTTTAAGAATACGTAGAAGCAAAAAAAAAAAAAAAATAATAATTTGAAAGCAGGGTAGTCCAAAACGTTTGGGATGCAGCAAAGGTAGTCCTAAGAGGGAAGTATATAGCAATACAGGCCTATCTCAAGAAGCAAGGCGAATCTCAAATACACGAACTAAACTTACACCTAAAGGAGCTAGAAAAGGAATAGCAAATAAAGCCTGAATACAGCAGAAGGGAAATAATGATTAGAGCAGAAATAAATGATATAGGAACAAAGAAAAAAAAAAAACAGATTACAAAACTAAGAGTTGGTTCAGGGGGCCCCTGTGTGGCTCAGTTGGTTAAGCATCAAACTGTTGACTTTGGCTCAGGTCATGATCTCAGGGTCATGAGAATGAGCCCCACATGGGGCTCCACTCAGCAGGGAGTCTGTTTTTCTTTCTCTCTCCCTCTCCCAATCACCTCTCTCTGCCCCCTACTCTCATACTCTCTCTTTCAAATAAATAAATCTTAAACATAAAATAAAATACTAGCAAATCAATCAGTACATTTAAAAAATTATTCACCATGATCAAGTGGGATTTATTCCTGGACTGTAGATGTAGTTCAAAATTTGCAAATCAAACAAGGTGATATACTACATTAAACAGATGAAAGCATAAGAACCATTTTATCCTTTCAATAAATGCAGAAATAGCATTTGACAAAATACAGCATCTTCTCTTGATAAAAATCCCTTATCAAAGTAGGGATAGATGGAACAAACCCCAATATCATAAAGGCCATATAGTGAAGACACATAACGAATATTATCCTCAATGGGAAAAAACTGAGAGCCTTTATCTTATGCTCAGGAACAGGATAAGGATATCCACACTCACTATTGCTATTTAACATAGTACTGGAAGTCTTAGCCTCAGTAATCAGACAACAAAAAGAAAGAAAAAGCATCCAGATGGGCAAGGAAGAAATCAAACTTTCACTTTTTGCAGATGACATTATATTCTATATAGAAAACTAAAAAGACTCCACCAAAAAAGTGCTAAAAGTAATACATGAATTCAGCAAAGTTGGAGACTATAAAATCAATCTGCAGAAATCTGTTGCATTTTTATACACCAAAAATGAGTAGCAGAGAAATAAATCAAGGAATCGTTAGCATTTACAATTGCACCAAAAAAAAAACCACAGGAGATATCTAGGACAAAACCAAACTAAAGAGGTAAAAGATTTGTACTCTGAAAACTACAGAACACTTATGAAAGAAATTGAAGAGGATACAAAGAAATGGAAAAACATTCTATGCTCACAGGTTAGAAGAACAAACATTGTTAAAATGTCTATATTAATGAAAGCAATCTACACATTTAATGCAATCTCTACCAAAATACCACCAGAATTTTTCACAGAGCTAGAACAAACAATCCTCAAATTTGTATGAGACCACAGAATACCCCAAGTAGCCAAAGCATTCTGAAAAAGAAAAACAAAACATCACCATTCCATATTTCAAGCTATATTATAAAGATGTAGTCATCACAACAGTATGATACTGGCACATACACAAAAAAAAGACACAGATCAATGGAATAGAATAGAGAGTCCAGAGATGGACCTATAGCTATACGGTCAACTGATCTTCAACAAAGCAAGAAAGAATACCCAATGGGGAAAAAAAAAACCAGTATCTTCAAATGGTGTTAGGAAAACTGGAGAGCAACATGCAGAAGAATGAAACTGGACCACTTTCTTCCACCATATACAAAAAAAATTCAAAATGTATGAAAGACTTAAATGCGAGACAGGAAACCATCAAAATCCTAGAGGAGAATACAGGCAGAAACCTCTTTGACCTCAGCCATAGCAACGTCTTACTAGACATGTCTCTGGAGGCAAGGGAAGTGAAAGCAAAAAGGAACTATTGGGAATTTATCAATATGAAAAGCTTCTGCAGAGTGAAGGAAACAAACAAAACTAAAAGGCATCCTGCAGAATGGGAGATGATATTTGAAAAATGACATCTATGATAAAGGGTTAGTATCCAAGATCTATAAAGAACTTGTCAAACTCAATGCCCAGAATACAAATAATCCAGTTAAGAAATGGGGAGAAGACATGAATAGACATTTTACCAAAGAAGACATCCAGATGGCTAACAGATAGATGGAAATATAATCAATATCACTCATTATCAAGGATATACAAATCAAAACCATAATGAGATACCTCACACTCATCAGAATGGCCAAAATTAACAACTCAGGAAACAACAGATGGTGAGAATGTGGACAAAGGGGACCTTTCTTCTACTATTGGTGGGAATGCAAACCGATGTAGCTGCTCTGGCAAACAGTATGGAGGTTCCCCAAAAAGTTAAAAATAGAACTACCTTATGATCAAGCATTTGCACTAATAGGTATTTACCCAAAGTACACAAATATACAATTCAAAAGGGTACATGTACCCCGATATTTATAGCAGCATTATCAACAATAGCCAAACATGGAGAGAGCGCAAATGTCCATCAACTGATGAAAGGAGAAAAAAGGTTATATAGATACACAATGGAATATTATTTACCCATCAAAAACTGAAATCTTGCCATTTGCAACAACATAGAGAGCTACAGTGTATTATCCTAAGTGACATAAGTCAATCAGAGAAAGAAAAATGCCATATGATCTCACCCGTATGTTGAATTTAAGAAATAAAACAGATGAACATATAGGAAGAGGACAAGAAAAAAATGGAGAGAGGGAAACAAGCCGTAACTCTTAACAATAGAGAACAAACTGAGGGGGATGCCTGGGTGGCTTAGCGGTTGAGCATCTGCCTTCTGCTTAGGGCATGATCCTGGAGACCTGGGATCGAGTCCCACGTCGGGCTTCCTGCATGGAGCCTGCTTCTACCTCTGCCTGTGTCTCTGCCTCTCTCTCTCTCTCTCTCTCTGTCTCTCATGAATAAATAAATAAAATCTCAAAAAAAAAGAACAAACTGAGGGTTGATGGAGGGAGGTGGGTGGGGGTTGGGATAGATGGGTGATGATTATTAAAAAGAACACTTGTGATGAGCACTGGGTGTTGTATGTTAATGAATCACTGAATTCTACTCCATAAGCCAATATTGCACTGTATGCTAACTAAAATTTGAATTAAAAAATAAAATTATGACATGAAAAAGGGAATAAACGTAATAAAAGATGTGCAAGGCATGGGCAGCCCGTTGGCTTAGCGGTCTAGCACCACCTTCGGCCCAGGGCGTGATCCTGGAGACCTGGGATGGAGTCCCACGTTCGGCTTCCTGCATGTAGCCTGCTTCTCCCTCTGCTTGTGTCTCTGCCTCTCTCTCTCATGAATAAATAAAATCTTAAAAAAAAAGATTTGCAAGACATATACTGAAAAGTACAAAACTTTGTACTTTTATTGTGTGGGTAGCTGGTGCCAAAAACAGCAGAGCAGACTTTGTTCCCAAAACAATGTGTTTATCTATTTTGACCTGTCCCTTGGTTCCTGGAAGGAATGGCACAAGGGGCTTGCTTTACTTTCACCTAATTCAGAAGTCTCTCAGAGCAGAAAACGAACAATGAACAGAGTGTTCCTTGAAAATATTTTTTTAAAAGATTTTATTTATTTATCCATGAGAGACACACACACACACACAGAGAGGCAGAGACACAGGCAGGGGGAGAAGTAGGCTCCATGCAGGGAGCCTGACGTGGGACTCCATCCCAGGTCTCCAGGATCACGCCGCAGGCTGAAGGCGGCACTAAACCACTGAGCCACCCGGGCTGCCCTGTTCCTTGAAAATATTGAAAGACAAATGAACAAGCACCTGCTGCCTGGGTCAAAACATTGCAGTTGTGACAAACAATAGATGCACCAAAAATCTGGGGAAGAAAAGCTGAGAAGCCACTTCCTTTGAGAAACAAAAGTTTTATATACCCCAAACAGGATACATACTCAGAAAAGATGTAAGAATTCTCTAAGCTTTCACCCTTGGCAGATATTTATGCTCATTGTAAGCAGGAATTAAAGACTAAGGCAGAGTTGTAAACAGACTAAGTATGCTCCAGTGGCACAACTGGTTCATACACACTACTTACACATAAATAGTTTAGAAAGCTCACTAAGCAAAAACTGCAACCTATAATGCATGACAACAAACTGGGAAAGGAGGAGAATCTGGTTTCCAAAATTGTCACATTATGATATTCAAAATATTTAGTTTTCAGTTGGAAAAAAATTATGAGACACATAAAGAAATAAGAAAGTATGGCCCATTCATAGGGAAAAAAAGAAATGAACAGAAATTATACTTCAGGAAACCTATATTGTACTTCCTGGAAAAAGACTAATTTTTAAAAGATTTTATTTATTCATTTGAGAGAGAGAGAGTGCACAAATGAGTAGTAGGGGCAGAGGGAGACAGAGAAGCAGACACCAGGCTGAGCAGGGAGCCTGATACAGGGCTCAATTCCAGGACCCTGGGACCATGACCTGAGCTGATGGCAGACACTTAAGCAACTGATCCACCCAGGTGTCCCCTACAAAAAAAGACTTTAAATCAGCTATTCAAATTATGGTCAGAGAGGAAAAGGAAACCATGTTCAAAGAACTAAAGAAAAGCAGGTGAGCAATGTCTTGCCAGACAGAGAATATCAATAAAGAGATAGGTCATAACAACAATAAAATGGTAATAATATGAGTATGGGATGATGTGTTAACTAACCTTTATTCTGGTAAACATTTCACAATGTATATCAAATCATCATGTATATCTTTTTTTAAAAGATTTTATTTATTTATTTATTTGACAGAAAGAAAGAGAGAACAAACAGGCATGGAGAGTGGTAGAGGGAGAGGGAAGAGCAGACTCCCTGCTGAGAACAGAGCCTGATGTGGGGCTCCAGCTCAGGACCCTGGGATTGTGACCTGAACTGAAGGCAGTCACTTAACCAATTGAGTCACCCCAGTGCCCCTTATGTTGCATATCTTAAAAGTATATGATGTTATATGCCAATCATGTCTCAATAAAGCTGGTAAAATAAAACACATTAGTCTCGGGGAAGAATAAAAAAATAGATATCAGAAAAAGGAACCAAATAGAAATTCTTGAGCTGAAAGATACAGTAATGGAAATGATTTAGTACCTCAAAAACACATTTGGGCAGGCAGAAGAAATAGTAATCAGGAAGATAAGTCAAATGATACTCTACATAGAAAACCTAAAAGCCTCCACCCCAAGATTGCTAGAACTCATACAGCAATTTGGTAGCGTGGCAGGATACAAAATCAATGCCCAGAAATCAATGGCATTTCTATACACTAACAATGAGACTGAAGAAAGAGAAATTAAGGAGTCAATCCCATTGACAATTGCACCCAAAAGCATAAGATACCTAGGAATAAACCTAACCAAAGAGGTAAAGGATCTATACCCTAAAAACTACAGAACACTTCTGAAAGAAATTGAGGAAGACATAAAGAGATGGAAAAATACTCCATGCTCATGGATTGGCAGAATTAATATTGTGAAAATGTCAATGTTACCCAGGGCAATTTACACGTTTAATGCAATCCCTATCGAAATACTATGGAGTTTCTTCAGAGAGTTAGAACAAATTATTTTAAGATTTGTGTGGAATCAGAAAAGACCCCGAATAGCCAGGGGAATTTTAAAAAAGAAAACCATAGCTGGGGGCATCACAATGCCAGATTTCAGGTTGTACTACAAAGCTGTGGTCATCAAGACAGTGTGGTACTGGCACAAAAACAGACACATACATCAATGGAACAGAATAGAGAACCCAGAAGTGGACCCTCAACTTTATGGTCAACTAATATTCGATAAAGGAGGAAAGACTATCCATTGGAAGAAAGACAGTCTCTTCAATAAATGGTGCTGGGAAAATTGGACATCCACATGCAGAAGAACGAAACTAGACCACTCTCTTTCACCATACACAAAGATAAACTCAAAATGGATGAAAGATCTAAATGTGAGACAAGATGCCATCAAAATCGTAGAGGAGAACACAGGCAACACCCTTTTTGAACTCAGCCACAGTAACTTCTTGTAAGATACATCCACGAAGGCAAAAGAAACAAAAGCAAAAATGAACTATTGGGACTTCATCAAAATAAGAAGCTTTTGCACAGCAAAGGATACAGTCAACAAAACTAAAAGACAACCTACAGAATGGGAGAAGATATTTGCAAATGACCTATCAGATAAAGGGCTAGTTTCCAAGATCTATAAAGAACTAATTAAACTCAACACCAAAGAAACAAACAATCCAATCATGAAATGGGCAAAAGACATGAACAGAAATCTCACAGAGGAAGACATAGACATGGCCAACACGCACATGAGAAAATGCTCTGCATCACTTGCCATCAGGGAAATACAAATCAAAACCACAATGAGATACCACCTCACACCAGTGAGAATGGGGAAAATTAACAAGGCAGGAAATCACAAATGTTGGAGAGGATGCAGAGAAAAGGGAACCCTCTTACACTGTTGGTGGGAATGTGAACTGGGGCAGCCACTCTGGAAAACTGTGTGGAGGTTCCTCAAAGAGTTAAAAATAGACCTGCCCTACGACCCAGCAATTGCACTGTTGGGGATTTACCCCCAAAGATACAGATGCAATGAAATGCCGGGACACCTGCACCCCAATGTTTATAGCAGCAATGGCCACGATAGCCAAACTGTGGAAGGAGCCTCGGTGTCCATCGAAAGATGAATGGATAAAGAAGATGTGGTTTATGTATACAATGGAATATTACTCAGCCATTAGAAACGACAAATACCCACCATTTGCTTCAACGTGGATGGAACTGGAGGGTATTATGCTGAGTGAAGTAAGTCAATCGGAGAAGGACAAACATTATATGTTCTCATTCATTTGGGGAATATAAATAATAGTGAAAGGGAATATAAGGGAAGGGAGAAGAAATGTGTGGGAAATATCAGAAAGGGAGACAAAACACGAAGACTCCTAACTCTGGGAAACGAACTAGGGGTGGTGGTAGGGGAGGAGGGCGGGGGGTGGGGGTGAATGTGTGACAGGTACTGAGAGGGCCACTTGTTGGGATGAGCACTGGGTGTTATTCTGTATGTTGGTAAATTGAACACCAATAAAAAATAAATTTATTATAAAAAAAGGAAGATAAGTCAATTACAACTATCCAGCTGGAGACACACAAAGAAAAAAAGAATAAAGAAAATTAGCAGAATCTAAGAGACGTGTGACAGAATCAAGCACAACAGTATACACATAATAAGAGTCCCAGCAAAAGAGCAGAGAGAGAATAGGCAGAAAGAATATATATATATATATATATATAATTTGATGGGAGACATGAATCTACACATTTAAGAAGTTCACCAAACTCCAAGTAAGATAACACAAAGAAATCCATACCAAGGGATGCCTGAGTGGCTCAGTAGTTGAGTATCTCTGCCTTTGGCTCAGGGTGTGATCCTGCAGTCCTGGGGTAAGAGTCCCTCATCCGGCTCCCAGCAGGTAGCTTGCTTCTCCCTCTACCTCTGTCTTTGCCTCTCTTTGTGTCTTTCACAAATAAATAAAATCTTTAAAAGAAAGAAATCCATACCAAGATAGGCAGACATGCAGAGAATAATGAAAGTACCAAGAGAAGACTGATTTGACACTTAAAAGAGATCCTCAATAAGATTAGCAGGCAATTTTTCACTAAAAACCAAGGTCGAAAAGCCCTGGGATGATATATATATTACCGAATTAAAAAAAATATATGGGGATGCCTGGGGTGGCTCAGCGGTTGAGCGTCTGCCTTTGGCTCAGGTTGTGATCCTGGGGTCCTGGGATAAAGTCTCACATCGGGGTCCTTACAGGGAGCCTGCTTCTCCCCCTTCCTGTGTCTCTATGTCTCTTATGAATAAATAAATGAAATCTTTTTTTAAAAAGAAAGAAAATATGGGGATCCCTGGGTGGCGCAGCGGTTTAGCGCCTGCCTTTGGCCCAGGGCGCGATCCTGGAGATCCGGGATCGAGTCCCACGTCAGGCTCCCGGTGCATGGAGCCTGCTTCTCCCTCTGCCTGTGTCTCTGCCTCTCTCTCTCTCTGTGTGACTATCATAAATAAATGAAAAAAAAAGAAAGAAAGAAAATATGAACCAAGAATTTTAGATTTGATAGGTAAAACAATCCTTTGAAAATGAAGGAAAAAATAAGACTTTTGCAGATAAACAAAAGCACAGAGAATTTTCCTTTAGTAGATCTGCCCAACAAGAAATACTAAATGAAGGTGCGGGCACAGGGGGGTAGGGCTGCCTGCTCTGCAGGACGCATAGGCCCCCACCGTGAGGCCCGCCCCCCGGAGACCGCGAGGGGAGGGGTCTCTGTTCTGCACAGCTCCTGGAACAGTCGGCCTGAGTCCGCGCATGTGCGCGTTCCTGGCCCCTCCACCCGTCTGCTTGGAGGTGCACCTGTGCTGCCCCGTAGAGGGGAGACTGTCCACTTATCGGCCCCCCTGCTCCGTGCCAAATGGCTTCCCCGGGGTCGGCAGGGCCATGTTCCACACCTCATAGCTTCCACAGTAGCAGGTCAGGTACCTTTGAGCTTGAGGGAAGTTGGGCTGGGCAACCAAGCCACTGGCAGGTGCGACGTGAAACAGGGAGCCTCCGGGAGGAAACCCGCCGCTCAAAATCAGTTACCGACCCCGACAGGGAAGGATATGAGGCTTACTTGAGTAACTCAGCCCGTTAAGAAGCCGTCGTCACCCTGGACTCTGGTTCAAAAAACTTTCGACTTTCTCTCGACTTTCTCCATGAAATAAAATTTCTTACTTTGTTAGTTGGGCTTGCTTATGGTTTTGCCATTGCTTGCATGTCCTGTACTGCAATTCTGTTATTCCCAAATAAACCAGTTTTTGCCAGTGGGGGAAAAAAAAGAAAGAAAAAATTAAAAAAAAAAACATACTAAAGGAAGATCTTTAGATTGAAATTAAAGTACACTAGAGAGTATCTCAAAACCATATGAAGAATTCAAGATCACTAGTAAATGTAACTACATGGGTAAATATAAAAACCAGTATTATTGCATTTTTTAAAAGATTTTATTTATTTATTCATAGAGAGAGAGAGAGAGAAGGAGAGAGAGAGACAGGCAGAGGGAGAAGCAGGCTCCACGCAGGGAGCCTGACGTGGGACTCCTTCTCAGGGCTCCAGGATCACACCCCGGGCTGCAGACGGCGCCAAACCGCTGCACCACTGGGGCTGCCCAGTATTATTGTGTTTTTTTGTTCACAACTCCTTTTTACTTTCCCATAGATTTAAATAATAATCATAAAGCAATAATTATAAATGTATGTTAAAAGCATGCAATGCATAAATCTGTATTTGATAACTATATAGGAGAGGATTAAAAGTATTAAAAGGACAAGGATGGAGCTGTATAGAATCACTATTTACTATTGAAGTTAAGTTGGCATTAATTCACACTATAGTGTTGCAAGTTTAAGGTATTTATTGTAGTTCTCAGGATAACCATTAAGAAAATAATGTAAAAATACACAGAAAAGGAAATGAGAAGGGAATCAAAATGATATAGTCCAAAAAAATCAAACACAAAAGTGAGTAGTAATGGAGTACATGACAAAGAAAGTATATATGACACATAGAAAATAAATAGCAAAATAGCAGAAGTAAATTCTTCCTTATCACTAATTATTTAAATATAAATGTATTGATTTCTCCACTTAGAAGGCTGAAAATAGCAAAGTGGGTTTTAAAAAGCTCATAATCCAACTATAGGCTGTCTACAAGAGACACACTGTAAATTCAAAGACACAAATAAGGGGATCCCTGGGTGGCGCAGCGGTTTAGCGCCTGCCTTTGGGCCAGGGCGCGATCCTGGTAGACCCCGGATTGAATCCCACATTGGGCTCCCGGTGCATGGAGCCTGCTTCTCCCTCTGCTTCTCTCTCTCTCATGAATAAATAAGTAAACTCTTTAAAATTTTTTATTTATTTATGATAGTCACACAGAGAGAGAGAGGCAGAGACATAGACAGAGGGAGAAGCAGGCTCCATGCACCGGGAGCCTGATGTGGGATTCGATCCCGGGTCTCCAGAATCGCTCCCTGGCCCAAAGGCAGGCGCTAAACCGCTGCGCCACCCAGGGATCCCTAAATAAAATCTTTAAAAGAAAAAAATTAATAAAACAATAAGGAAGATCTCTAAGGAAATAGAGGGCTTGAACAACATTATAAACCAACTACAATGACGGACTTATACAGAACACTCCACCCAACAATATCTTCTCTGACTACAATGGGACAAAACCAGAAATCAATAAAAGAAGGAAATTTGGAAAATTCATAAGTATGTGGAAATTAAACAGCATAATCTAATTAAACAATTGATGGGTCAAAGAAGAAAACACAAGGGAAGTTAGAAAGTTATATGAGATGAATGAAAACAAGAACATAACATACAAAAACATGTGATATAGGGAAAGTATTGCTCAGAGGGAAAGTTGTATCTGTAAATGCCTAAATTAAAAAGAAGAAAGAACTCAAATCAATAACCTAATTTTATAACTTAAGTAACTAGAAAATAAGAAATTATAGGTATAAAATAACCTAAGTAATATAGAAAATATATAGAAGTAATACTAAAGATTAGATTAGAAGGAAGACACACAAAATAGAGAATAGAAAAAAAAGAATACAGAAATAGAAAAACAGACAGATGTTGTTTTTTTGAAAAGGTCAACATAAATCACAAATGTTTAGTTGCACTAAGAGAATTAAATGGCTAATATTAGAAATGAAACTGAGGATATTACTACTAACATCACAAAAATTAAAAGGATTATAATGGGATACTATGAATCATTGTATGCCAAAAATTACATAATCTAAATTAAATGGACAAATTTCTGAAAACAAACACACTACCAAGGCAGCCTTGAAAAGAAATAGAAAATCTAGGAGTATATGGGTGGTGCAGTCCTTTAAGCATCCAACTCTTGATTTCTGTTTTAGGTCACGATCTCAGTGTCCTGAGATCAAGCCTCACATCAAGCTCTATGCTCAGCATGGAGTCTGCTTAATATTATCTCTCCCTCTCCTTCTGACCCTCCCCCCCAAGTGTGTGCAAGCTCTCTCTCTCTCTCTCTCAAATAAATAAATAAATAAATAAATAAATCTTATAAAAAAGAAAATCTGAACATATCTTATAAAAAGTAAGATCGACTCAGTAATCAAAAACCTCCCCGAACCCTCTAGAACCGATAGTTTCACTGAATTCTATAAACATTTAATGAAGAATTATCACCAATCCCTCTCACAACCTTCCCAAAAATAGAAGAGGAGGAAGCACTTTCTAACTTATTTTATGAGGTTACCATCACCCTGATAACACACTCAGACAAAGATAACACAAAAAAGAAAACTACAGTTAACAATACTCTTTGAGGGCACCTCGGTAGCTCAGTGGTTGAGCGCCTGCCTTTGGCCCAAGGTGTGATCCCAGGATTCAGGATCGGTCCCAGGATGGGATCCCTGCATGGAGCCTGCTTCTCCCTCTGCCTGTGTCTCTGCCTCTCTCTCTGTGTCTCTCATGAATAAATAAATAAAATCTTTTAAAAAATTTTGCCTGTGTCTATCAGATTGTCAAAATTTTCCATTGAAAAAAGGCTCACTATTTGCGATTTCAGTGGAAAGCAGTAACTCTTTCACCTAAATACAATGGGAGCATTTTCAAATTTCAAGAAAATTAAATGAACTAAACTATATATGTCAGAATAAATTTGGAAATAAAATTAGAAACTATTCAATTTTGAAAACTAATTTGTGACTTGCAGACATTAGTAGTGGACAATTAAATTAGAGAACATGAAAACTGGAAAGGCTTTTTAGAGATCATTCAGCCAAACTTCTGTAATGAGGAGAAAATAGACCTTGATTGGTTGGTTTGTAAGCTAAACTTTACATCAGATTCGGAAAATGATCGTGTGTGTTTCAGTTGGCAGTTTCGATTTTATTCAGTATTGGAAGAACTGCATGAAGATTTCAAGTTGGTTTTATATATATTTTTGTAAGCATGCTGGCTAGAAAAGTAAAGAACTTGATCATAATCTAGAACATAGAAAAGAAAATATATAGGATGGTCATACAGATTAGTGTTTAAGAATGTGGTTTCTGGTCTGAATCTTGGCTCTACTACTGTGAGACTTTGTGTTTTGGTTTCCTCATCTGGAAAATGTAGTTAACAAGGGTCTGTGTGCCTCAAAGAGAATAGGGATTACATGAGATAATCCGGATAAAGGATTAGCATAGTGTTGGGTATATACTACACTCTCAGTAAATGTAAATTGCTGTTATTGTTTCGTCATTATGTCAAAGAAAAGCGAATGGATCAAAAAGCATTTTCAGAATAAAGTCAAAATACGTCACTAGCACTTTCAGGTCATTGGGATTGAATCGGAGCCCCTATGAAAAGGTGGAGGGGATCAAATGACGTAGACCGCCTTAGCAACAGGCCCCCAAAGAAGGTGAATTTCAGTAGCCAATAAGAGTCTGAGCTGTGGAAGAGGTAGCCAATGGGTAACGGAAAGAAGAAGAGGGAGGACGCGCCAATTCTTCTGCCTGAGCCTCGGCCCAACAAAATGGCGGCGGCGGCAGCGTCGCTTTGTTTCCGCGGCTCCTGCGGCGGGGGCAGTGGTAGCGGCCTTTGAGCTGTGGGGAGGATCCAGCACCAGCTATAGTGACGACTAAGAGTCCATTGCATTTCTGTTGTAACCCAGGGCCGGAGAGCGCAAAGCGGCGCTCCTACGGTCGTTGAAGCTACAAGGCGTTGAAGTGAAAACATGACTGCTGAGCCCATGAGGTAAAATACAACCCCGTCTCACGGGTCCTAGCGGTCCGGGCCTATGCGCTTTCTGAGTAGTGTGTTTGGGAAAGCTTTGGCTTGGTGAGTTAGGCTTGTGTGTTGCTTAGCGGAAAGATATCGTTTTCTCTTTTAGGAGAGAAGGGTTTCGGAGTTTCGGCGGTAGGCTCTAACCCGGGGTGGGGGTGGGGGGGGCGCGGCCTGGGGTGTTGGGCTCTTCCTTCAACCTCCCCGAACCGATGAAGCTTAGTTGCCCTCGTGTAGTTTATTCTTTGGTGCCTGTGGAATTGAGACCCGTAAGTCGGAGGCGGATTTGGTATCCCGGTCGTTCTTCCTAATCTTTAGGCCTGGAAACTGCGTTGGGAAGGAGAGGAGGTTGGGGGGGGGGAGGGGGGGAGGGGCGGGCGGGAGGGAGGATGTGAGATTCTGGGACGACTTAGTGGCGTTTGGATAGCAGGAGAAGGGAAATACCTCAGCTTTGCGGATTTTTTTTTTTTTTTCTGCAGCCCCTGGGGACAAGCTCTTTTTTTGGGTTGAACAAGTGGGTCTCGCTAGCTTTTCACGTTCCTTCTCTACTACCGATCCTAAAGGGTATCCTTGGATTTATCTCTAGGCAAGGCGGTACTATGCAGGGTATACCCCAGTATACTTTTTGTGAAGTCCAGTGTTAATGGGTGGTAAGGCAGATCTCAAATCTTTCTCCACTTTCTGGGCAAATTTCTAGCAAAAGTAATCAGACCCTACTTTTAAAAAATTTATTCCGTTAGGAATGAGGAGCAGGTTAATGTGGGTCGATGGGAAGATTTATTGCAAGGGAAGCTGTGCCTGCCTGGCAGGCCTCTTACCAATCAAGCACGTTTATTAGGTTGAGGTTGTTTTTCTCTTGCGCTTCTGATTTGCCTCTTGATAGTGTCTAAAAATATAAGTTGTTAATATGAAATGTGTACTACTTTTACACAGGTGGCTGGCTGGCTGGCTTGCTTTTCAGGCTGTTTGACATCTGACTTTTCATCCCTTGTGAATTAAGTAATTTTTCTGCTCAGAAACGTATCCTTGGCGCCTAGTGGCAAAATAAAACTACAGGGAGCATGGATCAGAATTGCATTGGTAGTTGGCAAAATTTGCCTTTGAGTAAGTATTGTGACAGTTTAAGCTTTTTAGTGCACTTTACCTAGCATGTAGAATTTGGGTATGAGCCTGTGACACTTACGCCTATTTTTCTACATTAATAAGCAGTAGATAGAAGATGTTTTCCTTCCCCTGAAGAGAAAATATACTTTAGTTCTTAGGTTCTAGGTCCCTAGCTGTGTAAAGATTCTCGTCTTTGGTTTCTGAATTTATGTTAATTGGTCCAACTACAGTAAATCTTTATTTATAGGGTTTTGGGTACTAAGAAGTAGCCAGTACAACTTGTTGGCTGGGTGTTAGGTGCTCAAGTTTGTTTACGTGAAAGATGTACCTTACAGTTAAATTTAACCTCTAGATTTTACTGAAAGTCTCAGGAAAAGGAGACTTCATTCATTTTATGCCAGGAACAGTTTTTTTTTTTTAAATTGGTCTTGAAGAGTGCGTGCTCTTGACCTTCACCTGTATAATCCTAATTCTCAAAACAACCCTATCAGTTAGGTACTTCGTGTTTCTCATTTTACAGCTGAGGAGTAAACTGAGGCATAGAGTCAAAGAACTTGACTAAAGCTATATGGCTTGTAACTGGTGGAGCTAGAATTTAACCTAGTCTTGACTCTAGAATTTATGTTCTTTTTTTTTTAAGATTTTATTTTTTATTCATGAGAGACACAGAGTGAGAGAGAAAGGCAGAGACACAGGCAGAGGGAGAAGCAGGCCCCATGCAGGGAGCCCGATGTGGGGACTCATCCAGGGTCTCCAGGATCACACCCTAGCCTGCAGGCGGCACTAAACCGCTGCGCCACCAGGGCTGCCCTAGAATTTATGTTCTTAACCACAAGGCATTAATGCCCCCTTGAGCTTCCGTGACTAATGTGATTATGATCATTTTAATTTAGCCCAAGTATTACAATGGAAGAACTTCATGTTGGCTGCTATTGTGGTTATTTGTTGTAGGTCTTAGAGTTTGTAGCTGTTACAATATTTTGCATTGTATGTATAGATGAGATAATGAGAATAACTGAAACCTTAATTCCAGTAGAGTCATAAACTGCATGAAAAACCCCTGTAAAGGACCACATATATAAATGTGAATTTAAAAATGTATGATGCTCCCTGATTATTTACTGTGAAAGAGCTCCAAGTGGGTGTTCAGAACTGTCTCAGGCTGAGGTGTCCTTCATCCCAAGTCATAATCATAGTCAAAGGATAATATGACAGGTAGTGAGTTGAACCCACAATACTGAATCACTCTTGATTCTCTCCTAATGTGAGATAGAAATAATAAGAGCAATTATATACATTGTCATTAATTTTATTTTGCACAGTAGTTCAGATTTTTTCTGTATCAGAATTTTTGTTGAGCACTTAAAAATAGGAGCAAAGATTTGTTCTGATTTTTACTAGTGTTCCTAAAAAAAGAAATTTTCTATGATTCTGTGGTCAAAGAATAGCCAAAAGGCAAAAAGAGAAGGAAATAAACTGATGACCTGGCTAAACATACGCTGAAAAATCAGTGGCTCAGTCTTTAAAAGGTTTTATTATTATTTATTTATGTTTTTAAAGAGTTATGTATTTTATTTTTTTAAAGATTTATTTATTTATTAATGAGATAGAGGCAGAGACATAGGTAGAGGGAGAAGCAGGCTCCATGCAGGGAGCCCGATGTGGGACTCGATCCTAGGACCCCGGGATCATGCCCTGAGCCGAAGGCAGATGCTCAACTGCTGAGCCACCCAGGTGTCCCTGTGTATTTTATTTTAAATAAGATTGGCTTGAAATATTTGTCATTATGAAAGATGAGCTTATTATTGACAGATAAACTTCATTTTTGTATGAAGGTCAGAGATTTGAGGGGACTTGACATTCTTTTTTTATGATTTTATTTGAGATAGAGCACACAAGCGTGGGGGTGGCAGAGGGAGAGGGAGAAGCAGATTCCCCACTAAGCAGGGAGCCCAATGCAGACTTCATCCCAGGACCTCAGGATAGTGACCTGAGCCAAAGGCAGACACTTAACTGACTAAGCCACCCAAGCATCCCAGAACTTGTCATTCTAATCCTTATGGCAGCTGATTATTTGAAAAGCTGAAAGCAGTATAACTTGTAATTGGTCTTAAATTTTATTTATTTATTTATAAATATTTTTATTTATTCATTCATTCATTCATGAGAGAGAGAGAGAGAGGCAGAGACACAGGCAGAGAGAGAAGCAGGCTCCCTGCAGGGAGCCCAACATGGGACTCGATCCCGGGTCTCCAGGACCCTGGGCCAAAGGCGGCGCCAATCCGCTGAGCCACCCATGCTGCCCCTATTTTATTTTTTAATTAATTTATTCATTTTTAAGTAAAGTCTGTGCCCAATGTGGGGCTTGAACTCACAACCCTGAGATAAAGAGTCACATGTTCCACCAACCGAGCCAGTCAGGCACCCCAAAGGCTTAAATTTTATTTTATTTTATTTTATATTTTTTATAGGCTTAAATTTTATTTTTTTATTATTTTTTTAAATTTTTATTTATTTATGATAGTCACAGAGAGAGAGAGAGAGGGGCAGAGGGAGAAGCAGGCTCCATGCACCGGGAGCCTGACGTGGGATTTGATCCCGGGTCTCCAGGATCGCGCCCTGGGCCAAAGGCAGGCGCTAAACCGCTGTGCCACCCAGGGATCCCTAGGCTTAAATTTTAAAAGGCAGAAGTTATCTAAATGGAGAGATGCTGGGAAAATGTTTTAGAAAATATCTGTTAGGTTAGTAATTCACAATCATTGCATACTAACCTAATTGTGAAATTTTGAAAAATGTTATCTGTGAAATATTTGCATTCCTACTAAGTGGAAAGTATTAAAGCCAGGCTGTGGAGGGGGAGTACATGCAGTTTTTATAAAGGTTTTGAAAGCATTTAAATACCAGTTGTTTGGTTATGTTGCTGATTGGGTGAAAAGAAAGATGTTTGTGACTTTAATTTTGATCATGCCAATTCTCATTATTGGCAACCTTTGGTATTAGTTGACCATAAGCTTTCAGTTATATAATGTATTTCTAGAGAGATTAATGTAGTACTTACAGGAATTTCTGTGTAGAAGCAGGTGTATGAAATAATTTTTTGTGCAAGAAATAGTGTGTATTTATGTGTCTGTTTCACTTTTGGAGTCTGAATAAATTTATGGATTGTATCAGACAGTTCCTGGGTTTACATGAAGTCCTTTGCTCCAGAACTTGAATGTTCTCTTGAACATTGGCAAAAACCGTTCAAATGGTTTAAGCCATTGGAAAATGATGTTTAGATCTTCTTTTAGGAATGTTGAATATATTACGACAGTAAAAGGAGCATTTAAGATTTCTCTGTACCTGTATGCTAACGTTTATCTTATGATTGGCTTGATAGTTGACATGGGAGATATTTATTCTCCATTTCTCCATGTGTAAAATGGGAGTAAGTTTGATATTGATAAAGCTTGCAGTTGTAGAGGAAGGAGGAACATGGTTATAACAGTGGTTCCTAAAAGGCAATAAACTAAAGCTCTTTGTGGTCTTTGCTAATTTTTAACTGTTTTAAGAGTGTAAAGAAGTCCTGAGATTAAAAGTTTCAGAACTACTCGTGTAGAGGAATGAACACTGAACTCTGAGCCCAACCTGGGTTTTCTAGGTATAGCTCTGTTGCTTAACTGATGGTAGAACCTTGGACAAATTTACCCTTTCCAGGCTTCAGCTTTGTCATTTACACAATGAACCTGTACTAGATGTTCTATAAGGTTACTTAAAAAAAATGGGGGCACCTGGCTGGCTCAGTCAGTAGAGCACATCAGTCTTGATCTCAGGGTTGTGTTTGAGCCCCATGTTGGGCATGGAATTAAAAAAAAATAAAAAGTAGTCTGCTTATGCGAATGTTGATCACTTTTTATTTTACTTTGGGAGGTAGGAAGAAGGGTATTGATGAAGGGAAGTTTCTTTTTTTTTAAATTTTTTTTAAATTTATTTTATGATAGTCACAGAGAGAGAGAGAGAGAGAGGCAGAGACACAGGCAGAGGGAGAAGCAGGCTCCATGCACCGGGAGCCCGACGTGGGATTCGATCCCGGGTCTCCAGGATCGTGCCCTGGGCCAAAGGCAGGCGCCAAACCGCTGCGCCACCCAGGGATCCCAGATGAAGGGAAGTTTCTTTAGCCACATACGCATTTTTTTTTTTTTTTTGTCCTAAAATTTCCATCGTAAGGATACAGGCCTTTTGTTGCTGATATATTCTGTCATAGTATCATGTGCAAATATTTGTGCAAATACTGGAAACAAAACAGTTTTTGCTGAGAAGTTTGTTAATAATTGTGGCTCAGGTGCAGCTTGGGTGGTGCAGCGGTTTAGCGCTGCCTGCAGCCCAGGGCTTGATCTTGGAGATCCGGGATCGAGTCCCACATCGGGCTCCCTGCATGGAGCCTGCTTCTCCCTCTGCCTGTGTCTCTGCTTCTCTCTCTCCTGCTCTGTATCTCTCATGATTAAATAAAATAAAATCTTAAAAAAAAATTGTGGCTCAGAATATGTTCTATTTTGAAATATTATATCCAGTATATTATATTCCTGCCCTTTTTCTTTTCTTTTTAAGGATTTCATTTATTTATTCATGAGAGACACAGAGGGAGAGGCACGGAGGGAGAAGCAGGCTCCCCATCGGGAGCCTGATACAGAACTCCATCCAGGACCCCGGGATCATGACCTGAGCTGAAGGGAGATGCTCAACCACTGAGCCACCCAGGAGCCCCTGCCCCTTTTGTTTAAAGATTTATTTACTTATTTTAGAGAGCATGGGGGAGGAGGGACAGAGTGAGAGGGAGGGAGTCTCAGGTGGAGCTTGTGGGGCTTGATCTCACAATCCTGAGATCACAGCCTGAGCTGAAACCAAGAGTTGGATGCTCAACTGGCTGTACCGTCCAGGCACCTACTACTGAAAAGACCTTTATTCTGGCCAATTGTGCTTTTTGCCCTGGGAAAAGATTCTTTGAATTGTGCGCTATAGCCACTATTTTCAGATCCTGTGTCTTGAGACTTTGTCTTTCAGGTTTTTTTTTAAAGATTTTTATTTATTTATTCATTAGAGGCAGAGGCATAGGCAGAGGCATAGGCAGAAGGAGAAGCAGGCTCCATGCAGGGAGCCACCCAAGCATCTGTGTCTTTCAGTTTTGTCTTGGTATCTATAGTCCAGCTTTCTTGTTAACTGTTCTGTACAATATTTGCTTAAGAAATTATTGGAATGGCAGTGATGTTCATGTATTTATATCCTATACTTAATATTTTGGGAGAATGTGTTATTAGTTGATCAAATACTTGAGTATCAACTAGGGGCCAGCACTGTGCTAGGGTATGCAAAGTTTAATAGGAAAATTCCCACCTTTTTTTTTATCCTTTATTTTTATTTTTATTTTTTAATTTACGATAGTCACACACACACAGAGAGAGAGAGAGAGAGGCAGAGACACAGGCAGAGGGAGAAGCAGGCTCCATGCACTGGGAGCCCGACGTGGGATTTGATCCCGGGTCTCCAGGATCGCGCCCTGGGCCAAAGGCAGGCGCCAAACCGCTGCGCCACCCAGGGATCCCAAATTCCCACCTTCTTATGGCATTCTTAAATCTAGAGGGAGATACTAGGTAAATAAGCAGGTAAAAAAACAGTGCTAAAGTGGAAGTATATTGATTTTACTGGGTATCAGAAATGAAAGAAAGCCTAATTTTGGGGATGTCTAGGAAAGTTTTACAGAGGATTTTGGATCTTGAAGATGGAGTTAGCAGTGAAGGGTTGGCTGTTTCGAAAAAGAGCTGCCCAGGGAGAGGGATTAGTATGGCTGAAGATTAGTCTTATTTTCCATATAGCAGAGGAAATTAGACATGTACACAAATAATTTTGAAGCAGAATATAAAGTGATAAATGATATAGTAGGTAAAAACTAAATTCAGAGTAAGAGGATATTTCTGATGGGAGTCCAGGGAGGGCTTTATAGAGAAAGTATTGAATCTGGCCCTTGTAGGATGGGTTTTGACAAAGAATCCTGGGGGAGATTCTAGATGTGAGATAGAGCAGCTTGAGCAAAGGATTGTTGTATATATTAGTGTTTTCTCTTTGGAAGCAGGTCAACTTAAAATTTTTAACTCAATTCCTGGGCAAATATTGTGTAATTATTGTGCAATTAGTATATTTTCCCCCAGCTTTATTGATATATAATTGGCATACAAAATTATGTAAGCTTAAGGTATGCAACATGATGATTTGATACATGTATATATTTTGAAATGTTTATCACAATAAGGTTAGTTAACACATTCCTTACCTCATAACCATTTTTTTTTATGGTGAGAATATTTAAAATCTACTCTCACTGAGTGAAGTAAGTCAGTCCGAGAAGGACAAACATTATATGTTTTCATTCATTTGGGGAATATAAATAATAGTGAAAGGGAATATAAGGGAAGGGAGAAGAAATGTGTGGGAAATATCAGAAAGGGAGACAGAACGTAAAGACTGCTGCTAACTCTGGGAAACGAACTAGGGGTGGTAGAAGGGGAGGAGGGCGGGGGGGTGGGAGTGAATGGGTAACGGGCACTGGGGGTTATTCTGTATGTTGGTAAATTGAACACCAATAAAAAATAAATTAAAAAAATAAAATCTACTCTCTAGCAACTTTCAAGTATGTAATACAGTATAGTTAACTATAGTCATCATGCTATACATTAGATGTCCAGAACTTATACATCTTCTGGTGTTAACTTTGTGGTTTGATGATCTTATAAAAGCCACATGTGCCCTTTGTAAATGAGCCTGATAATTTCATTTTAGAAGAACTGTCAAAAGTATTTTCCACTTTTTAAAAAATTTCATTTATTTATTCATGAGAGACACACAGAGGCAGAGACATAGGCACAGGAAGAAGCAGGTTCCCAGGAGGGAGCCCGATGCGAGACTTGATCCCAGGATCCTGGGATCATGACCTGAGCCAAAGGCAGACACACAACCACTGAGCCACCCAGGTGCTCCTATTTTCCACTTTTCTTAAAGCTTGTGTAGAATTTAATGCACAGATTTTGATAGACTATGATTGTTTGAAGTCTATCCTTATTTGTCTTATTTTGGTCATTTGATGTGGTCAGTTGACTTTTGGAAAATAATTGATTTATAAGGTCCAAAATAAAAAATAATTTATTTTCATGTAATACTAGATTTGTTATTTTGCTTATTTAAATTATATTATTTTTGGTTTATATGATAGCATTCCAAACATGGTTCTACTATGATGTTTGTTTTGAAAATGCATCTTTGTTCCAACAAGATTGATACATTGGGGAACAACTTGAGCATAAGACAAATTTTGCATTTTCTTATGCAGGATTTTGCCTGCAGGGCCAGGGATCAGCCAATTATGACCATCAACCAGTGGCCTGTTTTTGTAAATAAAATTCTGTTGGAACACACCCAAGCCCATTTATTTATATTGTCTGTGGCTGCTTTTGTACTACAATCTCAGAGTTGGATAGTTGCAACAAAGACCTCTGGGCCCACAGAGCCTAAAATATTTACTATCTGGTCCTTTATAGAAAGTTTTCCCTAGGTGAATGCAGGAAACTATACCCAGCTGAACTGAACTGCATTAAATATATGCATATACATGCACACAACTCACACCTCAAACATTTGTTGGCTAGCTCAGTGCACCCCTTGTGTTATAAGCCACTCCTATCCACATCTTTTGTTACAGTTTTCCACCCGATTTCAGATAACCCTCCTTCCATCATTTCACAGTAATTCATGAGCTGCAGTCCTTATGATGTACTTCCACAAGCAAACTTCAGGTCTTTTTCAAGGTAAAGTGCTATATTTATTGTTGTTTGTGTATTTCTTAATCTCCTCATGTGTAAACTGTGTAAAATTGTGCTGTCATTTTTGTTAGGTTTCTATCTTTTTAAAAATTGTGTCACTAGGGACGCCTGGGTGGCTCAGCGGTTTAGTGTCTGCCTTTGGCTCAGGGCAGGATCTTGGGATCCGGGATTGAGTCCTGCATTGGGCTCCCTGTGAGGAGCCTGCTTCTCCCTCTGCCTATGTCTCTACCTCTTTCTCTGTTATCTCTCATGAATAAATAAATAAAATCTTAAAAAAAATTGTATTACTGATGAAGTTTTTTGAGTGTTGTGCTTCTAACCCCATTTTCCCTGTGAATCCTATGGCGTTTATTGCACAATTTTGCATAACCTGTTGATTTTTAGGAACTCGTGGTATGTGATTTCAGAACTGACTGTAACTGTCATCCTGCAAAAAGAACTGATTCATTCACCAGATATTTCTTGGGTTGTGTGAAGTTTTTTTTTTTTTTTGGCTGTGTGAAGTTTAAATGAGTCAGAGGACACAAAGCTCTTAGATTAGTGTCTGGGATATACTGATTACTCAAATATTAGTTATTACTGATTACTATTGTCATGTGCCAAGAACTGTTCTCAAAGTACTGCTTAGATGAACAAGACAAATTAAAGCCTTGTCCCCATGGAGCTTATATTATACTTCAAAAAAATTTGTATTAATATACATTTTGGTTAGTAAATTAGTCCTATTCCCATAAAAATACATTTGGTATTTTTTAAAAAAGATTTTATTTATTTATTCATGAGAGACAGAGAGAGAGAGGCAGAGACATAGGCAGAGGGAGAAGCAGGCTCCATGCAGGGAGCCTGATATGGGACTCGATCCTGGGACTCTAGGATCATGCCCTGAGCCGAAGGCAGACGCTCAACTGCTGAGCCACCCAGGTGTCCCCAAAGACATTTACTTAAAACAACTTTCTACTCAATGTCTCATTGATCTCATGCAATATTTTATTGAATGATTTTTAAAAATGTTTTTAATAACTGTAACTTCAGGAGATGAATCTGATCTACCTTCAAGGAGATAATCATCTTCTTCTTACTATATTTCAAAATAAAAAGTTAAAAAATATAAATTCAGACTTAATTTGCAAAAATGGTATGCAGATTCTTATAGGCCATTCACCCAGATTCAGCAATTAGTAATTTTTTACATTTGATTTATCATTATGTCTATATTATTATTATTATTATTATTACTTTTAAGATTTCATTTATTTATTCGTGAGATGCACAGAGAGAGAGGAAGAGACATATAGGCAGAGGGAGAAGCAGGCTCACCGTAGGGAGCCCAGTGTGGGACTTGATCCCAGGACTAGGATCACGCCTTGGGCCAAAGGCAGATGCTCAACCACTGAGCCACCTAGGCGTCCCTTTCTATATTATTTTGAGTCATTTGAGATTAAATTGCAGACATGCTCCTTTACCCCTGAATACATACATGCATACATACATACTTATTTATTTATTATTTTTTTGAATACTTTAATACAGTATGTATTTCCCAAAATAGAAATATTCTCTTACATAGCCTCAGTATAGTTAGCAAAATTAGAAATTAATATTGATACATTTCATTTTTTTAAAGATTTTTTTAAAAAAGATTTTATTTGAGAAAGAGAGCAAGCACATGTGCACACTAGTGGGGGAAAGGGGCAGAAGGAGAGGGAGAAGCAGCCTCCCTGCTGAGCAGGGAGACCAATGCAGGGCTTGATCCCAGGACCCCGAGATCATGATCTGAGCTGAAGGCAGCTGTTTAACTGACTAAGCTACCCAGGTTCCCTAAGATTTTATTTTTAAGCAATCTCTATATCCAACTTGGGGCTTTAACTCAGTAACCCTGAGATCAAGACTCACATACTTCACAGACTAAGCCAGGGACCTCCATACAATACTGTTTCTAATCTACAGACATTACTTCTATTTTGCCAGTTGCTTCATAATGTCCTTTCTAGTGAAAGACAAAAATTTCTTTTATTCTTACCCAGCATCTAATTCTGGAGCATGCATTGCAATTCATTGTCATGTCTCTTTAATCTTTTCTTTGGAGCACTGCGCCTTGTTTTTTTTTTTTTTTTTACCCCTTACATATTTTTGAAGAACATAAGGTAGTTAATTTGGGTTTGTCTGATATTTCCTTGTAGTCATGTATTTTGCTAGAAATACTATGAAGTGATGTTGTGTCTTTCTCAGCACATTTTATCAGGAGGCATACAATATCTTTGCTTTTACTATATTTTAAAATGTATTTTTTTTAAAAACACCACCATATTTATTTAGTTTAACATTTCCCCTGATCTAAAGAGAAAGATGTCAAAAGAAAAGCTAGAACATATACATAAGCACACATCCCCTCTGAACCTTAGATAACCTAAAAGGAAAAATAACAGCAAAGTTCTGTTCAACAGATAAATTTATCTCCGCTTCTGGAAGATGTTTCCACGCCCCATTCCACGTCCTCTTCCTCTTGCAGCCACTTGAGCTTTCAGAATAGCAGCTTTCCCCCGGCCAGCTCCTGAGCCTTGGTTTTTGTTTTTCATGCTCTTTAACATGGGTACATTTTTCAGCATGTCAGGCAAAATGAGAAAGCGGATCTTGCTGCCACGGATGTACACCTGCTCCAGCTGTGCCACTCGGCCATCTCTGTATGTGACTGTGATGTTGGACATCTGGCAGTTCATGTTGTCTTCCGCCTCAATGAGCTTCCCACGATACACCTCGCCAGTGTTTGTCTCACATGTCACGATGTGGCCCTCGGCTTCGTGAAGGACTTTAATCGGCACACCAATAGACATCTTGGCAGGAAAAGAGTTCTCACCAGCTCCGGCCTACTCTTCCTTCCCCGGGCCGCAGCAACTCCGGCGATGGCCAAGGCGTGAGCCGAGCGAATGGCGGGTCTCGCGCTCCCCTGTATTTTCTTTTAATATGATTATCAATCAGCTCATTCTCTGTCATTTAACTTAGATATTTGAAGCTAGGTTTGGTTAATTTGTATAGAATTGGAGAGAATTTGCCCACCTCTTACTTTTTTTTTTTTTTTTGCTTTTCCCTTTTTCCACCATCTTCATGCAGCCCCAAAATTCAAAACCACAAAACACCCTATTTATGAATTTTCATTGTGTATTCTGAGTGTCTGCTAAAAATAGAGAATCAAGGGTGAATGTTTCTTTTTTTTTTTTAAGGGTGAATGTTTCATATTAAAGTGACCGTACTTGTTATTTGTTAAGTATGTGAAATAATACATTTCTTTCAAAGGCTGACTATATCAATACATCCAATACAGCTTATTGAATATCTCAACTTAGACACTGAGGAGAAGATATTGGAGGGTACTACATGACTTCAGGGTTGCTTTGTGTTTTTTTTTTTTTCGGGGTTATATTTTTAATGCTCAGCAAATCACCACTCTTTTCTTTTAAGGAATGCCTGAGCAGACATTATCTCCATTTTAATAAACATTTATTATTTCTCTGTACAAGGCAATTTGTTATTTCCCACATGGGAAAATGATGAACCCAGACCAAATTCCTTCTTTGAAGAGCTTATACTACAGTAGAGAGTACTCTGAGTTTTATTTTTTTTAAAATATTTTATTTATTTATTCATGAGAGACACAGAGAGAGAGGCAGAGACAGGCAGAGGGAGAAGCAGGCTCCATGCAGGGAAACTGACATGGGACTGGTTCCTGGGTCTCCAAGATCACGCCCTGGGCTGAAGGCAGCGCTAAACCACTGGGCCACCCGTGCTGCCCCGTATTCTGAGTTTTAAACAAGGAACTATAAGCAGAATGTATTGATTACTATAAGAGAAGTAAAAGAAAATTCAGTAGAAGAGGGGAAAGGGAACCTTCTTTGAACTGAGTTGTGGTATGATTGGAAAGTCATGTGTGAATTATTTTGCAGAGAGCTTTGAATGCTATGCCTAGGAGTTTCATACTTTATGAACATGGGAAGCCTTTGAATATTTTGAGCATGGAGTGACATCTGAGTCTACTCAAGTATGTTAATTATTTTTTTTAAGGATGTCAATTATTGAAAATACTAAGAGCATTTATTTATTTATTAATTATTTATGTAGTCCTTTAGACAAGGAATGTATTTAGGAGAATATAGACGTACATATGTTTAACTCCCATACCCCCTTAAAGTATAGTAGCAGATGCTAAGTACCAGCAGAGTGCTATTGATATATGGTATAAGAACACAGTAGTTTAGTATTTGAATCAGGTAGAATGAACTTGGGTAAAAGAAGGAATTTCAAGGCAGGAAAGGATGACTTTTGGGAACTTCTTCCTTCTTCCCCATTCCAATAGATATTAAAAAAATTAAATGACTTGTGTTCCTAAATATTGCCACCCACTTATTAGTGTATTCCATGATGTCTCTGACATCTGAATTCTAAGCAATAACCTGATTATTCTGGATGGGAGCTAGGGTTACCTGCCTAACTTGAAGGATGAATTGTGGAAATAGGTGCTGTTTTCTGTCTCTAAAATCTAAATGTCTTAAAATTGTATTTTTTTTCTGCAGAGAAAGAGAACCACTGTTCTCACCTAAAGACCCTTTTCTTTCTCTTTTTTTTTTAAAGACCCTTTTCTTACAACTCCTTACAACAGGAATAAAATTTTGCTTTGCTTTCTTGATGTTGCCAGATTCTTTGCCTCTTGCTTTTTTTATAAAAAAGATTTATTTATTTATTCATTCAGAGAGAACGAGAGAGAGGCAGAGACACAGGCAGAGGGAGAAGCAGGCTCCATGCAGGAATCCCGACCTGGGACTCTATCCCAGGTCCCCAGGACCACACCCCGGGCTGCAGGCAGCGCTAAACTGCTGTGCCACCGGGGCTGCCCACCTCTTGCTTTTTGAACAGTGCCTTTGGGGAAGGATGGGTTGTGGTATATGGTTGGAATGAACTGTATTTATTAAAGCAGAAATCAGTGTATGAGGTAAGATGAAACATTTCTTGAAGGGTTTATTTTTTTATTTTTTAAAATTTTTAAAAGATTTTTTATTTATTTATTCATAGACACACACAGAGAGAGAGAGAGAGGCAGAGACACAGGCAGAGGGAGAAGCAGGCTCCATGCAGGGAGCCCGATGTGGGACTCGATCCCGGGTCTCCAGGATCACACCTCAGGCTGCAGGCGGCGCCGAACCGCTGCGCCACCGGGGCTGCCCAGTTGAAGGGTTTAGTAATTAGACCTTACATGTAATTACACCTTACCTTATATATATATAATAGAAGTATACTTGCTCTAATAGAGATATATATATATATTTAGATTTTATTTCTTTATTTATGAGAGACACAGAGAAAGAGGGGGCAGAGACAGGCAGAGGGAGAAGCAGGCTCTTTCCAGGGAGCCTGATGTGGGACTTGATCCCAGGACCCTGGATCATGACCTGAGCCAAAGGCAGATGCTCAAGTACTGTGCCACCCAGGTGCCTCTTTACTTTTATGTTAAAAAAAAAAAAAGGCTGGAATGTTCTTAGTCCTCCATTGTGTCTTTTTTTTCTTTTCAATTTTTTATTTAAATTCTAGTTAACATATAGTGTAATATTGCTTTCAGGAAGTATTCATTGTTTCTTTTTTTTTAAAGATTTTATTTATGTATTTGAGAAGAGACAGAGAAGGAGTAGGGGCAGGGACAGAGGAAGAGGGAGAGGCAGACTCCCTGCTGAGCAGGGGGTCTGATGTGGTGCTTGATCCCAGGACCCTGAGATCATGACTTGAACCAAAGTCAGATGCTTAACTGACTGAGCCACCCAGGTGCCCCCTTCTTTGTTTCTTAAATGTTTTGGAAGGTTGACATTTTTTTTTTAAGGTTGACATTTTTTTAAAAGATTTTATTTATTTATTCATGATAGTCACAGAGAGAGAGAGAGAGAGAGAGAGAGAGAGAGAGAGAGAGAGAGGCAGAGACACAGGCAGAGGGAGAAGCAGATTCCATGCAGGGAGCCTGACGCGGGACTTGATCCCGGGTCTCCAGGATCACACCCTAGGCCAAAGGTGACGCTAAACCCCTGAGCCACCCGGGCTGCCCCCTTAAGTGCTTTTAGACTAAAAATAACACGAAAATAATAAATCACAGAAATATATTTTCCTGGCAACAAATATGGCAAATATGGAGTTAGCTTACACTTGCATGCCTATGAACTCTTAAAACAGATTTTAGAGATTTTTCTTATGCTCACAGGGAGAATGGTAATGGACAAATATTACTGTTTCCGTCCTTGTTATTTGTATATCTCTTTTTTTTAGTTAAGATAAAATGCAAAATCTAGTATCTTAACCACTTGAAATTGTACAATTCAGGGGCATTAAGCGCATTAAATATATTCACCATCATTGCTCTCTGATTTTGGAACATTTTTCCTTTACCCCACAAAGAATCCCTGTATCTCCCAATATTCTGCATCATCTGTCCAACTCTAGAACTTTTTCGTCATCTCAAACTGAAACTCAACTTGTTAAAGAGTAACTTTGCATTCCCCTCTCCCCTGTGTCCCTGGTAACTACCATTTCACTTTCTGTCTCTAATTTTAACTATCTTAGATATTTCTTTTTTTTTAAAGATTTTATTTATTTATTCATGAGAGACACACAGAGAGAGAGAGAGAGAGAGAGAGAGAGAGGCAGAGACAGGGGCGGAGGGAGAAGCAGGCTCCATGCAGGGAGCCTGACGTGGGACTCCATCCTGGGTCTCCAGGATCACGCCCTGGGCTGAAGGCGTGGCGCTAAACCGCTGAGCCAAATCGCTGAGCCACCAGGGCTGCCCAGATATTTCTATATAAGTGGAATTCTACAATATTTGTCCTTATGTGTTTGGCTTATTTCATTTAGCATAAAGTCCTCAATGTTCATCCATTTTGGAGCATGTATCAGAATTTCATTCCTTTTTAAGGCTGAATAATATTCCATATTATGTATGTATGTACCATATCTAGTTAATCTATTCATTCATCTGATGATGGACATTTAGGTTGTTTTTATCTCTGCTATTGTGAATTGTGCAACATTGGTGAACAAACATCTGTTCAAGGCTCTATTTTCTGTTCTTTTGGGTATGTTTCTAGAAGTGGAAGTCTAGCTTTAATCTTTTGATGAACCACTAAACTGTTTTCCATGGTGGCCATACTATTTTACATTCCAAGTTGCATTGTATAAGAGCAAGAATTTTTCTACATTCTTGGTCAACAAAGCTTTTTGTTTTGTTTTGTCTTTCAGAAAAGTGAGCTCATACAGTTTATGTTAGAGTTAATTTAAAAAATGTAGTTGACTGTCAACTATACTCAAAATTTTAAAAAATGAGTTGACAAATAAGAAATAAAGAGGATTACAAGGTACAAAGTTCTGGTTATAAGATAAATAAGTCATGGAGATGCAAAGTACAGCATAGAGAATATAGTCAATAAGATTGTAATAATATTGTTTGGTATAGATGATAACTACACTTACCATGGTGAGCACTGCATAACATATAGAATTAAGTCATTATGTTGTATACCTGAAACTAAGATGACACTGTATATTATTTATACTTAAGTATTTAATTTTTTTAATAGTCATACTAACAGGTGTAAAGTGTTATTGTAGTTTTTATTTGCATTTCCCTAAAGACTAGTGATGTAAAGCCTCTTTTCATGTGTTTATTGGTATATCTTCTTTGGAAAAATGAAGTCTTTTGCCCAGTCTTAAATTGGGTTTATTTATTTTTTTGTTGTAGGCGTCATTTAATAATTCTGGATATTGGTGCGCCTGGGTGGCTCAGTCAGTTAAGCATACAACTCTTGATCTTACCTCAGGTCTTGATGTCAGGAATGTGAGTTCAAGCCCCACATTGGGCTCCATGCTGGGCTTGGAACCTACTTAAAAAATTCTGGATCGTAATCCCTTATGAAATAATATGAATTGTGAATATTTTTCCTGTTCTCTGGGTTGTTTTTTTTATTCTTTTGTGAGTGTTCTTTGATGCATGAGTTTTCAGTTTGGATGAAGTCTAAGATAATTGATTTTTTTCTTCTTTGTATGACTGTTTGGTGCCATCCAAGAAATCTAAAGTCATGAAAATTTATTCCCCTATTTTCTTCTAAGAATTTATAGTTTTAGCTCATATGTAGGTCTTTGATCCAATTTTTTTGTTTTTTTTCTTTGATCCAATTTGAATTAATTTTTAAAAAGGATTTTATGTATGTATGTATGTATGTATGTTAGAGAAGGAGTGGGGAGGGGCAGGGGGAGAGAGAGAATCTCAAGCAGGCTCCATGCCCAATGTGGAGCCCTGTGTGGTTGGGGCTTGATCTCACAACCCTGAGATCATGACCTGAGCCAAAATTAAGAAGAGTTGGATATTTAACCGACTGAGCCATCCGGGTGCCTCAAGATTTTATTTTTAAGTAATCTGTATGCCCAATGTGGGGCTTGAACTCAAAACCCCAAGATCAAGAGTCACATACTCTCCTCACTGAGCCAACTACAAGCCCCTTAAATTAATTTTTGTATATGGTATAATATAGGGGTCCAACTTCATTTTTTTGCATGTGGATATCTAGTTATCCTAGCACAATTTGTTGAGGAGACTGATCTTTCTCCACTAAGCATTCTTGGCATCCTTGTCTGATATCAGTTGACCATAGATGTATGGATTTATTTCTGGGCTTTTTGTTCTCCTCCATTGGTCTATATGTCTATCCTTATGCCAATACCATGCTGTTTTTGATTACTTGAGCTTTGTAGCAAGTTTTGAAAGTGATAGTATTCCAAGTTTGTCTTTTTTTCAAGATTGGTTTAGCTCTTTGAGGTCCCTTGAATTTGCATATGAGTTTTAGTATTGATTGTCCAATTTTAGCAGTAGTGACTATTGCAGTTTAATAGAGATAACATCAAATCTGTATCATTTTGGGGAGTATTGCTCTCAACAATATTAAATCTTTTAGAACATGAGATATTCCATTTAATTGGAATTGTTTAATTTCTTTTTTTGATTTATTTTTTGTAGTAATCTCTATACCCAATGTGGGGCTTGAACTCATGATCTTGAAATCAAGGGTTGCAAGCTCTTCTGACTGAGCCAGTCAGGAGTCCCTGGAATAGTTTAATTTCTTTTTTTTTTTAAAAGATTTTATTTATTTATTCATGAGAGAGAGGCAAAGAGAGAGGCAGGCTCCATGCAGGGTGCCCGATGTGGGACTCAATCCCAGGACTCCAGAGGCAGATGCTCAACCACTGAGCCACCCACGTGTCCCTAATTTCTTTTTTTTTTTGTTAATTAATTAAAAAATATTTGCTTATTTATTCTTGAGAGACAGAGAGAGTGAGAGAGGCAGAGACATAGGCAGAGGGAGAAGCAGGCCTCCTGCAGGGAGCCCGATGTGGGACTCAATCCGAGATCCCAGAATCATGCCCTGAGCCAAAGGCAGATGCCAAACTGCTGAGTCACCCAGGTTTCCCTGTTTAATTTATCTTAAGCAATGTTTTGTAGTGTTCATTGTACAAGTTTTGAACCTCTTTGATTAAATTCATTCCTGTATACTTCTTGATGCTGTTGTAAATGAGAAGTGTTGCATTGTTCATTGCTAGTGTTTAGGAATATAACTGCTTTTCTGTGTGTTGATCTTTTATCCTGCAAGTGTGCTGAATCCATTTATTATCTTAAATAGTTTTTTTGTGGATTTTTTTAGGATTTTATTTTTTATTTTTTTCTTTTTTCTTTTTATTTTTTTTATTTATGATAGTCACACAGAGAGAGAGAGGCAGAGACACATGCAGAGGGAGAAGCAGGCTCCATGCACCGGGAGCCCGACATGGGACTCAATCCCGGGTCTCCAGGATCGCGCCCTGGGCCAAAGGCAGACGCTAAACCGCTGCGCCACCCAGGGATCCCGGATTTTCTTTTTTAAAAGAGATTTTGTTTATCCATTTGACAGAGATAGAGCACCAGAGAGCACAAGTAGGGGGAACAGCAGAGAGAGAGAGGGAGAAGCAGGCTCCCCACCAAGCTGGGAGCCTGACATGGGGCTCAATCCCAGGACCCTGGGATCCCTACCTGAGCTGAAGGCAGATGCCTAACTGAGCCACCCTGGTGCCCTAGGTGTTGAATTTTGTAAGATGATTTTTCTGTATCAATTTAGATGATTATGTGATTTTCCCCTCTTTATTTTATTCTATTTATGTGGTAATTTATACTGATATATTTTCATGTCACACTTTGCATTCCTGGGATAAATCCCACTTGGTCATGGTCTATGATTCTTTGATGTGTTAATGAATTCTATTTACTAAGGTTCTGTTTAGGATTTTTCCACCACTAGCTGGCATTTTGTTTAGGACTTTTGTATCAATATTCATAAGGGATGTTGGCCTGTAGTGTGATGTCTTTGTCTGATTGTGGTATCAGGGTAATGCTGGTCTTGTTGAATGAGTAAAGTGTTCCTTCCTCTACTGTTTTTGGGAAGAATTTGAGAGGGGATTCATTAAATATTTGGTGGAATTTACTAGTGAAGCCACCAATCATCCTGAGTTTTTCTTTTTTGGGATGTTTTTGATTATCAACTCAAGTAAAGAGTTTGAATAGTTACAAATAAAAAAAAAGAAAAAAGTAGCATTTGTATTTACCCAATGTGATTGCTTTTACCATTATTCTTTATTTTATAATATAGCCCCACTTTACACTGTGGTGGTGTTTCATTTGAGCCTGATGGTCTCCCTTTAGCATTTCTTTTTTTTTTAAGATTTTATTTCTTTATTCATGAGAGACACAGAGAGGCAGAGACATAAGCAGAGGCAGAAGTATACTCCCTGTGGGGAGCCCAGTGTGGGACTCAGTCCCAGGACCCTGGGATTACACCCTGAAGGCAGACACTCAACCACTGAGCCACCCATGCATCTCAAGAGGGAGATAGTCTTAAGCAGACTCCATTCTCAGGACCCTGAGGTCATGACCTGCGCCGAAACCAGGCAAGTGTCAGATGCTTAACTATGCTACCCAGGTGCCCCTTTTTCCAGCATTCTAGATTTGTCATCTCACTTTTCTGGTTTCCATGGTGTTCAGCTGTTAATCTTAATTAGAATCCATTGTACTTGTCAGTTCTCACTGATTTTGAGATTTCCTTTGTCTTTGACAGTTTAATTATATTTTGTCTTACTGTGTTCTCTATTTATCATTCTTGGAATTCATTGACCTTGGATATTTAGATTCATGTATTTCATGAATTTGGGATGCTTTGACTATTAGTTAAATAGTCTTTCTGCTCCTTTATCTTCTCTTCTGTTACTCTCATTATACATGTGTTATCTCACAGGTCTCTGATGCTCTGTTCATTTTTCATCATTTTTTTTTTTTACTTTCTGCTTCTCATATTGGGTAATCTCAATTGGTGTTATCTTTAAGTTTACTTATTCTTATCCTTGGTCAGATCTTCTGTTGAACCTCTGTAGTGAATTTTTCATGGCTGCTATTTTATTTTTCAGCTCTAAAATTGTATTTGGTTCCTTTTTAAACTGTATTTCTTTGTATTTCTTTTAAACTTTCTTTCTTTATTTCTTCGTATTTTCTTTGTATTTAAACTTTATTTCTTTAAACTGTATTTCTTTGTATTTCTTTGGTAAGATATGCCAGTTTCTTTAGCTCTTTGAATGTATTTAAAACAGTTGATTTAAAGTCCTTGCCTACTAATTCTAACATCTGGGTCTCCTCAGGAACAGTTGTGTTAATTTTTCTTTTTTTTCCTGGGAATAGACCATACTTATTTCTTTGCATACTTCTAATTTTTTTGTTGAAAACAGATACTTTGAATATTGTAATATGGCAGTTCTGGAAAACATTTTCCCCCCATTCCCAGGGTCTGTTGTTGCTTCTTGCTGTGGTTTTTGCTTAGTGAACTTTCTAACCTATTTTCACAAAGGCTATATTTGTTATGTGTGGATACTGAAGTGTTTGTTCTGGTAGCTTATTGGCCATTTTTTGACAGAGCTTTCCTTAAATACATACAAGTAAAAAACAGCCCCAAAACAAACAAAAACCCATACCAAAGCAAACCAGCTCTCTTTGCAGATTGTCTTAGTGTTGGGCTACTTTGCCCAACTCTCTCTCTTTGCAGATTGTCTTAGTGTTGGGCTACTTTGCAGTGCTTCGTTCATTTAAAACTTTTGTAACTCTCACTTTCTGATTAGGTAGAGTCTAAAGGTCAGCTAAAGGTGAAAGTTTATGGCCTTTTCTTGTCTTTTCTGAGCATGTGTCCAGCCTTAGGCATAGGTGTGGCCTTCCAAATTCCTAGGTATGTGTTGGAGATATATATACATATATATATATATATATCATATATATATGAGTTCGATTTGCCAACATATAGTATAACACCTAGTGCTCATCCCGTCAAGTGCCCCCCTCAGTGAAGCTCTTTGGAGCTCTTATTCCCTTCTGTATTTGTATCTGGCTTCTTTCTTCCCATCCTTTTATATCTGTCAAGTGCCTGGCCCACTTGTTATCCCTTGCCCTGGTAGCTGTGGATATTATATTTGCCTTTACATGCTTTAGACAAATCTTGTTCGTCTTAGGAACTTGCTCCTCCTGAGAAAGTTCTGAGATGGGTGAAAGAAAGCCCCAATCCCAGTCTGCCAGATAATGACTGAACAGGTCAAAAGATACCACCACAATTCTTTAAGAATAAGATCCACATCATACCTTTGGCACCTGGTTCACTAGGAATGTGGGCCACTATCTTCATGGCTGCCATCTAGCCAGGGAATGGGACATGGTAGGTGCATACAGTTAAAACACCACAGTACTCTTGTACTGAAGTTCAGCACCTTTTTCTATTAACTATTTCCTGTTGGTTGTAGGCTTTTTTTAAAAATAGATTTTATTTATTTATTCATGAGAGACACAGGGAGAGAGAGGCAGAGACACAGGCAGAAGGAGAAGCAGGCTCCATGCAGGGAACCTGATGTGGGACTCGATCCCGGGTCTCAAGGATTAGGCCCTGGGCTGAAGGTGGTGCTAAACCGCTGAGCCACCTGGGCTACCCTGGTTGTAGGTTTTGGATGAGATTCTATAGCTCCAAAAAAGTTGACTCAGAAATTTTATGCTAGTGTAATTGTTACCTTAGTGGAGAGACAGAATTTTGGAGTTACTTGTTCGATCATTGTATATGACATCATTCCTGGTATGTTTGTTGTAATCCCTATGCCAGTGCCACATTTTCTTAATAACTAGAGCTTTTATGAAATCTGCTAGGGCATGAATGCCCACATTGCTCTTTGTACTATCTTGGTAATTCTTGAGCCTGTACTGTTCTATATTATATATCTCTTTTTATGTTTCTAAATTCTTTGATAAATTTTTTATTCTATTTTCATAAACATTTCATAGGCCTAATGTGAGCCAGGGATTGTTTTAGGTCAGGGTTTTTCAGTCTTGGGATTACAGACATTTTGGTCCAGATAATTCTTTGCTGTGGGAGGCTGTTCTATGTATGCATTGTATTCCTGGCCTCTGCCCAGTAGATACTAGTAACACCCCCCCACCAGTTTTGAAAACTGGAAATGTTTAAAGACACTGTCGGATGTTTCCCATGGGTAGTGATGATGTGGAAGTGGCACAGTCCTCCTGTTTGATAACCACAATTCTAGATGATAGGGATTCATAGATAATTAATATTAAGCTAAGGGGAGGAATAAATGACTGAAATACACTGTGATGTGGTTAAGTACACTTACAAAGATACAAACCAAGAAATGTGGAAGAATAGCAAAAAATTGCCTTGGAGTGTTAATGGCAATATTTTCCAGAGAGAGTTGGCAGTTTTGAGTTGAGACTTAAGGGAAGGTGGTAGTGTTGGCAAGGAGAGGAGATATTCTAGGTGGTGCAAAGGTCATGTCTAGGGACTTGATAGAAGGGCCCTTTTGTGCCTTGAGAACAGTGAGACTGGGATGCCTGGGTGGCTCAGCAGTTGAGTAGACCTGCCTTTGGCCCAGGGTGTGATCCTGGAGTCCCGGGACTGAGTCCCACATCTGGCTCCCTGCATGGAGCCTGCTTCTTCCTCTTCCTCTCTCTCTCTCTCTGTGTCTCTCATGAATAAATAAATAAAATCTTAAAAAAAAGAATAGTGAGACATTAAGTGTAATTGGAGAGTATGGGAGGTAGAGGTGAAAAAAAAGAAGGTTATTTGGGTTAGATTTGAAAAGAGTTTTTTTAAAGTTTTGAAGAAGGCTTTTTATGCTTTATTAATATATCACTTTATGCCTTTTTATATTGTAGGCAATAAAATATAAAAGTCTGTAGAGTAATATGATCAACTTTAAATGAACAATAATGATTTAGTGAATGATTAAAATTACATAGTAAATATCACACTCAAGAAAATAGCTGTGATCTATAAAGTAGGAAAATAGGAAGGGATGGCGATTTATAAAAACTAAAACTGGATGTTGGATATTATTCTTAAATCCAACCACCCTTTGGGTAGACTGTTTTCATCCTGTATTTGTCAAGTTCTTAAATATTGTCATCACTGATGGTGATCCTTGGTATTTAAATAGAGGAATGAAGTGGGAAAATGTACAAGGTTGTATACTTTTTTCTTTTCTTTTTTTTTTTTTTAGAGATTTTATTTATTTATTTATGAGAGAGAGAGAGAGGCAGAGTCACAGGCAGAGGGAGAAACAAGCTTCCTGCAAGGAGCCTGAAACAGAACTCGATCCCAAGACCCTGGGATCATGCCCTGAGCCAAAGGCAGAAGCTCAACCGCTGAGCCATCAGGTGTCCTAAGGTTATATATATATATTTTTAAAGATTTATTTATTTATTCATGAGAGAGACAGACTGAGAGAGAGGGGCAGAGACATAGGCAGAGGGAGAAGCAGGCTCCATGCAGGAAGCCCGATGTGGGACCCGATCCTGGATGACAGGATCACGACCTGAGCCAAAGGCAGGCGCCCAATCGATAAGCCACTCAGGCATCCCAGATTATATATTTTTCTTTTTTAAAAGATTTTATTTATTCATTCATGAAAGACACAGACAGAAAGAGAAGCAGAGACACAGGCAGAGGGAGAAGCAGGCTCCATGCAGGGAGCCCGATTCAGGACTCGATCCCGGATCTCCAGGATCATGCCCTGGGCTGAAGGCAGTGCTAAACTGCTGTGCCACCGGGGCTGCCCTACAAAGATTTTTTTTTTATTTATTACACACACACACACACACACACACACACACAATGTGCACGAGCTGGAGGGAGAGAGGAAGAGAGAATCTCAAGCAGATTGTGTGCTAATGGGACTCAATCTCATGACCTGAGATCACAACCCAAGATGAAACTAAGAGTTGAAAAAACAACAACAAAAAATGACACCAAGAATTGGATGCTTAAGTGTACCACCCAGACATCCCTCCTTAACCCATCTCCCCCTACACTTCTGATAACTGTCAGCTTGTTCTCTATAGTTAAGAATCTGTTTCTTGGGATCCCTGGGTGGCGCAGCGGTTCGGCGCCTGCCTTTGGCCCAGGGCGCGATCCTGGAGATCCGGGATCGAATCCCACATCAGGCTCCCGGTGCATGGAGCCTGCTTCCCTCTCTCTCTCTCTCTCTGTCTCTCGCTCTCTCTCTGTGACTATCATAAATGAATAAAAAATTAAAAAAAAAAGAATCTGTTTCTTGGTTTGCCTCTTTTCCCCCTAGGCTGGTTTGTTTTGTTTCTTAAATTCCACATATGAGTGAAATCATATGGTGTTTCTTTTCTGACCTTGACATTTTTCTTTGAGGGAAAGAGGGGCAGAGGGAGAGAAAGAATCCCATGGAGCCCAACGTGTGGCTTGATCTCACAACCCTGAGATGATGACCTGAGTCGAAATCAAGAGTTGGACTGACCTACCCAGGCACCCCTGTATTTTTGAAAAATACAGTCTAGGTGTTTTTTAATTTTTTATTCTATTTTTATTTTTTAAAGATTTTATTTCCTTACTCATGAGAGACAGAGAGAGAGAGAGATGCATGGGATCCCTGGGTGGAGCAGTGGTTTAGCACCTGCCTTTGGCCCAGGGCGTGATCCTGGAGATCCGGGATCGAATCCCACGTCGGGCTCCCGGTGCATGGAGCCTGCTTCTCCCTCTGCCTGTGTCTCTGCCTGTCTCTCTCTCTCTGTGTGACTATCATAAATAAAAATTAAAAAAAAGAGAGAGAGAGATGCAGAGACACAGGCAGAGGGAGAAATAGGCTCCCCATGGGGAGCCCGATGTGGGACTTGATCCCAGAACCCTGGGATCATGACCCAAGCCAAAGGCAGATGCTTAACTGACTGAGCATCCAGGCTCCCCAAATCATACTACTTTAAAGCAAGGTTTCTGAATAGGATCACTGTTGACATTTTGGGCTAGATAATTATTTATTGTGAGGAGATTCTTGTGTGTATCATAAAATGTTTAGCTTTATCCTTCATCCTTTATCCACTAGGAGCCAGTGATAATTCCATTAACAGTTGTGACAACCACAATTATTTCCAGACATTGTCATAAGTATCCAGAGGGTCAAATTGCCCCTGTTGAGAACTGGTGCCTTATAGTCAGTGCTTTGTCTTATCTCCCCCCACCAAGGTTCTTTTAATTCCTTGTATATGTGCATATATACTGTTCACTAGTTATAAATAGTTGTGATTCAATTTGGAAATCCGTTTTTTTTTTTACTTAAAATGTTTTTATACTTATTTTTTCTATTTATTATAGTTTATTGCATAAAATTTACCATTTAACCATTTTAAAATCTACAATTCATAAACTTTACCATTTAACCATTTTTTTTTTAATGATAGTCACAGAGAGAGAGAGAGAGGCAGAGACATAGGCAGAGGGAGAAGCAGGCTCCATGCACCAGGAGCCTGACGCGGGATTCGATCCCGGGTCTCCAGGATCGCGCCCTGGGCCAAAGGCAGGCGCTAAACCACTGCACCACCCAGGGATCCCCCATTTAACCATTTTTAAGTGTACAGTTCGGTGGCACTAAGTACATTAAGTGTGTCATGTAACCATCACCACAATCAATTTGCAGAACTTTTTGAGTATCCCAAAGAAAAACTGTTTACCCATTAAATGGTAAATCCTTATTCCTTCCTCCCCTAGTTCCCTGGTAATTTCTGTTCTGCCTTCTGTTTCTTTCATAGTTAATTAAAAAAATTAAGAAATATTTTATTTGAGAGAGAGAGAATGAGGGCATGAGGGAGGGGAGTGACAGAGGGAGAGAGAGAGGAACAAGCAGACTTAGCACTGACTCTGTACTAGGCCTGATCTCATGACCCTGACTGAGATCATGACCTGAGCTGGAATGAAGAGTTGAATGCTCAACCGACTGAGCCACCCAGGTGCCCCTCTTTCATAGTTATTTTTAGTCCATTTAGTTGTACGTAATTTGCTCAACTCTGCTTACTGATTAAAATTCTAATTTATTTTTTGTAATATGACAACAACTTTATACTTAAATGCTTCACTTTATTTTTTAAAAATATTTTATTTATTTATTCATTAGAGACATAGAGAGAGAGAGGCAGAGACACAGGCAAAGGGAGAAGCAGGCTCCATGCAGGGTGCCCGACCTGGGACTCGATCCCGGGCCTCCAGGACCACACCCTGGGCTGAAGGTGGTGCTAAACCGCTGAGCCACCCGGGCTGCCCAAATGCTTCACTTTAGTTTATATTCTTAAGAGAGGGATTAATGAATATAATGTTTTGAATGTTTGTTTTTTTTGTTCATTTACCAATGGCTTTCTAAAGAGTTTGAAGTTATTTACACTGTAAACAGAATGCGTGAGTACTCATTTCACTGTACATTGGATATTATTGCTATTTCAGTTATAGGATATTGGACATATTGCTACTGGACATTATTGGAAATTATTGCTATTTCAGTTGTAGGGTATTAAGAGGTACCTTGCTATAAGAGGTTAAAGATAGTCTAACACATTTTCCTAATTGCATCTTTTATAAGAAATGTTTCTATTCTCTGCCCGTATTCCTTTGATGACAAGATTTTTTAAATGTCTGATATTTTAATAGAATACAGATATTAAAAAAAAAAGAATACAGATATTATTTTTTAAGACAGTGCATGAGTGTGGAGGGGCAGAGGGAGTGGTAGAGAGAGAGTCTTAAGCAGGCTCCATACCCAGAGCCTGATGTTTTGCTCAGTCTCACAACTTGAGATCATGGCTCGAGCTGAAATCAAGAGTCAGACACTTAACTGACTGAGCCACATTGGCGCCCCCAGATGCTAATTTTTTATATTTGCTGGAAGTGTTTTTCCTATTATTTAAATTGTTATGTTCTTGAAACTTAAGCATAACTTTCTTGGCTTAGTTTTTTCAGTATAAAAGAAAGATTGTAGTGGGAAAAGAGAGATAATAGCATTCAGTGGAACCTAGAAGTAATTTTTAAAAATATTTAATTTATTGGGCAGCCCCGGTGGCTCAGTGGTTTAGCGCCTCCTTCAGTCCAGGATGTGATCCTGGAGAACCCGGGATCGAGTCCCACGTTGGGCTCCTTGCATGGAGCCTGCTTCTCCCTCTGCCTCTCTCTCTCTGTGTGTCTCTCATGAATAAATAAATAAAATCTTTATAAAAAAAGTAAAATAAAAATATTTTATTTATTTATTTTGGAAAGAGAAAGCAAGCATGAGTGGGGAGAGGGAGAAGTAGACTCCCTGCTGAGTGGAGTACTTCATGCACCTTGATCCCAGGACTCTGGGATCATGACCTGAGCTGAAGGCAGACCATTAAATGACTGAGTTACCCAGGCACCCCTAACGAGAAGTAATTTTTTATGTCACTGTAAATTTTCTTTTAAAATATTCACAGTCATAATCTAAGAATATACTGTTTATACTATTTAATAATTGAGATTATTCTAACTTGTTTTATTTCTGGTGTTATATTTGAATTTTCCATTTCTCTAAAACATAGCTCTGAAAAAGTTTTTAAAGATTTTATTTATTTTTATTATATATATATATATATATAGAGAGAGTGGAAGCATGAGTCGGGGAAGGGGCAGAGGGAGAGGAGAGAGAGAATCTCAAGCAAACTCCCTGCTGAATGCAGAGCCCGAAGCAGGATTTGATTCCATTACCCTGAGATCATGACCTGAGCTGAAACCAAGTCAGACACTTAACCCACTGAGCCATCTAGGCTCATGTAATGATGATTTCAGAAGTGAGGTTATTATGGTGCTATTATGCTATAATATAGCTATAAATAATATCTGTTTTGAGTGCTATTGTGATAATGGCATATATAGTATTTTGCCTTCTAGGAAATTGCTAGGAGTATATCTATAGATAAACAAGAGATAGGAATTAAATGTCTCAGTTTTCCAAAAAAATTGCTGAAGAAAAATTCTTTTCTTTATGTGGATACTATTCATATTTAATGATATCCTTCAAAGGAAGCTTGGGTATGGTTCATATTGCCTTAGTTTTGAGTAGTATGGCCTAGGCATGATCAGTTTTTAAAAGTGAAGAGTTCAAAACATTTCCTTTTATTAATGTTTGTTTTATTAAGGTTATTGTTAAAACCAACATTTACTTGTGTAATGATAGATAATAACTTTTTGGTATTTGCTGTGTGTGTGTGTTTTTCTAAAAATTAGGAAACATGACAGAGGGAGGTAGTTTCGCCTTACTTTTATATGATAGATCTTTGTGAGGATTGTTCAGTTTCCTGATTTTGATGGGATGCTAAGTTAACAAAGATAAACAGCAGAATGATTGGCACAGGAGATTTATTATATGACATACCTTCCATTCGGTGATGATAGCTAGTTCAATTTCTATTTATACGTAAATTGTTTATAAGAGAATGAAATGACTTTGAACCTTTGGATAGTGTAAAGTAAATCAGAGTATTTTCAGGTCATGGAACATAGTGTAACTAATAGAATGAAATATTGAAAAAGCACTGGACCAAGACCATGCTTTCTATAACTTTTAGTTCTGGGTCTTTTGATAACTGTATGACCCTGGGCCTCAAGGTTTTCCTTTTTATCTTGTCCAGTCCCTCATTTTAAAGTGCTTTTAGCTCTAAAATTCTATCTCTATGTTGCGTTATATAACAATCCTATGAGGTAACTTAGATTAAAAGAGGAAGGCAGTAGCATTTCAGCAATATGGTTTGGGGTTGAGTCTCAAGTGAACTAGAGTTTTCCTTTAGTCTGAGGATGGTATGAATTAAAATGGAAGGATGCTGTGATCTTTACGTTGCAGAGGGAAAGGGAATTGCTGATTGATTTTTATTTCTAGGAGTGGACATGGAGCAGATTTGCTTTTTCTTCTTTATTTTTTTTAAGTAATCTCTTTGCCCAGTATGGGGCTCAAACTCATGACCTCAAGATCAAGAGTTGCATGCTCTACTGATTGAGCCAGCGAGGTACACCCCTCAGCTGATTTATTCTTTTTTTATTTTTATTTTTTTATTATTTACTATTTATTTATCTATTTTTTTTTTTTTTTTTTTTTTTTTTTTTTTTAATTTTTATTTATTTATGATAGTCACAGAGAGAGAGAGAGAGAGAGGCAGAGACACAGGCAGAGGGAGAAGCAGGCTCCATGCACCGGGAGCCTGATGTGGGATTCGATCCCGGGTCTCCAGGATCGTGCCCTGGGCCAAAGGCAGGCGCCAAACCGCTGCGCCACCCAGGGATCCCTATTTATCTATTTTTAAAGATTTTATTTATTCTCTCATGAATAAACAAGTAAGATCTTTAATAAAAAATTTTTAAAAATAAAAATAAAAACAATTAATTTTTAAAAGATTTTATTTATTCATGAGAGACACTGAGAGAGAGAGAGAGGGGGGGAGAGAGAGAGGGAGAGGAGAGAGGGAGAGGAGAGAGAGAGAGAGAGAGAGAGGGAGAGAGAGAGGGAGAGGAGAGAGGGAGAGGAGAGAGAGAGAGGCAGAGACACAGGCAGAGGGAGAAGCAGGCTCCATGCAGGGAGCCCAATGTGGGACTCGATCCCGGGTCTCCAGGATCACACCCTGGGGCGAAGGCGGCACTAAACCACTGAGCCACCTGGGCTGCCCAAACCTTTACTTTTTAAGTAGTCTGTAATTAGGATCTGGCTAAGGTATGATTTAGGAGTTATCATCTGTATTTAGATCCTGGCTCCACAATTTATTTTTATTGTTATTTTGAGCAAGTTACCTAACCTCTATACTTCAGTTTTCTCATGTATAAAAGATAATAACAGCCACCTATTTTATAGAGTGATTATGATTAAATGAGATAGTTAAGGGCTTGGAACAGTGCTTGGCATGTGGTACTCAGTAAATATTAACTGTGGTTTTTATTTTCATCTGTGTGTATATATGTTGTTGGTGGTTGACTCTTCTGTACAAGCACCCAGTGAGGTGTAAGGGAAAGGGACACTGAAATTAGTGACTTGGATGTATGAAATGAATTCATGGACAAGCATTAATCTATGTTTAATTGAATGTAACTGAAAAAAATAAAAAAAAAAGGAATGTAACTGGATGTGTGTGAGTTTAAACTATAGATTTCCTTTGTTTTTATTTTTTAAAGATTTTATATGTTTATTCATGAGAGACACAGAGAGAGGCAGAGACACAGGCAGAGGGAGAAGCAGGATCCATGCAAAGAGCCCGATGTGGGACTTGAACCCGGGAATCCGGGATCATGCCCTGAGCCAAAGTCAGGTGCTTAACCGCTGAGTCACTCAGGCATTCCGATTTCCTTTGTTTTTAAAGATTTTATTTATTTCTTCATGAGAGACACAGAGAGGCAGAGACATAGGCAGAGGGAGAAGTAGGCTCCCCTGAATAGCCTGATGTGGGACTGGATCCCAGGACACTGGGATCACAACCTGAGCCAAAGGCCGACGCTCAACCACTGAGCCACCCAGGTGTGCCTACACTATAGATTTTCTTACTTTTGTAAAGATGTATCTATAAAACTTTGAGTGCCTGCTGTCCACTGGTTACTGTGCTAGGATGTAGGACGCTGAACTAGGTATTAAAATAGTATTCTACATATTGAACTTTTTTTTATACTGGAAAATTGCAAAATTATGAGCATATTCAAAAGGAAGAAAATACCCAAAATTAACTGTTAGAAAGCTTCAGAAATTATCATCTCATTGTTAGTTGAATTTCATATATAGCCATCCAAGTCCCTCCTCACTGATTTATTTTATCTATCTACCTATCGTTTATTACTTAAAAGATTTTATTTATTTATTCATGAGACAGAGAGAGAGAGAGAGAGGCAGAGACAAAGGCAGAGAGAGAAGCAGGCTCCATGCAGGGAGCCCGACACGGGACTTGACCCTGGGACTCCGGGATCATGCCCTGGGCAGAAGACACTCAACTGCTAAGCCAGCCAGGCGCCCCTCACAGATTTATTTTAAAACAAATTTCAGACATCATATTATTATAGGAAGACATATTTTACTTTGTTTTTATTTAAATTCTAGTTACTTAACATATTATATTAGTTGCAGGTGTACAGCTTAGTGATACAACACCTGTTGCTCATCACAGTAAGTGCACTCTTTAATCCATATTACCTGCTTCACCCATTCCCCCACTCACTTCCCCTCTGGTAACCATCAATTTGTTCTCTAGTTAACTGTTTCTTTTTTTAATGCTTGTTGATTTCTTACATTCCACATGTTAGTGAAATCATATGGTACTTGTTCTTCTCTGACATATTTTTGCTTACTGTAATACTATCTAGCTCCATCCTCCTTGTCTCAAATGGCAAAATTTCATTCTTTTTTATGGCTGAGTAATATTCCGTGTGTGTGTGTGTGAGAGAGAGAGAGAGAAAGAGTGAGAGAGTGAGAGAGAGCGAGTGCGTGAGAGAACATCTTTATCCATTCATCAGTTGATGGACATTTGGGCAACTTCCATAATTTTGCTATTACAGATAATGCTGCTATAAACATTGGGATGCATGTATCTCTCTATGAATTAGTATTTTTGTATTCTTTGTGTAAACATCTAGTAAAACAATTGCTGGATTATAGGGTAGTTCTATTTTTAATTTCTTGAGGAACCTGTATACTGTTTACCAGAGTGGCTGCACCTGTTTGCATTCCCACTAACTAAAAGTTTTCCTCTTCCTCTGCATCCTTGCCAACACCTGTTTCTTGTGTTGTTGTTTTTAGCCATTTGACATGTGTGAGGTGATATCTCATGGTAATTTTTGTTATTGTAAAACAAACCATACTGTGTGGTGTTTGCCTAAACTGAAGTATTTGTAAAAAAGTTGATTTTTTTTCTTGTTTTCAATACTAAAAGAAAGTTGCCTGCTTGATTTCTTTTTTTTTAATAGAGGGAGGGAGGGAGAGAGGGAGAGAGGGAGAGAGAGGGGGCAGGGGGGAGAGAGAGAGAGAGAGAGAGGCGGTGAAAGGGCAGAGAGAGAATCTTAAGCAGGCTCCCCACCCAGCTGGGAATCCGGTATGTGGCTGGATCTCACAACTCTGACATCATGACCTGCGCTGAAAATCAAGAGTTGGATACTTAACTGCCTGAGCCACTCAAGCACCCCTACCTTCTTGATTTCTTTTAAGTGATAGTGTTTTTGGTGTTTGGAGGTCATTAATAATTGTAGGTGAGAATGTTTATACTGTCATATTATTGAAGTGTAAATTTTTCAACTTTTTGTTATGAAAATTTTCAAACTGATGCCAAATTTGAAAGAATTTTACATATACTCAACACCTGGATCTAACCTTTAACATTTTATTGTATTTGTTTTGTTATTTATTTATTTTTATTTATTTAAATGATTTTATTTATTCATGAGAGACACTCAAGGGGGGGGGGCAGAGACACAGGCAGAGGGAGAAGCAGGCTCCATGCAGGGAGCCCAACATGGGACTCGATCCTGGGTCTCCAGGATCAGGCCCTGGGCCGAAGGCAGCACTAAACTGCTGAGCCACCCAGGCTGCCCATGTTGTATGTGTTTTATTATGCATTTATCCATCTCTGTTGATGCAGCAGTCTATCCTGTTTTCTTATTTCAAAGTAAATTGCAGAGATTAGTATAACTGAAGTTTAGTTTTTTAATGTCGCCTTTTCAATCAGGGTGTTAAGAGATTTCTTGTTTTGTATAAACTTTATTGTTATGAATGACCATTTATATCCCAAGTTTCCAGTTATGACAAGGTGTAGTGTTTGGTTCCAGTGCTTCTCATTTTGAACTTTGCTTCTATACACTCTAAACCTTTATAAGAATATTTTGCTTAAGTACTAGTAATTCATACTTAGCCAAATCTTTTAATTTAATGTATAATGAGGGTTTTGAGTTTGTACTTTCACTGGTCTTTAAAAAAACTATTCTGAGATGTAATTGTATGTCCCATATTAGTAAACTAATATGCAATTTTAGGGCTCTCTTTTAAACTTTTCCATTTAAGAACTACTCTGAGGGGTGCCTGGGTGGCTTAGTTGGTTAAACGCCTGCCCTTAGGCTCAGGTCATGATCCTAGGATAGAGCCCCGATTCCTGTTCCCTGATCATTGGGTTGTCTGCCTCTCCCTCTGCCTTTGTTCATGCTCGTTCTTGTGCTCTCTCTCTCAAATAAATAAATAAATAAAATCTTTTAAAAAAGTACTCTGAGGGCCAAAGTCACCTTTTTAGTGTTTAGCTCTTTTCTTTTTTGATCTTGGTCTTTTGTATTGTGTCTAAATATACTTTGATCCCCATATGGCTGTGTAACTCATGACAAAAAAGTCATTTGCTATATTAGATTGTTTTGAATACTCATAGTAGCCATATAATAAATGCCTATTGAATAAGTGAGACAAATTCATCAGTTCTTACCCTTAATTGAATTTTTGAAGTTTTCCTTTAGTTTTTATCATCAAACTTAATATATGAAGGATAGAAAGATGCTTTTGCTCTCTGTAGAAAGAAAAAGTATGAAGTTTATATTCTCAGTACTTGATAGGTATATTTTTAGATTTAAGTTATTGAATGTAAACAAATAATGAGAGTTTGAGAACATTCATACTCTGAATATATTATTTAATTTGGAAAAACTTAAGACAATGTAACATTAATACTTCTGCACCTACTACCTAGCTTTATGAAATCTTGTATTTCACGTTTCCTTTTTTTTAAAGATTTTATTTATTCATGAGAGACACACAGAGAGAGGCAGAGAGACATAGGCAGAGAGAGAAGCAGACTCCCCACAGGTAGCTTGATGTTGGACTTGATCCCAGGACCCCAGGACCACAACCTGAGCTGAAGGCAGACGCTCAACCAATGAGCCACCAAGCTGTCCCAGATTTCTTTTAAAGAAAAAAAAAACATTAAAAGATAATAGAAGTGAGGTCTTATATTTTCTATATACATGTACATGTATGTATAAATTTTTATACATCCATAAACTTAAACATTATTTAGGATTTTTCAGTTTTATGAGTTTGACATCATTATGTCCATATTATTTCACAACTTGCTTTTTTTGTTCAGTGTTTTTTGGATTTTGAGGTAGACATAGACCTGCAGTATCTAGTACAATAGCCATAAAATATCTGTGGCTGTTGAGCACTGGAAATGTAGGTATTATGAATCGAGATGTGCTAGAATTCTATTTGCACACAGAATTTAGAAGCTTTGGAATGAAAAAATATATAAAAAATATTTAAATATATAAATATATATTTATATAAAATATATCTCATCAGTTATTTTGTATTGGTTACATAATGAAATGATAATGATTTGGGTACAGTGGATTTAAATAAGATTAAAATTAATTTTACCTGCTTGTTCTTTTCTTTAAATGTGGCTTTTATAAAAATTTTAAGTTATGTGTGTGGCTCACATTTATGGCCTGCATTATATTTCTGCTCATTTTTCATTCCTGTTTAGTATAAGTATGGCTATACTGTAAGTTACAGATCTGTCACTGATGGATATTTAGAAATTTTTCAAATTAATTTGGTGCAATTAAAAGGTGTTACCATGAATGTTTTTAAACGTGTTTCCTTTGCACATATGTTAGTTTCTTTTTTTTTTTATGTTAGAGTTTCTTTAGGAGGTCAATTTTATTTTTTATTATGAGATAATTGCCAAATTGTTTACTGTAATGGTTTTACTCATTTATAGCTCCATTGGCAGGTTGAGAATTTTCTTGTTCTACAGTTCTTTATCATGGCCAGTGTGATTTTGAAGACAAAATAAAACTTAAAACTTACATTAAACAGCACAAAAAGCATTGGTAATTCTTGAAGTGAATGTAAAATAAGTGTCAGTTTATTTTTCTTAGTGCATCTTTTGTAATAGTCAATGCACATAGCCCCCCTCTGTTTTTGTAGTACTTCTGTTCTGAACACATAAAAACTGATTTTAAAATTTAATAGCTGTGCTATATATCCCATTGATAGGCTGGTATAATAGCTGTGCTATATATCACATTGGTAGGCTGTCTTTAAGTGTAATTAGGTTGAAAAAATTTACAGCATCTTTACATGATGGAATATGTTGCTGCCATTAAAAATTATGTTTTAGAAAAATATTTATAATGCAGGAAAATATTCACAGTATATTAACAGGAAACGTGTGTTTTTTCCCCTGTGATTATCTGTGGATGGTGGGATTTTACATGACATTCTATTTTGTACTTCATGCTTTTCTTTATATTATGCTTTCTGTCCTGGATTCTTTTTTTAAGATTTTACTTACTTATTCATGAGAGACACACAGAGGCAGAGACAGAGGCAGAGGGAGAAGCAGGCTCCATGCAGGGAGCCTGATGCGGGACTCAATCCCAGGACCTGAGCTGAAGGCAGACACTCAACCGCTGAGCCACCCAGGCGTCCCTCTATCCTGGATTTATTAAGAAGGAGGATGTGGAGGAAAGTCCTTAGCAACAATAAGCTAAAACTTTCACACCTAGAATATTATAGAGAAGAGATGTGAATAAAGGAGCTGTAATTTTTTCATTTTAAAAGAGAAGTTAGTACTTTTTTTCTATTAAATATCAGGCTTTCTTTAAGGTACAAAAGGAACCAAACTATAGGCACACAATACTATAGTCTGATATTTAATAGAAATATTGTGTGCCTGTTATTTTGCCAGCAGTAGAGGAATGTTTCAAACAATTTCTCATAAATTATTTAGTGATTTTCATTTACATGAAATATATTTCATTTACATGAAATATAAAAATATAGCAAATGACTTTTTTGTGGAAAATGGATTCATTTCCAAACCTTTGGAGTAAAATTCAAGGAGTTTGAACTCAACTTGTTTTTATTTTGTTTTTAAGATTTTTTTTATTAAGTACAATCTACTGTCCAACGTTGGGCTTGAACTCATAAACCCAAAATCAAGAGTTGTATGCTCTAGGGTAGCCTGTTTCTGCCTCTCTCTCTCTCCTGTGTGTCTCTCATGAATAAATAAATAAAATCTTTTGTTTTTTAAAAAAAGGGCAGCCCAGGTGGCTCAGCGGTTTAGTGCTGCCTTCAGCCCAGTGCCTGATCCTGGAGACCTGGGATCGAGTCCCACGTCGGGCTCCTGGCATGGAGCCTGCTTCTCCCTCTGCCTGTGTCTCTGCCTTTCTCTCTCTCTTTCTCTCTCTCTCTCTATCTTTGTGTCTCTCATTAATAAATCAATAAAATCTTAAAAAAAAAAGCATTGTATGCTCTGCCAACTGAGTCAGATGCCCCAAGCTCAATTTGCTTTTAGTCTCAACTTAATTTCATTTGGAATTACATGATATAGTGATAGATTTGGGTTCAAATCCAGTTCTCTTGCTTTGTAACCTTTAGAAAGTTCCCCAGTGTCCCGAGTTGTTTTTCATCTGTGCAATGGAGACAATACTTAAATGAAAATATTTATGAGATGTCTAGCATAGTGTAAGCCCTTAACAAAACTGAGTTGCTTTCTCTCCTTCCTATTTTTCAGAGTGGATGCATTTAATAGCTGGAAACAATTTCATGAAAGAGCTGTGAATAACTCTGATGTACATAACAAAAAATTATAGAAGTTATCCTATAAGTTGTTTTCTGATTTCTCATACCATCCCCCTCAGGTGTATCTATTTCCTGGAACATTCTAAGTTAAACTAAAAACTGTAGTTTCAAAGATTATCTAATTAATATGTTTATATATCTTTTGTCTCTAGCATGATGGTTTTATTGTTTGTGTGAAAAAATTAATACTATTTGAAGCCTTAATTAGCGTTTGTCAAAACTGTATAGTTAGTGCTTGCATTCAGCAAGATTTTATCTGATTCAATTTTTGATGATTGGGAAATAAACTTCATTTTTATCTGGAGAGATTTGCTTTTTAGAACTCCTTCAAAATTGAATAGTGATCCACAAATTAAATGATAACCCGAATAGCTTACAGATGGACTTAGTTAAAACATTGAACATTTAGCTATATAGGAATATATGGTTTTCTCTTATCATAGAAAACCTAGATTCTCTTTTTTCCCCCATTTCCTCTTCACCAAAAGAGAAAGGAGTGTTATTTAAACTGGTTCCAGGGATCCCTGGGTGGTGCAGCGGTTTGGCGCCTGCCTTTGGCCCAGGGCGCGATCCTGGAGACCCGGGATCGAATCCCACGTTGGGGTCCCAGTGCATGGAGCCTGCTTCTCCCTCTGCCTATGTCTCTGCCTCTCTCTCTTTCTCTCTCTCTGTGTGTGACTATACTAAATAAATAAAAAAAAATTAAAAAAAATAAACTGGTTCCAGTATTCTTTGCACTACAATACATAGGGATATAGATTCATTTCTATATCTGAATCAATTTCTAGAGGAAAATAGTTTTTTTTTCTTATAGTGGGCAAAGTAAAACTGCATTTCTGCTTCCTTCTACAATTTTTAATTTAAATTACAGTTTATTTTCTCTTTATTCTATATAAAATCATTACATTTTTCTCTCTCTTTTTAAGTAAGCCCTATGGCCAACATGGGGCTTGAACTCACTACTATCAAGAGTCACAAACATGTTCAGCTGACTTAGCCAGCCAGGGGCCCTTCTACTCTTTTAATAGAGGAAACATTCGTGGTTTAGTGTTGGTTTTTCAAGATATATTTGAGGAAATTTCTCCAGCAAACTTTGCTTCTTAAAATGGAGGTTATCAGTATTCCTCAATGCAACCTATGGATTCAGTGCAATCTTATCAAATTACTAACAGCAATTTTCACAGAACTAGAACAAATAATACTAAAAATTGTATGGAATCACGAAAGACCCTGAATAGACAAAGACAAAGCAGTCTTGAGAAGGAACAATAAAGCTGGAGGTATCCCAATTCCTGATTTCAAGATGTATTACAAAGCTGTAGTGATCAAAGAAGTATGGTACTTGCCCAAAAATAGGCACATAACATCAATGGAACAAGATAGAGAGCCCAGGAATAAACCCACAATTATTATGGTCAGTTGAATTATGACAGAGGAGGGAATAATATTCAATAGAGAAAAGACATTCTCTTTAAGAAATGGTGCTGGGACAACTGGACAGCTACATGTAAAAGAATGAAACTGGACCAGTTTCTAACACCTTACACAAAAATAAACTCAAAATAGATTAAAGACCTAAGTGTGAGACCTGAAACCGTTAAAATCCTAAAAGAACAAAGGTAGTAATTTCTCTGACATCTGCTATAGCAACATTTTTCTGGATATGTCTCCTAAGACAAGGGAAACAAAAGCAAAAATAAAATATTGAGACTATATCAAAATAAAAAAGCTTTTGTGCACCAAAGACAACTATAGACAGATAAAAGGCAACCCTACTGAATAGGAGAAGATATTTGCAAATGATATACTTAATAAGGGGTTTATATTCAGAATATGGCTAACAGACACATGAAAAGATGTTCAACATCACTAATCATCAGGGAAATGCAAAGCCAGAATCACAATGAGATATCACCTCATACCAGTTGAAATGGTTAGAATAAAAAACACAAGAAATCAGGTGTTGGTGAGGATGTGGAGAAAAAGGAGCCCTAGTGCACTGTTAGTAAGCACTGTGGAATTTGTATAACCGCTATGGAAAACAGTATGAAGGTTCCTCAAAAAATTAAAAATAGGTACCATGTGATCCAGTATTTCCACTACTAGGTCAAGGAAAATGAAAACATTCATTAGAAAATATATATGTACTCCTGTGTTTATTGCTGCATTATTTATGATACCCAAATTATCTATCAGGAGATGAATTGATAAGGAGACATACACAGAATAGTACTCATTACTCTTCAAAAAGATTGAAATTGTGACATTTGTGACAACATGGAGGGATCTAAAGGTATGCTAAGTGAACTAAATGAGATTGAGAAAGGTAAATACCATATGATTTCATTCATATGTGGAATGTAAAAACAGTACAGATGAATAAAAAAACAGAGAATCAGACCTATAGAGAACAAACATGATTTCCAGAGGGAATGGAGTTGGAGGGTTGGACAAAATGGGTGAAGGTGAGTGATAGATACAGACTGCCAATTATGGAATGAATAAGTCACAGGAATAAAAGTTACAGCATAGGGAACATGGTCAGTGGTACTGTAATAGGATTGTATAGTGACAGATGGTAGCTGCACATGTGTTGAGCATAGCATAATATATAGTGAAGTCGAATCACTGTGCTGTACACCTGAAACTAATATAACATTGTCAACTATACTCAACAAATAAGAGATAAAGAGGTTAGCAGGTATTGGAAATGAAGTAAAGAGTTTTAACCCTAAAGGAAGATAAAATTAGATGTAGTCAGAGATTTTAAAAGTGTTAGAAAATTATAGTAATGGAAATCCTCCTGTCCTAGATTAATGTTGGGCTACTTGATAGCCTTTCTTCACTATTAGATTCTGAGTTATTATAGTATTATTGACTATATTCCCTATGCTGTACATAGGGACATCTTCATGTACTTATTTTGTAACCTTGAGGAGAGTGAAATGGAAGTTTTTCAGGCGGGAGATGTTTGTGAAGATGAATTGCTTTTGCTTTGAAATTTTAATGATATACAGGTGATTTAGAGGATTTTCAAAAAAGCAGGAACAATTAGAAAATTATATCTTAAAAAAAAAAAAAGAAAATTATATCTTTTAGTCCTATTCACTTATATTATTACTCCTAGATTACAAGATTACAACTCATCTTTCCACTGAGGCACATTGAAAGAAACAGGCCTATACAACTTTTTCGGATGTTAAAGCCAGACCTGAAAATTAGAAACTCAGGATTTTGGCTATTTCTTAATGTCTTTTATTTAGTAATTATGAAATGATAACCATTTAATAGGTTTTTAAAGAACATTTTATTTACTTGAGAGAGAGAGACGGAGATAGCAAGAGAGAGCACAAGCGGGGAGGAGAGGGAGAAGCCCAACACAGGCCTCGATCCCAGGACTTGGGGTCATGACCTGAACTGAAGGCAGATGCTTAACTGATGAGCCACCCAGGCACCCCAAAACCATTTAATAGTTAAAGAACATATGACATTTACATTCTGTGAGTTGGCATTGATTTAAATTCTCCATGATTGGAGCCATCAACTGAAAATAAATGAATGAGGAAGTTTAACTAGAGAAATAAATAATTATTTATAGCTTTTGATGGTAAAACTGTCATAGAGTGAGGTTACACCTACAGGGCAAGATTCTCAACTATCTGTATGAGTACACGCAGAATAGGAACTTTAGTTGTGTTGACATAGGAGGATTAGGTTTAGTTAGGTTTGTTGTATTATTTTCCACTCACTTATCAGAATGCAGAACTTATTTTCTCTTGTTTCTTTATAATTAAGTCCTCTCAATGCTAATCTTTTTTTTTCTCAATGCTAATCTTAATGTAACTTTAATTTCTAGGCATGGATTACATAATTAGTTTCCCTCTGACCAACTCTTTTAAATTTTTCCGTTCAATTATAAAGTATTACAAAAGACTTAATAAAGTTTTAAGATGGCTTCTACAGAATTTAGAACCACTATTTTGCTTTTTAACTCAAATGAATTTGATCCAAGTTTTTAAAAATATTTTATAAATTTATTTTTTTATTGGTGTTCAGTTTGCCAACATATAGAATAACACCCATGCTCATCCCATCAAGTGCCCCCCTCAGTGCCTGTTACCCAGTCACCCCCACCCCCGCCCACCTCCCCCATCTCCCCCTGATCCAAGTTTTTGTGAAAAAAGAGATTGCCTCCTTTTTGTTTTAGGGAAATGTTCAATGATACTCCAGAGATTTTCAGTGGCTCTTTATATTCAGGATACTTATTTATTAAGGACTACCTTTTAATGTATTTTATTTTAGGACTTGAGAATGTTTAGATTTTAGTAATGCCTTGTTTTTTGTTGTAAATTTTGGATTCTGTCCTAGAAAAATAAACTTCATCTTCTAAGATGATTATTCTGTAGGCCCCATGCTGGATGTGACTTGTCATCTCATATACTTAATTTTTATGTTTTTAGATGGCTGAGAGACCTCAGTGAATATTTTTTAGATGATATAAAATAAATACCAGCATTATTTCCTGTTTCAGTATTTTTGTTCCCCTCCCTTTTTTTCTTTCTGTAAAGGAACAGATGTATGTTATATTCCCTCAAATTCTTCAAGCAAAATATGTTGATATTTCACAAGGGCCAAAAGAGGCATGTAGGCTTAAAAAAGTTTTCATCTGGGATGCCTGGATGGCTCAGCGATTGAGCATCTGCCTTTAGCCCAGGGCGTGATCCTGGAGTCAGAGGATCAAGTCCCACATCGGGCTCCCTGCATGGAGCCTGCTTCTCTCTCTGCCTGTGTCTCTGCCTCTCTCTCTGTGTCTCTCATGAATAAATAAGTAAAATCTTAAAAAAAAAGTTTTCATCTTTTAGAAGATAACTGAAGAGATCTCTGAAGAATTAAAAGGGAAGATACCTTTTAACTTCTCTTATTTATGGCACAAACTTTGTACCAGACAGGTCCATTGGTTCTTCCTCTGTCCCACTATAAAATTTATGTTAAACAATATTAAATAGAGTAATAAGGTTCAAGTTGAGTTAAAGGCCAAAAAAATCTTATCACAGAGAATAGAAATTATAAAAACCACATTGTAAAACTTTGTGCCCTGGATACACATAAATGATGGATACTGATTTTTTTTCTTAATATTGAATATGGAATTTTTCAGGAAGCAGAGCTTCATGTTAAGTTACAATATCCTAGGATGAGATCTTGAATAGAAGAAACTTGTACTTTTTCTGTCTCATTCTTAATATATTATTCAATAAAGTTTATTGCTTTTTGGTCTCATATTCCAACAAAGTAATCATCTAGCTTGACAGGTAAGTTTTAAAAAACATATAGATAACATAGATTTTTAATTTGTTTCTGTTCTGTAGTTTTATAATCTCTGTTAAACAAAAAAAAGTTCAACTAGTTGCAGATTACTTCCTAATTACTATTTTTAAAACTAAATATTGTCAAATGTCCTCAGATATCTTAAGACTTTTAGTTTGAGTTAGTTTTTTTTTCTAGTTTAAAAACATTTTAAAAATTTGATTATAGTTGACTTATTCCCATTCTTTTTTGGAGGAGAAATTGTATGAAAGATCAAAATCCCAGTGCAGTTATTGTCAAAAGATTTGCTAACAGTTCAGTTAATGACCAAGTCACTTTTGAAAAAAAAAAAAAAAAAGTTTAACCTCTATGCCCAGTGTCGGGCTTGAAATCATAACTCTGGGGACGCCTGGGTGGCTCAGCGGTTGAGCATCTGCCTTCAGCCCAGGGCCTGATCCTGGAGACCCGGGATCGAGTCCCGTGTCGGGCTCCCTGCATGGAGCCTGCTTCTCCTTCTGCCTGTGTCTCTGCCTCTCTCATGAGTAAATAAATAAAATCTTAAAAAAAATCATAACACTGTGATCAAGAGTTTCATGCTCTTCCGACTGAACTAGCCAGGTGTCCCAAGGTTACTTTTTGAAAATGCTGACTTTATTGATATAAATCACATATCATACAGCTTATCCCTTTAAAGAGTACAGTTCAGTGTTTTTAGTATATTCATAAACCTGTGCAGCCATCACTACAATATTCATTATTTCAGTAAGAAACTCTGTACCAATTAGTGCTCATTCCTCATTTCCCCCCACATCCTCTACCCCAGTTCTTAACAACCACTATTTTACTTCCTGTTGTTAGGTATTCTGAACATTTTGTATGAAAAGGATCATACAGTATGTGGTATTTTGTGACTGGCTACATTCATTTAGGATGTTTTCACAGTACATCCATGTTGTAAAATGACTCAGAACTTCATTCCTTTTTATCACTGAATAATATTCCATTCATCATTCAATGGATATTTGGTTTGTTTCTACTATTTGGTTATTATTTATCGTGCTGCTGTGAATATTCATTAATAAATTTTTGTGTGAGCATGTATTTTTATTTACCTATTATACTGAGAAGTAGGAATGCTCTTTCATATGATAATACTGTATATAACTGGTTTTTAAGGTGGCTGTACAATTCCCTTTCATAACAGCTGTGTATAAAGGTTCCAATTTTGGAGTTCCCTGGGTGGCTCAGTCAGTTGAACATTTGACTCTTGATTTCAGCTCAGGTTATGATCTTGGTTGGAATCATGAGAGAGAGAGCTGCGCGTGGGGCTCTGTCCTGGGAATGGAACCTGCTTGGGATTCTCTCTCTCCTCCCTCTGATCTACCTCCCCTCCCCCACTTATGCTTGAACACTCTCCCTCTCTCTTAAAAAAAAAAGGTTCCAATTACCACATCCGCACCACCACATTCTATTATCATGTTTTTGATTATACACATTCTTGTGGCTGTGAAGCAGCAGTATCTTGCAATTATTTTTATATTGGCAAAATATATACAATATTTATCATCTTAACTATTTCAAAATGTGCAATTTGGTGATATTAAATACATTTACAACATGTAATAAGCACATATGCTCCCAATTCTTGTTATTCCAAACAAAAACTGTTTTTTTTTTGGTATATTTTTTAAATGGAGTTCGATTTGCCAACATATATTATAACACCCAGTGCCCCAGTGCCTGTCATCCAGTCACCTATCCCCTTACACACCTCCCCTTCCACTACCCCTTGTTTATTTCCCAGAGTCAGGAGGGTCTCATGTTATGTCACTCCCTCTGATATTTCCCACTCATTTTCTCTCCTTTCCCTTTATTCCTTTTCACTAATTTTTATATTCCCAGTTTTAATGAAACCATATATTTGTCCTTCTCTGATTGACTTACTTCACTCAGCATAATACTATCGAATTCCATGCACGTAGAAGCAAATGGTGGGTATTCGTTGTTTCTAATGGCTGAGTACTATTCCATTGTATACATAGACCACATTTTCTTCATCCATTCATCTTTCGATGGACACCAAGGCTCCTTCCACAGGTTGACTACTGGGGACATTGCTGATATAAACATCGGGGTGCAGGTGTCCTGGTGTTTCACTGCATCTGTGTCTTTGGGGTAAATCCTCAGCAGTGCAATTGCTGGGTCTTGGGTAGCTCTATTTTTAACTCTTTGAAGAACCTGCACACAGTTTTCCAGAGTGGCTGTACCAGTTCACATTCCCACCAACAGTGCAAGAGGCTTCCCCTTTCTCCATATCCTCTCCAACATTTTTTTAAATTTATTTTTTATTTTTTATTTTTTATTTTTTTTCTCTCCAACATTTTTTGTTTCCTGTCTTGTTAATGTTCACCATTCTCACTGGTGTGAGGTGGTATCTCATTGTGGTTTTGATTTGTATTTCCCTGATGACAAGTGATGCAATGCATTTTCCCATGCAATTGTTGGCCATGTGTAGGTCGTCTACTGTGAAATTTCTGTTTATGTCTTTTGCCCGTTTCATGATTGGCTTGTTTGTTTCTTAGCTGTTGAGTTCAATAAGTTTTTTATAGATCTTGGATACGAGCCCTTTATCTGATTGGTCATTTGCAAATATCTTCTTCCATTCTGTAGGTTGTCTTTTAGTTTTGTTGACTGTTTCTTTTGCTGTGCAGAAGCTTCTTATCTTGATGAAGTCCCAATAATTCATTTTTGCTTTTCTTTCCCTTGCCTTTATGGATGTATCTTGCAAGAAGTTGCTGTGGCCGAGTTCCAAAAGGGTGTTGCCTGTGTTCTCCTCTAGGATTTTGATGGAATCTTGTCTCACATTTAGATCTTTCACCCATTTTGAGTTTTATCTTTGTGTCTGGTGTAAGAGAATGGTATAGTTTCATTCTTCTGCATGTGGATGTCCAGTTTTCCCAGCACCATTGATTGAAGAGACTGTCTTTTTTTCCAGTGGATAGTCTTTCCTCCTTTGTCGAATATTAATTGACCATAACGTTGAGGGTCCACTTCTGGATTCTCTATTCCATTCCATTGATCTACATGTATGCTTTTGTTCTAGTACACACTGTCTTGATGACCACAGCTTTGTAGTACAACCTGAAATCTGGCATTGTGATGCCCCCAGCTATGATTTTCATTTTTAATATTCCCCTGGCTATTCGGGGTCTTTTCTGATTCCACACAAATCTTAAGATGATTTGTTCCAACTCTCTGAAGAAAGTCCATGGTATTTTGACAGGCATTGCATTAAATGTGTAAATTGCCCTGGGTATTGTTGACATTTTCAAAATATTTATTCTTCTAATCCATGAGCATGGAATATTTTTCCATCTCTTTGTGTCTTCCTCAATTTCTTTCAGAAGTGTTAGGTAGTTTTTAGAGTATATAGATCCTTTACCTCTTTGGTTAGGTTTATTCCTAGGTATCTTATGCTTTTGGGTGCAATTGTAAATGGGATTGACTCCTTAATTTCTCTTTCTTCAGTCCCATTGTTAGTGTATAGAAATGCCACTGATTTCTGGGCATTGATTTTGTATCCTGCCACACTGCTGAGTTGCTGTATGAGTTCTAGCAATCTTGGGGTGGAGTCTTTTGGGTTTTCTATGTACAGTATCATGTTATCTGCGAAGAGGGAGAGTTTGACTTGTTCGTTGTCAATTTGAATGCCTTTTATTTCTTTCTGTTGGTGATTGCTGAGGCTAGGACTTCCAGTACTATGTTGAATAGCAGTGGTGAGAGTGGACATCCCTGTTGTGTTCCTGATCTTAGGGGAAAGGCTCCCAGTGCTTCCCCATTGAGAATGATACTTGCTGTGGGCTTTTTGTAGATGGCTTTTAAGATGCTGAGGAATGTTCGCTCTATCCCTACACTCTGAAGAGTTTTGATCAGGAATGGATGCTGTGTTTTGTCAAATGCTTTCTCTGCATGTATTGAGAGAATCATATGGTTCTTGCTTTTTCTCTTGCTGATATGATCAATCACATTGATTGCTTTACGAGTGTTGAACCAGCCTTGCATCCCGGGGTAAATCCCACTTGGTCATGGTGAATAATATTTTTGATGTACTGTTGGATCCTATTGGCTAGTATCTTGTTCATAATTTTCCATCTGTGTTCATCAGGGATATTGGTCTATAATTCTGCTTTTTGGTGGGGTCTTTGTCTGGTTTTGGAATCAAGGTGATGCTGGCCTCATAAAATGAGTTTGAAAGTATTCCATCTCTTTATGTTTTTGAACAGCTTTAGTTGAATGTGTATTGTTTCTTCTTAGACGTTTGATAGATTTCCCCTGGGAAGCTATCTGGCCCTGGACTTTTGTGTCCTGGGAGGTTTTTGATGACTGCTTTAATTTCCTCCCTGGTTTTTGGTCTGTTCAGGTTTTCTATTTCTTCCTGTTCCAGTTTTGGTAAATTGTGGTTTCTTAGGTATGCGTCCATTTCTTTTTTTTTTATGCGTCCATTTCTTAATGATTGTTTAGTTTATTGGCGTATAGCTGTTCATAATACGTTTTTTATTCATAATACGTTTTTAAAATTGTATTTCCTTGGTATTGGTTGTGATCTCTCCTTTTTCATTCGTGATTAATTTGAATCTTTTTAAAATAAGGCTGCCTAATGGTTTATGTATCTTATTAATATTTTCAAAGAAACAGCTCCTCCTTTAGTTGATCAGTTCTACAATTCTTCTGGTCTCTATTTCATTGAGTTCTGGTCGAATCTTTATTAACTCTCTTCTTCTCCTGGGTGTAGGTTTTATTTGCTGTTCTTTCTCTAGTTCCTTTAGGTGCGAGGTTAGCTTTGTGTATTTGCGTTTTTTGTAGCTTTTTGAGGGAGGCTTGTATTGTGATGTATTTCCATTTTAGGACTGCTTTTGGCATATCCCAAAGATTTTGAACGGTGGTATCTTCATTTTCATTGGTTTCCATGGATCTTTTATGTCTTCTCAAATTTCCTGGTTGAACCATTCATCTTCTAGCAGGATGCTCTTTAAACTCCATGTGCTTGAGTTTCTTCCAAATTTTTTCTTGTGATTGAGTTCTAGTTTCAAAGCCTTGTGTTCTGAAAATATGCAGGGGAGAATTCCAGTCTTTTTGTATCAGTTGAGACCTGATTTGTGACCCAGTATGTAGTCTATTCTGGAGAAAGTCTCACGTGCACTGGAGAAGAATGTGTTATTCATTTGCTTTCGGTTGCAGAGTTCTGTATATATCTGTAAAACCATCTGGTCCAGTGTATCATTTAAGGTTTTTCTTTGGTAATTTTGTACTTAGAAGATCTGTCATTTGCAGAAAGTGCCGTGTTGAAGTCTCCCAGTATTATTGCATTATTATATAAGTATGTCTTTACTTTGGTTACTATTTGATTGTTATACCTGGCAGCTCCCACATTAGGGGTATAAATATTTATAATTGTTTGGTCTTTTGTTGGATAGACCCTTTTAGTATGATATAGTGTCACACTTCATCTCTTACTACAGTCTTTGGGATAAACATTAATTTATCTGATAGAGCATGGCTACCTCAGCCTTATTTGAGGACCATTTGAATGGTGGATGGTTCCCCCCCCCTTTAAAAAAGATTTATTTATTTATTCTTAGAGACAGAGAGAGAGGCAGAGAGACAGGCAGAGGTAGAAACAGGCATCATACAGAGAGCCTGACGTGGGACTCGATTCAGGGTCTCCAGGATCACGCCCTGGGCTGCAGGCGGCGCTAAACCGCTGCGCACCCGGGGCTGCCTATTCTCCCCCCTTTCATTTTCATGCTGTAGTTGTCCTTAGGTCTAAAATGAGTCTCTTGTATAGACATAGCCAGCAAGCACATGAGAAAATGCTCCACATCACTTGGCATCAGGGAAATACAAATCAGAACCACAATGAGATACCACCTCACAGCAGTGAGAATGGTGAACATTAACAAGACAGGAAACAGCAAATGAGGGGATTTGGAGAAAGGGGAAGCCTCTTGCACTGTTGGTGGGAATGTGAACTGGTACAACCACTCTGGAAAACTGTGTGCAGGTTCTTCAAAGAGTTAAACATAGATCTGCCCTATGACCCAGCAATTGCACTACTGGTGATTTACCCCAAAGATACAGATGCAGTGAAACGCTGGGACACCTGCACCCCGATGTTTGTATCAGCAATGTCCACAGTAGTCAACCTGTGGATAGAGCCTTGGTGTCCATCGAAAGATGAATGGATGAAGAAGATGTGGTCTATGTATACAATGGAATATTACTCAGCCATTAGAAATGGCAAACACCCACGATTTGCTTCGACATGGATGGACCTGGAGGGTATTCTGCTGAGTGAAATAAGTCATCAGAGAAGGACAAACATTATATGGTCTCATTCATTTGGGGAATATAAAAATCAGTGAAAGGGAATAAAGGGAAAGGAGAGAAAATGAGTGAGAATATCAGTGCGGGTGAGAAAACATGAGAGACATCTAACTCTGGGAAATGAACAAGGGGTAGTGGAAGGGGAGGTGGGCGTGGTGTTGGGGTGACTGGGTGATGGGCACTGAGGGGGGCACTTGGTGGGATGAGCACTGGGTGTTATGCTGTATGTTGGCAAATTGAACAACAATAAAAAATATATAAATAAAAAATAAAAATAAAATGAGTCTCTTGTATACAGCAGATAGATGGGTCTTGCTTTTTTTATCCAGTCTGAAACCCTCCGTCTTTTGATGGGATCATTTAGCTCTTTCACGTTCAGAGTTAATATTGAAAGATACGAATTTAGTGTCATTGTAATACCTATTCATACCCTGTTTTTGTGGATTATTTCTTTGTGCATCCTCTTTCTTTTACATGGTCCCCCTTAATATTTCTCGACGAGCTGGCTTGGTGGTCACATATTCTTTCAGTTTCTGTCTATCTTGGAAGCTCTTTCTCTCTCCTTCTATTCTGAATGAGAGCCTTGCTGTATATAGTATTCCTGGTCGCATTTCCTTCTCATTTAGTTCCCTGAATATATCCTGCCAGCCCTTTCTGGCCTGCGAGGTCTCTGTGGAGAGGTCTGCTGCTAATCTAATATTTGTCCCCATATAAGTTAGGAATCTCTTGTCTCTCACAGCTTTAAAGGTTTTCTCTTTCTTTTTGAAATTTGCAAGTTTCACTATTAAATGTCGGGGTTTTGAACGTTTTTTATTGATTTTGGGGGGGACCTCTCTATCTTCTGGATCTGAGTACTTGTTTCCCTCCCTAAATTAGGGAAATTCTCCTCTATGATTGGTTCAAATATGCTTTCTGGCTCTCTTTCCCTCTCGGCGCTCTCTGGAACTCCAATTCTACATAGATTTTTCCTTTTGAGCCTATCATTTATTTCCCTTAACTTTTCCTCATGGTCTTTTAATTGTTTTTCTCTTTTTTCCTTTGTGTCTTTCCTTGCCATAGACTTGTCTTCTATGATGCAAATTTTTTCTTCTACCTGATTAATCGTTTTCGTTAGGACCTCCAGTTTGGATTGCATCTCATTTAATTGGTTTTTTTTTTAAAGATTTTAATTATTTATTCATGAGAGACATACAGAGAGAGAGAGGGAGGCAGAGACACAGGCCGAGGGAGAAGCAGGCTCCATGCAGGGAGCTGGACGTTGGACTCGATCCTGGGTCTGCAGGATCACACCCTGGGCTGCAGGCAGGCAGTGCTAAATCGCTGTGCCACCTGGGCTACTCTCATTTAATTGATTTTTAATTTCGGTCTGATCAGATATAAATTTTGCAGTCATGAAGTTTCTTAAGTCCTTTATGCTTTTTTCCAGAGCCACCAGTAGCTTTATAATTGTGCTTGTTAATTGGCTTTCTGACATCAAATTGTAATTCATATTCTGTAACTTTGTCGCAGAGAGAGTAGTGTTTTTTATTCTTTCTTTTGTGGTTAGTTCTTCCTTCTAGTCATTTTGCTCAGTGCAGAGTGGCTGTATGATTGGGCTCAGTCAAGAATATCAACCACAACCTTAGTAAATTTCACCCTAGATAATTCTGAGGAGGTCGGAGACCAGAAATTGAAATCAAAGATCAGAATGAAATAAAACATAAGGCCACTAAGGTGAAAAAGAAAATTTAAAACTAAGTTGTAAAAAATAAAAGGCCAAGAATCCCAAAGAAAAAGAAAACGGGATAAAAAGAAGAGAAAAAAGCAAAAGTAAAGAAAAAAAGGAAAAAAGAATAAAAGGAGGAGCACTGGGAGATGGTAGTGGTGATGAAGTTGTTGTGGAGGGAGAATGTAGTCTCCCTGACGGGTCCTAGAGGGTGATCGTCTTGGTTCTGAGTTAATAAGTTCTGTTTGTTAGAAGATGCTCAAATTTATATAAACCAGAAGTACTTAGAAAGCCCCAACATTGAAAGGAGAAAAAATGAGTGGGAAATGTCAGAGAGGGAGACAGAACATGAGAGACTCCTAACTCTGGGAAACGAACTAGGGGTGTCCGAAGGGGAGGTGGGCAGGGATGGGGGTGACTGGGTGATGGGCACTGAGGGTGACACTTGATGGGATGAGCACTGGGTGTTATTCTATATGTTGGCAAATTGAATACCAATAAAAAATAAATTTATAAATAAAAAAAAGAAAGCTCCAACATTGACTACCGAAACACAAATGACATAAAAGAGGGGTTCAGAATGGGAATGAGGAATCTGGGCATCCCTGAATGGGTCAGTGGTTTAGTACCTGCCCCTTCCTTCCAGGTAGTGATCCTGGAGTCCTGGGATAAAGTTCCACATCAGGCTTCCTGCATGGAGCCTGCATCTTCCTCTCCTTGTGTCCCTGCCTCTCTCTCTGTGTCTTTCCTGAATAAATAAATAAAATCTTTAAAAATGAAAGAAATCTTACAGAATAAACCAGCATGGTATACCACTGGGTTCTGGGTACATTCTGGTCATGTTTTAGAAGGTATTAACTTCTGCCATTGTAGACCAAAATGATGCAGAGAAAATGAAAAACACAAAACAACAAAAATTATCTTATATATCTCCCAAAATTAAGTTGAGTATGTTGAAGGGAATCTAGAAATGGAAAATATATCTAAGACCTATAATTATAGAAATATGGGAGGCAAAAAAAGAAGCCTAAAATTGCAGAGGTGGTAAAATAATGTATTTAAGGTGGGGAAAAAAGATAAAAAAAAGGAAATTTACAGCCTGATATAAAAATTAGTTGTACTGGAAAAAGGAAGAAAAAAAATAGGAGGGGTGTACCCTCTAGTTCTATATACTATAAATCCCTCTGACTTTCCTTGGAGCTTTCCAGTGCTGCTTGGTCAAGAACTTGCTTTTCTCCTGTCCTTCCAGCTGGTGTTCTGGGGGCGGGGTCTGCGTGGTGATTCTCAGGTGTCTGCACCTGGGGGAGTTGTCCTGCTCCCTGCCGGGTGGGGGTCTCCACGTTCCGGTCTGCGTGTGAGCTGTTTATCCCGTGAGGCCTTTGTTCCTTGGTGGTCCCTGGCACTCCTCCCAGGCACAGAGTGACACCAGGAGAAACAACACTAGCAGCGGCCAGGTCTCCAGCTCTGGAGTCAGATCCCCACGGTAAAGCGGCCAGGTCTCCAGCTCTGGAGTCAGATCCCCACGGTAATTAATGCAGTCTTCCAGTCCGCACTGGCCTAGATGCTCCCAGGCTGGTGCAGGTGTGGTGATCTGCACAGCTTGGGGGTGCCCAGCCAGGAGAGTCCTCGCTGTCCTGTGCCCTCCCCGCCTCCGCGTGTCCTGGGTGGAAACGCAGGATCGTGGGCTGTGTTTGCTCAGCACCCTGGGATCCGGGGCCTGTGTTGCTGGAATCGCATTCCAGGGGGCCACGGCTCCCGAGGGCAGCAGGGCGCAGACACCTCCTTCAAGATCCACTCGCCTGACCGACCGGCTTCTCCCAGATGCCTCACCGGTTGCATGCATGCTCTCACCCTTTGAGATCCGCCCAGTTTGTGGCGTGCTTTCCCCCGGTTCGCATTTCCTCCTAGAAACTGGACGCTCCACTGCCTCTCCTGTGAGTCTGCCCAGTTTCTCTGCTTTCTGTCCAGGAAGAATGCAGTGTGGATTTTTTAACGTTCCTGCTTCTCCGTGGCTGGGCTTTCCTGTCCCAGAGGCTTTAGCTGTGGGTCTTAGCCCTGCTCCTAGTGGGGCCCCTCCCTCACTTGATTCTTTTTTTTTTCCACCTTCCTCCCTTGTTAGAAGGGAAAACCCTTCTCTCTGTAGCGTTCTGGCTAGTCTCTCTTTAAATATCAGGTTGAATTCATAGGTTTTCAGGATGGTTTCATAGTTATCTAGGTAAGTTGGTGGGGCCAGTTGAGTTGAGGACAGACACTACTCCTCTGCCATCATGCCCCGCCTCTCCCAAACAAAAACTCTGTATCGACATGGACAATTTCTTTCATTCATTCATTCATTCATTCATTCATTCATTCATTCATTTATTTTATTTATTTATTTATTTATTTATTTATTTATTTATTTATGAATGATAGTCACACACACACACAGAGAGGCAGAGACACAGGCAGAGGGAGAAGCAGGCTCCATGCACCGGGAGCCCGACGTGGGATTTGATCCCGGGTTTCCAGGATCGCGCCCTGGGCCAAAGGCAGGCGCCAAACCGCTGTGCCACCCAGGTATGCCCGACATGGATAATTTTTTAATTAAATGGTGCTGAGTTAACTGGATATCCACATGCCAAAGATTGAAGGCTGGACTCTTAATCCCATCATATATAACAACTCAAAATGAAGCAAATAGCTAAATTTGGGAGCTGAAACTATTAACACCTCTTACGGGAAAGCATAGGGGGCTAATCCTCGTGGCCTTGGACTTGTCAGTGATCTCTTAAATAAGATGTAAAAAACTCAGGCAACAAAGAATAGATCATTTGAACTTCATGAAAATGAAGAACATTGTGCATCAAAGGATGCTGTCAAGAGAGTGAAAAGACAACCATAGAATGGAAGAAAATATTTGCAGATCATATATCTGATAAGGCTTTGATATCTAGAATACATAAAATACTGTTGCAACTCAGTAACAGAAAGAAAACTAAAAAATGGACAAGGTACTTGAATAGACATTCCTTTAAAAATTGTGGTAAAATAACATAAAATTTACCATCTTTTAAAAGTTTGTTTGTTTGTTTATTTATTTATTTATTTATGACAGACACAGAGAGAGGCAGAGACATAGGTAGAAGGAGAAGCAGACTCCCTCCAGGGAGCCTGATGTGGGACTTGATCCCAGAACCCTGGGATCACACCCTCAGTCAAAGGCAGACGTTCAACCACTGAGCCACCCAGGTGTCCCAAATTTACCATCTTAACCTTTTTTCAAGTGTATATTTTGTAGTGTTAAGTACATTTCCATTGTTTTTTTTTTTTTTTTTTTTTTTTTAAATTTTTTCTTATTTAATTTTTTTTAAAATTTATTTATGATAGTTACACACACAGAGAGAGAGAGAGAGAGAGGCGCAGAGACACAGGCAGAGGGAGAAGCAGGCTCCATGCACCGGGAGCCCGACGTGGGATTCGATTCCGGGTCTCCAGGATCGCGCCCTGGGCCAAAGGCAGGCGCCAAACCGCTGCGCCACCCAGGGATCCCTCCATTGTTGTATAACTAAATTCGAGAACACTTTCATCTCGAAAAACTGAAACTCAGAAAAGAAAAACGAAAAACGGATGCTTTTGCCATTAAACAACAACTCTGCTTTTTCACTGCCATCCCTTTACTTGTAATCAGTATCTTTGTATTTAAGGTGTGTTTCCTGAAGACAGCATATAATTGGGTCTTGTTTTTTAATCCATGCTGACACCTGACTATATTTACACTGATAATATGACACACTCTCTTAGTTGATATATTTATTTATTCATATTTATTTATTTATTTATTAGTTGATCTATTTAGATCATGTTTAAAGTGGAATTTGATATATATTTGGATCAATATCTGTCATTCTTGTACTTGTTTCCTTTTTTATATTCCCCTTTTTCATCTTTGGTTTTAATTGAACATTTTATATTCATTTATTTTCCTCTTTTAAATTATAAATTATGCGTTTTTAAAAAGATTTTATTTTATTTTTTCATGGGAGACACACAGAGAAAGAGAGGCAGAGACACAGGCAGAGGGAGAAGCAGGCTCCATGCAGGGAGCCTGTTGAGGGACTCGATCCCAGGTCTCCAGGATCAGGCCCTGGGCTGAAGGCGGCACTAAACCACTGAGTCACCCAGGCTGCCCTAAATTATGCTTCTTATTGTTTGCCTTTAGTTGCAGTATACATTAGTATCTCGTTTAAGTCTACTTTTAAATAACAGTACAGGTTTCCCCTGCTATCTTAACATAGAGTGTTCCTATGAAACCTTCCATAATCTGAAATAGCTTACAACGAAGAAGCAATTACCATATATGGAAATGATTTTGAGCATTCCCAGATCTGAGAAATAACCTCTTTTAGACTTTTCTGATACAAAATGTAGTAATCATTTTGCTATTGAATTCACAAAATAAATTGAGATAAAGCACAAATGCTCACAGAGACAGTTAAAAGTTGAGAAGCTCCGTGTAGTTCCCTGGGGAATGAGCTTGGCAGTGCCACTATTCCTGGTTAGGTTGTGCATTGTATCTGTAATAGCCTGCTGCAAAACAAATGCTAATTGCTCTTTTCACTTTTGTCTTTTTTCATTAAAGTGAAAATCCTCTTTGAAAATTATTGAAAACAAATACTAATAATGTAGGTGTTTCATAAAAGTGGCATGGCACCTGAGTGACTTAGTTGGTTAGGCATCTGACTTGATTTTGGCTCTGGTGATGATCTCAGGATTGTAAGATAGTGCCCCCAAGTAGGCACTGGGCATGGAGCCTACTTAAGATTCTCTCTTTCTCCCTGGCTCTGTTTCCTTCCTTTGACCCTCCCTCTCACATGTGCATGCGTACTCTCGCTCTCTCTCAAAAAAAAGTGGCATACCATAAACTTTAGAAAAGCAGGGTATAGCTGTACATTACTTCACAAGCTGAATAGGTACCCGTAACAGAATATTCTCAATTCCTCTCCTTACTGATAAACTATTATAATCACCCAATACATTTTTGCTATTATTAGCTTGTACAGTTACCTATTGGGTCAGTTAAAAATAAGAAACAGAAAAGATGTTAATATCGCTTTCGTTTATTCCTTCTCTAATGCTCTTCTTTTTTAAGTGTAGGTCTGTTTTTGACCTGTATAATATTTTTTCTATCTGAATAACTTTTAACATTTCTTGCAAGGCAAGTCTGCCAGTGACAAATGACTTCAGTTTTTGTTCGTTGAGAAAGACTAGTTTGTTTTCACTTTTGAGGGAACATTTTTCTGGATACTATTCTAGCTTGGTATGTATTTTTTTTTTCTTTCAACATTTAAAATATTTTATTCCATTCTCTTCCTGCTTGTGTGGTTTCTGACAACAGATCAGATAGGATGCTTATCTTGTTCCTCTACTGATAAGATGTCTTATTCTTCTGGCTTCTTTTAATATTTTTGTCTGTCTTTGGTTTTCTGTTGTTTACATATGATATAGCTATGTGTAGATACCTGGTATTTATTCTGGTTTGATATTCTGTGTGCTTCCTGCATTTATGGTATCTGTTACTAATTTTGGAAGATTTTCCCACCATTATTATTTCAAATATTTCTTCTGCTCCTGTCTTTTTTGTATTCCCATTACATGTATGTTACAACTTCAGTAATTGTCCCACAGTTATTAGGTTTTCTGTTCCCTTTTATTTTTTTTCCTTCTTTGTACTTCAGCTGGAAAGTTTCTCTCTCTTTCTTTTTTCTTTCTTTCCTCTTTCCTTCTTTTCTTTTCCTTTCCCTTTTCCTTCCTTGGTTTTTGAAAAGTTTCTGTTGACCTATCATCAACCTTCACTGTTTCTTCCCTCTGCAGGTTCCTTGATTATTTCCTTCCCTATGTCCAGTCTCCTAAAGAGCACATCACAGGCATTCTTTATTTCTTTCACAATGTTATAGATTTGTAGCATTTCCTTTTGTTTATTTATTATAATTTTCCTCTCTCTGCTTACATTATTTGTTCTTGCATGTTGTCTATTTGTTATTTCTTTCATTGGAGTCCTTACCATATTAGTCATAGTTATTTTAGATTCCCCTATCTGATAATTCCAAAGGTCTGTGTCTTAAGTCTACTTTTGATGCTTTCTTTGTTTCTTTAGATTCTGCATTTTCTTGTGTTTTTTTTTTTTTGTTTGTTTGTTTGTTTTGCCTTCTGGCATGACTTGTAATGTTTTGGAAAGCCAAATACGGTTTTTCTGGTAATGGGAGTTTAGGTTATTAGGCTTTTAATGTGAGCCTTTATGTTAATCTGGATAGTAACTGGGCTATGTGGTATTTGCTGTAGCTGTAGGTACCAGACGATTCATTTTTTTATAATTCCTTTGTTTTAATTATTTTTCTCCCCAATTGTCTTTTAGTTTTGCTAAGAATTCATTCCTTTTTTTTAATGTAGGCTTCATGTCCAGTGTGGATCCCAGTGTAGGGCTTAAAGCATTACCCTGAGATCAAGTCCTGAGCTGAGATCAAGAGTTGGATCCTTAACAAACTGAGCCACCAGGCACCCTGCTAAGAATTCCTTTTTATTTTTTATTTTATTTTTAAAGATTTTATTTATTTATTCATGAGGGACACACAGAGAGAGGCAGAGACACAGGCAGAGGGAGAAGCAGGCTCCACACAGGGAGCCCGATGCAAGACTCGATCCCAGGTCTCCAGGATCACACCTGGGCCAAAGACAGATGCTCAACCGCTAAGCCACCCAGGCATCCAAGAATTCCTTTTTAAACAGAGTCTATATTGTGCTTTCTCGTTTGAAATTCAGTTATTATACTGAATCTATGTTGATGTGGTGATAAGGAGTTGATGAGGGATAATATTCTATAATCTTATGAATAAATCTTCATTAATTTTAATGGTTCTGAGTCCCTAGACTAAGGCGTTCAGAAGCGTTTCTTAGCTATGCCCCACCCTTAGGTGAGACAGCCACACTAGAGGAGGCTGAGGTCGTCCAGTTGCTCTCCCTCTAGGTAGATTTTGTCCTATTAAAATTTACCCCAAAGATACAAATGCAATGAAACGCCGGGACACCTGCACCCCGATGTTTATAGCAGCAATGGCCACGATAGCCAAACTGTGGAAGGAGCCTCGGTGTCCAACGAAAGATGAATGGATAAAGAAGATGTGGTTTATGTATACAATGGAATATTACTCAGCTATTAGAAATGACAAATACCCACCATTTTCTTCAACGTGGATGGAACTGGAGGGTATTATGCTGAGTGAAGTAAGTCAGTCGGAGAAGGACAAACATTATATGTTCTCATTCATTTGGGGAATATAAATAATAGTGAAAGAGAATATAAGGGAAGGGAGAAGAAATGTGTGGGAAATATCAGAAAGGGAGACAGAACGTAAAGACTGCTAACTCTGGGAAACGAACTAGGGGTGGTAGAAGGGGAGGAGGGCGGGGGGTGGGAGTGAATGGGTGACGGGCACTGGGTGTTATTCTGTATGTTAGTAAATTGAACACCAATAAAAAATAAATTAAAAAAAAAATAAAGTAGTTTGCTTTGTGCTCGCGTCGGCAGCACATATACTAAAGTAGTTTGCCTTGAAGGCATGACTTTGGTAAGAGGCTGCTTTGGATATATTCCAGTATGGCTACTTCCCTCTCCTGCTCAGGGCACAAGAAGATTTACTGCAAATCTAAACTGTGAAAATCTGAAAATCTTCTGGGGGCTCCTGGAAGTAAAACCCAGGAAAGTTCATTCCCCCTCCCCAAATTGGGACCCCTTGATTTTTTTAACTCTCAAATTAATTAATACTTGGCCTCTAACAATTCATCAGTTACCATAAAGTGTTCCTATACAGATAAGCTGTATCAGCCTACCTGCCTGGTTTTCTTGTTGATTTGCCCTGTGATTTCAGTTCTCTAGAGGGTGTATGATAATTTATTGCTTTTCAGTTTGTTCATCTTTTTTCTTGTTAGCCTAAGAGTAAGGACTTCTAAGCTCCTTACATGTTGTAGCTGACTGGCTAATTTTTTTTTCTTTTTTTCCCCCTTAAATAAATGGACCTATATAAAATGGCATAATTGACTGCGGCTTTAATTTTGGTGCTCTCTTTTGTTTTAAATGCTTATATTATACCTTTCAGGTCTTGGCCATTATGAGGATCAGGTTCTAATTTTAGTTGAAAGTTTTAGGAATTGATTTTATAATGATTTGCTTTTCTAATCTTTGTTGTTGGTGCATCCATGTGAAGATAGTGTGGTAAGTGCAGTAAGCATGAGTAGTAAAACCAGAGAACTCAGGTAATTTTATGTGTCCATGAAGTGCTTTATTAAAAAAATTAAACCCAAACCAATAAGTATATATGAAATAAATATGAGTATATGAATTAATATGAAATAAAGATGACAATGTAGAAAGATGGAAATACTTTGGAAAAGTACGCTGTAGTAACTGAAAGTACTTTTGTGAACATCTTAATATATCCATAGTCCTTTTAAGTATTTTCAGTTTTGAGGATTATCCATTAGGATAACTTGCTTTCTGTTTACTAAATTTTATTAGTCACTGTTGCTTGAATTCCCCTAAGGGGTTCGGTGTAGGGTAGGCTTTGGAGAATAGAGTTCCTGATTTTCTATTTAGTAGTTGCAAGTGAAAATTATTTAACTCCCTCATTGCAGTCAGCAAATATGTGCCTTTCTGAGTCTCAGTTTCCTGAGTAATAAAATTCTCATGCAGTTTAAATCAGGCCAGTGTATAAAATATCAAATATTAAAATTTGGTAAGGTTATGTACGGAAACCCAAGACATATGGACCCACTAAGAAAAATTCCACCATTTACCCTAACAGCTGCTCTTCTGGTAGCTGATGTTCAGTGGCCTGGTAGAAACCTGCATGGGACTATATCACATTTGGGAATAAACTCAAGGCATAACAATTTTATAGACAATTAGACTATTTCATAGGCTTATATATTTAATATTTGATAGCTTTTTTAAAATTTATTATTTTTTAAAATTTTATTTATTTATTCATGAGAGACACACAGAGAGAGAGGCAGAGACACAGACAGAGGGAGAAGCAGGCTCCATGCAGGAAGCCCGATGCGGGCTTGATCCTGGGACCCCGGGATCATGCCCTGAGCCAAAGGCAGACACTCTCAGCTGCTGAGCCACCCGGGTGTCTGTTCATTTTCCTTTGTTTCCATGTCCCTTTTTATTTCTTCTTTGATTTCCTGGTTGACGCATTCATTGTTTACTTGCATGTTATTTAACCTCAATGTATTTGTGGTCTTTCCAGATTTTTTCTTATGTTTGACTTCTAGTTTTATAGTGTGGTTAGAAATTATGTATAGTATGACTTCAGTATTTGTGAATTTGTTGGAGTTTGTGGGCTAACATGTGAAGATAAGTTTTATTATTCAAATAATATGGCAATTAAAATTTAATGGTATTTCCTTCAGAGTTTTAAATTCTTAGAATTTTGTAGATGAAGTCCCATTTGAACTATTTTTAGTCTGTATATTGATTCATGTGGCTCAAATTCACTCATTTAGCTGCTATATATAGTATTCTGTTATGTGAACAGATAGTATATTCATTTTTTGTGTGTGTGAATAATTGAGTTATTTCCAGATTTTCTCTAGTGTAAGCAGTGCTGCAATTTGTACATTCTTTTTTCATATCTTTAGCGGCCATGTGCAACACAAACCTCTTTCTTTTCCTAAAGATTTCTGTATCTGAGTGTGAGAGAGCAGAGGTGGGGGAGAGGGGAGTATGAGGGGGGACAGAGGGAGAAGGAGAAGCAGACTCCCTGCTGTGCAGGGAGCCTGATGCAGGGCTCCATCCCATGACCCTGGGATCATGACCTGAGCTGAAGGCAGACACTTAACTGAATGAGCCACACGGGTGCCATGCCCCCCCAACACAAACTTTCTAGTAACTTTATAATATTTGCCTGATATATCAGACACTTAAAAAATATTTAGTTTTTTTTTTAATTTTTTTAATTTTTATTTATTTATGATAGTCACAGAGAGAGAGAGGCAGAGACATAGGCAGAGGGAGAAGCAGGCTCCATGCACCGGGAGCCTGATGTGGGATTCGATCCCGGGTCTCCAGGATCGCGCCCTGGGCCAAAGGCAGGCATCAAACCGCTGCGCCACCCAGGGATCCCAATATTTACTGTTTTTAAGTGTGTGATTCAGTGCCTTTAAGTACATACATTGGCATTCTTGTGCAACTGTTCTCCATTTCCAGAACTTTTTCATCATTTGCAACACAAAACTTTACTCATTAAATAGTAATTGTGTATTTCCTCCCCTTTCCAGCCCTCTAATGTGCTGTCTCTATGAATTTGACTGTTTCAGGAACCTTAACTAAGTGGAATTATACAATATTTGTCCTTTGTTGTGTTTGACTTATTCATTTAGTATAATGTTTTCAAAGTTAATTTATATTATAGCATGTGTCAGAATTTCGCTTCTTTTTGGGGAATATTATTCCTTTTATTTCATGTATTGTATTTTGTTTTTCCATTCATCTGTCTTTGATGGATGTTGGTTATTTGTACCTTTTGGCTCTTGTAAATAATGCTGGTATGAATGTTCTTGTGTAAATATCTGAGTCCCAGCTTTCATTTCTTTTGGATATATACTTGGAGTTTTAATTGCTGGGTCATATGGTAATTCCATGTTTAACTTTTTGAAGTATTACCATACTGTTTTTCTACCAGCAAACCATTCAGTATTCCTACCAGCAGTACATTTAAGGTTCCAATTTCTCCACTTCTTCATCAACACTTGTTATTTTTCATTTTTTTTGTAATACAAATGGATGTGAAATGGTATATCATTTGGTTTTGATTTGCTTTTCTCTAATGATAATGATTGGCAATGTAGAGGCTCTTTTTGTGTGCTCATTGTATATTTGTACCTCTTTTCTTCTTGAGAAATACATATTTAAGTCATTTGCTTATTTTTAATTTTTTTTTTGTTGAGTTCTAGGATTTTCTTATATCCTGTGGATATTAATACCATTTCAGATATATGATTTGGAAATATTTTCTCATACTCTGTGGGTTGTCTTTTCACTCTGTTGATGGTATCCTTTGATGCACAAAAGGTTTTCATTTTTTTCTTTTGTTGCCTTGTAGTTTTGGTGTCCCATTCAAAAAATCATCATGAAATCCAATGTCATGAAGATTTTTCCCCATGTTTTTTTCCAGTAATTTAATACTTTCAGCTACTGTGTTTAGTTCTTTGATGCATTTTGTGTTAATTTTTATATGTGATGTCAGGCAAGGGTCCAGCTTAATTCTTTGGCATGTCTATATCCAGTTTTCCCAGCACTATTTGTTGAAAGAACTGCCCTTTCTCAGTTGAATGATCTTGACACCCTTGTTGAAAATCACTGGCCATATCTACACAAGGGTTTAGTTTTGAGATTTCTGTTCCATTGGTCTGTATGTTTGTTCTTACGTCAATACCACAGTGTTTCAGTTACTTTAGCTCTGCTGTTTTGAAATAAAGAAGTGTGAGTTCTTGAACTTTTGTTTTTCATGATTGTTTTGGTTTTCAGGATTCATTGAGCTTCTCCATGAATTTTAGGATGGGTTTTTCTGCTTTTGCAAAAAATACTGTTGGGATTTTGATAGGAGTTGAAATGAATATCTATGTCATTTGTGTAGTATTTTCATTTTAATAATATGAACTTTTTCTAATCCATCAACACAGGGTATCTTTCCATTTATTTGTGTCTTTAGTTTCTTTCAGCAGTAAAAACACTGCTGTTTTGCAATTTTTAGTGTACTAATCTTTTGCCTCCTTGGTCAAATTAATTCTAAAATATTTAATTGTTTTCAATGCTATTGTAAATGGAATTGTTTTCATAGTTTCCATTTTGGACTGTTCAATGTTAATGTATAGAAATGCAACTGGTTTTTGTGTTTTGATTTTGTATCTACTAACTGTACTGAATTTTGTTATTAAGTCTCTCAGAAATTTTTTGTGATTTATTTAAGGTTTTCTTCATATAAGATTCCATGTGTGAACAGAGATAATATAACTCTTTTCAGGCTGGATAATAATATTTTTATCTATACTATTTTAAACAGTCATGAAGTGAACAAAAATTTTTAAGTATTTACTGTTCATTTTTCTATGACAAAACCATTTTGGTCATTATGATCATACCCATGATCATTTAACCGAATTTCAGAGACTGTATGGTCCATTGTTGTGTCTTTCTTTTGCTTGTTTTTTTTAAATTTTTTATGATTGTCACACAGAGGAGAGAGAGAGAGAGAGAGAGAGAGAGACAGAGAGGCAGAAGCAGGCTCCATGCACCGGGAGCACGACGTGGGATTCGATCCCGGGTCTCCAGGATTGTGCCCTGGGCCAAAGGCAGGCGCTAAACCGCTGCGCCACCCAGGGATCCCCCCCATTGTTGTGTCTTAAACACAGCAGCCCATTTATGGGAACAGGTAGATGAATGAGATGAAAGTGAAAAATAGTTTTGTAAGGCATTATTATTGAATGAAAGTGGGTAATAAATACACAGACTTTTTCTTAAAACTGCATATGAATATATATTTATCTCATAATAAAAATATAAGTGACTAGTTCTTCTAAACATATATATCTCCAAAATAATAGTACAGAAGAGTACACATATAATATCTGGAATTCCACAGTTTGTCATGGAAATAAAGTAGTAAGACATTAAAGGGAAAGAACACAGCCTATAGTTAAGAATACTGACATCAGGACTCAATTTGTTTAAATCTAGTTATTCATTATATGGTTAGCTTACAGGAAGAATTAAATTTTTTTTGATCTGCTTGCAGATAGGTCAGATTTCGCAAATCATCAGTATCAGGCCAGTATTGAAATTGTGTGACTGTCAGCATGAAGGCTGAATACATTGTTCCTCAATGGAGATTTTTAACTACTCTTAAAGGATGGTTTTAAGGACTTACTTAGCATCTACAGTTAAGTAATGTACATAGTATTGATTGAGTCAGCTTCACATTTGGTAAAGGCCTGAGGAAGAGTGTGACAGACATGTCTGGATTTAATAAAAAATATCATTTTAATAAAGTTCACAATTATAAAACTGGTAAGTTAACGTTTATGGTTTTTGCCGTAGGACTATGGGCAGCCTGGGTGGCTCCGCAGTTTAGTGCTGCCTTCGGCCCAGGGCCTGATCCTGGAGACCCGGGATTGAGTCCTACGTCGGGCTCCCTGCGTGGAGCCTGCTTCTCCTTCTGCCTGTGTCTCTGCCTCTCTCTCTGCATCTCTCATGAATAAATAAAAAAATAAAAGGAATATTGTGTAGTTTACAAGAGGTTTGATAAATGTTGCTTTTTTAAACAGTTGGTTTGATGTGTTTATTTTTTTATTTTATTTTATTTATTTTATTTATTTTGTTTTTATTTTTTTAAAAGATTTTATTTATTTAAAGATTTATTTATTCTTGAGACACAGAGAGAGAGAGAGAGAGAGAGAGAGAGAGAGAGGCGGAAAAGCCGGCTCCACGCAGGGAGCCCGACGCGGGACCCGATCCTGGGTCTCCAGGATCACACCCTGGGCTGAAGGTTGCTCTAAACCGCTGGGCCACTGGGGCTGCCCCTGTTTGATGTGTTTAAAATACCATCTCCACAAATGAGACTTACACAATTACAAGGATCATCTGTCAACTGTGATTCTAGAAATGAGGCAGATTTTGAAAACTAACATCAGAGTTTTTATATGCAGATGAGTATTTTTCTTCTAAGTGTTCGCTGTAGGAGACCATGCTGATGTCAGTGATGTCATTCCTGAGGACATTTTTTGAGAACCCTCCTATTGTAACCCATTTAGATGTCGTGCAAGAAAATAAATCTTCAGATATACTTCAGATTTTGGCAAAAAGTAATTTGAACCAACTTGATAACTTGCCATATTTGACTCTAAATGACATTTGGCTATTTGTAAAAAAAAAATCAAAACCACCCTCAAAGAGGGAAAATTTTTCCAATAAATGGGCAAAATTTTTTAGGTATCAAAACTTTTTTTTTACTATTTGGCTTCTACCCGGTCTCGTAATTTATAATATTGCACAAATATGTTTTTCTAAAAGTGCTATCCTTCACAGAAGGAAAGATTTCTACTGATTGTATACAGTTTTAATTTTTTGCATTTGTTGGTTATATATCAATGGATTACACTGATTTATCCATAGTCCTGACCTTGGCCAGCTGCAGCACGAATTCTTGTGGTTGGGTTTCTGTGAATTCTAGGAATGAGTGAGACAATGATTATACTGCTAGTTTGCTGTACTCCTTTCTAAAGAATAACTTTTTGTTCTTTGTAATCTATTGATGGGACAAGATGTAGAATGACATTCATTCTTATTTTTGAATTTTCGTTACAAAGACTGTTGGGTAGGGCAGCCTGGGGTGGCTCAGCGGTTTAGTGCTGCGTTCAGCCCAGGGTGTGATCCTGGAGACCCAGGATCGAGTCCCATGTTGGGTCCCTGCATGGAGCTTGCTTCTCCCTCTGCCTGTGTCTCTCTCTCTCTCTCTCTCTCTCTCTCTGTGTGTCTCTCATGAATAAATAAAAATCTTAAAAAAAAAAAAAAGCAAGGACACTTGGGTAGATGTAGCATCTTTTGCTCTGGTTCCATTTTCTAATTTAAGATTAAGGGCTCTGAGTAACTCAGTAACTTTTCATACATTTAAGTGTTTTCAAAAGCAAGATTATGGCAAAAAGTAGAAATTAGACCAAGTCTTGGTACCTTTATTTTAGAAGCAAGTTTGTTTCAAAGGTTTGTAAAGCAAAAAAATAAGCTCTCTTCATCAAAACAAAACAACCAAAATCCCACACAATAGCATGTCTTTTATATCTCGTTTCTTTTTCTTTCCCTTCATATCCTGGGTTCTCCCTAGCCAAACATAGGACAGTGGTGCAGAAGGGACTATTGGAGTTGGGGTGGGCCCAGTGCACTGCTTGAATGGGGATGGTTCCTGGCCCAGTAACCAATAACATAGCTCTTAGCTGATTCAGTGTTTTAATTTTCATTCTGTTGATTATTAGTGAGATTGCAGTGCTTTTTCTGCCAATTTTTTGTTACATGTGAATTTCCTTTTAAAAAATTATTTCTGTTTTTTATTCATTATCTACTGTGACTTCAATAGCTTTAAAAATATAATGAGGATGTCTTTATCTCCTTATATTCAAGTTATTTGCCTTTTACATTTTGGTTATGGATATTTTTGGAAGCGTATGCACAAGTTTTATTTTTTTATGTAAATATGTAGGTATATTCTTGAATTTCTACCCCCTGCGTTTTTATTGAACAAATTCACTATTTAAACCAATTTAGTTTATAATTCAACTTTTTTTATAATTCAACTTTATTAAAGAAAATTTATAATATTAAAAAAAGAAAATTTATAATACTGTATGTATTTGTCACACTTTGTAATTCTAGAACATTTTCATTGCTCCATAAACTAGCCTGTACCTGCCAATACTAATCCCCTGGAAATCACTGATCTTAATGTCTCTTTAGAATTGCCTAATCTGGACATTTCAAATATGTACATGGAATCATCCAATATGTGGCATTTTGCACTTGCCTTTTGTAGCAAATATTTGCAAGTGTTATCTCTGTGTTAACATGGATGGATATTTCACTGCTGTTTTCAGGACATAAAATTCCATTGCTTATTTATCAGATGGTAAACACGTGGGTACTTTTTTTACTTTTTTGCCTATTATGAATATTACTGCCATTTGTGTACAGTAGTTTTTGAGTGGACATAGGATTTAATTCTTTTGGATATATATCTAGGAATGGAATTACTGAGCCGTTTGGTAACTGTGTTTATTAACTTTTTGAAGTACTACTAAATTGTTTTTCAGAATGACTGCACCAAGTTACATCTCCATGAGGAATGTCTGTGGATTCCAGTTTCTCTACACTCATGCCAGCCCTTGTTTTTCATTTTGAAAATTATTATATCCACATTACTGAGTGTGAAATAGTGTCTTGTAGTTTTGATTTGCATTTTTCTAATGATTAATAATCTTGAACATTTTCCATGTGTTTACTAGTGCTTTGTATATCTTCTTGGAGAAGTGCTTATCTATATCCTTTGCCCATTTGTAAATTGGGTTCTTTCTATTTATTGTTCAGTTATAAAAATTATTTTTTAAAAGAAAAAGGTGCTTTTAAAGGAGATATATCATCTTATTGAAGAATATATATATTCTGTAAAAGGATAGTAATACCTTTTCAGATATATGATTTGGATTTTTTATATATATGTGTATATATTTTTTTATTGAAGTTTGATTTGCCAACATTATAGTATAACACCCAGTGTTCATCCCAAAAAGTAGCCTCCTCAGTGCCCGTCACCCAGTCACCCCATCCCACTGCCCACCTCCCCTTCCACTTCCCCTTGTTAATTTCCCAAAGTTAGGAGTCTCTCATGTATTTCATCCCCTCTAATTTTTCCCCACTCATTTTCCCTCCTTTTCCTTATAATCCCTTTCACTATTTCTTACATTCCCCATATGAATGAAACCATATGATGATTGTCCTTCTCTGATTGACTTATTTCACCCAGCATAATACCCTCCAGTTCCATCCACATCGAAGCAAGTAGCTCTACTTTTAACTCTTTGAGGAACCTCCACACAGTTTTCCAGAGTGGTTGTACCAGTTGACATTCCCACCAACAGTGCAAGAGGGTTCCCCTTTCTCTACATCTTCTCCAACATCTGTTGTTTCCTGTCTTGTTAATTGTAACCATTCTAACTGCCGTGAGGTGGTATCCTATTGTGGTTTTGATTTGTATTTCCCTGATGACAAGTGATGCAGAGCATTTTCTCATGGTCATGTGTATGTTGTCTTTGGTGAAATTCCCGGTCATGTCTTCTGCCCATTTCATAATTGGATTTTTGTTTTTTTGGGTGTTGAGTTTAATAAGTTCTTTATAGATCTTGGATACTAGCCCCTTATTTGATATGTCATTTGCAAACATATTCTCCCATTCTGTAGGTTGTCTTTTAGTTTTGTTGACTGTATCCTTTGCTGTGCAAAAGCTTCTTATCTTGATGAAGTCCCAATAGTTCATTTTTGCTTTTGTTTCTTTTGTCTTCGTGGATGTATCTTGCAAGAAGTTACTGTGGCCGAGTTCAAAAAGGGTGTTGCCTGTGTTCTCCTCTAGGATTTTGATGGCATCTTGTCTCACATTTAGATCTTTCATCCATTTTGAGTTTATCTTTGTGTAAGGTGAAAGAGAGTGGTCTAGTTTCATTCTTCTGCATGTGGATGTCCAATTTTCCCAGCACCATTTATTGAAGAGATGTCTTTCTTCCAATGGATAGTCTTTCCTCCTTTATCAAATATTAGTTGACCATAAAGTTCAGGGTCCACCTCTGGGTTCTCTATTCTGTTCCACTGATCTATGTGTCTTTTTTTGTGCCAGTATCACTGTCTTGATCACAGGTTTGTAGTACAGCTTGAAATCCAGCATTGTGATGCCCCCGGCTCTGGTTTTTTTTTCAATATTCCCCTGGCTATTCGGGATCTTTTCTGATTCCATACAAATCTTAAGATTATTTGTTCCAACTCTGTGAAGGAAGTCCATGGTAGGGATTGCATTGAATGTGTAAATTGCCCTGGATAGCGTAGACATTTTCACAATATGCATTCTTCCAATCCATGAACATGGATGTTTTTCCATCTCTTTGTGTCTTCCTCAATTTCTTTCAGAAGTGTTCTGTAGTTTTTAGGGTATAGATCCTTTACCTCTTTGGTTAGGTTTATTCCTAGGTATCTTATGCTTTTGGGTGCAATTGTCAATGGGATTGACTCCTTAATTTCTCTTTCTTCAGTCTCATTGTTAGTGTATAGAAATGCCACTGATTTTTGGGCATTGATTTTGTATCCTGCCACACTGCCGAATTGCTGTAGGAGTCCTAGCAATCTTGGGTTGGAGACTTTTGGGTTTTTTGCATATGGTATTGTGTTATCTGTGAAGAGGGAAACATCTTTGCCAGTTTGAATGCGTTTCATTTCTTTTGGTTGCCTGATTGCTGAGGCAAGTACTATGTTGAATAGCGGTGGTAAGAGTGGACCTCCCTGTCGTCTTCCTGATCTTAGGAGAAAGGCTCCCCATTGAGAATATTTGCTGTGGGCTTTTTATAGATGGCTTTTAAGATGCTGAGGAATGTTCCCTCTGTCCCTACACTGTGAAGAGTTTTGATCAGGAATGGATGCTGTATTTTGTCAAATGCTTTCTCTGCATCTTTTGAGAAGATCATATGGTTCTTGTTTTTACTTTTGTTGATAACATCTATCATGTTGATTATTTTACAAGTGTTGAATCAACTTTGCATCCCAGCGAGAAGTCCCACTTGGTCATGGTGAATAACATTTCTAATGCACTGTTGGATCCTATTGGCTAGTGTCTTGTTGAGAATTTTTGCATCTGTGTTCATCAGGGATATTGGTCTATAATTCTCATTTTTGGTGGAGTCTTTGTCTGGTTTTGGAATCAAGGTGATGCTGGCCTCATGAAGTGATTTTGGAAGTATTCTGTCCCTTTCTATCTTTCGGAACAGCTTTAGTAAAGTAGGTATTATTTCTTCTTTAAAAGTTTGATAGAATTCCCCTGGGAAGCCATCTGGCCCTGGACTTTTGTGTCTTCGGAGGTTTTTGATAACTGCTTCAATTTTCTCTCTGGTTATTGGCCTGTTCAAGTTTTCTCTTTCTTCCTGTTTCTGTTTTGGTAATTTGTGGGTTTCCAGAACTGCATGCATTCCTCTAGATTGCCTAATTTGTTGGCAGATAGCTGCTCACATATGTTTTTAAAATCCTTTGTATTTCTTTGGTATTGGTTGTGATCTCTCCTGTTTCATTCATGATTGTATTAATTTGAGTATTTTTTAATAAGGCTGGGTAATGGTTTATTTTATCTTATAATACTTTTAAAGAATCAGCTCCTGGTTTAGTTGATCAGTTCTGCAGTTCTTCTGGTCCCTATTTCATTGATTTCTGATCAAATCTTTATTATCTCTCGGCCTCTGCTTGGTGTAGGTTTTATTTGATGTTGTTTCTTCATTCCTTTGAGTTTGAGGTTAGCTTGTGTATTTGAGTTTTTTCCAATTTTTACAGAGGCTTGTATTGCGATGTATTTCCCTCTTAGGACCATTTTTGCTGTATCCCAAAGATTATGAATGGTGTATCTTCATTTTCATTAGTTTCCATGAATCTTTTTAATTCTTCTTTGATTTCCTGGTTGACCCATTCATCTTTTAGTGGGATGCTCTTTAACCTCCATGTGTTAGAGTTTCTTCCAAATTTTTTCTTGTGATTGAGTTCTAGTTTCAAAGCACTGTGGTCTGAAAATATGCAGGGGGAGCATCGCAATGTTTTGGTATCAGTTGAGACCTGATTGTGACCCAGTATGTGGTCTATTCTGGAGAAAGTTCCATGTGCACTTGAGTTGAATGTGTATTCAGTTGCGTTTGGATGTAAAGTTCTGTAGATATCTGTGAAATCGGTCTGGTCCAGTGTATCATTTAAAGCTCTTGTTTCTTTGGAGATGTGCTTAGAATATCTGTCATTTGTAGAAAGCGCCATGTTGAAGTCCCCTACTATTTGTGTATTATTATCTATGTCTTTACTTTGGTTATTAATTGATACACTTGGTAGCTCCCACATTAGAGGTATAAATCTTCATGATTGTTTAGTCTTCTTGTTGGATAGACCCTTTAAGTATGGTATAGTGTCCCTTTTCATCTCTTTCTACCGTCTTTAGGATAAACTTTAATTTATCTGGTATGAGGATTGCTACCCCAGTTTTCTTTTGAGGATCATTTCAATGGTAAATGGTTCTCCCCCCTTTCATTTTCAGGCTGGAGGTGTCCTGAGGTCTCAAATGAGTCTCTAGTAGATAGCAAATTGTTGGTCTTGCTTTTTTATCCCGTCTGAAACCTTTCATCTTTTGATGGGATTATTTAGCTCATTCATGTTCAGAGTAACTATTGAAAGATACAAATTTAGTGTCATCATAATACTCTTTAAGAATCTGTTTTTGTGGATTATTTCTTTGGGATTCCTCTTTCTTTTACAGGGTCCCCCTTAATTTTTCTTGCAGAGTTGGTTTGAGGGTCACATATTCTTTCAGTTTTTGCCTTTATCTTTATCTCTCCTTCTATTTTGAATGTCAGTCTTTCTTGATAATGTGTTCTTGCCTGCATGTTCTTCTTGTCTAATACCTTAAATATATCATACCAGCCCTTTTTGCCCCGCCAGGTCTCTGTTTAGAAGTCTTCGGTTAATCTGATATTTCTCCCCATATAAGTTAAGAATCTCTGGTGTCTTGCTGCTTTCAGGATTTTCTCTTTATCTTTGGAATTTGCAAGTTTCACTATTAAATATCGAGGTATTGAACGGTTTTTATTGATTTTGTGCTGATTTCTCGTGGATCAGAATTTTTGTTTCCCTCCCCCAATTAGGGAGTTCTCTATGATTTGTTCAAATATACATTTTGGCCCTCGTCCCTCTCGGCATTTTCTGCAACCCCACTTATACGTATATTCTTTCTTCTGAGGCTATCATTTATTTCCCTTAACCTTTCCTCATGGTTTCTTAATTGTTTTTCTCTTTTTTTCCTCACTCTCCTTCAGTACCATCAAGTTGTCTTGTATGTCACTCACTATTTCTTTCACTTCATTAACCCTAGCTGTTAGGACATCCAGTTTGGATTGCATCTCATTTAATTGGTTTTCAGTTTCAGCATGATTAGATATAAATTCTGCACTAAGAAAATCTCTAGAGTCCTTTATGCTTTTTTTCCAAAGCCACCTGTAGCTTTATAATTGTGCTCCTGAATTGGCTTTCTGACATCAAATTGTAATCCATATTGTGTAACTCCATGGCAGAGAGTACTGGTTTTGCTTCTTTCTTTTGTGGTGAATTCTTCCTTCTAGTCATTTTGTTCAGTGCAGAGTGACTGTGTATGAGTGGGCTGAGTCAAGAATATCAACCACAACCTAAGTAATTTTCACCGTAGGTTATTCTGACAAAGTCAGAGACCAGAAAATGAAAACAAAGATCATGAGCAAACAAAACAAAAGGATTGCTAAAGTGAAAAACAAATTTTAGAACCAAGTATTAAAAAATAAATGGCCAGAAATCCCATAGAAGAAGAAGAAAAAAAAAAAAAGAAGAAGAGAAAAAACCAAAAGTATAGAGGAAAATGGGAAGAGGGGGTACTGGGAGATAGTGGTGGTGAAGAATTTGTGGTGGAGGGAGAATGTCGTCCTCCTGAGGGGTCCTAGAAGGTGATCCTCTAGGTTCTTAGTGTATTAAATTCTGTATGTTAGAAGATGGTGAATCCCGAATTTATATAAATCAGCAATACTGGGCAGCCTGGGTGGCTCAGCGGGCAGCCTGCATGGCTCAGCGGTTTAAGCGCCTGTCTTCCGCCCAGGGCGTGATCCTGGAGACCCGGGATTGAGTCCCACTCGGGCTCCCTGCATGGAGCTCTGCCTGTGTCTCTGTCTCTCTCTGTGTCTATCATGAATAAATAAATAAAATCTTAAAAAAAAAATAAACCAGCAGTACTTGTAGAAAGCCCCAACAATGACCACCAAAACATAATCGAGATACAAAATGGGGGCAGAATGGGAAGGAAGAGAGAATATAATCTCACAGAATGAACCAGCATGGTATTCCACTTCATTCTGGGTTGCATGCTGGTCATATTTTAGAAGATACTATCTTCTTCCATTGTAGATCAAAAGTAGGAGAGAAAAGATAAAAACACCAAACAAAATCCCTTATTTCATATATCCTAAAATTTAGTTGAGTATGTTGACGGGAATCTAGAAGTGAAAAATATATCTAAGACATGTGATTATAGATCTGTCAAAGTCAAAATGGAAGAAACTTAAAAATGAAGATCTGGTAAAATATTGTAGTTAAGGTGGGAAAAGTAAAAAAATATTGGAAATTTTTAGTCTGATATAAAAATGAGTTGTCATGGAAAAAGGAAAAGAAAAGAGGGGGAGACCCTCTAGTTCTATATACTGTGTCCCCTCGATATTCCATTGGTCCAGAGCTTTCTAATTTTGGTTGGCCAAGAACTTGCTCTTGCCCTGTTCTTCAGCATGTCTTCTGGGGGAGGGGCCTGCTGTGCTGATTCTCATTTGTGTGTGCCTGGGTGGTGATGCTCAGGCAGGGTGCTGGCTCAGTGGGAGCTGTTTATCCTGTGAGGTCTTTGTTTTCTGGCGGCCCCACCTGTCCCAGGTACAAGGTGAAACAAGGATGAAAAACAATGGTTGTGGCCAGATTTCCAGCTGTGGAGTCAGCTCCCAGCAGTAACTACCTCATTCTCCCTGTCTGCACTGGCTTTGATGCTCCCGGGTGACGCGGGTGCACTGATCTGCACAGCTTGGGGGTGCCCAGTGACGACAGAGTTTTCGCTGTCCTGTGCCTTCCCTGCTTCAGCCTGTCCCAGAGAGAGAGCAGGATCCCAGGCTTTGTCTGCCTGGGCACAGTGGCAGCCAGGGCCCTTTGCTGGTGAGACCACACTCCTGGGGCCAGGGCTTCCGAGGGTAATCGGGCACAGTGAGCTCCCTCCTGAGCCTGGCACCTAACCGCCTGGCTTCTCCCAAATACCCCGAGGGCTGCAGCGCTCGAGTCCTTTACCGAGATTGGTCCCAGGTTTCCAGTGAGCTTTCCCCTGGTGCACTTCCTCTAATAGTGACCTCAGGAATCTGGACGCTTCACTGCCCCTCATGAGATTCTGCCCGATTTCCCTGCTAAGCACTTTTCCACCTGGGAAAACTCCAGTGCAGATTTTTAAAGTTCCCGCTTCTCCAGGGCTTGGCTTTCCTGTCCCAGATGCTTTCCCCTCTTCGCTTTAGCCCAGCTCCTCATGGGACCCCCTCCTTCACTTTATTTTTCTTTCTTTCTTTTTTTTCCGCCTTCCTACCATGCTAAAAGGGAAAACTTTTCTCTCTGTAGCATTCGATCTGTTCTCTCTTCAAATCTCAGGTCTAGGGCAGCCCCAGTGGTCCAGTGGTTTGGTGCCACCAGCAGCCCGGGGTATGGTCCTGGAGACCTGGGATCGAGTCCCACGTTGGGCTCCCTGCGTGGAGCCTGCTTCTCCCTCTGCCTGTGTCTCTGCCTCTCTCTCTCCCTGTGTCTCTCATGAATAAATGGATAAAATCTTAAAAAAAAAATCTCAGGTCTAATTCGTAGGTGTTCAGGATGTTTTGAAAGTTATCTAGGTAAGTTGGTGGGACCAGGTGAGTTGAGGACTCCTACTCCTCCGCCATCTTGCCCTCCCCTCCTATATGATTTGAAAATAGTTTTCAGTTGTATGGCTTGTCTCTTCACATGCTTTATGGTATCTTTTGATACACAAAGATTTGAATTTCAATGAAGTTAGTTTTATGTATTTTTCCTCTTTTCAATTTAGGAAATCTTGTATTAGAAATGGGATACATATTTATTTTTTGCATTCTTTTAAGCTTTTAACTTTCAATACTCTCTGGGATTACAGATGTACTTATTATGTAACTTAGCAGATATGCTGTAAGAATTTAGTTACGTAAATATTTCCCTGGGAATCTGTGTGCTCTTCTAAGTCCTATTTTAGATTTTCTTCATCTTTCTGTCATTTATACAATTATTCTGTGAAAAGCTGAAGGTGGAGTGATAAAAAAACTACAGAGGCCTTCCAGGGAATGTTTAGTAAATATACTCGATACATTACTTAATTATTATTTTATTTTATTTTATTTTATTATTTTTTTAAAAGGGCACAAACCCTTTAATTTTTTTTTTATGATAGAGAGAGAGAGAGAGACATAGGCAGAGGGAGAAGCAGGCTCCATGCACCGGGAACCCAACGTGGGATGCGATCCTGGGTCTCCAGGATCACGCCCTGGGCCAAAGGCAGGCACTAAACTGCTGCGGCACCCAGGGATCCCCTTAATTATTATTTTAAATGATATAAAGCAAAATCTCATGAATAATTTACTCATGTTTTCAGATCCTTAGTGAAATTGTGAAAATTCATTTTTTAACTTTTATTTTTAATATGCATTCTTTCAGATCACTTCCAATATAGATATGTTTGCAGTTTGTTAGAACTTTTCATTTGATTAAATACGTGACAGGCTAATTAAGGAAGTTCCTTAAATTTTTGTTTTGATAGTGAAAGCAAATTGAATACGTTGGTACAGAAGCTTCATGACTTCCTGGCACACTCATCAGAAGAATCTGAAGAAACAAATTCTCCTCCAAGACTTGTGATGAACCAAAGCACAGGTAAATTGAAGAATAATATGCAATATCTTCTAGTTTCTTTCCTATTTATTTTTGGGAGGGAACAGATATTGAAGGCTTTATTAGCCCTTCTGAATCTAGTGTTTAGCTAATATCTGGTATTGGAGATTTTAATTTAGATAAGTAAAATGTCAGGTTGTTTGGTTATAGGTGCTTAGAGAAGGATGCACTATGGTTTTATTCATAATGGAGATATAGAGTGGGTGATAAATGTTCAGTATAAAATATAGGTAGTAGAAGAGGTGGAAGCAGTATAGAAATGTGTTATTTTAGTTATTTATGTATTATGAGTTACATTTTTACATTGATAGCTTCTCTGAGTAGAATTGGTGCATATTTTTTTTAAATAAAAAGAATAATTCCTTTATGTTTCCTTTTCTCCTTTTTAAAAGTATCCTGTATCATGTGATGATCTTTTGTTTTGAGGTTTTCAAGGGTAGCTACATATACAAGTTGAATACACTCATACGTACACATATGCATCACAAATGCAGTATGTACAAGAAGTATAAGAGGGGTAGACTGCAGTGAGAAGTGGCTGCACAGTTTGTATTCCCAGGAACAGTGCACAGGGGTTCCTTTTTCTTTATATCCTTGCCAACACTTGTGGTTTGTTTGTTTGTTTCTTTCTTTCATTCAACACTTGTGGTTTCTTGTGTTTTAAATTCATCCATTCTGACAGGTGTGAGATGATATCTCAATGTGGTTTTTAAAAAATACTTTATTTATTTATTTATGAGAGACACAGAGATAGAGGCCAGAGATTTAGGCAGAGGGAGAATCAGGCTTCCTGCAGGGAGCCCAATGCAGGACCCAATCCCAAGACCCCAGGGTCACAATCTGGGCTGAAGGCAGATGCTCAATCAACTGGGCCACCCAGGCGTCCCGCATTTTGGTTTTGATTTGCATTTCCCTAATGATGAGCAATGTTGAGCATCTTTTCCTGTTGGCCATCTGTATGTATTCTTTGGAAAAATGTCTGTTCATGTCTTTTGCCCATTTTTAAATTGGATTCTCTCTGGTTTTTTTTGGTGTTGTATAAGTTCATTTAAAAAAATATTTTATTTATTTATTCATGAGAGACATAGAGAGAGAGCCAGAGACATAGGCAGATGGAGAAGCAGGTTCCCTGGGGGAGATCCTGATGTGGGACTCATTTAGTCCATTTAGCATTTAGTCCATTTGCATTCAAAGTAGTTAATAATTATCGGCATTTTAAAAATTTTTTATGGTTTTTGTAGTACTTCTGTCTTGCTCTCCTCATTTCATTCTGTTCATTAGTGATTCCTTTCTTATATGTTTTGCATATCTATTACCCGTTTTTGACTTGTAGTTATCATTATGCTTATATATATTATCTTCTGCGTATAGCAGTCTGTTTTAAGCTGGTGGTTGATTAAGTTTGATTGGTTGGTTCTGAACGCACTAATGTTTTACTCCCTCCTGCCATGTTTTTCATATATGGTATCTTATTTTTCATCCTTTTATTTTGTGAATTCTTTAAAAAAATTTTTCATATGTATTCTTTTTAAATTTAATTTAATTTAATTTTTAATTTGAATTCAATATGCCATCATAAAGTCCATCATTAGTTTTGGGTGTAGTTTTCAGTTATTGATCAGTTTCATATAACACCCGTTGCTCATCACATCATGTGGTCTTCTTAATGCCTGTCACCCAATTACCCCCATCTCCCCTTCAGCAACCTTTAGTTTGTTTCCTAGAGTTAAGAATTTCTTATGATTTGTTTTCCTTTCTAATCTTTTTCCCCATTCAGTTTCATCCCTTTCCCTTATGATCCCTTGCACTATTTCTCATATTCCACATATGTGTGAAATCATATGCTAATTCTCTTTTCTCCAATTGACTTATTTCTCTTAGCATTTTTTTTAAAGATTTTATTTATTTATTCATGAGAGACCCAGCAAGAGGCAGAGACACAGGCAGAGGGAGGAGAGGCAGGCTTCATGCAGGAGCCTGATTGGGGACTTAATCCCAGAACTCCAGGATCATACCCTGAGCCGAAGGCAGACGCTCAGCCACTGAGCCACTCAGGCATCCCATAAGGCTAGTTTTGTAGTGACAAATTCTTTGAAGTTTTGTCTGTCTGGGAGCTCTTAATCTATTGCTCTACTGTGAGTTGTAGCGTTGTTGGTAGAATACTCTTTTTTTTTTCTTCAAATTTTTATTTAACTTTTAGTTAACATATAGTGTAGTATTGGTTTAAGGTGTAGAATTTAGTGATTTTTACTTACATATAACACCTATTGCTCATAACAAGTACCCTCCTAAATACCTATGACTCATTCAGCCCATCCTGTAACCACCTCCATCCATCAACCCTCAGTTTGTTCTCTGTCATTAAGAGAGATGGTTTATTTTCCTCTCCCACTTTCCCCTTTCCCATATATTCATCTGTGTTCTTTTTAAATTCTACATATGAGTGAAATAATATAGTATTTGTCTTTCTTTGACTTATTTCACTTAGCATAATATACTTCAGCTCTAGCCATCTCAATGAAATGGAAGATTTCATTCTTTTTGAAGGCTGAGTAATAATTCCACTGTATAAATAACATATCTTCCTTATCCATTCATCAGTGGATGACATTTGGGTACCCAGTAGTGCAATTGCTAGGTCAGAGGGTAGGTGTATTTTTCTCTTTTTGAGTAACCTTAATACTGTTTTCCAAAGCAGCTGTACCAGTTTGCATTCTCTTCAACATTGTAAGAGTACCTTTTTTCTGCATCCTTGCCACCATCTATTGTTTCCTGTGTTAATTTTAGCCATTCTGACAGGTGTGAGGTGGTATCTCATCATGGTTTTGATTTGTATTTCTCTGATGAGTGATGTTGAGCATCTTTTCATGTGTCTGTTAGCCATCTAGATGTCGTCTTTGGAAAAATGTCTATTCATCCCTTCTGCCCATTTCTTAACAGGGTTGTTTGTTTTTTGGGGTGTTGAGTTTGATTATTAAGTTCTTTATGGATTTTGGCTACTAACCCTTTATCACATATGTCATTTGCAGATATCCCTCTTTTTCCATAGGCTACCTTTAAATTTTATTGTTTCCTTTGCTGTGCAGGAAGGTTTTATTTTGATGAAGTCCCATAGTTCATTTTTCCTTTTGTTTCCTTTGTCTCTAGTCAACATGTCTAGGAAGAAGTTGCTACAACTGACTTGAAAGAGATTGCTGTCTGTGTTCTCCACTAGGAATTTGTTGGTTTCCTGTCTCATCTTTAAGTCTCACACATTTTGAATTTCTTTTTTGAGTATGGTGTAAGAAAGTGGTCTAGTTTTGTTTTTCTGCATGTTACCTTCCAGTTTCCCCAACATCATTTGTTGAAGAGACTGTCTTTTTTCCATTGGATATTCTTTCCTGCTTTGTCGAGATTACACAAAGAGTTGTGCGTCCATTTCTGGGTTTTTTATTCTGTTTCATTGATATGTGTCTGTTTTTGTGCCAGTACCATACTGCCTTGATCACTACAGCTTTGTAAACATACAGCTTGATGTCTGGAATGTGATGCCTCCAGGTTTCGGTTTCTTTTTCAAGATTGCTTTGGCTATTCGGGGTCTTTTCTGGTTCCATACAAATTTTTAGGATTGTGTTTTTAGTGTTGTGAATACTGCTGCTGGTATAGTGATAAGGATTGCATTAAATGTGTAGGTTGCTGTAGGTAATAAAGATATTTTAACAATGTCCTCCAGTCCCTGAGTATGGAATGTTTTTTCATTTCTTTGTGTCCTTTTAATTTTTATTCATCAGTGTTTTATAGTTTAGAGAGTATAGATCTTTTACCTCTTTGTTTAGGTTTATTCCTAGGTATCTTATGGTTTTTGGTGCAGTGTAAACAGCAACGATTCTTTTTTTGTTCCTGCTACTTGATTATTGGTGTATAGAAATTAAACATATTTCTGTACATTGTTTTTATATTCTACTCCTTTGCTGAATTCATGTATGCTGGCATTTTTTTTGTGTGTGTGAAATCTTTCTGGTTTTCTACATAGATCATCATCTCACCTGCAAATAGTGACAGTTTGACCTCTTTGTTGCCGATTTGGATGCTTTTTCTTTCTCTATTTTGTCCCAATTGCTGAGACGAGGACTTCCAGTAGTATGTTAAATAGTAATGGGAAGAGTGGATATCCTTGTCTTGATCCTGACTGTTGGGAAAAAGCTGTCAGTTTTTCTCATTTGAGGATGATACTAGTTGTGGGTCTTTCACACATGGTCTTTATGATGTTGAGGTATGTTCTATCTATACCTTTTCTGTTGAGCAAAAATGGTTGCTGTATTTTGTCAAATGCCTTTTCTGCCATCTTTTGAGAAGGATCATGTTTCTTATCCTTTCTTTTATTAACATGGTGTATCACATTGATTTGCATATATTGTACCACTCTTGCAGCCCAGGAGTAAATCCCATGTGATCATAGTATATAGGCGTCTTAATGTATATGATTAAATTTGCTATTGTCTTGAGAATTTTTGCATCCATGTTCATCAGGGGCATTGGCTTCCTTTTTAGTGGAGGTCTTTGTATGGTTTTGAAATGAAAGTGATCCTGGTTTCAGTAGAAGGACCTTGGAAGTTTTCCTTCCGTTTCTACTTTTAGAGCAGTTTGAGAAGAATAGGCATTAACTCTTCCTTAGATATGTGTGAAAATTCTCCTGGGAAGCCATCTGGCTCTGAACTTTTGTTTTTTGGGAGATTTTTGTTAATTGATTCAGTTTCTTTGCTGGTTCTCAGTCTGTTCAAATTTTCTATTCCTCTTTAAGTAATTTGTATGTTTCCTGGAATTGACCCATTTCTACCAGTGTGCCTGGTTTGTTGGCAAGTAATTTTTCATAACATTCTGTTACAATTGTTTGTGTTTTTATGACGTTGGTGGTCATTTCTCCTCTTTCATTGGTAATTTCATTTATTTGGATCCTTTCTCTTTTTTTGAAGGGTTTTTATTTATTTATTTATTGATGAGACACACACAGAGAGAAGCAGAGACATAGGCAGAGGGAGAAGCAGGGTCCTTCTGGAGAGCCTGATGCAGTACTTGATCCCTAATCCTCAGGATCACACCCTGAGCCTGAAGGCAGAGACTCAACTGGGACACCCAGTTGACTGGGACACCCAGGCATCCCTCCTTTCTCTTTTTTAAAGTCTGGCGAGTGGTTCATCAATCTTATTAATTCTTTCAGTGAACCAGCTCTCAGTTTCCTTTTGTCTTATTCTGTTGTTTTTTGTTGTTGTTGTTGTTGTTGTTATTTGTAAATCCCTTGTTTCGACTCCAATATTTATTATTTCCCTTCATTTGCTGTCTTAGGATTTTTTGCTGTTCCTTTTCCAGCACCTTTAGGTATAAGTTTAGATTTTTTTTTAAAGATTTCTTTATTCATGAGAGACAGAGAGAGGCAGAGACACAGGCAGAGGGAGAAGCAGGCTCCAAGCAGGGAGCCCGACGTGACACCCGATACTGGGTCCCCAGGATCACACCCTGGGCTGAAGGTGCCACTAAACTGCTGAGCCACCAAGTTTGGGCTCAACAGGCTGCCCAAGTTTAGGTTTTTATTTGAGACTTTACGTCCGTCCGTCCTAACTTCCTTCCTTCCTTCATTTATTTATTTTTAAAAGATTTTTATTTGTTTATTCATGAGAGGCACACACACACAGAGAGGCAGAGACACAGGCAGAGGGAGAAGCAGGCTCCATGCAGGGTCTCCAGGATCACACCCCCAGCTGAAGGCGGCGCTAAAGCGCTGAGCCACTGGGGCTGTTCATGTGCTTCCTTTTTTAAAAAAAATTTTTTTTAATTTTTTATTGGAGTTCAGTTTGCCAACATTTAGCATGATAACCAGTGCTCATCCCGCCAAGTGCCCCCCTCAGTGCCCATCACCCAGTCACCCCAACCCCTGCCCACCTCCCCTTCCACCACCCCTTGTTCGTTTCCCAGAGTTAGGTGTCTCTCGTGTTTTGTCACCCTCACTGATATTTTCACTCATTTTCTCTCCTTTCCCTTTATTCCTTTTCACTAATTTTTATATTCCCCAAATGATGAGACCATATAATGTTTGTCCTTTTCCGATTGACTTATTTCACTCAGCATAATACCCTCCAGGTCTATCCACGTGGAAGCAAGTGGTGGGTATTTGTCGTTTCTAATGGCTGAGTAATATTCCATTGTATACATAGACCACATCTTCTTTATCCATTCACCTTTTGATGGACACCGAGGCTCCTTCCACAGTTTGGCTATTATGGACATTGCTGCTATAAACATCGGCGTGCAGGTGTTCTGGCTTTTCACTGCATCTGTATCTTTGGGGTAAATCCCCAGCAGTGCTATTGATGGGTCGTAGGGCAGATCTACAGTTTTCCAGAGTGGCTGTACCAGTTCACTTTCCCACCAACAGTGCAAGAGGCTTCCCCTTTCTCCACATCCTCTTCAACATTTGTTGTTTCCTGTCTTGTTAATTTTCCCCATTCTCACTGGTGTGAGGTGGTATCTCATTGAGGTTTTGATTTGTATTTCCCTGATGGCCAGTGATGCGGAGCATCTTCTTATGTGCTTGTTAGCCATGTCTGTGTCTTCCTCGGTGAGATCTCTGTTCATGTCTTTTGCCCATTTCATGACTGGATTGTTTCTTTGCTGTTGAGCTTAATAAGTTCTTTATAGATCTTGGATACTAGCCCTTTATCTGATAGGTCATTTGCAAATATCTTCTCCCATTCTGTAGGTTGTCTTTTAGTTTTGTTGACTGTTTCTTTTGCTGTGCAGAAGCTTTTTATCTTAAGTCCCAGTAGTTCATTTTTGCTTTTATTTCCTTTGCTTTCATAGATGTATCTTGCAAGAAGTTGCTGTGGCCAAGTTCAAAAAGGGCATCCTGTGCTCTCCTCTTGGAGTTTGATGGATTCTTGTCTCACATTTAGATCTTTCATCCATTTTGAGTTTATCTTTGTGTATGGTGTAAGAGAATGGTCTTGTTTCATTCTTCTGCGTGAGAGTGTCCAATTTTCCCAGCAGCATTTGTTGAGGGAGACTGTCCTTTTTTCCAGTGGATAGTCTTTCCTGCTTTGTCGAATATTAGTTTACCATAGAGTTGAGGGCCCATTTGTGGGTTCTCTATTCTGTTCCATTGATCTTTGTGTCTGTTTTTGTGCCAGTACAAATAAGCTTTCTGCCCTGTTTTGTCTTCTCTTTTTGAGATCCTTATTATGTAAATATTCTATCGCTTGATTGTGTTGCTGTATTCCTTAAATCTGTTCTCATTTTTTATTCTTTTCTTTCTCTTGTGTATCTTAATTACCTTCCAGTACTCTTTCTTCAAGTTCATTGATGTGTTTTTTTGCTTCGTCTAATCTACTACTTATTCCCTTTAATATATTTTTAATTTCAGTTATGGAGTTCTTCATCTTTGCTTGGTTCTTTTTTTTTTAACTTTTTTTAAAATTTTTATTTATTTATGATAGCCACACAGAGAAAGAGAGAGAGAGAGAGAGAGAGAGAGAGAGAGAGAGAGAGAGAGGTAGAGACATAGGCAGAGGGAGAAGTAGGCTCCATGCACCGGGAGCCCGACGTGGGATTCGATCCCGGGTCTCCAGGATCGCGCCCTGGGCCAAAGGCAGGTGCTAAACCGCTGCACCACCCAGAGATCCCTGCTTGGTTCTTTTATATATTTTATATCTCTTTTTGGGGGTTCTCAGTGAGATCCTCCACTCTTCTCAATTCTAATGAGTATCTATATCTAGGACTATTATGTTAAATTTTCTCTCAGGTATGTTGCTTATTTGTGTTTTCCTTCTCTTCCTGTCATTTTTTGATTTTTTTCATTTGGGGCATAATCTTCTGTCTCCTTGTTTTGTCTAACGCTCTGTTTCAATTTGTGTGTGTTAGGAAAGACATCTGTGTCTTCTGTACTTGTCATTAGTGGTCTTATGAATAAGACGTCCTATAGTTCCCTACAGTGCAATGTTCCCTATTCACCAGAACCTTGCACTTCAGGGCTGTCTCCTGCACGTGTTGTGTGTACCATACTGTTATGACTGAGCCACATTTTGTTTCAGTGCAGTCGGATCCAGTGTGTCTCCTTGCCTAATATGGGTAGAGTTTGGTCTCTTCATTGTTCCTAGGTCAGTGTGGGGATTGCTTGTGCTTGTGTTGGCTTATATGAGAAAATTTGCAGGACACACTCTTAACTACAGTGTTCTCCTTGTATTGTCGCCTGAGACTTGCATAAATGGGCCTGCCATCATACCATTTGTCTGCCTTCAGCCTTCTGTGGGACTGCATTTCAACTAGTCTTTGTGCTTATTTGTCTATTCTCCCAGGGCATGAGTCACTTTCGATTGGTTCTGGCCACTTTCAGGTTTGCTTACACAATTCCAGGTTTTTTTTTGGTGCCTCTTTAGGGGGACCCTTGCTGGGGTTGGTTTTCAATGTGGCAGATTGGAAGAGGTAGGTGAGTAGGCCAGGCCTGTGGTATTAACAAGGTATGCACTAATCTGCTCCGGATGGGACCTGGAGCTGCTTTGGAGAATTCTTTTGGTGGGCATGGTGTGCTGTTTGCAAGCTAGATGGAAAGTGTTCACTGGTTCCCAAAAGTGCCATGATATCTGGACTGGAGATTGGGGAGGTAAGTGGTACCTGCCCACTCTTGTTCTTTAGTCTCCTAAAGTTCTCTTCCCTTCCTGTGCAGGTTCTGAGATTAGTAAATAAACCAGTTTCCTTACTATATACCTTAGGTGCTTTTCAAACTACTGCTTATATGTGGTATCTCACCAGGGTGATGTCTCGTGCAGGCTCTTTAAGGGCAGAGACTCAGTTTATTTTTGCTCTGTGGTTTTCCCAGAGCCCTGCCTAGATGATTTTTAACATTCAAAATGTTGAACCCCACTGATTTAAAAAATTTTCAATGTTGAGTTCCTCTTATTTTCAAAGTGAAATGTTATTAAGATGCATCTTTCCAGCGCAGGGCCTGCGTGCCTGGGGAGCCTGATGTGGGGTCTGCTCCTCTTCCTTCTCTGTGCTTGCAGTTTCCCTTCCTCCTACAGCGAGTCTCTTGGGTCAGTTTTTTTCCTAATCGTGTCTATGACCTTTCTTCCATTTTCTTTGTGGCCTCTTCTCTATGAGTGCTGTGGAGAATCAGTTTTGCCAGTTTTTGGCTTGTTTTCTGTGTTATTTACACTGATATAGGTGTCATCTAGGTATTTCCATGGGTGGAGGGGAGCTTAGGACCTACCTACTCTGTCATCTTCTCCTAAAGATGATATTGATACTTTTAATTCTAATTTGTTACCACAGATTTAATGGTAATCTTCTTTTTGTATTTTAACTTCTCTCTGTAACAGAGAGAGAGAGATCTGGTCCTCTTATCCTCAATTTTTGTACTCATTTGCTCAGTCCTCATGGTATTTACCTAGTTTCAAATTTGCTAACCATACAATTACAACAGAGAAACCTAACTAGCATTAAGTATTTGTTTTAAACTTTCTTTGTCTTTAGCACGATGTTATATTGTCAGGGTTCTGTGTCAAGTAGGTTGTTAGGAGAATTCTGCCTCTGGTTGTGGCAGACTAGCTTCATTTGCTTCCACAGGCAGATTATCTCCCACAAACACCAATTACAAACTTGGGCCAAAATACTGAAAACAGTTATGTGAAGGAATTGGAAAGTGACAAAAAGCAGACACAGTTGGGAGGGGAGTTGACACATGGAAAAAGGAAATACTATTAGTGAAGTCCCAGTTGTTGTGCTTTTTTTTCTTTAAGGAAAGTGCTGGTTACTCAGTGAGTAGCTGTTAAGACTTGGATAGAAATCTCCATTCATATTGGATTAAGTATGAAGAAATTTAAGGGGACCCTAGCAGCTTTTGTAAAATGAGGGAGAAGATTCCTTTCAGAAGAGAGCTATAAGTTAGGAACTCCAAAAGCTGAAAAAACTCTGACTGTATCTGTGATTTAAATGTTCAAGTGTAGTCCAGAATCCAGGCAGCTCAGTTAGGGGTAAAAAAAAAAAAAAAAAAAACAGTAGAAACCTTTTAGTTGCTTCCAATACAGGGTAAATAGTTTTTGGTTTGATTTCAGCTCAGTTAACTATCTCCTCATAACAGAAATATCAAACTCTTTGGAAGAATATAATGGGCTACAGCATCTTCACTTTATCTTTGTAAATGACCAGTACCAATCCAAAATACTAGATAGATGAAGAAAGAAGAAATGTGACCTGTGCTCAAAAGGAAAGACAGTCAATTGAGACCAATCTACAGGTGACTCAAGTGTTAAGATCAGCAGACAAGAACATTAAAGCAGCAGCTACAACTGAGCTCAAGCACAAAAAGGCAAATACATTTATGATGGACAGAGAGATAGGAAATCTTATCATAGACATAAAAAACTGTAAAATCCCATTTTTAAACTCTAGAACTAAAAAATATAATTTTTGAGTAACAAATTATTGTACTTAATTGGAGATTAAAGGCAGCAGTATAAGTGTCAGTGAATTTGATGACGGACTAATAGAATTTATCCATCTGAAAATAGAAATCATTAAAAAAGAAAGTGTACTGGGGCAGCCCAGTGGCTCATCGGTTTAGCGTTGCCTTCAGCCCAGGGTGTGATCCTCGATACCCAGAATCAAGTCCCACGTCCGGCTTCCTGCATGGAGCCTGCTTCTCCCTCTGTTTGTGTCTCTGCCTCTCTCTCTCTGTGTGTCTCTCAGGAATAAATAAAATCTTGAAAAAATAAAAAAAAAGTGTACTGAGCACTTGTTCTTCATAGCCTTTCCCCAATAAAACTGTATAGTCCTCAAACACATGCAAAGAATAAGAATGTGTAACCCGTGCTCAGGGAAAAAAAATCAATAGAAATTCTCAGTGGGCCCAGTGTTTTGTTGTTACCTATATACTAATCTTGCACATATTTCGTTAGATTTTTAGCTAAATTACTTCTGGTATTTGGGGTGCTACTTTAAATTCTGTTGCTATTTGTATTTTAAATTTTATTTGCTTAATGCAGATATGTAGGAATTCTCTTTATGTTGACCTTGAATCCTGTGGACTTGCTGGAGGGAGGATTTTTGTTTGTTCTCTTTTTTTGTCTTGTAGATTCCTTGGAATTTTCTACTTAATCTTGTCTGAAAATAGGGACAGTTTTATTTTTTCCTTTCATCTGTGTGCATTTTAATTCCTTTTCTTGCCTCATTATGCTGGGCAAGAGTTTTTGTATTTTCCATTTTTATCTTGAAGAAGAATGGTGATGGTAGACCTTCTCTTGGTGTTTCTGAATTTGGTGGTAAAGTATTCACTTTTTTACCATTAAGTATGATCGTTTCTCTATAAATAGTTTTTATAAATACTCTATCAAGTTGAGAATGTTTCCTTCTTTTCCTAGTTTTCTGGCAGTTTTTTACAGCGACATATATATTTATATATATTCAGATAATTATAGATTCACATGCAGTTATAACAACTAATACAGAGGTCTTATATATACTTTGTCCATTTTCATCAAAATGATAACATTTTATAAAACTATAATATATTACTGTAATCAAGTTATTGGTATCTATCTACCAGTCAGACTCAGATTTTCTACGTTTTCCTTGTACTTGTGTGGGTTTACTAAGTTTTATACAATTTTATTACTTGAGTTGATTCACATACCCACCTTCACAGTCACATATCCACCCTCACAGATTACTCATCTTGCCCTTTCATAATCATACTCACCTCCTTAGCCTGACTCCTACCCAGGCCTAAATCCTGGCAATCACTAATCTGTCCTCCATTTCTAAAGTTTTATCATTTCAAACATGTTACATAAATGGAATAATATGAATGTACATATTAGGATTTGGTTTTTTCACTTCACGTAATTCTGTAGAGATTCATCTTGAGTTGCAGCATGTACCAGTAGTTATTTCCTTTTTATTGCAGTGTAGTAGTGTTCCACAGTATGGATATAGCACAGTTTCTTTAAAGGACGTCTGGGCTGATAACATATTTGAGCTATTACAAATACAACTGCTTGTGAACATTTGCGTGAACATTTTCATTTCTCTAGGATAAATGCCTGGAAGTGCTGTTGGTGGGTCATACGATGGTAGCTTGTTTAAGATACTTGTAAACTGTAAAGTGAGTTTTAGAGAGGACACATTACTTTTATATTCTCAAAGCAATGTATGAGAGATGCAGTTTCTCTGCATCTACACCAGCATTTGGTATTACCACTATTTCCTTTTTAATTTAATATATTCTGATAGTGCTATCTTGTGGTTTTAATTGGCATTTCCCTAATGACTAATAACACTTTTAACACTGTTATTGAGATATGATTTATATAGCATGAAATTTACCCATTCACAGTATACAATTAAGTAGTTTTTGTATTTCACAGATATGTGTAACCATCACCATAGTTAATGGTATAACATTTTTATCACCTCAAAAGAACCCCCCCCCCCCCGGCCCAAGCACCCTTGCTAATCTACTTTCTTGACTTTATGGATTTCCCTGTTTTGGACTTTTCTTATGAGTGGAATTGTGTAATACGTGATCCTCTGTGACTGGCTTCTTTCACTTAGTGTAATGTGCTCAAAGTTTATCTATGTTGTAGCATGTTTTAATACTTCATTTCTTTTATGGCCAAATAACATTCTCTCATATGACATTTGTTTAATCTGTTCATGGATATTTGTCTTGTTTCCCCTTTTGGCTATTATGAATAATCCTACTATAAACATTTGTGAACAAGTTTGTGTATGGCAGTATATTTTCATTTTTCTTGAGTATATACTTAGGAGTAGAATTGCTGGGTTATATGGTACTTATGTTAAGTCTTGAGGAAATGCCAAAGTGTTTTCCAAAGTTGCTGCAACTTTTTATATTCCCACTAGCAATGTATGAGGGTTCTGATTTCTCTGTATCCATGCCAACAATTATTATCCGACTTTTGATTTTAGCCTTCCTAGTGCATCTGAAGTAGTGTCTCATTTTGGATTTGGTTTTGATTTACCTCATGGCTAATGATATTGAGCATCTTGTCATGTGCTTGTTGGTAATTTGGTAATCCTTTGCCCAAATTTTATGTGGGTATTTGTTTTTATTATTGATTTTTAGAATCCTTTATATACTCTAAACTTTTTATTATGATTAAATTTACCATTTTAATCAATTTTGAGTATACAGTTCTCTAGCATTAAGTACATTCTTAACATTGTGCAAACATCACCGCCTCCTATCTCTAGAAATTTTTAAAAATAATTTTAAAAGATTTTAATTGCAATATAGTTAACCTACAGCATTATGTTACTTTCAGGTATACAATATAGTGATTCAACGTTTTTGTACATTGAATAATGTGATAAGTGTACTCTTTATTTTCCCTTTTGAATTTAATTTTTTTTATTGGAGTTCAATTTGCCAACATATAGCATAACACCCAGTGCTCATCACGCCAAGTGCCCCCCTCAGTGCCCATCACCCAGTAATCCCATCCCACTGCCTACCTCCCTTTCCATTACCCCTTGTTCATTTCCCAGAGTTAGGTGTCTCTCATGTTTTATCACCCTCACTGATCTTTTCACTCATTTTCTCTCCTTTCCCTTTATTCCCTTTCACTATTTTTTATATTCCCCAAATGAATGAGACCATATAATGTTTGTCCTTCTCCAATTGACTTATTTCACTCAGCGTAATACCTTGGTGGTCCATCCACATCGAAGCAAATGGTGGGTATTTGTCGTTTCTAATGGCTGAGTAATATTCCATTGTATTCATAGAACACATCTTCTTCTTTTTTTTTTAAATTTATTTTTTATTGGTGTTCAATTTACTAACATACAGAATAACCCCCAGTGCCCGTCACCCATTCACTCCCACTCCCCGCCCTCCTCCCCTTCTACCACCCCTAGTTCGTTTCCCAGAGTTAGCTGTCTTTACGTTCTGTCTCCCTTTCTGATATTTCCCACACATTTCTTCTCCCTTCCCTTATATTCCCTTTCACTATTATTTATATTCCCCACATGAATGAGAACATATAATGTTTGTCCTTCTCCGACTGACTTATTTCACTCAGCATACTAAGCTCCAGTTCCATCCACGTCGAAGCAAATGGTGGGTATTTGTCATTTCTAATGGCTGAGTAATATTCCATTGTATACATAAACCACATCTTCTTTATCCACTCATCTTTTGATGGACCCCGGGGCTCCTTCCACAGTTTGGCTATTGTGGCCATTGCTGCTATAAACATCGGGGTGCAGGTGTCTCGGCGTTTCATTGCATCTGAATCTTTGGGGTAAATCCCCAAGAATGCAATTGCTGGGTCGTAGGGCAGGTCTATTTTTAACTCTTTGAGGAACCTCCACACAGTCTTCCAGAGTGGCTAAACCAGTTCATATTCCCACCAACAGTGCAAGAGGCTTCCCCTTTCTCCATATCCTCTCCAACATTTGTTGTTTCCTGTCTTGTTAATTTTCACCATTCTCATTCTCTGGTGTGAGGTGGTATCTCATTGGGGTCTTGATTTGTATTTCCCTGATGGCCAGTGATGTGGAACATCTTCTCCTGTGCTTGTTGGCCATGTCTATGTCTTCCTCTGTGAGATTTCTGTTCATGTCTTTTGCCCATTTCATGATTGGATTGTTTCTTTGCTGTGGAGTTTAATAAGTTTTTTATAGATCTTGGATATGAAGCTTTTATCTGATAGGTCATTTGCAAGTTTCTTCTCCCACTCTGTAGGTTGTCTTTTAGTTTTGTTGAGTGTTTCTTTTGCTGTGCAGAAGCTTCTTATCTTGATGAAGTCACAATAATTCATTTTTGCTTTTGTTTCTCTTGCCTTCATGGATGTACCTTACAAGAAGTTGCTGTGGCCAAGTTCAAAAAGGGTGTTGCCTGTGTTCTCCTCTAGGATTTTGATGGAATCTTGTCTCACAGTTAGATCTTTCATCCATTTTGAGTTTATCTTTGTGTATGGTGTAAGAGAATGGTCAAGTTTCATTCTTCTGCATGTAGATGTCCAATTATCCGAGCACCATTTATTGAAGAGACTGTCTTTCTTTCAGTGGATAGTTTTTCCTGATTTGATGAATATTAATTGACCATAAAGTTGAGGGTCCACTTCTGGGTTCTCTATTCTGTTCCATTGATCTATGTGTATGTTTTTGTGCTAGTACCACACTGTCTTGATGACCACAGCTTTGTAGTACAACCTGAATCTGGCATTGTGATGCCCCCAGATACGGTTTTCTTTTTTAAAATTCCCCTGGCTATTCGGGGTCTTTTCTGATTCCACACAAATCTTAAAATAATTTGTTCTAACTCTCTGAAGAAAGCCCATGGTATTTTGATAGGGATTGCATTAAACGTGTAAATTGCCTTGGGTAGCATTGACATTTTCACAATATTAATTCTGCCAATCCATGAGCATGGAATATTTTTCCATCTCTTTGTGTCTTCCTCAATTTCTTTCAGAGATGTTCTGTAGTTTTTAGGGTATAGATGCTTTACTTCCTTGGTTAGGTTTATTCCTAGGTATCGTATGCTTTTGGTTCAATTGTAAATGGGACTGACTCCTTCATTTCTCTTTCTTCAGTCTCATTGTTAGTGTATGGAAATGCCACTGATTTTTGGGCATTGATTTTGTATCCTGCCACACTGTTGAATTGCTGTGTGAGTTCTAGTAATCTTGGGGTTGATTCTTTGGGGTTTTCTTTTTATTTTTCTTAAAGATTGATTGATTGATTGATTGATTGATTGATTTATTTATTTATTTATTTATTTATGAGAGACAGAGAGAGAGAGAGAGAGAGAGAGAGGGGCAGGCAGAGACACAAGAGGAGGTAGAAGCAGGCTCCACGGGAGCCCGACGTGGGACTCGATCCCAGGACTCCAGCATCACTCCCTAGGACAAAGGCAGGCGCTAAACCGCTGAGCCACCCACAGATCCCCTCTTGGCGGTTTTCTATGTACAGTGTCATGTCATCTGGGAAGAGGGAGAGTTTGTTGTCATCTTTGCGAATTTAAATGCCTTATTTCTTTTTGTTGCCTGATTGATGATGCTAGGACTCTAGTACTATGTTGAATAGCACTGGTGAGAGAGGACATCCCTGTCGTGTTCCTGATCTTAGGGGAAGGGCTCCCAGTGTTTCCCCATTGAGATATTTGTTGTGGGCTTTTTGTGATGTCTTTTAACATGCTGAGGAATGTTCCCTCTATCCCTACACTCTGAAGAGTTTTGACCAGGAATAGACGCTGTATTTTGTCAAATGCTTTCTTCGCATGTATTGAGAGGATCATATGGTTCTTGTTTTCTCTTGCTGATACGATCAATCACATTGCTTTCTTTACGAGTGTTGAACCAGCTTTGCATACCGGGAATAAATCCCACTTGGTCATGGTGAATAATCTTGTTAATGTATTGTTGAATCCTGTTGGCTAGTATCTTGTTGAGAATTTTTGCATGTGTGTTCCTCAGGGATATTGGTCTATCATTCTCCATTTTGTTGGGGTCTTTGTCTGGTTTTCGAATTAAGGTGATGCTGGCCTCGTTGAACGAGTTGGAAGTATTCCGTCTCTTTCTTTCTTTCCAAACAGCTTTAGTAGAATAGGTATGGTTTCTTCTTTAAACGTTTGATAGAATTCCCCTGGGAAGCCATCTGGCCCTGGTCTCTTGTGTCTTGGGAGGTTTTTGATGACTGCTTCCATTTCCTCCCTGGTTATTGGCCTGTTCAGGTTTTCTATTTCTTCCTGTTCCAGTTTTGGTAGTTTGTGGTTTTTCAGAAATGCATTCATTTCTTCTAGATTGCCTAATTTATTGGCGTATAGCCACTCATAATAAGTTTTTAAAATCGTTTGTGTTTCCTTGGTATTGGTGGTGACCTCTCCTTTCTCATTCACGATTTTATTAATTTGAGTCTTTTCTCTTTTCTTTTTAATACGGCTGGCTAATGTTTGATCTCTCTTATTAATTCTTTCAAAGAACCAACTCCTGGTTTTGTTGATATGTTCCACAGTTCTTCTGGTCTCTATTTCATTGAGTTCTGCTCAAATCTTTATTAATTCTCTTCTTCTGCTAGGTGTAGGATCTTTTTTTTAAAAAATTATTTATTCATAGAGACACAGGCAGAGGGAGAAGCAGGCTGCACGCAGGGAGTGTGACGCAGGACTAGATCCTGGGTCTCCAGGATCACACCCCATGCTGCAGGTGGCGCTAAACCACTGCACCACCCAGGCTGCCCTAGGTGTAGGATCTTTTTGCTGGTTTTTCTCCAGCTCCTTTAGGTGCAAGATTAGCTTTTGTATTTTAGTTCTTTCCAGTTTTTAGATGGATGCTTTTATTGCAATGTATTTTCCCCTCCGGACTGCTTTTGCTGTATCCCAAGGATTTTGAACAGTTGTATCTTCATTCTCATTAGTTTCCATGTATCTTTTTAATTCTTCTCTAATTTCCTGGTTGACCCATCTTTTAGCAAGATGGTCCTCAACTTCCACGTGTTTGATATCCTTCCTAACTTTTTCTTGTGGTTTAGTTCTTGTTCTGCACAGAGCCTCCGCCTGAGCCTCTGCCGGAGCTGCTCCTGGGGTCCCGCCAGTCGTGTGCTCCAGCCTTTATGGAGCTCGGCTGGTGCGTGGCTCAGTCTCCCGCCAGGCGCAGTTCCTCTCTTAGTGACCCTGGGAGCCTGTGGGCATCAGTGCCCCTCCTGGGATCCTGCCCGAGTTCCCTAGGAGCGAGTTTCCATCTGGGAAGATTTGTAAAGTGTCTGCTTCTCCAGGACTGGGCTTTACTGTCCTGGGTGCATTTGCCGCCCGGCCTTAGCCGGCTCTTCGCGGGGCCCCTCCCCCTTGGATGCTATTTTATTTCTTTATTTTTTTCTGTCTTCCTACCTTCATAGAAGCCTGAACTCGTCTCACTGTAGCATTCCAGCTGTTTTTTCTTTCAGGCCGAATTTGTAGGGTTTCAGGATGATTTGAAAGTTATCTAGGTAAGTTGATGGGGACAGGTGACTTGGGGACCCTATTCTTCCACCATCTTGCCCTGCCTGATCTCTCTAGAACTTTTTATCTTCAAATGAAACTCTGTACTCATTAAGCACTAACTTCAATCCTCTTTTCCTCAGCCCCTGGCAACTGTCATTCTACATTATGTCTGTATAATCTTGACCAGTTCAGAATACTCCTATAAGTCGGAGGTGTAAAATAGTTTTGTCCTTTTGTGTCTGGCTTATTTTACCTAGCATAATGCCTTCAAGGTTCATCAGTTTTGTGGCATGTATCAAAATGTCCTTCCTTTTTAAGGCTGAATAGTGTTCCATTGTATGTATATAGCATATTTAGTTTGTTATTCATCTGTCACTGGTAACTTGGGTCAGATATATGATTTGGAAATATTTTCTTCCATTTTAGTGGTTGTCTTTCATCTTCTTCATGGTGTCCTTTGAGGCACAAAAGTTTTAATTTTGATAAAGTAATCTGATTTTATTGTTTATTTGTGGTGTCATATTTCAGAATTCATTACTAAATGTGAAGTCACAACAATTTACCCTTTATTTTCTTCTTTTTTTTTTAAAGATTTATTTATTTATTCATGAAAGACACACACACACACACACACACACAGAGAGAGAGGCAGACACACAAGCAGAGGGAGAAACAGGCTTCCTGCAGGGAGCCCGATGTGGGACTCATCCTGCATCCCAGGATTATGCCCTGAGCTGAAGACAGATGCTCAACCCCTGAGCAACCCAGGCGTCCCTCTTTATTTTCTCCTAAGAGTTTTATAGTTTTAACTCTTTAGGTCTTTTATGCATTTGGAGTTAACTTTTATATGTGGTGTGAGGCAGGGCTCCAAGTTCACTTTTTGCATATGGATACACAATTATATTAGCATCACTTGTTGAAAAGACTATTTCCCCACTGAATATTCTTGGCATGTTTATTGAAAATCAGTTGGGATGGGATCCCTGGGTGGCGCAGCGGTTTGGCGCCTGCCTTTGGCCCAGGGCGCGATCCTGGAGACCCGGGATCGAATCCCACGTCGGGCTCCCGGTGCATGGAGCCTGCTTCTCCCTCTGCCTGTGTCTCTGCGCCTCTCTCTCTCTCTCTCTCTGTGACTATCATAAATAAATAAAAATTAAAAAAAAAAAAAAAAAAAAAGAAAATCAGTTGGGAGAAAAAAAAAGAAAACCAGTCAGTTGTAGACAATGTGATTTTATTTCTACACTTTCAATTTTCTTGACTGATCTGTATGTCTATCCTTTGCCAGTAACACACTGTATTATTTACATTTGTAGTAATAATTACAGTTGTTTTATAGTGAGTTTTGATATCATGAAGTGTGAATCTTCCTATTTTGTTTTTTGTTTTGAAGGCTGCTCTGGCTATTCCCGTTTCATTCTTTACAAATATTATAATGAGCTTGTCAATTTCTAGAAAGAAGTTAGCTGTGATTCTCAAAGGAAATTGCATTGTATTGGTAGATGAGTTTGGGGAGTATTGCCATCTTAATGTTATGTTGGATTGTTTTCTTTATTTTCAGGTCATTCTTTACAAGTAAGTAGAAATACAATTGATTTTTTTTATATTCTTGTGTTTTTCAATCTTTCTGTACTCTTTTACTAGTTCTAATAGTTATTTAGTGGGTTCCATAGATTTTCTATATATATTAGATAATTTCATCCCTAAAGAGAGATAGTTTTACTTCATTCTTTTCATTCTTGATACCTTTGATTTCTTTCTCTTGACTACTTAGTCTGGCTAGAATTTCCATTACAATATTGAACAGAAGTGGCAAGAGTGGGAAAAAAAAAAGTGGCAAGAGTGGATTTCCTTTCTTGTTTCTGATCTTGGGGAGGAAAGCATTCACTCTTTCGCCGTTTTGTATGATGTTAACCTGTCAGTATTTTGTAGTTAGTTGAGGATGTTCCCTTTTTTCCCCAAGTTTTTTTAAAATTAAAAACAATTTTTTATTGAAGTTTGATTTGCCAACATATAGTATAACACTCAGTGCCCATCCCATCAAGTGCCCTCCTCAGTGCTTGTCACCTAGTTACCCCATCCCCATGTCTGCCTCCCCTTCCACTACCCTTTGTTCGTTTCCCAGAGTTTGGAGTCTTTCATCTTTTGTCACTCTAATTTTTCCCACTCATTTCCCCTCCTTTCCCTTATAATTCCTTTCACTATTTCTTATATTCTCTGCATGAGTTAAACCATATAATGATTGTCCTTGTCCATTTGACTGTCTTCACTCAGCATAATACCCTCCAGTTCCATCCATGTCAAAGCACATGGTGGGTATTTGTCGTTTCTAATGGCTGAGGAATATTCCATTGTGTGTGTGTGTGTATGTGTGTGTGTGTGTATGTATGTGTGTGTGTGTGTGTGTGTGTGTGTGTGTATATATATATATATATCACATCTTCTTTATCCATTCATCTGTCAAGGACATTGTGGCTATTTCTACAGTTTGGCTATTGTGAACATTGCTGCTATGAACATTGGGGTGCAGGTGTCACAACGTTTCACTACATCTGTCTATTTTTGGGGTAAATCCACAGTAGTGAAATTGCTGGGTTGTAGAATAGCTCTATTTTTACCTTTTTGGGGAACCTCTACACAGTTTTCCACAGTGGCTGCACCAGTCTGCGTTCCCATCAATAGTGCAATAGAGTTCCCCTTTCTCCACATCCTCTCAAACATTTGTTTTTTCCTGGTCTTGTTAATTTTCACCATTCTCACTGGTGTGAGGTGGTATCTCATTGTGGTTTTGATTAGTATTTCCCTGACGGCAAGAGATGTGGAGCATTTTCTCGTCTGCTTGTTGGCCACTTGTATGTCTTCTTTAGTGAAATTCCTGTTCATGTCTTCTGCCCATTTCATGATTGGATTTTTGGTTTCTTGGGTATTGAGTTTGATATGTTCTTTATAGATCTTGAATACTTGCCCCTTATTTGATATATCATTTGCAAATATTTTCTCCCATTCTCTAGGTTGTCTTTTAGTTTTGTTGACTGTTTCTTTTGCTGTGTAGAAGCTTTTTATTTTAAGTCCCAATAGTTCATTTCTGCTTTATTTCCTTTGCTTTCATAGATGTATCTTGCAAGAAGTTACTGTGTCCAAGTTCAAAAAGGGTGTTTTCTGTGTTCTCCTCTAGGTTTTTGAGAGATTCTTATCTCACATTTAGATCTTTCATCCATTTTTGAGTTTATATTTGTGTATGGTGTAAGAGAATGTCCAGTTTTATTCTTCTCCGTATGGCTGTCCAATATTCCCAGTACCATTTATTGAAGAGACTGTCCTTTTTTCCAGTGGATATTCTTTCCTGCATTGTCGAATATTAGTTGACAATAGAATTGAGAGCTCATTTCTGGGTTCTCTATTCTGTTCCATTGATCTATGTGTCTGTTTTTGTGCCAGTACCACACTGTATTGATGATCACAGGTTTGTAGTACAGCTTGAAATCTGGCATTGTGATGCCCCCGGCTCTGGTTTTCTTTTTCAGTATTCCCCTGGCTATTCAGGGTCTTTTCTGATTCCATACAAATCTTAAGATGATTTGTTCCAACTCTGTGAAGAAAGTCCACGATACTTTGATAGGGATTGCATGGAAAGTGTAAATTGCCCTTCGATAACGTAGATATTTTCACAGTATTAATTCTTCCAATGCATGAGCATGGAATGGTTTTCCATCTCTTTGTGTTTTTCTCAAATTCTTTCTGGAGTGTTCTGTAGTTCTTAAGGTATAGGTCCTTTACCTCTGGTTAGGTTTATTCCTAGGTACCTTATGGTTTTGGGTGCAATTGATTATTATTATTATTTAATTTCTTCTTCAGTCTCATTGTTAGGGTATAGAATCGCCACTGATTTCTGGGCATTGATTTTTGTATCCTGCCACACTGTCGAATTGCTGTTTGAATTCTAGCAATCTTGGGGTGGAGTCTTTTTGGTTTTCTATGTACGGTATCCTGTCATCTGTGAAGAAGGAGAGTTTGACTTCTTCTTTGTCCGTTTGAATGCCTCTTGTTTTTTTTGTTCTTTTGCTGAGGCTAGGACTTCCAGAACTATGTTGAGAGGGGACATCCCTTTCGTGTTCCTCATCTTAGAGGAAAGGCTCTCAGTTTTTACTTATTGAGAATGATATTTATTGTCGGCTTTTCACAGATGGCTTTTAAGATAGTGGGGGAAAGTTCCCTCTGTCCCTACACTCTGAAGAGTTTTGATCAGGAATGGATGCTGTCTTTTGTCAAATGCTTCCTCTGCATCTATTAAGAGGATCATTTGATTCTTGTTTTGTCTCCTGTTGATGTGATCTATCACGTTGATTCTTTAAACGAGTGTTGAACCATCCTTTTATCCGGAGGATAAAGCCCACTTGGTCATGATGAATAATCCTCTTTATGTAGTGTTGGATCTTATTGGCTGGTATCTTGTTGAGAATTTTTGCATCTGTGTTCATCAGGGATATTGTTCTGTAATTCTCCTTTTTGGTGGGATCTTTGTCTGGTTTTGGAATCAAGGTGATGTTGGCCTCATAAAACGATTTGGGAAGTATTCTGTCCCTTTCTGTCCTTCAGAATAGCTTTACTATAATAGCTATTATTTCTTCTTAAACGTTGGATAGAATTCCCCTGAGAAGCCATGTGACCCTGGTCTTTTGTGTCTTGGGAGGTTTTTGATGACTGCTTTAATTTCCTCGCTGGTTATTTTCTTGTTCAGGTTTTCTCTTTCTTCCTGTTCCAGTTTTGGTAATTTGTGCTTTTCCAGAAGTGCATCCATTTCTTCTAGATTGCCTAATTTGTTGGCATATAGCTGCTCATAGTACGTTTTTAAAATCGTTTGCATTTCCTTGGTATTGTTTGTCATCTCTCTTGTTTCATTTGTGATTTTATTAATCTGTGTCTTTTTTCTTTTTAATAAGGCTAAGGATTTATCTTATTAATTCTTTCAAAGAACCAACTCCTGGTTTTTTTAATCTGTTCCACAGTTCTTCTGGTCTCTATTTCATTGAGTTCTGCTAGAATCTTTATTAATTCTCTTCTTCTGCTGGGTGTAGGATCTATTTGCTGTTTTTTCTCCAGCTCCTTTAGGTGCAATGTTAGCTTTTGTATTTGAGTTCTTTCCATTTTTTGGATAGATGCTTGTATTGCGATGTATTTCCCCCTCAGGACTGCTTTTGCTGTATCCCAAGATTTTGAATGGTTGTATCTTCATTCTCATTCGTTTCCACGAAACTTTTTAATTCTTTTCTAATTTCCTGGTGACCCTTTCATCTTTTAGCAGGATGGTCCTTAACCTCCACGTGTTTGAAATCCTTCCAAACTTCTTCTTGTGATTTCGTTCTAGTTTCAAAGCATTATGATCTGAAAATATGCAGGGGACGATCCCAAACTTTTGGCATCGGTTAAGACCTGATTTGTGACCCAGTATGTGGTCTATTCTGGAGAATGTTCCATGTGCACTTGAGAAGAATGTGTATTCAGTTGAGTTTGGATGTAAAGTTCTGTAAATATCTGTGAAATCCATCTGGTCCAGTGTATCATTTAAAGCTCTTTTTTCTTTGGAGATGTTGTGCTTAGAAGTTCTGTGATTTGTAAAAAGCGCCATGTTGAAGTCTCCTACTATTTGTGTATTATTATCTAAGTATGTCTTTACTTTGTTTATTAATTGATATACTTGGCAACTCCCACATTAGGGGTATAAATCTTCATGATTGTTTGATCTTCTTGTTGGATATTCCCTTTAAGTATGATATAGTGTCTTTCTTCATCTCTTTCTACAGTCTTTCGTATAAACTTTAGTTTTTCTGATTTGAAGATTGCTACCCCAGCTCACTTTTGAGTACCAATTTGAATGGTAAATGGTTCTCTGCCCTTTTATATTCAGGCTAGGTGTCCCTGGGTCTAAAATGAGTGTCTTGTAGATAGCAAATAGATGGATTTTCCTTTTTTTATCCATTCTGATACCCTGCGTCTTTTCATGGGATCATATTTCCATTTACATTCAGATTAACTATTGAAATATATGAATTTAGTGTCATCATAATACGTATTTGGTCCCTGTTTTTTGGATTTATTTCTTTGCACTTACTCTTTCTTTTACAGGTTCCCTCTTAATCTTTATTGCAGAGCCAGTTTAGTGGTCACATATTCTTTCAGTTTCTGCCTATCTTGGAATCTCTTTTTTTTCGTGGAATCTCTTTATTTCTCCTTCTATTGTGAATGACAGCCTTGCTGCCTAAAGTATTCTTGGCTTCATGTTCTTCTCATTTATTACCCTGAATACATCATGCCAGCCCTCTCTGGCCTGCCAGTCTGTGTGTAGAGGTCTTCTGTTAATCTGATATTTCTTCCCATATATGTTACGAATATCTTTTCTCTTGCTGCTTTCAGGATTGTCTGTTTATCTTTGGAATTTGCACGTTTCACTATCAAATGTCAAGTTGTCATTCTCCTTTTTTATTTATTTTATTTTATTTTATTTTATTTTAAAGATTTATTTATTCATTCAGAGAGAGCGAAGACAGAGGCAGAGACACAGGTGGAGGGAGAAGCAGGCTCCATGCAGGAAGCCTGATTCGGGACTCGATCCCGGGTCTCCAGGATTATACCCCAGGCTGCAGGCGGCGCTAAACCACTGCGCCCCCAGGGCTGCCCCATTCTCCTTTTTTAAAATATATTCGTAAATATTTTATTCTTTTTGATGCTAGTGTATATTGAATTGTTTTTTTTAATTTCATTTTTATGTGGTTATTTGTAAGTACATAAAAATAGAATAGATTTAATAAAAATCTTTAGGGTGAACGGTTTTTATTGATTTTTTTGGGGTGTCCTCTCTGTTTGATTTGAAAGATAGTCCCTTTTGTTAAGGGTCTTTTAAAATATACTTGTTTTTTAAAAACCGGTTTAGGTTCTCAGAAAAGTTGAATGAAAAATAGAAGGATTTCCTATATCTTCCTCCCCACACATGCATAGCATCTCCCACCTTCGATAGGTTGCACCACAGCTGTATATTTGTTACCAATGATGACTGTACACTGAGAAGTCATTATCACACAGAACCCACATTTTGCCTTAGATTTCACTCTTGGTGTCATACATTCTAAGGATTTTTGACACATGTATCATGATATGGATCTTCCGTTATTTTATCATAAAGTTTCACTGCAGTAAAAATTCTATGTATCCATTCTTTTTTACCCCTTAGTTCCTGGCAACCACTGATGCTTTTAGTGTTCATGTAGTTTTGCCGTTTCCAAAATAATGTTATAATAGGTTTCCTTTCTCAGATTGGGTTCTTGGTAATATGTATTCAAGGTTCCTCAATCTCTCTTTATTGCTTCATAGCTTATGTTTTTTTAGTATTGAATAATACTACATTGTCTGGATGTACCAGGGTTACTTTATCCCATTCACCTTCTGAAGAAACGGTGGTTATTTCCATATTTTGGCAGTTATGAATAAGGGTACTTACGAAAACATTTATATAAATAAAAAAGGTGTTTATGTAAAATTAAAGTGTTCAGAAGCATCTGTGTACAGGCTTTTCAATGGATTTAGTTTTCATCTTATTTGTGTAAATATCAAAGAATGTGATTGCTGGATCATATGGTAAGAGAATGGTTAATTTTGTAAGAACCTGCTGAAATGTCTTTCAAAGTGGTTGTACCATTTTCCATTTTCAAAAACAGTTGAGTGAGAGTTCTATTGGTCCACATCCTCACCAACATTTGGTATTGTCATTGTTCTGCATTTGTCCATTGATTGTGTAGTGTTACCTGATTGTTTTAACTTCCAGTTCCATCATGACATGCATCTTCTCATATGTTAACTGTGTATTTCTGGTAAGATGTTTTCAGGTATTTTGCCCATTTCTAATCATGTTGTTTATTATTATTGAGTTCTTTGTATCTTTTAGATAGTAGTCCTTTATCAGATATGTCTTTTGTATTTATTTTCTCCCAGTCGGGGATAAAGACTTGTCTTTTATTCTGTTGAAGTTTGCTAGTACTTTGTTGAGGATTTCTCTGTCCATATTTGTGATTGAGTTCTTTAGATTTCTCTGTTTGTGGTTCCTTTACTGGTTTTGGTATGATATTGGTCTCAAAAATGTTAATTGGTGAATATCTCTCCTTTTTATAATAGAAGAGTTTGTGAAGAATTCTTTCTTTTGAATTTTGGTACATTTCAGTGGTGAAGCCATCTGGTCTTTTACTTTTCTTTGTGGGTATTTTTTTGATTACCAATTCAGTCTCTTCAGTTATACGTCTATTCTCACTGTGTACTTATTCTTTAGTCAGTTTTGTTAGAGTTTATTAATTTGTCTGTATTTTGTTATCTAATATTTTAGCATATAATTTTTCATGATATTCGTTTATAATCCATTTTTTTCTTTAGCTAATAAAGTCCCCTTTTTAATTTCTGATTCTAATAATTTGAATTTCGCTCTTTATTTTCTTGTCAGTCTAGCTTAAGGTTTGTCAATTTAATTCATCTTTTTAAAGAACTTTTAGTTTCAGTGATTTTTCTGTGTTTTCTATTCTGTTTCATTAAATTTAGGTCTAATCTTAATTATTTCTTTCCCTCTGCTTCCTTTATGTTTAGTTTGCTATTACCTTTCTAGTGTCTTAGGTGAAGGGAATAAAATTTATTTAATATTATGATTGGATTGTTAGGCTAAATTTTCTTTTGAGAGAAAATACCTTAGAAAATTACAATAGGAAATATTTTGATACCAAACTACTATTTTTAGCAACTTAGTACTTTTGAAGAAGGGGGTTAGTGTGTCAAGGGAGAAAATTCTAAGAATATTTTAATGTGAGTAATGTATTATGAGTAGTTGTACTTCATAGACTGAAAAAATGGATTCATGGAGTTGTAGTTATTGGTGTTCTGTTTGATAATGTTTTGAAAAGATATATTTTTTATTTCTTCTCTTTTAAGAAAAAGTCGGTGGTTCTGGAAATAACTCAGATATGATGGAAAACAGCAAGGAAGAGGTAAGATTAATGTGAAACATTTAAAAGATTTATTAATTGCTAATAACCAACTAGAGTGTATGTTATCAGATTTTTTTTAAGATTTATTTATTGTTTTAAGAGAGCAAGTGAGTGCAGCAGGGAGGAGCAGAGAGAGAGGGAGAGAGCAGAAGCTGAGCATGGAGCCCAACTCTGGGCTGAGTCTCATGACCTTGAAATCATGACCTGAAACCAAAACCAAGACATGGACACTGAACTGACTGTACCACCCAGGCACCCCAGATTGCTTCTCTTTAATACATGCATGTGTTTAAGTTTACCGTTATGTCAAAACATTATGACACTTCATTTTGGGTGGGTGTTTTTTTTTTTTTTTTAGAAGGTGTTCATTGTTTTTATTATTGTGTGGTTCACTTTAGCAATATACCTAAAGTCAGACAATTGAAGGCTTGCTAACAGATATTTGTTTGAACATAATTATATTGCTATAGTGGTGCCTAGGGTGATTGTTATGGGCATGACTCCATGGTTCTGAGATCTCTCAAAACTGGATATTTAGAGTATGTTAAGCATCATTATAGGAATCCATTCTAGTGTCCTTCACCTATGATACCCAGGCTTATGCTGTGGTTTTGTGATTCTTTCCACCTAGTGTAGAAATTTTAATCCAAAAAATATACTGAGTATATTGGCAAAATGAAGTTAAACATAGTATTTCAAAGCAAAGTGTAGAAGGTACTTTGTACTATATGTTAGGATAGAGAAAATGACAGTTTTTAGATCCTTAAAACTCCCTACATCCATTAGGATCAGATTACTTCTATACCTTTGTTTTATATTTGTTGCCTTGGACCAGGATATTGATACAGCAGTGCATCCTATCCTATACCACAAAATTCAACGGTAACAATTTAATTAAAAAAAAAAACAAACAGGAAATTAATCTTAAATCAAGGAAGCCTGAGAATAAATGAGAATTGGTTTTTTTGAAGCTTCTTTTAAAAAATATTTTAGACATAAAAGTGATATCCCATTATATTACTATATCAGAGATATTGGTATAGGGAAATAGTTAATTGTAGGGATGTTTCTTTGAGAGCTGTATTAATTTTTTAAATTTATTTTTCACATTTAGGGAGCTAGCTCTTCGGAAAAATCCAAATCATCAGGATCATCACGATCAAAAAGGTTGGTTGATGTTGAAGGGAAAACATTTTCAGGTTGTTTTTTTTCCTAAGAATAATAATCTTTTATAAAATTCAAGCACCCTTGTTCTAACTTAGTAAACTATTTTATACAAACATACACATTACAAACTGGACAGTATAGTATAATGAATCCTCTTATATTCATCAGTTAACTTCAACAATTATTTATTCATTCTGACTTTGAATTTTACTGGAATTTTCCAAGGAGGATTTATTGTGCCTTAGTGGCCCTTGCAATATGTAGATCATTTTTTTTAGATCATATATATTCTCACAAAATGGACGGAGGGGAAAATGAAATGAATGCCTCCTGAGGCAATATGGGTTTTTAAGGATTATGTCAAATTGTCCAGGATGATGAGGAGGGGTAGCCATTTTACTTATGAGGAAGTTATAAGGAGATCATAGCATGGTAAAAATACTTCTCTTTGTTAAAATGTCAAAATGAATTGTACATAAGCACTGAAATGACTTCTAATCATACTTACAAAGCATAATATACTGTGAGGTATAGATTTTATTAGAAGTTTGCAGTTTATTCTATTGGGCATTTTTAAAAATTTTTAAGTAGGCTCCACACTCAGTGTGGGGCTTTAACTCACAACCTGGAGATTTAAGAGTCGGATGTTCTATTGACTGAGCCAGCCAGGTGCCCTGGACATTTGTTGTTTCTTACCAGTGGGAATGTCTCTTAATAAACACAGCTTGCTTTATATTAACATCTCTAAAGTGGTGATTCTTAGAGAGGAGATCCCTTCATGATCCCCCACAGTAGCTTTTTCAGAGCGAACATACCCTGGTCCTACCCTAGACCTACTGAGACATAATTTTCAGTAATACGATACAGAAATATGTGTTTCTGTAGGTGAGTCTGATATGTATCTCTGGTTAAGAGCAACCATTCAATTTAAATATGTTCTTTGGTTCTTATTCCAATTGTCAGAAAGTCCGTAATTCTATGAACTTAATTCTTTCATAGGAAACCATCAGTTGTAACAAAGTATGTCGAATCTGATGATGAAAAACCTTTGGATGAAACTGTAAATGAAGATGCTTCTAATGAAAATTCAGAAAATGATATTACTATGCAAAGCTTGCCAAAAGGTAATGTGTGTTGATTTTTCATAGGAAGTTAAAGTTGAAATGTATTTTTAAATGTCATTATAAAATTGGAACTTGATTACTGTTAGCTGTGTGTAAAGGAACAAAACTAGCATTTTAATTGTAGTTGTCTGAAAATGTATTAGAATGGTAATGATAATGTGTGTTAGGAGGTTAAAAACTTAGTATATTTGCAGTCAGCTTTGATAAAGAACAAAACTTACTTTCTTTTTCCATTGGGTTTTAGAAAAGGGATTTAAGTTTCCAAATTATATTTGAATGTGGAAGTTTAGTATAAATGTTTATATTAAGTTTTGGTTCAGCAAATTTAAATATGCTTATTTTAGAGGAAAATATAATGAATATTCTGAAAACTTAAAATATTTAAATTCTGGTTTAATCTTATTCCATTCTTAAATTCTTTAAGACTAAAAGCTGAAGTTAATTATCAAAGATAGATTTAGATGTACTTCTTGTAATTATCTCTTTAAAATACCTTGTCACGTGCCCTTCAACTGTTGTAGTTCTATCCTTAACCTCGTTAATTAGATTGGGGGAAAAAAGTCAAATGAAAATCTTTGATGTTTCATAGCCCAAGTCTGTGAGCAGTCTGATTATATGATAAGAGTAGTGATAAAAGTCTTTGTAATATCATGGTGTTTCAGAGTCAAAAGTTAAATTCTTTCTTTATTAATAATATATATGGAAGTATCTTAGCAGAATTTTCAAATTTATCCTTATAGATCATTTATAGTTAGTATTTACTAAACTTGGTTCTCTGTCTACATTTATATTTTTGTGACACATTTTGGAATATGAAAGTTTAAAAAAATGGGGGGAAGGAGCTTAAGACATTGCTTGACTAGGACCAATTAGGAGTTTTAGTAGAGGAAATATGAAATGAGGAAAAGGGATGAATGAGAGAAAGCAGAAAGATAGAAGGAAAATCAATGGGCCCACCATTTACTTGGCTTTTCAAATAATCCGTGACAATTTTATGCAATGGTTGGTGGCCAGGGGCAGAATCAACTATAATAAGGGAATGTGAGTCCTGTAGGAAGTGACTCATTTTGGATTGTTACATTCTCAGTGGTTGTCACTGCAAGTCCTTATGATGGTCACTGGGTGAGGCAAGATACAGGAATTCAGATCTTTCTTTTAATGAAACTGTGGAGAAAAGTAAGGGATGTTTCTAACCTGAATTAGTCATAACTCTCCCACCAAACCAAGAATAAACCCATTTCATAAGGTAGAATTTGGGTGATTATTATTACTATAATACTATCTTGAGTATATATAGGTACCAGGCTCTTAGAGAACTAACTCATTTAATTGTCAAAGCAATACTGTAAGGTAGTTATTGTTTCTACTTGTAGAGATAAAGGAACAAATTCAGACCTCAAGGCACTTTTCCAAGCTTTAAATTGAGAAACTAGGTCTGCCTGAATCCAAAGCCAGTGAGTGCTCTTTCCACTCTACTGCTTTGCTTCCATTTGGAGAAGAATCTTCAGAAATAATTCTTTTTGTTAATTATAAATCTTGAGCTTTCTCAAATGCTATGGCTTCTTTGAGAGTATATATGTGAAATGGTTGTTGTAAATAGTTTTTTTGTGTGTGTGTGTAGGTTATCTAAATTCGCCAGTTTGTAAAAACTCAGTCCTCTATATGCCTGCTTTCCCCTCCTTTTTTTCAGAGTCTCAGAAATACTTATAATTAGATGCTATACCTTGCCAAAAATCTGCTTGCTGAATAACATAGGCCCATGTTTCAGGGAGACCACCCCTGAAAACTATCAGGTTTTACTTTCTTAAGTGTTGCCAATAATGCCCAATTACTAAGCCCAGCAATGTAGGTAAATGTGAGACCTGGGTTCTTTTTACTATGCTCCTGCTTTATTTGCTCTTGAGAGATTATAATGAAAAATTAATAACCTGTCTTCTCAGTTCACATGTTTTATAACTAAGAAAGTAAATTCTTTCTAAATTTTTCCATAGAGACCAATAATCGATCTCATTCTGCAGTTTATTGTTAGAGCAGTTGGGCTTACATAGGCAATCTTTTGTTTAAGACTCTTTAAGGACTTTTCAGGTACTAAAAATTTGACACACTAGTTGGGAAATGCCTCAGAATAGGTATAGCATTAATAGCAGAATTAACTTCTCACATTGCCTCCCACTGTCTTCCCCCAAAGCAATATAAAAAACCCTTAAAAACCTTTTTATGAGCTTTGATTTGGATTATGATAAGAATAGGATGTCTTTTAAAAATTTTCCTTCGGGTACTTCTATTTTATAAACTTCTGGAACTTAGCATGGGTGTTCATACTCAAAACAGTTTTTGTGATAGGCACTATAAAAATTCATAACTGGGCTGAGGCTTTCTACTTTATTCAGACATTTCTGCTATAATCAGTTCATAATACCCCTATCCTATTTTTATTAGTTATATTTGAACAAGTAATCTGATTGCTGACACCTGGCCCTTTTATTATTTCCCTGTTTTATTTATTCTTGAGAGGTCCTTATACAAGTAGTGAAAACTTGAAAGAAACAAAATTATGTACCAGCAATGTTGGCTTTATCTGAACTGAAGTCTTGTACTTCATTTGCACATTTAATATGTGTAATGGTTTTTTAAATGAAATCATTCTAGGTACAGTGATTGTACAACCAGAGCCAGTGCTGAATGAAGACAAAGATGATTTTAAAGGGCCTGAATTTAGAAGCAGAAGTAAAATGAAAACTGAAAATCTCAAAAAACGCGGAGGTAAATACAAGTGAAAATGAAAACATGAGTTTAAATTGCTGTTTATGACCATATTGGAAAATCTGATGTGCTTATTAAAAATACCTCCAGTTTTCTGCCCATTGTTTATTAAAAGCACTACTTAAAAATAACTTCAGTTTCTCTCTGAGCTCTGAAGCAGAAAAGGTTAAACTCTGTTTATCAAAATACCTTTGCCTTCAGTGGCTATATAGTTATCTCAAGAAGCTTAGCATTTCCTTCTTGCATATTAGTTCTGTAATGCTTATATAATGCCAAAATACCATGTGTTCCTTCTCACCCCAAAAGAATTTCAGATTTGGACAAAATCTTGCCTGTGGCTTTTGGGTAACTTTATATATATCTAGTACATTGTTTCACAGAGTTACCTGTGCATTAGTGTTATTTGGGGTGCTTGTTAAAAATGCAAGTCCCTTAACTCCACTAACAAATTAGAGTTTTTGGGGATGATGTTAAGAATGAGCCCCATTTTGTTCTTTTGTATGTTAAAGTTGGAGATCTACTGATGTAAGGATAATAACATAGAAATGAATAGGAAGGAGAAGGGAGCTAGAGCTAGTAACCTTCCTTCCACCTGTCTCAGCCATCTCTTCTTTTGTCTGTCTACCCCCACTTATACACACACTGTGTTGACTAATCATCTGTGGAAAGTTTGCATAAGGAGGATTCATTTAGAAATTTATAACAATGGAGTATATTTCCCATTTGTTTGTGTGTGATTTTTAAATAGTGCCTGTATATTTTCTGGGCAGATTTCCAGAGCCATAATCCATGACTATAAAAGGAACAGATCTCTAAAAAATAGAACATGCCACTAAATTTTAAAGTAGAAGTGTAATGGAAGCATGTCTATTTAATATTTATCATGTTACCTGTGTTTTATAGCATAGTACTTATATCAGTGAAATTTTGTGCAGATTTTTATTTCAGTGCTATATGATTATCTTTTTTTTATTTTGTTATTTATTTTTATTTATTTATTTATTTTTGCTATATGATTATCTTGATGGAAATAGAAAATATCTGTATTTGTTATATATATATATTTTTGGATTAAATAACTCATTAGGTTGTTGGAGAAAAATCAAAGAAATGTTGTTTAGTCTTTTGTCCACAAGGGGGTGTTCTCCTTTCAAGCATATGGAAGATTTATGGAAAATGTAGTTCATACTAGGGAAACTGCCATTGCAGCAACAGAGCTCACCAAAGTTAAACAGTTCTCTTAAAAACAAGAGAATTAGCAAGTAGAAAGTGATGGTAGGGATCAGTAGCAAGAGTCTGGAGAACAGATCACTAAGTGTACTACATTGTATCAATATTAATATCTAAATGGAGTCTTTTGGTGCAGTCAGTATCTAGAATGTGTGTAAGGGCCAAAAGGAGAATGAAAAAAGAACCACAGTTGTTGGGGAAGGTACTCTTAGTGCCACTTAACTATGCTACTGGTATTTGGTCTGAGCTGATATATTTGGAACATTTTATTGAGTGTTTTGTGTAAGAATGTTTATATTGTGGTTAATGAGATATGTTTGTTTATAGCCATATAGTAGCACCTAAAATCTCTCATGTTAATCTTTGTTCTAATGATTTTCTACATCTTTAAACTGTCAGAAATCACACAGGAAATTTAACTGTCTTTACTTATATATAGTATGAATAAATTAGTGATCTGAGGTACTGAATTGCTAGTTAATATTCAAACTTCCTAGGAAAGTTAGTTCTTTTTTTAAAATTTAAATTCAATTAGCCAACATATAATACCTCATTAGTTTCAGATGTAGTGTTCAATAATTTATCAGTTGGGTATAACACCCAGTGCTCACTCATCACATCACTTGCCCTCCTTAATGCCCATCACCCCAGAAAAGTTAGTTCTGTATTTGAAATTCTGTAATTTAGGAAACTACTAAGAAAGTAAACTATACATAAAATAATCTTGTATTGACTTAAAACAAAATTAAACATAAAGATACAGCTATATCCACCAATTCAGGAGCTACTTTAAAAAAAACACCACAGCCTATATGTATACAATGGAATATTACTCAGGCATTAGAAACAACAAATACCCACCATTTGCTTTGATATGGATGGAAGTGGAGGGTATTATGCTGAGTGAAATAAGTCAATCGGAGAAGGACAAACATTATACGGTCTCATTCATTTGGGGAATATAAAAAATAGTGAAAGGGAATGAAGGGGAAAGGAGAGAAAATGAGTGGGAAATATCGGAGAGGGAGACAGAACATGAGAGACTCCTAACTGGGAAATGAACAAGGAGTGGTAGAAAGGGAGGTGGGTGGGGGGTGGGGGTGACTGGGTGACGGGCACTGAGGGGTGCACTTGATGGGATGAGCACTGGGTGTTATGCTATATGTTGGTAAATTGAACTCCAATAAAAAAAAGAAACAAACAAAAAAACACCACAGCCTTTTGACAACCTTTTCCCCAGTTTGTTAGGAAGTGTATTTTACACCTAATTTTTCTATCTGGCATAATAATTTTATTTTAAATTCCAGTATAGCTAACAAACTGAGTTGTATTAGATTTAAGTGTACAGTTTAGTGTTTCAACAATTCCATACATCACACAGTGCTTATCTTGACAAGTGTGCTCCTTTATTCCCATTACTTATTTTACCCATCCCTGTACCCACCTCCCCTCTGGTAACCATCAGTTTTGTTATCTATAGCTAAGAGTCTGTTTCTTGGTTTATGTATCCCTTTTTTCTTTTGCTCATTTTTTCCCCTTAAATTCCACATATGAGTGAAATCATATGGTATTTGTTTTTCTCTGACTTATTATCCTTAGTATTATACTCTATAGCTCTAGCCATGTTGTTGCAAATGGCAAGATTTCATTATTTTTTATGGCTGATAATATTCCATTGTGTATATATACACCATATCTTCTTTATCCATTCATCTTTCAGTGAATACTTGGGATGCTTACATAATTTGGCTGTTGTTGTAAATATTGCTTCTATAAACATGTGCATGTGTCCCTTTGAATTAGTGTTTTTGTATTTTGGGGGCTAATACCCGTAGTGCAATTCCTAGATCATACCTCTGTTTTTTACTTTTTGAGTAATCCAGAGTGGCTGCATCAGTTGACATTCCCACCGATAGTGCAAGAAGGTTCCTTTTTTCTCCACGTCTTTGTCAATACTTGTTTTTAATTTTCTTGTTTTTTTAAAATATTTTGTCTGACAGAGAGGAGTGTGTACAAGCACAAGCAGGGATAGTGGCAGGAAGAGGGAGAGGGTGAAGAAGAACCCCTGCTGAGCAGGGAGCCTGCCATGTGGCTCAATCCCAGGACCCTGGGGTCATGATCTGAGCTGAAGGCAGACACTTAACCAACTAGCCACTCAGGCGCCCCATCAACACTTGTTTTTCTTACTTCAGCTGTTCTGATAGGTGTGATGTGATATCTCTTTGTGAGGTGATATCTCTTGTATTTATGATTTGCATTTCCCTGATAATGGCTGATATTGAGGATCTTTTCATGTGTCTGTTGGCCATCTGTTGTTTTCTTTGGAGGAATGTCTGTTTATGTTCTCTGCCCATTTTTAATTGGATTGTTCATTTTTTAAGTGTTGGATTCTATCAATTCTTTATATATTTTCGATACTAACCCTTTATCAGATATCATTTGCAAATATCTTCTTCCATTCTGTAGGTTGCCTTTTAGTTTTGTTGATTGTTTCTTCACTGTGCAGGGAAGCCTTTTATTTTGGTGTTATCCCAATAGTTTATTTTTGCTTTTATTGCCCTTGCCAGGCGACAAATCTAGAAAAGTGTTATGATGGCTGGTGTCAAGACATTACTGCCTGTGCTCTCTTCTAGAATTTTCTTTATTAAAGATTTTATTTTTAAGTAAGCTTTACACCCAACACAGGGCTCAAACTCACAATTCTGAGATTGAGGGTCACATGCTCCACTGGCTGAGCCAATCAGGTGTCCCTCTTCTAGGATTTTTATGGTTTTAGGTCTCACATTTAGGCATTTAATCCATTTTGAGTTTATTTTTGTGTACAGTGAAATAAAATGGTCTAGTTTCATTCTTTTGGATGTAGCTATCACGTTTTCCCAGCACCATTTGTTGAAGAGATTTCTTTCTTTCTTTCTTTCTTTCTTTCTTTCTTTCTTTCTTTCTTTCTTTCTTTCTTTCTTTCTTTCTTTCTTTCTTTCTTTCTTTCTTTCTTTCTTTCTTTCTTTCTTTCTTTTTCTTTTCTTTCTTTTCTTTCTTTCTTTCTTTTTCTCCTTCCTTCCTTCTTCCCTCCCTCCCTCCCTCCCTCCCTCCTTCCCTCCCTCCCTCCCTCCCTCCCTTCTCTCTCTCTCTCTCTTCCTTCCTTCCTTCCTTCCTTCCTTCCTTCCTTCCTTCCTTCCTTCCTTCCTTCCTTCCTTCTTTTCTTTTCTTTTCTTTTCTTTCTTTTCTTTTTTTCTTTTCTTTTCTTTCTTTTGTTGAGACTGTCTTTTTCCCCACTAGATAGTGTTTCTTGCTTTGTCAAAGATTGACTATATAATTATGGTCTTACTTCTGGGTTTTCTCTTTTCTTCTATTGATCTTTGTGTCTGTTTTTCTGCCAGTACCATGCTGTTTTGATTACCACAGCTTTGTAAATAATTTAAGTCTGGAATTGTGTTACCTTCAGCTTTGGTTTTCATTTTCAAGATTGGTTTGGCTATTTGGGGGTCTTTGTGATTCCATATCAACTTTAGGATTGTTCTAGCTCTGTGAAAAAATGCTGTTTGTATTTTTTAAGGATTGCATTAAATGTGTAAATTGCTTTGAGTAGTTATAGACATTTTAATAATACTTGTTCTTGCAATCCATTAGAATGGAATGTCTTCATTTCTTTGTGTCATCTTCAGTTTTTTATATTAATATTTTATAGAATTTTCTCTTTGGATCTGTTAAAATGTGTTGAACTCCTATGAAGATGCCTCTTCCATTTATACACTATATTATAATCATTAAGATATCTCACAACTAAAAATAAAAATGTAAAGTGTATATATGTAGAAACAAATACATAAAATAACATTTCACCATTATTCAATATTGGCTTCACATCCCACTTAAATATTGGTTCAGTCTTACTTCTCCATTTCCTCCTCCTCCTCTCCATTTTTTAAAAATTTATTTATTTATTCATGAGAGACACACAGAGAGAAGCAGAGACATAGACAGAGAGAGAAGCAGGCTCCATGCAGGGAGCCCGATGCGGATCTTGATCCCGGGACTCCAGGATCACGCCCTGGGCCAAAGGCAGGCACCCAATCGCTAAGCCACCTAGGCTTTCCCTCCTATCCCTCTAATAATGAATATTTTGAAGTTTCTGTGCATGTGTATGTTTTTATATTTTTCTTACACATGTTTATTCATAAAGCATTTATTGTTCACTTAAAATATACAAAGTAGTATCCTGTGTTTATTCTTTTCAACATTTCACATTCAGCATTGCTTTTGAAGTGTGTCCATCTCAGTGAAGGTACGGCTGGTTTTTTATTTTCCACTGCTATGTAGAATTTTGTTAAATGAGTAAACTGTCCATTTCCCAAATGGAAGTTATTTCCAATTTTTTGTTTTCAAAGTTTTCCGTTTTCCTACTTAGTGTGCAATGAATACCGTGTATATGATTTTTTGTGCATATGTGGGAGAAATTCTCCAAAGGATCACTTAGTTTTGTTTAGTTTTTGATATATTGCAAAAGTACATAAAATAAGCTTAATATTTATTATGTTAACATTGGATGAACATTCATAGTCTAGCTTTTGTCTTGTTAGTGTATCTTAATGCAGTCACTATTGAAATGAAGCACACTATGCATTTGTTTCTGTTAAAACAAATACAGAATATATGAGTACTCAAGATCAAACATTAATATGGGACAGTATAATAATAAAATACTAGAAACTTATATAGTGAGTCTTCAAATTCTCCATATTGTCCTGAAAAGTATGATGGTGCTGTTAAAACTCGTAAAACTTTTTTAACTTCTGCAAATAGGAATATTTGTCATAATGTTTGGGTCCGTGGTGCTTTGGACCTAAAGAATAAGAAAAAAACAAAATAGAAAATTGAAAGGGGGCAGCCCCGGTGGCTCAGCAGTTTAGCGCCGCCTACAGCTCAGGGCGTGATACTGGAGACCTGGGATCGAGTCCCACGTCAGGCTCCCTGCATGGAGCCTGCTTCTCCCTCTACCTGTGTCTCTGCCTCTCTCTCTTTCCTCTCTGTGTATTCTCATGAATAAATAAATAAAATCTTTAAAAAAAAAAAGAAAATTGAAAGGTTAGAAATGTGTGTATTGTTTTGTCTTTTATTTAGAGATAGATATAGCTTATTCTTTTAATTGTCTCTCCTTTTTATTTGTGAATGCAGGCATTTTCATTGGCCTGTTTGGAATCATAATCTACCATTTTACTTGTATCAAGATCTTGGTTGCACATCAGAATCTCTGTAAAACTAAAAAAAAATAAAGTTTAGTAGATTCTCATTCAGTAGATCAGGGGTGGGAATGGCTGTCTCTGCTTTTAAAAAGTTTCTTCAGATGATTCTGATGTTTAGGTCAGATTGTGAAGCACTGCTCTAAGCAGGACTAGGGGTGAGAGTGAGGTAGGAGAGATTTCCTCTTTGTTGCATTGGGTCATCTTCAGACTGTTTTCCGGTAGACACTGTGGAATGGGGCTCTTCCTCCCTCATCTTCCAAGTCATTTTCAGGTTTTGCTCTCAGGATGGATAGATATTTCTGCAAGTCTTATTTGTCCTTAATTGGAAATAGTAGACAGTGCTGACATTGAATGGATAGTGAAATACACATATAAGATAGGGTAGTGGGGATTATGGATAGTATTGAAGTCAATCTGAGGTAAGAAATTGGTAATTTAAAATTATCAGGTTTTCACATACTATATTGGAAGAGTCTGTGCTGACATATTCATTTTGAGGGTAAAAAATTAATGGCATACCTAACTTTTAAGTATAAGGAAAAGACTATTCCACATATGTCACTGGCTTCCCCATTCTTTAAGAACTGATAATTTATTTGCAAGGCAATAGCAAAGTGAAAAGAGCTCTTGACCCTATTTTTAGAACTTCTCTTATGGAGTCTCTTCATGTTTTATCAAGTTATTGTGAGAAATAGGATTTGCATCTGTAAAAGGAGACAGATTAGGATTTGTAGTTCTGGAATTTGCCATGATTGTCATGTTTTTAGTAAGTCTATAAAATTATTAACCTTTTGTGTCCACAATGTCAACTTTTCTAAGGATTATCAAGTATTTAATTTCCAATATGAAAATTGCAAAATGCTGACTAAAGTAAATATCTTTTTTTTTATGTGTGTGTGTGTGTATGTCTCAATAATGGTGACTCCTTTCTCCTAGAAGATGGGCTTCATGGGATTGTGAGCTGCACAGCTTGTGGACAACAGGTCAATCATTTTCAGAAAGATTCCATTTATAGACATCCTTCACTGCAAGTACTTATTTGTAAGGTATGTAATGATCTGTTTATAATTCATTCCACAAATATCTGAATGTTTACTGTGTGTTAGACTTTTGGTTTATGGTGTCAGACTTTTGGTGCATAGTGATGAAGGAGATGGAAATGGTCTCTGTTTTTGGAGGGCTTATATTGTAGTGGAGAGGACAGACATTACAAAAAGCCCATTAAGTGCCATGGTAGGGGAAGTATTGTGGAGTATGGGAACATTCAGGAAGCCTGTGTACTTTGGAGTTGGGTAGGGAGGTCTTTATAATGTAGATAATATAAGCTGGCATCTAAATATAAATAGGAATTAGCCTGGTGAAGTGAGATTGACTCAGCATATTGTAAACAGAGGCAACTTGGTATCCAAAGGCTAGTGAGTGAAGGAGAGCATGGTGTGTTGGCAAATCTTAAGAGTATATGTGTATGCACATGTATATTGTATAACCTTCCCTCTTTTTTATTTAAAGATTTTATTTATTTATTCATGAGATAGAGAGAGAGAGAGAGATTGAGAGGCAGAGACACAGGCAGAGGGAGTAGCAGGCTCCATGCAGGAAGCCTGATGTATGGGTCTAGATCTTGGGACTCTGAGATCACGCCCTGAGCCACAGGAAGAAGCTCAACCGCTGAGCCATCCAGGCATCCCTATAACCTTCCCTCTTATGTATTCTAATTACCCAAATCTAAACTTTCTGCATGGGGCAGGGTTTTGGCGTGAGTTCAAGATGATAGAGTTAAAAATGTCTCTTATGTGTTGAAGATAGTTTTAACAGTCTAAATAATAAATTACTCTTTTATTAGTAATATCTTGGAGTTAATTTTAAATATCTATAATATCAAGGTTATGATTTCCCTAACTCATTACTGCTAAGATTAATTCTGTGTTAGTTTGTTTCCCAACAGAATGCCTCCTTGAAATGCTGGGGCAAACCAGATTTTCCTGAGTTGCAGTTCTATCTAGGTCTTCTATTGTATGAATTTTTGATATAGACCTACTTAAGTGGACTAAATTTACTTTTCCCTCTAGCAATTTGTGTCCCTCCATTCTTTGAATTCAGCCAGAAGCCTATTTAGGGGACATGTTGTAACTTCTAGTTTTAAAATGGGATAGCTGACTTTTATATTGCTAGATTTGTAATGTGTATTTCCTTTTTCTTCAAATATATATAATTGGGTTTTTCTAAGGACCAATCTGTTGAACCTAATTTGTTTTGGTAATCAGTACTGTCATCAGTAGGCATGGAACCTTCCCTTTCTTCAGACTTAGTGAAAATGATTTTAAAGTCAGTCAGACTTGGATTTGAATACCAGCTTTGCCTGTCACCTAATTGTATGACTGGAGGAAATTTACTTATGTATTAGCCTTTTCTCTCAAGTTGGGTGTAATACTTCCCTATCTTGCCTATGTTTTGAGATTTAAAGAGAATGCATCTTTTTTTTAAAGATTTTATTTATTTATTCATAAGAGAGAGAGGGAGAGAGAGGCAGAGAGAGGCAGAGACACAGGCAGAGGGAGAAGCAGGCTCCATGCAGGGAGCCTGACGTGGGACTTGATCCCAGTCTCCAGGATCACGCCCTGGGCTGAAGGCGGTGCTAAACCGCTGAGCCACCCGGGCTGCCCAAAGAGAATGTATCTTAATGTAGGATAATGTTTCTTAGCTGTACGCATGGTAGCTGTCTATATATGAAGGCTACTAAATACGTTAAGTAGCAGCAACACCTAATACATTTTATGTAGAGGTTTAGTAGCTAGTATTATGAAATCAGAAACTTGCTTTACCAAAATCTTTTATAAACTTTATATAAGGAATAGTGATACTTGATGATATGGGAATATATTTCAAGGGATTAATTTACTGAGATATTCCTATGTCTGTAAAATACTAGTATTGGATAAGGTAGTAGTTTGCTTTGATTCTCTAAAACATATAAATACACACACATTGCCTTTACTTTTTTTAATGACTTAAAAATAAAGTTTTTGTCATTTATGAATGCTATCCATTTTGAATATAAAATGTCCCCTTCCCCTTTTCTTTTAATAGAATTGCTTTAAATATTACATGAGTGATGATATTAGCCGAGACTCTGATGGAATGGATGAACAATGTAGGTAGGTAATAAATCAAGATGAACTAAAACTCAGTATTGCCTGCTTCTTATGGGGGGAAATTCTTACATAGTATGTTATTAGATCCATTTTTTATAGTATCATCATTGATGTCTTTAATGGATGGTTATTCTTTTTCACAAAACCTTAGGTTTATGTCTGTTTTAGGTTTCCGGTAAAGAATAAGCAGGTGACCCAAAGTACTTTACTATTAAAGTTCCTGGCAGGAAAATTTAAATTTCTTTAATAATGGAAAAATTTAAAGTGAGTTTCATTTTAGAATAATATTTTCATCTTTTAAATAATTTCAGGTGGTGTGCAGAAGGTGGAAACTTGATTTGTTGTGACTTTTGCCATAATGCCTTCTGCAAGAAATGCATTCTGCGCAACCTTGGCCGAAAAGAACTCTCTACAATAATGGATGAAAACAACCAGTGGTATTGCTATATTTGTCACCCAGAACCTTTGTTGGACTTGGTCACTGCATGTAATAGTGTATTTGAAAATTTAGAACAGTTGTTGCAACAAAATAAAAAGAAGATAAAAGTTGACAATGAAAAGAGTAATAAAGTATATGACCATACACCCAGATTCTCTCCAAAGAAAAATAGTTCCAATTGTAATGGAGAAGAAAAGAAATTAGATGATTCATGTTCTGGTTCAGTAACCTACTCTTATTCAGCACTAATTGTGCCCAAAGAGATGATTAAGAAGGCAAAAAAACTGATTGAGACTACAACTAACATGAACTCCAGTTATGTGAAATTTTTGAAGCAGGCAGCAGATAATTCAGAAATCAATTCTGCTACAAAGTTACGTCAGCTTAAGGCTTTTAAATCTGTGTTGGCTGATATCAAGAAAGCTCATCTTGCATTAGAAGAAGATTTGAATTCAGAGATTCGAGCTTTGGATGCTCTAAACAAAGAGAAAAATACCAAAGAGCATAAGGTCATAGATGCTAAGTCTGAAACAAAAGTACGAAAAGGAGAAAAACCCGGTGCTTTGGAAAGGAAGGATATTTCAAAATCCGAAGCTAAACTGTCAAGAAAGCAGGTGGATAGTGAGCACATGGATCAGAGTAATACAGTACAGGAACAAAGAGCAAATAAAAGTGTCAGTGGTGAACATAAGAAATCTGATAAAAAAGAAGAACCTCAGTATGAACCTGCTAACACTTCTGAAGATTTAGACATGGATATTGTTTCTGTTCCTTCCTCAGTTCCAGAAGACATTTTTGAGAATCTTGAGACAGCTATGGAAGTTCAGAGTTCAACAGATAATCAGGGAGATGGCAATAGTGGAACTGAGCAAGAACTGGAGAATTCTTCTGTAAAATTAAATATTACTTCCAAAGACAACAGAGGAGGTATTAAATCAAAAACTACAGCTAAAGTAACTAAAGAATTATATGTTAAACTCACTCCTGTTTCCCTTTCTAATTCTCCAATTAAAGGTGCTGATTGTCAGGAAGTACCACAAGATAAAGATGGCTATAAAAGTTCTGGTCTGAACCCTAAGCCAGAGAACTGTGGACTTGGACAGGAAAAGAATGATAATGAGCATTTGTTTGAAAGTGAAGTTCCATTACTCTCAGAAGAATCTGATCTTCGAAGATCTCCACGTGTAAAGACCACACCCTTGAGGCGACAGACAGAAACCAATCCTCCAACATCTAATTCAGATGAAGAAAGTAATGAAATAGTTAAGGAGAAACAAAACCTATCAGTTCCAATGAGAAAAAAGGATAAGCGAAATTCTTCTGACAGTGCTATAAATAATCCTAAACCTAATAAATTGCCTAAATCTAAGCAGTCAGAGATTGTGGATCAGAATTCAGATTCTGATGAAATGTTAGCAATCCTCAAAGAGGTATCCAGGATGAGTCACAGTTCTTCTTCAGATACTGATATTAATGAAACTCATACAAATCACGAGAAGACTTTATATGATTTAAAGACCCAAACAGGGAAAGATGATAAAGGAAAAAGGAAACGAAAAAGTTCTACTTCTGGTTCAGATTATGACATTAAAAAAGGCAAATCAGCTAAAAGATCTATAATTTCTAAAAAGAAACGACAAAACCAGTCTGAATCGTCCAATTATGACTCAGAATTAGAAAAAGAGATAAAAAGCATGAGTAAAATTGGGGCTGCCAGAACAACCAAAAAAAGAGTTCCAAATAAAGAAGACTATGATTCTTCTGAAGATGAAAAACACAGAAAAAAAGGAATGGATAATCAAGGGCAGAAAAATTTGAAGACTGCCCATGAAGGATCATCTGATGATGCTGAAAGGAAACAAGAGAGAGAGAATTTCTCTTCAGCTGAAGGCACAATTGATAAAGACAGAACAAACATGGACTTAAGAGATCAAATCTCTAAGAATCAACAGTCAGGTGTTTCTTCTGATGGTGCTGATAAGCTGCCTTCAGGAAAGGAGGCTAGTTTTAATTCTCCAGAAGATAAAAAGGTTGCTGAAACTAAAGAAAAGAGTAAGCATTTGAAAACTAAAATGTGTAAGAAAGTACAGGCAGGCTTATCTGACATTCTTGAGAATTTCCCAAAGAAAGAACAGAGTGATGAATCCTCTGAAGATGATAAAAAGCAGAGTAAAAAGGGAACTGAAGTAAAAGAAAAGAAAACTACAGACTTGAAGAAAAGTACAATTAAGATGGAACAACAGTATGAATCATCATCTGATAGCACTGAGAAACTACCCGAGGGAGAAGTTGTTTCTCCTTTTCCTAAAGGTATAAAACAAAATAAGAATGATACAACTTATGGAGAAAAGAAAAGTAAAAAAACAAAAGATAAAACTTCTAAAAAGAAAGGTGAAGTATCTGATAATGCTGAGAAATTACAGGGAAAAAGAGATAGTTGTGATTCTTCAGAAGATAAAAAGAGTAAGAATGGGGCATCCAATAGAGTGAAGAAAAGATGTAACTTGTCTGAAAAGAGTTCAAGGAAGAGACAAGATTGTTCATCATCTGATACTGAGAAATATTCCATGAAAGAAGACGGTTGTGATTCTTCTGATAAGAGACTGAATAGAATAGAACTGAATGAAAGAAGAAATTTAAATTCAAAGAGAAATACCAAGGAAGTACATATTGGCTCATCATCTTCTGATGGTGAGGAAAGTTCTGAAGACAATAAAAAGCTAAAGAAACAGAGAACTTCAGCAAAAAAGAAGACAGTCAATGTCAAGGAGAAAATGAGAAACTCCCTAAGAACAAGCACTAAAAGGAAGCAAGCTGACATTACATCATCATCTTCTTCTGATATAGGAGATGATGATCAGAATTCTGTAGGCGAGGGAAGCAGTGATGAGCAGAAAATTAAGCCTGTGACTGAAAATTTAGTGCTATCTTCACATACTGGATTTTGCCAATCTTCAGGTATGCAAAAATACATAAATTCATAATTTGTACTTTTATCCTCTTGAATACCTACATTGTTTTCCTTGAAGCCAATCAAATGCAAGGTTACTGTTTAGGCAAAGGCCATTTAAAAATTCTTTAAAGATTTGCTAGAAAGCCTGCCTTCATTTATTCTTATGCCATTATTGGAAAGTATTTCAAATATTGTTAGTATTCTGTATCTGATATACCAGGTTTGTTGGGTAGATAACAGAATTTCTTTACCAATGTTTAGTGATTTTTCTGGAGTAATAAACAGTAGTTTATGAAGGAAAATCAGACCTCTGTCAGTCGTTCAGTAAGTATATATTCATGTAATGGAGATGTGTGCTTGGTGCTGCTATAACATAGTGTGTGGAAGTTTTAACTGCCTTGCCATGCATATGACTTTTTATGTAATCTCTGCACCCAGTGTGGGGCTCAAACTCACAACCCCAAGATCAAGAGTTGCATGCTCTTCCAGCTGAGACAGCCAGGCACCCCTGCATATGACTTTTTAAATTGGACAGATTAACTTTTTGTCTAGTGAATTCTCTGAAAATTAAATTTACATCATTAAACCCATTGCTGATGCTTGTCAATTTTTTCTAATCACATGAACAGATGTTTCTGTCTATAACAATAACAAAATAAAAATCCAAAAAGTAGATGAATTACCTTACCTTGAGGAGATAGAGACTAGGACAGTTAGGGTTTGGGTCAACCAGTTAGTAATACCCCCCCAAAATTAGAATTATAAAAATAATTTTTATCACTGTTGCAGTTCCTAAAAATCAGTTGTATAATAAATGTGCATGTGTCACTTCATTTTAAGTCAGTAAACCTGTCAGTTAACCAGGGACATGTTAAGCAAACTTATTCATTCATTCATTAAAAAAATTATTTATATTCTAACTCCAGCATGCTTGCTTAATTAATTAATTTAACCAATACATGTAGCATACAGTGTTATATTGATTTCAGGTTGTACTATATATAGTGGCTCAGCAAGTCTGTATATTAGTACTCATTGCAATAAGTGTACTCTTAATCCCCTTCACCTGTTTCAACCATCTTGTCCCTTCCCTTTGGTAACCATCAGTTTGTTCTCTATAGTTAAGTGTCTGTTTTTTTGTCTTTTTTCCTTTGTTCATTTGTTTTGTTTCTTAAATTCTACGTATGAGTAAAATCATAAGGTATTTGTCTTTCTCTGACTTACTTAGCATTATGCTCTCTTGATCCATACATGTTGCAAATAGTAAGATTTCATTCATTTTTATGGCTGAGTAATACTCCACTGTGTATATACATGCCACATCTTTATCCATCTATCACTGGACACTTGAGTTGCTTCTATAATTTAGGTATTGTAAATAATGCTGCAATAAACATATGCATGCTTACATCTTCATGAATTAGTGGATTTCTATTCTTTGGTTAAATACTGGCAGAATTACTGAATCATATGTTAATTTTGTTTTTAGTTTTTGAGGAATGTTCATACTATGTTCCACAGGGGCTGCACCCGTTTGCATTTCCACCAACAGATTCCTTTTTCTCCACATCCTCACCAACACTTTTTATTTCTTGTGTCTTTGATTTCAGGCATTCTGACAGATGTGAGATGATATTTCATTGTGGTTTTGATTTACATTTCCCTGATGATGAGTGATGTTGAGCATCTTTTCATATGTCTATTGGTCATTTTTATGTTTTCTTTGGAAAGATGACTGTTTATGTCTTTTGTCCATTTTTAATTGGGTTATTTGTGGAGTTTCTTGGTGCTGAGTTGTAGAAGTTTTTTATGTATTGTGGATACTAATCCTTTATTGGATATATCGTTTGCAAGTATCTTCTCCTATTCTGTAGGTTGTCTGTTAGTTTTGTTGTTTCCTTTGCTGTGCAGAAGCATTTTATTTTAATGTAGTTCCAGTAGTTTATTTTTGCTTTTGTTTACCTTGCCTCAGAAGACATATCTAGAAAAATGTTGCTACAGTGGTTGTCAGAGAAATAACTGCCTATCCTCTCTCCTAGGATTTTTATGGTTTCAGGTCTTACATTTAGGTCTTTAATCCATTTTGATTTATTTTTGTGTATGGTTTCAGAAAGTGGTCCAGTTCCATTCCTTTGTATGTTGCTGTCCAATTTTCTCCACAGTATTTGTTGAAGAGACTTTTTCCTGTTGCATATTCTTGCCTCTGTTGAAAAAAATTAATTTTGTTGAAAATTAATTAACCATATAATGTTGAGCTTAATTCTGGTCTTTCTTTCCTGTTCTCTTGAGCTATGTGTCTGTATTGTGCCAGTACCATACTCTTCTGATTACTCCAGCTTTGTAGTATATCTTGAAATCTGGGATTGCGATACCTCAAGTTTTGGCTATTCAGAGTATTTTTTTTATTCCATGCAAATGTTAAGATTATTTGTTCTAGTTCTGTGAAAAATGCTGTTGGTATTTTGACAGGGATTGCATTAAATCTGTAGATTTTAATTTTAATAATATTTGTTCTCCCAGTCCACGAGCATGGAATATCTTTCCATTTGTTTGTGTCATCTTCCATTTCTTTCATCAGTGTTTTATGGTTTTCAAAGTATAGTTCTTTTACCTCCTTGGTTAACTTTATTCCTAGGTATTTTATTATTTTGGTGCAAATGTCAGGACAGTTTTCTTAACTTCTATTTCATTATTAGTGTATAGAAATGCAGTGATTTTCTGTACATTGATTTTGTATCATGTGACCTTACTGAATTAATCTATCAATTCTAGTAGTTTTTTGATGGAGTCTTTAGGGTTTTCTATGTATGGTATTATGTCATCTGCAAATTATGAGTTTTAGTTCTTCCTTACCAATTTGGATGCCTTTTATTTTTTTGTTGTCTGATTGCTGTGGTTAGGACTTCCAGTACCATGTTGAATAAAAGTGGTTTGAATGGATATCCTTGTCTTGTTTCTGATATTAGGGGGAAAGCTCTTAGTTTTCATCATGGAGTATGACATTAGCTTTTAGTTTTTCATATATGGCCATTATCGTGTTGTGGTATATTCCTTCTAAATCTATTTTTTGAGAGTTTTTTTTTAATTATGAATGGATTTTATACTTTGTCAAATGCTATTTTTGCATCTATTGAAACGATCATATGATTCTTTTTTTTAATATTTTATTTATTTATTCATGAGAGACACAGAGAGAGAGAGGCAGAGACACAGGCAGAGGGAGAAGCAGGCTCCCTGCAGGGAGCCTGATGTAGCATTTGATCCTGGGTCTCCAGGATCAGGCCCTGGCTTGAAGGTGGCGCTAAACCACTGAGCCACCTAGGCTGCCCTGATCATATGATTCTTATGCTTTCTCTTATTGATGTGACGTATCATATTGGTTGATTTGCAAATATGAATCTCACTTGCAGCCCAGGAATAAATCTTACCTGATTGTGTGAATGATTTTTTTAATGTATTGTTGGAGTCTGTTTGCTAGTATTTTCTGGAGGATTTTTGCATCTATGTTCTTCAGAGATACTGGCCCGTAGTCCCCCCCCCCTTTTTTTAAGATTTTATTTATTTATTCATGAGGCACACACACGCAAACACAGAGGCAGAGACACAGGCAAGGGAGAAGTAGGCTCCATGCAAGGAGCCTGATGTGGGACTTGATCCCGGGTCTCTAGGATCACACCCTGGGCTGCAGGTGGCACTAAACCGCTGCGCCACCGGGGCTACTCCCCCCGTAGTTCCCTTTTTTAATCAGGTTTTTGTATCAGAGTAATGCTGGCCTCTTAGAATGAATTTGGAACCTTTCCTTCATCTTCCATTTTTTGGAATAATTTGAGGAGAATTGGGTATTAACTTCTTAAAATATTTAGAATTCACCTGTGAAGCCATGTGGTCCTGGACTTTAGTTTGCTGGGAGTTTTTTGCTTACTTATTCAATTTCACTGTTGGCAGTCGATCTGTTCAAATGTTTAATTTCTTTGCAGTGAAGGTTTGGAAAGTTAAATGTTCCTAGAAATTACTCAATTTCTTCTATTTTGTTCAATTTGTTAGCATATAGTTTTTCATAATATCCTCTTACAATCCTTTCTATTTCTGTGTTGTCCGTTATTGTTTCTCCTCTTTCATTTTTGATTTTCATTTGAGCCCTCTCATTTTTTTAAAGATTTTATTTATTTATTCATGAGAGACACAGAGAGAGAGAGAGGCAGAGACACAGGCAGAGGGAGAAGCAGGCTCCCTGCAGGGAGCCCGACATGGGACTCGATCCGGGGTCTCCACGATCGGCCCTGGGCTGAAGGCGGCGCTAAACTGCTGAACCACCGGGCTGCCTGAGCCCTCTCATTTTTTTGATGTGTCTGGCTGAAGGTTTATCAGTTTTGTGATATTTTCAAAGAACCAGCTTCTGGTTTCATTGATCCATTGTTTTTTTTTGTTTGTTTTTTGTTTTTTGGTTTGTATTTTATTTATGCTCTAAACTTTATTGGTTCTTCCTACCACAGGTTTTTTTTTTTTTAAATTTTTATTTATTTATGATAGTTACAGAGAGAGAGAGAGGCAGAGACACAGGCAGAGGGAGAAGCAGGCTCCATGAACCGGGAGCCCGATGTGGGATTCGATCCTGGGTCTCCAGGATCGCGCCCTGGGCCAAAGGCAGGCGCCAAACCGCTGCGCCACCCAGGGATCCCCCTACCACAGGTTTTGGGTTTCATCTGTTCTTTTTTTTTTTTTTTTTTGGTAGCTTTTTTAGGTATAAGGTTATGTTGTTTATTTGAGTTTTTTCATGTTTCTTAAGATAGGCTTGTATTGTTATAAACTTTCCTCTTGCTGCACGCCAAAGTTTTTGGAGCCTTGTGGTTTCATTTTCATTTGTATCCTTGCATTTTTTGATTTCCTCTTTGATATCTTGGTTGACACATTCATTGTTTAGTAGCGTGTATTTAACCTCCATGTATTTGTGTTTATTTTAGATTTTTTCTTGTGGTTGATTTCTAGTTTCATACCATTGTGGTTGGAAAAGATGCCTGGTATGACTTCGATCTTTTTGAATTTGTTAAGATTTGTTTTGTGGCCTAACGTGATCTATTCTGGAGAATGTTCCATGTGCATGTGCAAAGAATTGTGTTCTTTTTTAGGATGGAATATTCTGAATAAATCTGTTAGATCCATCTTGTCCAATGTGTCCTTTAAAGCCACTGTTTTCATGTTGATTTCTCTTTGAATGACTATGCATTGATGTAAGTGGGGAGTTAAAGTCCTCTTCTATTATTGTGTAGCTATTGAATACTTCTGTTTGTTATTAGCTGTTTTATGTTTTTGGGTGCTCCAATGTTGGGTTCATAAACATTTATGATTATACCTTATTTTTGGGTTGTACTGTTTATGATTAAATGGTATCCTTTTTTGTCTCGTTAAAATCTTTGTTTTAAAGTCTGTTTTTTCCATTACAAGTATTGCTACTTGGTTTTCTTTTTACATCTATTTGTATGATGAATGTTTTTCCATCCCTTCCCTTTCAGTCTACATGTGTTTTTATGTCAGATGTGAGTCTTTTGGTATCATATAGATGGGTCTTCTCCATTTTAGTCGTTTTGCATCTTTTGATTGGAGCATTTAGTCCATTCACATTCAAAGTATTTATTGGTAGGCATGTATTGCAATTTTGTTGTTTTATGCTTGTTTTTGTAGTTTTTCTCTGTTCCTTTTTTCTCTTGATCTCTTCTCTAATTGTTTGCTGGCTTTCATTAGTGATGTGCTTGGATTTCTTTCTCTTTGTTTTCTTGCACATCAGTGGTTTTTTGTTTGTGGTTGTCATTAGTTTTATATATAACATCTGCATGTAGCAGTCTATATTAAGTTAATGGTTGCTTAAGTTTGAATCCATTCTAAAAGCACTAAATTGTTACTCTGTCTCCCCTCCCCCATGTTTTAGATATATGGTGTTTTTATATTTCCTTCTGTTTTGCAAATCCCTTGACTGATTTTTATTGACATACTTTTTACTGCTTTAATGTTGCCTACTTTTCTTATTATGATCTTACCTTTCCACTCAGAGAATTCCCTTTAATATTTCTTGTATGGCTGATTTAGATGAATTCATTTAATGTTATTTGTCTATGAAACTCTATCTCTCCTATTCTAAATGATTGTCTTGCTGGAGAGATTATTCTTGGTTGCAGTTTTGTTTTCCTTCAGCACTTTGAATTTGTCATGCCAGTCTCTTCTAGCCTTCAAAGTTTCTTCTGAAAACTGTTCATATCTTTATGGAATTTCCCTTGCATGTACCTGTTTTCTCCCATTCTTTTTAAAATTCTCTTTTTATCACTACATTTTGCTGTTTTAATTACTGTATGCCTTGGTGTGGACCTTCTTGGGTTGATTTTATTGGGGACTCTGTGTCTGCTGAATCTGGATGTATGTTTCTCTCCCCGGATTTGTGAAGATTTTTCAGCTATTATTACTTCAAGTAATTTTTCTGCCCCTTTTTCTTTTTCATGTCTTTCTGGGGTCCTTAGAATGTTCCTCTTACCATGCTTGTTGTGTTACTTTGTGGCCTAAATCTATTTTCATTTTTAAAAAATTTTTTTTTTATTTTTTATTTTTATTTTTATATATATATTTTTTTATTTTCATTTTTTATTATTTTTTTCTCCCTTCTGTTCAGCTTGATTGCTTTCCATTACCCTGTCCTGTAGGTCAGTGGTCTATTCTTCTACTTTCTCTGTTCTTTTTTTTTTTTTTTTTTAATTTATTTTTTATTGGTGTTCAATTTACTAACATACAGAATAACACCCAGTGCCCGTCACCCATTCACTCCCACCCCCCGCCCTCCTCCCCTTCTACCACCCCTAGTTCGTTTCCCAGAGTTAGCAGTCTTTACGTTCTGTCTCCCTTTCTGATATTTCCCACACATTTCTTCTCCCTTCCCTTATATTCCCTTTCACTATTATTTATATTCCCCAAATGAATGAGAACATATAATGTTTGTCCTTCTCCGACTGACTTACTTCACTCAGCATAATACCCTCCAGTTCCATCCACGTTGAAGCAAATGGTGGGTATTTGTCATTTCTAATAGCTGAGTAATATTCCATTGTATACATAAACCACATCTTCTTTATCCATTCATCTTTCGTTGGACACCGAGGCTCCTTCCACAGTTTGGCTATCGTGGCCATTGCTGCTATAAACATCGGGGTGCAGGTGTCCCGGCGTTTCATTGCATTTGTATCTTTGGGGTAAATCCCCAACAGTGCAATTGCTGGGTCATAGGGCAGGTATATTTTTAACTGTTTGAGGAACCTCCACACAGTTTTCCAGAGTGGCTGCACCAGTTCACATTCCCACCAACAGTGTAAGAGGGTTCCCTTTTCTCCGCATCCTCTCCAACATTTGTTGTTTCCTGCCTTGTTAATTTTCCCCATTCTCACTGGTGTGAGGTGGTATCTCATTGTAGTTTTGATTTGTATTTCCCTGATGGCAAGTGATGCAGAACATTTTCTCATATGCATGTTGGCCATGTCTATGTCTTCCTCTGTGAGATTTCTGTTCATGTCTTTTGCCCATTTCATGATTGGATTGTTTGTTTCTTTGGTGTTGAGTTTAATAAGTTCTTTATAGATCTTGGAAACTAGCCCTTTATCTGATATGTCATTTGCAAATATCTTCTCCCATTCTGTAGGTTGTCTTTGAGTTTTGTTGACTGTATCCTTTGCTGTGCAAAAGCTTCTTATCTTGATGAAGTCCCAATAGTTCATTTTTGCTTTTGTTTCTTTTGTCTTCGTGGATGTATCTTGCAAGAAGTTACTATGGCCGAGTTCAAAAAGGGTGTTGCCTATGTTCTTCTCTAGGATTTTGATGGAATCTTGTCTCACATTTAGATCTTTCATCCATTTTGAGTTTATCTTTGTGTATGGTGCAAGAGAGTGGTCTAGTTTCATTCTTCTGCATGTGGATGTCCAATTTTCCCAGCACCATTTATTGAAGAGACTGTCTTTCTTCCAATGGATAGTCTTTCCTCCTTTATCGAATATTAGTTGCCCATAAAGTTCAGGGTCCACTTCTGGATTCTCTATTCTGTTCCACTGATCTATGTGTCTGTTTTTGTGCCAGTACCACACTGTCTTGATGACCACAGCTTTGTAGTACAACCTGAAATCTGGCATTGTGATGCCCCCAGATATGGTTTTCTTTTTTAAAATTCCCCTGGCTATTCGGGGTCTTTTCTGATTCCACACAAATCTTAAAATAATTTGTTCTAACTCTCTGAAGAAAGTCCATGGTATTTTGATAGGGATTGCATTAAACGTGTATATTGCCCTGGGTAACATTGACATTTTCACAATATTAATTCTGCCAATCCATGAGCATGGAATATTTTTCCATCTCTTTGTGTCTTCCTCAATTTCTTTCAGAAGTGTTCTATAGTTTTGAGGGTATAGATCCTTTACATCTTTGGTGAGGTTTATTCCTAGGTATCTTATGCTTTTGGGTGCAATTGTAAATGGGATTGACTCCTTAATTTCTCTTTCTTCAGTCTCATTGTTAGTGTATAGAAATGCCATTGATTTCTGGGCATTGATTTTGTATCCTGCCACGCTACCGAATTGCTGTATGAGTTCTAGCAATCTTGGGGTGGAGACTTTTGGGTTTTCTATGTAGAGTATCATGTCATCGGCGAAGAGGGAGAGTTTGACTTCTTCTTTGCCAATTTGAATGCCTTTAATGTCTTTTTGTTGTCTGATTGCTGAGGCTAGGACTTCCAGTACTATGTTGAACAGCAGTGGTGAGAGTGGACATCCCTGTCTTGTTCCTGATCTTAGGGGAAAGGCTCCTAGTGCTTCCCCATTGAGAATGATATTTGCTGTGGGCTTTTCATAGATGGCTTTTAAGATGTCGAGGAATGTTCCCTCTATTCCTACACTCTGAAGAGTTTTGATCAGGAATGGATGCTGTATTTTGTCAAATGCTTTCTCTGCATCCAATGAGAGGATCATATGGTTCTTGGTTTTTCTCTTGCTGATATGATGAATCACATTGATTGTTTTACGGGTGTTGAACCAGCCTTGTGTCCCAGGGATAAATCCTACTTGGTCATGGTGAATAATTTTCTTAATGTACTGTTGGATCCTTTTGGCCAGTATCTTGTTGAGAATTTTTGCATCCATGTTCATCAGGGATATTGGTCTGTAATTCTCCTTTTTGGTGGGGTCTTTGTCTGGTTTTGGAATTAAGGTGATGCTGGCTTCATAGAACGAATTTGGAAGTACTCCATCTCTTTCTATCTTTCCAAACAGCTTTAGGAGAATAGGTATGATTTCTTCTTTAAACGTTTGATAAAATTCCCCTGGGAAGCCATCTGGCCCTGGACTCTTGTGTCTTGGGAGGTTTTTGATGACTGCTTCAATTTCCTCCCTGGTTATTGGCCTGTTCAGGTTTTCTATTTCTTCCTGTTCCAGTTTTGGTAGTTTGTGGCTTTCCAGGAATGCGTCCATTTCTTCTAGATTGCCTAATTTATTGGCGTATAGCTGTTCATAATATGTTTTTAAAATCGTTTGTATTTCCTTGGTGTTGGTAGTGATCTCTCCTTTCTCATTCATGATTTTATTAATTTGAGTCTTCTCTCTCTTCTTTTTAATAAGGCTGGCTAATGGTTTATCTATCTTATTAATTCTTTCAAAGAACCAACTCCTGGTTCTGTTGATCTGTTCCACAGTTCTTCTGGTCTCGATTTCGTTGAGTTCTGCTCGAATCTTTATTAACTCCCTTCTTTTCTTGGGTGTAGGATCTATTTGCTGTTTTTTCTCTAGCTCCTTTATGTGTAAGGTTAGCTTTTGTATTTGAGTTCTTTCCAGTTTTGGAATGGATGCTTGTATTGCGATGTATTTCCCCCTTAGGACTGCTTTTGCTGCATCCCAAAGATTTTGAACGGTTGTATCTTCATTCTCATTAGTTTCCATGAATCTTTTTAATTCTTCCTTAATTTCCTGGTTGACCCTTTTATCTTTTAGCAGGATGGTCCTTAACCTCCACGTGTTTGAGGTCCTTCCAAACTTCTTGTTGTGATTTAGTTCTAATTTCAAGGCATTATGGTCCGGAATATGCAGGGGACAATCCCAATCTTTTGGTATCGGTTCAGACCCGATTTGTGACCCAATATGTGGTCTATTCTGGAGAAAGTTCCATGTGCACTTGAGAAGAATGTGTATTCAGTTGAGTTTGGATGTAAAGTTCTGTAGATATCTGTGAAATCCATCTGGTCCAGTGTATCATTTAAAGCTCTCGTTTCTTTGGAGATGTTGTGCTTAGAAGACCTATCGAGTATAGAAAGAGCTAGATTGAAGTCACCAAGTATAAGTGTATTATTATCTAAGTATTTCTTCACTTTGGTTAATAATTGATTTATATATTTGGCAGCTCCCACATTCGGAGCATATATATTGAGGATTGTTAAGTCCTCTTGTTGAATAGATCCTTTAAGTATGATATAGTGTCCCTCTTCATCTCTCACTACAGTCTTTGGGGTAAATTTTAGTTTATCTGATATAAGGATGGCTACCCCTGCTTTCTTTTGAGGACCATTCGAATGGTAAATGGTTCTCCAACCTTTTATTTTCAGGCTGTAGGTGTCCTTCTGTCTAAAATGAGTCTCTTGTAGACAGCAAATAGATGGGTCCTGCTTTTTTATCCAGTCTGAAACCCTGCGCCTTTTGATGGGGTCATTAAGCCCGTTCACATTCAGAGTTACTATTGAGAGATATGAGTTTAGTGTCATCATGATATCTATTCAGTCTTTGTTTTTGTGGACTGTTCCACTGAACTTCTTCTTAAAGGGGAATTTTAAGAGTCCCCCTTAAAATTTCTTGCAGAGCTGGTTTGGAGGTCACATATTCTTTTAGTTGCTGCCTGTCTTGGAAGCTCTTTATCTCTCCTTCCATTTTGAATGAGAGCCTTGCTGGATAAAGTATTCTTGGTTGCATGTTCTTTTCATTTAGGACCCTGAATATATCCTGCCAGCCCTTTCTGGCCTGCCAGGTCTCTGTGGAGAGGTCTGCTGTTACCCTAATACTCCTCCCCATAAAAGTCAGGGATTTCTTGTCTCTTGCTGCTTTAAGGATCTTCTCCTTATCTTTGGAATTTGCAAGCTTCACAATTAAATGTCGAGGTGTTGAACGGTTTTTATTGATTTTAGGGGGGGATCTCTCTATTTCCTGGATCTGAATGCCTGTTTCCCTTCCCAGATTAGGAAAGTTTTCAGCTAGAATTTGTTCAAATACATATTCTGGCCCTCTGTCCCTTTCGGCGCCCTCGGGAACCCCAATTAAACGTAGGTTTTTCTTCCTCAGGCTGTCGTTTATTTCCCTTAATCTATCTTCATGGTCTTTTAATTGTTTGTCTCTTTTTTCCTCAGTTTCCCTCTTTGCTATCAACTTGTCTTCTAGGTCACTCACTCGTTCTTCCACCTCGTTAACCCTCGTCGTTAGGACTTCTAGTTTGGATTGCATCTCATTCAATTGATTTTTAATTTCTGCCTGATTAGCTCTAAATTCTGCAGTCATGAAGTCTCTTGAGTCCTTTATACTTTTTTCTAGAGCCACCAGTAGCTGTATAATAGTGCTTCTGAATTGGCTTTCTGACATTGAATTGTAATCCAGATTTTGTAACTCTGTGGGAGAGAGGACTGTTTCTGATTCTTTCTTTTGAGGTGAGGTTTTCCTTCTAGTCATTTTGCTCAGTGCAGAGTGGCCAAAAGCAAGTTGTATTGGGAAAAAGAGAAAAAGAGAGGAGAGAAAGAAGGAAAGAAAAGAGAAAGAGAAAAAAAAAAGGGGGAAGAGAAAAAAAAACGAAAGAAAAAAGAAGAAAAAGAGAAAGAAAAAGAAAGGAGAAAAAAAAAGGGGGGGTGGGGGAAGGAAACAAATCAAAAAGCAAAACAAAACAAAACAAACAAAAAAAAACCAAAACAAAACAAAACAAAAAAAAAGAACCACAGGGGAGTATCTTCTGATTCTGTGTTCTTTAAGTCCCTTGGCTTCTCCTGGAAGTTGTCAGTCTAGCTGGTGTTCTGGGGGAGGGGCCTGTTGTGCTGATTTTCAGGTGTCAGCAGTTGGGGGAGCTGCTGTGCCCCTGCCTGGTGCAGGGCTCAGTGGGGGTTGTTTACCCCGTGAGGCCGCAGGAGGAACAGCCCCAGTGGCGGGGCAGCTCTGGAAACCTGGATTCAGCTCCGGCAGGAACTCCGTCTGCAGGGCCTGGAGGCTCCGGGGCGGGGCCGCTGATCTGCTCAGCTGGGGCAGGAGCGTCCTCGCTGTCCTGGGCCCTCCCGGCCTCTGCCTGTCCCGGAGGAGGCCGGATCCTGGGCTGTGTCCCGGCGCCCTGTGCTCCGGAGCCTGCGCTGGTGGATTCGCGCTCCCGGGCCGCGCAGCCCCCTCCGCGGAGCCGCCGCCCGAGCCCCCCCGAGCTGCTCCGGGTCCCGCCGTGCGCGCTGCAGCCCTTAGGGAGCTCGGCGCACTCTCCTGGGCGCGCAGTTGCTGTTACTGTCCCGGGGAGCCCGAGGGCATCCCCTCCCTCCTGGGTCCTGCTCCAACTCCCCGCGAGCCCCTTTCCGCCCGGGAAGGTCGGTGCAGCTCCTGCGTCTCCGGGACGGGGCTCTCCTGTCCTGGGGACACTCGCCCCGGCCTCAGCCCGGCTCCTCGCAGGGCCCCTCCCCCTTGGAGGCCTTTGTTTCTTTATTTCTTTTTCCCCGTCTTCCTACCTTGATAGATGCGTGAACTCTTCTCACTGTTGCATTCCAGCTGGTCTCTCTTTAAATCTCAGGCCGAATTCATAGATTTTCAGGATAATTTGAAGGTTTTCTAGGTAGTTTGGTGGAGACAGGTGATTTGGAGACCCTACTCTTCCGCCATCTTGCTCCTCCCCTCCTCTCTGTTCTTTTTTTTAAAATTTTTTTATTTATTTATGATAGTCACACACAGAGAGAGAGAGAGGCAGAGACACAGGCAGAGGGAGAAGCAGGCTCCATGCACTGGGAGCCTGACGTGGGATTCGATCCCGGGTCTCCAGGATCGTGCCCTGGGCCAAAGGCAGGTGCTAAACCGCTGCGCCACCCAGGGATCCCATACTTTCTCTGTTGTATTATTTATTCCTTCTAGTGTATATTCAGTTTCAGTTATTGAATTCTTCATTTCTGATTGGTTCTTGTTTATGTTTTTTACCTCTTTGTTGAGCATCTCTGTGAAATTCTCTACTCTTTTCTCAATTCCAGTGAGTATCTCTATGACCATTACATTAAATTTTCCCTTAGGCATATTACTTCTTGTTTTGTTTAGCTCTCTTGCTGTGATTTTGTCATTTTTTTTCATTTGGGACATATTCCTTTTTCTTATTTTGTTCAATTCTCTGTGTCTCTTTCTATATGTTAGACACATGCTCTTGTAAGTAGTGGTCTTATGAAGAGCAGGTCCTGTAGTGCAATGTCCCCTGTTCACCAGAACTTGACACTTCTGGAATGTCTCCTGTCTTTGTTGCACATACCCTAATTTTATGGCCGAGCCTCATTTGTCTTCATTCCAGTCATCTACAATGGCTCTGTTTAACTCTAGTGGGCAGGGTTTGGTCCTTGTGTTGTTATGGGCCTGTCTGGTAGTTGCCTTGGGCTTGAGTTGAGTCAAGCTCATATCTTGTGTCGATAGCTCAGAACTGAAGGGTATTCTCCCCATGTTGTCTCCTGTGAAATTTTTGTTGGTAGGCTGAGCTTGCTGTCAGACCAGATGTCTGCCCTCAGCTCCCTGCTGGGGCTGCAGTTGAACTCATATGTATGCTTATCTTTCCTTCTGCCCCAGGGTGGGAGTCATTTTGGAATGGTGCTGGCTACTCTTGGGGCTGTAAGCACACTGCCTGGTTTGTGTTACTTCTTTGGGTGATCTCCTGGCAAGGGTGTGTTGGTGGGGACTGTCTGTAGAGGAATATGGAGGCAGCGGGGTGTGTGTGGTGCCAGCAAGGTTCATACCAGTCCTCTGTGGAAGGTATCTTGCAGCCACCTGAGAAAACTGTCTAAAGGCCATGTTGGTGTGGAAGGGGTAAGTCTACAGAAGACATAGTGGGGGTGGGGCACACTTTTAGCAAGGTATATGGAGAGTGTTGGTGCTGTGTTGGTTCCTGCAGGTGTATGTATGTGTATCTAGGCTGGGGAGTGGGAAGGGAAATGATATCTGCCAGCTTTGTGGTCTTGCAGAAGTCTCCCAAAGATCCTTGTCCTTCCAGCACATGCTCTGAGGTTAATAAAGAAACCTCCTTCTTGTATACCCTAAGTGTTTTTCAAACTGCTGTTTGTATGCTATATCTCAGTGGAGTTGTTTGTTGTATTATCTCTTAAGGATGGGGACTCAATTTTCTATTGTTCCCTGGTTCTTCCAGAGTTGAGCCTGCTGAGTTTTAAAATTTCATGTGTGAAGCCCCACCAGTTTTAAGTTCATGGGAAGTTAGATCCCTCTGGTTTTCAAAGCCAGGTGTTCCTTAGATTTGTCTTCCCGGTGTGTGGGTCTTTCATGCCTGGGGTGTATAGCTTGGGGTCTGCTCTCTTTCCCTGTATATGCCTGTGGCATCCTTCCTTTCCTCTGACAGACCCACAGGTCACTTTGGCTCCCGCTGCGTCTTTGCCCTTTCTACCCTCTTCATGTGGAGTCTGTTTTGTCAGTCTTTAGAACATTTTCTTTTTTATTTATACTGATATGGCTGTTACGTAGATGTAACCATAAGATGAGGTGAGCCTGGGATCCTCCTACTCTGCCATCTTCACCAGAAGTCCACCTGAACATTACTTCAAAATTTTTATAAAGGAGATTTTAGGTTTAACTGTGTTCCAGCACAGGCAGAATGCTTAGATTTTTCCTTTCATTCCTTGAGTTAGGATTTTCCATTTATCCCAATTGTATTTTGTGCAATTAACTTGAATATTGCTTTTTAAATTTTTTATTTTAAAATACTTTAGTTACCATTGACTGGAAGCCTTACCAATAATATAAATAGTTGATTAACACATATTTTGTATGTATTATATACTGTATTCTTAAAATAAAGTAAGCTACAGAAAAGGGAATAAAATCATAAGGGAGAGAAAATATAGTGTATTACAAAAACTACATGTACAAGTGGACTTGTGTAGTTCAAAGCTGTGTTGTTCAAGTCTCAACTGTATGGTAGAATAAGAGATTGTTTGTATTCAATCTAATACTTACTTAGATATCATATCAATGTTTTGTTACCAGGTTAGTTGGGAAAACTCTTATTACAGATTAGAGTGTAAGAATAATAAATTGTGAGTAGTTACATGGAGTATTATCAGTGGCAAAGTGTAGGTGATTGAATTAATCTTAAACTTCAGAAAACTGGTTTACATGATTAAACATCTTCCCTAATGAAATCAGCATGTTTGATTTCAATTGCTAGTTTTCATTTCCCAAAATGTAACTTGATTTGACACATATGAGAGGTTTCTATGATATACCTCTCATGTTTGGAACTATTAATATCTAGTATAATAAGTAATATGTATTCATTAGATCTTAAGAGATGGCAATGTATGGCAAATATTTGTAGGGTGCATTTCCCAAGAATTCCTTCTTTGCGCATTAGTCTAGATCACTGTGTTCCATTTTGATCATTGTGTTTCATGTAACTTTGTTCTGAAGGACCATTGTGCTGATCAGGAGGTGGTCCTTTTTCACGTATGTATCCACAGAAGCCTTGAGAATTGAGCTCTTCTGCAGATGACAATCTCTCAACTATTTGGTGGAATAAGCCTTATTGGCATTTCCTTTACCCTGAGTATTTCCTAAGAACTGATTACTTTAGGGATGCCTAGGTGGCTCAGTGTTTGAGTGTCTGCCTTCAGCTTAGGGCATGATCCTGGAGTCTGGGGTCCAGAGATCGAGTCCCACATTGGGCTCCCCACGGGGACCCTGCTTCTGCCTCTGTCTATGTCGGCCTATGTCTCTGCCTCTCTCTCTCTTTGTATCTCTCATGAATAAATAAATAAATAAAATCTTTAAAAAATACATCTTTAAAAAACCTGATTACTTTAGGTAAAAAAAAAGATAATTTTGCTTGGGAATTAACACATCTAAAAATTGGCCTTTGTAAAAATGCCTAAGCAGAAAAAAATTATGAAGGGTGTTAAAATAAGCACTATAAAAAGTACTGTGTTTCAAGATAAGTTTGTATGTGAGTCAATGACAGGTGACATTCCTTGATAATTTGTATGCATTTATGAACATAGTATATTTTCCTAATATGTCCAACTTAAAGGAACAATATTTTTGAACTTCTAAAATGCCTCCCCTGCTCTCATATATTTAGATGATTCCAATTTATTCAGCCATAGTTGGATATTCTGTTACGAGGCCAGTAGTTTACTTGAAAAATTGGGACTTAAGAATGGCATGAGCAACCAAAATGAAGCACTTGGTCCTAGGAGTTTGAGGAGTTCGCAGTCCAGTGAACAAGATAGACATAGATAAGTCATTATTTAAAAAAATACCAGAAGACATATATAAAACAAAAATGGAGCTGTGTGCTAAATATAGCAAGTGAGCCATTTAATCTAAATATTAGAAGAAGACTTAGAAGAACAGGTAGCATTTGAACTCAACTTTGAAGGATGTGTCAGATTTTGAAAGGTATAATAGAGGAATAACAGTAATATTCCTAGTAATATTTCATTTGCAGATTGGTCTGCCTGAGGTATTTATTGTGAGTTTGGTAGGATATTCTAAGATTTATTTTTGCCTTTCTATATTCACCATATTTCTATCCTGAACCTATAGTTGTCATTGTTCTTTATGGATTTTTTTCTTCAACATTTTCTCCCTATTTTTAATTATAAAGCAATTTCATTTTATTTTTAAAAAGATTTATTTATTTATTTTAGAGAACAAGACCAAGAGGGAGAGAGAGAGTGATTGTGGGAGCAGGAGCTTGAGTTGGGGCGGGGAGAGGGAGAGAGAATCTCAAGAGGGTTCCACACTCAACATAGAGCTGGATGTGGGGCTCGATATCCTGGCCTTGAGATCATGACTTGAGCCAAAATCAAGAATCAGAGACTTAACCAATTCAACCACCCAGGTGCCCTGAAAGCAATTTTAAATAAACAGAGAAGTTTCTGTCATTAACATTGTACTATCTTTTGCTTTATCACATATCTATTTATATATCCTTCTTTTTATCCATCAATGTACCTATTGTTTTTGCCTTTTTAACTGTTCATTTTGAATTATAAATTCACAGGATATTGCAAAACAGAACAAAACCATACAGGGAGGTGTTGAACGTTCATTCAGTTTCTCTCAATGGTGACATCTTATATAACTGTAGTACAATGTCAAAACCAGGAAACTGAAGATTTATTGCAATTTCACCAGTTTTTCATGCACTGATTTGTTTGTACTTGTATGTATTTGTAAGTATAGTTCTATGCAATTGCATCACATGTAGCTTTTTATAACCACTACAACCAAGATACTTGAATGATTTATCGCAAGATTCCCTTGTGCTAGCTTATACTTATCCCCTTGCTTGTCCCCATTCTTAACCCCTGGCAAGTGTTAATTTCATTTTCATCTCTAATTTTGTTATTTTGGGGTAGAATCACGAAGTGATTGGCTTTTTTCATCAATGGCTTTTTTCACTCAATGTAATGCTCTTGAAATCCTTGCTGCATTTCAATATAAATGGTAAACATCAGCATACCACTCCCTAGTTACTTCAGCTTTATTATTTAGTATTAATAATTTAGTATTTAGCATTAATTTAATATTCAGTATTATTTAGAGGTCACAATATAAGTTTGTTTTTGAGGTAAAATTTACATACAGTGAAATGCACAAATCTTGCCTTCTTTAGGTTTTTAATCAAAAGGATAGCAATGTAGCTTTTTTATAAGGAAATCAATTTTACTGTTCTTGAATATTTCTCTTGGTAATTCTGGTCATGAGTATGATACAGATTTAAGTATATTTTTCTTACTTGCTACTACCAAAATATTTATAGTAATTTTGCTATTCTTTAATTTAACAGGATAAATTAAAGATCTCTTTATTTTTTTAAAGTTCTCTTAACTTTAAACTTAAAATGGATCACTAAAATGCTTACTTATTATAGCAAGAAAGTTATTGTACTGTGATGACAGATGATAAAGACTTGTTACTGGGAAGGATTAGCTTTAGAACTGTTGTATTCTGGGAAGGAACTTTGAAATACATAAAACCCAACTATTGTTTTACTGCTGGTACTTAATAAATTCCCTATTGTGCTTTCCCTATAAATTTTTTTCTCATGTTTTAGATCCAGAGTACAGTTTAGAATCCACTATTTGTGTTAAAATTTTTGGCTTTCAGTTATATTTTACATGATTTTACTTATGTAGATAATTTAAAGCTAATTTTAAGTACACTTTTTTCCCCTCAAGGAGATGAAGCCTTATCTAAATCAGTTCCTGTCACAGTGGATGATGATGATGACGACAATGATCCTGAGAATAGGTATGATTCCATCTATAAGGACTTTAAAAAGATTATAACACACCCTAGGCGTGGGCAGAAACAGCAGCAACGGAACTGCAAGCCGGTTGTAAAAACCAGGAGTACCCGCCTTAGAAAGACTCGCTCACAGTCTTCCTGCAAGTTTGAAAGAAAGCCCAGAAAATGGGCTAAAGCTCAGAAACCTTAAAAGAAAGTAAATATAAATATCAACACACCTAGCATAGGGTGTGTTATAAATACAGCACTGTCAATTTTACGTTCCCATGTAAATTGTGATAATTTTTTGAGAATATTTTAATTTTGGCAGATTATTTTATTGATGAAAGTAAATCATATCTCAGTAAATTGGTGACAACAGACTTCTCTTTCCTCAATATTTGATTATTGTTTTTAATTGCCATCTAATATAGTGGTCCGATTTATTAAGACCCATTCAAAGTGAAAAAAAAGGAGATTGCTCAGATATGTAAGATTAAGAAATTCTTTTCAAAATAAGTATCAATTTACAAAGTATCCAGACTGATGTGGATTTTAAACATTTTTCAGATAAAATAGTATGATAGTATTAACTTTAATAAGATTAAAATAGTGGGTTAGAAGTAAACAGTGGAGCCTGTACAGGTAGATTCACTTAACCTAAGGGGTGGCTGGGAAAAGAAAAGAATACAAAGCACACCCATATCCTAAGGCTAAAGAATAATGAAAATAAATGTATTAAAGAATACAACCCTAATTTTTTTTTTACCTATCTTTTAAACCATTCCTGAAATACAGTGTATGCCACACTTATATTTTCAACAAGATTGTGTGATATAGTAGATGGAATTTTGGAATAGTGGGGATAAGAGTATCTGATTTCTAGTTCTAACTCCTCTGTGTAATTGTGCGCAAGTGACTTAACTACTCTGCAAAAATTTTTTGATTTCTAAAATGAAAAGGTTGGATGAAATTTTCTCTGATAAATTCTAACACCAATTATCCATGATAGACTTAATGGTTTTACTAAGGAATACTATATTAACCATTTATTCCTAATAAGTTATAATATTAAAAAAACATGAAAATATGCATGCAGTTGTGTCATAATTTTGTAGGAAATCGAGTTAGTAATGCTGTGGGTGGCTGTTATTCTAGCTCTGTTTTCTTTATCTTTTTGATGCTGATAGGGTTTTCTGTTTCTAAGATCAGCATTCTTCTAATAGTTTTTATTAAGATAAATGAACAATTTTATTTTGTACTTTAAAATAGAGATTCATGGGCACAGTGATTCAGATGCTGCTTACCTACTTTTTTAATAAAAAAATCTATGTATTCAGTTATTTTATGAGATGGGGTGGGGCCCAGAATGGAATGGTAAATAAAAGCCTACATTTTATTCATCAGCAATTTTTATAATACACGATTATAGCAAGATTATGAAAGCATTTAAAAATTCTTTTTTAAAAAAATTCTCTTTTAAAATGCTTTAATTCCTCTTTATTTAGACTAATTTGTTTTCCTGTAAACCACGAGGACTCAAATTGTTTTTTACTCAAATGTTATTAAAAAGCTAATAATGCTTAAAACATGCTATATTCTAATTTAACTATATGAGTGATGAATCTTAATCTCATATTTAGCCACCAAATGGGAGTATCATTAAGGTATGATAATTTTATATTTGTGTTAGATCTTGTCAAAATATAAATATCATTTTCATCTTTTAAGTTGCTTGATTATATCTCTCTGTAACTGGCAAGTATTTTATTGGAAGATATATTTAATTCCATCTTGTATTTGTGATTAAAAAATACAACCCTATTCAGTAGTTTGGAGAAGAACTGAATGTTATCTTGGACATATTTTTCTTTATACTTATTTTAATGTGCCTGTATAAAACATATCATTAATAACTTGTTTCATTTTCAACATACCAAAGAGGTATTTAATACCCACGATGGGAATACAGATTACCTTCTGGAACTATTTTAGCATAGATGATGTATTTGAGCATATTTGAATATGCACTAGGCAACTTTTAAAAATTTATTTTGTGGAGCATGATTAAGTCTTGGAGTTATTTTTACCAATTTCACAGTTTTTGAGTAGGATGTATTTTAGTACACAGTATATTGTAATTGTGTGTAAATTTGTACACAATTGTGGAATTGTGTATAAATTATGTATACATTTCATATGCCTTGATTATTTAGCAGTGTTAATACATTTTCAGTGTTGACATTTATGGAGAGGTAAATAGTGTATTAATGCCAGTGCTTAAGTGTTTGGATGCAATAAATTTCTATAAAACTTTTTTCTTGTTCAAGAATTTAATTTTAATTATAATGTATCTTTTCATGAAAGTTGAAAAAATTTGTTAAGATCAAGATATGGAGGGTAGTTTGTAGCCAAAGAAGTTCTGATATTTCTGAAATTGAGGCAGTGAATACTTAGACTTTTCTAAACATGTTACTTATATATGAAATATATACTTATATATATATTTATAAGAAAGTTTTATAGTGGATTTTAGTACTGTTTGTATCTTTTCTATTTTTAAAGCGATGATAGTTTTTGAGGTCATTTAAAATACTTAGCCATGTCCTGAATATTTTAGTAGGTGGGAATATATAAATTTGTTATTTTAGCATACTGTTTTGTAGCATTCATATTTGAAAGTAAATGTATGCTATTGTGAGATAAAGTAGTCTAACTTGTAAATTTTGCGTTTAATTGCGTTTATTTAATAAACAATGAAAAAATAGGTTGATAGTTTAACTTTTTCTTTTGGTTGAGCATTTTAGAAAGAAATGTAAATAGTAGACTAACTTTATAGTTTGAATTTTGTATAATTGAGAATTTACGTAGATTTTTATAGTTTAGACTTTACTTTTTGAAAGGGAGAATAATGTGAAACAGTTTGTCAGGTTTTATAAATGATACATGTAATTTTAAAGTCAGTTATTTGAATATGCCATTATATTAATGTTGCCTTTTAAATACCTATTGTGTTTTGAGTTGGTTCTTTCATTGAAAATACATTCATGTAATTTTTTTATTGTTGCATATCTACATTCAGCTGGCATTGAAAATACATTATGTTTCTTAAAAGGGATATTAAGACCAAACATTTTCTGATGTCCTATATTTGAATTACCTGCACTGTGAATTAGCCCCAGTGATAAGATGGTAGTTTATTCAACTTTGAATTAGCCTCAGTGATAAGATGGGAGTTGGTTCAAGTTTAACAGTGTTAGTGTTGAGGATCATTAAACTGGGCTTATCTTTAGAAGTTGCATACTAATAAACCAATGAAGAGTCCATTCTCTCAGAAAAAGAATTATTTTCAGTATGTTCTTTATTTATAGATTTTTTCTAAGCAAATATTTTTTATTCCAATTTTGACTAAAAGATGAGATTTTTATATAGATACCCTCCCCTGACACACACATACAAATATTTACCTTATAATTGAAGAATGTTTAATTGAGGCTAGAAGTACTCCATAGTTTTTCTCATAATTTCTTTCTTGTTGGGGCTAAATACTTACTACATAGAAGCAAAATTTGATATGAAGATTGCTTAAAGGAATTGCCCATTATTATTGTTTTTTAAAGGTTTTATTTATTTATTCATGAGAGACACAGAAAGGCAGAGACATAGGCAGAGGGAGAACAAGCTCCCCGTGGGGAGCCTGATGTAAGACTTGATCCCAGGACCCCAGGATCATGACCTGAGCTGAAGGCACACACTCAACCACTGAGCCACCCAGGTGCCCTGGAATTGCCCATTATTAATAGAAGTTCTCCTTAATTATAGTGGGACTACACTGTAGCTTTAAACATTTCCAATTATTTTGTTATTTGGTGATAATTTACTTTTCAACTGGAAAATATACAAATGATTGTTTTTTCCCTACTAGCTTGGTGGGGTATTCTGTTGGTGAAGGTTCTGTGCTATTAATTCAGCATATTTTCAGAAGTAATTAATTGTTCCTGGATGTTGTTCATGCTAATGAAGATATTTAATGACTGGTTTACCTGATTTCAGCAATGTTTAATGCTGGCTTGAATATATTCTCAAGTCCCTTCAGCAGAAGCCTTTTCATTTGGTTTCCATTTTTAATCACTTTTCAGAATATTCATCTTCTACACTTGTCTTTATCTAGTCTTTATACGAATTTGCTAAATCTGGAATAATTTTTTTCTCTGTGAAATGTTCTTTTATTCATGGTTGTCCTGTTTGGTCACCAAAATTGCTTTGGTTCCCCTTTATTGTTTTGAAAAACAAAGCTAGTATTTTAAATGAAGCATTTTACTTATTTTTATGTTTGAGTAAGGGTTTTAAATTCCAGCCATTTTAAGGTAACTCTTTTTCAGTTTACTTTGTTTTTATAGTGCAGGTAAGTATTGTAAGTCATTTAAGTATATATAGATGTTTAGTCAGTAGGTAGGATCCGTTTGTAGATAACTGGTTGCAGTTGCCATAAGATCTTTTTTTATGCTAGAATTTTTAGCAAGGAAAGAAATATGGTCAGTAGTGGTGATATTTCTGCTTAAGATTTAAACATTATATTTAGCCTTCCTTTCCTGTTCTCTGTTCTTTGGTGATATTGTAAGTTTTAGAGAGCGGAAAATAGCCCCCTCCTCCCCCAAGAGAGTTTGCATTTTCTAGTGTTAGCAAAAATGATTCCTTTTTTTGACAATTTGTGTCTCCTTTGTCTTTAGCTTTGAAGTTTTAGGTAAAAATGAGATGAATCAATTTTGTTGTTACCTTTCAAGTATAAGAAAATATTAAACTAGTTCTTTAAGATGATCAAATTTTCTAAATTTATATCAATGTTAATAAAATTTTTCTTGTTAAAATTTCCTCTGAAACTGCCTTAGATTTTTCATAAAATCAGGAAATGTACATTTTGTGATTCGAGTTTATTCAAACATAATAGCCTTTGTATAAATTGTTAATAAACTATGGGTTCTTAATTTCATACAGCTTTTATATTTCTACTTCCAAGATTTTTTAAAAAAGTTATTTGATACTAATTTTCCTGGTACCCTCACTAAAAAGAGAACAGTGCTGTTTTTTCATTAACTGCAAACATTGTAGGACATATGACTAAAATGTGTTTCAAACCATTTTTTAGCTTTTTGATTATTTAGTTACATCATTATGTCATAAACTCCACCATTTTTGAGTATAGATCGTTAATTTTATAGAAAGGTTCATATCAAGATTACTAATTTTGAACTAAGGAGTTAAAAATACTAATACAGATTTTGAAGATGAGGAATTCCATGATAATTCATGTTTTAGTTTATATTCTTAATCCTGAAGCATATAACATTTGTTACTGCCTCACACTTTATTAGAAGAAGAAGGCTCACCACCTTGTTCTCACAAAAAATTTTCAACATTCTTTGGCTGTAGTCATTTGAATTATTTTACATATCACCATTTTGAATATGGTATGGTATTTTAGCATAGCATATACTTAGGTACTTGTTTTATATCTCTAAAGGGTATGCTTTTAAACCTATAATCTTATTCAGAATTCTCAGTTTAAACTAATTTTATTGTGATCTTGTGCACAAATGTAAACAAAATTTTTTTTTCCATCTTTGTGTTTGGATGCACCGTAGTTTTTGGCCTTCTAAAAGTATATTTTTCATTTAGCCATTTTCTTCAAACCTGTTTTCAGAACTTTTTAAAGATAAAACAGTAGATTTTAGGGATGTATCTGAGATGGCCTATTAAGTGCATTTTAGAAATGGAGCATGCTGGACTAAAGATTTTGAGAACTCTTATTTTTATTTTTTTAAATTTTTTTAAATTTTATTTTTATTTTTACTTTTTATTTATTTATGATAGTCACACAGAGAGAGAGAAAGAGAGACAGAAACACAGGCAGAGGGAGAAGCAGGCTCCATGCACCGGGAGCCCGACGTGGGACTCGATCCCGGGTCTCCAGGATCGCGCCCTGGGCCAAAGGCAGGCGCTAAACCGCTGCGCCACCCAGGGATCCCTAGAACTCTTATTTTTAAAAATTGAAGCTTCAATTCTTTCATTTCTAAGTACATATTTGGAGATCAATGAAATACAGATATCTTTAGGAATATGATTATAGTAAATTCACCAAGTGCTCATAAGCATAGTAATAGTGAATGAGTAGAGAATATAGCACTGGCATAGTAAAATTAGAGAATATTGGGATTCAGGATCTTAGGTGCCACTTCTGGCTTTACCACTAACTAGCTTTGTTTCTTTGACCATGTCATTTTCCCTTTCTAAGCCTGTTTCCTCATCTGTAAAATGACAGAATTGGATTCTAAGGTCCTTTTTTCTAGCTCTAACATTTTGTGTTGCTTTTGTAATGGCTGTTTCTTTAAAACCTCCATGGTGCAACAGATTCCTCTCTTGATTGCTCCTAACTTAGAAATTTAATGTTTTGAATTACTGATTTATGTATCAGCAAGAGGTAGTTTACTTTCTTTCCCTGTTTGAGTGCTTTTGTGAAGAACATTATGTGTTTTCTTTCTTTCTAGATAGGATCAGAATAACTTAAGGCTTTCTTGGCTTCCTTCTTTCTCTCTCTTTCCTGCTTGCTTGTTCGTCTTTGCATTGTTGGGCTTATTCCTTATTTTATTATTGGTTTCTTTTAGTAGATGAAGATATAAGGGGTAATAAGACATTATTGTGGTATTATATGATTTAGAAGCCTTAGCTTGTTTGGGTTTTGGGGTTCTATTATTCTCTCATGCACCAGTTCCGATCATTGTTTTTTTTTTTTTTTTTTTTTTTTTTTTGTGGGTTTTTACCCTTCCTCCCATATTGTTTTGCTTTCTCCCCTTCTCCCTTCCCTTCCTTTCAGGAAAATGGAGGAGTGGCTCCATTACTTCCAGCTCTGCCCAGGTTTTCTGCCACAGAGTGGCACAGCCTGTTCCTCTAATGCTTCTGATAGAGTCGTGACTGCTTTGGATGCTACACCTGCCCCAAGATGTAATATTGAGCATTGAGATTCCAGGGGGGCAGTACCTTGTTGCCTGGATGATTTTCTCAGAAACGTCTTGGAAAGCCTCAAGAAAGGAAACTTCAGAGCAAACAAATCAACTAGGGATCATGACTATACATCCATCACATGTATACCAGCATGGGTCCAGCCGAGGCCTCCAAAATGATGCTTTGCCAGCCTCAGCTGGTTCTCAAGTGATGATGTCCTTGAAGTCTCTGTGGCCCGTGACTCAAGAGTTAAGGTAGTGGAGTTTCCCTTAAAGCATCTCACAGCAGGCTTTGTAGATGGGACACATCTCACCTCAACATGTTTGCTGACTACTCAGGTTGAAGTTCATCCTCAGCCCTTAGGTCCTTCAAATTAAGTTCTAACTTTGAGGTGTAGGTTACGGGATAGGCTAGGTTTATGATATAGTGTGTCTTTGACATAGTGGACTTGAGCCATCAGTCATGCAAAATGATTTAATTTCATTCTTTTTTAGCTTAATATACATGGCTATACATTAGGATTTCCATTGGTCAAAAGGTGTTAGAAGGTAAATCTAAAGTATCTTAGGGAGATAAAGCTAAGGGAATCTCCATCACTCTGTATGTAACTTTTCAGTTTGGAGAAAAATGAACATTCTCTGAATTTTGTATTATTTTTCTGCTTCTAAAGTGATTGTGATTGTTCTTAAATTATATTCTTAATGAAGGTTGTTGATTGATAAATCATGTAATTTTTCATTGTATGGATCTCATTGAATTTTCCATGATTTATTATGTAATTTCACAGTTGATATAAAATTGTATTTTATTATCTCATGTGTATATTTCTCAGTTATTTCATGACAGTCTAGAACTTGAGTATAAATTAGGTAGTTTTTTATATATTTTGATTTTCCATTTAGTAGACCTATTCTTAGGAGGCTAGAGTTTGAAAGAAGAAAAATTTTATGGTTTCTTAAAATTAACCAAGTTTTACAGATCATATAGAATTTTAGACCTTTTTTTGAACTTGTAAATACAAACAAGCCAGATAATAGAAGTAACCATTAGTGTAACTAGATTAGTATTTGTATTTTTATTGGTTATTATTGTACTGCCCAAATGGTGATATGAGATCTTGTAACTGCAAGTGAACTATGTTTTCCTACTTGCAATTTATTATTCAACATTTTACATTTATGTGAGTGTGTGTGTGTTTGTATACACACACATTCATTCCAAAACATTGTTTTTACCCAAAGTGGTTCAAGAAAGTTTTTCCTTGTCCATTGGAAATGACAAATGTAGTATGTATTTTTTTTAAAGATGTTATTTATTTATTTATGAGAGACACAGAGACATAGGCAGAGGGAGAAGCAGGCTCCCTGTAAGGACTCAGTCCCAGATCTTGGGATCACACCCTGAGCTGAAGGCAGATGCTCAACTGCTGAGCCACACAGGCGTCCCTGTTGTACATATTAAAGATGATTTTAGAAAGGTTTTCTAAACAGATGCTTTTATTAAGTTTAAAGAACCACCCTTTATTCTGAAACTGTTTCCTAATTTGTGGAGGGTGTGTTAAAATAGTCTTTATTTTATAAAATGATGAAAATGAACAGTATTTGGCTTTAAATTTTTAATTTTGGCAAAGTGAAAAGTTGACAGCCCTATATTATTATCCATTTAAAAAAGTTTACTGTGTACAATCCAAGTCAGCGAACCACTGATACAGAAGTGTAATAACAACACTTTATAACTCAACTCCAGTAAGATTTATATTGGAGTGATCTAATCTTCACTTTATTGAAACACAAATCAGATTAAAAAAACCCTCAAAAAAGCAAAATCATCCGTTGTTTCCTTTAGCACTTGCTAACACTCTGTGTTGTATAAATATTTCGGATCTATCTCATTAGGAAAGAAAGTATCAAAAGGCCGATAATAAGTACTTAAGAAGTGATTACCTATTTTACTTCAGTCTGTTTTGGTGCCTTTGCTATATATCTTTGAATAAAACTAGTAATAAGGAGTTTCAAATCCAAAAATAACAAGTGCAAAACTATAATTCCAGCTGCAAATTTTTGACTGAGCTAGAGAGTTAATCTTGATTGTAGAGTGGTTGTTTATCCCGTAAGAGTTATTGTTATTTCATGCAAAACTGAGAATCATGCTACCTTCCTTTTGAACCTTTCTGTAAGGTATTCTGTGACTTACGAATTTATATCACAAAGATACTGCAGGTGCAAAACACCTCATTGTATACAAAAGCCGCATGATTGCTTTTATCTTATATTTTCAGATGTTTTCCTTAGGGTAAACATGGAAATTTATTAGGAATATATTTTATTTTAACAAAATATGTCATTAAAGAAGTATTTTTTTATACTTTTAGGAGTAGATTTTTCTATTAACAAATTGGTCTTTGAGGAACATCTTGAGAAATTTTGGTATGAGTGAGGCTACTGCACTGACTACTTTTTTTGGAAAGTGAAAACTCATTTATGTTGTTTTATGTTCTTTTACCATGTATATAATTAATAGCACTCATGCCCCTTATCTGCCCTAGTTTGAATATTATTAGGGATTTCTGATTGCTTCAATACTTAGTATATGGTATTTGCTTTCATTTCATTAACAGAATTTATGAAGTAAATTGAAATTTAAGTGCCAAAAATACTATCCTCCAGTTTGAGGCACTGTTTCATAAGAAAGTGGTTTATTACACGTTGATTTTCTAAGAGTATGTTTTGCTGTCGAATAATATTCTCATGTGGAGTTTTGTCTTGGAATGCCATTTGTCTGAATAAGTTGATTAATTGTTGTGGGCTTGTCTGATATTATAGTTGTCGGATGATGGCAGCAGCATAAATATAGGATTGGAAGATTATGCAGCATCTAATTGCAATTGTTCAAAATAGTGGAAATGTCCCTCAGATTTTTAAATATATCACAGAACTATTTATAATTGGAAAAAAAATAAGTGCTAAGAGATTTTCAAAAGTTTTGTTTGGTAGCTTAGGTTAAAACATGGTTTTGGTAGTCTTTTAATGACAGTATAAAATCTTTTTACATGTTTATTTCTATTACGATACTGAGAATTTTTTTTTGAATTTGTTACACTTCACCACCAAATATATAGTTTTTTTTACTGTCTTTTTACTCAAGAATTGCCAAGAAGATGCTTTTAGAAGAAATTAAAGCCAATCTTTCCTCAGATGAGGATGGATCTTCAGATGATGAACCAGAAGAAGGGAAAAAAAGAACTGGAAAACACAGTGAAGAAAACCCAGGAGATGAAGGTCAGCTCCAAAGAGAAGTACAGAATGTCATAACTTGATTGCTTGACCAGTTCAGTCTTTGAGGACTATGAAGTTTCATAATATATGCATTTGGAGTTTAATAAAACATTTAGAACCTTACTATTACCTTACTCCTTTTGAGTGTCTGGTAATAATTGTACACGTTTTGTTAGTTATTGCCAATAAACAGATGATTTTTAAAGCAAAATAATTTTTACCTTTTAAAAAATCTACAAGTGTCTATTGGTGATATTTAATTAATAAATCTGAAGGGTTTACTGATTTATTTTCTCCATTTAGGAACAAAAAATCAAGTCAATTATGAATCAGATTCAGATTCTGAAGAATCTAAGAAGCCAAGATACAGACATAGGCTTTTGAGGCACAAACTCACTGTGAGTGATGGAGAATCTGGAGAAGAAAAAAAGATGAAGCCTAAAGAGCACAAAGAAGCCAAAGGCAGAAATAGAAGGAAAGGTAAGACATTTTAATTCTGAGTGTAAAGAACATATCATATTTTTTTAAAGGTAAGAAGGGAGAGAGAAAGAGGAGGAGGGCAAAGGGAAAAGGAGAAAGAAAACCCCAAGTAGGCTCCATGCTCAGCAATGAGCCCGACGTGGAGCTTGATCTCATGACCCTGGGATCATGACCTGAGCTGAAATCAAGAGTCAAACACTTAACTGACTGAGCTACAGGTGCCCCAGTAACACACTGGTTTTATAACTAATTATAGTAATGAAATTTAAATATATCTGGACCACCTGTATTGAGTATCAGCACACTGGTAAAAGCCATTCTCTTACATGGGAGTGAAATAAGAATTTAGAGTGAGAAGAGAACCCAGAAACTTGAGAGATGACACGAGGAATATTGATTGCCTGTAACTGCAGGAAGAAATAATGCTTTCCTAAGGAAGAATAGAAGATGTAATTAATTTGGGTAGATTTATTATATGCAAAGCTTGTACGCAGTCAGTTTGAATTTTCATTACATTAAAAGTCTGAATCCTTCTGCATTGAGTGCTTGCATATTTCTAGCATCATGGTAAATATTGAGAATATAAAAATGAATAAGGAAATCATTGTCTTCTATGATGGTTTTCAGCCTGGTTACACATCTGGACTACTTTGGGGATTTTGAAATATATATATGACAAGACTCCATCCCAAGCCAATTATAGTATAATTGGTGGTGGTGAGACCTAGGTATCTGCATATTTTATAAAGCATCTCTGATATGTAGCCAGAGTTTGGGGTCAGTAGTTTAGTAAGAATTTTTGACATTAATATTACATGAAATTATAGCACTATGAGAGATGTTTTTTATGATAGAGGTGTTGTATAGTATGGCACAAAGGAAGATTCACAACCCGAGCTGAAGGCAGATGCTCAAGAACTGAGCCATTTGGATATCCCTCAGGTTTTAATTTCAGTCCCCAATCTCCCTGCTATTGTTTCCTTTTCAGAGTGCTTAGGTCATTTCTTTATGTATTCTCTTCATAGTTTCTAGTTGTTATAAATGGTAGAAGAGTCTGTATTTGCCCTTACTCCATCTTGGCCAGCCTACTTTGCTTCTTTTGAATAACCAGAATTCTTTTTAGTTGATTCACTTTTGGTAATAATGAATTTATTTTACTGATGGTTAAGTTCTTTTGTTAATTCATATACAGTTAATACTTATATTTTAATATAGAACCATAGTTTTATAACTAGTTGGAATACATTTGAATTATTTTTATAAATATTATTTGAGTTATTAACTGGTCTAAGCTATATGATGTGCGGTATCCACAAATGTATATGCTATGGATATTCTCATAGTGATTCATGTTTTAAATATGATGGTATTGACAAAATAAATGAATTGCATTTCTCTTGGAAAATATTTAATAACTTAAATTTTTTTTTAAATTTAAGTAAGCAGTGAAGATTCTGAAGATTCTGATTTCCAAGAATCAGGAGTTAGTGAAGAAGTTAGTGAATCTGAAGATGAACAACGGCCCAGAACAAGGTAAGTATCATATCACAGTTTCAAAAATTGTAGGAATCTTTTCTTTTTAAATATTTTGTTTATTTATTCATGAGAGACACACAGAGAGAGAGGCAGAGACATAGGCAGAGGGAGAAGCAGGCTCCATGCAGGGAGCTGGATGTGCAACTTGATCCCAGGATCATGCCCTGGGCCAAAGGCAGACGCTCAACCACTGAGCCAACCAGGCATCCCAAATTGTAGGAATTAATATGAATAACCATGCTTCAAGTTATCTGTAGAAAGGTTGCTGTTACTAACAAAGTAAAATATGTAATACTTTGATTTGAAACCAATTGTGAAAATTACTAATTTAAAAAGAGTTGAACATATAAACATTTCTGGTTGATTATGTGTTATAAACCAAGTGGGCTTTCAGTGTGCAAAAACACTCTTGCCTGTAATTTTTGGTTGTTATGGGAGGATGCTATAGTGTAGTAGATTAGAGGTTCTGTAGACAAAACTACCTTCTGGCTATGCTATTTGTTATTTGTATGAATACTCTGTGCTTCAGTGTCCTCGTCCTTAAATTGGGGGATTACAATAGTACTTACCTTATTGATTATTATGGGCATTGAATGGGCTTATAATATGCCTACTTGGCAAATAATAAATATCCCCTGAATGCTAATTACTAGTCTTGGTAGCATACTAGTATTATAGTATTTAAGATTTGTTTGTTCTCTTAATACACATAGCTACTGATGTAGATTAGTAGCTATTTAAAATTCTGCTTACTTTTTAGTATAGTATTTTAGATAATACTAACCATTCTAAGAATTTTTTATTTCCTCCAGAATATTGCACCTTGGCCTTTTGGCTAAAATCAAGTGTATTTTCCCCAGAACAATATTATCCATTTATAATTTATTGAATGGGCTGTTTGAATTTATGTAAATGTGATATGTGTGTCTGCATAGGTGTCAATACTTGTAAATTTTAAAACATTTGAGATCTTTTTAGATTATTACATACGAGGTTGTGCCTGAAGTATAGCAACATATTACATTAGGGAAATAATAGGATACAAAGAGAGAGTTTTAAAACTGAGAATTCACATAACACAAAACACACCATTTTAAAGCGTAGAATTCAGTGGTTTTTAGAGTATTCACAAAGTTTTTCAGCCACCACCACTATCTAGTTTGAGAACATTTTCATCACCATAGAAAGAAACCCTGTACCCATTTCCCATTCTTCCTGCCCTCCATTCCCTGGCAAAAGCTAATCTACTTTCTTTATGGATTTACCTTCTGGACATTTTATATGATCAGTTTCATATAGTGTAAGTATCTTTTTAATGAATGGATTCTTTCAGTTTGCACAATGTTTTCAAACTTCATCCATGTTTAGCTTTAGTACTTTTATCTTTAAAATTCTTTTTAGATGACCGTAAAATACACGTGACATAAACTTCACTATCTTACCCATTAAGTGTATATTTCAGTAGTGTTAAGTATATTCACATTGTTCTGAAACTAGTCTCTTAGCTTTTTAAATCTTGATAAATAAACTCTCTTCACATAAAACAATAACTCCCCTTTCCCCCATATCCTCAAGCAACTACCATTCTACCTTCTTCTGTCTCTGTGAATTTGATTCTTGTCAAACCTTATATAAGTGGAATCATATAGTATCTGTTATATTGTTGTGGCTGGCTTATTTCACTTAGTACAATAGCCTCAAGTGTCATCTATGTTGTAACATGTATCACGGTATCCTTCCTTTTTAAGGCTAAATAATGTACCACTGTGTGCATTTACCACATTTTGTTTATCTTTTCATACATCATTCAACAATTGTCTTACTTGTACCCTTTGCTATTGTGAATAATGCTGCTGTGAACGTGAGTGTACAAATATCTCTTCAGTCCCTGCTTTCAGTTCTTTTGGTTTTATACAGCCAGGAGTAGAATTGCTGGATCATATATGATAGTTCTAAGTTTAACTTTTGAGGAACAGCCACATTGTTTTTTGTAGTAGCTGTACCATTTTACATTCTTACCAACAGCATATAAAGATTCTACTCTCTATATATCCTCACAAACACTTGTTCTTTTCTGTTATTTTGGGGGGGCTGGGAGGGGATACTAACCATCCTAATGATTGTGAGGTCATTGTGGTTTTAATATGTATTTTCCATAATGGTTAGTGATATTGAGCCTCTTTTCATGTGGTTTTGTGTGCTCTGGGTTAGATGAGACAGAATTCTGTCCCTTGGGCATCTGCCAGAAAAGCCAGAACGTTGGGAGCAAGTCTTAGTCTTTACCTTCCTTCCTGGAGAAGGAGCTGTGAATTGGGCAGGTTCCTGCTGACCTCATTGAACTGAGTAGGAAAGTGGGTACAGCAAGTATGAGTAGAGATGCTACAAAATATCCAACCATTTTAAGTGTGACTCTTGGTTAGGGTGTTCACTTGGTTGCTAAAGATTCTTAACTGATTTATAGAGTTCTCATAAAGTTAGTTTTTTAGCATATGTTGTTTATTTTGGCTTTCTGTGGGAGAAAAAGAGCCTGGAGTTTACTAGTTGCCATCTTTCCTGTGGTCACCTGGCTATTTTATTACTTTTAACGGCTGAATAATATTCCATTGTATAGATAATAACACATTTTATTTATCCATTCATCATCTGTTGATAGACATTTGGCTTGTTTCTATTTTTTGGCTATAATGAATACTGCTGTGAACATCTGTATATTATTTTTGCATAGTCATATGTTTTCATGTTAATTCATAGGAATATACCTATTAATGGAATTGCTGGGTCACATTGTGCTCAGCTTTCTTTTTTTTATTTTTTAAATTTTTATTTATTTATGATAGTTATAGAGAGAGAGAGAGAGAGAGAGGCAGAGACACAGGCAGAGGGAGAAGCAGGCTCCATGCACCGGGAGCCCGATGTGGGATTCGATCCCGGGTCTCCGGGATCGTGCCCTGGGCCAAAGGCAGGCGCCAAACCGCTGCGCCACCCAGGGATCCCATGTGCTCAGCTTTCTAAGGGAACCATCAAATTGTTTTGCATACTGGCCTGGCCCATCATTTTACATTTCCACCAGCAATGCACCAGAGTTCTAATTTCTGCACATCTTCACAAACATTTACTATTTCTGATTTTTTTGATGATAGCCAACCTAGTGGGCATGTGGTAACATCTCATTGTGATTTTGATATACTTTTCCCAAATGATTATTGATGTTGAACATTTTTGCATGTGTTAACTAGCCACCTCTATCTAAATTCTTTTACTAATTTTTAATTGTGTTGTCTTATTATTGATTCACAACAGTGCTTTATATGCTGGATATAAGACCCATATCAGAATCCATTGCTTAATCCAAAGTCATAAGGATTTATGGCTCTTCATTGATGAATTTTATAGCTTTATCTATTATATGTAGGACTTTGATCATTTTTACCCTACAATCTTTATGAAATTTTATGAAAATAAGCTTCTAGGTTTGTATGTTTAGATGGTTTTCAGTATTTTCTAGTATAAATACTTTTCATAAAAATATTTGTAGGGGCACCTGAGTGGCGCAGTCAGTTAAGTGTCCAACTCTTGGTTTCAGCTCAGGTCCTGATCTCAGGGTTGTGAGATTGAGCCCCACATTGGGCTCCATACACAGGGCAGAGTCTACTTGGGACTCTCTGTCTTCCTCTGCTCTTTTCTTCTGAAACAAATAAATCTTAAAAAATATTTCTATACTCACACATCTAGAGATATAGAAATATTTTTATTAGGCATTGTTCTTTTTTTTTTTTTTTTTTTTTAGGCATTGTTCTATATATACACACATGTGGGTATATTGAGACACTTGTTAGATTACTTCACTCAGTAAATTACTGAAATAACACTGTTGAGTCCAAATTGCATAATTTTAAGACTTTTGTCATGCATATTTTCATCTTTTTTCCTAAGTTTTTAAAAAAATATTTATTCATGAGAGAAAGAGAGAGAGAGAGACAGACAGAGGCAGAGGCAGAGGGAGAAGCAAGCTCCTTGCAGGGAGCCCGATGTGAGACTTGATCCTGGATCCTGGAATCATACCTTGAGTCGAAGGCAGACAGACACTCAACCACTGAGACACCCAGGCATCACTTTCCCTAAGTTTTTATTTAAATTCCAGTTAATATGCAGTGTAACATTAGTTTCAGATGTAGAATTTAACGATTCATCACTTACATATAATAACCAGTGCTCATCATAACAAATGGTTTCCTTAATACCCATTACCCATTTAACCAATTCTCCCACCCACCTCCCCTCCAGTAACTGTCAATCTGTTATCTATAGGCCAGAGTCTGTTTTCTGGTTTGCCTCTCTTTATTCTCCCTATGTTCATCTGTTTTGTTTCTTAAATTCCACATATGTGTGAAATTATATTTGTCTTTCTCTGACTGACTTATTTCGCCGAGCATAATACTGCTCAAACCATGTCATTGCAAATGGCAAGATTTCATTCGTTTTGATGACTATTATTCCTTTGCATGTTTGTAAATGTACATACATACACCAAATCTTTATCCATTCATCAGACAAGGAACATTTGGGTTCTTTAGATAATTTGGCTATTATTGATAATGCTGCAGTAAACTACAGGGTACATGTATCCTTTCAAATCGGTATTTTTGTATCCTTTGGGTAAATACCTAGTAGTGCAAATGCTGGATCATAGGGTAGCTCTGCTTTCAACTTTTTGAGGACCCTCCATACTCTTCTCCAGAATGGCTGCACCAGTTAGCATTCCTACCAACAATGTAAGACAGTTTGCCTTTCTTCACATCCTTGCAAATACCTCTATTTTCCTGTGTTGTTAATGTTAGCCATTCTGACTAGTGTGAGGTGATATCTCATTGTAGATTTGTGTATTTTGCTGTTGATGAGTCATGTTGATTATTTTTTCATGTGTCTAAGGCCATGTGTATGTCTTCTTTGGAAAAATGTCTTTTTGTCTCTTCCCATTTTTTAACTAGGTTATTTGTTTTTTTGGTTGTTGAGTTTTATGCATTCTTTAATATATTTTGGATACTAACCTTTATCAGATGTCATTTACATATATCTTCTCCCATTCCTAAGGTTGCCTTTTAGTACTGTTGCTGGTTTCTTTCACTGTGCAGAAATTTTTTATCTTGATGAAATCCCAATATTTTATTTTTGTTTTTGTTTCCCTTTCCTCAGGGTACATTTCTAGTAAGAAGTTGCTATGGCCAATGGCAAGGTTACTGCCTGAGTTATCCTCTCCTGTCTGATATTTAGGTCTTTAATCCACTTTGAATTTGTTTTTGTGCATGGTATAAGAAAATGGTATAGTTTCATTCTTCTACATGTTACTGTCCAGTTTTCCCAAAATCATTTGTTGAAGAGACTTTTTTCCATTGGACATTTGTTCGTGCTTTGTTGAAGATGAGCTGACCATATACTTGTAGGCCCATTTCTGTTTTTTTTATTCTATTCCATTGATCTTTGTTTCTGTTTTTGTGCTAGTACCATACTGTCTTGATTACTACAGCTTTGTAATACAGCTTGATGTCTGGAATCATGATGCCTCCAGCTTTGCTTCTCTTTTTCAGGATTGCTTGGGCTGTTCAGGGACTTTTGTGGTTCCATACAAATTTTAGGATTGTTTTAGCTCTGTGAAAACTGGTGGTATTTTGGTAGGGATTCCATTAAATGTGTAGTTTGCTTTACGTAGTATAGACATTTAAGAATGTTTATTCTTTGCATCCATGAGCATGGAATGTTTTTCCATTTCTTTTTGACATCTTCGATTTCTTTCCTCAGTGTTATACTTATCAGAGTTCAGGTCTTTTACATCTTTGGTTACATTCATTCCTAGGTATCTACTATTTTTAGTTTGGTTGTAATGGAATTGACTCCATGATTATTCTTTCTCCTGCTTCATACTGTTTGTGTAGAAATGCGAAGAATTCTGTATGGTGATTTTGTATCCCAAGACTTTATTCAAATTGCATATCAGTTCTAGCAAGTTTTTGGTGGAGTTTTTCAGTTTTTCTCTATAGAGTATCATGTTATCTACAGACAGTGCAATTTTCACCTCTTCTTGTTGATTTGGATGTTTTTTCATTCTTTTTGTTGTCTGATTGCTGAGGCTAGGACTTCCAGTACAGTTTTAAATACCAGCAGTGAGAGTGGACGTCCATGTTTTTGTTCCTGACTATAGAGGATAAGCTCTCAGTTTTTTTCTCACTGAAGATGATATTAGATGTAATTTTTTCTTTGGTCGATTTTGGGTATTTATATAAGTATTTTTTTTCTAATTGTTTTTGTTGAAGTTCGAATTGCCACCATATAGTATAATACCCAGTGCTCCTTCTATGCCTACACTCTGAAGAGTTTTGATCAGGAATGGATGCTGTATTTTGTCAAATGCTTTTTCTTCATCTATTGAGAGGATCTTATGGTTCTTGTTTAGTCTCTTGTTGATGTGATCTATCACGTTGATTATTTAACGAGTGTTGAACCATCCTTTCATCCCGAAGATAAAGCCCACTTGGTCATGATGAATAATCCTCTTCATGTAGTGTTGGATCCTATTGGCTAGTATCTTGTTGAGAATTTATGCATCTGTGTTCATCAGGGTTATTGGTCTGTAATTCCCCTTTTAGGTGGGGTCTTTGGTTTTGGAATCAAGGTGATGCTGGCCTCATAGAACGAGTTTGGAAGTATTCTGTTCCTTTCTATCCTTCGGAACAGCTTTAGTATAATAGGTATTATTTCTTCTCTAAACGTTTGATAGAATTCCCCTGGGAAGCCATCTGACCCTGGACTCTTGTGTCTTGGGAGGTTTTTGATGACTGCTTCAATTTCCTCACTGGTTATTGGCCTGTTCAGGTTTTCTCTTTCTTCCTGTTCCAGTTTTGGTAATTTGTGGTTTTCCAGAAGTGCATCCATTTCTTTTAGATTGCCTAATTTGTTGGCATATAGCTGCTCATAATACGTTTTTAAAATCGTTTGTATTTCCATGGTATTGGTTGTGATCTCTCTTGTTTCATTCATGATTGTATTAATTTGTGTCTTTTTTCTTTTTAATAAGGCTGGCTAAGGATTTATCTTTCTTATTAATTCCTTCAAAGAGCCAACTCCTGGTTTTGTTGATCTGTTCCACAGTTCTTTCGGTCTCTATTTCCATTGAGTTCTGCTCAAATCTATTTTTTCTCTTCTGCCTGGTGTAGGTTTACTTGCTATCCTTTCTCCCAATTTGTTTAGGTGGGAGGTTAGCTTGTGTATTTGAGTTTTTTTTCAAGGTTTTGAAGGAAGCTTGTTTTGCAATCTATTACCCTCTTAGAACCACTTTTGCTGCATCCCAAAGATTATGAACAGTTGTATCTTCATTTTCATTAGTTTCCATGAATCTTTTTAATTCTTCTTTGATTTCCTGGTTGACCCATTCATCTTTTAGTGGGATGCTCTTCAAGCTCCATGTGTTTGAGTTTCTTCCAAATGTCTTCTTGTGATTGAGTTCTATTTTCAAAGCACTGTGGTCCAAAAATATGCAGGGAAGAATCCCAATGTTTTGGTATCAGTTGAGACCTGATTTGTGACCCAGTATGTGGTCTATTCTGGAGAAAGTTCCCGTCCACTTGAGAAGAAAGTGTATTCAGTTGCGTTTGGATGGAAAGTTCTGTAAGTATCTGTGAAATCCATCTGGTCCAGTGTATCATTTAAGGCCCTTGTTTCTTTGGTAGTGATGTGTTTAGAATATCTGTCATTTGCAGACAGTTCTGTGTTGAAGTCTCCTACTATTTGTGTATTATTATCTAAGTATGTCTTTACTTTGGTTATTAATTGATTGATATACTTGGCAGCTCCCACATTAGGGGCATAAATATTTATGATCTTTAAGTCTTCTTGTTTATATATCCTTTAAGTATGATATAGTGTCCCTTTTCATCTCTTATTACAGTCTTTGGGATAAACTTTATCTGATATGAGGATTGCTACCCCAACTTTCTTTTGAGGACCATTTGAATGGTAAATGGTTCCAGCCCTTCATTTTCAGGCTGGAGGTGTCCTTCGGTCTAAATTGAATTCTTGATGACAGTATATAGATGGGTCTTGCTTTTTTACTCTTGATACCCTTCATCTTTTGATTGGGTCATTTAGCCCATTAATGTTTAGAGTAACTATTGAAATATATGAATTTAGTGTCATTGTATAATGTATTCAGCCTCTTCTCTGTGGATTGTTTCTTTGGACTCCCTCTTTCTTTTACAGGGTCTCCGCTAATATTTCTTTTAAAGCTGGTTTGGTGGTCACTTATTCTTTCAGTTTCTGTGTATCCTGGAAGCTCTTTTTCTCTTCTTCTATTCTGAATGAAAGACTTGCTGGATAAAGTATTCTTGGCTGCATGTTCTTCTCATTGATTACCCTGTATATATCATGCCAGCCCCTTCTGGCCTTGCAGGTCTCTGGAGAGGTCTGCTGTTAATCTAATATTTCTTCCCATTTAATTTAAGAATCTCTTGTCTTGCATGAGTTCAAGAATTTTCTCTGTATCTTTGAAATTTGCAAGTTTCACTATTAAATGTTGAGGTGTTGTATGGTTTTTATTGATTTTTGGGGGGTCTTCTCTATCTCTTGGATCTGAATGCCTGTTTCTTTCCCATGATTTGGGAAGTTCTCAGCTATGATTTGTTTAAATGTACTTTGTGGTCCCTCCTCTCTCTCTCAGTCTCTTCTGGAATCCCATTTAGATGTATACTCTCCTTTTTCAAGCTGTCATTTATTTCCCTAAGCCTTTCCTCATGTGCTCTTATTTGTTTTTCTCTTTTTTCCTAACCTTTCTTCCTTACCATCAACTTGTCTTCTATGTGACTCATTCTCTTTTCCACTTCATTAACCGTAGTTATTAGAACATCCAGTTTGGATTGCATCTCATTTAATCTGTTTTTAATTACAGCTTGATTAGATCTCAATTCTGAAGTAAAGAAGTTTCTGGAGTCCTTTATGTTTTTTTTTCCACAGCCACCAGGAAGTTTATAATTGTACTTCTGAATTGAATTTCTGACATTGTATTTATTTATTTATTTTTTATTTATCTATTTTTCTGACATTGTATTTAAATCAAAGTTCTATTACTGTGTGATAGAGAGTACTGTTTCCGTTTCTTTCTTTTGTGGTGAATTTTTCCTTCTAGTCATTTTGTCCAATATAGAGTGCATGTATGAGTGGGCTGAGTCAAAAATATCAACTAAGACCTTAGTAAAGTACACCCTAGATGATTTCAAAGAGGTCAGATACCAGAAAATAAAAAAGGAGAACAGAAGAAAATAAAATAATAGGACCACTAAAGTGAAAAATTTTAAAGTAGTAAAAATAAAAAGCCAAGAACCAAAAACATAGGAGAAGAAAAAAGAAAAATATTAAAAAAGGAAAGAAAAGAGGAAATAGAAGAAAAAGGGGGGGGATGATGGTGGTGAGGAAGTGGTAGTGGAGAGAGAATGTAGTCTATCTGAGAGGTCTTAGAGGGTGATCCTTTCGGTTCTGATTGTATTTTGTTTTGTATGTTAGAACATGCTCAATCCCAAATTTATATAAACCAGCAATATTTATATAAAGCTCCAACATTGACCACCAAAAGATAAAAGAGGGGAGCCGAATGGGAAGGAAGAGAGATTATAAGATCACAGAATGAACCATCATGGTATTCCACTTGGTTCTGGATGTATGTTGGTCGTGTGTTAGAAGGTACTAACTTCCACCATTGCAATTGAAAATGAGGGAGAAAAAACAAAAAACACAAAAACAAATATGCATATCTTGTATATCTAATTGAATACATTGAAGGGAATCTAAAAGTGAAAAATATGTCTAAGACAGATAATTGTGGAAATATGAAAATGGAAAAAAAAACTTGAAAATGAAGAGCTGGTATAATATTGTAGTTAAGGTGAGAAAATGGGAAAAATTTCGGAAATTTTCTTCTGATACAAAAACTAGTTGTAATGGAAAAAAAACCCCACAAAACCACACAAAACAGAAAGGATCCTGTTGTTGTATATAGTATTTTCCCTGAGTCCTGGAGCTTTCCAGTGCTGCTTGGTCAATAAACCTGCTCTTCCCTTGTTATTCCAGCAGTTCTTCTGGGGGAGCGCTCTGCTGTGCTGATTCTCAGGTGTCTGTGCCTGGGTGGAGATGCCCTGCCCTTTGCCATATGCTGGGTTCAGTGTGAGCTTTCTATCCTGTGAGGCCTTTTTTCCCTAGAGGCCCCGCCTCTTGCAGGCACAAGGTGAAACAAAGAGGAAAAACAATGGCGGCAGCCAGATTTCTAGTTCTGGAGTTGAGCTCATATCAGTATGAGTTACTGATACTAACAGCAGTATCCCAGTTCTCACTGGCCTAGGTGCTCTTGGGGGCAGGTGCAAGTGCAGTTGCACTGATCTGCATAGCCTGTAAGGCGCCCAGCGGCAGGAGAGTTCTTCCTTTCCTGTGTCCTCCCACTTCTGCCTATCCCAGGTGTAAAGAAGGATCGCTGGTTTTATCCACTTGGGCAGCTTGGAATCTGGGTCTTGTGCTGCTGTATTTGCACTCCCGCGTATGTCTTTCCATAAGGGAACGGGGTACAGCCATCTCCATCTGGAGCTGGTCCGACTAAGCAACTCGCTTCTCCCAAAAGCCCCAGAGGGCTGCAGCTCTCCAGCCCTTTACCAACACTGGACCGTGGTTTGCAGTGAGCTTTTCCCCAGGTACTCCATCTCTTACAGTGACTCCGGGAATTTTGAGGCTTCACTACCCCTCCTGCTATTTTGCCCAATTTCCCCGCTAAACAATTTTCCATCAGGAAAAACTCCAGCGTGGATTTTAAAGTTCCCACATCTCCTGGGCTGGGCTTTCCTGCCCCTGAGGTTTTGATGCTCCACTTTAGCCCGGCTACTCCAGGTTCCTCTCTCCCACTTTATTCTTTTTAGATTTTTTTTTCGCCTTCCTACCTTGTTAGAAGTGAAAACTTTTCTCTGTAGCATTCCAGCTGTTGTCTCTTTAAATCTCAGGTTGAGTTCATAAGTGTACAGGATGTTTTGAAAGTTATCTAGGTAAGTTTTTGGGGCCAGGTGAGTTGAGGACCCGTACTCTTCTGCCATCTTACCCCTCCCTCTTAGATGTAGGTTTTTCATTTATGGCCTTTATGATATTCAAGTATGTTCCCTGTATCCCTACTTTGTGGAGGGTTTTTATCATGAGTGGATGCCGTAATTTGTCAAATGCTGTTTCTCCATCTATTTAGAGGATTATATAGTTCTTATCCTTTCTTTTATTAATGTGGTTTATCATGTTGATTTGTGAATATTGAATTGCCCTGGTAGACAAGGAATAATAAATTCCACTTGATCATGGTCATTGAGTCTTTTAATGTACTGTTGAATTAGATTTGCTAGTAGTTTGTTGAGAATTTTTGCATCCATGGGTCATCAGGGATAGTGGCCTACTTGTAATTCTCTCTCTCTCTTTTTTTTTTTTTTTGAAATTCTCATAATTTTAATGGTCAATAGCTTCTGGTTGGCTCTGGATGGTACAGTTAAACGATATACTTAAAGACCTACCCCCACCCCCACCCCGCAAGCGCATTCACACCCCCTCAGTAGCGTTGCCATCAACATTCCATTGCCTGGTCAGACTTCCACACCTCAGACCCCCTGTGGGTTATGGAAATCCACATCTTAGTGTAATGAGTTGAAAAACCCTTGGTACACCTGTGACCTGTGTTATTTTTTTTAAAATAACAAATATTAAACCAAACACCTTCCCAGGCTCCGCTGCCTCACAGAGCAAAAAAATGTTACTGTGGCAATCTGAATACTCTTGTCTCTCCTGGGCTGGGCTGTAATTCTCTCTTTTTTAGTGGAGCCTCTTTGGTTTTGATATCAGATTAATACTGGCCTCCTAGAATGAATTTGGTAGTTTTTCTTCCAGTTCTATATTTTGGAATGGTTTGAGAAGAATACATATTAACTCTTCCTTCACTTGATCTTAGCCAAAAGGCCGAGAAGCGATACATATTAACTCTTCCTTAAACATATGGTAAAATTCCCCTGTCAAGCCATCTGCCCCAAGATTTTGTGTTTTGGGAGATTTTTGATTACTCATTCAATTTCTTTGGTCTTATTGGTCTGTCCAAGTTTTCTCTTTCTTCCTGTTTCAGTTTTAATAGTTTATATGTTTCTAGGAATTTATCCCTTTCTTCCAGATTGCCCAGATTGTTGGCACAGAATAATTCATAACTTTATCTTACAGTTGTATTTTCTGTGGTCGTTATTTCTCCTCTCTCATTTGTGATTTTGTTTATTTGGATCCTTTCCCTTTTGTTTTCGATAAGTTTGGCTCAAGGTTTATAAATTTTGGGATGAATTTCTCTGTCTTGGCATTAGTCTAGGTCTTTTTCTTTGCGTTAGAAAAGCTTGTCACGTTTCTTGCTTCTGAGAGAAATGGCTTTATAAAAAAGAATCATATACTGTCCAGGGCCTGCTACTTCAGTAAGTACCTCTTATGTGTCTGTGCCTATGCTGAGGTGTGCAGTTTATGGGGATTGTCTTCTGCTGGTTCTTTTCTCCCCAAACATCCAATGCCACCTCTCATAAATGCACTCTCCCAAGAGGGAACAATCTCTCCTAGTGCACTTTAGGTGATCCTCAGATCATGCCATCTGCCTGTGAGTTGCTTTCCTGTCTTCTAAGAGCAGGGCAGCACTTTCAAGTCTATTTCAGCCAAGCCCAGGGACCTTTAAAACTCCAGTCTTTGAGCTCCCTGCTTCCAAAAACTCATGAAAATCAGCTCCTTTCATTTTCCCAGCCTATGGCTTTTGGGACTATCCTCTTTGCACATCCTTGTGTGCTCTACCCTCTCTCACCTTTCTCTCTGACCAGGGCTCCCTCCCTTCTGCATCACCCATGATCCATTTCTCCCCTAAACCACCTCTCTGCACTTTCTTCTTGGATGTGCCCTCTTCTCTCCCTCTAATTGTGCTGTTTGTTCTTTCAGTCTTCAGGTCTTTCCTTAGGTCTTCAGAACGATTTGATAATTATTTACCTGTGTTTGAGGGGCAATACAATCCTAGGGGTCCTTTTACTATTTTGCTATGGTAACTCCCTTTTGTCATACCTATTTTCAAACTGTCTTATAGAAGTCATTTTTTTCCTTCCTGCAGCATAATATGTAATTAACCATTTTCTCACTTTTTCAACAATGAAATAGTTTGTAGTCTGTTACGTAGAACATATATCTTAAGGAGTATTTTGGTCCATTTTTAGCTAATTTTTATATATTATGTTAGATAGATAGGGGTCCAACTTCATTCCTGTGCATGTAGATAACTAGTTGTCTCAGTACTACTTATTAAAAAGATGTTTTTTTTACCTCTTGCATTTTCTTGACATCCTTGTGGAAGATCAGTTGATCACAAATATAATGTTTTATTTCTGGACTCATATTTCTCTTTCATTGATCTGTATGTCTGTTATTTATGCCTGGAATGTGCTGTCTTGATATATGTAACTGTTTACCAGCCTCTAAGCCCAGAAGTACTTTTTTGCCAACGGCTGTTGTTACTGTTTTCTTTTTTTAATATATGTGCACTTATATGAAGAAAATAGTATCTAGCCCTTATAATCTGCCTTTTTTTTAAGTAATGGTGAATATTTTTCATTTGTATATTGGTTATTAATATTTCTAAAGACCCTCCATCCATCTTTAAAAAAATTTTAGAGAGTGAGTGGGGGGAAGGGGAGAGGGAGAGAGAAAATTTAACGTAGACTCTACATGGTTCTGGATCCCGTGACCCTGGGATCTTGACTTGAGCCTAAATCAAGAGTTGGACGCTTAACTGACTGAGCCACCTAGGTATCCTCATCCATCTTTTAACTGATGCTAAACCTCTCCTCTGAAAAACTTAAAATGTTGATCATTGGATTAAAATTAAGGGTTATCAAGTGAAGATTTTTTTGCTTTTTGTTTTCCTTGTCTTTTTAAGGAATGTACTCAAAGGTAAATTAGCTGTAGAATAGTATGTAATTAATTTAAGGAAATTTGTCATAAGGTATTTCATATTGCATTTTAAATGTTCTTTAGATCTGCAAAGAAAGCAGAGTTGGAAGAGAATCAGCGGAGTTATAAACAGAAAAAGAAAAGGCGACGCATTAAGGTTCAAGAAGACTCATCCAGTGAAAACAAGGTAATGACGTTTATTATGTGCTTGAGTTACAACTACAGTAGAGTAGAAGTAAATATGTTACTACTTTTTCTGCATTCCATTCCTTAGTTTAACTTTGCTGGTTTATTTATATTTTAACACCTTTGTGGAAGGATTGACTTATTGAATGTATAAATATGCAAAAATAGTATGACACATTACTGATTTTTTTTCTGTTCCTTAACTAAATCTGATGGAAATTTTAAGTTGCTCTTATTCATTATTTTACACTCTTGGTGCTATAGAATTGATGAGAATTATTCTATTTTCTTAAGACATAAAACATTTTATTCCGAATAATGATTCATGTGTGAATAAATTTCTTTCAGAAATGATGCTAGCAAATTCATTTCATATATATAAATAAGATTATGTAAAGTAGAATTTCTCTGTAATATGTTTCATTCTGACACTGTTCTCCTTGTGGGGAGGGAAGGTTCATTTTTTTTAAACGATCCTTTTAACAATTTCTAATTGTACATTTCAGGGGTCTTAATTAAATTCAAAATTTAAAACTCTGTACCAGACCCTTGTAAGCTCATCCAGTTTCTTTATTTATGAATTTGCCTATTTTAAGTACTTCATATTAAGTGGCGTCATACGATATTTGTCCTTTTGTGTCTGGCTTATTTCACTGACAGTGTTTTCAAGGTTCATCCATGTTGTAGACTGTATCACAATTTCCTTTCTTTTCAGTGCTAAATAATATTCCATTATATGTATATATCACATTGTGTTTATTCATTCATTTTATATATTTATTTATTTATTTATTCATTCATTCATTTGTTGATGGACATTTGGTTTGTTTCCATCTTAGGGTATTTTGAATAATGGTATTGTGAATGTGGGTGTAGAAATATTTTAGTCCCTGCTTTTAAGTATTTTGGTTATAACCTGACTTATGGCATTGGTAATCATTTGGTAATTCTGTGTTTAACTTTTTGAGGCACCATCACTTTGTTTTCCCAGTGTACCAGGCTTCCAGTTTTTCTACATTGTCACCAAAACTTATTATCTTTTTATTTTTCTAATAGCCATCCTAATGGGTGCATGATAGTATCTCATTTGTGGTTTTGATTTAAATTTCCCTAATGATAAGTAATGTTGAACATCTTTTCACATGATTATTGGATATTTCTGTATCTTCTTTGGAGACATATCTTCCTGTTCCTTTGCCCCCTTTTCTGGGTTGTTTTTTAATGTTCTTTTTTATTGTAGAGTATAATTCTAAAGCTTTTAATTATGTTTTCTTTTACCTTTTCTTGGTATATTAATTATTGGAATATGAAATGGGTAAATTAGACAACTTTGTGGTATTTACCTCTGGTCATGTAAATTCCATAGAGTAATTCTGAAGAAGATAAAGAAGATGATGAAGAGGAAGAGGAAGAAGAAGAAGATGAAAATGATGATTCCAAGTCTCCTGGAAAAGGCAGAAAGAAAATTAGAAAGATTCTTAAAGATGATAAACTAAGAACTGAGACACAAAATGCTCTTAAGGAAGAGGAAGAGAGGCGAAAACGTATTGCTGAGAGGGAACGTGAGCGGGAAAAATTGAGAGAGGTAAACCAGTTTTTTAGAATTTCAAAAAATGTGTCTTTCTTAGATTCACACACACACACAGATATTAGTATTTTAAGAATAGCATGTTGTAATCACATTTTTAATTACAGTTGCTTTTCCCTATTGGTATTTTATGCAGCTTTTCTTTTTAAAGATTATATTTATTTATTTAAAAATAGAGAGAGTGTGTGTGCATATGTATGCCACGAGGGAGCAAATGGAGAGGGACAAGCAGATTCTGCACTGAGCATAGAGCCCAGCTTGGGGCTTGATCCCATGAGCCTGAGATCATGACCTGAGCTAAAATAAAGAATGGTTGCTTAACTGACTGGGCCATCCAGGTACTCCTATTTTATGCAACTTAGAAATCTTCATTAGGCTATATTAATATAATTAGATACTTGAAAAGGTTTGAGATTCTTGAGTGATCACCAAAGTGTGTTTTTTCTGGGGTAGAAAATGTTTAAATATTATTGCTTAAATTCATAAAATATTTTGATTTATTTAAATAAACTTTTTTATTGTGATAGATGTCAAGCACATGTACAAGCAGAGTATTATAAATCTCCGTGTACCATATAACTCAGCTTCAACAGTTACCAATACATGGCCAGTCTTATTTTATCTATTCTCTTCAGATTATTTTAGAGAAGTCTAAGAAATCATGCATTCTGTCTATATATAGTCAGAATATATTGTCAAAAGATAAGGACCCTTTCGACATTATTATAGTACCATTTTACACTTAAAATTATTATTAATTTCATAGTATCATCAAATATCTAGTTAATATTTCAAGTTCCTTCATTTTCCTCACAAACATATTAGTGGTTTTTAAAGATTTATTATTTATTTGAGAGAGACAGGGCAGGGGTGGGGGAGGAGGGCTAGAGGGAGAGGGAGTGAGAGAATCCCAAGCAGACTCCCCGCTGAGCATAGAGCTGGTGCAGCTGCTGCAGGGCTCCATGTCATGACCCTGAGATCATGACCTGAGCCAAAACCAAGAGTTGAATGCTTAACCAACTGAGCCACCCAGGTACCCACGTATTAGTGGTTTTTAAAAATAGTTGGTATGAATTAGGATAATAAGAAAGTCTTGCTATAGGTCATGTTGCTTTTAGATGTTATACCTCATAAGTCTATTTTTATTTTGAATATAAAGATTTCCATTTTGCATTTTTTCTTTCTTATAGTACATGTGTTTAAAAAGCTGGATTATTTGTGTAGAATTTCCTGTATTTTGAGCTTTGTCGGTCACATTCCTGTGGTGTATTTTCACTGGCTCTCCAATATGTCCTATAAACTGTTGGATATAGAGTTCTGATCAGATTTAGATTTAGTTCTTTTTTGGCAACAAAACTCATGGGTGGTAATATATACCTCTTGCGTCTTACCTAGAGGTACTTCTAAAAGAGGTTGTCTCTCTGTGATGTTATTTAAATTTTATTTTTAAAATTTAAACAGTAGCATTTGATAAATAGACATTAAAGTTCTATTTATCATTTTCTTCTTCTGATCCTACCAGTATACATACATGCGTTTCATATAACTGCTGTCACTGGATGTGGTATATGCTGTATTTTCCTCTCCCTTTTATTTCACGTAATTTACATATATATTAACATGTTTCAGGTACTTTTAGTTTTTTTATAATGTTTATTTTCTAATTAATTTTTTGGTTTACTAAATTGAGTATATGTGCTTTTTAAAAATCAAGTATTACCATAAGGCTACATTGAAAAAAAAACAATAGTCTTCTGTTTTACCCAGACTCTTCTCACAGGTCATGACTCAGTTCTAGCTATTCTTTGCATTTACTTATATATTTTTGTTTGATATGCTTATAATGCTATTTCTTTATTTCTGTTTTAGATAATACCATTATTATATGATAGTTATGGATTTAGTTTTCATATACTGCCTGCCAGACCCTTTCCTCCTCTCATTCTCTTAGTATGGTTATTCCACAGTTCTGGTGCAATCATTTGTCCCTGTTTGCATGACTGTAACTATGTAAATATTCACAGCAGGGCTACATAGTGTATATTGCATGTATATTTCATACACACACATACGTGTGTGTGTGTGTGTGTGTGTGTATATATATAGAGTATATAATGATTACATTCCTATGTATATTCTTTTTTTTTCTTTCCCTAGAGTTAATAATGTTTTGGATTTTTTTGTCTTATTTTCCGTATATCATTGACTACTGAATTTCCTATTTAGTAAAATCCTAAAATTCCTCAGTAACTTTAATACATCAGATGATTGATCAGTTTAGTTTTTTTCTGAAATGACACCTGGAGCCTTTTCCCCCCATTCTAATCTGGTCTGTTTTATCTACTTTTACTATTCTGGGAATTTCTTCACCCACCTCTTGTTTTGGATCTCTTATTTCCTAGATACTTACTTTCCCATGCACCTTACTTCCCAGAATTTTTCAAGTGGATTAGTCACCTCACTTTAATAACGGACTAATTTGATGATCTGGTAGGTCTGACTGTTCAACCAATTTTCCTGCTTTCACTCCACACTTCTGAACTATTTGTGTTAACTGGTGCCTCCTTTTCCTTAACCATCTGAGGAATATAAAATATGTGACTCTTGTTGGCTTTCTTCACTACAGGAATATAAGTTTCAGCCTTATTTTGTTATGTCATTTGACATTTGTCCATATGCCTTTTAGCTTTCACAGCTCTGTTGATATTTCATTTCTGCCAGGATCTTCCTTTTTTTTTTTTAACCTGTGGGATTATAACGTTTCTGTTCTATTATATCATTTCAGTAAAGAACTATTTCATTCCACCATTTTGAGCCACTTGCAATGGTTTTGCTTAAGTAAACTTTTCCAAGAAATTTAATATAGTTTTGTATAGCCACCAATTATGTATGATGTATTTCCTGTATCAAGTTCACAACCAGAGAACTTTATCAAAGGCATATTTCCAAGTAGCCATTACCACAATTAAGATGTAGAAAACTTTAATCAGTATTTCTTGGTCAGTCCTCAACCCCATATACCTAGCTGTAGGGAATCTGTGATCTACTTTTATCACTGTAGATTATATTTGCCTTTTTAAAAGTTTCATATCAATGAAATCACATAGTATATTATGTAATTTTCAGTTGAACAATTTTGAGATTTATCTATGTGTTTCAGGTACTTTATTGAGTACTATTCCAATGTATGGATAGGCTACAGGTTATTCACTAAATTGATGAACATTTGGTTATTTTTGGCTTATGGATCAATTTGTTATAAATATCTTTATACAAGTCTTTTTGTAGAAAGATGTTTTTGTTTCCCTTGGGAAAATACCTTTGAGTGGTATTACTGGGCCATAAGGTATGTGCATGTTTAATTTCAAATTCCATTTGTTTGTTGCTGGTGTATAGGAAAATAATTATCTTTTGTATATTAACCTTATATTCTGCATCCTTGCTGTAATCATTAGTTCTAGATTGTTTTTATCAGTTCTTTTGGATTTTCTCTGTATGAGATCATTTCATCTGTGAACAGAGTTTTATTTCTTCCTTCCCAATCTGTGTACTTTTTTAAATTGCTTTTCTTGTTTTGTTGCATTAGCTAAAATTTCTGGTACAGTGTTCAAAAGGAATAGTGAGAGGATATCCTTGCCTTTACTTGACCTTAGTGTGAAAGATTATAGTTCTCACCATTTAGTTTTATGTGAGCTGTTGGATTTTTGTAGGTACTCTTTATCAAGTTGTGTAAGTTCTCCTCTATTTCTCATTTACTGTGAATTTTTATCATGAATGGGTGCTGGATTTTTGCTGCATCTGTTGTTAGGATCATGTGATTTTTAAAGCCTGTTGATAATGATGCATTATGTAAATATTTGAATGTTGAACCAGTGCATATCTGGGATAAATCCTACTTGGTTATGGTGTATAATTCTTTTAATACATTTTTGGATTTTATTTGGTAACAGTTTGTTGAGGGTTTTTGCACCTATGATTATGGGAGATACCGATTTGTAGTTTCACATCATGTCTTGGTATTAGGGTAGTGATGGCCTGATATATTAAATTAGGAAGTGTTCTCTCTGATTTATCCTCTAAAAAAGATTGTAGAAAATTGGTATAATGTCTTCCTTAAATGTTTGTTGAATTTACCTGTAAACCCACCAGTGGTGCTGTTTTGGAAGGTTATTAATTATTGACTTAATTTCTATAACATATATAATCCTATTTAGATTGATGATTGGCTTTGTTTTCTGGTGTGGCTATAACAATTTGAATTATCATCAGCAATATATGGGAATTCAATTTCTCCATGTCCTACCAATATTAGTTATTGGCAGTTTTAAAAATTTCAGCCATTTTATTTTGTTTTATTTTATTTTATTTTATTTTATTTATTTTATTTTTAAATTTCAGCCATTTTAATAGATGTGTAGTGTTATTTCATTGTTACTTTAATTTGCATTTTCTCTGATGACTAATGAGGTTAAACATCTTTTCATGGGGTTAATGGCCATTTATATATCCTTGTGATGTGTTCATTCAGATATTTTGTTCTTTTTTTGTGTGTGCAAGGAGTTTTTGTCTTTTTATTTAGTCATGATCTTTATTTTGTATACAAGTCATTTTTCAGTTTATATATATTTTTCCTTTGTGGCTTCTCTCTTTATTTCTTTAGTGGTATCTTTCAAAACTTTAAAAAGCAGAAGTTTTAAACTTTGATGAAGTCTTACTTATCAGTTTGTTAATTTTTCTCTCCTTTCTGTTGCACATGTGTGTGTCCCATTTAAGAAATCTTGGTTTACCCCAAAGTTGCAAATATTTTCCTCTCAAAATCATATACTTTTCAGTTTAAGTTTGTGATTTCTTTCATGTTAATTTTAGCATGTTAATATATGTGACATATAGGTGAAGATTTGTATTTTATTCTAGTAAGTTATTCTAGCATTATTTAAGACTTATTTCTCCATGTAATTACTTTGGATCTTTGTAAAAAATCAACTTATCACATATTTGTGAATCAGTTCCTCTATATGTCTATCCTTAAACTAAAACCACACATACTTTGATAATATAACTTTATATTTTATAGTAAATCTTGATATCAGATACTGTTACTCCTACAACTTTGTTCTACTTTTTTTTTTTAAGATTTTATTTATTCATGAAAGACACAGAGAAAGGCAGAGACATAGGCAAAGGGAGAAGCAGGCTCTCCATGGGGAGCCTGATGTGAGACTTGATCCTGAGACCGCGGATCACGCCCCAAGCTAGGGGCAGGTGCTCAACTGCTGAGCTACCCAGGCGTTCCTTGTTCTACTTTTTCAGAATTGTTTTGGCTATTGACTGTTATTTCCATTTCCATATAAATTATATTTTAGTATCATGTTGCCAATTTTCATAAGAATCCTTCTGGAACTTTTATTGGGATTGTGTTGGATCTTTATATCAGTGACCTCTTAGCAGTATTTGTCTCCTGTTACATGAATATAGTATGTCTCTCCATTTATTTAGTTTTCCTTTGATTTCTCTTAGCAATGTTTGATACTTTTCATTGTACAAATCTAACATATATTTTGCTAAATTTATCCCTAAGTAGTTCATGTTTTCTGTTGTCCTGATAAATGAAATGTCAAGTGATTTAATGACTTTGTATTCTGTGATTTAGCTAAATTCTCTTAACTAGTTCTGGTAGCCCTTTTATAGATTCTTGATAATTTTCCACCTTCATAATCATGTTCATACATAAATAATCACTAGTTTACTAATTTTACTAATTTCTTTCAAGTCTATTGATAATTTCTGTTTTACTTATTTATTAAAGATTTTATTTATTTATTCACGAGAAACACAGAGAGAGAGGCAGAGACAGAGGCAGAGGGAGAAATAGGCTCCACGCAGGGAGCCCGATGTGGGACTTGATCCCTGACCCTGGGATCATGCTCTGAGCTGAAGGCAGATGCTCAACCACTGAGCCACCCAGGCGTCTCCGATAATTTCTGTTTTAAAATTATGAATGGATGTAATTTCTCTCTTGCTCCTTTTTTTTTTTTTTTTTTTAAGAGAGAGAAAGAGTATGTGTGACCGGTTGGGGGGGTGTGCAAAGGGAGAAGGAGAGAGAACATCTGAAGAAGGCTCTGTGCTCAGTGCAGTGCCCAACACAGGGCTTGATCTCACAACCTTGAGCCACAGGCACCCCTAAGTTTCTCTTTTTTAATTGAAGTATAATTGACATACAATATTATGTTAGTTTAAGTGAACAACATATTTGGCATTTATATACATTATGAAATGATCAGCAGTGTAATTCTAGTTGCCATCTGTTCACCAGAGTTTTATTACAATATTTATCAATATTTATCAATGTAATATTTTATTACAATATTTATCAATTATCAATATTATTGATAATATTACCTATATTGTACAATATTTATCAATATTTATCAATGTAATATTTTATTACAATATTTATCAATTATCAATATTATTGATAATATTACCTATATTGTACTTTAATTACCTGTGACTTATTTATTTTATAACTGGAAGTTTGTACCTCTTGATTGCTTTCACTTCACTCATCCACTCTACCTCCCTCCCCTCTGGCAACCACCAGTTTGTTCTCTGTGTTTGAGTGTGTTCCTATTTTATTTTGTGTATAGATTCTACATATAAGTGAAATCATATGGTATTTGCCTTTCTCTAAATTTTTTCGCTTTGCATAATACCCTCTAAGTCCATCCATATTGTTGCAAATGGCAAGGTTTTATTCTTTTCTTATGGCTGACTAATGCACACATGCACACATAGCACATCTTTATTCATTTGTCTATCGATGGACACTTAGGTTGTTTCCATATCTTGGCTATTGTAAATAATACTGCATTGACCATAGAGGTGCATATATCTTTTTTTGGAATTAGTGTTTTCAGTTTCTTTGGATAAATACCGAGAAGTGAAATGTGGAATAGCTGGATTGTATGGTAGTTGTATTTGATTATTTTGAGGAACTTCCATACTGTTTCTCATAATAGTTGTACCAATTTTTATTTTCACATAGTAGTGCACAAGTCATCCCTTATTTCCACATCCTCACCAACACTTGTTATTTCTTGTCTTTTTGATACTAGCCATTCTGATTGGTGTAAGGTGATATCAAATTTTTGCTTTGATTTGCATTTCCCTGATGATGAGTGATGTTGAGCATTTTTTTCATGCATATATCTTCTTTGTAAAATGTCTGTTCAGGTTCAGGTTCTCTGTCCATTTTGTCAGATTGACTCTGTGTGTATGTTGTATAAGTTCTTTATATTATTTATATATATTCTTTATATATTTTAGATGTTAACCCCAGGTATATCATTTGTAAATATCTTCTCCCATTGAGTAGGTTGCCTATTCATTTTGTTGCTGTCTTCCTTCGCTGTGCATAAGCTTTTTAGTTTGATGTAATCCCAGTTCTTTCTTTTTACTTTTTGTTACCCTTTCTTGAGGAGATAGATTCAAAAAGGTATTTATAAGACTATGTCTTGCAGTTACTGCCTATGTTTTCTTTTAGGAATCTTATGGTTTGATGTTTTACATTTAGAACTTTATTTTGAGCCTGTTTTTGTGCAGGGTATAAGAAAGTAGTTTAGTTTTATTGTTTCTCATGTAGCTGTCTAGTTTTCCCAATAACATTTATTGAACAGCACATCTTTTTCCCATTGTACAGTCTTATATCCTTCATAGTAGATTAATTGTATAAGTGTGGATTTACTTCTGAGTTCTCACTTTTTTGGTTTTTTTAAAGATTTTATATATTCACGAGACACAGAGAGAGAGAGAGAGAGAGAGAGAGAGAGGCAGAGACACAGGCAGAGGGAGAAGAAGCAGGCTCCATGCAGGGAACCCAATGTGGGACTTGATCCCGGGGCTCCAGGATCACGCCCTGGGCTGAAGGCGGTGTTAAAACTGCTGAGCCACCCGGGCTGCCCTGAGTTCTCACTTCTATTCCAATGATCTATATATCTTTTTTTTTTTTTTGTGCTAGTACCATACTGTTTTGAGTACTCTAGCTTAGTAGTGTAGTTTGAAATCTGGTGCTACTTGCAGGTACTTCTAGTTTTGTTGTTTTTTTCCTCAAGATTAGTTTGGCTATCTTTTGTGATTATATACAAATTTTAGTATTCCTTGTTTTAGTTCTATAGAAAATGCTGTTGGTATTTTGATAGAGATTGCATTAAGTCTTTAGATCACTTTTGGTAGCATGGACATTTTAACCATATTCTTCCAATCCATGAGCATGGTATATCTTTTTGTATATTTATATCATCTTCAATTTTTTCATCAAATATACAATAATAGTTATTGTATTATTTTGCTCTGACTGGTTTTTACAAAATATTTTCTTTCTTTTGAAGTCCTACTGTATCTATTCTTTTCCTGAGTTTGATAAGCATTTTTATGACCATTATTTTGAACTTCTTATCAGCTAGATTGCTTATCTGTTTTGTTCTTTTTTCTGAGGTTTTGTCTTTTTATTTTGTTTGGAACACATTCTTCTGTCTCCTCGTTTTCCTCTTTGGTTTTATTTTTATGTATTAGGTAAAATAGCTCCTGCTCTTGATCTTGAAGGAGTGGCTTTATGTAGAAGGCATCCTCTGGGGCCCAGAAGTGCAGTCCTCACTATTTACCTGAACTAGGCCCTCTGGGGCTGTTTCTTGAAAGGGCTGCCTTTGTATGTCTTCCTGTTGTGGCCAAGCTGAGGCTGTTGTAGATGTGCTGGTGGTTGAGGTTAGCCACCATTGTCCCCAGGAGCCATCACTCTCAGGAGCCACTTTGGAGGGGCACCAATTCCAGTTGAGGTGTCCTGTTAAGTGTGGTGTGGTAGGAACTTGGTTGCCTGTCTCCTTGGTCTCCCTCCACACTCTGTGCTCACACAACCTGTGACCTAGCATTTCTATCTCAGGTATATGTTCCCGTTTGGACTCCCCACCCTTTCAGACTCCTGTGGTGTGCTGCCACACCACTGCTCCAGGCGGAAGAAGAGGGGGTCTTCCCAGTTCTGCCACTTGCTGGGCCCCCGCTTGGCTAGTGGTTGCACCGACTAGGCCACCGTTCATGGTTTAAGGGAACTCCGCGGTGAGAATCCACTCCTGGGCTCATTGATTATAGCTGATTTTCTCACACCAATGCTTGGGAACTCTGCCACTTTCAGCACTCCCACGCCCTGGTCTTCCTGTGACCCCAAGGATCCTGAGACCGCACTGTCCTGCCTAGGATTCTGCCCCTGCTTCACCACCTGAGTGCCTTTAAGGACTTCTAAAGTTTCTGATTTTGTGGTCCACTACTATATCACTTTCTGGTAGCTGGCTGACAAGGCTCCCTGCCTGTCCAGTTTATCTAACTATATATCACATCAGATTCACTTCTCCATACCTCCTACCTTGCCAAAAGTAGTTGCTTTTCTTTTTTTTTTTTTTTTTTTTTTTAAATTTTTTATTTATTTATGATAGGCACACAGTGAGAGAGAGAGAGGCAGAGACACAGGCAGAGGGAGAAGCAGGCTCCATGCACCGGGAGCCTGACGTGGGATTCGATCCCGGGTCTCCAGGATCGCGCCCTGGGCCAAAGGCAGGCGCCAAACCGCTGCGCCACCCAGGGATCCCTTGCTTTTCTATTTGTAGTGTTGCAGCTATTCTTTTCTTAGATCTCTGGTTGAGTTTGCAGGTGTTCAGAATGATTTAATAGCTATCTAGCTGAATTGCTGGGACCAGATAAAACTAAGATCTCATACACCTCTGCCATCTTGGACTCTGGGTAGTATAAACATTTTAACAATGTTTGCTCTTCCAGTCCATGAGCATGCAATGTTTTCCCATTTCTTTGTGTACTATTCAATGTCTTTCATTAGTTTTCTTAGTTTACATATTACAAATCTTTTACCTCTTTTTTTTTTTTTTTGGTTTATTCCTAGGTATCCTATTGTTTTGGATGAAGTTGTAAAAAGGCATTATTCCTTGATTTCTTTTTTTTACTGCTTCATTATTGGTATATAGAAATGCAACAGATTTTTGTACATTGACTTATGTCCTGCAACTTTGCCGAATTCATGTATTCTAGCAATTTTTTGATGGAGTCTTTTGGGTTTCCTATATAGAGTATCATGTCATCTGCAAATAGTGAAAGTTTGACTTTGATGATTTAAATGCCTTTTGATTATTCTTTGTTGTGTGATTGCTGTGGCGAAGTCTTCTAGTATTATGTTAAATAGTAATGGTGAGTGTGGACATCCCTGACTTGTTCCTGACCATAGAAAAAAGGCTCTCAGCTTTTCCTCATTGAAGATATTAGCTGTGGGTCTTTCATATATGGCCTTTTTTGATGTTGAGGTATGTTCCCTCTATCTCTGCTTTGTTGAGGATTTTTATCAAGAATGGACACTGTAATTTGTCAGATGCTTTTTCTGCATCTGTTGAGAGCATCATATGGTTCTTATCCTTTCTTTTATTAATGTAGTGTAGCACTTTGATTGGTTTATGAATATTGAACCATCCTTGTAGCTCAGGAATTAATCCCACCTGATTGTGGTGAATGATCCTTTTCATAAGCTGTTGAATTTGATTTGCTAGTATCCTATTGAACATTTTTACATCCATGTTCATTAGGGGTATTGGCTCCTGATTCTCCTTTTTAGTGGAATCTTTGATTTTTGGAATCAAGGTAATGCTGCCTTTGTAGAATGAGTTTGGTAATTTTCCTTCTGTTTCTATTTCTTGGAACAGTTTGATAAGAATATTATTAATTATATATTGTATATAATCATGTTACATTATAATAGCTTTAAGAATAAAACATCAATATTATTTACTATTAAGTGTTAATATTAACTAATAAGAATAGTTTATTTTTTATTTTTTTTAATAAGAATAGTTTATATAATATTATAGATATAGTACTAGTATAGTAGTAGTATTAATTCTTCTTTAATTATCTGTTAGAATTCCTTTGGGAAGCCATCTGGCCCTGGACTTTGGTTTACTGGGGGAGTTTCAATTACTGATTCATTTTCTTTGCTGGTTATAATTCTGTTCAAATTTTCTTTATCTTCCTGTTTCTGTTTTGATAGTTTGTATGTTTATAGGAATTTGCCCATTTCTTCCAGATTGCACAGTTTGTTGGCAAATAATTATTTATAATATTCTCTTAGAATTATTAGTATTTCTGTGGTGTTGATTGTTTTCTTTCCCCTTTCATTTGTGATTTTATGTATTTGGGTCTCTTCTCTTTTTGATAATTCTGGTTAGGGATTTATCAATTTCTTCTTTCCAAGAACCAGCTCTTAGTTTCATTTATCTGTTGTACTGGTTTTGTTTGTATCTATATCATTTATTTTTACTCTAATCTTTATTATTTCCCTTCTTTTGATGGCTTTATGCTTTATTTGCTGTTCTTTTTCCTTTTGTGTAAGGTTAGGTTGTGCATTTGAGGCTTTTCTTGCTTCTTGAGGTTGCCTTATATTGCCATGTAGTTCCCTGTTAGGAATGCCTTTGCCGCATCCCAAAGGTTTTTGGGCTGTTGTGCTTTCAATTTCATTTGCTTTCATGTAGTTTTTAATTTCTTCTTTTATTTCCTCCTTAAACCAATATTCATTCTTTAGTAGGATGTTTTAACCTCCATGTATTTGTCATCTTTCCAATTTTTTTCTTGTGGTTGACTTCAAAATTCTTAGTACTGTGGTCTGAAAATATGCATGGTATGATCTCTCCGTTTCTTTTTTTGTACTTGTTTAGGGCTGATTGTGACCCAGTATGTGATCTATTGTGGAGAATGTTCTGTGTGCTCTTAAAAAGAATGTGTGTTCTGTTGCTTTAGAATGGAATATTCTGAATAAATCTGTTAAGTCCATCTGGTCCTGTGTGTCATTGAAAGCCATGATTTCCTTGTTGATTTTCTGCTTAGATGACCTTTCTGTTGCTGTATGTGTGGTACTATAATCCCCTACTACTTTTGTATTATTATCAATGATTTTTTATGTTATTAATTGATTTATATATTTGGGTGCTCCCAAGTTGAGTATTTAAATATTTACAATTTTTTGATCTTCTTGATTGATAGAGCCCTTCACTATGATATAATGCCCTTCTTCTCTTTTTACATTCTTTAGCTTATAATCTAGTTTGTTTGATGTAAGTATGTCTTGCTTTTTTTGGTGTCCATTCAGATGATTGATGGTTGTTTATCCCCTCACTTTCAATCTGCAGATGTCTTTTTTTTAAAAAAAAGATTTTATTTATTTATTCATGAGAGACACAGAGAGAGGGAAGCAGAGACACAGGCAGAGGGAGAAGCAGGCTCCATGCAGGGAGCCCGATGTGGGACTCGATCCAAGGTCTCCAGAATCAGGCCCTGGACTGAAGGTGGCACTAAACCGCTGAGCCACCGGGGCTGCCCTGCAGATGTCTTTAAATCTAAAATGAGTATTCTGTTTACAGTATGTAGATGGGTCTTGCTTTTTTTAAAAGATTTTATTTATTTATTCATGAGAGACAGAGAGAGAGGCAGAGGCAGAGGAGGAGCAGGCTCCATGCAGGGAACCCAATGTGGGATTCAATCCTGGGACTCCCAGTATCACGCCCTGGGCTGAAGGCAGGTGCCAAACCGCTGAGCCACCCAGGGATCCCAGGGTCGTGTTTTTTTTTTTTTTTTTTTTAATACATTTCCATATCCTATGTGTTTTGTTTGTCCATTTACCTTCAGAGTGATTATTGAAAGATACCAACATAGTGCTGATTTGTTACCTGTAAAGTTGATGTTTCTCAGGATACTTTCTTTTTTTTTTAAGATTTCATTTATTTATTTGACAGAGAGAATGCACACATAAGCAGGGGGAGAGGGAGGCAAAGGGAGAAGCAGATTTCCCCACTGAGCAGGGAGCCTGATGCAGGCTCAGTTTTAGGACCTTGGGATCGTGGCCTGAGCCAAAAAGGCTGATGCTTAACCCACTGAGCCACCCAGGCACCCCTTTCATGATAATTTTTGTTCTTTTCTAGTCTTTGTTGCTTTTGATCCCTCCTTCCCCCCATTTAAAGAGTTCCTGTTAATGTTTGTTCCAGGGCTGGTTTAGTGTTCATGAACTCCTTTAGATTTTGTTTGGCTGGGAAACTCTCTTTGTCTCCTTGTATTCTGAATGACAGGCTTGCTGGTTAAAGAATCCTTGTCTTCATGTTTTCTCCATTCACTGCAATGAGTGTCCTACCACTCTCTTTTGGCCTGCCAAGTTTCTTTGTATGGATCTGCTCTGAACCTGGTCTGTCTTCCCATATCGGTTAAGGATTTTTTTTTCCTTGCTGCTTTCAGGATTCTTTCCTTGTCTGTGCATTTTGTTAATTTGACTATGATACATACGCCTTTGCAAAGGTTGGGTTTTGTTGAAAATAATGAGAATTCTCTGTTTTTCTTGGATATTGATGTTTGTTTCTTTCCCCAGATTGGAGAAGTTTTCAGCTATAATTTTCTCAACTAAACCTTCCTCTTTTTCTCTGTCCTTCCCAAGTTAGGGACGTTTTCAGGTATAATTTACTCAAATGAATCTTTTGCCTGTTTTTTTCTGTCTTTATCTTCTTGGACTCCTATGATAGGAATCTTACTCTGTTTTAATAAGTTGCTGAGTTCCCTATGTCTACCTTCATGATCCCTCACCTTTGTTTTCCTCTTCTTTTTATCTTTGTTGTTTTCCATGATTTCATCTTCTATATCACTGATTTATTTCTCACGTTTGTTCAACCTTATTGTTACGGTATCCATTCATATTTGCACCTCGGTTACAGCATTTTTTATTTCAGCTTGATCTTCTTTTAGCTCTTTTATCTCAGAAGTAAGATATTCTTTAGTGTCTTGTATGCTTTTTGTTTAATTCCAGCTATAATCCTTATAATTGTTATTTTAAATTCTACTCTCACTTATATATGTATTTATTAAATCCCTGCCTGCCATTTCTTTTTGCTCTTTCTTTTTGGGTGAATTCCTCTATCTTGTCATTTTGGATATAAAAAACATAAAAAGTAAAAAATAATTTTTAAAAATTAAAAAATAGATGAAGCTATGTATGTTTTGGTCTGCTTGTTAAGAGAGGCTTGGTTGGAATAAGAAAGGAAAAAAAGATAAACACTTAAGAAATTATTATTATTATTTTTAAAGATTTATTTTTATTTATTTATGATAGACATAGAGAGGCAGAGACACAGGCAGAGGGAGCCCGACGCAGGACTGGATTCCGGGACTCAGGATCGCACCCCGGGCCAAAGGCAGGCGCGAAACCGCTGAGCCACCCAGGGATCCCCAACATTTAAGAAATTAAATAAAAAATTTGTTCTTTCTATATCCAAAAAAAAAAAAACCAGAAAGAAGATCAAAACAAAACCAAAAAAAAAAAAAAAAAAAAAAAAGAAACCCAAAGGAAGCTAGATTTTGTTTCCCCTACATCCGAAGCCTCAAGCACTCTTTGATCAGTAGATTTGCTGAGGAGAGGTTTGTGTTAACCTGCTTGGGGAAGGGCCTGCTGCTCTGGTTTTTAGGTGGATTTACTTTAGCGGAGATCCACCTGCAGGGTGCAGTGAGTGGGCCAGGGTTCATATGGCAGCTCTCTTATGGATTTGGTGGCACTGTTTAGCTCATTGAGGTCATAATTGTGTATGGGTGTGGAGTGAAAATGGCTTCCTCCTATTTTTCTTGTTTGAGGAGTGGAAAATTTGCCCCTGCCATTCTTCAGGAAGCCTTCACATATGCTCAGTCACCCCTGTTTTGTCCCTGGCTTCTCTCAGGTCCTCCTCTTCACCCTTTCCTTGACTGAGCTGTTTGCCTGCAGGGCGGTACAGGACTCCTGTGTTTTGTTACAGGAACAGCTGTGTTTCAAAGTCCCACACTTCATAGACCCCCATGGCATGGATTCACGCTAGTCCTCTATGGGAGGGTCTCTGCACTGTGTCTAGTGCCAGCTTGTCCCAGAAAACAGTCATATGATGGCATATTTGTTCTTTTTATATTCTGGATATTAATCCCTTATCATATATGTGATTTGCAAATATTTCTCCCATTTTGTGGATTACCTTTAAATTTATTGATGTGTCCATAGCATAAAAGTTATAAAATTTGATGAAGTCCAATTTATCTATTTTTTGATTTCATTGCCTGTGGTTTTGGTGTCATACTGAAGACATCGTTTCCAAATCCTGTTATGAAGATTTTTCCTTTTTTCCATTTTTACTTTGGGCAATCATGGTAATATGCTGCTGAATTTGGTTTGCTAGAATTTTCTTGAGGATTTTTTAATCTGTATTCATACAGAATCTGTAGTTTTCTTATAGTTTATCACGATTTCAAATTAGTTTATTGCTGATTTTACTTAGTGAATTCCAAAGTGTTCACTCCTTTTCCGTTTCATTGAACAGTTTGAAAAAGATTGGCATTATTTTTAAAATATTTGGTAGAATTCATCAGTGAAGCTATCTGGTCTTATTCTTTTAAAGAATAAGACCAGGTAGAATAGGGACTCCTGGATTCTTTTCTTTTCTTTGTTTCTTTATTACAGATTGAATGTTCTTACTGGTTTAGTGGTCTGTATAGATTTTGCCCTCCTTCATGAGTTTCTTCTGGTAGATTGTGTTTCTAGAAGTTTTTCTATTTCATCTAGGTTATTTTGTTGTATTTTTCATAACTCTTTTTCTATAAAATTGTGCTAGTAATGTCCCAGTTTTATTTCAGATTATAGTAATTTCCATCCTCTCTTTTTGTCTTAGTCAATCTAAGGTTTATGACTATTTTACTTTTTGAAGAACCAACTTTTGATTATATTGATTTTCTTTTTTCCCCTAGTGTCTGTTTTACTTGTCTACTCTAATCTTTTTTATTTCCTATCATTCACTAGTTTGGGTTTAGTTTGTTCTTCTTTTTCTACTTCTTTCAGTTGTGAGTAGAAAAGATACTTTTTATGATTTCAGTCCTTAGAATTTTTAAGGCTTGTTCTGCACCCCATCATGTGGTCTGTCCTTCAGAATGTTTCACATGCGCTTGGTGAAAATCTGTAACCTGTTGTGTGAGTGTTACATATATGTCTGTTTTGGTAGATTGTTTTATAGTGTTGTTCAGGTTTTCTATTTTCTTATTGATCTTTTTTCTCTTGCTTTATGCATTTTTGAAAGTAGAGTGTTGATGTCTCCAAACTATTATTATAGAACTCCTTTTAATTCTGTCAGTATTTGTTTCATATATCCTAGGGCTCTGTTGTTGGTGCCTATATGTTTATGAGTGTTATATCTTCTTGATTAATTGACTCTTTTATCAATATACAGTATCTTTTTGACAGTTATAATAGTTTCTTGACTTAAAGTCAAGATTTGTCTGATGTCTACATAGTCACCCATGCCTTCTTAGTTATGGTTTTCATGGAATATCTTTTATCATTCTTTCATTTTCAGCCTGTTTCTGTCTTTTGATCCATATTGAGTCTTTTGTGGATAACCAGTATTTACCTCATCTTTTAATTCATGCCTTTTGATTGAGAATTTAATCCATTTCTATTTTAAGTAATAGATGAGTAATAATTTACTTCCACCACTTTGATACCTTTTGTATGGCTTACTGCTTTTTTCCATCATTTTCTCCACTGATGCCTTCTGTTTTTGTTTAGTTGACTTTTTAAAACAGAGATGTTTTGATTCCCATCTCATTTTTGTACATAATCATTAGATACTTTCTTTGTGGTTACCATGGGGTTAAATACAACATCCTAAAGTCATAGTGATATAGTTTGAATTGATATGAAATTAATTAAATCATATACAAAATAATACAGCTCTATTCTCCGCTTGTATATTATTCACGTCACAAATTACATTTTTTTAAAATTTATTTATTTATGATAGTCACAGAGAGAGAGAGAGAGGCAGAGACACAGGCAGAGGGAGAAGCAGGCTCCATGCACCAGGAGCCCGACGTGGGACTCGATCCCGGGTCTCCAGGATCGCGCCCTGGGCCAAAGGCAGGCGCCAAACCGCTGCGCCACCCAGGGATCCCCCCCAACAAATTACATTTTGATATATTTTATGCCCAATAACATATTTCTAATTATCTTTTATGCTTTTGTCTTTTTAAATGCATAGAGAGCAAGCCTAGAGTTACAAGCCAAAATTGCAACAATAGTGGGTTTCATATTTGCCCTTTTCCATATTTCTTTCTTTCTTTTTTTAAAGGATTTTATTTATTTACTCATGAGAAACACACACAGAGAGAGAGAGAGGCAGAGACACAGGCAGAGGGAGTAGCAGGCCCCATGCAGGGAGCCCAATGTGGGACTTGATCCCGGGACTCCAGGATTACACCCTGGGCCAAAGGTAGTGCTAAACCGCTGAGCCACCCAGGCTGTCCTTTATTTATTTCTTTATACATCTTTGAGTTACTATATAACATCATTTCATTTTAACTGAACACTTTCCTTTAGTATTTCTTGTTTAGTTTTAATGAACTCCCTCAATTTAGGAGTATTTCCATTTTTTTCCTCTTTTTTGAAGGATATTTTGTTTGATATAAATTTTTCAGCTGACAGTTATTTTATTTGAAAACTTTAAAATATATTACTGGGTTGCCTGGATGGCAAAGTCAGTTAAATGTCTGATTATTGGTTTTGGCTCAGGTTGTGACCTCAGGGTTGTGAAATTGAGTCCTATATTGGGCTCTGTGCTCTGCAGGCAGTCTGCTTAAGACTATTCCTTCCTCTGCCCCTCCCCTCTGCACTCTTTCTCTCACTTTTGTGCTCTCCCTCCCACTCAAATAAATAAATAAATCTTTATTTTTTTTATTTTTATTTTTATTTTTTTTAATTTTTATTTATTTATGATAGTCACACAGAGAGAGAGAGAGGCAGAGACACAGGCAGAGGGAGAAGCAGGCTCCATTCACCGGGAGCCCGACGTGGGATTCGATCCCGGGTCTCCAGGATCGCGCCCTGGGCCAAAGGCAGGCGCTAAACCGCTGCGCCACCCAGGGATCCCAATAAATAAATCTTTAAAAAAATTATCACACTACCTTTTAGCCTCCAAGTGTCTTATGCAGAGTCAGCTGATAATGTTATTGATGATCCTTGTATCTGACAAGTTACTTCTCACTTGCTACTTTCAAGATTCTCCTTGCTGTGCCTTCAAAACTTTGATTATAATGTGCTCAGTCTGGGTCTCTTTTAGTTTATCTCATTTCTAGTTTGTTGCATTCCTTGGATTTGCAGATTCTAGTCTTTACTCACTTTTGTGGAGCTTTGGGCCAGTATTTCCTCAAGTAAACTTTCTGCCCCTTTCTCATTCTTTTCTTTGACTCTCATGTATATGTCAGTCCACTTGATGGTATTCCACAAGTCCCTTAGTCTTTTATTTTTCTTCATTCTTTTTTCTTTCTGCTCCATAGGTTGATAATTTCAGTTGCCACCTTCATGTTTGTTGATTATTCCATATGCTCATACTATTGTTAAATCCCTTTTGTATTTTTATTTAAGTATAGTTGATATACAGTCTTTTAATTTAGTTTCAGGTATACAGTGTAGTGATTGAATAACTTTACATGATAGTATTCTCAACATCAATGATCATCAGGAAAATGTACATTAAAAACTACAATGAGATACCACCTCACACCTGTCAGAATGGCTAAAATGAAAAACACAAGAAACAATAAGTGTTCATGAGAATGTGGAGAATAATGAACCTCCTTGTGCTGTTTGTTGGTGGGAATGCAAATTGGTGAAGCCATATTGAAAAACAGTATGGATATTCCTCAAAAAATAAAAAATAGAGCTACCCTATGATCTAGGAATCACACTACTGGATATTTACCCCTATGTTTATAGCAGCATTATTTATAGTAGCCAAACTATGGAAGCAGCTCAAGTGTCCATCGACAGATAAATGGATAAGGCAAATTGTTTTATATATACATATATAAAATTCAGCCATAAAAAGAATGAAATCTTGCCATTTGCAACAACATGGCTAGGGATAGAGAGTATAATGCTGATCGAAATAAGTCATTTAGAGGCCAGTACTATATGATCTCACGCATATGTCAAATTTAAGAAACAAAACAAATGAGCAAAGAAAAAAAGACAAATCAAGAAACAGACTCATAACTATAGAGAACAAACTGATGGTTACCATAGGGTAGGTGGGCATGGGGGTTTGGGGAAGTAAGGGATGAGGAATAAAGACTACAATTTTGATGGTGAAAAAAAATAAAATGGTAAAAAAAGATAGATTTTCTCCTCCTGCATTCAGGATGAAGATTCACTAATCCCCAATCCAAGGACAGTACTTAAAAAACAAAAATATGCAAATCATTAATGAACATAGTGATTCAAAGTCTTTTTTTTTAAAGGTCATTTGGAACTTGACTTGCCAAGGACAAATAACCCCAAGATTTTATTTATTTATGCATGAGAGAGGCAGAGACTTACGCAGAAGGAGAAGCAGGCTCCCTGCAAGGTGCCTGTGGAACGCAATCCCGGGACTCTGGGATCACAACCTGAGCCAAAGGCAGGTGCTCAACTACTGAGCCACCCCAGGTGCCTGTTTCCAAAGTCTTAATTAAAGCTTTGTGTATTAATTTTCTAGTTATATGTTAAAATATTACCACAAACTTAGCCTCTTAAGACAATATTATTATCTCATAGTCCTGTAAATCAAGAATTTCAGAGTGACTTAACTGAGTATGGCTCTACTGGGTCACCTGCTCAGTGTCTGAGTAGAAATTAAGTTTTATTTTTTTTTAATTTTTTATTTATTTATGATAGGCACACAGTGAGAGAGAGAGAGAGAGGCAGAGACACAGGCAGAGGGAGAAGCAGGCTCCATGCACCGGAAGCCCGACGTGGGATTCGATCCCGGGTCTCCAGGATCGCGCCCTGGGCCAAAGGCAGGCGCCAAACCGCTGCACCACCCAGGGATCCCAGAAATTAAGTTTTAGCCAGAGCTTAGATTTTCATATAAGACTTTGTGTACTTTTTAGGGTCTCTTCTTGTCAGAATTCAATTTTTTGTAGTTGTAGCATTGACGTCCTTAGCTCCTAGATACTTCTCTCCACAACATGGCTTCGAGACTAGTAAAAGAGTATTTCTTACGCTTCAGTCTGTTAAAGGGCTCATTTTGATTAGGTCAGGCCCTACCAGGAGAATCCTATTTTTGATTAAAACAAACCCAACTGATTACTAACTCAATTATGGGAATGGCACCCTATCATATTTACAGATCTCAACCGTACTCAAAGCGATCAGACAATACAGGATGTTTACTCCAGAGGATGGGATCTTAGAGACCATTTTAGGATTGCAGGCACTACACCTTGCAAAAAGGACAAGACATTCAGGGAATTTTCCATTTTGAATTATGGATTTGACCCAGTGATAGGAATCTTGGACACATCCACGGAAGGGTATAATAAAAACTTAGTGAATAGTTAGTCTGTGTCAGTTACTTTGCATGCATTGTCTTATTCAATCTCCACAACTTCATGAGGGCTGTTTATAATCTTTCCCAGTTAGTAGATGAAAAAAACTGAAGCTAAGAGGGTTTAAGTAACTTGTGAAAATGGAGTTTGAATCTAAATGGACTGTGGTATTTATACTTCACTATGGTGTCACCTATTATTAATCTTGATTTGTCTATTTTACAGTTTTATGTAAGTGCAGTATCTATTCAGGTAATTTATCACAGATTTGTGACTTATGTTTTATTTTTTTTGCATGCAATAATGATAATGCAGTTATGGTTTAAAAAGAGAATTTCCTTTTAAAGAGACGTTGAAAACATTTAAGATGGAACTCCATGCTTTCTCAGTTTTGCTTCAAAATCACTTGTGGGATCTGAGGAGCTGGATGATGAGTAGGAAGCTATCAGTGAAAACAAATTGACCAGAAGTTGGTAATATTTGAAACTGGATAATGGGTAGTAGGGTTTATTATGCTATTCTGTCTAATACTTTTTTACATTTGAAAATTTCCATGGTGAATATTATGTAATCCATAGTTTCAGTTTTAAATAAGAAAGAAAATACTTGGTAAATTGTATTCCTTCATTATCATAATGTCTGTAATATTAAAATCATGAATCTTATAAAAAATAAAATCATGAATCTTTATTGATTTACATGGAACCATAAAAATATTTGTTTATATAAGCATTTCCTTCATTAAAGTAGTAGTGTGTAGTGGTTAAGATCAAGGACTCCATAGTGCCTGACACTCTGGGTATCTTAGTTATTGTGATATTTAATCGTTGTATGTCCTTGTGTAAGTTATTTAACTTCTGCGTCTTTGACTTTTTATTTGTAAAATGGGAATATTTGTACCTATCTTATACAGTTCTTGGGTGTAGTATGTAATGGATAGACATAGGGATAAAACAGTAAAAATGTACAGAGATAGGGAGATAGGTATATTCATATCTTATTTATTTATTATCTTTTTAAACTTTCTTTTATTTTTTATTTTGTTTTGTTTTGTTTTTATAATAAATTTATTTTTTATTGGTGTTCAATTTACCAACATGCAGAATAACACCCAGTGCTCATCCCGTCAAGTGCCCCCCTCAGTGCCTGTCACCCATTCACCCCCACTCCCCGCTCTCTTCCCCTTCCACCACCCCTCGTTCGTTTCCCAGAGTTAGGAGTCTTTATGTTCTGTCTCCCTTTCTGATATTTCCCACACATTTCTTCTCCCTTCCCTTTTATTCCCTTTCACTATTATTTATATTCCCCAAATGAATGAGAACATACAATGTTTGTCCTTCTCCGATTGACTTACTTCACCCAGCATAATATCCTACAGTTCCATCCATGTTGAGCAAATGGTGGGTATTTGTCGTTTCTAATGGCTGAGTAATATTCCATTGTATACATAAACCACATCTTCTTTATCCATTCTTCTTTCGATGGACACCGAGGCTCCTTCCACAGTTTGGCTATTGTGGGCATTGCTGCTAGAAACATCGGGGTGCAGGTGTCCCAGCGTTTCATTGCATCTGTATCTTTGGGGTAAATTCCCAACAGTGCAATTGCTGGGTCGTAGGGCAGGTCTATTTTTAACTCTTTGAGGAACCGCAACACAGTTTTCCAAAGTGGCTGCACCAGTTCACATTCCCACCGACAGTGCAAGAGGGTTCCCTTTTCTCTGCATCCTCTCCAACATTTGTGGTTTCCTGCCTTGTTGATTTTCCCCATTCTCACTGGTGTGAGGGGGTATCTCATTGTGGTTTTGATTTGTATTTCCCTGATGGCAAGTGATGCAGAGCATTTTCTCATGTGCATGTTGGCCATGTCTATGTCTTCCTCTGTGAGATTTCTGTTCATGTCTTTTGCCCATTTCATGATTGGATTGTTTGTTTCTTTGGTGTTGATTTTAATAAGTTCTTTATAGATCTTGGAAACTAGCCCTTTATCTGATACGTCATTTGCAAAAATCTTCTCCCGTTCTGTAGGTTGTCTTTTAGTTTTGTTGACTGTATCCTTTGCTGTGCAAAAACCTCTTATCTTGATGAAGTCCCAATAGTTCATTTTTGCTTTTGTTTCTTTTGCCTTCGTGGATGTATCTTGCAAGAAGTTACTGTGGCGAAGTTCAAAAAGGGTGTTGCCTGTGTTCTCCTCTAGGATTTTGATGGAATCTTGTCTCACATTTAGATCTTTCATCCATTTTGAGTTTATCTTTGTGTATGGTGAAAGAGAGTGGTCTAGTTTCATTCTTCTGCATGTGGATGTCCAATTTTCCGAGCACCATTTATTGAAGAGACTGTCTTTCTTCCAATGGATAGTCTTTCCTTCTTTATCAAATATTAGTTGACCATAAAGTTCAGGGTCCACTTCTGGGTTCTCTATTCTGTTCCATTGATCTATGTGTCTGTTTTTGTGCCAGTACCACACTGTCTTGATGACCAGAGCTTTGTAGTACAACCTGAAATCTGGCATTGTGATGCCCCCAGATATGGTTTCTTTTTTAAAATTCCCCTGGCTATTCGGGGTCTTTTCTGATTCCAAACAAATCTTAAAATAATTTGTTCTAACTCTCTGAAGAAAGTCCATGGTATTTCGATAGGAATTGCATTAAACTTGTAAATTGCCCGGGGTAACATTGACATTTTCACAATATTAATTCTGCCAATCCATGAGCATGGAATATTTTTCCATCTCTTTGTGTCTTCCTCAATTTCTTTCAAAAGTGTTCTATAGTTTTTAGGGTATAGATCCTTTACCTCTTTGGTGAGGTTTATTCCTAGGTATCTTATGCTTTTGGGTGTAATTGTCAATGGGATTGACTCCTTAGTTTCTCTTTCTTCAGTCTTATTATTAGTGTATAGAAATGCCATTGATTTCTGGGCATTGATTTTGTATCCTGCCACGCTACCAAATTGCTGTATGAGTTCTAGCAATCTTGGGGTGGAGGCTTTTGGGTTTTCTATGTAGAGTATCATGTCATCGGCGAAGAGGGAGAGTTTGACTTCTTCTTTGCCAATTTGAATACCTTTAATGTCTTTTTGTTGTCTGATTGCTGAGGCTAGGACTTCCAGTACTAGCAGTGGTGAGAGTGGACATCCCTGTCTTGTTCCTGATCTTAGGGGAAAGGCTCCCAGTGCTTCCCCATTGAGAATGATATTTGCTGTGGGCTTTTCGTAGATGGCTTTTAAAATGTTGAGGAATGTTCCCTCTATCCCTACACTCTGAAGAGTTTTGATCAGGAATGGATGCTGTAGTTTGTCAAATGCTTTCTCTGCATCTAATGAGAGGATCCTATGGTTCTTGTTTTCTCTCTTGCTGATATGATGAATCACATTGATTGTTTTACAAGTGTTGAACCAGCCTTGTGTCCCGGGGATAAATCCTACTTGGTCATGGTGAATAATTTTCTTAATGTACTATTGGATCCTATTGGCTAGTATCTTGTTGAGAATTTTTGCATCCATGTTCATCAGGAATATTGGTCTGTAATTCTCCTTTTTGGTGGGGTCTTTGTCTGGTTTTGAAATTAAGGTGATGCTGGCCTCATGGAACGAATTTGGAAGTACTCCATTTCTTTGTGTCTTTCCGAACAGCTTTAGTAGAATAGGTATGGTTTCTTCTTAAACGTTTGATAGAATTCCCCTGGGAAGCCATATGGCCCTGGACTTTTGTGTCTTGGGAGGTTTTTGATGACTGCTTCAATCCTCCCTGGTTATTGGCCTGTTCAGGTTTTCTATTTCTTCCTGTTCCAGTTTTGGTAGTTTGTGGCTTTCCAGGAATGCGTCCATTTCTTCTAGATTGCCTAAACGTTCTTTTAAATAAGAAACTAAATTTAGATAATTGTTTCCCTTTTGCAGTTAGAAGATATTGTATGTTGTCGTGTTTTTTGAGTCTCTGTTTCTCAAACCAGTGTTTCTGAAAATTTTTCCCTTTCACAACACATATTTACACTGTTTTAGAGTGGGAGTCATTTGGCATTTTGGGTGGAACAGTTCTTGTTTGAGATTGTCTTTTATATTATTGAACATCTGTATTTACCTTCCTTTCTGCTTACATTAAATACCAGTCCTGATGATTATTTCTCAGAACCTTAAAGTGCCCTTGCACATTTTCAGATGTCTTCTAGAAAAATAGAAACATCCTTGGTTGGGATCCATTTGTTTACTCAAATTTGTAGAATGGTACTAAAGGTTATTTTAGAGCACTGTTTTTTTTCCACAGCTTTTCCTGTCATGTGTGTTAGTATATATTGGATGAGAACTAATGAACTAAATTACTGATATTTCCACAGTGGCTCAAAGTCTTGTACAAGTATTTAATTTTGAAAAACATATGTTAACCTGTGATCTATTGTGATCTTATTGAGGCAAAGTATTGGATATATGGTGTGTAAGTAGATGTGTCTCTATTTTGGAAAATTTCCCTTAGTAATAGTACTACTTCAACATTGCTTGAAAGATTTCTGTGAGTTAGCTAACTGTAATTCCCTTTATTGTAGGTGATAGAAATTGAAGATGCTTCACCCACCAAGTGTCCAATAACAACCAAGTTGGTTTTAGATGAAGATGAAGAAACCAAAGAACCTTTAGTGCAGGTTCATAGAAATATGGTCATCAAATTGAAACCACATCAAGTAGATGGTAAGAAACAATTGTATAATTAAAGCATTTTTAAAGTAGGCACCATGCCCAGTAGAGCTCAGTGGGGCTTGAACTCACAACCCTAAGAGCTGACATCAAGAGTCAGAAGCTTAACCGAGTCAGGTGCCCCATGATTAAATCATTTTTAATTAAGTTTTACCAAATTTGGTGTTTCCTGTGTGCCTCTCATCCTGCTAAGCACTAGAGGCACATTTGTGAGCAAAACAAACGTGAACCCAGCCTCCTATAGAGCTCATAAATTAATGAGGAGACACAATTCAGTGCAAAGAAAATGAGTGTTATAGAAGGGGAAATAAGTAAGTGCCCTTTACAAATGGGTATATATAGCAAGCGCATTTCACATAGTCTACAATGATTGGGTAAGGGCAGCTGCAGGGCAGGTAGAGGTACCACCATTAGCTAAAAGCCTTCTTTAGGAAATCCTCTTTCAACATTTGTGAGTATGCTTGTTAATAGTATTCTAACATTGGTATTTGGGAACAAATTATCAAATTAACATCAAATTAACAAATTATCCCTATTCTTGTTTTGTTAAAGTGGAATCAGTAAGGCAATTTTTAGTGTGCGTGTGAATGAATTCATAAGGAAAGTTCTACAGCTCTACTCCTTGGGTAATGAGCCCCTTTTCTTGTTTAGTCTTTACTGTTGAATAAAGGGAGAGATAATAAATTATCTCCTGGGTTGTTTTACTAATCAGCTCAATAAACTTGAAAGAATATTTGATAGGAATCTATAAATTAGATAAAATTATAGATCATGTTTCTATTTTAGATTATTCAGGTTTCTTTGGATTGTCCCAGGGAATGAAGGTTTGCTGTAATAGATAAGATGAATGAAAGAAAGTCACCCTGTTGTCTACTTCAGTTTACTGTCTTTTTTTTTTTTTTTGCAATTAACCTTAGTAAGTAATCTCCTATATATTTATGAGATTCTTTATCTCATAGTTAAATTCTATTTCTTAAAGTTTTAGTTATGTTTTTGATATATTTATGAAGGAATATTTTTAATGTGGATCTTTAAACTTAATGAATATGTCATTTTTAGGTGTTCAGTTTATGTGGGATTGCTGCTGTGAGTCTGTAAAAAAAACAAAGAAATCTCCAGGTTCGGGATGCATTCTAGCACACTGCATGGGCCTTGGTAAGACATTACAGGTAAGAACATGAAGATATTCTCTTCTTACGCATTCATGAATTCAAGAATTTATATTGGATTGTATTCTGTGTCTGAGGCAGACTTAATGGGGTCTGGAGACCCAGCAGCAGTAAACAAGAATAACAAGATCCCTCTCTCAGGAAGCTTATATTACAGTACAGTTGAGAAATTTTAATCAAATATGAAATATGTACTTTCAGGTAGTTAATAAGAGAATAAATAGGGAGTGCAAATTTAAGAAGGTGATCTATGAGGAAGGATTCTAATTAAGTGAAGGAATGGGGTTATAAGGCAGAAGCAGTAAAAAACTGTGAAGAATTTGAGGTGGAAATGAACGTCTTTACAATTTCTAACACACTGTGATCCTATAGTAATGAGAATGTAAAGTATTTTTCACTATTAAAAACACTTTATTTATTTAAATTCAGTTTGTCAACATACAGTATAATACCCAGTGCTCATCACATCACGGGGCCCTCCTTAATGCCTATCCCCCAGTTACCCAATCCTCTCCCACCTCCCCTTTAGCAACCTTCAGTTTGTTTCCCAGAGTTAATAGTCTCTCATGGTTTGTCTCCCTCTCTGATTTTCCCCATTCAGTCTCCTCTCCTTCTCTTATGGTCTCTTGCACTATTTCTTATATTCCACATATGAGAGAAACTGTTTGATACTTGTCTTCCTCCAATTGACTTATTTCACTTAGCATAATGCCCTCCAGAACCATCCATGTCGATATAAATGGTAGGTATTCATCCTTCCTTATGGCTGAGTAATATTTGATTGTATGTGTATACCACATCTTCTTTATACATTCATCTGTCGAGGGATGTCTCGGCTCCTTCTGCAGTTTGGCTATTATGGACATTGCTGCTATGAACATTGGAGTGCGGATGCCCATTTGTTTCACTATATCTGTATCTTTGGGGTAAATCCCCAGTAGTGCAATTGGTACGTGATGGGATGGCTCTATTTTTACCTTTTTTGGAGGAACCTCCTTACTGTTTTCCAGAGTAGCTGTATAAGCTTGTATTCCCAACAGTGGAAGAGGGTTCCCTTTTCTCCACATCCTTGCCAACATTTGTTGTTTCCTGTCTTGTTAATTTTCCCCATTTTCACTGGTGTGAGGTGGTATCTCATTGTGGTTTTGATTTATATTTCCCTGATGGCAAGTGATGCAGAGCATTTTCTCATGTGCTTGTTGGCCATGTGTAGGTCTTCTTTGGAGAAATGTCTTTTCATGTCTTCTGCCCATTTCTTGACTGGACTGTGTTTTTTGCGTGTTGAGTTTGGTAAGTTCCTTATAGATTTTGGATGCTAGCCCTTTATCTGATATGTCATTTGGAAATATCTTTTCCCATTGTGTAGGTTGCCTTTTAGTTGTGTTGACAGTTTCCTTTGCTGTGCAGAAGCTTTTTATCTTGATGAAGTCCCAATAATTAATTTTTACTTTTGTTTCCCTTTCCTTTGAAGACGTGAAAACTCTGTGAAAAATGTCCATGGTATTTGACAGGGATTACATTGAATGTGTAGATTGCTCTGGGTAGCATAGACATTTTAACAGTATTTATTCTTCTAGTCCAAGAATGTGGCATGTTTTTTTCATTTCTTTGTGTCTTCTTCATTTTCTTTCATAAGTGTCCTATAGTTTTTAGAGTACAGATCCTTTACCTCTTTGGTGAGGTTTATTCCTAGATATATTATGGTTCTTGGTGCAGTTGTAATTAGGATCGATTCCTTGATTTCTCTTCTGACTCATTGTTAGTCTGTAGAAATGCAGCTGAGTTCTTGCATTGGTTTTGTATTCTGCCTTGTTGCTGAATTGCTGTATGAGTTTTAGCAATTTTGGAGTGCAGTCTTTTGGGTTTTCCACATAGAGTATCATGTTATATGCAAAGAGTGGAAGTTTGCCTTCTTCTTTTCCAGTTTGGATGCCTCTTATTCCTTTTCGTTGTGTGATTGCTGAGTCTACGACTTCTAGTACTGTGTTGAACAATAGTGGTGGGAGTGGGCATCCCTGTCATGTTCTTGACCCTAGGGAAAAAGGTCTCAGTTTTTCCCATTGATAATGATACTCGCTGTGGGCTTTTCATAGATAGCTTTTATGATATTGAGGTATGTTCCCTTTATCCCTACACTGTGGATAGTTTTAATCAAGAAAGGATACTGTATTTTATCAAATGCTTACTCTGTGCTAATTTAGAGGATCATATGGTTCTTCTGTTTTCTTTTATTAATGTAATCTATCATGCTGATTGACTTGCGAGTATTGAACTACCGTTGAATCCCAGAAATAAATCCTACTTGGTCATTGTGAGTAATCCTATTAATGTACTATTGGACCCTACTGGCTAGTATCTTGGTGAGAATTTTGACATCCATGTTCATCAGGGATATTGGTCTGTATTTCTTTTTTATGGAGTATTTGTCTGGTTTTGTGATCAAGGTAATGCAGACCTCATAGAATGAGTTTGAAAGTTTCCCTTCCATTTCTATCTTTTGAAACAGCTTCAGAAGAATAGTACTAATTCTTCAAATATTTGGAATTCCCCTGGGAAGCCATCTGGCTCTGGACCCTTGTTTCCTTGGAAGGTTTTGATGACTGCTTCCATTTCCTTGCTAGTTATTGGTCTGTTCACATTTTCTATTTTTTCCTGTTTCAGTTTTGGTAATTTATCAGTTTCCAGGAATGCATCTTATTTCTTCCAGATTGTCTAATTTGATGGCATATAGTTGCTCATAATGTGTTCTTAAAATCATCTGTTTATCCTTTGTGTTGGTCATAATTGTCCATGTTTCATTCATGATTTTGTTAATTTGAATCCTTTCTCTTTTCTTTTTGATAAGTATGGATAGAGGTTTATCTCTTATTTTTTCAAGGAACCAACTCCTAGTTTTGTTGACCTGTTCTACTGTTCTGCTTTCTGTTTCATTGATTTTTGCTCTAATCTTTATTATTTCTCTTCTCCTTGGTTTAGGCCTTGCTATTCTTCAGCTCTTTTAGGTGTAAGGTTAGATTGTATATTTGAGATTTTTCTAATTTTTTTGAGAGAGGCTAATATTGAAATGTACTTCCCTCTTAAGACTACCTTTGATGTATCCCATAGATTTTGAATAGTTGTGCTTTCATTTTCATTAGTTTGCGTGAATCTTTTTCATTCTTCTCTAGGTTGACCCATTCAATCTTTAGAAGGATGCTCTTTAACCTCCAAATGTTTTAGTTCCTTCAGAATTTCCTCTTGTGTTTGAGTTCCAATTTTGAAGCCTTGTCGTCTGATAAAATGCAGGAAATGATCCTGGTCTTTTCGTATCAGTTGAGACCTGATTTGTGACCCAGTATGTGGTCCGTTATTGAGAGAGTTACATGTGCACTGGAGAAGAATATGTATTCTGTTGCATTAGGTTCAAATGTTCTGAATATATAACCCGTGAAGTCCATCTGGTTCCATGTGTCATTCAAAGTCCTTGTTTCCTTGTTGATCTTCTGTTTAGGTGATCTGTCCATTGCTGTGAGTGATGTGTTGAAGTATTATTATCAGTGTATTTCTTTACCTTGGTTATTAATTGGTTGATATAATTGGCTGCTCCCAAATTAGCATAAATACTTATAATTGTTAGATCTTCTTGTTGGATAGCCCCTTTAAGTGTGATATAGTATCCCTCTTCATCTCTTACAACTGTCTTTGGTTTAAAATTTAATTTATCTAAAAAATTTTTAATTTATCTGATATGAGAATTGCTACCCTAGGTTTCTTTTGAAGTCCATTTGTATGGTAAGTGGTTGTCTACCCTCTCATTTTCAGTTTGAAGGTGTCTTTAGGTCTAAAATGAGTTACTTTTTTGAATATAGTGAAAGGAAGCCAGAAGTGGAGAATATATCTATAAAATATAAATGTAAAAAATAAAAGTTTACAGATACTTAAAAGAGCTGATAAGAAACCAGTTGCAACAGGAAAAAAGAAAAAATGGAAAATTTTAAACTGAAAGATAAGTCATAAGAAAAAACCCCCTCGAATTCTATATAGTATTTTCTCCTAGCACTGGAGTGTTCCAGTCCTTTTCGGTCAAATAAACTTGCTATTCACTTGTTCTTCCAGCTAATCTGTGGAGGAGGGGCCTATTGCACTGATACTAAGGTTTCCCTGCCTGGGTGGAGTTTCACTGTCCTTTGCCCAGAGGCCAGGCTCTGTGTATGCTGTTTGCTGTGTGTGGCTTTTGTTCTTTGAAGGCTTTCTGTACCTCCTTAGAAGGTAAAAATAAAAATGGCCGCACCCCGATCTCCAGCCCAGGAGCTGAAGATCATGATATGTGTCAAACTCTGCAGACTCCTTTGGTACATGCTCACTCATATCCTCCCCAGGGGAAGATAGAGGGACACTGATTTGTGCAACATGCAGGGCTCTGGCAGTGAGGGTTCTCACTCATTCATGTGTTCACCTGCTCCACCCCTCCTGGAGGAAGCTGAAAGTTGCCTCGTTTCTGTCTATTCCAAGGCTCTGGGACAGAGAGTGTTCACCTGTTTGCACACCTGCTTCTCCTCTCCCAGAGGAAAGCAGAGGATTGCTGTATTCCACTCCTTTACAGGGACACAACATGAAGAGTAGTTGCCCAGTCCGGTGGTGGTTCAGGGTTTATTACAAAACAAGCTGAGAACCCTCTCCTGGGCTCACTGACCTAAACCTGTTTCCCCTCTCAATGCTTGGAAACTGCCGGCTCAGGCACCCCTGTTCTTTCTGTGCCTCGGGATTTTGAGACCCCATAGTCCCACCTGCCATTTTGTCCTGCATCACTACTGAGCATCTTTCAGGCCAGGAAGTCTCTCACTGAAGTAGATTTCTAAAGTTCTTGATTTTGAGCCCCACGTCTCTATCATTTTCTCGTATCCAGCTTACAAAGACTCCCTCTGCCTGCTGTTTATCTTCTCATATATCCCCTCCATTTTTCTTCTCCCCACTCCTACCTTACAAAAAGTGGTCACTTTTTCATTTGTATAGTTCCAACCATTCTTTCCTTATATCACACATTGAATTCATAGGTGTTCCGGATGATTTGAGAGCTAGCTAAATTAAGGGGACCAGATAAAACAATGACTTCTATTCTTCCTCCATCTTGCCTCAAGTAGAACACTTTTTATTTTTTAACCATTTTAAACATTGTTCTTGCCTTTTAAGATTTTTTTTGTTCCAAGACTTTATTTAAATTCAAATTTCTTAATATGTAGTTTAGTATTGGTTTCAGGAGTAGAATTTATTGATTCATCACTTACATGTAACACATAGTGCTTATCACAGGTGCCCTCCTTAATGCCCATCACCCATTTAGCCCATCCTTCCACTCCACCTCCCATCACCATCCTACTACCATCTATAATTAAATCTTTTACAGTTTGCTTCCCTCTCAGTTTTTAATCCTATTTTTTCTTTCCCTTCCCCTCTGTTCATCTATTTTGTTTCTTAAATTCCACTCGAGTGAAATTACTTAGATTTACCTTTCTCTGACTGACTTATTTCACTTAGCATAAACACTCTAGTTCTATCCATGTCCTTGCTCATGCCAACAGTTCATTCTTTTTGTTGGCAGAGTAATATTCCACTGTATATATTTACCATATTTAAATTTTCCACTCATCAATTAGTGGACATTGGGCTTTTTCCATAATTTGGCTGTTGTTGATAGTGCTGCTATAAACATAGGGGTTAATTTGCCCCTTCTAATCAGTAGTTTTGTTATCCATTGTGTAAGAATAGAGTTGCTGGATCATAGGGTAGTTCTATTTTTAACTCTTTGAGGAACCTCCGTATTGTTTTCCACAGTGGCTGCAGAAGCTACATTCCCAGGAAAAATTTAAGAGCTTCCCCTTTGTCCACATCCTTGCCAACATCTCGTTTCCTAAATTGTTAATTTTAGCCATTCTGACTGGTATGAGGTGGTATCTCATTGTGGTTTTGATCTGTTTTTCCCTGAAGATGAGTGATGAACATTTTTTCATGTTTTAGTTAGCCATATGTATGTCTTCTTTGGAGAAATTTCTATTCATGTCTTCCTCCCATTTCTTGCCTGGAAATACATTTTTTGTGTATTCATTTTGATAAGTTCTTTATAGATGATGGATGCTAGACCTTTATCCAGTATGTCATTTGCAAGTATCTTCTCCTATTCCATAATTTGCCTTTTAGTTTTGTTGATTGTTTCCTTTGCTTATGCAGAAACCTTTTATCTCAAGTCACAATAGTTCATTTTTCCTTTACTTTCTCTTACCTCTGTATACGTGTCTAGTAAGAAGTTGCCATGACCAAGGTCAAAGAGTTTGCTGCTTGTGTTCTCCTCTAAGATTATGATGATTTCCTGTCTCACATTTATGTCTTTCATGCATCTGGAATTTATTTTTGTGTATAGTAGAAAAAGTGATCCATTGTCATTCTTTTACATGTTGTTTTCAAGTTTTCTTGGCACCATCTGTTGAGGAGACTGTATTTTTTCCATTGGATATTCTTTCCTGCTTTGTCAAAGATGAGTTGACCATATAATTGTGGGTCCATTTCTGGGTTCTTGATTCTATTCCATTGATCTTTGTGTCCTTTTTTTGTGCTAGTACCATGCTGTCTGGATGATTACAGTTTTGTAATATAGCTTGAAGTTTGAAATCATGATGCCTCCAGCTTTGTTTTTCTTTTTTCAAGATTGCTCTGGTTATTTGGAGTCTTTGTGTTTGCATACACATTTCAGGATTGTTCTAGCTCTATGAAAATGCTAGTGGTATTTTGATAGGGATTACATTAAATGTGTAGATTGCTTTTGGTAGTATAGACATTTTAACAATACTTGTTCTTCCTTCCTTTTTTATTTAAGATTTTTTATTTATTTATTCATGAGAGAGACACACACACAGAGAGAGAGAAAGAGAGGCAGAGAAAGAGAGAAGCAGAGACACAGGCAGAGGGAGAAGCAGGCTCCATGCTGGGAGCCCGACATGGGGCTTGATTCCAGGTCTCCAGGATCACACCCTAGGCTGAAGGTGGCGCTAAACCGCTGAGCCACCTGGGCTGCCCTGTTCTTCCTATTCTTGAGAATGGAATGTTTTTTCATTTGTTTCTCTTCAATTTCTTTCATAAGTGTTCCATATTTTTCAGAATACAAATCATTTACAAAACTCTTTCTTTAGGCTATTCGAAGGTATCTTATGTTTTTTGGTGCACTTACTGTAAATAGGAAAGATTCCTTGATTTCTTTTTGTTGCTTAATTATTCGTGTATAGACATGCAGCTGATTTTTCTAAGTTGATTTTATATCCTGTGACTTTGCTGAATTCATATATCAGCTTTATCAATATTTGATGAGTCTTTCCAGTTTTCTACAGCGTAAGTAACATGTTGTGTGTGAAGACTGAAAGTTTGAAAACTTCCTTGCCTATTTAGATGCCTTTTACTTGTTTTTGTTGTCTGATTGCTGAGGCTAGAACTTCTGGTACTGGGTTGAACAGTAGTGATTAGAGTGGACATCCCTGTTATGTCCCTCACCTTAGGGGAAAACTCAGTTTTTCCCCATTGTGAATGATATTAGCTGTCAGTCTTTTTTTAAAAAAGATTTTATTTATTTATTCATGAGAGACAGAGAGAGAGAGAGAGAGAGAGAGGCACAGACACAGGCAGAGGGAGAAGCAGGCTCCATGCAGGGAGCCCGATGTGGGACTCGATCCTGGGTCTCCAGGATCACACCCTGGGCTGAAGGCGGTACTAAACTGCTGAGCCACCCAGGCTGCCCTGTCAGTCTTTCATATATTGCCTTTATGATGTTTAGGTTGGTTCTGTTCTATTCCTATTTTTTAGTGGTTTTTATGAAGACAGGATGCTGTAATTTGTCACATGCTCTTACTACATCTATTGAGAGGATCATATGGTTCTTTTCTGTGCTTTTATTAATGTGGTATATCACGTTGATAGATTTGTTGTATTGAACGCCCCCAAATTGGCTTTTAAGGTTTTTTTTTTTTTTGGCTTTTAAGTTTTTAATTCCAGTTAGTTTATGTACAGTGTTATATTAGTTTCATATGTCCACTATAGTGATTCAGTAATTCCATGTATCACCTGGTACTCATCATGACAAGTGCAGTACTTAATCTGCATCATCTATTTAATTCATCCCCCTTACCACCTTCCCCTCTCATAACCATCAGTTTCTTCTTTAAATTAAGGACTTGTTTCTTGATTTGTCTCTCTGTTTTTCCTTGTGTTCATTTTAGTGTTTCTTAAATTATACATGTGAGTGAAATCCTGTGGTATTTTTCTTACTCTGACTTACTACAGTTAGTATTTTGTTCTCTAGCTTTTCCTATGTTGTAGTAAATGGGAAGATTTCATTCTTTTTTATGGCTACATAATATTCCTGTGTGTGTGTATGTGTGTGTCTCTCACATCTTTATCTGTTCATCTATGGATGGACACTTGGGCTGCTTCCATAATATGTGCTGTAAATCCTGCTTTTTTAAACATAGGGGCACATGTATGCCTCTGAATTCGTGTTTTCCTGTTTTCTGGGTAAATAACCTGTAGTGTGATTGTTGAATCATAGGGCAGTTCTATTTTTAATTTTTTCATGAATCTCCATTCTGTTTTCCACTATGGCTGTACCAGTTTGTTTTCCCACACATAGTGCAGGAGGGTTCCTTTTTTCCACATTCTAGACATTACTCATTTAACTTGTGTTTTTGATTTTAGCCATTTTGACATGGGTAAGGTGGTATGTCATTCTTGTTTTGATTTGCATTTCCTTGTTGATGATTGATGTGATCTTCTTTTTTATCTTGCTTGAAATAATATTTATTTTTAAATTTTAAGAAGTTTTTTTTATAATAAATGTATTCTTTATTGGTGTTCAATTTACCAAAATACAGAATAACACCCAGTGTTCATCCCATCAAGTGCCCCCCTCAGTGCCCATCAACCATTAACCCCCACCCCCGGCCTCCTCCCCTTCCACCACCCCTAGTTCGGTTTCCCAGAGTTAGGAGTCTTTATGTTCTGTCTCCCTTTCTGATATTTCCCACACATTTCTTCTCCCTTCCCATATATTCCCCAAATGAATGAGAACATATAATGTTTGTCCTTCTCCAATTGACTTACTTCACGCAGTATAATACCCTCCAGTTCCATCCACGTTGAAGGAAATGGTGGGTATTTGTCGTTTCTAATGGCTGAGTAATATTCCATTGTATACATAAACCACATCTTCTTTATCCATTCATCTTTCAATGGACACCGGGGCTCGTTCCACAGGTTGGCTATTGTGGACATTGCTGCTAGAAACATCGGGGTGCAGGTGTCCCGGCGTTTCATTGCATCTGTATCTTTGGGATAAATCCCCAGCAGTGCAATTGCTGGGTTGTAGGGCAGGTCTATTTTTAACTCTTTGAGGAACCTCCACACAGTTTTCCAGAGTGGCTGCCCCAGTTCACATTCCCACCAACAGTGTAAGAGGGTTCCCTTTTCTCCGCATCCTGTCCAACATTTGTGGTTTCCTGCCTTGTTAATTTTCCCCATTCTCACTGGTGTGAGGTGGTATCTCATTGTGGTTTTGATTTGTATTTCCCTGATGGCAAGTGATGCAGAGCATTTTCTCATGTGCATGTTGGCCATGACTATGTCTTCCTCTGTGAGATTTCTGTTCATGTCTTTTGCCCATTTCATGATTGGATTGTTTGTTTCTTTGGTGTTGAGTTTAATAAGTTCTTTATAGATCTTGGAAACTAGCCCTTTATCTGATATGTCATTTGCAAATATCTTCTCCCATTCTGTAGGTTGTCTTTTAGTTTTGTTGACTGTATCCTTTGCTGTGCAAAAGCTTCTTATCTTGAAAGAAATTGAGGAAGACACAAAGAGATGGAAAAATATTCCATGCTCATGGATTGGCAGAATTAATATTGTGAAAATGTCAATGTTACCCCGGGCAATTTACAAGTTTAATGCAATCCCTATAAAAATACCATGGACTTTCTTCAGAGAGTTAGAACAAATTATTTTAAGATTTGTGTGGAATCAGAAAAGACCCCGAATAGCCAGGGGAATTTTAAAAAAGAAAACCGTATCTGGGGGCATCACAATGCCAGATTTCAGGTTGTACTACAAAGCTCTGGTCATCCAGACAGTGTGGTACTGGCACAAAAACAGACACATAGATCAATGGAACAGAATAGAGAACCCAGAAGTGGACCCTGAACTTTATGGTCAACTAATATTCGATAAAGGAGGAAAGACTATCCATTGGAAGACAGACAGTCTCTTCAATAAATTGTGCTGGGAAAATTGGACACACATGCAGAAGAATGAAACTAGACCACTCTCTTTCACCATACACAAAGATAAACTCAAAATGGATGAAAGATCTAAGTGTGAGACAGGATTCCATCAAAATCCTAGAGGAGAACACAGGCAACACCCTTTTTTTGAACTCAGCCACAGTAACTTCTTGCAAGATACATCCACGAAGGCAAAAGAAACAAAAGCAAAAATGAACTATTGGGACTTCATCAAGATAAGAAGCTTTTGCACAGCAAATGATGTTGATCTTCTTTTCTGTGTTTCTTTGCTGTTTATCTTCTTTGGAAAAATTTCTATTTCTGCCTTACATACATTTTTTAAACCTGAGTATTTGGGGTTTTTTTGGTGTTGAGTTTTATTTTATTTTATAATATTTTATTCTTTTATTCCTGAGAGGCACAGGGAGAGGCAGAGACCTAGGCAGAGGGAGAAGCAGGCTCCCTGTGGGGAGCCTGATGTAGGAATCAAACCCAGGACTCCTGTATTAGGACCTGAGCCAAAGGCAGACGTTCAACCTGAGCCACCCAGGTGTTCCTGGTATTGAGTTTTAAATATTCTTTCTATATTTTGGATACTTAACCCTTTATCAGATACGTCATTTGCAAATACCTTCTCCCATTCTGAAGGTTAACTTTTAATTTGACTGATTTCTTTGCTTTTTGGAAGCTTTATATATATATATATTTTTTGGAAGCTTTATATTTTGATAAAGTCCAGTAGTTTATTGTTTTGTTTCCGTTGCCTCAGGAGCCATATATCTTAAATGTTCCCATAGCTGATGTCAGAGAACGCACTGCCTGTGCTCTCTTTAAATATTTTTATGGGTTTAGTCTCACATTCGGGTCTTTTATCCTTTTTTTTTCTTTCATTGATTTTGAACTTATCTTTTTGTGTTGTATAAGAATGTGGCCCAGTTTCATTCTTTTGCATGTCACTGTCCAGTATTCTCAACACTGTTTCTTCAAGAGACTGTTATTTTCCCATTGAGTATCCTTTCCTGATTTATCAGAGATTAATTGACCATATAATTGCAGGTTTATTTCTGGGTTTTCTATTCTGTTCCGTTGATCTGTGTGTGTATTTTCGTGTTGGTACCCTGCTATTTTGATTACTACAGCTTTGTAATATACCTTGATGTTTGGAATTGTTAATACTTTTCTTTATAAAAAAAAGTTTATTTATTTATTTTAGAAAGAATGATAGCATGCATAAGCAGGGTGGGGGGGTTGAGGGACAAGTGGAGAGAGAATTTGAAGCAGACTCTGCTGAGTGTGGAGCCTGTCACAGGGCTCAGTTCCATGACCTTGAGATCATGACCTGAGCTGAAACCAAGAGTCAGACACTCAACCAACTGAGCTACCCAGGTGCTCTTTAATGTTTTGCATTTATATTTTCACGATTGCTTTTGCTATTTAGGATCCTTGTGGTTCCATACAGGTTTTAGGATTGTTTGTTCTTGGTATGTGAAAAATGCTGGTGGTATTTTGATAGGGATTGCATTAAATGTGTAGATTGCTTTGGGTAATGCAAACATTTTAGCTGTATATGTTCTTCCAATCCATGTACATGGGATGTCTTTCATTTCTTTGTTTCATCTTCGATTTCTTTTATCAGTGTTTTTACTTTTCAGAGTACAGGTCTTTCACCTCTTTGGTTAGGTTTATTCCTAGGAATCTTACTATTTTTGGTGCAAATTTAAATGGTATTGTTTTCTCAATTTCTGTTTCTGCCTCTTCATTATTGATGTATAGAAATGCAACAGATTTCTGCTTGTTGATTATTTTGTCCTGTGACTGTCCTGAATTTGTTTATCAGTTATAGCAGTTTTTCAGTGGAGTCTTTCGAGTTTTATAAAGTATTATGTCATCTCAAATAGTATAAGTTTTACCTCTTCTTTGCTGATTTCAGTGCCTTTTGTTTTTTTGTTGTCTTATTCCTATGGCTAGTGCTTTTAGTACTATGTTGAATAAAAGTTGTGGGAATGGACATCCTTGTTTTGTTCCTGATATTATGGGAGATGTTTTTAGTTTTACTCACTTGACGATAATGGAAGCTATGGGTTTTCCATGTATGGTCTTATGTTCAGTTATGGCTTCCTCTGAACCTACTTTGTTGAAGGTTTTTATCCTGACTGGATGTTGTAGTTTGTCAAATCCTTGTTCTGCTTCTATTGAAATGATTATATGGTATTTATCTGTTCTTTTATTGTGATGTATCACATTGATCGATTTGCCAGTATTGACTGACTCTTGCAGCCCAAGAATAAATTGTACTTGATCGTGGTGTATGATTTTTGAAATTGCATTATTGGATTTGGTCTGCTAGTATTTTGTTGAGCATTTTTACATCAGTGTTTACCAGGGATATTAGCCTGTGGTTTTCCTTTTTGGTGATGTCTTTGTTTTCAGAATCAGAGTAATGCTGGCCTCATAGAATGAATTTGGACGTTGTATTCCTCTTTTGTATTTTGGAATAGTTCAAGAAGAATAGATGTCAACTCTTTTTAAAATGTTTGGTAGAATTCACCTTATAAAATCATCTTTTCCTGGTCTTGTGTTTCTTATGGCTTTTTGACTTACTGATTCAATTTCTTTGCTGGTTATGGTTCTCATCAAATTTTCTATTTCTTCCTGTTTCAGTTTTGTCAATTTATATTTTTCTAGAAATTTATCCATTTCTTCTATTTTGTCCATTTTTTAGCATATTGTTTTTCATACTATTATAATTATTTGTATTTTTGTAACATCAGTTCTTATTTCTCTCTCATTTGTAATTTTAGTTACTTAAGTACTTTCTCTTTTTTTATTTCTCTGTCTAGGTAGAGGTTATCTGTTTTATTGCTTTTTATCGCAAGGAATCTGCTCCTTGTTTTGTTGATCTTTTCTGTTTTTTTTTTTTTTTTGTCTTTCTGAATCATTTAGTTCTACTGTAATCTTAATTATCTTCTTCCTTCTGCTTGTTTTAGGTTTTGTTTGTTCTTTTTCTAGCTTCTTTAGGCATAAAGATTGGTTACTTATTTCGGATTTTTCTTGCTTAAGATAGGTAGTATTGCTATAAACTTCCCTTTTAGAACTGTTTTTGCTCTACCCCAGAAATTTTTGATTATTGTGGTTTCATTTACATTTGTTTCCATGTAGTTTTTTATTTCTTCTATTTCCTGATTGATCCATTAATTGTTTAGTATCATGTTACGTAATTTCCATGTATTTGTTATTTTCTAATTTTTTTTCTTGTGGTTGACTTTTAGTTAAATAACATTTTGGTCAGAAAAGATTTATGCTGTGACTTCTGTCTTCTTGAGTTTGTTGAGGCTTGTTTGTGGACTAATATTTCATATTCTGTAGAATGTCTCATGTGCACTTTAAAGAATGCGTGTTCTCCTGTTTTATGATGGAATGTTTTGCATATATTTATTAAATCCATCTGTTCCCATGTGTCATTCAAAGCCAATGGTTCCTTGTTGGTTTTCTGTTTAGATGATCTGTCCATTGATGTAAGTTGGGTGTTAATATCCCCAGTATTATTGTATTATCTTCAAAGAGTCCCTTTATTTTTGTTATTGATTGTTTTATGTATTTGAGTTCTTCCCTGTTGGATGCTTTTTAAAATTTCCCTTTTATTGTATACTGTCCTACTTTGTCCCTTGTTCCATCTTTGTTTTAAAGTCTATTTTGTCTCATATAGGTCTTGCTACTCTGGCTGTTTTTTGTTCATCCTTTTGAGTGGTTGATATTTCTCTATCCCCTCATTTTTAATCTTTAGGTTTGTTTAGGTCTCAGATGAGTTTGTTGTATGTAGCTTAGGGATGGGTCTTTTTTTTATCCATTCTGTCACCCTATGTCCTTTTTCGGAGCACTTAGACCAGTTACATTTAAAGTAATTACTGATAGTTATCATTTTATGTTGTTTCTGAAGATTTTCTTTGATCTTTTCTTGTCTTTTTCATGTTTTGCTGATTCTCTTTAGTGATATATTTCAATTTAGTTCTCTTCATTCTTTGCATGTTTATTCATGGGTTTTTGATATATGGTTACCATTAGAGTTGCATATAGCAGTCCATATTAAGTTGATTTTTGTTTAAGTTTGAACCCATTCTTTACTCCTTTCTTCCACATGTTTTCAGTGTACGGTATCATAGTTTACATCCTTTTATTTGTTTCTTTACTGATTTTTCACAGAAATATTCATTTTTAATCCTTTTGTTGTTTCTTCCTTTATCCTGCTACTTTTAGTCTCTCCTTTCAACTGAAAGAGTTCCCTTTAATATCTCTTACTTCTTCAGTTTTTCTTTGTAAGGGGAACTCTTTATTTTACCTTCTATTTTGAATGATAATCTTTCTGGATAGAGTATTCTTGGACACAGATTTTTCCCATTCAGCACTGTGAATATATGGTGCCACTTTATTTTTGCCTGCAGTTTCTGCTTTAAAAGCTGCTGGTGTCTTATGGGTTTTCCCTTGTATGTTACTTCTTTTATCTTCTTTAAAAAATTTTTTCGCTATATTTTGCCAGTTTAATTATAGGATGTCTTGGTGTGTGTGTGTCTGTTTCTGTTGATTTTATTGGGAGTTCTCTGTGCTTCTTGGATCTGGTTATCTGCTTCCTTCCCCAAATTACAATAGTTTTCAGTTATTTTTTCAAATTTTCTGTCTTCTTTTCTCTCTCATCTTCCTTTGGTAGTCCTATAAGAGAAACATTATTGTTTTGTTTTGTTTTGTTTTGTTTTTAAAGATTTTATCTATTTATTCATGAGAGACACAAAGAGAGAAGCAGAGATATAGAGGGAGAAGCAGGCTCCTTGCAGGAAGGAAGCCCAATGTGGGACTCTATCCTGGGACTTTGGGATCACACCCTGAGCCAAAGGTAGACACTCGAGACCGATGAGCCATCCAGGCATCTCACATTATTATGTTTGATGGAGTCACTCAATTCCATAAGTCTTTTCTTGTTTTGCATATTATTTTTTCTCTCTTTTGTTTAGCTTGATTACTTTCCATTACTCTGTTATCCGGGTCATTAATTTGTTTCTGTGCTTCTTCTAGCCTGCTTTTCATTTCATCTAACTTGTTTTTCATTTTGTTTATTGAGCCCTTTTTTGTAAAAAAAGATTTTACTTATACTTGAGGGGAGGATAAAGGGAGAGGAGAAGAAGGCCCCACCCCCTACTGAGCAGGCAGCCCAAAACAAGGTTTAACCCCAGGTCCCTGGGATCATGACCTGAGCCCAGGGCAGATACACTTGACTGACTGATCCACCAGGGAGCCCATCATTTTGTTTATTGAGCTTTTTATCTCTGATATGTTATTTATTATCTCTCTGTTAAGGATCTCACTCTTGTATTCCTCTCTTTTCACATGTCCAGTGGGTATCCTTATGATTATTCCCTTAAATTATATATCAAGCATATTAGTTATATCTATTTCACTTAGATCTGTGGCCATGGCCTTGATGTGTTCTTTTATTTGGATAGATTTCTCTGTCTTCTCATTTTGTTTATGTCTTGATGTGTGTTTCTTTGTGTTGGAAATTTGAGCTCTGTTTCCTGTTCTTTAGGGTAATGGCCTTATGAAGTAAAGGTCTTGTAGTACTGTGTCATATAGTGTCCCCTGTTTCCTAGGGTCTGATGCTTGTGGGAGTGTCTACAGTGTTTGCTGTGTGTACCTTGTTGTTTTGTCCTGGCCACTTTATCCCTTACAGCAGCTTTCTGCAAAGGTTCTCTTTGCCTGTTGTTGGCATTTTTTGGTTCCTCACCTGAATGTGGTATATTTTAAGTAGATGTGCTCAGGTCTGCTTGTGAAATGAAAGGTGTTGCAACTGCTACTGAACTGAGATCCTGAAAACCCATTGGGGAGACATGGTGTGAGCAGGGATTTGGGTGGGCCTTCTTGGGTAGAGGGCTTTCTGTCCTGGGACTAAGGGAAGCATAACCCTCAGGAATGCTTTTGCTGGAATGCTGGCAGTTAAGGCTTAGTCTAACCAAGTTAGTTAATGAGTGTTGATGCTCTTCCACTTCCCACAGGTGGCTTTGTGCTTATGCTGAAGGGAGGAGATGGGGAAATGATGTTGACCAGTTTCTTCATTCCTGGAGGGGTCTCTTTGTGAATGCTGTTTCCCTGGGATGTGGTCTGAGATGAGCTAATATCTGCCCCTCTGTGTGCCTCAGGCACTCTTCATTTCGCTATTTTCACTGTTTCATTTGTATGTCCATGCACTGCTTGTCTTCTTTCCAAGAGCAGCACAGTGTCCTCTAGGCTATATCCCAGCCATGCCCTCTGATGTCAGGTCCCACTGTTTGCACAAACTCACCAAATTTGGCCCCCTCACTTTCTAAGCCAGTTGCTTTGGGGATTCATTTTCCCTGTATCCTCCCCTGTGTGGTAATCTGTCTCTCCTTCTCCACGACCACATCTTTCCTCCTCACCCTGGTGGCTATGATCCATTTCTGTCCCAGACCACATCTCCATACTTTCTACCTTCTTTGATGTGGCCTCTTCTCTACCTTTAGTTGTGGAGTTTGTTCTGCCAGTCTTGAGGTCAATTTCTGGGGTGTTTATATTGATTTTATAGTTATTTTACTGTATTTGTGGGATGGAGTGAGCCTACGGTCCTCGTACTTTACCTCCATTTTCCCGAGTTATCAATTCAGAATACTTTAAAATGGAAAAATACTGCATGACACCATTCTCTTCTAAATGGTCAATAGCAGTTTCTGAAAGTTTGTGGGAAGGGGCATTGTGCAAACCCGGGACTTAGTTGAAGTTTTGGTATGGTTATTTTTTTATTTCATTATTATTATTGATCATAGGATCATGGAGCTTTGGAGTTGGAAGAACCTTATACATCATGTAATCAAACTCCATCTTTTTATATATTATATTTCTTTCCTCATACTTTGCCTGGTTAGGAACTTGTGACCTTTGGTTGGTTGCTTTATTGTTTGAAGGTAAAAGAAAACAAAACTAGTAAATCGTAAGATTGTTTTATTTTAACTTTTCTCGAGATATTTTAGTTGAATGTGGTAACTTAATTTGTTTTCTTGTAGGTGGTAAGTTTTCTTCATACAGTTCTTTTGTGTGACAAATTGGATTTCAGCACAGCTTTAGTGGTTTGTCCTCTTAATACTGCTTTGAATTGGATGAATGAATTTGAGAAGTGGCAGGAAGGATTAAAAGATGATGAGAAGCTTGAGGTATTATATTTTAAATATTTTCTTTTATTAAAATAACTGCATGAAATTCATACAATAAACAAAAAGATTAATTACCAGTTATGCATATTTCCATGGTAATGTGCAGTATTCCTACATTCCTAATAGTTACCTTTAAAAATCTTTATTTTCCCACAAAAGGTCTCTGAATTAGCAACTGTGAAACGTCCTCAGGAGAGAAGCTACATGCTGCAGAGGTGGCAAGAAGATGGTGGTGTTATGATCATAGGCTATGAGATGTACAGAAACCTTGCTCAAGGAAGGAATGTGAAGAGTAGGAAACTTAAGGAAATCTTTAACAAAGCTTTGGTTGATCCAGGTAATATATTAACAGACACTGAGATAAATTAGCAAGTTGAATAGAAAATACGCTGATGTTCTGTTTAACAAGCAACATACTAAGTGTCTGGTTTTTGTTTCATTTGTCCTGGTTTTTTCCTTCTTTCTGTTTCTTCTATAATTTTATTATGGTAAAAGCTCTCTTAATGTTGCCAGTTTTTCAGAATTCAGTTGCTGAGTCTGCAAGTGTTTGAGGTTTTTAGGGGAGATCTTGTAAACAACACAAAATGCATCAGGTGCCTAAGTCACAATTGCAGTTTCTTCCAATTGTCTGAATATTAGATGGAAACAAGACATCTCTCCTACTCTTAAAACAATTAAGTTTCTTTCCCAAGTTTATGTAATTAGAATTGCTGCATGGTTTTTCCCTTTGTTTTAAAGCATCATTACTAGAGAAGGTTGATATTTGTAATACTGTCTATCCTTATGACAGTAGTCCTCATGATGCAGGATCCAAATATTTAATTTTTACTTGGCACTTCAGCAAGTTGTATTATTTGCAAAACTAATTTTAAATTATTTGTATCTTTTTTCTTTTTATTTAAACTTTATCATTTAAGTATTTTATGAAACATTTATTGAGGCTTTAGATGTGTGTTAAAGTCTGATTTTCACTGTCAAAATAACAATATTCTTTAGAATCCATCAGTTTGCCTCTTTTTTTAATTAAATTTTCTTTATTTTCAGGTTTATTCAGGTATAATGAACAAAGGTGTAAGATACTTTAAGTGTGCAATGTGATGATTTTGATATGGGCAATACATTTTGGAAGTGTTACTGAGAGTTAGATGGAAAAGGAAAGAAGTCTCAGTTACTTTCACTGCCTACATTAAAGAATTACAGGAGAGCAAAATGAAAGAAAAGCAGTTTTATTAAAGTACTCCAGGGAGAGGTGGGCTACTCAAGAGAGACAGAAGCCCAGAAACTCCTGGGTATGGGCTTATATCAGTTTTTGGGGGTTGGGTTCTAGGATCATAACATTTGAGTGACAGACCTGGATTATATAATAATTAGCCAGCTATCCATGTCTATTCCCAAGCTATATTTGAAATGCCATAATGGGGTAGAAAACCACAACATTATTTCTATTCTAGAGACATAGGTCAAATAACGGTAAGTGGCTGCTTTCTGCACAAGTGCAATAAGCACAACAAACTTAACTCTTCCTCTTTTGGGATGTTGTAACCACATACCAACTGCTAGATAGGTGGAATGAGGTAGTCCCTGGGTGGTCTGTGGTTAGGGTTCTCCATCAGGACATCTAAGATCCATTCTCTTTTTGTTTAGGCCTGGCTTCCAGTCTAAAGAAGGATTCACCCCTTTGAGTAACATCCATGACGACCTCACATATTGTCTCCTCCCATTTTTTTTTTTTTTTTGATGAGAGCATTTAAGTTTTGCTTTTCTAGCAAATTTTAATTACACAGTACTGTGTTATCAGCTATACTTACCACTTTATAAATTAGATTCTCAGACTTTATTCATCTTATAACTGAATATTTATACCGTTTTGCCTCTTTTTTAAGGTAATGATGTAATTAACATGTACCAAAGTAACTTTGCCATTGTAAATCTAAGGCTCAGTAAGTTTATCTTTTTTCCGTGATTAAAGTATTTGTCTGAAAGTTCTTTGGTTATTTTATCATCAGAGAACTTTAAGCTAGTGAATATTGCAACAGATTTTTAAGAAATTGCTTTGGAGTAGTTAAAACAACAGTTTAAGATGCTTAACATTGTGATTTGTTTATGAGGAAGTAAATTTTTAATACCTTAAATCTTGTGACATGAATAAGACTTGTTATTTCCATGTAAATTAGTAACATCTTAAAAATATTTTACTTTGGAATAATTTTTTACAGAAAATTTGAAATGATAGTAAAAATGCTCCCATATTCCATGCACCCAGATTCCACACTGTTTACATGTTACATTGCCATGGTAGATTTGCCGAAACTAAGAAATTGATACATTGGTGGCATATATTAACTAAACTCCAAACTATATTTGAATTTCACCATTTTTTATGTCCACATTCTGTTTCAAGATCTGATCTAGGGTATACCACAGTGCATTTAATTGTCATGTTTCAACAGTCTTGTTTAGTCTATGGCAACTTTTCAGTCTTTAGTTTTCATTATCTTCTCAGTCCTTTAGAAAGTTCACCCTAGTGTGTGTTGTTTTCCTTATAATTAGATTCTGGGGTTATAGGTTTTTGAAAAAATTTACCAGAGGTGAAATACCTTTCTCATCACATCGTATCAAGGGTACATTAGATCTACATGACATTACTGGCTCTACTATTTTCACTTGTCTCTACTCTGTTCTTTGGAAGTCAGTCACTAAGTCTAGCTTACCCAGGGTGGGAGAAGGCAGGAATTAATTAAGCTCTGTCTCCCTTAGTGAGCATTATTTGTACATAAAATTTGGAGTTTTCTGTAAGAAAGATTTGTCCTTTCCTACTTAGTTATATAATGAGTCATTGATGTGTATCAGCATAAACTAATCATATATTATTAGTTTATATGTTAAGATTATAAACTAATGCCTTGTTATTTTGTTGTTCAAAATGTTCCAAATTGGCCATTTAGGAGCTCTTTGAGGTTTGTAGATTGGTTCCTGTATTCCTTTGATACTTCATACTTGTTGTTGTTGTTGTTTTAAGCCCTTCATTATTTTCTGGTACTTTAAGGTACTCCAGGCTTATGTTGTATTATCTCTGTCCCCTGCTCCAGAATTCACCATTTCAGTAATGTGCCATGGTTCCTTTTATTGAAAAATGGTATTTACAAACCAAGATCTGAGTATTTGGGGGTGTTTCTTGCTACTGGAGTATCATTGCTTCTAGGTTCTCTCAGCAGACAGAACTAGGTGGTATATGTACAAATCTACATCTATACACAAATCTATCCCTTTGTGTGTGTGTGTGTATAGAGATAAACTTGATAATGGTGTCTTTGACTCCAATCCATTATCACAGTGTTCATTTTCATCTCTGTTAATCTGTTACTTACCTTTTCAACTATGAGAATCCTGGCTCCAGCTATCTGCCATCCATTTATTTATTTGTTCAGAGTCATTATACATGTAAAGCAATTTCAGAATTGTTAACTTGTACCTCTATGAAAAGCAAGTTTACCAACTATAGTACAGTGTTTATGTGATTGTTTTTGTCTATAGCTTTATAATTTATGGTTAAAATATTTTCTAAGTCACTTAGATCAGTTCCTTTGTTTTCTTATTTGTATACATTAAAGTTTATTCTTTGTAATGTAGACCTTATTGGGTTTTGACAAATGAATAATCTGTTGATAGCCTCATTACTATACTTGCCCTTTTGTTTAATTCATAGCACCATTACTTTAAGCCATGCTAAGCATTTATTCATCATGAGTATTAATCTACATTAATCTACATTATCTACATTATATACATTATCCCACATTTTAATGACTAGAGTTTACTGCAGTAAAAACACACATAACATAAAATCCATTTAACCATTTTAAATTTTGCAATTCAATGACATTTAGTATATTCACAATGTTATATAACTATCACAACTATTTTCTTGAACTCATTTTCAAGAACAACTCTTTTCTTGAACAGCATTTTTCATCACTTCAAAGAGAAATTCAGTATCCATTAGCAGTTACTTCCAAATGCCCTGTCCTCCAGAAACTATCAGTGTACTTTTTGTCTCAGTGGACTTGCCTTTTCTGGACATCTCGTAAAAATATTTCCAGACATTTTGTATAAGTGAAATCATACAATATCTGACTTTTTTACTTACCATAAGGCTTTCAAGCTTTATTTGTATTGTAGCATGTTACCAGTACTTCAATCCTTTAAACACACACACAATGTTAATTCAAGATACTGTTTAATTTAAACAATAAAATAGATCTATGTAATTATGTAAAATAATGACAAATTTTCATGGTTTATTGAACTATCTTTCAGTCAGGCTTAATTTTTGAGCAGAACTTTTTTCCAAGCCTCTTGCTAAGACCCTTTTCTTTTTTTTTTTTGTTTTGTTTTGTTTTGTTTTGGTTTGTTTTTTTTTGTTTTTTTTTATTTTTTTATTTTTTTTTTTATTGGTGTTCAATTTACTAACATACAGAATAACACCCAGTGCCCGTCACCCATTCACTCCCACCCCCCGCCCTCCTCCCCTTCTACCACCCCTAGTTCTTTTCCCAGAGTTAGCAGTCTTTACGTTCTGTCTCCCTTTCTGATATTTCCCACACATTTCTTCTCCCTTCCCTTATTTTCCCTTTCACTATTATTTATATTCCCCAAATGAATGAGAACATATAATGTTTGTCCTTCTCCGACTGACTTACTTCACTCAGCATAATACCCTCCAGTTCCATCCACGTTGAAGCAAATGGTGGGTATTTGTCATTTCTAATAGCTGAGTAATATTCCATTGTATACATAAACCACATCTTCTTTATCCATTCATCTTTCGATGGACACCGAGGCTCCTTCCACAGTTTGGCTATCGTGGCCATTGCTGCTATAAACATCGGGGTGCAGGTGTCCTGGCGTTTCATTGCATTTGTATCTTTGGGGTAAATCCCCAACAGTGCAATTGCTGAGTCGTAGGGCAGGTATATTTTTAACTGTTTGAGGAACCTCCACACAGTTTTCCAGAGTGGCTGCACCAGTTCACATTCCCACCAACAGTGTAAGAGGGTTCCCTTTTCTCTGCATCCTCTCCAACATTTGTTGTTTCCTGCCTTGTTAATTTTCCCCATTCTCACTGGTGTGAGGTGGTATCTCATTGTAGTTTTGATTTGTATTTCCCTGATGGCAAGTGATGCAGAGCATTTTCTCATATGCATGTTGGCCATGTCTATGTCTTCCTCTGTGAGATTTCTGTTCATGTCTTTTGCCCATTTCATGATTGGATTGTTTGTTTCTTTGGTGTTGAGTTTAATAAGTTCTTTATAGATCTTGGAAACTAGCCCTTTATCTGATATGTCATTTGCAAATATCTTCTCCCATTCTGTAGGTTGTCTTTTAGTTTTGTTGACTGTATCCTTTGCTGTGCAAAAGCTTCTTATCTTGATGAAGTCCCAATAGTTCATTTTTGCTTTTGTTTCTTTTGCCTTCATGGATGTATCTTGCAAGAAGTTACTGTGGCCGAGTTCAAAAAGGGTGTTGCCTGTGTTCTTCTCTAGGATTTTGATGGAATCTTGTCTCACATTTAGATCTTTCATCCATTTTGAGTTTATCTTTGTGTATGGTGAAAGAGAGTGGTCTAGTTTCATTCTTCTGCATGTGGATATCCAATTTTCCCAGCACCATTTATTGAAGAGACTGTCTTTCTTCCAATGGATAGTCTTTCCTCCTTTATCGAATATTAGTTGCCCATAAAGTTCAGGGTCCACTTCTGGATTCTCTATTCTGTTCCACTGATCTATGTGTCTGTTTTTGTGCCAGTACCACACTGTCTTGATGACCACAGCTTTGTAGTACAACCTGAAATCTGGCATTGTGATGCCCCCAGATACAGTTTTCTTTTTTAAAATTCCCCTGGCTATTCGGGGTCTTTTCTGATTCCACACAAATCTTAAAATAATTTGTTCTAACTCTCTGAAGAAAGTCCATGGTATTTTGATAGGCATTGCATTAAACGTGTATATTGCCCGGGGTAACATTGACATTTTCACAATATTAATTCTGCCAATCCATGAGCATGGAATATTTTTCCATCTCTTTGTGTCTTCCTCAATTTCTTTCAGAAGTGTTCTATAGTTTTGAGGGTATAGATCCTTTACATCTTTGGTGAGGTTTATTCCTAGGTATCTTATGCTTTTGGGTGCAATTGTAAATGGGATTGACTCCTTAATTTCTCTTTCTTCAGTCTCATTGTTAGTGCTCTCCAGAGCCTCATGACTGCATTCTCCCTGTACTTTGTCTAGAATGATTTTTACTATGGCTATTTTCAAATCCTACCACCTCATTAGAATGAGGTTTTCCAGAAGATATATTTCTAAGCTTATTATTAAAACTTATTTCTTTTAAACATTAAAGATTTTAAAACTTTTTAATGTTATAATGTTATATACATCCCTATCTTAGTAAACAATATGAATAACATCTTTTAGCATTTTTTGTTGACTCAGGGTTATTCATGAGTATATTTACTTTTATTGTTTCTTCTTACTTTTATTCTCTCAGATATCCTTACTAAGGGTAGGGCCTCCTTTCCTTTCATTGCCACACTAATAAATAGTTCTTTTTAAGTTAAATTATAAAAGCAATACATATTCTTGAGCAAAATACAAACAGAAGGAAAAGGTGTATATTAAAAAGTAAAAGTTCCCAGCCTCCTGTCTCACTGTTGTTTCATGTATATCCTTCCAGAAATTTTTTGTGTTTATGCAAGCAAGCATGTATTTTTTTGAGATACACTTGACATATAGCATTATAGTAGTTTCAGGTATAGAACATAATGATTCAATATATGTATATATTACAGAATGTAATAAGTCTAGTTACCATCCAGTCACTGCATAATTTTAATTTTTTTCTTGTGATGAGAACTTTTAAGATTTGCTCTCTCAGGAACTTTTGAGTATATACTACAGTATTGGTTTTTTTAAAAAAAGATTATTTATTTATTTATTCATGAGAACACAGAGAGAGAGAGAGGCAGAGACACAGAGGGAGAAGCAGGCTCCATGCAGGGAGAGCCAGACGTGGGACTCGTTCCTGGGTCTCCAGGATCACACCCTGGGCTGAAGGCGGCGCTAAACCACTGAGTTACCCGGGCTGCCCTATACTACAGTATTGTTAATTATGATTATCATGCTGTATATTACATCCCCAGGACTTATTTATCTTGTAACTGGAAGTTTGTAACTTGACCATCTTTACCCATTTCACTCATCCCTATCACCTGCTTCTGGCAACCACCAATTTATTCTCTGTATCAATGAGTTTATTTTGTTTTGTTTTTAGATTCCAAAAAAGTGAGATCATACAGTTTTTGCCTTTTTTTGTCTGATTTATTTCACTTGATGTAATGCCTTAAAGATACATTCATGTTGTCACAAGTGGTAGGACTTCCTTTTTTATGGCTGAATAATATACTATTTTATACACACACACACACACACACACACACATCTATCTATCTATCTCCCACATTTTCTTTATCCATTCATCTGTCAGTGGACACTTAGGTTGTTTCTATGTCTTGGCTATTGTAAATAATGCTGCAGTAAGTATGATAGCACAGATACTTCTTTGAGATAATGATTTTGTTTCCTTGGCTATATACCCAGAAATATAACTGCTGGTTCATATGGTAGTTCTACTTTTCAATTTTTGAGGAACCTGCATAGTGCCTGCACCAGTTTATATTCTTAGAATAATGCACTAGAGTTCCCTTCTCTCCAGATCCTCACCAACACTTGTTATTTCTTGTCCTTTGAGAATAGCCATTCTAACAGATGTGAGGCGATATCTCATTGTGGTTTTGATTTGTATTTTCCTGATGATTAGTGATGTTGAGGTCTTTTTCATGTACCTGTTGCCCTTTTATAAGTTTTCTTTTGAAGAATCTCTAATCAAATCCTCTGCCCATTTTTAAATCAGATTGTGTGGATTTTTTTTTCAAACATGTATTTTATATTGCAGTGTTTAGAGGCCCAAGACTACTTTCAGGTTCAGTAATTTACTAGGACTCATAGAACTCAGAAAAGCTGTTATACTCATGGTTATGGGTTATTATAATGAAAGAATACAAATTAAAATCAGCAACAGGAAAAGGCCTTATAAGACAGGGTCCAGGAGAGTACTAAGGCTGATCTGGCAATGGAATTCTGCAGACAGCAGTTACTTCTCCCAGCAATGATACATAACAGTGAGTACACAGTTTTGCTAACCAAGTACACTTATACAAGCCTTGTTTAGAGTTTGGGCTTGGTCATGTACACATGTTTGACCACCCATGTGAGTGATCTTGATCCCTCCAAAGGTCAGGAAGATGCCACATGGCCCAAAGACCCCCCTCACCTCATTAGGCTATCTGGTGTGTATCCCAAGCCATCCAGGTAAACAAAGACCATTTTCTCAGACAGGACATTCCAAGTTTACAGGATACTTCCCAGGTGCTGAAGGCAAAGGCCTAACCTTTCTTTGGGCAGGATTAATCCTTTGCTACATCTATCTATACACAGATAAAATTACCGTTTGAGGTGGTTGTTTAAATACAAGTAGTATCATAATATAGATTCTGCAACTTGCTTCTTTTTATTTAATAATGTATTTGGCATATCTTTCCAGGTTAGTACATAGAAATCTATATCATTAATTTTAGTTCTGTAACATTCCATTATAGTTTTATTAATGCCTTTTGAATAGCTTTTGGGTTTTTTTTCAATTTTCCACCAAAACAAACAATGCTTCAGGGAATATTTTATGTATCTTTGGGTGTGTGTGGAAGTATACCTTTAGGATAAATTCCCAGAAATTGAACTGTGAGTCAAAGGGTACATACATTTTACATTTTAATAGATACTGTAAAGTTGTCTTCCAAAATGTCAGATAGTAATTTAGTCTCTCACAAAGATTGTATGAGAGTACTTGTTTTACCATGTCCTCATGAACACTGAATATGGTGGTGAAAATCATTTAAGTCATGTGTAAAAGGCAATTTTTTTCTTTGGAAGAATTTTAGGATTCAAAAAAACCAACATGTAGTCTTTTAATACAAAGTTAGGTATAGATTTTAGTTTTTAAGTAAAGTAAGTAATTTAAAAATGTCAATATTTGTGTAGCTCCATGTGAAAACTGATTAATAATTATATATATTTTTTGATTAACAATTATATTATTTGATCAATCATACTGAAGCATTTACTTTTGAAATGATGTAGAAGATAAATTTTCCCTAATGCCTAACAGATGGAGAGTAATTTGACAAAATAAGTATTTAAGTAGTATGTATGTTAGCCAGCAAGCAAATTGTGTATAAATGATACTTTAGAAAACAATAATACATTATTTTAATAAAGCATATGTATTTCTTTGAAAGAGTTACTCTCAGCTGTAAGATCTTTTATAGCTTAGAAAGTGTTCTTCCCACCCACTCCTCCCACCCCATAGCCATGTAACAATTAATTTAGCTATCTTTTATCAGGTAAATTTTCTGCTCTGCAAATATTGTTAGTTATTTGGAATGAATTAAATGGAAGATACTCCAGAGTCTATTGTGATTTATTTTTTAAAATATTTTATTATTTATTAGAAAGAGAGAGATTGAGAGAGAGAGAGCACGAGTTGGGGCAGAGTGGGGGACAAAGGGAGAGGAAAAAGCAGACTCCCCACTGAACAGGGAGCCCGATGTATGGCTCCTCTATCCAAGGACCCTTAGATCATGACCTGAACCAAAGGCAGACACTTAACCAACTGAGCCACCCAGGTGCCCCTCTGTTTTGATTTATGTAGTATTTCTTAAAGTGTAACTTTTGAAATTTGTCTTTTCATGTATATATAAATTGCTAGTAGTCTTAGGCATTTGTGTTCACTTGATACACTAGTGCTAAAATATATCTTTAGATACTGTTTTCCAATTAAAAAAGATTTTATTTTTTCAAATACCTTAAATCTGTTGGGAGAATCTTCTCACTTTTTTTAAATTATTTTTGTTTATTTTTGTATTCTTAAAGAATCTTAAGTACCGGGATCCCTGGGTGGCGCAGCGGTTTAGCGCCTGCCTTTGGCCCAGGGCGCGATCCTGGAGACCCGGGATTGAGTCCCACGTCAGGCTCCCGGTGCATGGAGCCTGCTTCTCCCTCTGCCTATGTCTCTGCCTCTCTCTCTCACTGTGTGCCTATCATAAATAAAAAAAAGAAAAAGAAAAAAAAAAAAGAATCTTAAGTACCATCTATACTAGTACTTTAATACTCTACTCTTGGGATGTAATTAATACTAGTTAATGCCACATTACAAAATACAACAAATACAGCAGCAGTTAAAATGTGACAATTCTTGGGACACCTGAGTGGCTCAGTTGGTTAAGCATCTGCTTTTGGCTCAGGTCATGATCTCAGGGTCCTGGGGTTGAGCCCCATTTCAGGCTCCTTACTCAGTGGGGAGTCTGCTTCCCCATCTCCTTCTACACTTCAGCCTTGCTTGTGCGCTCTCTCTCTCTGGGCTCCTCTCAAATAAAATCTTTTAAAAAAAAGAATTTATTTATTTATTCATGAAGGACAGAGAGAGAGAGAGGCAGAGACACAGGCAGAGGGAGAAGCAGGCCTCATACAGGGAGCCCGACGTGGGACTCGATCCCCGACTCCAGGATCATGCCCTGGGCCGAAGGGAGGAGCTCAACCACTGAGCCACCCAGGCATCCCTCAAATAAAATCTTTTAAAAAATGACTATTCTTATGAGGATATTGTTTTATCTTCCCATAAGAGCAGCACTTTAAAGAGTTAACTTATTGGGATGCCTGGGTGGCTCAGTGGTTGAACTTCTGCCTTTGGCTCAGGACGTGATCCCAGAGTTCTGAGATCAAGTCCCACATTGGGCTCCTGTATGGAGCCTGCTTTTCCTCCCTCTGCCTATGTCTCTGCCTCTCTCGGTGTCTCTCATGAATACATAAATAAAAATCTTTAAAAAAAAGAGTTAACTTATTTGCTTAAATGAATTAATTACACATTCAATTTTAATTACATTTTAAATTTTATTATATACTAATTAAATGTTGTTTTTCTATACATTTTTATAGGCCCAGACTTTGTTGTTTGTGATGAAGGCCATATTCTGAAAAATGAAGCATCTGCAGTTTCAAAAGCTATGAATTCTATACGGTCAAGGAGGAGGATTATTTTAACAGGAACACCACTTCAAAATAACCTAATTGAGTGTGAGTTAATATCTCCAGTTATGCTGTAGAGTTGGCATGGCCTCAGACACATTTCTGCCACTTTACCATTTGCCTTTCTTCTGTCTAATATAGTCTCTGACTATGATCTGGGTAGGTCCATCTTAGTCTGCTGTGAAAGAATACCAAACATTTCAAGTGGAATGCTTTATAAATCAACAGGTGTGCCATTTTGAATGTTCAAATATAAACATAGCATTTAAAATCTATAAAAATTTTCAGAAGTCTTAATGATTGCTTTGAATGCAACCAATGAATGCATTGGTGACTATCCAGGAGATATTGTAACAAAATACATCTTTTTTTTACATTTTTAAAATTTAAATTTAGTTTGCCAACATATAGTATAACACCCATTGCTCATCCCATCAAGTGCCCTCCCTTTCACCCAGTTACCCCATCCCCCGCACCTCCCCTTCCACAATCCTTTCTTTATTTCCCAGAGTTAGAGGAGTCCCCCATGGTTTGTCTCCCCCTCTAATTTTTCCCACTCAGTTCACCTCCTTTCCCTTATAATCCCTTTCACTATTTCTTACATTCCACATATGAGTGAAACCATATGATGATTGTCCTTTTCTGACGGACTTATTTCACTCAGCATCTTATTTGAGAGGAGATACTATAGGAAAATGAAAAGAAATGCCAAGTATGAATGTTTTAGGAATGTGGAGATGGGAGAAGAACTGTGTTGAATCTGTGTCAGCATAGAATTTGTTGAGACTGAGGACAGATGATATGACACTAGATAACTTGTGAATTTCTCTTATTTTCATATGTGTGGTGATACTTAAGAGGGAACATGAATTATTCAGCAAATAACAAATTAAAATTTCCTATTATAATCCATTGTAATAGCTTTTTTATTTTTATGTTATTTCCATTCCTTTAGTGTATAGTAACTTTTTTATTATTTGTAAAACTGGTTATTATTTCACTGTAACCTAAATTTTATCTTTATCTGTTCCAGTTTCACCTTTTTCTGTTACTCCATTTGTAGAAATGCTGTTTCACATTGCAAAAAAAAAAAATATTAGTTAGAAGAGTATTAGGATACAGTGAAGAAAGCAAACCAGTGGTGTTTGCCAATGAAATTCACATCCATATAAGTATGTTCCCATGGAACTTTGCTTTAAGTGTCACTCTAAGTGAAACTGCATATAGAGTTCATTTCTAGTTCTTTTTAAATTGTTTTTAAAGATTTTTTATTTATTCATGAGAGACAGAGAGAGAGAGAGAGAGAGAGACAGAGAGGCAGAGAGGCAGTGACACAGGCAGAGGGAGAAGCAGGCAAGCAGTTCTTGCCTCCAAAGGTCTCTGGGATCATACCCTGGACACTGAAGGTGGCGCTAAACCGCTGATCCACCCGGGCTGCCCTAGTTCTTTTTTTTAATATATTTTTTATTGAGGTTTGATTTGCCAACATACAGTATAACACCCAGTGCTCATCCTGTTACATGCCCTCCTCAGTGCCCATCACCCAATCACCCCATCCCCCTGCCCACCTCCCCTTCCATTTCCCCTTGTTCGTTTCCCCATGTTAGGAGTTAGAGAGGGTAACAAAACATGAGAATTCATTTCATTCTTGATTGAACTGCCCTTAATTCTCAGTATTATTCATGACTTTTTAAGGGCTGTGCTATAATGAGAATATAGTCTAGCTTACTGTTAAAATCTAATTGTGTTCTTTAGAATTTTCTAAGACAGTCCTTTGGATCCTATAAATATCAATTTTGATGTAATAACTGCTAATAAAATTGTATTGAAACAGTGAAAAGAAATGCCATTTCACATTGGGGTCCTATATAGTATAGGGCAGCTGATAACTCTATTAAGGGTTTTTGGAACTAGATCAGTTAATATAAAGTTTGATACGGTGGCTTATTACCTGATTTTATTATTTTGATTCAGTATCTATGTATTTTCCACAAGATACCTTTGCTGACCATAAAATAATGGTTAGAATTATAGGATACTTATTATACTCTATATCTGTTATAAAGAATAGTGAATAAGAATAAAATGTTCTTAAGTGTTGTTTTTAAACATTCATGTCTAGAATTTAGGGATGGTTTTTATTTGAATATCTCATCTGGCCTAGGTAATCCAATTCTAGATTAGGTTTATAACCAATGTTTAGTCTATACTCAGTTTGCTGTTCTTTCTTTTAGCCTAATTCTAATAATTCCATGCATGTATTTTTGACATGAACATTTTATTAATTTTTTAGTTTCTTTTAGCCATTATTATTGTTAGTGAACTAATGTCTTCTCTCTTAGATCATTGCATGGTTAACTTTATCAAGGAAAATTTGCTGGGATCCATTAAGGAGTTCAGGAATCGATTTATAAATCCAATCCAAAACGGTCAATGTGCAGATTCTACCATGGTAGATGTCAGAGTAATGAAAAAGCGTGCTCACATTCTCTATGAGATGTTAGCTGGATGTGTTCAGGTACAAATACATTCCATATAAGAAAATATTGTTACTTTGTTCTATTATAATCCCACAGTGTTTTCTGAATTTAATTATTTTGTGTTTTTCTCCCTTTTTTCAGTCTATAGTTTTATAGTTAAATCTCCTTGCATTGTCTTCAAAACTGAAATTTGTACTTTCAAAAAAAGACTTCCATTTAGAGCATAATTGATTAATTCATTTGCCATGTATATAGTTTCATATTTTAATATATTAATGTTTAGATTCGTTGTCTTTAAGATAGGGAGTATGTAAAAGGAACATAGCTGTTATGATTAAAAAATTCCTACGCTTATTCTAATTTTATAGTAGAGTGGCTTGAATCTCACTTATTTGAAAGAGTGTAGGAAAGGCAATTATGAATTGTGAGGGGATCCATTTTTTTTCATTTATTTATGATAGTCACACAGAGCGAGAGAGAGAGAGAGAGAGAGAGGCAGAGACATAGGCAGAGGGAGAAGCAGGCTCCATGTACCGGGAGCCTGACGTGGGATTCGATCCCGGGTCTCCAGGATCGCGCCCTGGGCCAAAGGCAGGCGCTAAACCGCTGCGCCACCCAGGGATAGGGGATCCATTTTTAATGTAATTCTGAAGAACCAGTTTCATTACTTTGAAGTCGTACATTATCCTAAGTGAGTTAATACTGTTTACATACAGGTATTTAGTGAACCTGTTTTAATGAGTAGATAAGTATACAGAGATTGAGCCAGTAGTTAGTAGATCCCAGAGTCTGCACTTTTTCTTCAGATGCTAGGTTTAATTGTCGCTACAAAGATGTAACAAATGAGCTAGACTGTCCTTCTCCCTGGATATTCTACCATCATATAAGGCAGTCATCCTTTTTGTTCAGGTTAGCCACACTAGCAAGTCCTTTGTTTCTGTATTGCTGCTACTATCTAGGCAGTATATTCCTGGTCTGGGTAGTCATTTGTACCTAGCACATTAGTGTTCGTTCTTTCTCGTTTCTATACTTAAACGGTAATAAGAGTTATACATTGCTTGCTTTCTCAACTGGGTAAACAGTTCCCCTAAAGTTGTGTTATCCTCTGGCATACTGGCACAACTTACTCAAAGGACAAACCAGACTGCATCAGACATTGATTCATTGCTTTTAGTGTTTGATTAAAGTAGGTCATTTTCTTAACACTGCTTACTATACTCCTACCCACTTTTTTTTCTATATAGAGGAGACAATTTGAAAAAAATACTCACATGACCATTTCTGTTTAAAACCTGCCTGGTATGTTGTAGTATCTTTATCATATTGTGTAACCATATGAAATATATTAACTACAATCATATAATGAGGATTATGTGATTAAAAATGGTAAATATGTTTAAGAAAATGTTTTCTTATATGTTCAGTACCTATTTATTTATATGTATCTTTGAGTTGTAAGTAGTGATGATTCTTGGAGCAGTCAATTCCCAACATATATTTAGGTTAACTAATTTCATTCTCTTCCTTGTTAATTACAGAGGAAAGATTATACAGCATTAACAAAGTTCTTGCCTCCAAAACATGAATATGTGTTAGCTGTGAGAATGACTCCTATTCAGTGCAAGCTCTATCAGTACTATTTAGATCACTTAACAGGTAACAAATAAACTTACTGTTTTTATCTTCTAAGGACGTTCTTTTTCTGATGAATGATGTTGTCTTAGTAATTTTACCATGTAAATTGTTATTTTTCAGTTGTGCATTTAAATAAAATGGATATGTTTGTTTTGTAAGAGCATAAAATATTTCTAATTTTAAAAACACCAAATTGTAAACCAAGGAACAAACTGGTGAAAAAACATACACAGTGTATTGGCATAATGCCTTTAATTTGTAAAGAGCTTTTATTTTAGGAAAATTATTAGTATGAGTAAATCCATAAAAGAAAATATATAGAATTCCAGTGTATTATTTAAAAAATTGAACCACAATAATGAGACATATAATTCAAATCTATGATATCATTTGTCATTTATCAAATTGACAAGAGTTGAAGGAAAAGAAGCAAAATGAAAGGCAGGGCATATGTTATGCTCTTAACGTTGGAGTAAAAAAATATACAAATGCCTAAAATATCCCAAAATGTTAACAAATCTTTCGATGGATTCATTATGAGGATCTTTTAGATTGTTTCTTATTATTTTCTATGGGCTTTTAAAAAATACAGTGAATAGTTATTATTTTATCATCAGTAAATTCATGTGTCTGTATGTGTATGTCTGTGACTGTATGCCGAAGATTGTCACTGTTCACAGAGCAAAACCTAGCCTCTTTTTGGAGTGGGATTTCTTACTTGTAAGTCATCTTATTCTGGTACTTTCCCCAAGTGATATATGAAGTTTATTTAGGGGATACAGGTTATAAAGTACCCATTAGCCATTATGGATAAAATAAATTACCAAAAAAATCATAGGGGATGGAAGTGTGTACAGAGATCTTAAAATAATACCATATTTCATATCATTACTAGTTACAGTGATATACCTTGTAACAGCAGTGCATTTAATTTTAATTTCATTAATTTTTTAAACAGCAGTGCATTTTGTTTTTATTTTTATTTTTTTAAAGATTTTTTAAAAATATTTTATTTATTTATTCATGAGAAACATAAAGAGAGGCAAAGGGAGAAGCAGGCTCCCCGCAGGGAGCCCAATGTGGGACTTGATCCCAGGATCCTGAGGTCACAACATGAGCCAAAGGCAGATGCCCAACCACTGAGTCACCTGAGTTCCCCAAAGATTGTTTTATTTATTTATTCATGAGAGACAGGCAGAGACATAGGTGGAGGGAGAAACAGGCTCCCTATGGGAGCCTGATGTGGGACTTGATCCCAGGAACCCGGGATCATTCCCTGAGCAGATACTCAACCACTGAGCCACCCAGGTGTCCCAACAGCAGTGCATTTTAGATAACAGAATAATATTGATCGTCCTCAAGAATTTGCTTTGGGGAAAAAAATTTGAGGGCAGCCCGGGTGGCTCAGCGGTTTAGCGCTGCCTTCAGCCCAGGGCGTGGTCCTGGAGACGCAGGATCAAGTCCCATATCTGGCTCCCTGCATGGAGCCTGCTTCTCCCTCTGCCTGTGTCTCTGCCTCTCTCTCTCTCTCTCTCTCTCTCTCTCTCTGTCTCTCACGAGTAAATAAATAAAATCTTTAAGAAAAAAAAAATTGAATGTTAGTATTTTACAGAACTCCTTTTTTTTCTGTTTTATAAACACAGATTTTTAGTGACTTTTGGAAGAAAATCATTATAATTAGGCATACATTTTCATTTGTACATCAGTCAGAAGCTGTTATATTTATTGTACCATTATGTTTTGAATGACAAAAATTGGAGACATAATTAAGTAACCAAATGTAGTTATCCCAATAAGAAAGCTACTGTGTTGTTAAACAGAGAGATGTCCAGACCTATCTTTCATTAATATCTGAGTAATAAAGTATACTAGCTTTGGTCATTTAATATTTTTTCCATTTAAAATTTTGTTCTATCATAGAGAAAATACCAGCTACAGTGTTTTCAAATATTAGAGAATCACTTGTCTTTAATAACCAACAGTAAAATATTAATAGCTCATGTATAGATCTTAAAGTGTACAGTTCTGAAGCAAGTGCATTATTTAAGAATTAAGGAGGCCTCATTCTTTGTGATTTTATTTGATATCAAATGTCTAAAGTACTAATAATTAAAAGCTTCTAAACTCTGAAAAATATAATTGTTTTAAAAAGTTTTTATATAAATTCTAGTTAACATATACTAGAATATTGGTTTCAGAAGTAGAACTTAGTGTAATATCCAGTGCTCATCAAAACAAGTGCTCTCCTTAGTACACAATCACCCATTTAGCCCTTCCCTCAATCACCTCCCCTCCAGCAACCCTCAGTTTCTTCTCTGTAGTTAAGAGTCTCTTATTATTTGCCTTCCTGTTTTTTATTCTTTCCCTGCCCCATGTTCACCTATTTTATTTTGTAAGTTCCACATGAGTAAAATCATAGTATTTATTTTTCTCTAACTTATTTCGCTTAGCACAATACACTCTAGCTGAATCCACATCCTTGAAGATGGTAAAATTTTATTCTTTATTATGGGTAAGTAATACCATTGTATATGGACACTGTCTCTTCTTTATCCATTCATCAATTGATGGATGTTTGGCTACCAATGATAATGCTGCTATAAAGATCGAGGTGCACATGCCCCCTTCAAATTAGTATTTTGTATCCTTTGGGTAAATACATAATAGTTTAATTGCTAGGTTATAGGATAGTTCTACCTTCATACTGTTTTCTAGAGTCACTGCACCAGCTGACAATCCCACCAGCAGTGTAAGAGGGGTCCCCTTTCTCTGCATCCTTGCCAACGTCTGTTGTTGCCTGAGTTGTTAATTTTAGTCATTCTGACAGGTGTAAGGTAGAATCTCATCGTGGTTTTGATTTGTATTTTTCTAATGATGTGTGATATTAAGCATCTTTTCATGTGTCTGTTAGCCATTTAGGTGTCTTCTTGGGAAAAATATTCATTCATTCATTCTGCCCATTTCTTCACAGAGTTATTTGTCTTTTGGGGTGTTGAGTTTGATTGTAAGTTCTTTATAGATTTTGGATACTACCCCTTTATCAGATATGTCATTTGCAGATATTTTCTCCCATTCCATAGGCTTCCCTTTTTTAGATTTGTTGATTGTTTCCTTCACTGTGCAGAAACTTTTAATATTTTTTTAAACAAGATTTCTTTATTTATTTTTGAGAGAACGAGAAAAAACTTGAGCGGGGGGGAGGCCAAGGGAGAGGAAGAGAGAAAATCCCAAGCAGACTCCATGCTGAGCATGGAGCCTGACACAAAGCTTCATCTCATGATCCTGAGATCATGACCTGAGCCAAAACCCAGAGTTGAACACATAGCTGACTGAGCCATCCAGATGCCCAGGAAGCCTTTTATCTTCATGAAGTCCCAATTGTTCATGTTTGCTTTTGTTTCCCTTATGTCCAGAGACGTGTCTAGTAAGAAGTTGCCACAGCCAAGGTCAAATAGGTTGCTGCCTGTGTTCTTTCCTAGTATTGTAATAGTTTCCTGTCTCACATTTAGGTCTTTCATCCTTTGTGAATTTACTTGTGTACATGGTATAGGAAAGTGGTCTAGGTTCATTCTTCTGCATGTTGCTGTCCAGTTTTCCCAACACCATTTGTGGATGAGACTGTCTTTTTTTCATTGGATGTTCTTTCTGGCTTTGTCTAAGATTACTTGAACATACAGTTTTGGGTCCATTTGTAGGTTTTCTATTCTGTTCCATTGATCTTTGTATCTTTTTTTATGCCAGTACCATGCCGTCTTGTTGACTTCAGCTTTGTCATATAGCTTGAAGTCCAGAATTGTGATACCTCTAGCCTTGCTTTTCTTTTTCAGGATTATTTTGGCTGTTCAGGGTCTTTTGTGGTTCCATACACATTTTAGGATTATTTATTCTAGTTTAGTGAAAACCGCTGGTGGTATTTCGATAGGGATTGCACTAAGTGTGTAGATCGCTTTTGGTAGTACAGAAATTTTATTTTATCATTATTAATTTTTAAGATTTTATTTATTTTTTGAGAGAGAGAGAGAGTGCACACAAGCAGAGGAGGGGCAGAGAGTGAAGCTGATTTCTGTCTGAGCAGGGAGCCAGTGTGGGGCTCCATCCAAGGACTCTGGGGTCATGACCTGAGCCTAAGGCAGACACTTAATTGACTGAGCCACCCAGATGCCCCAGTATAGACATTTTAATGATGTTTGTTCTTCTAATCCATAAGCATGGAATGTTTATCTGTTTCTTTGTGTCCTCTTCAATTTCTTTCATAAGTCCTATAGTTTTCAGAGTACAGTGTAGTGTATCTTTTACCTCTTTGCTTAGGTTTATTCCTAGGTTTTTTCTTTTGCTCATTCATCACTGGGATTGATTTCTTGATTTCTCTTTCTGCTGCGTCATTATTGTTGTATAGAAATGCAACAGATTTCTGTATGTTGATTTTGTATCCTGTGACTTTGCTGAATTCATGTATTAGTTCTAGCAATTTTTTGGTGGAGTCTTTTGGATTTTCTCTTAGAGTATCATGATATCTGTGAACAGTGAAAGTTTGACTTCTTGCCAGTTTCGATGCCTTTTATTTCTTTTTGTTGTCTCATTTGGAGGCTAGGACTTCCAGTACTATGTTAATGGTGAGAGTGCACATCCCTCTCTTATTCCCAAACTTAGAGGAAAAGCTCTCAGTATTTCCTATTTGAAGATGATATGAGCTGTAAGTCTTTCCTATATGACCTTTATGATGTTGAAGTATGTTTCCTGTATCCCTCCTTTGCTTTTTTAAAAATATTTTATTTATTTATTCATGAGACATACACTGAGAGAGGCAGAGACATAGGCAGAGGGAGAAGCAGGCTCCCTGTGGAGCAGGGATGTGGAGCCCGATGTGGGTCTTGATCCCATGACCCTGGGATCACACCCTGAGCTGAAGGCAGACTCTCAACCACTGAGCCACTCAGGCACCCCTGTATCCCTCCTTTGTTGAGGGTTTTTATCAAGAATGTATGCTGTATTGTGTCAAATGCTTCTTGTGCATCTATTGAGAGAATCACATGGTTCCTATCATTTCTTTTATTGATGTGTTGTATCACATTGATTGATTCAAATCAATCAGTGAATATTGAACCATTCTTGTAGCCCAGGAATAAATCCCACTTGATCATTGTGAATGATTCTTTGAATGTACTGTTGGATTCCATATGCTAGTATTTTGCTGAGAATTTTTATATCCGTGTTCATCAGGGATATTGGCTTGTACGTTTTTCTTTAGTGGAGTCTGTCTTGTTTTGGAAGCAGGGTAATGTGGGACTCCTAGAATGGGTTTGGAAGTTTTCCTTCCATTTCTGTTTTTTGGACTAGTTTCAGAAGAATAGGTATTGATTTTCCTTAAATGTTTAGTAGAATTCCCTTGGGAAGCCATCTAACCCTAGACTTTTTTGGAGGGTGGAGTTCTTTGATTACTGATTGAATTTTTATTTATTTATTTTTATTTTTTTTATTTTATTAATTTATTCAGGAGATACACAGAGAGGCAGAGACACAGGCAGATGGAGAAGCAGGCTCCATGCAGGGAGCCCGATGTGGGACTCGATCCCAGGTCTCCAGGATTGTGCCCTGGGCTGAAGGCAGGCGCTAAACCGCTGAGCCACCCAAGGATCCCCAACTGATTGAATTTCTTTGCTATGTTTGATCTGTTCAAATTTTCTATTTGTTCCTGTTTTGGTTTTGATAGTTTATGTTCCTAGGAATTTATTCATTTCTTCCAGATTGCCCAATTTCTGGCATATACTTTTTTCATAATATTCTCTTATAATTTTATTATTGTAGTAGTGGTTGTAATTTCTCCTCTCTCACTTATAATTTTCTTTATTTGGGTCCTTTCTCTTTTCTTTTTGAATAATTCTGGCTAGAGATTTATAAATTTTATTAATTTTTTCAAATATATCCTGGTTTAATTCATCTGTTCTGTTCTTTTTTGTTTCTATATCATTTATTTCTGCTCTAGTATTTATCATTTCCCTGCTACTGGCTTTATGTTTAATTTGCTGTTTCTTTTCTAGGTCTTTTAGGTGCAAGGTTAGGTTTTGTACTTGAGACTTTTCTTGCTTCTTCAGGTAGGCCTGTTTTGATGTATACTTCCCTTCTATGACTATTTTTACTGCATCTGAAAGATTTTGGACTGTCATGTTTTCATTTTCATTTGCTTCCGTGTATTTCTTTTTTCTTAATTTCCTGGTTTACTCAATCATTCTTTAGTAGCATGTTCTTTAATCTCCATGTATTTGTAGTCTTTCCAAATATTTTCTTGTATTTGATTTCAAGTTTCATAGCATTGTGAGCAGAAAATATGTGCGGTATGATCTTAATCTTTTGTACTTCTTGAGGCCTGATTTGTGACCTAGCATGTGTTCTATTCTGGATAATGTTCCCTGTGCACTGGAATAGAATGTATATTCCCCTGCTTTAGGATGAAATGTTCTGAATACATCTAAGTCCATCTGGTCCAGTGTGTCATTTAGAGCCATTGTTTCCTTCATTTTCTGCTCAGGTGATCTGTCCATTGCTGTCAGTGGGGTTTTATTTATTTATTTATTTATTTATTATTTTTATTAATAATAAATTTATTTTTTATTGGTGTTCAGTTTACCAACAAACAGAATAACACCCAGTGCTCATCCCATCAAGTGCCCCCCTCAGTGTCCGTCACCCATTCACCCCCACCCCCTGCCCTCCTCCCCTTCCACCACCCCTAGTTCGTTTCCCAGAGTTAGGAGTCTTCGTGTTCTGTCTCCCTTTCTGATATTTCCCACACATTTCTTCTCCCTTCCCTTATATTCCCTTTCACTATTATTTATATTCCCCAAATGAATGAGAACATACAATGTTTGTCCTTCTCTGATTGACTTACTTCACTCAGCATAATACCCTCCAGTTCCATCCATGTTGAAGCAAATGGTGGGTATTTGTCGTTTCTAATGGCTGAGTAATATTCCATTGTATACATAAACCACATCTTCTTTATCCATTCATCTTTCGATGGACACCGAGTCTCCTTCTCAGTGGGGTTTTAAAGTCCCTTACTATTATCGTATTGTTATCAATGAGTTTCTTTATGTTTGTTACTGATTTTTATATTTGGGTTCTCCCAGATTGGGGACATAAATACTTAAAATTGTTGTATCTCCTTGTTGGATACACCCCTTTATCATGATACAGTACCCCTCTTCATCTCTTGTTGCATTCTTTGGTTTAAAATCTAGTTTGTCTGATGTAAGTATTGCTACTCTGGCTTCCTTTTGACATCCATTTGCATGGTAAATATTTTTCAGTCCCCTCAGTTTCAATCTTCAGGTGTCTTTAGGTCTACAGTGAGTCTCCTGTAGGCAGCCTATAGATGGATCTTGGATTTTTTAAAATCCATTCTGACAGGGCAGCCCCCGTGGCGCAGCGGTTTAGCACCGCCTGCAGCCCAGGGCGTGATTCTGGAGACCCTGGATTGAGTCCCATGTCGGGCTCTCTGCATGGAGCCTGCTTCTCCCTCTGCCTGTGTCTCTGCCTCTCATTCTCTCTCTGTGTCTCAATGAATAAATAAATAAAATCTTTAAAAAACATCCATTCTGACATCCTGTGTCTTTGGATTGGAGCATTTCGCCTATTTACATTCACAGTGATTATTGATAGATGCTAATTTAGTGCCATTGTATTAAATGTAGTTCTGTGTCTCTGGAGATTTTCTCTGTTCCATTGTAGTCTTTGTTGCTTTTAGTTTTTCTTCCTCAAAGTATCCCTTTTAATATTTCTTGCAAGGCTGGTGTAGTAGTCTTAAACCCCCTTTAACTTTGGGAACGTTTTTATCTCTCCTTTTGTTCTGAATGAAAGCCTTGCTAAAGTATATTTGGTTGCATCTTTTTACTATTCAGCACGTTGAATGTATTATGCCAGTATCTTCTAGCCTGCCAAATTTCTCTGGATGGATGTGCTGCTCCCTTTGTCTTCCCTTTTTACATTAGGGATTTCTTTTTCTTTTTTAAAAAAGTTCTATTTATCTGAGAGAGAGAATGGAGGTAGGCGGAGAGGGAGAGAGAAAGAGAAAATATCAAGTAGATTCTCCATTGAAGTGCAGAGCTCAGTGTCTGTTGAGATCATGAACCAATCCAAAATCAAGTTTTGGATGCTCAACTAACTGAACCACTTAAGCATCCTAAAGATTTCTTTTCTGCTACTATTTTTTAGGATTTTTTCCTTACTCACTGTATTTTACTTTACAAATTTTACTATGATATGTCTTGGTGTTGCTTTGCTTTTGTTGATTTTTTATAGGAGTTCTCTGTGCCTTCTGCATATGGATGTCTCTTTCCTTCCCCAGATTAGGGAAATTTTTAGCTATAATTTGCTTAAATAAACCTACTCCTGTTTCTCTTTCTTCTTCTTATGGAACTCCTATGATACTATTGTTATTACGCTTTATGGAGTTTAACATTTCCCTATGTGTACATTCATGATTTCTTTCCCTCTTCAGCTTCATTATTTTCATAATTTTATTTTCTGTATCACTTATTTGTTCTTTTTCCATCCTTCTGGTCATTATGTCCAGTTGGTTTTGCATTTCAGTTATAGCATTTTTTATTTTGGCATGGCTAATTTTTAGGTCTTTTATCTCTGTGTTAAGGGACTCCATGGTGTCTTCTATTCTTTTCTCAAGCCCAGTTAGTATTCTTATAATTGTTGGTTTAAATTCTGGTTCAGGCATATTACTTATATCTGTTTTAATTAGATCCCTGCCTGTGACCTCTTCTTTTTCTTTGTTTTAGGATGAATTCTTCCACTTTGGCATTTTGTCTCAGTCTTTATCTTCTGTGTGTTAGGAAAGCCTATTCTGTTTCCCACTCTTGAGAGTAATTGCTTTGTTATGAAGCATTCATATACTGTCCAGGGCCTGGTGCTTCAGGAAGTGTTTCTGGTCTACACTGCTATTATGTTTTGGCTGCTCTTTCCCTCAGGTCTAAAATGAGAAACTGCAGAGTTTTGTCCTTGCCTGCAATAGGGAGTGTTTGGACCTTGTCCAGTGTGTGGTGAGTTTTAACTAGTTTTTTTTTTTTTTTTGGTCTACTTGTTCAAAAAATCTAGTTCCTATTTCCCTTAGAGCTGAAGCTTTGCAGTATTCTATGGCCAAGAGACTTGGTGCATTTGGAGGGTTTGTGCTGGGTTTCTGGTGGTGGTGGTAGAGGGGTGACGCTCCTGCTCTGAGTCTTAGGTACACTTGTCCTAGCAAAGAAAAAAAAGAAAGAAAAACCACCTGCAGAGCGCAGAAATCTGGGGTTTGGTGTAAGCAGTTTAAGCCTACACTGTTGTCACTATGTTGCTCACTGAAATTTGTTTGTGCTGGTGGTCAGGGGTAAAAGTAAAAATATTTTCAGTCATTTCTCTCATCCCCAGAGAGGGAAGTTCGTACCTCCCAATGTTCAGGAAGCCCTTGTAGTAGAGTGAACAAACTCCCCTCGTTTGTCCCATGTTTTCCTGAGTTGTATGCCTTCACCCTGTCTGTGTCTGAGCGTCTGCCCACCTGGTGGTGCCATGCTCCTGTGTTTTATCACAGGCACACAGACTGGGTTTCAATATTTCAAAATTTTAAGTACCCCAGGATGCATGGACCTGCACTGATCTTCTAGAAAAAGGTCTTACTGCACTGTGGCTGATGCTGCTTTGTCACAGAAGGGTAGTTACAGGGATATGCAAGGGCTTAGAGTTTATCTTAAAGCACAGCAAGAAGCAGGTTAGCTGCCCTCAGCAGATGTCTCTATTCCTTTTTTTTTTTTTTTTTAATTTTAATTTTTATTTTTATTTATTTATGATAGTCACAGAGAGAGAGAGAGAGAGGCAGAGACATAGGCAGAGGGAGAAGCAGGCTCCGTGCACCGGGAGCCTGATGTGGGATTTGATCCCGGGTCTCCAGGATCGCGCCCTGGGCCAAAGGCAGGCGCCAAACCGCTGCGCCACCCAGGGATCCCAGATGTCTCTATTCCTATGATAAATAATGTGGCAACACATTGGCACCTGGCTGCTCCTCTTTTGTCAACATAGAAGCAGTTTCATTCTCCCAAATGCTCTCCAAGAAAGAGAACTGTTTCCTACTTGCAAGCCGGGGGATCCTCAGATTACACTTCTGCTCCCTGGCTTCTGCCTTCCTTCTCCACAAGAACACCTTTTTGCTAGCCAGTTTCCACCCCAATGATGGCACAGACTTTCTAAACTAAACTTCAGACTTTGTGCTCCTCTACCACTTGTAAATACTTGTGATAATTAACCCCTCTCATTTTCTGTATCAGTGGTTTTGGGGAAGTGTTTCTCTTGTTTCTTAATGTCTGTCTCTCTCTCTTTTTCTCTTTTCCTGATCTGGGCTTCCTCCCCTCTGCAGCACCAGCAGTTCTTTTCTCCTCTAAATCACGTCTCCTTACCTCCTAATGTCCATGATGTGGGTGGCCTCTTTTCTCTCTAGTTTTGCAGTTTATTCTCTCAGTCCTCAGATCGATTTCCTCAGTGTTCAGAATGGTTTCATATTTATCTAGGTGTTTTCATTGGAGGAGGCAAGCATAGGATCCCCCTATTACTCTGCCTCTTAACTCTTTCTAAAAAGTATATCTGTCAAATTATCATCTGGTGTCATGAATCTTTTAGTAGTGAAAATGTTTGGGGCTCCACTCAATTAAATGTGTTTTAGTTTCCTTAAAGTAGCATAACCTGATTTAATACTCCTTTTGAAAAAAACCTTCCATAAAAGGCCAGGTGGGTTATGTTAAAGGCTACAGTTTTTCTCCTGAAATGTCACCTGCATATTTCTCTTGCATTTAAAATGCTTGGTGTTTTTCTGTTACACATTGTAAAATTTCTTTTGTTTCTATATTTGTCTCTTTCTAGATTCTATTTAGTTTTAAGAAGTTCCCTTAAATTTTGCTTTTTATATTAGGAACAGTTTATGTTAATATTAGTAGTAATAATTTATAATATATTTAATATTTATAGAATTAACGTCGTAAGAAGCTGAGTTTTCATGAATTTTAAAGTCCTCTTAATTTTCTTTTGTTCCTTTTTTCAGTATAATCCTGCAGTCTTCCATTTATCATCAGTTATCAGAAGTTTATATTTACATGTAAGCCTCTGCCTTCAGTAAACACTTCATGTTTTAAAATTTGGATACTTAGTTTTTTTAAGTTTTTATTTAAATTTCAGTTAGTTATGATACAGTGTAATATTTTTAATACAGTATGGTGTAAGATATAGTGATTCAACGCTTCCATACAACACCTGGAGCTCATCACAAGTATACTCCTTAGTGCCCATAAGCTATTTTAACCTATCCCCCCAATATTCATTAGTTTGTTATTTAATTTTTTAATCAGTAAACATTAGTTTGATTTTAACATAAGTCAATATTAAAGTCCATATAGTGTTTTAAGGCATGTAAAAATGGAGTACATGAAAAGACAGAAAATATTTTAAAATCCTGTATCTGCGAATGGATTAATAACCAGAATATATAAAGAACTTCTACAACTCAGGAACAGTATAACTCAACACAATTGGAAAACAGGTGAAGGACTTAAATAGGCATTTCTCCAAAGAATATGTACAAATGGCCAAAAGCACATGAAAAGATGCTCTACATCATCACTGTTTATTATGGAAATGCCAACATCAAAGCACAAGATACCATTTCACACTTAATAAGATTCCTATTGTCAAAAACAAGAGAAAAAGCAAGTATTGGCAAGGAAGTGGAGAAATTATAACCCTGGAGCATTGCTGGTGGTAGTGTAAAATGGTACAGCTGCTATGGGTAAAGCAGTGTGGCCATTCCTCAGAGTTAAACAGAACTATTTCCATAATGATCCATCAACTCCACTTCTAGATGTATACGCCAAATAATTGAAAGCAGGAACTTAAACCGATACTTGCACACTCATGTTTGCATAGCAGAATTATTCCCAATAGCTATAAAGGTAGAAGTAATCCCAATGTCCATTAATGAATTAATTAATAGATGAATACAATGTTATTATATATACACACACACATACGTACATACCATGGGATATTAGTCTTAAAAAGAAAGGAAATGCTGACAGTTTACAATATTAATGAATCCCAAAGATACCATGATAAGTGAAATAAGCCAGACACAAAATGAATACTGTTTGATTCTACTTAGAGATACCCAGCGTAGACAGATTCATAGACGCAGACAGTAGTAGTTACCAAGTTTTGGCGTAAAGGGAAATACAGAATTATTTTTAGTGTGTACAGAATTTCTTTCTAGGATCATAAAAAAGTTTTAGGAATGGAGTGTTGATGTTTGTACAACATTGTAATTATACTCAATGCCAATGAATTCTACTCATAGAGAACATTAATATGCATGGGTTTCCAAGTTTATAAGCCCTACTAGTGACTATAAATCATGAAAACCACTGGTCTAAATGATAGTCAACATCATTGGAAATGTAAATCAAAACCACAGTGGGATATTACTCACTAGGATTACTATAATCCCAGAAATAGAAAAATAGGAAGTGATGAGGATGTGGAGGAATTGGAACCCTGTTTTGCTGATATTGAATGTCAAATGGTGTAATTTATGTGAAGCAAAATTTGATAATCAAAGGTTCAGTATAGAATTACCATATAATACAGCAATTATACTTCTGGGTGTTTACTCAATAGAAAGGAAGACACACAAAGATTTGTACACCAATGTACATAGCATCATTATTCCTAATAGTTAACAGCTAGAAACAACCTATATGCCCATCAACTGGTGAAGTGTTAAACGTATTTGATATATGGATATCATAGAACATTATTCAGCAATGAAAAGGAAGCAAATGCTGAGAAACGGTACAACACAGAGCAACCTTGAAAATATATGACAAGTGAAAGAAGCCAGTCACAAATGACCAGGTGTTGTATGATTCTATTTATATGAAATGTCCAGAGTAGGCAAATCTATAGAAGCAAAGTAGATTAGTGGTTTCCTAGGGATGTAAGAAAAATGAAGTTGAGGGATAATGGCTTTAGGGGTATAGGGTTTTTGTGGAGGTGATGAAAATGTTTTAAAAACTGGATTTTGGTGATGGTTGCACAACTCTGAATACACTAGTGAATTGTAAATGGTAAATTGTGAACTATATTTGAATTAAACTTTAAAAAAGCTCAGTGGCTTTTTTATCTATAGAAGTTGTATTCAGTTAGCTTCCAGCTAATTGTTTGTTCTTTATGACTTCCTGTGTCTTGCATATACTTTCAAGATTGTCCTTAACATTTCTTTAAACAAAGTAAATAGTTAGAGTCTATGTCTGATTATTCCAGTTTCTAAAATCCTTATAGATTTCTTTCATCTCTTTAATTTCTGTCAGTTTTGGGGATCCCTGGGTGGCTCTGGTTTGGCACCTGCCTTCGGCCCAGGGCATGATCCTGGAGTCCTGGGATTGAGTCCACATCAGACTCCCTGCATGGAGCCTACTTCTTCCTCTGCCTGTGTCTCTGCCCCTCTCTCTATGTGTGTCTCTCATGAATAAATAAATAAAATCTTTTTTTTTTTTTAAAGATTCTGTCCGTTTTCAGGCATGCTGCGTTGTTTCCATGTGTGTTTAAGTACTTTTGACCACAAGGTCCTTATATCCCTTGGAGTATGTCATAGTTATTTGAGGCCTAGGATAAAGTTTGATTACTCCAGAAAGGATTTGCTGTTGTTTCTGCTAGGCATCTGGGGATATTATTAGTCTGAGATCCTTAATATTACAATTTGTGCTTGAAGCACTCTTAAGTTAGTAGGATTTTGGGCAAATGATGGGGTATTTGATGATATGAACTGGGGTCTCCCTGGTACTTAAAATATTCATTACTTTGTTTCTTCTACTTTCTGCATAAATAAAATAAGCATACTGCAAGGAATGTTAACCAGTTGTAGTGGTCTTTGCATGATAGTTCAAGGGTGGTAGTTTTTATATGAGATTCCTATACTGTGTGACTAATTAGAAGATGGTATGACTATAAGATTTAGATTTAGACTTCAGATAAAACAAATATTTAAACATCAAAACTAAGCCATTTGCTTAAAGTCAACTTATAGGACCTGCATTGATGTATTGAGGCAATGAAAGAACTGATATTAATGAGATACTGTTTTCTTCACTTATTGTTCATTATATGTAGAATTCTTGGTACCTCTTGGTAGTTATTGTTTAGGTTTTAGGCTTTTCTAAGTCCTTCTTATGTTTAATAATGGCCTTGAGTCCTACAAGTTAATTGAAGGACCACTGGAGGAAAAGAAGTCAGATTTCTGAGATAGTGTAAAGGAATTATTTGATTAGTAAGGATTTTATGGTGCAACTGTGGAATTTCAAAATGTGTTTCCAAATTCTTTAGAGGCCAAACCACTCCCAAAGTTCTTTAGATCAGCACTTTTTAATCATTTATGTGGAAAATTCTTTGAAGTAGTTTTCAGGACTTGGAGAAACTATAAAATTTATTGACATATCCATGGTATTTTATTATGATCCTCTCCAATTCCTGCTTTATTATAGATGTATTGATCATCAGAATACTGCAGTGAGACTGGCTTTTATAATAGTATAATTATAATTTGTAAAGAGTCAAGAGGGGAATCGAATATAAAAAGCTTTTTAGTCTTGTATTTTTGGAAAGTTTGCTTTAGCTCTTTTGTCTTCATCCTTCAATAGCCTTGAAGGGCACTTAAGGCAGTGTGGTAGGCTGAACGATGGCCACTTGGAGATGTCAGATCTTACGTAGGTCCTGGAAATTGTGATACCTTATAAGAAAAGGGGATTTTTTTTAGAGGTGATTAAACTAGGGATTTTAAGATGAGCAGATTGTCCTGGATTATCCAGATGGCCCCTAATTCCATTTGCAGGTAACTTTGCAGGAGAGAGGCTAAGGCGATTAGATATACACAAACAGGAGGAATTGTGACCACAGAGGCAAAGACTGATGTGGCTGCAAGTCAGGGAATGCCAGCAGCCACCGTATGCCTGAGGAGGCAAGGAACAAATTCCTGGAAGTTCCAGAGGGAATGTGGGTGGCCCTGAGAACACTTTGATTTTGGCTCAGTAGGACAGATTTTGGATTTCTGATTTTCCAAACTATGAAGGAATATATTTCTATGGTCTTAAGATTTTGGGTTTGTGGTAATTTGCTATAGCAACAAACTATTTGAAGCAGTGAGTTTTCCCCAACCATTCTTTTTATGACTTGTATTCTAGTTTGCAGCACAAGCATCTGAGAAGGTTCTTAGAAAGTTTAGATTTCTGTGTCTCATCACATATCTAGAAAATCAGAATTTCTAGGATTCGACTCCAAGGATGTGTATAACACATTGCCCAAATGATTCTGATGTGTACCAAGTTTGATAAACATTTCATTAGGATGCCAAATTGATTTCCTCTTCCTGTTGTAGAAAATTGCCATTAATTTGATGGCTTAGAACAACACAAATTTATTCTCTCACAGTTCTAGGGGTTTGAGGTCCAAGGTTAGTGTTACTGGGCTAAAGTAAACAGGGCTGGTTCCTTCTGGCTGCTCTAGGAAGGGAAAGCGTTTCCTTGTCTTTTTCAGCTTCTGGTGGCCACCTATATTCTCTGTATTCAAAGTATATCACTCTAGTCTGTATACATGTTATCACATCACTTTCTCCAACTCTCCCTTCTAGATCCCTCTTATAGGGACTATTGTTGCATTGGACCTTCCTGAATAAAATTAAGAGGGTCTTCAATTTTGGGTCCTTATCCTGACTGTATCTGCACATTTCCTTTTTCCATATACAATAACTCATGAGTGGTTTGGAATGTAGGTATATTTGGGACATCATTATTCAGTTTACCACAGATCCCATGATAAAATCTCATGTAAAAACTAGATGTAAGTAAGGTTCAATAACAGATTGTCATGATTGATTATGTATTCACCTATACTTTTTGGGTATATTTTCCAGATAAAGTGATTTGAGTCAGAGAATGATTCAATAATAATTATCAATGCTCTTTTGAGTAGAGAACATTTTTCTATGGATATTTATTTGGCTAGCTTATTAACATATCCTTTTTATGTGGTTCCCATTTCCCACAGAGAATATCAACTCTATTATAAATCAGTGGTGTAGGTAGAAGAAACTGTTTTTTCTCCCTTTTAGGTAGAAGTTTTTTTCCCTTTAAAAATGTCCTCCCTTTTCTTATCTTAGCCAGTTGGCTTAAAAGTCTTACGAAGTTTTTCTATAATAGAAGATATTTATGATATGTGCAAGAGTAACTTTTGCCCCCACAAAACAAAAATTGGCTTTTAAGTTTTTCTTGGAGTATAAAATGATAAAGTTTAGATTACCTTTAAAAAAAACTCTCTTTAATTTTTTTAAGAGAGAGAAAAAGGGGGAGGGGAGGGTGGTGGGAGAGGAAGAGAGAATCTTAAGCAGACCCCAGTGTGGAGTCTGACAGAGGCTGAATCTTATGACCCTGAGAGCATGACCTGAATCAAAATCAAGAGTCACACACTTAACCAGCTGAACCATCCAGGTGACCCTCCTTTACATCAATTTTAAAAACTCAGAAGGTGTTCAGTGATAGAACAGCTGGGTACAAGATCAACAAGAAAATAGAGGACTTGGAAAATACTATAAACCAACAGACTTAGTAGAGCACTAAAAGAATACTCCATTCAGTTACAGTAGAATACAGTTTCCTTTCAAGTGCATATGGAATATTCTTCAACATAGTCCATATCTTAGACTTAAGATAGAATTAACATAAAAGGATAAAATCACACAAAATGTTTTCTTTAACCACATGGGAATTAAATTACAAAGCAGTAACAGAAGGAAAGTTAGAATATTCACAAATGTATATAAATAACACACTTCCAAATATCCAGTAGATCAAAGAAGAAATCACAAGGGAAATTAAAATATATTTAGACATGGATGAAAAACAAAAGCACAAGGTACTAAGATATGGGATGCAGGTAAAGCATGCTTAAGGCAGGAAAATTACAACTGTAAATACCTATAATTTAAAAATAAGAAAGATTCCAAATTTATAATCTAACCATTTACCTTAAGGAACTAAAAGTAAGAGCAAACTAAACCTGAAGCAAGTAGAAGGAGGAAAAAACACAGATAATCCCTGAAACCAAAATTTGGTTCTTTGAAAAGATCAACATGATTGGTATCTTTTTGGTTGTACTTGCAAAGTAATAGAGGAGACCACTAAACTCAGGAATGTAAAAGAGCATCATTACTGATATTACAGAAATAAAAAATTATAAGGGAATGCTATGAACAGTCATGTATCAAGAAGTTAGATACCTCATTTTCACAGCAGTTATTTCTATCATACACAGTGGAAATACCTCTTAATAAGGCAAAATAATCATTATCAGATTTTCATGAATTTTTATTAGTGTTTTATATCATTAAATTTTCTCTTGCCATGAGAGGAGGCAAGACGTACCAATGATTGGTGAATTTACATCTTTTAAAACTGTGACCAGAAAAAGGTTATTGCTTAAATGCTGCCTTTTTCATTTAATCAGCTTTGTTTTGCATTTTACCCCCTTGATAAGTGTCTTATAAATGAAATTTGCATTCATTTCTTTTTTATTTTGCTTTGATAGAAAAAATTTTGTTGAAATGACTCTGGGCTGAAGAAATGTAATGTTTTCAACATGAAAAACAATTTTTAGTATTTTTTGTGTAAGAATAATTGGAGAAGAGTTCCTAAAAGATTGGATACAAACAGGCTTTATTGAAAACAAGAGCTTTTAAATTTTTATTTAAATTCCAGTAGTTAGGGGTGCCTGAGTGGTGCAGTTGGTTAAGTGTCCAAGTCAGCTCAGGTTGTAATTTCAAGCCCCACCTCAGGCTCCTCACTCAAGGCAGAGTCTGCTTCAGTTTCTCTCTGCCCCTCACTTTAATAAAATAAATTTTAAAATTCCAGTTAACATACAGTGTAAGTTTAGTTTCAGGTGTACAATATAATGATTCAACACTTCGATATATCACCCTGTGTTCATCATGACAAGTGCACTCCTTAATTCCTATCACCTCTTTAACCCATCCCCCCACTCACCTCCCCTTTGCTAACCTTCAATTTTAAAAGAGGAGTTTGTAATCTATAGTCCACAGATGGAATTATGAGGGGGGTATGTGAACCTGAATAAGAAAAAATTCACATTAGTTTTACTAAACTCTAATGAAAATTAGCATTTTTTCCAATTATAATGTGGGCAATAAACCATAGTAGTATTAGTGATAACTTTGCTGCCAATTGAAATCAACTAGTTCTGTTGTTACTGATATCTCAAAATTATTTATCTTTATCAAGACTTCAGAATTTCAGATAGTTATTAGACTTGCTGCTATATTTTGTTATTTAATGCATTAACAAAGTACACATTACTGTATCACAAATGTTTAATATTTTGATAATTTATATATAATTGGTTTCTTCTGCTCTATTTTATGTTTCAAAACATGCAAAGAAAGATGTCTATAAGCTTCTCTATACTGCCAAAGGAGTCTATGGCGCAGATACAGTTAAAATCTCTAATTTTGAAACATTTTCATATAGAGAATTCTTTTTTCTAAGTTTTTATTTAAATTTCATTTATTTAACATACAGTATAATTAGTTTTATACTAATTAGTATAATTAGTTTGGTGAATCAGTACTTCATACAACACCCGGTGCTCATCACAAGTGTACTCCTTAATCCTCATCATCTATTTAACCCATCCCTCCATCCACCTCTCCTGACATAGAGAAGTCTTATAACATTAACTACTTTTTTTTTGATTAGGTGTAGGGAATAGCAATGAAGGTGGACGAGGAAAGGCAGGTGCAAAACTTTTCCAAGATTTTCAGATGTTAAGTAGAATCTGGACTCATCCTTGGTGTTTGCAGCTGGACTACATTAGCAAAGAAAATAAGGTAAATAAGGTAACCTAAAATTGATTAAAATTTATCTGTTGGAAACATAATAACTTTAGGAAAAAAGGTTGATCTATATAGACTTACTGTATATTGGAATTTTCCTTTGCTTTGTGGTATAGTAATTCAACCTATTTTATTTCTAGTTAATTTCTATGTTAGAATGTATTACGATTATGGAAGGAGCATTAAATGTTGTTCTTAACATCTTGCATAACCATGGTAAAATGTTCAAAATTTAAAACTTAATATTAGGTCAATAGTATTAACCAAACCAGAGACTTTCATTGAATTTCATCACTTTTTATGTACCTCTGACCTTTTTCTTTTCCATGTTTCAATCCAAGACCTCACAATGCATTTAGTAATCATATTTGTGATGTCTCCTTTATTTTTTCTAATCTGTGGTAGTTCCTCAGTTCTTTCTTATCCCTTGACAATTAACTTATCCTCAGGTAAAGTAAACATCATTATAATTTCCAATATAAGTTGAAATAAACTATTAAAACATTCATCATTTTTTTTCCTCTAGGGATACTTTGATGAAGACAGTATGGATGAATTTATAGCTTCAGATTCCGATGAAACCTCCATGAGTTTAAGCTCCGATGATTATGCAAAGTAAATTGAATAATTTTTGTGTCCTGTGTTGACACATTTAAAATACCTAATTGCTAATTGTCCTCTCTTACTTGGCATTTGCATCTTTACTGTGCTTTCCTAACAGTTTGGATTTGTTCCTTTTATAGAAAGAAGAAAACAAAGGGGAAAAAAGGGAAAAAAGATAGTAGCTCAAGTGGAAGTGGCAGTGACAATGATGTTGAAGTGATTAAAGTCTGGAATTCACGATCTCGAGGAGGTGGTGAAGGAAATGTGGATGAAATAGGAAGCAATCCTTCAGTTTCATTAAAGCTGGAAGAAAGTGAGTCTAATGAATGTTGCCTTTATAATGGAACATTGATTTAGAAAATATCATGTCTATGGTTTTTTCAAGTATTAATTTAACCTTATTATTTCACTCAAGGGAGTATTTTCCTAGATGCCCTTAGTAATAAGCATCTAGGATAATCAGGTCATATAATAACAAATATCTGGTGAATGTTTAATTACAAGCAAGCCATTGTGTTCTGATATTTGAGAGAAAAGGAAGAAAGGAAAACTAATGTTTATTTACATGTATATAAACTAAATGCTGTATTTTCATTCCATGTATTAGCTAACTTAATTCCTGAGCAGACATGCAATGCTGTTGATATCTTTATTTTTATAAATGATTAGTAGAAGTGAGATTTAGACCTAGATACATCCAGTTTCAGAGTCCCAATGGTATTTTCACTTAACTACATAGAAATAACTGGAAACATTTCATTTAATTGAGTATGTGATTAACTTTATACAATGAAGCTAGTGTTGATGTTTCAGCCTTTGTAATTCTTCATAATCTATAATTGTACACTTTAAATTTTCCCCTTTTCATGTACGATTTAACACCTCTTTTAAAAATTATTTTTATTTATTTTTTAAATTTAAATTTTAGGTAGTTAACATATAGTGCAATATTTCTTTCTATAGTAGTTTCTGGAGTAGAATTCAATGATTCATCACTTAACACCCAGTACTCATCACAAAAAGTGTTCTCCTTAATACCCATAACCCATTTAGCCCATCCCACATCCACCTACCTCCATAAACCCTCAGTTTGTTCTCTATCCTTAAAAGTCTCTTCTGGCTGGAAGGGAGATGGGTGAGGGGATGGGCATTAAGGGCACTTAATGTAATGAGTACTAAGTATTATATGCAACTGATGAATCACTAAATTCTATTCCTGAAACTAAACACACTATATGTTAACTAAATTGAATTTAAATTTAAAAAACTTTTTAAAAAGAGTCATTTACGGCTTGTTTCCCTCTCCTTTTTTTCTTTTCCCCCTTCCCATATGTTCATCTGTTCTCTTTCTTAAATTCCGCATACGAGTGAGATCATATGGTATTTGTCTTTCTCTGACTGGCTTATTTCACTTAGCATAATACACTCTAGCTCCATCCGTGACATTAAGAATGACAAGATTTTATTCTATTTTATGGCTGAGGAATATTCCATTTATTTATATATATACCACACCTTCTATAGCAGTTTGTATTCCCATCAACAGTGCAAGAGGGTTCCTGTTCTCCACATCCTTACCAACACGTATTGTTTCTTTTATTGTTAATTTTAGCTGTCCTGACCAGTGTAAGATGGTATTTCATCATGGTTTTGATTTGTATTTCCCTGATGAGTGATATTGAGTATCTTTTCATGTGTCTGTTAGTCATCTGTATGTCCGTTTTGGCAAAGTATCTATTCATGTCTTCTGCCCATTTCTTACCTAGATTATTTGTTTTTTTACATGTTGATTTTGATAAGTTTTTTGTAAATTTTACGTACTAACCCTTTATCAGATTTGTTGTTTACAAATATCTTCTCTTGTTCCATAGGTTGCCTTTTAGTTTTGATTGTTTCATTTTCTGTGCAGAAGCTTTTTATCTTGATGAAGTCCCAGTAATTCATTTTTGCATTTGTTTCCCTTGCCTGTGGTGACATTTCTAGTAAGAAGTTGCTATGGCTGGGATCCCTGGGTGGCGCAGTGGTTTGGCGCCTGCCTTTGGCCCAGGGCGCGATCCTGGAGACACAGGATCGAATCCCATGTCGGGCTCCCAGTGCATGGAGCCTGCTTCTCCCTCTGCCTGTGTCTCTGCCTCTCTCCTTCTCTCTCTGTGTGACTATCATAAATAAATAAAAAAATTAAAAAAAAAAAAAAAAGAAGTTGCTATGGCTGAGGTCAAAGAGGTTTCTGCCTATATTCTCCTCTATCACTTCTTTAATTTTGCCTTTCTCTCCTTTCCTAGTTCATGAGTGTACAAACAAGTGAAAGTATGAATTTTCTAATGTTGTCTTGACCTGTATCTACACTTGAAGGATTTGTGTTGAGGCTCCATATACTCATAGTGCAGCCTAACTGGGTATCTAGGAACTCCACTCCAAAGCTGGGAACAGATACCTGAATATTTGAAATATTATATATCTAAAGACAAAGCAGTGTAAATAGCTCTAAATATTTGTAATTTGAGAGTCATATAGCAGAGCAATCACTGTGAAGAAAAGAAAGATATGGAAGCCAGCTAGGTGAGTGACCCTGAATTCAAACAAACGTGGCTGGTTGTAGGCCTACACCTGAAATAATTTGGTGATTTCTTAATAAACATCTCTTTTCAAGAGAATAGGGGGCAGAAAACGTATGTGGAAAAATAATAGCTGAAAACTTCCTTACTCTAGGGAGTGAAACATATCCAGATCCAGGACACACAGAAAACTCCCATCAAAATCAACAAAAGCAGACAAACATCAAGACATACTGTAATTAACTTTGTATAATATAGTGATAAAAATATTTTAAAAACAGCAAGAGAAAAGAAACCCTTAACTTACAAGGGAAAACCCATAAAGCCAGCTGGAGATTTCTCAAAAGAAATTTGACAAGCCAGAAGAGAGTGACATGATATATTCAATGTGCTGAATGGAAAAATATGCAACCATGAATACTTTATCCAGCAAAGCTGTCATTCAGAATAGAAGGAGAGTTTCCCAGACAAACGAAAAATAAAGGGAGTTTGTTTCCACTAAACTAGCCCTGCAAGAACTATTAAAGGGGACTCTTTGAATGGGAAAGGAAGACCAAAAGTGACAAAGTCCAGAAAGGAACAGAAAATCTCCAGAAACAATGACAAAACAACTAACACAATGGCACTAAATTCATGTCTATCAATAATCATTCTGAATGTAAATGGACTAAATGCTCCAATCAGAAGACCTAGGATGTCAGAATGAATTAACAAAAAAACAAACAAAACCATCAATATCCATCTATACGCTGCCTACAGGAGACTCACTTTAGACCTACAGACACCTGCATATTGAAAGTGAGGTGATAAAGAAATATTTATCTTGCAAACAGATGTCAAAAGAAAGTTGGGAGTAGCCATACTTATATCAGACAAATTAGATTTTAACCAAAGACTGTAACAAGAGGTGAAGAAGGGCACTATATCATAATAAAGGGGTCTATCCAACAAGGAAATATAACGATTGTAAATATTTCTGCTCCTCAACTTGGGAAAACCCAAATATATAATAGAATTAATAACAAATATACAGGAATCCATTGATAATAATACAGTAATAGTAGGTGACATTAAACCCCACTTACATCAGTGGACAGATCATCTAACAGAAAATCAAAAAGGAGACAATGGCTTTGAATGACACACTGGACCAGACGGACTTAACAGATATATTCAGAACATTTCATCCTAACGCAATAGAACACACTTTCTTTTCAAGTGCACATGGAACATTCTCCAGAAAAGATCACATACTAGGTCACAAACCAGGCCTCAGGAAGTACAGAAAGATTGAGATCATACCATGTGTATTTTCTGACAACAATGCTATGAAACTTGATGTCAGCCACAAGAAAAAATTTGGAAAGACCAAATACATGGAGGTTAAAGAAGATGCTACTGAAGAGTGAATGAATTAACCAGGAAATTAAAGAAGAAATAATGGAATACATGGAAGAAAATGAAAATGAAAATATTACAGTCCAAAACCTTTTGGATGGAGCAAAAACAGTCCTAAGATGCAAGTATATAGCAATATAGGCCTACCTCAAGTGGCAAGCAAATTTTCAAAAACACAACTTAACCTTACACCTAAAGGAACTAGAGAAAAAAGAACATGAAGCCTAAAGCCAAGAAAAGAAGGCAAATAATAAAGATTAGAGCAAATAAATGAAATAGAAACCGAAAAAATCCACTAGAAGAGATCACTGAAACTAGGAGCTGGTTCTTTGAAAAAATTAATAAAATTGATAAACCCATAGCCAGACTTAACAAAAAGCAAAAAGAAAGGACCCAAATAAATAAATTCACTAATGAGAGAGGGGAGATCACAACAAAGACCACAGAAATACAAAGAAGGTAGTATTATGAAAAATTGTATACCAACAAATTGGACAACTGTAAGAAATGGATAAATTCTTAGAAACTTATAAATTTCCAAAACTGAAACAAGAGCAAATAGAAAATTTAAACAGATTGATAACTTGCAATGAAATTGAAGTAGTGATCAAAAAATGCCCAACAAACAGAAGCCCTTGGTCAGATGGCTTCCCAAGGGAATTCTACCAAACATACAGAAGAGTTCATACCTAATCCTCTCAGACTATTCCAAATACAGAAAAGGAAGGAAAAATTCCCAATTCATTTTATGAGGCCAGCATTACCTTGACAGCAAAACCAGATAAAGAGTCCCCTAAAAAAGAGAACTGTAGGCTAATATTAAAGATGGACATAGATGCAAAATTCTCAATAAAATTCTAGCAAACTAAATTCAACAATACATTTTCAAAAATTTTTCACAGTGATCAAGTGGGACTTATTACTGGGTTGCAAGGGTGGATCAGCATTCACAGATCAATCAACACAATATACTACATTAATGAAAGAAAGGATAAGAACCATACAGTTATTTCAGTAGATGAAGAAAAAGGATTTGGCATCATACAGATCCATTCATGATAAAAAACCTCAACAGTATAAGTTTAGAGGGAACATACCTCATTATCATAAAGGCCATACATAAAAAACCCCACAGGTAATATCATGCCCTATGGGGGAAAACTGATTGCTTTTCCTCTGTGGTCAGAAGCAAGATAAGGATGTCCATTCTCACAACAGTTATTTAACATAGGACTAGAAATCCTGTCCACAGCAGTCAGACAACAAAATGAAAGAAAAGGCATCCACACTGGCAAGGAAGAAGTAAAACTTTCACTATTTGCAGATTACATGATACTCTAAATAGAAAACTCAAAGGCTCAACCAAAAAGCTGCTGGAACCGATACATGAATTCAATAACATGGCAGGATACAAAGTCAATGTAGAGGAATCTGTTGGATTTCTATACACCAATAATGAAGCAGCATAGACAGAAATTAAGAAATCAGTCTCATTTATAATTTTACCCGAAGTCAAGATAGGTAGGAATAAACTCAACCAAGAAGGTGAAATACCTGTACTCTGAAAAGTATAAAACACTGATGAAGGAAGTTGAAGAGGACACAAAGAAACAAAAAGACATTCCATGCTCATGGATTGAAAGAACAAACATTTTCACAACGTCTATACCACCTAAAGCAATCTACAAATATAATGCTATCCCTATCAAACTACCCAGAGCAGTTTTCACAGAGCTATAACAAACAATCCTAAAATTTGCTTGGAACCACCAAATACCCCACATATCCAAAGCAACCTTGAAAAGAAACAAAAGCTGGAGGCATCACAATTTCTGTCTTCAAGTTGTATCATAAAGCTGTATTAATCAAAATAGTATGGTTTAGTGCAAAAATACATAGATTAACGGAACAGAATAAAAAACCTAAAAGCGAGCCTTCAACTCTATGGACAATCTTTGACAAAGCAGGAAAGGATATCTAAAGGGAAAAACAGTGTTTCTTCAACAAATGGTGTTAATTGTGAAAACTGGACAGCAACATGCAAAAGAATGCAATTGGACCGCTTTATTACATTTTCCACAAATAGAAATACAAAATGGATTAAAGACCTAACTGTGAGATTTGAAACCATAAAAATCCTAGAAGAGAACACATTCAGTAATGTCTCAGACATTGGGTATAGCAAGCTGTTTCTAGATATATGTCTCTTGAGGCAAGGGAAATAAAAGCAAAAATAAACTATTGGAACATCATCAAAATAGCTTCTGCACAGTGAAGGAAACAGTCAACTAAAAGGCAACCTTCAGAATGAGAGAAGATATTTGCAAATTACATATCTCAGAAAGCGTTTGTTTCCAGAATATATAAAGAACCTCTAAAACTCAACACTCAAAAAGTGAACAGTCCAATTAAAAATGCGCAGCAGATGTGAATAGACATTTTTCCAAAGAAGACATATATATGGCCAACAGAGACATGAAAAGATGCTCATCATTGATCATCAGGGAAATACAAATCAAAATGACAGATATCACCACGCTTGTCAGAATGGCTATGATCAATACAAGAAACAATAGGAGCTGGTGAAGGTATAGAAAAAAGGAACACTTGGGCACCATTGGTGGGAATGCAAACTGGTACAGTCACTCTAGAAAACAATATGTAGACTGATCAGAAAGTTAAAAATAGAACTACCCTATGATCCCATAATTGCACTATTGGATATTTAACCAATAAAATACAAAAAAAAATTTAAAGGGATATATGTATCTCTATGTGTATAGGAGCAATTATCAACAATAGCCAAATTATGGAACAAGTCCTCATATCCATCTGTAGACAGATAAAGAAGAGATGATACACACACACACACACACACATACTATGGAGTATTAATCACTCAACCATCAAAAAGAATGAAATTTTGACTTTTGAAACGACATGGACTAGAGAGTATTATGCTAAGCAAAGTAAGTCAGTCTAAGAATAATAAATATTATGATTTCACTTATATGGTAGAATTTAAGAAACAAATTGTACCAGTAAAGGGACAAAAAGAAAGAGAGATACAAACTAAGAAACAGACTCATAACTATAGAGAACAAAGTGATGGTTACCAGAGGGGAGATGGGTGGGGGAATAGGTTAAATAGGTGATGGAGATTGAGGAGTGCACTTGTTATTAGCATAGGATGTTGTATGAAAGTGTTGAATCACTATACTGTACACCTGAAATTGATACTACACTGTATGTTAAATAACTGGAATTAAAATAAAAACTTTAAAAAATATACAACATTTCTCTCTTCATTACCTCATTGGAATAGGTAGATAACAGCCTAACTCCAAACCTTGGCTTACTTCTCTTAGAAATCAGGGGGATAGTAAAAATCAAACTACCAAATTTTCCTCCTTGTTCTTCTCTGCTGTTGTCCCATAGAGACAGTTTATTATTAGTGTTATTTTTCCAATTGGTTTTGAAGAGTATTTTTCTAAGAATTGTAAAGGAATGGTTCTAGTTTAATAAGAAGCCCTCTGTTATCTCCTTCTCTGCTCTCCCTGTCTGACTTTTCATTTAAATTTCTCCTTAGTCATCTCAGAATTGGAAATAAATAGCTTAAGATTTATGTGTTCCTGCAGATGGTTTTCTTAAAATATTCTTGTTGAAATTTTTTTGGTAACTTAGAAAGAGAGGGAGAGTAGCCTAACCAATATATCTCACCCTGTACTATAAATGGGTTAAATAAAAGTATGCTGAGGTCTTCATCTCTTCATCACTTAGAAGTGCAAGTGGGGTCTAAGGCAGCTGGGTCATCTCCAGAAATGAGTAGCCTCTTCCATTTCCTCCTGGTATGTTATATAAGCATTACCATGTATGTCATAATGTGAAAATGTTTGGAAAGAATTGGGGTAGAGATCAGTTGGCTATGTGTTATGAACTTAAAAGCAGATAGGGAAGGCTGTGGGTTCCAAATGACAAATTTTGACTACCTGTCTGAGGTCTTTGTTTCATTTTAGGTGTGTGCAGTCAAATAGAGATCATTCATATATAGGTGTATTTTATGTTTTCTTCAGCTGTGTACATTCATAGCTTATCAGAAATATTTTCCAGAACAAATGATAAAAATCTATTTTGGGGATGCCTGGGTGGCTCAGCAGTTAAACATCTGCCTTCGGTTCAGAGCGTGATCCTGGAATCCAGGATCGAGTCCCACATCGGGCTCCCTGCATGGAGCCTGCTTCTTCCTCTGCTTATGTCTCTGCCTTCTCTCTCTCTCTCTCTCTCTCTCTCTCTCTCATGAGTAAATAAATAAAATCTTTTTTAAAAATTTTATTTTTGTTTTTTAGATCTAGATGAACTCCAAGTAGGGCTGAGAAGATCATAGTATATGGACATATATAGCTGGTATTCTGTAACTTTTTAAAAACATAATTACTTTCTTATAGGAACTGTAAGAAAACCCAAATAGAAAGTATTTAAGGGCCAAACTGTTTTATTTGAAATTTGAAATAGATATTAAATAAGTAGACGGCTATAATTGAGCTATAATAATATTCTCACTGCATATTTCATTTTTACTTCTAAGAGTTGCTATTTAACTCTTTTTATAGTAGCTTTCTAAATGTTTACAGAAACAACATCTTGAATAAGTCTTTTTTTAAAAAATTATTTAACTTATTTATACATGAGAGACACAGAGAGGCAGAGACCTAGGCAGAGGGAGAAGCAGGCTTCCTGCAGGTAGCCCAATGCAGGACTCCCATCCCAGGACCCTGGGATCATGACCTGAGCCAAAGGCAGACGCTCAACCACTGAGCCACCCAGTTGCCCCTTGAATAACTCTTTTAAGTTAATTTTATATTATCCTCATTTCTGTGTTTTGGTATTTTATTTAGGACAGTTTTTAGATTAAGAAATGAGTATAAAAACTACTTCAATTATTCAATTTATAGCAATCAATTGTACTACTAGGTATTTATACCCCAAAGACACAAATGTAGTGATCTGAAGGTGCACCTACACCCCAGTGTTTATAGCAGCAATGTCCACGATAGCCAAACTATGGAAAGAGACCAGGTGTCCATAGACAGATGAATGGATAAAGATGTGGGGTGTGTGTGTGTGTGTGTGTGTGTGTGTGTGTATAATGAAATACTAGTCAGCCATCAAAAAATGAACTCTTGCCATTTGCAATGATGCGGATGGAACTAGAGGGTATTATGCTAAGTGAAATAAGTCAATGAAAGAATTATATATTCTCACTCATATGTGTAATTTAAAAAACAAAACATCATAGGGGAAGGGGGGAGAAAAATAAAACAAGATGAAATCAGGGAGACAAACCATAAGAGGCTCTTAATCATAGGAAACAAACAGGGTTGCTGGAGGAAAGGGGAGTGGGGGATGGGGGAATTAGGTGATGGACGTTAAACGGGGCATGTGATATAATGAGCACTGGATGTTATAAAGGACTGATAAATTATAAACTCTACTTCTGAAACTAATGAAATATGCTATATATCAATTAATTGAATTTAAATTAAATAAAAACCAAAGTATTCAATTATTATTTTGCCATTTTTAGATTAAGCCTTATTGATGAGCGTTCACGCTTTAAAATGTATATAATTCATTATATGGATATAAACTTTTGTGACAGAGTCCTATATTATGTAGGACCATAGTATTGGCACTAATATACCACATTTATTCATTCAACAAATATTTATTTGAATGTTTAATATAGTCTAGGCACTGCTATAGAACCTTGAGTGATCTCTGTCAACAAACTGCACTCATGGAGCTTAACATTCTACTAGTACTATATAGATACATAATACTTTCATGATATTGCTACTTTTTTCATAAAACTGTAGTGTATCTTGTTGCAAACATGCTAGTTATATATATATATATATAATATATATTTAGAAAAATATGCTTTAAGAAATTAGGGATAAAGTTGTTGCTTTTTATTTGTATTTCTTTTGTGTCTTTTAAGAATTTTGTGATACCCACAGTGGATATTAAGGGGGGTAGTTCTGATTAATTTATGGTGTCTTATCATGTACATAAGAACAAAGTTATAACAGAAGTAATAGTTAATCCATGTGGATGTTGAAATAAGAATATTCAAGATGAAATACCTGTTTTTAAGTTTTAATTACATATTCAGGATATTTATTAACTGGAGTAGCCCTTATTTTTCTGGATCAGTTTTTATTTTTTTTTAGACATTACTGTAAAGTAATGTGATTATATCCAATAGGATCAAAATTGGAATGGAATGTTTTACACAGAAGTTATTGCCTATCCTAAGCTTTGAGATTTCTTACCAACTGCCCATTTTTACTAACTTTCTGCTAGCATGTTTTGTTTTTTTTTTTCTGCTAGCATGTTTTTATGGCTAACATTTTCACTTTAGTTAAATTACTTTAGTAAATTTGGGTAACCATTACAGAAGTTATGTGCAGTCTGTAGAACTGCAGAATTTTCTAAAGGCATTTGTTATTTGCAAGTTTTAGAAATTTAGTTAACATTTGCTTGATAAGCTGTTTGTCAGTGCTCCCCAAGACCACCGTCAGGTTCAGTGATTCCTAAGACTTAGCATATAGTTATATTCAGGTCTACAATTTATTACAATGAAAGGGTACAAAACAAAGTCAGCAGAGGGAAAAGCAGATGGGGCAGAGTCCAGAAGAAACCAGGCATAACTTTCTAAGAGTCTTCTCTCAGTGGAGTCACCCAAGATGTACTAATTTCTCCAGAAATAAGTTATGATATGACTTATGATATCTTATCATATGAATGATATCATAAGTTATGAATATGAATGTTATGATATGTACTAATTTCTCCAGAAATAAGTTATGATATGTGAAGTGTCATCTACCACAGAAGCTCATTAGGGACCAAATATGTTTCTTATGTGTTTTAAACACACTGCCTGATTTTTACCAAGTCTCAGAATTCAAGAAGAAAGAAAAAACAGGTGTTCAGAACACTTGTTTGCACGTTGTACAAACAATCTGGGCACAGCGAGCCATTCTTATCAGGGAAACTTTTAAAGTAGGAGCTATGTACCATTCAAGTGCCCAGCCCATAGCCTAGGGCCAGCCTTGCAAAGGAGGCTTTTCCAGATGAAATTTCAGTTGGTTTGTGAAGGATAGTGAAGCATAAAATGTTTGCCAGGCAAAGAAAAGAAGAAAATAATATAAGACATACAAGGAAAGGTATGGATTCTTGCAAATATGTGACATGTTTAGTGAGTAATGAACTCTTTATAAGTAATGGAAATCGCCAGGACCCAGGCACTGGTAATTTAAATAGTAATTTCAAGAAGATAGGCTATGGAAGCCTTAGGGATGTGCTAGTCTTAGAAACTAGTACCTTTAGTTTTCACCTACTCAGGGATAGGATACAAGGCCTTGAGCCCTTTATAAGGTGGAGAGTTCTTCAAACCCAGATTAAAGCTGAATCTCTTCAGTCTGAATCTAAGGCTGAACCTCTGTATACCCTTCAAAGGATAAATAGTCCATTGAAGAATAGGATAGAAAAAAATTTTCCCATCAGTTCAGGGAGATGACAAGGAAGCATATCTGTTTCACCCTAGTCTCTGGGTTGAGAAAAATAGTTTTCTTGGATTCATAATCATGGGCTTACATAGCTTATGATTTGAATTGACATTACTTAGTCTAAAAATCTCAAGCTGATGGGTTGCCTGGGTGGCTCAGTTGGTTGAATCACCAGCTCTTAATTTCAGCTCAGGTCATGATCTCAGGGGTGCAGGATTGAGCCCATGTCAGGCTCGTCCCTTAGAAGGGAGTCTGCTGAAGATTCTCTGTCTCCCTCTCCTTTTGTCCCTCTCCCCCCATACTTGCACATGTGCATGCTCATGCTCACTCTCTCTCTCTAAAACAAATAAATCTTAAAAAAAATAAAATCTCAAGCTGAAATACCTCAGAAATAATGTTGAGTTGTTGATCCCCTGGAGCACCTGGCATAAACAGATGTAGAATAAGTGTAGAGATGTATGACCTCTACCCAGGATTCTCACATATTACAGCTATACTGAAAGTGAAATGAAAAATTAAAATGAGAGAATACCTAAGAAAACAATGAACTAAGAAAAGTTAACAACAAAATATATTAGCAGTCAGCCTGTCAAAAGTTAATACATGAAATGAACAACATATTTAGATTCTAAAGGGCCTCAGGTAATAGGAATATTTGATAAAGACTACAATTAGAATTATGTTTAAAGTAATAATTTTAAGAAATAAAAAATAAAAATAAAAAATTTTATGCCAGAAAATTTAAAACTTAGATGAAGGGATCCCTGGGTGGCGCAGCGGTTTGGCGCCTGCCTTTGGCCCAGGGCGCGATCCTGGAGACCCGGGATCGAATCCCACGTCAGGCTCCCGGTGCATGGAGCCTGCTTCTCCCTCTGCCTGTGTCTCTGCCTCTCTCTCTCTCTCTCTGTGTGTGACTATCATAAATAAATTAAAAAATAAAATAAAAAATAAAACTTAGATGAAGCAGGCAATATTCTAGAAAAATATAACAAAATTGAGTATTCATTTGATAGTAGCCATAAATTAGAAATTATCTAAATATCTATGAGACTAGTGAGGAGATGTTTATAGTGCCTATGAGATGAGCTAATAAATGATGGTATATTCATGCAGTGGAATTCTACATAGCAGTTAGAATAATTGAATAAGTCTCACTTTGAGTGAAAAAATGAAAAACTACGTTTAGTGAAAAAGTAAGTCATAGAAGAATACAAACAGTTTGTACTTTTACATGTACTGTGAAAACGTGAAAGATAATGTACGGTTTAGGGATACATGTGTAGTGAAAATATAAAAACATACACAGAAATAATAAATACATAATTTGGGATTTTATTTATTTTGATATATAATACATTTTATTCTGTTCTTTTACATATTTTTAGTATATTTGACAGACCATATTATAGTAGTTCCAGGTGTACAACCACTTATTTGACAAATTTGTACATTATGCTATATTCACCACAATTGTGGTTACCATCTGTCTTGCTACATTGCTATTACAATATCATTGACTTTTATTGACACTATCATCTGCCTTTTATTTCCATGACTTAGTTTGTTCTCTGTATTTATAGGTTTGATTCTGCCTTTTGTTTGTTTATTCATTTGTGTTGCTTTGTTCTGTTTTTAGATTCCTAGGACTTATTCCATAAAGGGAGGATTATATTTCTCTCCCCTTTACCCATTTTGCCCAACCCCACTCCCTCTCCTCTGGCATCCCTCAGTTTTTTCTCTTTGTTTATAGGTCTGATCCTGCTTTTTGTTTATTCATTTTTTAAAATTACATTTGCGAGTAGAATCATGGTATTTGTCTTTCTCAGTCTCACTTATTTCACATACCTTAATACCCTCAAAATCAAGAGAGTATTAGAATTTAGGATTTTAGAGACCTCTCAGAAAGAAGGTAGGGAAAGAAGAGAATGAGATTGGGTATGGTCATATAATAGGTGCCAACTGCATCGGAAATAGATTTAGCAAGTGGTAAGATATAATGAAGATGGGATATGGGAATATGGCTGTTCATTATATTCTATATACTTTTGTGAAAATGTACGATATATATAACAAAAATATGCAAAAATTTAAAATGCTTTAAAAAGCAATTGAGGAACGGTACAAAAACACATAAACCTTGTGTTCCCAATTTTGAATTGAATTGTTTATGTTTAGATACTTAATAAATTATTTTGTTTTACTTTCTTCTTACATCTTTTATAATCAAAGTTTGTAGGGGAAAATAACAAAATGATTTAACATGATATGGTCATTCTGGGATCAATCCCTTTTTGTTTTCCAGAATTCTGTTAGGACCGTGAAATATTTCCTGCTCCTAAGATTGTTTTTCTCTTGATCTCTCTCTCAGTCTGTTTTCTTCCCTCCCTCTTCTCCTCCCTACCTCTATCTGTCTCTCTTTGGTTCTTTTTCTCTCCTAGTCCCTGTCTTTGTGGGTTTATATTGGGAGTTATACTCTCAGTGCCTGGAATGGGAGGGGGGGCTTTGTCTCTTTAGGGTCTCTGATTTTCTAGCCCCCCCCTACTCCCAGGCACTGTTTCTCATAGTTGTACTTTCTCAGAGTCTTTTGCTTACTCTCTCACTTGATTTGCCTGCCCCCCTTCAGTGTTTTTCTTCCTTTGCATTCTTTTGTGCCTGTTTGTATGTCCCACTCCCTGTCTCTTTCTCTCCCTCTCCTAGGGTGGGTTTGTCCCTTCTACTCCACTCCCCACTTTTTGTGTTTTCCTCATAGTAAAGCTCTCTCTTTCCTGGGGTGGTATTTTTTTCTCTTTTTGCAAGAAGGTGCCCTCCTTCTCCCTCATCCTCCTTTTCTGTCTTCTTCCTTCCCTCCTCCTCCCTTCTCTTTCCTCCCCACCTCTCCCCACCCCCTCCTATCTCTCTTGGTCTCTTTCTTAATCCTTCTCAGGATCTATGAGTTTCTTTCCTTATTTGTCTACTTATTTATATTTCATTTATTTTATTTAGGTAAAGCTACTTCCTCTTCTAATCCAAGCAGTCCAGCTCCAGACTGGTACAAAGATTTTGTTACAGATGCTGATGCTGAGATTTTAGAACATTCTGGAAAAATGGTACTTCTCTTTGAAATTCTTCGAATGGCAGAAGAAATTGGGGATAAAGTGTAAGTTTCTCCTATTTTTATTATATAAATGAGCCTTTTTATAAACTTTCTATTATGTAAACAGTTTATTTGAAGAAATTTGTTTTGTTTTCTCCCTTTCTAAAGATGTAATTTATTTAGTAGTGTATTAATAGACAACTACTTTCCTTCTAAGCCACTAGTTCTGAGTACATATTCTGGTTATTTCTTCAGTGCTGTTTTCCATTTCTGGCTATTGCCCCTTGAACTTATTTCTTTGAGCCAAGCCTCTAGTGAATATCTATATTTCACTATCTTTAAAATTATTTTTCAGTCCATGCAGTGTGGTTCCTACTTTATTGAGATTTTTTCCCCTAAGTCATTTAGTTACCTTTTAAACCCCAAATCTAGTGGATACCTCTCAACTTTATTTCACCTCTTTGATTATTCTCTTTCATTTCTCCTTTGTTTTTGTTCTTGTTTGTTTTACTTAAAGCATTTGAGTCCCCATTCACTTCCCTGCATTCCTGCGCTCCAATCTCATTGTTCAAATTATTATTCAAAAAACATACTTTTAAAATTTTGAACCAGACTTACTGTTTAGGTTGTTATAAGGTCTCAACGCGATCATAAAATATTTTTAAAATGTATCTGTGATTCTTTTAATAACAATTTAACATAAGGCTTAAAATAAACCTTTTATCTTAAATTTCAAACTAAAGAAACTAATCTTTAACTTTATTGGGAAGAGATAGACCCACTATTAATATTTCTATACCATCTTTTAATATACCTTTACTGTTAACACATTCTAATATACTTGTATGTCTTTTCACTGGATAGTGAATTATTTGAAGACAGACTGTTTTATTATTTTTTATTAACCACTATACCTTGCATTTAGTAAGTACTCACTAAAATTGGTTTTTGTTGTATATTGCCTCTTTATTTATACAGAAACAAGTGGTTCAATAAGGGATGATGTTGGCCTGGAATGGAGTGGTAGTATTGGAGGTAAAGGTTATATTTTGAAATAGAAGCAATAGGATTTGGTACATTAATGTAGGGCAATAAGAATGAGAGAGTAGTTAAATATGATTTCCAGACTAAGTGGCTGGTAGATTATGGTGTTGCTTACTAAAATGGAGAACAATAGTAAAGAACTAAGTTTATTAAAGTTAATAAAAAAAATTCTGCTCTGGCCATGTTTGAGAGGCGTATTAGATATCTGTGAGAGATGTAAGTAGAAAGTGGGTATTTGAATTCAGAGTTCCTAAAAGTTCAGGAGAGATTATTGCTGTGACATGCTCATGCTTTTTTCTGCTACCAACTTCTATAGTTTAAAATTAATATTTGGGGGGTACTGTACAAGAATTCTAAGAGTGTGGAAGAGATTTTAGTGGTCTTTTAATTTCCTAACCACTATAAGAATCTCCTGTACCATGTTCATCATAGCTGTTCTAACCTCTCCTGTGGTAGAACATTTGCCATTTTAGAAGGTATAGTTGAATACTTCAAATTTTTAGAAATTATATCCCTATATTTAGTTTGTACTTTATCCCTATATCTGTTTCCCTTGGTTTGGTTAAAAATTGAACATATCTGCTGCCTGTTTTTATACTCTTAGAGTGAAGTTTTAAAGTTATAAGCCCAACCAATAGACATTATCAGTGTCAAGGCTATAAAACTATGCATTTCCGTAACTGTGATTACCACTATTTTTTATTTGTCCATCATTTCCTTATGGAAATCTTCACACATAAAAATAGCAGAAAAAAATTTATAGTGAATACCCATATACCTGTCACCTAGAATCTATACTATATTCTATATTTTAGTGTACTTTCTTTATTACATAAAAGTTTATCGATGCATCTTATTTTCCTGATGCCTTTTAGTGTAGGTTGCAGACATCAGTACTACTGTTTCAATTGTCTCCTCTTCGAAAACGGTGGGCTTATCTGTCTTGTCACTTTTAGCTTCCTCTTCTGAGTTAATTGATCTTTTCTTTATATGGCATAATTTCAGGCCTGACCATATGGTCTTGAACATACTTGAATTTTTTAGCACCCATCTTAAAATACAGTCACAGTAAACAAAAATACTTCAGCTGAGTTTTGATTAACACAGAGTTATAGTGAAGCTCGTTTTTCTTTATTGTGGACTCTATACTTCCATTCATGGAATCCAATAGAGAGGTTCTCCAATACCTAAATAACACTGGTGGCTCATATTAAACTTATGGCCAACTGAGACTCATTTTTTTTAAAGAAAAACTGCTGTCAAATCAGATTCCTCTATTCTCTATTTGTGTAGTGGATCTTTTGACCCAAGTGAAAACTTGGTATTTCATAGGACAAGAGATAAGTGAATTTTTGTGATTTTTAACCAGTGGTGTGTTGATAAATGTTTGACAACTGACTCTTCAAAAAATGATAACAATAGAGAATGCAAAGAAGTAAGAAAAGCTGATATCTATGATAAAATACTCTTACCATGAACCAATTTTAAGCTACCAACAGTGGTGGGAAAAAATGCTAACAATGACTTTCTTGTTTTAAGCAAGTTACAGCTAACTCCAGTACACTACTGGTTTCAGTCCAGCTCTTCTGACTTGTTTTCCATGATTTAAACATGAAATTTTTATTGAATTTTAATTTCCAGATTTTTGATATGTATGAATTTGATTTGTAGTGCTTCTGTATTTTCATATGGGCCATTAATAAAATAGATAAAGCCAGAATAGTTTGTATAAGTATGAAAATTATTACCAATCAGGGCAGTAGTTTATGTTATCTGCAACTACAAAAGTTAAGAGATAACCATTAGTATGTTGCCACTTAGTCCTAATAACACCTATTTCATAATGAGATTTTTCTGAACTCAGTTCCAGGTTCCCAGAACCAGCCTTAATGTGGACTCAAGTCAGCCCTTTTCCAAAATAGTAGCCCAGATTCCAGATTAATTTCAGTTAAATAAATAATTAGTATTTCTCAGAAATTAAGTTTCCCAGTTATAAGAACTGCCAAAAACTTAATTTGTCGTTCATTAGGAATTGATTCAATAAAGTTTTTGATTCTAGGAAAAATAATCAGTCGACTGAGGGATCAAGACTGTTGGTCGTTTACACTGAGTACTAGGAATACATTCATTTCCTTACCAGTATTCTGGGAGTACCAACTGGGAGACAGTAGACCCCTGTTGTGCAGAGTTTAGGAAGTCATACAATAGCCAATTCACATGTTGTTAACTCCAATAGCTGTTTCATAACTGGAGTTGTTCTTTTTAGTTCTACTAAATCTGAAGACCTCTAGCAATGAGTGTTGAAGGATCTTCTGGAGTCATAAAAGCATATCTTTCCTATAGTACAGCTTTCAAAATCAAATAAAACCAAACAATATGCTCGAACAGGTGTCTAGTTCCTTGTATACTGACCTACTTTGCATATATAAGGGAGAGAACAAACCCTCCTTTATCCTTTATTCTCTTCCTAGACTTTTTCCATTTCCTGTATATAATTATGTCCACTTCTCACCAGTGGAATAGATGAGAGCAGTGGTTTTCAAACTATTTCTCAGAACCCATGAAAATTGGTGAAAAGAGGAGGCTAGAGCAGAGGCTGAGGAGCCAGTGACGCTTTTACCTTCTTCTTCCACCAAGGCCTAAAGCACCTTGCTTGCTTGCTTGCTTGCTTGCTTGCTTGCTTTAAAAAGATTTATTTATTTGAGAAAGAGCATCAGTTGGGGGTGGGTAGGAGGTGGGGTTGAGGGAGATAGAATCTCAAACAACCTCCCAGCTGAGCATGGAGCCTGCTGTGGGGCTCAATCTGTTAACCTTGAGATCATAACCTGAGCCAAAGTCAGAGTCAGACATTTAACCAACTGAACCACCCAGGCACTCCTACTTAATAATAATAAATTAAAGTCTTGATTTACATTCCAGTTAGTTAACATACAGTGTAAGGTTAGTTTCGGGTTAAACGGATGATGGAGATTAAAGGATGCACTTGTGATGAGCACCAGATGTTGTATGGAAGTGTTAAATCACCATATTGTACACCTGAAATTATTTATTATATTTTGATACCACATAAGACTTCATGTGAACAAATAATTTCATGGCTAAAAATAGGGGTTAGAAAATACTGGGATAGAGAATCAGGAATCTGCAGACATATTTGAGATGGAGCAACAAAGAGTTTTTAGACTGTGTACAAGTCTAAAATTACTTGAATACTTTTATTAGGAAGACTTTTTTCTTGTATTCTCTAAATAGTTTCTTTTGTATACTACAAATTTTTAATTTTGATGAAATCCATTTTATCAGCTTTTTTTTCCCATAGATCATACTTTTGGTGTTAGGTCTAAGAATTGTCTAATCCCAAGTTTCTAGGATTTTCTTCCTTGTGTTTTTCTAAACATTCAACGGTTTTACATTTTAACATTAGATTTATACTCCATTTTGAATTTTTTTGTATAAAGTGTGAAGTATAGGGCAAAATTCTTTTTTTTTTTGCATATGGATGTTGAATTTTGCCAAGACCATTGTTGAAAAGATTATCCTTTTTCCACTGAATTGCCTTTACTTCTGCGAAACACTATTTAGTTAACTATATAGTGTGGCTCTATATTTGGATTCTATATTCTGTTCCATTGATTAGCGCTTGTCCCTTAATCAGCACTACACCATTCTGATTACTCTATCTTTGTAAGTGTTGAAAACATGTAGTTATTAGGCCTCCAACTTTTTCTCTTTCAAAGTTGTTTTGGCTACTCTGTGCGCTCGTCATTCTTTAGAATCAGCTTGTTAATTTCTCAAAATTCCTACTGTGGTTTTGATTAGAATTGTGTCGAATTTATAGGTTAATTTGGGAAGAAGTGATATCTTTACTTTATGAACCTTCTAATCCATGAACACTAATCCATTTTTTTAGCCTTGTTTTCAGCCAGTCTCTCATATCTCTGGACTTGATTGAAGATTTTCTTGAATTGGCCAGTAGGGAAAAGACAGAAGATAAAGATAAACCTCTTATATATAAAGGTGAGTTACATACAAGCTTTTCTTTTTTTTTTTTTAAACTTTTATTTATTTATGATAGGCACACAGTGAGAGAGAGAGAGAGGCAGAGACACAGGCAGAGGGAGAAGCAGGCTCCATGCACCGGGAGCCCGACGTGGGATTCGATCCCGGGTCTCCAGGACCGCGCCCTGGGCCAAAGGCAGGCGCCAAACCGCTGCGCCACCCAGGGATCCCCATACAAGCTTTTCTATATCATAATTTTGAAACCTTCATTTAAACATATTATACAATCATTTTAACAATAAAAGAAAAAATAATCTCTAGACACACAACTTTTACATACACATTTTTTCCCTGCACATTCTTCTTGTCCTTATCTATATAAATATGGTCATTATTATTGCAATTCTAACATGAAATAAGATTTTTTGTTCTTATAAAGAGTTTTATTGACATAATTCAGATATCATTCAGTTCATCCATTTTAAGTGAACAATTCAGTGGCTTTTAATATTTTCATAGAGTTGTGCAACTTAAAAAAAAAGAGTTGTGCAACTATCACCATAATTATCAACTGTTTTAATCACCACCAAAGAAACCCTGTACTCTTTAGCTATTACCCTCCTACCCCTGCCTTCCACTTCTTTAAATCTTAAACAGTCACTAATCAATATACTTTCTGTTTCTACAGATTGACCTATTCTGGAATTTTCATAGTAATAGATTCATACAATATGTGGTCTTTGTGACTGGCTTCTTTCACGTAGTATGTTTTCAGGGTTCTTCCATGTGGTAGCATGTGTCAGTACTTCATTTATTAGGCCATAAAGATCTAATAATCCATTGTATGGATAATACCCACATTTTGATTGTACATTTATTCATTCATAGATATAGGGTTGTTTTCACCTTTTAACTATTGTGAATAGTGCTGTGATAAATATTTGTATGGAGGTTTTTATTTGAGCATCCATTTTCACTTCTTTTGGATATATTACTTAGGAATGGAATTATTGGGTCATATGGTAATTTTAACTTCTTGAGGAACCACCAAACTGTTTTCTACTGGCTGCACTATTTACATTTCCACAGGCAGTGTATAAGGGTTCCAGTTTCTCCACATCTTCACCAATACTTAGCTTCTGTTTTGTTTTATACCTCAGAGGTATTGTGGGCTTGGTAAAGGCCATGCAATAATGTGAATACTTAAATAAAGGGAGTCAAATTGCATATAAAAGTTATGTTTACGTTATGCTGTAGCCTGTTAAATGTGCAGTAGGATTATATCTTTTAAAATGTGCATACCTTAAGTAAAAAATACTTTATTGCTAAAAGTTGCCAACCATCATCTGAATTTTTCAGCAAGTTAGAATTTTTTGCTAGTGGAGAATTTTATTTATTTATTCATGAGAGATGCAGAGACATAGGTAGAGGGAGAAGCAGGCTACTATCAGGGAGCCTAATGTGGGACTCAATCCCTGAACCCCAGCATCATGCCCTGAATCAAAAGCAGGGCTCAACCACTGAGCCATCCAGGCATCCTATCTGATCAGGGTTTTGATAGGGACTACATTGAACTTGTATTTCATTTTAGGAAATATTACCATCTTAATATTAAGTCTTCTGATCCATAAACATAGGATGTTTTAGCATTTGTTTAGATCTTTAATTTTCTTTCACCAGTATTTTGTAGTTTCTAGTGTATACATATTACATGTCATGTGTTAAATTTATTCTTACTTATTTTATTCTTTTTGGTGGTATTGGTTTTTTTAAGATTTTATTTATTTATTCATGAGAGACACAGAAAGAGGCAAAGACAGGCAGAGGGAGAAGCAGGCTCCCTGCAAGGAGCCCAGTGCAGGACTATCCCAGAACCCTGGGACCATGACCTGAGCCAAAGGCAGATGCTCAACCACTGAGCCACCCAGGTGCCCCATTTTTTGTGGTATTTTAAGTGGAATTTCTGTAATTATATTTTTGGATTGTTCCTTGCAAATGTTTAGAAAAATTGAGGTTGGTATATTAACTAATTTATTAATTCTAACAGTTTTTAAGTCAATATTTAAAGGATTTTTCCATATACAGGATTGTATTATTTGCAACTAGAGATAATTTTCTTTTTCCTTTCCAATGTGGATTACTTTTATTTCTTTCTCTTACCCAATTTCCCTAGTTAGAACCTCTAGTACAGTGTTGAAGTGACAAGAGCAAACATCCTTTTCTTGTTCTTAATCTTGTGGGGAAAGTATCTGATCTTTCACCATTAGTATGATGTTAGTTGTGGTTTTTTTCGTAATGCTGTTTATCAAATTGAGGAAGTCCCCTTCTATTTCCAGCGTTTTAATTGTTTTTTTTTTTAAATCATGAATGGTGTGGGATATTGTCAAATGATTTCTCTGCATCTATTGAGATGATCATTTGGGTTTTTACAATTCTGTTTATCTGGTGCGCATTACTTTGAATTGCAGATGTTAAACCAACCTTGCATACCTGGGATAAATCCCACTTGGTCATGATGTATAATTCTCTTTATATGTTGCTGGATTCTGTTCACCAGTATTTTGTTGAGGATTTGTGTATCCTTATTCATAAGACATAACTAGTTTTCAGTTTTGTTTTCTTTTAATATCTTTGTCTGGTTTTGATATGAGGCTAATACTGGCTTTGTTTAATGAGGTGGGAAGTATTCCTTTCCCTATTTTTTGATAGAGTTTGGGAATAATTGTTATGAGTTCTTTAAATGTTTGCCAGAATTCAGCAATGAAGCCATCTGGACCTGGGTTTCTCTTAGGGGTAGTTATCATCATCATCAACAACATTATTAGAAAATATATCGAAACATAAAATTTATTAATATTTTGTCAGTGAAAAAGCAACCTATAGAATAGGAGAAAACATTTGCAAATCATGTCTTGTAAGGAGTTAATATTCAGAATATATAAAAACTACTGTAATTTAACAACAAACAGATAATCCTTTTCAAAAAAAATGGGCAAAAGATTCAAATAGACTTTTCTCTAAAGATAATATACAAATGACCTACAAGCACATGAAAATATGCCCAACATCATTAATCATGAGAGAAATGCAAATCAAAACCACAATGAAATACAACCTCATACCTATTAGAATGGCTACTGTCAAAAAAAAAAAAAAAAAAAAAAAAAAACGAAAAAACCCAGTAAATAAGAGGTTGGTGATGATGTGGAGAATTTGGAATATTTGTGCACGACTGACAGGAATGTAAAATGGTAACAGCCACTGTGGAAAACAGTATGGCAGTCCTCAAAAAATTAAAACTAGAATAAATATGATCCAACAATACTACTTCTGGGGATATACCCAAAAGACTTGAAAGCGTGGTCTCAAAAGAGAGATTTGTACAGCCATATTCATAGCCACATTATTCATGATAATGAAAAGGTAGAAACAAATCAAGTGTGTATTGGATACACATTATTCACAATAATGAAAAGGTAGAAACAATCCAAGTGTGGATGACTAGATAAACAAAATGTGGCATATACACACAATGGAACATTTTTCAGCTCTTGAAGGAAATCTTGTCACATGCTACAACCCTGAAGACATTATATTAAGCGAAATAAGCCAGCACAAAAAAGATGAATACTGTATAATTCTATTTACTTCAAATATCTAGTCAGACTCAAAGAGACAGAAAGTAGTAATGGTACTTACTGTGGGGAAAGAGTGAATGGGGAGTTGTTGTTTAGTGGGTATAGAGTTTTAGTTTGCATAATGAAATAGTTCTGGAGATCCATTAACACACCTGTGAACTATACACTTAAAATGGTTAAGATGGTAATTTTATGGTATGTGTGTGGGTTTTTTTTTTTTCCACAGCATGAGATGTTATATAAGCCAAGTGCTAGCAGAGATTGGGTACTGAGTTTTGTTTGTTTTGTACCAAATCTTTCTGCTTTGTCTGTCTTTTGTTAAAAATGCTAATTTTAAAAAACTGGTAAGAAATAATGGGACAAGAAATTTAAAACTCTGTAATGATTTACTTACTAAGACAGATTTCTATCTAAAATCAATGGACATTAAATTAAAAAAATTATGAGTATCTACCAGCTATTATGCCAATGACTAGGAAACACAGTTTTAGTCCCTTTCTTGAGGAGTTAATAGTCTAATGGTGAATACAGATACTAAAGACAAAAAAAATTGAATGCCCAGGAAATTGAGGGGAAAGTATTTCTGTGATTGATTGATTTAAAAGATTTTATTTATTTATTCATGAGAGAGAGAGAGAGAGAGAGAGAGAGAAAGAGAGAGGCAGACACAGGCAGAGGGAGAAGCAGGCTCCATGCAGGGAGCCCAAGGTGGGACTCATCCCGGGTCTCCAGGATCACACTCAGGGCTGCAGGCGGCGCTAAACCGCTGCACCACCAGGGCTGCCCTATTTCTGTGATTTAAAAAGGGGTTGTTCTAATCCTCTGCCTCGAAATATTTCAGACAGTTCCTTAGTATGCCTTAACCATATTTTTCCAAATCAGTCTATTAATAGGAAAAAAGCCAAATTGGGAGGGGAGAGATAGGAAGAGAAAAAAGTTTTTACCATTTTGAGCACTTTTAAGTGTATAATTATATGGCATTAAGTACACCCATAGTACTGTGGAACCGTCACCACCATTTTAAAATTTTACTTTTGCCGAGGAGCAAATCCATGAAGCTCCTTATGTTGTCATAACCAGAAGTTCCTCTCCCTGCAAATTAAATTTTGATTTTTTTCACTGATCATTTCATAAACATTTTGATGTCACTACATATATGATGTTATGTATATTACTTTCAGCTCTACAACAGTCTGTCCAGTAAAATTGTAATTTACTTAACTATTTCTCCATTATATTATATCAAGATTATTATATTGAATTTTTCACTATTAATAGGTAGTCTACTGTAGGAACCTGATGATAGTAGATTTTTAAAATTTTCTTTGGGTTAAATATCCATGTAAAATTAGAGACTTTAAGGTATACTATTTTTCTATTTGAGAATAATACAGTATATGTTATGAATACTATTTATGGTACTCATATTTCTTTATCTAAATATTAAAGTTGAGGGACGCCTGGCTGCCTCAGTTGGAAGAGCATGCAACTTTTGATCTCGAGATTGTGAGTTCGATGCCCATGTTTTTTTTTTTTAATTTATTTTTTATTGGTGTTCAATTTACTAACATACAGAATAACCCCAGTGCCCGTCACCCATTCACTCCCACCCCCCGCCCTCCTCCCCTTCTACCACCCCTAGTTCGTTTCCGAGAGTTAGCAGTCTTTACGTTCTGTCTCCCTTTCTGATATTTCCCACACATTTTTTCTCCCTTCCCTTATGTTCCCTTTCACTATTATTTATATTCCCCAAATGAATGAGAACATATAATGTTTGTCCTTCTCTGACTGACTTACTTCACTCAGCATAATACCCTCCAGTTCCATCCACGTTGAAGAAAATGGTGGGTATTTGTCATTTCTAATAGCTGAGTAATATTTCATTGTATACATAAACCACATCTTCTTTATCCATTTATCTTTCGTTGGACACCGAGGCTCCTTCCACAGTTTGGCTATCGTGGCCATTGCTGCTATAAACATCGGGGTGCAGGTGTCCCGGCGTTTCATTGCATTTGTATCTTTGGGGTAAAACCCCAACAGTGCAACTGCTGGGTCGTAGGGCAGGTCTATTTTTAACTCTTTGAGGAACCTCCACACAGTTTTCCAGAGTGGCTGCACCAGTTCACATTCCCACCAACAGTGTAAGAGGGTTCCCTTTTCTCGGCATCCTCTCCAACATTTGTTGTTTCCTGCCTTGTTAATTTGCCCCATTCTCACCGGTGTGAGGTGGTATCTCATTGTGGTTTTGATTTGTATTTCCCTGATGGCAAGTGATGCAGAGCATTTTCTCATATGCATGTTGGCCATGTCTATGTCTTCCTCTGTGAGATTTCTCTTCATGTCTTTTGCCCATTTTCCATCTGGTCCAGTGTATCCTTTAAAGCTCTCGTTTCTTTGGAGATGTTTGCTTAGAAGACCTATCGAGTATAGAAAGAGCTAGATTGAAGTCACCAAGTATAAGTGTATTATTATCTAAGTATTTCTTCACTTTGGTTAATAATTGATTTATATATTTGGCAGCTCCCACATTCGGGGCATATATATTGAGGATTGTTAAGTCCTCTTGTTGAATAGATCCTTTAAGTATGATATAGTGTCCCTCTTCATCTCTCACTACAGTCTTCGGGGTAAATTTTAGTTTATCTGATATAAGGATGGCTACCCCTGCTTTCTTTTGAGGACCATTTGAATGGTAAATGGTTCTCCAACCTTTTATTTTCAGGCTGTAGGTGTCCTTCTGTCTAAAATGAGTCTCTTGTAGACAGCAAATAGATGGGTCCTGCTTTTTTATCCAGTCTGAAACCCTGCGCCTTTTGATGGGGTCATTAAGCCCGTTCACATTCAGAGTTACTATTGAGAGATAGGAGTTTAGTGTCATCATGATATCTATTCAGTCTTTGTTTTTGTGGAATGTTCCACTGAACTTCTTCTTAAAGGGGAATTTTAAGAGTCCCCCTTAAAATTTCTTGCAGAGCTGGTTTGGAGGTCACATATTCTTTTAGTTGCTGCCTGTCTTGGAAGCTCTTTATCTCTCCTTCCATTTTGAATGAGAGCCTTGCTGGATAAAGTATTCTTGGTTGCATGTTCTTCTCATTTAGGACCCTGAATATATCCTGCTAGCCCTCTCTGGCCTGCCAGGTCTCTGTGGAGAGGTCTGCTGTTACCCTAATACTGCTCCCCATAAAAGTCAGGGATTTCTTGTCTCTTGCTGCTTTAAGGATCTTCTCTTTATCTTTGGAATTTGCAAGCTTCACTATTAAATGTCGAGGTGTTGAACGGTTTTTATTGATTTTAGGGGGGGATCTCTGTATTTCCTGCATCTGAATGCCTGTTTCCCTTCCCAGATTAGGAAAGTTTTCAGCTAGAATTTGTTCAAATACATATTCTGGCCCTCTGTCCCTTTCGGCGCCATCGGGAACACCAATTAAACGTAAGTTTTTCTTCCTCAGGCTGTCGTTTATTTCCCTTATTCTATCTTCATGGTCTTTTAATTGTTTGTCTCTTTTTTCTTCAGTTTCCCTCCTTGCTATCAATTTGTCTTATATGTCACTCACTCGTTCTTCCACCTCGTTAACCCTCGTCGTTAGGACTTCTAGTTTGGATTGCATCTCATTCAATTGATTTTTAATTTCTGCCTTATGAGCTCTAAATTCTGCAGTCATGAAGTCTCTTGAGTCCTTTATGCTTTTTTCTAGAGCCACCAGTAGCTGTATAATAGTGCTTCTGAATTGGCTTTCTGACATTGAATTGTAATCCAGATTTTGTAACTCTGTGGGAGAGAGGACTGTTTCTGATTCTTTCTTTTGAGGTGAGGTTTTCCTTCTAGTCATTTTGCTCAGTGCAGAGTGGCCAAAAGCAAGTTGTATTGGGAAAAGGAGAAAAAGAGAGGAGAGAAAGAAGGAAAGAAAAGAGAAAGAGAAAAAAAAGGAAGAAAAAAACGAAAAGAAAGAAGAAAAAGAAAGAAAAAGAAAGGAGAATAAAGGGGGGTGGGGGAAGGAAACAAATCAAAAAGCAAAACAAAACAAAACAACAACAAAAAAAGAACCACGGGGGAGTATCTTCTGATTCTGTGTAGTTTAAGTCCCTTGGCTTCCCCTGGAACTTTTCCGTCTAGCTGGTCTTCTGGGGGAGAGGCCTGTTGTGCTGATTTTCAGGTATTAGCAGTTGGGGGATCTGCTGTGCCCCTGCCTGGTGCAGGGCTCAGTGGGGGTTGTTTACCCCGTGAGGCCGCAGGAGGAACAGCCCCAGTGGCGGGGCCAGCTCTGGAAACCTGGATGCAGCTCCGGCAGGAACTATGGAGCTCTCCGACTGCAGTGCCTGGAGGTTCCGGGGCGGGGCCGCTGATCTGCTCAGCTGGGCAGGAGCGTCCTTGCTGTCCTGGGCCCTCCCGGCCTCTGCCTGTCCCCAGGGGAGGCTGGATCCTGGGCTGTGTCCCGGCGCCCTGTGCTCCGGGGTCTGCGCTGTTGCATTCGCACTCCCGGCCTCGCAACCCCCTCCGCCGAGCCGCCGCCCGAGCCCCCCAGAGCTGCTCCTGGAACCGCGCAGCCCCCTCCGCATGGAGCCTCTTACTCTGCCCAAGCCCCTCCGAGCTGCTCCCGCCCCGCAGCCCCCTCCGTGGAGCCGCTCCGAGCTGCTCCGGGTCCCGCCGTGCGCGCTGCAGCCCTTAGGGAGCTCGGCGCACTCTCCCGGGGCGCAGTTGCTCTGTTACTGTCCAGGGGAGCCCGAGGGCATCCCCGCCCTCCTGGGTCCTGCTCCAACTCCCTGGGAGCCCCTTTCCGCCCGGGAAGGTTGGTGCAGCTCCTGCTTCTCCGGGACGGGGCTCTCCTGTCCTGGGGACACTCGCCCTGGCCTCATCCCAGCTCCTCGCAGGGCCCCTCCCCCTTGGAGGCCTTTGTTTCTTTATTTCTTTTTTCCAGTCTTCCTACCTTGATAGAAGCGCAAACTCTTCTCACTGTAGCATTCCAGGTGTTCTCTCTTTAATTATCAGGCTGAATTCATAGATTTTCAGGATAATTTGAAGGTTTTCTAGGTTATTTGGTGGAGACAGGTGATTTGGGTGACCCTACTCTTCCGCCATCTTGCCCCTCCTCCTCGATGCCCATGTTTTATGTAGAAATTACTTAACTAATAAAACTTTAAAAATAAATACATAAATAATGACAGTTATCAACAATATAAAGAATACATTCAGGTTTCCTTTCTAATAAAAGAGAACTTTTTATTATTTAAATCTTTTCTGCAGATAATTGTATAGTATTTGAATGATCAGAATCCTGTTTTTCATTTAACAGCTATTGAGATATAAGCCTATTTTTGATGAAGAAATATTTTCAAAAAGGTTATATTGTGGCCGTTTAAAAATTTGAAGTATAACTGACACACAGTATCCTATTAGTTTCAAGTGTACATCATAGTGATTTGATATTATTATATATTATGAAACGACTTCCATGATGTCTAGTTACCATGTGTTCACTGCACAGTTATTACACTACTATTGACTATGTTCTTTATGTTGTACATTACATAACATGACTATAGCTGGAAGTTTGTACCTCTTAATTCTGTTCACTTTTTTTGCTCATCCCCTAGCCCCTTCCCACTCTGGTAACCAACAATTTGTTTCTTGTATCTATGAGTCTGTTTCTGTTTTTTGTTTGTTTGTTTGATTCCACATATGAGTAAAATCATATGATATTTGTCTTTCTCTGACTTATTTTGCTTAGCATAGTATCCTCTGGGTCCATCCATGTTGTCACCAAATGGCAAGATCTCATCCTCCTTTATGGCTGAGTAATATTCTAGTGTTTGTTTGTATGTGTGTGCGTATTTTCTTTTATCATTTTACTTTATTCTTTTAGGTGCTTCCATATCTTAGCTATTGTAAATAATGCTGCAATGAACATAGGGGTGAATATATCTCATTGAATTGGTGTTTTCATTTTCCTTGGAAAAATACCCAGAAATAGAATGATGAATCATAGTGTAGTTCTATTTTAATTTTTTGAGGAACCTCCATAGTGGCCATACCAATTTTACATTCCCACTAACAGTGTGTAAGGATTCCCTTTTCTCAACATCTTTGCCAACACTTGTTATTTCTGTCTTTTTGATAATAGCCAGTCTAACCTGTGTGAAATGATACCTTATTGTGATTTTGTTCTGCACTTTACTGATGCCTAGTAATGTGCATCTTTTCATGTGCCTGCTGGCCATCTTTATGTCATCTTTGAAAAAAATGTCTGTTCAAGTCTTCTACCCATTTTTAAATCATTTTGTTTGGGTTTTTTGATATTAAATTGTATAAGTTCTTTATATATTTTTGGAATTGAACTCCTTATTGGGTTTATGATTTGCAGATATCTTCTCCCATTCAGTAGATTGCCATTTCGTTTGTTGATGGTTTTCTTCACTGTGCAAAAACAAAAACTTTTTTTGTCTGATGGTACCCTAAGTATACTTGGAATATAGTGCTGTTGTTTTTAATTTTAATTTTCTAGTTCTGTTGATAATATTGATAATGTTTTCTATTATTGTAGTCATTTTAAATATATTTTTAGGAAATAAAACCCTAATAGCATCCTGTGCAAATTATAGGCAGATGGTATCTTTTATTTTTTTATTTTTATTTTTTTTTAATTTTTATTTATTTATGATAGTCACAGAGAGAGAGAGAGAGAGAGGCAGAGACATAGGCAGAGGGAGAAGCAGGCTCCACGCACCGGGAGCCCGACGTGGGATTTGATCCCAGGTCTCCAGGATCGCGCCCTGGGCCAAAGGCAGGCGCCAAACCGCTGCGCCACCCAGGGATCCCCTCAGATGGTATCTTTTAGACAGGTACATTGGTTGCTTAAGTCACTATAGTAAGTGAAAAGGAGCATTTGCTCTTTATTTGATACTATTCCACATACTATGTCATTGATTTACTAGGATATTTACCTAGTAAAAAAAGTAGAATTACTTTTTTTCCCCCCAAGCAAAATCTTACATGGAATTACATTGGGTCTGGGTTGTTAAAGAAGTGAAGAGTTCTCTCCTCCTTCCCTAAGTGGGATTAAGAGTCATCACTAAGCCACTGCCTCATTAGCACACCTCAAATTAGCTATTTACAAAACCCATAAAGTATTCCAGGGTTCATTTTATTTTGTGAGTATAGCGTACTTACCATGTGCAAGGCACAACCTAGGTGCTAAGAATAAAGAAGTTAAAAAAAAGAGAACATATCCCTAACCTCCTAAAGGCTACATTTTTGTTAGGGAATACCAATAAGAAACAAATACATAGTTTAAAAATGCAATGGAGAAATAATGAAATACTCTAACAGTGATAGGGAGTTTTGGGGGACAGTATATAAATTGTTCAGGCAAGGCTTTACTGATGTCCAGCACAGAACTAGACTTGTGGTAGGTCCATAGTAAATATTTACTGAAGTGGCAGGGTAATACATTGCACTTATCTGGATATTCTTTCCATATAGAATTATGCTGTGGTGATGCATTTTTATGTGCCCATTACATTTAAGTGCTTGGTATATACTGGCACTTTTTAATCTTTATCATTCCCCCCCTTCTTGGTTTCTAAGGCCTTTCCTTATTGATGTATCTTTAGCATATATGTATATGGGTAGTGTGTATTTGTATTCCTTGCTTTGACTATGGGTAAGTATAATGTTGGCTTAAATGGGTATTTCTGTTATTTGTTATTAGTTTTATTGGTTCAACTCTATGTTTTGGCGGTACTTTATTATCTGAAAGACAAAGTACCAGAAAAGTTTACCATTTTATTCTACTACCATGAATAAATAGAAAATGCCCATTTTACTATATACCTGTAATACTAGAATTACCTTTTCCCCATATTTAGTGGATAAAAACAATTGTTATTGTAATTTGTATATTTCTGAAAACTGGCAAGATTGAATATTTTCCCGCATGGTTGTTAGTTTATATTTCATTTAATAAATTATCTTCAACAAGCATTCGTTTTAACTACTAATCAGTTTATTTTTTGTATCACTACTAATACTACTACTACTGCTGCTGCTGCTGCTACTGTTACTACTGTGTACTGCACACTGAACTAGGTTCAAGAGATATTACAGGAAATCATATTAAAGAGATGATCACATATAAATGTGCCATAGTAGAGACAGACATAATTTGATAATGGGATTTATGGTGATTATATTAAGTATCCAATGAGCTTAATTACTGTGACGGATACTATTCTAAGGGTTTTTTTTTTTATCAACTCGTTTAAAAAACAGTAACCCTATGCAATAGATGCTCAGCTATCTCCATTTTAAAACATAAACACATTTTCACATTTTCTAAGTGAAAATGCTAGTAAATGGTGAGCCTGGGATTTTAAAAAAATTGATATCTCTGATGACTAACCTGTACTGACTTTATCACTTTTTAAATGTTAGATTCACAGAAGTGGTAGGGCAGATTATTCGTGTTATCAGAGAAAGGTATGTTGAAATACTTTAAAAATATTAATATCATATTTAATTTTTATGATTAGCATGTTAAATTTAATAATTACCCTGTTCAGGTGAACAATTTAGAAATTTGACTCCAGCCCCTTTTTCATCCATCTATTTCAAATTCTTTTTTTCTTTAGCTGCATATGCCTTTTTTTTCCAATTGAAAGAAATAAAACTTGTAAATAAATAGACTTTCTTACCAATTACAAAATTTTCAGCAAGGGAATTCCAGATTTTCAGTGTAAGTAAAGATATGGATAAGTAATAAACATGTTGAAAGCACCTTTTAAACTAAGTACTAAATTTAAGTAAAAAGTTTGCTGAAAGGGATGCCTTGGTGGCTCAGTGGTTGAGTGTCTGCCTTTGGCTCAGCGCATGATCCTGGAGTTCCTGGGATCTAGTCCCACACTGGGCTTCCTGCAAGGAGCCTGCTTCTTCCCTCTGCCTGTGTCTCTGCCTCTCTCTCTCTCAGTGTCTTTCATGAATAAATAAATGAAATCTTTAAAAAAAAAACCAAACAAACCTAGAATCCATTAAAAAAAAAAAATTTTAGGGGAGCCTGGGTGGCTCAGCGGTTTTGCGCCGCCTTCAACCCAGGGTGTGATCCTGGGGACCCAGGATCGAGTCCCACATCCGGCTCTCTGCATGGAGCCTGCTTCTCCCTCTGCCTGTGTCTCTACCTCATTCTCTCTCCATGTCACTCATGAATGAATGAATAAAATTTAAAAAAAAGTTTGCTGAAAGACATAAATCTCAGTTTTGTCGGTTTGTTTTTATGTTAAGATTCTAGGATGTGACTCTGAAGGGGAGATTAGTAGTATTATGTTTATAGGTAAAAGAATTGGAATGGAAATCATGTATAATAAAGTATGAAAATATTATAGTACTTTTAGTTTCAATGTAAGTCTTAGGTAAATTTTCACCTCACAGTCCAAAAGTTGATCAATATCAACTTGTTAAAAAGGAAGGAAACCTGGCCATTTACAGATTTAATCAAAAGCAAGCCTCATGAACATAATGCAGTTTAACCATTTTCTTTTGACAGTTTTAAAGGATTCTAATCAAGGAAATCTTTTAAGAAATTCACATGTAGATGAAATACTTTTTAAAAGTACCTTTGCTATTCAGTATCTTGGAAATAATCTGTAGTGAATTAATTTGTAATATAGTGAATTATACTTTGATTTAAAAAATTATATTTTGCTATGCAAATAAAATACGTATAACCAGATTTTAAATGGTGAGCAGGGAAGAAAATCTGTTATTACTAGCAGAACAATATATATCAAATCTCTCGTTCCTTTTGTTGTTAAATTTTCAGGTGAAGGGAAGTGGCTGCGAAACATTGACTATTACCGTTTAGATGGTTCTACTACTGCACAATCAAGGAAAAAATGGGCTGAAGAATTTAATGATGAAACTAATGTGAGGTAGGAAACTTTTTGTGTGTATAGATAATTTTTTAAAAATAATGGTAAATCTGAGACTCCTGGGTGGCTCAGTTGGTTAAGTGGCCAACTCTTGATTTCCGCTCACAACCGGATCTCAGAGTGGTAAGATGGATCCCCACATCGGGCTCTGTGCTCAGCTCAGAGTCTGCTTGTCCCTCTGCCCCCCGCCCCCATTTCACACTCTCTCACAGTCTCTTTCTCTCAAATAAATAAATAAAATATTTTTTAAATCCCCCCAAAATATTTAAATCTACATATAGTAAAATTCACTCATTATAGTGTGTATTTTTACAATTTTTGACATGCAAAATAGTCAAGATATAAAATGGTTTCATCACATCTCAAGAAATTCATTCATGGAATCATAGAGTTGGAGCCTTTTGAGTCTCACTTCTTTCACATTACAAAATATTTGAGATTTATTCATTTTATTGCATATGTCAGTAGTTTCTTTTTATTGTTGAGTAGTACTCTATTGTATGGGTGTATTACAGTTTGTTTAGGCATATCCACTTGAGAGATATTTGAGTTGTTTCCAGATTTTGGAATTAAAATTGAAGCTCCAAACATTCATGTGTCAATTTTTGTGTGACCTATTGATATTTCTAGGAGTGCAATTGCTGGGTTGTATGGTAAGTTTGTGTTTAGCTTTGTAAGAAACTGCCAATTAGTTTTCCAAAGAAGTACAATTTTGCATTCCCATCAGCAGTGTATGAGAGTTCCAGTTGTTCTGCATCCTTGTCAGCGCTTGATATTATTGTGGGGTTTTTTTTTTCCCATTCTACTAGGTATGTAATTGTATTTCATGTGATTTTAGTTTGCATTTCACCAATAATTGATACTGAGCATTTTTTTCATGTGCTTATTGGCCATTTTTATATCCTCTTTGGTGACAAATCTGATAGAGGCTTTCAGAATTGACAAAATATTCCTGATCTCTTTATCTTCTGCAGAAATTTGAATCTTATACTTTAAACCACTGTAGGCATGGCGTGTGTTATATATGTGTTGTTGATGCTGCTTTTAACTATTAGCAATTAACAGGCTTGAACTGCATTTGGAAGAGAAAAATATATATATATATATACATTCATATAAACATATGCACACACACATACATATGAAAGCATGGTCTTTAAAAAAACATTTTCTAAAAAAAAATAAAAGATAAAAAAACATTTTCTTAGTTTAATGACAAGAAGGCCAGAGTATGCCTTAGTAAATCTTTTAAAGCCTAAAAGATACCATGCTGTGTATGTAAAACATGTTTTAATTCTAGCAGAGTCCTGAGTTACACTTAGGGTTAATGCTAGAGAAATTCCAGGTAGACCATAGGAAGAATATATTCTATTAGGTATTTAAAATCCATATAGTCTGGGAGATCTTACAAAGGAATGGTTGAGTACAGTTAAGTTATACAAGCATGATTAAATAACTGTTTAAAGAGTAAGTACATTTTTGTGTTCTGTTTGCCATGTTCCTAAAAATTATTTCTACATGAAGTAATTTTATTTTGTAATCCTCATGTAGTCTGTCAAACAAACTAAACCTTCAACTTACACGGTTTCCTGAATTTGTAAGTATCACAGAAACATGCCATTCATATTTGATGACCATTGGGGAACAACATTGAGATTTGGATGCTGTACTGTCATCTTGGTATACTTACTAGCATATTAACTGCCCTAAATATATGACTAAAAGTATCTGATTCAAATTCATCTTCTCCCTCTCCTTCCCCCCATGTATGTATATATATATATATATATATATATATATATATATATATATTTGTATATATATGTGTGTGTGTATGTGTGTATATATACGTATATATTAGAAGAGTTACTCTTGAGTAGCTAAACCTGTCGAGATTAAGTCCACAGATGTTAGAGATTATATTTGTCTGTCTATATTCTGTTTTCTCATAACTCAGTAATTTTCAGAAAACATAATAAATATTATTACGGTAAAGTAGTTGGAAAGACACATTAAGATAAACTTTAAGATAATGACCATTTCTAATGCTGTCTTGTGAGACCAGGGAGAAGGTTTCAATCTTGGGTCCCTAGTTATCTTTAATACTGTTCTTTTTAACTTTTTATTTAGAAATAGTTACAGATTCACAGGAACTTGTAGAGATAGGCAGTGAGGTCCTGTGAACACTTCATGTAATTTTCCTTTACATACCTATAATTTCAAAAGCAAGAAATTGACACTAGTTCAAAGTATATATCTATGCCTTTTTTTTTATCACATATATAGATATTCTGTAACAACCCCTTAAATCAGGTATATAAACTATCACCACGGAGATTGCTCTCCTACTACCCTTATATAGTTTACACTTCTTTCCACTGACTTCACCACTATCCCTAACTTCTGGCAATAACTAATTTGTTTTCCATGTTTATAATTTTTCACATCAAGACTGATATAAATGACATCCTACTATGTGTGATCTTTTGAGATTTTTTTTTCATTCAGTATAATGCCCTTTAGTTCCATTCAAATTGTCCTGTATATCAATAGTTCGTTCCTTTTTATTACAGAGCAGTATTCCATGATATGGATGTATGGATTTGTTTAAGGCAACCTGTACATCTATTGCAGAGCATTTTGGTTGTTTCGAGGTTTGGCTCTTACAAATAAAGCTGCTGTAGCTGGAGAGTACCTAGATGGCTTAGTCGATTAAACATCTGGCTCTTGATTTTTGCTCAGGTCATGATCTCAGGGTCCTGGGATTAAGTCCCATGTTGGGCTCCCCACTCAGCAAGGAGTCAGTTTGTCTTCCTCTCCTTCTGTCCCTCTCTGCCTGCTCTCTTTCTCTCAAATAAATAAATCTTAAAAAAAAAAGCTACTGTGAATGTTGTGCATACAGATTTAGTGTAGACTTGGAATTTCATTTCTCTAGTATAAATGCCCAGGATATAATAGCTAGATTGCAAGGTAAGTAACTTGTTTAAGAAACTGCCAAGCTGTTTTCCAGAGTAGCTGTACCTTTCTGCATTCCCACCAATAAAGTGTGAAAGATTAAGTTTTTCTGCATCCTCACCAGCATTTGGTATTATTTCTTTTTTTTTTTTATCTTGGCTGTTCTGATGAGTGTGTGGTGGTATCTTATTCTGTCTTAAATTTACATTTCCCTGATAGCTGGTTATGTTGAACAGTGTTTTCATAAGTTTATCTGATATCTGTATATCCTCCTTAGTGAAATGTTTGTGTCTTTTGCCCATTTTGTTCAGTTTTCAAAATTCTTTTTTTTCTTCAAAGTTGGAGTTTATTTTTTTAAATTTTTTATTTAAATTCAATTTGCCAACATACAATATAACACCCAGTGCTCGTCCCATCAAGTGTCCTCCTTAGTGGCTGTCACCCAGTCATCCCATCCCCATCTCCCCCATCCTCCTCCTGTTCTGCAACCCTTTGTTTTCCCAGAGTTAGGAGTCTCTCATGGTTTGTCTTCCTCTCTAATTTTTCCCCACTGAAAATTCTTCATATGAGTTAGATATGAGTCATTTGTCTGATAAGTGGTCTGCCAGTATTTTCTGCCAGTCTACAGCATGTCTTTTCATCCCCTTCACAAGGTTGTTCACAGAGCAAAAGTTTTTAGTTTTGATCAAGTCTATTTTGTTAATTTTTTATATCCTGTTTTTGGTGTGAAGTCTGTGAATTCTTCCACAAGCCCTAGGTCATACAGATTTTCTCTTGTGTTCTGGTTTTATAGTTTTACATTTTACAATTTATATTTTATGTTTAAGTCTGAGGTACATTTTGAGGTAATCTTCTAGAAAATGTGAGATTTAGGTCAAGTTCATTTTTTCTCTTTCTCTTTTTTATGCCCATGCATATCCAGTTGCTCTTAGCATCATTTGTTAAAAAAAGCCATCCTTTCTCAACCAAATTGCTTTTGCACTTTTGTGAAAAATCAGTTGGCTATACTCGGATGGGACTATTTCTTGGTTCACTGTTCTATTCCATTGTCTGTATGTATGTCATTCTGCCATTGCCACATAGTCTTGAATATTGTAGCTGTAGATTAAGCTTTAATGACAGATTGAATGACATCTCCTACTTTATTCTACTTTTTCCAAATTGTTTTAGCTAGTCTAATATCTTTGCTTTCATATATAAATTTTAGAATATTCATTCATATATCTGCAAATGTCTTGCAAGGCTTGTAATAGGAATTGCATTAAATATCTTAGCATTGCGGGGGGATTGATATTTTTGGTATATTGAACCTTCTGTGAACATATTTTTTTCTATTTATGTGGATCTTTTATTTCTTTCCTCAGTGTTTATAGTTTTCAGCACATAAGTCCTATATTTGTTTTGTTAGGTTTACAGTTAGATTTTTTAATTTTCTGAATGACTATATATGATGTCATGTTTTTAATTTGGGGTTTTGCATGTTCATTGCTAGTATGAAGAGATGCAATTGACTTTTGTGTTGATCTTGTTACCTGAGATCGTGCTGAACTCACTTACTTGTTCTAGGAGTTTATTTTTTAGATTTTTTGAGATTTTCTACTAGACCATTATGTCATCTGCAAGTAAGGATAGTTTTACTTTTTCTACCTTTCTGATCTGTATGCTGTTTATTTCCTTTCTTGTTATACTGCACTGGCTACAACTTCAATAATATGTTAAGTAGCAATGATGAGAGTGAACATTCTTGCATTCTTCATATTAAGAGCTTTCAATGTTGATTAACTATGTTAGCTGTATAACTTTTTTAGATATTCTTTATCAAGTTGAGGAATTTCCCTTCTGTTTCTAGTTTGCTGAGAGTTTTTATTTGAATGGGTATTTAATTTTGTCAGATGCTTTTTCTTTCTCATTTGATATTGATGTTTTCTTCTATAGTCTGTTATATGGTATATTATATAAATTGATTTTCAAATATTGAACCAGCTTTGCATCCCTGGAATAAACCCCATTTGGTCATGGTATATAATTATTTTTTATACTAAAGGTTCTATTTGCTGATATTTTGTTGAGGGATGTTTATGAGATATTGGTCTGTATCCAGTTTTTTTTTTTGTACTGTATCTGATTTTGGTATCAGGATAGTATTGGCTTCATAAAAGGAGTTGAAGTGTTTTTTTCCTTGTATTTTCTAAAAGAGACATAGAATTTGTGTTGATTAATCTTAAATTTTTGGTAGAATTTATCAGTGACATTTCCTAGCTTTGAATATTTTTTGGAAAATTTTTAAATCACTAATTCAGGATCATTCAAATTATTTCATGTTTAATGAGTTGTGAAGTTTGTGCTTTTTGAGGAATTGTTTCAACTAAATTTCAAATTTATGTATAGAATTGTTCATAACATTCCCTTATTATTGTTTTTATATCTGCAGGGTCTTTTTTTCTTTCATTGTGATGGCCTTTCTTTCATTGATACCATTGGTAATTTATGTATTTGCTTGTTTGACATAAATTTGCTAGAGGTTTGTCAATTTTATTGGTCTTTTCAAAGAACCAGTGTTTTGGTTTACTGATTTTTCTGGTTTTTTTTTTTTTCCTGCTTTCAGTTTCATCTTGCTTTGACTTTATTTTGCTCATCTTTTTTTACTTTGTTAAGGTAGAACTTTGGATTACAAATTTAAGACTTATCCTTTTTTCTAATGTAAATATTAAGTACTGTAAATTTCCCTCTCACCATTGCTTTAGCTGGGCCTTATATTGACATGTTGTATTTTCATTTCCATTCAATTTATTGTTATTGTTTTCTTGGCGACTTCCTTTTTGACTCATAGCTAAAAAGTATGTTAATTTCCAGATATTTGAAGATTTGCATTATTTTGTTGTTACTCCAGTTTGATTCAGTTCTGTGCAGAGAACATGTTCTGTATGATTTTAGTTCCTTTAAATTTGTTGTTTTGTTGTATGGCTGAAGATATGGTATATCTTGGTATATTGTATATTAGCCCTTGAGAAGAATGTGTATTTTGCTGTTGTTGGGTGTTGTATTCTGTAAATATTGATCTGATCTTCTTTGATGGGGTTATGTTCTTCTTTATCCTTGCTGATTTTTGTCTAATTGGGTTATCGATTTTTGAGAGAGGGGGGTTGAAGCCTCCAACTATAAATGTGTATTTTTCTGTTTCTCCTTTCAGTTTTGCTTAAATTTTCAACTATGTTGTTTGGTGTGTACACATTTAGGGTTGCCGTGTCCCTCTCTATCCCTTGTTATTTTGTTTGCTCTGAGACCTACCTTATCTAATATTAATATAATCACTCCTACTTTATTTTGATTGCTGTTTATATGGTATATCCTTTTTAATCTTTTTACTTTCAACCCACCTATTTCATTATATTTGAAGTGAGCTTCCTGTAGACAGCATATGTTTGAGTCATGTTTGTTTGCTTGTTTGTTTTACCTATTCTTTTGGTCTCTCTCTTTTTTAAAAATTTTATTTAAATTCAATTTGCCAACATATGGTATAACACCCAGTGCTCATCTCATCATGTGCCCTCCTTAATGCCCTCACCCAGTTACCCTGTACCCCCCACCTCCCCTTCTGTAACCATTTGTTTGTTTCTCAGAGTTAGGAATCTCTCATGGCTTGTCTTCCTCTCTAATTTTTCTCCACTTAATTTACCCCCTTCCTTTATGGTCCCTTTCACTATTTCTTATATTCCACATATGAGTGAAACCATATGATAATTGTCTTTATCCAATTGACTTATTTCACTCAGCAAAATACCCTCCAGTTCCATCCATGTCAGTGTAAATGGTAGGTATTCATCTTTTCTGATGGCTGACTAATATTCCATTGTGTATATATATGTTGGTCTCAGCTAAATGGTGTATATAAATCACTTAAATCTTTAATTGAAATATTGACGAAAAACATGTTAGTTTCAGGTATACAGCTATTTACAATTAATATAAGGCTTCAGGCTGCCATTTTATTTTTTGTTCAATTTATTCTCTTTCTTTTTTCCTGATTTCTTATTCTACCCTTACTTTTACCTTTTATGAAATTGTATTTTTATTCATCTATAGTATACTTTAGTGTATCTTTGTGTAACTTTCATAGTGGTTGCTTTAAGTATTACATTATAGGGACATAATTTATCATAGTCTACTAATGTCATCAGTTTACCATTTTGATTGAAATGTAGAAATGTTATGCCCTTACATTACTTTCTCTTCCCCATTTATAATTGTCTTAAGTATTTTCTCTACATAAATAGATTACCACATCTGAGAGTGTAATAATTTTTCTTCAATTATTAAACATAATTTAGAAAAATTAGAAGGAAAATCTATTTTATTCACTCATAGTTTTTGTTCTTTTTATTGTTTCTTCCTAATATGTCAGTGTTCCTTCCTAATGTTTCAGTATTTCTTCTTTATCATTTCCATTCTCTCTAGAGAGAAATTTCTTTAGTCATTCTTTTAGGGCAGATCTGCTGGCAACAAATTTTCTGAGTACCTTCATATGAGAATTTCTTGATTTGCCCTTCATTTTTTAAGATTATTTTATTTTAGATGGATATAGAATGATGGGTTGGCAGTTCTCTTCTTTCAGCACTTGAAAAATGTTATACGACTTCCTTCAGGATTTCATAATTTCTTATGAGAAACCTGTTTTACTGAGTTGGGTTTTTGAATTTCACATATAAGTGATACCATGCAGTATTTGTCTTTCTCTGACTTATATCACTTAGTATAATGTGCTCAAGGTATATTCATGTTGCCACATGTGGCAGGGTGTCCTTTTATTCTCATGACTGAATACTGTCCCATTGTATATATACCACATCTTTTTTATCCATTCATCTGTTGATGGGCCCTTAGGTTGTTTTTATATCTTGGCTATTGTGGATAATGCTGCACTAAACAGGAGAGTGCGTATGTCTTTATGACATCTTACTTTCATTTTTTTTGTATATATACCCAGAAATGGAATTACTGGATCATATGGTAGATTTATTTTTAATATTTTGAGGAAACTCCATATGTTTTTTCATAGTGGCTAAGCCAATAAGGGAATGTAGATTACAATATTTTATTATAATCTCTAAAATTCCTAAGGGACTAGAAATTATTCCAACCAGTTAAAAGAAATGATAATTATTTAATATGATAGAGAGGTGTTAATTGTTGCTACAGTGGCAACCATATAACAATATATATGTATTGTACATATATATAATTACAATATATGAATATCAAACTAACATTGTATGCACCTTAATTTTACACACTACTTTATGTTAAATGTATTTAATTTTTTAAAAACCTTCTGTTTTTCAAATTGTTTTTCTTTCCTGTCAGTAGGTCCTGTTTCTTGCTTCTTTCAAGATTTTTTTTTATCTTAGTTTCAGAAGTTTGACTATGGTGTGTCTTGGTATGAGTCCCTGTTTGTTTTTCATTCAACTTCTTGAATCTGTAAGTTTGTGTTTCATCCTAGATTTTGGTAATTGTCAGCCATTATTTCTTTCAAATACTATTTTAACTCCCTTTTAGGACTCCAAATGAGAAAAACATTAGATCTTAGATTATAGTCCTATAGGTCCCTGAGCTGATGTTTTTTTCCCCAGCTTTTTAAAATTTGATTTCTACCTGTTGTTTATTTTTTTATTTTTATTTTTATAAATATTTATTTATTTGAGAGCTGGAGAGAGAGCACGAGCAGGAATGAATGGCAGAGGGAGAAGGAGAAGCAGAACTCCCCTCTGAGTGGGGAGTCTGACTTGAGTCTCAGGCCCGGGGCCTTAAGATCATGACCTGAGCCAAAGACAGACACTTAACTGAGCTACCCAGGTGCCCCTTTGCCTGTTGTTTAGATTGGGTCATTTCTATTGATCTGTTTTCAAAGTTCCTAAATCTCTGTTCTTTATGTTCTGTTTAGTCCATCTGTTGAGTTTTTTATTGTATTTTTCAGTTCTAAAATTTCCATTTGATTGTTCTTTATGTCTTGTATTTCTCTGCTGAGGCTGTTTGTTTTTGTTTTTGTTTTTCATTTGTCTCAGGTGTGTTAATAATTGCTTAATGAAGCATTTTTTTATAAATGTAGCTACTTTTTCCATCTTTGTCAGACAATTCTAACATTTATGTCATCTCAGTGTTGGTGTCTCCTGCTTGTCTTTTCTCATTGAAGTTGAGATTTTACTGGTTCTTGTTATGACAGAGATCTATTTTATTTTTTTTATTTATTTTTCATTTATTTATTCATGAGAGACACAGAGAGAGAGGCAGAGACATAGGCAGAGGGAGAACCAGGCTTCCCTGCAGGGAGCCTGATGTGAGACTTGATCCCAGAATCCTGGGATCACAACTTGAACCAAAGGCAGACACTCAACCACTGAGCCACCCAGGCACCCGAGACAGAGATCTATTTTAACTGGACATTTTGTTTATTATGTCATGAGACTGTGGATCTTACTTCAATCTTCTGTTATAACAGACCTCTTTTGACACATGTTCTGATGGAAGATGAGGTGTCCCGCCTCATTTACTGTCAGTAGAGAGTGAGAGTTCAGTCTATCCACTAGGTTGCTGCTGATACTATCCTGGCTGGGAGGGTGTCTCTGACACCACTTTGGCAATGTTACAACTATGTGAGAGTAGCAGTCTGAACTCCCCACTTAGCCTTTAGTGACAAGGGTAGAAAGATACCATATTTTTCTGTACTGTTTGACTGGAATTGAGTGGTTTTAATGTTTATTTTAAAGTTTTCTGTCTTTCTGGGATTTCCCTTGTGTGGTCCTTTGGCTAGAGAGAGCAGGATTTTTCTTGGAGATATCTGGCAACATCTACTGGCATTTCCAGGTTGCTGGGTTCTTTAGCACTCATTCTGGGATGTATGAGACAAAAGGAAAGCCTGTGGAACTCAGTGCCATGTTGTTCCTTAGGACCCAAGGTCCCTAGCCAGTCTGTCTCTTTCTCCTCACTTTTCAGAAACTTTTTATGATTGTTTTATATATGATGTCCAGAGTCTTTAGCTTTACTTATTGTGAGGAATATATAACAGTATGTCTACTCTCATCTTTTCAGAAGAGTAAGTCCAAAGGTTCAGCTTTTTAAAGATTGTTTTATCTGTCATTTGGCAAACATATATATGTGTGTGTTTCTGTTGTATATATGCCCAGTAGTGAGATTGCAGAATAATAGATACGTGTATGTTCAGCTTTAGCTTATATTGCCAAAACAGTTTTCCAAAAATGATTGTACCAATTTGGACTCCGTCCAGTAGCATATAGGTGTTTCAGTTGTTCTTTATCCTCATGATCACTTGACAGTGTCTGTTTTTTTTTAAGCTGTTTTGATAGATATGTACTGGTAAGGCTTGATTGTCTTAATCTGTACTTCCCTGATAACTAATTCCAAGTGGCTCATAGGTTTAAATGTGGAAGGTAAAACAAAAGTTTTAGAAGGAAACAGCAAAGAATATTTTCGTGATCTGCATTAAGAAAACTTTCATAGGGGTGCCTGGATGGCTCAGTCAGCTAAGAGTCCGACTCGTGATTTCAGTCCAGGTTATGATCTCAGGGTAGAGAGATCGAGTCCTGTGTTGGTGGTTGGGGGAGAGGGGGGGTGTCCACACTCAGCACGGAGTCTGCTTGAGATTCTCCCTCTCTCTTCCTCCTTCCCTCTGCCCCTTCCCCCCTTACATGCTTGCTCTGTCTCCAACAAAAAAAAAGAGAAAAGAAAAATTTCATAAACAAGACACACAAAGTACTAACCATAAAAGGAAAATTGATAAGTTGAACTTCATTAAGAATTCTAGTCATCAAAGGAATTTCATATTAAAACCTAAAAGGCAAAGAGTGCCTGGGTGGCTCAGTCAGTTAAGTATCTGACTTTTGATCTCAGCTCAGGTCATGATCTCAGGGTCATGAGATTGAGCTCTGCATCAGACTCCATGCTCAGTGTGAAGTCTGCTTGTCCTTCTCTTCCTCCCCCTGCTCACTCTCTTCTCTCTCTCTCTTTCTCTCCTCTCTCTCAAATAAATAAATAAAATATATTTTTAAGAAAATGAAAAGGCAAGCCACAAAGTAGAAGCTATTTTCTCATTTTATTTTTTTTATTTTTATTTATTTTTTATTTTTTTTATTTTCTCATTTTAAAAGATAATATGGAAAAACGCACAGACAGTAAATGTTAATATTTGTAATTCAGTAGGCCAGATATAACCATGGTTAGAGTTTCTGTGCTAATACAGACATACCTTTTGTTTGTTTTGAGGTTTGTTTTCATTTTTTTTATTGAAGTAAAATTAACATACAGTGTCACATTAGTTTCAGGTATAGAATATGATTCAACAATTCTATACATTCCTCAGTGCTCATCAAAATAAGCATAGTCTTGATCCTCTTTATCTATTACACCCCTCCACCACCCACTTCCCCTCTGGCAACCATCAGTTCTCTGTATTTGTATTTAAGAGTCTGGTGTTTTGTTTGTCTCTTTTTTGTTCATTTTTTCCCTTAATTTCCACATGAGTGAAATCATATGGTATTTGTCTTTCTCTGTCTGGCTTATTTCACTTAGCAGTAAACTCTCTAGGTCCATCCATGTTGTCTCAAGTGGCACGATCTTGTTCTTTTTTATAGCTGAGTAATATTCCATTGTGTGTGTGTGTGTGTGTGTGTGTGTGTGTATAGACACACACATACCACATCTTCTTTATCCATTCATTTATCAGTGGACACTTAGGTTGCTCTCATATCTTGGCTATTGTAAATAGTGCTATTATAATTAAACATAGGGGTGCATATATCTTTTTTGTAGTAGTGTTTTCATTTTCTTTGGGTAAATGCCCAGTAGTGGAATTACTGGATCATATGGTAATTCTATTTTTAATTTTTTGAGAACTTCCATACTATTTCCACAGTGACTGTACCAATTTGCATCCCCACCAACAATGCACGGGGGTTCTTTTTTTCTCTACATCCTTACTAACACTTGTTATTTCTTGTGTTTTTGGTTTAGTCATTCTGACAGGTGTGAGATAACTCATTGTGGTTTTGAATTGTAGCTCCCTGATGAATAGTGATGTTGAGCATCTTTTCATGTGTCTATTGATCATCTTTATGTCTTATTTAGAAAAATTTCTATTCAGATCCCCTGGGGAACCCCCTTGAGTTTTTTGGTGTTGAGCTGTATAAGTTCTTTATATATTTTGGATATTAACCCCTTATTGGATATGTCATTTGCAAATACCTAGGGGAAGCTACTTTCAATACATAGATCCAAAAAGGACCCTTACCCAGAATATACAAAGAATTCTTAAAAATGAGTAGGATAAACCATATATTCCCATAAAAAGATGAGAAAAGAACTTCAGAAGGGCTTTATGGTATGCCGATGGCCAATAAACATCTGCAACAAAAAGGTACTTCTCTTTTTTTATCATCAGAGAAATGCTTAAAAACATTTTTGAGGGATGCCTGGGTGGCTCAGTGGTTGAGCCATCTGCCTTTGGCTCAGTTCATGATCCTGGGGTCCTGGGATCGAGTTTCGCATCAGATTCCTGCAGGGAGCCTGCTTTGCCCTCTGCCTATGTCTCTGCCTCTCTCTCTGTGTCTCTCATGAATAAATAAATAAAATTTATTTAAAAAACTGTTTTGATAAACTGTGCGAAAGTGTTTCAGTGAAGAGAGGGTAGTCTCTTCCACAAATGGAATTGAAACAATTGGATATTCATAGACTTAAACAAACCTTGACCTAACCCTTACCCCTACTCAGAAATCAAGTCAAATGGGTCATAAATCTGAATGTGAAACATTATACTTGTTTATGAAAGCAGAGAAGAAAATCTTCAGGAACTAAATTTAGGCAAAGATTTTTTTTAGTCATGACACCAAAGTGATACAATCTATTAACGAAAAAAGTTAATAATTGGACAATCAAAATTAAAACCTTTTGTCTATGATGACCCTGTTAAGAAAAGGAAAAGACAAGCCACAGACTTAGAGAAAATATTTGCAAAATAGCATATTTAATAAAGGGATCATATTCAGAATGTATAAAAATTCTTTAAATGTAACAGTAAGAAAACCTGTAATTTTCAGTTAGAAAATTGACAAAGGACTGCAACTGACATTTCATTTAAGAGGATCTATACACAGCAAATAAACGCTTGAAAAAATGTTCATCATTAGCCAATAGGATAATGTAAACTGAAACCACAACAGGATGGCACTTCATATTTATCAGAATGGCTAAAATAAAAAATAGTAACACTACCAAATGCTGGTAAGGATGCAGAAAAAGTGGATCTCTCCTACAATGCTGATAAGAATGTAAAATGGCACAGCCACTCTTCCTGGAGAACAACTTGGTGGTTGTTTTTTTAAAAACTAAACAATTAACCATATTCTTACCATTGAACCTTGCAGTCACACTTTTGAAAATTTATGCCAGAGAAATGAAAACTTATTTTCATATAGAAACCTATACACAGGTAGGTGTCCATAGCAGCTTTATTTGCAATAGTCAAAAACTGGAAATAACCCAAGTGTCTTATGACATGTGAGTGGATAAACCAATTACGTTATATCTATATCTTGGAATAGTACTTCACAATAAAAAGGAAGGAACTATTGATACTGATCCATAGAGCTTGGATGAATCTCAAGGGCATTATGCTGAATGAAAAATGCCACTTTCAAAAGATTACATACTATATAGTTCCTTTCATATGGCATTCTTGATGTGACAAAATTATAGTGATGGAGAACAGATTGGTGGTTGTCAGGGATTAGGGTTGGTGGGGAGAAGGTGTAAATATTAAGGGATAACACGAAAGAGGATTTTTTTGTGGTGATGGAACAGTTCTATGTCATGCTTTTGATAATGGTTGCCTGATCCTACATATATGATGAATTTCATAAAGCTATACACCAAACAAAAAAGTACTTATAAGAACTGGTGAAATCAAATAAGCTTGAGTTCACAGTATTGTACCAACATTATTTCCTGGTTTTGACAATGTACTGTAGTTATATAAGTTGTTATCATTATCCTAATGAACTGGATGAAGGGTACATGTGAACTCTCTAAACTACTGTTAGGAATTCTTGTGAACTGAAGCTATTTTTTTTTAAGTTTACAATTAAAACAGGTAATACCATGAGTTATCAAGGATCTGGAACAGTTGAAACTCTCACACACTGCTGGTGGTAATGTAAATTGGAGTAACCACTTTGGGGAACTATTTGTTCAGCTTTAACAGTGCTATATACATACCCCATGACCCAGCAATTCTACTCTTGGGTATATCAGAAATGCTTACATGTCCAAAGCATATACCCAGAAGGTTTATAGCAGCATTATTCAAATAGTTTATATTTTAATGCTGATGTATTAGTGTTAGGAAAATCTAAAAATATCCTGGTTAGTTTATCTCAGTATGGATTTACATATTCCATACTGAATAATATTAAAGGTTAAATAGATGTAAAATATTCTGAATACTTGTTCATTTACTTCACTTTATTTTTCATTGGGCATAAAATTACATAGTTTTGTTTCCCATTTACATGGTTTTATAAACCAGAATATGTCATTGATCACATCAGTACCATGTAAATAAATGCCTCCATTATTGTAAATTAGACTGCAGATTTTTTTTGTCTTGTAATTGCACTCCTTTAGTGCAGTGACTGGATATTTTTTCATCTTTTGTATTAGCAGTCTAGCTCAGGGATGCATAGCAGCTTCATAAACATGCTTTTATTAAGCCCATTCAACTCTTAATTACTGGATAGATAACAAACAATTGTGAATCTCTCTATGAGGTTTCCTGTTTTTTTTCTGTGTGTGTTTGTGTGTGTTTTTAACCTACATAGTTTATGCCATTCTATATGCTTGATCGTTTCACTGGTATGGAATAGATGTAAACAACTGGAATAATAATGGAGACCCAGTTGTTCATAATCCCTTAAATATGTCCACTAACTAAAGAAAGCACAGTTTGTTCTCTATAATGAGTATTATAGAGAAATATAAAGAAGAAAATATCATAATTCCACTGACCCAAGAGAACTGTTAACATTGTAAGCATGTATGTTTTGATTTTTAGTGCAGATGCAATTATACTTGATAATGTTCTATATCCTGCTTTTTTCACATAATATTATAGATTTTTATTCGTAATGTAACTCATTGAATAGGTAGAATGTAATCTAGTCCTCTGTGCGTACATATTCTTTATTTTCAACCTTATGATCTCATAAATAACAGTGTGAATAAATATATATTCTTATATTTCTGATCATTTCTATGGCCTATATTCTCAGATATGTGATAGCTCCAAATTAATATAAAACATGAATTGAGGGATCCCTGGGTGGCGCAGCGGTTTGGCGCCTGCCTTTGGCCCAGGGCACGATCCTGGAGACCCTGGATCGGTCCCACGTCGGGTTCCCGGTGCATGGAGCCTGCTTCTCCCTCTGCCTATGTCTCTGCCTCTCTCTCTGCCTCTCTCTCTCTCTCTCTCTGTGACTATCATTAAAAAAAACAAAACAAAACATGAATTGAGTACCTGTGTTTATTTTGTATGGGATTTTTCTTAATTGTAAGCTCTTTCCTGTTACTTAAATTTTGAGCTTCTTCACATTTTAGTTTGTTTATTTATTTATTTTTTAAGATTTATTTATTCATTCAGTCAGAGAGAGCGAGAGAGAGGCAGAGACACAGGCAGAGGGAGAAGCAGGCTTCATGCAGGAAGCCCGATATGGGACTCCATCCCGGGTCTCCAGGATCACACCCCAGGCTGCAGGCGGCGCTAAACCGCTGCGCCACCAGGGCTGCCCACATTTTAGTTTATAATGTATGTATAATCGTATGGCATTTTAGTCATTAATTTCCCTTCATGAAATTATAGAAAGTAAGGCTTGGTGTATAAAAGCATTTTATAGAGAATTTTGAGAGTTTATTATCTTCCAAGGGTTTTCTCACTCTTAAGTTGGCCAACAGTAAACAAATCATATAGTCATCCAGTAGAATATTGTTTAGCTACCAAGCTTGATGTTTACCAAGAAATTTGAGGAAATGCTCATAATATGAACTATGTACACAGATATTACCATATCTGTGTAAAACCAAAACTATATATTCTTAGAAAAAAGAAACCTGGGCAGCCCCGGTGGCACAGTGGTTTAGCACCGCCTGCAGCCCGGGGTGTGATCCTGGAGACCCAGTATCGAGTCCCACGTCGGGCTCCCTGCATGGAGCCTGCTTCTCCCTTTGCCTGTGTCTCTGCCTCTCTCTTTCTCTCTGTGTGTCTATGAATAAAAAAAAGAAAAAAGAAACCTTAGGAAATACACCATAATTTGAATGGAGGTTGTTTCTGGGGATTGGAACTGAGTAGTTTTTTTCTTTAAATTTGTTTATATTTTCTTTTTTTTTATTTTCAAAAAATGTTACATAAAATCTTTCTAAATTAAAGTTTTGTTTACATCAAAGTAATATATTTACATATTCTTAAAAAACCATTCTGTAAGGGTTGAGATCAAAACCAGTCCCTTGACCATCACCTTCCTACACGTGATGCTTGACTTACTGCAGGTAAGTTTCAACTGGTTCAACTGGTTTCAACTCTTGGCAATTTTTCTGGTATTTACTTTCATATATCCTTTCTAAAATCTAAGGTGGGAATTTACCCACATGTACACACACACTTTTCCTTATTTTCTCAACATATTTTTTATAATATTGTCAAAATCAATTTCGACAATTTTGACTATGTAAATAATCACATGTAAGCCATTTACAGTACTGTGATTACTTTTCTCTTTTTATGCACATGTTTATTTTTGTTCAGGTAATGGTTTCTTTTTTTTTCAGGTAATGGTTTCTTTTTTAACATTTGCTTAGTTTTCTGTGAACCTATCAACTAATTCATTCCCAAAATCTCAGATATATAAATTCTTGTGTTCCAACACAGAAGGTAATCTATCAGTTTTTCTTTTTTTTATATTTATTTTTTATTCTTTGAGGTTTTTATTTAAATTCTAGTTTGTTAACATATAGTGTAATATTGGTTTCAGGAGTAGAATTTAGTAATTAATCACTTATATATAATATCCAGTGCTCATCACAATTACCCTCCTTGATACCCATCTCCCATTTAACCCTTCCCCCACCCATGTCTCCTCCAGCAACCCTCACTTTGTTCTCTATAGTTAAGAGTCTCTTACAGTTTGCCTCCTTCTCTTTTTTCCCTTCCCTTTATGTTTATCTGTTTTGTTTCTTAAGTTGTACACATGAATGAAATCATTTGGTATTTGTCTTTCTCTGACTGACTTATTTCGCTTAGCATAATACACTCTAATTCCATCTATATCATTGTAAATGGCAAGATTTCTTTCTTTTTGGTGGCTGAGTAATATTCTTGTGTGTGAGTGTATGTGCCTACCACATCTTCTTTATCCATTCATCAGTCCATGGACATCTGGGCTCTTTCCTTAGTTTGGGTATTGTGGACATTCCTGCTATAAACATTGGGGGTACATGTGCCACTTTGAAACAGTATTGTTATATCCTTTGGCTAAATACCTAATAGTGTAATTGCTAGGTCATAAGGTAGTTTTATTTTTTTACTTTTTGGGGAACTTCAATACTGTTTTCCAGAGTGGCTGCATCAGTTTGCATTGTGTAAGAGGGTTCCCCTTTCTCTGCATGTTTGCCAACATCTGTCGTTTCCTTTGTTGTTAATTCTAGCTATTCTGACTGATATGAGATAGTATCTCATTGTGGTTTTGATTTATATTTCCCTGATGATGAGTATGTTGAGCATCTTTCCATGTATCTGTTAGCCATTTGTATGTCTTCTTTGGAAAAATGTGTATTCATGTCTTCTGCCTATTTCTTAACTAGATTATTTATGTTTTGGGTATTGAGTTTGTTAACTTCTTTATAGATTTTGGATACTAACCCTTTATCCTCAATTCCGTAAGCTGCCTTTTAGTTTTGTTGATTGTTTCTTTCACTGTGCAGATTTGTATCTTGATGAAATCCCAGTAGGTCATGTTTGCTTTTGTTTCCCTTGCCTCAGGAGACATGTCTAGTAAGGAGTTGCTGTGGCCGTTGTCAAGGAGGTTGCTACCTGTGTTCTCCTCTAGGATTTTGATGGATTCCTGTCTCACATTTAGGTCTTTGATCCATTTTGATTTTATTTTGTGTTTGGTGTAAGAAAGTGGTCCAGTTTGATTCTCCTACATGTGGCTGTCCAGTTTTCCCAGCACTGTTTGTTGAATAGACTTTTTTCCACTGGATATTCTTTTCCTGCTTTGTCAAAGATCAGTTGACCATAGAGTTGAGGGTCCATTTCTGGGTTTTTTATTCTGTTCCAATGATCTATGTCTGTTTTTGTGCCAGTGCCATACTATCTTCATCACTATAGCTTAGTCATATAGCTTGAAGTCTGGAATTATGATGCCTCTAGCTTTACTTTTTTTTTTTTTTTCAAGATTGCTTGGCTATTTGGGGTCTTTTGTGGTTCCATACAAATTTTAGGATTGTTTGTTTAGCTTTGTGAAGAATTCTGGTCATATTTTGATAGGGATTTCATTAACTATGTAGATTGCTTTGCATAGTATTGACATTTTAACAATATTCTTCAAGTCCATGAGTATGAAATGTTTATCCATTTCTTTGTATCCTCTTCAGTTTCTTTCATAAGTGTTCTATAGTTTCAGAGTACAGGTCTTTTACTGCTTTGGTTGGGTTTATTCCTAGATATCTTACAGTTTTTGGTCTTTTTTTCTTTTTTGAACACATCCTTCTTGAAACCCTCTGTCTTCTTGATTTGATTTTAGCTACTTTAGTAACTTGCATCTATCTAACTTCTCTCCCTATGTTTTTTACACTATATTATAATTGCATATCATTCACCACTACTACACTTAGGCCCTTGGATATTGTCCTTCATTTTGATGTACTTAGTGCTTGCTCATAACAGTACTGTACAGAGTATGGACTTTTGAGTTATACATTGATTTTCTACATTTACTCAGAATCTATGAATACCTTGTAAACATGTGCTTTCCATATGTATGTTTATTCCTAAATCAGACTCTCATTTTCCAGCAATAAGATTCTTCCTGCGCATGTAAATCATCAACCTGACTCCTTAGACATGTCTTGTTTTCTTCAGTAAGTGAGAAAAGAATTCTTTGAATTCCTGATTGTTCAAAAAACTGCCTTTGGAATAAAAGGTCATATCATAATTAAAATATCTGTGAAGCACTTATTACTAAAGTATTTATGCATGTTTTTATTTTCAGAGGACGATTGTTTATCATTTCTACCAAAGCAGGATCTCTTGGAATTAATCTGGTAGCTGCTAATCGAGTGATTATATTTGATGCTTCTTGGAATCCATCTTATGACATCCAGAGTATATTCAGAGTTTATCGCTTTGGACAAACTAAACCTGTGTATGTATATAGGTTCTTAGCTCAGGTGGGTTTACAAATTACATTCTTTTTTTGTAGTGAAAGTTTGGGTGAAATTGATAATATTTTTGGAGTGCCAAACATACATGCATTATAGAGAAGCAAATGAAATTGAAAACAACAACCCTAACCTATACATAAATTAGTGGAAGTCAATTTTGGCTTCTCATGATTTTCTGTTTTGTAGTTCATCCATGTCTATAATGTCAACGTTCTCAGATTGGGATGGATTTGCATGGGTAAACAGTTTTGGAATTTTCTTGCTTGTTCAGGAAAGTTAAACGTTTATAGTTCTTTACTTAGCATACATAGAAAAGCAAGTAAGTTAATCTAATTTGCTTATAGATGTAAAGGTCAAATGATAATTGTTTTTAGTCCCTACTAGATACTCTCTTAATTTGAAGAATATGGGTAAATAGGAAGAAATGGTTAACTTATAATAACAAAGAATCATTACAAAGAATGTTTAATACTTTATAGAAAAGAATTAAAGTAATTTCCTTTAAATATAAACTTAGATGTTAAAAAACAAATTGAAATTTAAGAAAAATGAGAAAATCAAAGAGATGGATGCAATATAAGGTAATACAGATTTATAGAATCAAGTTGAATTTTTGCTGGTACATCTGTTTTGGGAATACATGCTATTCTTTTCACCTGCCTCCAACTCTGGGCTTTTGAACCAGAAACTGAATTTTATTGGTGGATCGATCCTTGCTCATTTGATCTTCTTTAGTACTTAATATAATTGGCAAGCTGTAGTGTAACCCCCTTCCTATCATTTAAGCTAAAAGCTCTTTATAGATAGAGCATTGTATTTGTTAATTTTCTGTCCTGGAATTCTAGAAAATAAGACTTGATAGACTATTTATAATGATTATTGAGAGTTTATTATGTTCCACTGAGAAGGAATTAAACTGCTCTCTTGAATTATTATTTTTATAACCCTCTAAAATCTTATTTCATGCACTTCTTTATTTCTGTTCACCTTGGTGACTACTCTTCTACTAAGTACAGAAATATATATATATATTTCACACCTCTGAGGTGATACTGTCCCTTGAGTCTGGGTACAATCATTGGAATTGCCTGGAGCAAGTTTAAATACTTGTCACGAAAGCTTCTGAGCTTCATCACTTTGTATCCAGCTGCATCCAGGCCTGAGGCGGTGGCCACTTGACACCAGTAGCCACTTAGTGCCCCTTTGGATCCTGAGCAGAGAAGCAAGGCTTGGGGGAGGAGGGGGTTGGGAGCTGATACTGAGTGCCTACAGCATCTACTCTGTCTTCACTATTCAGAACTTGTAACTAAAATATTTAAAGAAACTGATTTTAAATGCAAATTAAAGGGCAAATGTTCTCAAAAAAAAAAAAAAAAGGCAAGACCTGAATGCATATTGGTCAGGTAATAAAGAATGATTATCAGTAATGTAGTTTTCTTTTTTGTCAAGGTAAACTATGGTGAACAGATGAAATCTCTCATGAATTAAGCAGCATTGCTAATAAAACTTCCTTTATGGCAATGTATTACTATGAAGTTTTGCTGTTTTGTATTAACCAGTAATTTCTCCTTAAGTTTCATGTGTACAAAATTTATTTATTTGTATATTGTTCCTTCTTTTTACAAAGGGCACCATGGAAGATAAGATTTATGATCGGCAAGTAACTAAGCAGTCACTATCTTTTCGAGTTGTTGATCAGCAGCAAGTTGAGCGTCATTTTACCATGAATGAGCTTACTGAACTTTATACTTTTGAGCCAGACTTATTAGATGACCCTAATTCAGAAAAAAAGAAGAAGAGGGATACTCCCATGCTGCCAAAGGTAAACATCTTTAGATTATTAGCTCAAACAAAACCTACCATGGACCAAAGATATTTTACTATTACAGTAAAAGTTAGTCATTTGGCTAAGGCTCAAAGTCAGAATTTTCCAAAGAGAACAAAGTCATATTTAAATCAGAGAGTGCTTGGTCAGTTCTCCACATAACACCACAAAAAGATAGTGTAATCTGAAATACATGTTCTATACCAGTAAAAAGTTCAGCCTTGTAGAAAAGTTTCTGAGTAGAAACCTTAAAGGAAACAGTATGTTTCTCTTTTAATAATCTCCAGTAGAGTGCATACATAATTTTAATATTTCTATATGAAATTCCTTAACATTTTTTGCTGTCATATAGCAGTTAAGAATCAGCAAAAAAAAGTGTCTCTTACTTGATATTTTTCACTGTCATAAAGCAACTAAGACTTTCACACTTGGAAAAGGATGCTTAGAAGTAATCTTGTCAAGCCCTCATATTTTATGTAAGTGGGGAAATCTAGGGTCAGAGATATTCTGACTCGCTCATAGTTTCCAGCTAATAAGTGGCAGAGCCAGAAGTAGTATCTACATCTGTCTTCTGGCCAATTGTTCTTGGACTTTAAAAAAGACATTATTGGGCAGCCCCGGGTGGCTCAGCGGTTTAGTGCCACCTTTAGCCCAGGGCACGGTCCTGGAGACCTGGGATCGAGTCCCACGTCAGGCTCCATGCATGGAGCCTGCTCCTCCCTCTGCCTGTGTTTCCCCCACCCCACCCCACCCCCATCTCTCATGAATAAGTAAATAAAATTTTTAAAAAGACATTAGTTAGATTAGTATAGAAATTTATTATGATAGTACATATCATTTTGACCCTTTTGAACATAGAGAAAGCCATATATTCTCTGGTCTAAAATAATGATCTAAATATATTTAAACCTGTTTTACTTAATCTAAAAGGCCATTTTAGGGGGAATTGTTGGGGGGTTGCTTTCCCCGTTGTGTTGGCTGCAAATTCAAGCACTTAATATTCCTTGTAGCTGTTAAGAGAATTGGGAAAGTAGCTACCAGGTAATGGTGTTATTCTACCAAAGTCACTTTAGTCATTTGTTTAAAAACAAAACAAAACAAAACAAAAACCCAAAACCTCATATATCTTGGTTCTTCATATGATTGGATACATTTAATTAAAGCAAAAGGTAATTGTAATAAATAACTATCTAATGCTAATATAAATCAGTGATTTCTCCAGTTAACTTTTAATGTACATGTCAAAGTAATATGAACATTAAACGTTTGGAGTTTTTTTTAAATGTCTTTTTTCTATATTAAATTTTTTTTCTAATCAGTAAACTATTCTTCCATTTAAAGTTTACTGATAAAGCACCTAGGAAAGAGTTTTTTGTGACAACCTCTATCAGATCCCTTTTATAATGATCTAGGTCCACATGGGAGTTTAAATCTACTGTTTTTATGTTACATTTAAAACACTTCTTTAAAGAGTACCATTTCATTTTAACATTATGAAATACTAAATTGATGGTGATTTGGCTTTCTTAGTTATATCATTATAGAACGTGAGTGGGATCTTGAATAGTCTTTGGAAAATTTTCTGTATGTGAATTTGTTTGTATACCTTTAAAAACACAGAAACACAAATGGAATCATACAATATGTACTCTTCTGCAACTTGTTCTTTTCACCTAGGTGTTTCTTAAACATCTTTCTATATTGGTACATGTACTTCTGCTTTTTAAAAAGCAACTGCATAGTGTTCATTTGCCTTGATTTGTTTAATTCTTATACCCCAGCAGCTTTCTTATTAGTTAACTTAATTCTGGTGTAAGAAGTATTCTTTTAAGGACTTGCACATATGTTTATGTTTATAATTTTAAAGATATTGAAGTTTCCCTTTTCAATTTGAGAATGATTTTTATCTAATTAGCATATTTACTAAAATTATTCTTAATTTTAAGCTTCAACTTTTATAAGAAATACATCACAGTTAGTAATATCTCTGATAGGAAGCAAATATTCCACTTTAAAAGGGAATAATTTCTGATTTTAGGAATACTTGTTTAATTTGGTAAACATTTATTTGCTGTCTTTGAGGTGTACTGTGAAGGTATACTAAGAGCAAGACATTGTGCTTTAAAGAAGTTTTTAAAAATCCAGCAGGAAAGAAATGCTATTTAATGTTATACGATGTCTGGGAAAAAACATCTGTTTTATAACTTGGCACTCTGAGTTGTTAAAGGTGTCATGCATTTTCATTTATAGACTTTACTTACTATATTTTGCTTTTGGTGCTATAATTCTTTGCCCAAGAACAAAAAGGAAAAGGAATATTGAATGCTACATTAACACAAAGTGCTTCAACTCTCCCACAGCTCTTCCCAAAAGGAAAAGAATAGTTGACTTTTAGTGATTTATTACTGGGTTTTATACTGTGTGCTGAACAGTTTGTTGAGATTATCTTCCTTAATCTAGCAGCAACTGAAAAGCTGGTAATGTTGTTTTCATTTTTAAGTTGAGGAAATTAAGGTTTGAAGAGGTTATGTAACTTAGCCAAATTTACCCACCTACTTAGTGGTGCAGCTGGCCTTCAAACCAAGTCTGCCCAACTTGAAAGCATGTACTCTTAATCGTTATGTACTTTTTTTAAAAGATGTTATTCATTCATTCTTGAGAGAGAGAGAGAGAGATTGCAGAGACATAGGCAGAGGGAGAAGCAGGCTGCCTCTAGGGAGCCTGATGCAGGACTCAATCCCAGGACCCCTGGGATCACGACCTGAACCAATGGCAGATACACAACCAGGTGCCCCAATCATTATGTACTTTATTGCTCCCCAAATAGAGATTAGAAAGTTAAGGTCAAGTATTAGAAACAAGGCAGAGGACCTAGGATTCCTAGAATTGAATGGCTTTAGGATGCTTTATTTTATTTTAAATAAAACTGGGTTTTAAAATATAGAATGCCTTCACAGTTAATACCATTGTGTGATGTAACTGTTGAGATTGTATAATATAGCCAGTTTAGCTCATGGCTTGTGATGTGGTAAAGTCCTCAAATTTATAGAAAACTTTAAAGTTTATACAGGACTTTCTCCTTCATATTCATTTACCTTAGGAAACTGAAGTTTAGAGAGTTTGTGACTACCAAAGTGTACATGACCAATAAGGGTTAGAGCTAGAACTTGAACTTAACAGTTTTCAAATTGTATTCCAGGGAGCCTCCAGTAATTAGCAGAGGTACTCCAAGACTACCATGTGGCTAAGTGAGTAGTGGAAGGCCAGACAGGCAGCACTCCAAACACCACATCCTGTTTCAATCAGAGTCCTTCTCCTTTTATCTCTTTTATGCATTGGGCTGCAACATAAGATTTAATTTTTTTTAAAGATTTAATTTAAAGGGAGAATGTTAGTTCTTTTTTTTTCCCTTACTGTCTGCTTTTTATTCCCATAACTTATTCAGTACTGGTGCCTTTCTAACTATCACAGTAACTAAGAACTGTCAGGGATCTAAAAGGAAATACAAAGGATATTGTATGAGATTTACCTGAAAGAGGTGATACTCTATTTGGGGAGAGAAAAGTAACGTTCTTTAAGAAAAAGAAGGAATTGCTGATGTAACTGCTACTGAATGTGTTTGCCATATGCTATATGGTTAAAAAATGGAAGATGGAGCATTCAGGTACAGTTTTAGTGGAAAAAAACCACACTGGCCTATAAAATAGGTGGTTAGTATTTGGTTGGATTAGGAAAGAATGAGGTTTGAATGCAGGATGAAACAATTTGGGCAAAAAGAAAGATGATGATTTATGTACCAGACTCAAGGTATGATAAAGAAATTGACCAGATAGAGTTAAAATTGGATGTGTGAGTTGTGGGTAAGGTGAGGCCAGCTTATGGAGAGCCATAAAAAGTAAATGGAGGTATTTGGATTTAAAATAGTATTCATGGGGTGCTTGGGTAGCTCCTTTGGTTAAGCTTTGGTCTAGGATTAAGCCCAATGGCAGGCTCCCTGCTCCCTGCTCCGTGGAGAGCCTGCTTCTCCCTCTTCCCCTACTGCTCCCCCAGCTTGCGTGCTCTCTCTCTCTCTCTCTCTCTGTCTCTCTCTCAAATAAATAAATAAAATCCTAAAAAATAAAATAGTATCCACTATAAGTTCATAAACGGACCTGTTATATGATAAATGTGGGCTTTTAGAAAATTAGCCTGGTAGTAAAATGCAGGATGAGGACCTACATATAATATAGGTGATGATTATGGAGTTAATCAAACGCTTCAAGAAAATAAATGAGAAAAAAAAAAAAAAGAAAAAAAAAAGAAAATAAATGAGAGAACTCAATAACTGATGATAGACTGTAGATTTCAATAGATAGGCAGTGAAAAAATTTACCTAAATAATGAAGCTTATTTACCCATTCATTGATTAAAAACTTTTCAGGTACCTGCAAAGTACCAATCACTATGCTGGTTACTACAGATACATTGGTAAATAAGACTAGGTTCTTGGGATCCCTAGGTGGCTCAGTGGTTTAGCGCCCGCCTTCAGCCCAGGGCGTGATCCTGGGGTCCTGGGGTCCTGGGATCAAGTCCCACATTGGGCTCCCTGCATGGAGCCTGCTTCTCCCTCTGCCTGTGTCTCTGCCTCTCTCTCTCTCTCTCTCTCTCTCTCTCTCTCTCTCTCTCTCGGCTTCTCCCTCTGCCTGTGTCTCTGCCTCTGTGTGTGTGTGTGTGTGTGTGTGTGTGTGTGTGTGTCTCATGAATAAATAAAGACTAGGTTCCTAATCCTAAGGAGTCTAATCAGTATACTGTAAGCAAGTAAATAGAATTAAAGTTAAGGGTCCTATAATATAAATCAGTACAGACATTAAGGAAGGAATATTTAGCTCTTTTTTGGAAAAGTTGGAGATGGGGAGTTGACATTAGGAAGACTTAAACTGATGTTGAAAATGGAAGTGAGTAGCTGTTTGCATTGCGATAAGGGCCAAAGGTGAAGGCCCTTCAAGAGGAAGAGCAGGAAAAAGAAACGTGCATCAAACAGCATGGCAAGTTTTAGGAGCCTCAAGTAGTTTAAAAATAAAAGAGTAAAAGAAGATAGTGGTAGAATAAGGAAGGGTAGGCATGGAGAAGAGGTAAGAGAAAAGACTGGAGAGACAGATAGGAATCAGATCATAGAAATTAGAGTTTGGGCATTGTATTACAGGCTGTTGGATCAATTATAATGATTTTAAGAAAACCAAAATCAAATTTTTCATTTTAGAAAAATCACTTTGGGTATCAGTATTCAGGATTGATTGGAGAAAGGGAAATAGATGCAAAGATACTTTTTAGGATGCTGTTTTTAATAGCATTTTATAGTCCAGATAAGAGTGGTAGTAATGCAGGCCTGAAGTAAGGTGGTAGCAATAGGGATAGAGAAGTACCAAGGACAGTGTAAGTACTCAGTAAATGTATTTAACTTTATTCCCTAGGCTTATATTTACAATTTTACTTAACTTTGCCCACTACTGTTTGGTTTTGATTTCCTTTAATAAGTTGAAAATTGGTCCTCTCTGAAATAGGTACAAGTGGATATTTTGATATTCATAGAGATTTCTTGGTATTTGAACCTGTTCTTATTAGAGACATTTCAGAGTTGGTTCCTATTATTATAGTACAATTTCAAATACCTTCCTTTTTTATACATCATGTTTAAGATGAAAGACTGATAAAAATGATATATTTTCATTTCCCCTTCAAATTGTTTTTATCTAAATAATTAAACTGCATGCCTTTTTAAGATAATTTTCATTGTCCTTTGATAGTTCTGAGAATGTTTATTTTCAACTTGGTATGTGATGATTATATTTTTTTCTACCTTACCACTTCCTCCTTAATTATTATATGATTCCTCTTCCTGTATTTCTGTTGTTTACTTTCTTTTACTTCTCTACTTTCTTTTTAAAAATTTTTTTAAAGTTAGATTTAATATCTCAGACTTAATTTATTAACCACTTGACTATTTTTCTTGTGTTTTTATCTTTGCAGCTCTTTAAAGGCAAGAACTATATCCTTTGTTCCTTTTCTTTCATTCATAGTGAATAATATAATGCTGGCACTTTTATATGGCCTATTTTTGAAATTCAAGTAGCCTTTGTAGTGATATTTAACTAAACTTTTTATTGTTCCTTAATGATTCATATGTCATTGAAAAGCAGTGTCAGACTTACTATTGCAGGTAGTAAAATTAAAATGAAGAGTGATTTGTCTGTCACAGCAGGTATGTGACAAAAAGAGAATTGGAGCTTTAATTTGTATTTTCAGTTCTGTACTGAATTAGCTATCTTAGCTCTGTTTTCCACTCCACCTCAGAAATTATATTTTTAAATCCCCTCATTGGTTTCTTGCTGTTGTTGGTGCTGTTTTTCTTTTTTTGAAATGTAAGTCTTGTAGACCTGTGAACCCATTTTTAAATATATTGATTTTAGGGTCCCCTGAATCATGTCTACAAAGTGTTGTTACAGCTCTTTAGTTGTTCAAGGTAATAATGTTTTTCAGCCAGTTTGAAACTTCTAACATGATCTAAACTTAAAGTTTAACATAAGTTTCTAGTGATAAAGATTTATTGACTGATTATTTTTTTAACTGTTAAAGTAATAACTTGCTTCTGTTAACGTTTATGTAGAGACTGTGTTAGGGAAAGTATCTTTTCTGGTAAACTTATGAATTACACATATCAGAGATGAAAATCTTGGTCAGGGTCATGTTTCATAATATGCTTAAGTGAGTATGCAACCTAAGCTCTATACCCTTTATTAAGAAAACAAAAGTCAGTAACTTTGGTATAAAAGTTTTTTTATACTTCCTTTTCTAGCACTGTACTGCCTATGTCTTTTTAAAGGTATGCTGCATGTTGGTAATTACAGAGATAATAAAATGGGAGATTTAAACTTAAGTATCCAAAGTGAGGCTTTAGATTTGCTTCCTCTACCCTGATCTTGTATATAATTTTTCCCTTTGTCTTTATTCCTTTATTAAAGTTTTAATATCTCAGAGCATGGTTTGTTGAACAGAAATGTTATTGGGCAGTGTTAATACATGGTTTTACCTTAGTCTTTTTTAACATTAGAGAGAAATATGCTCACTAAAATAATTTGATGTGAAGTCTAAAATTGCTGATCAGCCTATTTAGGGATCTTTCATACATTTACTTTTAGGAATAAAAGTTTAAAAGGACCTATTTAATTGTAGGGCACGTGTCAGTAACCTTTAGCATATTAACCACATGGTGGCACATAAACACAATTTTTGTTGACCGAGAAGGAGCCATGCTCATAATTGAAGCCTATATGAGGTTTGTTGTTACTGTTTCCTACTTTTCTGTCTCTTTTATCACAAGTTACATGTTTATTATTTAATAAACAAGTTCTAATATTGTTTCTTTTTATCCAGTGGCATAAAAATGATTATTCATCTGAATAAGCATAGACCACCAGAAATCATAATGTATTCTAGAGAAATTGTTTTAATTTTACAATTTCTTTGTAGGTTATAAAAGTCTCCTATTTAGTGTTTTTTTCGGATGGTTGATACCAAATAAAAAGAGCAAATGGTTTAAGCCTGTTACTTTTTCCATATCACTCGTCAACTGTCCTTTTTAGGATGTAATCTTAGGCAAGCCACATAAGCTTTCCAAACCTCACTTCCCTCAAGAACATAAAAAGATAGTAGTACCTTTCTCACAGAGGACATAATCCACATAAAGTCCCATGCCTAACACATAGTAAGTGCTCAAATGTTAGGTGCTATTTTTGTTTCCATAATTGTTGCTAATACTGCATTATACTGGGTTCATTTCTCTGAAACCAGTATAGACATACATTTTTGGAATTTCAGAGGAGTCATGAAGTCCTGATCCTTAGATTAAGCTTGACATATGACAGATTAGTAAAGACTAAAAACATTTAAGAGCCAGAGACCGTAATCTCAGCTAGACTGCAGAAGAGACAGTTTATTTGAGTCTTGAATTCTTCTAGAGATCAATTATAATCAAGAGTGAATAATACTAGATTTTAATGATATTAGCATGCATTTGACCATGAACTACAACCCTTTCTAACATTCAAGAATTTTCTTTCTTTTTTATTTTTAAGAATTTTTTCTTAAATAACACAATTGTAGAAGAATTGTCTGTTATGACCAGCTGATACCTCTGTAGTAATTTTTTATTCTTTCTTAAATAACACAGTTATAGAATTGTCTATTGTTATGACCAGCTGATACCTCTGTAGTAATTTTTTAAAGTGAAGAAGTGCTTTCTAGTGTCCCTCCATATACCATTATACAGTAGACCATGTTTTATTTATTTTAAAGATTTATTTATTTGAGAGAAAGAGACTGAGAGTGCATGAGAGGGAGAGGGAGTGAGGGAGGGAGAGCATGTTTGTAAAAGTTGGGGGAAGAGCAGTGGGAGAAGCAGACTCCCTGCTGAGCAGGGAGCCCAGTTCAGGACCCCTCGATCCCAGGACCCTGAGATCATGACTAAGCTGAAGGCAAACACTTAAGCAACTGAGCCACTCAGGTGCCCCTGACCATACTTTTTTGCTGCTTGGTATCTTATTATATCCCCTTATAACACAGAAATTAAGGATCCAGGGTTACCAAGTATTTTTGGGGAAAACATTTGGGTTAAAGGGACTTTGGTGCCAATGATGCTCCTAAATAGCAGCCTCCCTAACCCTGGCAAGATGCCTTGCAAATCACTGCTAATGGAAACATCAGCATCTATGAGGCCACTTTACTGGCAGAGTTGGGGATGCAATGCGAGCTTCCATTGGGGAGGATGTAAGGTAGCCTTCAGGAAATGTCTTCTTTTGAATGACTAAAAATATCTGCTACTCAAGATTCTGGAAATTCTGAAATTTAAAATACCAGGTCTGTATTTAGTAAATGCTTACTGATTAAATAAAGTGGCAAGAACTTTTTTGGTTTTGTAGACAGATTAAAAGATATCTGTTCTTGTGAGACTCCTAACTCTAGGAAACGAACTAGGGGTGGTAGAAAGGGAGGTGGGCGGGGTGGGGGGGTGACTGGGTGATGGGCACTGAGGGGGGCACTTGATGGGATGAGCACTGGGTGTTATTCTATATGTTGGCAAATTGAACACCAATAAAAAATAAATTTATTAAAAAAAAGATATGTCTGTTCTTTCTAGATTATAAGCTTCCTACTACTGGCCTGTTAGGGTAAGGATTGTGTCAGTGAATCTACATCACTATATTCCTAGCACCTGGCATAATACTTAGCACATAGCAAGTATTCATTAAAAATGTGGCAATTAAAAAAAAAAGAAAAATACAAAAAAAATGTGGCAATTGAATAATGAATTTCTGTCCTATAATTGCACGTCAACGATTGTAAGGCAATGGTTGACATGCCTTTAAAATAGTGTTTTTTCTTGTGTGTAGTTCTTAACACTAAGAGTAATAGCATCTGAATAGCATCAGAATCACCTGGCGGCTTGATAAAAATTCAGATTCCTGGCTTTATGTAAGACCTACTGAATCAGTTTCTGGGAGTGGGCCCTGGGAATCTATATTTTTAACAAGGTCCACCCTGGTTTTATGGATACAAGGTATGTAGTGGTGTGATTTGCCTTTATTATCAGCTAAACCTTTGAATTAAGAATAACAATAAACAGTAGCTAACATTTATTGAGTGCTTTTTATGCCAGGCACTGTACAAAGGGCTTTACTAGTATTGAATTATTTAATTCTTATAGCCACCTTACAAACCCTGTACAGTTTGTTTTTATCTTACAGATGACAAAATTATAACAGAGAAATGATGGCACCTGCATTTGATCTCAGTGTCATAACCAGACCTCATACCCTTTTTTTAAAAACATTTTTAAAAATTTTATTTATTTATTCATGAGAGACACAGAGAGAATGACAGTGAGAGGTAGAGACACAGGCAGAGGGAGAAGTAGGCTCCATGCAGGGTGCCCGACATGGGACTCAATCCTGGGTCTCCAGGACCACGACCTGGACCGAAGCCAGCGCTAAACCACTGAGCCACCCAGGCTGCCCAGACCTCATACTCTTTAACCGCTATACTATGCTGACATTAATTTCTTATGTGATTAAACTTGTGGGAGAAGTAAACTGAGGCACTCTCCTTTGATATGACTTCAACTCCATTTTTTTCATTTCCAGCTTTCTTTTTCATTGAGATTTAATTGATGTGTAATAGTTTTAGGTGTACAACATAATGATTCAGTATATTTATATATTGCTAAATGATCACTACAGTAAGTCTAGTTAACATACATTACCACACAGTTACAATTTTTTTCTTGTAATAAAAACTTTTAAGATCAACTCTCTTAGCAACTTTGAAATGTAGACTACAGTATTATTAACTACAGTTGCCATGCTATACATTACATCACCAGAACTTACTCATCTTACCCTTTGACAAACATCTTCCCATTTCACACACACCCTCAGTTCCTGGTAACCACCACTCTACTCTGTGTCTATGAATTCAGCTTTTTAGATTCCACATAGGTATTTGTAAACTTTCTCAGTCTGACTTATTTCACTTAGCGTGATGCCCACAAGGTCCCTCCATGTTATTGCATTGACAGGATTTCCTTATTTTTTTATGACCAAATAATATTCTTTTGTGTATATGTACCACATTTTCTTTATCCATTCATCCATCAGGGGAAACCTAGGTTGTTTCCATGTCTTGGCTATTGTAAATGATGCTGCAATGAATGTGGAGGTTCAGGTATTTTTGAGTGTTTTTCTTTCCTTCTGATTAATACCCACAAGTGGAATTACTAGCCCATAAGCTAGTTTTATCTGCAATTTTTTTGAGGAACCTCCATGATATTTTCCATAGTGGTTTTACCAATTTGCAATCCCACCAACAGTGCACAAGTGTCCCCTTTCCTTCACATCCTTATACTTTTTTTTTAAAATTTAAATTCAGTTTGCCAACATATAGTATAATACCCAGTACTCCTGCCATCAAGTGCCCTCCTTAGTGCCTGTCACCCAGTTACCCCATCCCCCCACCCACCTCCCCTTCCACAACCCTTTGTTTGTTTCCCAAGGTTAGGAGTCTCTCATGGTTTGTCTCCCTCTCTAATTTTTCCCACTCAGTTCCCCTCCTTTCCCTTATGGTCCCTTTCACTATTTCTTATATTCCACATATGAGTGAAACATATCCTCATATATCCTGATCACTACTGTGACTTTATGAAAAAGCATTTTCAGTGCTATCAAGGTGTGTAATACTGAGGAATGTAGATTTCATCCTTTAGTTACTACAAAATCATAGAGTAGCAAAGCTGATTCTAGTCCTTTTTAAGTATCTTGGATGCTGAACTCATCTCTAGGCCTGAGTCAGGTACAGCATAGTCATTAAGAACAGGAGCCCTTGGAAAAGACCACCTGGGTTTGAATCTTGACCATCACATTATTTGACTTCTTTGTGCTTCAGTTTCTTGATCTGTAATTCTGAGAGATTTATGTTGTTACTCTTCAAAAATCTCATCCTCTTCGTTTTTATTTTCATCTCCTTCTGAGACTGTTAATAGTAAATGCCTGCCCTTCTGCTTTTATTTATTTTTAAATTTTATTTTTTCATGAGACACACAGAGAGACAGAGACATAGGCAGAGGGAGAAGCAGGCTCCATGCAGAGAGCCTGATGAGGGACTTGATCCAAGGAGTCTAGGATCATGCCTTGGGCCGAAGGCAGTGCTCAACTGCTGAGCCACCCAGGTGTCCCTGCCCTTCTGCTTTTAGCTTCCATATCTTATAGCTTTTCTTTTGCCTCATTCTGATCTCCCAACTCACTAAGTTAATTTTTAGCTATGTGTTTTCTGCTTTTTATATTATCCATTGAATTATCTATTTCAGTGATTATTTTTTATCCTGAATATTTCATTTTTGGCTCTTTTTAGATAATTTTTGTTTGAATTTCATATTCATGATACCTTTGCTTATATCCTTGAGTATACTTTCATGCTTATTTTGAATTATTAGTACATTTTGTTAATAACTCTGCTTCAAATGGTATATGGTACCAGTGTTGTCACTGCAGGGATGGGGTGTGTATATATCTGTGTGTTTGCTGTGAGTTCCTGGAATTCATGTTTCTTTTTCTTTTCTGTAGTTTCCGTGGGTTGATTGTGGTGGGAGAAAGCCAGCAGCCCATGCTGATTCATGATATTAAAAATCTCATCAATTATATGGTGATAATAATAGTATGTACTTAATAGAGTTACTATGAAAATTAGCTATTCCATGTAAATTTCGTAAAATAATGTTAGCATGCAATTATGTATTCAGTTTAGCTTTAAAGAAAATCTACAGATGTGACTTGAATTCAGATCCCAGCTTTAGAAAACTGTTTTGAAAAAAAATAGAAAACTGTTTTGATAGGCTAAAATATACAGCTAACTAGGGGTAAAAAGGAAAATGTCCCATCTTTCAGACTTTGTACTGTCCCAGAATTCTCTCATTGTCTAGTGTTGTCAATCTCTGTTATTGCAAATAAAATAAGGAAAAAAATGGTTAATTAAAACTTTTTTTCCTATTTTGAAAATTTCCAAATGAGAAAAATATAATGAATACTCATATGCCCATCACCTAGATTTAGTGATTGTTAATATTTTGCCACATTTGCCTCCCCTATTTATTTCTTTCTTTCTTTCTTTCTTTCTTTCTTTCTTTCTTTCTTTCTTTCTTTCTTTCTTTCTTTCTTTCTTTCATGAGTGGGGTGTGGGGAGGGGCAGAGGGACAGGGAGAGAGAAAATCTTAAGCAGGCTCCTTGCTGAGTGCAGAGCCTGATGCAGGGCTCGAACTCACAACCTGAAATCATGACCTGAGTTGAAATCAGGAGTTGGATGCTTAACCAACTGAGGTCCCAAATTTTGTATAAATATATTATATTTATATATTAAATAAAAACAAATTGTACAGGGTTTTTGTAAGGTGGCTATAAGAATTAAATAATTCAATACTAGTAAAGCCCTTTGTACAGTGCCTGGCATAAAAAGCACTCAATAAATGTTAGCTACTGTTTATTGTTATTCTTAATTCAGAGGTTTAGCTGATAATAACGATAAAGGCAAATCAGACCACTACATACCTTGTATCCATAAAACCAGGGTGGACCTTGTTAAAAATATAGATTCCCAGAGGAGTCTCTCATGTTTTTTCACCCTCTCTAATTTTTCCCACTCATTTCCCCCTCCTTTCCCTTATAATCCCTTTCACTATTTCTTATATTCCCTGTATGAGTGAAACCATATGATGATGATTGTCCTTCTCCAGTTGACTTATTTCACTCAGCATAATACCCTCCAGTTCCATCCACGTCGAAGCAAATGGTGGGTATTCATTGTTTCTAATGGCTGAGTAATATTGGTGTGTGTATATATATACATACACCACATCTTCTTTATCCGTTCATCTGTCAAAGGACATTGAGGTAGAGCCTGTGGTCTTAACCACTATACATAAAGTCTCCTAGTTTACAATAAACATATTAATTTAAGTCTTACCATTAAATTTTCCTCTGAAATTAAAAAGGCTGACACAGATCTCACAGGTCTTTTTATCAAATCAGTTGATTCCAGCAAAATTATATTGGTGTTTATATTTCAGGCAATCTTGTCATGAAATTGTCTGTTGTAGAGAGATACCTGGAAAGCAAGGCTATATGTCCTTTCATTTTTTTCATTTTCATTTAGAGGAGTTCAGAAGGATATAACTAACGTGTTGGAATGATCATTGATTCTGAATTTCAACATAAGGTACTTAAGTACCACAGGATCTGTATATTAATATCCTAAAGTATGTTACTTGTTTGGTTAGGTTGGCTCATTCAAATATGTCATGTGACATTCTAGGAGTAGTGGAAAATTAAGCTGTGATACTTTTGGGGGGGATTAAGTAGGTGAATGCCTCCTTCTGTCTCTTCAGTTACTGATGTTTTCATGACCAAGATTTTTACATCATACTCATTATTTTGGACCCATAAAAGAATATAAATTGCATGAGAGATTTGGTCAATATAAGAATCACTAGGTGACCTTATTTATATATTATTATTTTACCTTTCTTCTTTTAATGTTTTCTTTCTTTAAGATGTAATTTGAACTGCTAAATATTTGTTTTCATATGTCTTCTATCTATATCCTTTTTTATATGCTATACATACCTATAGTTGAGTTAGGGGATGTTAACAGTATTTATGAAATAAAAAGGTAATATGAACTCCACATTGTATAGCATGAGAATCAAGTTCTAATTCAAGCTCTACTTGGAAAGCTACAACCTCTAGAAAATCACTGCAGTCATATACAGTCTTCATTGACACTGTTTACCTCATAGTGAATGGCATGTGGCTTATGTACAAATTATAATGGATAACCAGTTTTTAAAGGTTAAATGCTAAATATACTATCTAGTTCTTTGAGAACATTGTTACCAAAGGAGACTTTGGCTCTTAAGTTCCACCAAAGTCAGAGTGGCAGGCCTGCTTTTGCCTTCCTTGAAACTGACAAGTTCTATGGTTGTCACTATCTTATTTATACCTATAATTTGGGAATCTGGATATATTTTGAATGCTCTTTGGCAAAAGTTAGGTGCTCTTGACCTAAAAATATGATATGAGGTTTATGTGAACTTTATTCAGTATCTCTCTGGTTACTTATCAAATATGTTGCTTTTTTTTCCAGTGTAGTTTGGGGAAAAACAGGCTTCAAATTTGAAAGTAGAAACTTTTTTTGTAAGATTTTATTTATTTATTCATGAGAGACACAGAGAAAGAGAGAGGCAGAGACACAGGCAGAGGGAGAAGCAGGTTCCATGCAGGGAGCCCAATGGGGGACTTAATCCTGGGACTCCAGAAACACGTCCTGGGCCGAAGGCAGGTGCTAAACTGCTGAGCCCCCCAGGCGTCCCAAAAGTAGAAGCTTTTTTTTTTTTTTTTTTACAAGGAATATTAAGTTTCTTTACTAAAAATCTAGACTTATTGAAGTAATAAAAGGAGTTTTTTCATAGCTTTTTGAATGAGTCCTATGGCACTTAAGTATTCCAGTGGCGTTTTATTTCCAGATATTACAGAACCCAAATTCAAAGTGATGGCAAGCAAAATATTTTGAAACATGGCAAACCCCCACCCCCACCCTCAGGCAAAGACTTGATTGTTTTTAAAAATTTTATTTTCAAGGTTGTATTTCAGGATTGATTAGATAGGAATTTCTGTCAGCTTGCCAAATACTTTAAACTTCTAAATAAATTAACTTAAACATTTAATTTATCATTAATTTTGTTTTATTAATTAAACTAGTCATTTTTAAAGCTTAAACTAACGTAGCTGTTAGCTACCATGCTTTTTCTCAGCTTGTAAGCTTTTTCACTTATTGAAGGAAAAGTAAAGTTTAGACAAAGAAAAGGTACACATTTGGATATAATTTAAACCTCATTTTCACGACTGTTGGCCTAGTGATTGTAGATTCTGTTCCAGTATTGTTTTCAATAATAGTGTTGCTATAGCAACTAATAAATGCATGCTTCAAAGAGAAGAAACAAAAAGCCTCTCCACCGATTGTGTTGTATATTGGGATGAAATTTTTCTTTATTGTATGATTTGCTGTAGACTTTGCAAAACTGTTTTTCCCAAAGAAATATTCTGAGAATCCTGATACACATTTTTTTTTTTGCTGTCTTAATCTAATCATCTGTTTTCTTGTATTAACAATGCTACAGTTAATTTACAAAGGGAAAGATGTAGAAAGAATTTATATTAGAAATTCTGTATCTTCTTTCTGTTATTTGTGTCTTACACAGCACTCTAGAGGAAAGAAAGATTTTTGATCTCCTGTTTCTGAACTATGTAAATGAATTTTGTTCCTATAAAAGTCAGTTAGCTTAACACATGTAGTGTCTTTTCTTTGTTAAAATGAAGATTGTGGTAAACATACTTATTTAAGTCCTTGAGTATTATCAGCATAGTAATATCAACTATGTGTAAATACACTAAAAATACACTGAAATACACTAAAATTTGTCCGTTAACCTATTTTGTTGTAGATTTAGTAATAATGAAGAATTGGAAGTGGCCTAAATATTAATAAACCCTTAAGTAGGAGAATAATTAAATAGATTATAAGGTATATCTATATGATTTATAAGCACCTTGCAGCCATTAAAAATGATGATTTGTATTTGATGTAAAATAATGTCAATGAGGGAATCCCTGGGTGGCTCAATGGTTTAGCACCTGCCTTCAACCCAGGGCGTGATCCTGGAGTCCTGGGATCGAGTCCCACGTCAGGCTCCCTGCATGGAGCCTGCTTCTCCCTCTGCCTGTGTCTCTGCCTCTCTTTCTCTCTCTGTCTTTCATGAATGGATAAATAAAATCTTAAAAAAAAATAATGTCAATGAAAAGATATTAATTCAGAAAAGTAGTTTCAAAACTATAGTACAGGGCAGCCCCAGTGGCGCAGTGGTTTAGTGCCGCCTGCAGCCCAGGGTGTGATCCTGGAGACCCGGGATCGAGTCCCACATCAGGCTCCTTGCATGGAGCCTGCTTCTCCCTCTGCCTGTGTCTCTGCCTCTCTCTCTCTCTCTGTGTTTCTCATGAATAAATAAATAAATAAGTCTTTTAAAAAAAAAACTATAGTACAATCCCATTTTTATGTAAAAGCATGTTTGAATGTAAGTGTAAAGTGTAAATGTGTGGAGAAATATATGACAGATAATACCATTAGTTATCTCTAGGTTTATAATAGGAAATTAGCATTGTTTCCTTAAATTTTTAAAAAAATTCTTTGAAAAGAAAGGAGCATCTGTGGCTAGTAGAAATGATCTGAATGGTTTTTTGGTTTGATGTTAGGAGGGAGCTAGTCTTTTAGGAAAAGGGTCCAAAATTCTTTAATGAATCAAAACAAAGTCACATGCACTTTTCCTCTGACTTGTTGGCATTTTAGTTGATTGTGGATCAAAATGAAAGTTATTGCATGGACAGAAGCTGAGCTTTTACCATAATTGACTTTAATAAGGCAATCATGTTTGACTGGAGAAGATAGATCTTAAAATCTGAAATTGGTGGGGAGAATACATTCAAATGTTTTGGAAGTGGAGTTTCCTAAGATGAGTATCTCCTAAAGATAAATGGTAAAATAGTTCATGTCAGGTTTATTGAAATTTTTGGATAATAAGGACTGACTTGATAAAACTCCCTGACAGTTAAGACATTTTTTAAAGAATGAGAGTGTGTGTGCACATGCCTGCACATGCACATTGCATACATGCATCTCTGGAAAGGCTTTCTTTCTAACCATAAGAAAGTAATTAATGTATGAACTGTTGTGTTTATAATTGAGAAATAAATACTACACTTAATTGACATAAGATTTATTTCCACAGAATTGGGTGTTTCATCTAATTCTGCTATTCTTATAACATCCTGTTATACATGTGAGTGGAGAGGATTTCATTTTGTTTAATTGAGAGTCATAGCTAGACTAAATTATTATTCATTATTACAGAGAGAATTAGTGGCACAGCTGAAAGTAAATTAAGTTCCTAGCACAATTTTCTTGGTCTTTCCCTTAGGAAAAGGGAAATTTTGTTTTCTTAGAGAAATTAAGTTATTTTGACTATTGCTAAGAACATCACTTATTGCTAGACAGAAGTAAAATTAGGAACTATTCGTAGAACATTTCTACCTTGTTATTTATTTGGTATTTTGTAGAATAGCTAACTTTTTTTTTTAAGATTTATTTATTTATTTATTTTTATGGTAGACACAGAGAGAGGCAGACACAGGAGGAGGGAGAAGCAGGCTCCATGTCGGGAGCCTGACGTGGGACTCGATCCTGGGACTCCAGGATCGCACCCTGGGCCAAAGGCAGGCGCCAAACTGCTGAGCCACCCAGGGATCCCCAAATAGCTAACTTTTCTAATTGTATTTGTCATGGTCACTTGCTAAAAATGAGTGTTATCTGGTTTTAATGTATACCTCTCTCTTGAGTCATAGTTGGGGGGTGATCATGGGAGACATACATCTGAAGAAGCACCATCTTTTAATAGAATTTGATTCGTATTGACCTATCTCCCTGCCTACCTGGTCAGTAACTATGAACTTCGGAGATCTGTCTAGTGATGATAAACTTGTTTTATATGGCATAGGCATGGGAAGTCAGCTTTCATGACAGATTTCTACACTGATGTAGAAGAGAAATATTTAGCATTTCAAGAAAACTAAACCTGTTAGCATCTATGTATTCCACCATTCAGCTTTCTTGAGCCCTCTCATGTATGGTCTAATGTTCTTGACTTTCAACAAAAGAAATATCATATCATGTCAAAATGATAAAATCTCAATTACGGCTGTATTCATTAGTGAAATAAATTTCTTTTGTCTCATGGAATGATGATATAATTATTTTAAGTGCTTAATTGGGGTAGCAAGATAAAGAGTTGTTTACATGAAACAAATATTCTGATTATTTGGAATTAGTGTCAGCATTTCCTATTGTACAGGAAAAAAATCTTAAGGCCTCATGATCTGAATTTTTCATCTTAAGTTATGTAACAGACATTTGAGTTCCTACCATGTGTTGCACCCTCTACTCTGGGAGTAGATGAAGATGTAAGGACAATTATTTTCAAGTGTGAGATTTGTCTATGCTGAAACTTAAGGCATTAAACATTACTAGATGTAGATTAAATTTAAATTTAACGGAATATATACCTCTGCAACCTTTCCTTTGCTCTGTAATTACATTCCTTTCACTAGATTCATACTCAATTTAGAAAGTGTGTTTTAAGAGAACTTGCTGATAGAAGCTATGAAAAATGCTTTTGTAAAGTGATTGCCTTTTATATATCTAGGTTTTCATCTGTGATTTCTTAATAAACAACTTGTGAGTATTTTAATTTTTTATTAGCGAGTAACATATCTGTGGTTCACTTTAATCCCTGCCTCCCAATCTCTTTTCATCTCTCTCTCATAATCATAATTACACAGAGCAAGAGTTTGGTGGTTCTTACTAAGTATATAAATGATTCCAATTTTTAAGCTTTAAAATTTTTAACCTTAAAAGACTGACTTAAAACACTGTGACTTTAAAAAAAAAAAAACACTGTGACAAGAAAATGATAAACAGTGTATATCAGTTTAAATTTGACCCATGGGTCTTTACAATATAATTTATATTTGACCTTTCTACAATTGAAATATAAGGACTCTATGTTCTATTGAAACTGTCTTGTAGCTATTTAGGTTAATTTATATTTGCTTTTCATTAATATAGTGGTTGGTGGCCATAGTGATTGTGAAAATAAAGTTGTTACATATGTATAAAGAGGAGTTGCCATGATTTTTTAGCAGAAGCATTTAATGTAATCTCTGGTGTAAGCAGACTTATATTAACATATATTATCAACTCAGAACAAATACAAAACAGAATACATATGAAAAAATTAGAAAAAAGTTGTAGAAAAAAAACACAGTAAAACTACATTTAAAAAATTGCGAACCCCTAAAACATGCTTATATAAACATTGTTATATAGAAGTTCTTACATAAGAGGCTGGTGTTGCATGTATTGTGACTGTTTTCTAAGTAATTTATATGATATATATCAGAAATATGTGTAGCAGCCAGCCAGTGTCTAGTTTCTAGTCTGACAGTAGACCAACGAACTGTGGAGATAGGATCCAGAGAGAAAAAAATAATTCTTTGTTATTTCAACCCCTCTAAACAGGACACCATACTTGCAGAACTTCTTCAAATACATAAAGAACACATTGTAGGATATCATGAACATGATTCTCTTTTGGACCACAAAGAAGAAGAAGAATTGACTGAAGAAGAAAGAAAAGCAGCTTGGGCTGAGTATGAAGCAGAGAAGAAGGTAGTTCATTCAAAATGCTTTTTGGTTTTGGTTTTTGTGTTAGTCATTTGGAAGAGCAGTAAGAAAAGGATCACATTTGGAACAGGTAATAATAATAGGGAGTCTTTAGGAACAGAATCCTAAATATGAGTTTGTTAATAGGCTTTGGCTACCTTTGGTAGTAGAGTGGGAGGAAAGGAAAGAAGAAAATAGTTTCCACTTAAAGAGTAGTAACCCCATTTCTGCTTAGCACTTGCTGAATTGAGAGATTACTGGGAAGCTATATATTTAGCATCACTTAACTGCTGTCAACACCCTCACTCTAGTAATAGATATACAGGAGCTTAGTGTTTGGAGGTAGGAGGAAATGTTTCTTTAGCCTATACACCATGAAATCGAAATTTTGACTGAATGTCAGAACGCAAAAATATTACATTATTGGACATTAATGTTAGTCTCCAACAGCAACATTATTTTAAATAGTTCCATGTCTGTTTTAACACCAACTCACTTGAGCAAAAATGTGCCTGAGCATGGGAAACCTTATCCTAATACCTGAATTCTTTTTAAAGTCCTAACTCATTGTACCAAACTTCTTTAACGTTAATGTGATGTTAGGAGTCTCATTAGAATTCTCTGAGTTGCCCCATTCTGTGGGAATTATCAGAAAAAAATAATACACCTTTAGGGGTTAAAGCTTTCCGTGTAATAAGATCTTGGTTTCGAGTGAAAAGGGTGTTTTGTTTGTGTGTGGAAGAGTGTTAATAATTTCTTAGATCTGAGAATGTGGATTCTTTTCTAAACCAGTAGGTGATGCAGAATTTCAAGTTTTAAATCACAGTGTGGAAAGTGCATAATTTTTTGTTTTTAGGGACTGACCATGCGTTTCAACATACCAACTGGGACCAATTTACCCCCTGTCAGTTTCAACTCTCAAACTCCTTATATTCCTTTCAATTTGGGAGCCCTGTCAGCAATGAGTAATCAACAGCTGGAGGTAAGTTGTGAAGTACAAAAGTAGTTTAACTTGAGTTAAAGGCAATTTCAAGTGCCCTGTTGTTGAGGGTTCCCTGTGCAGGAATATCACATTCTCCAAAAGATTACCTCTGAATAGACCAAGAAATTTTTCTCTTATTTGTTGACCTTTTTGAACCAGCATAGTATAGTAAAATGTGGTTTGTTCAGAGCACAAGAGAATTAGGCCTTGATTTAATGTTGTTTGAATTATTTTAATTAAGGAACAATAGGGCACCTGACTGACTAGGGAACTAGCACTTCTTCAGTTATAAAATATTTTGAATAAACAAATTAGCTTGCTTAATGTTTGAAAATAGGATAAATACATTTATATTCTGATGCAGTGTAGATACAGCATTAAATATATGATAATGTCCAGTATTATGAAATAAGCTATTTAAAACTAGAATTAATTATGAATTAAATAAGAAAGATTACGTTTTATTATACCAATAATGTAATAACTTAAGTGAATTTGTGATTTCCTTTTAAAAATGTACTTATGGAGTCCTTTAAATTGATAAACTATTGGTGCAGACCCAAACTTTTATCTTCTTAACAGGACCCTCACTGGTAAGTTTTGCCCACTTTATTGATGCTGCATTTTGCTGCTTTTTAATTATTTGAAGAGTTTTAAAACCAACTGCTATAAATTGACAGGAAGGATCCCTATACTTTACAACCATGTGTCTTTTATATGTCCTATATAACATTCTTGCATTCTTCTAGGACCTCATTAACCAAGGAAGAGAAAAAGTTGTGGAAGCAACAAACAGTGTAACAGCAGTGAGGATTCAGCCTCTTGAAGATATAATTTCAGCTGTAGTAAGTTATTTGGCAGTTATCTTACTCCAACTTGCTATTTTTGTTGTGTCATCCCCCACCCCCAGCCCTTTTGTTTTAATTTTTAATTGTGGTTTGCTTCACTCTTTCTGTAGAGAAAACAGCATAATTCTTATAACTTGATTTGGAATGGTAAAATACCAGTAAACTGGATAATAGTGTCAAGCTATACTTTAGCCTTTTTACCTAAATGTTGGCACAAAAGAGAAGTGGGTAATATCTAAGAATTGGGAAATCAACCAGAGAAATGTATGTGTTGTTTACATAAACATATTTTATCAGTTGCACAAATTAAATCCAAGTAGTTTCATTCCAGAGATAGCCAAACCTTGTACAACAGTGGATAACTTAGTACCATGTTTGTAAATCTTTATTTTCTTTAGAAAAAAAGGAAAGGGGGAAATACCTTTTAAAATCCTGAATATTTTTGAGTATCGTCAATTCTGCTGCAATAAGAAGTAAATGGAACATTTTTCTTTTAGTGGAAGGAAAACATGAATCTCTCAGAGGCCCAAGTACAGGCATTAGCATTAAGTAGACAAGCCAGCCAGGAGCTTGATGTTAAAAGAAGAGAAGCAATCTATAATGACGTACTGACAAAACAGCAGATGGTAAGAGTTTGACTATCTCTAAGTTATGTCCAATTTTTGTAATTTATAATAATGTGTTTGTGTGACATCTATGTCAATAACCATCCTCCCCTCATATAGATGTATGACCATTGGCTTTTCCTAGAAGAAATTTTGTCACAAAACTTAGTAATTCTCGAGTAAAGGTAATATCTTGGTTATAAGTTACAAAAGAGCAACAAATTCCTAAATGGGTCTCCTTGAAATTATATAGGCTCTTTTCCACATAATTTGAATTTCTGTGTATTGTGGATATCTAAAAAGGAATTTTTGCCAGGATTTAACCATATTTACCATTTTTTGTATTTTTTTTTTACTGGAGTTCAATTTGCCAACATATAAAACCCAGTGCTCACCCATCAAGTGCCCCCCTCAGTGCCTGTCACCAAGACACCCCCACCCCCCGCCCACCTCCCTTTCCACCACACCTTGTTTGTTTCCCAGAGTTAGGTGTCTCTGATGTTCTGTCACCCTCGCTGATTTTTTTCTCACTAATTTTTTCTCCTCTCCCCTTTGATGCCATTCACTATTTTTTATACCCCCAAATGAATGAGACCCTATAATGTTTGTCCTTCTCCAATTGATTTATTTCACTCAGCATAATATCCTCCAGCTCCATCCACGTTGAAGCAAACGGTGGGTATTTGTCTTTTCTAATGGCTGAGCAATATTCCATTGAATACATAGACCACATCTTCTTTATCCATTCATCTTTCGATGGATACCGAGGCTCCTTCCACAGTTTGGCTATTGTGGACATTGCTGCTATACACATCGGGATGCAGGTGTCCCGGCGTTTCACTGCATCTGTATCTTTGGGCTAAATCCCCAGCAGTGCAATTGCTGGGTCATAGGGCAGATCTATTTTTAACTGTTTGAAGAAACTCCACACAGTTTTCCAGAGTGGCTGTACCAGTTCACATTCCCACCAACAGTGCAAGAGGGTTCCCCTTTCTCCACATCCTCTCCAATATTTGTTGTTTCCTGTCTTGTTAATTTTCCCCATTCTCACTGGTGTGAGGTGGTATCTCATTTTGGTTTTGATTTGTATTTCCCTGATGGCAAGTGATGCACAGCATTTTCTCATGTGCTTCTTGGCCTTGTCTATGTCTTTCATAGAGATTGTGAGATTGTCTTTCATGTGAGATTTCTGTTCATGTCTTTTGCCCACTTCATGATTGGATTGTTTGTTTCTTTGGTGTTGAGTTTAAGAAGTTCTTTATAGATCTTGGATACTAGCCCTTTATCTGATAGGTCATTTGCAAATATTTTCTCCCATTCTGTAGGTTGTCTTTTAGTTTTGTTAACTGTTTCTTTTGCTGTGTAGAAGCTTTTTATCCTGAGTAAGTCCCAATAGTTCATTTTTGCTTTTGTTTCTCTTGCCTTCATGGATGTATCTTGCAAGAAGTTGCTGTGGTCAAGTTCAAAAGGGTGTTGCCTGTGTTCTCCTCTAGGATTTTGATGGACTCTTGTCTCACATTTAGAGCTTTCATCCATTTTGAGTTTATCTTTGTGTATGGTGAAAGAGAGTGGTCTAGTTTCATTCTTCTGCACGTGGCTGTCAAATATTCCCAACACCATTTATTGAAGAGACTGTCCTATTTCTAGTGGATAGTCTTTCCTGCTTTGTCAAATATTCGTTGACCATCGAGTTGAGGGCCCATTTCTGGCTTCTCTATTCTGTTCCATTCATCTGTGTGTCTGTTTTTTTGCTGGTACCACAATGTCTTGATGATCACAGCTTTGTAGTACAACTTCAAATCCAGTATTGTGATGCCCCTGGCTTTGGTTTACTTTTCCAGTATTCCCCTGGCTATTCAGGGTCTTTTCTGATTCCACACAAATCTTAAGATGATTTTTTCCAACTCACTGCAGAAAGTCCATGGTATTTATATAGGGATTGCATTAAATGTGTAAATTGCCCTGGGTAGCATGGACATTTTCACAATATTAATTCTTCCAATCCATGAGCATGGAATATTTTTCCATCTCTTTGTGTCTTCCTCAATTTCTTTCAGAAGTGCTCTGTAGTTTTTAGGGTATAGATCCTTTACCTCTTTGGTTAGGTTTATTCCTAGGTATCTTATGCTTTATGACATGCAATTGTCAATGTGATTGACTCCTTCATTTCTCTTTCTTCAGTCTCATTGTTAGTGTATAGAAATGCCACTGACTTCTGGGCATTGATTTTATATCCTGCCACATTGCCAAATTGCTGTATGAGTTCTAGGAATCTTGGGGTGGAGTCTTTTGGGTTTTCTATGTACAGTATCATGTCATGTACAAAGAGGGGGAGGCTGACTTCTTCTTTGCTAATTTGAATGCCTTTTATTTCTTTTTGTTGTCTGATTGCTGAGGCTAGGACTTCTAGTACTATATTGAATAGCAGTAGTGAGAGTGGACATCTCTGTCGTGTTCCTGATCTTAGGGGAAAGGCTCCCAGTGTTTCCTCGTTGAGAATGATATTTGCTGTGGCTTTTCATAGATGGCTTTTAAGATGCTAAGGAATGTTCCCTCTATCCCTACACTCTGAAGAGTATTGATCAAGAATGGATGCTGTCTTTCGTCAGATGATTTCTCTGCATCTATTGAAAGGATCATATGGTTCTTGCTTTTTCCCTAGTTGATATGATCTATCATGTTGATTGCTTTATGAGTGTTGAACCAGCCTTGCGTCCCGGGGATAAATCCCAGTTGGTCATGGTGAATATTCTTAATGTACTGTTGGATCCTATTGGCTAGTATCTTGTTGAGAATTTTTGCATCTCTGTTTTTCAGGGAGATTGGTCTATAATTCTCCTTTTTGGTGGGGTCTTTGTCTGGTTTTGGAAATAAGGTGATGCCTCATAGAATGAGTTTGGAAGTATTCCATCCCTTTCTATCTTTTGGAAGAGCTTTAATAGAATAGGTATTGTTTCTTCTTTAAACATTTGACAGATTTCCCCTGGGAAGCCATCTGGCCCTGGACTTTTGTGTCTTGGGAGGTTTTGGATGACTGCTTCAAATTCTTCCCTGGTTATCGGCCTGTTTAGGTTTTCTGTTTCTTCCTGTTCGTTTTGGTAGTTTGTGGTTTTCCAGAAATGCATCTTTTTCTTCTAGATTGCCTAAATTATTGGTGTTCAGCTGCTCATAATATATTTTTAAAATCGTGTGTATTTCCTTGGTATTGGTGGTGATCTCTCCTTTTTCATTCATGATTTTATTAATTAGAGTCTTTTCTCTTTTGTTTTTAATAAGGCTGGCTAAATGTTTATCTATCTTACTAATTCTTTCAAAGAATCAACTCCTGGTTTTGTTGATCTGTTTTACAGTTCTTCTGGTCTCTATTTCATTGAGTTCTGCTCGAATCTTTATTATTTCTCTTCTTCTTGGTGTAGGTTTTATTTGCTCTTCTTTCTCCAGTTCCTTTCGGTGCAAGGTTAAGCTTGTGTATTTGAGTTTTTTTCCAGTTTTTTGAGAGATGCTTGTATTGCGATGTTTTTCCCTCTCAGGACTGCTTTTGCTGTATCCCAAAGATTTTGAATGCTTGTATCTTCATTTTCATTAGTTTCATGAATCTTTTTAATTCTTCTCTAATTTCCTTGTTGACCCTTTCATCTTTTAGCAGGATGCTCTTTAACCTCCACGTGTTTGAATTTCTTCCAAATTTCTTCTTGTGATTGAGTTCAACTTTCAAAGCATTATGGTCTGAAAATATGCAGGGGACAATCCCAATCTTTTGGTTTCAGTTAAGACCTGATCTGTGACCCAGTATGTAGTCTATTCTGGAGAAAGTTCCATGTGCACTTGAGAAGAATGTGTATTCAGTTGTGTTTGTATGTAAAGTTCTGTGAATATCTGTGCAATACATCTGGTCGAGTGTATTATTTAAAGTTCCTATTTCTTTGAAGATGTTGTGCTTAGAAGATCTGTCATTTGCAGAAAGCGCCATGTTGAAGTCTCCCAGTGTTAGTGTATTATTATCTAAGTATGTCTTAACTTTGGTTATTAATTGGTTGATGTCTTGATTGGCAGCTCCCACATGAGGGTCATAAATATTCATAGCTGTTAGGTCCTCTTGTTGGATAGATCCTTTAATTATGATATAGCATCCCTCTTTATCTCTTACTGCAGTCTTTGGGATAAACTTTATCTGATAGGAGAATTGCTACCCCTGCTTTCTTTTGAGGACCATTTGAATGGTAAATGGTTTTCCAACCTTTCATTTTCAGGCTGTACGTGTGTCCTTAGGTCTAAAATGAGTCTCTTGTAGACAGCAAATAGCTAGGTCTTTTTTATCCAGTCTGAAACCCTGTGTCTTTTGATGGGGTCATTAAGCCCATTCACGTTCAGAGTTACTATTGAAAGATATGAATTTAGTGTCATCAGAATACCTATTCATTCTCTGTTTTTGTGGTTTATTTCTTTGAGCGTCCTCTTTCTTTTAGTGTCCCCCTTAATATTTCTTGCAGAACTGATTTGGTGGTCACATATTCTTTCAGTTTCTGCCTTTCTTGGAAGCTCTTTATCTCTCCTTCTATTCTGAATGAGAGCCTTGCTAGATAAAGTATTCTTGGCTGCATGTTCTTCTCATTTAGGACCCTGAATATATCCTGCTTGCCCTTTCTGGCCTGCCAGGTCTCTGTGGAGAGGTCTGCTGTTAATCTAATCTCTCTCCCCATAAAAGTTAGAGATCTCTTGTCTCTTGCTGCTTTAAGGATCTTCTCTTTATCTTTGGAATTTGGAAGTTTCACTATTAAATGTTGAGGTGTTGAATGGTTCTTATTGATTTTATGGGGGGGATCTCTCTATTTCTTGGATCAGAATGCCTTTTTCCCTCCCCAATTTAGGGAAGTTCTCGGTTATGATTTGTTCAAGTATGCTTTCTGGTCCTGTTTCCATAAAGGCAGAACCTTTTGGTGCCCTCTGGAACCCCAATGAAACGTAGATTTTTTTTCCTTCTGAGGCTGTCATTTATTTCCCTTTACCTTTCCTCATGGTATTTTAATTGTTTTTCTCTTTTTTCCTTAGCTTCCTTCCTGGCCATCAACTTGTCTTCTATGTCACTCCCTCTTTCTTCTACCTCATTAACCCTCGTCTTTAGGACCTCCAATTTGTATTGCTTCTCATTTAATTGATTTTTAATTTCGTCCTGATTAGATCCAAATTCTGCAGTCATGAAATCTCTTGAATCCTTTTTGCTTTTTCTCAGAGCCACCAGTCGCTTTATAATTGTGCTTCTGAATTGGCTTTCTGACATCAATTTATAATCCAAATTCTGTAACTCTGTGGCAGAGAGTACTGTTCCTGATTTTTTCTTTTTTTTAAAGATTTATTTATTTATTCATAGAGATGCAGAGAGAGAGAGAGGGAGAGAGAGAGAGAGGCAGAGACACAGGCAGAGGGAGAAGCAGGCTTCATGGGACTCGATCCAGGGTCTCCAGGATCACGCCCTGGGCTGCAGCGGCGCTAAACCACTGCACCACTGGGGCTGCCCTGATTTTTTTTCTTTTGTGATGAGTTCTTCTTTATAGTCATTTTGCTCAGTGCAGAGTGGCTAAAAACGAGTTATACTTTTTAGAAGCGCAAACTCTTCTCTGTAAGTTTCTAGTTGTTCTCTCTTTAAATCTCAGGTTGAATTTCTAGGTTTTTAGGATGATTTGAAAGTGATCTAGGTAAGTTCGTGGGGACAGGTGATTTGAGTACCTTCGTCCTCCACCATCTTTCCCTGCCCACCCATGTTTATCATTTTTAAGCAACTTCCCAAAATAAGTATACTTTTTAATATATTTAACTTGAGAGTAAAAGAAAGTGGAACTATACATGATATATTTCACAAGTTCCTACTAAACTATGTAACTCTTTAAAAAAACTAGCATATTCCAAGACCTTTGATCCTTTTTCCCAGCATAGTTGTTTGCCAGCCATCTCTGCCTTTCTTTTTTCTTTTTTAAATAATAAATTTATTTTTTATTGGTGTTCAATTTACTAACATACAGAATAACACCCAGTGCTCATCCTGTCAAGCGCCCTTCTCCCCTTCCACCACCCCTAGTTCATTTCCCAGAGTTAGGAGTCTTTATGTTCTGTCTCCCTTTCTGATATTTCCTACCCATTTCTTCTCCCTTCCCTTCTATTCCCTTTCACTATTATTTATATTCCCCAAATGAATGAGAATGTATAATGTTTGTCCTTCTCCGATTGACTCATTTCACTCAGCATAATACCCTCCAGTTCCATCCACATTGAAGCAAATGGGTATTTGTCATTTCTAATGGCTGAGTGATATTCCATGTATATATAAACCACATCTTCTTTATCCATTCATCTTTCGATGGACACCGAGGCTCCTTCCACCGTTTGGCTATTGTGGACATTGCTGCTATAGACATCGGGGTGCAGGTGTCCCGGCGTTTCATTGCATCTTTGGGGTAAATTCCCAGCAGTGCAATTGCTGGGTCCTAGGGCAGGTCTATTTTTAACTCTTTGAGGAACCTCCACACAGTTTTCCAGAGTGGCTGCACCAGTTCACGTTCCCACCAACAGTGTAAGAGGGTTCCCTTTTCTCCGCATCCTCTCCAACATTTGTGGTTTCCTGCCTTGTTAATGTTCCCCATTCTCACTGGTGTGAGGTGGTATCTCATTGTGGTTTTGATTTGTATTTCCCTGAGGGCAAGTGATGCAGAGCATTTTCTCATGTGCATGTTGGCCATGTCTATGTCTTCCTCTGTGAGATTTCTCTTCATGTCTTTTGCCCATTTCATGATTGGATTGTTTGTTTCTTTGGTGTTGAGTTTAAGAAGTTCTTTGTAGATCTTGGAAACTAGGCCTTTATCTGATACGTCATTTGCACAAATCTTCTCCCATTCTGTAGGTTGTCTTTTAGTTTTGTTGACTGTATCCTTTGCTGTGCAAAAGCTTCTTATATTGATGAAGTCCCAGTAGTTAATTTTGGTTTTGTTTCTTTTGCCTTCATGGATGTATCTTGCAAGAAGTTACTGTGGCCGAGTTCAAAAAGGGTGTTGCCTGTATTCTCCTCTAGGATTTTGATGGACTCTTGTCTCACATTTAGAGCTTTCATCCATTTTGAGTTTATCTTTGTGTATGGTGCAAGGGAGTGGTCTAGTTTCATTCTTCTGCATGTGGATGTCCAATTTTCCCAGCACCATTTATTGAAGAGGCTGTGTTTCTTCCAGTGGATAGTCTTTCCTCCTTTATCGAACATTAGTTGACCATAAAGTTGAGGGTCCACTTCTGGATTCTCTATTCTGTTCCATTGATCTATGTGTCTGTTTTTGTGCCAGTACCACACTGTCTTGATGACCACTGCTTTGTGGTACAACCTGAAAGCTGGCATTGTGATGCCCCCAGCTATGGTTTTCTTTTTTAAAATTCCCCTGGCTATTCGGGGTCTTTTCTGATTCCACACCATCTCTGCCTTTCACTGTGAAATTTCAACTATTGACTCCAGGGAATCAGTTTCCGTGGCATAAATTTTTACTTCGAAACCACTATAGAATTACTAATTTTAATTATCTTCTGAAATTTGAGACACTCCAGGTAGGAATTATTCCCAGTTCAAGGGCTTTTTCCCTTTGGTATTTGTCACTAAATATGTTTGTCATTATGTTCAATATTTAAAAGAATGATGAAGAAATGAGATTTGGCAAAAAGTGCTGTAACTAATACTTGAGACTAATCATAGTGCAGGACAGGTTACTATGGCAACTAACCTAAATGCTGCTTGCAATAGAATAGTCCAGTCATTAAGAGAATTTAGCTCTAAATGATGTTACTTGATGTTTTCTACAGTAATGTTCCTATGAATGCCTCAAATTAATAATGGTGATAACAATAGTATATTTTCCTTTTGGTATGGTACACCCTTACTAAACTGATTTTAACTTAAACTTGATACCTGAATCTTTGAGAACTTGTAACAGCTCCCGTTTGTCTCTCTAGTTAATCAGCTGCGTTCAGCGAATACTTATGAACCGAAGGCTCCAGCAGCAGTACAATCAGCAGCAACAGCAACAAATGACTTATCAACAAGCAACACTGGGTCACCTCATGATGCCAAAGCCTCCAAATTTAATCATGAATCCTTCTAACTACCAGCAAATTGATATGAGAGGAATGTATCAGTCAGTAGCTGGTGGTATGCAGCCACCACCCTTGCAGCGTGCACCACCCCCAATGAGAAGCAAAAATCCAGGACCTTCCCAAGGGAAATCAATGTGATTTTGCACTAAAAGCTCAAGATTGTTAAAATCATAGAAAGATCTTTTATTTTTTTAGGAATCAATGACTTAACAGAACTCAACTGTATAAATAGTGTGGTCCCCTTAAATGCCAATCTTCCATATTAGTTTTAATTTTTTAATAGGGCATACCATTTTTTCCTGACATTTGTCAGTGATGTTGCCTAGAATCTTCTTACACACATTGAGTACAGAAGATATTTCAAATTGTTTTCAGTGAAAACAAGTCCTTCCATAACAGTAACAACTCCACAGATTTCCTCTCTAAATTTTTATGCCTGCTTTTAGCAACCATAAAATTGTCATAAAATTAATGAATTTAGGAAATAATACAGATTTATATATTCGTTCTTTACATATAAAAACACACAGCTGAGTTCTTAGAGTTGATTCCTCAAATTATGAAATACTTTTGTACTTAACCCATTTCTTTATTAAAGTGATTGAAATGGTTTTAATGTTCTTTTGACTGAAGTCTGCAACTGGGCTCCTGTTGTATCATCTCCGTGATTGAAAGTTAGAAACTAAAGGTTATCTTTGACACAGAATTGTGTGCAATATTCTCAAATACTACTGCTCTAAAACTTGGAGGAGTCTTGGCAGTTATCTTTGCATTGTATAAACAGCCTTAAGTATAGCCTAAGAAGAGAATTCCTTTTTCTTCTTTAGTCTTTCTGCCATTTTTTATTTTCAGTTATATGTGCTGAAATAATTACTGGTAAAATTTCAGGGTTGTGGTTTATCTTCCACACATGTATTTTCTCTCTTCTGGCACTCATATAAAGCACATCTCTTAACTGCTTGGTGCCAGTGCTAGTGCTTCATCCTGTTGCTGGCAGTGGGATGTGGACTAACAAAATCAAGTTACAGCATTTTAGGAGGTTAAGGATGATGGTGTGGTTGTAGGGTCACACCCTGTTTTATAAACAGTATCAAAATGGCAGAACCATTGCTGACTTTTTAAGTTCACGTAAGGAATGTGCTTTAATAATTCCCAGTACTGTCAGTATTTGAAATAATTCCTCTGAAAGATAAGGATCACTGGCTTTTATGCTCTTCCTGTTTTCTGTCATCATCATGTTCTTTTTCCCCAACTCCCCTGTGTTATTTTAAATAAATTACATTTCAAAGTTCTTTTTTTTTTTTTAGTTTAGATCTGTGAGGCAATTTTCTGATCAAATTAATTCATCTAATACCCTTTTTTGAAGTTTTACTAGAAAATCATTGCATTGTTGTTTTTCTTAATCCAGGCCTATAAAAAAGACCTGTAAGTTTATTCATGTACAATTTGGTTGCTTGAATTTCTTGAAGAAAAAGATTGTTAGACTATGGGAGTCAACTCAATATGGCAAACCATTTTTGAGATGGTGTTGTAACAGGTAGTGAAAATAGCTAAGGAATTTCATTAAAAAAAAGTTGGGTGGAGGAATTGCTCTAGGTATCACTGGATTAGAATGAGTTTAACATTAGCTAGAACAGCTTTGAGTTATTTGGGTGAATAGATTTCCATTTTTATCTTGAAAAAACTTGTGGCAAACATCTAAAAGCACTAGGTTTATGATACAGAATTTGTGAGGTTAGGTGGATCCACTTAACACACATCCTCTCCTCCCCATTCCCCCCACCCCCGTTTAACATGGTGATTTATCACTAACAAATTCCATGTATTTGGATATTATGCCAAATTGGATATTTGATTATACATCAAATTTACTTAATTGGGGTGGAGAGGAGAGGTGTATTTACTCTAGAAGCGATGAAAAAGACAAGATTTATGAGATAAATATTTGAAGGCAATACACTCTGGCCAGCTGTTTTCAGTTGGTTTTTCTACAAGTCCAGAATACCTTAAACCTGATATACTAGACCTGGGAATTTTCAACATGGTCTGATTACTTGTTCAAAGACATGGATGTAAAAATTTTAGGCAACCTTCTAAAACTTTTTCACCATGGATGAAACTATGACTTAAGGAGTAATACATAGAAAGGATTAATTGGAACTAAGAGAGTTTGAAATAAAACTTGGACCACTTTGCATACACTCTTCTCACTTGACATTTTAGCTACATAATATGTACTTTGAGTATAACATCAAGCTTTAACAAATATTTAAAGACAAAATCACATCAATAAGATACTAAAAGGCTCATTTTTATATTTGTTTTAGATGTTTTAAATAGTTGCAATGGCTTAAATGACGATTTAAAATGTTGCTTGTAATACAGTTTTGCCTGCTAAATTCTCCATATTTTGTAACCTGTTTTATTTCTTTGGGTGTAAAGCGTTTTTGCTTAGTACTGTGATATTGTATATGTTTTGTCCCAGTTGTATAGTAATGTTTCAGTCCATCATCAGCTTTGGCTGCTGAAATCATACAGCTGTGAAGACTTGCCTTTGTTTCTGTTAGACTGCTTTTCAGTTCCGTATTGAGTATCTTAAGTACTGTAGAAAAGATGTCACTTCTTCCTTTAAGGCTGTTTTGTAATATATATATGAGGACTGGAATTGTGTTTTTAAAGAAAAGCATTCAAGTATGACAATAATACTATCTGTGTTTTCACCATTCAAAGTGCTGTTTAGTAGTTGAAACTTAAACTATTTAATGTCATTTAATAAAGTGACCAAAATGTGTTGTGCTCTTTATTGCATTTTCACAGCTTTGAAAATCTGTGCACATATTGTTTCATAGAAAATGTATAGCTTTTGATGTCCTATTTAATGGTGATTCTTTTGCACATTTAGTTATTTAATATTGGGAGGTCAAAAAGTTTGGTTTTTGAATCTGTTATATACTAAATTCTGTAAAAGAAGATCTCTAACCTCAAAAATAATTTACATACCAGGAAGCCTATGTGTGTTTGTGTTAGTTTTGGTTGTCTCTTTGTAATCCAGCACCATTTCCTGCTTTCCAAAAGCTGCATCACTCATTTAAATCGAGCAGGACTACCAATCCACACTTGATAGAAAAGCTGCTTACCCTCCTGAAGCCATAGCAAGTTGATGGAAGCCTTATTACCTGGCCTCCAAAGACGCTGAATATTTTGTAGTCTTCCTTTAGCTATGCCCATTTTCCCTCTATCACAAAATCAGATACTTAATATCAGTGCCCCAAACAAAACTAAAATAATTACTTATCTCAGTACCCTTGTTTCCTTTGAGGGTGGCATGCTGTGAAGCTATACTTATTCTAACAGTAAATTAGGTAATTCTTTTACATGTTTATTTCACTAAAAATTATGTGCAGGTTATTACCCACCTTATTATACCAGATTTAGTCTCAAGTGACTTAGCTATCTCCACATCAAATCTACCCTAAAAGATGAAAATTCTTCCACCATGGATTTTTTTCAAGTCTGTAACCTGTGCCAATCCCAAAGGAGTTACCAAATTTCAGAAATGCTTTTTGTTTGTGCAACATTTTATATATGCTGTTATATGGAGGTGAATAAAAATTTAAAACCCAAAATATATATTGTTTCTAAGCTCAATATCTGCTAGGTAACCAAACTCTGCCCACACTACTCCTGTTGGATATAATGAATGGCCCCACCCACCCCCACTTAAGAGTTTTACTCCCCAGAGTATGTATTGCCATAAACTTCCTTTACACTATATACTGCCACCCTCTCTGTGGAATAATCTTCCTGTCACCATTGTGTAGGCTAACCAAGGCAGTCACCCTTCCTCTCCTCACTTGAGATCTCTGATAGTGACCACTACATATGTTCACCAGGAAAGCACATAAATTGAGGCCTTTATTAAAGATAATGAAGATAAAGCTGTAATTGAAGGAATGAAAGAGTAAGACAAATCCTAAAATACTGCAGGCCCTCTTTAATACTCAGAATGCCACATATTCCAAGCAATCTCTACCCTATAGCACTCCAAATTCATCTCACCATTTTGCCCTCACTTTCTCCCTGGTAGAAACATAGGGAGGGCAATTGGCTCCAATCTCCTTTAGCTAATCATGTCAGATGACTACCAAGAGATTTCTATCTGTTGAACAGACTCCGCGCTCTCCCTATAGTTCTTACATCAAATACATGTTAGTTTTCAAGAAAGGTGAAAAGATGGACATCAGATGCAAGGACAGGATTTGTTTTCAGGTATATGAGGATCAAGTGTAGTATTGAAAGAAAAGGAATAAAGGTAGAGAGGAATCGAGAAAGACTAGATTGGAGTGGATTAATAGAGGACCTTGAAATCCTGAATAATTCAATAGAGGATAACAAGTGTTTGAGATGGTTGATGTCTTCAAAGTAGCAGTAAAGATGGTGATTTGGACAGAGATAATTTGAATGCCTTAGAATGCAAAGTGAAGATCAGAGACAGGAAGATAATCCAGGAATTCAGTGATGAGACTATAGACAATTTTAAGGGAAAAAATCATTAGGGGTTGTGTAAGGGTGAACTTTTTAAGTTGCAAGATAAAGCTGTTATTTCCTACTCTTACCCAAGAAGCCCACTTTTCTTCAGGATTTCTGATTTTATGTGCAAAATGTCACTCTTTGATTACCCTCTCAAGCCTAATGATAAAACCCTTAGTGGCATTCCTGTTCTTGTTTTTTTATTACTCCTAACTATACCCTTAAATGTATATACAGAAAGTGAGTTTGGTCCACTTAACTAAATTGAGCGTAATTCTATTTCTTTCCTCAAGCTAGTTCTTTAAATGGACAAATCCATTCCTTGTAGTTCTTCTTGAGACCCATCCATTCCAAGTGCTAGTATCTATTATCACATTTAGAAGGTTTCTTTGGTATTTTCAAAGTGCCTTGTGGTTATTATGTTAACCTGTATATAACATATCTGTGAAGAAAGAATAGTTACATTCTTAGGACAGTTAAAAGAACAAAGTAAAATCCATTGCACATAGGCAGAAAACGTTAGTTACTTATCTGGGTCTTTATGTTTCATTTGGAAAATAAGACTATAATAATTTTACTGAAGGCAGGAGCCTGGACCAGGTGATTTCCTGAGGTCCTTTTCAGCTCCAAGACTTAACCGTGAGCAAAGCACAATTTGAAGCCAAAAGGCAATGAGTTTGTCTAAGGTTACATGGTGAGTTTGTGAACAAAATTAGAAATCCCTTGCCTTTGGTTAACGCTCTCCCAGACTAAGGTATACCTTATCCTCAGTTTAGAAAAATGAGAGGTCTGACCAGCATTTAATGACAAAGGTAAATCAAGTTGTAATGGGCTCTAATTACCACTTCCACAACTATAACCTCCTTTATCTTTTGCCCAGAGGCACTCCCAGTGCTTGTTTTTTACTGCCTCTGGAACTCCGAAAATGAAAAAACATGTTTAAGGATGATTCTTACATCTTTTTGCCCGATTGGTTTATATACATGACAAAACATCAAGGTAAATATAAGCCCACTTCTGTAAAGTCAGCTTTTAATGATAACTTCCCATTGTATTCATAGCTATAAAGCCCAAATTAGGCCAATGTTTAAATTGTCTGATCTGGATGAAGTTTATAGTAAGGCAATATTTGTTTTTATTGACTCATGTTGCAACACAAATAGCATACTTTTTGAAATGTGGATTTTATAAAGAATCAAATATTGTGACAAAAATAGAAGAGTGAAATAGTAATCATTTTTTTCTGTAGCTACTTGTCCTTAATGCCAGTAGCAAAGCAGGTAGAAGACTGTCTAGCTTCCTGAATATATTTCAGTGGAAACAAAACAAACTTAAGAAAAAAGAAACGTGGCTAATATAAATCATCTGAGGTCTGTTCATTCCCAGCTCTTGGTAGGCTTTCAACTATACAGCATGGAGGCTTTAGTGATACAGGCTTGCTTGAACACTTAGTAAACCTTTTGTTAGCAAGTTTTCCTGCCCTCTCTTTCCTTATCTTGCACACCATACTGGATATGAAGCTCAAATGAAGTGTCTGCCGGCAATTTTTTCCTTCTTCGATTTTATTTATTTATGCTTGAGAGAGAGAGAGAGAGGCAGATACACAGGCAGAGGGAGAAGCAGGCTCCGCTCCATGCAGGAGCCTGACATGGGACTCCATTCCGGGTCTCCAGGATCCCACCCTGGGCTGAAGGCGGTGCTAAACCTCTGAGCCACCAGGGCTGCCCCAGAACTCATTTTAAATACAGTGGCTTCCTCACAAGTTCAGTTAGACACCAATTGAGAATACTAAAGGTAGAAGTATTCTGAACAAAGTTTATTTTTTGTGTTTCTACCTGATAAAGTTTAAGTACCATTTGAGCAAGGTCTTAAAAGATAGCTAGAACGTGGATATGTAGAGATTAAGGAGGATAGAATCTCAAAGGAAACAGCAAACAAACATATGTAGGCAGCAAAGAATAGAATTCACAATAGTATAGTTCCAGGAAATGCCATGCTTCTGTACTTGTGCACATAAGTTTATAGCCCCATTTAAGGCAATAGCTGTAATGCACAATTTGTAGTTAGATGGTGTGGTAGGAAGAACAATGGAGCCCCAAAGATGTCCACATCTTAATCTCAAAACCTATGAACATGTTAGGTTATGGCATAGTACAATTAAGGTTGTAGGTATTAAGGTTGATAATCAGCTGACCTTAAAATGAGGAGCCACCTGTATCATCCAGGTGAGCGCAATATGATCACAAGAGCCCTTAACAGTGGAAGAGAAAGGCAGAGGGAATAATAAGTAAGTAAATAATTCTCACCTAGAACCTCCAAAAAGGAGTACAGTTCCATTGACACCTTCATTTCAGCCCAGTGAGACCCATCAGACTTCTACCTACAGAAGTAAAAGATCATAAATGGGTGTTGGTGTAGGCCACCAAGTTTGTGGTTATTTGTTATAACAGCAATAGGAAACTAATACAATGGTTATTTGTGTGAGTACTTGATCAATGTCCTGATCCCCTGCTAGATATGTGAGCTCCTTCAGTGCAGGGACCTATGTTCACTTTAATATCCTTGGCGTCTGACAGAGAAAAGGTGTGGGTAAAGTGATGAATTTATGTGTGAATGTCTTGGTAGTCATGTCGTTTTTTTTTTTTAAAAAAAAGATTTTATTTATTCATAAGAGACACAGAGAGAGATGCAGAGGCAGAGGGAGAGGCAGGCTCCTCAGGGAGCCCAATGTGGGACTCAATCCCGGGACCCCAGGATCACGCTCTGAGCCGAAGGCAGACACTCAACCACTAAGCCACCCAGGCGTCCCTTGGCAATCAAATCTTATCTGAGAACATTATGGCAATTTCAATAGCATCAAAATCTGTTTCTGTGTGCCCACATGTATGTATGTATGTATGTATGTATGTATATATACAAAGTGAACGAATATATGTATACACACACACACATACACATATGTCTGTTCTCTTTCACTTTGGGTCTCTTTGTCTTCCTCCTTTCCTTTATTCTCTCTTCTCTCTTCCCTCTTCCTTACTTCTGTCCCTATTTCTTAATTGGCCATAACAAAGGATTGAAGTACACCTTGTAATTCTCCATCATGTTTATGGAATAGAGTTTTACATTTTACGTTCATAGTTTTTAAAAAGAAGTAATATAGTGTATTGCACTGAAAAAATGCTTTATCCTCAAGAGTCCCTTTATTTATTACCTATTTAATTTGTATCAGTAGGTAAGTGATCCTTGATAGAAGTTTCTCATTTCTGATAGGATAGTGTGTAGAACCCAGGGGCAGAAACATCCCATAGAAGCTGTCCTGTTATACCTTTCTATTAGGAACTTGTTCTCTGATTGCATGGTCCACACTGTCTAAACAATATAATTTCCTCGAGAGGAAATTGTTTGACGTTTACCCAGAAAAAATCAGATGCCCCATTAGTACCAGATTATTCAGTCTTTACCTTGGTTCCATCCTCTGTCTACTGAATTTTATCATAAAGATGTTTAATGTTTGAATGGGATGCACTGGAATCCTGGGGAAGGCATAAGACCTATTGTTACTACAGAGCTCAGCCCGTTCCACAAAACAGGATGACTTAACGAAAAGTAAAACTTTTGATGGGAAAGTTCTTGAAATTTCTAGTGATTAAGAACATTTAAGGAAATCTTCATTCCTAAAATTGGAAGGACCTGAGCTAGGTCAGTGCTTCTCAAGCTTTAATATATATGTGCAAGTCACCCAGGGACCACACTTCAAGGAACAAGGAGTTAACAGATCTAAGACAGTCAGTCAGAAATAGGGTATCTGCATTCTGCATGGAGGAACCAGAAAGTGGGTGTTTCTAGAACCAGAGTCTCAGAGAAGGTGTCTGAGCTTTCCTCTCCTCTCCGGGAGATACAGGGCATCCTGGTAGGTCTCTCATGTGTTAGGGTCCCCAGAACCAGGCACTGGGGAAGTTCCCTGGATATGTATCAGGGTAATTAACCCTAGCTGCCAAAACACAATTTGACACCAAAACACAATTTGAAAACAATTTTTGGATGAATAGAAAAAAGTCTCAGATGACATACACCACAATGTTAAAGATGATAGGGAATGAAAATACGGCTACTTTTGTTTTCTTTTTTGCCGATCTGTATTTTCTGATTTTTCTGTAGCAAAAGAAAAATCTCTGGAGACAAGAAAGAGGCAGAGACATAGAGGGAGAAGCAGGTTCCCCACAGGGAACCTGATTTGGGACTTGATCCCAGGACCCCGGGATTCACGCCCTGAGCCAAAGGCAGATGCTCAACAGCTGAGCCACCCAGGCATCCCAAAAACTACTCTTTAAAAAGGAATATGTATTACTTTTATAATAATAAGGAAAAAGCTTGCCAAAATCAAAACAAATCCAATCATATCCTGCATGTAATTTTTGCTTGAATAACGATAATAGCTAACACTCATCAAGTACTTACTACACACCAGTTACTGTTTTATTTCACAAATATTATCTTATATATTACTTGCAACAATTCTGATGTAGGTACTATAATTTCCTCTAATTTGCCATTGGGAAAACAGGCAGAGAGAGGTTTAAGTGACTTATTAAATTTTAAGGTAAGTGGCAAAGCCAGAATTTGAGCCCAGGCACTGATGATTCCAGAGCACATGCTCTTAAATACTATTCTATATTACCTCCATTAGAGTACATACAAAGCATATTTTTTAGGCCTCAAGGTCAATCCTAACCTAAAAACAACCGCTGAGTCTTTCCTCTGCTTTTCCCTTAAACCATAGCCCTATCTCCCCTTTCTCTTTTCTGTTAAACCTTTTGAAAATGTGGTCTATACTTGCTTCTTCCAGTTACCCTCACCCTACTCTTTACTCCTCAGGCCCAGCCATGTGCCTTCTCCAACTCTGCCACAGATGATACTTTCTTGACAGAAACCCATGATATTCTAATCACCAAAGCCTATGACTTTTTCTCAAAGAAAATCCCACAACTCTGTGGACTAGAGTCACAACAAAATAATTATTTCTAAACCCAGCTGCCTAGAAACCCTTCTAAGCACCCTTAATAAGCTGCCTACTACCATCTTCTCCACACTCAGGAGATGGCCTTGCCTCCTAATTCACTGAGAATGACAAAAGCATCAGGTCAGAAGCTTTCATCCTCCTTTCACAACACCTCTTATGTTTCAGTGTCAGTGTCTTCCTTCTGGCAAGAAATGAATTCCTCAACCTGTGCTATGGGACCAAATTCCTCCCTTCTCCTTAGGAGATCTGACTGTATCCATCTTTCCATCTTTCCTACAATTTCAACCTCCATCTGCCCAATCCTGATCTCTTCCTGACTGGATAACTGCAGTAGCCTCTTAATTGGTCTTCCCCTCTTCATCCAACCCATCTTTCACACTGCTTCCAGAGTGATAATAAAATGCAAATCTGATCATGTTACATTTCCTTAGATTGCTTCCCCACCATATAGCAGCTCATATAATAGGGAATGTAATGATATATTCTTCACTAAATTCCAAAAAGTCATCAAAACTGCCAGGGTGCTTGGCCTCTTTAGCTTAGGATTTCTATGTCCCACTCCCCAGATGTGCCTTGATGAGTAGTGTGGGAGGAACTAGTGGTTGTTTTCTCTGGCAGTTGACTGCAGGGTTTTGAATCATTACTGTGCAACCAATTACTGTGCATGGAAGCAAAAAAACTACAGGGTAAGGGACAGCGGGCTGCAGGGCAATAGGATTTCTCTCTGCTTTTGGAACTCTTCTATTATACTGTAAGTTTCACCTGAAGTGAAGTAAATGAATATTTGTTAACACCTACTGGGTTCCCTGCAGTGTGAAGGGTAAGATAAAGAAGTTATAGACAATTGCTATGGTCTGGATTCCGGCATTAAGAAGTTTGTGTATTTTTATGTATCTCTTATTTATGAATTATCTTCTGTGTGCCAGGCATTATCCTGTTATTTACAAACTCATTGTGTCATTTAGTCTTGTATTATGCTCCATTTTATAAATGAGAAAACTGAGACTTGCCAAAGGGTCACACACAGAACATGGAACATCCAGGTTTCAACCCAAGTTGGCCACCTACAAAGCCCCTTATTCTATTTTTTTAAGTGGCACTTCTTGCAACCTGTTTGGGAATATAGGGTTGCTGTTCTTGTTTTTTTTAAATATTTTTATTTATTTATTCATGAGAGACAGACAGAGAGAGAGAGAAAGAGAGAGAGAGAGAGAGGCAGAGACACAGGCAGAGGGAGAAGCACGCTCCGTGCAGGGAGCCCGATGTGGGACTTGATCCCGGGACTCCAGGATCACACCCTGAGCGGAAGGCAGGCGCTAAACTGCTGAGCCACCCAGGGATCCCCCAGGGCTGATGTTCTTGATATGAAGACAGCACATTGGAGTAGTATATGATCAGGTGGTACTTGTGGTACTGATAAAGACAAAATGATGTGAAGAGTCTAGGATGGAAGTTTGGTAAACTCTGGAACCAATTTTGATTCTGCCACTAATTAGGTATGTACCCTTAAATATATTACCCTCTTCAGGCATCAGTCTCCCATTTTTTATTTTTATTTTTAAAATTTTAATTCCACTATAGTTAACATACAGTGCTATATTAGTTTCAAGTGTACAATATAGTGATTCAACAATTCTATATATTACTCAGTGCTCATCACAGTAAGTATACTCATAATCCCCTTCACCTATTTCACCCATCCCCTCACCCACCTCCCCTCTGGTAATCATCAGTTTGTTCTCTATAGTTAAGAATCTGTTTCTTGGTTTGTCTCTTGTTTTATTTTTCTTTTTAAAAAGATTTTATTTATTTATTTGAGAGAGAGAGAGAGAGAAATCACAAGTGGTGGGGAGGGTCAGAGAGAGAGGGAGAAGACTCCCCGCTGAGCAGGGAGCCAGATGCAGGGCAGTCCCTTTTTTCCTTTGTTCATTTGTCGTTTCTTAAATTCCACATGTGACAGAAATCATATGGTATATTCCTTTCTTTGACTGACTTACTTTACTTATCATTATACACTCTAGATCTATCCATGTTGTTGCAAATGACAAGATTTAATCTTTTCATGGATGAATAATATTCCATTGTGTATACATGTCACTTCTTTTTAAATTTTTATTTTATTAAGTTTTTATTTTAATTCCAGTATAGTTACCATACAATGATATTAGTTTCAGGCATACAATGTAGTGATTCAAAAATTCTATTCATTACTCAGGATTCATCATGATAAGTATACTTACTCTTTAATCCCCATCACCTATTTCACCCTTCCCCTCCACCTCCCCTCTGATAACCATCCATTTTTTCTATAGTTCAGTCTGTTTCTTGGTTTGCCTCTCTCTCTTTTTTTTTTTTTTTGGCTTTTTCATTTTATTTCTATAAATCCATATATGAGAGAAATCAATTCATATTTGTTTTTCTCTGATTTATTTCACTTAGCATTATACCTAGCTTCATCCATGTTATTACAAATGGCAAGATTTCTTTTCTTATGGCTATGTAATATTCTATTGTGTGATACCATTTATCAATTCATCTATGAATAGGCAATTGTGCTATTTCCATAATTTGGCTATTATAAATAATGCTGCTATAATCATAAGGGTGCATTATGCCTTTGAATTAGTGTTTTTGTATCTGGGAGATAAATACCCAGTAGTGCAATTCCTGAATTGTAGGGTAGTTCTATTTTTAATTTTTTGAGGATCCTCAGTACTGTTTTACACAATGGTTTGCACCAGTTTGCATTCCCACCAACAGTGCACAAGGATTCCTTTTTCTCCATCCTCAGCAACAATCATTGTGTCTTATAATTTTTATTTGAGCCATTCTGACAGGTGTGAGGTGATATCGTGGTTTTGAGTTGCATTTCCATGTTGATGAGTGATGTTGAACATCTTTTTAAGTGTTGGCCATCTGTTTATTTCTTTGGAGAACTGTCTTCTGCCTATTTTTAATTGGATTATTCATTTTTTTGGTATTGAGTTTTTTCAGTTCTTAATATATATTGGATACTAACCCTTATCAGATATGTCATTTGCAAATATCCTATTCACTAGGTTGTATTTTGGTTTTGTTTATTGTTTCCTTTGCTATGCAGAAACTTTATTTTGGTGTAGTCACAATAGTTTATTTTTGCTTTTGTTTCCCTTGCCTCAGGAGACATATGTAGAAAAAAGTTGGTAGGTCCAATGTCAGAGAAATTACTGCTTGTGTGTTCTCTTGTAAGATTTTTATAGTTTCAGGTCTCATATATAGGTCCTTAATCTATTTTGAGTTTATCTTTCTGTATGGTGTAACCCAGCGGTCCAGTTTCATTCTTTTGCATGTAGCTGTCCAGTTTTCCCAACACTATTTGTTGAAGAGACTTTTTCCCATTGCATATTCTTGCCTCCTTTGTCAAAGATTAATTGACCATAAAATATAAGTTTATTTCTGAGCTTTCTTTTTAAAAATATTTTATTTATTTATTCGTGAGAAACACAAAGAGAAGGCAGAGACATAGGCAGAGGGAGAAGCAGGCTCCCCACAGGGAGCCCAATGTGAGACTTGATCCCAGAACTCCGAGATCACACCTTGAGCCAAAGGCAGATGCTCAACCGCTGAGCCACCCAGGCATTCCACGGACTTTCTATTCTATTGATCTATGTGCCGATTTTTGTGCTAGTACAATACTGTTTTGATTACTAGAACTTTGTAGTATAACTTGAAGCCTGGAATTTTGATGCCTTCAGCTTTGTTTATCTTTTTCAAGATTGTTTTGGATATTTGGGGTCTTTTGGGTTTCCATACAAATTTTGGGATTGTTTGTTCTAATCTGGTGAAAAATGTTGGTATTTTGATGTGGATTGCATTAAATTTATAGAATTCTTTGGGTAGAATAGATATTTTAACAATATTAGTTCCTCCAATCAATGATCATGGAATATCTTTTCACTTGTTTGTGTTATTTTCAATTTCTTTCATCAATGTTTTATACTTTTCAGAGTACAGGTCTTTCACCTCCTTTTTTAAAAAAAAGATTTTATTTATTTATTCATGAGAGATACAGAGAGAGGCAGAGACAAAGGTAGAGGCAGAGGGAGAAGCAGGCTCCATGCAGGGAGCCCGATGTGGGACTCGATCCCAGGAACACGGGATCATGACCTGAGCCCAAGGCAGATGCTTAACCACTGAACCACCCAGGCATCCTGGTCTTTCACCTCCTTGGTTAAGTTTATTCCTAGGTATCTTATTGTCTTTGGTGCGATTGTAAATGGGATAGAGTTCTTAATTTCTCTTTCTGTTGCTTCATCATTAGTATCTAAAAATGCCACAGATTTCTGTACATTGATTTTCATTTTGTATCCTGTGACCTTACTGAACTCATTCATCAGTTCTAGCAGTTTCTTGGTGGAGTCTTTTGGGCTTTCTATATAAAGTATCATGTCTGCAAATACTGAAAGTTTTAGTTCTTCCTTACCAATTTGGATGCTTTTTATTTCTTTTGTTGTCCGAGTACTGTCGCTAGGACTTCCAGTTATTATGTTGAATAAAGGTGGTGAGAATGAACATCTCTGTCTTGTTCCTGACCTTAGCAGAAATACTTTCAATTTTTCACCATTGAGGATGATGTTAGCTTGGAGCTTTTTATATATGGCCTTTATTATGTTGAGGTTTTTCCCTCTAATCCTACTTTGTTCACAGGTTTTATCATAAATGGATGTGTTACTTTGTCAAATGCTTTTTCTGCATATATTGAAATGATCATATAGTTTTTATCCCTTCTTTCATTGATGTGATTATCACATTGATTGACTTAAGAATATTGAACCATCCTTGCATCTTGTGAATAAATCCCACTTGATTGTGGTGAATGATTTTATAAATGTATCATTGGATTTGGTGGGTAATATTTTGTTGAGGATTTTTACATGTATATTCATCAGAGATATTGGCCTTTAGTTCTCTTTTTTTGTAATGTCTTTGTCTGGTTTTGATATCAGTGTAATGCTGGTTTCATAGAAGGAAGTAGGAAGTTTTCTGTTCTCTTCTACTTTTTGGAATAGTTTGAGAAGAATAGGTGTTAACTCTTTAAATGTTTGGTAGATTTAACCTGAGAAGCCATTTGGTCCTAGACTTTTGTTCACTGGGAATTTTTTGATTAGTGATTCAATTTCATTGCTAGTAATTGATGTATTCAAATTTTCTATTTCTTTCTGTTTCAATTTGGGGAGGTTATATGTTTCTAGGAATTTATTCAGTTCTTCTAGGTTGTCCAATTTGATGGCATATAGTTTATCTTACAATATTTTGTATTTCTGAGGTATTGATTATTATTTCTCCCCTTTCATTTTTGATTTTATTTTTATTTATTTGAGTGCTCTCTCTGTCTCTCTGTCTCTCTGATGGGTCTGGACAAAGGTTTATTGATTTTGTTTATCTTTCCAAAGTACAAGCTTCTTGTTTCACTTATCTGTTCTATTGTTTTTTTAGTTCCTATTTTGTTTATTTTTACTGTAATCTTTATTATTGCCTTTCTTCTGATGGTTTTTGGTTTTGTTTGTTATTTTTCGAGTTGCTTTAGATGTAAGGTCAGGCTGTATATTTGGGATTTTTATTTCTTCTTGAGGTAGGCCCATATTGTTATAAACTTCCCTCTTAAGAACAGCTTTTGCTGTATCCCAAAGACTATGGACCATTGTGTTTCATTTTGCTTTATCTCCATGTATTATTTGATTTCCTTTTTGATTTCTTGGTTGACCCATTCATTGTTTAGTAACATGTTATATAACTTCCATGTGTTTGTGTGCTTTCCAGGTTTTTTCTTGTGGTTGATTTCTAGTTTCATAGCATTGTGGTTGGAAGAGATGCATGGTATGACTTCAATCCTTTTTTAATTTATTGAAATTTGTTTTGTGGCCTAATATGTGATCTATTCTGGAGAATGTTCTGTGTGTACTTGAAAAGAATATGTATTCTGCTGTTTTAGGATAGAATCTTCTGAATATGTCTGTTAGATTCATCTGATACAAATGTATCATTCAAAGTCACTGTTTCCTCGTTGATTTTCCATTTGGATGATCTATCCAATGATGTATGTAAGGCGTTAAATTCCCTACTATTATTTTATTATTACTTATTACTTTCTTTATGTTTATTATTAATTGCTTTATGTATTTGGGTGCTCCCATGTTGGGTGCATAAATATTTACATAAATGTTATATCTTCTTGTTGGATTGTTCTGTTTATGTATATATAGTGTCCATCTTTGTTTCCTGTTACAACCTTTGTTTTAAAGTCTATTTTTTCCAGGGATGCCTGGGTGGCTCAGCAGTTGAGCATCTGCCTTCAGCTCAGGGCGTGATCCTGGAGTCCTGGGATTGAGTCCCACATCGGGCTCCCTGCATGGAGTCTGCTTTTCCTTCTGCCTATGTCTCTGCCTCTCTCTATGTTTCTCTCATGAATAAATAAAATATTTTTTAAATGTCTATTTTGTCCAATACAAGTAGTGTTACTCCAGCTTTCTTTTCATATTCATTTGCATGAACAGTGTTTCTCCATCCCTTCACTTTTAATCTGCATATGTCTTTAGGTCTGAAATGAGTCTCTTGTAAGCAGCATATGGTTGAGTCTTGTTTTTTATCCATTCTGTCACCCTATGTCTTTTGATTGGAGCATTTAGTCCATTTACATTCAAAGTAATTATTGATATGGGTGTATTAATTGCCTTTGTTACTTGTTTTATGGGTTTTTTAAAAAAGATTTTATTTATTTGTTTGAGAGAGTGTAAGCATAAGCAGGGGTGTGCGTGGGGAGAGATAGAGGGAAAGGAATAAGCAGACTCCCCACTGAGCAGATAGCCTGATGCTGGGCTCAGTCCCAGGACCCCAAGATGATAACCTGAGCCAAAGGCAGACGCTTAACTGACAGAACCACCTAGTTGCTCCATTTCTATGGTTGTTTTTGTAGTTCCTCTCTGTTCCTTTCTTTTCTTGCTCTCTTCGCTCATGATTAGTTGATTTTCTTTAGCAAAATACTTGGGTTTCTTACTTCTTAGTTTTTGCATATACGTTTCTAAAAGATTTTATTTATTTGTTTGAGAGAGACGGAGAGAGAGAAAACAAGGGTGGAAGGGGCAGAGGGAGAGAATAAACAAGAAGACTCCCACTGAGCACAGAACCTGGCATGGGCTCAATCTCACAACCCATGAGATTAGGACCTGAGCCAAAACCAAGAATTGGACACTTAACCAACTGAGCCACCCTTGGGCTCACCCCTTATTATGTTTTTTGACTTGTAGTTACCATTCAGTTTATATACAGCATCTTGTGCATATAATAGGCTATATTAAGCTAATGGTCGCTTAATTTTGAACTCATTCTTTACTCCTCTCCCCTCCATGTTTTAGATATTTGGTATTATATTTTACATCCTTTTATTTTGTGTTTCTTTTGATTGATTTTTACAGATACACTTAATTTTTTGCTCCTGTGCTTCCTATTTTTCTTACTCTTACTTATGGTTGTTTTTTTTTTTCCCCCGTTCACATTATGCCCTTTAACATTTCTTGTAGGGCTGGTTTTGTGGCCATTAATTCTTTTAAATTTTGTTTATCTGAGAAACTATTTATCGTTCCTTCTATTCTGAATGCTAGCCTTGCTGTACAGAATATTCTTGGCTGCAGACTTTTTCCCTTTCAGCAATCTGAATATCTTGTGCTATGCTTTTCTGAACTGCAAAGTTTCTGCTGAAAAATCAGCTGACAGCCTTATGTGGTTTCCAATTGTCTTTTGTTGCAACCTTTAAAATTCTTTATCACTATTTTTTGCCATTTTAATTACTATGTGTCTTGGTATGGACCTCCTTGGGTTCAATTCATTCAGGATTTCTGTGGCTCCTGAATCTGGATCCCTGTTTCTCTCCCTAGATTTGGGATTTTTTCAGCTGTTATTTCTTTAAAAATTTTTAAAATTTTTAAAGTTTTTATTTTAATTCCAGTTAGTTAACATACAGTTATATTAGTTTCATGTGTACAATATAGTAATTCAACACTTCCATATATCACCCTGTGCTCATCACAAGTGCACTCCTTAAACCCCATCAACTATTTAATCCATCATCCCAGCTATTATTTCTTAGATACATTTTCTCCTTCTGGGATCCTTGTAATATGAATGTTGTTATATTTGATGGTGTTATTGAGTTCTCTAAGTCTATTCTCATTATGCCACATTTGTCTCTCACCTGTTCATCCTATTCCTTTCCATTATTCTATCATCCAGGTCACTGATACATTCCTCTGCTTCCTATAGCCACTTTGTATTCCATCTATTGTATTTTTAGTTTCACTTATTTAATTCTTCATCTATAATGTTATTTTTAATCTTTTTTTGTCAAGGGTCTCACTGATGTTCTCCACCCTTTCCTGAATTCCAGTGAGTATCTTTATGATCATTACTTTAAATACTCTATGAGGTATATTATTTCTGCTTTGCTTAGATGTACTGCTGTGATTTTGTCCTGTACTTTCATTTGGGACATATTTCTCTGTCTCTTTATTTTGTCTATCTCTCTGGGTCTGTTTCTGCATTAGGGAAGTCAGCTAAGTCTTCTACTTTGAAAGTAGTGGCTTTAAGCAGAAGAGTTCTGTCATCCACTATGGTGCAGTCCCCTGTTTACCAGATACTGGTATTTCAGGTTAGTCTCCTATATGTGTTTCTGTCATCTTCTGTTGTGTCTGAGTCACTTTTTCTTTCCATCCAGGTATCTGTACTGTGCTCGCTCTCTGTGGTGTTAGTGGGGCCCAGGCAGGCTAGCTGTGAGGTGGCACTGACCACAGGAGGGCTGGAGGCAGGGTGGTGTTAGCAAAATTTGTGGTTATTCCAGGGCTGGGGCCAGTAGCCATGGAGTGGGTGAGTCCTTAGGTGAATGCATGGTTGGGTGAGGGAGTCAAATGCTGCCTGCCATACCCTTTGTTCCTGGAGAAGTCCCCCATCACACTTTGAAATCCTTATAAACAGATCTTCCTCTTATTTGTCCCAGGTGTTGTGAAAACTGTCATTTCTATGTTGCCTCTCTGAGGGCAGCTGTCTCTTTAAGGGTGGGGACCCAGCTATCTCACCCTCTGGGCTTTCCCAGTGCTGAGTCAGCTGATTTTTTAAAGTTCTAGACTCCAAGTCTTGATGGTTTCACAAACACAGAATTCAGCTCCTCTGATTTTCAAAGCCAGATATTATGGAGATTCATCTTCTATGTGGGTTCCCTGGTGAGAGGAACCATTTCTTTCTCCTGTCTGCATCCACAGCTCCCTCCCTTCTGCAGGCAGCTCCCAACCACTGTTTCTGCTCTTCCTAACCTCTCAGATACAGCTTATTTACATTTGGTTGTGGAGTTCATTCTGCAAATCTTCAGCTCACTCCCAGGTTTATTACATGGATGTGAGTGATAGATAGTTGTAAATGTGGGACAAGGTGGACTTAGGGGCCTCCTACTCCACCATCTTCCCTATTCCACATCTCCCTCCCTCCCTTCCTCCATCCCTCTCTCTCCCTTTCTCTCTCTCTTCCTTTCTCTTTTATCTTTCTTTTTCTTTATTTTTTCTTTTTCTCCTTCCTTCCTTCCTTCCTTCCTTCCTTCCTTCCTTCCTTCCTTCCTTCCTTTCTTTCTTTTCTTTTCTTTTTTCTTTTCCAGTACAGTTAACATACAGTGTTAAATTAGCTTCAGTTGTACAATATAGTGATTGAAAAATTCTATATATTACTCAGTGCTCATCAAGATAAGTGTACTCTTAATCCCCTTCACCTATTTTACACCCCCCATGCATCCTCACTCTGGTAACCATCAGTTTTTTCCCTATAATTAAGTTTGTTTCTTGGTTTCTCTCTCTCTCTCTCTTTGGTTTGTTTATTTGTTTTGTTTCTTAGATTCCACAAATGTGTCAAATCATATGGTATTTGTCTTACTGTGACTTACTGATTTTGCTTAACATTATACTTTCTGGATCCATCCATGTTGTTGCAAATGGCAAGATTTCATTATTTTATGACTGAATAATATTCCATTGTGTATATACACCATATTTTTTATCCAGTCATTTATTGATGAACACTTGGACTGCTTCCACAATTTGGCTATTATAAATAATACTGTAATAAACATAGGCATGCATATATCCTTTTGAATTCGTGTTTTCATATTATTTGGATAAATACTCAGTAGTACAATTACTGGATCACATGGTAGTTCCGTTTTTAATTTTTTGAGGAACCTCCATACTGTTTTCCACAGTGGCTGCATCAGTTTGCATTCCCACCAATAGTGCATGAGGGTTCACTTTTTGTAACATTTGTAAAATGCCTAAGTTCTTGGGCCATATTCTATTGGGGCTTGGTGTTTTTATTATATATTTGTGAGGATCCTATAGTCAGTGTATTTAAAGATTTATTCATCTATTTGAGAGAAAGAGAGAGTAGGGTGGGGAGGGGCAGGAAGAGAGGAAAAGAGTCTCAAGCAGACTCTGCAGAGTGTGGAGGCCATTTCAGGACTCAATCTCATGACTCTGACATCATGACCTGAGCCAAAACCAAGAGTCAGATGCTTAACTGACTGTACCACCCAGGCACCCCTAAAGATAATAACTTTTTAATACAAAAATATTAAAGAATACCTGTGACAAATGTTTCCTTAGGATTTTTTTAACCTTTTAATTATATTATTTTTTATATTTAGGAGTTTACAAACTTGCTGATATTTTCCTTAATAGTTTCATCCTTTACGTGTATGTTTAGGAAGTTCTTCAAGAATTAGAGAAATCTGGACATGTTGCAAAGGCAAGGCTGTGTGGAGGAATTAGAACCAAATATGCAAAGAGAAAGCGGAACACTTTCTGAAAGAGGAGGAAAGGAAAAATGAATCTAAAGCTTGCTAGAAAGAAATTAGGAGACCTAAATAAATGAAAAGACATCCTATGTTCCGGGACTGGAAAACTAAAATGGTGATTCTAGGGACACCTGTGTGTCTTAGTGGTTGACTGTCTGCCTTTAGCTCGGGTTGTGATCCCAAGGTCCTGAGGTGGGAAGCCTGCTTCTCCCTCTGCCTGTGTCTTTGCCTCTCTCTGTGTGTCTCTCATGAAAAAAAAATGGATAAAGTCTTTAAAATAAAATTTTAAATGGCAATTCTCCCCAAGTTGATCTAAAAGATTCAATGCAATCTCTATCAAAACCTGGAACACTTCTTTGTATAAATTGACAAATTAATCCTAAAATCCATATGGAATTGCAAGTGATCCAAAATAACTAAAACAGTCTTGAACAAAGTTGGAGACTCCCACAGTCTGATTCAAACCTTACTCAAATCCATGATTACTTCATGACTATGTGGTACCATCATGAGGATAGACATATAGATCAACATTTAAAACTGAGAATGCAGAAGTAAACCCATACAGCTATGGTCAAATGATTATCAATAATAGTGCCAAGACTATTCAATGAGGAAAAATACAGCTTTTTAAGCAAATGGTGCTAATGCAAAAGCATCAGGGCATACAACATGCAAAAGCATGAAGTTGGAGCTCTACCTCACATCATATAGTTGTGTCTGGAATATATAAAGGAATCTTATAATTCAAGAGGTTTTGTTTGGGATGATGAAAAGTTTTGGAAGTAGATAATGGGGATGGTTGCACAACATTGTGAATATAATTAATGCTAACTGAATTGTACACTCAAAAATGGTTAAAATGTTGGGACACCTGGGTGGCACAGTCAGTTGAGTGTCTGACTCTTGGTTTCAGCTCAGGTTGTGATTTCAGGGTCATAATATTGAGCCTTGCATCATGTTCCATGCTCAGTGTGGAGTCTGCTTGAAATTCTCTCTGAATCTCCTTCTGTCTCTCCCACTCACATGCTCTCTCTCTCATAAATAAATAAATAAATAAATAAATAAATAAATAAATAAATATTTTTTAAATGCCTAAAATGGCAAATTCTGTTATATTTATTGAATCACAATAAAAGATTAAATTTTTTTAAAAGAAGAAAGCAAAACCAAACATAGCAAAAAATGATTGATAGGAAGCCACAATTAGATGGCTTGGGTCTTAGTAAAATGTTGAGAGTTTTCATCTACAGAGACCAGAGAGTGCCTGATCCAGAATAGGCTGGAGCTGAGAGCTGGAGACACATGGAAATTTATATTGTCTCACATGAATTAATGCGATGTTTACCACCTATTCTCATGACAAGAATTTCTTGGGAATTTGTTAAATATACAGATCAGTGATTCTTGAAGTTTGGTTAAGGACTCTGGGGGGTAGTTTGTGGTTCCTTCCCTTTCTAATTACAAGAGAAACCAAATTTTCTTCCTGTACTTCAGCCAAAAGAGCATATAGCAATATATTGAATGCAGAAGCATATATAAGAATATAGCTGTCTTCTATTAAGGGAGATATCAAAGATTGGAAAATAATACCACTCACTAAATTTTTTAGAATATTGCTATTTTTCATTAAAATGTGACTTATATTGATGTTAATGTATTTATTATTTTAAATGAATTATTAGATAATAAACATTTTGAAATAAAAAAATTTCAGTTTCTAATATGTTAAATATCAATAGCTATAGCTCACATAAACAAAAGCTCTTGGAGGTCCTTGATAATTTCTAAGTATGTAAGGATTCCTCAGAATAAAAAGTCTGAGAACCATTGATATAGATAAGCCTCTCATCTGGAAATTCTGATTTAGGAAGTCCCAATAGAGTCTGTATTTTTAGACAATTATAACAGTTGCTGAACAGAGTTTGGTTAGCACTGAGTCAATATAAAGGTGTTTAAGTGTTAGGGACTTTTATGATAGCTACAGTGAATGCCAGACAGAATCAAAACTAAATGAATAAAATGATTGTCAAGCAGAAAAGGGCTGATCCATTTGAGGTTGACAAGACTATATTTGCAGTGGAGCCATTTAATGACCCAATTTTCATAATTTTCTTAAGAAATGTTGGTACTTCAGGAGCAGAAGCAGAGAAAGTGGGCACTTTTTAAAAATTTTTATTTATTTATTCATGAGAGACACAGAGAGAGAGAGAGAGAGAGGCAGAGACAGAGAGAGAAGCAGGCTCCATGCAGGGAGCCCAATGTGGGACTCCAGGATCACACCCTGGGCCAAAGGCAGGCGCCAAACCACTGAGCTACCCAGGGATCCTGAAAGCGGGCACTTTAAACTGAGTTGGATGGGGCTTTGGTTTGGGGCTAAGTTACCCTGTAACTAGCTAGATATATAAATGATATTCAGATTTTATATTGAAGAGGCTATACTCTGGGTTTATATTGCAGGAGAGTTCTGGAACCTATTGGGTGTGGTATAATAGTCTAAGAGGGATGCCTGGGGAAATCTATAGTGTTAAGTGAGGTTAGGATGGTGTGATGGGTTTTAGAAACTTAGAGCATTTGCAACTGGTGAGATACAGGAAACTTAGAAACCAACAAAGCAAGCATGCATCTGCCAACAGGGGTTTAGTGTGTGGAACGTTAGTCTGTGGGCTCAGAGGACACAACTATAAGGAAGAGAAATGAGGATAAGGGGTTCTGGATATGTGGAACTTGGGTGACACTGTTCATGGTATGGTTATGGGAACCTAAAGAAGGGAAGATCTTGGCACCCTAGGATGCCCTGCTAAAATATAACTAAAGTAGACGTTGAATAAAGGCTGAGAGATTCTGTTGATTTACTTCATACCAGGTTCATTCAAAGATGGAGTTTCCAAGTAGGTGCTCTCATTATATGTTCTTAGGAAGAGGCCAGCATTTGTAGGGCATGACTATCTCATGTACCACTTTGCTTTCTGGAACCTGTCTTCCTAACTAGACTATGTCATGAGGAGAGGAATGTTTGTCTTATTCTATAGCTTTAAAGACATAGTAAGTGCTCAGTAAATATCTGTTACATGAATGAATGATGAATTTGGAGTCAAAGAGTTATAGGAAGTAAAGGAATCTGGATGTAAAACATGGTTGGTCTGATTCCAGGATCTGAAGAACATGCTATTTGTGTCTTTTGCTTCATTGCCAATGATAAAGAACAAGGCTGGTCCCACACCTTGTCTGGAAATTGGAAAGAGATGCAGAGGGGAAACAGCCTATGCTGGGATGGAGGAGTGGAGAGAGACTATTGAGGATTAAGGAGATAATTGGATATCTCTGCAATTGCCACCAGAATCCTAATGTAGAAAGACCTATTAGAAAGGTCTTCCATTTTCTCTTAAGAATAGTGTGAGCTCTAGGAATGACAAACTAAATTATGTTCTGATTCTTCTGCAGAGCAAGGGAACTAAATAAACCGGGAACATATTGTTCCAAAGGAGAGGATCTCTTTTCTCTGGTTCCTTTCTCCCTAACCTCTCACATTCCGCTTCAACAGATCCCTATTCTTGAAGTGCTGGAAAAAGGCAATGTAGCTCCAACTACTCCACTGAGAAGGAAAGCAGTCCCCAAGGGCCAGCCTCTTCAGGAGAAGGAAGGTTAGGTCTGTACTCCAGGCAACTTGGACTGAATCCATGTGACCTATGGTCCCACTAGGACCCTGAGCCTGATGGATTTCTGACTATGCAGCCAAGGATTTGGTGGCTGAGCACTGCAGTGACTTGAAGGTAGATAAATTCAAGTTCTTTTATTATTTCAAGACTTTGATTAAATTTCTTTTGGAAAGAGTCTGCTTTGATTGTTCTGATAAGCTCCTTGTGTCTGGCCTGGTGGGTTCAGTCTCTGCTTGTTTTTTGAGCATGAGCAACATTCATCTGTGGCAGTGGGAGTGAAAAGAGATGTGTAGGGAGGGGAAAGAGAGTCTGGTAGCTACTGGGAATATTGTAGGGGCTGGCCCTGGGTTGAGCTTTTTTCAGAACAATTAAAGCAGTAAAGTCATCCCCGTTCTTTCCTCTCCTCACTCCCACCTCCCTATCACCAAACTTGAAGCTATCTCTTAGAGGATAGGTGTAAAAGTCACATATAAAATCTACATCTTTGAAATACAAAACCTAAAGCCTCTGTCAAGGTTTTCATATAGGATCACAGTGGCCAATGGGCCACCAGTTCTTATACCAGATGCTTTGAGGCTGTGGAAACTCCCAGAGTAGTTGTTCCTAACATTTTGGGAGAAACTTTGAGAACCAGTGAAAGGTTAAATGTATATGCACATAAAAATTGGTATATTATTTTGAGAATTTAGTTTCAGGGAAACTTCCATGGGTCTTTAAGGACATTGTGAACCCCAACCATGGGGGTATTTTTTTTCTTTTTGCCTGGAATAGCAGTTGGGTATCACTCTTAGCTGTCTTATATATTCTTTCTTGGAGTATTATTGGTGTTCAGGAAAAATCTGGGGGTCCCACAGAATATAGAATTAGTAAAATAATTTTTACTATTTACCATTTTGCCATTTTAATCCAATATTCACCCCAACCCCTCTATATGATACCATATTCTTGTCAAGGGGTTGTCTAACTTCTGCTTAAATACTTCCAGTGACAAGGAATTCATTATCTTTCCTGAGACATACTGTAGTTTGTCATTGTGCCATTGTGTCATTGTACTTAATAAAGTATACTTGGAAATTAACATTAGTTTAGATGATTCTTTTATATAATGTATTTGCTCTCTCTAGCCCGGCATTTGTATCATACACATATTTACAAAAGGTGTCTATGTCTGTCCTTTCATTCATTCATTTGCTCATTCATTCTTTCAACCAATCATGTGTCTATTTAAACCAACATTTCCTAAGTGTTTGTTTTGTTCTGGGAATACCCTAAACACTGGGAGGGGATGCAAAGATGAAATAGAAATGGTCTCTGAGCATATTTTCATCTAAAACCAAAGTTCCAGAGTTTACTATTCTAAAATTCCTTCCAGGTTAGCACAAATTACTTTTGTCCTTTAGGGATATGGTGTCAATCAGCTGTCAACTGATCTAGTGGTACTAGGTCATCCATCTTACATTTCCATTTCCAGAATTTACCTTTTTCATCTTTTTGAAAATGGGAACAGCTGCCCATTGACATTTTCTGTCCATGTGCCCCATTCATTGTTATTCCCAAGGTTCAATACCAAGAGTGCCTCCCCTATGAACTCCTGGACCCTGGGACCCTACACCATTCTATTCTTTTGCCCTGTAATTTCACTCAGAGGAGAAAGGTAAGGCCTAACCCTAAGATTTGGGGCCTTTCCCTTTTTCATTACAGTGGCATTTTCCTTGTAAATCCTGCCCTGTAATATCATGCTGTGGCCTTGCCAGGCTCATATCAAGTGACTTACTAGAGTAACACTGGCCTTACTCACAGGTAAGTGCCACTTCCTATTGGTTAAAACAGACTTGATTTCAGTCTTCAGAAGTGCTGTGAATCAAAAGTTATAGGTAGCTGACCATAGATAATACAGGTAAAATTTTGGTTTAAGATAAAAGTATGATGTTCATTAAAAATGTGCTAAAAAATGGCACACAGCTGATGTTTACTCTTATCCTAGAGACCTCTAGAGGACACGTCTCATCCCTGTAGCTTAACACAGATATTGTCATCAGCCTCTCTGCCTCTCCAAATTCTGTTGGTTCTTTACAATTGGCATTACCCTTTTCAGGAAACTTTTCCTACTCACCCTTGCCTTGTGAGATCTTCATCTTGGTGGATCCATTGGTGAGCATTCTAATCTATGATCATAATCATGCAACTTAGCACTTTTATCATATAATCTTATTTGCTATCTCATGTATACATTTTTTTATGTGTGGTTTCTCTATTGAGTACTTAGATTTGAATGAGCTTTTAGACTTTTGGATTTTGATTTTTAAGTAAGCTGCTACCTAAGCTAGTTGTTTCATCTCTACAATCAGTTGGAAAAACAGTGGATGCCTACAAGATGTGACTGAGGAGCATCAGCAGGAACTAGCCTAAACCTAAAAATTTTCCCACCTGTCCTTCATGGTGTGTGGGTACTCAATGAGACTTTTATTCCCTTGGTTGTTTTTTCCCTGACAGCATATGCTTTGAAAATTCAATAACCCTATGCTCCTGAGTTAATATCAGTAAAGAGGCTAGGAATTTTAAACCAAGATATCTCAGGGGCTCCTCTGGAGAAGAAGGAGTTCCAGGAATGCCATCTCCACTTGAACTAGAGCAACTCTATTTTTGTTTTATGGACTAAAGTTATCCTAAAACTTTATTTATAAGCTATTCAGCTGCAAAAATAATTCTTTTTGAAAACCATTTCTTTTGGGCACTAGATTTCAACATGTATCCTGCACAGGAATCCTCTGGAAGGCTTATTAAGATGCAGATTGCTAGGCCCCACCCCACAGAGTTTCTGATTTGGCAGGTCTAGGGTAGGGTGTGACAAATTACATTTCTAACCAGCTCTCAGCTACTGCTTCTGGTCAAGAGACTATACACTCTGAGAACTACCTCTTTAGGGAAATATGTTATCAGCTTCCCAAAACTCTAGGAGAAGCACTGGCAGGGGATGGGTGTTGGGGCTGGAGAGGGAGTGAGAGGATTCTTCCAAGAAGGGAAATTGGTTCAAAAAAATAGTTGTCCCTACTGATTGTTCTTTATTTTGAGTCCCTTTATCTTCATATCTAAAGTAAGGCCTTCAGGCTTTGGTCCCTAACCAAATCCCAAAAGAGGGTCCAAGTTTTGTCCTAAGCATAAATAGGGGCTTCTGTAAGAGCTATTGGTCCAGGCTTTCCTGAAGCTTTGATTCATCACTAAGTTTAAAGTCATAGGACCAGAAAGGACTTCAGATAAGTCCCCTAAATAATGCTGATGTTGTTGGTAATAGGTCATCTAGGCTAGGTAGTTTGATGCTGACATCAGGAGATTCTAATAAGTTGGAGAAAAAGAAGCCAACCAGCCTTCTAATCCTACTAAATATACAACTCAATAGAATTAGACAATGGTTACAATATAAAATTTTATTGCCAATAAAAGCCTTTAATAACTCATTTATCCTGTTTCAGTAGGACCTTATTCTTTCTGATGAAAATCCAGTCATAGCATCTCTCATTAAAAATAAAATTATTTTGAAATAAATAAATATATAAAATAAATAGCATATTCATTTCATAAATAGTTTGTCCTTATGCACAGTATCCATGCTTACATTTTAATATCATTTTCTCACAACCTACCCCATCTCCCACTTCCAATGGCAGGAAAACTGCATGTCAGGACAGATAAGAAATCTCCAAAGCCAATGCAGGGATGGCCTGCACCAGGGTCATAGCCCCAAGGATTTTAATGAGACTTTTCTAAAGCTCTGTATGTAGCATCTATGGCAGATTCCTTGGTCTTTCATTTACCCATTGTCAAAGTATTTGGGTAGATTGTGGGGCATGATATCCCTGGCCCTTGGGAGGGGCCCCCATTCTTTCTTGTGCCACCTCAGGGGAAAGAACATGAGTAAAGAAAAAATGTATATACAAGATTCCCTCCAGCCCACCCCTTCCACCCGTATCCCTCCCTCAAATAACCCAACTTTGATATACACTTTGAACAAGGGAATAGCTGGGTTGAGTTGAACAGGAAGTGCTTCTCTGTTATCTAAATTGATAGGTAAGAGGGTTGAAAAGCTATGAGTATAGTGCTTGCAGAGACAACTGTGGACCTAGAGTATGGGGGTCACAGAGGTCATACTAGGGGTCCATTATCTATAGCGGAAGAGGTCTCTGGACATGGAGGGCAACTTAGAAGGATCTACTGGCCTGGGCAAAAAGTGAGTGAATTTCTGGTGTCGTTTAGTCCTGTATCCCTCCCGGGGTGAGCCGTCTTTATTCAAGGCCACATAATACTGTCTCTCCGAGTCCAAGTGTTTGTACAAGGTGGAAGCATAGGTGTTGTACCAGTTTTCTTCAAATTGTTCCCGGAAAACACATTCACGTGTGAGTTTCTTCTGTGAGGGTGAGAAAATAAAGCAGAGCCTATTAAATGACTATTTCTCCCATCCCAACTTGCTGAAATAGCAATAGCACATTGTTATAAGAAAAAGTCAGTCCTATCTCCCAGTATTCCTGAGCATCTTCTTTCAAAATAGCACAAAACAGTCCTGTCTGTATTGCCTTCATCCTCTTTCATGAACCACACAGAAATATTTTAGGTGACATCTTTCCTGAAGGCAGGAGACTGAAGGACATGGTCTCACCTGGTTCTTTGAACCTGAGAATTTCTGCTATGGCCTCCCAGTGCTCCTCTGGCATCCAAGTTTTCTCCCTACTTAGGGCAAATAATGTCAAATCCATTGAGATTACAGTCAACCATGTCAACTAACAGGCAAAGGCCTTGGGTCTATATAAAGCTCCATGGGAGGTGAGTTGTGATCTCTCCTAATGAAGGGTCTCAGGCTTGTCAGTTGGAAAGTTCAGAAAAGATCTCCTTGAAAAGTTCCTCCAATCCGGCTACTTCAAGCTAGCAGTTCCTGAGGCAGGTCTCTTGCCTCTGTCCCTTTTCACACTTGATTCAGCTGGCATACTACTTGCTGGGGTTGCCAAAACTGAGTGCTGGGGACAGGCCTATCTCTTAGGTGTCAGGGAAAAATTTGCTCTGATTTCATGGGGTGCAGGCAGCCAGAAAGCATGCTATAGGACTCAAAAGGCAAGCCCAGGAGTTGGGATCCCCTGAAAGGGTTAAGGTCAGCAAAGTCACTCACCATTCCCCAGCTCTGGGCTAGCTTCCAGAATAGAGAACATGTACTGCAGCCAACCCAATCCTAGCTGGGGACTTAGGGCTGTCACCAGACCCTGGAACCCTCACTCTTCATTTGTTTGTTTCATTTGGCCTCTGGGATTCAGCTGAAGCAGCCTGGAAACCAGGGACTGTGTTTTTAATCTCAGAATCTCAATCTGAAGGCCAGCTCTTCCACTGCCTATTTTTTGTGCCAGCTATCTGCTGCTCCTCTAGGTACCATTAAAATTCGGAGGTGCTCCTCAGGAGTATAAATGCCCCCAAACCGTTATAAACTGTTGACAAACCAGCACAGCTTACTATTATCATGAGACTAGCTGGCCCACTAATGGAAAAGGTGAAAGCAAATGTAGCACAGAAAAGCTTATGCTTTGATGGGAACTGAACGAGTGAAAGTGTTATATAGCAAGCTCTTAGGCAGCCAAGAAGCAACTAGATGACACTAATCCTTTGCAGTAGATAGAAGTATTTCAAGTGCTAGATAAATGTTTTTATACTTTTTCCTTACATAGTCCAAACACTGGTGGTAATAGCCTCTGATGAAAAGAAAACCTTCAACTTACCGACCCATACAGTTCTCCTCGCTCATTCATTCCTAAGTACAGGCCAGAGTCCACTCCCCGGATGCTGATCAACCCCACAGCCAGACTAATAAACTCCAGGATTCCTAGAGCAAAAGAATGAATGCCATTTCTATTATTGATGTCAAGCTAAGAGGAAGCTGTTCAGGTGACATGAGCTACTGGTCATTTATCCCCAACTGGAAGCCAGCCCTGTATGCCTTTGGTGAGTTACCTTATGAAATTATCTTTTGCAGCAAGAATGAAACCTCAGAAAAGTTGCTGAGTCTCTCTCTGGGCTTTCGTTTTTCCATATATAAGATGGGTGAAACAATTTCTTAACACTCTTAGACAAATGAGGAAGAGACCATGAGAAGGCTTTGGCTATGAAAGCTCCATAATTACAAGGTACTATTGATGTTAAATACTGCCATTTCAAGAAATGGGAGGGTAGCTTTCTACATGGAAGAATGTGGCTAGATTTCTGTATCTCCCCAAAGTCACTTCCCTCCTCCCTAGCTCACACAGCATTACCTTGTTGTTCTCTAGGCTGAATTTCTTTTGCACCTTCTTAGCTCCCATGTCCTTAAAGCCACATGAGGCTGTCAACTGCTTGTAGCTGACTCTAACAAAGGCCACACAGTCCACTCACTAAATCTGTGTCTCCTGCCTATGGCACAAGGAAAAACATGGCCTGGTGAGAGCTTTCTCCTAAAGTATGCTTTTAGCCAGTGCAGTCCCAGGCTGACAAGGCTGTCATTTTCCCCCTGTCTCTTTAGAATTTTAAGTTTATCCATGGCAAAGAGTTTGCAGGTAGTACTGGATTTGATCCTGACTTGATACTGATACAACTTTAAGGGGAAAGTTTGGAAGACATTCAGAAACATCCCTCTACCTGACAAAGTTAGAGATGAGGAATTGAAAATGTTTTAATTTACCCAGCAGCTCTAGGAGGAAAAAAAGATATCAACTTCTAAGAGGGAAAAAGGACCCAGAACTTAAATCCCAATGATGCTGAAGACTACTATTTTGTCTTAAGATGGTATATCTGTTATTCTATGGATATAAACATAATGGTCAAGTAGATTCCTCTTTGATATTCCTGTGTCTAACCATGTTTTTCAACATACAGACCAAACTTGATATGGTTGACTCACAGAGGCAACCAAAGGTATGAAATGAGCTCAGATCTGGCTGCTTTTCTTACCCCAACTACATAGGGAGTGTAATTGATTCCTTAAAGATTACTTAACAAATTAAGTGGTTAATTTTGAAATCAGATTCAAAACTCCAGTGGGAACTCTCCTTAAAAGCCCCAGTGATTTGTGCTGGTATATGGGTATGCAGGTGTGGCAGCTTTAGGGTACATGTTTCCATGGCCCAGTTGGAGCTCTTGGAAGAACGCAAAGTTCTGCTGCCATTGTATTGCCTCTAATGCTGAAATCCTTTAAGTTTTATTTTCAGGTTGTTCTTAACTCTTATACTACAAGAAAGGAGTTTTGGGAAAGGAGATTGACGAAAGATGATAGGAAGAGAAGGGCAAATAGCTAGTGTCAAGTAGGGGTTTAGGAGGAAGTGATTTAAAGGATCAGAACCTTTAGCTGCAAAACATAAGTGTCTGATTTTGGCTCTGCTTTGTTTAACATTTTAATAAATGACTTGTAAGAGGACATAGGGGAACTGCCTACCTCAGTTCTAGAAGATGTATAGCTGAGAAGGTGACACAATCAAAATCCAAAGCAATTGCAAGAGGGTGGGAAAATGAGCTGACTCCAACCAAATAAGCTTTAATTAGAGTAAATGTAAAGTCCCAAACTTTGGTCCCCAAACTGATTACTCAAGAGGTTTTGTATTTGTGTTTTGTTGGAGGATGGTGAGCCTCAAGCACGGATAGTTGAGTTAATCATACTCCTTGTTTTATGGCCTATTTTCATAATTGGTCTGTACAAGGGCTTTTTATTTATCTATTTCTTTCTATTTCCATACTCTGCTCCTATCCTCTTCCCCACTTCAAGCAACCATGTATACTTTCTTGAAAACATGTAATATTCCTATGTGTTTCCATGCATTTTCATTAAATACAAGTCAGCCCACCTTTGGAATGAGGAGATGTGGCTTAGCAGAACATACACAATGATGACTAAGAGATTTAACTGGACAGGGTAAGCTTAGGATGGGTGATTCATGATATTAAAAAGTTCATGTACAACTAGTCATGTAAAAATGAAAATTTCTCACAAAACTAATGTGAAACAAAAAAAGCTGATGTGATCTAAGGCTGCACTGACAGAGGTCTAGTAACTGGCATAAGGGAGGAGACTGGGGATACCTGGGTGGCTCAGCGGTTGAGCATCTGCCTTTGGCTCAGGGCATGATCCTAGAGTCCTGGGATTGAGTACCGCATCGGGCTCCTTGCATGGAGCCTGCTTCTCCCTCTGCCTGTGTCTCTGCCTCTCTGTCTCTCATGTATAAATAAATAAAATTTTTAAAAAAGGGAAGAGACTTCCCCACTCTGTTCTGCCGTAGACCACACTGAGAGTGCTGTTTTTAGTTCTTCTGTGTTTAAAGTGGTCTATGGAAAAACAGGAGTATGTTCAAAGGAGAGTGGCTAATATGGTGAGGAAGCAAGAAACCAGGTTATGGTTCAGTTCTGCGTGCTAAACTTTGAGGGATACCAACCTGCTGGAACCTTCAGTTTTTTCCTTTGCTTAGACAAATTGCTTCTGAGCTTCAAGTCTTAGTTCCCTCATTCTCTAAGTATCTCATGGCTCTGATAGCCCTGAGCTCATTAAGTAGCAGAGGGCAGCTTGTGATCTCACCATCCAAGACCTGGTGTGAGAACAAATCATGAAACACAAAAGGTGTGGCCATTTGAGTCACTACAGTTTTTCTCCAACTCTCTGTTAACCCTGATGCCAAAGGACAGATCATACAGGAAGTCACTTGGGTTGTGTCCAGTAACCGGGGTCTCCAACAGCTGGAATCATCCCTGTCCAGCTGTCTTTGGGCATCATTTTCCTTTGCCAACTTTCCTATTAGCTGGATTCAAACTGTGGGAACCCAGTGGCACATGATGATGGAACAGATATACCTAAACCTCCTGAATCCCAGCCAGCATGAAGGGAGAGAGAAAACAAGCCATTTTCACATTTTCCCAGTTACAGTTGGAGGGGGGTATTAACAGCAAAGTGTGGAGGTAAAATATTAAGTAGACAATGTTTGTCTCCAGTTCTCTCACCCCCTTCCAGGTCCACAACCTCCCTTCTATTCTGCCTCATCTTGACCTGTCCATCTCAGGTTCTGGCCTTTGCTCCACAATTTCCAAACTCTTCTTACATCTTTTTCCCCATGGCCTCAGTCAAAACATATCTGTCCTGAGCCCCACTGCTTCAGAACCTAGCTAGATGGTGGGCTAATGTGTCATTGAATCTGGTTCCATAACTTGCCTGAGTGCCCTTGGTCATCCTTTCAGGCCTTCTGGGCCAAGACAGTGCTGCTTTGGCATCGTGACAAATGAGAACCAGATTGCTCAAAACCCAAAGCAGCTGCATTAGCCTGCTCCATCACACCTGGTGGGAGGCCTCTCCTCCAGGCTGACTCCCAAGCTCTGCTCTGCCAGTCTACAGGTGCCCCTCAGGAATGCCAGGATCCCCATGAAACTCATGGAAATGCCACCTCCTGACTACTGATTGCAGAATGGAGTGGGAGAGGGGGGAGCATAGGCTATGGCAGAAGGTTATTATTTGGAGTTGTGGCTGCTCTTGGGCTTAGCTTAACTTGTTCTGAACACATGGATTCCAGGGTAATCCTTGGGGGCCCTGCTCTCCAATTACAACAAATAGTTATTTACTTTACATGGCCTTTGGAGACTACCTCCTCCCCCCAAGCAGAAATCTATAATATTTTATATCTTAAGTCTGGCCTACTTTACCCTGCTGGAATGTTGACTGCTAAAGCACTTATGGAATGTAAAAGTTTCGATTTATTGAATACCCTGGCTGATTAACTCAAATGTGGAGGGAGGAGAATTAGCAAACTCAAACACCACCTCTTTCTTTGCCAAAAGCTAAACTGAGAAAGAAAGAGTAAATGTGTGTTTGAAAGTTGGCATTGGAGGTTACAAAGAGACAGCTTTGACTAGTTATCATTTCCTTTACAGGAAATACATGGAACGGCCAGGAAACCAGGGAAGGAGGAAAGGGAAAAAGGTGGTGCAGAGGTGGTCTCAGGCAGTGTTATTTTAAAAGGCAAAACCAAAAATGAAGCAGTCAGTTAAGCAGCAATGAAAACATCCCTTCCTCCTGCCAGTTTTATTTCTTTTGGTTTCTCCTTAAACTTACCCTTAGCAGGCCTGAGAGATGAAAAGAAATCAAGATGTGTCCTTAGGGAGGTAATTAAAGACCACTTATCCCAAGAGCCTATTACTAATTTATGGTGACCTTGTAGGTTATTGAGCTCAGCTTAGGCAGAGTCAGACGAATACTAGCTGCTGGAAGCCAAGCTCATAGTTTCCCCACCTCTGATGCCCCCACCCTACATTTCTCCATCATTTCATGATTTTTCTTTTTATATATCAGAAATGAGCTACTTCAATATCTTTAGGCCATTTCTGGGAGACTTTGGGAGGTTCTGAGGCCAGGGTGGGAGTCCCACTCCTGAAGAGGAACAAAAGGGAACTGCAAAGTCACAAGTGATGGAAGGGAAAGGAGCCAAGTTGCGTCTCCCACTTCCCTGACCCCACCTATCACCCTTTTGAGGACCTGCTGCAAGTTTATACAGACACCTGCACCCCTCCATTACTCCCACCCACCTCACACACAACCCACTGTACGCCAGGTCGGTGAGTGCCTTTTTCCAAGATGACATAGACCTCATTAGAGTTCCTGTTTGCTCCCAGCAAGGAACACCAGCCCTGACCTTAAGTTGTTTGCTAGACTTGGCCTTGCCCAGGAACTGGCCTCTGGGAGCTGCCCCCTCCACCCCTCCCCGCCTTTCACTGTGCACTCCAGATGCAGCTCTAGCAAGGCAGGGGAATAGGAGGATGGGGCGGTTTGGGGGGGGGGAGACGGGGGAGGGTGGAATAAAGAAGGGAATGGGTATCATGCTTGAGGGGTGGCAATGCCTCTTACTGGCTTAAGGATAGAAGGTGTCCTTGGGCCATAGGGTTCTTGGGAGGAAGTAGAGGGCACTGGGGGATGGGGCTCCCAGTAAAGGTAGCTGTCACAGCACCTGAATTATGGTTTAGTAGTGATAGGAAATTGAAAATAAAAATGGCCAAGTTACTGAGGAATGAACACATTTGTTTAGAAACCTAATGATCTCCAATCCACATCAAGGTTTTACTAATTATGTTTTGTCTGTGAGACAGGCAGATGTGCCATTTAAACAATCTGCCGGGTGTTGGGCAGAGAAAATCCTGTTAGGTTGTACATTTCCTGTCCTGAGCTCAGGAGACACCTGTTTCTGGGTTTGGGAGTGGGCCCAGGACCACTTCCTCACTGTGAGGCAAGGGGTCCAGAGGTATATACAGGCAAAAGCTGACCTAGGGAGGTCCTCACACACTGGACAGCGGGAGGCTGTCCCGGTTTCTCCAATACCCAGCACGCCTTGCTGCCTGGATTGGCCTCCACCCCGGGCAGAGCAAGCCAGAGGCAGGCAGGTGCCACGGCTGCCCAGTCCCCGTCTCCGCCAAAAGCGACTCCGGCTGGGGCCGCCTGCCCACCACATCCATAGCCCACAAAGGCGTCTGCTCCAGACAATCCGCCACGGCCATGACAACCCTGCTGCCCTCGAGACCCCGCGCTGCAGCCACGGTGCCTGGCGTCCTCGGCGAGTGCTCCCCTTCTCCAACTCCACCTGCTTTCATCCTAAGCGCAGCGTCCAGTGTCAGAACGATTCCCTCGCTATGGGGGAGGGAAGAAGGGTGGAGTGGGGAAAAGAGAGGCTGCACCTCAAGGTGCCCCCGCCTCTTCCCGAGAGCGTCTGAGGGTGCCAGGCGCCCTGACTCCGCGCTACTCAGGTTTGCACCATCCGATCCCGCCTGCCCCACGTCCCTAGCGGTCTCCCGCCTAGACGCGCCCGGACGGCACCGAGCTGGGGGCAGCCCACGGCCCCCAAGCCCAAGCCCCGAGCCGTTGGCTCCCCAGAGAGCCGTCTGCTGGCTTCCCGTCCCTCCCTGCCGCGTCCTCACCGAAACGACTGTGGTCGTGGCGGGTGCCATGCACTGTGCCGTTGGGGAAGATCTCCAGGTGGAAGCCGGTGCGGCAGTAGAGCTGGCGGCGCCGCAGGATCCCCTTCAGGTGGGCGAAGTCTGTGGGCGAGCCGCGCTGCAGCTTCCCCTCAATCTGGCCCAGGCGCTCGTTCAGGAAACCCGAGGAGTCAGCTATGGGCACGTTCCCCACAGACGAGGAGAAGCCGTGCAGATCCCAGTCCAAGGAGGCGAAGACCCCCCCCACCTCCGCCATGGCGGGGTGCGCGGGGCCGAGTGGGGGCCGCGGGGCGCGAACTACCTCTCCGCTCGGCGAGTGCAGGCGACTTAGCGGCGCTTGTTCTCTCCCTCTCTCGCTCCGCGTTCTGCCTAGCTGCAGTTGACGTCTGTTCGCGTCCAAGGAACTTCTCAGCGGCGGGGCAACGAGCTCCTGACCTTGCTCTCAGTCAAAGTGGCGCTTCCCCTACGCATCCATCTCCCTAGGCCTCTCATAGCTGGCTTCCTCGAGCTATCAGATGCAAATGGCACTTTATATACATACGCACTCCCCTTACATTGACATATTGGATATTTAAATACAAGCCACACCTCACTGGCATCCCCTCGGAGATTGGAGTGTGGTTCCCCCCCCCCCTTTGTATCCATTTGGCTCTTTTTGGAAGGGAGGGGGTGAGGGAGGAGAGAGCGAGCGAGCTTCACTCCCTCTTTTATTATGAAAAAAATGGCAGGAAAAAGCTACACATTGCAGTGAGGCATAACTGCTTTTGGCAGGTTTTTCTGAAACTGCTGATGAAATAACGGAGCCCAGTGCGTGGAGACTGTTGGCGCCCACGGCCACTCGGGCTTGTTGAGTGGAGGTCTGTTGGCTGCGCGGGGGCAGTTCCCACCTCCCGCGCGTCTTCGGGCTTCTCGCGTTTGGAAAGTGGCTTGAGACCAGGGCTGCTGGGAGTTCACGCGTTCTTGAGCCCTTCTTGTTCCCAGGCTGCTCGAAAACCGCAGAAAGGGCGCTTGGCCTGGGACAGGAGCTCCCTGGTTTCTTTGTTCTGTTGCCCATCCCGTCCCACTCCCCACCTGTAGGTGGGTGGGGGCTGAGGAAGTGAAAAATCCGGAAGCGAATAAAGTTGCAAAATTTGGGAATGGGGGTGGTAGCGGTCCCTGCCGGCACCGAGGCGGGGACTTTAAGGGGTCTGGGAGGAGCAGGAAACCCCACGGAGGAAAGACTTTTTTTTTTAAGGGACGTTTACAGTTTAGGAAAAGTATGGGGGAGTAAGAAATAGAAAGTGATCTTTTTGTAAAATGATCTCCACCGGCTTTCTGGGCGCGCCTTTACAAGGCTCTCGAGAGCAAACTCGGTGAGAGGCCATTGGAAGCCTAGTGGGGGCTTCCACCCACTTCTTTTCTTGTTGGAAACAGGTGTTTCCTTGCTGTGTCCTGTGCCCTGCTCCGAGATATTCTATTATGAAGAGCCGCAGTTGGAGCAAGATCTGGCGGCTTTCAAGGGCAACCCGTAACGTCATGAAGATTTGGGGAGCAGGTACCCAGACTGCCCAGCTCCCCCACACCTCTGCCCCCACCTGAACCCTGGGGCTCCTCTCAGGCCCTGGTGCTCAGCGTCCTGCTCGCCTATTAAACTGCGTTGTTGCCTGCAGTTTGCACCCGCAGCGGGCTCTGGCTGTCTTACAGTCTCCGGCAGAAGCTGATCACAGCCAGCACCTCCACCTCCACCACACTCCTGTCTTTGCAGCGCCTCCTGCTGGAGAACCCATGTCTCATGGCCAGTTCGAACTCCGGGTCTCCAGGAAAGAAAACCAATTTAACTCAATTCAATTAGTGCAATCTGATTCCCGCTCCTGGGCACCCACGTACACTGCAAGCTCACTTTCTGGAACTGCCTGCAGCAGTTCTTGGTTTGGAACATCGTGGCTTGGTTCTGGTGTGTCTCCTTAGCTCAGACAGAACCGCCTGAGCCAAGCACAATATCCAGCACATAGTAGGGGCTCAGAAATCATCTTCTGTATGCTCCCAGTAGTAGGGAACACAGATGAAAATGCTCTTCCCATTGTAGGGGACACAGAAATGCAAAAGATGGCGTCCCTATTGGAGTATTGATGGATGAAATGACAGGCTATCTGGGATTTACTTTAATCCAGAGTGAGAAGACAGAAGGAGTGGAGGTATAGATGCAATAATACTATTCATATGTTACTAATTGTTGAAGCTGGCTGATGGATCCCTGGATGTTCATTATAAATTCCTTCTGCTTTATATAAAAACATACACATGTGAAATTTTTCCTAATAAAAAGCTTTCAAAAGCAGGACTGACATAAAATGAGGAAATCCTTCCTTCCTTCTTCCTTCTTCCCTTTGAAGAGTTCACAGATCTAGTGAGAAGGTAGGGCTGAGGGGCGGAGGTTAAGATAAATATATAAAAGACTAGAGGGCCTGGGTGGCTCAGTGTTAAACGTCTGCCTTCAGCGCAGGTCATTATCTCGAGGGTAGCACCCCCCACTTACCTGGGAATCGGCTAGTCCATTTCCCCTCCCCCACCTCAGGCTCTCTCTGTCTCTCTCTCTCAAATAAGTAAAATCTTTAAGCGACTAGAATACCAGGTAGTATAAGGTACAGAGTGCTGTGTGAATTCAGAAAGTGAAAGAAGACCTATCTGGAGGGGTTTAGGGCTGGATTCTGGGCCAAAGTGTGGCCTTTGGTTTGGATGGACCGCCAAGGGAAAATGGGAAGGATTTTGCAAATTCCAGTGGGCCACTTCCAGGAAGGGGAAAAGAGTAACAAAGCAAATGGGACAATTTAAACGATAAAGACTAATTCTTGGGAGTTTCAGTGAATGTCACATGAAATGATGTGGATGAAACTGCTTTGAGAAGTATGTGATTGTAAAGGATTTAGATGTCTCTGTGATGATATAAATAACACACTGATAATGGTGAAAGGTCATTTCCTCAACAATTACTTCAGGGAATTTCTGTACTCTTTGTCACCCAACATTCCCAAAGTCACCAACCACAGTTGCAGATCTGGTGTCCTTGCTGATCTAAGGTCAGAGATATAAGCTTTCTATCTGCCTTCTGGGGCTTTTCTGAGATTAAGCTGGCCAATGATTCTATTTTAAAGATTTAATTAATTTATTTATTTGTGAAAGAGAGCAAGTGGAGGAGGGGCAGAGGAAGAGGGAGAGAGAATCCCAAGCAGACTCCGTGCTGAATGGAGAGCTGATGCGGGCTGGATCTCACAAACCAGAGATCATGACCTGTGCCCAGACTGAGAGTGGATGCTTAACCGACTGAGCCACCCAGGTACCCCCTGATGATTCTATTTTAAACAATGTTTCCATGAAGTGGCCCAATTGAGAGCACTTTTATGAAAGTTATTTAATTTTCACAACATTGTGGGTAGCAAGTGCCACATCCCTATTTTAGAGGTGAGGTTAGGTGACTAGCACAGAGTTGTATAGCTAATAAGCAGAGTCATAATTTCATCTCAGATCCACTGGGGGCAAATTACTCTCAATTTATGGGCCTTGGGATTATACAAAGATCAATGTGTTGAGGACAGTGAGATTTCAGAATATTTTGGTATTTTGGTTTCTAGAAAACCCTCAGCAGGACATAACCTCTGGCCAGGGTTGAATATATGGGATGAGAGGAAAATGTACATAAAAAAAGAAGCAACCCCACATTGGGTTCAGGACAACACTTTTGAAGTGAGGATAACGTCACAGTGGTATTGTGAGGATGAAATGAAATCACTGATGGTAAGTGTCCAGCATTCTGTCTGGTATAGAGAAGACACTCAACACATCTGAGATCCCATCCTCCTTCCCCGATATCTTGTAAGGTTGACATGAAAAATAAAGCAACCTATGTGAAAAGGACATAGAAAAAAACACCTTAAGAAAAAAGAGTAACTGGGTGATGGGCACTGAGGAGGGCACTTAATAGGATGAGCACTGGGTGTTATACTATATGTTGACAAATTGAATTTCAATTAAAAAATGTAAAGAAAAGTGCAAACCATAACTGCAATTAAAGTTTCAAAAGAAAAAAAGAAAAAAGAGAGTTCTGACTCAGGCTATAAGTGACCAGAAACTGAGGGCAGCCTGCTGAGATCTGTTCCTTGAGAAGGATATAATGAAGTTAATAATGCTCCTACTCACTCTCACCCCCCCCACACTACCCTCCTCAGGAGGTGGGAAAGGTTGTCTGAATTTGTTGCTTAGCCTAGTTCTTAATTTTCCCTACAGCATATGAATGTTTTTTCCTTTTTAACTTACTTTCCCGGAGAGGGGGCATGGGGAGCTATATTGCTAGGCAAATCCTGCAGGGAGCATAGCTGATAACACCAATTGCTTCTATTTACTAAGCACTCACTTTGGGTTAAGCATTGCCTTAGGTGCTTTACATGCATTATCTTCCTAAGCCTTATCACAATTCCAAGAAACAGTTTTATTCCCATTTTACAGCTGAGGATGCTTGAGGCCCAAAGATATTCAATAATTAGTAGCAGAGGCTAGACTTAAACTGTTGATTTTAATTTAGGACCTAACCCTGACATTACACTGCCTCAATCTATTTACTTCAAAAAGAACTTATATTGCTCCTTTGTCCTTTGTTCCTGCTTTTCCTTTCCTTCTGCTTTCTTTGTGGATGGTAGTATATAGTATAGCAGTTGCACATTTCATCTTTGCTGTCAGACTGCCTAGGTTCAAATCCCAACCTAAAGCCATTCTAGGTGTTGAAGCCTCAGCCTTGCTGGATAATGGTGATGAAGAAGATGATGATAATAATCATGACTGCCTAGGGTTGCTGTGAGGTTTTATTTATTTTTAAAAATATTTTATTTATTTATTCATGAGAGACACACAGAAAGAGCAAGGCAGTGACACAGGCAGAGGGAGAAGCAGGCTCCATGCAGGGAGCCTGACGTGGGACTCAATCCAGGGTCTCCAGGATCATGCCCTGGACTGAAGGCAGTTCTAAACCACTGAGCCACCGGGGCTGCCCTGCTGTGAGGTTTTAAATGAAATCATACACAGAATGTACTTAAAACTGTGCCTGGCACATATTAAGTGGTCATTGTTCTTAGTATTATTTACATCCTTCCTGGCCCCAGTCATATTTCCTCCCCAGCTTTCCTTAAACCATGCTCATTTTTTCCTAAGGCAGAGATGAGAACACTGGCCGAGTCACCCCAAAGCAATCAGTTCCAATTCTATTATTCCTTCTCTGTGATATTGGGTCAGTCTTGTTCTCTCTGGGCTTTAGAGGCCTGTCTCAGAAATGAGGTGACCAAACTGTCACCTCTCTGTGGGTAGGCAAGTAATGGGAAAGTGGCAGTCTGAGAAAAACAGGAAATGACTCTTCTGTAAATTCCATATACTGAGCATTCAAAGTGCCTGGCATTATCTAAGTGCCTTACATTTCAATCACATCATACCACCACCAGGTAGGTGCTATTATTATTCTGATTTTCAACAGATGGCAAAACCAAGGGCTGGAAAGATTAAGTAACTTGCTCCAGGTGATGCAGATTATAGGTGCTGGGGCTGAAATTAAGACCCTGGAGAGTGGCTTCAGAGTCCATGCCATTGGTCACTACACTACTCTGAAAAGTGTCGGAACCTTTTTCAAGAGACAGTGTTATGATGTTACCCCATCTTCTTCTGGACAAAGAAAGTCCAGGGTAAAAGAGCAGTCAGTTTTTTCTCCCCCGGTGGTTTATGGTTGAGTGTGAGAAGTCTACAAAAAGTCAGATGACATTCCAATTTCCCCATTCCAACTCTAGGGCCCAAAGAGGAAATGAAGTCTCTTTAGCTGGAACAAGCCCCCATCTTACCTGTGTGGTTGGCTTCCTGCAGTGAGAGTCAAGTCTCAAGTCTCCTTTGTCTCAGCCATTATTCTCCCATGGGCCTACCTGCAATGGGGGTAGGTAATGAACCATTTATTCTGGATGTAACTTGCCATTAGTTGGCAGGTGATGACATCTTTGTGAAATGACCTCTTAGTTCTGTGAGAGGAATGGGACACTGTAGAATGTGGCTCTAACCCTGGCAAAATGGATCAGTTCTCAGCCTGGCATGTGTGACTGTGAATGTGAGTATCAATGGTAGATGTGTAGGTTCAGAGCTGGGTGTTGGGAGAGAAGTATGAGCAGACTCTGATTGTATTGGTTTTCCCAACACAAATACATGCTTATATTTGTATATGACACTAGAAAATTTGCTGTTATAGCAAGAATTGTGTGTTTAAGGTGTGAATAAGTGGATAAGAGTATATGAATCTACAGAGCTCTTGCTTATATGATATATAATATGATGGTTGATGAATATATATGATGGTTGTGAAGCTAAGTTTGAATCCAAAGTCACTTCTTTTTTTTTTTTAAACCTGAGATGATTATTTTAGTCCTACAATCTGATGACAAGTTTATTTCAGGAGATGCAGAAGCCAGTTGGAGGGGGGCTTCTCTGAGGTCCCAGTTTCCTTGGAGCCTTGCTGAGGTAGCCTTTTAGCATCTCTTTCTCACATAAATGAAGGGGAAAAGCAGGGTCTTCAGATCAGCTCTTTGCTTTCTGGCTATGGCCTACAATTAGCAAGATTGTCACTCTGCTTTGCTTCTCTGTCCCTAAAACTGGAGACTTTATCCAATTTCTGTGAGGGGTTTAAGTCTCATCAGTTACACTCTGATTTCTGGGAAATTCAGCATTTATTTGCTATGTTTGAAGCTATAGAAAGAGACTAAAGGTTCTGGTCTTCCCACAGAACTGCTGGTGCCACAGGCTTCCCTAAGGATAGGTTGAATAACCCTTTGCAAAGAAAATCACTGCAGGGTACAAGAGGGCAGAACAGAATTAGCAAGGAGTTATAAGTGTAGTTCATAGTCAATAGTTACTGGAGCAAGACACTAGGAAGAAATGTACATCTTGATTGGAGTGACTGTGGTCCTAGCTCTTGCTGCACTAATGTCTGGGACTTTGGCTAAACTATTTCTTAACTGTGGACGTCAGTTTTCCTAACTATGAAAAGAGGGGCTGGACTAGATCAGCCTACTCAAACTTTTATTTTTTAACTGAAGTAACCCTAATGACAGAGGAGTAGAAACATGAAATCCTCAGCATGAGTAGGGGAGAGGGGTGAATGGGGGTAACTCAAAGCAGCCTACTGTGAACTTGAAGTATCTTTGAGGTCTTATCCTAAAAATGTGTAAACTTTGCATTTTCCTATATGATAGAGCCATATTATTTTAATACAGAAGTATTTTGAATTTCTTATATTCTAGCAAAATTGACACTCTAAGGAAGCATTCCATGTTTATTCTGTGGCTTTGTGGATCCCCTGGCACACTGCCATGGACCTCTAGAGGTGTGCATACCCCAGTTTAAAAGTTTGGAAGTAAATGATTAAGATTCCTTCCAACTCTGACACTCTGTGTTTCAGTGACCTGGGAATACCTTTGGTGTCTTCGATAGCTGCACCCTTGGATGCTGGAGGTTTTTAATTTTTAAATTTTATTTTTTTATGGCTGTGTCTGAACACTCTGTTTTCTAGCCAGTTATGCAAAAATAATGGAAACCCCTGATTTTGTTTCTAGAACAAGCATCTCCAGTGTTTCTTTGCTGAGCCCCAAATACAGGCTCAGGCTTATGCTAAGTGTCCTAAGGGAGGTCAAGAAGGACATTTATGGTACTATTATGGAACATAAATTAGGTTACATGAAGCAACAGAGGTTAAGAGTTTGATGAATTAAATACTAAATTGTGTGGTGTAGATTTTAAGTGCTGTAGAGGTTAAGAAGCAGAACACAGATGTGGGGATCCCTGGGTGGCGCAGCGGTTTAGCGCCTGCCTTTGGCCCAGGGCGCGATCCTGGAGACCTGGGATCGAATCCCACGTCGGGCTCCCGGTGCATGGAGCCTGCTTCTCCCTCTCCCTGTGTCTCTGCCTCTCTCTCTCTCTCTCTCTCTCTGTGACTATCATAAATAAATAAAAATTAAAAAAAAAAGAACACAGATGTGCTTCCTGGAAGAGGTAATAGAGCAAGAGAGGGGTTTTGAAGAATAAGCATGGTTCAGATAAATGGAGTGGAGGAAGACTGGCATTCCAGGTAGGAGGAGGGCATGAATAAAAGGCCTAGAGACTATCAGGATTGTGGCCTGCTTAGGTCTATCCCAGAGTCTTGCTCAGTAGCAGGAGGCATGGATGGCTGAAATAGAGTCTTTTCCCCTCTGGGCATGAGTTATTAGCTACTTATCAGTCCACTGTCTTTTTTTTTTTTTAATAGGAGGCTGTAACTAAGGTTCAATCCCTCTTCTGCAGGGAGTAGGAAATCCTTGGAAGAAAAAAAAATGACTCTCAAAAAGGGATTTGGGAGAGAGAGTGGAGCATAAAAAATATCCAAATGACCTTTTGTACACTGTCATTCAATCCAATTTATTATTAGATATAGGTTTATTCTATACGCCATTAGATTTCTGGTCTTTTGGGTGCATGTTATTTCCTCTGGATTTCTTTTTTTTTTAATTGAAGTGTAGTTGACATACAATATTATATTAGTTTTAAGTGTATAACAGTGATTCAATAATTATGTACATTATAAAATGCTCACCATGATAAGTGTAGTTACCATGTTAATGTGCAAAATTACTACAATATTATTGGCTATGTTCTCTATGCTGTGCTTTTCATCCCTGTGACTTATTTATTTTATAACTGAAAGTTTGTATCTCTTAACTCCATTCACCTATTTCACCCTCCTGCTCCTTCCCTCCAGCAGCCACCAGTATGTTCTCTGTATTTATGAGCGTGTTTCTGGTTTTTGTTTGTTTGTTCATGTGTTTTTTTTAGATTCCATATAAAAGTGAAATAATATGGTATTTGTCTTTTTCTGTCTGACTACTTTCACTTAGCATAATACCCTTGAGGTCTATCCATGTTGTCACAAAGGGCAAGATTTCATTCTTTTTAATGGCTGATTAATATTACACACACACACACACACACACACACTCACACCCCACATCTTCTTTATCCATTCATCTATTGATGGACATCCTCTGGTTTTCTTTATATTGATAAAAATTCATTTTGAGGGACCCTGGATAGTGCCTGCACAGTTCATGTGGTTCAAGACAGCCTAGAGCACACGGGGGTTCAAAGCCTCTGTCCATGTCACCTCAGAACATAGTGTGTGGGCTAGAGTGAAGGGACCTGTTCAGGACCTGCTGGTGACTGGAGATGGTGATACCAGAACTGCCTCAGAGCATAACTTAAGGAGAGACACACCCAATTGGAGCAGATTCAGTGTTAAGGGGAGGTTTTGACAACAAGCCCAGGGAGGACTAGATTGTAGGTTGGCAGTTAGGACCAGGTTGCCTATAGCAGGCAGACATAGGTGTCTCTGCAGGGTGCAGAGCCAGCATCCAGGTAACCTGGTAGCAGGCTTTGGATAAGAGTGTAGGTAGTGAGTTGTGTCAAGGAAGTGCAGTTGCAGGTGGCAGGGACACATTACCAATAGTTTAAAAATCCAAACAAAGTGGAAATATTAATATGACTAACAAAAATAAGGAGGTGATGGGAGAGAAAACAGATGGAGATAAATAAGTGATGATTTTTAACTACTTTATTGAAGCATAATAACATATAAAAAGCTGTACATATTCAATATATACAACTTGATGTGTTTGGGGTAAATATATACCCTTGAAACTGTCACCATAATCTATGCCATAAACATATCCATCACCTGTGAAAGTTTCCTCTTATCCTCTTTATTTTTTTGATTATTATTGCTATTATTTTTGGTGATAACACTTAACAGATGATCTTCCCTCTTAGCCAAATTTTATGTATACAATATGATATTATTAACCATAAGTACTATAGTGTACAGTAGATCTCTAGGGCTTATTCATTTAGCATAACCGACTGCTGATTTATTTATCTTTTCTACCAGGGAATCAATTGATAACATCTAAAATTGAAATATGTAAATTTTAAAGTACTCCAGGGGCACTTGGCTAGCTCAGTCAGTAGAGTATGTGACTCTTTTTTTTCTTTTATTTTTATTGGAGTTCAATTTGCCAACATTTATCATAACACCCAGTGCTCATCCCGCCAAGTGCCCCCCTCAGTGCCCATCACCCAGTCACCCCAACCCCCCGCCCACCTCCCTTTCCACTACCCCTTGTTCATTTCCCAGAGTTAGGTGTCTCTCATGTTTTGTCACCCTACTGATATTTTCACTCATTTTCTCTTCTTTCCGTTTATTCCCTTTCACTAATTTTTTATATTCCCCAAATGAATGATACCATATAATGTTTGTCCTTTTCTGACTGACTTATTTCAAATATGTGACTCTTGATCTTGGGGTCATCAGTTTGAGTCCCATGTTGAGCGTAGAGTTTACCTAAAAATTTTTAAAAGTACTCCAATTGTCAGAAAGGACCCAGGCTGGGTAAGGATTGGAGGGAGTGTCAAGGAAGCCCCTTCCCCCCTCAGTGCTAGAAGAATTTGGATACCTAGGGAATGACAGGGCCTCAGATATTGAAGGAATAAGATAGGAGCTCAATCATAGGAACTAGGTATAAGGCAGGAACCTAGAAATCAGGGAAGGGACAAGAGCCTAGTTACTAGAACTGGAATTATGAGATCACAGCAGGGCCAGACACTACTTACTTGAGCCTCAGCTGGTGAGGTATGGATGGAAATGTCTTATATTTCCTCCTGATTCAGAATATAATAAATCTTAGAGTCCAAGCTTTGTAGAAATGGAGGGGAAATAAAACCTATCAGTGGGGGTTAGGTGGCATTGGAAGGGGCATGGAGCTGGACAGGTCATCACAGTGTGATCCAGACAAGATCACATGACCATATTACCACTCAAAATGCCTGCAGCAGGGTCTAGAGATTATGTTTCCTCATTTCCTGCACCCTCGATTCTCTTCACCTCCCCAAGAAAAGAGCACAAAATTGTTCTTTCATGGCATTGCTTTCACTGTCTGGACCTTTCCAAGACCAGGCTTTTCTTGATTAGCATCTCAGGCCCATAGTGGAGGATGAGGTCACCCTGGTATGAGATGAGATGACAGTATCATGACTTGACTGGCCATAAAACAACTGGTTAAAAGCTAAATTTTGTAATCTCATAGTTTACCAAGGGGTTGTGTAGTTCAAAGCAATAACCATGACATGAAACTATTTGTAAAATTCTGACTTTCTCCTGAACTGAGTGTGGATTAGGGGTTGGTTATGGTGGTGTAAGGGAAGGGAGAACTAAGAGCTGGGGAAGGCAAGCAAGGAAGGCCCAGATGGCTCAAGGGTGAGACCAACATTCATGGTTTCTCTAAATGTGACAGGGGTCTCCTCTTCTGCAGATATAAAACGCTTTAAGATTTCCAAAGCAGAGGGTGCTTAACCTACTGACCCAACCTAGGAAAAAATAGTAATCCCAGTAGGAATTGCTTAGCTGCCTAAACCATAACTGGGTTTAGGGGCAGCTGTCTGCTTGTGTGGGGCAGGATGACTTGCCTTCCACCAACGGTTTGGAGCTGGGCCATTCTGGGGGCTGACAGCCTTGGGATTAGATACACACTGTAACTGGTGGGTCTCAGGCTTAGTCTCTGAGTCCAAGAGTGAATTTGTATAAGATATGAAATATCAGGTAAAGGACAGATATGCAGTGGAGAGTACCGGATGTGGAATCAGAACTGAGTTTGACTCCTGGCTTTATCACTGGCTGTGTGAATTTAGGCAAGGCATTTAATTCTCTCCAGTTCTGTTTCTTCCACTGTAAAACTGAAGCAATAATTGAATTTACCTTTTAGGTGATTGTGAGACTAAAATGCAATTTAATTTAATTTAATATGGGTATGTATATACATATTATAAAATTGTCCATGAAGGTCTCACTGTTACTAATGGTAACTAGTTAGTTGCACAGTGATATGTATGTCAGGGTCTCTGTGGTTCTACATTAGTGGGTCTTGTGATTATTTTTCATTTCCATGACTGCTCAATACAGTGGTTTTTGAGAGGTGGGGAGGTGGGTTAAAGTAACTTTGCAGCAATAGAGGACTGTTTTATGAATGCATACTCCTTCATTGACTTTTCCCCTTTTTTATCATTTTTTCAAAGGATGGGAGGCAGCATGGTATGGAGTCAAGTCAGACAAATGGGGTTTGAACACCAGGTGTATCACTCAATGGCCGTAGAACCCCAGATGAGTCATGTTAACTTCTCTGAGCTTTATTTTACCATTTTCAGAGTACAGGTCTTTCACCTTCTTGGCTAAGTTTATTCCTAGGTATTTTGTTGTTTTTGGTACAAATGTAAATGGCATTGTTTTCTCAATTTTTCTTTGTGCTGCTTCTACACTACTGTATAGAAATGTGACAAATTTTTGTACATCAATTCTGTATCCTGTGACCTTACTGAATGCATTTGTCAGTTTTATTGGTTTTTTTTTTTGTAGAATTTATGGTTTTCTCTATATAGTATCATGTCATCAGCAAATAGTGAAAGTTTTACTTTTTTCCTTACCAATTTGGATGACTTTTATTCCTTTTTTAAAAGATTTTATGTATTTATTCATGAGAGAGAGAGAGAGAGAGGCAGAGACACAGGCAGAGGGAGAAGCAGGCTCCACTCAGGGAGCCCAACATGGGACTTGATTTCTGGATCCTGGACTTGATTTCTTCCCCCTGAGCAGAAGGCAAATGCTCAACCGCTGAGCCACCCAGGTGTCCCTTATTCCTTTTTCTTATCTGGATTGCTGTGCTTAGGACTTCCTGTACCATGTTGAATAAAAATGGTGAGAATGGATATCCCTGTCTTGTTCCTGACCTAAGGAACATTATACACTATTGTGTATAATGTTAACTGTTGGTGTTTCATATATGGCCTTTTTTATGTTGAGGTATGTTTCCTCTAAATCTGCTTTGTTGAGAGTTTTTATCATGAATGGATGTTGTACTTTGTCAAATGCTTTTTCTGTATCTACTGAAATGGCCATGTAATTCTTATCCTTTGTTTTATTGATGTGATGTATCATGTTGATTGACTTGTGAATATTGTACCACCCTTGCATTGTGTGAATAAATCCCACTTGATTGTGGTGAATGATTTTTAAAAATGTATTATTTGATTTGCTTTACTAGTATTTTGTTGAGGAATTTTGCATGCATGTTTATAAGAGATAATTGGCCAGTATTTCCCTTATTTTGTAATGTCTTTTCCTGGTTTTGGTATTAGGATAATGCTGCCTCATAGGATGGATGTGGAAGATTTCCTTCCTCTTCTATTTTTTGAAATAGTTTGAGAAGAATAGATATTAACTGTTCCTTAAATTTTTGGTAGAATTCATTCATGAAGCCATCTAGTCCTGGACTTTTGTTTTTTGTTTTGTTTTAAATATTTATGCCTGGATTTTCCCAGGGAATTTTATTTTATTATTTTATTTTTATTTTCTATTTAAATTCAATTTAGGTAACATATAGTATATTATTAATTTCAGGGGTATAATTTAGTGATTCATCAGTTGCATATAACACCCAGTGCTCATTACATCAAATGCCCTCCTTAAAGGCCATCCCTCAATTACCCCATCCCACCACCCACTTCCCCTCCAGCAACCCTCAGTTTGTTTCCTAGAGCTAAGAGTCTCTCATGGTTTGCCTCTCTCTGTGTTTTCTTTTCTTTCTTTTTTTTTTCAGTTTGTCTTTTTTAAAAAATTTTTTATTGGAGTTCAATTTGCCAACATATAGCATAACACCCAGTACTCAATCCATCAAGTGCCCCCCTCAGTGTCCATCACCCAGTTATCCCAACCCCCTGCCCACCTCCCTTTCCACCACCCCTTGTTTGTTTCCCAGAGTTAGGTGTCTCTCATGTTCTGTCACCCTCACTGATATTTCCCACTCATTTGTGTTTTCATCTTATTTTATTTTTCCTTCTGTTCCCCTCTGTTCATCTGTTTTGTTTCTTAAATTCCACACATGAGTGAAATCATATGGTAGTTATCATTCTTTGACTGACTTATTTCACTTGGCATAACGCCATCCGGTTCCATCCATGCTGTTGCAAATGGCAAGATTTCATTCTTTTAATGGCCAAGTAATATTCCATTGCATATATATACCACATTATCTTTCCATTCATTCATCTGTCAATGGATATTTGGGCTCTTTCCATAATTTGGCTATTGTTGATAGGTGCTGCTGTAAACACTGGGTTGCATGTATCCCTTTGAATCAGCATTTTTGTATCCTTTGAACATATTTTCTTTCTTTCTTTCTTTCTTTCTCTTTCTTTCTTTCTTTCTTTCTTTCTTTCTTTCTTTCTTTCTTTCTTTCTTAGACAGAAAGAGAGAGGGGAGGGGCAGAGGGAGAAGAAGAGAAATCCTCAAGCAGACTCTCCACTGAGCATGGATCCTGGTGTGGGGCTCAATCCCAGGATCCTGAGATCATGACCTGAGCCAAAATCAGGAGTCAAACCCTTAACTGACTGAGCCACTCAGGCACCCCTGTATCCTTTGGATAAATACATAGTAGTGCAATTGCTGGGTTTTAGGGTAGTTCTATTTTTAACTTTTTGAGGAACCGTCATACTATTTTCCAGAGCCCTTTTCATGTAGTGGTCATGGTTCCTTTAGTTTTCATCTGAGAAACTTTTTATCTCTCCTTCTATTTTGAATGATAGCCTTGCTGGATAGAGTATTCTTGGTTGCATATTTTTCCCTTTCAGCACTTTGAATAAACCATGCCACTTTTTTTGCCCTGCAAAGTTTCTGCTGAAAAAGCCACTGATAGCGTTATGGGGTTTCCTTTGTATGTAAGTGTCTTCTTTAGTCTTGCTGCTTTAAAATTTTTTTCTTTGTCACTACTTACTGCCATTTTAATTGTTATTTGTCTTTTTCTTAACAAAAAGATTTTATTTATTTGACACAGAGAGAGCACAATCAGGGGGAGTGGCAGGCAGAGGGAGCAAGAGAAGCAGACTCCCTGCCAAATAAGGATCCTGATACAGGGCTTGATCCCAGGACCCTGGGATCATGACCTGAACCAAAGGCAGATGCCCAACTAACTGAGCCACCCAGGCACCCCAAGCGTCTGACTCTTGATCTCAGCTCAGGTCTTGATCCTAGGCAGAGGGAGAGAGAGAAGCAGGCTCCCCACTGAGCAAGGAACCTGACATGGGGCTCAGTCTCAGGACCCTGGTATTATGACCTGAGCTGAAGGCATATGGCTAACTGAGCCACCCAGACACCCCTTAATTACTATGTGTCTTAATGTGGACCTCCTTTGGTTGATACATATATTTTTTTTCTTTGGTTGATATTGTTGGGGGATCTCTGTGTCTCCTGGAGCTGGATATCTGTTTCCTTCCTTAAATTTGGGAAGTTTTCAGTTATTATTTCTTTATTTTTTTTAAATTTTATTTATTTATGATAGTCACAGAGAGAGAGAGAGAGAGAGAGAGAGAGAGAGAGGCAGAGACACAGGCAGAGGGAGAAGCAGGCTCCGTGCACCGGGAGCCCAACGTGGGATTCGATCCCGGGTCTCCAGGATCGCGCCCTGGGCCAAAGGCAGGCGCCAAACCGCTGTGCCACCCAGGGATCCCTATTATTTCTTTAAATAAATTTTTTTTGCTCCCTTCTCTCTTTCTCCTCTTTCTGGGATCCCTATAATGCAAATGTTCTTATGTTTGATGGTGTCACTGTGTTGCCTAAATATATTCTCATTTTGCATATTTTCTTGTCTTATCTGCTCAGCTGGATTACTTCTCATTACTCTGTCCTCCAGGTCTCTAATTAATTCTTCTGCTTCCTGTAGCCTACTATTTATTCCATCTAGTGTATTTTTAATTTCATTTATTGTGTTCTTCATCTCTGATTGGCTCTTTTTTTATCTCTTTGTTAAGGGTCTCACTGATATTCACCACTCTTTTTTCAAGTTCAGTGAGTGTCTTTATAACCATTACTTTATTTTTTTTCAGGACACAGCTGGATACAGCTTTATTGTGGCAGTGGATGTGAGCAGGGGTTGGTGTGGTCAGCACCAGTGTGTGGAAGGAGTGGGAGGAAATGGAGGGAGTGTGGGGAAATGAAGGGGATGGGGCAGAGCCCAGGGAACCCCAGGCTCAGGCCAGGAGTTGTGGTTGGGGTGACCTTTGCCAGCCCTATCCAGAAATCTGGGCCGATGACTCCAGAACTGGAGCTCCCTCTGGCTGGGCTGGATGAGGCAGCAGTGGACAGGAGGGGCTCACACATGGGAGAAGGCATGGCTCTTGCAGAGGGGCTTGTCCTTCTTAGAGTAGAAAGTCTTTCCTTCCAGGTTGATCTGGCATATCGCACACGTGCCAGCTGAAGCCCAGCGCCTCCAGGAAGCGGTCCCCAGCATCCATCTTGAAGTCACAGCCCTGGCCAAACATCTTCTCATAGTCTTGCTCGCAGTAGGGTGCTCCTTCTTCCATGTAGAAGCCCCTTTTCCGAATGGGTGTCTTGCAGGCCGCACAGGTGAAACAATGCATGTGCCAGGTCATCTTTAGGGCATGCATGATCTCGCCTGTGATCTTTTTCTTGCACTTGGCACAGCTGGGTGCATAGCGCACATCATAGCAGGGTGGGCAGAAGATGGCACCCTTCTCCTCAAAGAAACCGCCCTCTTCCAGGACCTTCCCACACTGGCTGCACACAAATTCCTCGGGGTGGTATGCATGGCCCAGCGCAACCAGGTATCGGCCCCGGATGACCAGGTATCGGCAGTGGTGTTACACGAGAGTCTTGCCATTGTTGTCACCACCTGCTCCCTGTGCCCCCTCCGGCGGCTGCCTGCACGATGGAGGTGCGGTTCTGCAGAGGTGTGGGTGTGGCTGGCTGGCTGTGCCGGGTGAGCACCGTGCTGGTCTTGTCCGGAGCATAGCGCTCAGCAAATCCAGGATCCACAGCCCAGGGTGGGTGGCTGGTGGGGCTGACGGTGGTAGGGCCAGCCCAGGGTTCCTGGGGTGTAGCTGAAGCTGGGGCTGGGGCTTCTGTCCTGGGCACCTGGCTTGATTTCTTCAGGTGTTCCTCATCCGGGTCTAGCATGAACTCGGTGCTCGTGAGGTGGGCAAGGATGCGGAAGGAACGAGACTGGCTTGTCCCGGGCCGAGGCCACCAGTCCTCTGTGTCCTCCATCAGCCGCTGCTTGCTGGCATCTGGGACCAGCGGCCGGAGCGGCTGTCCATTCTGCTGCAGGGCATTGTCAGCTGGCAGGGGTACCCCAAAGGGCCGGGCCGTCTTGTTGAGGGAGGCGCTGGGTGCAAAGGTGTACCACGGGGGATCCGCGGCGGGGGCCAGGGCCTTCTGCAGTTTGTTCTGAGCTGGCTGGGCCCTGCTGAGACCCAGGCTCAGGTGCTCCCCGCAGGCACGAATCTTGTTCTGGGCTTCAATGTGCGTCAGGCCCCCCGCATTCTTGCCATCTATGCTCAGCACCCAGTCACCCACAGCCACACCGGCCTGTGCAGCTTTGCCTCCAGAAGTGAGCCTGGAGATGGAGAGGGGCACATTGAAGTCCTTGCCCCTCTGCAGCTGAAAGCCCCAAGGTGCGGGCCCCTCCAGCACCACCTTGAAGGAATCCATGGCGCCTGCCCCTACTCGGCCCCGCGGAGGCGCTGCTCGGTTGGCTGGCCCCAAAGAGCCGCGTTGGGATCCACCACCGGTGTTCTCTAACCATTACTTTAAATTCTCTCTCAGGCATGTTATTTATCTCCATTTATTTTGTTACCTTGCTGTGATTTTGTCATGTTCTTTCGTTTGGGACATATTCATCTCCCTCCTCATTTTGTCTCTCTGAGGAGACAGAGTGTTAGGAAAGTAATCTACATCTCCTATACTTGAAAGTAATGGACTAATGAAGAAGATATCCTGTAGTGCTCTTCAGTGCAGTGTCCTCTGTTCCCCAGAATCTGGTTCTTCATGGGTACCTCCTATGTGTGTTATGTGCATCCTGCTGTTGTGAGCCACTTTTTCCTTCAGTCCTATCATCTGCAGTGGCTCTCTTTGCCTTTTGTGGGTAGTGTTTGGTCACTGTGATGTTAGGGGGCCTGTCTGGGGATGCCTTGGGCTTGAGTTGAGCCGAGTCAGGCACTTATCAGAGACAGAATAGCACCAAACTGCTGGGTGCTTTCCCTGTGTTGTCCTCTGAGAGGCTTTCATTAGTGGGCAGGGCCTGCAATTGAGACCAGCTGTCTGTCTCCAGCCTATTGCTGGATGGTGTGTGTGTTGTTATCTTTCCTTCTCCCCAGGGAAAGAGTAACTTTGGAGTGGTGCTGGCCCCTGTTGGGGCTGCTTACACACTGCCAGGCCTGTGGCACCACTGTGGATGGGCTCCAGCTATGAATGTATTGGATGGTGTGGATTTGCAATGTGTTGAGGGGGGCTGGGTGGGAGTGTTAGCAAGTTCGGTAATGAGTATCTATACCACACTGGTTCCCACAGGTGTCCATGTGTTTATGCTGGGGGATGGTGGAAGGAAATGGCACCTGCCAGTTCCTTTGTTCTTGGAAGAGTCTCCCAGTGATCTCTATCCTTCTGAGACAAGCTCTTAGTTGATTAAACTACTCTCCCTCTCATATGACCCAGGAGTTGTTGTTGGTTTTTCAAACTGCTGAACTGCTGCTTCTGTACTGTATTTCTATGGGGCTCTTTGTTGTGCTGTCTCTGTAAGGGTGGGGACTCGGCTTCCTCTTGCCCTTCTGGCTCTCTCAGAGTTGATCCCACTGATTTTTAAAATTCTAGGTTTTAAGTCCCACTGATTTTAAGAACTCACGAAATTCAGGCCCTCTAGTGTCCAAAGCCAAATATTATGGGGATTCATCATCTTGGCAGGGGCTCCCCAGGATGAGGGTCTGTTTTTTCCCCCTTTCTCCTGTGGCCAGGCCCAAGGGTTTGTTTAGCTCCCAGCCTCGTCTTTACCCTTCCTATTCTCTTCAATGTGGCCTCTTCTCTGCTTTTAGCTGTGGAGAGTTTGTTCTTTCAGTCTTTGGGTTGTTTTCTGGGTTATTTACACTGATGTGATTGTTATCTAGTTCTATCTGTTGGATAAGGTGAGCCTAGGTTCCTCCTACTCCACCATCTTCACCAGAAGTCCTGGGCTTCATAATTTTTGACAATGGTTTACCTTAGTTGGGCTTAAGGAGTTTGTTTGTTTGTTTATTTATTTATTTATTTATTTATTTATTTATTTATTTATTTATTTATAAAGGAAACTTAGCTGAGCTATTGCCATCAGAACTTGTCACCCTTAAACAAATAGGCTGAAAGGATAGCCCAGAGATAATGAACAATGTCCTAATGGGGATATTCAGGCAAGACTGGCCATTAAGACTTGCCAAGTTTCTCTTTGCTTAGCAAGTTGCTCTATGTTAGACAACAGGAGTCAGTACTAGTGTATTATTAAGCGGAGAAAATCTTAAGGCTGATTACCATCTATATCTACATTCACCTGCCATTTCTGCTCTTCAGAATTTCTGTACTTTTGCCTCTTCATTATTTACTGTTTCTCATTTGTTGTGGCTATGAAAATAATAAATACACTGGCAAGGATTTAGTCTAAAGTCAAGTAAATTGGCTCCAGAAAGATTCTTTTGGGTAAAGCCTTCAAACTCTACTGTATAGATATTGACATCTATTCTGACTTCTTAAGACTTTTTTCCCCTTTTCTTTTCATTCTCTTCTTTGTTCCAGATATATAAGGTTGCTAGAGAAGTGACCTCTGGATGAATGAGGTGTTATTCATTTGGATTCTGGAAGGTGGCTCTCATCTTGATTCAACAGTTTTCCTGTTGGCTTGGGCTCCCTTCTCCTCTGGGGCCAGTGAGATCCACTGCTATAGGTCAAAGGTGGCAGTCAGATAGTAGAGGTGTATACATCATCTCAGTTCAACTGTCTAGGTAGACCTGCCCTAAGGGGGCAGTTTCTAGGGACATCAAGAAGAGGCCTTTTTCTGTGGTCATCAAGACAGTGTGGTACTGGCACAAAGACACATAGATCAATGGAACAGAATAGAGAATCCAGAAGTAGACCCTCAACTTTATGGTCAACTAATATTCGACAAAGGAGGAAAGACTATCCACTGGAAGAAAGACAGTCTCTTCAATAAATGGTGCTGGGAAAATTGGACATCCACATGCAGAAGAATGAAACTAGACCACTCTCTTTCACCATACACAAAGATAAACTCAAAATGGATGAAAGCTCTAAATGTGAGACAAGAGTCCATCAAAATCCTAGAGGAGAACACAGGCAACACCCTTTTTGAGCTCGGCCACAGTAACTTCTTGCAAGATACATCCACGAAGGCAAAAGAAACAAAAGCAAAAATGAACTATTGGGACTTCATCAAGATAAGAAGCTTTTGCACAGCAAAGGATACAGTCAACAAAACTAAAAGACAACCTACAGAAAGGGAGAAGATATTTGCAAATGACGTATCAGATAAAGGGCTAGTTTCCAAGATCTATAAAGAACTTATTAAACTCAACACCAAAGAAACAAACAATCCAATCATGAAAAGGGCAAAAGACATGAAGAGAAATCTCACAGAGGAAGACAGACATGGCCAACAAGCACATGAGAAAATGCTCCGCATCACTTGCCATCAGGGAAATACAAATCAAAACCACAATGAGATACCACCTCACACCAGTGAGAATGGGGAAAATTAACAAGGCAGGAAACAACAAATGTTGGAGAGGATGCAGAGAAAAGGGAACCCTCTTGCACTGTTGGTGGGAATGTGAACTGGTGCAGCCACTATGGAAAACTGTGTGGAGGTTCCTCAAAGAGTTAAAAATAGACCTGCCCTACGACCCAGCAATTGCCCTGTTGGGGATTTACCCCAAAGATACAGATGCAATGAAATGCCGGGACACCTGCACCCCGATGTTTCTAGCAGCAATGTCCACAATAGCCAAACTGTGGAACGAGCCCCGGTGTCCATTGAAAGATGAATGGATAAAGAAGATGTGGTTTATGTATACAATGGAATATTACTCAGCCATTAGAAATGACAAATACCTACCATTTACTTCGACGTGGATGGAACTGGAGGGTATTATGCTGAGTGAAATAAGTCAATCGGAGAAGGACAATCATGGTCTCATTCATTTGGGGAATATAAATAATAGTGAAAAGGAATAGAGGGGAAGGGAGAAGAAATGGGTAGGAAATATCAGAAAGGGAGACAGAACATGGAAGACTCCTACTCTGGGTGGTGGAAGGGGAGGAGGGCGGGGGGTGGGGGTTACTGGGTTGCGGGCACTGAGGGGGGCACTTGACGGGATGAGCACTGGGTGTTATTTTGTATGTTGGCAAATTGAACACCAATAAAAAATAAATTCATTATTAAAAAAAAAGAAGAGGCCTTTTTGTTTTGGTGGTATATGGGGGTTAAGAAATGTGACATTTTCCCCTTTGAATATAATAAGACCATTTGGGATAGATATTTTCCTTGCTAAACTATCTTTGCTCAGGCCCCTTGGGGAATGGCAGAAGGAGCTAACATCTGTGCAATATAGGTCAAACAGCAAGTAGGCTGGGAAAGCCCAGCAATTCCTTCACAACAGTTGAATCCCAAGGCTCCTGAGCCTGAGCCAACATGTCTGGGGAAGCAAAAGGGGCTGGCCCAGGGGAGACTAATGCATGTGTATGTACATGTATCTATGTGCGTATGTGTGCCCAAGACAGTGCAGAATGGGGGTTGGGGAGAGGAATAAGACAACCAATCTGTACTATAACTTAGGGCCCCAAAGCTTCCTGGGATTGCATGTTTTTCTTTTTCATTCATGCAGCCATCTTTTTTTCTTTCAAATCTTTCTCCAGGTTCTTTCCTTTCTTTTCTCCCTCACTTTTTCTTTTCCTTCTCAATTTCTCCTTTGTTTTCTCCCCTCCTTCTCTCTTTCTAGGATGGCAAAGGACACCTGGACAGTTGGATGCTGGAGAAACATCTTTGAAAACAGGAGACTAAAAAAAAAAAAAAAAAGAAAAGAAAACAGGAGAGTGTCATCTTGCTGCCTTTCACCTCTGTAATTCAGGGATTTCCAATTCATCCATTTAGGCTCTGTGTCTCTTCTTCTTGTTCATTTTGGGAGGCTGAATGAAAGCACATGAGCTGCAACTCTCTCCTCTGATAACCCCGCTTCTCTGCATTTTTCCTTGACTCACTAGGGAGAATCACACATCTTTTTGGATGGAGCACTTGGCTGGAGGCAAAGGACCTGGCTCCTGTTCCCAAGCTCTACTCTATACTTTTGGTGTGACCCTGGGCAAGTTCCTGTACTCTTTGGGGCCTTAGCTTCCCTTTCAATAAGTATGATAAATGGAAAGGAAAATCTTTGGAGCCTGCACTCAAAAGTGATGCTAATTAGAATACTAGGGCTTCCAAAATCTTCTTAGCCCTTGCCCCACCCCCTTCATTCTTACCTCTCTTCCTCCCAGGAAACAGTTAGTTAAGTGAAAAGCCACACCCAAGGCTATGGTCTGAGTAGAACAGAGTTAAGTTTCACTTCTTAGTTTAAAATATGTGATCAGAAAGAGTCCCCAAGCAAGAGGAGTGCAGGGGAAAGGTTCTGAAAGTGTAGGAATTTTATAGGAATAAAAACAAAGTTATCTCTCTGACCTTTTGTTCAAAGGTCCAGGATGAAGTGTTTGGATTGGTGTTAAACAGGAAGTTTAACTGAGAAGCAGGCCATTTTCCAGGTAGTATTTGGGGTGAGGGAACCGTTGATCTGAACAGGACATAACTTGGCTGTACTGTGTGGGAATTTGTGAGCCCAGTTCTTCTTTCCTTATGACTGGGCACCTAGAAGCAGGGGTGTAGGTCTGCTTTGGTTTTTCTGTGAAAGAAGCAAGAACAGGAGCCTCCATGAAGGCTTACAGCTGCCTTCCAAGGAATTTCAGTGTATCTGGGAGCACAGAGGCTGAGTCATATTTTGGGAGAGGATTGTGTTTTTATACCCTCAATGCAGGGTGTTGCCATAATATTAATCATTATTATGGTTAAAAACAAATAAACTCATCCTGCAGTTATGACAAATCTGTGTTTTGGCTCTTTCTTGCCCCTGCATTGTCCTTCTGTTAGCTTCTGCCTTAGAGAACCAGAGTTTAACTCCATATTGCCAGAATAGGCAACTGCCTTTCTAACATCATTTTTTGAGATTGCACATTAAATACCTAATTTAAAAAATTCCACATCTATTAACTAATATCTATAATTCACTGTATCAAAATTATTTAAGATAAACTGTGCATATAAGTGCACAGATATTAAGTGTACAAATCAATGAGTTTTGACAAATGTTTACTTCTATGCAAGCCAAACATCTATCAAAATTCAGAAGATTACCATCACCCAAAATATTATTCCTTCTCAGTCAATCCCCAACTTACCCCATAGGCAACCATTGTAATTATTTTTTTCTACCATGGATTATTCTGCCTGCCCTTGGAGGGTATGAATTTTTTTTTTATTTCACAGAAACCCTTATTTATTCAAATATACAACCCAGTTTTCTTCTCTAACAATCCAGAAAATTTCATTCAATATATGTAGAATGGAAATACCTGTCTTCAAAGGGTATACTGTACTTTCCACATACATAATTATCACTAAAAATGAATCACATGCATTTTTAAAGAATACACCAAAGGTAGTTCTATTCAGAGACTAAGACACAACCCTACTTACCCCCCTCTTGCCCCTCCTCTGCTCTCACCTTTATGGAGCCTATGAAAACCTAGGGGCTGGGGGCTGCTAGCACACTAGTTTGCCTGGGGTCAAAGCATCTGTTTTCTCTTTCTTCTGGAAACTTTACAAGGCTCTGTATGCATAAAGTACCCATCAAGGAAACTCTGGTTGAATAGGTGACGGAATTAACACTTATCAATTACTCATGATATATCAGGCCCTGCATTAGGCATTCTCCATATGTGATATCATCTAGCCCTCGAACCTCTGAATAAATTATCATTATCTTAATTTGACATGTCAAAACCCAGAGACTTCAGGTTAAATGATTTGCTTAAGGTCACAGTGCTACTTAATAGTGGTCTAGTGGAGTCCGAGTGACTTTTCTGCACTTTCCTACACTGAATGTACAGTCACGTGGAGTTAAAGTCCCAATTTCTCAAAATAAGTGATATGAAAGGATGGTACCATTGCCTAAATGGAGCACAAGTAATAAAATTTAGTTTTGGTAAAATCTGGTATACTTGTAGGAAAATTGTATTGCTTATCTCCAACTGAAAAAAAATAATGTTTGAACTCTAATTGATGGTATGCATGCCAAAATGTTTATGGGTGAAATGTGCTGATGCCTACAATTTTTTTTTGAAATTTAAAATTATAATTTTTATTTCTTTGGTTTTTATATCTGTATCTATTTTTTCTTGGTTCCTAAGGATATTAACAAAATTAATATATTCATTTTAATCCACAAATGTTGGCAAATTGAATTTAAATAAGAAAAAGAACTGCAAATACATCTTAAGCCTTTTGCAGTAAAGGCACTGTTATAATTGTTAATATTGTAATTTATTTTTAAATGAGGAAATCAAATTAATCAAATGAATTAGGATTAAATGGGATTATGCTGATTATCTGAGATAATGTTGGTCAAACACTTAATGCAATGCCTGGCACACAGTGATTATATTTTTAGAATGGCAGCTACTATTATCTGTGTAAGTATAAAAAATTATTAGGGAAGGTATTTAGTGCTAACTGCCATGCTAGTGTCTACTGTGGATATGTCTTTTAGACGGCCTTGCTGATCAGAGTTACGAGAGCTTGTTAAGTTGAGAATAAAGGAGGAAAAGCAAAGAAAATACACATTCAGGATCTTTTGGGGGGCGGGCAGTGCTGCCTTTGAAACAGTTTTTGGTGGTTCTAGGACTAACTTGTCTTCTTTTTTTAGGTCCCTCCATTTCTGAAAGTCAGTACATAATGTGATTCCCTTGAGTTTTCTGGTTTTTATTCTCCTCTCCTTGAAATAGTTCTTTCTTTAAGATGCCTTGGTTGTATTGTATATGACCAATATCATTTGTAGTATCAGTTTCCACTTTTTTGGTTTTTACTATTTTGGCAATCACCAGTGTGATGTATTGTCCCTGATGGCCAGTCCCCAAGAGTGCTACAGCTTATCTAATCTACATTTATCTAAATATTACTTAAGACTAGGATCTTTTTGAATTACACTGTTCTTTCCCTTTTCTGGTCTTTATTGCTCTTACAGTTTGTAACACACCATTTAGCACATTATTTCCTGCTCGTACCACTCACGTTAGATGATAGTGAACAATTTGAAAGTGGGGCCATATCTTGGATAAGCTTCATAGTTCATATCAATCTAATTTATGCTATTGCTTGTCACAGATCCTCTTCTCTGAGACACATTTCCCAGGTTCCTAAACATATGTATTATTAGTTCATATAATTGTCAAAGTATAATATAGGTATTATAAAAATAAGTTCTGGAAGACTATGAATGCCTCTCTTCCCCCTTTATTAGGACTAGAAATACAATTTAAATTCTCTTAGTATTTTTCTTCACTCATTTGTTTTGTGCTAAGTGACATATATATTTTTTGGTAAATGATGAATGCAAACAAAGCAGCAGTTTATGCTACAAAATACATTTTCCTTCAAGCCAGAAGAATATGGAAACTTGCCTACATTAATGAAAAAAATCACTAGTTTTTATTTTTAATGTTTCTACTTTAAAGTTTATTGAGATTATCCCAGACAGCATTAAACTTGAGGCTTCCAGGTGAAAAAAAAAGTTCAAATACTCCTTAAGCCTCATTATTTACTTTTATCTTAATATTAATGGACTTTTACTATTATTTCCTGAGAGAGGAAGGGGTGAAAGGAGAGATCGTGAGGGTCCTGGACATTTGGCTAGGGAGAGATTGTCCTGAAGGGGAGAGAAGGGCACAGATAGGGGATATTGGGGCATTGCAGACAAATCACCAACCTGTTGGTTTTTCCATGGACTATTCGTAAACACAGGTCATGGCTATTGCTGCAGGGGTTTTGTGACTGTGGGGGAAGGCAAGGGAGGGGTAAAAGGAAGATCATTTAATTTAATGAACCGTTTTCCTAGTGTAGACCTCAAGCCCTGGCTCTAGGGCAACAGACTCAGGCCTCAAAAAAGGAGAGAGATAACTGTCTGCTTGTGTATTTGGGCCATTTTGGGCTGAGTCTATGGGCATTGGGCAATTTTTATGAGTCACATCTTGGCTTTAGGGCCCCTGGTTCTCACAGAGTTGAGAAAGCTGAACCAGTTTGGGAACTGCTGAGTATCTGAGGAGAAAGGGAGAGTGTGCGAGGACTTGGGCATAGTGAAAGACATCAATGTTAGGGTAAAGGATGCCCTTAGATGTAATCCATTCTGTCAGGCTAAGCCCCCAAATTGATTTTACCCAGTGACCCAGAAACACATTTTGCCTTTTTCTAGACACCCCTCCCCAATTTTAACTGGCTACTTGGAGTTTAGTTTCTACTTAGTGTAAGCCATATGGTTATAGGGTGTCAGGAAGGCTCACATGTGGCTTGGATAGTAAAGAGTGGGGGTTCTCTCAACTATTTTTTTGGTGTTTTGCTGTTTCGATATAAAAGAACACAATTGCTTCTGCTTTCTACAGCCTGCCTACTCTATGGGGAGAGGAGAGAGGGGTTCTGATGAGCTTAATGCCTTCTGAAACCTGGTGGCTTGTGGTAGCCACTCAGGACTGGGGCCTGGCATTGGCTTTGCCAGGCTGGCCAAAAGGTTGCTTTCTCACAGCTTTCAGAGCCAGTCACAGGTGATTGTACCTCTGGGGGTACGGGGAGGTAACTCTCAGCCTATTTTGACCAAATTAAAAAAACAGAAACAACAGGCTCAATGCTGCCTTATATACATAGGCATAATGGCAAAAATGTGGCAAAAATGGCACCTCTTCAGAAGCTGTCCCTCACTTCCCTGGTTAGATAGCTCCTTCCAACCGCAGCCATATCACTGTTAATTGTCATCACAACACCTATCACTATCTCAAATTGTCATTTGATTATTTGGTGTTTATTGCCTTCTCCATCCCCCGTCTCATGTATGTTCCATGAAAGCAGGCTGTGTTGGGTTCCCTACTGTATCTCCGGAATCTGGCAGAATTGAGCAGGCCTCTTCTCTGTCTCCTGAACACACCCTACATATCTTCACTTTGTACCTTTGCTCAAAGTATTTCCCCTCTCTGGAATGTATTTTTCCCTGTCCACTCAATCTGCAGTGTTGAACTTATTGTCCCATCTCCTCCAGAAAGGCTTCCCTGATCACTTCAGCCCACAGAAACCTTTTCTTCTCTGGCTGCTATAGTATTACTGTCTTTGCTATGTATTTGGCTAATTCTTTTTTTACTGTCATGTGTTCCTTCTCAAATGTTTCTTTTGCATTGGTCTTACTTCTCCAAGTAGATTGTATCCACAATACTTTCCAGCTTTTGATCAGGGCTAGATCTTTCTCACTTCAGGGTAAATGAATTTATGCTCATTCAGTGATACAGATAATGCATCTGGACATAGGAAACAGTTTCTTTGTGTGGTCTAAGGAGCATATGCTGCTTGTCGATTTTTTTTAAAGATTTTATTATTTATTTATTTATTTATTTATTCATGAGAGACATAGAGAGAGGCAGAGACACAGGCAGAGGGAGAAGCAAGCTCCCTGTGGGGAACTCGATGTGGGACTCGACCCCAGGATCCCAAGATCACACCCTGAGCCGAAGGCAGATGCTCAATCACTGAACCACCCGAGTGTCCCATGCAGCTTGTCTTTAAATGCAGATTCCCAGGTACTACCTACAAAGTTTCAGGATGGATAGTTTGGGATGGGGCCCTGGAATCTTTGTTTGAAAGAAGATTCTTCTGATACACAAAGTTTGAGAGCTAGTAATTTGCGGAGACCGATCCCTGGTTCTGGCTCAGCTACTAACCAGCTATGTGACTCTGGGCAACTCACTTGTCCTCTCTGGGCTTCTTTTTCCTCATCATAGGATAAAGGGGTGAAGGGGTTGGGCAATGTGGCCTTTCAGTTCTGAAAATCAGCAAGTTTATGTTCTGTGAAATCCTGGAAGGTGAATTCTTTGGCTTACGTATCTTAGAATCTCAATTACAGCATATTCAAATATAGTACATTAAAGGTAGTAAGTGCTTAATAAACACCAATGAATGAATTAATGGAGAAAGTAGCTGTGAAACAGCTATGAGGAAACTTGCAACAATCCAGGAACAATAGTGTAGTGGACTACATTACACAGGCCTGAGTTAGAATCTCCATCTCTGCCAAGTAAATTGTTTTTTCCAACACTCCATTTCCTCATCTGCAGATTGGAGGTGTTAATAGTACCTACTACATAAGGCTGTTCGAGGATGAAATGGGAAAATATCTACAAAAAGCTTAGCATAATGTCTGACATATAGTAAATATTTAATATCTTTGTTTTCAATTAGATCACCCCAAAGAGGAGCAAATGATTGCTTTTCAAGGAGGCAGAAACTGAATTTCAACCATATCCCAGACTGTTCATGTCTCTACCTTTCCCACTAGCCTGCAAGTTGAAGGGGAAGAACAATGGATGGTGTGGGAAGCCCATAGAGGCCCTGACTATGAGGGCAGGACCTGGAAGCCTGGCATATCTGACAGCCACAGCTGTAAGGACCTGATTTAGAACTTGGGAGTGATTGGCTGGGGTCTTGAAGTGTGCTATATACCTTATCTGTGGGCTGGGAAAACCAAAGTGTCAGAGCATCATGATATTTATCATCAGGGGTACAGAGACAGTATGGGGCTTTGAACGAGAGTATTTGGGTTCAACTTTTAGTTCTTGCAGGAAGCCTTCCTTGACCTTGTTGTACCCCCACATCCCTATATAGGTCAGGTGCCCCTTCTCTGTGTTTCCACAGTGCCTACTATTTCCCTTATCATACTATTTGGCTGTGTCACTACCCCTGTCAGCTATAGTACACTGAGCTCCCTGAGAATGAAGTCAATGACTTGACATCTCTGTACCCTGGACAAAGAGCATATTGTTTGAATAGAGCAGATGTGTGGAAAATGTTTTGGAGCTCAAGTCAAATGATTAGCTGATATACTGTTAACTTTGGGCAAGTCAATTAACCTCTTTAAGCCTATAAGAGGTTGGATAAGAGATGGGATAAAAATTTATTAGGGTAAGAGAGAGAGAGACAGTGAGAGGCAAACCAAGAAACAGACTTTTAACTATAGAGAACAAACTGATGGTTACTAGAGGTGAAGTGGGTGGGGGTTAAATAGGTGACGGAGATTGATGCTTGTCATAAGCATCAGGTAATATATGGAACTGTTGAATTAATATATTTTACACCTGAAACTAATATAAAACTGTATGTTAACTAACTAGAATAATAATTAAAACTTTAAAAAAGAACAACTTATCTGGAAGGAGGGGGCAAGATGGCGGAAAAGTAGGGTCCCCAAGTCACCTGCCCCCACCAAATTACCTAGATAACTATCAAATCATCCTGAAAACCTACGAATTCGGCCTGAGATTTAAAGAGAGAACAGCTAGAATGCTACAGTGAGAAGAGTTCGCACTTCTATCAAGAGTTATAAAATTTGGATTACAATTCAATGTCAGAAAGCCAATTCAGAAGCACAATTGTAAAGCTACTGGTGGCTCTAGAAAAAAGTATAAAAGATTCAAGAGACTTCATGACTGCAGAACTTAGATCTAACCAGGAAGAAAGTAAAAATCAATGAAATGAGACGCAATCCAAACTAGAGGTCCTAACCATGAGGGTTAACGAGGTAGAAGAACGATTGAGTGACATAGAACACAAGTTGATGGCAAGGAGGGAAAAGGGGAAAAAAGAGAAAAACAATTACAAGCTCATGAGGATAGGTTAAGGGAAATAAATGACAGCCGCAGAAGGAAAAATCTACGTTTAATTGGGGTTCCTGAGGGCGCCGAAAGGGACAGAGATCCAGAATATGTATTTGAACAAATCATAGTTGAGAACTTTCCTAACCTGGGAAAGGAAACAGGCATTCAGATCCAGGAAATAGAGAGATCTCTCCCCCAAAATCAATAAAAACCACTCAACACCTCGACATTTAATAGTGAAACTTGCAAATTCCAAAGATAAAGAGAAGATCCTTAAAGCAGCAAGAGACAAGAGATCTCTAACTTCTATGGGGAGAGATATTAGATTAACAGCAGACCTCTCCACAGAGACCTGACAGGCCAGAAAGGGCTGGCAGGATATATTCAGGGTCCTAAATGAGAAGAACATGCAACCAAGAATACTTTATCCAGCAAGGCTCTCATTCAGAATAGAAGGAGTATAAAGAGCTTCCAAGAGAGGCAGAAACTGAAAGAATATGGGACCACTAAACCAGCTCTGCAAGAAATATAAAGGGGGACTCTAAAAGAAAGAGAATGCTCAAAGAAATAATCCACAAAAACAGGTATGAATAGGTATCATGATGACACTAAATTCATATCTTTCAATAGTAACTCTGAACGTGAATGGGCTTAATGATCCCATCAAAAGACCAGGGTTTCAGACTGGATAAAAAAGCAAGACCCATCTATTTGCTGTCTACAAGAGACTCATTTTAGACATAAGGACACCTGCAGCCTGAAAATGAAAGGTTGGAGAACCATTTACCATTCAAATGGTCCTCAAAAGAAAGCAGGTATAGCAATTCTCCTATCAGATAAACTAAAGTTTATCCCCAAGACTGTAGTAAGAGATGAAGAGGGACACTATATCATACTTAAAGGATTTATCCAGCAAAAAGACCTGACAATCATGAATATTTATGCCCTGAATGTGGGAGCTGCCACGTATATCAATCAATTAATAACCAAAGTTAAGACATACTTAGATAATAATAAACTTATACTTGGTGACTTGAACGTAGCACTTTCTACAATCGACAGATATTCGAAGCACAACGTCTCCAAAGAAACAAGAGCTTTAAATGATACACTGGACCTTACATCCAAACGCAACTGAATACACATTCTTCTCAAGTGCACATGGAACTTTCTCCAGGATAGACCACATACTGGGTCCCCAATCAGGTTTTAACCGATGCCAAAAGATTGGGATCGTCCCCTGCATATTTTCAGACCATAATGCTTTGAAATTAGAACTAAATCACAAGAAGAAGTTTGGAAGGTTTTCAAAAACGTGGAGGTAAAGGACCATCCTGCTAAAAGATGAAAGGGTCAACCAAGAAATTAGAGAAGAATTAAAATATTCATGGAAACTAATGAGAATGAAGATACAACCATTCAAAATCTTTGGGATACAGCAAAAGCAGTCCTGAGGGGGAAATACATTGCAATACAGCACCCATCCAAAAAATGGAAAGAACTCAAACACAAAAACTAAACTTGCACCAAAAAGCAGCTGGAGAAAAAACAGCCAATAGATCCTACACCCAGCAGAAGAAGAGAGCTAATAAAGATTGGACCAGAACCCAATGAAATAGAGCAGAAGAACTGTGGAACAGATTAACAAAACCAGGAGTTGGTTCTTTGAAAGAATTAATAAGATAGATAAACCATTAGCCAGCCTTATTAAAAAGAAAAAAGACTCAAATTAATAAAATCATGAATGAGAAAAGAGAGATCACAACCAACACAAAGGAAATACAAATGATTTTAAAAATAAATTTTGAGCAGCTATATGCCAATAAATTAGACAATTTTGAAGAAATGGATGTATTTCTGGAAAACCACAAAGTACCGAAACTGGAACAGGAAGAAATAGAAAACCTGAACAGGCCAATAACCAGGGAGGAAATTGAAGCAGTTATCAAAAACCTCCCAAGACACAAAAGTCCAGGGCCAGATGGCTTCCCAGGGGAATTCTATCAACGTTTTAAGAAGAAACCATACCTATTAACTAAAGCTGTTTAGAAAGATAAAAAGAGATGGAATACTTCCAAAATCGTTCTATGAGGCCAGGATCACCTTAATTCCAAAAACCACCTAATTCCAAAAGACCCCACCAAAAAGGAGAATTACAGACCAATATCCCTGATGAACATGGATGCAAAATTCTCAACAAGATACTAGCCAATAGGATCCATTAAGAAGATTATTAATTAAGAAGATTATTCACCATGACCAAGTGGGATTTATCCCTGGGATGCAAGGCTGGTTCAACACTCGTAAAACAATCAATGTGATTCATCATATCAGCAAGAGAAAAACCAAGAACCATATGATCCTCTCAATAGATGCAGAGAAAGCATTTGACAAAATACAGCATCCATTCCTGATCAAAACTCTTCAGAGTGTAGGGATAGAGGGAACATTCCTCAACACCTTAAAAGCCATCTATGAAAAGCCCACAGCAAATATCATTCTCAATGGGGAAACAATTGGAGCCTTTCCCCTAAGATGAGGAACAAGACAGGGATGTCCACTCTCACCACTGCTATTCAACATAGGACTAGAAGTCCTAGCCTCAGATATCAGGCAACAAAAATAAATAAAAGGCATTCAAATTGGCAAAGAAGAAGTCAAACTCTCCCTCTTTGCCGATGACATGATGCTCTACATAGAAAACCGAAAAGACTCCACCCTAAGATTGCTAGAACTCATACATCAATTCAGCAGTGTGGCAGGATACGAAATCAATGTCCAGAAGTCAGTGGCATTTCTATACACTAACAATGAGACTGAAAAAACAGAAATTAAGGAGCCAATCCCATTGACAATTGCACCCAAAAGCATAAGATACCTAGGAATAAACCTAACCAAAGAGGTAAGGGTCTATACCCTAAAAACTACAGAACACTTCTGAAAGAAATGGAGGAAGACACCAAGAGATGGAAAAATATTCCATGCTCATGGATTGGAAGAATTAATATTGTGAAAATGTCCATGCTACCCAGGGCAATTTACACATTTAATGCAATCCCTATCAAAATACCATGGACTTTCTTCAGAGAGTTGGAACAAATCATCTTAAGATTTGTGTGGAACCAGAAAAGACCCCGAATAGCCAGGGGAATATTAAAAAAGAAACCATATCTGGGGGCATCACAATGCCAGATTTCAGGTTGTACTACAAAGCTGTGGTCATCAAGACAGTGTGGTACTGGCACAAAAACAGACACATAGATCAGTGGAACAGAATAGAGAATCCAGAAGTAGACCCTCAACTTTATGGTCAACTAATATTCGATAAAGGAGGAAAGACTATCCATTGGAAGAAAGACAGTCTCTTCAATAAATGGTGCTGGGAAAATTGGACATCCACATGCAGAAGAATGAAACTAGACCATTCTCTTATACCATACACAAAGATAAACTCAAAATGGATGAAAGATCTAAATGTGAGACAAGATTCCATCAAAATCCTAGAGGAGAACACAGGCAACACCCTTTTTGAACTTGGCCACAGTAACTTCTTGCAAGATACATCCACGAAGGCAAAAGAAACAAAAGCAAAAATGAACTATTGGGACTTCATCAAGATAAGAAGCTTTTGCACAGCGAAAGAAACAGTCAACAAAACTAAAAGACAACCTACAGAATGGGAAATGATATTTGCAAATGACCTATCATAAAAAGGGCTAGTATCCAAGATCTATAAAGAACTTATTAAACTCAACAGCAAAGAAACAATCCAATCATGAAATGGGCAAAAGACATGAACCGAAATCTCACAGAGGAAGACATAGACATGGCCAAGAAGCACATGGGAAAATGCTCTGCATCACTTGCCTTCAGGGAAATACAAATCAAAACCACAATGAGATACCCTCACACCAGTGAGAATGGGGAAAATTAACAAGGCAGGAAACAGCAAATGTTGGAGAGGATGTGGAGAAAGGGAACCCTCTTGCACTGTTGATGGGAATGTGAACTGGTGCAGCCACTCTGGAAAACTGTGTGGAGGTTCCTCAAAGAGTTAAAAATAGATCTGCCCTATGACCCAGCAATTGCACTGCTGGGGATTTACCCCAAAGATACAGATGCAATTAAACACTGGGACACCTGCATCCGGATGTTTATAGCAGCAATGTCCACAATAGCAAACTGTGGAAGAAGCCTCGGTGTCCTTCAAAAGATGAATGGATAAAGAAGATGTGGTTTATGTGTACAATGGAATATTACTCAGTCATTAGAAATGACAAATACCCACCATTTGCTTCAAGGTTTATGGAACTGGAGGGTATTATGCTGAGTGAAATAAGTCAATTGGAGAAGGACAAACAATATATGGTCTCATTCATTTGGGGAATATAAAAAGTAGTGAACGGGAATAAAGGGGAAAGGAGAAAAAATGAGGGGAAATATCAGAGAGGGAGACAGAATATGAGAGACTCCGAACTCTGGGAAACGAAGAAGGGGTGGTGGAAAGGGAGGTGGGCGGGGGGTGGGGGAGACCTGGTGATGGGTTGAGGGGGGCACTTGATGGGATGTGCATTGGGTGTTTTGCTAGATGTTGGCAAATTGAACTCCAATAAAAAAAAAGGAACCACTTATCTTCACTCAGCATAATACCCTCCAGTTCCATCCACGTCGAAGCAAATGATGGATATTTGTCGTTTCTAATGGCTGAGTAATATTCCACTGTGAAATAAGTCAATCTGAGAAGGACAAACATTATATGGTCTCATTCACTTGGGGAATATAAAAAATAGTGAAAGGGAATAAAGGGGAAAGGAGAAAAAATGAGTGGGAAATATCACAAAGGGAGACAGAACATGAGAGACTCCTAACTCTGGGAAACCAACAAGGGGTGGTGGAGGGGGAGGTGGGCAGAGGGTGGGGGTAGCTGTGTGGTGGGCACTGAGGGGGGCACTTGATGGGATGAGCACTGGGTGTTATTCTATATGTTGGCAAATTGAACACCAATAAAAAGTAAAAAGTAAAAAAAATTTAAAAAAAGTAAAAAAATAAAAAAACTTAAAAAGAATAAGAAAAAAGAACAGCTTACCTTGCAAAAGATGCCTAAGGAGTCCTTTCATCCTTGGTGGAGCTGGTTTGAACCAGTTATTGCGATGAACACTGGGTGTTGTGTGGAAGTGTTGAATCACCATATTGTACGCCTGAAACTAATATTACACTGTATGTTAACTAACTGAAATTTAAATAAAATCTTAAAAGACCCACAATTTACCAGGGTTATTGTGGGGCCCAGGCACTTTTAGACTTCTTTCTTGTCCTCCCTTTCCAACCCCCTAGCCTTTGTGACCTTTACCTAAATCTATTTACCACTCCCTTAGGACTCTAGTTTCAGTTCTCTTGGCTCTTTAATCACAGAATCTGGGAAAGAAATTGATGCTAATGTGTCAATGGGTTTTAATTGGATGATATATTTACATTTCAACAGGGAGTTTTCCTGCTTCAGGAGGAATGAGTAATGGTGGATTCCAGGTGCTTTGGGCAAGGGAAGGCTGGGTTTTGTTATCGTTAGGGGGCCTTCAAGCCATTTCTCTAATTGCCCTGGTAGGGCGCCACCCACTTTTTTTTGTCTACAAAAGGTTTGTCGCTGCAGTTTATACTATGTTCACATGCAGAAAATGCCTAAGGCATCTAGGGCCAAACTTGGGGATTCTCTGTCTTTCTTTTTAAAGATTTTATTTATTTATTTGAAAGAGACCCTCAACTTTATGGTCAACTGGAGAGAGAGAGAGAGAGAGAGAGAGAGAGAGAGAGAGAGAGAACAAGGGGGGAGGGTCAGAGGGAAAGGGATAAGCAAACTCCCCATTGAGCAGGGAGCCCGAGGCAGGGGTTCCATACCAGGACCCCAGGATCATGACCTGAGCCAAAGGAAGACGCTTAACCAACTGAGCCACCCAGGTGCTGTGGTTGTTGTTGGTGGGGGTGTCGTTTGTTTCTTGTGAGGCTTCCGAGAGCACACAGAACCATTCTCTAGCGATTTACCAGTGCCTTCTCTGATTTGAGTCACATTGAGAAAGCTTGATGAGTTCTGTACCAGGCTTGGAGATGGGACCTGGGCTCCAGAAAAGCCACTTGTCTGGAAAGATTATTTTCGCTAATCCCCCTAAGCAGCTCCTGAGGCTTTTCACATGCTCACAGAATAGCCTAGGTCTTCATTGGGGTCCAGTGTTAAACTCCTTTGGAAAGAGGTATAATTCTTGGGTAAAAGTTCCTCTGGTACTATTAATATTGAACAGAAATAAATTTTGTGCCTAAAATATCAATGCCAACAATTTCATGTGAATTGAGGACCAGGAAGGGAAGGTATGGGGTTTACTGGCTGAGGGTAGTTTGAGTTTGCAGGTATGGGCAGGGCTGGGGTAAGGATGCCCTGTATGAACTGTGGGCATGGGTATGTATTTTGAATGTGCATGCCTTGTATGCATATTCTATTAATTTGTCCTTTTGTTCTTTCCAGGATTCTAAAGTGCAAGATTTGGCTAAGAAAATAAATTGTTCTTCCTTCCTGCTTTATATGTGAATAAAACCACACCTAAGTTTCTTGGATCATTGTTCTTCATTGTGTTGAGATCTGAAATACTGAGGGCATGATAGGTTGCCACTCTGGGATTCTGAGTTTTCCACTCAGAATGTGGAGTGGAGGCCTTGCATAAATTTTGGGAAAGTGATCCAGGAAACGTTGGACCAGAACTTGCTAGAGGCTAGTTGTCTTGTGGCTGATAGGTTATCACAGGGTTTGCCTGCCATTTCTACTCTTCTGCCTCTTGCCCACTTCTTCAGAGGAAGAGTGAAGAGGGAAAGAGCTGAACTTCACTTCCCTTCAATTGGAAAATACCTTGTTTCCCAGCATATGTGGGGTTAGTGCCCACTAGGTTGTCCCATACCTCAGCCCCTGCCAGGAGTGCTGATAAAGCCTCCACTCATATGTGTATTGGAATTGTATCCTTTCTCTATGATAGACTCCGATGACTCTATTTCTTAATGGGGCTGGCTTAATATGTAAATGTGGATACTAAATGTATTCATGGGCCAAGAGGTGATTGACAGGTGATTTACTTTCATTGTAGTGGGATTATAAATCCTTATTGAGCCAAGGGCATCAGAAAAGGGGCTTGGAATTCTGTTGGCAGATAGGCTAGGAGCAGGCTGAGAGGGGAAGAATCTCTTTGGGGATGAGACTGGGAGTTGCCAAGTAGGAATCTGAAGGCCGAATCTAGCATTCACATTTTATGTGACTTGAACAGTGTTTTAAAACATTTTGAATTGGTTACCCACATTTAAAAATTCAGAAACCAAAATTAATAGGATCATATAACACTGGTGCAAGCTTGATAACAATTATATTGAGTAGTAGCTGCCACATTTAGGCAGGATCTGCACTTTCCAGTTTTCCACAGTCCCCCATTTTCTTACTGGATGCATTATATCTTGTGTGCTTCTCTTATTTAGACTGTCTGGCTCCTGTAGACCAATTTGTGATCCCTGGACTTTTAACACTCATCATGGTTGGATAGGTCTTATGGGGAGATTCTGCTGCAGGAGATGAGTAGTAGGGCCTGAAAAAGAAAGCCTGAGAGAGGCAGCCTGGGTTCACCATTGAGCATTCTGTCAGGCAGAGGGATCACAGTATTAGGGAACCCAGAATCCAGCATCTTGTGAAGACCTGAGCAGGAAGTATTGAGGGAAGGGATATTCTGGAAGAGGACAGAGGAAGATAGAGCCAGACTGCCTGAGGTCAAGTGACCCTGCCTATAGTTCTACCTCAATGACTTCCTATTGTTCTTAGGATAAAGACAAACAGCTTTACAATGGTCAGCAAGATGTATGGTTCAGCCTGACAATGTTTAACTTTATCTTGAGCCCTGTGCTTCTAAAAAAAAAATCCTTACCATAAGACCATCCTGGAACATTATAGACCAGACCCACCTCTACCCTTTCTGAATGACTCAGATAAGACCCACCCCAAGTTTTCTCCCTCTTCTTTCATACATTCTTTATTCACAAACACTGTCCCTATTACAATAGCCTGAATAAAATCATGTCCTTAATTGTGTGGATTTTGTCTTTCATGGTTTTGGCACTGTTGCAAGCATGCTATGAAGGCACACACACGAGTCATGTCTTTTCATAATGTCGGGTTTATTCAATCAAAAAGCAAGGTTAACATAATAAAAAAGGTTTAGGATTCCAAACTCAATGACATTTCATTATGCATTTATCTTGGTTTCATATATGGCACCTGGAGAAAAGCGCAACACAGAGTCACACAATAAACAAGATACAACAAAGGGTAAGGTGTTAACAAACCTAGTGCAAAGTCAGTCCTTGTGTGTGCAATTGAGATGAGGCCTTGGTCCTGTCCATGTCAGCTCTTGGCAGGTGCTGCTTATTATGTTTAAGCAATGGAGAATCACTGTTATGTTCAGAGATCAATTGGGCAGAACCCTTGGTGGCAGCTACCTTTTTGATGTGGTCAGATATGAAAGGGTTAGCATCTGGAGAGTCTGACAGTTTGCTGCAAAAATTCTCCCCTTTTAAAGGAGTTTAATCAGTCTTGCACCTTTGCAGACCCCCTCTGGTTCTGCTGCTTGTCAGTTCAGGGTGTCAGCCTGTGCTGGTTTTGGCAATATCTCGTCTTAGTTCCAACACCCTTGGCTGCTTACATCACTATTTGGCATGTCACTGCTTGACCTGAATGACTCCATCTTGCTCTCTACTCAAATGGGATTGGACCTTACCTTCACATCCATATTTATTCAACTGAGGTAACAAGTCCTCTCAAAACCCTTTGTGTTCCTCTTCTGACCTGTGATCTGTGGACTCAACAGTGAGTCCAGCTCCAGATTCTGTGTTCCAGACTATTGTCCACTGCTAGAAATGTAAAGATTTGATTTTGATTATTTTTAAGGACTTATTTGATTTCTGGTGCTGGCTTCTTTTGGTTTCATGACCTGACCATTCAGTGATCTCTGTAAATAGATTAATGGTTTATAGACATCTTGTTTCTGTTGTTTGAAAGAAGACAGTACCTGGTCAGTCTTTTCTATTTTGAGCTCAGATCAATTAAGAATTCCATGCTCACCAGGAAGAGAACAGCTCTTTGATATGGATCAGTGGGTTTTTAAATTCAGTGTTTACATTTGACTCATACTGAAATTTTAGAATTAAAGCTACAAGCTCTCTTTCTGTGTCTGTATGTTTATATATAATTTAGAAAGACCTCGATCTTTCAATGTGTGAATGTGTAATATTTTTCTACCTTTGGGTGGTATTATTAAATTATATTATAAAATCTCTTAAAAGGCATTCTATTCTGATTGGCTTAGAAATGAATAAGTGCTTGTATAAATTGAATGTTCTTAAAATTTCCAGAAATTAAGAAAATTGCATTGTATTGGATACTTATAATGTACTAAACAAAAGTGTTCTTATGGAAACCAATTCAAATATTTTAAGAATGCAAATTCTCATAATTTAGATAAATCTAGCAAATGACAGTAGTTTAATGTTTTCTTTTTTTAATTTAAGTTCAAGTAGCCAACATATTGTACATACTTAGTTTCAGATGTAGTGTTCAATAATTTATCAGTTATACATACCAACCCTGTGCTCATGATATCATGTGCCCTCCTTGATGCTCATCGCCAAGTTACCGCATCTTCCCACTCATATCTCCTCCAGCAGCAGGTTTGTTTCCTATAGTTAAGAGTCTCTCATGAATTGTCTTCCTCTCTGATTACTTCCCAGTTTTCCCTCCTTTCCCCTTATATTCCACATATTGGTGAAACCATGTGATAATTGTCTTTCTCTGACTTATTTTGCTCATCATAATACCCTCCAGTTCTATCCACATCAATGTAAATGATAAGTATTCATCATTTCTGATGGCTAATATTCCATGGTATATATATATAGATACATTGTATGTATATACCACATCTTCTTTAAACACTCATCTGTCAATAGACATCTCGGCTCTTTCTACAGTTTGGCTATTGTGGACATTGTTTCTATGAATATTGCAGTGCAGATACCCCTTCAGACCACTGCATTTGTACCGAGTAGTGCAGTTGTTGGGTCATAGGGTGGCTCTATTTTTAACTTCTTGAGGAACATCCACACTGTTTTCGACAGTGACTGTACCAGCTTACAGTCCCACCAACAGTGTAAGAGGGTTCCCCTTTCTCCACATCCTTGCCAACATTTGTTGTTTCCTGTCTTCTTAATTCTAGCCATTCTGACTGGTGTAAGGTGGTAGCTCATTGTGCTTTTAATTTGTATTTCCCTGACAAAAAAGGATGTGGAGCATTTTTTTTCCATGTGTCTGTTGGCCATGAATATGTCTTCTTTGAAGAAAAGTTTATTCATGTCTTATGCCCATTTTTTGACTAGATTATTTGCTTTTTTTGGGGGGGAGGGTGTTGAATTTGATAAGTTCTTTATAGATCTTGGACACTAACCCTTTATCTGATATGTCATTTGCGAATATCTTCTCCCATTCTGTAGGTTGTCTTTTAGTTTTGTTGACTGTTTCCTTTGCTGTGCAGAAGCATTTTATTTTGACAAAGTCCCAATAGTTTGTTTTGCTTTTTTCCCCCCTGCCTTTAGAGACATGTCTCATAAGAAGTTGTTGTGGCCAAGGTAAAAAAAAATTGCTGCCTGTGTTCTACTCTAGGATTTTGATGGATTCTTGTCTTACATTTATTTATTTATTTTTAAAAAGGTTTTATTTATTTATTCATGAGAGACAGAGAGAGAGAGACAGAGAGAGAGGCAGAGACACGGACAGAGGGAGGAGAAACAGGCTCCATGCAAGGAGCCCGATGTGGGACTTGATCCCAGGAACCCAGGATCATGCCTTGAGCCAAAGGCAAACACTCAGCCGCTGAGTCACCCAGGTGTCCCCTCAGCACCATTTATTGAATAAACAGTCTTTTTCTCCATTTATATTCCTCCCTGCTTTGTTGAAGATTAGTTGACCATAGAGTTGAGGTCCATTTCTGGTTTCTCTATTCTGTTCCATTGATCTGTGTGTCTGTTTTTGTGCCAGTCCCATACTGTTTTGATGATTACAGCTTTGTAATATAGCTTGAAGTCTGGCATTGTGATGCCCCCAGCTTTGGTTTTCTTTTTCAACATTCCTCTGGCTATTCAGGGTCTTTTCTTGTTCCATACAAATTTTAGGATTATTTGTTCCTACTCTGTGGAAAATGTTGATGTTATTTGATTGAGATCGCATTGAATGTGTAGATTGCTCTGGGTAGCATACACATTTTAACAATATTTATTCTTCCAATCCATGAACATGGAATGTTTTTCCATTTCTTTGTATCTTCCTCAATTTCTTTCATAAGAGTTCTGTAGTCTTTTTTAGAGTACAGATCTTTTACTTTGGTGAGGTTTGGTGAAGTCCTAGGCATCTTATGGTTTTTGGTGCAATTATAAATGGGATCAATTTTTGATTTCTCTTTCTTCTCCCTTATTGTTAGTGTATAGAAATGCAACTGATTTCTGTGCATTGATTTTTATATCCTGCCATATTGCTGAATTGCTATATGGGTTCTAACAATTTTGGGGTAGAGGCTTTTGGATTTTCCACATAGAGTAACATGTCATCTGTGAAGAGGGAGAGTTCGACTTCTTCGTTGCCAATCTGAATGCCTTTTATTTCTTTTTGTTGTCTGATTGCTGAGGCTAGGACTTCTAGCTCTATGTTGAACAACAGTGGTGAGAGTGCACATCCCTACACTGTTCCTGACCTTAAAGGAAAAGCTCTCAGTTTTTCCCCATTGAGAACGAGATTCGCTGTGGGCCTTACATAGATGGCTTTTGTGATATTGAGGTATGATCCCTGTATCCCTACAGTGTGGAGAGTTTTAATCAAGAAAGGATGCTATGTTTAAGTCAAATGCTTTCTCTGCGTCTATTGAGAGGATCATATGGTTCTTGTCCTTTCTTTTTTTAATGGGATCTATCATGCTGATTGATTTGTGAATTTTGAACCAAGCTTGCAGCCCAGGAATAAGTCTCACTTGATTGTGGTGAATAATCCTTTTAATGTACTGTTGGATCCTATTGGCTAGTATCTTGATGAGAATTTTGGCATCCACATTCATCAGGCACATTAGATGTAATTCTCCTTTTTGGTGCAATCTTTGGTTTTGGGATTGAAAAGAATGAGTTTTGAATTTTTCTTTCCATTTTCTTTTTTTTTGAAACAGCTTCAGAAGAATAGGTATTACTTCTTTACATGTTTGGTAGAATTCCCCTGGGAAGTCATTTGTTGTTTTTTGGGAGGTTTTGATTACTGCTTCAATTTCCTTGCTGGTTGTGAGTCTATTTAGATTTTCTATTTCCTCCTGTTTCAGTTTTGGTAGCTTATGTGTTCTTAGGAATTTTTTTCATTTCTTCCAGATTGCCTAATTTGTTGGCATATGTTGTCTCAGACTTAATATATTCTTAAAATTGTATTTCCTTGGTGTTGGTCATGGACTCTCCTCTTTCATTCATGATTTTATTAATTTGGGTCCTTTCTCTTTTCTTTTTGATAAATCTGGCTAGAGGTTTATTGATCTTATTAATTCTTTCAAAGAACCAGCTTCTAGTTTTGTTGATCCATCCTATAGTTCTTATGGTTTCGATTTCATTGATTTTTGCTCTTACCTTTTTATTTCTTGTCTCCTACTGGTTTGGGCTTTATTGGATGTTCTTTCTCCAGCTCATTTTAGTATAAGGTTAGCTTGTGTATATGACATTTTTCTAATTTTTTGAGAAAGGCTTGTATTTTAATGTATTTTCCTTTTAGGACCGCCTTTGCTGTATCCAAAAAGTTTTGAACAGTTGTGTTTTCATTTTCTTTTGTTTCCATGGATTTTTAAAGTTCTGATTTAATTTCCTGGTTGACTCATTTCTTCATTAGTAGGATGCTTTTTACCCTCCAATTGTTTGTGTTCCTTCTAACTTTCCTCTTGTAATTGAGCTCAATTTTCAAAGCATTGTGGTCTGAAAATATACAGGGAATAATCCCAATATTTTTATACCAGTTCAGATCTGATGTGTGACCCACTACATGATCTATTCTGGAGAATGTTCCATGTGAGAATAATGTGTATTCTGTTGCTTTGGATGGAATGTTCTGAATACATTTGTGAAGTTCATCTGGTCCAGTGTTTCATTCAAAGCTCCTGTTTCCTTGTTGATCTTCTGCTTAGATGATCTGTCCATTGCTGTGACTGGGGCATTAAAGTATGCTACTATTATTGTATTATTTTCAATGTTTTTCTTTAATTTTGTTATTGATCGGTTGATATAATTGGCTGCTACCAAGTTAGCAGCATAAATATTTATAATTGTTAAGTCTTCTTGTTAAATTGACCCTTTAAGTATGATATAGTGTTCCTCTTCATCCCTTACTAGAGTCTTTGGTTGAAAATCTAATTTGTCTGCTATGAGGATTGCTACCTCAGCTTTCTTTTGAGGTCCATCAGCATGACAAATGGTTCTACCCCCTCATTTTCAATCTGGAGGTGTTTTTAGGTCTAAAATGAGTCTCTTGTAGACAGCGTATGAATGTGTCTTGCTTTTCTATTCAATCTGATACCCTCTGTCTTTTGATGGAAGCATTTATCCCATTTATGTTCAGAGTAATCATTGAAAGATATGAATTTAGTGCCATTGTATTACCTGTAACGTTCGTGTATAGATTGTCTCTGTTCCTTTCTGGTCTGTTACTTTTGGGCTCTCTCCTAGCTTACAGGTTTCCCCTTAATATTTCTTGCAGGGCTGGTTTAGTGATCACAAATTATTTTAGTTTCTGTTTGTCCTGGAAGCTCTTCATCTCTCCTTCCATTCTGAATGACAGCCTTGCTAGATAAAGTATTATTGACTGCATGTTTTTCCTCATTTAGAGCCCTGAATATATCATGCCAACTGTTTCTGGCCTGCTGGGTTTCTGTAGATAGGTTTACTGCCAGTCTAATGTTTCTACCCCTGTAGGTTAAGAACCTCTTGTTTCAAGCTGCTTTCATCATTTTCTCTTTGTCTATGAAATTTGCAAACTTGACTATTATATGTCAGGGTATTGATCTATTTTTATTGATTTTGGGGGAGGTCTTTCCTACCTCTTGGACTTTAATGCCTGTATCCTTCCCCAGAATAAGGGAGTTCTCAGCTATGATTTGCTCAAATATACTTTCTGTTCCTCTCTCTTTTTCCTCTGGGACTCCAATAATTCTAATATTCTTTCACTTTATGGCATCACTGATTTCTCGAACTCTCCCCTCATGGTCCATTAGTTGTTTTTCTCTTTCTTTCCTCAGCTTTATTCCTTTCCATTAACTTATCTTCCGTGTCACTTACTCTCTCTTCCACTTCATTTATCCTAGCTGTTAGAGCATCCAATTTAGGCTGTATCTCAGAGTATTTTTAATTTTGGCCTAATTAGATTTCATTTTTTGCACTAAGAGATTCTCTAGTGCCTTTTATGCTTTTATCAAGCCCAGCTAGTAATTTTATCATTGTTTTTTTAAAATTTTATCATTGTTATCCTGAATTCTAGCTTTCACATCTTACTTATATTCATATCAATTGATCTGTGGCAGAGTATTACTCCTGGTTCTTTTTTTTGTTGTTGTGAATTCCTCCTTCTAGCTATTTTCCCAGAGAAGAATGGATGAATAAGTGAAAAAAGTTAAAAGTATCAACCATGACCCAAACCAAGTATACACTAGAGAAATCCAAAGAGGTCAAAAACCAAAACAGAAAAGGAAAAAAGACAAAAAAAGGATTGGGGGAGAGTATAATCTCCCAAGGTGGACAAGACAGAGTGATTCACTTGATCCTGAATGTATTTTGGTCTTTATATTGGAAGGCACTAAATCCCAAAATTGTAAAGAAAACAAAAGTTATATCCATACAAAAATTATATTGAATACAATGAAAGGAAGCCAAAAAAGAAGAACATATCTAAAAAATTGGAAGTGTAAAAAGTGAAAGTTAAAAAAAGACTTAAAAACACAGAGTTGATAAAATAAGAAACTAGTTGAAAAGAAGGAAAAAGAAAAAAAAGGAAACTATTAAAGTGAAATATAAACAAATCATAAGAAAAAACCTTGAATTCCAGATACTATTTTCCCCTAGTGCTTGAGTTTATGGTCCTGAGTGGCCTGTAAACTTGCTGTTCACCTGTTCTTCCAGCTGGTCTTCTGCGGGCGGGGGCGGGGGGGGGGGGGTCCTGCTGTGCTGATTCTCAAGTGTCTTTGCCTGGGCAAGTTGTACTGCCCTTTTTCAGGGGGCTGGGATCAGTGTAAACTGGTTGCTCTTTATGGCTTTTGTTCCCTGAAGGGTTTCCATACCTCTTTAGAGGGTGAAAATAAAAATGGCTGTGCTTCGATCTCTAGACCTAGAGCTGAAAGATCACTGTGTACACCAAACTCTGCAGACTCCTGTGATGCGTGCCTACACAGATCCTCCTGGGGGAAAGGTGGAGGGTTGCAGCGTTCCTGCGGTTTGCAGGTCCCCCACTCAGTGGTCTCCTAATTGGGCTGTGATTCCTGGTTTAGGGCAAACACTAAGCTGATAGCCCCGTCCAGGGCTTGCTTACTGTAACCTGTTTCCCTGCTCCAATGCTTGGGCACTCTGCCGGCTCAAGCACCCTCATTCTTTCTGTGACTCTGGAAATCTCAAGACCCCACTGTCCTACCTAAGATTTTGCCCTGCTTCACCATTGAGCACCTTTCAGGCAGGGACATCTCTCAATGGAGCAGATTTCTAAAGGTACTGATTTTGCACTCTGGGGCTATATCAGTTTCTGTGTCCAGCTTTTGGAGGCTCCCTTCCCCCTTCCCCCATTTATCTTTCAACATATCCTCTCAGTTTCGCTTCTCTGCACTCCTATATTGCAAAAAGCAGTTGCTTTTCTATTTGTAGAATTCCAGCCATTCTTTTCTGAATTCATAGGTGTTCAGAATGATTTAATAGTTATCTAGCTAAATTCAGGGGACCAGATCAAACAAGGTCCCCTACTCTTCTGCCATCTTGCGTCCTCCTACCTGGCTTGGTTTTTATGCAGATTTCTCCTGCTCTAGCTTCTTTCTGGTCTTCCAAATGACATGATTTCCTTCTGTGATGCTGGCTAAGCTTTCTGGTGTTGTTTGGTGTCCCAAATCCTTTGGTATTTAGAGCCAGGCTTTTGGGCTGGGTAGTGTCAGAACCCAATCTAGGGTTAGGGTTAGGGTCCAGGAGATTGGAGGGTCCTCTCTGCTAGCAGTGTCAATATTTGCATTTAATAAAAACAACCATGCTTTTAAAAAATTTATCAGTGTTGGGTATAATATAAGCATACATTTTTATTCTACTTGTGTATGGTCTTCTTAAATTTATACAAGTTTACTGATCACAGGAGCTAGCAATACTTCTAGTAAAGGTTTAAAATTATGAAAAATCTAAATTTGTGTTTAACCAAATAAATCATTAATTTGACAAACTCTATTTCAAAAGTAATTATGTTTTGTAGCATGTTAGCTTGAAGATAATTTCCGAAGTCTTTAGGTAACTTACAACCTTGGACTATCACTAAATTGAGTGGATTAATGTATATTCATTATATATCTTAGAAAGCTTCTAAGATAGAATACTGAAACATTAATTATTAAGCATAATTTTAAGTTTATATACTTTGCATCTCATTTTTGTATGCTATAGAGGCTATATATAGTTAGGCTGTTAATAAATGTATTCATTTTTACCATTTTAAAAAGTTGAACTGTAAGGGTTGTATACAGATATAGAAAGTTGTACAAGGTTTGTGGAAAGAGTTTAATTTGTTCAAGCTGGCTAAAGCCTTATTTGCTTATTTATAAGATTTTTAAAAAGAGCTTTAGTATCAACTATTATAGTGATGCAAAACTAGATTTGGAGGGCTACCTGAGTGACTCAGTCAGTAAAGTGTCTGCCTTAGGCTCAGGTCATGATCCCAGGACACTGGGATCAAGCCCTGCATCAGGCTCCCTCCTCAGTGGGGAGTCTGCTTCTCCCTCTGCTTCTCTTCCTCCACCCACTTCCTGTTTGTGCTTTCTCAAATAAATAAATAAATAAATAAATAAATAAATAAATAAAATCTTAAACCTAGAATTGGATTTTTTCTCTGTTAAAATGACAAATTTTTCTTGGATTATTGGTCTACTCTTAGTAAGAGGATGTAAAATATTATTCTTTACTTTCTATTTCATTTGCCTAGAAGACAAAGTTTCTGCATCTTGCTAGAATAACCTTCTATGGTTTTTATTGACTTTATGTCCTCAATTAAGAAAAGAGTGTCTTCTTACTTAGGAAAGAGATATGGTTCTTTATAACCATGTTACCTCTTATCTGTACTTTTCAAATCTTCTGTTGTTAAATTCATCAAATAGGTAGCCAAGTATCATTTCCTAGCAACCTATTATCCTATATTAATCAAGTGTTCAAATATCCTGACAACTTTTAATATTTTGGCTTCCCCAAATCTAATATTAAATATCGTTTGCACCTACATCTGTTTTTCAGATTTCTCAGAGGGCTTGAGGAAAATTTATAACAGAAAGGAGTTGTTCTTTTACTTGTAAAAATAGAACTGTTAGAGATAATTGAGTTTATTTGATATATGACTCTTGATGAGTTTTGCAAATTGAACTCCATTAAAAATTTTAAAAAGCTAGTAAGATTAAGAGACAAAAGTAGTAAAAATAACTATGATAACAACAATTAGTTAAGAGATACACAAGATAAAAATATGTAAAATATGACATCAAAAGCATAAAACATTGTGGGAGGAGAGAGTAAAAACAATGAGCTTTAGAATGGAATCAAATAAATGTAAGGTGTTATTAATTTAAAATAGACTGTTATGGATATGTTATATATAAGCCACATGGTAACCACAAAGCAAAAACCTATAGAAGATACACAAAAGTTAAAGAAAACGGACTATAAGCATACCACTAAAGAAAGTTATTAGAACCACAAAGGAAGAGAGAAAGTAAAAAGGAACAGGGAAAAAAACTACAAAAACTGCTAGAAGCTAATTAAAATGGCAATAGGCAAATACCTATTGATAATTATTTTAATATTTAAATATAAATGGACTAACTTCTTTAGTTAAAAGAGACAGACTGGCAAAAAAAAAAAGCTCATCTATATGCTGAGACTCACTTTAGATATAAGGACACACAGAGACTGAAAGTGAAGTGATGAAAGAAAATATCCCATGCAAATGGAAACCAAAAGAAAGCTGGAATAGCTATTAGAAAAAAGAGACTTTAAAACAAAAACTAGGGATGCCTGGGTGGCTTAGCGGTTGAGCATCTACCTTTAGCTCAGGGTGTGATCCCTCAGTCCTGAGATAGAGTCCCACATCAGGCTCCCTGCATGGAGCCTGCTTCTCCCTCTCCCTCTGTCTCTGTCTGCCTCTCTCTCTGTGTCTCTCATGAATAAATAAATAAAATCTTAAATAAAATAAAATAAAACAAAAACTATAATAGGACAAAGAAAAGTGTTACATAATGATAAAGGGGTCAATCCAACAAGAGGATATAACATTTGCATATTATGATACAGAGGAGCACCTGAATATATAAAACAAATATTAATAGCTATAAAGAGAAAAATAGAGAGCAATACAATAATAGTAGGACTCTTTAATATCCCACTTACATCAATGGATACATCAACCAGACAGAATATCTGTCTGGCTGTTAAGGAAACATCAGCCTTAAAGAGTATTTTAGACTAGGTGGACTTAACAGATATTTATAGAACATTCTATCCCAGAGCAACAGGATACACATTCCCCTGAAGTGCAAATGGGACATTTTCCAATATAGATCATATGTTAAACCATAAAGCAAATATTAATAAATTTGAGGATTGAAATCATATGAAGCATCTTTTCTAATCACAATGGTATAAAAGTAGAAATTAATTTCATGATAAAAACCTAGAAAATCCCCAAATATGTGGAGAATAAACATCATGCTATCCAACAACGAGCAGTCAAAGAAAAAATTTAATAAATCAAAAAATACCTTGAGACAGATGAAAATGGAAGTGTAACATATCAAAACTTATAGGATGCAGCAAAAGCAGTTCTAAGAGGGAAGTTCATGGCAATAGAAGCCTCCCTCCAGAAACATGAAAAGTCCAAAATAAGACAACCTAATTTTACACCTCAAGGAACTAAAAAAAGAAGAAATAAAAAAGTTCAGAATTAGTAGAAGGAGGGAAATAACAAAGATCAGAGTGGAAATAAATGACATACAGACTAAAAAAAATAGAAAATTCAATGAAATTAAGAGCTGATACTTTGAAAAGATTAACAAAATTGACAAACTCTTGGCTTGACTCATCAAGAAAAAAGGAGAGGACTCAGATAAATAAAATCAGAAATGGAAGAGATGTTATAACTGGTACCACAGAAATACCAAGGATCATGAGATTACTGTGAACAATTATATGGCAACAAATTGGAGAACATAGAAGAAATGTATACATTCCTGGAAACATACAACCTACAGAGACTGAATCATGATGAAATAGAAAATGTGAACAGACCACTACTCATAAATAGAATAAATAAGTAATCCAAATTCTCCCAACAAATAAAAGTTCAGGACCAGATGGCTTCATTGATAAATTCTAATAAGCATTCAAATAATTAATACCAATCTTTTTCAAAAAATAGAAAAAAATAGAAGAGGGAAGATCTCTTCCAAACACATTTTACAAGGCCAGCATTACCTTGATATCAAAACCAGACAAGGATGCCACCAAAAAACTTACAGGCCAATATTCCTGATAAACATAGATGCAAAAATCCTCAACAAAATATTAGCAAACCAAACCAAAAAAATATTAGCAAACCAAACTCAATGGTATATTAAAAAGATCATTCACCATGATCAAGTAGGATTTATTCCAGGGATGCAAGGATGGTTCAACATCCATAAAACACTCAATGTGATACAGCACATTAGCAAAATGAAGGATAAAAATAATATGATTATCTTAATCTAGGAATGTAGATTCCTATATATATAGGAATGTAGATTCATATATAAACCATAGCTAACCTCATATTCAACAGTGAAAAGCTGATAGATTTTCCTCTAAGATCAGGATCAAGACAAGACTGTCCGCTCTTACTACTTTTATTTAACATAATATCAGAGGTTCTAGTTACAGCAGTTAGGTAAGAAAAAGAAATAAAAGACATCCAAATTGGAAAGGAAGAGGTAAAACTGTCACTACTTGTAGGTGACATGATATTATATATAGAAAACCCTAGACTCAATTCAAACAACTGTTAGAACTAATAAACTAATTGAGTAAAGTTGTAAGATACAAAATCAATACACAAAAATCCGTTGTGTGTCTTTATAATGAACAAATAACAAACTATCATAAGGAGAAACTAAGAAAATGATCTCATTTATAATTGTATCAAAATATCTAAGAATAAATTTAGCAAAGGGGGTGAAAGACCTATATATTGCGAACTACAAGACATGAATGAAAGAAATTGAAGAAGATGCAAATAAATGGAAAAATATTTTATGTTTGTTCATTGGAAGAATTAATATTGTTAAATTGTACATATTGCCCAAAGCAATGAACAGATTCAGTGCAATTCCTACGGGCACTGAGGGGAGCACTTGACGGGATGAGCACTGGGTGTTATTCTGTATGTTGGTAAATTGAACACCAATAAAAAATAAATTTATTAAAAAAAATTCTAATGGTATTTTCAGAAGAAATTCTAAAAAATCCTAACATTTGCATGGAACCACAAAAGACCTCAAAAAAAAAAAAACAAAAAACAAAAAACAAAAAAACAAAGCAATCTTGAGAAAGAAGAACAAAGCTGGAGGCACCACGCCCTCTGATTTCAAATTATATTAGTAAGCTATAGTAATTAAAACAGTATGGTATACATACTGTTTTATTTAAAAAAAGAATGCAAGGATATTTTCAAATTAGAAAATCTGTAAGTGATATTTATCACCTTAACAAATTTGAAAGGGAAAAAAATTTGATCAACTCACAAATACAGAGAATGTATTTAAAAAAAATAAAACAGTATGGTATTGTCATGGAAACATACATATAATCAATGGAACCGAATAGGGAGTGTAGAAATAAACCCACACATATATGCTCAATTAATTTACAACAAAGAAGGCAATAGTATACAATGGTGAAAAGAGGATCTTTTCAATAAATGGTTCTGGAAAAATTGGACAGCTGCATGCAAAAGAATGAAATTGGTCTGCTCTCTTACATCATATATAAAAATTAACTCAAAATTGTTTAAAGATATGCATGTAAGACATAAATCTGTAAAAATATGAGAAGAAAACAGGCAGTAAGCTCCTTGACATAGGTCTTAGTGATGATTTTTTGAATCTGATACCAAAGGCAAAAGCAATAAGAGTAAAAATAAAGAGATGGGACTACATCAAGCCTAAAAGCTTCTACACAGTGAAGGAAACCATCAACAAAATGAAAAGATAACCTACTGAATGGGAGAATGTAATCACAAATCATACATCTGAAAAAGGCTGGTATCTAAATATATAAAGAACCATACAACTCAAAAGCAAGAAAAGTCTGATTTAAAAAATGGTCAGAAGATCTGAATAGACATTTTTCCAAGGAAGACATGCAGATGGCCAATAAGCACATGAAAAGATGTCGACATCATTAATCATCAGGTAAATGCAAATCAAAATCACAGTGAAATATCACCTCACACCTGTTAGAGTGGCTATTGTCAAAACAACAAAAAATAAAAGTATTGTCAAGGATGTGGTGAAAAGGGAGCCCTTGTACACTGTTGGTGGGAATGTAGTTAGGTGCAATCACCATGGAAAACAATATGGAGGTTCCTCAAAAAAATTAAAAATATAACTAGCATATGATCCAGCAATCCCACTTCTGATGAAAATGCTAATTCAACCAGAGGGGAGGCAGGCAGGGAGATGGGTTAAATGGGTGATGAAGATTAAGGAATGCACTTGTCACAATGAGCACTGGGTGATGTTTGGAACGGTTGACTCACTATATTGTATACCTGAAACTAGTATAACATGATATGTTAACTAACTGGAATTAAAATAAAACTTAAACACTAATTCAGAAAAAGATATATGCACTCCCATGTTTGCTGCAGCATCATTTACCCTAGCTTAGATATGGAAGCCACCTAAGTGGCCATCAATAGATGAATGGATAAAGAATCTGTGGTGTATATATACAGTGGAATATTATTCAGGCACAAAGAATGAAATCTTGCTGTTTGTGACAACATGAATAGATCTTGAGGGTGTTATACAAAGTGAAATAAGTCAGAGAAAGACAAATACCTTATGATCTCTCTTTTATGTGGAATCTAAAATAGACACACACACACACACACACACACACACACACACAAAACAAGCTCATAGATACAATGAACTGAATGGTGGTTTCATGAGGTAGGGATTGGGTTTGGAAGAAATAGGTGAACTGGATTTTTTTAGTTTAAATTAATTGAAGAAAAAGTTTAAAATTTCCTGATGGCACTTTAGCAATCAGGACAGGCACAAAACTGAATATTTTGAGTTTCTACTGAGGTTGAAGAGGGCAATACTCTGCCTTCTTCTTTCAGCTCATATACTATAAACAAGAGTCCTTTTTGGATATACTTAGTGCCACTTTTTTTTTCAATTTTTTGTTCATTTTGTTGGTACTTTGCTGCTTAAAATGGCCTCATATGTAGTACTGAAATGCTATATAGTGTTCCTAAGCACAAGACTGTGATGTCTCTTACAGAGAAAATTTATGTGTTACATAAGCTTCACTCAGGCCTGAGTTATAATGTTGCTGGCTGTGAGTTTAATATTAATGAATAAACAATATATATTAAATGAAGTGCCTTTAAACAGAGGCACACATTAAATAAGTTTATGTATTGATTGGTTGATGAGCATATTGTGACCAGAGACTCACAGGAACTTAACCCTGTATTTCCCTAGGAGTAATGATGCAAGATCATTAGTAGTTGCACTACAGCAAATAATGAGAATCAACTGTACTTTGCTTTCTTCCTTCATAGCATTGATTACAGGTTTATGTTTATTCATGTAATTTTTTTTTAATTTTTATTTATTTATGATAGTCACAGAGAGAGAGAGAGAGAGGCAGAGACACAGGCAGAGGGAGAAGCAGGCTCCATGCACCGGGAGCCTGATGTGGGATTCGATCCCGGGTCTCCAGGATCGCGCCCTGGGCCAAAGGCAGGCGCCAAACCGCTGCGCCACCCAGGGATCCCTATTCATGTAATTTTTAAATGTCTATCTCCTCCTCTAGCATTTAAACTTCAGGAGGACAGAGAATAGGATTGTTTCATGTTATTAGATTTCCAGAACCTGATACAGTGCCTAATACAGAGCTAGTATCTGGTAAAAATTGTTGAAGAATAAGTGAGTGAATGAGTAAACAAAGTGCCCACAGCTACGTGGCACAGAGGAAGGAAGGAGTCAGGGAGCCAGGCAGGTCATTATAAAGGGAGGTTGCAGGCTGGGGTAGGAGAGACCATTGGTCTCTTACCTTTATCCATAGTAAATCTTGTCCTAGAGTGTTGACTATGCTCAGTGTATAATGAAAGGATTTTCCTTTGAGACTAAGATGTTCAGAGGTCAAAGCAAAATAGCATCTTCCTTTAAGTAATTTATTTTTTTGTTTTTTTTCCTTTAAGTAATTTAATATCCTTTCATTTGGCTTACAGTGAAAACAGTCAAAAGCAGCTCCTACAACCTTGTGGCTGCAAATACTATATAAATTTAGGAGTGGGATGGGGTTTTCTTCTTTCTTTCCATTGGAGACACCAAATGGGCTCTCAGATGTGAACACAACTCATTTTGGGGTATTTTTTTTGGTGTTCAATTTGACAATATATAGCATATCATCCAGGGCTAATCTCATCAAGTGCCCCCCTCAGTGCCCATCACCCAGTCACCTCCACCCGCCGCCACCTCACTTTCCCGTGCCCCTTGTTCATTTCTCAGAATTATGAGTCTTTCCTGTTCTGTGAACCTCACTGATGTTTTCACTCATTACTCTCCTTTCCTCTTGATTCCCTTTCACTACTTTTTACATTCCCCAAATGAATGAGACCATATAATGTTTGTCCTTCTCCAATTGACTTACTTTACTCAGCATAATATCCTCCAGTTCCATCCACATTGAAGCAAATGGTGGGTATTTGTCATTTCTAATAGCTAAGTAATACTCCACTGTATACATATACCACATCTTTATCCATCTTTCGATGGACACCGAAGCTCCTTCCACAGTTTGGCTATTGTGGACACTGCTGTTATAACATTGGGGTACAGGTGTTCCAGCGTTTCACTGCATCTGTGTCTTTGGGGTAAATCCCCAACAGTGCAATTGCTGGGTCTAGGGCAGTTCTATTTTTAACACTTTGAGGAACCTCCACACGGTTTTCCAGAGTGGCTGTACCAGTTCACATTTCCACCAACAGTGCAAGAGAGTTCCCTTTCTCCACATCCTCTCCAACATTTGTGGTTTCCTGTCTTGTTAATTTTCCCCATTCTCACTGGTGTGAGGTGGTAGCTCATTGTATTTTTGATTTGTATTTCCCGGATGGCCAATGATGCAGAGCATTTTTTCCTGTGCTTGTTGGCCATGTCTATGTCTTCCTCTGTGAAATCTCTGTTCATGTCCTTTGCCCGTTTCATGATTAGATTGCTTGTTTCTTTGCTGTTGGGTTTAATAAGTTCTTTATAGAACTTGGATACTAGCTTCTCCCTTCTCTTATATTCCCTTTCAGTATTATTTATACTCCCCAAATGAAGGAGAACATACAATGTTTGTCCTTCTCTAATTGACTTACTTCACTCAGCATAATACCCTCCGGTTCCATTCAAGTTGAAGCAAATGGTGGGTATTTGTCGTTTCTAATGGCTGAGTAATATTCCATTGTATACATAAACCACATCTTCTTTATCCATTCATCTTTCAATGGACACCGAGGCTCCATCCACAGTTTGGCTATTGTGGACATTGCTGCTAGAAACATCGGGGTGCAGGTGTCCCAGCGTTTCCTTGCATCTGAATCTTTTTTTTTTAATTTTTTTTAATTTTTATTTATTTATGATAGACAGAGAGAGAGAGAGAGAGAGAGAGAGAGAGGCAGACACAGGCAGAGGGAGAAGCACGCTCCATGCACCGGGAGCCCAACGTGGGATTCGATCCCGGGTCTCCAGGATCGCGCTCTGGGCTAAAGGCAGGTGCTAAACCGCTGCACGACCCAGGGATCCCCTGCATCTGATTCTTTGGGGGTAAATCCCCAACAGTGCAATTGCTGGGTCGTAGGGCAGGTCTATTTTTAACTCTTTGAGGAACCTCCACACAGTTTTCCAGAGTGGCTGCACCAGTTCACATTCCCACCAACAGTGGAAGAGGGTTCCCTTTTCTCCCCATCCTCTCCAACATTTGTTGTTTCCTGCCTTGTTAATGTTCCCCATTCTCACTGGTGTGAGGTGGTATCTCATTGTGGTTTTGATTTGTATTTCCCTGATGGCAAGTGATGCAGAGCATTTTCTCATATGCATGTTGGCCATGTCTATGTCTTCCTCTGTGAGATTTCTCTTCATGTCTTTTGCCCATTTCATGACTGGATTGTTTGTTTCTTTGGTGTTGAGTTTAATAAGTTCTTTATAGATCTTGGAAACTAGGCCTTTATCTGATACGTCATTTGCAAATATCTTCTCCCATTCTGTAGGTTGTCTTTTAGTTTTGTTGACTGTATCCTTTGCTGTGCAAAAGCTTCTTATCTTGATGAAGTCCCAATAGTTCATTTTTCTTTTGCCTTCGTGGGTGTATCTTGCAAGAAGTTGCTGTGGCCGAGTTCAAAAAGGGTGTTGCCTGTATTCTCCTCTGGGATTTTGATGGAATCTTGTCTCACATTTAGATCTTTCATCAGTTTTGAGTTTTTCTTTGTGTATGGTGAAAGAGAGTGGTCTAGTTTCATTCTTCTGCATGTGGATGTCCAATTTTCCCAGCACCATTTATTGAAGAGACTGTCTTTCTTCCAATGGATAGTCTTTCCTTGTTTATCGAATATTAGTTGACCGTAAAGTTGAGGGTCCACCTCTGGGTTCTCTATTCTGTTCCATTGATCTATGTGTCTGTTTTTGTGCCAGTACCACACTGTCTTGATGACCACAGCTTTGTAGTACAACCTGATATCTGGCATTGTGATGTCCCCAGATATGGTTTTCTTTTTTAAAATTCCCCTGGCTATTCGGGGTCTTTTCTGATTCCACACAAATCTTAAAATAATTTGTTCTAACTTTCTGAAGAAAGTCCATGGTATTTTGATAGGGATTGCATTAAACGTGTAAATTGCCCTGGGTAACACTGACATTTTCACAATATTAATTCTGCCAATCCATGAGCATGGAATATTTTTCCATATCTTGGTGTCTTCCTCAATTTCTTTCAGAAGTGTTCTATAGTTTTTAGGGTATAGATCCTTTACACCTTTGGTTAGGTTTATTCCTAGGTATCTTATGCTTTTGGGTGCAATTGTCAATGGGATTGACTCCTTAATTTCTCTTTCTTCAGTCTCATTGTTAGTGTATAGAAATGCCATTGATTTCTGGGCATTGATTTTGTATCCTGCCATGCTACCAAATTGCTGTATGAGTTCTAGCAATCTTGGGGTGGAGGCTTTTGGGTTATCTATATAGAGTATCATGTTATTGGTGAAGAGGGAGAGTTTGACTTCTTCTTTGCCAATTTGAATGCCTTTAATGTCTTTTTGTTGTCTGATTGCTGAGGCTACGAATTCCAATACTATGTTGAATAGCAGTGGTGAGAATGGACATCCCTGTCTTGTTCCTGATCTTAGGGGAAAGGCTCCCAGTGCTTCCCCATTGAGAATGATATTTGCTGTGGGCTTTTCGTAGGTGGCTTTTAAGACGTTGAATAAACTTCTCTCTATCCCTACACTCTGAAGAGTTTTGATCAGGAATGGATGCTGTATTTTGTCAAATGCTTTCTCTGCATCTAATGAGAGGATCATATGGTTCTTGGTTTTTCTCTTCCTGATATGATGAATGACATTGATTGTTTTACGAGTGTTGAACCAGCCTTGTGTCCCGGGGATAAATCCTACTTGGTCATGGTGAATAATTTTCTTAATATACTGTTGGATCCTATTGGCCAGTATCTTGTTGAGAATTTTTGCATCCATGTTCATCAGGGATATTGGTCTGTAATTCTCCTTTTTGGTGGGGTTTTTGTGTGGTTTTGGAATTAAGGTGATGCTGGCCTCATAGGACGAATCTGGAAGTACTCCATCTCTTTCTATCTTTCCAAACAGCTTTAGTAGAATAGGTATGATTTCTTCATTAAATGTCTGATAGAATTCCCCTGGGAAGCCATCTGGCCCTGGACTCTTGTGTCTTGGGAGGTTTTTGATGACTGCTTCAATTTCCTCCCTGGTTATTGGCCTGTTCAGGTTTTCTATTTCTTCCTGTTCCCGTTTTGGTAGTTTGTGGCTTTCCAGGAATGCGTCCATTTCTTCTAGATTGCTTAATTTATTGGCGTATAGGTGTTCATAATATGTTTTTAAAATCGTTTGTATTTCCTTGGTGTTGGTAGTTATCTGTCCTTTCTCATTCATGATTTTATTAATTTGAGTCTTCTCTCTCTTCTCTTTAATACGGTTGGCTGATGGTTTATCTATCTTATTAATTCTTTCAAAGAACCACCTCCTGGTTCTGTTGATCTGTTCCACAGTTCTTCTGGTCTCGATTTCATTGAGTTCTGTTCAAATTTTAATTAACTCTCTTCTTCTGCTGGGCGTAGGGTCCATCTGCTGTTTTTTCTCTAGCTCCTTTATGGGTAAGGTTAGCTTTTGTATTTGAGTTCTTTCCAGTTTTTGAATGGATGCCAGTATTGTGATGTATTTCCCCCTTAGGACTGCTTTTGCTGCATCCCAAAGAGTTTGAACGGTTCTATCTTCATTCTCATTAGTTTCTATGAATCTTTTTAATTCTTCCTTAATTTCCTGGTTGACCCTTTCATCTTTTAGCAGGATGGTCCTTAACCTCCACGTGTTTGAAGTCCATCAAACTTCTTGTTGTGATTTAGTTCTAATTTCAAGGCATTATGGTCTGAGAATATGCAGGGGACGATCCCAATCTTTTGGTATCGGTTCAGACCCAATTTGTGACCCAGTATGTGGTCGACTCTGGAGAAAGTTCCATGTGCACTTGAGAAGAATGTGTATTCAGTTGCGTTTGGATGTAAAGTTCTGTAGATATCTGTGAAATCCATCTGGTCCAGTGTATTATTTAAAGCTCTCATTTCTTCGGAGATGTTGTGCTTAGAAAACCTATCGAGGGTAGAAAGAGGTAGATTGAAGTCACCAAGTATAAGTGTGTTATTATCTAAGTATTTCTTCACTTTGGTTATTAATTGGTTTAAATATTTGGCAGCTCCCACATTCGGGGCATATATATTGAGGATTGTTAAGTCCTCTTGTTGGATGGATCCTTTAAGTATGATATAGTGTCCCTCTTCATCTCTCACTACAGTCTTCGGGGTAAATTTTAGTTTATCTGATATAAGGATGGCTACCCCTGCTTTCTTTTGAGGACCATTCGAATGGTAAATGGTTCTCCAACCTTTTATTTTCAGGTTGTAGGTGTCCTTCTGTCTAAAATGAGTCTCTTGTAGACAGCAAATAGATGGGTCCTGCTTTTTTATCCAGTCTGAAACCCTGCGCCTTTTGATGGGGTCATTAAGCCCGTTCACGTTCAGAGTTACTATTGAAAGATATGAATTTAGTGTCATCATGATATCTATTCAGTCCTTGTTTTTGTGGATTGTTCCACTGAACTTCTTCTTAAAGGGGAATTTTAAGAGCCCCCCTTAACATTTCTTGCAGAGCTGGTTTGGAGGTCACATATTCTTTCAGTTGCTGCCTGTCTTGGAAGCTCTTTATCTCTCCTTCCGTTTTGAATGAGAGCCTTGCTGAATAAAGTATTCTTGGTTGCATGTTCTTCTCATTTAGGACCCTGAATATATCCTGCCAGCCCTTTCTGGCCTGCCAGGTCTCTGTGGAGAGGTCTGCTATTACCCTAATATTCCTCGCCATAAAAGTCAGGGATTTCCTGTCTCTTGCTGCTTTAAGGATCTTCTCTTTATCTTTGGAATTTGCAAGCTTCACTATTAAACGTCGAAGTGTTGAACAGTTTTTATTGATTTTAGGGGGGATCTCTCTATTTCCTGGTTCTGAATGCCTGTTTCCCTTCCCAGATTAGGAAAGTTTTCAGCTAGGATTTGTTCAAATACATATTCTGGCCCTCTGTCCCTTTCGGCGCCCTCGGGAACACCAATTAAACGTAGGTTTTTTTCCTCAGGCTGTCATTTATTTCCCTTAATCTGTCTTCATGGTCTTTTAATTGTTTGTCTCTTTTTTCCTCAGTTTCCCTCTTTGCCATCAACTTGTCTTCTATGTCACTCTCGTTCTTCCACCTCATTAACCCTCGTCGTTAAGACTTCTAGTTTGGATTGCATCTCATTCAATTGATTTTTAATTTCTGCCTGATTGCATCTAAATTCTGCAGTCATGAAGTCTCTTGAGTCCTTTATGCTTTTTTCTAGAGCCACCAGTAGCTGTATAATAGTACTTCTGAATTGGCTTTCTGACATTGAATTGTAATCCAGATTTTGTAACTCTGTGGGAGAGAGGACTGTTTCCTATTCTTTCTTTTGAGGTGAGGTTTTCCTTCTAGTCATTTTGCTCAGTGTAGAGTGGCCAAAAACAAGTTGTATTGGGAAAAGGAGAAAAAGAGAGGGGAGAAAGAAGGAAAGAAAAGAGAAAAAGAATAAAGGAAGAAAAAAAGGAAAAAAGAGAAGAAAAAGAGAAAGAAAAAGAAAGGGAATAAAAGGGGTAGGGGAAGTAATCAGAAATCAAAAAGAAAAAGAAACACGGGGGAGTATCTTCTCTTTCTGTATGCTTTAAGTCCCTTGACCTCCCCTGGAACTTGTCCGTCTAGCTGGTCTTCTGGGTGAGGGGCCTATTGTGCTGATTTTCAGGTTTTAACACTTGGGGGAGCTGCTCTGCCCCCTGCCTGGTGCAGGGCTTAGTAGGGGTTGTTTACTCCATAAGGCCCCAGCAGGAACAGCACAGTGGCTGCGGCCATCCCTGGAAACGTGGATTCAGCTTCCACAGTAACTAAAGAGCTCTCCGTCTGCAGGGGCCTGGATGCTCCAGGGCCGGTGATCTGCTCAGCTCGGTGCAGGAGCGTCCTTGCGGTCCTGGGCCCTCCTGGCCTCTGACTGTCCCGGGGGGAGGCCGGATCCTGGGCTGTGTCCCCGCGCCCTGTATTCCCGGGCCTGCGCTGTTGGATTTGCGCTCCCCGCCGCGCAGCCACCTCTCTGTGGAGCGGCTGCCCGAGCCCCTCCGAGCTGCTCCTGGAGCCGCGCAGCCCCCTCCGCGCAGAGCTGCCAGCCGAGCCCCTCCGAGCTGCTCCCTGGTCAATGCGTGCGCGCTGCAGCCATTAGGGAGCTCGGCGCAGTCTCCTGGGCGCGCAGGTTTCTGTTAGTGTCCCAGAGAGCCTGAGGGCATCCCCGCCCTCCTGGGGTCCTGTTCTAACTCCCTGCGGGAGCCTTTCCGCCCAGGAAGATTGGTGAAGCTCCTGCTTCTCTGGGACAGAGCTCTCCTGTCCTGGGGGCACTTGCCCCGGCCTTAGCGTGCTCCTCGCGGGGCCCCTCCCCCTTGGAGGCCTTTTGTTTCTCTATTTCTTTTTTCCCCGTCTTCCTACCTTGATAGAAGCGCGAACTCTTCTCACTGTAGCATTCCAGCTGTTCTCTCTTTAAATCTCAGGCCGAATTCGTAGATTTTCAGGATGATTTGAAGGTTATCTAGGTAATTTGGTGGGGACAAGTGATTTGGGGACCCTACTCTTCTGCCATCTTGCCCCTTCTTAATGGCTCATAATACGTTTTTTAAAAATTTTTTTTATTTATTTATGATAGTCACAGAGAGAGAGAGAGAGAGAGAGAGAGAGGCAGAGACATATAGAGACATAGAGAGGCAGAGGGAGAAGCAGGCTCCATGCACCAGGAGCCTGACGTGGGATTCCATCCGGCGTCTCCAGGATCACGCCCTGGGCCAAAGGCAGGCGCTAAACCGCTGCGCCACCCAGGGATCCCATCATAATATGTTTTTAGAATCATTTGTATTTCCTTGGTATTGGTGGTGATCTCTCCTTTTTCAGTCGTGATTTTATTAATTTGAGTCTTTTCTCTTTTGTTTTTAATAAGGCTGGCTAATGGATTATCTATATTACTAATTCTTTCAAAGAACCAACTCCTGGTTTTGTTGATCTGTTCTACAGTTCTTCTGGTCTCTATTTCATTGAGTTCTGCTTGAATCTTTATTAACTCTCTTCTGCTGCATGGAGGTTTTATTTGCTGTTCTTTCTCCAGTTTTTTTAGGTGCGAGGTTAGCTTGTGTATTTGAGATTTTTCCAGTTTTTTTTTTAGGAATGCCTGTATTTCGATGTATTTCCTTCTCAAGACTGCTTTTGCTGTGTCTCAAAGATTTTGAACTGTTGTATCTTCATTCTCATTAGTTTCCATGAATATTTTTAATTCTTCTCTCCTTTCCTGTTTGACCATTTCATCTTTTAGCAGGATGCTCTTTAACCTCCACATGTATGAATTTCTTCCAAATTCTTCTTGTGTTTCCATTCAAGTTTCAAAGCATTATGGTCTGAAAATATGCAGGAGACAATCCCAATCCTTTGGTGTCAGTTGAGACCGGATTTGTGACCCAGTATGTGGTCTATTTTGGAGAAAATTCCATGTGCACTTGAGAAGAATGTGTATTCAGTTGCATTTGGATGTAAGGTTCTATAATATCTGTGAAATCCATCTGGTCCAGTGTATCATTTAAAGCTCTTGTTTCTTTGGAGATGTTGTGCTTAGAAGATCTGTCGATTGTAGAAAGCGCTACGTTCATGTCACCAAGTTTAAGTTTATTATTATCTAAGTATGTCTTAACTTTGGTTATTAATTGATTAATATACTTGGCAGCTCCCACATTAGGGGCATAAATATTCATGATTGTTAGTTGCTCTTGTTGGATAGATCCTTTAAGTATGATATAGTGTCCCTCTTCATCTCTTACTACAGTCTTTGGGATAAACTTTAATTTATCTGATACAAGGATTGCTACCCCTGCTTTCTTTTGAGGACTTTTTGAATGGTAAATGGTTCTCCAACCTTTCATTTTCAGGCTGCAGGTGTCCTTATGTCTCAAATGAGTCTCTTGTAGACAGCAAATAGCTAGGTCTTGCTTTTTTATCCAGTCTGAAATGTTGCGCCTTTTGATGGGATCATTACGCCCATTCACAGAGTGACTATTGACAGATATGAATTTAGTGTCATCATGATATCTATTCAGTCCTTGTTTTTGTGAATTGTTCCACTGAACTTCTTCTTAAAGGGGAATTTTAAGAGTTCCCCCTTAAAATTTCTTGCAGAGCTGGTTTGGTGGTCAGTTATTGTTTCAGTTTCTGCCTCTCTTGGAAGCTCTTTATCTCTCCTTCTATTCTGAATGAGAGCTTTGCTGGATAAAGTATTCTTGGCTGCATGTTCTTCTCATTTAGGAACTTGAAAATATCCTGCCAGCCCTTTCTGGCCTGCTAGGTCTCTATGGAGAGGTAGGCTGTTAATCTAATACTTCTCCCTATATAAGTTAGAGATCTCTTGTCTCTTGTTGTTTTAAGGATCTTCTCTTTATCTTTGGAATTTGCATGTTTCACTATTAAATGTTGGGTGTTAAACGGCTTTTATTGATTTTAGGGAAGGATCTCTCTATCTCCTGGATCTGAATGTCTCCTTCTCTCATCAGGTTAGGGAAGGTCTCAGCTATGGTTTGTTGAAATACACTTTCTGGTCCTGTGTCTCTTTCGGCGCCCTCTAGATCCCCAATTAAATGTAAATTTTTCCTTCTGAGGCTGTCATTTATTTCCCTTAACCTTTCCTCATGTTCTTTTAATTTTTTTTCCTTTTTACTCAGCTTCCTTTCTTGCCATCACCTTGTCTTCTATGTCACTCACTCTTTCTTCTACCTCATTAACCCTCGTCCTTAGGACCTCCAGTTTGGTTTGCATCTCATTTAATTGATTTTTAATTTTGGCCTGATTATATCTTAATTCTGCAGTCATGAAGTCTCTTGAGTCCTTTATGCTTTTTTCTAGAGCCACCAGTCGCTTCATAATTGTGCTTCTGAATTGGCTTTCTCTCATCGAATTGTAATCCAAATTCTGTAACGCTGTGGGAGAGAGTACTATTTCTGTTTCTTTCTCTTGTTGTGGGTTCTTCTTTCTAGTCCTTTTGCTCAGTGCAGAGTGGCTAAAAACAAGTTGTACTGGAAAAAGGAAGGAAAATGAGAAAACAAAGGGAAAACAAATAACAAAAAACAGAAAGAAAACCAAAACGGAACAAAACAAAACAACCAAACCAAACCAAACCAAACCAAACCAGGAGGGGTATCCTGTGATTCTATATACTGTAAGTCCCTCAACTTCCCCTGGAGCTTTCCAGCACTGCTTGGTCAAGAAGTTGCTCTTCCCCTGTCATTCCAGCTGATCTTCTGGGGGAGGGCCCTGCTGTGCTGATTCTTAGGTGTGTGCACCTGGGGGAGCTGTCCTGCCCCCTGCCAGGTCCACGGCTCAGTGGGAGATGTTTATCCTATGAAGCCCCTGTTCCCTGGTGGCCCTGCTCCATCCCAGGCACAAGGTGACACAGGGAAGAACAACAAGACTGGCTGTGGCGAGCTCTCCAGCCCTGGAGTCAGCTCCATCAGTAACTACCGCAGCTCCCAGTCAGCACTGGCCTCGATGCTCCCGGGGGCGGGGCCGCTGATCTGCACAGCTTGGGGCCGCCCGGCGGCAGCAGTGTCCTTGCTGTCCTGTGTTCTCCCGGCCTCCTCCTGTCCCAAGGCGAGCGCCGGATTCTGGACTGTGTCCCCCGGCACCCTGGGATCCAGGGCCTGCGCTACTGGAATCATGCTCCTAGGGCAGTGCAGCCCCCTCTGCGTGGAGCCACCACCTGAGCTGCTCCTGATGCCCCGCTGGGCCTGTGCTTCAGTCCTTTACTGCGCTGGGCAGGAGGTGTGTGGCGTGCTCTCCCCCGGGGCGCCCTTCCTCTGCTAGTGACCCCGGGAACCTGGGGTCTTCACTGCCCCTCCTGGGATCCTGCCCAAATTCCCTGTGAGCGCCTTTCCATCTGGGAAGATTGGTAAAGTTCCTGCTTCTCCAGGACTGGGCTTTCCTGTCCTGGAGGCTCTCACCGCTGGCCTTAGCTAGGCTTCTCACGGGGCCCCTCCCCCACTGGATGCTTTTTTATTTATTTTTTTCTCTCTTCCTACCTTGATAGAAGCATGAACCTTTCTCATTGTAGCATTCCAGCTATTCTCTCTTTAAATCTCATGCCGAATTCATAGGTTTTCAGGATGATTTGAAAGTTATCTAGATAAGTTGGTGGGGACAGGTGACTTGGGGATCCTACTCTTCCGCCATGTTGCCCCGGCCCTCCCTTTTGGGGTTTAAAAATGTTAAGATACTCCAGGCAGAGGCCTGGAACACATCTCTCTATAAGATTTTTTGAAATTAAATCACTCAGGCCTTTGTAGGCATCCTGACATAACATGGCTAGACAGATACTCATTTTGTAATCCCAGATGGTAGGCAATGAAGCATAGTCCATCTATCAGAAAGCCATCTTGAGGAGCCAGCCAGCTGGGCCATTGTGGAAAAGAATTGAAAGTAGATCTAGGGCCAAGTCAGGGAAAGCCATGTCCATCTTAGTAAAGGAGTGTTTGAAAGCTGACCTTATGTGTAGGCAGAATATTAAATAACCTATGGTGTGGTCACCTGTGTAGAACGTTTTCAGGGTTATCAGGAAGGGTCCTCTCACTCTTATTCCTTAATGAGATGTTTTTTTTTTTTTTACATTCAAACTTATAGTCATGCTTGTTCTATTCCCCTGGACAGATCTTCCTTTTTTGTTAAAGCCATGCTAAATCTTACCTATCATTCAGGGCACTGCTCCCCTAAGAAGTCTTTTTGGATATTGGATCTTAGTGGTCTCTCTGAAGTCCACTGTCTGGGCACCCTAGGACTGCTTTGCATGTATACTGCCTGCCTTTATCAGTGATAAACAGTGATATAACTAACATTAATGGCTCTGTTGATGTTTTTCTGAAGGACATTATATGCTATTGGAGGACAGGGATCATGTCTAGCATTTCTTTTGTATTCTCAAGATTCCTAGGACAATCTTCTGCACAATTTTGGTTCTTAATGAAGATTTATTCAACAAATGGAGTCAGCCAGTCAATCTTTGTGAGGCCTTTTCTACCCGCCTTATTTGGATGGGACCTGTATTTCGCCAGGACATATATTGCCTTGAAAGTTGACTATATTGGAGAGACAACTCTGCAGAAAGGAAGTTTGAGTGGTAGGGGCTGATGCAAATATGATTATTATCTGGGCTGTATCTTTACCAACGAAGCAAAAGTTGTTTTTGGCATCCAAGGCCAGCAAAAACACACTTGTTCTGCAGATAGAGATTGTGATTTTGTGCCCTCCATTATCTTTTTGGTTTCTTGTTTCCCGTGATATTCAGTACCCTCTTGTTCATGATCCCCCCCACCCCTATTCCAGCTGTTCCTTTTAGCTGTGTTTATATAGCTCATATACATGCATATTGCTATTTCCCTCTTCATGTTTGCTACAGTCCAGACTTAGCTTCTTTCATCTATCTTAATCAATGATACCGGCTGATTCTCCAGTATCATATTTTAAGATCTTTTCTATAACTCTGCTGCCAGTCTGCCCAGATCAGGGTGTTTTTTCCTAATGACCAGGACCCTGGATAGGTGGCTGGATTTCCTTGTGCCTCAGTTGGCCCCTGGGACAGTCCAGGCACCCCCAAAATGACTTCTGCAACTCACCACAGGTTAAGGCCAACCCATGGCTCATTGGTTAGTAGGGCCAGGTATCTTTCAGCTTTGATGTTCTTCAGCTTCCTCCTGTCTCAGAAATATTTGCCTTTTAGATTAATTTTTACCCCAGTTACATGATTTATTTTGTGAGTATCCAAATGCATACTTGGCTATTTCCTGTGCATATTTTGAAGCTTGTTCTTTTCTGCATGCTTCCCATGTCTCTGTTTCTCTGTTTTTTTTCCTCTGTGTTCCTTTCTACTGACTCTTCTTTCCTTTATGAGGGTAAATTACTCTCACTCATAGTAAGTAGTGTGACTAGTGCTTCTAGAACTGTGATGGGAACTGTGATTGTAAAGTCCCCTTTCAAAAGTCCCAGGCAAGGGAGAATTAGAGCATTGCCTTTAATTGTTGTCTTAATCAAAAGGCCCCCATGGCATGGGTGGACATTGTGGTGTTTGGGTCCTGTCATTCCTCCATTGCCTTATTTTCTACTTTATTCTCTATGTATAGCTAAAAGAAGCATATTCCCTCATCTTCAGCCAATTTCTTACATTCTATGTCAAACTTTCTCAACCTTGTACTCTTGATATTTTGGGCCATGTAGTTCTTTGGTGTGTGCGCGTGTGTGTGTATGTGTGTGTGTGCTGTACTGTGCATTGTAGGATGTCTAGCAGCATCCCTGGCATCTGTCTACTAGATGTCACTACACCCTCTTACCCAGTTGGGACTCTCACCCAGTTGTGACAACTTAAAATGTCTCCAGACATCAAATGTCCCCAGGGGGTGGGGGTGGGGGAGGCAAAATCATTCCAGGTTGAGAAACACTTCTCTAGGTTCCCTCTGCCTAGGTCCCTAGTCCTTGACAGATATTCTCCTTTTATTCTAGCCCTTTCCCCAGCCTCACTGGGAAGTCTCTGTCACTTGGCTAATAAAGTCATCATGGAAGTAGTAAAGGGAACTCTAGACTTGTGAGACTTGATTTTCATTGCTGGGTCCACCACTTACTATGTGATCCTGAACAAGTAACTTATTTCTCAGTTTACTCATCTATAAAATGGAGACTATAAAATAATCTTGCACCAGAGTTTTTCTGAGGGTTAAATACCTTTCTTCGTACTATTGTTAACCATTGCTTTTACCATTCATCAATTCAAAAACTGAAATGATGGTGAATAGAGCCAAGGGTAGAGCTGGCAGTCTTCACCAGCGCTCTAACCCACAGTGGTATAGGAGAAGAAATCCACGTACCTGGAAAGAAGAAAAATAGAAGCATTGGTTTCCAAATGTAGTTGAGCATCAGAATCATCTGGAGATATTTTGGACAGGACAGTCCTGAGCTATACCCTAGGTGTCTTGAATGGCAATATCTGGGTGTGGGACAAAGGATCTGTAACAAATGAGCTCCTCAGTAGATTCTGATGACAAACCATGTTTAGGTACCGCAGAGTTAGATTATCTTTAAGGTTCCTTCTAGTTCCAAGAGTCAGTGATTGTATATTTCTTTTTATCCTGTTGAGTATTATACAAACTGAAATTGTACCTTCCAAGCATGATTGTAGGGAATTTTCATTAACTTTTTTGGAGACTGGAGTTGACGAATGTCACCTTGTTCTAAGAGAATAGTTTCTGGAGGCACACCTGATCTTATAAGCAGGGAAGAAGGAGGCAGCCCCATGCAGCATCAATCAGTAGGTTTTTTTCACTTAATTAAGGAGCACAAAACTACAAACTGGCTGGTGAATAAACTTCAGTTAGTGGCCCAAAGACTATAGGTCAGACTGGGCCAGGAGAGAAGTTGGCCAGAGTCCTTGAAAATCTCTCTGATTGGCTAGAGAAGTGACTGCAAGGTTGGTCCAAAAAGGTATGCAACCCCAATGGGTAAATCTCTGGGACAAAAAAGGAAAGGGCCTTTCTGTTCTAGAAGATTAGGAAGGCTTTGGAGGTAAAACAGGACATAGTCTAGAACCTAGGGTTCCATGTCTTAGTGGCTTGCTTTAGCATTGACTCTCTCATCCCAGATAGTGCTAAAGTGTTTGGAATATCCAAATATGTTTGGCAATTTGAAAAAAGTGAATTGTCCAAGAAGAGGGAATGGGGATGGGATATCCCATTAACTATGTCAGGTCAACCTGTGGAACTACTTGAGTTACTTTAGGATTAGAATTCAATATTAAGTCAAATTAGCTGGGTCTGTTTGTGTCTGTTTTCTGATTTTCTTGGTTCCCTGGTAAAAACTCTTTTTTTTTCTAACACTATATTTTTATTTTTTGTAATTTTAAAATAACTTTTATTTTAAAATATAGAATCATAATATGTTGCAAAAATAGCACAGAGAGTTCATGTTTGGCTTCCTCCAATGGTGAACTATTAATAATTATAGCACATTACTGAAGCCAAGAAATTAATTGGCACAATATTATCAACTACATCACAGATTTTGTAAGTCTTTGCGTTAAAAACTCTTTTTGACAAATACCAACTGTGTCTTCATCAACTAACAGAAAAGAGATATTTTCCACACTATTAGTTTTCTATTGCTATGTAACAAATTGCCACAAATTCAGTGACTTAAAACAACATAAACTTACTATCTCACAGTTTCTGTGGCACAGGGTCACAGTACAGATTAGCAGGTCTTCTGTTCAGAGTCTCACTAGGCTGAAATCAAGATGTCCATAAAGCTGCACTTTCTTTTTTTTTATAGTATTTTTTTTTATTGGTGTTCAATTTACCAACATACAAAATAACCCCCAGTGCCCGTCACCCAATCACTTCCACTCCCCGCCTTCCTCCCCTTCTACCACCCCTACTTCGTTTCCCAGAGTTAGCAGTCTTTACATTATGTCTCCCTTTCTGATATTTCCCACACATTTCTTCTCCCTTCCCTTATATTCCCTTTCACTATTATTTATATTCCCCAAATGAATGAGAACATATAATGTTTGTCCGTCTCCAACTGACTTACTTCACTCAGCATAATACCCTCCAGTTCCATCAATTGAAGCAAATGGTGGGTATTTGTCATTTCTAATAGCTGAATAATATTCCATTGTATACATAAACCACATCTTCTTTATCCACTCATCTTTCGATGGACACCGAGCCTCCTTCCACAGTTTGGCTATTGTGGCCATTGCTGCTATAAACATCGGGGTGCAGGTGTCCCGGCGTTGCATTGCATCTGTATCTTTGGGGTAAATCCCCAACAGTGCAATTGCTGGGTCGTAGGGCAGGTCTATTTTTAACTCTTTGAGGAACCTCCACACAGTTTTCCAGAGTGGCTGCACCAGTTCACATTCCCACCAACAGTGGAAGAGGGTTCCCTTTTCTCTGCATCCTCTCCAACATTTGTTGTTTCCTGCCTTGTTAATTTGCCCCATTCTCACCGGTGTGAGGTGGTATCTCATTGTGGTTTTGATTTGTATTTCCCTGATGGCAAGTGATGCAGAGCATTTTCTCATATGCATGTTGGCCATGTCTATGTCTTCCTCTGTGAGATTTCTCTTCATGTCTTTTGCCCATTTCCTGATTGGATTGTTTGTTTGGTGTTGAGTTTAAGAAGTTCTTTATAGATCTTGGAAACTAGCCCTTTATCTGATATGTCATTTGCAAATATCTTCTCCCATTCTGTAGGTTGTCTTTTAGTTTTGTTGACTGTATCCTTTGCTGTGCAAAAGCTTCTTATCTTGATGAAGTCCCAATAGTTCATTTTTGCTTTTGTTTCTTTTGCCTTCGTGGATGTATCTTGCAAGAAGTTACTGTGGCCGAGTTCAAAAAGGGTGTTGCCTGTGTTCTTCTCTAGGATTTTGATGGAATCTTGTCTCACATTTAGATCTTTCATCCATTTTGAGTTTATCTTTGTGTATGGTGAAAGAGAGTGGTCTAGTTTCATTCTTCTGCATGTGGATGTCCAATTTTCCCAGCACCATTTATTGAAGAGACTGTCTCTCTTCCAATGGATAGTCTTTCCTCCTTTATCGAATATTAGTTGACCATAAAGTTGAGGGTCCACTTCTGGGTTCTCTATTCTGTTCCACTGATCTATGTGTCTGTTTTTGTGCCAGTACCACACTTTCTTGATGACCACAGCTTTGTAGTACAACCTGAAATCTGGCATTGTGATGCCCCCAGCTATGGTTTTCTTTTTTAAAATTCCCCTGGCTATTCGGGGTCTTTTCTTTTTCTTCTTTTTTTAAAAAAATTTTTATTGGTGTTCAATTTACTAACATACAGAATAACCCCCAGTGCCCGTCACCCATTCACTCCCACCCCCCGCCCTCCTCCCCTTCTACCAACCCTACTTCGTTTCCCAGAGTTAGCAGTCTTTACGTTCAGTCTCCCTTTCTGATATTTCCCACACATTTCTTCTCCCTTCCCTTATATTCCCTTTCACTATTATTTATATTCCCCAAATGAATGAGAACATATAATGTTTGTCCTTCTCCGACTGACTTACTTCACTCAGCATAATACCCTCCAGTTCCATCAATTGAAGCAAATGGTGGGTATTTGTCATTTCTAATAGCTGAGTAATATTCCATTGTATACATAAACCACATCTTCTTTATCCATTCATCTTTCGTTGGACACCGAGGCTCCTTCCACAGTTTGGCTATCGTGGCCATTGCTGCTATAAACATCGGGGTGCAGGTGTCCCGGCGTTTCACTGCATCTGTATCTTTGGGGTAAATCCCCAATAGTGCAATTGCTGGGTCGTAGGGCAGGTCTATTTTTAACTCTTTGAGGAACCTCCACACAGTTTTCCAGAGTGGCTGCACCAGTTCACATTCCCACCAACAGTGTAGGAGGGTTCCCTTTTCTCTGCATCCCCTCCAACATTTGTTGTTTCCTGCCTTGTTAATTTGCCCCATTCTCACCGGTGTGAGGTGGTATCTCATTGTGGTTTTGATTTGTATTTCCCTGATGGCAAGTGATGCAGAGCATTTTCTCATATGCATGTTGGCCATGTCTATGTCTTCCTCTGTGAGATTTCTCTTCATGTCTTTTGCCCATTTCCTGATTGGATTGTTTGTTTCTTTGGTGTTGAGTTTAAGAAGTTCTTTATAGATCTTGGAAACTAGCCCTTTATCTGATACGTCATTTGCAAATATCTTCTCCCATTCTGTAGGTTGTCTTTTAGTTTTGTTGACTGTATCCTTTGCTGTGCAAAAGCTTCTTATCTTGATGAAGTCCCAATAGTTCATTTTTGCTTTTGTTTCTTTTGCCTTCGTGGATGTATCTTGCAAGAAGTTACTGTGGCCGAGTTCAAAAAGGGTGTTGCCTGTGTTCTTCTCTAGGATTTTGATGGAATCTTGTCTCACATTTAGATCTTTCATCCATTTTGAGTTTATCTTTGTGTATGGTGAAAGAGAGTGGTCTAGTTTCATTCTTCTGCATGTGGATGTCCAATTTTCCCAGCACCATTTATTGAAGAGACTGTCTTTCTTCCAATGGATAGTCTTTCCTCCTTTTTCGAATATTAGTTGACCATAAAGTTGAGGGTCCACTTCTGGGTTCTCTATTCTGTTCCACTGATCTATGTGTCTATTTTTGTGCCAGTACCACACTGTCTTGATGACCACAGCTTTGTAGTACAACCTGAAATCTGGCATTGTGATGCCCCCCAGATATGGTTTTCTTTTTTAAAATTCCCCTGGCTATTCGGGGTCTTTTCTGATTCCACACAAATCTTAAAATAATTTGTTCTAACTATCTGAAGAAAGTCCATGGTATTTTGATAGGGATTGCATTAAACGTGTATATTGCCCTGGGTAACATTGACATTTTCACAATATTAATTCTGCCAATCCATGAGCATGGAATATTTTTCCATCTCTTGGTGTCTTCCTCAATTTCTTTCAGAAGAGTTCTATAGTTTTGAGGGTATATATCCTTTACATCTTTGGTTAGGTTTATTCCTAGGTATCTCATTCTTTTGGGTGCAATTGTCAATGGGATTGACTCCTTAATTTCTCTTTCTTCAGTCTCATTGTTAGTGTATAGAAATACCATTGATTTCTGGGCATTGATTTTGTATCCTGCCACGCTACCAAATTGCTGTATGAGTTCTAGCAATCTTGGGGTGGAGACTTGGGTTTTCTATGTAGAGTATCATGTCATCGGCAAAGAGGGAGAGTTTGACTTCTTCTTTGCCAATTTGAATGCCTTTTTTTTAAAATTATTTATGATAGTCACAGAGAGAGAGAGAGAGAGAGAGAGAGAGGGGCAGAGACACAGGCAGAGGGAGAAGCAGGCTCCACGCACCGGGAGCCCGATGTGGGATTCGATCCCGGGTCTCCAGGATCGCGCCCTGGGCCAAAGGCAGGCGCCAAACCGCTGTGCCACCCAAGCGGATCCCTTGAATGCCTTTAATGTCTTTTTGTTGTCTGATTGCTAAGGCTAGGGCTTCCAGTACTATGTTGAATAGCAGTGGTGAGAGTGGACATCCCTGTCTTGTTCCTGATCTTAGGGGAAAGGCTCCCAGTGCTTCCCCATTGAGAATGATATTTGCTGTGGGCTTTTCGTAGATGGCTTTTAAGATGTCGAAGAAAGTTCCCTCTATTCCTACACTCTGAAGAGTTTTGATCAGGAATGGATGCTGTATTTTGTCAAATGCTTTCTCTGCATCTAATGAGAGGATCATATGGTTCTTGGTTTTTCTCTTGCTGATATGATGAATCACATTGATTGTTTTATGAGTGTTGAACCAGCCTTGTGTCGCGGGGATAAATCCTATTTGGTCATGGTGAATAATTTTCTTAATATACTGTTGGATCCTATTGGTCAGTATCTTGTTGAGAATTTTTGCATCCATGTTCATCAGGGATATTGGTCTGTAATTCTCCTTTTTGGTAGGGTCTTTTTCTGGTTTTGGAATTAAGGTGATGCTGACCTCATAGAACGAATTTGGAAGTACTCCATCTCTTTCTATCTTTCCAAACAGCTATAGGAGAATAGGTATGATTTCTTCTTTAAACGTTTGATAGAATTCCCCTGGGAAGCCATCTGGCCCTGGACTCTTGTGTCTTGGGAGGTTTTTGATGACTGCTTCAATTTCCTCCCTGGTTATTGGCCTGTTCAGGTTTTCTATTTCTTCCTGTTCCCGTTTTGGTAGTTTGTGGCTTTCCAGGAATGCGTCCATTTCTTCTAGATTGCCTAATTTGTTGGCGTATAGCTGTTCATAATATGTTTTTAAAATCGTTTGTATTTCCTTTGTGTTGGTAGTGATCTCTCCTTTCTCACTCATGATTTTATTAATTTGAGTCTTCTCTCTCTTCTTTTTAATAAGGCTGGCTAATGGTTTATCTATCTTATTAATTCTTTCAAAGAACCAACTCCTGGTTCTGTTGATCTGTTCCACAGTTCTTCTGGTCTCGATTTCGTTGAGTTCAGCTTGAATCTTTATTAACTCTCTTCTTCTCCTGGGTGTAGGATCTATTTGCTGTTTTTTCTAGCTCCTTTATGTGTAAGGTTAGCTTTTGTATTTGAGTTCTTTCCTGTTTTTGAATGGATGCTTGTATTGCGATGTATTTCCCCCTTAGGACTGCTTTTGCTGCATCCCAAAGAGTTTGAACGGTTCTATCTTCATTCTCATTAATTTCCATGCATCTTTTAATTCTTCCTTAATTTCCTGGTTGACCCTTTCATCTTTTAGCAGGATGGTCCTTAACCTCCACGTTTTTGAAAACCTTCCGAACTTCTTCTTGTGATTTAGTTCTAATTTCAAAGCATTATGGTCTGAGAATATGCAGGGGACGATCCCAATCTTTTGGTATCGGTTCAGACCCGATTTGTGACCCAATATGTGGTCTATCCTGGAGAAAGTTCCATGTGCACTTGAGAAGAATGTGTATTCAGTTGCGTTTGGATGTAAAGTTCTGTAGATATCTGTGAAATCCATCTGGTCCAGTGTATCATTTAAAGCTCTCGTTTCTTTGGAGATGTTGTGCTTAGAAGACCTATCGAGGGTAGAAAGAGCTAGATTGAAGTCACCAAGCATAAGTGTATTATTATCTAAGTATTTCTTCACTTTGGTTAATAATTGATTTATATATTTGTCAGCTCCCACATTCGGGGCATATATATTGAGGATTGTTAAGTCCTCTTGTTGAATAGATCCTTTAAGTATGATATAGTGTCCCTCTTCATCTCTCACTACAGTCTTCAGGGTAAATTTTAGTTTATCTGATATAAGGATGGCTACCCCTGCTTTCTTTTGAGGACCATTCGAATGGTAAATGGTTCTCCAACCTTTTCTTTTCAGGTTGTAGGTGTCCTTCTGTCTAAAATTAGTCTCTTGTAGACAGCAAATAGATGGGTCCTGCTTTTTTATCCAGTCTGAAACCCTGCACCTTTTGATGGGGTCATTAAGCCCGTTCACATTCAGAGTTACTATTGAGAGATATGAGTTTAGTGTCATCATATCTATTCAGTCCTTGTTTTTGTGGATTTTTCCACTGAACTTCTTCTTAAAGAGGAATTTTAAGAGTCCCCCTTAAAATTTCTTGCAGAGCTGGTTTGGAGGTCACATATTCTTTCAGTTGCTGCCTGTCTTGGAAGCTCTTTATCTCTCCTTCCGTTTTGAATGAGAGCCTTGCTGGATAAAGTATTCTTGGTTGCATGTTCTTCTCATTTAGGACCCTGAATATATCCTGCCAGCCCTTTCTGGCCTGCCAGGTCTCTGTGGAGAGGTCTGCTGTTACCCTAATACTCCTCCCCATATAAGTCAGGGATTTCTTGTCTCTTGCTGCTTTAAGGATCTTCTCTTTATCTTTGGAATTTGCAAGCTTCACTATTAAATGTCGAGGTGTTGAACAGTTTTTATTGATTTTAGGGGGGATCTCTCTATTTCCTGGTTCTGAATGCCTGTTTCCCTTCCCAGATTAGGAAAGTTTTCAGCTAGGATTTGTTCAAATACATATTCTGGACCTCTGTCCCTTTCGGCGCCCTCGGGAACACCAATTAAACGTAGGATTTTCTTCCTCAGGCTGTCATTTATTTCCCTTAATCTATCTTCATGGTCTTTTAATTGTTTGTCTCTTTTTTCCTCAGTTTCCCTCTTTGCAATCAACTTGTCTTCTATGTCACTCACTCGTTCTTCCACCTCATTAACCCTCATTGTTAGGACTTCTAGTTTGGATTGCATCTCATTCAATTGATTTTTAATTTCTGCCTGATTGGATCTAAATTCTGCAGTCATGATGTCTCTTGAGTCCATTATGCTTTTTTCTAGAGCCACCAGTAGCTGTATAATAGTGCTTCTGAATTGGCTTTCTGACATTGAATTGTAATCCAGATTTTTGTAACTCTGTGGGAGAGAGGACTGTTTCTGATTCTTTCTTTGAGGTGAGGTTTTCCTTCTAGTCATTTTGCTCAGTGCAGAGTGGCCGAAAGCAAGTTGTATTGGGAAAAGGAGAAAAAGAGAGGAGAGAAAGAAGGAAAGAAAAGAGAAAGAGGAAAAAAAAGGAAGAAAAAAGGAAAAAAGAGAACAAAAAGAGAAAGAAAAAGAAAGAAAGGAAAAAAGGGGATGGGGGAAGGAAACAAATGAAAAAGCAAAGCAAAACAAAACAAAACAAAACAACAACAAAAAAAAAGAAAGAAAGAAAGAACCACTGGGTATATCTTCTGATTCTGTGTACTTTAAGTCCGTTGGCTTCCCTTGGAAATTGTCCATTTAGCTGGTCTTCTGGGGGAGGGGCCTGTTGTGCTGATTTTCAGGTGTTAGCAGTTGGGGGATCTGCTCTGCCCCTTGCCTGGTGCAGGGCTCAGTGGGGGTTGTTTACCCCGTGAGGCCCCAGGAGCAACAGCCCCAGTGGCGGGGCCAGCTCTGGAAACCTGGATTCAGCTCCGGCAGGAACTCCGGAGGTCTCCGTCTGCAGGGCCTGGAGGCTCCGGGGCGGGGCCGCTGATCTGCTCATCTCAGGGCAGGAGCATCCTTGCTGTCCTGGGCCCTCCCGGCCTCTGCCTGTCCCGGGGGGAGGCCGGATCCTGGGCTGTGTCCCGGCGCCCTGTGCTCCGGGGCCTTCGCTGTTGGATTCGCGCTCCCGCCCCACAGCCCCCTTCCCGGAGCCGCCGCCCGAGCCCTCAGAGCTGCTCCTGGAACCACGCAGCCCCCTCCGCGGAGCCTCTTCCTCTGCCCGAGCTCTTCCGAGCTGCTCCGGGCCCAGCCGTGCGCGCTGCAGCCTTTGGGGAGCTCGGCGCACTCTCCTGGGCGCGCAGTTGCTCTGTTACAGTCCCGGGGAACCCGAGGGCATCCTCGCCCTCCTGGGTCCTGCTCCAACTCCCTGGGAGCCCCTTTCCGCCCGGGAAGGTTGGTGCAGCTCCTGCGTCTCCCGGACGGGGCTCTCCTATCCTGGGGACACTGGCCCCGGCCTCAGCCCGGCTCCTCGCAGGGCCCCTCCCCCTTGGATGCCTTTTGTTTCTTTATTTCTTTTTCCCGTCTTCCTACCTTGATAGAAGCGCGAACTCTTCTCACTGTAGCATTCTAGGTGTTCTCTCTTTAATTCTCAGGGCGAATTCATAGATTTTCAGGATAATTTGAAGGTTTTCTAGGTAATTTGGTGGAGACAGGTGATTTGGAGACCCTACTCTTCTGCCATCTTGCCCCTCCTCCCAAGGCTACACTTTCATCTGAGGCTTCATTCCTCTTCTAAGCTTGTTGATTTTTGGTTGTAGGACTTGCTGTTTCCCTGTGGTCATAGGACTGAGGTCTCCATTTTTTTCTGGCTGTTGTCATAGGACCACTCTCAGTGCTATGGGTTAACTTCAGATCCTTGCCATGTGGCCCCCTCCACTGGCAGTGTACAACACGATTTATTTGTCTCTCTGAGACCAATAGGAGAACCTCTGCTGATTTGAGTATATCGAACTTATTTTAAGTGTACACTTGATTAGGTCAGGTCCACCTAGGATAATCTTTTTTTTTTAAGATTTTATTTATTTATTCATGATAGACACACAGAGAGAGAGACAGACACAGAGAGAGAGAGGCAGAGACACAGGCAGAGGGAGAAGCAGGCTCCATGCAGGAAGCCAATGTGGAACTCGATCCCAGGTCTCCAGGATCACACCCTGGGCTGAAGGCAGCACTAAACCGCTGAGCCACCTGGGCTGCCCCACCTAGGATAATCTTAAAGTCAACTGATTAGGAACTTTAATAGCATCTGCAAAATCCCTTCACAAGACCACCTAAATTAGTGTTTGATTGAATAAATGGGAGAAGATATATATATCAGGGACTAAAAGTCGCACATCTTAGATTCTGCTTACCATATACAACTTGGTCAAGAAGTATGGTGATGGGCCCCAGAGAGAAAATTGTCCAGGGCTATGGGCAGATTGTGTTTGGGTTAGGGCTTCCTCTACTTTGCTATGTGTAGTAACAGGGAGTGTTAGGCAAATCTTTTCAGCAATTTGGCTCCTCTTGGAGAGGGGAATGATGTCTTTGGTCGTGATCTGTGCCATCTTCTCTTTCCTACCTTAAGTTGCTTATTTGGCTTAGAGGGCAAATATTCCAGTCAGTCTTTCCCCCACCTATGATTTTCAAGGAGATTGGACTGTGATTTGAAACAGAATCAAGGGCAGTGTGGTATAGAAGAAAGGTACTTGACAGAGACTTTTCCAGCCCTTTGCAAGTGTTCTTTCTTCAGGTGAGAAAGGAGTCACATGACCATGAAGGAAGTGCTATAATTTCAGGCTAGGGTGACTGAGTGCCTAAGAATGTGAAGGCTGGAGAAAATTGTCTCTTTTGGGAGAAAGAACAGACTCCTATTGGTGTGGGGACCTCAGAAAACCTAGGAGACAATCTATGAATTTGTGTGTATGTGGAGATAAGATAGGAAAGAGGAGATGCAATATTGGCCACTAGCCTACTTCTCTTAAGAGCAATGGAATGGGTGGGATTTGCTATAGTAACAATAATAATGATGAGCTTTTGGGACTATTTTCTATATGTAGGCACAATTCTGAGTTTACTTGTATTTTTTTAAAGATTTTATTTATTTATTTGAGAGAGAGAGAGAAAGTGCACAGGCAGGGGGGAGGGCCAGAGGGAGAGGGAGAAGCAGACTCCCCACTAAGTGGGGAGCCTAATGTGGGACTTGATCCCAGGACCCTGAAATCATGACCTGAGCTGAAAGCAGCTGCTTAACCAACTGAGCCACCCAGGCACCCCTAAGTGTTTACAAGTATTAACCACCCCCCGAATCTTCTGAGGTAGGTGCTATTATTTTGCCTCTTTTATAGATGAGGAAACTGAGACACAGAGAAGTTAAATGCAAATAATTCTAAAGTACAGTTAATAAGATGCATGCTAAAGTAATGTTTATGGCAGCAATGTCCACAGTAGCCAAACTGTGGAAGGAGCCTCGGTGTCCACCGACAGATGAATGGATAAAGAAGATGTGGTATATGTATACAATGGAATATTACTCAGCCATTAGAAACGACAAATATCCACCATTTGCTTCGATGTGGATGGAACTGGAGGGTATTATGCTGAGTGAAATGAGTCAATCATCAGAGAAGGACAAACGTTATATGGTCTCATTCATTTGGGGAATATAAAAAATAGTGAAAGGGAATAAAGGGGAAAAGGAGAAAAAATTAGTGGGAAATATCAGGGAGGGAGACAGAACATGAGAGACTCCTAACTCTGGGAAACGAACTAGAGGTGGTGGAAGGGGAGGTGGGCGGGGGGTGGGGGTGACTGGGTGACGGGCACTGAGGGGGGCACTTGATGGGATGAGCACTGGGTGTTATTCTCTATGTTGGCAAATTGAACACCGATAAAAAATAAATTAAAAAAAAACTCAGGAGAATAATAGGGAGGACAGAAAACTCAGCTATCCTTCCCCTTGAAAGTTCTATGCTTGATACTGCTATTCAAGTAAGAATCTGACTGCTTCCTATATCCTGTCATTGGCCTGAAAACCCTCCAAACCTGAGTAATAGCTCTGGTAACCTGACCTTCAGGCCTTAGTTTTCTGCTATTTTTTGGCCCCATTTCTCAAAGTTATTGGGTCTGGGAGTTCATCCTTGGCTCTCTTCCAACTTCAGACAGGAGCTAAGTTGGGATCATAATGAGAAGAAGGGATCACCTCCTTGCATAAGCCCCAGCAGAAGGTAGTCTTTTTGGAGGACTGAATTAATAGCAGGTAGAAAAGAGCTAAGTGAAGATAGGCACTGATGTTCTTTGTATATGGGTGTCATTCACATACTTTGAGCACATTAGCCAGTATGCCTCTTGGCATCCCTAGTACCCCTGCTTCAGTGGTTGTTCATACACATGTAGACTCATGCCCAGATCCTTCCTGTGCCTGCTGTGGAAGTTCCCCGCCCCTCTACACACACATACATTCTTCACATGCCACTCCCATCAACCTTAATTTAGATAACCTTCAGACTCAGGGAAAAGAGTAGAGGATAGGGCCTGGAAAGGCAGTGTGTGTTTTAACTGCTCTGTTGTTCTTCTTGGAACATTCTTATCCACTAATCAAGGGCAAACTGTACCTTGGGTCTGAGGCTGAGGGATAGTGGTCTGAACACGTTTATTTTATACTTTGTCATTTATTTTTAGATAAGGCTTTTCATTTTCTGTGCAAACCCCTATGGAGTCAGGCTAGGAAGCCACTATTATCTTTGCTTTCTAGTTTAGAAAACTCTGAAGTGATTTGAGCTAGGTAGACTGAGGAGTTCTGGGATGCTCATTTTCAGTCTAGAGCACTTGCCAGTTACCCACACAACTAAACTCAATTCTTGGAGGTCCTGGTTCCTAATTCAGGTAAGCTTTTAGCACTTAAGGGAGACATTGCTAGGGCCAGGCTGAGCTTTGTTTGCTCACGATTCTGTTTGCTTTGCTTAGGAGATGGTAGGGAGATCAGAGAGCTGGGGACTGGAGCCTCTGTGAGAAGGAAAGGAGGGGCTTGGGATTTGGGCCCAGGAATTCCCATCAGGAATGAAACACTTTCCACCTGCTGCCACATAAAGCGCCTAACTCCATCATGGAATTTGCATGCAGATAGTTAGATCAGACTTTGGAAACAGAGGATGAAAAATGAGTTTCCTTCTTTCTGTTCACAGAGGCCAGCCAAGAGCCAGAGCTAGAGCCAGGCCTCTGGTCATAAACTAAGCAACAGAACCAGTTATTGGTTTCAAGTCTGACTGCCTCCTCTTATAAGGACTTTGGAACTTGGAAAGACTCCCTTACCCTTTATAAATGAGCAGAAAGAAGTATGATTAAGACCCCAGATAGAATGGCAGGTATTCAAAGGTAGAGTGAGAGGCCAAAAGTGCTACTTAGAATGTATTTAGTAATTTTACTACTTTAATTTTCTTATTATGTCTATGAAAAACTTGCTGGGAAAGACCTGATTCGGAAGGGTGGAGGTAAGGATTAGGTAGGCAATATCAGGTATTAGGTAGGTACTGGGTGCCTTGGAATTATGGGCTGAGAGCTTAAAGAGATATAACTCCCTGAGGCCCAGGGACAGCCCAAAGCTAACCATGACAAGAATGTACAGGGAGACTAACCCTCTAGTCAAGTCTTGACCAGATGGGAGTTGAATATATAACATGTGGCCTAATCAAGGTACCAGTCTTTGACTCTTGGCTCTTCTACCTACTAACTATAGGACAACAAACATGTCTGGTTACCCCTCTGGGTCTTAATTGCCTTTTATGTTAAATGGGGATAATGCTTATCTACATCACAAGATTGTTGAGAGGATTAAATAGATCTAATAAATGTGAAAAGGCCTTATAAACCATAAAGCCTGATGTAGATATGAAGGGTTTATGTCATTACTACCACATGGTCCTCTGGCTTTCCCTAATTAGTACCTCTAGGAGGGATTAAGGAAATCCTAGGATCAAGGGGTGACCTCTGAAGAGGAGAAATGCATGTTTGGGGAGGCTGAAGCTCTTCCAATGATATCTGCTTCCTGGAGTGTATGTTCACTTTGTCCTCAGGGTGAAGGTGTCAAGTTGGGCCTTTTGGGCCATAACTCCCTTTTGGATGTCATCCTCAGTTGCCTCTCTGCCTGGTTGAAATTTAAGTTGGCAAATTAAACTAACTCTGGGAGTTAGAGTCCTAGTAAAGGCTAGTCAGCTTTATATCAAAATAAGGATTGGCTTCATAAACAATGGCTGGGCTAACAATCAGCCCAGCCAGAGAGGCAATGTGGAGTCAGGGAAGAGCACTTGACTAAGGAGTCAAGTAAGAGGTTCTGCTCTGGGTTTGCTCCTGACCAGCTGTGAGACTTTGCATGAGACTGAGAATTATGTGTACATTATAAAATGAGAGAGAGAATGTAAGAACTCCTTTTAAGCTGTAAGCATATAAATGGAAGCAGTTTTTATTACCTATGTGATGTAGGGAATTATTATTTTATCCTCAGGTATGATGTATTTGGTTGCAAAGGGGACCAGACATGTTGGATTGGTTATATTCCATTTCTGTTTATTAGATAAAAAATTGAAAATGCGGGATCTATTTTTTTATCATCATTATCATATTTGAAGAACAGGTATATTCAATAGTGGAGGGGACCTTAAAGATCTCTGCCCAGATATGTGGTATATTTGGGGGATGTTGGAAATGTTCTGGAATTATAAGGGATGATGTTTGCATTACATTGTGAATATACTAAAAAACCCACCAAAATACTTTATGGCAAATTTTATTTCAATTTTTAGAATTACAAAAAAAAAAAAAAATCCCTGCCCAGAAGTCATGAGGGTAATTAAGCCTAGATTTGAAGCAGTGAGAACAGGCCCAGAGCAGGTAAATTAAAAATTGCTCTTTACTGTATGAACTGTATACTTGTGAGAGATAGGGGAGTCTTTCAGGTGGTGTGTGTATAAGAGAGACTGATTACTTAGATATAAAAGCAATGCATCCCAGAAACAGTCAGGATGGAATAGCATTGATAGTGGGTGTGGAAATGATGTGCAGTTTTTGGGAATCTCAACTGAAGGATCCCTAGTGGTTCCAGGGATGAGTAGCCCACATTTACTTATCAGAGGGGTGGAGGTGTCAGTTACTGTCGTAAATGCAAATTTAGGTTGACCAACCATCTTGGTTTGCCCAGAACTAAGGGGTTTCCTGAAATCAGGGTCTTTCTTTTTTTATTTTCTACAAGACTATTTTTTCCAGCTTTAGTGAGGTATGATTGCCAAATAAAAATTGTATATATTTAGGTTGTAAATGTGTTTTTTATTTTATAACTGAAAATTTTTGTTTCTGACCAATAACCTAAGTATCCATCCCTGGATGAATAGATAAAGAAAATGTGTTATATTTATATAGTGGAATATTATTCAGCCATGAGAAGGAATTCCTTCCATTTGTGACAACATAGATGAACCTGGAGGACATTATACTGACTGAAATAAGCCAGACACAGAAAGACAAATAATGATATCTGATATCACTTGTATGTGGAATTACAAAAAGTTGAACTTATAGAACCAGAGAGTAGAACAGTGGTTTCCAGGGGCTGGGGATGAGGAAAATAAGGAGATAGGGGACTTTCAATGTTAAAAGTGGGAATGTCCTAGGCAAACCAGGTTGCCCTAAAACTGGTACCCCTTTTAGCAGAGAGAATGAAAGGGCCTGAGGAATACTTTACAACCCTCTGGTTTAGAAGAAAGTGAAATGTCATCTCTAGTTAGGGTAGGAGAAAACCACTCAGAAAAGAAACTAGAAGGAAAAAAAATTCTGAGTGATACTAGGCAATGAAAGCCATTGTCAAGATGCTGGTAAATGAGAAACTATGTCAGAGGTGACAAAGAAGGTCTTTTGGTGTACCTCTGGGCCTTAGAAGTAATAAAGGGTACCATCCACAGAGGATAAAATTTGGGGGGAAACAGCTCTTTTCCAGTTTTGCTACAAAGCATAAGGAATGTTTATGTAAACCAATAAACAGGGAAGAACTAGGTTCCTGGCTCTCTGAGTCTAGAGCTAGATTGGTGGCTTGCTCTGTTTTGAAGCTGACAGAGGTTATCTCATTTAGCTCTCAAGCAGTCAGTTGAAGTTAGATTTCCTTTGGGACCTGAAGTTAAACTAAGGCATTAGTTTAAATGTTTACTGAATGCCTATAGTGAATTAGATCATATACTACAGTGTATTAGGGATAAAATGGTAAACAAGATTGACATGATCTCTGTCTCTGTGGCAGGTAATCATTTAAGTCCTACAAGAGAAGTATGGAGCCTCAGAGGGAAAATAGGAGGGAAACCTAACATGGTCTCTGGAGTCAGGGAAAGCTATCCAGTGGAAATGAGATCTAAGCATAGGCCTAAAGGATAAATAAGGATTAGTTAGGGGGACAGGCATCCCAGCCACAGGGAACAGCATGGGCAAAGACAAGGGAGAGATCATGTGCATTTGAAGAATTATGGTGTGATCCAGTATAGCTGTAGTAGGCTGTAATTCTGCTGGTGTGGTCTACAAACCATCTGCATCAGAGTTACACAGATTGTTTTTTAAAACTCAGATTTCCAGACATACAGTAGTGGGGTCTATGAATCTGCATTTTAATTTGTTCCCTTGGTGATTCTGAGGCATTGCAGTGTTCTATATAATCTAGATGGCAAGCATATATACATTCACCTATCAAGAAAAAGAATGTGTGTGTGTGTGTGTGTGTGTGTGTGTGTGTGTGTTTATATGTGTGTGCATTTAGGAACCAAATAGGTGGTTAGAGAGGGAGGGAAGCACCAATGTTTTGAAAGGCCTCTTTCTAACCTTGTTTGTAAGTCAAAAGACTTTTCTTCCTAAGGTCAAAGTCTCTGGGGATCAGCTACCCCAGGCCTCTCAACAGGGCCGAGTGGATCAATATCTGGGTATACCTGTGATGCATTTAGGGTACACTGGTTGGGAAGCTCTGCTGTTGGCCATGGTAAGGAGTACAGATTTTGCCCAATAGGGAATGGGGATCCACTGAAAGGTTTTACAAAGGAAGTGACTTAAACTGACTTGTTGCTTATAAAAATCATTCAATTCAGAGAGGGAGATTGAATTAGAGTGGGACAAGATTAAAGATGGGAAGATTAGTTAGGATAATATTACAATAGTCAAGTTCTTTAACTCATTTGACCCAATATATAAAAATATATTGTTTTGCTCAAGGATTAGAGGTTAATAAAGTTCTCTTAATCTCCTTGTTTTCTTTATGCCTGATATAATCAGGCACTGTTATGAGTGTCAGGAGTTGCCAGGAAAAGATTCTGTCCCATAATTGAACTTAACTGATTATAATGGCAAAGATTCATCCTCCTACTTGAAATTTCTTAAATTGGAAATATGAGAAGCTGAAGGTGATGGAGGTCTTGCCTTATGGTTGGCTCTGGGTTTGGTTCATGGGATCTCCCGCACTGAATAGGAGGGATGAGATCAGAATCCCTGAGATGGAGTGCAAAACCAGAAGCCAGCAAGATGCCAATTGGTGCATAAACCTGAAAAAGTAGAAGTACCAGAAGGCAAAGGATAGCTGGCAGTGGAGAACAAAGTGCCCAAGGTGAATGAGGCATGTTCTGGCTGACCCATGTCCTATTCTGCCAGTTCCCTTGGGATCTGTGGACAGTGATTCATTGCATCGATGGATGGTAATCTTGAGAGCACAAAAGGATTTGGAGAGGACAATGGCATATGAGCTCAGGAATTTGAAAAGCTACTTGTATATGAAGCATTTCTCATTTGGGGAGGAGCCTGGCTCCTGGAGATGTGTATTATAGTCTGACCTCCTGGAGCCAGCATGGCCTGCTCAGGGTCAGTCTTCCCACCCTAATTAAGACTTTTGCTGCACGTAAAAGAAACAGCTGCTGCTATCCATAGTAAATTAAGCACAAATAAACCTGCTCCTCATTCTGTCTCCTGGTTTCCCATAAATGCCTGAAGCCTAGCCTTAGAGTTGGTATGTACTTTTAATTATTTCAAGAGCTGGCATCGCTTGCCTCATAGTAAAAGTGTCATGAAATTACTGTAAGGTTGTATGAGTTTGGGCCATAAATCTTATTCACTTCAGCTACATCTCATACCTTAATTCACTGGAGTATAAAATGCCATTTACACTGGTTCTTAGTTCACTTAATCATAATTAAATGACCTCAGAGGGCAGTAATTCATTGAGGCTCTGGCTTTGATGTGACACAAATAACAAACTTTGTTTGCCATGTGGACAGGTTCCTCCACACTTTTACATTGGCCACAGACCTCATGGAGCATATAATGTTGGCTTTTTGGTGTGGGCACGTGCTCTGGTTACACGGAACATCTGTGCTGCAGATGTGGTTGAAAGGACCAGCTAAATGGTCCCCTTTGGAATTTTGTTGCACCATCTTCAGGGCCTTCTAGGCCTTCCTTTGGTTCCTTTCAGTTCTCCAAAGAATGAATGTTTACCCAGGTTAAGCCTAGATAAGAGGTGATGTGGGCACTTCCTTTTTCAGCTTTTCATTCTTGTGTTATTCTCTTTCTAAAGTGACTAGAGGATCAGTGGCTCAAGGGCTTTAAGATTTTACCTCCAAGCGTAAAGCTCTCTAAGTGCTTGTCCCTATTCATGATGAGTTTCCTGGGATCTAGATCCTCAAGACCAACAGTTCTGGGGATCATTGCCATTTGGGCACTTCACTTACCTTTGTCTTCCCATTCAAATGAATTTCTCTCATTTTCTCCATCATCATCAGTGGCACTACCATCCTTTTGAGCTCCCAAGTTCTAACCTCTGAAGCTTGTGGCAGGCAAAATAGTACCCCCAAAGCCCCAAAGTTGTCCACATCCTAATCTCAGAACCAGTGAATATATTAGCTTACAGGACAAAGGAGAATTAAGGTTGCAAGGAATTAAGGAATTAGGGTTGCTCATCAACTGACCTTGAAATGGCGAGTCTACTGGATTATCCAGGTGAGCCCAATGTAATCACAAGGGTCCTTAAAAGTGGAAGAAGGAGACATAGGGAGAGTCACAGGCAGATGTGACTAGGAATGAAAGCCTCAGAGAGATGCAATGCTGTGGGCTGTGAAAGTGGGGGAAGAGAGTCACAAGGCAAAGAGTGTGAGTGGCTTCTAGAAGCTGGAAAGGGTAAGGAAAATAATTCTCTCCTTGAACCTCCAAAAAGGAGTACAGCTATGCTGACACCTTGATTTTAGCTCAGTGAGACCCATATCAGACTTCTACCTACAAAACTGAAAAATCATAAATGAATGTTGTTGTAATTTGGTATAGCAGCAATAGAAAACCAATCTAAAGCCCATTTTGACTTTTCCTTTTCACCATATCTAATTAGACCGTAAATCTTGTGGATCCGTTTTCAGCCACATCTCTAAGATTCTTATCGTTCCCCTTGATATTTTCCACCTGTCTTACAACTTGTCTTCTTTTTTTTCTGTATATTTTTTTTATTGGAGTTCAATTTGCCAACATATAGCATAACACCCAGTGCTCATCCCGTCCAGTGCCCCCCTTAGTGCCCGTCACCCAGTCACCCCCTCCCCCACCCACCTCCTTTTCCACTACAACTTGTCTTCTTTCATGGACTCCAAGTTTCTTTGCTCTAAACGATCCTACATATGGATACTAGAAGAATTATTCTCAAATATGATTTTCATCATATTATTCTTGCTTAGGAATAAGCTATGGCCTTATATTGCATCAATTCCCAAATTCTCATTCTGGCCTTGACATTTTCACCAGTAGAATATGAAGTTCATAGGAAAGCACTTTGCTATCTACAAATCATTTATATAAGTGTAAGGAATTACTATGAAAAATAAGGGACTTCTAATATCTATTGCTTGCTAACAAGGCCAATATCTTGCTTTGTTTCTTATTCAGAAAAGCTTGTTTTACACAGGAAAGAAACTAAGGTACAAATCTGTTCTCACATCCTACCATACTATTATTTTGTAAGTGCTATCAATAGCTCAGTTTTTCAAGAGTTTTTTTTTTTTTTTTTAAGAAAGCTTCCTGTTTCAGTTACCTATTGCTGTACAACAAACTACCCCCAAAATTAGTGGCTTGAAACAACAGCAATTTATTATTTCTCATGACATGGGTTTGGCGGATGGGTTCTTTTGTTTAAGGGATATTTGTTGGGATCAGTCTGTGCCTGAATTTAACTGGTGCTGAGCTGGGGTGCCTTGGTTCTCCTCCATGTGTTTTCTCTCTCTGCATGATATCTTGTCTTTCAGGGCCTAAGTAGCCTATTCCCTTTTCCAGCAGGATTTAACCCAGGCTTTGTTATAGCATGGCAGCTGGGCTCCAAGAAGGAACATTCCTAGAAAATAAGCCTCTATTTGTATCATGCTTGCTAATATTTCACTGGCCAAAGTCACAAGGTCAAGCCCTGAGTCAGTGTGGGAGGGAACTACAAAGAGCATAAACACTGGGAGGAGTTATTCATTGGGAGCTACCAATATGTTTACCACAATTCCTTCTTTTTTTACCCTTTTTTTTCTTAATCAGCAGGTTATTTTTTTAGAGCAGCTTTGGTTTACAGAAAAATTTAACAAACAGTGCAGAGTTCTCAAATCTTCTTCCACTCACAATTCCTCTTATTTTTAATTTTTATTCTTAACAAATAAAAATAGTATAAATTTAAGGTATACAATGTGATGTTTTGATATATACTGTAAAATGATCATCACAATCAGACTACTTGACATATCCATCACCTCCCCTAGTTATGATTTTTGTATAAAAAATTTACTCTCTTAGCAAATTTCAAGTATGCAATACATTATTACTACCTATAACCACCATGTTGTATATTAGGTCTCTGGAATTTACTAATCTTATATTTGAGAGTTTGTACCTTTTGATCAATATCTCCCTTTTCTTTCACCTTCAGTCTCTGGTAACCACCATTCTCTGTTACTATAATTTTGACTTTTTTTTTAGATTCTACATGTAAATGAAATCATAGGATATTTGTCTTTCTGTGTCTAGCTTATTTCACTTAGTATAATGTCTTCCAGGTTTTACAAATGGCAAGATTTTCTTCTTTTTACAGGCTGAATAATATTGCATGAATGTGGTACATTGGATGTGTTACATTGGATGAACCAATGTTGATACATTATTATTAGTTGAAATCCAGAGTTTACATTAAGTTTCACACTTTGTGTTATAGAGTTTAATGTTTTTTGACAAATGCACAGTCATATATTTAACATTATAGTATTATACAAAATAGTTTCACTGTCCTAAGACTCTTGTGATCCACTTATTCATCTTTCCCTCCGTTTCCAATCCCTGGTCACTACTGAACTTTTTATTGTCTCCATAGTTTTTCCTTTTCCAAAATGTCATATAATTGTAATCATACAGTATGTATCCTTTCCAGAGTGGCTTCTTTCACTAGTAATATGTAATTAAGATTCATTATTCCTTTTGTTGTCATTTGGTAGCACAAGCAGATCAGAGGTAGACCAGACTATAGCCTCAAGGCCTTCTCCCTCTTGGGATTTCTACCATGCATTGTTTTTGGAAGACATTTGAATAGTTTTTCATGAGGAACCCAGACAGGATGGGAAAATAGGCAGACAATTTTTCTAGCCACTGGTGTGTCTGGCTAACTTCTGAATAACAGCTGTGGTAGATTGTTAAAGTAATTGTCCCTAATGAATCATGCCTCCCAGGATCTATGCACTCTTATGGTTCTCTTCCACATTGATGCTTGGCCAAGTAACTTGCTTTGGCTTTTGGATGTAGCAAATGTGATATAAACAGAAGCTTGAAAAACCCTTGTGATTTGTAGCTGCCTTCTCCTGCTCCTGGGATTTTTTCTGCCACTAAATGAAAAATACTAGGCTGACCATCTTGAGGATAAGAAACCACATTGAGAGGCTGAGTTGACAGATAGTACCAACTGCCACATATGTGAGTGAAGTCATCTTAGACCATCCAGCCCTAGCTGAACTATCAGGTAGTTACAGCCATATGAGTGACCCAAGAGAGTCCAGTAGTGGAAGCACCCAAATTAGTCCATCCCAAACTCCTGATTCCCAATATTTGTGAGCATAAAAAATGATTGTCTTTTGCTACTAAGCTTTGAGGTGGTTTGTTACAAGCAATAAATAATTGCTTCAATAATTTGAGTTACCATTATGGATCATTAGCTAAAACTGGCTTTCCTATACATATGCTGCCAGGACCTGAACAAATACAGATAAGAGTATTTAAATCTTGAGGGAACCAAAAATTTACATTCTTTTGAAACTAGAAAATGTTGTTCTTAAAGAGGTCTCCTTTATTCCCCCATATCACTGACACTTATTAAGAAGTTAATTTTAACCAACATATAATAACTCTCTGGTGTCAGACTTAATTTTTCTCCTAAAAAACATTTATTTGAGGGGCATCTGGGTGGTGCAGTTAGTTAAGCATCCAACTCTTGGCTTCAGCTCAGATTGTGATCTCAGTGTTTTGGAATTGAGACTTGCAAGTCAGGCTCTGTGTTTAGCATGGAGTCTGCTTAAGATTTTCCTTCTCCCTCTGCCCCTACCCCTGTGCTCTCTCTCTCTAAAATAAATAAATAAATCTTAAAAAATTTATTTCCAAATTGTTGGCACACAATGTTACATTAGTTTCAGGTGTACAACTTTATGATTCCACAACTCTACAGGTTATGCTATGCTCACCACAAGTATACTCTCATCTGTCACCATACAATGCTATTATAATATCATTGACTATTATGCTTTGCCTTTCATCCCTGTGACTTTTTCATCCTATAACTGGAAGTTTGTATCTCCCATTCTCCTTCACCCATTTTGCCTATTCCTTTCATCCTGGCAACCATCAGTTTGTTCTCTGTAGTTTATTTATTTATGTATTTATTTATTTATTTATTTATTTTATTGTAGTTCGATTTGCCAACATATAGCATATCACCCAGTGCTCATTCCGTCAAGTGCCCCCCTCAGTGCCTGTCACCCAGTTGTAGATTTTTTTAAAAAGATTTTATTTATTCTTGAGACACACAGAGAGAGGCAGAGACATAGGCAGAGGGAGAGGTAGGCTCCCCATGGGGAGCCTAATGGAGAACTCGATCCCAGGCCCCCAGGGTCACGACCTGAGCCAAAGACAGATGCTCAACCGCTGAGCCACCCAGGTGCCCCGTGTTCCCTGTATAATGGATTTTTATCATAGCTCTCCTACTTACTAGCTGTGTGACCTTAGATTGGTTACTTAACTTTATTGTGCTTCAGTTTCCTCATCTGTAAAATCAGCATTATAATCTGTCTCCTAAGTCTGAGATGATTAAAATTATATGATTCAAATAAAGCACTTATAATAGTGCCTATCACATATTCTAAAACAATATTAGTTTTTGTTATTATGTAATATGGACAGTATCTCAGACCCTGAAGACAGCTTCCTGTCAGACCAGGCCTCTCTTAGGACTTTAAAAAAGTCTTAAAAATAAACTCAAAATAAATTAAAGACATAAATGTGGGGCCTGAAACTATAAAAATCCTAGAAGAGAACATGGACAGTAATTTTTATGACATCAGGTATAGCAACATTTTTCTAGATATGTCCCTTAAAACAAGGGAAACAAAAGCAAAAATAAACTATTGGTAATGCATCAAAGTAAAAGATTTTGCACGATGAAGGAAACCATCAACAAAACAAAAGCCCAACCTACTGAATGGGAGAAAATATTTTTATTTATTTATTATTTATTTTTTCATACTCCAATTTTTTTATTGGTCACTTACATGCCTTGTGCCAGCATTCACAGAAATCCAAAGGTCATGATTTTTCACTAAAATAATCTGTTGTTTTTCAGCTTACCTCATCCAATAGCGTTTCTCTCCCAATTATGGATCCATAATCACAGACAAGGACAACTTTACTGGGAACAGATCTTGTCTAAAGGACAGCAACAGCCTGGTATCCTCAGATTCTTCAGTAGCAGATGCTGCCAGGACACTTGGGGGCAGCCAGGTCCTGAGGTGGTTGTGTTCCATCAGTCATGACGCCAGAATCCTCACCAGAAAGCTCAGCTTCAAAGTCATCCTGGAATCTTCAGCCAGCACTACTGCCCAACTGGAATTCATCTACTGAAATATACTGGAGACCAAATAAGAGATCAGATATCCTTGGGGTGCCTGGGGGAGCTCAGCTGGTTAAGGGTTTTGATCTTCCGGTCCTCAGTTCCAGCCAGACAAAGACAACAAATAGCCTTTATTTTTTAAACTGTGCTTTAGGGATTAACTCACAACCTTGAGATAAAGAGTCTCGTGCTCTGGGGCGCCTGGATGGCTCAGTTGGCTAAATGGCTGCCTTTGGCTCAGGCCATGATCCCAGAGTCCTGGGATGGAGTCTCTGGTTGGGCAACCTGTGCTCTCAAATAAAAATCTGTTCATTTGTTTTGCTTCTTAAATTCCACATATGAATAATATCATATGGTACTTGTCTTTCTTTGATTGACCTATTTTGCTTAGCATAATACTCTTTAGCTCCATCCACCTCATTGCAAATGGCAAGATTTCATTCTTTTTTATGGCTAATATGTATAGAGTTGGTATATATATATATACACACACACATATATGTATATATATCTTTATGCATTAATCAGTTGATGGACATTTGGGCTCTTTCCATAATTTGGCTATTGTTGATAACACTCCTATAAACATTGGGGTACATGTATCCTTTCCAATTATATTTTTGTATTACTACAATGTGATAACAAATGTTATGGCTAGGATGACCACATAGTTTATTTCCTAAACTGGGACACATCTGAGAGTGAGACTTCTATTAAATAATCATATTAGGACAATAAGTATAAACTGAAACTGTCGAGGAGCAAATCCTAGTCATAATGCTCTTGAAAGTGACTACCAATGAATATCCAATTAATTCTTCATGAAGTGTAAGTGCTAGCAGCTTCCAACATATCTCTTTCTAGAAGGAATTGTATTTTCACTTGGGGCTTTAGGTGACCTAAGAACTTTTGGATTTAAAATAACACAGTTGTGACAATACTAGGGTTCATTAGCAGTGGAAAAAGTTAGAGCAGGAAGTACCTTTCTTGGGCTCCTCAAATTCTACTAGGCAGGTGGTTATCTTCTCTGCCAATCTTTTGGGGGAAGTCAGTAGTTTTGGGCTCCTATGAAACCCTTTGATGGCAACTCTCTTTTTTACACATGAATCATCAAAAGTGGCCATATGACTGAAACAGGTGAGTCACCTTGACTAATTAGTGCTAGATGTTCAGCTTATAAGTAAGGTAGGTAGTTGGCATTTGGTTTCCAGAGCTATTTTAACACCAGCAGATGGTGCTAAAATGTACAATTTCTCTCTCTTAAAATAAATACCTAAATTTTCCTTAAAATCATAAGCTAAATAAATGTAGGCATATTAACTAACTGTTCTGGAAAGTTCAGATGAGGATTATGCTCGTCACTATTTAATTTCCTTAAGCTGAGCTCCACCTGAAATGTAGGGGCCCCTTATACATCCAGGTTCCTTTCAAACTAAATCACTTTTCTTTCAGTTGGAATGTCACCCACAGGGAGGCAATTAAAACACAGATTTTTATCTCATGCCCCAACTGGGAAACAAAACTTAACCAGAGATCTATCTACATAGCTCAGTGAAGATGATTGCTACTTCTTGAGGTTTTTAGTATTATTTCTTCCCAGCAGAGTAACAGTCTCCCAAGGAAAAAACATTCTTCTTAATTTAGGACTCTTTTCTCATAGACATAAAGAACATCAGAGCTTATAGGGCACTTAGCAAGCATGCAAGCTGTAGCTTTCCAACTATTAGCATTGGAACATTTTTTTTCCTACTGGAATCTTTCATGGAAGCTGATTTATAAAACAGATGAAAGGTGAACTGCTCTGTTGAAATGTGTGTTGGGGGTCTGGATTTGTGCTCTCTTGGCCTCTCCTTCACTTTCTCATCTATGAGGTAGCCATTGAGGCATGTGCTCAAGCTATGCCTTTGAGTTTAAACCCCAAGGCTCCACAGAACAGTTTGAAAACTACAATTGCATTCCAACTTCATCATTTACATAATGGGAAACTGAATCCAGTGAGGGGAATGCTCTAGGGCATAAAAGATGGATGGAAAAGCCAGTTAGTCTGTTTGTCAGGGTTAGAGTTCATGCACATGTACAGAGCTGGTATTGACCTCTTGTTTCTCTGGAGGCTCCTGGAACCTGGAACCTCCAGGTTCTCTGGAGCATCTTGTGAATGGATGTAGATGTGTACAAAGATCCTGTTCTACTTATAACCATATTTGATATTTTAATAGTGCTCCTTCAGTTCATAACCCTGGGAGAAGTGTAACCTCCCCACCTTTGCCAAAGATACTCTTGGGTTAATACCTCATGACACTCTGATACATACCCTCAGTAGGTACAGATGGTACACTCTTGTTTTAGCTCAAATAAATTTATGAAATCTTCCGCTTAACTTAAAGCATCCTAATGTTACCTTTTTGCAAATTTCTTCTCTCCTATGTACTTGGGCTTTGGTGCTAAGGAGAAAAAGACCTGCTGATATTATTCAAGACAAGATGCTTTATTCAGATGTATAATCTTCAACTACAATGAACCACTTTATTCCTTTAATATAATGCAAACTTTCCTTCCTTTGAACAGAAGTGTCATTCTCCATGGGCTGTATATTTTTGGGAAGGAGATTAAGGCAGATGTCTAGAGATATATGCCTTCTCAGTGAAGTGGGTACCTGAAGTTTTGGAGTGGGGAGCTCCGGTTCCAAGGGTTAATGAGAAAATAGGCTTTAAACCAGCAGGCATGGCCCAAGATATATATGCCATGGAAACATACTCAAAATGCCTTTTGTCAGGTTCTCTTAAACACGATGCCAGATGATCTCAGGGACTCAGGTGAGTGGTATCCACCACAATGTGACTGGTACTCCTGGAATTGTATGACTCTGAGGTAATAAAGATGGTGTTATTTTTAATTTAGTTTTTTTTTATTGGAGTTCGTTTGCCAACATATAGCATAACACCCAGTGCTCATCCAATCAAGTGCCCCTGTTAGTGCCTGTCACCCAGTCACCCCAACCCCCCACCCACCTCCCTTTCCACCATCCCTTGTTTCTTTAGCAGAGTTAGGTGTCTCTAATGTTCTGTCACCGTCACTGATATTTCCCACTCATTTTCTCTCCTTTCCCCTTTATTCCATTTCACTATTTTTTATATTCCCCAAATGAATGAGACCATATAATGTTTGTCCTTCGATTGACTTACTTCATTCAGCATAATACCCTCCAGTTCCAACCATGTTGAAGCAAATGGTGGGTATTTGTCGTTTCCAATGGCTGAGTAATATTCCATTGTGTATATATAGAGACCACATCTTCTATATCTATTCATCTTTCCATGGACACTGAGGCTCCTTCCACAGTTTGGCTATCCTGGACATTGTTGCTATAAACATCGGGGTGCAGGTGCCCTGACGTTTCATTGCATCTGCATCTTTGGGGTAAATCCCCAGCAGTGCAATTGCTGGGTCATAGGGCAGATCTATTTTTAACTCTTTGAGGAATCTCCACACAGTTTTCCAGAGTGGCTGCACCAGTTCACATTCCCACCAATAGTGCAAGAGGGTTCCCCTTTCTCCGCATCCTCTCCAACATTTGTTCTTTCCTGTCTTGTTAATTTTCCCCATTCTCACTGGTGTGAGGTGGTATCTCATTGTGGTTTGGATTTGTATTTCCCTGATGGCCAGTGATGCGGAGCATTTTCTCGTGTGCTTGTTGGCCATGTCTATGTCTTCCTCTGTGAGACTTCTGTTCATGTCTTTTGCCCATTTCATGATTGGATTGTTTGTTTCTTTGGTGTTGAGTTTAATAAGTTCTTTATAGATCTTGGATACTAGTCCTTTATCTGAGAGGTCATTTGCAAATATCTTCTCCCATTCTGTAGGTTGTCTTTGAGTTTTGTGGACTGTTTCTTTTGCTGTACAGAAGCTTTTTATCCGGAGTAAGTCCCAATAGTTCATTTTTGCTTTTGTTTCCCTTGCCTTCATAGATGTATCTTGCAAGAAGTTGCTGTGGCCAAGTTCAAAAAGGGTGTTGCCTGTATTCTCCTCTAGGATTTTGATGGACTCTTGTCTCACATTTAGATTTTTCATCCATTTTGAGTTTATCTTTGTGTCTGGTGTAAGAGAATGTTCTAGTTTCATTCTTCTGCATGTGGATGTCCAATTTTCCCAGAACCATTTATTGAAGAGACTGTTCTTTATCCAGTGGATAGTCTTTCCTGCTTTGTCGAAAATTAGTTGACCATAGAGTTGAGAGGCCATTTGAGGATACTCTATTCTGTTCCATTGATCTATGAGTCTGTTTTGTGCCAGTACCACACTGTCCTGATGATCACAGCTTTGTAGTACAACCTGAAATCTGGCACTGTGATGCCCCCGACTCTGGTTTACTTTTTCAGTATTCCCCTGGTTATTCGGGGTCTTTGCTGATTCCTCAGAAATCTTAAGATGATTTGTTCCAACACTCTGAAGAAACTCCATATTTTGATAAGGATTGCATTAAATGTGTAAATTGCCCTGGGTAGCATTGACATTTTCACGATATTAATTCAACCAATGTATGAGCATGGAAAATTTTTCCATCTCTTTGTGTCTTCCTCAATTTCTTTCACAGTGTTCTGTAGTTTTTAGAGTATAAATCCTTTACCTCTTTGGTTAGTTTTATCAGTTATGCTTTTGGGTGCAATTGTAAATGGGATTGACTACTTAATTTCTCTTTCTTCAGTCTCATTGTTAGTGTATAGAAATGCCACTGATTTCTGGGCATTGATTTTGTATCCTGCCACACTGCCGAATTGCTGTATGAATTCTAGAAATCTTGGGGTGGAGTCCTTTGGGTTTTCTATGTATAGTTTCATGTCATCTGCAAAGAGGGAGAGTTTGACTTCCTCTTTGTCATGTGAATGCATTTTATTCTTTTTGTTGCCTAATTGCTGAGGCTAGGACTTCTTTTTTTAATATAAATTTATTTTTTATTGGTGTTCAATTTGCCAGCATAGAATAACACCCAGTGCTCATCCCGTCAAGTGCCCCCCTCAGTGCGCGTCATCCAGTCACCCCTACCCGCCACCCACCTCCTCTTCCACCACCCCTAGTTCGTTTCCCAGAGTTAGGAGTCTCTCATGTTCTGTCTCCCTTTCTGATATTTCCCACTCATTTTTTCTCCTTTCCCCTTTATTTCCTTTCACTATTTTTTATATTCCCCAAATGACTGAGACCATATAATGTTTGTCCTTCTCCGACTGACTTATTTCACTCTGCATAATACCCTCCAGTTCCAACCATATTGAAGTAAATGGTGGGTATTTTTCATTTCTAATGGCTGAGTAATATTCCATTGTATACATAAACCACATCTACTTTATCTATTCATCTTTCAATGGACACCGAGGCTCCTTCCACAGTTTGGCTATTGTGGACATTGTTGCTATAATCATCGGGGTGCAGGTGTCCCGGCGTTTCATTGCATCTGCATCTTTGGGCTAAATCCCCAGCAGTGCAATTGCTGGGTCGTAGGGCAGGTCTATTTTTAACTCTTTGAGGAACCTCCACCCAGTTTTCCAGAGTGGCTGCACCAGTTCACATTCCCACCAACAGTGGAAGAGGGTTCCCTTTTCTCCCCATCCTCTCCAACATTTGTGGTTTCCTGCCTTGTTAATTTTCCCCATTCTCATTGGTGTTAGGTGGTATCTCATTGTGGTTTTGATTTGTATTTCCCTGATGGCAAGTGATGCAGAGCATTTTCTCATGTGCGTGTTGGCCAGGTCTATGTCTTCCTCTGTGAGATTTCTGTTCATGTCTTTTGCCCCATTTCATGATTGGATTGTTTGTTTCTTTGGTGTTGAGTTTAATAAGTTCTTTATAGATCTTGGAAACTAGCCCTTTATCAGATACGTCATTTGCAAATATATTCTCCCATTCTATAGGTTGTCTTTGAGTTTTGTGGAATGTTTCTTTCGCTGTGCAAAAGCTTTGTATCTTGATGAAGTCCCAATAGTTCATTTTTGCTTTTGTTTCTCTTGCCTTCATGGATGTATCTTGCAAGAAGTTACAGTGGCCAAGTTCAAAAAGGGTGTTGCCTGTGTTCTCCTCTAGGATTTTGATGGAATCATGTCTCACATTTAGATCTTTCATCCATTTTGAGTTTATCTTTGTGTATGGTGCAAGAGAGTGGTCTAGTTTCATTCTTCTGCATGTGGATGTCCAATTTTCCCAGGACCATTTATTGAAGAGACTGTGTTTCTTCCAATGGATAGTCTTTCCTCCTTTATCGAATATTAGTTGACCATAAAATCAATGCCCAGAAGTCAGTGGCATTTCTGCCATTTATTTTTTCAACAAAAATAAATTTGTTGCCTGATTGCTGAGGCTAGGACTTCTAGTACTATGTTGAATAGCAGCGGTGAGAGTGGACATCCCTGTCTTGGGTTCCTGATCTTAGGGGAAAGGCTCCCAGTGCTTCCCCATTGAGAATATTTGCTGTGGGCTTTTCATAGATGGCTTTTAAGATGTTGAGGAATGTTCCCTCTATCCCTACACTCTGAAGAGTTTTGATCAGGAATGGATGCTGTATTTTGTCAAATGCTTTCTCTGCATCTAATGACAGGATCATATGGTTCTTGTTTTTTCTCTTGCTGATATGATGAATCACATTGATTGTTTTATGAGTGTTGAACCAGCCTTGCATCCCGGGGATAAATCCCACTTGATAATTGTGAATAATCTGTTGGCTAGCCTATTGGTTAGTATCTTGTTGAGAATTTTTGCATCTGTGTTCCTCAGGGATATTTGTCTATAATTCTCCTTTTTGGTTGGGTGTTTGGTTTTCGAATTAAGGTGATGCTGGCCTCATAGAATGAGTTTGGAAGTATTCCCACCCTTTCTATCCTTCGGAACAGGTTTAGTAGAATAGGTATGGTTTTTTCTTTAAACGTTTGATAGAATTCCCCTGGGAAGCCATCTGGCCCTGTACTTTTGCGTCTTGGGAGGTTTTTTGATGACTGCTTCAATTTCCTCCCTGGTTATTGGCCTGTTCAGGTTTTCTATTTCTTCCTGTTCCCATTTTGGTAGTTTGTGTTTTTCCAGAAATACATCTAGATTGCCTAATTTATTGGCATATAGTTGCTCATAATATGTTTTTAAAAGTGTTTGTATTTTCGTGGTATTGGTGGTAATCTCTTCTTTCTCATTCATGATTTTATTAATTTGATTCTTTTCTCTCTTCTTTTTAATAAAGCTGGCTAATGGTTTATCTATCTTATTAATTCTTTTTAAGAACCAACTCCTGGTTTTGTTGATCTGTTCTATAGTTCTTCTGGTCTCTATTTCATTGAGTTCTGCTCGAATCTTATTAATTCTCTTTCTTTGCTGGCCATAGGTTTTATTTGTCATTCTTTCTCCAGCTCTTTTAGGTGCAAGGTTAGTTGTGTATTTGAGTTTTTCCAGTTTTTTGAGGGATGCTTGTATTGTGATGTATTTCCCTCTCAGGACTGCTTTTGCTGTATCCCAAAGATTTTGAACTGTTTTATCTTCATTTTCATTAGTTTCCATGAATCTTTTTAATTCTTCTCTAATTTCCTGGTTGACCCTTTCATCTTTTAGCAGGGTGGTCTTTAACCTCCACGTGTTTGAAGTTCTTCAAAATTTCTCCTGTGATTTAGTTCTCGTTTCAAAGCATTATATTCTGAAAATATGCCAGAGAATCCCAATCTTTTGGTATTGGTTAAGACCTGATTTGTGAAGAATGTGTGTTCAGTTGCATTTAGATGTAAAGTTCTGTAAGTATTTGTGATATCCACCTGGTCCAGTGTATCATTTAAAGCTCTTGTTTCTTTGGAAATGTTGTGCTTAGAAAATCTGTCAATTACAGAAAGCGCTGTTTTAAAGTCTCCCAGTATTAGTGAATTATTATCAAAGTATGTCTTAAGTTTGGCTATTAATTGATTTATATACTTTGCAGTTCCCACATGAGGTGCATAAATATTCATGATTGTTAGGTCGTCTTGTTGGGTAGATCCTTTAAACATGATATAGTGTTCCTCTTCATCTCTTACTACAGTCTTTGGGATAAACTTTAATTTATCTGATATAAGGATGGCTACCTTTCATTTCTTTTGAGGACTTTTTGAATGGTAAATGGTTCTCCAACCTTTTATTTTCAGGCTGTAGGTGTCCTTATGTCTAAAATGAGTCTCTTGTAGAGAGCAATAGATGGGTCTTGCTCTTTTATCCAGTCTGCAACCCTGATCTGATGGAATCATTAAGCCCATTCATATTCAGAGTTACTATTGAAAGATATGAATTTAGTGTCATCCTAATACCTATTCATACCTGTTTTTGTGGATTGTTTCGTTGGACGTCCTCTTTCTTTTACGGAGTCCCCCTTAATATTTCTTGCAGAGCTGGTTTGGTGATCCCATATTCTTTCAGTTTCTGCCTATCTTGGAAGCTCTTTATCTCTCCTTCTATTCTGAATGAGAGCCTTGCTGGGTAAAGTATTCTTGGCTGCATGTTCTTCTCATTTAGGACCCTGAATATATCCTGCCAGCCCTTTATGGTCCGCCAGGTCTCTGTGGAGAGTTCTGCTGTTAATCTAATAGTTCTCCCTATATTAATTAGGGATCTGTTGTCTTTTCCTGCTTTAAGGATTTCCTCTTTATCTTTGGAGTTTGCAAGTTTCATCTATTAAATGTCAGGGTTTTGAACGGTTTTTATTGATTTTAGGGGGAGGGGATCTCTCTATTTCCTGGTTCTGAATGCCTGTTTCCTTCCCCAAATTAGGGAAGTTCTCAGCTATGATTTGTTGAAATATGCTTTCTGGTCCTGTGTCCCTTTTGGCACCCTATGGAACCCCAATTTTAGATTTTTCCTTCTGAGGCTGTCATTTATTTCTCTTATTCTTTCCTCATGTTCTTTTAATTGTTTTTCTCTTTTTTCCTCAGCTTCCTTCCTTGCCATCATTTTGTCTTCTATGTGACTCACTCTTTCTTCTACCTCATTAACCCTGGTCCTTAGGACCTCCAGTTTGCATTGCATCTCATTTAATTGATTTTTAATTTTGACCTGATTAGATGTAAATTCTGCAGTCATGAAGTCTCTTGAATCCTTTATGCTTTTTTCTAGAGCCACCAGTTGCTTTATAATTGTGCTTCTGAATTGGCTTTCTGACATCGAATTTTTATCCCAATTTTGTAACTCTGTGGGAGGGAGTACTCTGATTCTTTGTTTTGTGGTGAGTTCTTTCTAGTGATTTTGCTCAGTGCAGGGTGGCTTAAAATGAGTTTTCCTGGAAAAAGGAAGAAGAAAAGAAGAGAAAAACAAAACAACAACCAAAAAAACAAACAAACAGAAAAACAAACCAAGGAGGGGTATTCTTTGATTGTACATACTGTAAGTCCCTCGTCTTTGCCTGGAGCTTTCCAGAGCTGCCTGGTCAAGAACTTGCTCTTCCTCTGTCCTTCTAGCAGTCTTCTGGGGGAGTGGCCTGCTGTGCTGATTCTCAGGTGTGTGCACTTAGGGGAGCTGCCCCTCCCCCTGCCAGGTGGATGGCTCAGTGGGAGGTGTTTATCCTGTGAGGTCTGTTCCTTGGCAGCCCTGCTCCATCCCAGGCACAGGGTGACACCAGGAGGAACAACCTCACTGGCAGAGGCCAGCTCTCTAGCCCTGGAGTTAGCTCCTGCAGTAACTACCACAGCTCCCAGTCCTCACTGGCCTGGATGCTCCAGGGGTGGGGGGGTGCTGATCTGCACAGCTCAGGGGCACCCTGCAGTGGGAGAGTCCTTGCTGTCCTGTGCCCTCTCGGCCTCCACCTGTCCCAAAGTGAGCACTGGATACTGGGCTGTGTCCCCCGGCACCCTGGAATCCAGGGCCTGCGCCCCTGGAATCACATTCTTGGGGCCATGAAGCCCCCTCCGCCAGGAACTGCTGCCTGAGCTTCCCCCAAGGTCCCACCAGGGGTGTGCTCTAGCCCTTTACTGAGCTTGGCCCACGTTCTGTGGGGCACTCTCCCCTGGGGTGCACTTCCTCTGTTAGTGACTTTGGGAACCTGGAGGCTCCACTGCTCCTTCTGCAGTTCTGCCTAAGTTCCCTGCTAAGTGCTTTTCTGTCCGGGAAGAATCCGGTACAGATTTTTTAAAGTTGCTGCCTCTCTGGGACTGGGCTTTCCTGTCCTGGAGGCTTTCACCACCTGGCCTTAGTCCAACTCCTCGTGGGGGCCCCTCCCCAACTTGATTCTTTTTAAAATTTTATTATTTATTTATTTATTTATTTATTTGATTTATTCCATCTTCCTACCTTGTTAGAAGTGCAAACTCTTCTCTCTTTAGCATTCCAGCTGTTCTCTCTTTAAATCTTAGGCCAAATTTGTAGGTTTTCAGGATGATTTGAAAGTTATCTAGGTAAGTTGGTGGGGACAGGTGACTTGGGGACCCTACTCTTCCACCATCTTGCCCTGGCCTCTCAAGATGGTGTTCATTAAGTTTACAGCCTCAACTTCTGGGAGAGTACATTCTAACATGGATGTATTTGTGTGGACAAATCATAATTATTAGGACCAAAAGGATCCATAGAGATTATGTAGTTCAACCCTCTGATTTTACAGATGCATTTTTAAAAATAGTTTGCACACCCAGTGGGGAGCCCAACACAAGGCTTGAAGTCACGATCATGAGATCAAAACTTGAGCTGAGACCAAGAGTCAGATGCTTAACCAAGTGAACCATCCAGGTACCCCTTACAAATGAATTTTAAAAGCCCAAATAATATAAAGGGATTCCACAAGGCCACATACATGATGGAAGAATTTTGACCAGAAGTCAGGCTTCCTAAATCCCACTTGATTGATCTTACCAGTGCGTGGTCCTTCATAAGTATAAGGATCATGAATCCAGTTCTCCAGTGGGAAGTGGAGCTCCATGAATGGCAATAAAGTTTTTGTATTCTTCAGTTGTATTTTGAAGTGTGAAGAGCAAGATGCAGGTGTTGCTAGAGATGCTGGGGACCTGGAGGGTCTGAGGAACTGTATCTGGGTTCATCATAACAACCCGGGAAATCTCAGGCCCAGGTGAGTGCTAGAGCCTTTACTAATAGGCTCAAAAGCTTAATATAAAGCATGGGAACATTAAAAAAAAGATATGCCTCATTACCCAGCAAACTCTAAGACCACCCTTAGTGATAGGGGATGAACCCCAAGCACTGGCAGATTTTCTTATCACAGACTTGAGAACCTAAGATAATTTAATATACAAAATAATACAATTAAACAGACTCCTCAGGCTCAGCTTCCAGTCTTGTTCATTTTTTAAAAAATCATTTTTATTTTTTAAACTTAATTTCAATTAGACAACATATCATATATACCTAGTTTCTGACAGTCTCATTCACTTTAATAAATATAATTTAGGTAACACTAACATCATGAAAAACAACATTCTTCTCGTGAATAGACGTAGACTGCAAGAAAAATGATCACATGACTTAGCCTTGGCAAGCAGAGAGAAAGTACTAAATTTGGCCCTTATGAAAATGGGTTCTATAAATGGCTGGTCATCACACAAGTAATAGGGCTTGTTCAACACTCTGTGCCTGTGTGTGTGTGTGTGTGTGTGTGTGTGTGTGTGCATGCTTGCATGTTTAGGTTATAGATTTACAGATGTTGGCTCTCAAAATAACCTTATTTATCCCAAGCCCTTTCTTCTACAAATGGTAAACAGTGAGAATGATAAATAGGCAGTGACTTGTCCAAAGTCATGCAATGCATCAATGACAAAATTTAGGCTAGATCATAAGTCTCTTGACTGCCAGTCCTGTACTCCTCCCTTCCCACTTTTCTTTGCACTGGGCTGATAGGATTGAGGCACTCCTCCCACAAGCCATCATAGTCAACCTTAGTTATACCTCTATCAAAATAAAACTTTGCTTTAAACAGTGGCTTTTGCCTGTTATCTTTGAAAAAATATCCTTTACTATAGCAACAGGATTATCTGGAGACTGGAACTGGCCTATATTAGGCTACAAAACCCCCTACAGCTCTTCAGACAAATCCTCAGTGAAGCAAAAAGATAGGCAGGAGAGCAGTGTGCATATGGCTATAAAAGGCCATATGAAGAGTAACCCTCAGTTGGAAGCCATATGATGCTTTGAAGTAGGTGACAGTGGCATTAAGGGAGTTTGGTGTGACCATTGTGATTGATTAAACATTTATTAAAGGCCAATTTTATATCAGATAATTTGGTATGGTAGAAGAACATAGCTTTTAGCATCGGAATGCCCAAATTTTACTTAGACCACTTGCTAGAAGTGTGATCTCAGGTCATCTTATATTTCTTTCTTTTTTTAAAGATTTATTTATTTATTTATTTATTTATTTATTTATTTGAGAGAGAGAGAGAGAGAGAGAGAGAGAGAGAGAGGCAGAGACACAGGAGGAGGGAGAAGCAGGTTCCACTCCGGGAGACTGACGTGGGAATCGTTCCCGGGACTCCAGGATTGCGCCCTGGGTGGAAGGCAGGCGCCAAACCACTGAGCAACCCAGGGATCCCCTCTTTCTTTTTTTAAAAAAGGATTTTTTTTATTTGTTAGAGAGAGAGAGAGCATGAGCCAGGGGGACAGGCAGAGGGAGAGAGACAAGCAGAACTCCCCGCCCCCGCCCAAGTAGGGAGACTGATGATGCAGGGCTTGATCTCAGGACTCTGGGATCATGACCTAAACTAAAGGCAGATGCTTAACCAACTGAGTCACCCAGGCACCCTGGTCATCCCATATTTGTGAACCTTAGTTTTATCATTTATTAAATAGGAAGAGTAATAGTAGTTATCTTCCAGGGTTGTTGAGAGTTTAGATGAAATAATATATGTAAGGTGCTTATTTAGCTTCTAGTATATAGTGAGTGTGGAATAAATACTCTTTATTTGCTATGTGGAATGAAGAAGTGAATATGTAAGAGCTAGCTTACCAAAGGAAATTGATTTCTTTTTTGGATTGATTACTGGACTTCCAAAGAGAATACATTAGTAATCATGTATATTGGCTTCTGTACACTTTTTTGTGGCATCTTTGTGGATAAAATGAAGAACCATGGGCTGAGTGATGGAGTAGCATTTTAATCAATGATATGAATGTAGATATAGTGATATAAGCAGTGATATGATTAAATTGCAGTTGACAGAAAGCTGGGGGAAAGAGCTCATATGTTGGATGTCAGAATCAAGAGGTAAAAAAATTCTTGGATAAGCTAGAATAACATGTCAAAACAAACACAATTACATTAAATATGAACAAAATAGGTCCTGCTTTCACAACTACAAATGTCTAGGACAGGGAGATCTGACTGGATTACAAGTCTTATAGCTAACACTTGGGTGTTGCAATTGACAGAAAACACAGTAATGAGCTGAAATTATGACATGGCTACTAAGAAAAGCTACTAAAACCACAGGCCACTTTCTTGGTATGCAGATCAAAGGAAAGCTAGCTGCAGGGTACGGTAGACCTTAAGAGATTTTCTACCTCTTGTTTTCTTAGGGCACTGTACTCTGCTGGTTCTCATACTGATTCTTTGTTTATTCTCCAATGTCATTTGAGAACTCTTCCCCTGTCTCTATTTCTCCACACCCTTAACTTTATTGAGGTATGATTGATAAACAAAAATTATATACATTTAAGGTGTATAATTTGATATTTTGATATATGTATACATTGTGGAATGATTACCACAATCTAGCTAATTACCATAGTCTTCCATTAAGGAATAAAATCTACTTATAATTGCACCAAAAGTCATAAAATACCTAGGAATAAACTTAACCAAAGAGGTGAAAGACCTGTACTCTGAAAACTATGAAACATTAAAGAGGACACAAAGAAATGGAAAGGCATTCCATGCCCATGGATTGGAAGAAAAAATATATTTATTTATTTATTTATTTACTTATTCATTCATTTATTTTCAAGCCACATGTGTAACTTTATTTTTATTTATTTATTTATTTATTTATTTATTTATTTATTTATTTATCTTTATTGATGTTCAATTTGCCAACATATAGTATGACACCCAGTGCTCATCCCGTCAAGTGCCCTCCTCAATGCCATCACCCAGTATCATTTACTTATTTTTAAAACATCTTATTTGTGGAAGAAAAAATATTGTTAAAAGATCTATACTACCCAAAGCAATCTACACATTTAATGCAATCCCTATCAAAATAACACCAGCATTTTTCACCGAACTAGGAGAAACAATCCTAAAATTTGTCTGGAACTATGATAGACCCTGAATAGTCAAAGGAATCTTGAAAATGAAAAGCAAAGCTGGAGGCATCATAATTTCACACTTCAAGTTATATTACAAAAATACAGTGATCAAGACAATATGGTACTGGCACAAAAATAAATATATAGATCATTGGAACAGAGTAGAAAGTCCAGAAATGAACTCACTACTATATGGTCAATTATTCTTCAACAAAGCAGGAAAGAACATCCAGTGGGAAAAAGTCTCTACAACAAATGGTGTCGGGAAAACTGGAAAGCTACATGCAAAAGAATGAAACAGGACTACTTTATTATACCATACACAAAAATAAATTCAAAATGGATGAAAGGCCTAAATGTGAGACAGGAAACCATTAAAATTAGAGGAAAACACAGACAGTAACCTCTTTGACATCCACTGTAGCGACCTATTACTAGATATCTCTCCTGAGGCAAGAGAAACGAAAGCACAAATAAACTATTGGGGCTTCATCAAAACAAAAAGCTTCTGAACAGTGATGGAAACAATCAACAAAGTAAAAGGCAACCTTCAGTGAGAGAAGATATTTGCAAATGACATATCTGATAAAAGGTTAGTATCCAAAAGATATAGAAATCTTACAAAACTTACCACCACAAAACCAAATGGTCCAAATAAAAAAAATGGGCAGTAGACATAAATAGACATTTTTCCAAAGAAGACATACAGATGACCAACAGACATGAAAATATGCTCAACATCACTGATCATTAGAGAAATACAAATTAAAACTACAATATCACTTCACACCTGTCAGAATGGCTAAAATCAACAACACAAGAAACAACCGTGTTGGTGAGGATGTAGAGGAAGGGGAACCCTCTTGCATTGTTGGTGGGAATGAAAACTAGTGCATCCACTGTGGAAAACAGAATAGAGGTTCTTCAAAAAAGTGAAAAATGGAAATACCCTAAGATCCAGCAATTGCCCTACTAGGTATTTACCCAAAGGATACAAAAATACTAATTCCAAGGAATACATGCACTCTGATGTTTAGAGCAGCATTATCTACATTAGCTAAATTATGGAAATAGCCCAACAGTCCACTGAAAGATGAATGGTTAAAGAAGATGTGGTATATATAGACAATGGGAATTTTATTCAGCCATCAAAAGGAATGAAATCTTGCCATTTGCAATGACATGGATGGAGCTAGAGAGTATAATGCTAAGCAAAATAGGTCAATCAGAGAAAGACAAATACCACATGGTTTCATTCATATGTGGAATTTAAGAAACAAAACAAACAAACGAAGGGAAAAGAGAGAGAGAGAGAAACCAAGAAACAGACTCTTGACAATAGAGAACAACCTGACGTTTCGCAAAGGGAAGGTGGGGGGGAATGGGTTAGATAAGTGATGAGGATTAAAAAGTACACTTACCAGGAGGAAAATAAAATAAAATAAAATCTAATAAAATAACAAACTATCTGTATTCCATTTAATTGAATGTAGAACATTTTATTTAACAAGTTTCCTATTTTTCTCTTTTAAGATTTTATTTAAATTCAAGTTACTTAACATATAGTTAGCATTTGGGGAATATAAATAATAGTGAAAGGGAATAGAAGGGAAGGGAGAAGAAGTGGGTAGGAAATATCAGAAAGGGAGACAGAACATAAAGACTCCTAACTCTGGGAAACGAACTAGGTGTGGTGGAAGGGGAGGAGGGCGGGGGGTGGGGGTGAATGGGTGACGGGCACTGAGGGGGGCACTTGACGGGTTGAGAACTGGGTGTTATTCTGTATGTTAGTATTAATTTCAGGAGTAGAATTTAGTGATTCAGTACTTGCATATAACATCCATGCTCAGAAAAACCGTGCCCTTCTTAATGCCCATCACTCATTTACCCCATCCCCCCACCTCCCCTCAAGCAACCTACAGTATGTTCCCTATAGTTAAGAGTCTCATATGCTTTTCTGCTTTCTCTGTTATTTTATTTTTCCTTTCTTCCCCTATATTCATCTGTTTTGTTTCTTAAATTCCACATATCAGTGAAATCATATGGTATTTGTCTTTTTCTACTGACTTATTTTGCTTAGCATAATACACCCTAGTTCCAACCACATCATTGCAAATGGCAAGATTTCATTCTTTTTGATGGCTGAGTAACATTCCACTATATATATATATATATATATATATATATATATATATATATATATATATATATATCTCACATCTCACATCTTCTTTATCCATTCACCAGTTGATGGACATATGGACTCTCACTCATTATCAGGAAAATACAAATCAAAACTACCATCAGATACCATCTTGCACAAGCCAGGATGGCTAAAATTAACAACTCAGGACACAATAGATGTCAGTGAAAATGTGGAGAAAGGGAAACCCTCTTACTCTGTTGGTGGGAATGCAAACTGGTACAGCCACTCTGGAAAACAGTGTGGAGGTTCCTCAAGGTAAAAATAGAGCTACCCTAAGATCCAGCAATTGCACTACTAGGTATTTACTCAAAGGATGCAAAAATAGTGAATTGAAGGAGCACATGTACCCCAATGTTTATAGCAACATTATCCACAATAGCCAAAATATGGAAATAACCAGTTCCTATTGATGGCATTTGATTTTTTTTTAGCTTCTTGCTTTTACTAACAATTCTGAATGCAGAGTTTTATTCACTTTTCCCCCCACTTATTTATTCTTATAAACACATTTTGTTTTATTTGAGTATAGTTGACAGACAGTGCTACATTAGTTTCAGGAGTATGACAGTGATTTAACAACTCTATATATTATGCCGTGCTCACAAGTGTAGCTAGCATCTGTCACCATACAATGCTATTACAGTATCATTGACTATATTCTCTAAGTTGCATCTTTTATTCCCATGACTTATTCATTCCATAATTGGAAGCCTGAATCTCTCATTTACATTCACCCATTTTGCCCCAACCCCCACCTTTTCCCCCCTGGCAACCATTTGTTCTCTGTAGTTGTAGATCTTATTCTGGTTTTGAAAACATCTTACTTAAACACAGCTCAAATATCAATTTCTTGAAATAGCACTTGTCAAAGTAACTAAGTGCATAGTTTTTATACCTATATCTTTGCACAGTTCTCTGATGATCTTTTCCTTAGATCACATTCTCCTGATGAGAATTACTAAGTCAAAGAGTATGTATTTTTCAAATTTTAATATATTACCAAACTTTACTTCAGAAATGGTGCGAAGGGCAGCCCGGGTGGCTCAGTGGTTTGACGCCATCTTCAGCCCAGGGCCTGATCCTGGAGACCCGGGATGGAGTCCCACGTCAGGCTACCTGCATGGAGCCTGCTTCTCCCTCTGCCTGTGTCTCTGCTTCTGTGTGTGTGTCTCATGAATAAATAAATAAAATCTTAAAAAAAAAAGAAATGGTGTGAAGACCTTTTAATTGACAAGATCTTATATCCACAGCTATCAACTTGTAAGGCCAGTCCCAGAATCCTGTGTATAAAACAGCATGCAGGACCATATGTGAATAGTGACAAAGGTAGGACAAATAAAAGAAAGTGCAAGGTTAGGAAAAAAAGTCAAAGGGAACTACTGAAATGAAATCATTGGAATTTAGCCCCACCTCTTGCCATATAAAAACTAATTAAGAGAGAAAAATTAAGTAAAATAATACCATTGTTGGTTTAGCATTGCTATGGTTGTAGGAAATACGCATTCATACATTGTTCATGGAGTAAAAATTGGTACAACTTTTATACGGGACAATTTGATAATATATTTTAAAAGCTTCAAAGTTCTTGTTCTGTAAACTACCAGTTCTACTTATAAGATTTTATCCTAAGGAAAGAATCAATATGAACAAAGGTTTATGTGTATTGGTTATTTAAAAAATTGGTATGGGGGCAGCCATCTGTCAAATTTTAAGGAAATATATTCAGATATACAATTTGTACCATATGGAAAAAAATCAATAGAATTTGAGGTACAAATGTAAAAAGTAAACTATAAAGGTATTATAAGAGAAAATAGGATATTTGTATAGCTTCTCTTTGGTTTTCTAAATGTTTATTTTTTATAGCATCCTGTTTTTATTTCATGTTTATTATAACTCTGAGAATAATAAAAGTTTCTTTCTGCTCTTTTCTTTCTTTCACTGACTTATTTTATTTGCTTGTTTTGTTCTTTAATATAGGAGGCTTTCCTACAGGGGTAAGGCTTACCAACTGGTGATCTTCAGTATAAGATGACTGAGAACCTGGCTAGTTTACTAGAGACCCCCCCCCCAATGACATAATCTATATAGGTCTTTTCTCTGGGAGTAGTTCCAGTTTTTTCAGAGATGAAATCTCCAATTTCCGATCTGGAAAATACGTATCTGGTTGCTGGTGTTCTTGGAACTAAGGTATTTGGGAGTTGGGGAAATGAACTTCTTTAAAAATTGTATCTAGTGCCCTCACTTTCAATATGGTGCCCTTTTCCTACCTCTCACTCTACCTGGGACATCTGAATCTGGGGGCTTTTGTGGATCGATTTTTAAAAACAAACTTCTAGTCTCTTGCCAGAGCAGGGAAAATGTATTTTTCTGGCTGAACAGGATGAGGGAAGGAATCAGAGTGTTCTAATAGCATTTCTTACACACTTCTTACACCAAATTCTCTGTTTTCAGGCTCTTGATGCATCCTGCTTTCTTTGGTTCAGTGCTATATCTAATTTCTGAGCTTTCCAGGAATTCTGTGGTATGCATTGTCTTGCTTCTCATTTCATATCCCCACCTTCTGCCACAGGCACATGCTTTTCAGCTTTTTTCAGCTCTGCTAATGTGCATCTGCTTTCCATTTTTTAAAAATGTATTTACATAGCTCATTGGTTGCTGCTTTTATTCCTGTTCTCTTTGTCTTTGTGGATTTATATCCCTTAAAAAACTCATTTCCTTTTATTTTAGTTAAGTTTTAGAAGGGTTAATAAACTTGTATTTAATCTGTCATGTTTAATGAGAAGTCCTTAAAATGTATTTATTAAAATGAAAAATTCACATGCCCTTTGACCTGGAAATCTCACTTATGATAGTTTAAATGTCAGAAATAAAAGTGCCAGTAAGTTTACAAGGGTGTTTATTGAATTTTTTTTTTTTGTAATAGTAACTACCTGAATGTCCACTGATAGGGAACTAGTTATGTTACATTATGGTATGTCTATATTATAGATTATTGTGTAGTAGTTGAAAGGAATAAGGCAGATTGACTTGGAAGGCTGCCCATGACACATTGCTGGGTAAAAGAGAAAGCTCTAGTAACCCCATTTTTGTGAAAGAAAATAAACTCATACTGTATGTTTATATATTTGTATATGTGAAGGAAAATTATGTAAGGATTCACACTAGATTTTCACAGTGGTTACATTAAGGGGATAACTTTGGAGAGGGAGTGAAAGAATATATTAATTTAACTTTAGGGACTTTTATATTGTCTTTGAATTGCTTCAGTTAACCTGTGTTTCTTTTGTCATACAAATGACAAAACATACATGTTTTAAAAAAGGTATGGATGCAAGAATGTTCACTGCAACATTGTCTATGATAGTAAGAAATTGGAAAATGATTGTTTAACAATAAACACTGGTTGTATATGTTTGTAATATCTGTATGGCAGAATATTATATACCTATTATGATCTTTTAAAACAATGTTTAACGTTGCATTAAAATAACCACAAATAATGCAAGGTGAAAAAAGTAGGATATGAAATAATACGTACTTTGTAATTACAATGCTGTGATTTATTATTTTTAATATATATATATATATTTTTTAAAGTAATATTTACACCCAACATGGGACTTGAACTCACAGCCCCGAGATCAAAAGCCGCAGGCTTCACCCACTATTGGCCAGTCTAGTGCCCTTCCAATATTGTAATTTAAATGTATATGCATTTAAAAGGCTAGAAGGAAATTTGCTATATTGGTTATTTAACACTGTATAACAAACTTAGTAATGAAAATGACAATCATTTATTTTTATCTCTCAGGAGTCTAAGGATAGACTGGGCTCAGTTACTGGGCTCACAATCTTTCACACAGATGCAGTCAGACAACGGCTGGAACTAGAGAAATCTAAGGCTTCCTCCTTCACATGTCTGGAAGTTGATGCTGGTTGCTGGCTAGAAACTTGGCTGAGGCTTTCAGCTGGAACACTTACATATGGCTTCTCCATGTGTCCTGAGTTTCCTCATAGCATGATGGCTGAGTTCCAAGAACAAGTATCTTGAGAGAAAGAGAGCAAGTGCTCCAGCATGAGCCAGATGAAAGCTATATTGACTTTATGACCTATCGCTAGGAGTTATGCAACATCACATTCACTGCATTCTATTTATTAGAAGCAAGTCACAAGCCTATATTCTAGAGGACAGGAACTAAATTTTACTTCTCGATGGGACAAATGTCAAAGAATTTTTGAACTTTTTAAAAACCACCATATATGTTAATATGCTTATAGTCAATGTTAATATTATAAAAGATTTACATTTTATTCTTTATTCTTTTTTTGAGTTTTCCAAATTGTTTACAGAAAATATATATTATTTTTAAAATAAGAGGAGAAAAGATAATAAAGTGCCATAGAGTAAATAAGAGAATGGGACAGTTAAAAGACCTAAATTTTAGTTTTAGCACTGCCACTAACTCATTGTAAACCTTGGGCAAGTCCCTTCCCCTCTTGGGGCCTCACTTTCTTCATCTACCACAATTAAAGGTTTGGACTACACGATCCCAGAAGGCTTTCCAAATGCTAGAATTTTCAGGACTTTTTTTTGTGACACTAGTGGATTCTGGCTCTTCCTTCCTACTTACATTTGCATGATCCTCTTCTGTATATTCTTTCTATTTTGGTGTTTCCCAGGGTTCCACCTTAAGCTTGGGAGCTTGACCTCATTCGTTCTCACCATATTTCCTACTCCCTTTGCTACACTTGCCCTGTGGAGATGCAACCCAGGGTAAGTCCAAGTTCTCACCATTTCTTGGCTCAACACTCAGGCTGTTGGAAAACACACATGCACATGTACATGTATACACACATACACATACACACATCAATTTGGAGCTAACAGAAATTTATGGTTTCCCATTCTCAGCTAGGCCCAACCAGCTGCACAGCATCCCTTCTGTATGTCATTTTTGACATTCTTAGGGGCTATTCTGTGTTTTCAATTTTATTCTTAATCTCTTTTTCTATCCTTTCTCTTTTCATTTGTGGAAGTTGACTTCATTTCCCACTTGACTGTGAATGTGGAGATAGTCAGGCAAGACCTCTCTCAACTTCCTCTCTTACTACTTAAAATTTCAATTTTATCTGGACTTGTTATCTACTCCTTTCCTCTGTCTCACTGGTGGGGGTATAGCTTCTCCTGCTGTGTGTGTATCTCTCTCTCCAAGCTCTGTATCTCATTCTATCTTGCTTCCTCAGACATTTATGTGATTTATCACCTCCACCCATGTGCACATAATTCTGTATCTTCAACCATTTTACTAGCTCTCTTCAACTTATTGTTGGTTGAAATATTCTATAGATATCAATTATATCCAGTTGATTGAGTGCTATTGAATCCAATTATGTCTTTACTGATTTTCTGCCTGTTGGATCTGTCCGTTTCTGAAAGAGGAATGTTGAAGTCTCAAATTATAATAGGGGATTTATCTATTTTTCCTTGCAGTTCTATCAGTGTTTATCTCACATATTTTGGTACTTTGTTGTTAGGTGCATGCATATTAAGGATAGTTATGTCTTTTTGGATAATTGACCCCTTTATCATCATGTAATGCTCCTCTTTAGCCCTGATATTTTTCCTTGGTCTGAAGTCTGCTTTGTCTGAAATTTATAGCTTTCTTTTAATTCAGCTTTCTTCAGCTGAAGAAAACTTTTTCAGCTTTCTTCAGCTTCATCTTTCTTTTGATTAGTGTTAGTGTGGTATATCTTGTTCCATTCTGTTCCTTTCTTTTTTGGGTGTGTGTGTGTGTGCTGTAACATGTCTAAAACACAGCTTACTTCTCTGCCCTCAGAATCTCCCACATCTCCATGGAGGTACAGAAATTTTCTAAGTATCCTGATTATACGTTAGGCCTGTGATTCTAGATTGCCTTGAGACTCCTGGATTTTAATCTATAATGCCTATTTTTGGCTCTGAAATGCTGCTGTAGAAGGAGGCTGAGACAACTGCTCCACATCCTGTGTTAGATAGAGCATGAGCTTTTAAAACCCTGAGGCTGCTGCAGAGCTGATTTGAGGAGCATATGGGGTAATTGAGTATTGTTCAACAGACCTAATAAGGATAAGAGCTTCACATGGGGTGTATATTACTTACTGAGGTCTGTTCACCAGGAAGATTAATCTGTCACTATAATGCCCTGTGGAATGCTGAAATGTCTGGCTCTCAAGGAGAGTGACTCATAATTGATGATCTCTAAGCTAGAAATACCTCTTTTTAAAACCTTTTTTTTGTAACAATTTTATTTTATTATTATTATTTTGTGTTGAATAGAGCCACATTGGTAGTTATCTATTTTTTAAAAGAAGATTTTATTTCAGAGAGAGAGAACATATAAGCAGGGGAGGGGGCAGAGGGAGAGGGATAAGCAGACTCCCTGCTGAGCAGGGAGCCTGATGTGAGGCTCAGTCCCAGGACCCTGAAATCATGACCTGAGCTGAAGGCAGATGCTTAACCAGCTGAGCCACCCAGGCACCCTGGTAGTTATCTATCTTAAACTTTTTTTTATTGAAGTGTAATCCTTTTATTTTTAATCTCTATGTATATCTTTATATTTAGAATCACTGCATATCTATGTGTCTATTTTTATGTCAGTACTACACTTAATCTCTTGGTAACCACAAAACAAAAACCTACAATAGATACACAAAAATAAAGAGAAAAGAGCCCAATCATTACACTAAATAACACCATCAAACCACAAGAGAAGAAACCAAGAGAATAAGAAAAGAATAGAGAAGAGCTACAAAACAACCAGAAAACAATTAAGAAAATGGCAAACAAGCATATACGTATCAATAATTACTTTAAATGTAAAAGGACTAAATTTTCCAATCAAAAGAAATAGGATAGAGGAATGGATAAAAAATAATAAGATCCTTCTATATGTTGCTTACAAGAGACCTACTTTAGATCTAAAAACACACACAGACTGAAAGTGAAGTGATAAAAAATATATACCATGCAAATGAAAACAAAAAGAAAGCTGGAGTAGCAATACTCATATAGAGGCAAGCTAGACTTTAAAACAAAGACTGTAACAAAAAACAAAGGTAATTATATAATGATAAAGGGGTCAATGCAAGAAGAAGATATAATATTCATAAGTATTTATGCACCAAACATAGGAACACCAAAATATATAAAGCAAATATTAACAGTCATAAGAGGAGAAGCTGACAGTAACACAATAATAGGTTACTTTAATACCCCACTTGCATTAATAGATAATTTGATCCAGGCAGAAAATCAATATGGAAACATCAACCTTACATGACGTATTAGGCCAGATAGGTTTAATAGATAAATATAGAACATTTTATTCAAACATTGCAGAATATATATTCTTTTCAAGTGCACATGGAACATTCTCCAGAATAGTCACATTTAAGATCACAAAATGAGTCTAAGTTTGAAGTCATGACAAGCATGTTTTCTGACCACAACAGTATGAAGTTAGAAATCAATTACAAGAAGAAAGTGGAAAATCATATGATATTTGTCTTTCTATGACTTCACTTAGCAAAATATCCTCTAGATCCACCCATGTTGTTACAAAAGGCAAGATCTCATCATTTTTAATAGCTATTTTTACTATTATAGCTTTGTAATATAGTTTAAAATCAGGAAGTGTGATGCCTTCAGTTTTGTTCTTTTTTCTCAAGATTGATATTGCTATTTGGAATATTTTGTGGCTCCATACAAATTCTAAATTTGTTCTATTTCAGTGAAAAAGTCATTGGACTTATAATAGGCATTGCATTGAATCTCTAGATTGCTTTGTGTAGTATGGACATTTTAGCAATATTCATTCTTCTAATCCATGGGCACAAAAGAACTTTCCATTTATTTGTACTCTTTTCAATGTTTTGCATCAATGCCTTACAATTTTAGTGTATAGATATTTGCCTCCATGGTTAAATTTATTCCTAGGAATTTACATTTAAAGTAATTATTGATGGGTATGTATTTGTTGCCATTTTATTGTTTTCTAGTTGTTTTTGTAGTTCTTCTCTGTTCTTTTAGTATTCTTTTGGTTTCTTTCCTTGTGGTTTTCTTGATGGTTTTCTTTAGTGTAATATTTGGGGTCTTTTCTCTTTATTTTTGTGTATGTATTGTAAGTTTTTATTTTGTGGTTATAAGATTCATATATATATGTCTATTTTAAGATTATAGTTGCTTAAGTTTGTATATATTATAAAAGCACTACATTTTTACTCCTACCACGTTTTAATATTTTTGGTGTCCTATTTTACATCTTTTTATCTTGTGTAACATTTAAGTTCTTGTAGTTACAGCTAATTTGACCATTTTTGTCTTTTAACCTCCATGCTAGCTTTTTCAGTGGCTGATCCAAAACCTTTCCAATATATTTGCTTTTACCAGTGAGATTTTAAGATTTCATATATTTTCTTACTTCTAGTTATGGCTTTTTCTTTCCCATTCAGAAAAGACTCTTTAACATTTCTTAAAACATTGCTTTATTGCTGATGAATTTCTTTAATTTTTGCTTGTTTGGGAAACCTCTGTCTTTCAACTGAGAGATAACCGTGCCAGATAGAGTATTCCTGGTTTTAAGTTTTTCCTTTTCAGCACTTTAAATATATTCTGCCACTCTCTTGTGGCCTGCAACATTTCTGCTGAAAAATCTTATGGCTTTTCTCTTGTATGTCACTATTTGTTTTTCTTTTGCTGCCATTGACTCTTTTTTTTTAAGCTTTAACTTTTACCATTTTAATTATAATATATCTTGGTGTGGATCTCTTTGAATTCATCTTGTTTTGGACTCTGTGCTTCTTGCATCTGGATATTTGTTTTCTTCCCTAGGTTAGGGAATCTTTTATCCATTATTCCTTCAAATAAGTTTTCTGCCCCTTTCTCTCATTTTCCTCCTTCTGGGACCTCTTTAAAGTGATTGTTAGTATGCTTGCTTTTGTCTCAGAGGTCCCTCAAACTATCCTCATATTTTTTGAGGGAGAGAGAGAGAGAAGGAGTAGGCAGGGGCAGAGGGAGAGGGAGAGAGAGAATCAAACAGGCTTCATGCTCAGTGTGGAGCCCAATGTAGGGCTTGATTTCATGACCCTGAGATCATGACCTGAGCCAAAATCAAGAGTTAGATGTTTAACCAACTGAGCCACCCAGGCACCACATCCTCATTTTTAAAAAATTCCTTTTTTTCCCTCTTCTGATTGAGTGATTTTTCACTATCCTATCTTGCAGATCACTGATCTGTTCTTCTGTATCATCTGATGAGCTATTGATTCGTTTAAGTTATTGTATTTAAGTTATTGTATTCTTCAGCTCTAATTGGTTTGTTATCATATTTTAAAAAACCTTTGTTGATATTCTTTTTTTAAAGATTTTATTTATTTATTTATTTATTTATTTATTTATTTATTTGACAGAGAGATAGGGAGAGCCAGAGTCCACAAGAAGGGGGAATGGCAGAGGGAGAGGGAGAAGCAGGCTCCCTGCTGTTCAGGGAGCCTGATGTGGGGCTTGATCTCAGGACCCTGGGATTATGACCTGAGTTGAAGGCAGACTCTTAACTGACTGAGCCACCCAGGTGCCCTTATTTGTTGGTATTCTTACTATGTTCTTCCATCCTTATCCTGAGTTCAGTGAGCATCTTTATTACTTTACAGTGAAAACTTTATCAGTAAATTACTTATTTCTCTTTTGTTAGGTTTTCTTCCCTGGGGTTTTATCTTCTTCTTTCATTTGAAACATATTTCTCTGTTTCCTCATTTTGTTTTTCTTTGTTTTTGCTTCTATGAATTAAGCAGAACAGCTACCTTTCCTAGTCTTGAAAGAATGGTTTTCTGCAGAAACATCCGCTGTGCAGACTGCATGTGTCTGATGGCTTTGCTGGGATAGCTGGAGCTGGAGTGGCATGGACTAGGGAGTCCTAGAGCATACTACACTAGGGCTACCTTATAGGGATGGTTGGAGCTGGAGCAGGTACAGGCTGGGTAGTCTCTGATTGTGCCATTCTGGGGTTGCCTTGGTGGGATGGCTGAAGCTGGAGTGGACATGGGTGTTGGAAGGTGTTCTAGGCCATGCATGCTGAGAGTACCTTAGGGGAGTGGCCAGATCTAGTGTAGATCAGGTAGTCTTGCATGTGTTGCATCATGGCTTCTTTGTCAGGGTAGCCTGGGCTGGAGTGGGCATGGGCTGGGACAGTCCCAGGGTATGCCATGCTGAGGCCATCTTGATGGGACAGCTGGAGCTTGGATGGGCATGGATGAGTGGTGTTCTGGGTTGTGCTATATTGGGGCCACCTTACTGTGATGGATGGATGGGCATAGGCTAGGGAGGGTTCTAGTATGTGCTGCACAAGGGCTTCCTTGGAAGGATGGCTAGAGCTGGGGGTGTTGTGTATAGGATGTGCTGTGCTGTGCCAACTAGGGGGCATGGCTGGAGTTGGTGTGGTCCAGGGGCCCAGGGTGAGCTGAAGCATCCCTAGCAGACAGGTTAATGAGCCTGGACCCTGATTCCATCCATACTATCAAGATGGAGATGGGAGGATAAAAATGTCACTAACAAGTGCCTTTGATACCAGGGAGAGTTACAACAGTTCTCTGCCCATTTGGCAGATGTTCTAGAGTTAGTAAATGGATTTTATTCACTTAGAGTTTAGTTGCTTTTTTAAACTGCCTTTTTTAGGTGCACCTCAGGGTATGTGAGTCTGTGCATAGGTCCTTCAGTGATATATTTTCTATACTCAGGTTGTTGCAGTGGGAGTAAAGTTCCCTTTGTTACTGTGTCTCCATCTCTCCTACCCTTCTCTATGTGGTCCCTATATCATTTTTGTGTGTGTGCACAGAAGCTGTTCAATAAGCCCTCAGTTCTTCTTCAGGAAGAATTGCTCTATATGTAAGTATAGATTCAATGTGTCTGTGGAAGGAGGTGAGTTCAGAGTCTTCCTATGTCACCATCTTAGAACACTGTATTTTTTTTAAAAGACTTTATTTATTTATTCATGAGAGACACACAGAGAGAGAGAGAGGCAAAGACATAGGCAGAGGGAGAAGCAGGCTCCATGCAGGGAGCCCGATATGGGATTTGATCCCGGGTCCCCAGGATCACGCCCTGGGCTGAAGGCAGCACTAAGCCACTGGGCCACCGGGGCTGCCCTGACCACTGTATTTTTGCTTTCTTGATAATGTCCTTTGATGCACAAAAGTTTTTAACTTTGGTGAAATCCCCAGTTTATTTTTTCTTTTATTGCTTCCACTTTTGGTGTCATTTGTAAGAATCTGTTGCTAAATGCAAGGTCACAATAGTTGAGTTTTGCTAACACTATTTCTTTCCCCATTGAATGGACTAGCCACCCATGTATATAATCAATTAGTCATATGTGTATGGATTTATTGCTGGACTATCCTTTTCCCCCATTTATCTATATATCTATTTCTTTTAAAATATTTTATTTAAATTCAATTTGCAGATTTAGTATAACACCCAGTGCTCATTCTATATATGTTTCTATGCATTACTGCACTCTTTTGATTGCTGTAGCTTTTTAGTAAGCTTTGAAATCAGGAAGTATGAGTACTCCAAATTTGTTTCTTCTTTTTCAAGATTGAGTATTTTGGCCCCTTGTGCTTCCATATGAGTTTCAGAATCAGCTTTCCATTTCTGATAAAAAGCCTGTTGGATTGTTGATACTGATTGCATTGAATCTGTAGGTGGCTTTGGGTAGTACTGACATCTTACCAATAATGAGTCTAATAATCCATGAACATGAGATGTATTTTCATTTATTTACTTCTTTCATTGCTCTCGTCAATGTTTTGTAGTTTTCAGTGTATAAACTTTTACATCTTTCCTTAAATTTATTCCCGGGTATTTTATTCTATTTGATATTGTTGTAAATGGAATTGTTTTCTTAATTTCCTTTTGGATTGTTCATTACAAGTATATAAAGATACAACTGGTTTTTGTGGCCTAATCTTGTATTTTTGTACTTTGCAACTTTGTTGAGTCATTTATTGACTGTAGTAGACTTCTCGTGGACTTTTTGGGATTTCCTATGTATAGGAGCATGTCATCTGTAAAAAGAGATATTTTTACTTCTTCTTTCCAATTTAGATGTGCTTTATTTCTTTATCTTGTCTGTTTGAACCGACTAGAACTTCCAGTACAATGTTGAATAGTGGTAATGAAAGCAGGCATCCTTATATTTTTCTTGATCATAAGGGAAATATTTCAGTCTTTTACCACTGAGTATAATGTTAGCAGTGCATTTCTCATAAATGCTCTTTATCATGTTAAAGAAGTTCCATTCTATTCCTAGTTTATTGAATGTTTTTTATCAGACCATCTATTGAGGTGGCCACGCATTTTTTTCTTCAGTCTATTAATGTGATGAATTACATTGATTTTCATATCTTGAAGCACACTTGCATTCCTATTAGCAATAATCACACCTTGGGTAAACCTTATTGGCTACGATACTGCCACTGTGCAAAGCTCCACACTTGCATTCCTGAGATAAATCTCACTTGGTCATGGTGTATATTCCTTTTGATAAGTTGTTTTATTTGGTTAGTAGTACTTGTTGATTTTTGTGTTCTCTTCTCATAAGGGATATTGATCTATAGATTTCATGTGATGTCTTAAAAATTTTTTAAATTAAGTTTTAGATTTTATTTCTAGTATAGTTGACACTCAGTGTTATACTAATTTCAAGTGTACAATATAGCGATTCAGCAATTCTATACATTACTCAGTGGTCATCATGATAAATGTATAATTTAATCTCCATCACCTATTTAACCCACCCCCCACCTACCTCCCTCTGATAATCATTAGTTACTTCTCTGTTGTTAAGAATTTATTTCTTGGTTTGTCTCCCTCTATCTTTTTTTCCCTTTGCTCATTTGTTTTCTTTCTTAAATTCCACCTATGAGCGAAAACATGGTATTTGTCTTACTCTGATTGATTTATTTCATTTAGCATTATACTCTATAGCTCCATTCATGTTGTTGTAAATGGCAAGATTTCATTTGTTTTTATGGCTGAGTAGTATTATATATATATATATATGACATCTTCTTTATCCATTAATCATTTGATGGACATTTGGGTTTTTTCCACAATTTGGCTATTGTTGATAATGCTACTATAAACACCAGTGTGCATGTATCCTTCCCAATTAGTATTTTTGTATCCTTTGGGTAAATAATTAGTAATGCAATTGCTGGCTCATAGGCTTAGTTCTACTTTAAAATTTTTGAGGAACCTCCATACTATTTTTCAAAGAAGCTGCACCAGTTTGTATTTCCACCAACAGTGCATGAAAGTTTCCCTTTCTCTGCATCCTGTTATTTCTTGTGTTGTTGATTTTAGCCATTCTGACAAGTGTGAGATGATATCTCATTGTAGTTTTGATTTGTATTTCCCTGATGATCAGTGATGTACAACATTTTTTCATGTGTCTATTGGCCATCTGTATGTATTCTTTGGAAAACTGTCAATCCATATCTTCTGCCCACTTTTCAGTTTGATTATTTGTGTTTTGGGCATTGAGTTTTAAAAGTTCTTTATATTTTGTGGATACTAACTACTTATAAGATATGTCATTTGTGGGCTGGGAGGAGGGAGAATGGTGAAAGAGTAAGGGACCCTCATTTTATCTGGTCCCTTGAATTCAGCCACGTATCTATCAAATCATTGTAAACATTTGTGAATTCAACCTGAGATCTAAGAAAAGGATTGCTGTAATTTTACAAATAGAAAGGCAACCAGTTTTTGCAAGGCAGGAGGTGTGGAGAGTGAATCTAGGGGATATATCAGAAGATAAACCTTAGAGGAGGGAACCTCTGTATGATGGCTGCTGGAAAATGATATAGAAATGGAGTGCAAAACTGGAACTTGTAGAAGGCTGCTTCTGTGAGGGACTTCCCTGCCTGAAAGGTATTCAGGTGGCAAAGTGGGGCAGAATCCTAGGTGGGAAGGTGAGACCTCAGGATGCCCAGGGACACAAAAGGAAAGAAGATGGCTGAGTGCAGCAGAGTTCCTAGACATTGGAGTGAGGAAGCCAGCTACAATTAGTGAGCTCTGGAGTGCACTCTCAGCTAGGTCTTGCCAAACCATGAATCATGGCATGATCAGGGGACTGCTATTGAAGCAGGGCCCTGAAACGCAGTGGAGGCTTCCTCCTTCCCCCAGGAGGAGTGGCACAGGTATGCACAGGTTTGGGCAATCTCTACAGAGCAGGGCATAGTGAACAGCAAAGCCACAGTGAGAACCCCTCACCCCCCACTGAGAGGATTGGTACGGGTGTGCATTGCAGGAGTCTACAGAGTTTGGTGCACACAAAAGTGATTACTTTTCTCTGAGGGTGCACTGAAGAGTGGGAGCTGCAATTATTTAGCTTGGGGGCTGGTGATTATGGCCCTGCCATTTTAACTTTTATTTCATCCTCTAAAGCAGTGTCAAAAACCTTCAGGGAATGAAAGCCACGTAGGGCAACCCAAAGCAGCTTAAACTGACCCCAGCTTCCTGGCAAAGGGTGGTGCAACTCTGCTCAGGCAAAGACACCTGAGAATCGGCAACAGGCCCATCCCCCAAAAGACCAGCAGAAACAGGCTAATACCAAGTTTATGGATCACACAGAACTGAAAAACTCCTATGTTAGGGGAAAATAGTGTATAGAATTTGAGTTTTCTTTTCATGACTCCTTAGTCTTTCAGTTTAATTTTTTCTTCTCCTTTTTTTCCTTTTCAACTAGTTTATTTTATCAACTCTTTTTTAGCCTTTTAAAAATTTTCATTTTTACATTTACATTTTAGAGATATATTCTTCATTTTTTTGCTTCCTTTCACTGTATTTGATTTTATTATTGTATATGTATTTTTTCTTTCTTCACAATTTTGGAATCTAGTATCTGTTAGCTTATATTCTCACTTCTCCCCCCCTTTTTTTCTTTTTCAGTTTCTGATCTCTTCAGATTTGTCTAGTGTATACTTCGCTTGGATTGTGGCTGATATTTACGATATTGTTCTCTCATTCATCCATTCTTCTCTGGGAAAAATGACTAGAAGGAGAAAAATCACAACAAAAGAAAGAACCAGAGGTAATACTCTGCTATAAATTTAGTCAATATGGATATAAGTAAAATGTTGTACCTAGAATTGAGAAAAATGTATGTAAAGATACTAGCTGGCATTGAAGAAAGCGTAAAAGACACTAAAGATTATTTTAGTCAGAAATAAAATAATTAAATCTAATCAGGTCAAAATTAAAAATATTTAACTAAGATGCAATCTAAAATGCACACTCTAATGGCTACAGTAATTGAGGCAGAAGGGAGAGTCGGTGATAGAAGACAAAGTGATGGAAAGTAAGGAAGCTGAGACAAAGAGAGAAAAACAGATCATGAGAGGAGGCTTCGAGAAATCAGTGATATCATAAAGTGAAAATATTAGAATTATTGGGGTTCCAGAGGAAAAAGAGAGAGGGAGAGAAGGTATATTTGATCAAATAATAGCCGAGAACTTCCCTAATATGGGGAAGGAAACAGGCATTCATGGCCAGGAGGCACAGAGAACACTACTCAAAAATCAATAAAAATAGGTCAACAATTTAACATATAATAGTGAAGATTGCAAATTTCAGAGACAAAGAAAAGATCCTGAAAGCAGCTCAGAACAAGAGGTCCTTAACTTATAAGGGTGGAAATATTAGACTGGCAGCAGACCTATCTACAGAGACCTGGCAGGCCAGAAAGGGCTGGAATGATATTCAGGGCTCTAAATGAGAAAAACATGCAGCCAAGAATACTTTATCTAGCAAAGCTGTCATTCAGAAAGGAAGGAGAGATAAAGAGCTTCCAGGACAAGCAGAAACTAAAAGAATTTGTGATCAAATTCACAAATTTGACCAACCTTGCAAGAAATATTAAGGGGGAACATATAAGCTAAAAGAGAACACAAAGCAGGATACCAGAAAGGAAGAGAGACATTCTATACAAACAGTGATGTTACAAGTAATACAATGGCACTAAATTCATATCTTTCATGGTTACTCTGAATGTAAATGCACTAAATACCTCAATCAAAAGACACAGGGTATCAGATTGAATAGAAAAGCAAGACCCATGCATATATGCTCTCTGCAAGATACTCATTTTAGACCTAAAAACACCTCCAGACTGAAAATGAGGAGGTGGAACCATTTGTCATGCTGATGGACTTCAAAAGAAAGCTGGAGTAGCAATCCTCATAGCAGACAAATTAGATTTTTTTGGTATATTTTTTATTGGAGTTTGATTTGCCAACATATAGTATAACACCCAGTGTTCATCCTATCAAGTGCCCCCCTCAGGGCCTGTCACCCAGTCACCCCATCCTCCCACTCACCTCCCCTTCCACTATCCCCTTGTTCATTTCCCAGAGTTAGGTGTCTCTCATGTTCTGTCACCCTCTGATATTTCCCACTCATTTTCTCTTCTTTCTCCTTTAATCTCTTTCACTATTTTTTATATTCTCTGAATGAATGAAACCATATACTGTTTCTACTTCTCCGATTGACTTACTCCACTCAGCATAATACCCTGCAGTTAACAAATTAGATTTTAAACCAAAGACTGCAGTAAGGGATGAGGAGGAAGACTATATCATACTTAAAGGGTCAATCTAGCGGGAAGATCTAACAATTATAAATATTTATGCTCCTAACTTGGGAGCAGTCAATTATATCAACCAATTAATAACCAAATTAAAGAAACACATTGATAATAATACAGCAATAGTAGGAGACTTTAACACCCCACTCATAGCAATGGACAGATCATCTAAGCAGCAGAAGATCATCAAGGAAACAAGGGCTTTGAATGACACACTGGACCAGATGGACTTCACAGATATATACAGAGTATTCCATCCTAAAGCAACAGAATACACATTCTTCTCACATGCACATGGGACATTCTCCAGAATAGATCACATAGTAGGTCACAAATCAGGTCTCAAAAAGTATGAAAAGGTTGGGATTATTCTCTGCATATTTTCAGACCACAATGCCTTGAAACTTGAATTCAATCGCAAGAGAAAATTTGTAAGGAACTAAAATACTTGGAGGTTAAAGAGCATCCTACTGAAGAAGGAATGGGTCAACAAGGCAGTAAACCAGAAATTAAAAATTCATGGAAACAAATGAAAATGAAAACACAACTGTTCAAAACCTTTGAGATACAGCAAAGGTGGTCCTAAGAGGAAAGTACATAGCAATACAAGCATTTGTCAAGAATATAGAAAAGTCTCAAATACACAAGGTACCCTTACACTGAAAAGAGCTGGAGAAAGAACAGCAAATACAGTCTAAACCAAATAGGAGAAGAGAAATAATAAAGATTAGAGCAGAAATCAAGGAAACAGAAAACGAACAATAGAACATATCAACAAAACTAGAAGTTGGTACTTTGAAAGAATTGATAAAATCGATAAACCCCTAGCTAGACTTATCAAAAAGAAAAGAGAAAGGACATAAATAAGTAAAATCATGAATGAAAGAGGAGAGATCATGACCAACACCAAGGAAATATAATTTTAAGAATATATTAAGAGACACTATATGCCAACAAATTAGGCAATCTGGAAAAAATGGAAAAATTCCTGGAAACATACAAACTACCAAAGCTGAAACAGGAAGAAATAGAATACCCAAAGACACCCATAATCAGCAAGGAAATTGGAGTAATAATAAAAAGTCTCTCAAAGAACAAAAGTCCAGGCCCAGATAGCTTTCCAGGGGAATTCTACCAAACATTTAAAGAAGAACTAAAACCTATTCTTCTAAAGAAGTTTCAAAAAAAAAATAGAAAGGGAAAGAAAACTTTCAAACTCCCTTTGTGAGGCCAACAATACCTCAGTCCCAAAACCAGACAAAGATCCCACCAAAAAGGAGAATTGCATCCAATATCCCTGTTCACATGACACCAAAATTCTCACCAAGTTACTAGGCAATAAGATCCAACAGTATATTAAAAGAAATATTCACCACGACCAAGTGAGATTTATTTCTGGGCTTCAAGAGTGATTCAACACTCACAAATCAATCACTGTGATACATCACATTAATAAAAGAAAGAACAAGAATGATATGATCCTCTCAATTGATGCAGAAAAATCGTTTGACAAAATACAACATCCTTTCTTGATTAAAACTCCCCACAGTGTAGGGATACAGGGATCATACCTTAATATCATAAAAACCATCTATGAAAAGCCCACAGTGAATATCATTCTCAATGGGGAAGAAATGAGAGCTTTTCCCGTAAGGTAGGGAAGGAACACAGCAGGGATGCTTACTCTCACGATTGTTGTTCAACATAGTACTAGAAGTCCTAGCCTCAGCAATCAGACAACAAAAAGAAATAAAAGCCATTCACATGGCAAAGAAGTCTAACTCTCCCTCTATGCAGATGACATGATACTGTATATAGAAAACACAAAAGATGCCACCCTAAAATTGCTAGAACTCATACAGCAATTCAGTAATATGGCAGGATACAAAATCAATGCACAGAAAGCAGTTGTATTTCTATACAGTAGCAATGAGACTGAATAAAGAGAAATTAAGGAATCAGTCCCATTTATAATTGCTCCCCAAACCATAAAATGCCTAGGAATAAACCTAGCCAGAGAGGTAAAGGATCTATACTCTGATAACTACAGAACACTTATGAAACAAATTGAAGAGGACACAAAGAGACGTAAAAACATTCCATGCTCATGGATTGGAAGAACAAATATTGTTAAAATATTGCTCTCTGCTATCCAGGGTAATCTACATGCTTAATGCAATCCCTATCAAAATACCATCGACATTTTTTCACAGAGCTGGAAGAAGTTTCCTAAAATTTGTGTGGAACCAGAAAAGGCCCTGAATAACCACAGAAATGCTGAAAAAGAAAACCAAAGCTGGTGGCATCATAACGCCAGACTTCAAACTATTAGAAAGCTGTAATCATCAAAACAGTATGGTACTGGCACAAAAACAGACACATATGGCAGCCCCGGTGGCTCAGCGGTTTAGCGCCACCTTCAGCCCAGGGCGTGATCCTGGAGAACACAGGATTGAGTCCCCTTCCTGCATGGAGCCTGCTTCTCCCTCTGCTTGTGTCTCTGCCTCTCTCTCTCTCTCTCTCTCTAATAAATAAATAAAATCTTAAAAAAAACAGACACATAGATCAGTGGAACAGATTAGAGAGCCCAGAAATGGACCCTCAACTCTATGGTTAACTAATCTTCTACAAAGAGGCAAACAATATCTAATGGAAAAAGGACAGTCTCTTAAAAAAATGGTGCTGGGAAAATTGGACAGCCACATGCAGAAGCATGAACCTGGACCATTTTCTTACATGATACATAAAGATAATCTCAAAATGGATGAAAGACCTAAATGTGAGACAGGAATCCATCAAAATCATAGAGGAGAACACAGGCGGCAACTTCTTCAACCTTGGCTGCAGCAACTTCTTGCAAGAGAGGTCTCCAAAGGCAAGGGAGACAAAAGCAAAAATGAATTATTGGGACTTCATCAAGATAAAAAGCTTCTGCACAGCAAAGAAAACAGTCAACAAACTAAAAGGCAATCTATGGAATGGGGAAGATATTTGCAAATGACAAATCAGATGAAAGGCTAGTATCCAAGATCTATAAGGGAATATAAGGGAAGGGAGAAGAAATGTGTGGGAAATATCAGGAAGGGAGACAGAACATAAAGACTCCTAACTCTGGGAAACGAACTAGGGGTGGTGGAAGGGGAGGAGGGCGGGGGGTGGGGGTGAATGGGTGACGGGCACTGAGGGGGGCACTTGACAGGATGAACACTGGGTGTTATTCTGTATGTTGGCAAATTGAACACCAATAAAAAATAAATTTATTATTAAAAAAAGAACTTATTAAGCTCAACACCCAAGAAACAAAAAATCCAGTCAAGAAATGAGCTGAAGGCATGAACAGACATTTCTCCAAAGAAGACATACAAATGGCGAACATCAAAAATTGCTCAACATCACTTCGCATCAGATAAATGAAAATCAAAACTACAATGAATTATCATTTTATACTGGTGATAATGGCTAAAATTAACAAGTCAGGAAACAAAAAATTTTGGCAAGAATGCAGAGAAAGGAGAACCCTCTTACCCTGTTGGTTGGAATTCAAACTGGTACAGTCACTCTGGAAAACAGTATGGAGGTTCCTCATGAAGTTAAAAATAGAGCTACCTACTGTATGACCCAGCAATTGCACTATTAGGTATTTACCCCAAAGATATAAATGTATTGATCTGAAGGAGCACCTGCATCCCAATGTTTATAGCAGTAATGTCCACAATAGCCAAAATATTGAGTCATGATATTCACCAACAGATGAATTGATAAAGAAGATGTGGTATATAATACAAGGAATATTACTCAGCCATCAGAAAGGATGAATACTTACCATTTATATCATCATGGATGGAACAGGCAGGTATTATGATGAGTAAAATAAGTCAATCAGTGAAAGGCACTTATCATATGGTTTCACTCACATGTGGAATATAAGAAACAGAGCATAGGATCATAGGCAAAGGGGGAGAAAACTGAATGGGAAGTAATCAGAGAGGGACAGAAACTATGAGAGACTTTTAACTATAGGAAACAAACAGGATTGCTGGAGGGGCTATGGGTGAGAGGATGGGGTTTTATGGGTGATATAATAAGCACTTGGTGTTTTATCCAACTGACTAACTATTGAATTCCTACACCTGAAACTAATAGTGTACTTTATGTTGGCTAGTTGAATTAAAAAAAAAACAACAAAAAACAGATATCTTATTTGCAAATATCTTCTCCCATTCCAAAGGTTGCCTTTTAGTTTGTTGATTGTTTCCTTCACTGTGCAAAAGCTTTCTATTTTGATGTAGTCCCAATAGTTAGTTTTAGTCTTGTTTCCTGTGCCTCAGGAGACACATCTCATAATAAGTTGTTATGGCCAATGTCAAAGAGGTTACTGCCTATGTTCCCCTCTAGGGTTTTGATGGTTTCCTGTTTCACATTTTAGGTCTTTTATCATTTTGAATTTATTTTTGTGTATGACATGAGAAAGTGGTCATGTTTCATTCTTCTGCACGTTGCTGTCCAGGTTTCCCAGCACCATGTTTTTTTTTAAAGATTATTTATTTATTTATTTATTTATTTATTTATTTATTTATGATAGACATAGAGAGAGAGAGGCAGAGACAGGAGGAGGGAGAAGCAGGCTCCATGCTGGGAGCCTGACGTGGGACTCGATCCTGGGACCCTAGGATTGCGCCCTGGGCCAAAGGCAGGCACTAAACCGCTGAGCCACCCAGGGATCCCCCCAGCACCATGTTTTGAAGAGACTGTCTTTTTCCCATTGGATATTCTCTCCTGCTTTGTTGAAATTAATTTACCATATGGTTGTGAGTTCATTTCTGATTTTCAATTATGTTCAATTTATGCATGTGTCTATTTTTGTGCCAATACCATACTGTCTTGATGACTAGCTTTGTCATATAACTTACAGTCTAGAATTATGATGCCTTCAGCTTTTCTTTTTCAGGATTGCTTTGGCAAAAAAAAATGTTTTGGCTATTCCAGGTCTTTTGTGTTTCCATACATATTTTAGGATTGTTTCAGTTATGTAAAAATTCTGTTGGTATTTTGATAGGGATTAAATTAAATGTGTAGATTGCTCTGAATAGTGTAGACATTTTAACAATGTTTTCCAATCCATATGCATTGTATATTTTTTCCTTTTTTTGTTTCCTCTTCAGTTTTTTTTTTTTTTATTTATAGTTCTGTTGTGTTGTCATCTCTCTTCCTTCAATTTTTGGTTTCATTTATTTGGGTCCTTTCTCTTTTCTTTTTGATAAGACTGGTTAGGAGTTTATAAGTTTCATTAATTCTTTCAAATAACCAGCTCTGGTTTCATTGATCTCTGCTGCTGCTATTTTTTTCTATATCATTTGTTTCTGCTCTAATTATTTCCCTTCTTCTGATTTTAGGCTTCATTTGTTGTTCTGTTTCAAGTTCATTTGGAGTAAGATTAGGTTGTGTATTTGAGATTTTTCTTGTATCTTGAGGTAGGCCTGTATTGCTATCTACCTCGCTCTTACGACCACTTTTACCACTTTTACCACATCCTTTACCACATCTCAAGGATTTTGGACCATCATGTTTTCATTATCATTTTTTCCAGGTATTTTTTCGTCTCTTCTTTAATCTTCTTGTTTACCATTCACTGTTTAGTAGGATGTTCTTTAATATCCATGTATTTGTGGTCTTTCCAAATTTTTTTTTGTGGTTGACCTCAAGTTTCATAGTGTTGTGGTCAGAAAATATGCATGGTATGACCTCAGTCTTTTTGTACTTTGAGGCCTGATTTGTGACCTAGTATGTGATATATCCTTTGAATATCTCATGCGCATTTGAAAAGAATGGGTGTTCTGCTGTTTAGGATGAAATGTTCTGAATACATCTGTTAAGTTTATCCGGTCCAGCATGTCATTCAAACCATTGTTTCCTTGTTGATTTTCTGCTTAGATGATCTGTCCATTGCTGTAAGTGGGCTGTTAACATCCTCTACTATTATTGTATTGTGATCAATGAATTCCTTTATGTTTGTTATTAATTGTTTTATATGTTTTTGTGTTCCCAAGTTGGGGGCATAAATATTTATAGTTGTTAGATATTCTTGTTGGATAGACCCCTTTGCTATATATAGACCCCTTCTTTGTCCCTTGTTGCAGCCTTTGGTTTAAAATCTAATTTGTCCAATATAAGTATGGCTACTATGGCTTTCTTTTTATTTCTTTTTTTTTCTTTCTTTTTATTTCTATTAGCATGAAAGATCGTTCTCAATCCCCTTGCTTTCAATCTTATGTGTCTGTAGGTCTAAAGTAAGTCTCATGTAGCCTGCATATAGATAAGTCTTGTTTTTTAATCCATCTCCTGCCATCAAGTCTTTTGATTGGAGCATTTAGTCCAATTACATTCAGAGTAATTATTGATAGATATGAATTAGTGTAATTATATTATTTGTTTTGTCATTGTTTTCCGAGATTTTCTCTGTTTCCTTCTAGTCTTTGTGGATTTTGGCCTTTTTTTTTTCCAGTCAAGGAGTCCCCTTTAACATTTCTTGCAGGGTTGATTTTGTGGTCATGAACTCCTTTATTTTTTTGTCTGGGAAACTCTTTAGCTAGCCTTCTTTTTTTTTTTTTAATTTTTATTTATTTATGATAGTCACAGAGAGAGAGAGAGGCAGAGACACAGGCAGAAGGAGAAGCAGGCTCCATGCACCAGGAGCCTGACGTGGGATTCGATCCCGGGTCTCCAGGATCGCGCCCTGGGCCAAAGGCAGGCGCTAAACCGCTGCGCCACCCAAGGATCCCTTAGCTAGCCTTCTATTCTTAATGACAGCCTTACCGGATAGAGTATTGCTGGCTGCATATTTTTTCCCATTCAGCATGTTGAATATATCATGGCATTCTTTTCTGGCCTGACATGTTTCTGTGTAGAGATCTGCTAATAACCTTGTTTGTCTTCCCTTGTAAGTTAGAGACTTATTTTGTCTTGCTGCTTTTTGGAGTTTTTCTTTATCTCTATATTTTGCAAATTTAACTGTGATATGTCTTGTTGGCTTGATTTTGTTGTTTTTGATGGAAATTCTCTGTACCACCTGGATTTGGATGTCTGTTTCCTTCCCAAAGCAAGGGAAGTTTTTAGCTATAATTTCTTTAAATAAACCTTCTGCCCCCTTTTCCCTCTCCTCTTCTTCTGGTAATCCTATGATATGAATGTTACTACACTTTATGGAGTCACTGAGTTCCCTAACTCTACATTCATGATCTAAAATTTTTCTTTCCTTCTTCTTTTAAAATTAACTATTTTCCATAATTTTGTCTTCTACATCACTTATTCTTTTCTCTGCTTCTTTACCCCTGTGGTCATTACATCCACTTGGTTTTGAATCTTGGTTAATGCATTTTTCAATTTGGTCTGACTAGGCCTTTTATCTTTGGGGTAAGGGAATCCCTAGTGTCTTCTATGCTTTTCTCAAGCCCAGCTTATATACTTAGGGGTATTGCTTATAATTCTGGATCAGGGACACCTGGGTGGCTCAGCAGTTGAGCATCTGCCTTCAGCTCCTGGCATAATCCTGGGATCTGGGGTTGAGTCCCACATTGGGCTCCTTGCAGGGAGCCTGCTTCTCTCTCTGCCTGTGTCTCTTCCTCTCTTTCTCTCTGTGTCTCTCATGAATAAATAAATAAAACCTTAAAAAAAGAATTCTGATGAGGAATATTACTTATATTTGTTTCAATGAGATCCCTGGCCTTGACCTTTTCTTGTTCTTTCTGTTGGGATAAATTCATCTGTATGTCTCTGTTTTCTTCTCTGTGTTAGGGAAACCAGAACTTGTTATGCTTTCTGCTCCTCAGAAATAAATAAGAGGTCATATATACTCCAGGGCCTTGTGCTTCAGGAAGTGTCTCTGGTATATGCTGTGTGCACTTTGCCACTGCGTTTTGACTATTCTTTCACCCAGGTCAGTCTCTGTAGAGTTTCTCCTTGCCTGCAGTGGGAAGTGGTTGGACCTTGGCCAGAGTGTGGTGAGTTTTAACTAGGTGTGCTTTGGGTTGTTTGTTAAAGGAGACCTGATGTTATGTCAACTAGATGCTATTTGCAGAACCCTATGGTCAATAGATAAGGGGGTGGTTCGTGCTGGTTTTCTAGGGGTAGGGTTTCCTGGTTCTTAGACAAACATGTATGAGAAAAACAGCAACTGCAGAGTGCAGCAGGATGGGACTTGGTTTAAGCAGGTTAGGCTATTCGTATTGGCACTGTGCTATTTACTGAAGTTAGTTTATGCTGAGGGGTGGAAGAGGAAAATTGTGTTAGCCAGCTCTCTGTCTCTGGAGAAAGGATGCTCTATGCTAATTGAGAAGACCTCCCAGAAGAGTAAACAATCTCCCTTCATGTGTCCCAGGCATCCCTCATATCACTGCTTTCACACTGTCTGTGTCTGGCAGTGCAGTGCACCTTGGACTCTATCCCAGCCAGGCTGGTTGAGTTTTATTTTATTTTTTATTTTTTAATTAATTAATTAATTAATTTTAAAAATAAATTTATTTTTTATTGGTGTTCAATTTGTCAACATACAGAATAACATCCAGTGCTCATCCCGTTAAGTGCCCACCTCAGTGCCCGCCACCCAGTCACCCTCACCCCCCGCCCACCTCCCCTTCCACCACCGCTAGTTCGTTTCCCAGAGTTAGGAGCTGGTTGAGTTTTAAAACTTCAAGCTTTAGGGACATGGCATGGCTAGACTCCACCCTGGTCTTCTAGGGCAAGGTCTCCACTGCCCTGGGACTGATGCAGATTTGATCCAGAAGGACAGTCACACCAAAGTGCAAGAGCATGGGATTTGGAATAAAGTCAGCAAACAGCCAGTGTCCAGATAACCCTCCTTCAGCAGGTGACTTTACACCTATGCTGAGGGGAAAAGGAAGGGAAGTGGTGCCCACCTGTTCCTTTGTCCCTGGAGAGGCAATGCCATCTCTTCCATAGGGAGGCTGAGAAAATTAAGGCCATTGCACTTTAAGTTCAGCATTAGCACAAGTACAGCCATCCCAGGCCCCTGTGAATAAGAGCTGAAATTTACATTACTTCAGTTACAGGAAAAAAACCCAGTTTACAACTTAACGTCCTAGAAAGCCCCATATTAGAATAAGAACAGAGCCCAAGCCAAGGGCAGGAAGCCCCATATTAGAATGAGAACAGAGCCCAAGCCAAGGGCAGGAAACCCCATATTAGAATGAGAACAGAGCTCAATCCCCTTGAAAGCCCCATATCAGAATGTAAACAGAACTTGAGAAATTCCTCCACCCCTTCTGGCAGTCCCCTAGACCAGCCCTTAAAACTAAGCTGAAACCCACCTCGGGGTCCAAGTCCCTGCTCTGCTGTGTCTGGTATACTTGGACCCAAGCTCAAGCTTGTAAATAAACCCTTGTGTGTTTGCATCGGTGTTGGCTCCTTGGTAGTTTCTCGGATTCTCAATCTTGGGCACGACATTCCAGATGTGCTCAAAGAGGGGGGAACCATCTTTCCTAGTGTGTCCCAGGATATCCTCAGATTGCACTGTCTGCTCCTGGGTTTTGTATACTCCTTCTCCACAGGAGCACTGCAGTGCCCTTAGGGCTTCACACTGGCCATGCTGTGGACCTCTAAAGCTCTAGTCTTTGAGCCCTGCTAGTTGTAAAAACTCAGAAAAATCAGACTCTTGTTTTCCCAGTCAATGGCTTTGGGGAAATGTTTTCCTTGTGCAATACTCTGTGACCAGGGCTCCCTCTCCTCCACAGCACCTGCAATCTGTTTCTCCTCCTAATCATGTCTCTGTACCTCCTCCCTTTCATGATGTGGCCTCTTCTCTCTTCTAGTTGTGCAGTTTGTTCTGTCAGTCCTCAGACTGATTTCTTGGGTACTCAGAATGATTTGATATTTATCTAGCTGTTTTCAAAGGATGAGGCAAGCCTAGGGTCCTCCTACTGCTCTGCCATCTTTTCTCAACAATAGATAGCCTCCTCAAGGTCCTGGAAACCTTGCTTCCAAAATTCCTTAGAGATTTATGCTATCCCTAGCCCCCTCCCAACTTGAAAGTATATAATGAACCACTCTTCATGACCCCAGTACAGCTCTTTCTGCCCATGGGTCCTGTCCCTATGCTTTAATAAAATAACCTTTTTGCATCAAATATGTCTCAAGAACTCTTTCTTGGCCATCAGCTTTGAATCCTCACATCCTTCCTATATCATATACCCCACACTTTATGCCTGCAGGCCAAAGCACAGTCCCCATATCACCTGGCTCTTGTAGCCAATGGGGCTTCCATTCACAAGTTCCCCTAGGAATGTGGCAAACAAATAGTTATTTACCAACTATCCCCTCAGGGCTCAGCACAAAGAGAACGGACAAAAACACCCATTTATCACTCTTTCCTTGAAATGTATTTGTCCACATACTTTACAAGCTAATGCCTGAAGGTCAGGTTTCTATCTTAATTCATATCTAGGGACTGACTACAATCCGCCCCAGAGATGGGAAAGCCAGCAGACACCTCCCCCCACCTTCTCTCTCCAGACCACTACAACAATAAAACTAAATTTCCAGTCTCTCCCTGGAATGAGCTTATACACACATCTAGTGACTTACATTTTGCAGCTTCCACTTGAGGAATAAGTCCCTAGATCACATGGCTCTGATAGCCAACAGGGATGCATTCATGAACTGAAATGAAGGGATGCTAAGTAGTTACAGAAAACATATGGAAGTATAAAACTCACTAGGTAAAGTAAATTATAGTTAAATTCAGAATAATTTAATGTTGTAATGGTGGTGGGTAAATAATTTTTAACTGAAGTATAAAGGTTAAAAGACAAAAATATTAAAAATAAGTATAACTATAATACTTTTTAATGAATATGCAATGTAATAATATTTAAATTGTGACATCAAAAACAAAGTGGGAGAGAGGCACTTTTGTATGCATTCACAGTTAAATTCTTATAGCTTACAATAGATTGTTATAAATGTAAGATGTTTTCTATAACTCACATGGTAACCACAAAGCAAAAGCCTATCCTAGATATACAAAAAATAAAGAGAAAAAAATCAATGCATACCATTACAGAAAATCATCAAATCGAAAGGAATAGAGCAAGAGAGTAAAAAAAAATTGCAAAATAATAAAAAAACAATTTATGAAATGGCAATAGTAAGTCCGTACCTGTCAATAATGACTTTAAATGTAAAAAGACTAAATTCTCTAGTCAAAAAGCATGGAGTGATTGGATAGATAAAAACAAAGCAAAACAATACAAAAACAAGATCCATCTATATGCTGTCTACAAGAGACTCACTTCAGCTTTAGGGAAATACAGAAACTAAAAGTGAAAAGATGGAGAAAGATATTCCATGCAAATAGAAACTAAAAGAAAGTAGGAGTAGCTAAACTTATATATGACAAAATACACTTTAGGATAAAGACTGTAACAAGATACAAAGAAGGTCATTATATAATGATAAAGGTGTCATAAACCAAGATGATATAACAAGTGTAAATATTTATGCACCCATATAGGAGCACCTAAGTATATAAAGAATATATTAACAAATCTGAAGGGAGAAATAGACAGCAGTAAAATAACAACATCAGGGAACTTCAATACCTCACCTTCAACAATGGATAGATCATCCAGACTGAAAAGTAATAAGAAAATGTTGGACTTAAATTATATATTAGACCAGATGGATCTAACAAACATGTACATAACATTCCATTAAGCAGCAGCAGAATGCACATTCTTCCCAAATGTGCATGGAATATTCTCCAGGATAGATCATAAGTTAGGCCACAACAAGTCTTATAAATTTAAGAAGACTGGGACACCTGGGTGGCTCAGTGGTTGAGTGACTACCTTCAGCTCAGGGCGTGGTCCCAGGGTCCCACATCAGGCTCCCCTTGAGGAGCCTGCTTCTCCCTCTGCCTATGTCTCTGCCTCTCTTTCTCTTTATCTCTCATGAAAAAATAAATAAAATCTTTAAAAAATTTTAAGAAGACTGAAATCATATCAAGCATCTTTTCTGACCACAATGGTATGAAATGAATTCAATCACAAGAAGAAAACTAGAAAACTCACAAAAATGTGGAGATTAAACAACATGGTCCTGAACAATCAATGGGTCAAAGAAAAAATTAAAAGGGAAATAAAATATAACTTGAGGCAAAGGAAAATTAAAACACAATGAATCAAAATTTATGAGCTGCATCAAAAGCAGTTCTAAGAGGAAAATTTATAGTGATAAGTGCCTACCTTAAGAAAAAAAGAGAGGTTCTGATCTAAGATGGCAATGTAGGAAGACTCTGAACTCACCTCCTCCACAAAATACACCAAATTACACCTATTTATAAAACAATTCTCCTGAAGAACTGAGGGCTGACTGAAGAGCTTCTGCACAATAAAAGATAGAACTGCAAAAGAACAGCAAGACAGAGACATGGTAACAAAGGGAACCCCTCACTCCTGATGCTGCAAACTAGAACAGGGACAGATAGTACTGAGGGACCATGAACAAATTCCTCTGTTCTCAGGAACAGAAAAAAAGGCCACAGTTTGAAAGAGCAACTAGTATTTAAAAGAAACAGCACCAGAACTCTGCCAAATGCGAGAGAAAATCCCAGGATTCTCTCAGGGTCAGACAGACTGGGGAACAATATGGTTTACAATCCCTTCCACCTTAAAAGCACAGGCCAGACAGAACAGGGTTCAGAGACACCATACCCTCCTTGCTGCCTCAGTGAGCCTTAGGTCAGTAAACCCACATCAGCTCTGGTCACAGTGGAGCATAGAAAATAAGCTGCAATTTAATACGTCAACTAGCATATAAAAGAGCCAGGCCTACTGTTACAAGTGCTAGAAATATATCAGTAAACACAAAAAATATTCCTGCCCTCATGAAGCACCTTTTAATGGCATCCTGATATCTGTTATACCCTAAACTAACTCTTCCTGCAGTGTTCTTTCTCACAGTCAATTCTAGTACCATCCAATTAGTTCCATAGCAGGTTCAATCTGAAATCCAGGCTTCAAACAATACCTCCTCTTTAAAATTTCTCCCCTATAGGCAATTACCAAATCATACCTCTTACTCCCTACATAACTTCCAAAACTGACCTACTGCAGTATAACTTTACTTGCCACCAACCCAGTCAAAGCATACCATTATTTGTCACTCAAAGACTAATAGCTTTCTACTTCGTCTATCCATATGTACATTTGTCTTCCCTTCAAACCATTTTGCACACTGTAGGAAGAGTGAACCAAAACAAATTTGTTGGTATGTCATTCCCTTTAAATGGATCACTAAGGCCTTCAAAGTAAAGTCCTATTCCTTTATCGTGTTATATAACACCTTCTATTACCAGGTCCTGGTACCAGCCTCACTTCTTCCTTGTACTTTATTGCTTGTTATTTCCAAGACTCACTATACCCCTTCCTGATTCTAAGAAACTCATGTTCATGCCATTTGTTCCCTTAAACTGGAAGTCCTTCCTACTCTGCCTTTTATTCATATTTCAAGATTCAGTAGAGATATCATTTCATCTAAGAATTCTTACCTAAACCTAAGGAATGAGTAGCATTCTTTTGTTCTCTCATAATATTCTGTTTCTTTCTCTATCTTCTTTCTTCATACATTTTAATGAAATTATGTTTTTAGACTTTCTTCTTAGTAATGCTTAGATGCTATTCAAAAGGAAGACATATGGCTCACTAATTTTTGCATTTTAACGTCTAGCATGGTTCCTAGTACTTTGTAAAACTCTATAAATGTGGGAATTCAATTGAATTACTTTTCTTCCAACTTCATATTTCTTTTATTTTAATGGTTGTATTCTTTTTTATTGAAGTTTGCCAACAAATAGTATAACACCCAGGGCTCATCCCATTAAGTGCCCTCCTCAGTGCCCATCACCCAGTTACCCCATCCCCCTGCCGGCCTCCCCATCCACTACCCTTTGTTCATTTCCCAGAGTTAGGAGGCTCTCATGCTTTGTCACCCTCTCTAATTTTACCACTCATTTTCCCTCCTTTCCTTTATAATCCCTTTCAATATTTCATATATTTCCCATATGAGTGAAACCATATGATGATTGTCCTTCTTCGATTGACTTCACTCAGCATAATACCCTAAAATTCCATCCACATCAAAGCAAATGGTGAGTATTTGTCCTTTCTAATGGCTGAGTAATATTCCATTATATATATATATATATATATATATATATATATATATATATATATATATATATATACTACTCTTCTTTATCCAGTCATCTTATGATGGACACCAAGGCTCCTACCACAGTTTGGCTATTGTGGATATTGCTGCTACAAACGTTGGGGTGTAGGTGTTCCAGCGTTTCACTGCATCTGTATCTTTGGGGTAAATACCCAGGAGTGCAATTGCTGGGTCATAGGGTAGCTCTATTTTTAATTTTTTGAGGAACCTCCACACTGTTTTCAGAGTGGTTGTACCAGATTGCATTCCCACCAACAGTGCAAGACGGTTCCCCCTTCTCCACATCCTCTCCAACACTTGCTGTTTCCTGTCTTCTTAATTTTCACCATTCTCACTGGTGTGAGGTGGTATCTCATTGTGGTTTTGATTTGTATTTCCCTGATGGCAAGTGATGCAGAGCATCTTCTCCTGTGCTTGTTGGCCATGTGTATATCTTCTTTGGTGAAATTTCTGTTTATGTCTTCTGCTGATTTCATGATTGCATTTTTGGTTTCTTCAGTGTAGGATTTAATAAGTTCTTCATAGATCTTGGATACTAGCCCTTTATCTGATAGGTCATTTGCAAATATCTTTTTCCATTCTGTAGGTTGTCTTTTAGTTTTGTTGACTGTTTCTTTTGCTGTGCAGAAGCTTTTTATCTTGATTAAGTCCCAAAAGTTCATTTTTTTGCTTTTGTTTCCCTTGCCTTCATAGATGTATCTTGCAAGAAGTTACTGTGGCAAAGTTCAAAAACAGTGTTGCTTGTGTTATCCTGTAGGATTCTTGGATTCTTTACCCACATTTAGATCTTTTAACGATTTTGAGTTGACTTTGTGTATGATGTAAGAGAATGGTCCAATTTCACTCTTCTGCATGTGGCTGTCCAATTTTCCCAACACCATTTATTGAATGAGGACTCATTTCTGGGTTCTCTATTCTGTTCCATTGATCTGTGTGTCTGTTTTTGTGCCAGTACCACACTGTCTTGATAATCATAGCTTTGTAGTACAGCTTGAAATCCAACATTGTGACTCCCCCAGCTTTGGTTTTCTTTTTCAATATTCCCCTGGCTATTCAGGGTCTTTTCTGATTCCACACAAATCTTAAGATGATTTGTTCCAACTCTTTGAAGAAAGTCCATGGTATTTTGATAGGGATTGCATTGAATATGTAAATTGCCCTGGGTGGCATTGACATTATCACAATATTAATTCTTCCAATCCATGAGCATGGAATATTTTTCCATCTCTTTGTGTCTTCCTCAATTTCTTTCAGAAGTGTTCTGTAGTTTTTAGGGTATAGATCCTTTACTTCTTTGGCTAGGTTTATTGCTAGGTATCTTATTTTTGGGTGCAATTGTAAATGGGATTGACTCCTTAATTTCTCTTTCTTCAGTCTCATTGTTAGTGTATAGAAATGCCACTGATTTCTGGGCATTGATTTTGTATCTTGCTACACTGCTGAACTGCTGTATGAGTTCTAGCAATCTTGGGGTGGAGGCTTTTGGGCTTTTATGTACAGTATCATGTCATCTGCAAAGAGGCAGAGTTTGACTTCTTTGCCATGTGAATGGCTTTTGTTTCTTTTTGTTGTCTGGTTGCTGAGGCTAGGACTTCTAGTACTATGTTGAATAACAGTGGTGAGACTGGACATCCCTGTTGTGTTCCTGATCTTAGGGGAAAGGCTCTTAGAATTTTCCCATTGAGACTGATACTTGCTGTGGGCTTTTCATAGATGACTTTTAAGATGCTGAGGAATGTTCCCTCTATCCCTACACTCTGAAGAGTTTTGATCAGGAATGGATGCTGTATTTTGTCAAATGCTTTCCCTGCATCTATTGAGAGGATCATATGGTTCTTGTTTTTCCTCTTGCTGATATGATGAATCACATTGATTGCTTTATGAGGGTTGAACCAGCCTTGCATCCTGGGGATAAATCCTACTTGGTCATGGTGAATAATTTTCTTAATGTATTGTTGGATCCTATTGGCTAGTATCTTGTTTAGAATTTTGCATCCATGTTCATCAATTATATTGGTCTATAATTCTCCTTTTTGCTGGGGTCTTTGTCTGGTTTTGGAATTAAGGTGATGCTGGCCTCATAGAACGAGTTTGGAAGTATTCCATCTCTTTCTATCTTTCCAAACAGCTTTAGTAGAATAGGTATGGTTACTTCTTTAAATGTTTGATAGAATTCCCCTGGGAAGCCATCTGGCCTTTGGTGTCTTGGGAGGTTTTTGATGACTGCTTCAATTTCCTCCCTGGTTATTGGCCTGTTTAGATTTTCTATTTCTTCTTGTTCCAGATTTGGTAGTTTGTGGTTTTCCAGAAATGCATTCATTTCTTCTAGATTGCCTAATTTATTGGTATAAAGCTGCTCATAATATGTTTTTAAGATTGTTTGTATTTCTTTGGTATTAGTGGTGATCTCTCCTTTCTCATTCATGATTTTATTAATTTGAGTCTTCTCTCTCTTCTTTTTAATAAGGCTGGCTAATGGTTTATCTATCTTATTAATTCTTTCAAAGAACCAAGCCCTGGTTTTGTTAATCTGTTCCACAGTTTTTCTGGTCTGTATTTCATAGAGTTCTGCTGGAATCTTTTTTTTTTTTTCTGCTGGAATCTTTATTAACTCTCTTCTTCTGCTGAGCATAGGTTTTATTTGCTGTTCTTTCTCCAGCTCCTTTAGGTGCAAGGTTAGTTGTGTATTTGATTTTTTTCCAATTTTTGAGGGATACTTGTATTGTGATGTATTTCCCTCTCAGGACTGCTTTTGCTGTATTTCAAAGATTTTGAACTGTTGTATCATCAATTTAATTACTTTCCATGAATCCTTTTATTCTTCTCTAATTTCCTGGTTGACCATTTCTCTTTTAGCAGGATGCTCTTTAACCTCCAAATGTATGAATTTCTTCCAAATTTCTTCTTGTCATTGAATTCAAGTTTCAAAGCATTATGGTCTCAAAATATGCAGGGGACAATCCTAATCTTTTGGTATCAGTTAAGACATGATTTGTGACCTAGTATGTGGTCTATTCTGGAGAAAGTTCCATGTGCACTTGAGAAGAATGCGTATTCAGTTGGGTTTGGATGTAAAGTTCTGTCAGTATCTGTGAAATCCATCTGGTCCAGTGTATCATTTAAAGCTCTTGTTTCTTTGGAGATGTTGTGTTTAAAGATCTGTCATTTGCAGAAAGCGCCATGTGGATGTCTTCCAGTATTTGTGTATTATTATCTAAGTATGTCTTTACTTTGGTTATTAATTGATTTACATACTTGTCAGCTCCCACATTAGGGGCATAAATATGCATGATTGTTAGGTCCTCTTGTTAGATAGATGCTTTAAATATGATATAGTGTCCCTCTTCATCTCTTACTACAGTCTTTGGGATAAACTTTAATTTATGTGATATGAAGATTACTATCCCTGGTTTCTTTTGAGGACCATTTGAATGATAAGTGGTTCTCCATCCTTTCATTTTCAGGCTGCAGGTGTCCTTAGGTCTAAAATGAGTCTCTTGTATACAGCAAATAGTGGGGGTTGCTTTTTTATACAGTTTAAACCCTGGATCTTTTGATGGGATTATTAAGCCCATTCACGTTCAGAGTTACTTTTGAAAGATATGAATTTAGTGTCTTTGTATTACCTATTCAGTCCTTGTTATGTGGATTATTTCTTTCTGTGTCCTCTTTCTTTTACAGAGTCCCCCTTAATATTTCTTGCAGAGCTGGTTTGGTGGTCACATATTCTTTCAGTTTCTGCTTATCTTGGAAGCTCTTTTTCTCCTTCTATTCTGAATGAGAGCCTTGATGGATAGAGTATTCTAGGCTGCATGTTTTTCTCATTTAGGACGCTGAATATATCCTGCCAGCCCTTTCTGGCCTGCCAGGTCTCTGTGGAGAGGTTTGCTGTTAATCTAATAGTTCTCCCTATATTAACTAGGGATCTGTTGTCTCTTGCTGCTTTAAGGATTTTCTCTTTATCTTTGGAGTTTGCAAGTTTCACTATGAAATGTCAGGGTTTTGAAAGTTTTTTTTTTAAATTTACTTATTTATTTATTTTTTGAATAAATTAAATTTTATTGGTGTTCAATTTACGAACATACAGAATAACACCCAGTTCTCATCCCGTCAATTGTCCCCCTCAGTGCCCGTCACCCACTCACCCCAACCCCCACCCTACTCCCCTTCCACCACCCATAGTTCGTTTCCCAGAGTTAGGAGTCTTTATGTTCTGTCTCCCTTTCTGATATTTCACACATTTTTTCTCCCTTCCCTTATATTCCCTTTCACTATTATTTATATTCCCCAAATGAAGGAGAACATACACTGTTTGTCCTTCTCCAATTGACTTACTTCACTCAGCATAATACCCTCCAGTTCCATCCACGTTGAAGCAAATGGTGGGCATTTGTCATTTCTAATGGCTGAGTAATATTCCATTGTATACATAAACCACATCTTCTTTATCCATTCATCTTTCGATGGACACCGAGGCTCCTTCCACAGTTTGGCTGTTGTGGTCATTGCTGCTAGAAACATTGGGGTGCAGGTGTCCTGGCGTTTCAGTGCATCTGAATCTTTGGGGTAAATCCCAAACAGTGCAATTGCTGGGTTTAGGGAAGGTCTATTTTTAACTCTTTGAGGAACCTCCACACAGTTGTCCAGAGTGGCTGCACGAGTTCACATTCCCACCAACAGTGTAAGAGGGTTCCCTTTTCTCCCCATCCTCTCCAACATTTGTTGATTCCTGCCTTGTTAATTTTCCCCATTTTCACTGGTTTGAGGTGGTATCTCATTGTGGTTTTGATTTGTATTTCCCTGATGGCAAGTGATGCAGAGCATTTTCTCATGTGCTTGTTGGCCATGTCTATGTCTTCCTCTGTGAGATTTCTCTTCATGTCTTTTGCCCATTTCATGATTGGATTGTTTGTTTCTTTGGTGTTGAGTTTAATAAGTTCTTTATAGATCTTGGAAACTAGCCCTTTATCTGATACGTCATTTGCAAATATCTTCTCCCATCCTGTAGGTTGTCTTTGAGTTTTGTTGACTGTATCCTTTGCTGTTCAAAAGCTTCTTATCTTGATGAAGTCCCAATAGTTCATTTTTGCTTTTGTTTCTTTTGCTTTCGTGGATGTATCTTGCAAGAAGTTGCTGTGGCCGAGTTCAAGAAGTGTGTTGCCTGTGTTCTCCTCTAGGATTTTGATGGAATCAGGTCTCACATTTAGATCTTTCCTCCATTTTGAGCCTATCATTGTGTATGGTGAAAGAGAATGGTCTAGTTTCATTCTTCTGCACGTGGCTGTGCAATTTTCCCAGCACCATTTATTGAAGAGGCTGTCTTTCTTTCAGTGGATAGTCTTTCCTTCTTTATCAAATATTAGTTGACCATAAAGTTCAGGGTCCACTTCTGGGTTCTCTATTCTGTTCCATTGATCTATGTGTCTGTTTTTGTGCCAGTACCACACTGTCTTGATGACCACAGCTTTGTAGTACAACCTGAAATCTGGCATTGTGATGCCACCAGATATGGTTTTCTTTTTTAAAATTCCCCTGGCTATTCGGGGTCTTTTCTGATTCCACACAAATCTTAAAATAATTTGTTCTAACTCTCTGAAGAAAGTCCATGGTATTTTGATAGGGATTGCATTAAACGTGTATATTGCCCTGGGTAACATTGACATTTTCACAATATTAATTCTGCCAATCCATGAGCATGGAATATTTTTCCATCTCTTTGTGTCTTCCTCAATTTCTTTCAGAAGTGTTCTATAGTTTTTACGGTATAGATCCTTTACATCTTTGGTTAGGTTTATTCCTAGGTATCTTATGCTTTTGGGTGCAATTGTCAATGGGATTGACTCCTTAATTTCTCTTTCTTCAGTCTCATTGTTAGTGTATAGAAATGCCATTGATTTCTCGGCATTGATTTTGTATCCTGCCACGCTACCAAATTGCTGTATGAGTTCTAGCAATCTTGGGGAGGAGGCTTTTGGGTTTTTTACGTAGAGTATCATGTCATCAGTGAAGAGGGAGAGTTTGACTTCTTCTTTGCCAATTTGAATGCCTTTAATGTCTTTTTGTTGTCTGATTGCTGAGGCTAGGATTTCCAGTACTATGTTGAATAGCAGTGGTGAGAGTTGACATCCCTGTCATGTTCCTGATCTTAGGGGAAAGGCTCCCAATGCTTCCCCATTGAGAATGATATTTGCTGTGGGCTTCTCGTAGATGGCTTTTAAGATGTCGACGAATGTTCCCTCTCTCCCTACACTCTGAAGAGTTTTGATCAGGAATGGATGCTGTATTTTGTCAAATGCTTTCTCTGTATCTAATGAGAGGATCATATGATTCTTGGTTTTTCTCTTGCTGATATGATGAATCATATTGATTGTTTTACGAGTGTTGATCCAGCCTTGTGTCCTGGGGATAAATCCTACTTGGTCATGGTGAATATTTTCTTAATGTACTGTTGGGTCCTATTGGCTAGTATCTTGTTGAGAATTTTTGCATCCATGTTCATCAGGGATATTGGTCTGTAATTCTCCTTTTTGGTAGGGTCTTTGTCTGGTTTTGGAATTAAGGTGATGCTGACCTCATAGAACAAATTTGGAAGTACTCCATCTCTTTCTATCTTTCCAAACAGCTTTAGTAGAATAGGTATGATTTCTTCTTTAAACGTTTGATAGAATTCCCCTGGGAAGCCATCTGGCCCTGGACTCTTGTGTCTTGGGAGGTTTTTGATGACTGCTTCAATTTCCTCCCTGGTTATTGGCCTGTTCAGGTTTTCTATTTCTTCCTGTTCCAGTTTTGGTAGGTTGTGGCTTTCCAGGAATGCGTCCATTTCTTCTAGATTGCCTAATTTATTGGCGTATAGCTGTTCATAATATGTGTTTAAAATCGTTTGTATTTCCTTGGTTTTGGTAGTTATCTGTCCTTTCTCATTCATGATTTTATTAATTTGTGTATTCTCTATCTTCTTTTAAATGAGGTTGGCTAATGGTTTATCTATCTTATTAATTTTTTCAAAGAACCAACTCCTGGTTCTGTTTATCTGTTCCACATTTCTTCTGGTCTCGATTTCGTTGAGTTCTGCTCGAATTTTAATTAACTTTCTTCTTCTGCTGGGCGTAGGGTCCATCTGCTGTTTTTTCTCTAGCTCCTTTATGTATAAGGTTAGCTTTTGTATTTGAGTTCTTTCCAGTTTTTGAATGGATGCTTGTATTGCGATGTATTTCCCCCTTAGGACTGCTTTTGCTGCATCCCAAAATTTTGAACGGTTGTATCTTCATTCTCATTAGTTTCCATGAATCTTTTTAATTCTTCCTTAATTTCCTGGTTGACCCTTTCATCTTTAGCAGGATGGTCCTTAACCTCCACGTGTTTGAGGTCCATCTAAACTTGTTGTTGTGATTTAGTTCTAATTTCAAGGCATTATGGTCTGAGAATATGCAGGGGACGATCCCAATCTTTTGGGATCGGTTCAGACCCGATTTGTGACCCAGTATGTGGTCTGTTCTGGAGAAAGTTCCATGTGCACTTGAGAAGAAAGTGTATTCAGTTGCGTTTGGATGTAAAGTTCTGTAGATATCTGTGAAATCCATCTGGTCCAGTGTATCATTTAAAGCTCTCGTTTCTTTGGAGATGTTGTGCTTAGAAGACCTATCGAGGGTAGAAAGAGCTAGATTGAAGTCACCAAATATAAGTGTGTTATTATCTAAGTATTTCTTTACTTTGGTTATTAATTAGTTTAAATATTTGGCAGCTCCCACATTCGGGGCATATATATTGAGGATTGTTAAGTCCTCTTGTTGGATGGATCCTTTAAGTATGATATAGTGTCCGTCTGCATCTCTCACTACAGTCTTCGGGGTAAATTAGTTTATCTGATATAAGGATGGCTACCCCTGCTTTCTTTTGAGGACCATTCGAATGGTAAATGGTTGTCCAACCTTTTATTTTCAGGCTGTAGGGGTCCTTCTGTCTAAAATGAGTCTCTTTTAGACAGCAAATAGATGGGTCCTGCTTTTTTATCCAGTGTGAATCCCTGTGCCTTTTGATGGGGTCATTACGCCTATTCACGTTCAGAGTTACTATTGACAGATATGAGTTTAGTGTCATCATGATATCTATTCAGTCCTTGTTTTGTGGATTGTTCCACTGAACTTCTTCTTAAAGCGGAATTTTAAGAGTCCCCCTTAAAATTTCTTGCAGAGTTGGTTTGGAGGTCACATATTCTTTCAGTTCCTGCCTGTCTTGGAAGCTCTTTATCTCTCCTTCCATTTTGAATGAGAGCTTTGCTGGATAAAGTATTCTTGGTTGCATGTTCTTCTCATTTAGGACCCTGAATATATCCTGCCAGCCCTTTCTGGCCTGCCAGGTCTCTGTGGGGAGGTCTGCTGTTACCTAATACTCCTCCCCATAGAGGTCAGGGATTTCTTGTCTTTTGCTGCTTTAAGGATCTTCTCTTTATCTTTGGAATTTGCAAGCTTCACTATTAAACGTCGAGGTGTTGGACAGTTTTTATTGATTTTAGTGGGGGGTATCTCTCTATTTCCTGGATCTCAATGCCTGTTTCCCTTCCCAGATTAGGAAAGTTTTCAGGTATGATTTGTTGAAATACGTATTCTGGACCTCTGTCCCTTTCGGTGCCCTGGGGACCCCAATTAAACGTAGGTTTTTCTTCCTCAGGCTGTCGTTTATTTTGCTTAATCTGTCTTCATGGTCTTTTAATTGTCTGTCTCTTTTTTCCTCAGTTTCCCTCTTTGCCATCAACTTGTCTTCTATGTCACTCACTCGTTCTTCCACCTCGTTAACCCTCGTCGTTAGGACTTCTAGTTTGGATTGCATCTCATTCAATTCATTTTTAATTTCTGCCTGATTGGATCTAAATTCTGCAGTCATGAAGTCTCTTGAGTCCTTTATGCTTTTTTCTAGAGCCACCAGTAGCTGTATAATAGTGCTTCTGAATTGGCTTTCTGACATTGAATTGTAATCCAGATTTTGTAACTCTGTGGGAGAGAGGACTGTTTCTGATTCTTTTGAGGTGAGGTTTTTCTTCTAGTCATTTTGCTCAGTGCAGAGTGGCCAAAAACAATTTGTATTGGGAAAAGGAGAAAAAGAGAGAGAGAGAAGGAAAGAAAAGAGAAAAAGAAAAATGGAAGAAAAAAAGAAGAAAAAGAGAAAGAAAAAGAAAGAAAGGGAAAAAAGCGTGGGGGAAGCAATCAGAAATAAAAAACAAACAAACAATCAACAAGAAAAATACACAAAAAAACCCACGGGGGAGTATCTTCTGTTTCTGTATACTTTAAGTCCCTTGACTTCCCCTGAAACTTGTCCGTCTAGCTGGTCTTCTGGGGGAGGGGCCTGTTGTGGTGATTTTCAGGTGTTAGCAGTTGGGGGAGCTGCTCTGACCCCTGCCTGGTGCAGGGCTCAGTGGGGGTTGTTTACCCCGTGAGGCCCCTGGAGGAACAACCCCAGTGGGTGCAGCAGCTCTGGAAACCTGGATTCAGCTCCGGCAGTAACTCCGGAGCTCTTCGTCTGCAGGGCCTGGAGGCTCCTGGGCAGGGCCGCTGATCTGCTCAGCTTGGGGCCGGAGCGTCCTTGCTGTCCTAGGCCCCACCGGCCTCTGCCTGTCCCGGGGGAGGCTGGATCCTGGGCTGTGTCCTGCACCCTGTGCTCCGGGGCCTACGCTGTTGGATTCGCGCTCCCGGCCCGCAGCGCGGCTGCCTCTCCCCAGAGCAGCAGCCCGAGCCCCTCCGAGCTGCTCCCGGGTCAACGTGTGCACGCTGCAGCCCTTCAGGGAGCTCGGCGCACTCTCCTGGGAGCCCAGGTGTCTGTTAGTGTCCCAGGGATCCCCAGGGCATCCCTGCCCTTCCTGGGGTCCTGCTCTAACTCCCTGCGAGCCCCTTTCCGCCCGGGAAGGTTGGTGCAGCTCCTGCTTCTCCAGGATGGGGCTCTCCTGTCCTGGGGGCACTCGCCCTGGCCTTAGCCAGGCTCCTCGCGGGGCCCCTCCCCCTTGGATGCCTTTTGTTTATTTCTTTTTCCCCGTCTTCCTACCTTGATAGAAGCACGAACTCTTCTCACTGTAGCGTTTCAGCTGTTCTCTCTTTAAATCTCAGGCCGAATTCGTAGATTTTCAGGATAATTTGAAGGTTATCTAGGCAGTCTGGTGGGGACAGGTGATTTGGGGACCCTACTCTTCCACCATCTTGCCCCTCCTCCCTTGAACGGTTTTTATTGATTTTGGGGGGTGTATCTTTATCTCTTAGATCTGAATGCCTGTTTCCCTCCCCAAATTGGGGAAGTTCTTAGCTATGATTTGTTGAAATATACTTTCTGGTCCTGTGTCCCTTTTGGCGCCCTCTGGAATCCCAATTAAACCTAGATTTTTCCTCCTGAGGCCGTCATTTATTTCCCCTCACCTTTCCTCATATTCTTTTAATGTTTTTCTCTTTTTTCCTCAGCTTCCTTCCTTGCCATCAACTTGTCTTCTATGTCACTCACTCATTCTACCTCGTTAACCCTTGTTGTTAGGACCTCCAGTTTGGATTGCATCTCATTCAATTGAATTTTAATTTTGGCCTGATTAGATCTAAATCCTGCAGTCATGAATTCTCTTGAATCCTTTATGCTTTTTTCTAGAGCCACCAGTCGCTTCATAATTGTGCTTCTGATTTGGCTTACTGACATCGAATTGTTATCCCTATTCCGTAACTCTGTGGGAGAAAGTACTATTTCTGATTCTTTCTTTTGTGGCGAGTTCTTCTTTCTATTCATTTTGTCTAGTGCAGAGTGGCTTAAAACGAGTTGTACTGGATAAAGGAAGAAAAAAAGAGAAAAACAAACAAAAAGCAAACAACAAGGAGGTGTATCCTCTGGTTCTATATACTGTAAATCCCTCGACTTCCCCTGGAGCTTTCCAGCACTGCTTGGTGAAGAACTTGCTTTTCTCCTGTCTTTCCAGCTGGTCTTCTAGGGGAGGGGCCTGTTCTCTGATTCTCAGGTGTATGTATGGCTCAGTGTGAGGAGTTTATCCTGTGAGGTGCCTGTTCCCTTGCGGCCCTGCTCTTTCCCAGGCACAGGGTGACCCAAGGAGGAAAAACACCACTGTTGGTGGCCAGGTCTCCAGCCCTGGAGTTAGCTCCTGCAGTATCTACCATAGTTCTGCGTCTGCACTGGCCTAGATGCTCCTGGACCCAGGGGTGATGACCTCCACAGCTTGTGGGTGCCCGGCAGCAGGAGAGTCCTCCCTGTCTTGTGCCCTCCCCATCCACCTGTCCCAGGGGGAAGCACTATCGTGGGTTGTGTCTGCTTGGTGCCCTGGGATCTGGGGCCTGTGCTGCTGGAATCGCGCTCCCGGGCCAGGGCTCCTATCGGCAGTGGGGCACAGCCCCCTCCTCCAGAGCGGCTGCCTGAGCTTCTCCTGAGGCCCTGCCGGGCACGTCCTCCAGCCCTTTACCAAGCTCAGCCAACAGTCTGTGGTGTGCTCTCCCCCAGGGCACACTTCCTCTGTTAGTGACCCTGGGAAAATGCCCCTCCCCTGCCCCTCCTGCAGTTTTCCCTGGTTTCCCTGCTAAGCACCTTTCTGTTTGGGAAGGATTTGGTGCAGATTTTTAAAGTTCCTGGTTCTCTGGGGCTGGACTTTCCTGTCCAGGAGGCTCCTGCCACCCTGCTTCATCCCAGTTCCTCAGGGGGCCCCTCCCCCACTTGATTCTTTTTTATTTTTTTTCCACCTTCCTACCTGGTTAGAAGCACAAACTCTTCTCTCTGTAGCGTTCCAGCTGTTCTCTCTTTAAATCTTAGGCCGAATTCGTAGGTTTTCAGGATGATTTGAAAGTTATCTAGGTAAGTTGGTGGGGACAGGTGACTTGGGGACCCTACTCCTCCGCAATCTTGCCCCACCCACTGTAATAATAATATTTAACATAAGATCTGCCCTATTAGTAAATTTTCAAGTATAGAATACAGAATTGTTAACTATAGGCATTATGCTACATAGTGGATCACTAGGACTTATTCGTCTTCCATATTTGAATGTTCATACTCTTTCATTAGTACTTCCCCATTTTCTACCCTCTCCAGTTCCTGGCAACCACCATTATGCTTTCTGCTTCTATGAGTTTGCCTATTTTGGATTCCTCATATAAGCGGTGTCATATAGTGTTTGTCCTTCTGTGTCTGGTTTATTTCACTTAGGATAATGTCCTCCAGGTTCATACATGTTGTTAAAATGGTAGATTTTCTTCTTTTTAAAGGCTGAATAATATTTCATTGTATGCATATTTTCTTTATCCATTTGTCCATTTAAGGACACTTAGGTTGATTCCTTGTTTTGGCTATTGTGACTAATGCTTCAATAAATGTGGTAGTGAAGATACCTCCTTTTGATATCAACCCAGAAGTAGGATCATTGGTTCATATGGCAGTTCTATTTTAAATTTTATAGTACCTTCATACTGTTTCACATAGTGGTCGCACCAATTTACATTCCCACCAAGAGTGTAGATGGGTTCTTGTAGAACATTTTCAGTGAAGAATCAGAGAGGCTCAAATGATAAAATAACTCGTTCCAGATTGATTCTTTCTTTCTTCCTTCCTTCCATTTTCTTTGCTGTCTCTGTGTGTGCTAAAACTCATGATTGAATGGATTCTTTCTTAAGTAGGAAAGATTTGAGATTGATAACCTTCAAGGATGAAAATGCTACGTCCTGAATATCAGATCTAGTGCTTGAAACCTCTTAGGATTTCCTAGGTGCTTTTGTATCTGTTGCATTCCTTACAAAAGCCCATGAAGTCATTGGTGTGGGGATTATTATCCTTGTTTAACAGAGGAAGAAACTAAGGCTCGGAGATGTTAAATGATTTTCTTCTCAAGGTTACAGAACCAGTTAATAGGAATATGGGGTTCTTGACGGGATGAGCACTGGGTGTTATTCTGTATGTTGGTAAATTGAACACTAATAAAAAATAAATTTATTATTAAAAAAATAGGAATATGGGGAATTAAACTTAGGTCTCCTGACTGCCAGTCCAATGCTGTTTTTGAAGGGGCCATGAATAGTTTCATATCATTTCATGGATCTGGGTCAGAGTCATGTAGAAATTTGGAAGGCAGATTTGGGCCAGCTTACTGAGGGCCTCACATTCAACACAGAGTAGTTTGGACTTTTCCTGGTAGGTAGTGGAAAGCCATAGAAAGATTTTGAACACTGAGTAGTTTGGACTTTTCCTGGTAGGTAGTGGAAAGCCATAGAAAGATTTTGAACACTGATTTTGAGTCACTGAGAGTGACTATGCCCATTGATTGGTCTTCCTTGTCACTTCAGTACTCGCTATTTGGCATTTAAAATCAAGCTGACAAGTTAGTTCTACACCTCTATCAGCAAGTTAAGAATGTGGTAGTTTGTGGTCAAACTGTTTATGTACTTTCTTTTAACAGTTTTTCTCTCAGTTGTTTTCTGTTTTATTTAAGGGCATTCCAGTCATTTCCATCTGTCCTCCATTAGTGGCCAAACTTAAAGGAGGCCTTGTCTTCCTTCCACCCCCAACCCCATTCTACTTATGAGAAAGCTGGTTTCTTTGATTCTGAAATCAGACCTAGCCAGGGAAGTAGACACAATCACTTTGGACATGGAACACTGAAATGGTGATTAATCTTCTTCCTGAACATTCTTGTCAAATACTTACTTCACCTCACACTTTCTTCATTTCTCAAAAACATCTGGCATGCAGCTTTTTCCCCTCCTCCATTCTACATGTTGCCTAATCTCCCCCATTGTCTTCTATTTTTGCTACTTGGTAAAGAAAATGCTAAAAGCAAAATGAGGGTGTCAATGAGTCAGAAGCCTGATGCCACTATAGATCCCCACTACAGCTTTAGGGAGAGCAGGTTAGAGATCATCACCATTTTACTGAAGGAAAAGAAGACATATTTCAAAAACTACCTAGAAATTAATGTGAGAAAATAATATGGAGCAAAGATCCAGAGCTCTTAATGTCCTGGGCAGTGCTCTGCCCTGCATGCCATGCTTATTAAAGATGTAGACACTGAGGCTCAGAAAGGTGAGGTAAACTGGTGAAGGTTGCAGAGGCAATAAGTTGTGAAGCCAAGATCTAACCTGTCTTGGTTGCCCTGTAGTATGGAAAAAGTCACGACAAGAACTACTACACACTACAGGACTTCAACTTTAATGTTGCTTTAAACTTTTCGTTTTGAAGTTATTTTAGACTCATTAAACATTGCAAATATAGCACAGAGAATTCTTGTGTATTATTTACCCAGTTTCCCCCAATGATGTCATCTTACATCACCATGGTATGTTTTCAAAACCAAAATCAATATTGGTACAATACTATGAACCAAATTATATACATTTGTTATGGACTGAATTGTTTTCCCCCACCTCAATTCATATGTTAAAGCTTTAACCCCCAACATGGTTATATTTGGAGATAAGGCTTTTAGGATCCTTAATCCTTTTTAAGGGTTAAATGAGGTTATAAGGGTGAGGCCCTAATCTGATAGAACTGGTGTCCTTATAAGAAGAGGAAGAAACATCAGTGCCCTCTCTACATGTGCATGCAGAGGAGAGGCCACATGAGGACACAGAGAGAAGGTGGCCATAGTCAAGCCAGGAAGAAGACTCAGAAGAAACCAATCCTGACACCTTGATCTTAGATTTTTAGCCTCCAGAACTGTGAGAAGATAAATTTCTATTGTTTAATCTGCCCAGTCTGTGCTGTTTTGTTATGGCAGCCCAAGCAGACTAATATAACCTTATTTTGTTTCATGAGTTTTTATATGCATTAGTTTCATTTTTGGTATATGGTATATGGTTTTCTAGGGTGGCCATAATGAAAATACCATAGACTGGGTGACTTAAATAGCAATTTATTTCTCACTGTTTTGAAGGCTATCCATATAAAATCAAGGTGTTTGTAGGGTTGATTTAAATATGAGGTCTCTTTCATTGGCTTGCAGATAGCTACCCTTTTGCTGATGTTCACATGGTCATCCTTCTGTGCACATGTGCTCCTAGTGTTACTCAGTGTTTCCTAATCTCATCTTCCTATAAAAACACCAATCAGATTGGACTGGGGGTACACCTTGAAGATCTCATTTACTTTAATCACCCCTTTAAAGGTCTTATTTACAAACACAGTCACATTCTATGGTACTGAGGGTTAGAACTTCCATATGAGATTTGAGGGGACATAATTCAGTCCACAGCAAGTGTATGACATTTTATTATATGTATAAGTTTGTTAAGAAATACCACAATTAGGATAAAGAACTATTCTACCAGCACAAAGAAATTTTACAGTGTTGCCACTTTATAGTTACACAGTCCCTCATCCCTAATAATTGATACCACTGATGTCTTAATCATCACTATAATTTTGTCATTTTAAGAATACTATCTAAATACAATCATACAGTATGTGACCTTTTGAGTTTTATTCCCACTCAGCAATCCATACATATATGAATCTCCCTTGAGATCTATACAAGTTATTACATGTCTTAATAGTTTGTTCATTTTTACTGCTAAATAGTATTCCATAGTATTGGGTGTACCAAGGTTTGTTTATATATTCATCAATTTAAGAATATTTGGGTTACTCCTAGTTTTTGGCTACTACAAATAAAGCTGCTATGAACATTCAAGTACAGATTTTTGTGTAAATATAGGTTTCCTTATCTCCAGAATATATACCCAGAAGTGTGATTGCTGTATGTTAGTTGCATTTTTAGTTTTTTTTAAGAAGGTGCCAAAATATTTTCCAGAGGGGCTACACCATTTTACATGCTTAAAATGATGTATGAAATATCCAGTTTTTCCACATCTTTATCAATATTTGGTGTTATCACTGTTTTTGATTTTATGCACTCTAACAAGTATGAAGTGGTATCACATTGTGTTTTTAACTTGCATTTCTTTAGTGGCTAGTAATATTGACCAAATATCTCTTCATGTTTCTTTTTACCCATTTTCTAATTGAAATTTTTGGTGTATATTTTACTGTTGAGTTTTAGAGTACTTCATTTATTCTAAATAAAAGTCCTTTCTCAGATAACGTGGTTTTCAAATATTGTCTCCAGTGTGTGGCTTGTCTTTTCATTTTCTTAATGAGATCTTTCATAGGGTGAGAATATTTTGTTTTGTTGAAGTAGAGTTTATTAAAGTTTTCATGGTTATTGCTTTGGGTGTCATGTCTAAGAACCCTTCACCAAATCCTAGGTCCTGGATATTTTCTCTTATGTTACCTTCTAAAAGTTTTATAGTTTTGTGTTTTATATTTAAGTGTGTGCCATTTTGGGTTTTCATATAAGATATGAAGTTTAAGTTGAGGTTCATCCTATACTCAAAAACCTCTGAATGTTTCAACTTCTGGGGAATATGGCAGAGTAGGAGGACCCAAGCCTCATTTTAACTCATGTATACAACTAGATAACACTCTCATCAGAGTAAACAATCCAGAAAATGACCCAAAAGCTGGCAGAATAAACTCCATAACTAAGTGTACAGAAGAGGCCATACTGAAGAGGTAAGAAGGGTGGAGACATAGTTTGGAACTGAACAGACTTGCAGGACTGTCTGTAGGAGGGAAGGATGCCTTGGGCATGGAAAGGAGAGAGAAACAGACACCACACCAGGGAGCCCAAATGGAGAAGACAAATCCCCATTAATGTTTGGCTTTGGAAATCAGAGAGGCTGAATTTTTTTTATTTTTATTTTTTTTATATAAAGAGAGGCTGAATTTTATGGGTTCTAACAACCAGTGGGATTAAAACCTGGAATTAAAAAAAATCGGTAGGCTTGGCTCTGGGAGAGCTGTTGGGTGAGAGTAAACTGAGTCTCTGCCCTTACAGAGATAGCACAACAAACAGCCTGAGGAGATACAACATGGAAGCAGCAGTTTGAAAAGTGCATGGGGCTTATAGGAGGGAGAATTATTTACTAATTTCAGAGCACATCAAGAGATGATAGAAATCTCTGGGGAATTCCTCCAGGAACAAAGGAACTAGCAATCACAATTTCCCTCTTCTAGCCCCCCTGTGTAAACACACATGTCCACTTGTGAGACTTGCTATCTAAATTGCTAGCAATCCCACCCTGTACCCCCAGGCTGTGCTTCTACCAATTGATCACTCACGATGGCTTGGCTCAGTCCAGGTGTGGCAGGACACCTCCCACAGAGGAACTATTGTGTGAAAAGCTTTTTAGCATTGCCTCCTGGCCACTGCAGGTGCAGGTTCTTGCCTACAGAAGACCATAGGGTGCAAAGCTTGCAAGCACCACTGCCCTGATGCCCTGTTTCCCCCTGGAATGTGCTTCAGCAGATCTGTTCTCTCCAATATGCTTTTGTCCAGATCCCATACACGACAGTGCCACATGTCTGGCAGTTTGCATGCAGTTCTTACAATGGCCAACACCACTCCAAAGTGACTCCTGCCCAGAGAAAGTTAAACATAACCACACACAAGAGTCACATGGGTGCCCCAGCCAGTGGATTGGAAGAAAACTGGTCTGACTGCAGGCACCACCCAAGAACAAAAGATATTCAGGGGATAATACAGGGAAAGTGCCCTGCAGTTTGATGATATTGCATCTATGATAAACACCTGGTTTGATTCAATTCAAGCCCAATGCATCTCCAAACTGGCTCACTAAAACTTCAGGGACCAAACAATCCCCACAAAAATCAAAGAAAGCCATTGAAGATGACTAGAATGAAGGAAAAATAAGCTCAGGCACAATAGCAGGGTAGATACATCACACGTAGGAGACACTAATGACATGCAAGGTTTTGGTGAACAGGAAACACTGCATGGCAGGGCACTACAGGACCTCTTCTTCATAATGCCATTACTTTCAAATGCAGACTATGTGGCTGACTTTCCTAACACACAGAAACAGACATGGATCATTAGACAAAATGAGAAGAAAGAGGAATATGTTCCAAATGAAAGAACAGGATAAAATCACAGCAAGAGACTAAGCAAAACAGAGGCAAGTAATATACCTGATAGACAATTAAAATAATTAACATAAATATACTCATTGGATTTGAGAAGAGAGTGGAGGACATCAGTGAGAACCTTACCAATGATAAAAGCCAGTCAGAGATGAAGAACACAATGAACTAAATTAAAAGTACACTAGATGAAGCAGAAGAACAAATCAGTGACATGGAGGACAGAGTAATGGAAAGTAATCAAGTGAAGCAGATGAGAAAAAATTATGCAAAATGAGAGTAGACTTAGGGAAATCAGGAACAGCATCAAATGTAATAACGTTTGAATTATAGGGATCCCAGAACAAAAAGAGAAAGAAAAGGGGGTAGAAAATTTATTTGAAGAAATAATAGCTAAAAACCTCCCGAATCTGGGGAATGAAACAGAAATCTTGATCCAGGAGACACAGAGATCCCCCAACAAAATGAATTCAAGAAGTTCACACTAAGAGACATTGCAATTAAGATGACAAAAAGTAGTGACAAAGAGAGAATTTTAAAAGCATCAAGAGAAAAGAAAACAGTTATACACAAGGGAAACCCAATAAGGCTATGAGCTGATTTTGTAGCTTTGTAGGCCATAATGGAGTGGTATGATATATTAAAAGTGATGAAAAGGAAAAATTTGTAGCCAAGAATACTCTATACAGCAAGGCTATCATTCAGAATAGAAGGAGAGATAAAAAGTTTTCCAGAAAAACAAAAGTTAAAAAGAAAAATGAAAATAACACAACAGACCAAATCCTTGAGATGCAGCAACCAATTCCAATTCTGCAAAGGGTTACAATAGGGTTGTGCTGCACTGATGAGCTGGGAGAATGGGCTCGGTGGCACATTCAGATGGAGCTTAGTGACACGTGAGCATGGAATTTCACATGGACATTCTGGCTTTAGCATTGTCTATAATGACTAGCACATCTACAGTGGCTGCAAGGAAGAGTGTCAACTTTTAGTCTCAGGAACCACTCTGGTGAGAAATTCCCTGCACAAGGGCACAGCATCTTCTGGTTGGCAGGCTATGCCCTGGCATTGCTATAGACCTGGGTTTCCCCAAGCAGGCCAGGCCAGACTGAAGTTCAATCATGCAAATAGACATCAGAGTTTGTGCATTTAATCAACGTTATTGTGTATCACAGAACAGATTCTTACATAAGAACTAGGCCTCCCTTTCCCTGGCTGTCTTTGGTGGTGAGTGGGATCTAAGAGGTAAATTTCTCACCATGTAGGCCTTCCTCAAGAAGCAGGAAAAATCTCAAATAAACAACCTAACATTGCATATAAAGGAACTAGAAAAACAAGAACAAACAAAATCTAAAACCAGGAGAAGGAAGAAAATAATAAAGATTAGGACAGAAACAAATGAAACAAAAAATAATAGAACTACCAATGAAACCAGGAGCTGGTTATTTGAAAAGATGAACAAAAGTGATAAACTTTAGTAGGCTCACCAAAAAAAAAGAGTGGTATCGGAGGAGGGGGCAAGATGGTGGAAGAGTAGGGTCCCCAAGTTACCTGTCCCCACCAAATTACCTAGATAACTTTCAAATCATCCTGAAAACCTACAAATTCGGCCTGAGATTTAAAGAGAGAACATCTGGAATGCTACAGTGAGAAGAGTTTGCGCTTCTATCAAGGTAGGAAGATGGAAAAAAAAGAGTGGTATAAAATAAACAAAATCAGAAATGAAATAGGACAAATGATAACTAACACTAGAGAAATAAAAACAATTGTTAGAAAGTGTTTTGAAAAATTATATACCAACAAATTGGACAAGAAGAAATGGATACATTCCTAGAAATATAAGACCTCCCAAAACTGAAACAGGAAGAAATAGAAAATTTGAACAGACTTATTACCAGCAATGAAATTGAATCAGAATTAAAAAAAACTCACAACAAACAAAAGTCTAGGAACATACGGCTTCATAGTTGAATTCTCCTAAACATTTAAAGAAGAGTTAATACCTATTCTTCTCAAAAGGTAGGTTTTTTTTTTTTCAAAAAAAATAGAAGAGGAGGAAAATTTCCAAATTTATTTTATGAGGTCAGGATTACCCTGATACCCAAACTAGATAAGGTTGCCACAAAACAAGAGATCTCCAGGCCTATATCTCTAATGAACATACATACAGAAATCCTCAACAAAATATTAGCAAACTAAATCCAACAAACACATTAAAAGAATCATTCACAGTAGTCAAGTGGGTTTTAATTCCTAGGATGAATGATTGGTTCAGCCAATCAATGTGATACATCACATCAATGAGAGAAAGGATAAAAACCATATGATCATTTAAATAAATGCAGAAAAAGCAATTGACAAAGTACAACATTCATTCATGGTAAAAACATTCAACAAAGTAGATTTAGAGGGAAGATACCTCAACATACTAGAGTCCGTGCATGGAAAAACCACAGCTAACATACTCAATGATGAAAAACAGAGCTTCCCCCTAAGATGAGGAATAAGACACATATGTCCACTCTCACCACTTCTTTTCACATAGTACATAAAGTCTTAGCCACAGCATTCGCTCAAGGAAAAGGAATAAAATGCAACCAAATTGGTAAGAAAGAAGCAAAACTTTCACTATTTGTAGATGACATGATTCTCTATATAGAAAAACCTAAAGACTCCACCAGAAAACTACTAGAATTGATAAATGAATCAAGTAAAATTGTAGGATAAAAAACAAATATACAGAAATCAATTGCATTTCTATACAGCAATAAGGAACTAGCAGAAAGAGAAATTAAGAAAATAATCCTATTTACAATTGTACCCAAAATAATAAAATACCTAGGAATAAACCTAGCCAAGGACGTAAAAGACCCATACTTTGAAAACTATAAAAATGTTGATGAAAGAAATTGAAGATGATGCACAGAAATGAAAAGACATTGCATGCTCATGGATTGGGTGAAAATTTTTGTTAAAATATCCATAATACCCAAAGAAATCTACAGATTTAATGCAATCCCTATAAAAATACCAACAGCATTTTTCACAGAGCTAAAACACACAATCCTAACATGTTTATGAAACCACAAAAGAAAAAAAAAAAGAAACCACAAAAGACCCCAAACAACCAAAACAATCTTGAAGAAGAAAAAAAAAAAGCTGGAGGTATCACAATTCTAGGTTTCAAGTTACACTAGAAACCTGTAGTAAACAAAATGGTATGGTAGTGACACAAAAATAGATGCATGAATCAGTGCTACAGGATATAAATCCCAGAAAAAAACCCATAATTGTGTGATAAGTTCATCTTTTTCAAAAGAGGTAAAACTATGCAATGGAGAAAAGACAGTCTCTTCAACAAATGGTGTTGGGAAAACTAGATAGCTACAAGCAAAATAATGAAACTAGACCACTTTTTTATACCATACAAAAAAGTGAACTCAAAGTGGATGAAAGATCTAAATGAATGATCTGAAACCATAAAAATCCTAGAAAAGAGAACAGGCAATAGTTTCTCTGACATAGGTCATAACAACATTTTTCTAGATATATCTCCTGAGGCAAAGAAATAAAAGTGAAAATAAACTATTGGGACCAACTACATCAAAATAAAAGTCCTTTTCTACAGTAAAGGGAACAATCAACAAAACTGAAAGACAACCCACTGAATGGGAGATGATACTGTCAAATTTCATATCCATTAAAAGCTTATCCAAAGCAGATAAAGAAGTGATACAACTCAACAGCCAAAACCAAATAATCCAATTAAAACATGGGCAGAATATGTCAACATTCTACCAAAAAGATGTACAGATAGCCAACAGACACATGACAAGGTGATGAACATTAATCAGCATCAGGGAAATGCAAATAAAAACTATAATGAGATATCACATTATACCTGTCAGAATGGCCAAAATTAAAAATACAAGAATCAACAAGTGTTTGCAAGGATGTGGAGAAAAAAAGAACCCTCCTACAGTGTTCATGGGAATGCAAGCTGATGCAGCCACTGTGGCAGAAAGTATGGAGGTTCCTCAGAAAATTAAAAGTAGAATGAACCTATGATTCAGTGAGTGTGCTACTGGATATTCTACCCCTCAGATAAAAAAAATAACACTAATTCAAAGGAATACGTGCACCACTATGTTTATAACAACATTGCTTACAAAAGCCAAATTATGGAAGGGGCCCAAGTGTCCACCAATAGATGAATGGATAATGGACATATGTATGGAATATTACTTAGGCATAAAAAAGAATGAAATCTTGCCATTTGCACAACATAGATGGAGCTTGAGAGTATAATGCTAAGTGAAATAAGCCAGTCAGAGAAAGACAAATAGCATTTTATTTCACTCATATGTGCAATTTAAGAAACAAAAAAATTAACAAAGGAAAAAAAAGAGAGAAACCAAGAAACAGACTTAACTATAGAGAACAAACTGATGATTACTAGAGGGGAAATTGGTGGGTGATAGGTGAAGTAGGTGATGAGAATTAGAGTACACTTATCATGATGAACACTGAATAATGCGTAGAATTGTTGAATCACTATATTGTAAACCTGAAACTAATATAACACTGTGTTAAGTATGCTGAAATCAAAAGAAATACTTAATAAAAATGAAACACGCCCCCCCATTTCCAATGCAATACAAAAAACAACAACAAAAAAAACCCTCTGAATGTTTCCCTTGACCTTGAGGATAAGTCTAATTTCTTTACTCTGGCATTCCAGGTCCTCTAGGATCAGGACCTATCTCAAAATTCCTTCTCTTTTCCTTTGTTTTCCTACCTTAGGCACTATGGCATGTTCTCTATGGCTCAGTTTTCTCATTTGTAAAATGAGGATACTAATAGTACCTACTTTATATTGTTGTTGTGAAGATAAAAATTGAGTTACTTCATTTAAGTAGCCCAGTGACTTGCAAATAGTGCTCAACAAATGCTAATTCTTACCATTATAACACAAAATGTTTACTTCAGATAAATTTTCCATCTGTCAGCCTCATTACCTCATTTTATCATTTTAGAAATTGTTAGACTCCTCATCTTTCAAATTCCTACCTGTATTTGTGGTTGCCTCGTTGGTATAACAGTCAAGATTAACTGGAAAGGGGATAAAAGACATAAATACTAGCTAGGCTGAAATTGAAAATGCATAAAACAGAATTTGAAACCAACTGGATGTAATTATCAGAAGGATGGAAGAAGCAAAGGAATGACTAAGTAATATAGAAGACAAAATTATGGAAAGCAACAAAGCTGAAGAGAAGAGGGAAAGAAAAATATTAGAACATGAATGTAGATTTAGCGACTCCATAAAGAACAATAACATTTATATCAGAGGAGTCCCAGAAGAAAAGAGGGAAAAGGGGGCAGAAGGTTTATTTGAGGAAATTATAGCTGAAAATTTCCCTAATTGGGGAAGGAAACAGACATTTAAATCCAGGAAGCACAGAGACCTCCCATCAAAACCAACAAAAGCAGACCAACAGCAAGACATATCATAGTCAAATTTTCAAAGTATATAGATAAAGAAAAACTCCTAAAAGCAGTAAGATAAAAGAAGTCTCTAACTTACAAGGGAATACAAGCAAGGTTAGCAGCAGATCTCCACAGAAACATGGCAGGCCAGAAGGCAGTGGCATGACATATTCAATGTGCTGAATGGGAAAAAATATGCAGCAAAGTATACTCTATCCAGCAAGGTGGTCATTAAGAATAGAAGTAGACAAACAAAAACTGAAGGTGTTTGTGACCACTAAACCAGCCTTGCAAGAAATTTAAAAGGGAACTCCTTGATAGGAATAGAAAGACCAAAAGCAACAAAGACTAGAAAGGAATAGAGAAAATCTTAGGAAACCATGTCAAAACAAGTAATAAAATGACACTAAATTCATATCTATCAATAATTTCTCTGAATTTAAATAGAGTAAATGCCCCAATCAAAAGACATAGGGTGTCAAAATGGATAAAAACACAAGATACATCTATATGATGCCTATAAGAAACTCATTTTAGACTTATAGACACCTGTAGTTTGAAAGTGAGGGGATGGAGGAACATTTATCATGCTAATGGGCATCAAAAGAAAGCTGGAGAAGCCATCCTTATAACAACCAAACTAGATTTTGAACCAAAGACTGTGTAAGAGATGAAGGACACTATAACATAATAAAGGAGTCTATCCAACAAGAGGATCTAATAATTGTAAATATTTATGTCCCTATCTTGGAAGTACCCAAACATATAAACCAATTAATAGAAAACTTAAAGAAACTCACTGATAATAATACAATAATAATAGGGGACCTTGCAATGGACACCCATTGCACCACCCCCAGCAATGGACAGATCATCTAAGCATAAGATCAATAAGGAAATAAGTGCTTTGAATGACACACTGGACCAGATGGGCATCATAGATATATTCAGAGTATTTCATCCTAAAACAGCAGAATATACATTCTTTTCAACTGCATATGGAATATTCTCCAGAAAAGATCACATACTTGGTCACAAATCAGGACTCATCCAGTATAAAAATATGGAGATCATACTGTGTATATTTTCAGAACACAAAACTAGGAAACGTGAAGTCAACCACAAAAAGAAATTTGGAAAAATCACAATTGCATGGAGGTTAAAGAAGGGTCAACCAGGAAATTAAATAATAAAATATATGGAAGCAAATAAAAATGAATACATGACAGTTCAAAATCTTTGGGGTAAAGCAAAAGAAGTCCTAGGAGGGAAGTATATAGCAATGCAGGCCTTCCTCAAGAAATAAGAAATGTCTCAAATATACAACCTAACCTTACAACTAATGCAGCTGGAAAAAAAAGAGTAAATAAAGCCTAAATGTAGCAAGAGAAGAGAAATAATAAAGATTAAAACATATCAGCAATATAGAAATCAAGAAAACAGAACAGATCAATGATACTAGGAGCTGATTCTTTAAAATAATTAATAAGATTGTTAAACTCCTAGCCAGATTACTCAAAAGTAAAAGATAAAGGACCCAAATAAAATAAAATCATCAATTAAAGAGTAGAAATCACAACCAACATCAAAGAAACACAAGTAATTTTAAGAGAACATTATGAGCAACTATACACCAACAAATTAGGCAATCTGGAAGAAATGAATGCATTGCTAGAAACAAATAAGCTACCAAAACTGAAAAGGAAGAAGTAGAAAATTTGAACAGACCAATAATCAGCCTAGAGCCAGATGGCTTCCCAGGGGAATTCTACCAAACATTTAAAGAAGAATTAATAGCACTCTTCTGAATCTGTTCCAAAAAACTAGAAATAGAAAGAAAACTACCAAACTCATTCTATGAAGCCAGCATTACCTCAATCCCCAAACTAGAAAAAGACCCCACCAAAAAGGAGAATTACAGACCCATATCACTGATGAACATGGATGCAAAAATTCTCATTAAGATACTAGTTAATAGGATCCAACTATATTAAAAGGATTATTCATCATGACCAAGTGGGATTTATTTCTAGGCTGCAAGAGTGGCTCAACATCTGCAAATAAAACAATACGATACATCACGTTAATAAAAAGAAAGGACAATAATTATATGATCCTCTCAATAGAGGCAGAAAAAGCCTTTGACAAAATATAATATCCTTTCTTAATAAAAACCCTTCAAATGTAGGAATAGAGGGAACTTAACATCATGAAGGCCACATACAAAAGACCCACAGCCAATATTACTCTCAAAGGGGAAAAACTAAGAACTTTTCCCCTAAGGTCAGGAGCACGGCAGGAAAGTCCACTCTTATCACTGTTGTTTAACATAGTACTGGAAGTCCTAGCTTCAGCAATCAGACAACAAAAAGACAGAAAAGACATACAAACTGGCAAAGAAGTCAAACTTTTACTTTCACAGACTACATGATACTCATTGTAGGAAATGCAAAAGAAGTGTGCTTGGGTGGCTCAGTTGGTTAAGCATCTGCTTTCGGCTCTTGTCATGATTCCAGGGTGCTGGGATCAAGCCCTGCATCTGGCTCCCTGCTCAGCAAGGAGCATGTGTCTCCCTTCCTCTGCTGCTCCCCCTGCTTGTGCTCTCTTGCTCCTTCCCTCTCTCTCTAATAAATAAGTATGTAAGTAAATAAATAAGTAAAATCTTAAAAGAAAAGAAAACACAAAAGACTCCACCAAAGATTGCTACAACTGATACAGGAATTTAGCAAATTTGCAGAATATAAAATCAATGCACAAAAGATTGCTGCATTTCTATACACTAACAATGAAGCAGCAGCAGGAGAAATCAAGGAATTGATCCCATTTACAACTGCACCACAAGTTGTAAGATATGCAGTAATAAACCTAAGCAAAGAGGTAAAGAAGCTGTACTCTGAAAACTATAGAGCTCTTATAAAAGAAATTGAGGAAGATGCAAAGAAATGGAAAAATATTCCATGCTCATGCATTGAAGGAACAAATATTGTTAAAATGTCAATGCTGCCCAAAGCAATCTATGCATTCAATGCAATCCCTATCAAAATACCATCAACATTTTTCACAGAGGTGAAAAAAATAATCTTAAAATTTGTATCAAACCAGAAAATACCCCAAATAGCCAAAGCATCTTGAAAAAGAAATTCAACGTTGGAGGCATCACAGTTCCAGACTTAAAGCTGTAATCATCAAGACACTATGGGACTGGCACAAGAACAGACACAGATCAATAGAACAGAATAGAGAACCCAGAAATGGACCCACAACTCTATGGTCAATGGATCTTCAACAAAGCAAGAAAAAATATCCAATGGAAAAAAGACAGTCTCTTCCACAAATGGTGCTGGGAAAATTGGAGCCATGGGCAGAAGAATGAAACTGGACCCTTTCTTATACCATACAGAAAAATAAACTTAAAATGGATGAAAGACCTAAATGTGAGATAGGAATCCATAAAGATCCTAGAGGAGTACACAGGCAGCAAACTCTTTGAACTTGGCCACAGCAACTTCTTGCTAGACACATCTCCAGAGACAAGGGAAATAAAAGCAAATATGAATCATTGGATCTTCATCAACATAAAAAGCTTTTGCACAGCAAAGGAAATAAAACTAAAAGGCAACCTATGGAATGAGGGAAGATATTTTCTCAGGATAAAAAGATTTTGTATAGCAAAGGAACCAGTCAACAAAATTAAAGGCAACCTATGAAATGAGAGAAGATATTTGCAAATGTTTTAACAGATAAAGGGCTAGTGTCCAAAATCTATAAAGAACTTATCAAACTCATCACCCAAAAAAACAAAAAATCCAGTCAAGAAATGAGCAGAAGACATGCAGGCATTTCTCCAAAGAAGACATACAAATGGCTAACAGATACATGAACATCACTTGGCATCGGGGAAATACAAATCAGAACCACAACAGAATGCCACCTCACATCAGTCAGAATGGCTAAAATTAACAACTCAGGAAAGATGTTGGCAAGGATGCAGAGGAAGGGGAATGCTCTTACACTGTTGTGAGAATGCAAACTGGTGCAGCCACTCTGGAAAACAGTATGAAGTTTCCTCAAAAAAAGTAAAAATCGAACAACCCCATGACCCAGAAATTGCACTAGTAGGTATTTATCCAAACAATACAAATATAGTGATTCAGGGACTCCTGAGTGGCTCAATGGTTGAGCGTCTGCCTTTGGCTTGGGGCCTGGTCCCGGAGTCCCGGGATTAAGTCCCATATTGGGCTTCCTGCATGGAGCCTGCTTCTCCCTTGGTCTGTATCTCTGCCTCTCTCTCTCTCTGTCTCTCATGAATGAATAAATAAAATCTTAAAAACAGATTTAAAAAATAGTGATTCAAAGGAGCAAATGCACCCACAATGTTTATAGCAGCAACATCCACAATAGCCAAAATATGGAAAGAGCCCAACGTTCATCAACAGATGAATGGATAAAGAAGACATGATGTAAAAATACAATGGAATATTACTCAGCCATCCAAAAGATTGAAAACTTGTTTGCAAAGATGCAATGCCTTGGATGGAACTAGAGGGTATCTTACTAAGATAAATAAGTCAGTCAGTGAAAGACAAATACCATATGATTTCACTTATGTGTGGGGTTTAAAAAATAAAACAGGTGAACATTGGGCAAGGCAAGGAAAAATAAGATAAAAACAGAAAGGGAGGCAAACCATAAGAGACTCTTTTTTTTCCCATTTTCTGTCAGTTTTTAAAATTTGTTTTTATTTAAGTTCAATTTGCCAACATATAGTATGACACCCAGTGTTCATCTCATCAAGTGCCCTCCTCCATGCCTGTCACCCAGTTACCCCAACACCCCATGCACCTCCCCTTTGACAACCCTTTGTTTCCCAGAGTTAGGAGTCTCTAACTTTTCCCACTCAGTTCCCTTCCTTTCCCTTATGGTCTCTTTCACTATTTCTTATATTCCTCGTAGGAGTGAAACCATATGATGGTTGTCCTTCTCCAACTGACTTATTTCACTCAGCATAATATCCTTGTTGGCCATGTGTATGTCTTCCTCAGTTCCATCCACATTGAAGCAAATGGTGGGCATGCATTGTTTGTAATGGCTCAGTAATTAATATATATATATATATATATATATATATATATATATATATATATATATATCATGTCTTCTTTATCCAGTTATCTTTCCAAGGGCATTGTGGCTCCTTCCTTAGTTTGGCTATTGTGGACATTGCTACTATGAACATTGGGATGAAGGTGTCCCGGCATTTCACTACATGTATATCTTTGGGGTGGATACCCAGGAGTGCAATTGCTGGGTCATAGGGTAGCCCTATTTTTAACTCTTTGAGGAACCTCCACTGCACCAAAACCTCTGGTGCACCAGCATGGCTGCACCAGTTTGCATTCCAACCAACAGTGCAAGAGGGTTCCCCCTTCTCCACATCCTCTCCAACAGTTGTTGTTTCCTGTCTAGTTAATTTTTGCTATTCTCACTGGTGTGACGTGCTATCTCATTGTGGTTTTGATTTGTATTTCCTGATGGCAAGTGATGCAGAGCATTTTCTCATGTGCTTGTTGGCCATGTGTATGTCTTCCTCTGTGAAATTTCTGTTCATGTCTTCTGCCCATTTCATGATTGGAGTTTTGGTTTCTTGGGTGTTGAGTTTGATAAGTTTTTTATAGATCTCGGATACTAGCCCTTTATCTGATAGGTCATTTGCAAATATCTTCTCCCATTCTGTAGGTTGTCTTTTAGTTTTGTTGACTATTTCTTTTGCTATGCAGAAACTTTTTATCCTGATTAAGTCCCAAGAGTTCATTTTTTCTTTTGTTTCCCTTGCCTTCATAGATGTATCTTGCAAGAAGTAGCTGTGGTCAAGTTCAAAAAGGGTGTTGCCTGTGTTCTCCTCTAGGATTTTGATGGACTCTTGTCTAACATTTAGATCTTCCATCCATTTTGAGTTTATCTTTATGTATGGCATAAGAGAATGGTCTAGTTTCATTCTTCTGCACGTGGCTGTCCAATTTTCCCAACACCATTTATTGAAGAGACTGTCCTTTTTCCAATGGATATTGTTACCTGCTTTGTTGAATATTAGTTGACCATAGAGTTGAGGGCCCATTTCTAGGTTCTCTATTCTGTTCCGTTCATCTATGTGTCTGTTTTTGTGCCAGTACCATAATGTCTTGATGATCACAGCTTTGTAATACAGGTTGAAATCTGGCATTGTGATGCCCCCAGTATTGGTTTTCTTATTCAATAGTTCCCTGGATATTTGGGGTATTTTCTGATTCTAACAAATCTTAAGATTATTTGTTCCAACTCTCTGAAGAAAGTCCATGGTATTTTGATAGGGATTGCATTGAATGTGTAAATTTCCCTGGGTAGCATTGACATTTTCATAATATTAATTCTTCCAATCCATGAGCATGGAATATTTTTCCATCTCTCTGTGTCTTCCTCAATTTCTTTCAGAAATGTTCTGTTGTTTTTGGGTATAGATCCTTTACCTCTTTGGTTAGGTTTATTCCTAGGTACCTTATGCTTTGGGGTGCAATTGTAAATGGGATCGACTCCTTAATTTCTCTTTCTTCAGTCTCATTGTGAGTGTATAGAAATGCAACTGACTTCTGTGCATTGATTTTGTATCCTGCCACATTGCTGAATTGCTGTATGAGTTCTAGCAATCTTACCTATAGTGAATAAAATGAGAATTTCTGGAGGGGTGTTGGGTAGGGGGATAGGTTAATTGGGGGAATGGGCATTAAGGGGGGCACATGATGTAATGAGCACTGGGTTCTTTTTTTAAAAGATTTTATTTATTTATTCATGATAGTCACAGAGAGAGAGAGAGAGAGGCAGAGACACAGGCAGAGGGAGAAGTGGGCTCCATGCAGGGAGCCCGATGTGGGATTCGATCCCGGGTCTCCAGGATCGCGCCCTGGGCCAAAGGCAGGCGCCAAACCGCTGCGCCACCCAGGGATCCCCTGAGCACTGGGTTCTTTATGCAAGTGATGAATCACTAAATTCTACCCCTGAAACTAATAATACACTATACTTTAACTAAATTGAATTTAAATTTAAATAAACAGTATGGTACTGGCACAAAAATAGACACATAAATTAATGGAACAGGATAGAAATCCCAGAAACAAAGCCACTATTTTACGGTCAATTGGTCTTCCATAAAAGATGCAAGAATATGCCATGGGATAAAGACAGTCACCACCAATGTTGCTGGAAAAACTGGATAGCTACAAGCAAAAGAATAAAACTGGACCACTTTCTTACACCACAAACAAAAATAAATTCAAAATGGATTAAGGGCCTAACTGGGAGATCTGAAATCATAAAAATCCTAGAAGACAGCACAGACAGAAATGTGCTGTGGTTTTGGCAACATCCTTCTAGATATGTCTCTTCAGGTAAGGGAAATAAAAGCAAAAATGAACAATTGGTACTACATGAAAACAAAGATCTTCTGCATAGTGAAGGAAACAGTCAACAAAACTATAAATCAACCTGCAGAATAGAAGAAGATATTTGCAAATAACGTATATAATAAAGGGCTACCACTTGGTACTGCATCTCAGTAATAGCATTTTTAATTTCAACCTGTTTAGGTTTTAGTTCTCTTATCTCTCTGGTAAGGGATTCTCTAGTGTTTTCTATGCTTTTTTCAAGCTCGGTTACTAGGTTTATAATCATTGTTGTAAATTTTATTTCAGACATCTTATTTGTATCTAGGTTGATTCAGTCCCTTGCTATGAATATTACCTCTTGGTTCTTTCTTTTTGAGTGAATTTCTCCATCTTCTCGTATTGTCCAAGAAAAAAAAGGAAGAGCACAAAAGAAGAAAAGAACAACAACAAAAACAACAACAACAACAACAACAAAACCCCCAACCAGGAAATTAAGGAAGAATTTGTGTGTGTTTTGGTCTCCTTGTTAAAAGAAACTAGATCTCAAAATAAGAAAGAAGGAAAAATATATATGTATAAAAATAAAATAAAATGAAAGGAAGGAAAGAAAAAATAAAATATATTTACAAATTACAAAAAAATTGAATAAATAAGAAAATAACTAGGAGGAGGGGCAAGATGGTGGAAGAGTAGGGTCCCCAAGTCACCTGTCCCCACCAAATTACCTAGATAACCTTCAAATCATCCTGAAAATCTACGAATTCGGCCTGAGATTTAAAGAGAGAACAGGTGGAATGCTACAGTGAGAAGAGTTTGCGCTTCTATCAAGGTAGGAAGATGGGGAAAAAAGAAAGAAACAAAAGGCATCCAAGGGGGAGGGGCTCCACCTAGAGCTAAGGCCGGGGAGTGTGCGCCCAGGAGAGGAAAGCACCGTCCTGGAGAAGCAGGAGCTTTACCAATCTTCCCAGACAGAAAGGGGCTCGCAGGGAGTTAGAGCAGGAACCCAGGAGGGCGGGGATGCCCTCAGGATCCCTGGGACACTAACAGACACCTGCGCCCTGGGGAGAGTGCGCGGAGCAACCTAAAGGGTTGCAGCACGCGCACGGCTGGACCCAGGAGCAGCTCGGAGGGGCTCGGGCAAGGCTCTGCGGAGAAAGGGCTCTGCGGCCCGGGAGAAGCTCTGAAGGACTCAGGCGGCAGCTCCGTGGAGAGGGGGCTGCCTGGCAGGGAGCACGAATCCAACAGCGCAGGCCTGGGAGCACAGGGCACCCGGGACACAGCCCAGGATCCGACCTCCCCCCGGGACAAGCAGAGGCCGGGAGGGCCCAGGAGAGCAAGGACGCTCCTGCCCCAAGCTGAGCAGATCAGCGGCCCCGCCGCCGGAGCATCCAGCCCCCTGCAGACGGAGAGCTCCATAGTTCCTGCAGGAGCTGAATCCAGGGCTCCAGAGCTGGCCTCTGTCACTGGGGTTGTTCCTCCTGGGGCCTCACGGGGTAAACAACCCCCACTGAGCCCTGCACCAGGCAGGGGGCAGAGCACCTCCCCCAAATGCTAATACCTGAAAATCAGCACAACAGGCCCCTCTCCCAGAAGACCAACTAGACGGACAAGTTCCAGGGGAAGTCAAGGGACTTAAAGTATACAGAATCAGAAGATACTCTCCTGTGTTTCTTTTCTTTTCTTTCTTTTTTTTTTTTTTGCTTTTTGATTTCTGTTTGCTTCCCCCACCCTTTTTCCCCTTTCTTTCTTTTTCTTCTCTTTTTCTTTCTTTTTTTCTTTTTTCTTTCCTTCTTTCTCTCCTCTCTTTTTCTCCTTTTTCCAATACAACGTGCTTTTGGCCACTCTGCACTGAGCAAAATGACTAGAAGGAAAACCTCACCTCAAAAGAAAGAATCAGAAACAACCCTCTCTCCACAGAGTTACAAAATTTTGATTACAATTCAATGTCAGAAAGCCAATTCAGAAGCACTATTATAAAGCTACTGGGGGCTCCAGAAAAAAGCATAAAGGACTCAAGAGACTTCATGACTGCAGAATTTAGATCCAATCAGGCAGAAATTAAAAATCAATTGAATGAGATGCAATCCAAACTAGAAGTCCTAACGACGAGGGTTAACGAGGTGGAAGAACAAGTGGGTTACATAGAAGATAAGTTGATGGCAAAGAGGGAAACTGAGGAAAAAAGAGACAAACAATTAAAAGACCATGAGGATAGATTAAGGGAAATAAACGACAGCCTGAGAAAGAAAAACCTACGTTTAATTGGGGTTCCCGAGGGCGCCGAAAGGGACAGAGGGCCAGAATTAGTATTTGAACAAATTCTAGCTGAAAACTTTCCTAACCTGGGAAGGGAAACAGGCATTCAGATCCAGGAAATAGAGAGATCCCCCCCTAAAATCAATAAAAACCGTTCAACACCTCGACATTTAATAGTGAAGCTTGCAAATTCCAAAGATAAAGAGAAGATCCTTAAAGCAGCAAGAGACAAGAAATCCCTGACCTTTAAGGGGAGGAGTATTAGGGTAACAGCAGACCTCTCCGCAGAGAACTGCAATCCTGAAAGGGCTGGCAGGATATATTCAGGGTCCTAAATGAGAAAAACATGCAGCCAAGAATACTTTATCCAGCAAGGCTCTCATTCAGAATTGGGGGGAGAGATAAAGAGCTTCCAAGACAGGCAGGAACTGAAAGAATATGCGACCTCCAAACCAGCTCTCCAAGAAATTTTAAGAGGGACTCTCAAAATTCCTCTTTAAGAAGATGTCCAGTGGAACAACCCACAAAAACAAGGACTGAATAGATATCATGATGACACTAAACTCATATCTTTCAATAGTAACTCTGAACGTGAATTGGCTTAATGACCCCATCAAAAGGCGCAGGGTTTCAGACTGGATAAAAAAGCAGGACCCATCTATTTGCTGTCTACAAGAGACTCATTTTAGACAGAAGGACCTGAAAATAAAAGGTTGGAGAACCTTTTTACCATTCAAATGGTCCTCAAAAGAAAGCAGGGTAGCCATCCTTATATCAGATAAACTAAAATTTACCCCGAAGACTGTAGTGAGAGATGAAGAGGGACACTATATCATACTTAAAGGATCTATCCGACAAGAGGACTTAACAATCCTCAGTATATATGCCCCGAATGTGGGACCTGCCAAATATTTAAATCAATTAATAACCAAAGTGAAGAAATACTTAGATAATAATACACTTATACTTGGTGACTTTAAACTACCGCTTTCTACACTCGACAGGTCTTCTAAAACAACATCTCCAAAGAAAGGAGAGTTTTAATGATACACTGGACCAGATGGATTTCACAGATATCTACAGAACTTTACATCCAAACTCAACTGAATACACATTCTTCTCAAGTGCACATGGAACTTTCTCCAGAAGAGACCACATACTGGGTCACAAATCAGGTCTGAACCAATACCAAAAGATTGGGATCATCCCCTGCATATTCTCAGACCATAATGCCTTGAAATTAGAAGTAAATCACAACAACAAGTTTGGAAGGACTTCAAACACATGGAGGTTAAGGACCATCCTGCTAAAAGATGAAAGGGTCAACCAGGAAATTAAGGAAGAATTAAAAAGATTCATGGAAACTAATGAGAATGAAGATACAACCGTTCAAAATCTTTGGGATGCAGCAAAAGCAGTCCTAAGGGGGAAATACATTGCAATACAAGCATCCATTCAAAAACTGGAAAGAACTCAAACACAAAAGCTAACCTTACACCTCAAGGAGCTAGAGAAAAAACAGCAAATACACCTAGCAGAAGAGAGTTAATAAAGTTTTGAGCGGAGCTCAACGAAATTGAGACCAGAAGAACCTACACCTCGCAGAAGAAGAGAGTTAATAAAGATTTGAGCAGAGCTCAATGAAATCTAGACCAGAAGAGCTGTGGAACAAATCAACAAAACCAGGAGTTGGCTCTTTGAAAGAATTAATAAGATAGATAAACCATTAGCCAGCCTTATTAAAAAGAAGAGAGAGAAGACTCAAATTAATAAAATCATGAATGAGAAAGGAGAGATCACTACCAACACCAAGGAAATACAATTGATTTTAAAAACATATTATGAACAGCTGTACGCCAAAAAATTAGGCAATCTAGAAGAAATGGATGCATTTCTGGAAAGCCGCAAACTACCAAAACTGGAACAGGAAGAAATAGAAAACCTGAACAGGCCAATAACCAGGGAGGAAATTGAAGCAGTCATCAAAAACCTCCCAAGACACAAAAGGCCAGGGCCAGATGGTTTCCCGGGGGAATTTTATCAAACGTTTTAAGAAGAAACCACACCTATTCTACTAAAGTTGTTTGGAAAGATAGAAAGAGATGGAGTACTTCCAAATTTGTCCTATGAGGCCAGCATCACCTTAATTCCAAAACCAGACAAAGACCCCACCAAAATGGAGAATTATAGACCAATATCCCTGATGAACATGGATGCAAAAATTCTCAACAAGATACTAGCCAATAGGACCCAACAGTACATTAAGAAAATTATTCACCGTGATCAAGTAGGATTTATTCCCGGGATACAAGGCTGGTTCAAGACTTGTAAAACAATCAATGTGATTCATCATATCAGGAATAGAAAAACCAAGAACCATATGATCCTCTCATTAGATGCAGAAAAAGCATTTGACAAAATACAGCATCCATTCCTGATCAAAACTCTTCAGAGTGTAGGGATAGAGGGAACATTCCTCAGCATCTTAAAAGCCATCTATGAAAAGCCCACAGCAAATATCATTCTCAATGGGGAAGCACTGGGAGCCTTTCCCCTAAGATCAGGAACAAGACAGGGATGTCCACTCTCACCACTGCTATTCAACATAGTACTGGAAGCCCTAGTCTCAGGAATCAGACAACAAAAGGACATTAAAGGCATTCAAATTGGCAAAGAAGACGGCAAACTCTCCCTCTTCGCCTCTCTTGACATGATACTCTACATTGACAACCCAAAAGCCTCCACACCAAGATTGCTAGAACTCATACAGCAATTCGGCAGTGTGGCAGGATACAAAATCAATACCCAGAAGTCAGTGGCATTTCTATACACTAACAATGAGACTGAAGAAAGAGAAATTAAGGAGTCAATCCCATTGACAATTGCGCCCAAAAGCATAAGATACCTAGGAATAAACCTCACCAAAGAGGTAAAGGATCTATACAGTAAAAACTATAGAACACTTCTGAGAGAAATTGAGGAAGATACCAAGAGATGGAGAAATATTCCATGCTCATGGATTGGCAGAATTAATATTGTGAAAATGTCAATGTTACCCAGGGCAATTTACAAGTTTAATGCAATCCCTATCAAAATACCATGGACTTTCTTCAGAGAATTAGAACAAATTATTTTAAGATTTGTGTGGAATCAGAAAAGACCCCGAATAGCCAGGGGAATATTAACAAAGAAAACCATATCTGTGGGCATCACAATGCCAGATTTCAGGTTGTACTACAAGACAGTGTGGTACTGGCAGAAAAACAGACACATAGATCAATGGAACAGAATAGAGAAACCAGAAGTGGACCCTCAACTTTATGGTCAACTAATATTCGGTAAAGGAGAAAACACTATCCACTGGAAGAAAGACAGCCTCTTCAATAAATGGTGCTGGGAAAATTGGACATCCACATGCAGAAGAATAAAACTAGACCACTCTCTTTCACCATACACAATGATAGACTCAAAATGGAGGAAAGATCTAAATGTGAGACCTGATTCCATCAAAATCCTAGAGGAGAACACTGGCAACACCCTTTTTGAGCTCGGCCACAGTAACTTCTTGCAAGATACATCCCTGAAGGCAAAAGAAACAAAAGCAAAAATGAACTATTGGGACTTCATCAAGATAAGAAGCTTTTGCACAGCAAAGGATACAGTCAACAAAACTAAAAGACAACCTACAGAATGGGAGAAGTTATTTGCAAATGACGTATCAGATAAAGGGCTAGTTTCCAAGATCTATGAAGAACTTATTAAACTCAACACTAAAGAAACAATCATGAAATGGGCAAAAGACATGAACAGAAATCTCACAGAGGAAGACATAGACCTGGCCAACATGCACATGAGAAAATGCTCTGCATCACTTGCCATCAGGGAAATACAAATCAAAACCACAAAGAGATACCACCTCACACCAGTGAGAATGGGGAAAATTAACAAGGCAGGAAACCACAAATGTTGGAGAGGATGCAGAGAAAAGGGAACCCTCTTACACTGTTGGTGGGAATGTGAACTGGTGCAGCCACTCTGGAAAACTGTGTAGAGGTTCCTCAAAGAGTTAAAAATAGATCCGCCCTACGACCCAGCAATTGCACTGTTGGGGATTTACTCCAAAGATACAGATGCAATCAAATGCCGGGATACCTGCACCCCGATGTTTCTAGCAGCAATGTCCACAATAGCCAAACTGTGGATGGAGCCTCGGTGTCCATCGAAAGATGAATGGATAAAGAAGATGTGGTTTATGTATACAATGGAATATTACTAAGCCATTAGAAATGACAAATACCCACCATTTGCTTCGACGTGGATGGAACTGGAGGGTATTATGCTGAGTGAAATGAGTCAATCGGAGAAGGACAAACAGTGTATGTTCTCATTCATTTGGGGAATATAAATAATAGTGAAAGGGAATAGAAGGGCAGGAAGAAATGGGTAGGAAATATCAGAAAGGGAGACAGAACATAAAGACTCCTAACTCTGGGAAACGAACTAGGGGTGGTGGAAGGGGAAGAGGGCGGAGGGTGGGGGTGAATGGGTGACGGGCGCTGAGGGGGGCACTTGACAGGATGAGCACTGGGTGTTATTCTGTTTGTTGGCAAATTGAACACCAATAAAAATAAATTTAATATTAATAAAAAATTTAATTAAAAAAGAAAATAACTAGAAAAATAATAAGACTAAAGAGTAAAAATAGAGCAATATATACTGTTTTCTCCTAGAGCTAAAGCTTTGCTAGCCCTCTATGATCAGTAAACTCTGTGTGAGCAAGTTGTTTGTGTTGGTCTTCTGTGTCGGGTCCCCCTGTGCTATTTCTGATGTGGACTTGCCCCATTGGAAATGTGCCTCAGGTGCTCAGGGAGGTGGGGCTTGGCGTAAGGGCTATGGACTCCACTAGGTGGCGCTGTTTTGCTCCCTGAAGACTTTTAGCATTGATGGGTGGGATGAATATGGTGGTATCCCACTCCTCAGCCCCTGAGCTGAAAATTCATACCCCGCACTCTTCAGTGAGCCCTTACAGAAGAGTAATCAGTCACTCTTGAATTCTTGGTTTTCATCCGAACTCTTTCACCCTGCGTTTGTCCAAGCATTTTTATCTCAGGCCCATAACTGAGTTTCAAAACTTCAAAATTTAGGGGCTCTCACTGATAGCCTATTGGTATTTTCCTGGTGTGTTCCCCCCAGGGAGGGTCTCACCACGCTTATACCTTTTGCTGGACCTGTTCCAGGAAAATGGTCATATGACTGTTTGGGGGTTCAGAGTATATGACAACACAGAGCAGAAATGTGGCACCTAGACTCGCTGTTCACAGCTCACTCTCACAGTCCTATGCCTGGGAACCATGTCACACTTAGGCACCACCCAATTTTCTTGTGACCCGGATGGGGTCCTCAGATAACAGTGTCACACCTGTGATCTTGTCCTGGTTGCCACGGACAAGTACCTTGAAGCCAGGCACTTCCCTGAGTGTGGCAGACTTCTAAAAGTTCTACTTTTGCATTCTGCTTATAATACTTTGCAGTGACCTCTTTAAGCAGGCTTATCCCCTGCTGCCATATTGTCATCTATATCACACCTGCATCTCCTACCTTCCAAATGGTAGTAGCTTTTCTACCTGTAGACTTGCAGCATTTGTTTTCTCAGATCTCCAATTGATTTCTCGGGTTTTCCTTATTCTTTTTCTAGCTCCTTTAAGTGTAAGGTTAGGTTGTTTATTTGAAAATTTTCTTACTCCTTGAAGTAGGCCTGTATTGTTATAAACTTCCTTCAGAACTGCTTTTGGTGCATCAAAAAGGTTTTGGACTGGGTATTTTCATCTTCATTTCTCTCCATGTATTGTTTCCTCTTTGATTTCTAGTTTGAACTATTCATTGCTTGGTAGAATTTGTATTTAACCTCCATATGTTTGTGCTCTCCGTATTTTTTGTTGTTGTTGATTTCCAGTTTCATAGCATTGTGGTCAGTATGACTTCAATCTTTTTGAATTTGTTTAGACTTATTTTGTGGCCTAGTATATGATCTATTTTGAAGAATGTTCCATATGCACTTGAAAAAAATGTGCCTTCTGCTGTTTTAGGATGGCATGTTCTCAAATATATCTGTTAAATCCATCTGGTTCAATGTATCATTCAATGCCACTGTTTCCTTATTGATTTTCTGTTTGGATCATGTGTAATCCAAATTACAGTCCATGTAAATGTGGTGTTAAATTCCCTAATATTAATCTATTACTATTTATTAGTTCCTTGATTTTGTTTTTAATGGTTTTATGTATTTGTGTGCTTCCATGTTGGGTGCATAAATATTTATAATTGTATCTTCTTGTTGGATTTTCCATTTTGCTATTATGTAGTGTTATTCTTTGTTTCTTGTTATAGCTTTGTTTTAAAGTCTATTTTGTCTAATATAAATATTGCTACCCCAGCTTTTTCTTGACATCTGTTTGCATGATAAATGTTTCTACAACCCCTCACTTTCAATCTGTGTGTTTAGTTCTGAAATGAGTCTCTTGCAGGCAGCATATAAATGGGACTTTTAGAAATCCACTTTGTCACACTTTTTCTTTTGATTGGAGCATTTAGTCCATTTACATTTCAAGTAATTATTAATAGATATGTATTTATTGTCATTTTGGTACTTCTTTTGTGATTGTTTTGTGTTTTTTTCCTCTGATCCTTTCTTCTCTGGGTCTTTTTCATGGTTTGTTGGCTTTCTTTAGTGATATACTTGGATTCCTTTCTCATTTTTTGCATATGTATTACCCATTTTTGATTGTGGTTACCATTATGTTTGAATATAACATCTTCTTCATGTAGCAGTATATATTAAGCTAATTTTTGCTTAGGTTTGAACCATTTTTTTAGTCCTCTTCCCCATATTTTAGGTATATGATGTCATTTTTTACATCCTTTTATTTTTTGAATTCCTTGTCTGTTTTTTACAATATATTTAGTTTTATTGCTTTTATGTTTCAGACTTTTCTTATGCTTACTTATAGTCTTCTCTTTCCATTCAGAGTCCCCTTTAACTTTTCTTGTATGACTTTTTAATTGTCATGCATGTCTTTAGTTTGTACTTCTCTGAGAAACTCTTTATCTCTCTTTCTGTTCTGAATGATAGCCTTGTTAGATAATGGATTCTTTGCTGCAGATTTTTTCCCTTTTGGTCCTTTCAATATATCATGCCTCTTTCTTCTGGCCTGCATAATTTCTGCTGAGTGAATTACTAGAATTAGATAGCCTATTGGGGTTTTCCTTGTGTATAACTGCTTTCTTTTCTTTTTTTGCCTACAAATTCTCTCTTTATCACTACTTTTTACATTTTAATTATATATTTTTGTGTGGACCTCCTTGGGTTGATTTTTTGGGGGGATGTCTGTGCCTTCTGGGTGTAGATATCTGTTTCCTTCCTCAGATTAGGGAAGTTTTCAGCTATTTTTTTTTGAATAATTTTTCGGCCCCCCCTTTCTCTCTCTTCTTCTGGGATCCCTATAATGTGAAAATTTTCACACTTGAGTCACTGATTTCCTTGCCTATTCTTATTTTGCATATTTTTCTCTCTTCTCTGCTCTAGTTCGCTAACTGGTTCCTCTGCTTCCTCTTGCTATTTATTCCATCTTGTGTATTTTAATTGCATTTATTGTGTTCTTCATCTATAATTGTTCTTTTAAAAAAATCTCTTTGTTAATTGTCTCACTGATGTCCTCCATTCTTTTCTCAAGCTCAATGAGTATCTTTATGATTATTACTTTAAATTCTCTATCAGGTATATTAGTTATATCTGTTTTACCCAGGTCTCTTACTGCGATTTGATCTGGTTCTTTCATTTGGTACATATTCCTATGTCTCCTCATTTTGTCTAACTCTTTGTATCGGTCTCTGTGTCTTAGGAAAGTCGGCTATGTCTCCTACTCTTTATTTTTTATTTTTTTTAATTTTTATTTATTTATGATAGTCACACACACAGAGAGAGAGAGAGAGAGAGAGAGAGAGGCAGAGACACAGGCAGAGGGAGAAGCAGGCTCCATGCACCGGGAGCCCGACGTGGGACTTGATCCCGGGTCTCCAGGATCATGCCCCGGGCCAAAGGCAGGTGCCAAACCGCTGCACCACCCAGGGATCCCTTTCTCCTACTCTTTAAAGTAATGGCCTTATGCAGAAGTCCTATGGTGGCCTACAGTGCATTGTCCCCTATTCACAAGAATATGGTGTCTTCACCATACACCTTCACGCTTCAGGGGTTGTCTCTCCAGCACCCTGCTGTTGTGTCCTGGCCACTTTTATATTCAGTCTAGTCATCTGCAATGGCTTTCTTTTCGTGTTGTGGGTGCTGTTTGGTCCCTGGATGGGTTCGGGTGCATAGTTTTCACAAGGTGTGTGCTGGTCTGTTTGTGAAGTGAGGCCTGCCACTACCCCTGGTTCACGCTAGCCTGAGCAGATCTACAAAATGCATAAAGAAGGTGGCTTATGCAATTTCTGTAATGGGACCAAGGCTCCACAAAACACATGGGTTGGGAGTTGCAGTGTTGGCAAAGTTTGCTCTGGTTTTCTTGGGGAGGAGACCCACACACTGCCAGGACTGAGGCAAGTCCAGCTGGAGGGGGCTAGTGTGGTGTACACCAGTAGTTAGTGAATACCAGCACTGCACTATTTCTTTAGGTGTCCAAGTTTTTGTGCTGGGGTTAGAAGGGGAAATGGCGCCTGCCAGCTCCTCTGTTCCTGGAGAAGTCCTTCAATGTTCCTTGCACCTTCAGGATACACTAAAAAGTAAGTAAATTACTCTCCTTCCCATATGTCACAGTTGTTCTATTCTGACTCTCCAGGCTGTTTTTTTGTGCTGACTCTTTAAGGGTGGACACTCAGTTTCCTAATGCCCTCTGGGCTCTCTAAGAACTGAATCTGCTAATTTTTAAAATTCCAGGTTGTATGTCTTGCTGGTTGTAAGAACTCATGAAATCTGGCCCCTCTCGCTTTGAATGCAAAATATTATAGGGATTCATCTTCCCCATGTGGGCTCCCCCATTTTTCCCCCTTGTCCACACCCAAGGATCACTCCCTCTGGGGTACAGCCATGATCTGTTTCACTCCCTATTGCATTTCTGCCCTTCTTACTCTCTTTGATGTGATCTTTTCTTTGCCTTTAGTTGTAGAGTTTGTTCTGTTGTTCTTTGGGTAGTTTTCTAGGTTATTTATGCTGATGTATTATCTAGTTGTATCTGGGAAACAAGGTGAACTTAGATTTCTTTTACTCCACCATCTTCTTAGCCTTCTTATTTCATTTATGCCATTTTTCCATGTACAACACGGTGACATTTGAGGATGTGTATACACCATGTAGCCTTGTGCATGTAAGCTTGTAAGCTTGAACGAATGAGACTCAGCTTTATATATTTTTATTCTACATGATACTTTACACATAGTAAGTAAATAATAGTGGTTGTCTGGATAAATAAGTGAATAATTGAGTGGGTGAATGAGGTAAGCATTATTTGTATTTCACTTCATGGCTGCTTCAGAATCAGCCATTTCTTTACACTTTTATTATAGGAAGATTTTCTACCATGCCTATGCAATAAAAAAATTTGAATGTGATAGAAGGTGGCACTAATATTGCTTTGGGACATCAACCAACCTTTTGATACCACTGTTCTCCTCTGCCTGTAGAATGTTTCTCTTTGATTTTTCTGACATTCCAAAGCTCTTGGACCTTTATCTGCCTTGCTCACTGGACTCAGTGTTTTTTGCCCAACCCAGAGGCCCACAAAACAGTTGGGTAATAGACTGCTAAATGTGGGTTGAAGGCTCAACTCACAAAAGGCCTTAAAACTTCCCATCTGTACTAGATCCTTTTGTTTCCCACATCCGTTGGAAGGTTGGAATTGGGAGTTGGATGGGGAAGATAGCTTTGTTAAATTCAACACCTGAGTCAGTGAGCCATGAACAATTCCATACCAACAGAAGAGTAGCCTGGGCCTTTGGAGATCCTGCGATTTCCCTCTCTTTGCCACTGGCCATCAAACATTGTTGGCATTACAAACCAGTCTAGCCTCACTCTCTCCAGAGCCCACTGCCCAACCCTATTTTCCACTTTCACAAGCTCTACTCATCACTTCTCAATAAATCAGGCAGAATTTTTCCAGCTGGGCTCAGTATTTGTTTCCACAAATGACCCTTAAAAAGTTCAGATTTGAATCCATGGAATCTGCCTGAGCACAAGGCAGGCCTCCCACATCATCTGCTTACAAGGTTGGGGCCTTGGCATGGTGGGTATTGATTTCTGATTTCTTTATGGATGGAAAATGTTAATTTTGCATTCTATCAGTAACTCCCATAGAGGTGATATTAGAATTTAGAGATCTTATCATTTGGAAAATGCTTGCTTGGAGCCAGGTCTAGTTTCATATACATTTTGGAAAGAAAAGAAAATGACTAATACTACAAAAATGGCTGCCCATCCATTCCTGTCAGGTAAAGTATAGGAATGACCAAATTGGCAATGTTAGCTGAGAGGCAGTTCAATTAAAAGACCTAACAAAGGATCAGAAGCAGTAGTAGAAGAGCACTGGTTGGGAGTCAGCAGACCAGTTCTCTAGCTCTAACTCTGCTACAAATTCCAAGGTGTCACATGGATGTACACCATAGGCACCACAAACCTAACATGTCCAAGGTGAAACTCATCATATTATCCCTGAAACAAAATTGTACTCTTGAGTTTTCAGTTTCATTTGGTAGCACCATTATTTATCCAGTCACTTGACCTAGAAACTACAGAGTAATCCTTAAATCACCTCCTTCTCTTATCTGTCAGATCCATGTCCAGTGGCAAGTCTTCTTGGTTTTTATCTTCTATTATTTTAAATTCATCCACTTCTATTTTCACTGCCTTAATTCAAGCACTCATCACTTCATATCCGAACAACCGTGATAATCTCCTAAATTATGTTCCTGCTTCCAAACTGTGGCCCCTCCACTTCATCCTCTACACTGCTAAAATAATCTTAAAATATAATCCTGATTATGATATTGTGGGAACTTGAAACCCTTCAAAAGCTATCTATTGCCCTTAAGATAAAGTTAAACTCCTTTGAAGACCCACAAGGCCCTTCATGATTTTGGCCCTGCTTATTTCATAAGCCTTATTTTTTTCTACTCTTTGTCTTAATCTTTGTGCTCCAGTGACACTGAACTGCTTGAAGTCCTCTACAGACACTATTTTGTTTAAAGCATCTGCAGCTTTATTTGTGTTGTCCTCATCTTCTTGGATCAGGTATCCCTTACTCATTATTTTAACTGGATATTTATTTATTTATTTATTTATTCATTTATTTATTGTATTCTTTACCCCAAACATGGGGCTTGAACTCATGACCTGGAGATCAAGCATCATTAATTTTTCTTCTGAGCCAGCCAGGCACCCTTTGATTGGTTAACTTTCTATTACTTCATATGAAAAGAGAAATCTTTTTTTAAGATTTTATTTATTTATTCATGAGAGAGAAACAGAGACAGAGAGACAGAGAGAGAAAGAGAGAGAGGCAGAGACACAGGCAGGAGGAAGAAGCAGGTTCCATGCAGGGAGCCCAACATGGGACTCAATCCCAGGTCTCCAGGATCAGGCCCTGGGCTGAAGGCGGCACTAAACCGCTGAGCCAACCAGGGCTGCCCAAGAGAAATCTTTCTAGACTGAATGAGCTGGTACACTTGTGTAATCCCACAGAATCCTAACAGTTTCTATATCATATTTCTTAATAGCACTCTAATTTTATGTTTACTTGTCTCCCCCACTAGATTAGATGGCTTTTGAGAAGATCTAGTGGCTTACTTATCTGTGCATCCTCCGTGTCTAGCATACTGACATATAATTGTTCAACAATTACTTCCTGAACGAATGAAATGTGGTTATTTTTAATCCAGCTTGCCCTTTAAAATCAAGTGCTTTCCCACTCCTTGACTCATTCTGTTTCACTCAACAAGTCCATAAGGTTATGTGGGTATGTTTGTGTATATGCATCTTTTATAGAACTTTTTTTGTGGATGATTCTTCTGAAATGTTTTTATAAGGGCAACTAATTTTAGACTTTTTAGTTTGAAAATACAAAAACTGATACTCAAAAATACTATAAGACTTTCCCCAGCTCATGTAGCAAATTAATAGTGGAGTCAGAACACTGATATCTAGACTCTCAATCCAGAAATCTTTTCCCACCCTTCTGCTGTTTCTAAATCATGATCTTTCAACATTTGGAAATAACATCAGAGGTCTTTAGGATGACTGGGTTTCTATCAGATTTTGTTTTTCTGATGCTTTATTTTTCAAATGAAAGTAAAATTCATATAATATAAAGTTAACCATTTAAAGGGTACAATTCAGTAGTATTTAGTAAATTTGCAATGCTGTGCAAACATCACTTCTATCTAGTTCCAAAATATTTCACCCTACAAAGAAAATACATACACATTATATAGTCACTTCTTATTCTCCCTTCCCCTCAGCTCCTGGCAATAACTAATTTGCTTTGTGTTAAAGGATTTGCCTATGCCATATATTTAATATAAATGGAATAATACAGTGTATGGCTTTCTTTACATGCCTTCTTTTATTTAGCATAATTTTTAAGTCAATTTAAAAAAATGTCAGTATAGTTAGCATACAGTGGTATATTAGTTTCGGTGCACAATATAGTGATTCCAAAATTCTATACATTATTCAGTGCTCATCATGGTAAGTGTACTCTTTAATGCCTATCACCTATCTCACCCATCTTCACACCCACCTACCCTCTACTAATCATTTTGTTCTCTGTAGTTAAGAGTCTGTTCCTTGTTTTCTCTCTCTCTCTCTTTTCCTTTGCTCTTTTGTTTTGTTTCTTAAATTCCACATGTGAGTTAAATAGTGCGGTATTTGTCTTTGGTATATTTCACTTAGCATTATACCTTCTAGCTCCATCCATGTTGTTTCAAATGACTCGATTTCATTGTTTTTTATGGCTGAATAGTAACTATTGTAAATATATACTACATCTTCTCTATCCATTCATCTATTGAAAAATACTTGGGTTACTTCTATAATTTGTCTATTGTAAATAATGCTGCAAAAAACATAGGGGTGTAGGTATCACTTTCAATTAGTGTTTTTGTATTTTTAGGATAAATACCCAAGGTGTAATTACTGGATCATAGGGTAGTTCTATTTTTAAATTTTGAGGAACCTCCATACTGTTTTCCAGAGTGGTTGCACCAGTTTGCATTCCAACCAACAGTACACCAGGGTTCCTATTTCTCCACACCCTCTTCAACACATGTTGTTGATTTTAGTCATTCTTACAGGTGTGAAGTTATATTTAATTGTAGTTTTGATTTTTATTTTCCAGATAATCAGTGATGTTGACCATCTTTTCATGCGTCTGTTGGCCATTTGTAAGTCTTCTTTGGAGAAATTTCTCTTCATGCCTTCTGCCCATTTTAAATTGGATTATTCATTTTTGGAGTGTTAAATTTTTAAAATTCTTCATATGTTTTGGGTATTAACCATTTATTGGATATGTCATTTGAAAATACCTTCTCCCATTCTGTAGGTTGCCTTTTGGTTTTGTTGATTGTTTCCTTCACTCTGAAGAAGCTTTTTATTTTGATGCAGTCCCAGTACTTTATTTGTGCCTTTATTGCCTTTGCTTTAGGAAACATATCTACAAACAAAAGTCCAGGGCCAGATGGCTTCACAAGGTAACTCTACCAAACATTTAAAGAAGAGTTAATATCTATTCTTTTCAATCTATGGTAAAACATAGAAAAGGAAGGAAAACTTCCAAATCCATTCTATGAGGCCAGCATTACCCTGATACCAGATAAAGACTTCATTTAAAAAGGGAACTACAGTCCAATAACCCTGATGAACATGGATGCAAAAATTCTCAACAAAATACAAGGAAGCCAAGCTCAATAATACATTAAAAAAATCATTCACTATGATCCAATGGGATTTATTCCTGGGTTGCAAGTGTGATTCAACATTTGCAAATCAATCAACATGATATACCACATTAACAAATTAAGGTTAATTGCTCTAAGGGTGCCTGGTGGTTCAGTCAGTTAAGTGTCCAACTCTTGATTTTGGCTCAGGTCATAATATCAGGGTCACGAGATTGAGCCCAGCATTGGGCTTGCACTCAGTGGGGAGTCTGCATGAGATTCTTTCTCTCTCTACCTCTGCATCCCCTCATTCTCTTTCTCTCTAAAATAAATAAATAAAACCTTAAAAGAAACAACCCCCTCCAAAACCAATGTAGGTTTAGAGGTACCATACTTAAACATCATAAAGTCTATGTATGAAAAACCCACAGCTAATATCATCTTCAATGGATAATACAGCTTTTCCTCTAAGGTCAGGAACAAGACAAAGAAGTCTGCTCTCACCACTTTTATTCAACATAGTACTGGAAATCTTAGCCACAGCAATCATACAATAAAAAGAAATAAAATGCATACAAATTGGGGAGGAAGTAGTAAAACTTTCACTATTTACAGATGACATGATACTATATATAGGAAACCCCAAATAGTCAAGTAAAAAGCTGCTAGAATGGATAAGTGAATTAAGTAAAGTAGCAAGATACAAAATCAACATACAGAATTCTGTTGCATTTCTATATACCAATAGTGAAGCAGTAGAAAAAGAAATTAATTAATCCCATTTACAGTGGCATTAGAAGAATTAACTAGGAATAAACCTGACCAAGAGATGAAAGACCTATACTATGAAAACTCTAGGATACTGATGAAAGAAAATTGAAGAATACACAAGAAATGGAAAGACATTCCATACTCATGGATTGGAAGAAAAAATAGTGTTAAAATGTCTATACTACCCAAAGCGATCTACACATTCAATGAAATCCCTATCAAAATATCAACAACATTTTTCACAGAGCTAGGACAAAGAAATCTCATATTTATATGGGAACACAAATGACCCTGAATAGCTAATACAACCTTGTTGATTCCCTTTTGGGGATTTATATAATTCTAGGAATTTATCTAGTTCTAGGTTGTTTAATTTGTTGGCATATAATTTTTCATAATATTCCCTCAAAATTGTTTGTATTTCTGTGTTGTCACTTGTTATTTCTCCCCTTTCATTTCTGATTTTTTAATTTGAGTCCTCTCTCTATTTTTTTTGATGAGTCTGGATAAAGGCTTATCAATTTTGTTGATCTTTTCAAAGAATCAGTTCCTGGTTTCATCAATCTGTTCTCTTGTTTTTTGTTTGTTTGGTTTTTTCTTTTTAGTTTTGATAGTGTTTATTTGTGCTCTAATCTTTATTATTTCCTTCCTTCTCTTTTTTAGGTTTTGTCTGTTTTCCTAGTTCCTTTAGATGAAAGGTTAGGTTGTTTATTTGGAATTTTTATTGATTCTTGAGTTAAGCCTGCATTGTTATAAAATTCCCTCTTAGAACTGGTTTTGCTAAATCCCAAAGATTTTGGACCATTGTGTTTTTATTTTCATTTGTCTCCATTTGTCTTTTTATTTTGTCTTTCATTTCCTGGTTGCCCAATTCATTACTAAGTAGCATGTAATTTAGCCTCCATGTATGTGCATGCTCCAGTTTTTTTCTTACAGTTGAATTCTAGTTTCATAGCATTTTGGTCAGAAAAGTTGCATGGTATGATATTTTGAATTTGTTGAAATTTGTTTTGTGAGCTCATAAGTGATCTCTTATGGAGAATGTTTCATGTGCACTTGAAAAAATTGTGCATTCTGCTGTTTTAGCATGGAATGTTCTGAATAAGTATGTTAAATACATCTGGTCCAATGTGCCATTCAAAGCCACCGTTTTGTTATTGATTTTCCATTTAGATTACCTATCCAATGATGTAAGTGGGGTGTCAAAGTTCTCTTCTATTACTGTATTACTATCAATAATTTACTTTATGTTTGTTATTAACTGTTTTATGTATCTGAGTGCTCTCATGTTGGTTGCATTAACATTTATAATTGTTATATCCTCTTGTTGGATTTTCCCAGCAATGATTATGTAATGTCATAATCTTTGTCCCTTGTTTCAGCCTACATTTTAAATTTTATTTTGTCCAAAATAAGCATTGCTGGATTAGAGTTAAGATAGAAGAGTAGTAGAGTGACTCTATGCTTGCCTTGTCCCTCAAACACAGCCAGATAAATATCAAATCATCCTGAATACCCCAGAAATCAATTTGATGACTGAGAGAGCAAACTGCACATCTAGAGGGAGAAAAACGTCCATATCTTGGAGGAAAGGAGCTGCAGAGATTCGATTTGGGGGAGAAAAGAGTTGCAGGTTCTGTGGAGGGGAGGATCCTGATCATGGAGACAGGAGTGAGAGGGTAAGAGAGAAAGAGTGAAACAGTGTGCAGGGGATTGCACAAGAAAAACTCTTCCCAAAACCACTGGAGAGGAGAAGGATAGGGTATGATTTCCACAAGTCTTTACAAGCAGCAGAACTCAAAGTGTGATGGTTTTGGGGTTTATTGTGTTGCCAGGTCCATGTGAGACAGGCTTAGTGGTGCTCCTTTGGGGAAGGAAGGTGAAGACCTGGGAGCAGACAGTGTGCTCTGAGGACCCACTGAGTCACACGGGTAGAAACAGTTCCTCTTCTTGAGTGCATTTGGGAGAGGTAGGTAGCATGGCTTCTCTAGGGACAAAAGAGTTGGGGGGGTGCCAACATGCTGCCCTGTTCATTAGCATAGGAACAGAGACACCTGCTTCTTGATAAAAATTGTCAACAATATAGGCATAGAGGGAACATACCTCAACATCATAAAGGCCATATACAAAAGACTGACAGCGTGTTATACTATATGTTGGCAAATCGAACTCCAATAAAAAAATACAAAAAAAAATACTGACGGCTAATATCATCTTCAATGGGGAAACACTGAGAGACTTTTCTCTTGATTAGGAACATAACAGGGACATCCATTCTCACCATTGTTGTTTAACATAGTGCTGGAAGTCTTATCTTTAGCAATGAGACAATAAAAAGAAATAAGGCATCCAAACTATCAAGGAAGAAGTAAAACTTTCACTCTTTCTAGATGAATTGATACTCTATGTAGAAAACCCAAGAGACTCTACCAAAAAATTGCTAGAACTGATATAAGAATTCAACAAAGTTTCAGGATATAAAATCAACATACAGAGCTCTGTTGCATTTCTTTAAACCAATAATGGAGCAGCAAAAAATGAAATCAAGGAATCAAACTAATTTACAACTGCACAAAACCATAAAATATAGAAATAAACATAACCAAAGAAGTAAAATATCTCTACTCTAAAAAGTATAGGACACTTGTAAAAGAAATTGAAGAGGACACAAAGAAATGGAGAAACATACCACGGTCATGGATTGGAAGAAAAAATATTGTTAAAATGTCTATACTACCCAGAACAATCTACATATTCAATGGAAACCCTATCAAGATAACACTAGCATTTTTCACAGAGCTACAACAAACAATCCTAACAATCCTATAGTTCCATAATCCTAATAATCCTATCATTCCATACAAAGTATGGATGACCTGGAATGGCCTGGAATAGTCAAACAATTCTGAGAAAAGCAAAGATGGAGGCATCATGATTCCATATTTCAAGATATATGACGAAGCTATATTCATCAAGACAGTATGGTACTGGCATAAAAACAGAATAGAGAACCCAGAAATGGACCCACAACTATGGTCAACTATAATCAACTAATTATAACTAATCTTTGACAAAGCAAGAAAGAATATTCAATGGAAAAAATGACAGCCTATTCAACAAATGGTGTTGGGAAAACTGGAAAGCAACATGTAGAAGAATGAAACTGGACCACTTTCTTACACCCTACCAAAAATAAAATCAAAACGGATGAAAGATCTAAATGTGAAACAGGAATCCATCAAAATCCTGGAGGAAAGCATAGACAGTAACCTCTTTGACATTGGCTGCAGCAATTTCTTACTAGAAATATCTCTTGAGGCAAGGGAAACAAAAAAAATGAACTATTGGGACTTCATCAAGTAAGAAATCTTCTGCACAATAAAAGAAACATTCAACAAACATAAAAAGCAACCTAAGGAATGGGAGAAGATATTGGCAAATGATGTATCTGATAAAGGGTTAATATCTGAAATTGGTAAGAACTTCTCAAACTCAACATCCAAAAAATAAATAATCCATTTCGACATGGGAAGAAGACATAAATAGACATTTTTCCAAAGACATCCGGATGGCTAACAGATACGTGAAAAGCTGTTCAACATCACTCATCATCAGGGAAATACAAATGAAAACCATGATAAGATACTTTCTTACACCTGTTAGAATGGCTAAAATTAACAACACATGACACAACAGATGTTGGTGAGGATGCAGAGAAAGGGGAACCTCTTGCACTGTGGGCGGGAATGCAGACTGGTGCAGCCACTATGGAAAACAATATGAAGGTTCCTCAAAAAGTTAAAAATGGAACTCCCCTATAATCAAGGACTTGCACTATTAGGTATTTCCCCAAAGGATACAAAAATACAGATTTGAAGGAGCACATGCACCCCAATGTTTTTAGTAGAATTATCAAAAACAGCCATAATATAGAAAGAGTCCAAATGTCCATTGAGTGATGAATGGATATTTAAGATATGATAAATATATACAGTGGAATATTACTCAACCATCAAAAAGTGAACTTTTATCATTTGCATTAATGTGGATGGAGCTATAGTATATTATGCTAAGCATAAAAATGCCAGTCAGAGGCCAATACCATATGATTTCATTCCTATGTGAAGTAATAAAACAAATGAACATATGGGAAAGGTAGAAAAGAGAAGGAAGCAAACAATAAGAGAGTCTTAACTATAAAAAACAAGCAGAGGATTGATTGAGTGGGGTGGGTAAAAGATTGGCTAAATGGGTACTGGGTATTAAGGAAGGCACTTGTTACGATGAACACTGGGTATTTTATGTATTTGATGAATCACTAAATTATTCTTCTGAAACTAATATTACACTATATGTTAACTAACTAGAATTTAAGTAACAATTTGAAGGAAAACAAAACAAAAATATAAGCATTGCTACTCAGGCTTTCTCATCACTTCCATTTGCACTATAAATATTTTTTCCATCCCTTTACATTCAGTTTGTGTGTGTCTTTAAGTTCCAAAATGAATGTCTTATAGGCAGCGTGTTGATAGGTCTTGTTCTTTTATCCATTCCATGACCCTATGTCATGGAATGACATATCATTCCATGACCCTTTTGCTTGGAGCATTTACTGAATTTACATTGAAAGAAATTATTGATATGTGTAAATTCAGGCCCATTTTGTTACTTTTTAATGGTTATTTTTGTAGTTCCTGTCTGTTCCTTTTTTCTCTTGCTCTCTTCTCTCTTGGTTAGTTGGCATTCTTTGGCATAATTCTTGGCTTGCTCATTCTGAATATTTTTGCATTTCTATTACATTTTTTTGGCGGGTGGCTACCATTTGGTTTATATAAAACATTTGCATATTTCAGTCTATATTAAATTGATGGTTGATTAATTTTGAACTCTTTCCTTACTCCACTCCTCATTTCAGGTATTTGGTATCATATTTTATATCCTTTTATTTCATGCTTCTCTTGTTTGACTTTTGCAGATACACTTAAATGTTTGCGTTTGTGCTTCCTATTTTTCTTATTCTTGCTTATGTTTTTGTTGTCCATTCACAGAGTCCCTCTTAACATTTCTTGTAGGACTGGTTTTGTGGTTATGAAGTCTTCTAACTTTTGTTTGTTGGGAAATTATAACTCTCCTTCTATTCTTAATGACAATCTCACTGGATAGAATATTCTTGGCATTCAGCACTTTGAGTATATCATGACACTTTCTTCTGGCCTGCTAAGTTTCTGCTGAAAACGCTGCTGATAGCCATATGAGATTTCCCTTGTATGTAACTGTGTTTGTTTGTTTGTTTGTTTTGCTTTAATTTTTTTCTTTATCACTACATTTGGCCATTTTCATTATTATGTATCTTGGTGTGGACATACTTGATTGACTCTTTTGGGGATCTCTGTGTCTCATGCATCTGGTATCTGTTTTCTTTGTCAGATTAGGAAAGTTTTCTGCTATTATTTCTTTAAATAAACTTTCTGTCTCCTCTTCTCTTCTTCTGGCATCCCTATAGTGGGAATGTCATTATGCTTAATGGAGTCACCGAGTTCCCTAAGACAATTCACAGTTTACATACTCCCCCCCCCCACTTTCTCAGTTTAATTTTTATTACTCTGTTTTTTAGGTCACTGATTTGTTCCTTTGCTTCATCTAGTCTGCTATTTATTCCATATAATGTATTTTTAATTACATTTATTGTGTTCTTCATCTCTGTTTTTTTTTTCCTCCACAATGTTATTTAATTCAAGTTAGTTCACATATGGTGTAGTATTAGTTTCAGGAGTAGAATCAAGTGATTCATCACTTACATGTAACACTGAGTGCTCATCACAAGTGCCCTTCTTAATGCCAATCACCCATTTAGCCCACCTTCCCACTGACTTCCCTCCAGCAACTTTGTTCCCTATATTTAAGTCTCTTATGGTTTGCCTCCCTCTCTGTTTTTGCTTCCTTTCCTCTATATTCATCTGTTTTGTTTCTTAAATTCCACATATGAGTGAAGTCATAATGGTATTTGTCTTCCTCTGACTGGCTTATTTTGCGTAACATAATACACTGTAGTTCCATCCATGTTATGGCAAGAGTTCAGTCTTTTTGATAGCTGAGAAATATTCCATTGTATATATGTTCCACATCTTCATCCATTCATCAGTCAGTGAACATTTGGGCTCTTTCCATGTATTAGCTATTGTGTATAGTACTATTATAAACATTGGGAAGCCTGTGCCCACTTTGAATCACTATTTTTGTATCCATTGGATAAATATCTAATATTTCAATAAGATTTCTTATCTTTTCTCTCTTCTTTCTGAAGCATACATAATGCTTGATGGTATCTCATAAGTCCCTTATATTTTCTTCACTTTTTTCATTATTTTTTCTTTTTCATTCATCTGACTGAATTATTTCCAATGACTTTTATTTGCATGTGCTGATCATTTCCTCTGGCTGATCTAGTCTGCTATTGAACCCCTGAAGTAAACTTTTCAGTTTGGTTATTGGGTTCTTCAGTTTCATGATTTCCCTTTGGTACTTTAAAATGTTTTCTATTTATTTATTTATTTATTTATTTATTTATTTATTTATTTATTTATTTATTATTTTTTAAATAATACATTTATATTTTATTGGTGTTCAATTTACCAACATACAGAATAACACCCAGTGCTCATCCTGTCAAGTGCCCCCCTCAGTGCCCATCACGCACTCACCCCCACCCCCTGCCCTCCTCCCCTTCCACCACCCCTAGTTCGTTTCCCAGAGTTAGGAGTCTTTATGTCATGTCTCCCTTTCTGATATTTCCCACACATTTCTTCTCCCTTCCCTTATATTCCCTTTCACTATTATTTATATTCCCCAAATGAATGAGAACATACACTATTTGTCCTTCTCCAATTGACTTACTTCACTCAGCATAATACTCTCCAGTTCCATCCACGCCGAAGCAAATGGTGGGTATTTGTCGTTTCTAATGGCTGAGTAATATTCCATTGTATACATAAACCACATCTTCTTTATCCATTCATCTTTCGATGGACACCGAGGCTCCTTCCACAGTTTGGCTATTGTGGACATTCCTGCTATAAACATCGGGGTGCAGGTGTCCCGGCGTTTCATTGCATCTGAATCTTTGGGGTAAATCCCCAACAGTGCAATTGCAGGGTCGTAGGGCAGGTCTATTTTTAACTCTTTGAGGAACCTCCACACAGTTTTCCAGAGTGGCTGCACCAGTTCACATTCCCACCAACAGTGTAAGAGGGTTCCCTTTTCTCCGCATCCTCTCCAACATTTGTGGTTTCCTGCCTTGTTAATTTTCCCCATTTTCACTGGTGTGAGGTGGTATCTCTTTGTGGTTTTGATTTGTATTTCCCTGATGGCAAGTGATGCAGAGCATTTTCTCATGTGCATGTTGGCCATGTCTATGTCTTCTTCTGTGAGAGTTCTCTTCATGTCTTTTGCCCATTTCATGATTGGATTGTTTCTTTGGTGTTGAGTTTAAGAAGTTCTTTATAGATCTTGGAAACTAGCCCTTTATCTGATATGCCATTTGCAAATATCTTCTCCCATTCTGTAGGTTGTCTTTTAGTTTTGTTGACTGTATCCTATTTATTTATTGAAATTCTCTGTTTATGGATTATTCTCTTGACCTCAGTGAACATTTTTCAATTGTCATTTTGAATTATCTATCAGCTGAATCACATAATTATATTTCATTAGGGTTGGCTTGTGGGGATTTATCTTACTTCTTTTGTTGGAAGATCTTTTCCTAATTTTTCATTGTCTTTTGCTCTTTGTGTTGGTGTCTATTATTACACAAAGTAGGCACCTCTGCCAGTCTTCATAGACTTATACAAGAGAAGTGCCCCCTCCCAATAATCAGCCTTGTTGGAGAATCTGAGTGCCTCTACCAACTCTTTCCCTCCTCAATAAGAATATGGCAGCTCTGTTTTTTATTTGCTCACTGTGTGCTGAATGGGGGTAAGAGGGTGAAGCTATGTCATCTACTCATCCCTAACCATCATCCCAATTTTCCCCAGGTGGCTAGACTGCACCAGACCTAACAGAGCTTCAAGGCTAGTTAGATACATGTCAGTCCTTTGGGCAGCCCTGAAGAAGGTAAGGTACTTACCTTCCTTACAAGGGGAAGCTGAGAGCTGAGATTTTTCCTTACAAGGGGAAGCTGAGAGCTGAGATTTTATTCTACTCACTCTAGGTTGAGCAGAGGGGAGGAACTATGGTGTCTAACTATTCAACCCAATGTCTCCATTCTCTCCATGGTGGCAAGACTATTCTAAGCTTGTCAGATATCCATGATGGGCAAGGCAGAAATCAATACTCTGGGAACCCCAATGAAATATTGGATTTTGAACACAGGCTTCCAACCTTTAATTTCCCTGAGGGAACCTGGGAAGCAGCAGCTTTCTTTCTATGATAAGGTACTACAACAGGGGGAGGAACTACAGCAAGAAAATGTTCTAAATATTTCTTTAGGCTTTATTGAGACTGGTTTTACATTTGGCCAGGATGCAGGATCCTTTAAATTACATTCCAGATTTTTCACAAAGTGAATTTGTCCATGGATTGTTATTGAATCAGTGTTTGTAGTGGAATAGAGGCTCAAGGGGTTCCTGATGTACCATTTTTCTAATGTCACTCTTTTTGGTTATATTTTTAAGTCTTTTTTGGTGGTTATTCTGGGAATTATAAGGAATACCTTATTTTCTCAGGAAGATGGCAGCAGAGTAGGAGGACCCTAGGCTCACCTAATTCCATGAATACAACTGGATAACTACCTAATCAGCCTGAAGGGCAAGAGACACACTAGCACACAGGGGAGCCCACAGGGGGAAGATGATATCCCACAGAAATTGGCTTGGAAAGTGAGAGGGGTCAAATTTTGTGAGTCTTTAGAACCAGGGGGCCTTAACCCTGGAGTTTTAAAGGTCGGTGGGCTTGGCTCAGGGAGAGGCCAGAGGGCATTGCTCTGCTCTTGGAAAGAAGGTAGGGCAAATAGCCCATGGACATACAGTTAGGAAAAAAGCAATCTGAAGAGTGCCTGGGACACACAGTGGGGAGGTTATATGCTCCTATTAGAGTGTTCCAGAGAAGCAGCATTCCCTGAGAGACTTCTCCAGAAACAAAGGAACTAGCATGGGCCATTTCCCTCCCCTGTCCCTCAGCAGAAGCACAGGGTCAACTGCAAGAACCAGCACAGTGCATATACTTGCTACCTAATTTGCATGCACCAAGCCCTGCCCCCCACACTCTGATGTAAATATCCTTCCAGGTCACATTTGATTCAGTTCCAGCATGTCCAGCCCCCTCCCCGTGAAGACTGGCCCAAACATGAGCCTAAACTACATCTCCCAACTGGGGAGTTTTTTGGGCCTTAGTTTTGGTGGCTGTGGCAACATGTCTCATTTCACAAACAGATCAGAGTACACTTAGTTAAAACTCACCACATTCAGGCCAGAGTAAAAACACTATCCACAACACAGAAAGAGTCTCTGCAGATGACTGGCCTGAAAGATAAAAGGGACAGTACACAGGGACAGAGCATATATTGGAGAAGGTCCATGAAGTGCCAGACACTGGGTAGCAGGGGACACCAGCACTACAGGATCTCTTCCTCACAAGGCCATTTCGTTAGCAAAAGATGTAGTTGAGTTTTCTAATACAGAGAAGCAGGCAAAGAGACTTAGACAAATGAGAAGGCAGAGAAATTTATCCTAAATGAAAGAAGAGAATAAGGCCACAGCCAGAGACCTAAGTGAAACAGATAGAAGTAACATACTTGATGGAGAATCTAATGATCATAAAGTACTCACTGGTATTCAGAAAATAGTGGAAGGCATCAGGGAGACCATTAACAAAGAAATAAAGAATAACACATTGGGGATAAAAGGCTCAATAAATGATGTCACAGAGGGGCAAGATGGCAGAAGAGTAGGAATTCTCAACTCACCTGGTTCCACCAACTTACCTAGATAACTTTCAAAACACCCTGAACACCTATGAATTTGAACTGAGATTTGAAGGGAGAACAGCCAGAACACTATAGAGAGAAGGGTTTTCTCTTCTACCAAGGTAGAAAGGCGGGAAAAAATAATATAAAAAAGAATCAAGTTGGGGAGGAGCACTGCGAGGAGCCAAGCTAAAGTTGGGGGGCAAAAGCTTCTGAGACACGAAAGCCCAGCCCTGGAGAGGCGGGAGCTTTAAAAATCTGCACGGGATTCTTCTTGGATGGAAAAGTGCTTAGCAGGGAAATCAGGCAGAATCGCAGGAGTGGCAGTGAAGCCTCCAGTTTCCTGGAGGCACTAATAGAGGAAGTGCGCCCGGGGTAAAGCTCACCACAAACCATGGACTGATCTTGGTAAAGGGCTGGAGCCCACAGCTGGCAGGGCTTTGGGAAAAGCCAGTCAGTGAGGCGGGCCAGCTCTTGCCAGAGGTGTCTGTGCCCTACTGCCTTTGGGAGCTGCGCCCCCCAGGAGTATGATTCCAACAGCACAGGGCCCCAGATCCCAGGGTGCTGAGCGGACAAAGCCCATGATCCTGGTTCCCCCCGGGACAGGCAGGAGTGGGGAGGGCACAGGACAGTGAGAACTCTCCTGCCACTGGGCTCCCTGCAAGCTGTACAGATCTGTGGATCCACACAGCCCCAGGAGCATCTACACCAGTGCAGACTGGGAGACTGCATTAGTTGTTAATGGGGAGCTGACTCCAGAGCTGGAAATCTGGACACCGCCATTGTTGTTTTTCATCCTTGTTTCACCTAGTGACTGGAAGGGGCAGGGCTGCCAGGGAACAAAGGCCTCACAGGATAAACAGCTCACACTGAACCCGGGACCTGGCAGGGGACGGGGCATCACCGTCCAGGCACACACACCTGAGAATCAGCATGGCAGACCCCTCCCCCAGAAGACCAGCTGGAAGAACAGGGGAAGAGCAAGTTCTTGACCAAGCAGCACTGGAAAGCTCCAGGGGAAGTTGAGGGATTTATACTATATGGAACTAGAGGGTCCCTCCTTTTAAAATTTTTTTCCCTTTTTCTATTACAACTCATTTTTATATCAGACTAAATATTTCCAATATTTTTTCTCTTTTCGCACCTTAACTACAATATTTTACCATCTCTTCATTTTTAAGTTTCTTCCTTTTTGACTTTCATATTTCTACAATTACATGTCTTAGATATATTTTCCACTTCTAAATTCCTTTCAACATACTCAATTTAATTTTGGGAGATACGTGAGATATGGTTTTTTGTTTTATCTTTTTTGTTTTGTCTGCCTCATTTTGTTCTACAATGACAGAAGTTAAGAGTTTCTAAAACAGGACCAGCATGCACCCAGAACCAAGTGGAATACCATGCTGGTTCATTCTGTGAGATTATATTCTCCCTTCATTCCCATTTTCCCCTCTCTTTTATCTTGTTTATGTTTTGGTGGTCAATGTTGGCGTTTTCTACAAGTATTGCTGGTTTATATAAATTTGGGACTGACCATCTTCTAACATACAGAACTTAATACACTCAGATCCAAGGAGGATCATCCTCTAGGACCCCTCAGGTAGACTACCTTATCCCTCCTTTACAACTTCTTCACCACCACCATCTCCCAGTTTCCTCCCCTTTCTTTTTTCTTTTCTCTCTTTACCATTTTTTTTCTCTTCTTTTTTTCTTCTTTGGGAATTTTGGCCTTTATTTTTTACTACTTTGTTTTAAAATTTGTTTTTCACTTTAGTGGCCCTTTTTGTTTTATGTTGTTCTCTTCTTTGTTTTTATTTTCTGGTCTCAGACCTCATCAGAATCATCTAGGGTGAATTTACTTAGGTTGTGGTTGATATTCTTGACTCATCCTGCTCATACAGCCACTCTGCACTGAACAAAATGACTAGACAGAAGAATTCACCACAAAAGAAAGAATCAGAAACAGTACTCTCTGCCACAGAGTTACAGAATATGGATTACAATTAGATGTCAGAAAGCCAACTGACAAGCACAATTATAAAGCTAATTGTGCCTCCGGAAAAAAGCATAAAGGATTCTAGAGACTTTGTTACTGCAGAATTCAGATCTAATCAGGCTGAAATTAAACGTCAACTAAATGATATGCAATCAAAACTGGATGTCCTAACTACTAGGGATAATGAGGAGGAAGAAACAGTGAGTGACATAGAAGATAAGTTGATGGGAAGTAAGGAAGCTGTGTAAAGAAAAGAGAGAAACAATTAAAAGACTATGAGGAAAGGTTAAGGGAAATAAATGATAGCCTCAGAAGGAAAAATCTACATATAATTGGGGTTCCAGAAAACGCCGAGAGGCCGAGTTCCAGAAAGCATATTTGAACAAATCATAGCTGAAAACTTCCCTAACTTGGGGAGGGAAACAGGCTTTCAGATCCAGGAGATAGAAAGATTCCCCCCAAAATCAATAAAACCGTTCAACACCTCGACATTTGATAGTGAAACTTGCAAATTCCAAAGACAAAGAGAAAATCTTTAAAGCAGCAAAAGACAAGAGATTCTTAACTTACATGGGGAGAAATATCAGATTAACAGCAGATCTCACCACAGAGCCTGGCAGGCCATAAATGGCTGGCAGGATATATTCAGGGTACTAAATGAGAAGAACATGCAGCAAGAATACTATATCCAGCAAGACTCTCATTCAGAATAGGTGAGATAAAGAGCTTCCAAGATAGACAGAAACTGAAAGAATATGTGAGTATCAAACCAGCACTGCAAGAAATATTAAGGAGGACTCTATAAAAGAAAGAGGAAGCCCAAAGAAATAATCCACAAAAACAGGGACTGAATGGATATTATGATAAGACTAAATTCATATCTTTTTTTTTTGGAACTTGGTGCTTTTTATTTACAAAAGAAAAATAATAAAGGAAAAGTCTGAAGCTAATCAGCTGGAGACGAAGGGGTAAAGGTGGAAACCCAAGGGGAAGAGGAGGGCGGCCTGCAAAGAGAGGAGGGGAGGGGATCTGACTCTAAGGAAGCTGGAGGGTTCCAGCCTTCAGGGGCTTCACAGGACCAGCCCTGCCCTACCAGAGGCTCAGATCAGTGGGCCCGCAGTTGGGTTTTCTCCTGCTTACTATGGCTTTTCCAGGAGCCTGAGTTCCAGCTCCAAGAGGCTGAAATGGCAGGGGAAACGGAGGCCACAGAGAGCATATGGGTCCTGCCACCACACCTCACTGTGGCGTGATCTTGGCAGCCTTGGCCTGAATAAGGGCAATGAGATCCTGGTTGATGAGGAAGATGAATCTCAGGTTGGCAATCTCTACCACAGAGGTGTTGCTGAAGTGCCACTTGGAGCCACATGGTACCCACCGTCCATCAATATAGATGGGCCGCCGACCCTCATTGGCAATGAAGAAATCACCATTATTTTTCAGCTTGATGACACCTTGTTTCTGGGAGATCTTCCAGGATGGACCCTCCAGAGACAGGTCCACATCAATCTGGTTATCCTTGGTTGCTCTGCCCAGGGTCATCTCTTGGGAGCGCATCAGGTACTGCACGATGTGGCCCTGCAGCACTGCCAGCATCTGGTTGTCAAAGTCAGGAGAGCTCATGCCTATGATGCTGTCTACCAGCACCTGCTGCTTATGCAGCTCTTGTGCCAGCTGTTGGATCTCTCGTTTCTGGCGCCAGTCGGCCACTGTCAGCTCATGTTCCAGGACCTCATCTCGCATATCCTTGAGCTTACTGTCGTCAATCAGGTCCTCTGCATCTGAAAAGTTGAGCACTTGGTCCCCCTTAGGCCGTGGCTGCACTGTCTGGTCCTCCAGCAGGTAATACTGCTTCATGAGCTGCTAGTGGGCCTGCAAGGCCTTGGCAGTACAGGCCAGGTTGAAGGCATCAGGGTGTCTGTGGAGCAGATCCTGGAACATCTCCAAGGTGGGCTGGCTGGTTGATCCCACTTTGCTCAGCAGCTGTTCTCAGCCTTGCTAAACAAGGCCTTACTCTGGATGGCAGCAATGGCTTCTGGGTGCAGCTGTCTCATGGCTTGGCAGGCCAGCTTGGAGATGACAGGATCATAGAGCAGGCCATACCAGCACTCCTGAACCTCCCAAAGGGTGAAGTGGCAGCTGAACTTCACACCCAGCTAGACAGATGTCAGGTCATTGGTCTGCAGCACAGTGTTGACAACCAGGAGGTCATCTACAGGCTTCCAGTGGCCCAAATTCTTGGTCACCTGAAGTGGCTGTTTGCTCTTCTTCACATGCTTGGTGAGTCCAGGGGTTGTGGCTGGGCTGGGTGGCACAGGAGTGCTAGGGGTCTTGGACACCTTCTTCTTCTCACTGGAGGAAGGTTCACTCCCTGAACAGCACCCTGGCTCCACCCCACTGGCCCCCTTCACCCAGGTAGAGGACTTAGCCAGGCTGCTCTCCACCAGCTCATCATCAAACTTCTTCCTCTTGATGAATCTGGAGGAGCTTCTCCATTTAGGGATGGTGCCCAAGGCCTGAGAGGAAGCTTGCTTCTGCCCTGCCAGCGACTCCTCATCCTCTGAGTGGCTGGCAGTGCTGGAGGCCATCAGAGATGAATTTAGCAGCCCCTGAGAATCTTTGTCCACCCTCTTACAGTCTCAGAGCCACTGGTTCCAAACCACAGGGCTAGGAGGAAGGATTCCACAGGCTCATCCAAGGATTCTGACCAGGTGAGCTTAGAGGCTGAGAGGAGATTCATTCCTAGGCTGCCAGCTCCAACAATTTCTCCATGGCGAAGGCAGCAGATGCAGGGCCAAACCCAACTTCTATGAGGTATATCTACTTCCAGGTCTGCAAACTAGGGGCAGCACTAATTCATATCTTTCAATAGTAACTCTGAATGTGAATGTGCTAAATGATACCACCAAAAGATGCAGGGGTTTGGACTGGATAAAAAAGCAAGAGTCATCTATTTGCTAGCTACAAGTGACTCATTTTAGACCTAAGGACACCCACAGCCTGAAAATGAAGGGGTGGAGAACCATTTACCATTCAAATGGTCCTCAAAAGAAAGCTGGGGTAGCAATCCTCATATCAGATAGATTAAAGTTTATTCCAAAGACTGTAGTGAGATGAAGAGGGACACTATATCATACTTAAAGGGTCTATCCAACAAGAAGACCTAATAATCATGAATATTTATACACCTAATGTGGGAGCAGCCAAGTATATCAATCAATTAATAACCCAATAAAGACATACTTAGATAATAATACACTAATAGTAGCAGACTTCAACATGACACTTTCTGAAAATGACAGATAATCTAAGCACAACATCACCAAAGAAACAAGGACTATAAATGACACACTAGACTGGACAATTTCACAGATATAAACAGAAATTTCCATCCAAATGCTAATCAATACATATTCTTCTCAAGTGCACATGGAACTTTCTCCAGAAGAGACAACATACTGGGTCACAAATCAGGTCTCAACCAATATCAAAAGACTGGGATTATACCCTGCATATTTTCAGACCACAATGATTTGAAACTAGAATGCAATCACAAGAAGAAATTTGGAAGAAACTCAGACACGTGGAGGATAAAGAGCATACTACTGAAAGATGAATGGGTAAAGCAGAAAATTAAAGAAGAATTAAAAAAATTCGTGGAAACTAATGAAAATGAAGATATATCCATTCAAAATCCTTGGGATACAGCAAAAGCAGTACTAAGAGGGAAATACATCACAACACAAGCATCCCTCAAAAAATTGGGAAAATCTCAAATACACGAGCTAACCTAACACCTAATGGAATAGGAGAAAGAACAGCAAATAAAACCTATACCAGGCAGAAGAAGAGAGTGAATAAAGATTCGAGCAGAACTCAATAAAATAGGGACCAGAAGAGTTGTAGAACAGATCAACAAATCCAGGAGGTGGTTCTTTGAAAGAATTAATAAGATAGATAAACCATTAGCCAGCCTTATTAAAAAGAGAAAAGATTCAAATTAATAAAATCATGAACGAAGGAGGAGAGATCACAACCAATACCAAAGAAATACAAAGGATTTTAAAAACCTATTATGAGCATCTATAAGCCAATAAGTTAGGCAATCTAGAAGAAAGGGATGCATTTCTTGAAAAACACAAATTACCAAAACCGGAACAGGAAGAAAACCTGAACAGGCCAATAAGCAGGGAGAAAATTGAAGTAGTCATCAATATTTTCTGAGGACACAAAAGTCCAGGGCCAGACAGCTTCCTAGGGGAATCCTATCAAACGTTTAAAGAAGAAATAATACCTATTCTGCTAAAGCTGTTCCGAAGGATAGAAAGGTACAGAATACTTCAAAACGTGTTTTATGAGGCCAGCATCACCTTAATTCTAAAACCAGAAAAAGACCCCACCAAAATAGAGAATTATAGACCAATATCCTTCATGAACACAGATGCAAAATTTCTAACAAGATACTAGCCAATGGGACCCAGCAGTACATTAAGAAGATTATTCACCATGACCAAGTGGGATTTATCTATTTATCTCTGTGATGCAAGGTTGGTTCAACATTAATAAAACAATCAATGTGATAGATCACATCAACAAGGGAAAAAACAAGAACCATATGATCCTCTCAACAGGTGCAGAGAAAGCATTTGACAAAATACAGCATTCATTCCTGATCAAAACTCTTCAGAGTGTAGGGATAGAGGGAACATTCCTCAGTATCTTAAAAGCCATCTATGAAAAGCCAACATAAAATATCATTCTGAATGGGAAAAAACTGAAAGCCTTTCCCCTAAGGACAAGAGCACGACAGGGGAGCAGCCCGGGTGGCTCAGCGGTTTAGAGCTGCCTTTGGCCTAGGGTGTGATCCTGGAGACCTAGGATCAAGTCCCACATTGGGCTGCCTGCATGGAGCCTGTGTCTCTGCCTCTCTCTCTCTCATGAATAAATTAATAAAATCGTTAAAAAAAAAGAACACGACAGGGATGTCCACTCTCACCACTGTTATTCAACATAGTACTAGAAGTCCTAGCCTCAGTAATCAGACAACAAAAAGATATAAAAGGCATTCAAATTGGCAAAGAAGGGCAGCTCCAGTGGCTCAGCGGTTTAGTGCCGCCTTCAGCCCAGGGTGTGATCTTGGAGACCCGGGATCGAGTCCCACGTCGGGCTCCTTGCATGGAAGCTTGCTTCTCCCTCTGCCTGTGGCTCTGCCTCTCTCTCTCTCTTTCTTTCTCTCATGAATAAATAAATAAAAATCTTTTAAAAATACTAATTAAAAAAATTGGCAAAGAAGTAGTCAAAATCTCTCACTTCACAGATGACATACTGTACATAGAAAACCCACAAGACTCCACTCCAAGATTGCTAGAACTTATTCACCAATTCAGTAATGTGGCAGGATACAAAATCAATGCCCAGAAATCGGTGGCGTTTCTACACACTAACAATGAGACTGAAGAAAGAGAAATGAAGGAGTCAATCCCATTTACAATTGCACCCAAAAGCATAATACACCTAGAAATAAACATAACCAAAAGAAGGAAAGGATCTATACACTAAAAACTACAGAACACTTCTGAAAGAAATTGAGGAAGACTCAAAGAGATGAAAATATGTTCCATACTCGTGGATTGGAAGAATTAATATTGTGAAAATGTCAATGTTGCCCAGGGCAATTTATACATTTAATGAAATCCCTATCAAAATACCGTAGACTTTCTTCAGAGAGTTGGAAAAAATCATCTTAAGATTTGTGTGGAATCAGAAAAGACCCCAAGAGACAGAACACGAGAGACTCCTAACTCTGGGAAATGAACAAGGGGTGGTGGAAACGGAGGTGGGCAGGGGGTGGGGGTGAATTGGTGATGGGCACTGAGGGGCGCACTTGATGGGATGAGCACTGGGTGTTACGCTATATGTTGGCAAATTGAACTCCAATAAAAAAAGTCCATGAATCAAACATGGCAAAATATTAAGGGTCATTAAATCTTAGTAGTGGGTACACAGAGTTCATTTTATGATTCTTTTAGCCTTCCTATATGTTTAAAATATTTTAGAATAGAGTTAAAACACAAACATGCACACACCCAAAGATCTTAAAGAAACCAGAGATTACTTTAGCCAACATTGAAATTCTACCACAGCACTAAGGTCCTCTTTTCTCTTCTCTTCATTTGCACCTTAGGCAGCATTCAGCATCACCACAACCACCAAACCCCTACGAAATTCAGGATCCAGAGCCTATTATTCATGGTTTCTCTGCTCCCACAACTATTTTCTTTTTTTTTTAATAAAATAATTTTTATTGGTGTTCAATTTACCAACATACAGAATAACAACCAGTGCTCATCCCGTCAAGTGTCCCCCTCAGTGCACGTCACCCACTCACCCCCCCGCCCTCCTCCCCTTCCACCACCCCTAGTTCGTTTCCCAGAGTTAGGAGTCTTTATGTTCTGTCTCCCTTTCTGATAATACCCACACATTTCTTCTCCCTTCCCTTATATTCCCTTTCACTATTATTTATATTCCCCAAATGAATGAGAACATACAATGTTTGTCCTTCTCCGATTGACTTCACTCAGCATAATACCTTCCAGTTCCATCCACGTTGAAGCAAATGGTGGGCATTTGTCGTTTCTAATGGCTGAGTAATATTCCATTGTATACATAAACCACATCTTCTTTATCCATTCATCTTTCGATGGACACCGAGGCTCCTTCCACAGTTTGGCTATTGTGGACATTCCTGCTATAAACATCGGGGTGCAGGTGTCCCGGCATTTCATTGCATCTGAATCATTGGGGTAAATCCCCAACAGTGCAATTGCTGGGTCGTAGGGCAGGTCTACTTTTAACTCTTTGAGGAACCTCCACACAGTTTTCCAGAGTGGCTGCACTAGTTCACATTCCCACCAACAGTGTAAGAGGGTTCCCTTTTCTCCCCATCCTCTCCAACATTTGTTGTTTCCTGCCTTGTTAATTTTCCCCATTTTCACTGGTGTGAGGTGGTATCTCTTTGTGGTTTTGATTTGTATTTCCCTGATGGCAAGTGATGCAGAGCATTTTCTCATGTGCATGTTGGCCATGTCTATGTCTTCCAATGTGAGATTTCTCTTCATGTCTTTTGCCCATTTCATGACTGGATTGTTTGTTTCTTTGGTGTTGAGTTTAAGAAGTTCTTTATAGATCTTGGAAACTAGCCCTTTATCTGATACGCCATTTACAAAAATCTTCTCCCATTCTGTAGGTTGTCTTTTAGTTTTGTTGACTGTATCCTTTGCTGTGTAAAAGCTTCTTATCTTCATGAAGTCCCAATAGTTTTTTTTTTGCTTTTGTTTCTTTTGCCTTTGTGGATGTATCTTGCAAGAAGTTACTGTGGCTGAGTTCAAAAGGGGTGTTGCCTGTGTTCTCCTCTAGGATTTTGATGGAATCTTGTCTCACATTTAGATCTTTCATCCATTTTGAGTTTATCTTTGTGTATGGTGCAAGAGAGTGGTCTAGTTTCATTCTTCTGCATGTGGATGTCCAATTTTCCCAGCACCATTTATTGAAGAGACTGTCTTTCTTCCAATGGATAGTCTTTCCTCCTTTATAGAATATTAGTTGGCCATAACGTTCAGGGTCCACTTCTGGGTTCTCTATTCTGTTCCATTGATCTATGTGTCTGTTTTTGTGCCAGTACCACACTGTCTTGATGACCACAGCTTTGTAATACAACCTGAAATCTGGCATTGTGATGCCCCCAGCTACGGTTTTCTTTTTTAAAATTCCCCTGGCTATTCGGGGTCTTTTCTGATTCCACACAAATCTTAAAATAATTTGTTCTAACTCTCTGAAGAAAGTCCATGGTATTTTGATAGGGATTGCATTAAACTTGTAAATTGCCCGGGGTAACATTGACATTTTCACAATATTAATTCTGCCAATCCATGAGCATGGAATATTTTTCCATCTCTTTGTGTCTTTCTCAATTTCTTTCAGAAGTGTACTGCAGTTTTTAGGGTATAGATCCTTTACCTCTTTGGTGAGGTTTATTCCTAGGTATCTTATGCTTTTGGGCGCAATTGTCAATGGGATTGACTCCTTAATTTCTCTTTCTTCAGTCTCATTGTTAGTGTATAGAAATGCCATTGATTTCTGGGCATTGATTTTATATCCTGCCAAACTGCCCAATTGCTGTATGAGTTCTAGCAATCTTGGGGTGGAGGCTTTCGGGTTTTCTATGTAGAGTATCATGTTATTGGCGAAGAGGGAGAGTTTGACTTCTTCTTTGCCAATTTGAATGCCTTTAATGTCTTTTTGTTGTCTGATTGCTGAGGCTAGGACTTCCAGTACTATGTTGAACAGCAGTGGTGAGAGTGGACATTCCTGTCTTGTTCCTGATCTTAGGGGAAAGGCTCCCAGTGCTTCCCCATTGAGAATGATATTTGTTGTGGACTTTTCGTACATGGCTTTTAAGATGTTGAGGAATGTTCCCTCTATACCTACACTCTGAAGAGTTTTGATCAGGAATGGATGCTGTATTTTGTCAAATGCTTTCTCTGCATCTAATGAGAGGATCATATGGTTCTTGGATTTTTTCTTGCTGATATGATGAATCACATTGATTGTTTTACAAGTGTTGAACCAGCCTTGTTACCCGGGGATAAATCCTACTTGGTCATTGTGAATAATGTTCTTAATGTGCTGTTGGATCCTATTGGCTAGTATCTTGTTGAGAATTTTTGCATCCATGTTCATCAGGGATATTGGTCTGTAATTCTCCTTTTTGGTGGGGTCTTTGTCTGGTTTTGGAATTAAGGTGATGCTGGCCTCATAGAACGAATTTGGAAGTACTCCATCTCTATCTTTCCAAACAGCTTTAGTAGAATAGATATGGTTTCTTCTTTAAAGTTTGATAGAATTCCCCTGGGAAGCCATCTGGCCCTGGACTTTTGTGTCTTGGGAGGTTTTTGATGACTGCCTTAATTTCCTCCCTGGTTATTGGCCTGTTCAGGTTTTCTATTTCTTCCTGTTCCAGTTTTGGTAGTTTGTGGCTTTCTAGGAATGCATCCATTTCTTCTAGATTGCCTAATTTATTGGCCTATAGCTGTTCATAATATGTTTTTAAAATCGTTTGTATTTCCTTGGTGTTGGTAGTGATCTCTCCTTTCTCATTCATGATTTTATTAATTTGAGTCTTCTCTCTTCTGTTTAATAAGGTTGGCTAATGGTTTATCTATCTTACTAATTCTTTCAAAGTACCAACTCCTGGTTTTGTTGATCTGTTCCACAGTTCTTCTGGTCTCGATTTCGTTGAGTTCTGCTCAAATCTTAATTAACTCTCTTCTTCTGCTGGGTGTAGGATCTACCTGCTGTTTTTTCTCTAGCTCTTTTATGTGTAAGGTTAGCTTTTGTTTTTGAGTTCTTTCCAGTTTCTGAGTGGATGCTTGTATTGCGATGTATTTCCCCCTTAGGACTGCTTTTGCTGCATCCCAAAGATTTTGAACGGTTGTATCTTCATTCTCATTATTTTCCATGAATCTTTTTAATTCTTCCTTAATTTCCTGGTTGACCCTTTCATTTTTAGCAGGATGGTCCTTAACCTCCACGTGTTTGAGGTCCTTGCAAACTTCTTGCTGTGATTTAGTTCTAATTTCAAAGCATTATGGTCTGAGAATATGCAGGGGACGATCTCAATCTTTTGGTATCGGTTCAGACCCGATTTGTGACCCAGTATGTGGTCTATTCTGGAGAAAGTTCCATGTGCACTTGAGAAGAATGTGTGTTCAGTTGCGTTTGGATGTAAAGTTCTGTAGATATCTGTGAAATCTATCTGGTCTAGTGTATCATTTAAAGCTCTCGTTTCTTGGAGATGTTGTGCTTAGAAGACCTATCGAGTATAGAAAGAGCTAGATTGAAGTCACCAAGTATAAGTGTATTATTATGTAAGTATTTCTTCACTTTGGTTATTAATTGATTTAAATATTCGGCAGCTCCCACGTTCGGGGCATATATATTGAGGATTGTTAAGTCCTCTTGTTGGATAGATCCTTTAAGTATGATATAGTGTCCCTCTTCATCTCTCACTACAGTCTTCGGGGTAAATTTTAGTATATCTGATATAAGGATGGCTACCCCTGCTTTCTTTTGAGGACCATTTGAATGATAAGTGGTTCTCCAACCTTTTATTTTCAGGTTGTAGGTGTCCTTCTGTCTAAAATGAGTCTCTCGTAGACAGCAAATAGATGGGTCCTGCTTTTTTATCCAGTCTGAAACCGTGCACCTTTTGATGGGGTCATTAAGGCCGTTCACGGTCAGTATTACTATTGACAGATATCAGTTTAGTGTCATCATGACATCTATTCAGTCCTTGTTTTTGTGGGTTGTTCCACTGGACTTCTTCTTAAAGGGGAATTTTAAGAGTCCCCCTTAAAATTTCTTGCAGAGCTGGTTTGGAGGTCACATATTCTTTCAGTTCTTGCCTGTTTTGGAAGCTCTTTATTTCTCCTTCCATTTTGAATGAGAGCCTTGCTGGATAAACTATTCTTGGTTGCATGTTCTTCTCATTTAGGACCCTGAATATATCCTGCCAGCCCTTTCTGGCCTGCCAGGTCTCTGTGGAGAGGTCTGCTGTTACCTAATACTCCTCCCCATAGAGGTCAGGGATTTCTTGTCTCTTGGTGCTTAAGGATCTTCTCTTTATCTTTGGAATTTGCAAGCTTCACTATTAAATGTCAAGGTGTTGAACGTTTTCTATTGATTTTATGGGGGGATCTCTCTATTTCCTGGTTCTGAATGCCTGTTTCCCTTCCCAGATTAGGAAAGTTTTCAGCTAGGATTTATTCAAATACATATTCTGGCCTTCTGTCCCTTTCGGCGCCCTCGGGAACCCCAATTAAAGGTAGGTTTTTCTTCCTCAGGTTGTCGTTTATTTCCCTTAATCTGTTTTCATGGTCTTTTAATTGTCTGTCTCTTTTTTCCTCAGTTTCCCTCTTTGCCGTCAACTTGTCTTCTATGTCACTCACCCGTTCTTCCACCTCGTTAACACTCGTCGTTAGGACTTCTAGTGTGGATTGCATCTCATTCAATTGATTTTTAATTTCTGCCTGATTGGATCTAAATTCTGCAGTCATGAAGTCTCTTGAGTCCTTTATGCTTTTTTCTAGAGCCGCCAGTAGCTGTATAATAGTGCTTCTGAATTGGCTTTCTGACATTGAATTGTAATCCAGATTTTGTAACTCTGTGGGAGAGAGGACTGTTTCTGATTCTTTCTTTTGAGGTGAGGTTTTCCTTCTAGTCATTTTGCTCAGTGCAGAGTGCCCAAAAACAAGTTGTATTGGGAAAAGGAGAAAAAGAGAGAGAGTGAAGGAAAGAAAAGAGAAAAAGAAAAAAGACAAAAGGAAGAAAAAAAGGAAAAAAGAGAAGATAAAGAGAAAGAAAAAGAAAGAAAGGTGAAAAAAAGGGTTGGGGAAGCAATCAGAAATCAAATAGAAAAAAAAAACACGGGGAGTATCTTCTGATTCTGTATACTTTCAGTCTCTTGACTTCCCCTGGAACCTGTCCGTCCAGCTGGTCTTCTGGGGGAGGGGCCTGTTGTGCTGATTTTCAGGTGTTAGCACTTGGGGGAGCTGCTCTGCCCCCTGCCTGGTGCAGGGCTCAGTGGGGGTTGTTTACCCCGTGAGGCCCCTGGAGGAACAACCCTAGTGGTTGCTGCAGCTCTGGAAACCTGGATTCAGCTCCCGCAGGAACTCCGGAGCTCTCTGTCTGCGGGGCCTGTAGGCTCTGGGGCAGGGCCGCTGATCTGCTCAGCTCGGGGCAGGAGCGTCCTTCCTGTCCTGAGCCCTCCCGGCCTCTGCCTGTCCCGGGGGAGGCCGAATCCTGGGCTGTGTCCCGGCGCCCAGTGCTCCTGGTCTGTGCTGTTGGATTCGCGCTCTGGCAGCACTGCTGCCTCCGCGGAGCCTCCGCCCGAGCCCCTCCGTGCTGCTCCCGGAGCCGCGCAGTCCCCTCCGATCGGAGCCTCTTCCTCTGCCGGAGCCGCCCCCGCCAAGCTGCTCCCGGGCCGCGCAGCCCCCTCTGCGGAGCCGTCGCCCGAGCCCCTCTGAGCTGCTCCGGGTCCCGCTGTGCGTGCTGCAGCCGTTAGGGAGCTCGGCACACTCTCCTGCACTCGCCGCAGGTGTCTGTTAGCGTCCCAGGGAGCCTGAGGGCATCCCCGCCCTCCTGGGGTTCTGCTCTAACTCCCTGCGGGCGCCTTTCCGCCCGGGAAGGTTGGTGCAGCTCCTGCTTCTCCGGGTCGGAGCTTTCCTGTCCTGGGGGCACTCGCCCTGGCCTCAGCCCAGCTCCTCGTGGGGCCCCTCCCCTTCAATGCCTTTTTTTCCTTTATTTCTTTTCCCCCCCGTCTTCCTACCTTGATAGAAGCGCGAACTCTTCTCACTGTAGCATTCCAGCTGTTCTCTCTTTAAATCTCAGGCCGAATTCATAGATTTTCAGGATAATTTGAAGGTTATCTAGGTAATTTGGTAGGGACAGGTGATTTGGGGACCCTACTCTTCCGCCATCTTGCCCCTCCTCTCTGGATGCAAAAATTCTTAAGAAATTATTAGCAAACTAAATCCAAACCCCTAGATCAACTGGGGTTTATTCCTGGGTTGCAAGTGTGGTTCAGTATTCACAAATCAGTTAGCTTGATATATCACATTAGTAAAACAAATGATAAGAACAATATTTCACTTCAATAGATGCAGAAAAAGTATTTGACAAAGTACAGCATCCATTCTTGATAAAAATCCTCAACAAAGTAGGTTTAGAGGGAATGTACCTCAACATAATTGCCATATATGAAAAGCCCACAGCTTATAGCTTATATCATCCTACATGTAGAAATACTGAAAGCTTTTCCTCTATGGCAAGGAATGAGGCAGGGATGTCCACTCTCACCACTTTCATTCAAGATAGTACTTGAAGTCCTGGTTATAGCAATCAGACAATAAATAAATAAATAAATAAATAAATAAATAAATAACATCCAAATGACAAGGAAGAAGTAAAACTTTCTCTATTTGCAGGTGACATACTATATATAGAAAAACCTGAAAGACTCTACCAAATAATGCTAGACTGATAAATGAATTCAGTAAAGTTGTAGGATACAAATCAACATACAGAAATCTGTTGCATTTCTATACAGCAATAATGAAGCAGCAGAAAGAGAAATTAATAGAATAATTTAAAACTTCAATAAAACCAATAGGATACCAAGAATAACCCTAACTAAGGAGTTGAAAGATCTGTATGCTGAAAATTATAAAACACTGATGAAAGCTATCGAAGACAATGCACAGAAATGGAAAGACATTCCATGCTCATAGATTGGAAGAACAATTATTGTTAAAATGTCTGTACTCCCTAGAGCAATCTACATGTTTAATGCAATCCCTATTGTAATACCAGCAGCATTTTTCATGGAGCTAGTACAACCATTCTAAAATTTTATGGACCACAAAAGACGCTGAATAGCCAAAGCCACCTTGCAAACGAAAAACAAACTGGGAGGCATCATAATTCCTGACTTCAAGTTATATTACAAAGTTGAAGTAATCAAAACAGTAAGGTACTGGCACAAAAATAAACATATAGATCAATAGAACAGAATAGAAAATCCAGAAATAAATCCACAATTATATGGTCAACTAATTTTCAACAAATCAGGAGATAATATCCAATGGAAAAAACAGTATCTCTTCAACAAATGGTGTTGTGTAAACCAGACAGCTACATGCAAAAGAATGAAACTGGATCACCTTACACCATATACAAACATAAATTCAGAATGGATTAGAGACCTAAATGTGAGACCTGAAACCATGAAAATCCTGGAGATTGAACATAAGTTCTTAGATATCTCTCATAGCGACTTCCTTCTAGATATGCCTCCTGAGGTAAGGGAAACAAAAGCAAAAATAGACCCCTGGGACCACATCAAAATAAAAAGCTTCTGCACAAAATAAAACAATCAAAACTAAAAGGTAATCTATGAAATAGGAGAAGATATTTGCAAATGACATATCTGATAATGGGTTCGTATCCAAAATATATAACAATATATAAAATTCAACACCCCAAAAATGAATAATCCAATTAAAAATAGGCAGAAGACATGAAAAGACATTTCTCCATAGAAGACATACTGATGGCTAACTGGTCCATTAATAGATTTTCAACATTACTTATCATGAGGGAAATGCAAGTCAAAACTACAATATCACCTCACACCTGTCAGAATGGCTAAAATTAACAACACAAAAAACAACAGGTATTAGCAAAGATGTGGCAAAAAAGGAACCCTATTACACTGTTGGTGGGAATGCAAACTGGTGCTGCCACTCTGGAAGAAAGTATGGGGGTTCCTCAAAAAGTTAAGAATAGAACTATCCTAAAAAAAAAAAAAAAGAATAGAACTATCCTATTGCCCAGCAGTTGCACTACTAGGTATTTACCTAAAAAATATAAAAATGCTTATTCAAAGGGATACTTGCACCTTGATGTTTATACCACCATTATCTATAGTGGCCAAACTGTGGAAGCACTGTGTGTCCATTGATTGATAAATGGATAAAGAAGTGGTATATGTATATATGTACAATGGAAAATTACTTAGCCATAAAAAATGAAATCTTGCCCATTGCAGTGATATGGATGGAGCTAGTTGATATAATGTTAAGCAAAATTAGTCAGAGAAAGACAAATACCATATTATTTCACTCATACATGGCATTTGAGAAACAAAATAAATGAGCATAGGGGAAAAAAGAGAGTATAGCAAACCAAGAAATATACTCTTAACAATAGAGAACAAACTGGTGGTTACCAGAGGAGAGGTGGGTGGGAGGATTACTGAAATAGGTGATTGGGTTAAGGAGTGAACTTGTGATGAGCACCAGGTGATGTAAGAAAGTGTTGAATCACCATATTGTACACCTGAAACTAATATTACACCATATGTTAAGTAACTGGAAATAAAAACTGAAAAAAGAAATAACTTAAAGTTATAACCATCTAGGTTGAAACAATATCAACTTTGCTTCAGTATTGTACAAATTATCTGCTTTTATGTAGGTTTATTACTCTTAACATAGATTTATAATCATTGTTTTATGTATTTGTCTTCTAAATGATATAGAAACAAAAAGGACAAACAGTAAAATGTAATAATACTAGTATATATGTAATGACCTGTGTATTTACTTTTACCAGGATTCTTTATACAGTTGACATTTGAAAAACACAGGAGTTGGGCCACCAACTGCTGTGCAGTTGAAAATCTGCTACAACTTTTGACTCCCCTAAAACTTAACTTTAATAGCCTACTGTAGACTGGAAGCCTTACCAATAGCATAAATAATTCAATTAACATATTTTGTATGTTATTTGTGTTATATATTGCATTAGTACAATGAAGTTAGCAAAAATGTTATTAAGAAATCATAAGGAAGACACAATACATTTATAATACTGTGTGTATATTTATTGGAAATAATCCATGTATAGGCAGCTGAGAAAGAGGTAGCAGGCTTCAGGAGTGGCTGCCAGATGGCAATGTTTCACAGCCTGGTGGTCTTGGCTCATCAGCAGCAGCTGCCTAAAATGTTGGTGAGAAGCAGCAGCAACCTGGAGGTGAAGTACTGCTGTCCCTTCTGTCTAAAGGTGTACGGCCAGCCTGTGGCCATTGGCAGCTGTGGGCACACCTAAATGTACCAGCCTCTGGGAGGCAATGGGTCTAGGGCACTGCCATAGGAAGGAGTCTATGCCTGGCCTGGGAGGAGCCTAAGGCCAGAGGACTTGGAGGATGGGGAAACCATGGTGCAGGGCTCCCTTTGCAGCACTGTCTCTGCCCTCCAGGCCTGTTCCTTTGCTTCACACCAACCTCCTGTTTGCTATCTCTGGGTGCTCTATCTGACCACCTTGTTGGCACATTGGGTGATCTGCAGCCCTGCCCAAGCCTAGGGCCCCTTGGGGCTGCTGATGGCCTCAGCAGACCTAGCTGGGTGCTCAGAAGCAGCAGGTATGGCCTCTGCACCAGTTGTTTTAAATTTGGTTTCATGGAATCTGGGGTGGGTACTTGTAAATAAATGCCTTGCAGCTTTTGCTGTCAACTCTTAAAAAATTCCTAGTATAAGTGGACCTGTGCAGTTAAAATCTGTGGTGTTCAAGGGCCAAGTGTATCTTCAAATGGCTTCAATCTCCTGTTGAGTGACATTTCATTTCAGTCTAAATGACTCCCTTTAGCATTTCTTGTAGGGCAGGCTTGTTAGCAATGAACTTTCTCAGGTTTGCCTATCTGAGAATGCAAAAATTTCTCCTGTTTTTTAAAGAATAGCTTTGCTGGATTTCAAATATTGGTTGACACGTTTCTTCTTTCAGCACTTTAACTATGTCATCCCACCTCCTTCTGTTGTCCATGGTTTCTGTTAAGAAATCAGCTGCTATAACTGTTGACTATGCCTTGTACACGATTAATAACTTCCCTCTTGCTGCTTTCAAGATTCTTTGGCTTTCAACACTTTTATTATAATGTGTCTCAGTGTGGACCTGGTATTGTTGTTGTGGTTTGTATTATTGGGAGTTCATTGAGCATTTTATAGGTATATATCATGTATTCTATCAACTTTGGAAAGTTTTTAGCCATTATTTCTTCACATATTCTCTCCTTCCCTTTATTCTCCGTCTGGGACTCCCACTGTCACATTGTATGTTGGTACACTTGATGGTGTCCCACAGCTCTCTTAGGCTCTGCTCATTTTTTTCATTTTTTATTACAGATTCTCATATGGAATATTTTCAACTGCCCTGTCTTCCCGTCTGCTGATTATTTTCTGCTTGCTAAAATCTGTTGTTGAAATCTTCTAGTGAATTTTTCATTACATTCATTATAGTTTTCAGCTCCAGAATTTCTTTTTGAGTTCCTATTTATGATTTCTATCTCTTTATTGATATTCTCTATTTTTGGAACACCATTCTTCTGGTTTCCTTTAGATAGTTTTCTATGGTTTCTTTAGGCTCCTTTGGCATACTTAAGACAGTTGGTTTAAAGTCCTTCAGTAGTAAGTACTATCACAAAATAACTTGGTTTGCAAACAGACTTTGCGGGTGCTGGTCCTGATGCCTCAGAGAGAGACGTATCTCTGGCCAAACTGGGCCTGTTTCCTGCCAGCTGGCTCTGAAGCATCCCTCGGAGTGAGTGCAACCTGGAGCTTGTCGGGGCTGTGAGCACCAGGCACCAGTAAAAGCCAGGGAACATGGTGTGGGATGGAGGATTTTTTTGAAACGAAAATCTCCTCCATTAAGAATACAGAGTTACCAGGGTGCCTGGGTGGCTCATGGTTGAGTGTTTACCTTTGGTTCAGGTCATGATCCCGGGGTCATCTTGTCTGAACATTTGTGCTATCCTGGGAAAGCTCTTAGATTCCTTGTTAATATGAATAAATTTTGTTGCTTGATGTTCTTACTTCTCTTTGTCTTTCAGTTTAGATAATTCCTATTAATTTCTCTTCAACTTCAGTAATACTTTTCTCCTGTGCTCAATCTGCTGGTAAGTCCATTTAGTTAATCTTTTATTAATTTTTTAAGTTAATAGAGATTACATTTTAGAGCAAATTTTGGTTTACAGAACATAACAACTTTCTCACAATCCTTATTTCCCAAAGAAACTTCAGTTTTTCAAAAAAAAAAAAAAAGAAACTTCAGTTTTTCATGCCAGGATTTCATCATGTTATTGTTTGTATATCTGTACTATTTTTGCCTGCACTTGAAGCAGCTTGTTCATTTTCCTTTCTATCCTTTCAAAGAATGCCCTCCGCATGGCCACTTTCCTACCCTGAAAGAGTGATAACATTAAAACATGAAGTGTCTTTGTGGCATTTCTTTAAGGAACCCCTAAAGAGGTAAAAAATGACAAACATAATTCTTTTTTGTTATTTTACTTCCAGTGTATTTAACACACAGCATTATAGTAATTTCAGGTGTTCAATATAGTGATTTATCAATTCCATAAATTACTCAGTGCTCATCAAGATAAATGTGTTCTTGATCACCTTCACCTTTTTCACCCATACCCCCACCCATTTCCCCTTGGGTAACCATCTGTTTGTTCTCTATAATTAAGAATCTGGTTTGTTGAAGGTGGGGCAAGATGGCGGAACAGTAGGGTCCCCAAGTCACCTGTCCCCACCAACTTACCTAGATAACTTTGAAATCATTCTGAAACCTATGACTTCGGTCTGAGATTTAAAGAGAGAACAGCTGGAATGCTACAGTGAGAAGAGTTTGCGCTTCTATCAAGTTAGGAAGACGGAAAAAAAATAAAAAAGCATCCAAGGGGGAGGGGCCTTGTGAGGAGCTGGGCTAAGGCCACCCAGCGAGTGATCCCTGGGGGGCTCAGTAGTTTGGCGCCTGCCTTTGGCCCCCGGCGGGATCCTGGAGTACGGGATCGAGTCCCGTCAGGCTCCCTGCGTGGAGCCTGTGTCTCTGCCTCTCTCTCTCTCTCTGTGTGTCTATCATAAATAAATCTTAAAAAAAAAATCTCCCAGGAAAGGAAAGTCCAGTCCCAGAGAAGCAGTAACTTCACCAATCTTCCCGGAAGGAAAGGCACTCGAAGGGAGCTTGGGCAGGGATGCCCTCAGGTTCCCAGGGGCACTAACAAAGGACCTGTGCCCCGGGGAAGAGTGCGTTACACACTGCGGGCCAAGCTCCCTAAAGGGCTGCAGCATGAGCCGGGTGGGCCCTGGGAGCAGCTCAGGTGGTGGCTCCGCACAGAGAGGGTTGTGCAGCCAGGGAGCGCGATTCCCGTGGCACAGGCCCTGGAGCCCAGGGCGCCGGGGGACACAGCCCAAGATCCAGCGCTCCCCCCGGGACAGGCAGAGGCCACGAGGACACAGGGGAGCAAGGATGCTCCTGCCACCAGGAGGCCTCCAGCTATGCAGATTGGCGCCCCGCCCCCCCGCTTCCAGAGCATCCAGGCTCCTACGGACTGGAAGCTGTGATAGTTACTGCCGGAGCTGACTCCAGGGCTGGAGAGCTGGCCGCAGCCGCTGTTGTTGTACCTCCTGGTGTCACCTTGGACCTGGAACTGAGCAGGGTCATCACAGGATAAACAGCTCCAGCTGGGCCCTGCACCTGGCAGGGGGCTGGGCAGCTCCCCCAGGTGAACACACCTGAGAATCAGCACAACAGTCCCCTCCCCCAGAAGGCCAGCTAAAATGACAGGGGAAAAGCAAGTTATTGACCAAGCAGCACTGGAAAGTTCCAGGGGAAGTTGAGGGAACTACAGTATATAGAATCGGAGGATACTCCCCCTTGTTTTTTGTTTTCTGTTTGTCCCCCCCCCATTTTTTTCTTTTTTTCCCTTTTTTCTCCTTTTTCCAGTACAACGTGTTTTTGGCCACTGCACTGAGCAAAATGACTAGAAGGAAAAACCACAAAAGAAAGAATCAGAAACAGTTACAAAATTTGGATTACAATTCAATGTCAGAAAGCCAATTCAGAAGCACAATGATAAAGCTACTGGTGGCTCTAGAAAAAAACATAAAGGATTCAAGAGATGTCAGGGCTGCAGAATTTAGATCTAATCAGGCGGAAATTAAAAATCAATTAAATGAGATGCAATCCAAACTGCAGTTCCTAATGACGAGGGTTAACAAGGTAGAAGAACGAGTGAGTGACATAGAAGACAAGTTGATGGCAAGGAGGGAAACTGAGGAAAAAAGAAAAACAATTAAAAGATCATGAGGATAGGTTAACGGAAATAAAAGCCTCAGAAGGAAAAACCTGTTTAATTGGGGTTCCCGAGGGCACTGAAAGGGACAGAGGTCCAGAAACTTTTTTTAACAAATCATAGCTGAGAACTTTCCTAACTTGGGATGGGAAACAGGCATTCAGATCCAGGAGATAGAGAGATCCTCACCTAAAATCAATAAAAACTGCTCAACACCTCAACATTAAATAGTGAAACTTGCAAATTCCAACAATAAAGAGAAGATCCTTAAAGCAGCAGGAGACAAGAAATCCATAACCTTTATGGGGAGAAGTATAAGAATAACAGCAGACCTCTCCACAGAGACCTGGCAGGCCACAAAGGGCTGGCAAGATATATTCAGGGTCCAAAATGAGAAGAACATGCAGCCAAGAATAATTTATCCAGCAAGGCTCTCATTCAGAATAGAAGGAGAGATAAAGAGCTTCCAAGATAGGCAGAAACTGAAAGAATATGTGACCACCAAGCCGGCTCTGCAGGAAATACTAAGGGGGACTCTGTAAAAGAAAGAGGAAGTCCAAGGAAACAATCCACAAAAACAGGGACTGAATAGGTATCATGATGACACTAAATTCATATCTTTCAATAGTAACTCTGAACGTGAATGGGCTTAATGACCCCATCAAAAGGTGCAGGGTTTCAGACTGGATAAAAAAGCAAGACCCATCTATTTGCTGTCTGCAAGAGACTCATTTTAGACATAGGGACACCTACAGTCTGAAAATAAAAGTTTGGAGAACCACTTACCATTCAAATGGTCCTCAAAAGAAAGCAGGGTAGCCATCCTTATATCATATAAATTAAAGTTTATCCCAAAGACTATAGTAAGAGATGAAGACGGACACTATATCATACGTAAGGGATCAATCCAACAAGAGGACCTAACATTCAAAAATATTTATGCCCCGAATGTGGGAGCTGCCAATTATATCATTTAATAACCAAAGTTGAGACATACTTAGATAATAATACACTTATACTTGGTGACTTGAATGTAGCACTTTCTATAATTGACAGGACTTCTAAGCACAACATCTCCAAAGAAACAAGAACTTTAAGTGATACACTGGGCCAAATTGATTTCACTGATATTTATAGAACTTTACATTCAAACACAACTGAATACACATTCTTCTCAAGTGCACATGGAACTTTCTCCAGAATAGACCACATACTGGGTCACAAATCAGCTCTGAACCGATACCAAAAGATTGGGATCGTCCCCTGCATATATTCAGACCACAATGCTTTGAAATTAGAACTCAATCACAAGAAGAAGTTTGGAAGGATTTCAAACACGTGGAGGTTAAGGACCATCCTGTTAAAAGATAAAAAGGTCAACCAAGAAATCAGGGAAGAATTAAAAAGATTCATGGAAACTAATGAGAATGAAGATGCAACCATTCAAATCTATGGGATACAGCAAAAGCAGTCCTGAGGGGAAAATACATCGTAATACAGGCATCCATCCAAAAACTGGAAAGAACCCAAATACAAAAGCTAACCTTGCACCCAAAGGAGCTAGAGAAAAAACAGCAAATTTATGCTACACCCAGCAGAAAAAAGAGATAATAAAGATTTGAGCAGAATCAATGAAATACAGACCAGAACTGTGGAACAGATCAACAAAACCAGGAGTTGGTTCTTTGAAAGAATTAATAAGATAGATAAACCATTAGCCAGCCTTATTAAAAAGAAGAGAGAAAAGATTCTAATAAAATCATGAATGAGAAAGGAGAGATCAGCACCAACACTAAGGAAATATAAACGATTTAAAAAAACTTATTATGAGGAGCTATATGCCAATAAATTAGGCAATCTAGAAGAAATGGACGCATTTCTGGAAAAACACAAACTACCAAAACTGGATGAGGAAGAAATAGAAAACCTGAACAGGCCAATAACCCGGGAGGAAATTGAAGCAGTCATCAAAAACCTCGGAAGACACAAAGTCCAGGGCCAAATGGCTTCCCAGGGGAATCCTATCAAACGTTTAAAGAAGAAACCATACCTATTCTACTAAAGCTGTTCCAAAAGATAGAAAGAGATGGAATACTTCCAAACTCGTTTTATGAGGCCAGCATCCCCTTAATTCCAAAACCAGACAAAGACCCCACCAAAAAGGAGATTATAGACGAATATCCCTGATGAACACAGATGCAAATATTCTCAAGAAGATACTAGCCAATAGGATCCAACAGTACATTAAGAAGATTATTCACTATGACCAAGTGGGATTTATCCCTGGGATGAAAGGCTGGTTCAACACTCATAAAGCAATCAATGTGATTGATCATATCAGCAAGAGAAAAAACAAGAACCATATGATCCTCTCAATAGATGCAGGGAAAGCACTTGACAAAATACAGCATCCATTCCTGATCAAAACTCTTGAGAGTGTAGAAACAGAGGGAACATTCCTCAACATCTTAAAAGCCATGTACGGAAAGCCCACAGCAAATATCATTCTCAATGGGGAAACACTGGGAGCCTTTCCCCTAAGATCAGGAACAAGACAGGAATGTCCACTCTCACCACTGCTGTTCAACATAGTAGTAGAAGTTCTAGCCTCAGCAATCAGGCAACAAAAAGAAATAAAAGGCATTCAAATTGGCAAAGAAGAAGTCAAACTCTCCCTCTTTGCAGATGACATTTTACTGTACATAGAAAACCCAAAAGACTCAGCCCCAAGATTGCTAGAACTCATACAGGAATTTGGCAGTGTGACAGGATACAAAATCAATGTCCAGACGTCAGTGGCATTTCTACACACTAACAATGAGACTGACGAAAAAGAAATGAAGGAGTAAATCCCATTTACAATTGCTCTCAAAAGCATAAGATACCTAGGAATAAACCTAACCAAAGAGGTAAAGGATCTATACCCAAAAAACTACAGAACACTTCTGAAATAAATTGAGGAAGACACAAAGAGATTGAAAAATATTCCATACTCATGGATTGGCAGAATTAATATTGTGAAAATGTCAATGTTACCCAGGGCAATTTACATGTTTAATGCAATCTCTATCAAAATACTATGGACTTGCCTCAGAGAGTTGGATCAAATCATCTTAAGATATGTGTGGAATCAGTAAAGACCCCGAATATCCAGGGGAATATTAACAAAGAAAACCAGAGCTGGGGGCATCACAATGCCAGATTTCAGGTTGTACTACAAAGCTGTGGTCATCAACACAGTGTTCACTGGCAGAAAAACAGACACATAGATCAATGGAACAGAATAGAGAATCCAGAAGTGGACCCTCAACTTTATGGTCAACTAATATTCGACGAAGCAGGAAAGACTATCCACTGGAAAAAAAGATAGTCTCTTCAATAAATGGTGCTGGGAAAATTGGACATTCACATGCAGAAGAATAAAACTGGACCATTCTCTTGTACCATACACAAAGATAAACTCAAAATGGATGAAATATCTAAATGTGAGACAAGATTCTATCAAAATCCTAGAGGAGAACACAGGCAACCCCCTTTTTGAACTTGACCACGTCAACTTCTTGCAAGATACATCCATGAAGGCAAGAGAAACAAAAGCAAAAATGAATCATTGGGACTTCATCAAGATAAGAAGCTCTGCACAGCAAAAGAAACAGCTCAGAAAACTAAAAGTCCACCTATAGAATGGGAGAATATATTTGCAAATGACATATCAGATAAAGGGCTAGTATCCAAGATCTATAAAGAACTTATTAAACTCAACACCAAAGAAACAAGCAATCCAATCATGAAATGGGCAAAAGACATGAAGAGAAATCTCACAGAGGAAGACATAGACATGGTCAACAAGCACATGTAAAAATGCTCTGCATCACTGGCCATCAGGGAAATACAAATAAAAACCACAATGAGATACCATCTCAAACCAGTGAGAATGGGGAAAATTAACAAGAGAGGAAACAACAAATAATGGACTGGATGTGGAGAAAGGGGTACCCTCTTGCACTGTTGGTGGGAATGTGAACTGGTGCAGCCACTCTGGAAAACTGTGTGGGGGTTCCTCAAAAGAGTTAAAAATGGATCTGCCCTACGACCCAGCAATTGCCCTGCTGGGGATTTACTCCAAAGATACAGATGCAGGGAAACGCCGGGACCCCTGCACCCTGATGTTTCTAGCAGCAATGTCCACAGTAGCCAACCTGTGGAAGGAGCCTCGGTGTCCATTAAAAGATGAATGGATACAGAAATCTCACAGAGGAAGACATAGACATGGCCAACATGCACATGAGAAAATGCTCTGCATCACTTGCCATCAGGGAAATACAAATCAAAACCACAGGGAGATACCACCTCACACCAGTGAAAATGGGGAAAATTAACAAGGCAGGAAACCACAAATGTTGGAGAGGATGCGGAGAAAAGGGAACCCTCTTACACTGTTGGTGGGAATGTGAACTGGTGCAGCCAATCTGGAAAACTGTGTGGAGGTTCCTCAAAGAGTTAAAAATAGATCTGCCCTATGACCCAGCAATTGCACTGCTGGGGATTTACCCCAAAGATACAGATGCAATGAAATGCTGGGACACCTGCACCCTGATGTTTATAGCAGGAATGTCCACAATAGCCAAACTGTGGAAAGATCCTCGGTGTCCATCGAAAGATGAATGGATAAAGAAGATGTGGTTTATGTATACAATGGAATATTACTCAGCCATTAGAAATGACAAATACCCACCATTTGCTTCAACGTGGATGGAACTGGAGTACCCTCCAGTTTTCACTTATGCTAAGTGAAATGAATCAATCAGAGGACAAACATTATAAGTTCTCATTCATTTGGGGAATATAAATAATAGTGAAAGGGAATAGAAGGGAAGGGAGAAGAAATGGGTAGGAAATATCAGAAAGAGAGAAAGAACATTAAGACTCCTAACTGTGGGAAAGGAACTAGGGGTGGTGGACGGGGAGGAGGGCAGGGGGAGGGGGTGAATGTGTGACGGATCTAATGATGTAATGATCTCTTAGAATTCCTGAAAAGGTTCATGGGTAAACAGAAGAGGAACATAAAATATCTGGAATACCAGCATAGCTATCAGAAGGAATTCGAAAGGCTGACTTCGAAGGAAGGCATCTCGGAACAGTTTGGTGAATCATCAGGGAGATAGGCTTAACATCTGAAGGCAACACATCAAGTCTTCCATCGTAGTAGTACCCGAAAGCAGCTACTTAAAAATCTGGATCTCTATTTGGCAGAAGACTGCTTTACTTTTAATAGTATCCCAATCTTCATTGTCATACATGGAAGTAAATTGGTTTTGCATTACAAAAATTTTTTTTTTCGAGAGAAAATGAGTGAAAATATCAGTGTGGGTGACAAAACATGAGGGACACCTTACTCTGGGAAATGAACAAGGGGTAGTGGAAGGGGATGTGGGCAGGGGGTTGGCGTGACTGGGTGATGGGCACTGAGGGGGGCACTTGATGGGATGAGCACTGGGTGTTATTCTGTATGTTGGCAAATTGAACACCAATAAAAAATAAATTTATTATTAAAAAAAGAATCTGGTTTGTTATTGTTGGTTTGTCTCTTTTTCACATTATGTTCATTTGTTTTGCTTCTTAAACTCTACATATGAGTGAAATCATATGATTGTGAAATCATATGATTTGTCATATGGTTTATTTTTTAGCATTATATTCTCTAGGTCCATCCATGTTGTTGCAAAGTGGCAGGAGTTCATTTTTTTTATAATAAATTTATTTTTTTATTGGTGTTCAATTTACCAACATAGAGAATAACACCCAGTGCTCATCCTGTCAAGTGCCCCCCTCAGTGCCCGTCACCCATTCACCCCCACCCCCCGCCCTCCTCCCCTTCCACCACCCCTAGTTCATTTCCCAGAGTTAGGAGTCTTTATGTTCTGTCTCCCTTTCTGATATTTCCCACACATTTCTTCTCCCTTCCCTTATATTCCCCTTTCACTATTTTTATGGTTGAATAATATTCCATCATACATGTAATATAATATAATATAATATAATATAATATAAATGTAATTATATACATATAATCTTCCTTATCCATTCATCTAACAACAGATACTTGGGCTGCTTCCATATCTTGACTATTATAAATAATGCTATGATAAATATAGAGGTGCATATATCGTTTTGAAAGAGTGTTTTCATATTCTCTGGGTAAATACCCAGTAGTGTAATTACTGGATCATATTTAATTTTTAAAGAAATCTCCATACTGTTTTCCAGAGTGTCTGTACCAGCTTGCATTCCCACCAACATTGCATGAGAGCACCTTTTTCTCCACATCCTCACCAACGCTTGTTCTTGTTGTTTCTTATTTTTGATTTTGGCAATCTGACAGGTGTGAAGTGATGTGTCATTGTGGTTTTGCATTACCCTGATGGTGAGTGATGTTGAGCATCTTTTCATGTATTTGTTTACCCTTTCTATGTCTTTTTTGGGTAAATGTCTGCTCATGTCTTCTGCCTATTTTTAAACTGGAATTGTGTGTGTGTGTGTGTGTGTGTGTGTGTGTGTGTGTGTTGAGTTGTATAAGTTCTTTGAATATGTTGGATATTAACTCTTTATCAGATTAGTCCTTTGCAAATATCTTCTCGCATTCAGTAGGTTGTCTTTTAATTTTGTTGGCTGTCTCCTTTGCTGTTCAGAAAAGCAGAAGCTTTTTATTTTGATGTAGTCTCAATAGTTTATTTTTCTTTTGTTTCTCTTGCCTCAGAAGACATATCTAGGAAGATGTTGATATGGCTGATGTCAGAGAAATTACTACTGTGCTCTCTTCTAAGATTTTTTTTTAAAGATTTTATTTATTTATTCATGATAGTCACACAGAGAGAGAGAGAGAGAGAGGCAGAGACACAGGCAGAGGGAGAAGCAGGCTCCACGCAGGGAGCCCGATGTGGGATTCGATCCCGGGTCTCCAGGATCGCGCCCTGGGCCAAAGGCAGGCGCCAAACCGCTGCGCCACCCAGGGATCCCTCTCTTCTAAGATTTTTATGATTTTACATCCTACATTTAGATCTTTAATTCATTTTGAGTTTATATTGTGTGTGGTGTAAGAAAGTAGTCCAGTTTCATTCTTTTGCATGTTGCTTTCCAATATTTCTAATACCATTTTTGAAGAGACTGTTTTTTTTCCAATTGGATATTCTTTCCTGCTTTGTTGAAGATTGATTGACCCTATAATTGTGAGTTTATTTCTGGGTTCTCTATTCTGTTCTATTGATCTATATGTCTATGTTTGTGCCAGTACTATATTATTTTGATTACTACAACTCTGTAATATAACTTGAAGTCTGGAGCTGTGATACCTCTAGCTTTGCTTTTCTTTTTCAAAGTTGCTTTGACTATTCTGGGTCTTTTGTGGTCCTATACGAATTTTAGAATTGTTTTTTTTTTAATTTCTTTGAAAAATGCTCTTGGTATTTTGATAGGAATTGCATTAAATCTGTAGATTGCTTTGGGTGGTAGTATGGATATTTTAACAGTATTTTTCCTCCAATCCATGAGCATGGAATGTCTTTCTATTTGTTTGTCTTGTCTTCAATTTCTTTCATCAGCCTTTTTAAAAAGGATTTTATTTATTTATTCATGAGAGACAGAGGGAGAGGCAGAGATATAGGCAGAGGGAGAAGCAGGCTCTTCATAGGGAACCCGATGCAGGACTCCATCCCAGACCTGGGATCATGCCCTGAGCCAAAGGCAGATGCTCAACTGCTGAGCCACCCAGGCATCCCTCGTTCAGCAGTCTTATAGCTTTTCAGAATACAGATATTTCATTTCCTTGTTTAAGTTTCTTCCTGTGTATTTTATTATTTTTGATATAGTGATAAATGGGATTGTTTTGTTAATTTCTCTTTCTACTGTTTCATAATTAGCATATAGAAATACACTGGATTTTCGTACATCAATTTGATAAATACATTTTTTTTTTTGCAGTTTTATACCTTTATTTGACAATCAGCGATTAGTTCTCATCCACATTAACAGTCTGTAGATTTTTGAAAGTGGTGACAGGTACGTAGGTAACCAGCGTGTAGAGCTTGTTTGGTGAATCTTCATCCTCGTTACGTTTTCTGGACAACCGCACACGGATACGGTATGGAACATTCCTTATTCCTTTGGCCCAGACAGCTTTGTTGAGCCTGGTGTCAATGCGCACATCTGGAGTTCCCATCTCCTTCATGGCAAATTTCCGGATCTCTTTGAGTGCCCGAGGGGCACGCTTCTTGAAACCCACTCCATGGATACGTTTGTGAATGTTGATGGTGTATTCTCTGGTCACTACCTCGTTGATGGCAGAACGGCCCTTCTTCTTCTCGCCACCCTTCTTTGCCATTCTGCCGGGCCCTAGTTGGAAAGGAACTGATAAATACATTTTTTATGAAGAAGTTCTGCTGTGTCCTTCCAGAAACCAGGGGTCTACACCTGAATGCAGACTGATATCTTCAATACAGCCACTGCATTGGGAAGAGTGGTTGGACAAATTTAAAGTGCCTCAAAGTTCTCTTACCTTGTTCCAATCACCTTTTCCTTGATTCAGCATTCAGTTGTTTGCTATACACCTTTGATTATATTCTAGAGTTCTAACAAAATTGATACTAATAGTTTCTATTCATATTTTTGTTTGTTTCTGTGAAGGAATGGGAACTTGGAACTCCCTACTCAGCCATTTTCACTAATGTCATCTCTTCTGATGCATTTCTACTAAGAGGGCATCCAAAACCCTCAAATTCTATTACTTATTTTTATAACCTTATTTCCACTACTTCTATTTAAGCAGTGTATAATTCAGCCAAACTGTATTTACTGCTTTATCCATATACCTTATGTATCCTGTCTTAGAGACTTGCTTCATGTTGTTTCTTTTGTTTAGAATCTATATTCAATGGAGTTTATGCATCAATGGAAGAGTGTCAAGGGGTCCATGAATATATAAAAATTCTCTGCAAAACTTCGTGAGTCTGGAAATATGTGGGTTTTTTTTTTCCCCTGGAGGAGAGAGTCCTTAGGTTTTCAAAGGATTTTGACTAAAAAAACAACAGGTGGTAATAATTACTGGCTTAGTCTATTTTTTTGCCTTATCTTCCCCTTTTCAATAAGCAAGACCTACCCTTTCTTTAGGGCCCAGCTTAAATGTTACTTCCTTTATGAACCTTCCCACTTTCTTTTAAATAATCTTTTCTTTGGCTTAATTCTCAAGACTCACTTTATCTCTAAGCTCTTAAGGTACTTTTCATTTTTCTATCATGTATTATAGCTGTTATTTTTTTTAGAAGAAAGAGTTTTGGAGTTGGATGTATATGAGTTTGTATCTTGATTTTATCACCTGGTAGTTTTGTGGCCTTGGGCAGTACACTGACCTCTGTTAACCTTAAGAGGTAAAAAAAAAAGTGATGATAACGTCTATCCCATGGTGGTGTTGTGAGGATTAAGTTAAATATGATAAAATATATTAAACATCATGTTCCTCTCGGCAGATAGTAGATGCACAATAAATGTCAATTCTTATCTTAGTAGTAATGCTTTCATCTGCAAGTAACATTACAAAAACCTAACTAACAGTTATTTAAACCATAAGGACATTTTTGTTTACTTACCAAGAAGTTTGGAGGTTATTCAGTGGCTCAGTGATGTCATTAAGGGCTTCAATTATTTCCATCCTGTTCCATCATTTTCAGTATATGGCTTTTTGTCTTCATTCTTATTGCCTCATGGTTGTAAAATAGCTGCTGAAAGTGAAGGCATGGAATCTTTTCATGTATGTGAAAAAGGACCAGAGTTTCAAGGTTTTCCCTTCATTAGGCTGGAGGAAGCCTTCCAAAAGACTTCCTGTGATAATGTAGGCAATGAAGTTTCTCATTGCTCTTTTATGTCTTATTTCTTCTTCCACTATGAGCTCCTAAAGGGTAGAATCCATGTTTTCTTTCTTTCCATAAACACAGCATGTTTTATAGTACTTGGCATATAGTGGGTGCTTCCTGGTTGCTCAATCAATACAAACCAACCTAACCTGGTTGTGGTAGTGAATTCTCTGAGTGGCCATTATGAATTTTGTTAGGAAAATAAGTATTAAACACATGAAGTATATAAAAGTTTGCAGTTCTTAATTCCTGAAGAAATCTTTCAGAACATTGATCTCTGGGCAGAGAGGAAAACAGCATTGCCACGGTAGGCTACATCTTGTGTGTGATTTCCACACCTTGTTTGGATTTGGTAAAACATCTCTGTTTTGGTTTTGATCAGTGACATTTACATAAATGTGGTACTCTTGGTTGTTCTAAATGGCCTATTGATGTATTTGTAGGGGATTGATCTCCTGGGTCTTGATGAGGTCAGAATTTCCTTTCTCCTGAATGACTCCAAATGTTGGTTACACAACTCATTTGAGCCCCAGGTGTGAGAGAGGCAAAGAAACATGACCTGTTTACCCTCTGGAAAAGGGAACCCATGTATATTACATATGCAGTGAAGAAATTGTACTTTTGGGGACAGAGATAGTCAGAGAGCCAGGGAGAACAGCTTTTTTTCTCCACTCTTTTCAAAGATTAAAAATTTCATCAATTTATGGGTTTAAATAATCTCTGCTCCTAATAACAGTTGGATTACAGTAAAGACTTCCTGCCTTGTCTCCTTACCTCAATTCTTTGCCCTATAGCCTGTTTTGTGAGATGCAATTTTTCTAAAAATAGCTTTTATCATGGCACTTCATTCTCAAAAATACTTTCTAGTACATATAGGCTAAACCCCAGAATTCTAGGCCCAGCAGTTGGGACTCTACAGTCTTGTCTCTACCTACCTTTTCAATCTCATCTCTCATGTATTCTCTAGACAAAACAGTCTCTTTACTAGTCCCCAGAGATGTCATTGTATTTTTGCTTACACTATCCCAGTATCCTCTTTTTTTGTATCCTCTTTTTTTAAAATTTTTTTGTATCCTCTTATTTTAATCCCACTCACTATTCAAATTCAACTTCTACCTCCTCCAGATCATCTTCAGACCATATAAACTAATTTGCACTCCTTTAGCACTTATGGCCTTGATTTAGTTTTTAAAGATTTTATTTATTTATTTGAGAGAGAAAGTGAGAGTGAGCACGAGTGGAGTGAGGAGCAGAAGGAGAAGCAGACTCCCTGCAGAGCAGAGAGCCTGACTTGGGGCTTGATCCCGGGACTTGATCCCAGGACTCTGGGATTATGACTTGAGCCAAAGACAGATGCCTAACTGATGGAGCCACCCAGGCTCCCTGTACTTATGGCCTTTATTATTAAATAGTGTTTGGTACACTCTTTCCCATGTATCTGTTTCCATGTATCAGACCCCTAACTTGACTATAAACTCTTCAAATGAAAGGCTTATATTCATTCCTTCTTTTTTGTGTTCTTAGCACTCTGTCCTGATCACGAACTTTTCTATATCCTGCTGTATGTTCTTATTCTGTAAATGTGCTGATTAATAGGAGGGTAAGGTAGCCCAGAAGGGTGCTAGAACCTGTCTGGAATTCTATAATATGCCATTAAATTTTTGCATGTATAATTAAGGAGGCACTACTTTTAGTCTAACAATTTTTCTGCTATCCTCTTTATTGTTATCCCTTAACATCATATTAAAACATCTATGCTGCTATGCAGTCTTTATAATTATCCTTTTTAATGGTTGCATAATAGCTCATTGAGCTCTTAATACTGCCTTATACCAGTGGTTCTCAAAGTGTGGACCCCAGATAAGCAGCATCAGCATCACCTGGGAACTTGTTGGAAATGAAAATTCTCAGGCCCACACCAGACTTACTGAATCAATGACTCTGGGGATAATGCCCAGAAATCTACATTTATTAAACATTCACTAAAGTCCTTCATATGATTCTGATGTATACTCAGATTCAAGAATCACTGATCTAAGTGGAGGATTAAACCCAATAATAATGCCCTTATGCCAACTCAAGGCATGTTATAGAAATAGCTCAAAAAAGTTTGAGGGCCTATACTCAAATTCCAGCTTTTTCCTATCAGCTGAGAAACTTTGGACCATCATTTCACCTTTTTGGGTCTCCATTTCTTCATCTGTTAAAAGGAACTAGTGGAATTACCTACCTTAAAGGGTTATTGTGATGATTAGATGAGACAATGTATGTGAATATTCTTTGTAGGTTATATAGTAGACTGTACAAATACTTTATATTTATTTTTCTCAGCTTTAGGCCTAGTACTTCTATGAAGTTAATCCCAACCCAGAGTGACTTTCCCCTTGTAGAATAAGAGTGGCTCACACCACATATTACAGTCTCTAACACCTCTTCAGAAATCTGGAATAAATCTAGTTGTTCTGGAAGCAGAAGAAAAAGAAAGACTGATGTGGGTTGAAAGCAATGTTTAGTTCTTTGAAATATCTATGGTGGTAGTCATCTTGAGCTTAAACCTTTACTTATGCAAGACTGGTCTTCACTGCTGTGCCAGGGCTTCAGGGAATTTGTTTTATTTTGCTGTTTAGGGAAGAATGAAGAGACAGCTTTATGCTGGGATCTAGGATTGGGAAGAAAACCACATAGCTCCATGGACTCCAATTTACAGGTTGAAGGGGAAGATTAATTGTGGGAGTCTCAGAGGCACTGGGTCACAAAGTACAGGTGTTCAGAGCTGAAAAATCATGTGGCAATAAGTAGAGTTGTTTTCCTTATAACTGTGTGTAATAAAATATAATTTTGGTGCCCTGAGAATTCTAGAGAATCCAGAAATGCTTTGGGAAAAAGAAAGTTTACAGCTTTGGAGCACCTGCAAACAACTTCAACTCACAGTGGGCCCTGGAACAGTGACAGTGGGGAGGTGCTGCTTTCAAATAGCCTTAAAAGCAGTGGGCATTGCTTGTGGGTAGGGACATTTATAAATCTTTATAGGCCCTCAGGTTTGAAGTTTCCATGCATCACTATATCAAATGTAATAAAATGCACTCATAGTACACATGAAATAAAATTTTTTGCAATAAAAAATTACAAAAGATCTTTTTATTTTTTAATTTTTTATTTTTTAATTTATTTTTTATTGGTGTTCAATTTACTAACATACAGAATAACCCCCCGTGCCCGTCACCCATTCACTCCCACCCCCCGCCCTTCTAACTCTGGGAAACGAACTAAGGGTGGTGGAAGGGGAGAAGAAAAGATTTTTTTAAATGTTGCATTGAAATTATTTGGCTACAACAAACTCTAATTTACAATTGGCTATGATTTCTAAGCAATCATGATGTATACTTGGGAATTCTTATGAAGTGAGAAAATATAACCCACAAATTGTTTTCAAATGTAGTACAACTTTTTATGAATATTAAAAGTAATGGTGATTGAAGTTTGCATATACATTAAGGATTTATTTCCACATTGCAGTTTTGTTTCATGTTTCAGAGCCAGCAAGGATAAAATGACTCTAATTATGGAATTGGATACCTAAAATGTGTGAGCACTAGTAGTAAACACATCTGAGATACCCCCAAGGACTCTCAGAAATGATTGGGAGAAGTTTTCAAAGGCCTGAGGTCTTGCATTATTCAGGTATGAACCAGATCTGATGAAATGTGGGGTTATTACTGTTCAGGTGACCCCTATTATTATCTGTAAGCAGGTGAGACTTAAAGAAAAGTTATAGACCTAAAAATGGTGACAATGGTTTGGCCTAGGTGTAGGCAGTTACTAATCACCTCAAAAGGAATCCAGATAGTGAAAAAACAAATAAATAAAACAAATTTTAAAAAGATTGCGGCCTCTTATTGAGGACTGTGGTAAATTCGTGCTCTTTCTCTTGGTCAGATTGGCTCTTAGGGGAAATTCTGGGCTAAAGCTTCTCAAACCAGAAACCTGGAAGTCTTCCTTGACTCCTTCCCTTAATTCTTGTCTAATACCTCATTTAAGGTTTCTGGGTCTTACCTCTAAAATATGCTGAACCCATTAACTTTTTTCTACCTCTGCCAATAGAGGTCCAAGATACCATAATTTCTCCTGGACTATTGCAACAACTTCATGAACTGTATCCTTGCTTCCACACTTAGTTGTCTACTTATATTTGCATACAGAAATCCATATACATTGTATCTACTGTCCATCTTGCACATGACATCCACTGTTATTTAAAAATGTAAGCCAGGTCATGTTATTTTTGTCTTAAAACCATCCAGTAGCTTTCTATCTCACTTGGAATAAATTCCAAAAAGCCCCTATGTAACCTGGCCCCTGCCTATCTCACTAGCTTTATGCCCCACCACTTTTCTTGGGACCCACTGTGTTCCAGCCACACTAGCCTTATCTTAAATCACCAAGCTACTTCCTACCACAGGGCGTTTGTACATGAGTTTCTCTGCCTGGACTAGTCAACTTCATGTTTTACCCATGCCTGAATCTTTCTTATACTTTGGGTCTCAGTACAACTGTCACCTCTTTCAGAGTCCTCTAATGTAGCTCCTATATCATTCTCTTAGTATCTTGTTTACTTCATAGGACTTATAATAATTTACAGATGTTTTAGTCATAGTTTGGTTTACCCCCTTTTTTTTTTGTTAGTCACTGAAGTAAACTCTATAACAGCGACTATGACTTTCTTGTTCACTCTTGGTCACATGCTAGGTGCTCAATAAATTCTTGTTGAATGAATTAATACAACATATTATATTGAGCCTGTTTACTAATTATTTTCATCTGTATGTCTTAGCTTCACCCCATGCATTAGAATACAATCATCAAAAACTGACCTAGGTAATGTATGAGATCTTAATAAAAGAAAAAGAGACCTTCTGGGAAGCCAGAAGGAGATGGAGTGGATGGAGTGGATGACTAGGGCTCCATCAACTGGCTCAATGAGTATCCCACAGAAGGCCTACCTTTCACCTGATTCTTCAGCAGTATTTGAGAAATTAGGCTGCAGAGAGTGGAGAAGAAGGGAAATTTTTCAGGTGTCAAACAGGATATCATCTCCAAAGGAAGATTTGACATCCATTTATAAACCCATCAAGGGAAATGGAGGCTCACTCACCCCACTTGATTTTTCACAAACTCAATCTGTCTTGAGTTTCCAGCTTCTATCTGACTTTGTCTGGTTTAGAAGTAAAAAATGAACATGATTATTCTTATTTTTGAAATTTCTTGAAATCTTCATTTCAAAACAAATTAATGATCCCATATCTCCCTCTCCTCATAGAAACTTAAAGCCACAGTGTATTTGAGCTAGTGGGGCAATTTGGAGATCCTAGCGTACCCTCTTTCATGTTATTGATGGAGAAATAGATCCAGGGGAGAGAAGTGATTTGAGTAAAACCAAATCTGTTGACTCCTAAGCCAGTTTTCTTTCTATTATCTCTCAACCTACATTATAACTGGGTAAAGTAAAGTGATGGCATCTACATTTTATTTCCCTTAATGCCCAGCAGTGTATTCGATACACAGTAGATCCTTATGTATTTGTTTGTTACCATGATGTATGTAGTAGGCTGTTGACACAAAATGACAAATATTTTTTTAAAAATTTAAAGAGAAAGGAAAAGAGTTTTATTTGAGCTTAAGTTGGGACAGTGGTCAGGGATACACAATATTCATAAAGAAGAGAGTGCTCTTGGGAAGGAACATTTGGTGCAGGGTTATAGGTTGTTGTTGGGGTTTTTTTTACATAAAGAGTTAAAAAATCATTATGATGAAGGACATTCCAAAAAGCTACAGATTTTTGTTATGTTTTTGGTAGGTGCAAGGCTCTATGACTTTAATCTTATGAGAACCAGGAATGCTTCTGTGTTTTTCTTATGTTTTTGTTTGGAAAGTCCCCCTCCTTTTTTTTTTTAACAAAGTGAAGCAGACATACAATGTGTGCTCAGGGCAGAAATGGAGCCCATGTTTTGCTGAGTCATTTTAACTTTGGTAAATGTTTTAAGATTATATATATATATATATATATATATATATATAGAGAGAGAGAGAGAGAGAGAGAGACAGACAGACAGACATAGTACATGTTCTTGGACCAGAATGTCTAGTTTTACATTTGGTATGACATTTATAACAAAGGTACATGGTATTAAAAAATTCCAAGATGTAAAATTTGAAGGAACCAGTGCAACTTTGGAATAGATGGACAGGAGAGAAAAAAATCAAAAGAATCCTTTACATACGTCTTGATAAAAGGGTATAGAAATTTATGATTATTCATAAGAAAAGAGGGAGCATGCACACTGAGCAAACATATGCAGCATATAATCCCTTGTTTACTTTGAGGCATATAATCCTTTGTTTACTTTGAGATTTAACCTAAGAACAAGGCACAGTTCAGTTCCTGATGTCAGGAGATTAATTTAGCACAAGGAGAAGGGGTTATGGGCATGCTCCAAGAGCAGGTATAACCTGGCTGGGCCTTAGGATTATTGTCTTGGGTAAGGAATGCAGGGTCTTGCTTGTTCCTAGGCTGGAACCATATCAGTTCACCTTGAGTCCACGCTCTTGCACAGAGAGCTAGTGAGTTTATTGGTGGGGTCTAAAAACACATAGTAGCTGATTAGGAAGGAATAGTTCTCTGAAAAACAAGCTTTAACTTTTCCACTAGTTTCAATCTCATTAACCCTATGGGGCACAATTTCAATACCCTCCCTGCCCATGGAGTTATGATCATTCCTCAATCTGAAGAATTGCAGGTCTCATTGTCAATCCTTTATTACATTTCTGTGGAACACGGATGGAGGTCTATCTTCTGTAACTGCTTCAAGCTGAATTAGGGTACAGTAGGGGCTGTGGAATGGAAGGATTTGACATGTCAAAGGTAGTTCCTTATCTGAGAACTTGGATATGTTTTCTGCATAGTTTGACATTTTTTTATATTATTAGTTTTATCCCCAACTATATGCCAAGGAATAGTAACAATATAGTCAAACTCAGTTTTATCATTTCCTCTAAAATTGATTGATATTGATGTTATGTCCAAGAGACTAGATCAGTAAACCAGTCTCAGCCACCTGGAAAAGGGGAGTATGGTGGTCAAGGGCTTCTTGTAGCAAAATAGCTTTTTGTTTCATTTTATTTATGTTGATTCTTTTTTTTTATTGGAGTTCAATTTGCCAACATATAGCATAACACCCAGTGCTCATCCCATCAAGTGCCCCCCTCAGTGCCTATCACCCAGTCACCCCCACTCCCCGCCCACCTCCCTTTCCACCACCCCTTGTTTGTTTCCCAGAGTTAGAAGTCTCTCATGTTCTGTCTCCCTTTCTGATATTTCCCACTCATTTTTTCTCCTTTCCCCTTTATTCACTTCTTATTTCTTTTTTTTAAATATTTGATTTATTTATTCATGAGAGACAGAGAGAGATGCAGAGACACAGGCAGAGGGATAAGCAGGCTACATGCAGGGAGCCTGATGTGGGACTTGATCCCTGATCCCAGGATCACGCCCTGAGTCAAAGGCAAACACTCAACTGCTGAGCCACGAAGGCGTTCCTGATTCTTATTTCCCAGGAGAAGTTAATATAAGGGCTACAAGTGGTGTTAGTCACCATATAGTACGCTTTGTTCAGCAAGCAATCAGGTAATTAATAAGAGGCATTTCTATGGAAACAAAAGAAAAACACAGGTTAATAGTTGTAGCAGATTATAAACCCAAGTTTGAGTCCTGAGTGATGCCAGTGAGAAGACTTCTAGATGTCAGGCTCAAAGCATCCTCAGATGAGTCTGGAGCAGTCAGAAGCAATCTGATGGATTTTTCCAGTTTGTAGTTCAACATCTTTGGTAATACTTTTGAGTGACTCATATAGCAACAGGCATGAAGATTCTCTATATGTGAGCTATTGTGACAATTTCTCTGAGGTTGTCTAGCTTCATTTTGTAGGGCTTCAGTACAAAAGACAGTTTTAGTTCTTAATGATTTTAAGGTAAGATAATGGGAGAAGATTGGAAGCCTTAGTTGAAAGTTATAGATATTTGAGAAAACCAGAAGAATTCAGTATCCAGTCCAATTTTATAGGCAAGCAACAAATACTCAAAGATAATTAATCAGAACTAGAATCAAACATCCACAAAGGTGTGTTATTAAAATACAATCTTTCTCTCTAAAGTCTCCTTCATTCCTGTCAAAGATAGCCAAATTAAGATAAAATTGATTATTAAATATATCTAGTTTTAATAATCTTGGCCTAATTATTTACTTATGTACAGCAAGAATAGTGATTGGCCATATAGATTTTTAAAGGTCTACATTGCTAGAATTTTTCATAAGGAATTTCAGATTTAACAGCTTTAACTGTTTTTTAAGGCCAGAAGCCAAGACAAATATTTGCCAGTAGACTTTCCTGCAGTACCTGTAGATTTGAGTGAATTCCTCTTCTTTCAAGGTCCCCCAAAGATCTTGAGGCTCCTGCACTAGCCAGGAAGTGACATTCGTTACTCACCTGGTAGGGCTACAGGGAACTCTAAGCAAAGAATCAGACCAGTATTTTTGAAGGACTCTATTGGCTCCATAGAGTCAACTTTAGTTCTTTAAAGCTGTCTGGTCATAGCTGAGTTTATGTATGTCTCCCTCAAATATGACATTCCAGTGAAAGCCTTAATAATATAACCAATGTTTCCAAAGATATCCTGTTGCAAGGAGAACAAATTATTTTTGAGCTTTTACAAATAATTTTAATTGCCATGAAAAGAAGAATACTTGATGACAGTTTCTGAGTTCTGGAGGGTTCAGATAGGGAGAAAAGATAAATGCTTCAATTTAAGTGTTAAAGGACTATTTTACCAAGAGAAAAAGTTTCCTTAAATCTAGAAGAGCATACATTAGAGAATCAGCAATATTTCAAACAAGCGTTATAAAAAATTATAGTCATCTTCCTTAATTCATTTAGCCCCATGTTATTAATTACTGTTCTGTTTGAATGCAGCTTTTCCATTAGTTCTGGAAATTCTCAGTTTAGTTTTATGATCTTAAGGATATCAGGAGCCCGTTTTTGTCAAAAGTACTTTTCATAAAACTTCTTGAGGCTGAAACATATTTTGTGCATGCAGCAGAACAGTAACTGTAAGTGACAAAAGACTCAAAAATGGACATGGTTAACATCTGATGAGGATTCATTCATTATAATGCAGGTGAAAAGGAAATTTGGTTATTTTTATTACACATAATGTTTTAATAATTAGGCCTTAAGTGATGATATTATACCAAGATATATTAACATTTTAGAAATTTTATATAGTGTCTGGAACAGTTACAACATTTACCACATAATAGAACCTAAAAAGATTTATCATTATTTGTTTGACATGCCTCCCATATAATTTAATGTACCAAATAAATAATCCTAATTAGTCAAAAAGACTTTATTCTGAATCTTTCTGGAAGTCTGTTTTCTGGGATGACTATTAAAAATATTAGAAAGTTTCAAGGCACATGACTAAATAGGATCACAGATCATTGCAAAATGCAAAAGTTGATTATCTGCTTAACCAAGGTGGCCATAAGAGATTCTACAATAGGATATATAGTTTGTTAGCAAACCTTACCTCCTTTAATATTAAAAAGCTTTGTTTTTTTGAGTAATTAAAGACCTGATGAAGACAAAACATTGAAATTTTGTTTTTTCTGGATAAGTAAAGAAAAAAACTTTGTTTACAATTTCTAATCAAAAGCAGACCAACAATCCAAGAAAACATTATATTCTCTTTTATTTATTAAAAGATTTTATTTTGATTCCAGTTAACATAAAGTGTTATAATAGTTTCAGGTGTACAATATAGTGATGCAACAATTCCACACATCACACAGTGCTTATCATGACAAGTGCCCTCCTCAATCCCCATCACCTATTTCACCCATTCCCCACCCCCACCCCCTCTGGCAATCAATAGGTAGTTCTCTATATGTAAGAGTCTGTTTCCTGCTTTCTCTCTCTGTCTCTGTCTCTCTCTTTATCTCAATATCTCCCCTTTGCTCATTTGTTTTGTTTCTTAAATTTTGCGTAGAGTGGGATATATATATATATATATATATATATATATATATATATATATCCTTTTCTTTTTTATAATAAATTTATTTTTTATTGGTGTTCAATTTACCAACATACAGAATAACACCCAGTGCTCATCCCATCAAGTGCCCCCCTCAGTGCCCATCACCCAATCAGCCCCACCCCCCGCCCTCCTCCCCTTCCACCACCCTTAGTTCGTTACGCAGAGTTAGGAGTCTTTATGTTCTGTCTCCCTTTCTGATATTTCCCACACATTTCTTCTCCCTTCCCTTATGTTCCCTTTCACTATTATTTATATTGCCCAAATAAATGAGAACATATAATGTTTGTCCTTCTCCGATTGACTTATTTCACTCAGCATAATACCCTCCAGTTCCATCCACGTTGAAGCAAATAGTGGGTATTTGTCATTTCTAATGGCTGAGTAATATTTCATTGTATACATAAACCACATCTTTATCCATTCATCTTTCGATGGACACCGAGGCTCCTTCCACAGTTTGGTTATTGTGGACATTGCTGCTAGAAACATCAGGGTGCAGGTATCCTGGCGTTTCATTGCATCTGTATCTTTGGGGTAAATCCCCAACAGTGCAATTGCTGGGTCATGAGGCAGGTCTATTTTTAAAACTTTGAGGAACCTCCACACAGTTTTCCAGAGTGGCTGCACCAGTTCACATTCCCACCAACAGTGTAAGAGGGTTCCCTTTTCTCCGCATCCTCTCCAACATTTGTGGTTTCCTGCCTTGTTAATTTTCCCCATTCTCACTGGTGTGAGGTGATATCTCATTGTGGTTTTGATTTGTATTTCCCCAATGGCAAGTGATGCGGAGCATTTTCTCATGTGCATGAAGGCATGTCTATGTCTTCCTCTGTGAGATTTCTGTTCATGTCTTTTGCCCATTTCAAGATTGGATTGTTTGTTTCTTTGGTATTGAGTTTAAGAAGTTCTTTATAGATCTTGGAAACTAGCCCATTATCTGATTCGTCATTTGCAAATATCGTCTCCCATTCTGTAGGTTGTCTTTTAGTTTTGTTGACTGTATCCTTTGCTGTGCAAAAGTTTCTTATCTTCATGAAGTCCCAATAGTTTATTTTTGCTTTTGTTGCTTTTGCCTTCGTGGATGTATCTTGCAAGAAGTTACTGTGGCCGAGTTCAAAAAGGGTGCTGCCTGTGTTCTCCTCTAGGATTTTGATAGAATCTTGTCTCACATTTAGATCTTTCATCCATTTTGAGTTTATCTTTGTGTATGGTGAAAGAGAGTGGTCTAGTTTCATTCTTCTGCATGTGGATGTCCAATTTTCCCTGCACCATTTATTGAGAGACAGTCTTTCTTCCAATGGATAGTCTTTCCTCCTTTATCGAATAAAGTTCAGGGTCCACTTCTGGGTTCTCTATTCTGTTCCATTGATCTATGAGTCCGTTTTTGTGCCAGTACCACACTGTCTTGATGACCACAGCTTTGTAGTACGACCTGAAATCTGGCATTGTGATGCCCCCAGATATGGTTTTCTTTTTTAAAATTCCCCTGGCTATTCGGGGTCTTTTCTGATTCCACACAAATCTTTTTATTTCAAACATTTTTATTTATTTATTCATAGAGACAGAGAGAGAGAGGCAGAGACACAGGCAGAGGGAGAAGCAGGCTCCATGTAGAGAGCCCGACATGGGACTCGATCAGGGTCTCCAGGATCACGCCCTGGGCTGCAGGCGGCGCTAAACCGCTGCGCCACCAGGGCTACCCCACACAAATCTTAAAATAATTTGTTCTAACTCTCTGAAGAAAGTCCATGGTATTTTGATAGGGATTGCATTAAATGTATAAATTACCCTGGGTAACATTGACATTTTCACTATATTAACTGCCAATCCATGAGCATGGAATATTTTTCCATCTCTTTGTGTCTTCCTCAATTTCTTTCAGAAGTGTTCTATAGTTTTTACTGTATAGATCCTTTACCTCTTTGGTGAGGTTTATTTCTAGGTATCTTATGCTTTTGGGTGCAATTGGAAATGGGATTGACTCCTTCATTTCTCTTTCTTCAGTCTCATTGTTAGTGTATAGAAATGCCACTGACTTCTGGGCATTGATTTTGTACCCTGCCATGCTACCAAATTGCTGTATGAGTTCTAGCAATCTTGGGGTGGAGGCTTTTGGGTTTTCTATGTACAGTATCATGTCATCGGCGAAGAGGGAGAGTTTGACTTCTTCTTTGCCAATTTGAATGCCTTTAATGTCTTTTTGTTGTCTGATTGCTGAGGCTAGGACTTCCAGTACTATGTTGAATAGCAGTGGTGAGAGTGGACATCCCTGTCTTGTTCCTGATCTTAGGGGAAAGGCTCCCAGTGATTCCCCATTGAGAATGATATTTGTTGTGGGCTTTTCGTAGATGGCTTTTAAGATGTTGAGGAATCTTCCCTCTATCCCTACACTCTGAAGAGTTTTGATCAGGAATGGATGCTATATTTTGTCAAATGCTTTCTCTGCATCTAATGAGAGGATCATATGGTTCTTGGTTTTTCTCTTGCTGATATGATGAATCACATTGATTGTTTTACTAGTGTTGAACCAGCCTTGTGTCCCGGGGTTAAATCCTACTTGGTCATTGTGAATAATGTTCTTAATGTGCTGTTGGATCCTATCGGCTAGTATCTTGTTGAGAAATTTTCATCCATGTTCATCAGGGATATTGGTCTGTAATTCTCCTTTTTGGTGGGGTCTTTGTCTGGTTTTGGAATTAAGGTGGTGCTGGCTTCATAGAATGAGTTTGGAAGTACTCCGTCTGTTTCTATCTTTCCAAACAGCTTTAGTAGAATAGATATGGTTTCTTCTTTAAAGTTTGATAGAATTCCCCTGGGAAGCCATCTGGCCCTGGACTTTTGTGTCTTGGGAGGTTTTTGATGACTGCCTTAATTTCCTCCCTGGTTATTGGCCTGTTCAGGTTTTCTATTTCTTCCTGTTCCAGTTTTGGTAGTTTGTGGCTTTCTAGGAATGCATCCATTTCTTCTAGATTGCCTAATTTATTGGCCTATAGCTGTTCATAATATGTTTTTAAAATCGTTTGTATTTCCTTGGTGTTGGTAGTGATCTCTTCTTTCTCATTCATGATTTTATTAATTTGAGCCTTCTCTCTTCTGTTTAATAAGGTTGGCTAATGGTTTATCTATCTTACTAATTCTTTCAAAGTACCTACTCCTGGTTTTGTTGATCTGTTCCACAGTTCTTCTGGTCTCGATTTCGTTGAGTTCTGCTCGAATCTTAATTAACTCTCTTCTTCTGCTGGGTGTAGGATCTACCTGCTGTTTTTTCTCTAGCTCTTTTATGTGTAAGGTTAGCTTTTGTTTTTGAGTTCTTTCCAGTTTCTGAGTGGATGCTTGTATTGCGATGTATTTCCCCCTTAGGACTGCTTTTGCTGCATCCCAAAGATTTTGAACGGTTGTTTCTTCATTCTCATTATTTTCCATGAATCTTTTTAATTCTTCCTTAATTTCCTGGTTGACCCTTTCATCTTTTAGCACGATGGTCCTTAACCTCCACGTGTTTGAAATCCTTCCAAACTTCTTCTTGTGATTTAGTTCTAATTTCAAGGCATTATGGTCTGAGAATATGCAGGGGACGATCCCAATCTTTTGGTATCGGTTCAGACCCGATTTGTGACCCAGTATGTGGTCTATTCTGGAGAAAGTTCCATGTGTACTTGAGAAGAATGTGTGTTCAGTTGAGTTTGGATGTAAAGTTCTGTAGATATCTGTGAAATCTATCTGGTCTAGTATATCATTTAAAGCTCTTGTTTCTTTGGAGATGTTGTGCTTAGAAGACCTATCGAGTATAGAAAGAGCTAGATTGAAGTCACCAAGTATAAGTGTATTATTATGTAAGTATTTCTTCACTTTGGTTATTAATTGATTTAAATATTCGGCAGCTCCCACATTCGGGGCATATATATTGAGGATTGTTAAGTCCTCTTGTTGGATAGATCCTTTAAGTATGATATAGTGTCCCTCTTCATCTCTCACTACAGTCTTCGGGGTAAATTTTAGTATATCTGATATAAGGATGGCTACCCCTGCTTTCTTTTGAGGACCATTTGAATGGTAAGTGGTACTCCAACCTTTTATTTTCAGGTTGTAGGTGTCCTTCTGTCTAAAATGAGTCTCTTGTAGACAGCAAATAGATGGGTCCTGCTTTTTTATCCAGTCTGAAACCCTGCGCCTTTTGTTTTTGTTTTTTTTTAAATTTTTATTTATTTATGATAGTCACAGAGAGAGAGAGAGAGAGAGAGGCAGAGACACAGGCAGAGGGAGAAGCAGGCCCCATGCACCGGGAGCTCGACATGGGATTCGATCCCGGGTCTCCAGGATCGCGCCCTGGGCCAAAGGCAGGCGCCAAACCGCTGCGCCACCCAGGGATCCCACCGTGCGCCTTTTGATGGGGTCATTAAGGTCGTTCACGTTCAGTGTTACTATTGACAGATATGAGTTTAGTGTCATCATGATATCTATTCAGTCCTTGTTTTTGTGAATTGTTCCACTGGAGTTCTTCTTAAAGTGGAATTTTAAGAGTCCCCCTTAAAATTTCTTGCAGAGATGGTTTGGAGGTCACATATTCTTTCAGTTCTTGCCTGTTTTGGAAGCTCTTTATCTCTCCTTCCATTTTGAATGAGAGCCTTGCTGGATAAAATATTGTTGGTTGCATCTTCTTCTCATTTAGGACCCTGAATATATCCTGCCAGCCCTTTTTGGCCTGCCAGGTCTCTGTGGAGAGGTCTGCTGTTACCCTAATACTCCTCCCCATAAAAGTCAGGGATTTCTTGTCTCTTGCTGCTTTAAGCATCGTCTCTTTATCTTTTAAATTTGCAAGCTTAACTATTAAATGTTGAACGGTTTTTATCGAATTTAGGGTGGGATCTCTCTATTTCCTGCATCTGAATTCCTGTTTCCCTTCCCCAATTTGGAAAGTTTTCAGCTATGATTTGTTCAAATACATATTCTGGACCTCTGTCCCTTTCGGCGCGCTTGGGAACTCCAATTAAAAGTAGGTTTTTCTTCCTCAGGCTGTCATTTATTTCCCTTAATCTATCCTCGTGGTCTTTTAATTGTTTGTCTCTTTTTTCCTCAGTTTCCCTCTTTGCCATCAACTTGTCTTCTATGTTACTCACTCATTCTTCCCCCCTCGTTAACCCTTGTCGTTAGGACTTCTAGTTTGGATTGCATCTCATTCAATTGATTTTTAATTTCTGCCTGATTAGATCTAAATTCTGCAGTCATGAAGTCTCTTGAGTCCTTTATGCTTTTTTCTAGAGCCACCAGTAGCTGTATAATAGTGCTTCTGAATTGGCTTTCTGACATTGAATTGTAATCCAGATTTTGTAACTCTGTGGGAGAGAGGACTGTTTCTGATCCTTTCTTTTGAGGTGAGGTTTTCCTTCTAGTCATTTTGCTCAGTGAAGAGTGGCCAAAAACAAGTTGTATTGGGAAAAGGAGAAAAAGAGAGGAGAGAAAGAAGGAAAGAAAAGAGAAAAAGAAAAAAGAAAAAAGGAAGAAAAAAGGAAAAAAGAGAAGAAAAAGAAAGAAAGGGAATAAAAAGGGTCGGGGAAGCAAACAAATCAAACGGGAAAAAAAAAACAACACGGGGAGTTTCTTCTGTTTCTGTATACTTTAAGTCCCTTGACTTCCCCTGGAACTTGTCCGTCTAGTTGTTCTTCTGGGGGAGGGGCCTGTTGTGCTGATTTTCAGGTGTTAGCACTTGGGGGAGCTGCTCAGCCCCCTGCCTGGTGCAGGGCTCAGTGGGGGTTGTTTACCCCGTGAGGCCCCAGGAGGAGTTACCACAGTGGCGGTGGTCAGCTCTAGAGCCCCGGATTCAGCTCCCGCAGTAGCTACGGAGCTCTTGGTCTGCAGGGGCCTGGAACCTCCGGGGGCGGGGTTGCTGATCTGCTCAGCTTGGGGCAGGAGCTCCTTGCTGTCTTGGTCCCTCGCGGCCTCTGCCTGTCCCAGGGAGAGGCCAGATCCTGGGCTGTGTCTTGGCGCCCTGTGCTCCCGGGCCTGCGCTGTTGGATTCCCGCTCCCGGCCGCGCATCCCCCACCGCTGAGCCTCCACCCGAGCCCCCCGAGCTGCTCCCGGAGCCGCGCAGCCCCCTCCGCACAGAGCCTCTTCCTCTGCCGGAGCCGCCGCCAAGCTGCTCCCAGTCAGTGCGTGTGCGCGCGCTGCAGCCCTTAGGGAGCTCGGCGCACTCTCCCCGGGGCGCAGTTGCTCTGTTAGTGTCCCAGGGAGCCTGAGGGCATCCCCGCCCTCCTGGAGTCCTGCTCCAACTCCCTGCGAGCGCCTTTCCACCCGGGAAGATTGGTGAAGCTCCTGCTTCTCTGGGACGGTGCTTTCCTGTCCTGGGGGCACTCGCCCCGGCCTTAGCCTGGCTCCTCACGTGGGGCCCCTCCCCCTTGGATGCCTTTTGTTTCTTTATTTCTTTTTTCCCCGTCTTCCTACCTTGATAGAAGCACGAACTCTTCTCACTGTATCATTCCAGCTGTTCTCTCTTTAAATCTCAGGCCGAATTTGTAGATTTTCAGGATGATTTGAAGGTTATCTGGGTAATTTGGTGGGGACCGGTGATTAGGGAACCCTACTCTTCCGCCATCTTGCCGCTCCTCCTATATAACCTTTTCTTTATCCATTCATCATTCGAGGGACACATGGGCTCTTTCCATAGTTTGGCTATTGCTGACAATGCTGCTATCAATATTGACGTGCACATGCCCCTTAGAATCTGTATTTCTGTATCCTTGGGGTAAAAATCTAGCAGTGCAATTGCTGGATCATAGGTAGTTATATTTTCCACTTTTTGCGGAATCTCCAAACTGTTCTTCAGAGTGGCTGCACCAGTTTGCATTCCCGCCAAAAGTGCAAGAGTTTCACCTTTATCTGAATCCTCACCAACATCTGTTGTTTCCAGAATGTTAGCCATTATGACAGGTGTGAGGTGGTGTCTCATCATGTTTTTTATTTCTATTTCCCTGATGATGAGTGATGTTGAGGAGCTTTTCACATTTCTGTTAGCCATCTGGATATCTTCTTTGGAAAAATGTCTATTCATATCTTCTGCCCATTTCTTAACTGGATTATTTGATTTTTGGGCATTGAATTTGATAAGTTCCTTGTAGATTTTGAATACTAACCCTTTGTCAGATATGTCATTTACAAATATCTTCTCTCATTCTGGAGGTTGCTTTTTAGTTTTGTTGATTGTTTCCTTCACTGTGCGGAAGCTTTTTATCTTGATGAAGTCCTAGTAGTTCATTTTTGCATTTGTTTCCCTTACTTCTGGCAAAGAATCTAGTAAGAAATTGTTATGGCTGATGTCAAAGAGGTTGCTGCCTGTGTTTTCCTCTAGGATTTTGATGGATTCTTGTCTCACATTTAGATATTTCATCCATTTTGAGTTTATCTTTGTGTATGATGTAAGAGAATGGTCTAGTTTCATTCTTCTACATATGGTTGTTCAATTTCCCTAGCACCATTTATTAAAGAGACTTTTTCCCCTCATTGGATATTCCTTATTGCTTTGTTGAAGATTAGTTGACCATATAGTTGTGGGTCCATTATTCTGTTCCATTGATCTATGTGTCTGTTTTTGTGCGATTATCATACCATCTTGATGACTACAGTTTTGTCATATAGTTGAAATCTGGTATCATATTGCCTACAGTTTTGTTTCTCTTTTTTCAGGATTGCTTTGGATCTTCAGGATCTTCTCTAATTCCATACATATTTTAGGATTGTTTGTTCTGGCTCTGTGAAAAATGCTGGTCATATTTTGATAAGGATTGCACTGAACGTATAGATTGTTTTGGGTAGTATAGACATTTTAACAAAGTTTGTTCTTCCAATCCATGAGCATGGAATGCCTTTCCATTTCTTTGTGTCCTCTTCAATTTCTTTCCTAAGTGTTCTAGTTTTCAGAGTACAGATCTTTTACCTCTTAGGTTAGGTGCATTCCTACATATCTTATGGGCTTTGGTGCAATTGTAAATGTGATTGATTCTTTGATCTCTCTTTCTGATGCTTCATTATTGGTGTATATAAATGCAAAAGATTTATGTACATTTTTATTAATTAAATTTAAAAAAGAACATGCTAGTAAAGAATGAATGGGCCAACCAGGAAATTAAAGAAGAAATTAAAAAGCACATTGAAGCAAATGAAAAAGAAAACATGATAGTCTAAAACTGTTGGGATGCAGCAAAGGCAGTTCTAACAGGGAACCACAGGCCTACCTCAAGAAGAAAGAAAAGTCTCATATATACAAACTAACCTTACACTTAAAGAAGCTAGAAAAGGAACATCTAATAAAGCCTAAAGCCAGCAGAAGAAGGGAAATAATAAACATAAAAGTAGAAATAAATGATATGGAAACAAAAACCCCAGTAGAGCAAATCAAGGAAACTAAGAGCTGGGTTCTCCCAAAGAATTAATAAAATTAATAAAGCCTTAGTCAGACTTATCAAAAAGAGTAGAGAATTGAACAAAATAAATGCAATCATGAATGAAAGAGGAAAGATCAAAACCAACACCACAGAGAAACAAATGATTTTAAGAAAATATTATGAAAATTATATGCCAACAAACTGGTCAATCTGGAAGAAATGGACAAATTCCTAGAAACTTACAAGGATAAGGATATTATGAGGGTATTTTAATTAATTAATTAATTAATTAATTAATTTTTTTACTGGAGTTCAACTTGCCAACATATAGCATAATACCTAGTGCTCATCCCGCCAAGTGCCCCCCTTAGTGCCCATCACCCAGTCACCCAAACCCCCGCCCACCTCCCTTTCCACCACCCCTTGTTCGTTTCCCAGAGTTAGGAGTTCTCATGTTTTGTGTCCCTTTCTGACATTTCCCACTCATTTTCTCACCTTTCCCCTTTACCCCCTTTCACTATTTTTTTATATTCCCCAAATGAATGAGACCATATAATGTTTGTCCTTCTCCGATTGACTTACTTCACTCAGCCTAATACCCTCCAGTTCCATCCACGTCAAAGCAAATGGTGGGTATTTGTCATTTCTAATGGCTGAGTAATATTCCATTGTATACATATACCACATCTTCTTTATCCATTCATTTTTCGATGGACACCGAGGCTCCTTCCACAGGTTGGCTACTGTGGACATTGCTGCAATAAACATTGGGGTGCAGATGTCCTGATGTTTCACTGCACCTGTATCTTTGGGGTAAATCCCCAGCAGTGCAATTGCTGGGTCATAGGGCAGGTCTATTTTTAACTCTTTGAGGAACCTCTAAAGAGTTTTCCAGAGTGGCTGCACCACTTCACATTCCCACCAACAGTGCAAGAGGGTTCCCCTTTCTCCACATCCTCTCCAACATTTGTTGTTTCCTGCCTTGTTAATTTTCCCCATTCTCACTGGTGTGGTTTTGATTTGTATTTCCCTGATGGCCAGTGATGCGGAGCATTTTCTCATGTGCTTGTTGGCCATGTCTATGTCTTCCTCTGTGAGATTCCTCTCAATAGCATGTTCTTTAAACTCCTTTAAGCTTCCACATTTTTTTTCTTGTGGTTGAATTCAATTTTCATAGTGTTGTGGTCTGAAAATATGTATGGTATGATCTTGATCTTTTTGTACTTCTTGAGCCCTGATTTGTGACCCAGTACGTGATCTATTCTGGAGAATGTTCCATGTGCACTTGAAAAGAATGTGTATTTTGCTGCTTTGAGGATGAAATCTTCTGAATATATCTTTTAAGTCCATGTGGTCCAGTGTGTCATTCAAAGCCCTTTTGTCCTTGTTGATCTTCTGCTTAGATGATCTCTTTCCATTGCTGTGTGTGTGTGCGGGGGGTTAAAGTCTGAAAATATACATCATATGATCTCAATCTTTTTGTACTTTTTGAGGGCTGATTTATTTTTTTTTAATTTGTTTTTCTTGAAGTTCGATTTTCCAACATACAGTATAACACTCAGTGCTCATCCCATCAAGTGCCCTCCTCAGTGCCTGTCACCCAGTTATCCCAACCCCCCACCCACCTCCTCTTCTGCAACCGTTTGTTTGTTTCCCAGAGTTAGGAGTCTCTCATGGTTTGTCTCCTTGAGGGCTGATTTGTGACCCAGAATGTTATCTATTGTGGATAATGTTAAATGTACTCTGGAAAAGAATATGTATTCTGCTGCTTGAGGATGAAGTGTTCTGAATATATCTGTTAAGTTCATCTGGTCCAGCGTGTCCTTCAAAGCCATTGTTTCTTTGTTGATTTTCTGCTTAGGTGATCTGCTCACTGCTGTAAGTGGGGTGTTAAAGTATCTTACTATTATTGTATTGTTATTAATGATTTTCTTTATGTTTGTTATTTATTGTTTTATATATTTTGGTGATCTCTTGTTGGAGGCATAAATATGTACAATTGTTAGATCTTCTTGATGGATAAACCCCTTAATTATGCTATAATGCCCTTCTTCATCTCTTGTACAGTCTTTGGTTTAAAATCTAGTTTGTCTCTTATAAGTATGGCTACATTTGACCTTTCATAGAGTCTCCTTTAATATTCCTTTCAGGACTGGTTTAGTGGTCATGAATTTCTTTAGTTTTTGTTTGGGAAACTATCTCTCCCTCTATTCTGAATGACAGCCTTGCTGGATGAAGTATTCTTGGGTGAATATTTTTGTCCCATTCAGCACATTGAATATATCCTGTTACTTTCTTCTGACCTGCTATGTTTCTGTGGACAGGTGTGCTATGAACCTCATCTGTCTTCTCTTCTAGGTTAAGGACTTTTTTTGTTGTTGTTGCTTTCAGGATTCTTTCCTTTTCTGTGTATTTTATTAATTTGACTGTGGTATGTCTTGGTGATGATTGGCTTTTGTTGAATTTAATGGGAATTCTCTATGCATCTTAGATTTTGATATCTGTTTCCTTCCCTAGACTGGGGAAATTTTCAGTTATAATCTGCTCAAATAAAACTTTTGGTCCCTTTACTTTGTCTTCCTCTTCTGGGACTCCTATGATGCAAGTGTTACTCCACTTTAATAAGTCACTAGTTTCCCTAAGTCTACCTTCATTATTCATTAGCTTTGTTTCCCTCTTCTTTTTAGCTTCATTATTTTCCATAATTTTATCTTGTACATCACTGATTCATCCTTTGTCTTTTTCCATCCCTGTATTTATGGCTCCATTTGGGTTTGCATCTGTGTTACAGCATTTTAAATTCTGGTCTGACTAGATTTTAATTTCTCTATCTCTGCAGTAAGGTATTCTCTACTGTCTTCTATACCTTTTTCAGGCCCCGTTAGTATCCTTATAATTATTGTTTTAAATTCTAGTCCTGATATCTTACTTATATCTGTATGTATTAAATCTTCTGCCCAACATTTCTTCCTGTTCTTTATTTTCTGCTGATTTCTTACATGTTTTCATTTTGGTGCAAAATAAAAATAAAAATAAAATAAATTAAAAATAAAGTAAGATAAATAAAGGAAGGTGTTTTGGCCTGCTTCCTTGGGTCTTTTTTCCAGTTTGTAGATGTGAAGCTTTGTTCTATAAGACTTATGTTCAGTTTTTTGGATGTTCAGAATGAGTTCATATTTATCTAGCTGTGTTCAAAGGAGGAGGCAAGCTTAGGGGTGCCCTACTCCTCCACCATCTTACCTCTCTCTTCATATATTTTTTGTTTCCTCTTAATTTCTTGACTGACCCATTCATTGTTTAGTCACGTGTTATTTAGTCACCATGTATTTGTGACCTTTTAGATTTTTTTTTGTGGTTGATTTCTAGTTTCATATTGTTGTGGTTTAAAAAGATGAATATTATTTCAATCTCTTTGAATTTGATGGGTTTCATTTTTTTTGCCTACCATATGATCTATTTTGGAGAATGCTTCATGTGCACTTGAAAAGAATGTATATTCTGTTGTTTTTGGATAGAATGTTCTGAATATATCTGTTAAATCTATCTTCCAACATGTTATTCAAAGCCATTGTTGCTTTAATGATGTTCTGTTTAGATTATCTGTCAGTTGTTGTAAGTTGAGTGTTAAAGTCACCTACTATTATTGTATTATTATCACTTAATTGCTTTATGTTTGTTATAAACTATTTTATATATTTGGATACTCCCATATTGGGTACATAAATACTTATTGTTGGTATGTATTATTGGATTGTTCCCTTTATGATTATATAGTGTCCTTCTTGTCTCTTGTTACAGTCTTTGATTTATTTATTTATTTATTTATTTATAATATTTTATTTATTTATTCATGAGAGACAGAGAGAGGGAGGAAGAGACACAGGCAGAGGGAGAAGCAGGCTTCATGCAGGGAGCCTGACATGGGACTTGATCCCAGGTCTCCAGGATCACACCCTGGGCCAAAGGTGGTGCCAAACTGCTGGGCCACCGGGGCTGCCCACAGTCTTTGTTTTAATGTTCATTTTGTTTGATATCAGTATTGCTATCCTAGCTTTCTTTCACTTCCATTTGTATGATAAATGTTTTTCTACCCCTTCACTTTCAATCTGCATTTTTCTTTAGGTCTAAACTGAGTCTTTTGTACATAGCATATAAATGTGTATTATTTATTTAACAATGTTTTTTATTTAAATTCCAGTTAGTTAACATACAGTATAATGTTAGTTTCATATATATTATATAGTGATTCAACAATTTCATACATCACCCTGTGCTCATCACAAGTGTATTCCTTAATGTCAATCACCTATTAACCCATGTCCCCACTGACCTCTCCTCTGGTAGCCATCAATCCATTTGTTTTCTATAATTAAACCTCTGTTTCTTTGTTTTCCTTTCTCTTTTTTCCCCTATGCTTGTTTATTTTGTTTCTTACATTCCACATATGAGTGAGATCATATGGCATGTGTTATTTTTGTGCAGTCAGTCATCCCATATCTTTTGATTGGAGCATTCAGTTCATTTACATTCAAAGTAATTATTTTTTTAAAGATTTTATTTATTTATTCACAAGAGACACACACAGAGAGAGAGGCAGAGACACAGGCAGAGGGAGAAGCCGGCTCCATGCATGAAGCCCAACGTGGGACTCGATCCCGGGACTCCAGGATCACGCCCTGGGCCAAAGGCAGGCTCTAAACCATTGAACCACCCAGCGATCCCTAATCAAAGTAATTCTTGATAGATATCTAGTTATTGACATTTGTTACTTGTTTTTTGGTTGTTTTGTAGTTCTCTGTTCCTTTTTTTCTTGCTCTTTCTCCTGTGGTGTTATCATATTCTTTAGTGATATGGTTGAATTCCTCTCTTTCTATTTTTCCATATACATTATAGGCTTTTTATTTGTTGTTGTCATTAGGTTGGTGTACAACATCCTATGCATACAATTGTCTATGTTGTTGGTTGTTTATGTTTGAACACATTATGAAAACATTAAATTTTTACTCTTTCTCTCACATTTTATGTATATGATGTCATATTTACATCCTTTTATTTTGTGAATCCCTTGACTGATTATTATAGATAATATAGCTTTTACTGCTTTTGTGCATTAACCTCTGTATGATTTCATAAGTAATTAATCGACTACTTTTATTATGTTTCTATTTAACTGAAATTTTTTCCTTTCCTAATTTTCTTACTTCTGATTTTGGCCTTTTTTTCCACTCAAAGAATTTTCTTTACCATTTCTTGAAAGGCTGGTTTAGTGCTGACAAACTCCTGTAACTTTTGTTTGTCAGGGTAACTCTTTACTTCTCCTTCTATTCTGAATGAGATAGCCTTGCTGGATAGAGTATTCTTGGTTGCTGACTTCTTTCTTTCAGCACTTTAAATATATCATGTCATTCTATTGTGGCCTGCAAAGTTTCTGCTAAAAAAGTCAGCCAATTGTGTTATGTGGTTTCCCTTGTATGTAACTGTTTACTTTTTCTTCCTGCTTTCAGAATTCTCTATCACTACTTTTTTGCCATTTTATTTTTATGTCTTGGTGTAGACTGCTTTGGTCTAATCTTGTTGTGGACTCTGTGTGTTCCGTATTTGGATGTCTGTTCCTTTTCCCAGATTAGGGATATTTTCAGCCCTAAGATTAGTACTTAATGATGAAAAACTGAGAGTATTCCCTCTAATATCAGGAACAAGACAAAGATGTCCACTCCAGTAGGTTTTACTCAACATAGTACTGAAAGTCTTAGCCACAGAAATCATACAAGAAAAAGAAATAAGAGGCACCTATATTGTTAAAGAAGAAGCTAAATTGTCACTATTTGCAGATGACATATTATATACAGAAAATCCTGGACTCCACCAAAAAATTACTAGAAGTAATAAATGAATTCAGTAAAGTTGCAAGATACAAAATGAATACCCCAAAATACACAGTGTTTCTATACACTAATAACAAAGTAGCAGAAAGAAAAATTAAGAAAACAACTTTGTTTACAATTGCCTCCAAAAGAATAAAATACCTAGAAATAAGCAACTAAAAATGTGAAAGACCTGTACTCTGAAATCTATAAAACACTAATGAAACAAATTGAAGATGACACAAACAAATGGAAAGATATTCCATGTTTATGGATTAGAAGAATTAATATTGTTAAAATATACCCAAAGCAATCTACACATTCAATGAAATCCCTATTGGCTTACTCTCTTTCTCTGCCATCTTCATTCTTCCTTCCTTGCACAAAATGTATGGTGAAGCCATAAAAACCATCCCTGCTACAGAGTAAGAGTTACCACAGCTCCAGGCTGAGACAGGGTCTGGAACAGAATATGACAGGTATAAATCAGTACCAGAGCTCAAGGAACAGGATTCCACACAGACGACCACACAACAAGCCCAGGTGGCAGCAGCAGCTGAAATTGATGAAGAACCAGTCAGAAAAGCAAAACAGAGCCGGAATGAAAAGAAGGCATGGAAAGCTATGTTCAAACTCAGTCTTCAACAGGTTATGAGAGTCACTATCTAGAAATATAAGAACATTCTCTTTGTCATCACAAAACCAGATGTCTACAATAGCCCTGCTTCTGATACCTACATAGTTTTTTTTTTTTTTTTTGAGAAGCCAAGATGGAGGATTCATCTCAGCAGACACAACTAGCGGCTGCTGAGAAATTCAAAGTTCAATGTGAAGCTGTCTCAAACATTCAATAAACACACAGACTCCAACTGTACAAGAGGAAAATTAAGAAGAAGAGGTTGATGAAACAGATGAAGAGGTTAAGGACATAGAATTGGTCATGTCACAAGCAAATGTGTCAAGAGCAAAGGCAGCCCAAGCCCTGAAGAACAGCAGTAATGATATTAGAAATGCTATTATGGAATTAACAATGTAACCATATGAAAATGAGAACTGTCTTCTCATGTTTCAAAAGAATAACTGAAGCTTGGTTTGAAATTTGTACTATTTCTATCATTAATAAAGTTATGGCTTCTTGTTGGATGAAAAAAAAATAGAAAAAGAAATCCCCGCCAAAATGCCAACAGCATTTTTCACAAAACTAGAACAAATATTAAAATTTGATGGAACTAAAAGACCTCAAATAGCCAAATCAATCTTGAAGAAGAAAAACAAATATGTGGAGGTATCACAATTCTATATTTTAAGATATACTCCAAATCTGTAATAATCAAAACAGTATGATACTAGCACAAAAATAGACACATATAACAGTGAAACAGAGCAGAAAGCCTAGAAATAAATGCACAATTATATGGTTAATCTCCAAAAAAGGAGGCAAGCATATGCAATGGGAAAAGGTAGTTTCTTTTTTTTTTTATTTTTTATTTACTTATGATAGTCACACACAGAGAGAGAGAGGCAGAGACACAGGTAGAGAGAGAAACAGGCTCCATGCACCGGGAGCCCGACGTGGGATTCGATCCCGGGTCTCCAGGATCGCGCCCTGGGCCAAAGGCAGGCGCCAAACCGCTGCGCCACCCAGGGATCCCCAAAAGGTAGTTTCTTTAACAAATGGTGTTGGGAAAACTGGTCATCTACATGCAAAAGAATGAAACTGGACCACTTTCTAACACTATATACAAACATAAACTCAAAATGGATTAAAAACCTCAATGTGAGACTTGAAAACATAAAAGTCCTGGAAGAGAACATAAGCAGTAATTTCTCTGACATCAGCAGTAGTAAAATTTTTCTTACCTCAAAGATACTGATGTAGTTAAACACTGGGACACCTGCACCCCAATGTTCATAGCAGCAATGTCCACAATAACCAAACTGTGGAAGAAGCCACGATGCCCTTCAACAGATGAATGGATGAAGAAGATGTGGTATATACATACAATGGAATATTACTCAGCTATTAGAAGAGACGAATACCCACCATTTGTTTTGACATGAATGGAACTGGAGGGTATTATGCTGAGTGAGATAAATCAATCAGAGAAGGGCAATCATCATATGGTTTCACTCATACATGGAATATAAGAAATAGTAAAAGGGATTATAAGGAAAAGGAGGGGAACTGAGTGGGAAAAATTAAGGAGGGAGAAAAACCATGAAAAACTACTAACTCTGGGAAACAAACAAAGGGTTGTGGAAGGGGAGGTGGTTGGGGGGTGGGGTAACTGAGTGATAGGCATGGAGGAGGGCACTTGATGGGATGAACACTGGGTATTATACTATATGTTGGCAAATTGAATTTAAAGTAAAAAAATAAAAAAATTCTAGATATATCTTCTCAGACAAGGGGAACAAAAGCAAAAATAAACTACTGGGAATACATCAAAATACAAAAGTTCTGTGCAGCAAAGGAACCATCAACAAAACAAAAAGGAAACCTACCAAATGAGTGAAGATATTTTCAAATGGTATATCTAAAAAGGAATTATTATAAAAATATATAAAGAACTTATACAACTCAACAAAACAATTTGATTAGAAAATGGGCAGAGTACCTGAATATTTTCCCCAAGAAGATATACAGATAACCAACAGACATGAAAAGATGTTCAAGATCACTAATCATCAGGGAAATGCAAATCAAAACCATAAGGAAATATTACTTTACAACTGTTAGAATGGCTAAAGTAAAAAGAAGAAGAAATAACAGGTGTTGGTGAGGAAGTGGAGAAAAAGGAACCCTCATATACGGTTGGTGGAAATGTCCATTGATACAATGACTGTGGAAAACAATATGAAGGTTCCTCAAAAAATTAAAATAAAACTACCATATGATCTGATAATTCCACTATTGGATATTCACTCAAAGAAAGCAAAAGCACTCATTTAAAAATAGATGAATGGATAAAGAAGATATGGTAGTCAGCAACAAAACAGGTTGAGATCATGCTATCTGACACACGTAGATGGACCTAGAAGGTATTATGCTAAGTGAAATAAGTCAGACTGAGAAAGACAAATACCATATGATTTTACTCATAAGTGGAATCTAAAAAAACCCACACAAATGAATAAACAGGAAGCGGAATCAGATCTATGAAAGAGAAAAATTGATGGATGCCAGAAGGGAGGCTGGTGGGTGCCTGGGGAAAATGGGTGAAAGAAAGTGGGAGATACCGGCTTTCAGTATGGAATGAATAAACCATAGGAATAAAAGGCACAACATAGGATGGAAAAAAAGAGAGACCATGGCCAAATCTGTTAGCACTTCTTTGCATTTATCCTTTGCTAAGTTTCCTTTTATTCTTCTACTTCCATTACCTAGGCAACTGCAATTTTCATCCTAAGAATAGGGAAGTTCTGCTCTATAATGACTACTAGATGTGCAGTGTAATCTGTGTCTTTGACTTGCTTGACCCATTTTTTACTACTTCTAGTTTTACAAACCTGGTTCTTTGGGGGTAGCAGTGTTGTTTGCAGGCTTGTAAGATAGCATGCTAAATCAGATACAGCCACTGTGGACATAGATTCATGACATCTGGTATCTATAATGTTCTACATATGTGTCTGTGACTTAAACTATATATTTTATGATCTAATAAAGAGATAATCATCTAGATGATAATTATAGTTACCATTTACTGGTTGCTTACCATGTGCCAAACACTGCATGAAATGTGTGTGTGTGTGTATGTGTGTGTGTGTGTGTGTGTGTAGTTTTATTAACCCTTACAACAAATTTATTAAGTTGGTAAACCATTATTTCCATAATACAAATTAGGAAACTTGGGTATAGAGAGAGGTTAAGCACCTTATACTGTGTCATACATTGAAGAAGCTTGTGCCCAGGTTTGTGACTATGAAATTCATGCACTTAATCTTTGATATATACTGCTTGATTTATTCTAAGGAACTAAGCCCAGAACACTCATGACAATTCCAACCCTTAACTAAATCTGTAAAATGCAAATTGGATCAGGGCATATTTGAGGGTTTTGTACCTGCTATTTCCCCATGGGTTATTTTGATGGGCTCCAGACAAAGTCAACACATATTAGAGATAGTATGCCAGTAAGGCCCAAGGACTTGCAACATTTCTCATATAATTTTGGAAAGATCACCTTATACTTCTTTAACATGGATAATATCCTCATCAAAGTTCTGTAGAAAATATATTGTCTTGTAGGTTGTCTCTTGAATCCCAGGACTCTGAAGAACTGGCCCCAGCTTAATTTCACGTTTTTGGCTTTGAATAAATCATTTAAGTAAGCACTTAGCTGGCATTTCTTGGCTTTCTGACTGTTCACTTCAATCTTCTACCATAGAGACTTCTATTTTGGCATCTATGTTGCCACCTCCTGGAATGAGGAAGCTGTCCCTCAGCTAGATAACTAAACATAACTAGCAGCTGGAGGGCAAAATCATTTTAGCAGCATAGAAGGCTATTCACATAAGGTATGGACCAATAAGTAGCCTATTCTATTCTAGGTAAATCAGAAAACCCTCCTCACCTGAGTGGGTAGAAACATTTTTGGACTTTAGTTCTCTTTATTGCTCCAGCTATAAAGCTCACAGTGAAGGGCTGTTGCCCATGAGCTATGCAGCTGAGTGGGGTCTCTAAGGCCCCATTATACTAGGAAGGCTGTTGAGGCAAGTGGTTGGTGGAGAGGAAACAAAGAGAACAGTCCAGTTATTGAAGGAGTAAGTCATACATCATTTCCAGAGTTCAGATAAGTGCTATGGCTCAAAAAGAAAGGCAGATTGAGTAAAGAGAATGAGGGAATAGAGGTTGTGGAAAATACTGAACAATGAATATTGATTGCTTTTCTCTCATTGTTAGACTTTAGGACGACCTCTGGGTAAGTCTGAACAAAAGTGGGCTATCAGAAAACTGGGCTTCCCTGATGTTTCTGTCCTCCTTCCCTTGCCTTGGTTGATTCTGTTCTCAGCCACCATGGGCTGGATGACCTCCAGTCCCTTGCCCTCAGGCTTAAGAGTCTTTGGGCAGACCAAATGGAACATTCATGTGCAAGGTTGGTGAAATAAATCAAATAGGGAAAAAATCCATTTTGGTGTGGTCATTGTGTCAACTTTTATTATTTCAGTTCAGCATGGCTGCATATATAAATCTCCTGTAAGGAACTAGAAAAGGGATACGTGAAATAACATTTCTAAGCAGCATGGTCACTTGCTTCTAATAATAATTACTACTTGCAAAGCCTGGAAGTGCTTAAGATGTTCATATTTTTTGAACGATTGACTGGTTCCCTTATTTATACATATAAGAAAAAAAGGCAAGTAGGGAGAGGAAATTGTCTGTTGCTTCAGAAACGTGAAAGTCACATTTTTGGCACTGTTTCCTGGTTGATGTCATTCTGGGGAATGTGCTAAAGGCCATGGTTTTCCAGAGGGAAAAGTTTTTTTCCATAGCAGGCTGTTTGTGGGCACTTATTGCCCCCTCTGAAGTCAGGCCAAAACCAAACTAGGCCTTTTTCTGCCTTGTTTGGCAGTACTAGGTCAAGCCCACCTGAAGCAGGAGTCCAAAACTTTTTCTGGTCACTGTGCCTGGGCATTCCCTGAATCCTCTTGTACTTTCTGAATCTTCTCTTCAGGGGCTTCTCAGCTGCTTGACCTTGCACAGGCTGCTGGTAAGGTTGGTTTTCCCCTGCTGTGTGAAAGCTATATGGGCTGCCAGGGGTATGTGTATATGTAAGGGCCATCTGACTCCTAAGGTAGATCACAGCATAATGTGGGTTGAGGCTTGGACCCATCTGCTCTCATTCCTTCTTACCTCCTAAAAGGTCCCAAAGCAAAATGGGATATAGACCCCACTGTCATATGATACTAGTCCTATCCCTACCCCCAATTTCCTTGTCCAGCCTGGTCTTCATGCTCCTATATGAAGATGTTTTGAGACCCTTTAAAAACCACTTGTCACAAGGGATGCCTGGGTGGTTCAGTGGTTGAACGTCTGCCTTCAGCTCAGGGTGTGATCCAGGGTCCCAGGATCAAGTCCTGCATCAGGCTCCCTGCAGGAAGCCTGCTTCTCCCTCTGCCTGTGTTTCTCTCTCTCTCTCTCTCTCTCTCTTTCTGTGCCTCTCATGAATAAATAAATAAAATCCTTTTTAAAAGCCACTTGCCATGGTTTAGAGGACTTTACTTGGGTCCATCTAGCATAAAAGAAAGAGATCTTTGCATCATGAAATTGGCCAGTAGTTTAGTGTGGGCCACAAAAAGTCAGGCTTGGATTCTCATTATTTTCCAACCCCCTCAGCATACAGGCAGACACTTGGACTCCAGGATCATTCCCACTTCTAAACTTTTATTCTCACCTTAATGGATACCTATTTCATCATGTGCCTTGCACAAAATTACTCTCACTACTGGCTCACCATTGTACCCTCATCTGGCTCAGGCCTCTGCTTAGCTTTTAAATCCTCTAACACAACTCCAGCTTTGACCTCCTATTCCCTCAAATTTATTCTTTACCATATTTATAGCCATTTCATTAATTTCATAAATGAAAGGTTACCTTAGAAAGATCAATGCTCTAATGGAGGCATTTATACAAAGCATAGTAATGGCCCCAAAGGAGCTTTTATTAGTTTTGCTTTGGGGGGGGGTCAGAGAAGACCTTGCAGATGAGCTGATGCTTAAAGCTGAATCTTTAAGGTTCAGAATAAGACCACCAGGAAAATATGTGATAAGGAGAAGATGATACCTAGAGACACCTCCAGGTGGCTATATATCAGGGCCTTATTATCTTCATATCCTGCTATAAGTTTCCTTGGGAATAATCACATCAGGAGCTCAAAATCAAAGAAAGGAGTTCAGCTCAGAATATCTCAGAGTATCAACAGTGGGACATAGATCTTTAGAGAATGTCTACTCCAACTCATTTATTTTACTGATAAGGAATCTGAAATCTAAAAGGTTGAAAGGACCCACCCACAAGCACACAGCTAGTTAGTGGCAGAGGTAGAACTGGAGGTAGAAGGATTCCTGAAGTGCCATTGCAGGGCTAATTCCAGGTTACTTCATGGCCTTATCATGTCCCAGTTGCCCCTTTGATCTTTTCTTATGAGAGCTCCCATCAACCACCCTTCACTCACAGAGGTTCCCTTTCAAGTCTGGGCAGCACTGTTGGTTGCCACTAACTCCCTATGTGACTTTAGAAAAATTACATTTCTTTGTTGGCCCTTAGTTTCTTGTATCCCCATCTAGAAATGGGTGAGGGTTAACTAATAAGTTTCTATATCTAAACCTTATTGAGAGGGGGCACACAGCTAGTAGTTTGTACAGGAGCTTCACTTTTTTGTATATTTGCTGGAGTGGAATACAGAGATCTGAACGGGGTTAACTAAAAGTAGTATAAAAATATAGTGGGAACTAATACCCTGGAGGCTTTCTACAGGCTTGGATAAAAATCTATTTCTTTGAGTGTAGTCCTTTTATTTTTAATGATATAACCAAAGCCCAAGTTTGGAGTTGGGTAAGTTCTCATAGATGGTTAGTGAGGATCTGGGCCTCAAACCCACATCTTCTGACTTAAAGTCCAGTACTTACTGCCTAATTGAGCTAGTTATGTCCTGTACAGGGCAGTGCTAAAAAGTCTAAGAGTTCAGCAGGAGTCTGTTACAAATAGAGTTCAGTTGCATCATGAGCAAGGGTATTTGCAGCTGGCCAGTATGAAGACAGGAAGTTCAGAGCTTTGAGAGCAGGGGAAGATACAGTTGTCTCCTTAGACCACATTTGGGAATTTTGGAGATTTCTTTGGGCCTGAGCCTCAAGAGGTAGAGGGGTTCAGGGTATAGTTATCTCCCACTTTACTTCCTTCTAATTGCTTCTTGTTCACACTGTCTTTCCTTTTACCTCCATATGACTAGCCCACCCTCTTCTAGTCATAAACAGAGATAATCAATCTCTGAGTTACCTTACCTCCATTTTCCCACTACCTCTCATAGTAACTTTCAAAGGAGCAAAACATCTCACAAACCACTTTTGCATTTGCTTTTGCTTTGAATTTCATGCTGTTTGAGATTGTTTTTGTGTACTCCCAGAATGCTCTTGTGGGAAAAAAAGAGTTAAAGTCCAGCTTCTTCCTCTTCACAAACATGGCTTATACCATACAGTCAGTGTCTCATTCATAACTATACTTTCTAATGCCTTTTATTCTTTGGGTTGGTTCAAGTGGTCTCTAAGCCATTGGTACTTCTTCACTGTGGGTGGGGCAGGTGCTCTTTTTGGAAGATGGGGGAGATGAGTTTAGTTCTGGACAAGTTGATTCTCAGAGGTTTATTCTGAAGTGGATATGTTGAATAGGCAATTGGATATCTAAGTCTGGAATTTGAGAAACACTTTTGGCTGGAGATATAATTTGAGAGTTGTCAGCAAACAGATACCATTTTAAGACATCAGAATTGAGATGATTTAGGGACTAGGTGCAAGGAGAAAAGAGGTTCCATGAAAGTTCTCAGGCCACAGTTTATTAATGAGCTGGGAAGCTGTGGAAACTCATCTCCTGGGAGGAGGCAGCTTTGTTCTTTTACCCAGATTGGTATAATTGGGTTGCTAAGTGTGTTGCAGTAGAAAAAGTGAGTCCACTCATTCATTGTATGCCTGAGGTAAGTCATCCACATGTTCTGGACCTCGGTTTTCTCACCTGTATAATGAGAGAGTTGAAAGGGATGATGTGATATTCTAGAATGGTTTATCACTTCTACTAATGGAATCAACAAAGTCCTGCTAAAATGTTATCTGTTGGAGTGACAAGCATGTGAAGGCATTTTGTAAAGTGACAAATCCTATGTAAATGATAATTGCCAAGGTTATAGTTATGTTCTGCTTTATTTGTGGGATGTTGATGTGTAAAGATTATTGACCTGGGGAATCAAGCACACCTAGGTTTCTCTTCTGGCTCTGGCTCTGAGTTGTTATGTGAATATGTCCCTTTGAATATGACCCTTTCCTTCTCTGGTTCTGTTTTCACATGTGTAAAATGAGGGACTTTGGTTTATGCCAGTGATTTTCAATATTTTTAAAAGAAGAGAATCTCATTTTAAAAATGAAATCAGTGTAGGGATGCCTGGATGGCTCAGTTGGTTATGCATTCAACTCTTGATTTTAGCTCAGGTCATGATCTCAGTGTTGTGGGATTGAGGCCCCCCCCCCACTCCACCCCCTGCCTTGGGCTCCATGCTCAGCATGGAGTCTGCTTGAGATTCTCTTTCTCCCTCTCCCTCTGCCCCTCCCTCCCCACTTGTATGTACTCTGTTTCTCTAAAAAATGGAAAAAAATGATATTTTAGCTTCTCTGATTGAAAAAGCAGGTTGGATAGGGGCTAGAGGCTCTAGTCATCTCAGAACATACCTTGAGCTACTTCTAGGATCCAGGAATAACAAGAAATACAGACTGATCCTCAACTAACTGAGCTATCAAGGCCCTTTCAATTCTGACATCCTGTAGTTTGAGTTTCCCTTAGTATCATATAAAGTTCAGAGGTCAGCAACGTTTTTCTGTAAAGGGTCAGATAGTATTTTAGGTGTTGTGGTCACTATGGTCTCTGCCTTCTCTTCTTCCTCCCTCTCCCTCCTTGTCCCTCTGTCCTCTTCCTTCCTGCTCCTCCTTCTCTTCCTCCCCCTCCTCCTAGGACCTATGTACAGCCTGCAATATACAGAATGCCCTTAACTGGGCCTAGGGAGGGTGGTAGAAGGTATAAATCATGGTGGAACGTGAGCCTTAAGCTTATTCAGAACGCTGCTTGAAGCAAACCAGCTCCCCTCTTTCACAGTCCCCATGGCTCAGCTGGCCCATTCTGTGTGCACACAGCCTCAGAGAAGGCACAGCTAGTAACAGTAGCCCAAGGAGGCTCTGGCCTAGAAAGTGTGGCTATTTGTTGCAGACACAGCTGGGGTGGGGGGCAAAGGGGATCATTCAAACATGAGTCCAGGCAGAGAGGAGGAGAGACCTAATTGGAATCAGATGTCTCTGCAGAGCAATTACATTGCTACCTGGTTATGAGAATCTTAGCTTTGCAGAATCCAAAGGGCTTTTCCAGACAGCATTTAATTCATCTTCACTGCTCCCTTGGGAATGAGAAAAGAAGGATAGAAGGTATAGCTGTGGTTGTAAGGAGTTATGGCTTAGGAGTCAGGAGCCACAGCTTGGTTACTGACTTGTGAGGTAACCTTGGATAAGTCTCTTCTGCTATCATTTGTAAAGTGGTAGCATTGGATCAGATCAGTGATTATCCCCAGACTAGAGCAGGAATATCACTTGGGAAATTTTTTAGAAATTCCATTTTTTTTTTTTTTAGAAATTCCATTTTTAAAGCTTCATCCCAGACATAGTTAATCAGATACTCTGGAATTGGGGCTCAGAAATGCATGTTTTAACAACACTTCCAGGACACCTGCACCCCGATGTTTATAGCAGCAATGGCCACAATAGCCAAACTGTGGAAGGAGCCTCAGTGTCCATCAAAAGATGAATGGATAAAGAAGATGTGGTTTATGTATACAATGGAATATTACTCAGCCATTAGAAACGACAAATACCCACCATTTGCTTCGACGTGGATGGAACTGGAGGGTATTATGCTGAGTGAAATAAGTCAATCGGAGAAGGACAAACATTATATGGTCTCATTCATTTGGGGAATATAAAAAATAGTGAAAGGGAATAAAGGGGAAAGGAGAAAAATGAGTGGGAAATATCAGAAAGGGAGACAGAACATAAAGACTCCTAACTCTGGGAAACGAACTAGGGGTGGTGGAAGGGGAGGTGGGCAGGGGGTAGAGGTGACTGGGTGACGGGCACTGAGGGGGGCACTTGGTGGGATGAGCACTGGGTGTTATTCTATATGTTGGCAAATTGAACACCAATAAAAAATAAATTTATTTAAAAAAAAATAACAAGACTTCCAGGCAAGAGAACCATTGGACTAGAATAATCTATGGCCTTTCCAGCTTTGATCCTCTGATTACATGAGATAATGGATGTAAAAATACATTTTAAACTGTGCCTTACACAGGAATGATGATAATGACAATGATAATGATGGTGATAACAATGATACTCCTGCTGACTTTAAGCCATACTTTGGCAGCCAGGTTCATTCTCTAAGTCAGGAACTTGCTACCCCACCCCTCTGGAGTTTCTCTCAAGGCCTATAAGACAGAGATATGCCCTCCAGGGCGTATATACTTACAAGAGTAGGTAAATTAGGTAAGGTAATCTGTTCCAGATGGTTAATAGAGAAGAAATCCTAGGACAACTATTTTGAAGATCCAAAGAATAGGCATAGCTACTATTAAAGATTGGTATGTGTGTATATGTGTGCATGTGCGTGTGTGTGTGTGTGTGTGTGTGTGTGTGTGAGAGAGAGAGAGAGAGAGAGAGAGAGGGAGGGAGAGAGAGAGAGAGAGTGAGCTCACTGCGGGCTGGGGGGTTGTGGCTTTGGAAACAACTCGTCGTATTAGTGGTAGTAAGGTCTTGAAGGATGGAGAAGATTTAAACACTTTCCAGAAAGGTGGGAGGACATTATAAGGTATGAATGTAAAGGAGAGGCACAAATTTAAAAAGCATATGACTTCAGCTTGTTATAGCATTAAGACTAGAAAGATCCGGGATCCCTGGGTGGCGCAGCGGTTTAGCGCCTGCCTTTGGCCCAGGGCGCGATCCTGGGGGCCCCGGGATCGAATCCCACGTCGGGCTCCCGGTGCATGGAGCCTGCTTCTCCCTCTGCCTGTGTCTCTGCCTCTCTCTCTCTCTCTCTCTGTGACTATCATGAATAAATAAATAAAATCTTTAAAAAAAAAAAAGACTAGAAAGATCCTTATATTTGTCCAGGGTTCTGGGTGATTTCCTGGGTGTTAGCTGTAACACCAGTCATTTTCTTCCCATTCTGGAAAACATATTGGAAAAATGTGAATATGAATCACAGTATATGGAGGGACCTAGACTCTGTTCTAGAATATAAAAATTAAGTCATTCACAAACATTTATACTTTAGTGATAAACTTATTTTAACACACTTTCAGGTGATCTCAATATTCCATACATCCTGATTGAACAGATGACTTCTACAAGGTCATCCAAAAAGTTAATGGGACTGGAACGCAGTGTTCCTGACTTCTAGTTTGGGGTGTTTCCTCTGTATTCTGTATTTGCTCAGGGGCTTCTGGAATGGAGAAGTTTGACCAAAATAAAGTTTAAAAAGCATGTGTTTGAAGTACAGCTAGAAGGACGCTAAGATACAACTATCAAGAACTTGGAATGCCAAGCTGAAGCTTTTGAATTTTCTCTTGTAGGTAATGGGACACTGCTAAACCTTCTGGAACCGTGGTATAGCATCATTTGCAATTTAGGAAGGTTACTCCTAAATGGTTTAATCTAGGTCTAACTGGTGGATTGGAGTGGGAGAGCATTTGGAGGGAGCAAAACAACTAAGAAGTAGACCGAAATGTAGGTTGGAAATGCCATAGACCTACCCCCTCTTCCATGCCATGAGTACATTTGTATTTTTAACAGAAGAAACAATATAACTACAAGACCATAGTTTTTCTCCTGGGATTTCAACCACTAGTGACAGGGATATTTGGAAGCCTCAGGATTCCTGGCCCTGGAACATAACACTGTGGAGATCTCTTTCCTGGACTGCACTAAGACCAGCCCTTGCTAAAGCTCAGTGCTGCTCTCTGCTCTCTGGTTTCATTTTGCACCCAGATTTCTATGTATTATGAGCCAGGGGCCCAGAGTTTAGGGGGTATTTAACTGTTCCTTTCACAAAGTCCCAGGCTCAGGGAAATTACTTATACATGTTACTATGCCAGTTGCATCACACAATCCCTTCCAGAGACCCTGGCTACAAGCTTCATAGTGTGTAGCCTCTAAAGTTCATTCATACCCATTATCTCAGTTCATTCTTATTAGGCCTTGTAAGGTGGGCAGTCTTATTATAATTTAATGGGATGAAGTTGAAGACCAGAGAGGGGAAAGTAGCTTGTCATTCAGCCAATGAGTAGTATAGCTTACTTATTCTGCCTTATAGGCAACATTCTATGCTCTCACTTGCATTGTTGGGGCTGTGGTGGTCATTTTTATGAGTGTACTAAAAGCTCTCTCAGATCTCAGACAAGGCCCAGCATGGGGCAGAGAAGGAACAGAAGACCAAGAAACCAAATTTCTCTTCATTTCTTGTCCAGGGCCCCTCCCTCAAAACCATACTGCTTCCCTTGAATGTATTGACAGGCCTCAGTAGACTCATAGCCCTGTACCCCCTGTCTGTCTGATGCTAGTGATACTCTGCATGAAAATACATCACCTTTGCCTGAAACCTGCCATGTTTCCTTTTTGCCATTCTCTCTTTTAGCCCTGGCAGCTGGAACAAAGATGCAAACTAGGGACTGCCCTTCTGTGGGCTAACTCAAGTGGTGAGGCTCATAAATCCAGATCTTCCTTAGACACTACAAAAAGCCAATCATTGAGAGATCAAATCACCACTACACATAGTGACAGAGCCTTTAAAATATAGATGGCACAGGGTCTTCAGCTGAAGCTGCTTTGGATAGACCTTTCCAGGACTCTGACTGGGTCTTCAGTATGAGCCAAAGGCAACACCAACCAGAGTAGCATTAGCCTTACTTTCAGAGTTCATACCATGTCATGCTGTCCAGATTTTCATCATGAATGTTCCGGAGACTCAAATGCAAAGGGAATTGTGTTGATTTCAACTGGAAAATATTCCTGCCATCTCAATGTTCTCTGGAATAGTCAGCTTGCAGCTGTCATGGGGTGGCCCCCTCCCTGTAATGCATGGCTTTTCCAAGGCTCAAGCTCCAGGGATCTGGAGGGGAAGAGAAAGAGGGGACCAGGGTTATGTACCCCTTCCCCCCAGTACATAACCAGTACATGGCCAGTGCTTGCATTTTTCAGGCCTGAAATTGGGTCTCTGGGGTTGGGGTTGGGGGTGAGGTAGAAGGGTTCATGGAACAGGTCCCTGTTGGGTGGATCCCTGCTTGCAACTTGTTGCATTTCTTTGACTGGCTTCCAACAGGAAGAATTCATCTCCTGATGAGGAAGCATATTCCCCTGGATAGAGAATGTAGTGGGCTGGGAGGCAAGAGACCTCAACTTCTTCCATTTAAAGTGGAACTATGAATACCTGCTGCTCACATATATGGAGTAAGAACAAGGTGTAGGGGACATTGATGAATGTGTGAGGGGAAATGAAGGGATGGTAAGAGTATTACCTCCCTCGGACTGAGGGAACTAAACTAACTGCTCTTATTTCCTTTCCCCTTGTCCTATGATGTTGGTAAAATGGCAAGGTATGGGAAAGTCCCCAAGACTTTAGACAGTGATGGGACAAAAGGAAAAATGGTGGTATAAGCAGTAGCATAACCTAATATGCAAGTGGGTATACCCTAAAACCTTCTCAAGATGTTGACAGCCAACTGGAAGCAAAGTCTTGTGATAATGGGATATAAGATGTTGGGGTTAGGAGTGACACATAAGGTGCCAAGAAGAAGGAGGGTGCCCAAGACAAATTTTATTGCCTCTTACCATTATGTCTTGGACTGGTGCTAATTCTATCCAAAAACTGCCTTCATTGGCTGCATGGATTGTCAGGGCCTTGGCCTAGCTTTGGTTTCTCCAATCCTCTTTTTCCCTTTGGGTGAGAGTCGTACTTGGGCTGCATACCTGGAAGGAGGTATCAGAGAATACAGAAAACAGTCTCTGCCCTGGCATCAGAAGTCACTTTGGTTCTACCTGTGCTCTGGCACTCTTATATTTGACATACTGGCTTATTGAGACCTAGACATGTGCTGTCTAGTATGGTAGCCACTAGCCAGATGAACAACACTGTATTGCTCATGAGAAGGCCTGCATAATAGTATGGTTGCTTTGGCAGCAGCCCAGCAATGCTGTGAGACCTCAGGGCTCATATCCTCCTGAGAGTAGAGTAAAATAACTTTTTTAAAATAAGAGCTCTTGTATGAGGCATTTTAAATAAAACAAAACAAAAAGAAAGAAAATCTGGGAAAGTAATTGGACTAGGAATTTTACTACCTGTTGATCATATACTTGCATTTGCAGTGAGCCTAAACCCATAAGTTATCCTCAGGCCTCCTGTTTCAAAGCTCTTTGTAGCCTGGAAAGAGTATTCACAGCCATTACTTCATTCGAGTCTCCTTAATAAGGTGGAGGCAAGTACAGCAGGACTTACTATATTCATCTAACACACAAAGAGACTGAGGCTCAGAAAACTGAAGTGATAACCGAGAGCCAATAGTTATTAAGTGATAGTGCCAGGCTGAGAATTGAAAAATCTTGGGTAGCATCCTTGACTCCTTTCTATTTCCAGTCAACTGCCAAGCCTGAATTATTTTCTTCTTTACCTCATCCTTGATCAGTCCATTTTCTCTCCATTGTCTTTGTCACCACTACAGCTCAAGCCCTTCAGTTCATTTTCCAGATAGGAATCAGAATGGTCTTTCTAAAACCATTTTCTATAAAACCCTTTCTAATTGCTCTTAAGATAAAGAACAAGCTCTTGAATCTGGCCTACATAGTGCTGTATACTCTTTATCATTTAGCTGTCCATTATCTCTTTCTTTCTACCCATTCTTGGAAGAAATGCATTCCTTGCATTCTATCCTTTAATAGCTTTGAAATTTTTCAGGTCTTTGAAGATTCTGTCTCCAGTCTGTGCACATGCTATTTCCTCCGCCTGCCATACTCTATTACCCCACTCCTCTTCACTTGGTAAACCCCTGCTTATTTTTCAACCCCTAATTCTGATATTTCTTTCTCTAGGAGCCTTCCCCTCACCTCTTTCCACACTCAGGATACTTCTTCACTGAATTCCTATGGCACTCCAGGCTTGCTTATTAATATAGCTGTTATTATATTATATTGTAATTATCTGTTTACTTGTCTATCTCATTTGGTAGATTATGAGTGCCATAAGATCAAGAACTATGCCAATTTTAACCTCCACTATGTCCCTAGCACGTAGCACAAGGCATGGCACATAATGAATGCTTATAGATATTTCTTGACTGATTGAATGAATGAAGGGAAGAATAAATGAATGATGGATCCCAGGTAACCCACCCTGCAATACAGTGTTCTTTATACTTGGAAACAACATATTTTAATAAGGTGGTCATTTAACCTTCAGAACACTGTTTACTAGTCATAAGACCTTAATATTGGAGGAAGGGGCTTGGCATATGCTATGTGCCAAACACACTGCTAAATGATCTATAATCAATGCATGCATTCATTCATTTATCATTTGGAAGGAGGGATTGACAAACATGATTAAGTAAGTAAAACATATATTAGATGGTATTAAATGCTAAGGCGAAAAGTAAAACAGGAAGGAGGGATAGATTATGTGTGTGAGGATTATAATTTAAGATAGGGTTTGAGAATCAGAATGACATGATAAGAGTAGGAAAAACTGAAGGAATAAAGGATAAGGGGGAGGCAGAAAAACTCCAGAGTTTTGAGCCTGGTGATATAGTGAGTCATAAAAAAAGAAAGAGTAACTTGATGTCTCAGGTGAGGTTTCCCAGCATGGAAATGTTCCTTAAAAGGTATCCAAGTTGAAACGTGATGAGAGAATTCAAATGATGTCTGAGTTGTGGGCACATCCAGGACTCATAGGTATAAATGATGGTCATCTGAGAAAAGTGAATATGCAAACCTAGATGAAACAAGGTAGCTTCATTATAGCAGAAATGGCCTGGGGCAGAGAGTTAGGAAAACTGGGTTTAAGCTACCTCTACTGTGAACTCGGTTTGTGACTGGACATTTTTCCTCTCTCTGGACCCTAGTACCATCTATGAATGAGGATATATGGTGGGGTAGATGAGTGGCTTTTAAACTCTGTGCTATGTTACACTATGGGTGTGGAGAGTCCTGTCAGAGCCTATTGAAGTGGAGATGAGTGGATAAAAGCAGTCAGGTTTATTGGTCACCTTTGTGCTTCAACAGAGTCAGTCTCTAGACTACATGGTATCTGAGGTACCTGCTAGATCAAATACTCTGTGACTGATTGCTTGGTAACAGCATTGGAAACCCCTCCTCACAGCTTATTTAAGAATTTGTAGAGGTTTCCTGAGTCATATGAGTATTACAGGGATGTGGAAGGAACAAAGGGAAAGACCCGTATGTAGTGTATGGCATTGATGATATTCTGAACAAGAAAGAGGAATCCTTTAGCTTGGGGATTGGAGTAGCTTCTGTGGTGCTGGTCATCAAACATTGGTCCTTTCCAACAGGGCCAAACCTGACTGTAGATAATATTTTCCACTAGTATAGCTTTGGCTCTCAGACCCAAATGCTACAGAACTGCTGGGCTTTAGTTAACAACACAGGGCTTCCCTACCCATGGGAATAGAGCAACTCATAAAGACTACCATATATGCATATCTTTTTAGTTGATGGTTAATTTCTCAGTGGAATTTGTGTATTCCTGGCTGTATAAAATTACAGAGTTACCGGTCTCCTCTCTTGGTTACTCATGAGAAGTAGGGGATAGTCAGGTCAAGGAGCAGAGGTGACAATTCCTCACCTCTGTAGGCTACATCCTGTTTTATGTAATTCTCTTCAGTTGAAGCTTTTGGATGAGTTTCACATGAATCCTGTGGAGTTGGTAGTGCTTGGCTTCTTATTCTCATTTGATAGATCTCACCTTTTCATCTTGTAAGACCTAGCTTGAACTTTAACTTCCTCTATAGTAATTCCATTTTCATGCAGTCCCTCCACTGCCCATTCACCATAGTACTTAAACTGTATATTAATTTCTGTGTAGTCATTTTATTGTTCTTGTTTAAATCTCTGATTGTTTGATGTATAGATGTTTTTGTTCCTCCAATAAGCCATTATCACTTATAAAAAGCCTTCTGACTTGTCCCTGCTTCAACTTTTACTACCCCTCCTATAGTCTATTCTCAATATAGAAGCTAGAATGTTCTTTTAAGATACGAGTCAGATCATAACACTTCCTGTGTTCAAAACCTTGCAGTGCACTCTGCACTGAGCAAAATGACTAGAAGGAAAACCTCACCTCAAAAGAAAGAATCAGAAACAGTCCTCTCTCCCACAGAGTTACAAAATCTGGATTACAATTCAATGTCAGAAAGCCAATTCAGAAGCACTATTATACAGCTACTGGTGGCTCTAGAAAAAAGTATAAAGGACTCAAGAGACTTCATGACTGCAGAATTTAGATCTAATCAGGCAGAAATTAAAAATCAATTGAATGAGATGCAATCCAAACTAGAAGTCCTAACGACGAGGGTTAACGAGGTGGAAGAACGAGTGACATAGAAGACAAGTTGATAGCAAAGAGGGAAACTGAGGAAAAAAGAGACAAACAATTAAAAGACCATGAGGATAGATTAAGGGAAATAAACGACAGCCTGAGAAAGAAAAACCTACGTTTAATTGGGGTTCCCGAGGGCGCCGAAAGGGCCAGAGGGCCAGAATATGTATTTGAACAAATTCTAGCTGAAAACTTTCCTAATCTGGGAAGGGAAACAGGCATTCAGATCCAGGAAATAGAGAGATCCCCCCCTAAAATCAATAAAAACCGTTCAACACCTCGACATTTAATAGTGAAGCTTGCAAATTCCAAAGATAAAGAGATGATCCTTAAAGCAGCAAGAGACAAGAAATCCCTGACTTTTATGGGGAGGAGTATTAGAGTAACAGCAGACCTCTCCACAGAGACCTGGCAGGCCAGAAAGGGCTGGCAGGATATATTCAGGGTCCTAAATGAAAAGAACATGCAACCAAGAATACTTTATCCAGCAAGGCTCTCATTCAAAATGGAAGGAGAGATAAAGAGCTTCCAAGACAGGCAGCAACTAAAAGATTATGTGACCTCCAAACCAGCTCTGCAAGAAATTTTAAGGGGGACTCTTAAAATTCCCTTTAAGAAGAAGTTCAGTGGAACAGTCCACAAAAACAAGGACTGAATAGATAACATGATGGCACTAAACTCATATCTCTCAATAGTAACTCTGAATGTGAACGGGCTTAATGACCCCATCAAAAGGCGCAGGGTTTCAGACTGGATAAAAAAGCAGGACCCATCTATTTGCTGTCTACAAGAGACTCATTTTAGACAGAAGGACACCTACAGCCTGAAAATAAAAGGTTGGAGAACCATTTACCATTCGAATGGTCCTCAAAAGAAAGCAGGGGTAGCCATCCTTATATCAGATAAACTAAAATTTACCCCAAAGACTGTAGTGAGAGTTGAAGAGGGACACTATATCATACTTAAAGGATCTATTCAACAAGAGGACTTAACAATCCTCAATATATATGCCCCGAATGTGGGAGCTGCCAAATATATAAATCAATTATTAACCAAAGTGAAGAAATACTTAGATAATAATACACTTATACTTGGTGACTTCAATCTAGCTCTTTCTATACTCGATAGGTCTTCTAAGCACAACATCTCCAAAGAAACGAGAGCTTTAAATGATACACTGGACCAGATGGATTTCACAGATATCTACAGAACTTTACATCCAAACTCAACTGAATACACATTCTTCTCAAGCGCACATGGAACTTTCTCCAGAATAGACCACATATTGGGTCACAAATCGGGTCTGAACCGATACCAAAAGATTGGGATTGTCCCCTGCATATTCTCAGACCATAATGCCTTGAAATTAGAACTAAATCACAACAAGAAGTTTGGAAGGACCTCAAACACGTGGAGGTTAAGGACCATCCTGCTAAAAGATAAAAGGGTCAACCAGGAAATTAAGGAAGAATTTAAAAGATTCATGGAAACTAATAAGAATGAAGATACAACCGTTCAAAATCTTTGGGATGCAGCAAAAGCAGTCCTAAGGGGGAAATACCTCGCAATACAAGCATCCATTCCAAAACTGGAAAGAACTCAAATACAAAAGCTAACCTTACACATAAAGGAGCTAGAGAAAAAACAGCAAATAGATCCTACACCCAAGAGAAGAAGGGAGTTAATAAAGATTCGAGCAGAACTCAACGAAATCGAGACCAGAAGAACTGTGGAACAGATCAACAGAACCAGGAGTTGGTTCTTTGAAAGAATTAATAAGATAGATAAACCATTAGCCAGCCTTATTAAAAAGAAGAGAGAGAAGACTCAAATTAATAAAATCATGAATGAGAAAGGAGAGATCACTACCAACACCAAGGAAATACAAACGATTTTAAAAACATATTATGAACAGCTATACGCCAATAAATTAGGCAATCTAGAAGAAATGGACGCATTCCTGGAAAGCCACAAACTACCAAAACTGGAACAGGAAGAAATAGAAAACCTGAACAGGCCAATAACCAGGGAGGAAATTGAAGCAGTCATCAAAAACCTCCCAAGACACAAGAGTGCAGGGCCAGATGGCTTCCCAGGGGAATTCTATCAAACATTTAAAGAAGAAATCATACCTATTCTCCTAAAGCTGTTTGGAAAGATAGAAAGAGATGGAGTACTTCCAAATTCGTTCTATGAGGCCAGCATCACCTTAATTCCAAAACCAGACAAAGACCCCACCAAAAAGGAGAATTACAGACCAATATCCCTGATGAACATGGATGCAAAAATTCTCAACAAGATACTGGCCAACAGGATCCAACAGTACATTAAAAAAATTATTCACCATGACCAAGTAGGATTTATCCCTGGGACACAAGGCTGGTTCAACACCCGTAAAACAATCAATGTGATTCATCATATCAGCAAGAGAAAAACCAAGAACCATATGATCCTCTCATTAGATGCAGAAAAAGCATTTGACAAAATACAGCATCCATTCCTGATCAAAACTCTTCAGAGTGTAGGGATAGAGGGAACATTCCTCGACATCTTAAAAGCCATCTATGAAAAGCCCACAGCAAATATCATTCTCAATGGGGAAGCACTGGGAGCCTTTCCCCTAAGATCAGGAACAAGACAGGGATGTCCACTCTCACCACTGCTATTCAACATAGTACTGGAAGTCCTAGCCTCAGCAATCAGACAACAAAAAGACATTAAAGGCATTCAAATTGGCAAAGAAGAAGTCAAACTCTCCCTCTTCGCCGATGACATGATACTCTACATAGAAAACCCAAAAGCCTCCACCCCAAGATTGCTAGAACTCATACAGCAATTCGGTAGCGTGGCAGGATACAAAATCAATGCCCAGAAGTCAGTGGCATTTCTATACACTAACAATGAGACTGAAGAAAGAGAAATTAAGGAGTCAATCCCATTTACAATTGCACCCAAAAGCATAAGATACCTAGGAATAAACCTAACCAAAGATGTAAAGGATCTATACCCTCAAAACTATAGAACACTTCTGAAAGAAATTGAGGAAGACACAAAGAGATGGAAAAATATTCCATGCTCATGGATTGGCAGAATTAATATTGTGAAAATGTCAATGTTACCCAGGGCAATATACACGTTTAATGCAATCCCTATCAAAATACCATGGACTTTCTTCAGAGAGTTAGAACAAATTATTTTAAGATTTGTGTGGAATCAGAAAAGACCCCGAATAGCCAGGGGAATTTTATAAAAGAAAACCATATCTGGGGGCATCACAATGCCAGATTTCAGGTTGTACTACAAAGCTGTGGTCATCAAGACAGTGTGGTACTGGCACAAAAACAGACACATAGATCAGTGGAACAGAATAGAGAATCCAGAAGTGGACCCTGAACTTTATGGGCAACTAATATTCGATAAAGGAGGAAAGACTATCCATTGGAAGAAAGACAGTCTCTTCAATAAATGGTGCTGGGAAAATTGGACATCCACATGCAGAAGAATGAAACTAGACCACTCTCTTTCACCATACACAAAGATAAACTCAAAATGGATGAAAGATCTAAATGTGAGACAAGATTCCATCAAAATCCTAGAGAAGAACACAGGCAACACCCTTTTTGAACTCGGCCATAGTAACTTCTTGCAAGATACATCCACGAAGGCAAAAGAAACAAAAGCAAAAATGAACTATTGGGACTTCATCAAGATAAGAAGCTTTTGCACAGCAAAGGATACAGTCAACAAAACTCAAAGACAACCTATAGAATGGGAGAAGATATTTGCAAATGACATATCAGATAAAGGGCTAGTTTCCAAGATCTATAAAGAACTTCTTAAACTCAACACCAAAGAAACAAACAATCCAATCATGAAATGGGCAAAAGACATGAACAGAAATCTCACAGAGGAAGACATAGACATGGCCAACATGCATATGAGAAAATGCTCTGCATCACTTGCCATCAGGGAAATACAAATCAAAACCACAATGAGATACCACCTCACACCAGTGAGAATGGGGAAAATTAACAAGGCAGGAAACAACAAATGTTGGAGAGGATGTGGAGAAAAGGGAACCCTCATACACTGTTGGTGGGAATGTGAACTGGTGCAGCCACTCTGGAAAATTGTGTGGAGGTTCCTCAAACAGTTAAAAATATACCTGCCCTACGACCCAGCAATTGCACTGCTGGGGATTTACACCAAAGATACAGATGCAATGAAACGCCGGGACACCTGCACCCCGATGTTTATAGCAGCAATGGCCACGATAGCCAAACTGTGGAAGGAACCTCGGTGTCCAACGAAAGATGAATGGATAAAGAAGATGTGGTTTATGTATACAATGGAATATTACTCAGCTATTAGAAATGACAAATACCCACCATTTGCTTCAACGTGGATGGAACTGGAGGGTATTATGCTGAGTGAAGTAAGCCAGTCGGAGAAGGACAAACATTATATGTTCTCATTCATTTGGGGAATATAAATAATAGTGAAAGGGAATATAAGGGAAGGGGGAAGAAATGTGTGGGAAATATCAGAAAGGGAGACAGAACGTAAAGACTGCTAACTCTGGGAAACGAACTAGGGGTGTTGGAAGGGGAGGAGGGCGGGGGGTGGGAGTGAATGGGTGACGGGCACTGGGGGTTATTCTGTATGTTAGTAAATTGAACACCAATAAAAAAAAAAAAAACTTGCAGTGGTTCCCAATCTCACCCAGAGTAAAATCCAAAGTCTTAACAATGGCCACATGATCCTTTCATGCCCTCATACTGCCTGTTACTTCTCTGACTTCCTCTCTTATTATTCTCCCTTTGTTTGCTCTGCTCTAGCCAAAGAGCTTCCTTGCAGTTTCTTGCATGCATCCAGTAGAGTTATTTCTCAGAGAAAAATGGATTTTTCTATTCTATATTTTCTGTTCCCTATGCCCGGATTATCTTTGCCCAGATATATGGCTGGCCCCTTCACTTCCTTCATGTCTCTAAACAAATGTTACTATGTAAAAAGAGGCCTTTCTTTAGTTTTCTATGTAAACTATTAATGATATACACTTGCACTCTCCTTCTTGCTTTACTTTATTTCTTATTGCATTCATTGACATATTATGATTTTGCTTACTTGATAATGATCTATCTCTCCTAGAATATTAGTTGCTTGAGAACAAGGATTTTTCTTCTGTCCCATGCTATATTTTCAGTCTCTAGAACTGTCCTTGGCACATAGTAGATATTTTTAAAATTCTGCTGGATTAAGAAATAAATAAAATCTAAAAAGCCTAGGGGCAGAAACTTTTTAATTCCCCCATTCATGTTCCTCATTGTAAACACACTTGTCTTAATAGAGCAATTGAAGTTAGAGCAGAAAAGGCATTTAGAGACCTGCTTGTCTTTCTCCCTCATTTAATAGTTGGTAAGACTGAGGAGAGGAATCTTGCCCAAGGCCATACAGCAAGTTGTTGACAGTCTGAGGAAAAGTTCAAGTCATCTAAGCCTAAATCCACAACTTTTCCTGCTATACACCATGCTACACATATAAATTAGTCTTACTCTCCAACTACAGGGAAAAAGTAAGACATTGTCAGTCTGGAGAAGTAAGCTCTGGGCAGATTAATATGGAGGTAGAAGAATTTGGCTTTTAAATGAACAGGAGTTTTCCTGAACATTTTCCTCTCTGGTTTTGGAGGGCAATAACAACTGGGCCGAGTATTACATGAATACCTGACCAATTAAACCACAAATAACATTCAATAAATCATTCAATAAATCAAGTATCATTCAATAAAGCAAGCCTATTTTGAATACTAACATGTACTTAGACTTGTACTGGAGATATGAAAACATTCAGCCCGAATTCCTGCTTTCTAGGAGCAGTCTAGCACTAAAGGCAAGACTCACCTATCTGAGACAAGCAGATACCAAATTGTGAGATATGACAATAAACACTGTTGGGACTAGCAGGAGACCACTGAGGGCTAAATTAGTCCAAGAATGCATCATGGAGGAAAGGAGACATCTTTGCACCTATTTCATTTTGCATTCCTGTCAGTGCTTTGTATTCCTTCATTTAGAAGTGTTTACTTTCACCCATGGACCTGACCCTGTCTCCATGGCTCTCCAAGGAAGGATGATATGTTTGATGTAGTTACCAGGTCTCTTGCTTCCTCCTCTTCTCACTTTTCCCAAATAGAATCTGCTTAGTTCAACACATATTTACTGAGTACCCTGTGGACACCAGGTACTGAGGCAGAGGCTTGGAATAAAAAGATAAATCATCTATGGTCATTTACTTGTAGTAGGCCAAAGTCCAATAGGTCTAATAGATATGCACAAAGGTTTACAAAGTAATTCAATATTGAAAAAACTAGTTTATTTATATTCTCCTTCATTAAAAAAAAAAAGGTTTGAGGTCGCAAACATCGTAAGTTCTGCTTATGACCAAATTGTAATGAGAGCTCAGATGAGAGAAGAAATGATGTAAAAGTGAGTCAGCCAGAGTTTTCCAGACTAGGTGATATTTGAATTGAACTCAGACAATGATTAGTTTTCTAGGGAATCAGGAATGGGAGGTAGGGGCAGGGGTACACATTCTAGACAAATGGAACATTACACAGAGGTGGACGTTGCCTGGCTTGTTGCTCTGTGTGTCTACAGCAAGTATGGTGTCTGGCATGATCATCCTATCAGCTCCTCCCATGCCCGTGGCATAAATTTTTTTAAAATATTTTATTTACTTATTCATGAGAGACACACACAGAGACACATGAGGGACACAGGCAGAGGGAGAAGCAGGCTCCATGCAGGGAGCCCAATGTGGGACTTGATCCTGGACTCCAGTATTACGTCCTGAGCCAAAGGTAGAAGCTCAACTGCTGAGCCAACCAGGCGTCCCCATAGCAGAAATTTTTAATCAGACATAACGTTCTTTCCCAGCAATCCTGAGTAAGGCTTAGAATCTTTCTGAACACAGTATTCCAAATGGCCACTTACAGTCAATTTAAATTGATTTATGAGATGAAACATATTTGCCATTCTTGGCTGAATTCAATGCCTTTAAAGTTACAGATTTTCAGGAAACAGTATCTCATTGGGAATCTAAACTTTTAACAATCTATTCTCCTTTTCCCTCTCCCTGCCATGACTCTGATGAGTTCATGGATCTGTATTTAGTAGCTATTATGTTACTGAATTTGGATTTTTCTCCTGCTATCAGATATTTTAAATCAGAAAAGAAAAGAAATTTTAAATCAGAGAAATGGTCTGCATTTCAGAAAGCTGCATTTGGTAATAGCATATAGACTGAAGGAAAAACCAGTGGCAAGGAGACTGCTTACTATGCAACTGTAATATTTCAGGTAAGAGATGATGAATGCAGTGCCTAGGAGGAGAAGATAAATTGGAGAGATACTAACTGAGACAGATAATAGAAAAGTACTAAGTGCCAGAACCCAGGTGCTATGGAGGAATAGCAAAGAGGGAGAAACAATTTGCAGGTGAAGCGGGGGAGGTGGTATATGGGGAAAGATTCATAAAGATGGGATTTGAGCCAGGCCTTGAAGGATAGTTATCACTTGACATTGAGGAAGGGGTGGAAATAAGCCATTTCAGATCTTTGTAGCACAAGAGCAAAGATGTAAAGGTAGAAAAATCACAAGACATGTATGAGGAGCAGCATGTAGTTCAATTTGGCAGGCTTTAGTTTGGCGTTCAGAGGTGACATTTTCCCCATCCCCATCCCTGTTCTTAGATGGCTCTTCTTACCATCCAGCCCGCAGGTGCTCAGAAAACATATATTGATATTGGTGTTATTATTAACTAAAGTGTGATTGAATGTGGAAGGCCTCTCACCTTCAAGAATACCATTCTAATGCTGATTGTAAGAGCCAGATCTGGGTTGTCCCCACTGACGTTTGCTAGCCTTGAACACCACTGAGAAAGAATGGCTAAGGAAGGCTGAAAGCTGCTTATTATCTAATAGGGAGCTTGGAGAAGATGCCTATAGCCATAAAAAGCTCTCAGGGCACATCCAGCACACATGTAGTAGCAATCTCTGAAGCTCTCTGAAGGAACTGCCATGTATCCCGAGGCAAAAATAATTATGAAAAATATCCTCTTTTGATTAAATTATATCATATAATAACAACTTTTTCACAGCATATCACATTCACAAAGTGCTGTCTCAGACAGTATATTTTCTCTTTATTACAACATTGTAAGGCATGTCTAAGCTTGCCCTAATTGTGAAGGTAAAGAAACTAAGGTTCAGAGAGGTTACAGGACTTGAACAAGGATATAGGGACATAGGATATAAAGATATAGGGCTAGTAATTGGCCACAACAGGCTCCGATCCATGTCTTCTGTCACCATCTTTAATTCCTAAACTTTCCCACTGCACAAGGAGGTATCTAGGACCAAAATAGCATCAAATCTAACCCATTAATCAAATCCATTCTTTTGAGAGAGAGAATCAGCAATAATTCATTTCAACCAATACTTTCTGAGTACCTACTCTGTTTTAGGCACTATGCTAGGTCCATGGGATGCAGAGAAAACATAGTTCTTACCTCAAAGAGCTCACAGAGTAGTGGGAAAGACAGATCCATATATAGATAATCAAGATAATAAGTGAAGTGATACTGGAAGAATATGTAAAGCACTCTGGGAGTTCAGAAAAGGGTGAACTACTGTACAGAGAGAAGAATTGGCAGTTGAAAGAACCAAAGCCCCCAGTCTACACAATTAACTTCCTATGTAATTGCAGACTTGGAGAGGGGACAGAGAGGAGAGAACTAAATGAGCATATTTTTGACTCCTTCCTGAAAATGCCTTTGTGCTGCCCAGCTTGAAAAGTTGGTTGCATTTGTGGCGGCCATTACTGTGCTGCTAATGTCTGGGCTGGGTTCAGTGGGCCCATGGCTTGTCCCAGCCACCACTTGATTGACTTCTGCCAGGTCTGGTGCAAAGTGTTGGATGCTGGACATCAGACTAAGTATTGCCATTTGTAGTTTTTCTGCATGTGTCTGGGGCTGGGGTGAGTCAGATGCATGAGCTCTCAGTTTACAATAAGAATAGGGCCTATCAGGCATCATTCTGCCTACCAGAGAAAGGATGATTTAACTAACCTTGATTGAATGCTTAGGACTGCGTTTCAGTTCAGCTCAAAACATGCCTATCAAGTGTCTCCTATGTGTTTGGCATTTTGTAAGCCACCACAGATTCATCTTACAGTAGAAGAGATAATAGGTAAAGAAGAACTGTAAATAAATAATTCAATATGGTGTGTTACACAGTAAAGTTCTGTATAGTGAGCTATGAGTACACAAAAGATTGAACAATAAATTCTGTTTGGAGGTTCAGAACAAGCTTCATTGAAGAACTGACATTGCACTGAGCTCTTATGGATGAATATACTAAGCACTGTACTAGGTGCTCTGGGAGAAAAATTATTACTCAAGATGATTTTGGTTGCAAAGTACAGAAAACCTAACTTAAACTGGCTGAAATAAACCAGAGACTTATTGGCTTATGTAACAGGAAAGTATAGAGGTAGGACAGGCTTTAAGCATAGTTTAGTCATGATTTTGCTTCTTTTCTTTATGATTCTCTTGACTCTGCCCTCTTCTGTATGTTGGCTTTATCCTTAGGCTGGTTTCCCTTATAGTTACAAAAGGGAAACAAGTGGCAACCAGGGCTGATGCCTCTTCTTTTATACCCAGTGAGGTAGTGAACATTGTTTCTCACACTGTAATACAAAAGTGAACCTTAGTGGTTCAGGACAGGTAAAACTTAGAGTAAGATTATAGTAAGCATGGGAGGTCTCCCAAAAATTAGTTTATAAGCAACTGAACACTTCAATAGCTTGAGGGCATCCCATTTTCAGGTTATATTTCTTTTTTGTTTAATTCTTGCTTTCTGGGGATCCCTGGGTGGCTCAGCGGTTTAGCGCCTGCCTTTGGCCCAGGGCACGATCCTGGAGTCCCGGGATCGAGTCCCGCGTCGGGCTCCTGGCATGGAGCCCGCTTCTCCCTCTGCCTGTGTCTCTGCCTGTCTCTCCTCTCTCTATGACTATCATGAATAAATAATAAAAAAAATTTAATTCTTGTTTTCTAAATGATATCCCTTGGGGTGCCTGTGTAGCTCAGTGGATTGAGCATCTGACTTGATTTTGGCTCAGGTCATGATCTCAGGGTCATAAAATCAAGCTCTGCATTGGGCTCCACTCTGGGTGTGGAGTCTGCTTAAGATTCGCTTTCTCCCTCTCCCTCTGTGCCCACTCACTTGCACACATATTCTCTCTCTCTCTCTCTCAAAAAAAAAAGAAAAACCTTAAAAAAATCAATGATGTCCCTTTTCTTATGCCTCTTATGTGTATTGTTTACAGACTACATTTTGGACTTCAGAATAGTAATACTATTTCTATGACACAAAGATCATTTGTACTATCAAGGCATTTTTCACAGCCTGCATAAGCAATAAAAGTAGTAGGCAAAGTTAATTATGGGAAGGAAGTGTTTCAAATGGTTTACAAGCAATCTCTGAAGTCTGCCACATCTAGGTTCTCAACTCTGCTTTGTCATCACTTAGCTGGTGCCTTGGGCAAATTAATTCATCTGTTGGAGCTTTAGTTTCTTTATCCATAAAGTGGAAATAATATCAAGACCTACTTCATACAGTTTGAGGATTGCATGAGATAATCCATGTAATGTATATAGCAGAAGCTCCCCAAGTTTCTTGGTTCACTGTGCCTTTCCTGGGTCAGTAATTGTTTTCACAGCATCCCCAAGCCAAAAGAAGTATTTAAAATTCTGTTCATTAAGTAATTAAGTACAGTAGTAGTTCATGCTCTGCCTGACAGATGTCACTGTGTTTCTCTCAAAAAGTAAAATATAGTACCCCTTTGAGTTGGCTATGATACCCTGGTGTGCCTTGGCACACAGTTTGGGAATAGAACACTGCCAGACACACAGTTGGTGTGTGTACATGGTATTTATTTATATTATAAAATGTCTGCAATTATTACTAGAAGGGGCCTGGGTACCAAAGAGGATGTTGACCTAATAGTTTGAGTAAGATGTTGAATTTCCCTGAGGAGGTATGCTTCCCTTTTTGGTAATCTCTTCTGGTCTCAGGGTTTTTTAAAGTCAGCATCTACTTACCCTAGCTTGAGAAAGGAGAGTAATTTCTATGTGCATAGAGAAGAAAACTTCATTCTCAAAGCAAGTGCCATTTTCCAGCTTGTAGTGGTTTCTAGTCAAAAATCACTCTTTCAGAAGATAGTGCTGTATGTTAGATTAAAAAAATACTTTCCTATGTTATTGCTGGGCTCTCCTACCCTCCTTTTCCTTCTCCTTACTCCTCTACCTCTCTTCATATCCCTTTTAGCCAGTGTCTGAGACTTGGCCCCATCCCCATCATGATGAGAGGAGTCTGGATACTTAATTCAGGAAAAAATGATTGGTTGAATTGTTTTGAATCTCAGTTTGACCTGTGAGCCAGTAAGAATAGTGGGTACTGATAGTTTATTCCTATATACTTTTTTCCTTTCCCCTGAGGGAGCATAGGAAAGTAATTTAAACAGAGAGGGTCCAGAAGGTGGCCTGTGGGCTTGGACACTCTTGAGAGGCTGAGAGGTGTAAAGGTAAAGGCTGTACTGAATTTCCAATTCTTGGCAATTGAGGCCCATGAGGGATCTTTGACATTTTCTTAGAGGCTACAGCTGACTTTAGTTCTATTTGGTTGTTTAGATTCATTGAAGGGAATCTGATGTTGGAGGTATAAGAAGGAATGGAATAGCAGACCTGTCCATGAACTGTTGACTCTGGGCCTCTTTGGTGCTGGCCAGCAGAGGTCTGGAGTGGCTGGCTGGCTTTTAGCCCCAGCCAGCCTGCGGCGTTTGCTTTGGCCCTTGGGGGAAAGAGCACTTTGTGGAAAGCCAGCCTTCCCAGCCAAGGGCCTATTTTCATCTTGAATCGGTTGAGTCCAGTCTGAAGTCTGGGTCCAGGATCAACAGAGGCCATGGAAAATGGGACTGGATGCCTGGCAGCCAGAACTGTGGGCTTTGTCTTCCTGACCAGGGCTTTTTGCTGTGAGCCTATGAAGGTAGGAATGATGGGAACCTGGGGTCCTTGTGGTATCAGGGCCAAAAAGAGCTCTTTGTATGGTCATTGAAGCCCAAGATTGACTATAATATATCACTAGGCCTCATCCCTTCTTAGGTCATCGAGTCTAGGAAGGTGGATGTGTAGCAAGAGCTGACATAGCTCCCAAAGTACCTGAGCTCCCTTAAATGGGGTCCTCCACACACTGTGGGACCACTAGACCACTAGATCAATATCCTTACCAACCAACCATATACCACGGGAACATAGAGAGGTATCAATTAGGATCCATTTTTTTCTGAGGTCTTTCTGGAGAAACAAACCATTTTCATGAAGAGTTACTTTTAGTACTAGACAGGGTAGAGTGAGGCTCATGTGAGTAGCACAAAGAAGTGCTAAAGGAGTTCAGAGGAGGGCAAGAGTGCTAGGAGAGATATGGGTTTAGTTGGGTCCTGAAAAGTAAGAATGAGATAAAGATGTTATGGGAGTTTTCTTATGTTCCTAAGGGAGAAATCCTTTGAAACTGACTCAAAATACATCTTTGATTTACTGTAGTATCCTAGTCTCAAATCAGATTATATTCCTTTTAGGATACCAGCATTGAGATGGTTCTGAACCTGAGTGACCAAAAGGTTGTGAACTTCTCAGACACTACAACTTGTCTAGAGCTGGAATAGAACTAGAGTGATGTCTGGAAGCATGAATAATATTTCTCAAGTTCTTCCTTTACCCTGTTGCTCAACTGTATCCTGACCTGAAACTGAATACTGGCTCCTCCATTGCTTTCAGGATGGTCAAGCAACTGTATTTGGCATTCAAAGGCCTTTCACAGTCTGATCTTAACCTTCCCTTCAAACTGTTCTCCCATTCTTTTTGGAGACTCCCAGCAATTTCTTATCGGCTAAATCTCCTTATCTCCTGAAGCCCATGAGAAGTGGCTTAAAGTTATTTATAGACTCAGAAGACTTTGGTACCAGTCCCCTTCATCTCTTTGAGAATTTGGGATTCTTTGTGAGGTCTTTTCATTCTCTCTCATATCTAACATTATCATTACATTCTTACTTAAGCAGAGTCCTATTAAAAACTGATTCTTTGTTTCTATAGATCAGGAGTCAGCACGCTTATTCTGTAAAGGGCCAGATAGTAAATGTTTTAGGCTCTGAGAGCCACAGTGTCTTGGATGCAGCTACTCAACTCTGCCATGGTAAGGAAAGCAGCCATGGATAATATGTACATAAATGAATATGGCTGTGTTCCAATAAAACTTTATTTATGGTCTGAAATTTGAATTTCATATAATTTTTCATGTCACAAAATATTTTTCTTTTGATTTTTTTCAACCATTTTAAACTGTAAAAACCATTCTTAGCTCACACTCTTCACAAAATAGGTGATGGTTGGATATAGCTTGCAAGCCCTACTTTGTTTTTTGTTTGTTTGTAAAGATTTTATTTATTTATTCATGAGAGATACAGAGAGAAAGAGAGAGAGAGAGATAGAGAGAGAGAGGCAGAGATAGAAGCAGAGTGAGAAGCAGGCCCCATGCAGGGAGCCTGACGTGGGACTCGATCTGGGGTCTCCAGGATCACACCCTGGGCTGAAGGCAGCACTAAACCACTGAGCCACCAGGGCTGCCCAACAAGCACTACTTTGATAACCTCCACTCTAGAAGACAAAACTTAGAATACTGGGTGGAAATTATGGGGGAGTGAGTTTGGCCCAAAAATTTTAAAAAGGATCAGAATTATAGCAAAATGTTATAAATTCCCTAAGAAGTTAAAACTACTATTTTTTTCACGGAAGATATTAAAGCACCACTGGTTAGGGATGTCATAGGAGGACTGAAAGATTTTGTAGGCACTTGGACTTGATGTTTTTTTAAGTCCGCAGAACTGTGCTTTTGTGAGTTTTTCTTCCTCCACATAACCAGCATTTCCCAACTACTTGCTGTCTTTAAGTTTTGAACCTCTGTGTGGTTGTCTCCCAGTTTTCCCCACCAAGCATTTGATGATACTGTTTCAATTTGCTCCCCATCGTTTTCATATGTGTGCATATTGTTTCCCTTCCAGAAACCCAGGGGTTAATGTCAAAAGGGCAAGGTTCTTCAGGCAGCAGATATACTGTTGCCTAGAAACCATCAGGGGCAGCTGCAAATTACTGCAGAGGCCTTTTGGGGAAGATGGTTTGACCCAACCTTCAGGGCAGAGTAAAGAGCAAAAGAGATAATAAATGCAAATGTACTTTATTTATTATGTAAACGGAGTCTGATTCCATTTTAAAGAATATAATATCCCTTTTTTTACTTTACTAAAAGGAATCTAAATTTGCTTCAAGAAATTTCAGCTTCTTTTTTGCTCCCCTCCCTTCCACAGTGGTTTGATCCTGCTTCTTAGACTAGCATCTCCTTTCTGCCACTTCACAGTAGTCTGATCCTGTCTCAAATTCTACTAGGCCCTTTATGTTCTTACTTTGCTTTCTCCTTCTTTCTAACCCTACCCCGGAGTGGTTTGATGACACCTTATAGGATAACATCCCTGTTTTGCTTCCTATAGATCTCAGTGGTTTGATCCTGTCTGGAGAACATCAGCATCTTTTCCCCTTCTGTCTCACACCAATAATTTGATCCTACGTCATTGAGCATCAATTTCTTTTAGCTCCTCCCCCGGGGTCTACAGTGGTTTGATCCTACCTCGCAGACTATTAAGTCCTCTCTGATTCCCCCTCTAGCATCGCCACCACAAATGGTATGGTCCTTAGCATCAGGTCCCTTTCGTATCTCACACTGGTCTTGGAAGCAGATTGAAGCTGCTTCATCTCATTCCTGATTCTAATTGATCCCTTCAGTGGTTCGTTCTTGAATTAGCAACATAGAACTGGCCCAAATGGGTTTAAAGTGGTTAGAACTTGCTCATGACCAGTTAAAATCTTTTCTCACAAAGAAAAATCAGTTCTGACCAGTTCAAATCTATTTTGACTAGTTTAAACTAATTCTGCAGAACTGGAGCCTGAGGTCGGTAAACTCAGAAAGATGGCTGAAGACGATGCTGATCCGAGCCAAAGCAAGGAATCAGGTACTTACAAAAGTTGAAATTGGGCTGAGAGCTAGGAAAGAAAATAGATCAAATGAGAGAGGAAAATACAGGAGTCAGGGTTGGTTGAGGAAGGCTCAAAAAAGATTAGTTGCTCCCAAACCTATTTTTTTTTGAAAGGTGAGAGGCCATTTTGAGGAGGTAATGCAGGATTTTGGATTCTTCCTTTGTATGTCTGGGAAGCAGTCTGGAAGCTGATACAATCTAGCAGCCCCATCCAGCTGGAGCTGAGACTAGGTTGTATGTGGCCCCAGTAAAACCTGGTTCTGCTATTCTTTTTGTTTGGCTTCATCTCAAGTTGAAATTATTAGAGTCCCAAACCACAAATGACAGCCTTCTCACCACTATAGCTGTGGATGATGATGATGATTTTTAGCAGTTTAGGGGTGCTATTTAGGTTAGAAGAAGGGATTGGTAAGCCTTGAAGAAAAAAGCTAATTACAGTAGGTAACTCATGAAGTGAATAACTCAGTTAATTAGAATTGAGTTGAGGACTATACCTTGAAATTTTTTAAAGGAATGTGTAAGAGAAGGTGATAGGTTGAAAATAGTATCTAATCTTTCACCTGTGGAACTGGTTATCTATCTCCTTATTGTTGACTGAAGTAAAAATTGGCCTGTGTTGTCTGAATTTCTCCCAGGTGGTTGTCCTGTCCTTTGCGAGGACTAAAGTAGGTATTGAGCAAAATGAAAATTTTATAGATTGTAACATTTCCAGTTTGTGCAAAATTCCTGCAGTGGGACAGTGAGCAGAGGCCAGATGCTTTGATGATGAGTGACAGAATGCTGCAAGATTGAGGGTGGGGCTCTGGTTTGTTGCAGGATATCTTAACATCTTTGGAGATGGATGAGGCTTTATGGTTATTTACTTATAAGGTAAAAAAAAAAAAAAAAAAGAAAGGTTTCTTAGAATGGCATCGGAATTTAGCTGCCAGGGAGGGAAATTGATCCTTTTGTGAAAGAATTTGACTTAGGATCCTGTAATTTGAAAGATGTCTTTTAAGAAGATAGATTCAACTAGCCACTGCCTATTTTTTGACATGGAAGAAAGGCGACCATTTTAGTTAAGGTAGTTGAATGGCACTTCCAAATGTCAAGGTAGAAAAAAAATTGGAAGATCTGGAGTCAGATAACCCAGGCTTTAAATCCTGTTTCTGCTATTTACTATATGGCTCTTGAGCAAATTATTTAAACTTCCAAAGACTTTCCTCATTTGTGGACTAAAGTTAATATCATCTGCCCTAAAAAAAAGAACCTTATTGTTTAATGCCTTTTGGAACAAAGTAACTGCCATTCAGCATTTTTGTATGAGTGAACTAAATTATGTGACATAGGTTATTTTTGTGTGTACATCGGGAAATAATACATATTTTAGCTTGATAAAGACAGTTTTAAAAAGGTTTTCAGCAATGTCACACCCAAATGAAGCTATTGAACTATAATGAGGAGCAAAAGAGAAATTATTCCTTGAAGTACTTTATAAAGTGCAATATAGATGTTAGAAATTGTTATTTTTTATACTAATATACTGATGATCATTAAAGTGACATTCAGAAAAGCCACAGCATAAAATGGCTTCCAGTGTTTCAGACTCATAGATACCTCTGGTTCTAGATTAAGTTCCCACTTCATCCTTGACTATGGCCACTAGAAGCCCTGAGATGTGGTATGCACCATCATAAACTGTGGTGACACACATTGGAATAAGAGATGGAGGAATCATGTCAGAAATATAGGAGATAGGTGTGGCCCCTTGTAAACAGGATGGGGTGTAAACAAACTGTCCTTTAGCCACAAACATCTTGAAATTATTTATTGCAAGGCAAGCCTGGATTACTTCACCTGGATTCTGTCACTTTCCCTGAAAACAGCAGGATTAGGTAAAGGGGCAACAGGAAGGGCAATAATGTGAACTTTCATGAATATGGATATCCTGCCATTCATAGTTGAGGGGAATGGGAGCCAGGTCAGGCAGTAGAGTTGAGCTGGAAAAAACATTAAATTTCAATATACTTTTGGCCCTACTGGCTCCATTAGGGAGCTGTGTCTTGTGTTCAGATTCGTGGGCTTGAAAATATGGCTTTTTTTCCCCAAAGGTTTATTTATTTATTCATGAGAGACATAGAGAGAGAGGCAAAAGCAGGCAGGCTCCCTGCAGGAGCCTGATGCGGGACTCAATCCATAATTCCAGGATCACACCCTGAACGGAAGGCAGACGCTCAACCGCTGAGCCACCCCGGTGTCCCTGAATGTGGCCTTTTGGATAAGGTTGTTTGACTAGTAGATGCAAGTATGTGATAGCTACAGTGTCTCTGTATTACAGCAAAGGTGCATGACAAAGATTTTTATTTTTATGATATCCTGGTTAACAAGATAAAGAAAAGATGAGCTCTAACATTGTTCCTTTAGTTGGAATCTGAAAGTTTTTTTTTTAAAGTATACTATTTATTGAGCACTTACTATATACCAAGCATTGTGCTAAGTACTTTATGCATTAATCATTTAATCCTGACAACATAGATCATACACGTATGATCTATGTGTAATTAGCTCCATCATACAGATGGGGAAACTATTTACAAAGGGCACTAATAATTAATTCTATGTTTCTCTGGAGCAGAAATTCTTGAGAAGTGTGTGTGGAGTGAAAGGGAAGATGAAGGCACATTTTCTGAGAGGTTTAGCAGAATCACCTGGATGAAAGTTTTTCCAAACCACATAGGCCTTTCCCCCATTATAGTACTTCCCTTAGTAGGCCTGCCCCTCCTTGGATATTTTCGATGTTTTGTGAGTTACTGGAATTAATGTGAATGGGTGGTAGGAAGGGCCCTATGGTGTGTTGAAAGCAGGAAAAATGTTGAGCTTCAGAATTTCAAAGGGAGATCCTTGTTGGTAAGGTGTAGGGTTCTGTACCTGGTTATGTCTTGGTTCAAGACATTTTAATTAGTGATTGGATGGAGATGTAGAAAAGTGCACTCATCAAATTTTAAGAAAGAACTGCAGTGGGTGGGGAAGTACATATACTGGATACCAGAACCAGGAATCCAAGAAAAAATTATGAGATTGTAAGATGGTTCAAAAACAACAGAATTAATTTGATAAGAATAAATGTGATATCTTGCATAAATTTGATAAAATTAAAAAGTATAGTAATTCTATAGGATGGATATATGTTTAATATGGCTGCCAGAAAAGTTAATGCAAACTCAATCTACATTAATAGTATAGTAGAAAGTCTACAATGAGGGAGCTTTTCTAGGTTTGTATGAACTACACCTCAAGTACTGTGCTTAGTAATGGTGGCTATCTTTTTAAAGAGGGACAAAGACAAAATAGAAGTTAAGAAGAGAAGCCTGAAGGGTGCAAGTGGGACCTGATTGCTGTCTTCCAGTATCTGCCAAGCTGTCATAAGAAAGAGGATTTTATCTGTACAATGTGATCCTAAGGGACAGAATTAGGATTGTTAGGCGGAAGTTATGGCAGAGCTGACTAAAGATGAAATGGGCTGTGTTGGAAGGGAATAAGTTCCCTATCATAGGGAACATTTAGGCAGAAACTAGCTGACTACTTGCTAGGGATTTAAGTTTTATTACAAAACCTCAAATGCAGCCTTAATTGCTACAGTTCAGTGTATTGAGAGAATTGCCATGAGCATTTTTTGAATATTGTCTGGTTAATGGAGAGGGTGGTGATCAGAAAGGTATAGGGTAACCCTGATAATATCCAGTTAATCTGAGGAAACCCTGGCATTAGCTGGTGTGGCTCAGCCAAGGATGATACTGAAGAAATAAAAGCACCTGGTGCTTTTTCACACATTATTTATTAATTTTCACAACAATCAGGTGAATTATATATCATTAACATTTCTTTTACAGATGAGAAAAAGGAGGCTTAGAAAGGCTAAGTGACTTACCCAAATTCATGCAGCTAGTAAGTGGCTTTGGGGGAGCATGTTAGAACCCTGTACAGGGAAAGCTGTGACAGAATTTCTGCTTGTTACCTGATCACTTCTCCAGTTGAGTAAAGAGTTGGTATTGCCAGAGGCAAGTCAGAACTGTGTGGACAAGTGCGTCATGCTGGGCTGGGTGCCTGGAGTAGATGAGAATATCATAAAGATATACGATCAGCCTCTAGTCCAGCAGGTCCTGGAGGATGGTGTTGGAATGCAGCTGAGCTATTACACAGGCTAAATGGCATGACTGTTTAGTCATAATGTCCATACCTTATAAGGAACTGAATGGCATAGCTATCAAAGGACATAAAGATCTTCAAAGTCCAGACAAGCCTATCTATTTTGAAGAAGAGAAAACTGATCCAGGGAGAGGAAGGACTTTTCAAACCTGTTCCACTTAGTGATTTTGCTCCTGATATTGCCAAGGAACTTATTTTTAAATATTTAATTTATTTTTTTTAAATTGTATTTTAGCAAATTTAGGATTAGAGCTTCTTAGAGCAGATTTGGTTTTCAGAAAGGACCAACCCCCCTGTGAAATGTGCTACTCTGCTTCAGAGCTACAAGATAGATATGTAATGTTCTGGTTTCTATCTGCCCTCCCCCTAATATAGAAATCAGCATCATAGAAGTTGAAAGAGCATAAGCTTTAGAATCAGACAAGTTGGATTTAATTCCTTTACTGGAATCCATGGGAAATTCTTTAGTTTCTTTGAGCCTCAGATTCATTATCTATGAGAATGGAAATAATAATAGCTTGATTTTAACCATGTGGAGTTTGAGGTGCTTGTGAAAAATCCAGGTGGAGAGATTAAGGAAGGGCTGAAGCTCAGGAGAATGACAGGATCCTGAGATACAGATTTGAGAATCAACAGCCAAAGAGAAGATACATAAAGCCACATGCATGGATGGCATTGCCTAGCAGAGGGATTTATTCTATAGGATGACTCTAGCTATTTGAGGTTGACAATCGTGTTATCCTAATTATTCAATTCTCTAGGCTTGATGACCCTAGATCAAAAATATTTCTAAATGTCTTTAACTCCAGCCTCTTTATCAGCCAAACTGTTCTTTTAAGGACATACCATAGTTTGGTTTTATCAGTCTTGAGGTATGGTGTTCTATAACTAAACAGTGCTACTGGTATGTGGAGTAAGAGCAAGACCCTTAACTTCTTCATTCTACGCACTATACTTTTTTGGTGACTCTGATGCAGGTTGTGCTTGACAGTATCCTGAGAAATACTGTCCTATGGCATAGAAAGAACTTCGTTTGAACCATTCTAGTCCTTGGCATTGATTTGGCTTCTAGCTCCCTGCCTGGTCTTGCTTCACTGCAGAATGCAGGCTTGAAGTGTGGAATTCACCAGCCCCATCTCATTTCTTTATATACAACACTTGGATTTAGTGGAAAAGATAAAACATTTTTTCCTTGCTTTTTCATTTTTTTGAAACTTCTTAGATACTCTGGAACTGGCTTACCTGTATTTAGAAGGGTACTTCATTAGGAGCCAAAATGACAGGGCTCAAAAGGTAAGGTTCATTGATGGGTGAGTAGTGGCTTCTTACCAGCCTTCCTCCCCAATTTAATACACTACCCACCAAACTAGATTTCAGGTATTCTAAACAGTTTTATACATAATATTAAACACTTAAAAATAGAAGATAATGTAGGTGAATAAATTATTTCCTTTTTGCATATGCTTAAAATAATATATGAGGTCATGAAGGAAGGGGTTATATATTTTCATATATAAAAAGGAAAATCTCTAAATATAAAACATGAAAAACATTGAAATACAAATGATAAATTGGAAAACTGCAACAAATATAACCATTGCAGTTGATACTCATTTGTGGATTCTATATTTTGAATTCATCTACTCACTAAAATTTATTTGTAATCCTGAAATCAATACCTGTGGTGCTTTTGTGGTCATTTGTGGATATACACAGTGATAACATTTGAATTGCCTGATGTGCCCAGTCCCAAATGAGGTCCAACAAGGTGATTCTCTTTCTTTTTGTCTTAGCTCTCATACTTTAAATAATTGTAATTTTCACAGTCTATTTAGTGCCATGTTTTTCACATTTTTGTGCTTTTTCTTGATGGTTTTGCTGTTTAAAATGCCCCCCAAGTGTGGTGCTAAAGTGCTGTATAGTGCTCTTGAGCACAAGACAGCTGTGATGTGCCTTACAGAGAAAATACATATGTTAGATTAGTTTACTTCAGGCAAGAGTTACAGTGCTATTGGCTGTGAGTTCAATGTTAATGAATCAACAATGCATGTTAAATAAAGTGTCTCTAAACATAAACACACATAAACAATGAATGTATTGATTTATTGACAAAAATGTTGTGATTGGGTCTCATAGGAGCCTAACTCTGTATTTCCCCAGGAACAATGGTTCAGGATTTACTGATTTAGTGTTTACAGTGATTTTATAAAACATAACTACTGTGAATAATGAGAAACAACTGCACATGATTATGATTACTATGTAGCATGCTATATATAATAATGAATGTAAATTGATAAAAAGAGCAAGATTCCAGTCGAAAAAATGGAAAAGGAAATATATAGGGAATTTGCAGACCAGGGAAAACATGTATAATAACATTATTGAAAAATAAACCCTTCCATTTTACTAGTAGTAACCAAGGAAATCAAATTGAAGCAATGATGTCATGTCATTTTTTTGTTGCCTATCAAATTAGAAAGAAATATGAAAGGTAATACTCTATGCTGGCTGGTGAGAGTGTAGTGATATAGCGATTTTTGTATATTGCCAATGGAATAAATTGGTATGTCATTTGGGAAAGTAGTTTGATGATACATATAAACAGCTCTAAAAATCTTAATATCTTACAACTCAGAAATTAAAGTTTTAAGAATTTTCCTGAGGAAATAGACATTCAGATAAAGATTTATTTACCTTCAATATAACATTTGTAAAAATAAGAATGGGAATGAGAATTGAAATGTGCAAGAATAGGGGAATCAATATATTGTGGATAGAAACAGGATAGAAAACTTACAAAACTATTAAAAATATTTTTTATTTTAAAGAAAATCTAATGAAATGGGAAAATGTTCATGATTTAATTGATATATGTATATTATTAAATATATGATAAAATTAAATTATGCTGAAATTATATATACAAAAACTAAATCAACCTGGAAATAATTAAGATTATTTAATAGTAGAGCATATTTTATTGTATGTGTCTTTAATATTTAACTACAAACTAGGGGTGGAGGGGATTGCCATACCTGCTGCCTGGTAACCATTATTTTAACCTTATTCATTTGGGCATATTTTAGGAGATGAGACAATGTTTTTTTGTTAGAAAGGAACTGGGAACCATTGTACTGTACTAGACCAGGGAAGGACAGAAGTTGGGCTCCTTCTCTCCCCAACTCCCTCTTTTTCTCTCCCTCTCTCTCCTCTCCCTCCTTCTACTTCTCTCCCTTTCTCTCCTTCCCTTCTTATTTCCCTTCCTCCACTTTTGGTAATGCAGAGAAAAGAAAGATTCATTCAGATTTGGGTAAAGAGGTAATGTGGGCAATATCTTGGAAGCTTCAAGAAGAAGGTGACATTTGAACTGAGTAATAAAGGATATGTATGATTTTTCTAGATAGAAAATGCAGGGAAGATCTTGACCTTCTTAGCTTCTAAATGTCAATGATACTACCATATATTGTAAAAGTAGTGCCTTTGAGAGTCACTTTTTTATTGATTTTCCTTTGGTATAACTGCACTCAGAATTTTCTAGTACTTTTCCTCAGATTCCAGGTGAGTTGTCATATTCTGATGCCCTGATGTTGGGATCAATAGAGGATGGACACAGAAAAAAATCAAGAATTCTACATCATTTTGATGAATCAGGTATGTAATGTGAAGAATGGATAAAGGATAGGAAGATATATTGGAGAAAGGAGAAAGGAACAGATATTTTTTTAGAATAAAAATTTGTTGTGGTGTTACAGTTCTTTAATTTTAATGATTGTACTCAACCCCATAAAGTAGGCAATTATTCCAATTTCACAAATGACAAGTAATGAGAACCTAAAAAAGGGTAAGATAGTGGAGGTGGTGAGAAATGGATGTGTGTAATTTACATTTTGGAAATAAAATTGAATGTAGTAGTAGCAAGGGTAGAGGAGTTATTAATCAGCTTAACTGTAATGTGCAGATAACCATTAAGGCTCTGCTTACTTCATAGGATTGTGCCAAAGTTAGATGAAATAAGGGCTGTCACAATGATCTGTAAACTTCAGATCATTGTACCAATGGGAGATGCTCAGAAGCTTTGAGCTTTGGCAACTTGGGAGATGGAAAGGCTATTAATGGAGGTGGGGACTGAGGAGGAAGAGTATTTTGGAGGGAAGATGATATTTGCTAATTCTTCAACATCTCTTCCTGTACTTGTCAGTTCACCTTTCTCATGGCAATTCCTATTGTTTTTTTTTTTTTTTTACCATTGTGTATAGAGACTCCATCTATGTAAATATATGTAAATGAATAGATTATTTCTGGAATGATATGCAAGAAACTTTTGACAGTGATTGCCCACAAACTGGGGACCTAGGCAGGAGTGGGAAAAACACTTTTCACTCTGTATCCTTTGTAATATTTTTTTTGTTTCTCAGTTTTATTTTGTATTTTTAAAATTTTTAAAAAATTTTATTTGCATTCAATTTCCCAACATATAGTATAAGACACAGTGCTCATCTGATCATGTACCCTTCTTAATGCCTTTGTACCTTTTGAACTGTGTATCATATGCATGTGCTATCTACTTAAAAAAGGAAAATTTTTTAAAAAGGAAAATTATAAAACAGATTAAAGACAAAATAAAAAAATGTCATACTGCCCCAATACATTTACATCTCCTGCACTTTAATCCCAGAGTTTACTCTGTTGTCCTATGGTCTTACTTGTCCATGAAGCTTTTCTCTGCCAAACCCATATCCTATCCTTTCTGCTCACTTGATATGGAAGTTAGTGAGAAAAGGAAATTTGAGCTAGTAAGTATTGACTACTTCTGTAAAAGGTTAGAGGAGAAAGGAAGGGTATTAGATGAAGTGGGACTTTGGGGTTAAGAGAGCATTTCTAATTTAGATATTTCTTTATTTGCGGCTAGGAGTGACTCTAGTACCTGTTTATAGGTGGAGGGGAAGAAATTTGGAGAGAAGGGAGAGAAGTTGAAGATACAGGAAAGGGAGGGTTTGTAAACAGGCTATTAGCTTACTCAAGCTATCAGCAATATTGAGATAGAGTTGCAAATTAGTGTGTTTCTAGAGAACTGTTTAGAAATGGCTCTTTAAAAAAAAGCTCTCTATAAGGAACAAAATCCCAGAAAGGCCCCTCTGAGGCCATTTACAATAGCAGCTCTTGGGTCTGCTGAGATCTGTCAGGTATTTCTTCATCAAATGTTAAGTGATTACTGTGAATAAGGCACAACATATAGCAAGGGTTGGGTGGCTTAATTAAATGTACTGGCTTGATAATCATTAAAGGAGGAAAGTTTCTGTAAGAATAGGGATGTTTGAATATAATTCATGTGGTGGTGTGGATTCTAACAGAACCGCTACAGTGCTTGGTTCCTAGTAGGTGTTCAGTAAGTGTTTGTGACATAATTCGTTTATTGAGCACCTCCTATCAATCAAGCACTGTGCTAGGCTCTGGGACCACATAGATAAGTTAGGCAAAGTCTTGCTTTTTGAGGTGCTTAGGTTTAGTGGTGGTTACAATAAAGTGATGAGTTTTATGACAGAGGTACAAACAAGGGTAGGTGATCTACTCCACAAACAGAAGCAGATTGCAGCATGTTGAGGAATAGAAATGGATAAAGAAAGTGAAGACAGTGAATGTAGACTGTTCTTTTGAGAAACTTGGCTAAGAAGAAAAGGAGAGAGAGGGCAGTAAACAAGGAGTGTTCAGGGAATATTCTTAAATAATGAGAGGTTTGAAGATATTGTTGTATAGAGAAGAAAGAAACAGCAGAGAGCGAAAGTGTAAAGGTTCAGAAATAAGGGCAGTAATTGATGAAAAGAGATCACTAGTAAGTGATAAAGCTGACCAGGAATTCTTGGAAAAGTTGTTGTGTGGTACTGAGAATTTCCTGAAACAGAAGACCATGAGGTTTTGGGTCAAAATACGGTAGGTTAAGAATATATAAAAGATAGTGGATGAAATAATGGTTTTTGGACCCAGGCTAGCCAGGGAAGAAAATTAGGCTTCAGGGGACCAATAAGTTGGGAGGAAACAAGAGACCAAAGAATTGAAGTTGTAGGAATGAGAAAGTAAAAAATCTTTAATGAGAAAAATGTAGCTAGAGAGTGGGATATATGAATTTAAGATTTTAGGGATCCCTGGGTGGTGTAGCGGTTTAGCGCCTGCCTTTGGCCCAGGGCGTGATCCTGGAGACCCGGGATCGAATCCCACGTCGGGCTTCCGGTGCATGGAGCCTGCTTCTCCCTCTGCCTGTGCCTCTGCCTCTCTCTCTCTCACTGTGTGCCTATCATAAATAAAATAAAATAAAAAATAAAAATAAAATAAAAAAAAAGATTTTAGAGATGGAGCAGTTCTGAGTGGTAATAGAATCCTGGGTGTGGCCATGATTATGGACAACTGAAATGCAGGGGAAGGTCACTGGAATTGAATCAAGAAAGTGGTACTCATGGATTTATCTTCATGGATGTTAAAGTCCCTCCATGAAGATACAAAGACTTTCATCACAAGCCAAACATTCAATTTATGTTTAGAAGAAACCAGGAAGTAGACAGATGCCACTGATGAGACTAATTAGTAGGAAAAAGTTAGTGTTTCAGTTGTCATTCACTTACCCTTCCGGATAAGGAGATAAGTGAGAAAAGATGTGCTAAGCATATATAAGCTTGGTTTCCCTTCCTCCAAGAGCTTCTAAGGGATTGAGATGGTAGACTCAGATGTTTGACCTATGACTGTGAAGTCTAACCTGTCACAGCAGCACCAGCTTCCTAAAGGTCTAGTCTGCAGGGTAAACCAGTGTAGTGGCTAGCCAGAAACATGCAACTCCTCAGAAGCAGTGAGAGGTGTAGGGATGAGGAGGAACTGAATTACGCAAAGGATATGGAAACAATATGTTCTGGGCTGAGTAATTTTCCAGAAAGTGTGGTGGGCTGCCAGTCTGTCCATGCATTTCAAGGGTCTTTATAAGAACAGCAGTAAATTATAACATATAAAAGTTTATCTTGTGATGCCATGAAGGGAACATCAGGTAGTGAGGCTAAATTTTACTTATGTCCAGGACAGCTTTTGAGGTATTGTTTTGGTTATCAGTTGGCTCCAGAGTTTAGATCCTGGAGGGAGAGGTATCCCAGGGGAAGAGTAGTAACAAATATAGAGGCTCCCAACTTTGGAGGCACCTGAGAGGAAAACAGAGAAAATAGGAAATAGCTTCAAGAAACTCCAAGCTATCCTCTCCAAGTAACAATGGCAAACAATACAAATGATGACAGCAGCTAACACTTAGATAGCACTTACTCTATACCAGGCACTGTTTTAAGCACTTTGTGTATATTATTTTTTTCGAGAATTACAACAATCCTGTGAGATAGGTACTAATGTCCTTTTCCTTAGGACAGAAGAAGGGGATACACATTGTTTTCCCAGGATTTATTTTCACTCTACCCCTACTGTGGGTCCTGGGTATGTACATTAAGGTAGAGATTGTTGTGTGGCTGAATCTTTGGAGATAGTTGGCAATATAGTTTAGACCATGCTGTGGAAATCAGATGTTGCTCTGAAGCAAAGCTGACAGAAGCCTTCACAGAGGTTTTTATTACATCTAAAATTTTAATAATATGCATATGTATCCTTATAAATATATAGATTATTTCTGGAAAGCAACACAGGAACTTTTAATAGTGTTTCCCTCTAGTGAGGTTAACTGTGTGCACCTATAACTGTGTACATGTTTATCATGTGCATGGATTATCTTTTAAAAGTTAAAACTAGGGCAGCCCCGGTGGTGCAGCAGTTTAGCGCCGCCTGTAGCCCAGAGTGTGATCCTGGAGACCCGGGATTGAGTCCCATGTCAGGCTCCCTGCATGGAGCCTTCTTCTCCCTCTGCCTGTGTCTCTGCCGTTCTCTCTCTCTGTGTCGCTCATGAATAAATAAATAAAATCTTTAAAAAATTAAAACTAAAACAAAAATGCAGATGATAAATGAGAATAACTTTCCAAATACTCTTTACAAAATTCTATTTCTACTTTTCCATTTCTTCCTAAATAACACTCTAACACTCCATGACAGAACTTAGGGTAGTGGAAGTAAATTTAACAGGAGTAGAGCTTGCTGCCACAATTTTCCCCATTTCTCTTCCTGAGAGGACTTCTTGTATCTTATAACATTCAAAATAGTTCTATAACAAATTTCAAAAATATACATTCTATATTTTATATTCCAAATAGAGAAAAATGTAGAAATTTGCCACCATTCTGACCTGTACCTTTAGTTGAACGGGGTTATAACTAGGTCTGAGGTCTCTTGAGTGTTTTCTTTAATAGAAACATTCTATGTCAATTAGCCTGAGAGACGTAAACCAAAGAAAACCATCATGTAGCTGTCTGGCCATTCAAAAGAATTCTCTGCATCCTTGAAATTCATTACAGAGTCTTTTTAAGTATTAGACCTCTGAGTTCCCTGGGTGGCTCTGCGGTTTAGTGCCTGCCTTCAGCCCAGGGCATGATCCTAGAGTCTGGGGATGGAGTCCCACATCAGGCGCCCTGCATGGAGCCTGCTTCTCCCTCTGCCTGTGTCTCTGCCTCTCTCTCTCATGAATAAATAAATAAAATCTTTAAAAAATGTATTAGACCTCAACATACTGTTGCCCCATATACACTGGCCTAGTTTTGCCTGTGCCTCTTCATTTTTCTTGGTGATATCTTGTCTCTTCTCTTCAAGGTCGTATACCAAACCCACTAAAAAATGAAAATGCTTTTCTTGTTCAACCCTTCCTATACAACATAGAGCTTCTCTCTATTTCCAGTCCAGACCCTCAACCCATTTTAATTGTTAGCCTGAAGGAGCTGTTTATTATAGTTCAGTTTCAAGGTGAATTAAATTATCTCTAAGGTCACATCCACTCTAAGTCTTTGGTTCACTTAAAGCAAGTATTTCACATTCCAAAGGACAATCCTCCCTCATGGATCCCTTTTCCACCTTTCTTAGTATTTATGGTGTCAGAGATTGAAGGTACTTATTTTTCTCAGAGGCATCTCTGGGAATTCACATTGTTTAATTATAAATTGTTAATAGTGAAATATCTGGTCCTAAAGAGGCTGATGTTTGGGTAGAACCCTTTCTAATATCACCATTGCTCTCATAAATGGTTATTCTTTACCAGCTGTAGGCAAGTAAAGAACCAACAAAACAGAAAGTCCATCATTATTCTGGAGCTTCCCTTGATACCTCTGTGCCTCCCCCCCCCACACCCCAACATTACTTTTGCTTTCTTGAAGTTGCCACCCAGAGCTGATTTGCTCAATCTAGTCACTATGTAGATATAGCTACATTGTTGAAAAGGCCTTCAACATACATATCACTTAAAGCCACTATGTTGTTGAACTAGTGGATTCTTCTGGTTCCAGGGCCTGAGTTAAAGGGTTCACCTCATGTGTTTGTATTGCCCCCAAACTAGTTTCTGCTGACCTCAGAAACAGGTTGGGAATTATGGGAAAACCAAACCCTATGCTTTACCCTAACATAAAACTGTTCTTCTTGTTACCTTAAGTGCATTTTATTAGCCACTTTCTTTTTTTTCCTGGGGAAAATTAATACCATATTTAAGGAAGATAAAGTCACATGGTCTCAAGTCCCAAAGCCAATAACAGACCTTGACTGATACATAGTGAAAGCAAAAGAAAGGAAGAGCAGCTCTCTGACACCGTGGAATGGATGTCTACTAGTCAGCAAGCTTCTCCAGGTGAGGGCCCTAGACTGGGAACATCATTCCAAATCAGGCTGGGTTGGAAGAAATCCCTTCTTGGAAAGATATGACATGATTTTTAATGAAATTGTCTCTGGCTTCTCTTCTGAACAAAAGGCATGATGATGAAAGGGAACAGTAGAAGGCTCTGGTAGGATCTATAATGATCTTCTCTCCTCTTCCTATCTCCAAAAGTGATCAAGCTTTACCCTAGCTTACAGAGTCTGCTTGACTCCTGTTGTCACCCTCAATTGACAGGAACTACAAAAGCCTTCAGATGACTGAGTTACATCATTAGAAGGAGACTCAAAGGTCATTTATCACCTCATTATTCTCCTAGCTACCATGCAGGATTATACCTTAAATAAGCTCTTAACTGCTGAACTTGTCAGGACTTGTAAGGAATGGCGGATTGTTATTTCCATTTCGACCCAGAGAAACTGGAGAACAACAAAACAAAGGAATTTGGGGGTCCAGCTTTATCTGACAATTTGGCTACACATGGGGTTAGGCTCAGAATCTAAACAGAGGAAACAGTTAAGATGAAAGCATGAAGACAGAATGGGGCCTTCAACTAAACTACATCTGTTCTTGGTCTTGAGTTGTGTAGCTTTCAGTGTCGTCCTGAGACCGTCTATCTACATGAATATCTCATTTCTTTTTCTTAATAATAAATTTATTTTTTATTGGTGTTCAATTTGCCAACACACAGAATAACACCCAGTGCTCATCCCGTCAAGTGCCCCCATCAGTGCCCAAAACCCATTCACCCCCACACCCCACCCTCCTCTGTTTCCACCACCCCTAGTTCATTTCCCAGAGTTAGGAGTCTTCATGTTCTGTCTCCTTTCTGATATTTCTGAAAAATTTCTTCTCCCTTCCCTTCTATTCCCTTTCACTATTATTTATATTTCCCAAATGAATGAGAACATACAATGTTTGTCCTTCTCCAGTTGACTTATTTCACTCAGTGTAATACCCTCCAGTTCCATCCACGTTGAAGCAAATGGTGGGAATTTGTCAATTCTAAAGGCTGAGTAATACTCCATTGTATACATAAACCACATCTTCTTTATCCATTAATCTTTCGATGAACACCGAGGCTCCTTCCACAGTTTAGCTATTGTGGACATTGCTGCTATAAACATCGGGGTGCAGGTGTCCCGCGTTTCATTGCATCTGTATCTTTGGGGTAAATCCCCAACAGTGCAATTGCTGGGTCGTAAGGCAGGTCTATTTTTAACTCTTTGAGGAACCTCCACACAGTTTTCCAGAGTGGCTGCACCAGTTCACATTCCCACCAACAGTGTAAGAGGGTTCCCTTTTCTCCCCATCCTCTCCAACATTTGTTGTTTCCTGCCTTGTTAATTTTCCCCATTCTCACTGGTGTGAGGTGGTATCTCATCGTGGTTTTGATTTGTATTTCCCTGATGGCCAGTGATGCAGAGCATTTTCTCATATGCATGTTGGCCATGTCTATGTCTTCCTCTGTGAGATTTCGTGGATGTATCTTGCAAGAAGTTACTATGGCCGAGTTCAAAAAGGGTGTTGCCTGTGTTCTCCTCTAGGATTTTGATGGATGCTTGTCTCACATTTACATCTTTCATCCATTTTGAGTTTATCTTTGTGTATGGTGCAAGAGAGTGGTCTAGTTTCATTCTTCTGCATGTGGATGTCCAATTTTCCCAGCACCATTTATTGAAGAGACTGTCTTTTTTCCAGGGGATAGTCTTTCCTGCTTTATCGAATATTAGTTGACCATAAAGTGGAGGGTCCACTTCTGGATTCTCTATTCTGTTCCATTGATCTATGTGTCTGTTTTTGTGCCAGTGCCACACTGTCTTGATGACCACAGCTTTGTAGTACAACCTGAAATCTGGCATTGTGATGCCCCCAGCTACGGTTTTCTTTTTTAAAATTCCCCTGGCTTTTCGGGGTCTTTTCTGATTCACACAAATCTTAAAATAATTTGTTCTAACGCTCTGAAGAAAGTCCATGGTATTTTGATAGGGATTGCATTAAACGTGTAAATTGCCCTGGGTAACATTGACATTTTCACAATATTAATTCTTCCAATCCATGAGCATGGAATATTTTTCCATCTCTTGGTGTCTTCCTCAATTTCATTCAGAAGTGTTCTATAGTTTTTAGGGTATAAAATTAAAAACTTTGGTTTTACTTTGGTTTTCTTTGGTTAGGTTTATTCCTAGGTGTCTTATGCTTTTGGGTGCAATTGTAAATGGGATTGACTCCTTAATTTCTCTTTCTTCAGTCTCATTGGTAGTGTATAGAAATGCCACTGATTTCTGGGCATTGACTTTGTATCCTGCCATGCTACCAAATTGCTGTATGAGTTCTAGCAATCTTGGGGTGGAGGCTTTGGGTTTTCTATGTAGAGTATCATGTCATTGGCGAAGAGGGAGAGTTTGACTTCTTCTTTGCCAATTGGAATGCCTTTAATATCTTTTTGTTGTCTGATTGCTGAGGGTAGGACTTCCAGTACTATGTTGAATAGCAGTGGTGAGAGTGGACATCCCTGTCTTGTTCCTGATCTTAGGGGAAATGCTCCCAGTGCTTCCCCATTGAGAATGATATTTGCTGTGGGCTTTTCATAGATGTCTTTTAAGATGCTGAGGAATGTTCCCTCTATCCCTACACTCCGAAGAGTTTTGATCAGGAATGGATGCTGTATTTTGTCAAATGCTTTCTCTGCATCTATTGAGAGGATCATATGATTCTTGGTTTTTCTCTTGCTGATATGATGAATCATATTGATTGTTTTAAAAGTGTTGAACCAGCCTTGTTACCCGGGAATAAATCCTACTTGGTCATGGTGAATAATTTTCTTAATGTACTGTTGGATCCTATTGGCCAGTATCTTGTTGAGAATTTTTGCATCCACGTTCATCAGGGATATTGGTCTATAATTCTCCTTTTTGGTGGGGTATTTGTCTGGTTTTGGAATTAAGGTGATGCTGGCCTCATAGAACGAATTTGGAAGTACTCCATCTCTTTCTATCTTTCCAAACAACTTTAGTAGAATAGGTATGGTTTCTTCTTTAAACGTTTGATAGAATTCCCCAGGGAAGCCATCTGGCCTTGGACTTTTGTGTCTTGGGAGGCTTTTGATGACTGCTTCAATTTCCTCCCTGGTTATTGGCCTGTTCAGGTTTTCTATTTCTTCCTGTTCCAGTTTTGGTAGTTCGTGTTTTTTCAGAAATGCATCCATTTCTTCTAGATTGCCTAATTTATTGGCCTATAGCTGCTCATTATATGTTTTTAAATCGTTTGTATTTCCTTCATATTGGTGATGATCTCTCCTTCCCATTTATGATTTTAATAATTTGAGTCTTCTCTCTATTCTTTTAATAAGGCTGGCTAATGGTTTATCTATCTTATTAAGTCTTTCAAAGAACCAACTCCTGGTTTTGTTGATCTCTTCCACAATTCTTCTGGTCTCTATTTCATTGAGTTCTGCTCAAATCTTTATTAACTCTCTTCTGCTGGGTGTAGGATCTATTTGCTGTTTTTTCTCTAGCTCCTTTATGTGTAAGGTTAGCTTTTGTATTTGAGTTCTTTCCAGTTTTTGGATGGATGCTTTTATTGTGATGTATTTCCCCCTCAGGACTGCTTTTGCTGTATCCCAAAGATTTTGAATGGTTGTATCTTCATTCTCATTAGTTTCCATGAATCTTTTTAATTCTTCCTTAACTTCCTGGTTGACCCTTTCATCTTTTAGCAGGATCGTCCTTTACCTCCACGTGTTTCACGTCCTTCCAAACTTCTTGTGATTTAGTTCTAATTTCAAGGCATTATGGTCTGAGAATATGCAGGGGACGATCCCAATCTTTTGGTATCGGTTCAGACCCGATTTGTGACCCAGTATGTGGTCTATTCTGGAGAAAGTTCCATGTGCACTTGAGAAGAATGTGTATTCAGTTGAGTTTGGATGTAAAGTCCTGTAGATATCTGTGAAATCTATCTGGTCCAGTGTATCATTTAAAGCTCTTGTTTCTTTGGAGATGTTGTGTTTAGAAGACCTATCGAGTATAGAAAGCGCTAGATTGAAGTCACCAAGTATAAGTGTATTATTATCTAAGTATGTCTTAATTTTGGTTATTAATTGATTGATATATTTGGCAGCTCCCACATTCGGGGCATATATATTGAGGATTGTTAAGTCCTCCTGTTGAATAGATCCTTTAAGTATGATATAGTGTCCCTCTTCATCTCTCACTACAGTCTTTGGGGTAAATTTTAGTTTATCTGATATAAGGATGGCTACCCCTGCTTTCTTTTGAGGACCATTCGAATGGTAAATGGTTCTCCAACCTTTTATTTTCAGGCTGTAGGTGTCCTTCTGTCTAAAATGAGTCTCTTGTAGACAGCAAATAGATGGGTCCTGCTTTTTTATCCAGTCTGAAACCCTGCGCCTTTTGATGGGGTCATTAAGCCCGTTCACATTCAGAGTTACTATTGAGAGATATGAGTTTAGTGTCATCATGATATCTATTCAGTCCTTGTTTCTGTGGACTGTTCCACTGAACTTCTTCTTAAAGGGGAATTTTAAGAGTCCCCCTTAAAATTTCTTGCAGAGCTGGTTTGGAGGTCACATATTCTTTTAGTTGCTGCCTGTCTTGGAAGCTCTTTATCTCTCCTTCCATTTTGAATGAGAGCCTTGCTGGATAAAGTATTCTTGGTTGCATGTTCTTCTCATTTAGGACCCTGAATATATCCTGCCATCCCTTTCTGGCCTGCCAGGTCTCTGTGGAGAGGTCTGCTGTTACCCTAATACTCCTCCCCATAAAAGTCAGGGATTTCTTGTCTCTTGCTGCTTTAAGGATCTTCTTTTTATCTTTGGAATTTGCAAGCTTCACTATTAAATGTCGAGGTGTTGAACGGTTTTTATTGATTTTAGGGGGGGATCTCTCTATTTCCTGGATCTGAATGCCTGTTTCCCTTCCCAGATTAGGAAAGTTTTCAGCTAGAATTTGTTCAAATACATATTCTGGCCCTCTGTCCCTTTCGGCGCCCTCGGGAACCCCAATTAAACGTAGGTTTTTCTTTCTCAGGCTGTCGTTTATTTCCCTTAATCTATCCTCATGGTCTTTTAATTGTTTGTCTCTTTTTTCCTCAGTTTCCCTCTTTGCTATCAACTTGTCTTCTATGTCACTCACTCGTTCTTCCACCTCGTTAACCCTCGTCGTTAGGACTTCTAGTTTGGATTGCATCTCATTCAATTGATTTTTAATTTCTGCCTGATTAGCTCTAAATTCTGCAGTCATGAAGTCTCTTGAGTCCTTTATACTTTTTTCTAGAGCCACCAGTAGCTGTATAATAGTGCTTCTGAATTGGCTTTCTGACATTGAATTGTAATCCAGATTTTGTAACTCTGTGGGAGAGAGGACTGTTTCTGATTCTTTCTTTTGAGGTGAGGTTTTCCTTCTAGTCATTTTGCTCAGTGCAGAGTGGCCAAAAGCAAGTTGTATTGGGAATAAGAGAAAAAGAGAGGAAAGAAAGAAGGAAAGAAAAGAGAAAGAGAAAAAAAAGGGAAGAAAAAAAACGAAAAAAAAAGAGAGAAGAAAAAGAGAAAGAAAAAGAAAGGAGAAAAAAAGGGGGTGGGGAAGGAAACAAATCAAAAAGCAAAATAAAACAAAACAAACAAAAAAAAAAAAAAAAAAAAGAACCACGGGGGAGTATCTTCTGATTCTGTGTACTTTAAGTCCCTTGGCTTCTCCTGGAAGTTGTCAGTCTAGCTGGTGTTCTGGGGGAGGGGCCTGTTGTGCTGATTTTCAGGTGTTAGCAGTTGGGGGAGCTGCTGTGCCCCTGCCTGGTGCAGGGCTCAGTGGGGGTTGTTTACCCCGTGAGGCCGCAGGAGGAACAGCCCCAGTGGCGGGGCCAGCTCTGGAAACCTGGATTCAGCTCCGGCAGGAACTCCGTCTGCAGGGCCTGGAGGCTCCGGGGCGGGGCCGCTGATCTGCTCAGCTGGGGCAGGAGCGTCCTTGCTGTCCTGGGCCCTCCCGGCCTCTGCCTGTCCCGGGGGAGGCGGGATCCTGGGCTGTGTCCCGGCGCCCTGTGCTCCGGTCCTGCGCTGGCGGATTCGCGCTCCCGGGCTGCCCAACCCCCTCCGCGGAGCCGCCGCCCGAGCCCCTCCGAGCTGCTCCTGGAACCGCGCAGCCCCCTCTGCACGGAGCCTCTTCCTCTGCCCGAGCCCCCCCGAGCTGCTCCCGGGGCCGCGCAGCCCCCTTCGCGGAGCCGCCCCGGAGCCCCTCCGAGCTGCTCTGGGTCCCGCCGTGCGCGCTGCAGCCCTTTGGGAGCTCGGCGCACTCTCCTGGGCGCGCAGTTGCTGTTACTGTCTCAGGGAACCCGAGGGCATCCTTGCCCTCCTGGGTCCTGCTCCAACTCCCCGCGAGCCCCTTTCCGCCCGGGAAGGTCAGTGCAGCTCCTGCTCCTCCAGGACGGGGCTCTCCTCAGCCTCAGCCCGGCTCGCCCCGGCCTCAGCCCGGCTCCTCGCGGGGCCCCTCCCCCTTGGAGGCCTTTGTTTCTTTACTTCTTTTTCCCCATCTTCCTACCTTGATAGAAGCGCGAACTCTTCTCACTGTTGCATTCCAGCTGGTCTCTCTTTAATTCTCAGGCCGAATTCATAGATTTTCAGGATGATTGGAAGGTTTTCTAGGTAATTTGGTGGAGACAGGTGATTTGGAGACCCTACTCTTCCGCCATCTTGCTCCTCCCCCTGCATCTGTATCTTTGGGGTAAATCCCCAGCAGTGCAATTGCTGGGTCATAGGGCAGATCTATTTTTAACTCTTTGAGGAGCCTCCACACACTTTTCGAGAGTGGCTGCACCAGTTCACATTCCCACCAACAGTGCAAGAGGGTTCCCCTTTCTCCACATCCTCTCCAACATTTGTTGTTTCCTGCCTTGTTAATTTTCCCCATTCTCACTGGTGTGAGGTGGTATCTCATTGTGGTTTTGATTTGTATTTCCCTGATGGCCAGTGATGCGGAGCATTTTCTCATGTGTTTGTTGGCCATGTCTATGTCTTCCACTGTGAAATTTCTGTTCATGTCTTTTGCCCATTTCATGATTGGATTGTTTGTTTCTTTGCCGTTGAGTTTAATGAGTTTTTTATAGATTTTGGATACTAGCCCTTTATCTGATAGGTCATTTGCAAATATCTTCTCCCATTCTGTAATTTGTCTTTGAGTTTTGTTGACTGTTTTTTTGCCTTGCAGAAGCTTCTTATCTTGATGAAGTCCCAATAGTTCATTTTTGCTTTTGTTTCCCTTGCCTTCATAGATGAATCTTGCAAGAAGTTGCTGTGGCCGAGTTCAAAAAGGGTTTTGCCTGTGTTCTCCTCTAGGATTTTGGTGGATGCTTGTCTCACATTTAGATCTTTCATCCATTTTGAGTTTATCTTTGTGTCTGGTGTAAGAGAATGGTCTAGTTTCATTCTTCTGCAGGTGGATGTCCAATTATCCCAGCACCATTTATTGAAGAGACTGTCCTTTTTCCAGTGGATAGTCTTTCCTGCTTTGTCGAATATTAGTTGACCATAGAGTTGAGGCCCATTTCTGGGTTCTGTATTCTGTTCCATTGAACTGTGTGTCTGTTTTTGTGCCAGTAACACATTGTCTTGATGATCACAGCTTTGTAGTGCAACGTAAAATCCAACATTGTGATGCCCCTGGCTTGGTTTTGTTTTCCAATATTCCCCTGGCTATTCGGGGTCTTTTCTGATTCCACACAAATCTTAAGATGATTTGTTCCAACTCTCTGAGGCAAGTCCATGGTATTTTGATAGGGATTGCATTGAATGTGTAAATTGCCCTGGGTAGCATAGACATTTTCACAATATTAATTCTTCCAATCCATGATCATGGAATCTTTTTCCATCTTTTTGAGTCTTCATCAATTTCTTTCAGAAGTGTTCTGTAGTTTTTAGGATATAGATCCTTTACCTCTTTGGTTAGAAAATTTAAAGTAAAATGTGAAGCTAAAAAATATGAAAAAAATCAAAGCTATTATGGCAAAAAACATAGTGATAAGGCAGATTGATAGTGAATACCCTGTTTTGATGGGATGAGAAGAACACTTCATGTCTGTGGTCTTCCTCTCCAACACATTACCCAAGTCTAATTATGAAAGAAATTTTGGGAATATCCCAATTGTGGAGCATTCTATGAAATAACTGACTGATACTCCAGGAGCATCAAGATCACTCAAAAGAAGGAAAGTCTGAGAAACTAAGTCAAGAGGAGCCTAAGAAGATATGACAACTAATTGTAATATGGTACCCTAGATGGAATGCTGAAATAGGAAAAGGACATTAGGTAAAAACTAAGGAAATCTGAATGAAATATGGACTTGAGTTAATGATAACATATTAGAATTTGTTCTTTTTTAAAGATTTTATTTATTTATTCATGAGAGACACAGAGAGAGAGAGAGAGGCAGAGACGCAGGCAGAGGAAGAAGCAGGCTCCACGCAGGGAGCCTGACGTGGGACTCGATTCTGGGTTTCCAGGATCAGGCCCTGGGCTGAAGGCGGCACTAAACCACTGTGCCACCTGGGCTGCCCAGAATTTGTTCTTTAATTGTAACACATGTACCATACTAATGAAAGATGTTAATATTGGGAAAACTGGGTGTTGGGTATATAGGAACCCTTTGCATTATCTTTGCAAGTTTCCTGTAAATCTAAAAGATTAAAGAAAAGGAGACAAAAAATGTTAAAGATGCACTTAAATAAGAAAAGAGATAATTTTTTTAAATTAAAGAAACACAAAAAGGGGAAAACTGTAACAGAAAAAGAAAAATCCTAAGTCCCAAAAAAATTTTTTTAAGCCCCAAATATAAAGAAAAACAGAACAAAACTCCAGATCCAAAGAAAGGGAAAAAAGCATAGAAAAGAAAAACACAAAAAAGGAAAGAACCCAAGGAAACAAACAAACAAACAAAAGAATAAAGAACAAAGAAAAAAATACCCAGGAAAAAAGTTAAAATCTCAACAAAAAAGCAAATAAACTAGAGTAAAACACCATAAAACAACAAACTGAACAATTGAAAACAAAAACCCCATAAAACAAATATCTGAAAACACATGAAAGTAAAATAAATCTCCTAAACAGAGAAAGATATTCCCCAAATCACAACAAAAAAGGAAAAACAATGGGAAAGAGAAGGAGAGAACAGCAGCAGCTGCCGCAGCAGCAACAAAAGCAACAAAGGGAAATAAAATACTCAAGCACTAAAAAGGATAAAAAGAAAAAAATCCAAAAGGGCAAAAAGCACAAAAGAAAAAGAAAACAAAAAGTAAAATCTTAAAGGAAAGAGGGAACCCCAATAACTATAAAAAACAAATTTGGGAGAGAGAAGTGATTTGCTTTCTGTGGGTAGTTTTGTAGAATGGAAGTATCCACAAAATGTGGATGTCCACAGCACCCTTTGGGAGCCACTGGTAGGAATATAACATAGGCAGACAGGCATTTAGGTGGCTCATTACCACCATATTAACTTTTTTCCCAAGTGAGTCTGAAAACCTGATCGTCTTACCCAAAGCCCTTGAGCCTTGTTTTATTTTACCAGGGTCTAAGAGATAAACATTTATTGATGGGTCAGGTCTGAGATCTGTATTGGACTGTGACTGTCCAGATAAAGATACTGGTTTCTCTTTCAAGAGTTATTTATTATGATTGATGGCAGTTGCTGGCTGGGCCACAGTGAAGTCAGTACTATGTAGTCCCTCTTGATACTCTGCTGAGTCAAGGCCCTGGAAATTACTAACCACTAACCTAACCAGGAACTAGAAGGCAGTCTTGGTTTTTATTTTTTTTGTTTTTTCGTTTTTTTAAACCAACATATGATTCCACCCATGTAAATGAATACAGAGATAGGGATTGTCCTGAACAGCTAGAATCTCAAATAGCAACAATCCCATCAGTGACCCTGGGTTTGGCATTAGAGTATATTATGTGGTAGTTTTGGTTAATATTATTTGCCCTACCTTTAAAATTCTGTTTGGCTTAAATTGATGTTAAAATATATTTGGATTATCAGATTGCATCTTGATTGAGTGGCAGAAGGTAATAGCTAGGATGAAACATTGAATTTAGTTAATTCTTAAGTCAAGTTATTTCAATGAGAATCATTGAAAATTTGATAATAATGATAATGATGATGATGCTTGTGTGTGCATTCTGATACACCAGTTCTCTCCTCTGGTCCTTATCTGGCTAGAAGTGGTAGCAACTGGTGGCTACAGTGATTGGGCTGTTGGGCCACCCTCACAAGTCATACCAGTGAGTGACCAGGAGCCAGAGGCCTTTATATTCCCAGTGACCATGTAATCCTCCTGGGTCCTGGAGTCTGGTGCTACTTGAGCTTGGCACCTAGAATGGTAATGTTGGACACTTTGGGGACAGATCATGCATACTGCAATGTCATTGGCCAGCTGAAGGGTCATACCTAGAAACTGAGTTAAGATGTACAATGGATAGAAACATGAATAAAAGGAAGGATTATGATATCTAGAATGAAGGCTTTAGTCCTAGCTCAATCCCATGTGAACCAAGTTGTCTTGGGCAAGTCACTTAACCTCTCTTAGCTTCTTCTATATGTGTACTTCATACATATATTGAATGTCTGTTTTTTCCCTCATGATGAAAATTTGAATTGAATCACAAATGAAAAATATATAGTGAAAAAGCTATTCTCTATTAAATCAGGGTAGTATGGTAACTTTAAGTTACCATAACAAAAAACAGGATGATGCATTGATTGCAAACCAGTTTTTTTTCCATCATGTTTTGCCATGTGCATTTTTTTTTCTTAGTTTGTCTTCCACCCCACATCCTAGTCAAATCAGTTTCTTTCTGATACTTTGTTCAGTATATGACACTTCAGGGGCATATTCAGTGGTTACAAAACCTTTTGGGATCAGGAGAGACCTTGGATTGAGTGATGATATCCTGCCTGACACCAGGGGATTGGACTAGGCTAGTAGTCTTCTAGTTCTACTTATAGTTTTCACACACCAAATATTTTCCAAAAATATTAAGGCTTCGCAGGAAGCTGCCAATTTATTATTTTGCCAGTTAAATACATTATAAAATAACAAGTATTCTCTGTGCTTATCATCATTTCATAAAAGAAGGAATATTTTAACATCAAAAAGAATGGACATAGTCTCAAAATTGTAAAAATTTTAACTTTATACTTGTATTTCTCATATTTCCCTTGGACCAGTGATGTTTATTATCATCTGATATTTAGGAACTATGCCATTAGATCTTAGTTCTAGTTTTGACTCTGTCACTAATTTATTGTGTGACATTTGGCCATGTTTTTGCTCCATTTTCCTGTTTCTTCATTCCTAGAATGGAGACAATTAAAGTAGATGAGATCCAAGCTCCTTTCTAGCTCTAATGTTCGATATACTGGGATTTGTAAAGGTTCTTCTAGTCCTTGGAATCAGATTTTGTGTTGAAAAAAAAAGAAGAGTTTTAATTACAGAACCCCAAACCAAGTAGCAAGCAATTCACATTTCTGGCATGCAGATAACAGAACAAATGTTCTGTACCAGCCATGATGGAAGACATCAGGTCTTCCCCTTTTCATATTTTTTTATACTTGGGGGGGGTTAAAGGTTGTTTCTTTGATGTCAAACTGTTGCTCCTCTAAGATTTCTTACAATCACTGTATTATCCTGTTTTGCTTCATTTTTACTTCTAAATAATACAAACTCAAAGCCTTCAGGTCTTCCTCTGGAATTCATTTCTGTTTGGTGTTGGTTGATACAGAAAGTTTTTTTTAAACCTCTTATCTCTTTTTTTTCCTCCCTTCTGCTCCTATCCCCTAATATGAACTTTCCATTTTATTTTTTCTTTCTTTTTCCTCTTTAGACAGAAAGCATGACCTTAGCTGTTGGCATGGTCCATAAATGGCATTATCTGAATTCTTGGCCAAATCCCAATTGAAGTATGTTGGGTTACAGTTGGTTCTAGGTAGCTAGAGGAACTATAAAATTAATTAGCAACATAATTTTGAGCTTTACCTGCCTTGTAAAAGTGTACTAGTATTTGTACTAGAAAGCACTTTCTGGCCCAAATCCTACTCTGCTGTTTTAAGAATATTTGGATTTTAAATGCAACATTTTGAGTAAAGTGGTCATTTTATTGGCAACCTCAACTTCACTAGTCCTGGGCAAGAAATACAAGAGCAAACTCAGGACTTCAAGGCTACTACTGTCTTGGAGTTTAAGGAGAGCTCAGTCTGTACTTGTCTTAAGAGATCCTAGGTCTCCAAAGATGATATTCTGTTTTCTTTCCTCCACTTCTGCCTCCAGTGCCTCTCTTCATAATATGTTTTCTTGGCATTTATTTGTGTGACATCTGAAGGGTGGGTCACTGAAAAAAAAAACATGGCATTCAAGAGGCAACCCAAATTATGGTAGTTTCTTTATATCAAATTTACTTAAAAATAAACCAAAATGATAATCCAAAATTCAATTTGGATTTAATTTCTTTAGTTCATTATTGAGAGTGATGTGTTTTGTCTCTGGGAAGGCCTGAGCTGAGGCCATTTCTCTGTGATCCACAACCTGAGCACCCCCAACCCCATCCGCTGCCTGTGTACCTACCCTAGAGCTTTGCCCAAGAGCTGGGCCTTCACAGCCTGGGGTAGTGGATTGTGGCATAGTGCACTTCTGGATTCTTCCAGCTGTACTCTCACTGGGGAAAATCAACTTTGAAGTGAAGCTGAGGCCCTGCCAGGAAACTGAAAAGGGGTTATTAAAAATGATATTTTTCAAACCATAAGTGATGTTTTGCTAACAGAGGGTAACAGGTTACTTGGAATCTGAACTGCTTTGGGTTTTGGATTAAATTGCAAAATTGGCTGAGATTTCAGACCCCCAGGGGGTCCATCTTGAGGGCTGGAGGACACAATTGAAAGGATATTAAATGCTGGCTGCATCTACACATACCAACCAACTAGTTAAAAAGGGAGAATTCACTAAAATCTGTTTATTTAGTGTTGTGGACAAAGAAACATTTGATTTTAGCCTTGTTCTTTTTTTTTTAACTTAGTTTTATTTTGGATTTATTTATTTAGCTTTATTTTAATAAATTCAGGCTTAAATATTTTGAATATGGAAATAGCTTGTATTTCTCCTGTAAGCATCATATTGTTTAGAATTCCACTATATTCTCCCTCACATTTCTACTCCCAACAGATTTCAATTGTGACGATTCTATCTTAAGAACAGAAAAGGAGCTCTATTGGATTCTTTACAACATCACTATCCCATTGCACTCTCCAACTGTTTCCCCTAACAAACTATGACAATATCTGAAATTTGATTATTAGCTTTAACTTTTTGTTCATTTAGGTCCTTAAAGGAGTTTTAGTTTCAAAGAGTCCTCATTTTAGTATTTGTGGCTTATCCAGGCCTTTGGGCCACTGCAGCATGAAAGGGCTTTCTGTCCTTATGTACTTCTGTTGGGTTCTTAGAAGTATTCCCTTCTATAGTTCTGTTCCACAAAACTTTCCCAGCCTTATGTTCTCTGATTCCCCCTTACTGGACCACTTGTTCTTCCTTTAACATTGTTGGAGTGTATTAGCTGCAGCCTCCATGTGAGCCTTGGCTATGGCATTGTTAAGCCATAGTCTCTAGGGTACCCTTTAGTCACCTGACAAGATTTGCTTGGTAAAATTTGTAGGGAAAAGTTGCTCTTACCTTATTATTAGCTCGTAACCTGGTATTTCTGGACTTGAAACCTGTGGTTTTGAGCTACTCTTACTTTGATCATGGCCACCAGAATTTTGTTGTGGACCTGGCCTTGCATTGCCTCTCTTGCTCCCCATTCTTAGGCCCAGTAGGCTCCCCAAGAAAAATGACTTGAAGAACCATGGCCAAAACCCATTGGAGTTAGTGGATGTTGGGGATAGGGGTAGACGATAATTTCCAAGTATCTAATCCCACTTGAATATTTTCCAAATTCAGGATTTAAGAAGTACTTTAAACTCTTAGGATAGAAGAGGCCCTTAGAGATCTTCTTGTGCAACCTCCTCATTTTTATGATGAGGTGACCAAGGTTGGTGTAGGGATTTGGCCAACATCACAGAGCTAGTCAGTGGGAGAACTGGGATGAGAGTCTTGGTCAGTAAAATAAGTTGTCTAATGTTACAGTTAGTGAGGACTGATGCTGAGATTCAGTCCATAGCCATTTCAACTCTCAAGGAACTCTTTCCAGTTTTCTTCCCAGTCTAATTAATAAGAGAAAATAGCAAGTACACAGAAAATACCAAATCAAGTACACAGAAAGTACACAGAAAATACCTATTCAAGTATTAGAACTTTTTGATGTCCCAGATCTATCATCTTAGGTCCTGCTCTGACCCCCCCTAGCCACCCCTCTCCATGGAATATCGAGGTGGAAGTTCTCCTTTTGATTTCTAAGATAGTCTATGGAAGGAAGGTGAGGGAAGTTTTCTGCCTCTACAGAAGGCCAGTGTTGGCCCAAGGCCAACTTTCCTGTTTCTCCCAGGCAGATTCCACAGTAAATGGGTGTAGGAGCAGGCACAATTGGCCCAGACTGTTTTTATTTGGTCTGCAGTGTGGGAGATCAGACGTTCTGAAGAGAATTGAAAACACTTCTTTCTTTGGATTCCTGGGGCTGTGTAGGGAGAGATTGGGCCCCACTTGGCACAGAGTTGATTACAACATTCAAAAAAGCTCCAGTATTGTTGCTCAAGGCTAAATGGAAAGTTTTCCTTGCAGTCAGGGCCGACTCCTAAACCCCACACCTTCTTAAGCCTCTGATTAAAAGACACCTGCCGCCAAGGAGACCAGCAAACAATAAAGCTGTGAGGGGCTGCTCAGAAAATCCCTGAGGGTGAATCAGCAGTAGTGGAGCCTGGATGGGAAGAATACAATGATTTGGCACCTCTTTTGGGTCCCAGCTTTTTTCCCCCTGAGATTTAAACAAAAACTTTCTTTGAATCGCTGGAAGTAGAGTTTTTCTTTTCTTAACTCATTTATATGTCCTAAGTTTATAAAAAATATCACTTTGCTGAATGCTACTCTGTCCAAAGAGTTAACTATCTCCTTTATTTTTCATTTGAGGTAAGAATGCCAGCCATCTCACCTTTTATCATGTCTTCTTCAAAATGTTTTAAAAAGAAGAGACTAGAGGGGCACCTGGGTGGCTCAGTTTTTGACCTTTGGCTCAGGTCCCATGGTCCTGGGATCCAGTCCCAGGTGTTAGAAGAAAGTTATAATTAGTGCTAAGGAAAAAAATAATGCCTCACAAATAGAAGAACTTCAGACTTATTGAGGAGGAGAGGGCTTTTCAAGACCTCTTGAATGAATCTGCCTTCATATGAGACTATTTCTGGAGATAGCCTCCTGTTAATCAGTGTAAAGAATTATTTTTAAATGTTAATGATTATTTATAACCTCATGTACTTTCAAACAATATTTTCAATTGCTAGGAGTACAAATTTTGATCTGATGGGAAGTCATTGCAAAGAAACTCCTGCAACTGTCCCTGATGAAGTATTTACCCAGAGCAAAGCACATTGTCCTAGTTGTCTTGGTGATAGACAGCTTGGCAGTAAGAGCTGTCTGCAGAGCTCTGAGGTGGGGTTGAACTGTCTATAAAGTCTCCATTCAAGTTTGGCTAATTGAAATTAGGAAGAAAATTAATGTAGAAAGAAGGCAAAAAAATTATACCTCCAGTCAGGTTTTGCATGTCTGTCAATGTACTGGGTAAAAAAAAATTTGAGGAGTTCCTCTGTTATTTTTTCTATGTTATTGTTATGTATTAACTGGCACATTAGCTTATAAGACAGGGTTACCAGTATTGGAAACAGACATTTTCCAAGGACCCCAAATGAAGCTGAACTGTGTCACTATTCACACTTCATCATAGTGATGAAGTTTTGGAATATAGATGAGGTTTGGAGCCAACAACCAAGAAAGAATTCTTGAAACATCTTTGGTGCAAAATGGTGGTTTTATTAAAGCACGGGGACAGGACCTGTGGGCAGGAAGAGCTGCTGGCCCGGTTCTGTGAGGGGTGGCTGATTATATACCTGGGAGTTGGGAGGGGTTTGAGGATAGCGTTCTCTAAGGAATTTTGGAAGCAAGGTTTTTAGGACCTTGAGGGGGCTAGCTATTGTTGGGGAAAGATCACGTATTACCATCTAATAAAATCTGAGTCATGAGACTCTTCAGATGGATATCGGTGGGCCATGTGCTTGGGGGATGATTGCCAACACATATCTTGGGGGTTTAGAAATAAAAGGAAATTTCTAAAGGAATTTTTATATGTTAAAGTAGACTTAAAGGCTCCTGGGAGTTGGGCTAAGATTTAAGATTGCCTTCAGCCCTTAGCAAAGTATGAACATCGAGACAGTTGAGTCTGTAGAGGAATGTCCTCTTGCCTGTTTCAAAAACCTGTCAATGTGCTGCCCCGGGCTCATGCTTTGTCCTCAGCTAGCCCTGTGTTCCCCCATCAATAGTACCCAAGGCACAGAGGAAGCAAGGAGCATGCCACTGGAAAGTGACCTTACTAGCATCCAGGTAAAAATGATATATCTTTAGCCAGGAAAGGAAGCACTGTGCTCAAGGCCAAAAGAAACCAAGAGAGATGCCTTTATCCTCAAGTCTATGAAACTCCAGTAGTTGTGCATAAAAAAAATTTCATGTGTGTATGCATATGTGCATTTTTCTGGAGTCTACCTTTTATTAGTGCTCTAAGAATCTCAAATCCTCCAAAAGTTAAGAAACATTGTTACATAGATTCAGATTTATAAGCTTGGCCTGTAGTTAGTTTCTTTACCTCGTATTTGGGTATTGAAGTGGCAGGGGAATGGTAGAATCTTATGTGTTCACCATATAGACACACTAACTAGACATGCTCTAGCTTAGAATCATTGGGTGTGGAGATCATTTAACATATTATTCTTTGGGTAAAATAAAAACATAAAAAAATCTTTATTTTTCCTTAGATATGCCATAACTCATAATGTAGAATAACATTTACAGAACTACAAACACACACACATATATAAACATATATATAAATATATATATATAAGTATAAATTAAAGCCTTTCTCATCTATTTTTGTGTCATTTAATTTCATTCTATCTTCATTGCTTTAAGTATTTCTCACTTCCATGGAGTATTGAAACACCCCTATTTCTTCATTTTATAAAGTCATTATTTATCTCTCTGTATGATGTTGGCATTAAGTAGAGTCTCAATTGGTGATAGTCTTACTCTGGTAAATGTTCTTAGTTATCATTAACTAATTAGTCTCTTTTATTCTGGTCCCCCGTCTCTTCCAAATCACCTACCATCTCTACTGTCAAAAATCCAGAGCAAAACATTTTGACTTTTAGGGAAAAATCAGGTTATTTGAAGTGCCTATCAAGATATTAAATTCTTGGAAAGTGAGAAGATAGTTTATTGAGTATAATTGTTGGCTCTTTATGAGATGACTACAGGTGGTCACCACACCATTCTTAGTATGTGAAAAACATAAATATGCCAAATTCCCACTCCATTTTTTAAAAATATTTTATTTATTTATTCATGAGAGACACACACAGAGAGAGAGGTAGAGACACAGGCAGAGGGAGAAGCAGGCTCCATGCAAGGAGCCTGACATGGGACTTGATCCTCGGTCTCCAGGATCACACCCTGGGCTGTAGGTGGCACTAAACCACTGAGCCACCCGGGCTGCCCTCCCACTCCATTTTGAACCTCCCTCTTTCCAGGGGTAGAGGCTGGCATTAGGATGAATGTCAGAATGGGGTAAGGTCATTTGTTTTACACATTACCTGGTAATTTATAAAACAGTTGAAAGCGTAATGGTGTGTTGTTTTAGGCCACAACAAAATGACAGGATTAAACTAGTTGGATCAAAAAGTTCCTGGTGTCAAAATGACTGCATAAAAATCTAAATTGATGCTCAAAGTGCTGCCTCTTTCAGAGGGCTTTCTCACAGTGAAGCTGAAAACTCTGAATCAACATGTCAAGATATGAATAATTTAAAAATCTTTTCACACTTATGGACTGGTCTATTAAGGATAAAACTGCTTCAATGTGGATGGAACTGGAGGGTATTATGCTGAGTGAAGTAAGTCCATCAGAGAAGGACAATTATCATATCGTTTCACTCATACGGGGAATATAAGAAATAGTGAAAGGGATTATAAGGGAAGTAGGGGACATGAGTGAGAAAAATTAGAGAGGGAGACAAAACATGAGAGACTCCTAACTCTGGGAAATGAACAAAGGTTAGTGGAAGGGGAGGCAGGCGGGGGGATGGGATAACTGGGTGATGGGCACATTTTACATAAATTTACTCATTGAATCTTTAACACAACCCTAAGAATAGGTACAATTATTATCTCTACTTCACAGACAATGAAAGTGATAAACAGAGAACCCTTGATGACAGGTGGCTGAACCAAGGTTTGAATCCAGGCAATCTAGCTTCAGACTCAGTCAATCCATATAAATTGTTATAACATTACTACTTTACATTAATATAATTATTTGTTTATTGCAACATTTGTGTATGTGGGTATTTATTTATAGTCTATCATATTCTGGAAAGTATGTCAGCTTAGAATATCAAGTAAGGTAAAAAGTATAGGTGGTTATTTTATTTCTTATTAGAGGAAATAGGCAGAGATAAATTCAATTAAGTAGCAGTACAGCCAGGAGTGGAAGCAGAGTTAGTTGATTCATAAGAAGGTATATGCAATTATTGTTTATTTGGCAAATTTTATAAGGGCTATGAAGCACAGTTAAATGAAAGGGAATATTTTTTATTTTTTAATTTTAATTTAATTTAATTTAATTTTAATTTTTTAAAATTTTTTATTGAAGTTCAATTTGCCAACATTTAGCATAACACCCAGTGCTCATCCCTCCAAGTGCCCCCCTCAGTGCCCATCACCCAGTCACCCTCCCCCCCAGTGCCCAACCCCCCGCCCACCTCCCTTCCCACTACCCCTTGTTCATTTCCCAGAGTTACGTGTCTCTCATGTTTTATCACCTTCACTGATATTTTCACTCATTTTCTCTCCTTTGCCTTTATTCAATGAAAGGGAATATTATAAATGAAAATGTGGTAACATCCCAGTGCCACTGGAAGGATCTGGTACATAGTGAATGTTTAGTAGGTATTAAGACACACTGTTTAAGGCAGTGGCACTATACAGATAAATATGACAAGGTTCTTCCTCTCAAGGAACTTACAGTCTAGTTGAAGAGTCAACCATGGATACAATAGTATGGCCCATGCTATGGTGAGAGAAGAGGCAGCCAGGACACATCTTTGATGGCCTTGTGCATGACACTTAGAGGGTTCAGTTTTTTTCCCCAAGCAATGCAGATCCTTTCAGCTATGGCAGTAATCTGATCAAATTTATGGGAAATTTCACACTGATAGAAATACAGAGAGTATATTGGATAAAGATGAGATTAGAAGCTTTCAACCTTGACCTGTTTCTAATTTTGTGTTGTATAATTCATTCGGTCTTACTTGCTAATTCCTTGATTCATTCAAACATTTTTTAATGGCTACCTACTATCTTTGCTGGATATAAAACTGAAAAGAACTGCCCTCCAGGACCTCACAGCCCAGCTGGGGAGACATTCATTGTGAACACAGAGATGACAAAAGAGTTTTAATTGTTATATGGATACAGTGATGGGGAAGCACAAACTGGAGTGTCTGGGGAGAGTCTCCCCTGTTAGATTCTAAGAGCTCCTTGAGGATACAAGACTGTTTTATTTTCCTGTATCTACTGAAATAGTGCAAATACATAGAAAATCTCAGTAAAAATATGTTTGTTTTGTTGTTATTGTTATTGTTATTTAGTGTCTGGCATTTCCACTGGCAATGAGCCCCATGATGGCAGCTCAGATCTTAGGTCTGCTGTTGTCTCCTCATCTCACCTAACCTTTTTCACTCCTTGGTAAAATTAATGTATGAAATCATTGATAAAAATACTTCATTCTTTCATGGATCATTCTTCTCTTCCTAACACAGTAATATACATAGTAGTTGGAAAAATTCACTCACTCATTAGATAAGGTCCCATAATAGATGCCCAAAGCTGTGATATTATTTCTTTTGGTTTTAAGAACATAGCTAGGTAGGATTTTATGCTGCATAAACTCAGAACCATTAAAAATAAAAAGAACAGGCTGTAAGAGTCAAGTTCATTTTTTTTTCTAGTATCAGGATAACATCCAGTAGAGGAATTGCTGCTGGACAGAGAGAGAACTGAGTTCACTATCTTAGACTTAGCAATAGCCTTTTGGGAAATCTTTGGAAAACTGACTCCTCAGGGAAATTTGCTCAAAATCTGTTTCAGAAGATTTTCAGTCGGGTTCAGTTCTGGAAAAAGACCATTGGATATAGACAAGACAACTGCTTTCATTTTGCCCTGATTTTGAGACTTTCACCACAGGCTGCAATTTGTAACTCCAGCTCGTTGCTAATTTATGTCCAACTGGTGATTTCTGACCCCAGATATTTTTTTTCAAATCTTTAGATATGACAGTTGTGTTATATTCTTGGTTTCCTTGCAAGAGAATGAGGTTGATAAAAATGCAGTGTAGGTGAATGTAAATGGCAGAGACCTAGTTTGTTGTTGCTTTTTAAATTACTATTATATCAAGGCTCATTATTAGTGGAGGACTCTGAAGTTATTAAACTGTGGTTGGTCTTTTCTGAATTAATTTATGTTCAAGTAGTAGGAGTTATCCCCTATCTTTCATGTATAATTATAAAAGGAAGTTTGGTTGGTTGACCTGAACAGTGGTATTCTTATAATTTCAGTTGAGGGAAAGAGAGATAGAGACAGAGAGGAGGAGGAGGGGTGATGGGAGAGGTAGGGAAGGAGATTTTGGAAGGGAGGGAGTTTTGCACAACTCATTCAAAAGCAAAAGAAGTAAAAACGAAGAAAAATTATGGAGAAGATCTGAATAGGATAATTCAATTAGGTTATGCTAAGTAAACTAAATTCTGGTGTTATTTCAAAAAACATTACAAATTCTCATCTTGTATTAACTAGAGACTTGCTCTTGATGTTTATTCCAGTCCCAGGTGATAGACCCTAACTAAACCAGATGGTGGAAGGGAAAAGAGATGAAACATGATATTTTTCTTAACATCAATTCAGGCCCAATTCAAGCAATCTTCCTCCATCTAACTGTATAAATCAGAAGATCCATTTTATTAATATTTGTTTGATCATTATATTTATAGCTATGAAACTAGTTAGTCCTGCAGACAGGATGGGGACTCAGAGAGGAAATCAGAGGCTCTATCACCAAATATATTTCCCATAGATGTTTTATAACCAGGGTACAATGATTACCACATGCTGTAAATGTTTATTTTTCTTTGACAGTGCCCAATGGAACACACTAAGAGTGTTAAATTAAGTAAACACAACAGCATTATAAGATTTTTATAGTTCCCAAACTTCTGCAGTGATACCCTTGATATCTTTGATTTCACTTCAAGCAATGGAGGTCCATTTTTCTATAACATTTCTAAATTACTACAGTGATTGAATCAGCTATTATTTGTACATCCAGAGTACATACCAGACAGCCACTTTGCTTGCAGTAACTATGACAACCTGAATTTTGTCAGCAGGATCAACAATACTGAGTAGAGGGTCCAATGATTTCTTTCAGAATAAAGGAAGACTTTTAAGAACTGGCATTTGCCAGTAAGAAAGCATTGTGAATGAGAATATTGGGAAGCTGATATATGTTCCAAGGAAGGATACTTGCAGGGGATTTTGCTGAGAAGGAAAAGTCATTTATAATACAATTAATGTGTGTGTCTGTATCTGTGTTTGTGTTTGTGTGTCTGTGCACCTACTCTGAAAGTATGAGCAAAAATTGCCCTTAAGACATTTAGACTAGATCAGAAATTCTCTGAGTTGGAGGGGATCTTTATATTTTTTCCTTTTCATTCTTTTTATAATATTATTTTATTTTCTTATTTTTTTGTATTTTTTAAATTGGAGTTTGATTTCAAATTTTTATTTAAATTCTAGTTAGTTAACATATACTATAATATTGGTTTCAGGAGTAGAAATTAGTGATTCATCACTTACATATAACACCCAGTGCTCACCATAAAAGTGCCCTCCTTAATACACAACCCATTCCTCCACCCACCTCCCTCCATCAAGCCTCAGTTTATTCTCCATCATTAATGGTCTCTTATGGTTTATTTCCCCTCTTTCTTTTTTCCTTCTTTCCATATGTTCATCTGTTTTGTTTCATAAATTCCACATATGAGTGAAATCATATGGTATTTGTCTTTCGCTGACTGACTTATTTCACTTAGCATAACACCCTCTAGTTCCATCTATATCATTGCAAATGGCAAAATTTAGTTATTTTTGATGGCTGAATAATATTCCATTATATATATAATCAAATATATATATAGATCAAATATATATATATATATATATATATATATATATATATATATATATTCCACATCTTCTTTATCCATTCATCAGTCATCAGTCAATGGACATTTGGGATCTCTTCATAGTTTAACTATTGTTGATAATGGTACTATAAATAACAGGCTGCATGTATGCCTTTGAATCTGTATTTTTGTATCTGTTGGGTAAATATCTAGTAGTGTAATTGCTGGGTCATGAAGTAGTTCTGTTTTAACCTTTTTGAAGAATCTTCATACTGTTTTCTAGAGTGGCTATACCAGTCTGCATTCCCACCAACAATGTAAGAGGGTTCCCCTTTTTCTGCATCCTCACCAACATCTGTTGTTTCCTGTGTTGTTAATTTTACCCACTCTCACAGGTGTGAGGTGGTACCTCATCTTGCTTTTGATTTATATTTCCCTGTTGATGAGTGATGATAAGCATCTTTTCATGTATCCATTAGTCATTTGTACCTCTTTGGAAATATGTCTATTCATGTCTTCTGACCATTTTTTAACCGGATTATTTGTCTTTTGGGTGTTGAGTTTGATAAGCTCTTTATAGACTTTGGATACTAACTATCACATATGTCACTTGCAAATATATTCTCCCATTCTGTAGGTTGCCTTTTAGTTTTGTTGACTATGTCCTTTGCTATGCAAAAGCTTTTTATTTTGGTGAAGTCCCAATAGTTCATTTTTGCTTTTGTTTCTCTTGCCTCTGGATATGTGTCTAGCAAGAAGTCGCTGTAGCTGAGGTCAAAGAAGTTGCTGCCTATGTCCTCCTCTAGGATTTTGATGCATTCCTGTCTCACATTTAGGTCTTTCATCCATTTTGAATTTATTTTGGGGTATGGTGTAAGAAAGTGGTCTAGTTTCATTCTTCTGCATGTTTCTGTCCAGTTTTCTCAACACCATTTGTTGAAGAAAGTGTCTTTTTTTTTCCATTGGATATTCTTTCATGGTTTATCAGAGATTAGTTGACCATACACTTGTGGGCCCATTTCTTGGTTTTCTATTCTGTTCCATTAATTTATATGTCTGCTTTAGTGCCAGTACCATACTGCTTTGTCATATAGCTTAAAGTCTGGAATTGTGATGCCTTCTTCAGCACTGATTTTCCCTTTCAGGATTGCCGTGGCTATTTGGGATCTTTTCTGGTTCCATACAAATTTTAGGATTGTTTTTTCTAGCTCTGTGAAAAATGCTGGTCATATTTTGATAGGGATTGCATTAAATGTGTCAACTGCTTTTATTAGACATTTCAACAACGTTTGTTCTTTCAATCCATGAGCATGGTATGTTTTTCCATTTCTTTGTGCCCTCTTCAATTTCTTTCATAAGTATTCTATAGTATTCAGAGTATAGATCTTTTACCTCTTTAGTTAGGTGCATTCCTAGGTATCTTATGTTTTTGGTACAATTGTAAATGGGATAGATTCTTTGATTTCCCTTCCTGCTGTTTCACTATTGGTGTATAGAAATGCAGCAGATTTCTGTACATTGATTTTTTATTCTGAGACTTTGCTGAACTCATACATTAGTTCTATAATTTTGTGGGGAGCCTTTCAAGCTTTCTACATAGAGTATCATGTCCTTTGCAACAGTGAGAGTTTTACTTCTTCCATGCTGATTTGGATGCCTTTTATTTCTTTTTGTTGTCTGATTGCTAAGGCTAAGACTTCCAGTCCTATGTTAAATATAATGGTGAGAGTGGACATCCCTGTATTGTTCCTGAACATAAAGGAAAACTTTCAGTTTTTTCCCATTGGGGATAATAGCTGTGGGTCTTTCATATGTGGCCTTTATGATGTTGAGGTATGTTCCATCTATCCCTACTTTGTTGAGAGATTTCATCAAGAAAGGATGCTGTATTTTATCAAATGCTTTTTCTGTATCTATTGAGAGGATCATTTGATTCTTGCCTTTTCTTTTATTAATGTTGATTGATTTGCCAATATTGAACCAATCCTGCAGTCCAGGAATAAATCCCATGTGATGATGGTGAATAGTTCTTTTAATGTACTGTTAGATTCAAGTTGCTAGTATCTTAGAATTTTTTTGCAACCATGTTCATCAGGGATATCGGCATGTAATTCTCTTTTTTGGGGGGATCTTTGGTTTTGGAATCAAGGTAATGCCAACCTCATAGAGGGAGCTTGGAAGGTTTCCTTCCATTTCTATTTTTTGGAACAGTTTGAGAATAGGTATTAACTACTCTTTAAATATCTGGTATAATTCCTCTCAGTAGCCATCTGGCCCTGGACTTTTGTTTTTGAGAGATTTTTGATTACTAATTCAATTGTTGTGCTTATTATATGTCTGTTCAATTTTTCAATTTCTTCCTGTTTTAGTATTGGTAGTTGTATGCTCCTAGAAATTTGTCCTTTTCTTCTAGATTGCCCAGTCTGTTGGCATATAAGTTTTCATAATATTTTCTTATAATTGTATTTATTTGATACTGGCTGTGATCTCTCATTTATTTGTGATTTTTTTTTTAATTTAGGTCCTTTCTCTTTTCTTTTTGATAAATCTGGCTAGGGGTTTATCAATTTTATTAATTCTTTCACAGAACCAGCCCTTAGTTTCCTCATTCTCTTCTGTTGTTTTTTTTTTTTTTTTTGGTTTGTTTTTGTATCATTTATTTTCTCCTCCTCTAATCTTTATTATTTTCCTTCTTTTGCTGGCTTTAGGCTTTTTTTTCCTATTCCCCTTCTAGTTCCTTTAGGTGTAAAGTTAGGTTTTGTATTTGAGGCTTTTCTTGCTTTTTGAGGCAGGTCTGTATTGAATACTTCCCTCTTAGGACCACCTTTCTACATCCCAAAGGTTTTCGACTGTCATGTCATTTTCATTTGCTTCCATGTGTTTTTAAAATTTAATCTTTAATTTCCAGGTTAGCCCATTCATTCTTTAGTAGGATGTTCTTTAACCTCTATGTATTTGTGGTCTTTCCACGTTTTTTCTTGTGGTTAATTCAAGTTTCAGAGCATTGTGGTCTAAAAATATGCATCATATGATCTCTATCCTTTTGTACTTTTTGAGGACTGATTTGTGACCCAGTATGTCATCTATTGTGGAGAATGTTCCATGTGCTCTTGAAAAGATTGTCTCCTTTTATCTCTGCTGCTTGAGGATGAAATGTTCTGATTATATCTGTTAAAGTTCATCTGGTCCAGTGCATCCTTAAAAGCCATTGTTTCTTTGTTGATTTTGTGCTTAGGTGATCTGTCCACTGCTGTAAGTGGGGTGTTAAAGTCTCCTACTATTATTGTATTTTTATTAGTAAGTTTCTTTATGTTTGTTATTTATTGTTTTATATATTTGAGTACTCTCTTGTTGGAGGCATAAATATGTACAATTGTTAGATCTTTTTTTTTTCTTTTTTTTTTAAATTTTTTATTTATTTATGATAGTCACAGAGAGAGAAAGAGAGGCAGAGACACAGGCAGAGAGAGAAGCAGGCTCCATGCACCGGGAGCCCGATGTGGGATTCAATCCCGGGTCTCCGGAATCGCGCCCTGGGCCAAAGGCAGGCGCCAAACCGCTGCGCCACCCAGGGATCCCTTGTTAGATCTTTTTGATAGATAAAAACCTTAATTATGATATAATGCCCTTCTTCATCTCTCGTATAGTCTTTGGTTTAAAATCTAGTTTGTCTCCTATAAGTATGGCTACTTCAGCTTCCTTTTGATGTCTATTAGGATGATTGATGATTCTACATCTCCTCACTTTCAATCTTCAGGTGTCTTTAGGTGTCAAGTGAGTCTCCTGTGGACAGCATATAGATGGGTCTTGTTTTTTTTTTTTTTTTTTTTATCCATTCTGATGTCCTTTGTCTTTTGTTTGGAGCATTTAGTCCATTTACTTTGAAAGTGATTTTTGAAAGATGGACTTAGTGCCATTGTGTTACCGGTAAAGTTGATGTTTCTAGTGATGTGCTCCGTTCCTTTCTAGTCTTTGTTGCTTTTATTCTTTTGTCCCCCACTCAAAGCATCCCCTTTAATGTTTCTTGCAGTGCTGGTTTAGTGGTCATGAACTCCTTTAGTTTTTATTTGGGGAACTGTATCGCTCCTTCTATTTTGAATGATAGTCTTGCTGGATGAGATATTGTTGGCTGCATTTTTTTCCCATTCAACACATTGAATATATCATGCTTCTTTATTTTGGTCCAAGTTTCCTTGGACAGATCTGTTATTAACCTGATCTATTTTCTGTTGTGGCTTAAGGACTTTTTCCCCCTTGCTGCTTTCAGGATTCTTTCCTTGTCTGTATATTTTGTGTATTTGACTATGATATGTCTTGATGGCAGTTGGCTTTTGTTGAATTTAGTGGGAGTTCTCTGTCCTTGGATTTCAATGTTGTGTCCTACCCAAATTAGTGAAGCTTTTAGCTATAATTTACTTACATAAACCTGCCCCCGTTTTTTCTCTCTTCTTCTTCTGGGACTCCTGTAATAAGAATGTTACGCTTTAAGGAGTTGCTGAATTCCCTAAGTGTTCATCTGTGATACAATATTTTTCATTCCCTCTTCTTTTTAGCTTTATTATTTTCCATAGTTTTATCTTCTATATCACTGATTGGTTCTTTTACTTCTTCCATTTGTGTTATCATGGAATCCAGTTGGATTTGCATCTCAGTTATAGCATTTTTAATTTTTGTCTGACTGGCTTTTAGTTCTTTTACTTCTGTAGTAAGGGATTCTCTAGTGTCCACTATGCTTTTTCCAAGCCAAGTTAATATCCTCATAATTGTTTTTCTGTATTCTATTTCAGACATCTTACTTATATCTGTATTGATTAAATCTCTGACAGTGACTTTTTCCTGTTCTTTCTTTTGGGGTGTATTCCTCCACCTTATCATTTTGTTTAGATCACTGTTTTTTGTGTGATTGTTAGGAAAGCCTGCTATATTACTGCTCCTGAGAATAATGGCTATATTAAGAAGAGGTTCAAAAAAGGGGTGGTCCTATATGCACTCTGCTGTTGGTTTTGGCTGGTCCTACCCTCAAAACAGTCCTCTGCAGAGTTCCTTCTTGCCTGCAGTGGGGAGTGTTTGGACCCTGTCCACTGTGTGGCAAGTTTTAATTAGGTATATTTTGGTCTACTTGTTAAAGAAGGTAGATCAGAGAGAGAGAGAGAGAGAGAGAGAGAGAGATCCTATTTCCTACAGATCCTATTTCCTACAGAGCTGAAGCTTTGCAGTACTCTATGATGGGTAGACTTGGTGCCTGTGAGGTTTTTGTGGTAGTCTTCTGGGGGAGGGGCCTGTTGCACTGATTCTCAAGAGGACTTGCTCTAGCAGAGATGCACCTCTGGGGTACATGGGAATGGGGCTTGTTGTAAATGGCTCTAGTCTCCACGGGGGGAGGGGGGAGCGCTGTGTTACTCACTGAATTTGGTCAGTGCTGATGGGCCGGGGGGCGGGGAGTGGAGTTCCTTATTTCTTTCATTCCTGGAGTGAGGAGTTTAGGTTTGACACTCTTCAGGAAGCAAACAATTACCCCTCTTTTGTAGTTGGCTTCTGTCAAATCCCTGCCTTCATCTTATCTATGTCTGAGTTTTCTTCCTGTCATGTGGTGAAGTACTATTTTTTTTTAAGATTTATTTATTTGTTTGTTCATGATAGACAGAGAGAGAGAGAGAGAGGCAGAGACACAGGAGGAGGGAGAAGCAGGCTTCATGCCAGGAACCCTATGTGAGACTCGATCCTGGGACTCCAGGATCGCGCCCTGGGCCAAAGGCAGGCGCTAAACCGCTGAGCCACCCAGGGATCCCCGGAGTACTGTGTTTTATCTCAGACACAGCTGGGTTTTAAAACTCCAAATTTTAGAGACCCATGTAGCACAGACCAATCCTGATCCTTTGGGTGAAGGTCTCACTGCGCTTTTGCCATTTGTCACTTTGTCCCAGAAAAATGGTCACATAACTGTACAGTGGTTTGCAGTTTATAGTGAAATGCAACAAAAAGCCAGCACCAAGGTTTGTTTCCTTCAGCTGGTATCTTTGTTCCTATACTAGGAAACAAGCGGCACATTGGCACTGCCAGTTCTTTTGTTCCCAGGGAGGCTGTGACATCAGTCACAAATGCATTCCAAGAAGGGGAACTGTTTCTCCCTTTGTGATCCAGGAGATCCTTAAACCATGCTGCTAACTCCTAGGTTTCCGCCCTTCTTTCCTGCAGGAGCATCTCTAAGCCTGCCAGGGATAACTTCATCAATGATGTGGACTTCTAAAACTTCAGACTTTGTGCTCTGCTGCTTATAATAACTTGCAGTAGTCAGCCCTCCTCCTCTCTCCAGTCAATAGTTTTGAGGAAGTCTTTCTTGTGCACCCCTCTTCCTGCTGCTTCACTCTTTTTCTCTCTCTTTGTCTCTTACTCTTCTCTCCATGATCAGGGCTCCATACCCTTCCTGGCACCTGCAGTTCTTTTCTGTCTGAAATCAACTCTCCACAGCTTCTACCTTCCACAGGTTGGTCATTTTTCTACTTGTAGATGTGCAGTCTTGTTCTCTCAGTCCTCATATTGATTTCTTGGATGTTCCAAATTATTTGATATTTATCTAGCTGTGTTTGAGGGATGAGGCAAGCTCAAGTCTGGTCCTCCTACTCCTCCACCATTTTAACTCCTCTTGGATCTTTAATAGTTAAACAGAAAGTACACCCCATTCCTTAATTTCCATGTTTTAATCATTTCTGTGAAATTTTTCTGATAGTTATCCAGACTCTGGTTACACACTTGGAGGTCAAGGTGGCCAGTCACTTACAAGGTAGCCCATTCCATTTTTGGACTTCTCTTATTTAGACAAAATGCAGTGTTATTTAAATAATAAGATATTTTAAAGTTAGACATATCTGTATTTGAATTCTGGCTCTACATCGTACTGGGTGATACTGAAGAAGTTGCTTTATCTCTTCAAAATTCAGTTAACAAATTCTCCTACATATATGCCTCTCCCTGAGCCAACATAGGAACTTGAGATCTTCTCAATATCACAAAATATCTCCATGTAGCCATACTTAATCAATTCTGAAGAATGTTAATATTTTCAAAACTTTCAAGTCACCCAAGCTTATCCCAATAACAGGTCTTAACAGCTGACAGAATATGTCCCTCAGAAGTGGATGTTTTTTTCTTAACCTGTCTCTGCACTTTTTCTCATGCTGTGCCCAAAATCTGAAATGCCATTTCATTCTCTCAATTGATATAAACCCTATTCATTCTTCAGGGCAAGATTTAATTTCAGCCTCCATCATGAAGCCTTTCTTGATCATCCCAAACATAAGGCTCTCTCCAAACACATGGAATTGATCATACACATTAGAGCATTTGCCTGACTCATTAGACAAATTCCTTTCAAAGAAATTTCCTATTTTCGTCATATCTACTATGTGCCAAAATTTATAGGCAATACAAAAATATAAATAAACAAGGTCTTTGAATTAGTACACAGAAATAATTAATGGACTTGAAACAAAACCAATAATGGAGCAACATAAAATTTTTTATTACTTTCAGGTGAACAGCATAATGATGTAACAATTCTATACATTTCTTAGTCCACATCAAGTTAAGCGTATTCTTAATACCCTTTATCTATTTCACCCATCCCCACCCACCTCCACTCTGGCTACCACCAGTTTATTGTGTATATTGAAGAGTCTTTTTTGTGTGTGTTTTTAATTTGTTTATTTTTCCCTTAAGTACCTCGTATGAGTGAAATCATATGGTATTTGTCTTTCTTTAACCTATTTCATTTAGCATTTTACCCTCTAGGTGCATCCATGTTGTTGTAAATGACAGCATTTCATTATTTTTTATGGCTAATATTCCATTATACATATATATCACATCTTTATCCATTCATCTATCAGTGGACACTTGAGTTGATTCCATAATTTTGGTAGTGTAAATTATGCTGTGATAAACAGGGCTGCATATATCTTATATATTTTTGAATTAGTGTTTTCTTTTTCTTTGGGTAAATACCCAATAAAGCAATACAAATATTTTAATTGTAGCTTCTAGTAGGTGGTAGATATTGTTGGTAAAGCCTGGGCAGTTTTGGTCTGAAAAAAAGATAAGATATAGAGTGAAGGGAGGTTAAAACAGAGCAAGATAGGCTTGAGGGTTTCTTGGGACTAGGGATTCCAAGAACAAACTAAAGAGCTCAGAGCTAAAAGTGGCTGGAACTGGAAAAATAGGATTTTGTATGTTGGGACAACATGAAACTTCTGGTGTCTCCTCTGGCATGTAAAGAGTGGGAGTCATCACTCCTGTTCTCATAACAAGGAAAAAGAAACAAACTAAACATCAATAGACCTTCTTATATTCACTGGAGAATTAAGATCTCAGAGTAAACTGCTACCCCCCTCATTGGATAGTCAGACAGGGGAATACAGAGAATCACAACTTATTAGAGCTAAGACCAGGAGCAGAAACTGCCACTGGAAGTGATACTGGGTTAGGAAAACAAACTGTAATTGACACATGGCTAGAGGCTCAGTGTGGACAAGCTTGTGAGTTAAAAACTCCTGAGGGGACCAGTTTTAGGGGAGCTCCCATATTTTCATTATTTTTATCTCTAGGAGCCCTACCACATTTTCACAGTGAGGATCTAAAAAAAAAAAAAATTCCCTTGTGCTTCCAGCAGAGGAAGGGGGAAAGTAACCATTTTAAACTATGCCCAGAAAATTCTGCTCTTTTTAACAAGGCCTGCCCTCAAAGGAAACTATTCTAACAGAGCCAAACTGACTGGGATTTTACCAGAGCCAATGTGACCTGAGGGAAAGGAAATACCAAACTCCAGCCCCCCACCTCTAGCCTTCTTGTCTCACCTAAGGGGAGGTAAAAACTAAGAAGCACTTGTGAAGATTATGGCTTAGTAATGGAGGTTCACTAAAAGACTGAGCCTTAATCATAGGACTATAGAATGCTTCCCTTCTCCCCACACCTTACCATTACATCAATAGTGCATCTGTATAATAACAGAGGAATGCAGCTGAAAGAACTGTGTCTCAGCGCAGCCCTGGTGGCTTAGCGGTTTAGTCCCACTTTCAGTCCAGGGCATGATCCCGGAGATCCGGGGTCAAGTCCCACGTCAGGCTCCCCACATGGAGCCTGCTTCTCCCTCTGCCTGTGTCTCTGCCTCATTCTCTCTCTCTCTCTCTCTCTGTGTCTCTCATGAATAAATAAGTAAAATCTTTAAAAAAAAAGAACTGTGTCTCAGATGTTATTTAAGAAGTATTAACAGAAGAGAGAAGTAAAAAAACAAATTGATCAGAAGAAATTTTAGGCTCTGAGATCTACAGCTAAAGCAAATGGTAAACACAGTCAAACATCTACCAGATAGACATAAAACCTCACACTAAAAGCCTGTTTACCTAAATTCCTTTTACTTAGTAAATCATGACTGACTATTAGTAAAAAATCAGACATTCAAAGAAAAAAACAAAAAACACAGTTGGAAGAGACAGAGCAAGTACCAGAACCAGACTCAAATATAACAGAGATGTTAGAATTATCATACTGAAAATATAAAGCAACTATATTAATATGGTAAGTGCTGTAATGGAAAAAATGGACAGCATGCAAGAACAGATGTATATCAGCAAGTGTTAGGAATAAAAAAAGTAACAGAAATAAAGAAGAATATTTGATAGATCAAAATATAGGCTGAAGAAAGAATGAATTTGAAGGATTGTCAATAAGAACTTGTAAGAGTAAAATGCAAACAAGAAAAATAATGATAAAGACAGAACAGAATATGAAATCTGTGGGACAATTACAAAAGGTGTAAAATATACACAATGCAAATACTAGTAGAAGAGAGAAAAGAGCAGAAGAAATATTCAAACTAACAATGACTGCAAATTTTCTAAAACTAATGAGATAACAATCTGGAGATGCAGGAATCTCACAGAACACCAAACAAGGTAAATACCAAAAAATATATTCCTTGGCATATCATAATCAAACTGGAGAAAATGAAAGACAAAGGAAAATCCTGAAAGAAGACAGATGAACAAAACACCTTACCTATAGAGGAGCAAGGGTAAGAATTACATCAGATTTCTCTTCAAAAACTATGCTAACAAGAAGAATGGAATGAAATATTTCAAGTATTGAAAAATAAAGCCCACAAACCTAGAGTTCTGTATCCAGGGAAATTATTCCTCAAAATTGAAAGAGAAATAAAATCTTTCTAGATAAAAGCTGAGGAATGTATCACCAGTAGATATGCTCAGAAGTTCATCAGAAATAAGGAAAATGATCCAAGGTCAAAAACTTGGATCTCCATTAAGAAAGAGTAATAGAGAAGGAACAAATGGAGGTAAAATAGAATATATTATTTTTTATTCTTGATTTATCTGATATATAACTGTTCAAAATAATAAAGTAACTGCATTTGGTAATTATAGTTTATGCATAAGTGAAATTAATGACACCAATGTTATAAAAGATAGGGAGAATGAATTGAGAATGCTTTGTTTTAAGATATTTGTACTACCTGTGAAGTGGTATAGCATTATTTGTGATTTTTTTGGAGGGTGTGTATTTAAAAGATTTTTTTATTTTAGTTAACAAACAGTGTTGTATTCATTGTGCTTGGATGTACTCTGTACTAGGATTAGTTATAAATGTAAATTGCAACTTCTAGGGCCACTACTAAAAAAGGTAAAAGAAGTACAATTGATATGCTAAAAGGAAAGAAAATGGAATATGAAATGTTTAAGACCAGAGAAGGCTTAAATAGCATAACAAAAAAGAAACAACCAAAGCAACACATAGAAAACAGTAACAAATATGGTAGATATTAATCCAACTATCTCATAATCACTTTATATGTCAATGGTCCAAATACCCCAATTAAAATACAATCTTAACAGTAATTCAAAAAGATATATCCACCCCCTAAATTTGTTGCAGCATTGTTGATAATAGCCAAGAGATGGAAGCAACCTAAGTGTCCATCAATAGATGAATGGATAAAGCAGATGTGGCATATGTATAAATGAATATTATACAGCCATGAAAGGGATGAGATCTTGACATTTGCAATAATATATATGTACCTAGAGGGTATTATGATAAGTGAAATGAGTCTGACAGAAAAAGACAAATGCCATATGATTTCACTCATATGTGAGATCTGAAAAATAACACAAATGAATAAACAAACAAAAACAGAATCAGACCTATAAATACAGAGAATAAACTGATTATTGTCAGAGGGAAGGAGGGAAATGGGCAAAATGGGTGAAAGGGAGTGGAAGATACAGGCTTCCAGTTATAGAATGAGTAAGTCATGAAATAAAAAGCACAACACAGGGAATATAGTCAATAATACTGTAATAGTATTGTATAGTGACAGATGACAGCCACACCGATTGTAAGCATAGCATAAGGTACAGAGAAATTAAATCACTGTGCAGTACACCTGAAACTAATGTAACATTGTGTATCAACTTTAGTCAAATAAAAAAGTTTAAAGACAGTCTTTTAGAGTGGGTTTTAAAAAAAAGACTCAACTGTTACAGGAAACCCACTTTAAATATAAAGGCAAAGATATAATAAAAGTAAAGGAATAGAGAAAGATATACCATGCCAACATAATCAAAAGAATGCTGGAAGAGCTATAATAAAATATATATTTATTAAAATAAAAAAGACAAAGATGACTTCAAAGTAACGGAAATTATCAGGGATAAACAGGGGCATTATATAATGATGAAGGGGTCAATACTCCAAGAACACATAAAATCCCTAATATGCACGCATCTCACAACAAAGCATCAAAATACATGAGACAAAAATTTACAGAACTATAAGGAAAAATAGAAGAATTCACTATTATAGTTGGAGATTTCAACTCCTGTCTATCAGTACGTGATAGATCCAACAGGCAGGAAATCCGTAAGGACACAATTGAATTGAACAGCACTATCAATCAACTAGATTACCAAATTATATAAGGATTTTATAGGATACTTTATTCAGTAACAGAAGAATGTACATTCTTCTCTAGCTCATGCAGAACATTTTCCAAGATAAACCCACATCATGGGTCATAAAACATACCTTAACCAGGAATAAGTAAATATAAATAAAACATACCTTTTCCAGGAATAGAAATTAAAAAAGTATGTTCTCAGATCTCAGTGGAATTAAACTAAAAATTAATAACAGAAAAATGGTTGGAAAACCCTGAAATACTTGACTATTACACAACACATAGACCAAAGAATTTTTATGTACACAACACATAGACCAAAGAATTTTCATGAGACATTTTAAAATATTTCACGTTACATGAAAAAGTATAACATCAAAATTTGTGAGATACAGGAAAAGCAGCACTCAGAGGAAAATTTATCCTAGTGAATTCATATCTTAGAAAAGAAGAAAGATCTAAAATCAATAATTTAAGTTTCCACCTTAGAAAACTAGGAAAAGTGCAAATTAAATACAATATGAGGTGAAGTAATGAAGTAATGAAAATTAAAGCAGAAATCAATGAAATTGAGAATAAGAAATCGATGGAGAAAATTAACAAAACTGAAAGCTATTTCTTTGAAAAAAATAATAAATTTGATAAACTTCTACCCAGGCTAAGAAAATAGAAGACACAAATTGCTAATATTTCAAATGAAAAAGTGATCATCACTACCAATCCAACGAATATTTAAAAGACAATAAGGGAATATTATGAACAACTCTGTGACCACAAATTTTATAAACTAGATGAGATGGACCTATTCCTTGAAAGACACAATCTACCAAAACTCACACAGGAAGAGAGAGAATCTGAATAAGCCTGTGTCTAGTAAAGAAATTGAACCAATAATAAACTTCCAAAACAGAAGGTCCCAGACACAGATGGTTCCACTGGCGAATTCTACCAAATATTTTAAAAAGAACATACACCAAATTTCAATAATAGAAGGTAGACGGAGAAAGAATATCTCTTAATGAATAATGTAACATGATATAATAGAAAGGACACAAGACTAGAGTTTTAGTCTTGGCTTATATTACTTATTAGTACATACAAATCCCTTTCTTCATTAGTACAGTGTGGTTAATAACACTATTGTGGACTGAACTGTATCCCTCCAAAATTCACATATTGATGTCCTAACCCATACCATGTGACTGTACTTGAAGATAGAACCTTAAGGGAGGTAACTAAGATTAAATGAGGCATAAATGCCTCCTAATATACTAGAGGATTGGTGACCTCATAAGAAGAGACACTGTAGGCTACTCTCTCTGCACAAGCACAAAGGAGAGGCCATGTGAGGACATAATAAGAAGGCAGCCATCTACAAGCCAGGAAGAAAGATCTCACCATCCTTGGCACCTTGCTCCTGGACTTCTATCTTTCACAACTGTGTGAAAATAAATTTGTGTTGCTTAAGCCACCCAGTCTGTGGTATGTATGTATGTATGTATGTATTTATTATTTATTTATGAGAGAGAGACAGACAGACAGAGACAGAGACACAGGCAGAGGGAGAAGCAGGCTCCATGCAGGGAACCCGACGTAGGACTCGATCCAGGGACTCCAGGATCACACCCTGGGCTGAAGGCAGGCGCTAAACCGCTGAGCCACCCAGGGATCCCCTGTGGTATTTTTTTTTAATGGCAGGTCCACCAGACTAATACAAATATCTACCTCTTAGTGTTGTGAACGCCAATTAAAAAAAATGATCTTTGAGGATGGCAATAGTTTATATAAATGTTGATTATTCTTATAAATGCTCTTCCTTTTCCTATAATGAGGGCATTTAAAACTGTAATAGTTCACTATGCTATATGCCTGCAACTTACTTACCTTTAATCTTCACTGTTTAATTTTCAACACTGTAGTAAATCAATTGTTTGACAGATATCATCTTGATAATAGACTACAGAAAATTTGGGATGTAGGAAAAGACAAGGAGAAAGGACATAGTCCAATATTTTAGTCTAAAGAGCATTCTTTTTTTAAGTTTTTAATTCCAGTTTACATACAGTGTTATATTAGTTTCGGGTGTGCCATATAGTAATTGGATACTTCCATACTGTTACCAGTGGATTTTTCACAGATGGGCTTTATTATGTTGAGGCATATTCCCTCTAAGCCTATTTTGTTGATGATTTTTATCATGAATGGATAGGTGCTTTTTTCTTCATTGTTCTTATCCTTTCTCTTATTGATGTGACATATCACATTGATTGATTTGCAAATATTTAACGACCTTTGCAACCTAGAAATAAATCCCATTTGATTGTGGTGAATGACTTTTTAAATGTATTGTTGAATTTGGCTTCCTAGTAACTTATTGAGAACTTTTGCATCTATGTTCATCAGGGATATTGAACTATAGTTTTCTTTTTCAGTGGTGTCTTTATCTGATTTTGGTATCAGGGTAATGCTGGCCTCATAGAATGAATTTGTATGTTTTCGTCCCTTTCTTATTTTTTGTAAAGGTTTGAGAAAAATATGTATTAACTTTTCTTTAAATGTTTGATAGATTTGTATTTCCCTGATGGCAAGTGATGCAGAGCATTTTCTCACGTGCGTGTTGGCCATGTCTATGTCTTCCTCTGTGAGATTTCTGTTCATGTCTTTGCCCATTTCATGATTGGATTGTTTGTTTCTTTGCCGTTGAGTTTAATAAGTTCTTTATAGATCTTGGAAACTAGCCCTTTATCTGATATGTCATTTGCAAATATCTTCTCCCATTCTGTAGGTGGACTTTTAGTTTTGTTGACTGTATCCTTTGCTGTGCAAAAGCTTCTTATCTTGATGAAGTCCCAACAGTTCATTTTTGCTTTTGTTTCTTTTGCCTTCGTGGGTGTATCTTGCAAGAAGTTACTGTGGCCGAACTCAAAAAGGGTGTCTCTTGTGTTCTCCTCTAGGATTTAATGGAATCTGGTCTCACACTTAGATCTTTCATCCATTTTGAGTTTATCTTTGTGTATGGTGCAAAAGAGTGGTCTAGTTTCATTCTTCTGCATGTGGATGTCCATTTTTCACGGCACCATTTATTGAAGAGACTGTCTTCCAGTGGATAGTCTTTCCTCCTTTATCAAAGATTAGTTGACCATAAGGTTCAGAGTCCACTTCTGGATTCTCTATTCTGTTCCATTGATCTATGTGTCTGTTTTTGTGCCAGTACCACACTGTCTTGATGACCACAGCTTTGTAGTACAACCTGAAATCTGGCATTGTGATGCCACCAGATATGGTTTTCTTTTTTAAAATTCCTCTGGCTATTCGGGATCTTTTCTGATTCCACACAAATCTTAAAATAATTTGTTCTAACTCTCTGAAGAAAGTCCATGGTATTTTGATAGGGATTGCATTAAACTTGTAAATTGCCCTGGGTAGCATTGACATTTTCACAATATTAGTTCTGCCAATCCATGAGCATGGAATATTTTTCCATCTCTTTGTGTCTTCCTCAATTTCTTTCAGAAGTGTTCTATAGTTTTCAGGGTATAGATCCTTTACCTCTTTAGTCAGGTTTATTCCTAAGTATTCAGGGAAATACAAATCAAAACCGCAATGAGATACCACCTCACACCAGTGAGAATGGGGCAAATTAACAAGGCAGGAAACCACAAATGTTGGAGAGGATGCGGAGAAAAGGGAACCCTCTTACACTGTTGGTGGGAATGTGAAATGGTGCAGCCAATCTGGAAAACTGGGTGGAAGTTCCTCAAAGAGTTAAAAATAGACATGCCCTACGACCCAGCAATTGCACTGCTGGGGATTTACCTCAAAGATTCAGATGCAATGAAACGCCGGGACACCTGCACCCCAATGTTTCTAGCAGCAATGTCCACAATAGTAAACTGTGGAAGGAGCCTCGGTGTCCATCGAAAGATGAATGGATAAAGAAGATGTGGTTTATGTATACAATGGAATATTACTCAGCCATTAGAAATGACAAATATCCACCATTTGCTTCAAGGTTGATGGAACTGGAGGGTATTATGCTGAGTGAAATGAGTCAATCGGAGAAGGACAAACATTATATGTTCTCATTCATTTGGGGAATATAAATAATAGTGAACGGGAATAGAAGGGCAGGGAGAAGAAATGGATAGGAAATATCAGAAAGGGAGACAGAACATGAAGACTCCTAACTCTGGGAAACAAACTAGAGGTGATGGAAAGGGAGGAGGGCGGGGGGGTGGAGTGAATGGGTGACGGGCACTGAGGGGGGCACTTGACGGGATGAGCACTGGGTGTTATTCTGTATGTTGGCTAATTATTAAAAAAATAAATGTTTGATAGAATCCGCCTTTGAAGCTATCGGGCCCTGGACTTTTGTTTGTTTGGAATTTTTTGATTACTGGATCAGTTTCTTTTTTGTTGTTGTTGTTTATTCACTAGAGACACACACACACAGAGACAGAGACACAGGAAGAGGGAGGAGAAGCAGGCTCCATGCAGGGAGCCTAAGTCGGGACTTGATTCTGGGACCCTGGGATCACGCCCCGAGATGAGGGCAGACGTCCAACCACTGAGCCACCCAGGTGTCCCACTGGCTCCATTTCTTTGCTGGCTATTAGTCTGTTGAACTTTTTTCTTTCCTCCTGTTTCAGTTTTGATGGTTTATATGTTTCTAGGAATTTATCCATTTCTTTTAAATTTTCCAATTTGGGGATTCCTGGGTGGCGCAGGGGTTAGGCGCCTGCCTTTGGCCCAGGGCGCGATCCTGGAGACCAGGGATCGAATCCCACGTTGGGCTCCCGGTGCATGGAGCCTGCTTCTCCCTCTGCCTGTGTCTCTGCCTCTCCCTCTCTCTCTCTCTCTGTGTGACTATCATAAATAAATAAAAATTAAAAAATAAATAAATAAATTTTCCAATTTGTTAGCATGTAGATTTTCATAATATTCTCTTATGATCATTTGTATTTCTGTAGTATTGGTTGTTATTTCTCCTCTCTCATTTGTACTTTTATTTGAGTACTTTCTCTTTTTTTCTTGATAAACCTAGCTAGAATTTTGTCAATTTTATTGATTTTTTTTAAAGAAACTAACCCCTGGTTTCATTGATCTATTATTTTTAAAGTTTCTATATCATTTATTTTGGCTCTAATCTTTATTATTTCCTTCTTTCTGTTGACTGTAGTTTTTGTTTGTTCTTTTTCTAGCTCCATGAGGTATAAAATTAGGTTATTTATTTGGGATTTTTTTCTTGCTTCTTGAGGTAGACCTGTATTGCTATAAGCTACTCTCTTAGAACCACTTTTGCTGCATCCTAGAGGACTTGGGCTGTTGTGTTTACATTTTGATTTGTTTCCATGTATTGTTTAATTTCTTCTTTGATTTTCTGTTGGCCTGTTCATAATTCAGTAGCATGTTTTTTAAGCTCCATATATTTGTCATCTTTTCAGATTTTTTTCTTGTGGTTTACTTCTAGTTTCATGGTGATGTGGTCAGAAAATATGCAGGGTATGATTTTGATCTTTTTGAATTTGTTGAGGTTTGTTTTGTGGGTTAATATGTGATCTGTTCTGGAGAATATTCCATGTGCACTTGAGAAGAATGTGTATTCTGCTGTTTTAGGATGGAATGTTCTGAATACCTCTCATCTTACCTACCATCTCTTCCATTGTGTCAGTTAAAGCCATTGTTTCCTTGTTGATGTTCTGTTTAGATAATCTGTCTATTGATGTGAGGTAATAAAATCCCCTTTTATTGTATTACTAATTCCTTTATGTTTGTTATTAACTGTTTATGTATTTGAGTGCTCCTATGTTGAGTGTATAAATATTTATAATTGTCATATCTTCTTGTTGAAGTGTTCCCTTTATTATTATATAGTGTCCTTCTTTGTCTCTTGTTACATTCTTTGTTTTTTTATTTTTTATTATTTTATTTTATTTTTATTTTTTTTAAGATTTTATTTATTTATGAGATTGAGAGAGAGAGAGAGAGAGAGAGAGAGAGAGGCAGAGACACAGGCAGAGGGAGAAGCAGGCTCCATGCAGGGAGCCTGCTGCCGGACTCGATCCCAGGACTCTGGGATCACGCCCTGGGCTGAAAGCGGCGCTAAACCACTGAGCCACCCGGACTGCCCTCTTTTTTTTTTTTTAAGATTTTATTTATTTATTCACGAGAGACACAGAAAGAGAGAGAGAGAGAGAGAGAGAGAGAGAGAGAGAGAGAAAGAGAGGCAGAGACACAGGCAGAGGGAGAAGCAGGCTCTGTGCAGGGAACCTGATGTGGGACTCGATCTCGATCCCAGGACTCCAGGATTACGCTCTGGGCTGAATGCAGGCGCCAAACCACTGAGCCTCCCAGGGATCCCCACATTCTTTGTTTTAAAGTCTATTTTGTTCAATATAAGTATGCTACTCTGGCTTTTTATTTTTCATTCAAGATTTTATTTAAATTCAGGTTAGTTTACATGTAGTGTAGTATTAGTTTGAAGGGTAGAATTTAGTGATTCACCAGTTGCATATAACACCTTTTGCTTGTTACATCAAGTTCCCTCCTTAAGACACATCACCCAATTACCTCAACCTCCTACCTACCTCCCCTCAAGTAACCCTCAGTTTGTTACCTATTGTTAAGAGTTGCTTATGGTTTGCTTCCCTGTCTTTATCTTAATTTATTTTTCCTTCCCTTCCCCTATGTTCATATGTTCTGTTTCTTAAATTCCACATATGAGTGAAATCATATGGTATTTGTCTTTCTCTAACTTATTTTGCTTAGCATAATACACTCTAGTTCCATCCATATCATTGCAAATGCTGATTTCATTATTTTTGATGACTATGTAATATTCCATTATATATATTATATATATAAAACACATCTCTATCTCTTCATCAGTTGGCAGACATTTGGACTATTTACATATTTTGAATAGTGTGGTAGTGCTGCTATAAAGATTTATATCCATTTGCATGATAAATGTTTCTCCATCCTCTCATTTTCAATCTTTGGGTGTCTTTTCATCTATAATGGGTCTCTTGTAGGCAGCATATACATGGGTCTTGTTTTTTCAATATTTTCTATCACCTTATGTCTTTTGTTTGGAGCATTTAGTTTATTTACTTTCAAAGTAATTGATACATAGGTATTTATTGCCATTTTATTACTTGTTTTGTGCTTATTTCTGAAAATTTTCTCTTGTCTTTTCTTATATTTCTCTAGAAAGCAGATATCCTAACCTAGATTGTGACAATGGAACATACTGGCCTGTGGGATCCCCCTAATTTTAAAGTGTCCTTTGTAAGTTACTCTTAAGGTCTCAGTTGGGACCTGTATTAAAGACTAGAACATACTCCGAATCCTTTCCATTTTGTCTTTCTTCCCTCTTTAACTCCAAAGTATCAAAGCTACATGCTGTTTGTTTTTTTCTTCAAAGGCATTATCCAGGCACCAAAAACAGAAATGGAAAGAGACAGGTTTAGTCCAAAGTACCAGTTTCCATTACCTTAAGCTGCCTCAATGGTTTTTCTTAGGGGGTAGAGTTTCTCACACTTGGTCTCAAGCCCACAGTATATGCAATACTTCAGTCAAATTGCTTGCGACATATTAGAGTGATTGCTTAGGAATTATGAGTTCCTCATATATTAAAAGAAGCCTGAATACTTCTTATAGAGGCACTGAACTAAAGAGGAGAATAGTTTTCAAAATTCCTACTTGTCATGGAGTTATACTGCAATGTTGAAAATGTTCTGTTTTACATGACACACGAAGATGCACAGTCACAGACTATATTGAAAATGATAGATTCCAAGAATGTCGCTCAAAGTCCTCCATACTCTGGTCCTGGCCTGTTTTTCTGTTCTAATCTCCTATTATGCTTACTCTTTCAGTTTAGTTCCATATATATTTATTTGAATGTTTGTGATATACTTAATGGACACATCCTAGGCCCTGTAGATAACTCAGAGACTTATATAACCTATAGTCCCTTCTTCAAGAAGCACAAAAACTCATAATCTCAGAAGGGAAAATTCTAAAGTGTCTTGCATGGTTAATGGGATTATAGGAGCTTGCTCCATGTAAAGAAGTCATGCATGAGGGAGTGTGAGCCACCCCTGTTCCATTCTTGGCCACTGGTTTTTCTGACAGGCTTAGGCTCTCTATGGCTTAGGAGGCCATAGAGAATAAAGAGATCTTAGATATGTGGAGTGTAAGTTGTGGGTTCCAGCCCTGTTGTCCTGATTTTGGGTAAGTCACTTCTTGCAAGATATACAAAGTAATATTATTTTCCTGCTTACCCCTAGGGAAGAGTTGAACAAACTTCAAGGAATGAGGTGTAACCATCAATGAATTTTTTCCCTATATTGAATATTTGTTCTAAATAAGAGTTTTGGCCCTTCCAATAATTTTGAAAGAAGCTTGGAAAGCATGAAATGTGCTGACATTCCAGCAGTTTTGGTGTGTGCAACCTGTAATCATCTAGGAATGCAATTCTGGGTATATCAGGTATCCAAATTCCACCTGTGTTTCTCCTGGATGTCCCATTTGGCCCTAAGACATCTGCTATAACAGATGTGTGCGTGTTTTGCCTGATAGAAGGAAAGATGTCTGGGTGAGGGAAGGGGGTACTGCTGCTGTAGGTCAAAGTAATTTGAGATAGCAGGTATTGGAGGTTCTGCACTCTTAGCAGTGTGCCCCATTCCTTCAGGGATTTCCAAGGCAAAGGGTAGAGATGAGATGTAAAGAAGAGAGAGTGGAAAACCTACTGCTCAAATCGAGCTTTGGTATTTGGAAAGAAGATGTTTGGGAGGTCAAGATACTTGGATTCTAGTCCCAGTTCTGTCATTGACTTGATGTGTGACCTTGGGAAATTAATTTCTTAGTTCTGACCTTAAGTTTTCTTATATTAAAAAAAGTAGTTGGGTGAACTGAATTCCAAGGTACCTTCTCACTCTGACCTTCAATACTTTGGGTCCTCAAAGTTCTTTAGAGAGTGAGAAATACCAAGACTGTCAGATATCATAAACAGAAAGTTAAGGAATATAAAAGAAAATAATTTTACAGTACAAAAGCAAAGTATGAATTTGTGCATTGTGTTATAAGTATTTTACTCTATGTACTTTCCAGATTTTCCAGGATAAATATCTTGTCCAATTTTTTCTAGAAACAATCCAAATATCCTGGTAATTGCAATGTTTCACTATTCGAATTAAATCTCCTAAACTGCCTCATTCAATCAGAAAGGATTTCAGAACATCTTTTTTTTTTTTTCACTAGAAAATCAGAGAGGGAGACAAACCATAAGAGACTCAACTATAGGAAACAAACTGAGGGTTGCTGGAGAGGAGGTGAGGGGAATGGGGTAACTGGGCGATGGATTAAGAAGCACTGGGTGTTATATGCAACTGATGAATAACTGAACTCTACCTCTAAAGCTAATGATATATATTAATTAATTAATTAATTAATTAAATTAAAATAAAATAAAATTAAAAAGAAAAAAGCAATGCCTTATATTTTGCATCAGAAAACATGGTTGCCGTAACTCTGTAGCACTCACCTTATCTTTCCTTTCTAGGTTTTTTCCTTATGCATATCAAGTTTTTCATTGGTATAAATAATATTCAAAGCAATTGAAACTTTCTATAAGTATAATCTGTTTGGATCACGTATTACTCACAAAAGACATGTGTTTGGAAATATAAAGAACCATGCTTAAAACTAGACATTTGTGGTGGATGCTTGGAATAGACAAAGAGGCAAACTAGACTTCTCTATTGTAAGATTCTAGACATAATTATAGGACAGAAGAATCTGAGGAGTGGGGAGGAATAGCAGCAGAAGCAGAGAGAAGGAAGTTTCAAATATCTTTTATATATGGCCTCTCCTGGTGGAGATTAGGAGCCAGAAGTTTTGGATAACACGAAGTAGAAGGTAAATGATGCCTGCCTGAATTTTTTTCTGTAGTGCAAACCTTTCCTGAGTCCCAGACTAGAATTTCAAACGGCCTGTTCCATCTCTCAATATGGCACCTCAAACTCATTTATCTTCCCTTTAAAACCTTTTTTTTTTCTCCTGAATTCATTGTTTCTATTACTGGCACCACCATTTTTTTCCCAATCACTAAAACTAATAACTTTGGCAATATCTCTGATTTTTCCATTACCTCACTAAATCCAGTCAGTTGCCACACTGTGTGGATATTCCTCCATAATCTCTCTCATGAGCAAAGATTCCTATGCATATTCACTACCACCACCTTTATTTAGGCTTTCATAACTTCTCATTTCAAACATTTTAATAACCCTTTTATCTGGTCCATTCCTTCTAAACCTTATCAACTTCAATCAATAAAAATCTAGAGAAAACTTCACCTTAGTTTCTTTTCCCACCAGTAGCTCCACCAGTAGTGTTAGATTTTTATGGGATTGTGATATTCTCAATTTATATTGGTACATGTGCATTTTTTAATTGAGAGACATGAATAAAGAAGATGTGGTATATGTATACAATGGAATATTACTCAGCCATTAGAAACGACAAATACCCACCTTTTGCTTCGACGTGGATGGAACTGGAGGGTATTATGCTGAGTGAAATAAGTCAATCGGAGAAGGACAAACATTATATGGTCTCATTCATTTGGGGAATATAAAAAATAGTGAAAGGGAATAAAGGGGAAAGGAGAAAAATGAGTGGGAAATATCAGAAAGGGAAACAGAACATGAGAGACTCCTAACTCTGGGAAATGAACAAGGGGTGGTGGAAAGGGAGGTGGGCAGGGGGTGGGGGTGACTGGGTGACGGCCCTGAGGGGGGCACTTGATGGGATGAGCACTGGGTGTTATGCTATATGTTGGCAAATTGAACTCCAACAAAAAAATAATAATTGTGAAACACATACACACACAAAAGAATGAGAGACATGAATAAGGTATAGCATCAGTTTGTAGGACTTCCTAAAATAATAGATGGAGGAAATTTCAAGAGTTTTAAGTGGACTAAGATAGTTGCATAATTACATTTGTGTCTCACTCTGAAGCACTCCCATTGTATATTTTATCTCCTAATTTGGATGTTAAAACAGACCCAACATCTGTAGCTTTCCTCTTGGCCACAACATAAGATTTTATCTTCTTTGTTTCTTTTTTAATACATCTGTATCAGCTGAATGCTTTCTGTTGCTTTTTGCTCTCTAGCCTCATCTGATCCATATCACAGATGTTGGGAGTTCAGGGATTTCCCCTTAGGTTTTAGTGTCTCCTCATTACCAGCCTTGGCCTCTTACTATAGTCATGTTTCCATCACTCACAATGTACTTGGCCATGTGGCAGCTTTGCTGATGGGCTCTGCAGCCATCTCCCACAAACAGGCCAAGAGGTGACATTCAATCTATCCAGAGTATACTTTTATCCTGCCAAAGCTGTAAAACTGTCTAGAATTGTAGTCCCTTCCAGTTATGTGCACCAAAGCACCTGCCAATATAATTAATCAGTTTCCTAATGATTTCATGGTACATCAGATAGAGCTCAGGTGACTTGTAGTAAGGAAAGTAAGGCCATAGCAGCACTGAGCTGGTTTGGGCTTAGAGATTCTGAAACTCTTAAGCACAATGCATAAGAAGTCCATTGAGTGTTTCTGGAATCTGTCCCAAAGACCAGAAAATATCTAGGTAGAGGCAAAATAAAGGTTAGGAGAACACAGATGTCCTAGCTCTCATGCAAAGGCTGCCTCCTCAGTGAGGGTTGTGGGGTGACCTAGCCCAGTCACCCCATGGCTGCCATTTAGTCAGTGGGCCTGCTTGTCGGGGTCTAGGGGCAGCTCTAGAGGGCTTGCCAGTGTCTCAGGCATGTACAATGTTTTCATCTAACTAAAACCACATGCAGAAGGATCGTGTCATACTTGGCATATAACCACTCAAGAAAGGCATGAGAGGGTGTCCAGACCTTAACTTGTTTGAACAAATGTTCAAAAAACATTTCTAAGGGAATATTCCAGAAAAACATACTCAAGGTCTTAAAACAGATGTTCAGCCTCTAGGAGGATTGTGTTGCTTCACAGCCATTATTATTGAAAGCTATAAGTAGAACCAAATCACTTCAGGGTTTGAACTATGGTGACTTTTCAGATCTTTTCTTGTAGCTTTCTTGTGGGCCAGGAGAAGAAGGGTGGATTAGATAACAGAGGCTAATGCTAAGGCGACAGCATTCTGTTGTCTTTTAGTGCCTTGGCTTCTTTTAGTGCCTTGGCTAGATTTAGGCAGGCAAGGGCATAGACCCCTGACTAGCTGACTTAATCTCTAAGAGCCTCAGTTTCCTCATTTGTAAAATGAGGACAATAACATTGCTCAGTTGGTAGGTTTCTGAAGAGGACTAAAAGGAAATATAATATATGAAGAGTTCGAATAGTGCATATCATGTATTAAGCACTCAGCAAGTCCTAAATAATATTAACATTACTACTAGAAGTACTTTTACCTTTACCACTTCTTCTAATACTATTAAAACTACTACAACTATGCAACAACTACGAGAACTACTACTACTACTACTACTACTACTACTACTACTACTATTGGTAATGAGAGTTTTTCCCAAATAAGTTGAGAAGTTGAATACCTCAAGATAATTATTTTCTAGCATGTGTAGAAGGTAGCAGTATCAAGGAAGATTGCAGGACTATAATTCTAGCTAGGAATAGAATAAATACCAGAACAGTGCAGGAACTTGGAATTATATTTCTCTTATCTCAAACCCAAACTCTTCCACTCTTCATTAGTTTGCTGTGTGATGTAGCCCAACCCACTTTAGATCTCTGGGTTTCAGTAACTACCCTTGAAATTAAAATGCCATTGACACTTATTTGCAAATCACCTGGCCTATACCAGAGGCCTAACCTGTGAATGGAATATGATATAAACAAACTGGTCCACATGGGGCATGGCACCAGCCTCTAAAATTTCACCAAGCTAACTGGCTCCTAATCCAGAGACATGCTATAACCACTACCAGGATTTTTGTTAACCACTGCCAGTGATAGATTGAACTCATTGTCACTGGGAGCCTAGTCTTACTTTCAATATAGCCATCCCTTGTTATTTCACATTTGCCCATCTACATTTGGTCATCCATAATGACTCTTAAAGAAATTTAATTCATCCATCCATCCATTCCACAAGTAATTATTGGGCAACTACAACATGCCAGACATTGTTCTCAGCACTGGGGATATAGCAGTGAATAAGGCAGACAAAAGTCCCTGGTATTATGAAGCTTATAGTCTAGCTACCTAGTCTGGCCAAATGCAATATTCCAAGAAACATTATTGAGGCAAGTTCAGTTTACCTTTTTGAAACAAATTATGGTCAATACTTTTCAACTGAACATGCTTTCTGGGAGGCAGGGTTGGGTAGAGAGGGAGGAGATGGCCTTGAATCTAGCCTGAGAAAAGGCTCAAGAGGGTGGTTTGGGAAAAGCCTTTAATAATAATATGACTATATTTTGATTTATCAGATGAATCTGGTTTATATCAATTATGTATCTAATATATATTGTATAGCTTATGTATATTGAATGCATCACCTTTTGAAATATGATAGAAAGTAATGTGACTTTTAATTGTGTAGTTCATAAACTGACTCTGAAGGCAGCTCCAAAAACATTTCAAAAATATTCTGAACAATAACAGCATAATCATAAATAGGTAGATAGATAGATAGATAGATAGATAGATAGATAGATAGATAGATAGGTCCATCCCCAAGGGGACTTCTTTGAAAAGTACAATATGCATTTGGATGTACAAGTTCTGGTATATTCTTAAAATAAATATTAAATTAGCAGTCAATTTGTTTAAAAAACATTGAAGTAAGAAAATCAGTTAGATTTTTATATGTATTTATTATGTTTGGACTTAAAGTCATACAATTCAGTAAGCAGTTATAAAATTAGCTTACTTTTAAAAACACTGAATCAAATTTTTCTTCTCACCTTGGTTCATTCAGTTGGTTTATTCATAGTTTTTTTGCATATGGGTCTTAAAAAGTACAAAATGGTTATTTGGCCATTACCTATGCTGTGTTACATTTTTAATATGCACATCAACTTTCTGGTTATATGACAAGTCTGAAGAAATACTGCCTTCTGATTTAATGCTAATGTGTGATCAAATTCCTTGTAATTTAACTGGTATTTATGTTACAGGCAGAATGTTAAATCAGGAATTGTAAACAATTCCTAGGCAATGTGTATAATGTTTGTAAGTCATTCCTAGAAATTGTTCACAATGCCTGTAACATATATGCAACTAGCAACATGCCTGAAAAATATAAGAAAACTTCAAGATGCAAACTGGCCATTCCCGTGCCATCCCTGAATTATAACATTTGCTTTAATAATTCTAATTATTTATCTGTTTGTATATCTAGATGTTAATGATAACTCTAGTAATAATAGTGTTTATTTTCATAGCTCTCATGGATTACTAGATTTTTACTAGTTATTGGGTGATACAGAGCTTTGGACAGGCTCATTTTAAGAGGAACTAGGAGTAAAAGAAACAAATAAATAAGAATAAAGGGAATCTTGTTTGCCAGGTATCCTCTGGCCTCATCCAAATATTCTTATTCCTGTTCTCAAGCTCCCTTGCTGTTTTCCCCAGATCATTAGACTCTATCCAAGTAGTTTTTGATACCCTAATGCCATCAAACTTTCCTAGGCCACTCAAAAGAAATCTAATAACTTTACAAACCTCACTGTGTTTACTTATTTATTAATTTTTTTAACCTCACTGTGTTTAAACATGAAACTTTTTGCCTGTTCCTGTTCACTTCCCACTAATGGGCCTCAGTGTCTCTCCATGGCATAATTGTTTAATTCTACATATTTGGTTCCTGTTTATTTTCATATACATTTTGAAATTATCTACATTTTGGTTTATGTTAGCATTGTGTGCTATGGATTATATCTACCCAACTACCCCCAAACCAATTTGGAGGTGAAGAAAAAAAGTTGAATTAGTCCAGCCTTTGAGTATTAAGGTCATATTAAATCACTGATTGGAATTCTTTACCCTAATTGGAGCATTTCTAGTCCATTTAGACAACTAAACTGATTTGGTAAACTTCTGATTGACCAATGGAACTGGAACCCAGCAAGATGAGGCCAGGAAATGAATTGGCAAGATAGGATGTAGGATCAAGAAAGAAACTTCTGAGTGACAGAGCAAAGCCTTCTGATAATTGACCTCAGAATGTAGTATAGGTGCAAAGAAGTTGGTTGGTATGATAAGATGCTCCTAAGTAGGATTTGACAGCCATAAAAATGGGCCCTTTAATCTACTTAGATAATGACCATTATTCCATTTCTATCACCATTGTATCCAGATATGATCCATCTGTATCCAGATATGACCCATCTGTTCTAAACCCCACTCAGTCCTATCTCCTCTGTTGCAGTCCTGCTAGTTGCTTCAGGCCACACTGGTATGTCTTTTGCTTGAACTCCTCTAGCTCTTATTTAAGTTCATTTTGCCTCTAGCACTGAGCTGCACTATATCTAAATATTTACTGTGTGATATTTTCATGTATGCCTTATACTTATGGTAACCATATTTTCCAAACCCAAAATTAAAGCACATCATTTTAAAATTTAGGTAGACTATTTGAAATTAATAGTAACCTAGAAAACAAATGCTTATTTCCTTCTATGTCACTTACCTATTAAATATTAGCTGATATTGATGTATTGGCTGCTAAAGATAAAGAAGAACATAAGTTGGCATCTACTAAGTTACAAATAAAGGACCCTGATATTCTTTGCAGTGTCCAATACAGAAAGGTATTGTACAAATGCCTTATCACTGTGTGTGAGGAATGATATAAGAATCCTGAAAAAGAAGAAAAAACTGGGAAATGAGAAGGGTAACAGAAAGTATCAGTAGCAAAAGATATAAGGATCATATCATATAAGGATAGTCTAAAAAGATGGGAACTTGTTATTCAGAAAGACAGAAATGAAAGAGGTTTCACTGAAGTCTGTAAGGATGTGGATTAGGTGAATTGGATTCCCCAAATTCTAGAATTTGTTTGTTTACAAAATTCTAGAATCCTTCACTGGGCTGCCCATATTCCTGAATACCAAAATTTCAAGTAAATTTAGGAAAATAGGGTGATAAATGCATGGAACTTGCTATTATTTTAAGAGGTAGTACAGGATGAGAACATAGCTTAGAAATGAGTTTAGGTACATACAAGGCTGGCAGGTCCATAAGGGATATTAAACTATTTTTATCCATTAATTTTTAGCTCAATTAGTTATTGAGATAACTAGTTAATTCATTGTGAAGCAGAAAGAAGACATTTTATCTATAGAGTCAGACATGCTGACAGCAACAAGAAGGGGTAGCTTACAATGAGGAGGAAGTAAAAGAATTATTTAAGACTAGTAATCTGGAATCAGTTTAGGGACTAATTTACTTACACACCTTAGCTTCACCTGAGAGTAACAAAGCATAGTTCAGAAATTCATGCTTTTAATATTCCTTTTGAGTCATTAAGATAAGCAAATTATATTCTATCTACTTTATGTGGAATTCATGATTCTTACAAGTAAGGATCTAAGATCCTTATCCTAATCAAATTGGCAAGCCTCACCACAACACCTTGGATTTTTCTCATACTGAGAAAAAAGGTTATAAGATATAAATGATCTGCAAACATAAGAAGCAGTTATTTGGGGAAGTAATAGTCCAGATGATGAAAGGCAAGAGAGGATACTCTTGCTAATAAAGTTTATTGGCATTTTAAAGGTTACAAACAGAAACATGGTGATACAGTGCTCTTTTGTCCTTTCTGCCAAATGATAGTAGCATTTCTTGGCAATTCAGGGCAACTAGAGAGCTTTGAGGTCCAGCACAAAGAGAGTAATGGTTCTAGATATTCTTTATATTGAAATTTATCAACATATCCTGGAATCCTTAAGGAAGCATTTTAAAATTTAGTTTCTCTATACTGGACAATATACATGATTAAGGGCCAAGGAGAGAGTGGCATTTGGAGGCCATCCTTCACTATGATAGTCTGCAAACCAGACACAGAATAAGTGGCAGTATGTTAACAAAAACTGAAATCAGGAGATAAACACTTTTCTTCTTGTGGTGAGCCACTGAGTAAATTTAGAAGATTTATTATGAAGTTGGTTTTGTCCCTTCTCATGAGGCTAAGCCATGTTCCTAATTATGCCCAACTTCGTAAATGATCTTGCACCAAATGGTTTATGTTGCATTTGGCACCAGTGATCTGGTCCTAGTAAATGTTAAGCTCATTGAGGGTAATGTCTATATCTCACTACCCTCTCTATCCCCATTCTGCCAACTTTCCTTCTCCTTGCTCAGTTGCAGCAGTGCCCTGCACATAGTAAGAATTCAGTGAGTATTGCTAAAATAATGAATACTTTATATGTGGTCATTATTTGCTATTAATATATAAACAGTTTGCTATTTTTAAAAAAGATTTTATTTATTTACTTGACGGGGGGAGAGAGATTGAGAGAGAGAGAGAGCCAGAGAGCACAAGCAGGAGGAACAACAGAGGGAGAGGGAGAAGCAGGCTCCCTCACTACCCAATGTGGGGCTTGATCCTAGGACTCTGGGATCATGACCTAAGCCAAAGGCAGATGCTTAACCAACTCAGCCACCTAGGTGTCCCTAAACAGCTTGCTATTAAAGTGGAAAGTAAGAGTTTAAGAAGCACAAAGAACAAACTTTTGCATGCTCAAAATAGTTGCTTTGGCTTCAGAAAATAGGTACACGGTCATAAAATAACTAAACTCCTCTGCCCTTAGGTTCTGAATCTAGTTGCTTTAGGAAGTAGTGGGTAGTCCAGCCTTGGGGAATTTTAGCAGCAAGTGCTGAACTGGATAACACTTGTCAGGGATATTATGGAGGGGGTCCCTGTATTAGTCTGGAATGGGGAGTAGTTAAACTTTGAGGCATGATTTTTCCCCAAGTTTTTATTTAAATTCTATCTAGTTAACATACAATGCACTATTAGTTTCAGGTGTAGAATCTAGTGATTCATCACTTATATACAACACCCTGTGCTCATCATAAGTGCCTTCCTTAATACCCATCACCATTTTAACCCAACCCCCTACCCACCTTCCCTCCAGTAACCATTAGTTTATAGTTAAGATTCTGTTTCTTGGTTTGACTCTCTTCCCCCCCCCATGTTCATTTGTTTTGTTTCTTAAATTCCACATATGAGCAAAATCTTATGGTATTTGTTTTTCTCGGACTTATTTTGTGTAGCATAATACTTTCTAGCTCCATCCATATAATTATAAATAGCAAGATTGCATTATTTTTATGGTTCAGTAATATTCCATTGTATATATATGCCACATCTTTATCCATTCATCAGTAGATGAACATTTGAGCTCTTTCCGTAATTTGGCTATTGTTAGATAATGCTGTTTTAAACATTGGGTGTATGTATCCCCTTGAATTAGTATTTTTGTATCCTTTGGGTAAATAGCTAGGAAGGCAATTGCTGGACTGTAGTTTTTTTTTTTTTTTTAACTTTTTGAGGAAACTCCATACTGTTTTCTAAAGTGGCTTCCTCAGTTTGCATTCCCAGCAACAGTGTAAGAGGGTTCCCCTTTCTCTTTATCCTCATTTAAGGCACAATTTTTTAAAAAAAAAGATTTATTTATTTATTCATGAGAGACAGAGAGAGAGAGAGGCAGAGACAGAGGCAGAGGGAGAAGCAGGCTCCATGCAGGCAGCCCCATGCAGGACTCAATCCCATGACCATGCGATCATTCCCTGAGCCAAAGGCAGATGCTCAGCCACTGAGCCACCCAGGCATCCCATAAGGTGCAATTTTTGATAAAAGTTACAAAAGGTAATATGGTCCAAGAAAGAAGGTTTCTAGTTGAAAGATGTAGAGTAATCTTTCAAGAAGGCCTTGCAAGCCTTTTTACTAAAGCCTAGTTCTGCCTTATTGGTAGAGAACGTTAAATTAATCCTTTATCAGGAAAACAGGAACTTAAAGTTATCCAAACCAGACTTCTTGACTCACCTGGAGCATCTCTGTGTGGACTCCTCCATGTTTAATTCTGTGTTACCTAAAGTGAAAGTTAGCTTAGAAGGCTTAATAGAGCCATAACTTCCTGTATCTTCAACTTTTGGGGATTAGTGTATCTTATGTCTGTTGTGAACCCAGCAGAGAACTAGGAGTTGTGGGGATGGAAAGGGGTGTAAAGCTTTTTTTTTTTTTTTTTTTTTTTACCCCCTGGGTGAGCTGTATGGTGAATTTGATATACTTTCTCCAGAAGTACCACCCCATAACTTTTCTCATTCTCTCCTAGAAAGAGAGATTCAGGCTCTCATCACCTTCTGTTTAATTTTTTCCAACAACAAGCCTCTCTGTTTCCAAGATGCTCCCCTCCAATCCAAACATTACAGTATAGCCAGAGCTTTTGTCCTAAAGCACAGATGCAATCCTGCCACTCTCTTGTTTTGCAAATCCTCAGTGGCCACCTACTGAGATGAACCCTATAGGAATTAATTCCTAACACTAACACATTAACCAACACTTGCATTCTAGACCATTCACAATCTGTACCTAATTTGGCTTAGGTCTAACTCCCACCATTATTTCTATATATCCTATTCTTCTGCCTTACCCAACTACTCCCTATTTCTTGGAATATAGCAAATAATACTGAATATTATTTCATATGCTTTGCCTGGAATCTCTTTATAATTTGCCACTTGAAAAAATCCTACTGTCCTCATGTGTTACCTTCTCTGTGAAGATTATCCTGAATCTCTCAGGCAGAATTAATTCTCTTTCTCTGCATTCTTTTAGCTGGGGAAGACAATAGCTCATATTCATGACCAGATTTGCTCATACATAACTGAAATAGCCTTCATGGCACAATTTGAGGCCTTTTGGAGGTCTCCATCTTTGCCAATTCATAGAATTTAAGTGCCAGAAGAAATCTTAATGTCAACACATACAAATTCTTTCATACCAATGAATGTCTTTCAAGTTCCAGAAAAGGTGAAATGATTTGTTCAAATTCACACTCAGTGCTGTCTTTAAGGGGTGATAGACCAAAGTTCTTTCCCAAAATTGTCAGTTTAGTCATATTGCCTACCTTTTGAATTTATCATTGCCTTCTCCTAGCTTCTTTCAAAATGCAATATCTCATGAAAATATATCATTTTAAATCTTCAGTACTTCAATATAAATACATTTATCAGATCAATTTTCTTCTCAACAGGAGACAGTCACAGCAGTATTAAAGGATAGAGGATGAAATGGGAATGAAAAGCAAGTTGGACCAACTTCCCAATTTTGATCCTAAATCACATTTTCCTGAGAAATTGAGGAATGAATAGAGACATGGAAAGATTATAGGAATTTAAGAGATTAGATACGACATTTTTCATCAGTTCCTTAATTCTACTGTCATGGAAATACAGTATTCTGTTGGCACAGAGAAGCCTGAGGGAAGGGGGGGGGGCAGGTGCATCCTGCCTTTAAACAGATTTCAGCAAATTGGAGAAATTTCAAGGGAGTTATTGAAAGACAACTGGGATCAGCTAAATAGAGTCAAGAACTTCCTGATGGATGGAAGCAGCTTGAAGGCTCTAGAAATAAGGATACTAGTTTATTGCCTGCTAAGGTTTTGTGAGAAAGGAGGGAAGCATAATAGCCCACAGATATTAGAAATTGGGAATAATTATCTGGACTGGTATCAGGAGAAAAAAGTAATATTAATGATATAAAATTAATAAGAGTGGTAGGATATATGCTGACAAGGTGGAAAATATCTTAGCAGACAAAACTAATGAACTATGTCATCATCTTCTCAGGGGAGAAAGAAGTTCTGGAACCTGAAATGTGCTCAAGGACATAAAGCATAGGATAAGATAGTGTTGGGAATAAATATGAAGAATTTAGCTTGGGTGACAGGACAGATGTTTTTTAGGGTAGATCTTGAGGTCTCAGGAAGTCTGAGCACATTTGCTTTACAGTCTTTTTTGATATCAAAGAAATAGCAACTAAAATGGGAGGCAAAAGGTGAATAGGAAGTGAAGGATATAATTACTGGTAAACATCATCTTTAGGTCAAAATTTTCCATACATGAAGTACAAAAGCCAGCAATGGTGACTGTGTTAGTATAGAATTACCCAAAACTTAATGTATTCTTTCTTTACTTTTTTATTTCAAAATTTTTTCTTTGCATTTTGTTTGAAGAAATTTAATTATGATGTGCATTGTGGCATAGATTTCTTTGGTTTTATTCTATTTTTGGTTTACTTAGCTTCTTGAATATGTGCATTTATATTTTCAACAAAGTTGAGAAGTTTTTGGCTCTCAAATGGGACTTAGTGATATGAATGTTGGATATTTTGCTATTGCCCCACAGGTTTCTGAGACTCTGTTCATTTTTTTCCAGTCTATTTCTTCTGTTGTTTAGGTTGGGCAAATTCTTTTTTTAAAATATTATTTATTTATTTATTTATTTATTTATTTATTTATTTATTTGAGACAGAGAGAGAGACAGAGAGAGAGAGAGAGAGAGAGAGGCAGAAACACAGGCAGAGGGAGAAGCAGGCTCCATGCAGGGAGACCGACGTGGTATTCGATCCTGGGACTCCAGGATCTCGCTCTGGGCTGAAGGGAGATGCTCAACCGCTGAGCCACCCAGGGATCCCCAGGTTGGGCAAATTCTACTGATATGTTTTAAAATCCACTGATTTTATCTTTTGTCATCTACACTTGACTATTGAGCCCATTAGTGAGCTTAAACAGTCTTTCCGTTATTGTAATTTTTAGTTCTGTAATTTTTGTCTTTTTATCATAACTTTCTTTGGTGAGATTTTTTAAGGTTTTATTTTATTTATTGATTCATGAGAGACACACACAGAGAGAGGGGCAGAGACACAGGCAGAGGGAGAAGCAGGCTCCATGCAGGGAGACCAACAAGGGACTCGATCCTGGGTCTCCAGGATCACGCCCTTGGCCGAAGGCAGCGCTAAACCGCTGAGCCACTTGTGCTGCCCACCCCCTTTTTTCCCTTTGGTGAGATTTCCTATGTCTTCATGTGTTTCAAAAGAATTTGTAATTATTGACTTGTGATTTTCATTATTCTTGATATGACAAGTAATTTTTTGTTGTTTCCCGGGCATTTTTTCCTAATACATTAGCAGATTCTGGGTCTTATTTATTTATTTTTATTGTAGCTGGTAGTCACCCTATTTAGATTTATCATGCAGATCCTGGACTACTTTAGTGAGCTGTTGTTTCCAAGTGTAATTTTCAGAATCTGTTCTGAAATGAAATGCTATTCTCAACTGCTTGGTTTATCTTGTGCTGCTGGGACTCCACAGTCTCAATTGGTGCTGATTGAAGGAGCAGAAGAGACTCACCAAACCAAGGCCATCTGGTGCTTTTAAGTGGAGGAAGGGAATTTCCAGTCTGTGGGGATAAGGAGTGCCTACTCAGGTGATTGTTGTGTGGGATCTCTTTGTCATTGCCACCCAGCTGCCCAGTGTCTTTTGGTGAAGGAGGGAAGTTACATGCCCTCCAATAAAGGAGAGCACTTTTCCTAGACATTTTTGTCAGTGGGGAGATCAATCTCCCTTGCCTGTGGTGCTGGGCTGGCCTGGTGTAGTACTGTAGGTTCTGTAGGCAGAACTCCAAGTGATCTGGGAGAAGAATGACCATACTTGCATCATTTTCTGTTAAGTTAGGGGTCAGGAAATGCCAGGCCTGGGTTACTTTCTTCTGTTGAGTGGCATGATAAAAGGCACCCTGTTGTTTATTTGGCTTGTGATTTTCATTGTTCTTGAAATGACAAGTGATTTTTTGTTGTTTCCTGGGCATTTTTTTCCTAATACATTAGCAGATTCTGGGTCTTATTTATTTATTTTTATTGTAAATAAAATTTTCTTGCAATCATGAGGGTCCCTAAACAGTTCTACCTTTTATAGTTTTTTGTCACTTTTTAAAAATTAAAAAAAAAGATTTTATTTATTTATTCATGAGAGACCCACAGAGAGAAGCAGAGACACAAGCAGAGGGAGAAGCAGGCTCCATGCAGGGAGCCTGACGTGGAACTCGATCACGATCACGTGGGACTTGATCTCACTGAGCCACCCAGGCGTCCCAGTTTTTTTGTCACTTATAATTTGCACTTAGTGGGGGAAGGGGGTGGAGATGTGAATCTATACTATCTTGTCTGGGCAGGAAGTTCTACATATACATCTTTCTTTTACTTATACAAAAAATGGTATTTTGGATGGTGACTAGAGTGTGGGACTGACTTTAGCTGAGGAACAATGGTAGATGGAATAGATATTGAGAATATGTGACCAGAAGGCTATGGAATTTACTACACAAGGGACAAGAATTGGCTGAGCAGCTACATGTTATTTCTATGGTCATAAGATTCCTTTATGAGTACTATTTCCATCTGGTCACTTATATAAATCCTTGAGCTACGGAAGGAATAATTGGAGGTCAGCCTATACTGATCTAAGTACCTAAGGTAATTGTACACAGTGTAGAAAGTTGTAGAAAGAGACAGTGCAGGAAGTCCTTGGGATTTGGCCTGTAGTTTGTATGCAAAATAGTGTTTAGATGAAGTACATTGCAATATTGTCAAAGGCCTCTGTCCTAGTGAGGAAGGATACCTTGTTATCTTATAGGTAGATGGATTTGTTCAAGTGTGAAGTTTTGTGTGCTTTGCCTGGTTGTCAAAGCATGTTATGAACAAGTGTAATGAACACTGCAGAAAATAGTTTTCAAAGATAAAATAAACAAAAGATGGGCTCTAGACCCTCTAAGATGCTTTCTAGCCTTAAGATTCCTTGACCACTTGGGGGCAGTGCCTTTATAGTTAGTTGTCATTTTGAATCAGCCTCTCAAAATGTTTCTATTTCTGACAGAGCTTGCCATTGCTGTTCTTGGCCATGCCTACTATTTGTCTTTTGGCTCTCCTAACTGGATTTTTCTCTGCAACTACTATGTGCATTTATTTCTTTTTTGTTTTCCCAGTCATATTGTTTGGGACTCCACCTTGCTTTGCTCTTGCTTTTGTGCGTTCCCATTCTTCCTTTTTGGGCTCTTGAGTCTACTTTCATCTTCACCTTAATGTAATTGACAACTTTGACCATCAGCCTTATGGGTCCTCAGATGATTCCTCTTTCTGCCAACTTACTGTGGCTTCTACACAATCATCATAGCCAATCAATTTAAAACTGATTTTAAGACTTATATGTTCTTGGAACCCCAGATTAGGGGGAAGGCCTCTGTTGCCTCCTGGCCCTGGTAGCTGGCTCTGTCCTTTCTTAGAGATCCACCCAGAAATCTTTGATGAGCTGCTCCAAGGGTTCAACTACTCCATCTCCCCTGACAAGCATAGGTGCATCAGGCCACCAACTACATCAAATGCCAATCTGGGGTGAGAACAGGTCCACATTCGTGTCCAATTTCAAGACCTAGAGATGATCAGGGAAACCCAGAACCCAGACTAGAAACAACTGGCTCCCCTGGGGCCTGCTGAGGAAGGTGGTTTTCCCATGACCCTTTCTCCCCATTTCAGGAACAGACCAAGCCACATCAGTTTAGGGGAAATGCAATGCAACCCATACTTTGGACAATTCTCAGGCCCAACGTATGTGATCTTGAGCAGCATTTAAGATTCTAACCCTCTGTGTTCTATTGGCTTGCAGATGTTAACTGATGACTCAATGGCATACTGGTCTTCATAAAAGCTATTAGTTGAGAGAAATGCTGTTGTTGCTCAGCTAACAAAGTGTGTAGAAGTTACCAATGGTTTACCATGTCTCCCCTAAAACCAACTGTACTTTGAAAAAAAAAAGACTTATATGTTCTACTCTTATTTGTATTATGTAGGACGAATCTAATTTCAGTTTCCTATTGTATTTCTTAAAACAGGTAAATCTATATATATGGAATATAAGAAATAGTGAAAGGGATTTTAAGGGAAAGGAGGGGAACTGAGTGGGAAAAATTAGAGAGGGAGACAAACCATGAGAGACTCCTAACTCTGGGAAACAAACAAAGTGTCGCACAAGGGGAGGTGAGTGGGGGGATGAGGTAACTGGGTGATGGGCACTGAGGAGGGCACCTGATGGGATGAGCCCTGGGTATTATACTATTTTCACCTTAAGAAGTTTTCAGGCTTCTCCTCATTCACTGTTCTGGCTACTGTTTTGCAACATGATCTACTTTACCCATAACAGTCATAATATATGGTATCTAGCAGTAAAAAAGAAAAAAAAAGATATCTCAAGTGGTCTTACCAGCTCAAAATAAAGTGAAACTATCCTCTCCTTAACTTTGAGCATTATGCTATTGTTGATGCAATCTAACTTTACAATTAGCATTTTTGACAGCTTGCTAGCTCATCCTGAACTTAGAATTAACTAACTGGGATCAAGTCTGCAAAGATTGTGCTCTTACAAAGTCATATCATTTAAATCCTATGTTTGTACTGTTGTGTTTTCTTTTGGAATCACATGTAGGCTCTGATATGCATGTGTATATTACTAATACACACACATACACACACCCCTTTTGGGGCAAAAATTTACCTCCCAGATGTAAAACTGTTTCTTGGGCTATCTCTTTGACATGCATACAATTAGTGAAAAGGTTTTTTGAAAGTTAGTTTTTTATCTTTGTTCCTAGTTGTCATACTTTCCTCCTCACTTCTAACCCCCCATATTGACTATGTTTATGCCATGAAGAATGTGGCAGGAATCCTCCATCTTCAGGTTCTCTGTACCTGTCTGCCATGATCCTTTGGTTTTCCTCACTGTTGATCTTGCTTAAAACCATGAAAAAATTATTGTAATTTCCAACTTGGCCAAGAATAACAAGAGAAAATATGCCAGATAAGGCAAACTAATGGAGGCTTTGGCTCTAGGATATGGGTGGATTACCTAAGTGGTCAGTAGCGATAAGCATCTTGGAGCCATCCCCTTGCAAGCTTTTACTAGAGTCCTACCCCATCTCAAGGGTCATCAGAAGGATGAAGGGACTCCACTGTGGCATGATTTAATATTTCTGAACTCCAAACACAAAACCAGGCAGATAGACCATCTGAAGGGAATTGGGCTTTGTGGGTATCTATGAGAAATGTGGGTTTGATAAGAGGAAGAACTTGGACAAAATCTTCTTTTGTAAATATTTAGCAATTGGCTAACATTTGTACACATGACAGATATGATCTTTTCTAGTACTATCTAGATGGAAGGCAGGGGGAGGGAAGATACTACATCCTAGCTGATGATTCTGTGATGGATTAGTTTTATGGTGACTCCCATGGTGGAATATATCCAATAAGTCAAAATTCCTTGAAAAATTATCATCACATTCTTTGGGCCAGGAAAGAAGAGTTACAGGGATTTTCCTTCATTTCTCTCTATTCTTTTTAAAAATTTTAATTCCAATATAATTAACATATAGTGTTATATTAGTTTCAGGTATAAAATACAGTAACTCAACAATTCTACACACTACTCAGTACTCATCATGATATATATATTCTTAATCGCCTTCACCTATTTCACTCACCCCCACCCTCCTTCCTCTGGTAACCATCAGTTTGTTTTCTATAGCTAACAGTCTGTTTTTTAGTTTGTCTCTTTTTTCCGTGTTTTTTTTTCCTTTTTCCTTTGTTTCTTAAATTCCACATCAGAGTGAAATCATGTGGTATTTGTTTTTCTCTGACTGATTTCACTTAGCATTTTACCCTTTAGATCCATTTATGTTGCAAACAACAAGATTAACTAAGACCGCTCAGATGTTCACCATTGAGTATTATGTTTGCTGTGGGTTTTACATATATGGTCCTTATTATGTTGAGGTATGTTCCCTCTAAAACCTATTTTGTTGAGGGTTTTAAATTGATGTAATACTTTGTCAAATGCCTTTTCTGCATCTATTAAAATAGTCATATGCTTTTTATTCTTTCTATTTTTGATGTGATATATCATGTTGATTGACTTGTGAATGTTGAACCACCCAGGCATCCTGGGAATAAATTACACTTGATCATGGGTAATGATTTTTTAATGTATTTTGGGTTTAATTTGCTAGTACTTTGTTGAGGATTTTTGCATCTGCGGTCATCAGAGATATTGGCTTGTATTTCTTTTTTCTTTATTTGGTTTTGGAATCAGGGAAATATCAGTCTCATAGAATGAATTTGGATGATTTCTCTTCTATTTCTTATAAAAGTTTGAGGAGGTTAAGTATTAAAACTCTTTTTATCCTTTAAAACGTTTTTTTAATTTTAATTCAATTTAATTAACATATATATTCTTTCCCGCTTTGTCGAATATTACTTGACCATAAAATGGAGGGTCCACTTCTGGATGCTCTATTCTGTTCCATTGATCTATGTGTCTGTTTTTGTGCCAGTACCACAGTGTCTTGATGACCACAGTTTTGTAGTACAACCTGAAATCTGGCATTGTGATGCCCCCAGCTACGGTTTTCTTTTTGAAAATTCCCCTGGCAATTCGGGGTCTTTTCTGATTCCACACAAATCTTAAGATGATTTGTTCCAATTCTCTGAAGAAAGTCCATGGTATTTTGATAGGGATTGCATTAAACGTGTAAATAGCCCTGGATAACATTGACATTTTCACAATATTAATTCTTCCAATCCATGAGCATGGAATATTTTCCCATCTCTTTGGGTCTTCCTCAATTGCTTTCAGAAGTGTTCTATAGTTTTTAGGGTATAGATCCTTTAACTCTTTAGTTAGGTTTATTCCTAGGTATTCAGGGAAATACAAATCAAAACCACAATGAGATACCACCTCACATCAGTGAGAATGGGGAAAATTAACAAGGCAGAAAACCACAAATGTTGGAGAGGATGCGGAGAAAAGGGAACCCTCTTACACTGTTGGTGGGAATGTGAACTGGTGCAGCCACTCTGGAAAACTGGGTGGAGGTTCCTCAAAGAGTTAAAAGTACACCTGCCCTCCGACCCAGCAATTGAACTGTTGGGGATTTACCCCAAAGATTCAGATGCAATGAAATACCAGGACACCTGCACCCCGATGTTTCTAGCAGCAATGTCCACAATAGCCAAACTGTGGAAGGAGCCTCGGTGTCCATCGATATATGAATGGATAAAGAAGATGTGGTTTATGTATACAATGGAATATTACTCAGCCATTAGAAATGACAAATACCCACCATTTGCTTCAAGGTTGATGGTACTGGAGGGTATTATGCAGAGTGAAATGAGTCAATCGGAGAAGGACAAATATTATATGTTCTCATTCATTTGGGGAATATAAATAATAGTGAAAGGGAATAAAAGGGCAGGGAAAAGAAATGGGTAGGAAATATCAGAAAGGGAGACAGAACATAAAGACTCCTAACACTGGGATAGGAACTAGGGGTGGTGGAAGGGGAGGAGGGTGGGGGGTGGAGTAAATGGGTGACAGGCACTGAGGGAAGCACTTGATGGGAGGAGCACTGGGTGTTATTCTGTATGTTGGCAAATTGAACACCAATAAAAAATAAATTAATTATTAAAAAAAAAGAAGTGTTGGATCCCTGGGTGGCACAGCAGTTTAGTGCCTGCCTTTGGCTCAGGGCGCGATCCTGGAGACCCGGGATCCAATCCCACGTTGGGCTCCCGGTGCATGGAGCCTGCTTCTCCCTCTGCCTATGTCTCTGCCTCTCTCTCTCTCTCTCTCTCTTTCTCTCTCTGTGACTATCATAAATAAATAAAAATTTAAAAAAAGAAGTGTTCTATAGTTCTTAGGGTATATATCCTTTGCCTCTTTGGTTAGGTTTATTCCTAGGTATCTTATGCTTTTGGGTGCAATTGTAAATGGAATTGACTCCTTCATTTCTCATTCTTCAGTCTCATTGTGAGCGTATAGAAATGCCACTGACTTCTGGGCATTGATTTTGTATCCTGCCAAGCTGCCCAGTTGCTGTATGAGTTCTAGCAATCTTGGGGTGGAGTCTTTTGGGTTTTCTATGTAGAGTATCATGTCATTGGCGAAGAGGAAGACATTGACTTCTTTGCCAATTTGAATGCCATTTATTTCTTTTTGTTGTCTGATTGCTGAGGCTAGGACTTCCAGTACTATGTTGAATAGCAGTGGTGAGAGTGGACATCCCTGTCTTGTTCCTGAACTTAGGGGAAAGACTCCCAGTGCTTCCCCATTGAGAATGATATTTGCTGTGGGCTTTTCGTAGATGGCTTTTAAGATGTTGAGGAATGTCCCTCTATCCCTACACTCTGAAGAGTTTTGATCAGGAATGGATGCTGTATTTTGTCAAATGCTTTCTCTGCATCTATTGAAAGGATCATATGGTTCTTGTTTTTTCTCTCGCTGATATGATGAATCACATTGATTGTTTTACGAGTGTTGAACCAGCCTTGCATTCCATGGATAAATCTTACTTGGTAATGGTGAATAATCTTCTAATGTATTGTTGGATCCTACTGGCTAGTATCTTGGGAATTTTTTCATCCGTGTTCATCAGTGATATTGGTCTGTAATTCTCCTTTTTGGTGGGGTCTTTGTCTGGTTTTGGAATTAAGGTGATGCTGGCCTCGTAGAACGAGTTTGGAAGTACTCCATCTCTTTCTATCTTTCTAAACAGCTTTAGGAGAATAGGTATGGTTTCTTCTTTAAACGGTTGATACAATTCCCCTGGGAAGCCATCTGGCCCTGGACTTTTGTGTCTTGGGAGGTTTTTGATGACTGCTTCCATTTCCTCCCTGGTAATTGGCCTGCTCAGGTTTTCTATTTCTTCCTGTTCCAGTTTTGGTAGTTTGTGGTTTTCCACAAATGCGTCCATTTCTTCTAGATTGCCTAATTTATTAGCGGATAGCTGTTCATAATATGTTTTTAAAATCTTTTATATTTCCTTCATTTTGGTAGTGATCTCTCCTTTCTCATGATTTTATTAATTTGAGTCGTCTCTCTCTTCTTTTTAATAAGGCTGGCTAATGGTTGATCTATCTTATTAAGTCTTTCAAGGAACCAATTCCTGGTTTTGTTGATCTCTTCCACAATTTTTCTGGTCTCTATTTCACTGAGTTCTGCTCAAATCTTTATTAACTCTCGTCTTCTGCTGGGTGTAGGATCTATTTGCTGTTTTTTCTCTAGCTCCATTAGGTGTAAGGTTAGCTTTTGTATTTGAGTTGTTTCCAGTTTTTGGATGGATGCTTGTATTGCGATGTATTTCCCCCTCAGGACTGCTTTTGCTGCATCCCAAAGACTTTGAACGGTTGTATGTTCATTCTCATTAGTTTCCATGAGTCTTTTCTAATTCTTCCTTAATTTCCTGGTTGACCCTTTCATCTTTTAGCAGGATGGTCCTTAACCTCCACGTGTTTGAAATCCTTCCAAACTTCTTCTTGTGATTTAGTTCTAATTTCAAGGCATTATGGTCTGAAAATATGCAGGGGACGATCCCAATCTTTTGGTATCGGTTCAGACCCGATTTGTGACCCAGTATGTGGTCTCTTCTAGAGAAAGTTCCATGTGCACTTGAGAAGAATGTGTATTCAGTTGAGTTTGGTTGTAAAGTTCTGTAGATATCTGTGAAATCCATCTGGTCCAGTGTATCATTTAAAGCTCTCGTTTCTTTGGAGATGTTGTGCTTAGAAGACCTATCGAGGGTAGAAAGAGCTAGATTGAAGTCACCAAGTATAAGTGTATTATTATCTAAGTATGTCTTAATTTTGGTTATTAATTGATTGATATATTTGGCAGCTCCCACATTCGGGGCATGTATATTGAGGATTGTTAGGTCCTCTTGTTGGATGGATCCTTTAAGTATGATATAGTGTCCCTCTTCATCTCTCACTACAGTCTTCGGGGTAAATTTTAGTTTATCTGATATAAGGATGGCTACCCCTGCTTTCTTTTGAGGACCATAATGTTAAATGGTTCTCCAACTTTTTATAGATGGGTCCTGCTTTTTTATCCAGTCTGAAACCCTGTGCCTTTTGATGGGGTCATTAAGCCCGTTCACGTTCAGAGTTACTATTTAAAGATATGAGTTTAGTGTCATCATGATACCTCTTCAGTCCCTGGGTTTGTGGATCATTCCATTGGACTTCTTCTTAGTGCTCGCTTCGGCAGCACATATACTAAAAATTGGACTTCTTCTTAAAGAGGAATTTTAAGAGTCCCCCTTAAAATTTCTTGCAGGGATGGTTTGGTGGTCACAAATTCTTTCAGTTCCTGCCAGTCTTGGAAGCTCTTTATCTCTCCTTCTATTCTGAATGAGAGCCTTGCTGAATAAAGTATTTTTGGCTGCATGGTCTTCTCATTTAGGTCCCTGAATATATCCTGTCAGCCCTTTCTGGCCTGCCAGGTCTCTGTGGAGAGGTCTGATGTTAATCTGATATTTCTCCCCTTATAAGTTAGGGATGTCTTGTCTCTTGCTGCTTTAAGGATCTTCTCTTTATCTTTGGAATTTGCAAGCTTCACTGTTAAATGTCGAGGTGTGAACAGTTTTTATTGATTTTAGGGGGAGATCTCTCTATTTCCTGGATCTGAATGCCTGTTTCCCTTCCCAGATTAGGAAGGTTTTCAGCTATGATTTGTTCAAATACATATTCTGGATCTCTGTCCCTTTCGGCGCCCTTGGGAACCCCAATCAAACATAGATTTTACTTCCATAGGCTGTCACTTATTTCCCTTAATCTATCCTCATGGTCTTTTAATTGTTTGTCTCTTTTTCCTCAGTTTCCGTCTTTGCCATGAACTTGTCTTCTATGTCACTCACTCGTTCTTCCACCTCGTTAACCCTCATCATTAGGACCTCTAGTTTTGATTGCATCTCATTCAATTAATTTTTAATTTCTGCCTGATTAGATCTAAATTCTGCTGTCATGAAGTCTCTTGAGTCCTTTATGCTTTTTTCTAGAGCCCCCAGTAGCTTTATAATAGTGCTTCTGAATTGGCTTTCTGACATTGAATTGTAATCCAAATTTTGTAACTCTGTGGGAGAGAGGACTGTTTCTGATTCTTTCTTTTGAGGTGAGGTTTTCCATCTGGTCATTTTGCTCAGTGCAGAGTGGCCAAAAACAAGTTGTATTGGGAAAAGGAGTAAAAGAGAGAAGAGAAAGAAGAAAAGAAAAAAAAAAGGAAAACGGAAGAAAAAAAGAGAAAAAAAGGAAAAAAGATGAAAAGGAAAAAAGAAAAAAAAGGGGTGGACAAACAGAAATGAAAAAAGAAAAAAGAAGGGGGGAATATCCTCTGATTCTGTAAACTGTAAATCCCTCGATTTCCCCTGGAACTTTTCAGTGCTGCTTGGTCAATAATTTGTTTTTCCCCTGTCGGTCTAGCTGGTCTTCCTGGGGAGGGGCCTGCTGTGCTGATTTTCAGGTGTTAGCACTTTGGGGAGCTGCTCATCTCCCTGCCTAGTGGAGGGCTCAGTGAGAGATGCTTAACCTGTTTTTCGGGTGAGGCCACTGTGAGGCTCAGTGGGGGTTGTTTATCTTGTGAGGCCCATGAGGAACAACAACAGTGACTGCAGCCAGATCTCCAGCCCTGGACTCCGCTCCTGCAGTAACTAAGGAGCTCTCAGTCTGCGGGGGGCCGGGATGCTCCGGGGGCGGGGCCACTGATCTGCTCAGCTTGGGGCAGGAGTGTCCTTGCTGTCCTGGGCCCTCCTGGTCTCTGCCGGCCCTGGGGAGGGGGGGTGGCTGGATCCTGGGCTGTGTCCTCAGCGCCTTGTGCTCCGGGGCCTGCGCTGTTGTATTTGCGCTACCGGCCCCGCAGCCCCTTCCACGCGGAGCCTCTGCCAGAGCCGCCTCTGAGCTGCTCCCGGGTCCAGCCATGTGCGCACTGCAGACCTTTCCAGAGCTCAGCCGTCGGGCGTGGCGGGCTCTCCCCGGGGCCCAGGTGCTCTGTTAGTGTCCCAGGGAGCCTGAGGGCATCCCTGCCCTCCTGGGGTCCTGCTGTAACTCCTTGCGAGCGCCTTTCTGCCCGGGAAGATTGGTGCAGCTCCTGCTTCTCCGGGGCGGGGCTCTCCTGTCCTGGGGGCACTCGCCCCGGCCTCAGCCCGGCTCCTCGCGGGGCCCCTCCCCCTTGGATGCCTTTTGTTTCTTTATTTCTTTTTTCCCCATCTTCCAACCTTGATAGAAGCGTGAACTCTTCTCACTGTTGCATTCCAGCTGTTCTCTCTTTAAATCTCAGGCCGAATTCGTAGATTTTCAGGATGATTTGAAGGTTATCTTGGTAATTTGGTTGGGACAGGTGACTTGGGGACCCTACTGTTCCGCCATCTTGCCCCACCTCTCACTATTTAAGTTTTTAATAGCTATTATTCCATGGTATGCATACACATGCATAGCATGTTTTCTTTATTCATTCATCCATTGATAGAACTTAGGTTTTTTTCCATACTTTGGTTATTGTAAATGACACTGCACATATCTTTTTAAATTTAAATTATAGTTAATATATAGTGTGTTACTAATATCAGGGGTAGAATTCAGTGATTCATTAGTTACATATAACACACAGTGCTCATTATATCAAGTGCCCTCCTTACGCCCATGACCCATTTACATACCCCATCCACCTGCCCTCCAGCAACCCTCAAGTTGTTTCCTATAGTCAAGAATCTTTTATGGTCTGCCTCTCTGTTTTTACCTTATTTTATTTTTCCTACCATTCCCTATAATCCTCAGTTTTGTTTTTAAATTCCACGTATGAGTGAAATCATATGGTATTTGTCTATCTCTGACTGACTCATTTCACTTAGCATAATACCGTCTACTTCTATCCACATCATTGAAAATGGTAAGATTTCATTCTTTTTGATGGCTGAGTAATATTCCATTATACATATATATATATATACATATATATATGTATATACATATATATATACATATATATATGTATATACATATACACCACATCTTTATTCATTCATCTGTTGATGGACATCTGGGCTCTTTCCATATTTTGGCTATTTTGGACATTACTACTATAAATATAGGAATAATGTGCCCCTTTGAGTCAGTATATTTGTATTATTTAGATAAATACCTAATAGTGCAATTGTTGCTTCATTAAGGTATTTCCATTTTTCGTTTTTTTAAGGTTTATTTATTTATTTATTTATTTATTTATTTATTTATGAGAGAGAGAGAGAGGCATAGACACAGGCATAGGGAGAAGCAGGTTCCTCACAGAGAGCCCCATGTGGGACTTGGTCCCGGAATTGGGATCATGCCATGAGTCAAAGGCAGATGATCAACCGCTGAGCCACCCAGATGTCCTGACGGTTCCCCTTTCTCTGCATCGTCTCTGTACATATCTTTGTTTGTTTTTTAAAAATATTTGTTTATTTTAGAGAGTGTGTTCCCACAAGCTGGGGGAGGGGCAGAGCAGAAGGAGAGAATCTCAAGAAAGCTCTGACTACCTGTTGAGCACAGAGCCTGATGTGGGGCTCAATCTCACTACCCTGAGATCATGATCATGCAGAAATCCACACTTGGCTAATTACCTGACTGAGCCACTGGGTGACCGAATGTTTGAATTACCATTTGAAACATAGATATGCATAGATCTTTTCTTTTTTTGCTTTTTGTTTTTTTTTTTAATTTTTATTTATTTATGATAGTCACAGAGAGAGAGAGAGAGAGAGAGAGAGAGAGGCAGAGACACAGGCAGAGGGAGAAGCAGGCTCCATGCACCGGGAGCCCGACGTGGGATTCGATCCAGGGTCTACAGGATCACGCCCTGGGCCAAAGGCATGCGCCAAACCGCTGCGCCACCCAGGGATCCCGTCTTTTTTTTGTTTTGTATATATTTTGTATTGGTGTTCGATATGCCAACATATAGCATAACACCCAGTACTCATCCTGTCAAGTGCCCCCCTCAGTGCCCATCACCCAGTCACCGCAAGCTCCCACCCACCTCGCTTTCCACCAGCATTTGTTCGTTTTCCAGAGTTCGGTGTCTCTCATGTTCTGTCAAACTCACTGATTTTTCCCACTCATTTTCTCTCCTTTCCCATCTATTCCCTTTCACTATTTTTATATTCCCCAAATGAATGAGACCATATAATGTTTGTCCTTCTCCAATTGACTTATTTCACTCATCATAACTCTCCAGTTCCATCCACGTTGAAGCAAATGGTGGGTATTTGTCATTTCTAATGGCTGAGTAATATTCCATTGTATATATAGACCACATCTTCTTTATCCATTCGTCTGTCGATGGACACTGAGGCTCCTTCCACAGTTAGTCTATTGTGGACATTGCTGCTATAAACATTGGGGTGCAGGTGTCCTGCCGTTTCACTGCATCCGTATCTTTGGGGTAAATGCCCAGTAGTGCAATTGCTGGTTTGTATGGCAGTTCTATTTTTAACTCTTTGAGGAACCTCCACAAGGTTCCAGAGTGGCTGTACCACATGCCTTCCCACCAACACTGCAAGAGGATTCCCCTTTCCCCACATCCTCTCCAACATTTGTGGTTTCCTGCCTTGTTGCATTTCCCCATTCTCACTGGTCTGAGGTGGTATCTCATTGTGGTTTTGATTTCTATTTCCCAGAGGCAAGTGATGTGGAGCATTTTCTCATGTGCTTGTTGGCCATGTCTATGTCTTCCTCTGTGAAATTTCTGTTCATGTCTTTTGCCCATTTCAGGATTGGATTGTTTGTTTATTTGCTGTTGAGTTTAATATGTTCTTTATAGATCTTGGATACTAGCCCTTTATCTGATATATCACTTGCAAATATCTTCTCCCATTCTGTAGTTTGCCTTTGAGTTTTGTTGACTGTTTCTTTTCCTGGCAGAAGCTTTTTATCTTGGTGAAGTCCCAATAATTTATTTTTCTTTCCCTTGCCTTCATAGATATACCTTGCAAGAAGCAACTGTGGCCACGTTCAGAAACGGTGTTTCCTGTGTTCCTGCTTAGTCGAATATTAGTTAACCATCAAGTGGAGGGCCTATTTCTGGGTTCTTTATTCTGTTCCATTGATATATGTGTCTTTATGCCAGTACCTCACTCTCTTGATGATCACAGCTTTATAGTACAACCTAAAATCCTACATTGTATTGCCCCTGCCTCAGGTTTTCTTTTTTAATATTCCCCTGGCTATTTGGGGTCTTTTCTGATTCCACACAAATCTTAAGATGATTTGTTTCAACTCTCTGAAGAAAGTCCATGGTATTTTGATAGAGATTGCATTAAATATGTAAATTGCCCTGGGTAGCATGGACATTTTCAGAATATTAATTCTGCCAATCCATGAGCATGGAGCATATTTCCATCTCTTTCTCTCTTCCTCAATTTCCTTCAGAAGTGTTCTGTAGTTTTTAGGGTATAGATCCTTTACCTCTTTGGTTAGGTTTATTCCTAGGTTTCTTATGCTTTTCAGTGCAAATGTAAATGGTATTGACTCCTTAATTTCTTTTTCTTCAGTCTCATTGTGAGTTTATAGAAATGTCACTGATTTCTGGGCATTGATTTTGTATCCTGCCACACTGCCGAATTGCTGTATGAATTCTAGCAATCTTGGGGTGGAGTCTTTGGGTTTTCTACGTACATTATCATGTCATCTGCAAAGAGGGAGAATTTGACTTCTTCTTTGCCAATTTGAATGCCTTTTTTTGTTGCCTGATTGGTGGGGCTGGGACTTCTAGTACTATGTTGAATAGTAGTGGTGAGAGTGGACATCCCCGTCTTGTTCCTGATCCTAGGGGAAAAGCTCCCAGTATTTCCCCACTGAGAATGATATTGGCTGTGGGCTTTTCATACATAGCTTCTAAGATGCTTTTAAGAATGTTCCCTCCATCCCTACACTCTGAAGACTTTTGATCAAGAATGGATGCTGTATTTTGTCAAATGCTTTCTTTGTATCTATTGACAAGATCATATGGTTCTTGTTTTTTGTCTTGTTGATATGATCTGTCACGTTGATTGCTTTACAAGTGTTGAACCAGCCTTGCATCCCGGTGTAAATCCCACATGGTCATGGTGAATAATATTCTTAATGCACTGTTGGATCCTATTGGCTAGTATCTTGTTGAGCATTTTTGCATCCATGTTCATCAGGGATATTGGTCTATAATGCTCCTTTTTGGTGGAGTCTTTGTCTGGTTTTGGAATTAAGGTGATGCTGGCCTCATAGAACGAGTTGGGAAGTATTCCGTCCCTTTCTATCTTTCAGAACAGCTTTAGTAGAATAGGTATTATTTCTTCTTTAACCGTTTGATAGAATTCCCCTGGGAAGCCATCTGGCCCTGGACTTTTGTGTCTTCGGAGGTTTTTGATAACTGCTTCAATTTCCTCCTGACTTATTGGCCAGTTCAGGTTTTCTATTTCTTCCAGTTCCAGTTTTGGTAGTTTGTGGTTTTCCAGAAATGCATCCAATTTTCTACATTGCCTAATTTATTGGCGTATAGCTGCTCATAATATGTTTTTAATATCATTTCTATTTCCTTGGTATTGGTAGTGATCTGTCCTTTTTCATTCGTGATTTTATTAATTAGCGTCTTTTCTCTTTTGTTCTTAATAAGGTTGTCTAACAGTTTATCTATCTTATTGATTCTTTCAAAGAACCAACTCCACATTTTGTTGATCTGTTTTATAGTTTTTCTGGTCTATTTCATTGAGTTCTGCTCGAATCTTTATTAACTCTCTTCTGCTTGGTGTAGCTTAGGACTGCTTTTGTTGTATACTAAAATTTTGAATGGTTTTATTTTCATTCTCATTAGTTTCCATGAATCTTTTTAATTCTTCTCTATTTTCCTCGTGGACCCTTTCATCTTTTACCAGGATGCTCTTTTTTTTTTTTTTTATTTATGATAGTCACACACAGAGAGAGAGAGAGAGAGGCAGAGACACAGGCAGAGGGAGAAGCAGGCTCCATGCACCGGGAGCCCGACGTGGGATTCGATCCCGGGTCTCCAGGATCGCGCCCTGGGCCAAAGGCAGGTGCCAAACCGCTGCGCCACCCAGGGATCCCACCAGGATGCTCTTTAACCTCCACGTGTTTGAATGTCTTCCAAATTTCTTCTTGTGATTGAGTTCAAGATTCAAAGCATCATGATCTGAAAATATGCAGGGGACAATCCCAATCTTTTGGTATAAGTTAACATCTGATTTGTGACCCTCTATGTGGTTTATTCTGGAGAAAGTTCCATGTGCACTTGAGAAGAATGTGTACTCAGTAGCGTTTGGATGTAAAGTTCTGTCAATAGATGTGAAATCCATCTGGTCCAGTGTATTTTTTAAAGCTCTTGTTTCCTGAGAGGTTGTGCTTAGAAGATATGTAATTTGCAGAATGCACAGTGTTGAAGTCTCCCAGTATAAGTGTATTATTATCTATGTCTTTACTTTGGTTATTAATTGATTGATATACTTGTCACCTCCTGCATTAGGGGCATAAATATTCATGATTGTTAGGTGGTCTGGTCGGATAGATCCTTTAAGTATGATATGATATAGTGTCCCTCTCCATCTCTTCCTACAGCCTTTGGAATAAGATTTAATTTATTTGATATGAAGATTGCTATCCCTGCTTTCTTTTGAGGACCATTTGAATGAGAAATGGCTCTCCAACCTTTCATTTTCAGGCTGGAGGTGTCCTTAGCTCTCAAATGAGTCTCTTCTCGACAGCAAACAGATGGGTATTGCTTTTTTATCCAGTCTGAAACCCTGCATCTTTTGATGGGATCATTAAGCCCATTCACGTTCAGAGTTACTATTGAAAGATATGAATTTAGTGTCATCATAATACCTCTTCAGTCCCTGTTTTGTGGATTATTTCTTTGGGCGTCCTCTCTCTTTTACAGAGTCCCCCTTAATATTTCTTGCAGAGCTGGTTTGGTGGTCACATATTCTTTCAGTTTCTGCCTATCTTGGAAGCTTTTTATCTCTCCTTCCATTCTTAATGAGTGCCTTGCTGGATAAAGTATTCTTGGCTGCAGGTTCTTCTCATTTAGGACCTTGAATATATCCTGCCAGCCTTCTGGCCTGCCAGGTCGCTGTGGAGAGGTCTGCTGTTAATCTAATATTTCTCCCTATATAAGTTAGGGATCTCTAGTCTCTTGCTGCTTTAAGGATTTTTCTTTATCTTTTGAATTTGTAAGTTTCACTATTAAAAGTCCAGTTGTTGAGCGGTGTTTATTGATTTTAGGGGGGGGAATCTCTCTATCTCCTGAATCTGAATGCCTGTTTCCCTCCCCAGATTATGGAAGTTCTCAGCAATGATTTGTTCAAATATGCTTTCTGGTCCTCTGTCCCTCTTGGTGCCCATTGGAACCTCAATTCAACGTAGATTTTTCTCTTTGAGGCTGTCATTTATTTCCCTTAATCTTTCCTCATGGTCTTTTAATTATTTTTCCTCTTTTTTTATCAGCTTCCTTCCTTACTGTCAATTTGTCTTCTATGTCACTCCCTCTTTCTTCTACCTCATTAACCCTCATTGTTAGGATCTCCAGTTTTGATTGCATCTCATTTAATTGATATTTGATTTTGGCCTGATTAGATCTAAATTCTGCAGTCATGAAGTCTCTTGAATCCTTTATGCTCTTTTCCAGAGCCATCAGTAACTTTATAATTGTGCTTCTGAATTGGCTTTCTGACATCGAGTTGTAATCCAAATTCTGTAACTCTGTTGCAGAGTACTGTTTATGATTCTTTCTTTTGTGGTGAGTTCTTCTTTCTAGTCATTTTTCTCAGTCAGAGTGGCTAAAAACAAGTTGTACTGAAAAACAGAAGAAGGAACAAAACAAAACAAATTAAAAACAAGGAGGGGTGTCCTCTGGTTCTATATACTGTGCATCCCTGGACTTCCCTGTATCTTTCCAGTGCTGCTTGGTCAAGAACTTGCTCTTCCCCTTTCCTTCCAGCTGGTCTTCTTGGGGAGGGGCCTGCTGTGCTATTTCTCAGGTGTGTGCAAGTGTCAGTGGGAGCTGCCCCGCCTCCTGCCAGGTGCCTGGCTCAGTGAGAGCTGTTTATCCTGTGAGGACCCTGTTCCCTGGTGGCCCTGCTCAGCCTCAGGCATAGTGTTTCACCAGCAGGAATAACAACACTGGCGGCAGCCAACCTTCCAGCTCTGGAGTCAGCTCCTGCAGTAACTACCACAGTCTCCCAGTCCACACTGGCCTGGATGCTCCCTGGGGCGGGAGGCGCTGATCTGCACAGCTTGGGGGTGCCTGGTGCCAGGAGAGTCCTTGCTGTCCTGTGCCCACCCGACTTCCGCCTGTCCCTGCGAGAGTGCAGTATCCTGGGCTGTGTTTGCTTGGTGACCTGGGATCTCGGGCCTGTGCTGCTGGAATGTGCTCCCACGGCCGCAGTTCCTGGCGCCGTTGCTCCTGAAGGCAGCAGGGCACAGCCCCCTCCATCTGGAGCCGCTGCCTGAGCTTCTCCCGAGGCCCCACCAGGCATGCACTCCAGCCCTTTACTGAGCTTGGCCCACAGTCTGTGGCACGCCCTTCTCCAGGGCACATCTCCTCTGTCAGTGACTCCGGGAACGTGGAAGCTCCACTGTTCTCTTGTTGTTCTGCCTGGTTTGCCTCCTAAGCGCCTTTCTGTCCGGGAAGTATCCGGTGCAGATTTTTAAAGTTCCTGCTTCTCGGGCACTGGGCTTTCCTGTTCCGGGAGGCTTTCGCCTCTTGGCCTTAGCCCGGCTTCTCGCGGGGTCCCCTCCCCCACTGGATTCTTTTTTATTTTATTTTTCTGCCTTCCTACCTTGTTATAAGCACAAACTCCTCTCTCTGTAGCGTTCCAGCTGTTCTCCCTTTAAATCTCAGGTCGAATTTGTAGGTTTTCAGGATGGTTTGAAAGTTATCTAGGTAAGTTGGTGGGGACAGGTGACTTGGGGACCCTACTCCTCTGCCATCTTGCCCCACCCCCCATATATCTTTTCAAAGTAGTGTATCTGTTTTCTTAGGATAAGTACCCAGTAGTGGATTCCTAGATCATATGATATTTTCATTTTAATTTTTATAACAAGCTCAATACTGTTTTCCATATTAGATGCACCAATGTACATTCCTGCCAACAGTGCATGAGGATTTCCTTTTTTCCACATCCTTTCCAACATTTTTTAATTGAAGTATAATGGACATACATTGCATCTTTATGCGTTCGTCTATGAATGTACACTTAAGTTGTTTCCATATTTTGGGTATTGTAAGTGATGCTGCAATGAACATAGTGGTGCATATATCTCTTCAAATTAGTACTTTCATTTACCTTTGATAGGTACCCAGATGTGAAACTGCTGCATCACATGGTAGTTCAATTTTTTAAAGGACTTCCATACTGTGTTCCAAAGCGATTGCACCAATTTACATTCACACAGTGTACAAGGGTTCCCTTTGTTCAACATCCTTGCCAACACTTAAGTCTTGTCTTTTTTGATAATAGCCATTCTGAGAGGTATGAGATGTTGTTTCATTGTGAATTTATTTGCATTTTTGTGTTGACTAGTAATGTTGAGAACTTTTTTCATGTATCTATTGGCCATCCAGATATCTTCCTTGGAAAAATGTCTATTCAGAAATTCTTCACATTTCAAAAATCAGATTATTTGTTTTGTTATTGATTATATGATTATTTATATATTTTGGATATTAACCTCATACAAGATAGATGATTTTCAAATATATTCTCCCATTCAGTGGGTTGCTTTTTCATTTGGTTGTTTTCTTTTGGCAGTGCAAAAGCATTTTTGTTTGATTGTTTTTGCTTTTGTTTCCTTTGCTTTTGGAGTCAGTTCAAAAAAAAAAAAAACATTGCCAAGGTCAATGTCAAAGAGCTTACTATCTATGTTTTCTTCTAGATTTATTGTTTCAGGTCTTACATAAAGTCTTTAATCCATTTGAGTTAATTTTATGAATGATATATAATAATAGTCTACTTTCATTCCTTTGAATGTGATTGTCCAGTTTTCCAAACACCACTTATTAACTAGACTATCCTTTCCCCTTTTGTATATTCTTGCCTCTTTTGTGGTAAATTATTGATCATATATGTGTGGGAATATTTCTAGGCTCTCTATTCTGTTCCATGGATTTATGTGTCTGTTTTTATGCCAATACCATGCTGTTTTGATTACCTTAGCTGTGTAGTATAGTTTGAAATCAGGGAGCATAATGCCTTCAGCTTTGTCCTACTTTCCCATGATTACTTTGGCTATTGGGGGTCTTTTTGTGATTCCATACAAATTTTAGGAGTCTCTGTTCTATTTTAGAGAAAAATGACATTAGTTTTTTGATAAAGATTGCCTTGAATCTGTAGAGTAAAAAAAAAAAAGAATCTGTAGAGTACTTTAGGTAATATGGATAAACAAGATTAATTATTCCATTCTGTGACCACTTACTATCTTTCCATTTATTTGTGTCTTCTTCAATTTGTTTCATCAGTATTTTATAGTTTTTTGTGTATAAGACTACATCCTAAGCTAAATGATTTCTAGGTATTTAATACCTAGATTTATAGGTATTTAATATAATTTTGATATATTTATAAATAAGATAGTTTTGTTAATCTTTTTTTCTGATAGTTATTACTGTATAGAAACACAACAGATTTTCCTGTATTGATTTTGTACCATGCAACTTTACTGAATTCATTTACTTTAACAGTTTTTGGTTTAGGCTTTTCTTTTTTTTTTTTTTAAGGTTTTTTTAAATTTATTTATGATAGTCACAGAGAGAGAGAGAGAGGCAGAGACACAGGCAGAGGGAGAAGCAGGCTCCATGCACCGGGAGCCCGATGTGGGATTCGATCTTGGGTCTCCAGGATCATGCCCTGAGCCAAAGGCAGGCGCCAAACCGCTGCGCCACCCAGGGATCCCGGTTTAGGCTTTTCTATATGTAAAATTATGTCATCCATAAGCACTGACCATTTTACTTCTTCCTTTATAATTTGGGCACTTTTTATTTCTATTTATTGCATAATTACTCTGGCTATGACTTCTAATTCTATGTTGAGTAAAACTGGAGACAGTGCACATCTTCCTCTTACTCCTGATTTTACAGGAAAAGAAATCAGCTTTTCACTTTTGAGTATGATGTTATCTGTGAGCTTGTCATATATGGTCTTTATTATATTTAGGTAAGTTTTATCTATAACTTTTTTGTTGAGAATTAAAAAAATAATGAATGGATGGAGATGTCTGGGTGGCTCAGTGGTTGAGCGTCTGCCTTCGGCTCAGGGTGTGATCCCGGGGTCTGGGGGTCAAGTCCTTCATCAGGCTTCCTGCGAGGAGCCTTCTTCTCCCTCTGCCTATGTCTCTGCTTTTCTCTCTCTGTCTCTCATGAATAAATAAATAAAATCTTTTTAAAAATCATGAATGGATGTCAAATTTTGCCAAATGATTTGCCTGCATCTATTGAGATGATCATACTACTTTATTTTTCCTTTTGTAAATATGGTGCATTATGTTGATGGAGTTGTGAATGTTGAACCATTCTGGAATAAATCCTACTTGATAATGGTGTATGATCTGCTTAACATCTTATTGTATTCTGCTTGTTAATATTTTGTTGAGAAACTTGTGTTTATGTTGATCAATAATTTTGGCCTGTAATTAACTCTCTCTCTTTCTCTCTCTCTTTTTTTTGGTATCCTTTTCTGGTTTTCATATCAGGGTAACAGTGGCCTTATAGAATGAATTTGGAAGCATTTCTTTCTCTTCAGTTTTTGGAATAGTTACAGAAGGATAGGTATTAGCTCTTTAGATATTTGGCAACATTCACCAATGAAGTCATTTAATCCTGGACTTTTATTTGCTAGGATATTTCTTTACTACTGAATCAATTTCATTCCTATTAATTGGTCTGTTCAAAGTTTTTATTTATTATTGATTCAGACTTGGAAGATTATGTGTTTCTAGGAATTTATCCATTTCTTCTAAGTAGTCCCATTTGTTGGGATGTAATTTTTCATACTAGTTTCTTAGAACCCTTTGTATCTCTGTAGTACTGGGTATAATTTTTTCTTTCATTTCTGATTTTATTTATTTGGGCTCTCTCTTTTTTTTCTTGATTGGTTTGGCTAACAGCTTATCAATTTTGCTCATCTTTTCAAAGAACCAGTCCTTTGTTTCATTGATCTTTTATAGTTTTTGTGTCTATTTTATTAATCCCCTCTGATCTTTAACATCATGGAACTTCATTCATTCCTTTTGTATTTTTATTTTAAGTTTTCTCAAGGTAATTTTTGATTCCCTCTTCAATTTCCTCATTGACCCATTAGTTGTTTAGTAGTATGTTGTTTAGTCTTCATGTGTTTGTGTTTTTTTTTCTTCCAGTTTTCTTCTTGTAACTGATTTTCAATTTCATAATGTTGTGGTTGGAAAGGATGCTTGATATGATTTCAATCTTTTTAAATTTATTGTTAATTGTTCTGTGGCTTTACATGTGGTTTATGCTGGAGGTTGTATTATGTGCACTTGAGAAAAATGTATATTCTGCTGTTTTTGTATGGATTGTTCTCTATATATCCATTCACTCCATCTAATCTAACGTGTGGTTTAACACCAGTGTTTCCATATTGATTTTCTGTCTGGACAGTCTATTCATTGATGTAATTGAAGTGTTAAAGTCCCATACATAATATTTTTGTATTGATGTCTATTTCTCCCTTTATTGCTGTTAATATTTGCTTTATATATTTATGTGCTCCTACATTGGGTATATAAATATTTACAAGTGTTATATATTCTTGTGCCCTTCTTTGTCTCTTATTGCAGCCTTGTTTTTTAAAGTCTATATTTTCTGATGTAAGTACTGCTACCCTACCATTCTTTTTGTTTCCATTTACTTGGAATATCTTTTTCAAGGTCATCACTTTTAGTCTGTGTGTGCTTTTAGATTAGAAATATAATGTAGACATTATAATGATGGGTCTTGTTTTTTTTATTCCATTCAGTTACCCTGTGTATTTGATAGCAGCATTAGACTATGTACATTTAACATAATTATTGGACTGACTTCCAGGGAAGGTGGCAGCGTAGAAGGATCCTAATCTCACTTCATGCCACAAATACATGTAGATAAGACTCATGTCAGTGTAGCTAACCTGGAAAATGACCCAAAGATTTGCAGAAGACTCTCCACAGTTAATCATGGAGAGGAGGCCACATCAAAAATAATAGAAGGGTAGAGATGTGGTTGGGAACAAAACTACCCAGCAAGGCTAACCACAAAAAGGAGAGACACCACAAACATATAGAGGAGAGAGAGCCTGGCACCACAGACATGGGGGAACTGCAGTGAGAAAGTGAATCCCCATAACATTTGACTTTGAAAGCCAGAGGAGCTTAACATCTTGAATTTTCTAGTCTGTGGGGCTTAATATGGTGAAGTTTGAAAATCAGTGGAGTTAGCTGTGAGAGAGCTAGAGGGCAATAGGAAACAGTCCCTGCCCTTAAAGAGCATAACAAACAACCTCACTGAAATACAGCATATAAGCAGTAGTTTGAAAAGTGCCAGGGGTATATCCTAATGAGATTTATTTACTCATTAATAATATAATGGGGTAGGGATCTCATTAGTAGATAATGGGGTAGGGATTTTTAGGAGACTTCTCCAAGAACAAAAGAACTGGCAAGCAACATTTCTCTTCCCCATACCCCAGCTTAGATACCTGGTCAACTACAGGAACTAGCACCAATTCTATCTAGCTTGCTAATAGCAGGCCCAGTCTCCTGTTCTCCTGTAGATCTACCTCATCCAACTAGTCTCACTTGGCAGGAGTTCCTCCAAGGTGGTTACAGGTCTATTCCCACAAGCAAACCAGTACATACTTTGCTAATGCTGAACCCGATGACCCTGCACTCTCTTACATACTGTGCCATCCACTGGGCAAGAGTCCATTCAAAGTAGTTCCACAAGTGTGGCATCATGCAAGTAGTTCCAACAATGGCTAGTGCTACTCCAAAGTGACTCCTGCCACTTTGGGTAAAGAGGAAGATAATGACAAACCAATTCCATGGCAACCCTAGCAGTGGTATAGGGGCAGACAACTGATCTGACTGCCAGGCTTACCCACCATCAAAAACCTAACAAAAGGTAACACAAAGAGAGGTCCCAGTAATTTGGGGTTATTGCAACCCCAATAGATAGACCAGGGACAGACATCTAGTCTAACTGCAGACCCCACCCACCAATGAAAGCCTCTAGGACACAATCCAGGGTGCACTGTAATTCCATATGACCACAACTTTGGCAAATAAGCTGAAGGAAGGCATCTGGTCTGACCAAATTCAACCCCAAGACAACCCCAGACTGGCCCCTTAACAGCACAGGGGCCAAACACTGCACACAACAGGTAAAGGAAGCCATTGCAGACAACTAGAGTAAGGGCAAACATGGCTCAGCCACAATAGGAGGGTGCAAGCAAGATACATAGGCAATGCACTTGAAGCACCAGATTCTGAGGAATGAGAATATTACATGGTACAGCACTAAAGGACCTCTTCTTCATGAGGCCACAACTTCCAAAAGCAGGAGACATAGCTGATTTTCCTAACACAGAGAAACAGATGCAGAGTTATATAAAATGAGGGGACAGAAGAATATATTCTAAATGAAAGAACAGGACAAGTGAAATGGAAAAAAGTAATATGCCTGATAAAGAATTCAAAATAATGGTCATAAAGATATTCACTGAACTGGACTTGAGACAGGAGTGGAGGATCCCAGTGAAACACAAAAAAGAGAAAATATAAAAGGAGTCAATTTGATATGAAGAACTCAATAATTGAAAGTAAAAACAGACTATATGAAATAAATAATACACTAGAAGGAATACAAGAATGGGTCAGCAAACTGGAAGGTAGAGTAATGCAAACAACAAAGTGAAACAGGAAAAAGAAAAGAAAGAATAATAGAAATGAGAATTGGTTATGAAAAATCAGCAACACCATCAAGCATAATAACTCACATTATATAAATCATGGAAGGATAAGAGAGAAAAGTGGACAAAAAGTTTATTTGAAGAAATAAGAGCTGCAAACATTCCTAATCTGGGAAAGAAAAAGACATCCAAATTTAGGATGCACAGAGAACCCTAAACAAAATCAATCCAAGGAGGTCTGCACCAAGATACATAATAATTAAAATTGCTGAGGTAGTGATGAAGGGGAAGAGCTAAGATGGCAGAATAGTAGGAGGACCCTAGGCTTGCTTTGTCCCTTGAACACAAATAGAAAATTCAAATCATTCTGGATACCCAAGAAATAAACCTAAGGACTGACATAACAAACTGCATAATTAGAGGGAGAGAGAAGGCCACATTGTGGAAGGTAGGAAGTGTGGAAACAACTTTTGGGGGAAAAAATGGGTCATGGGTGCTGCAGAGGGAAGGGGACCCTGATCCCAGAGAGAGAGAGAGAGAGAGAAATTTGCAGAGAACACTTCCTCCAAGCCATTCATTGGGAAATAAGAGGGCAGATTTTCATGAGTTTTTGCAACCACTGTGGCTGAAAGACTGGAATTTTAGAGATCTACAAACGTGGCTGGCATAGAGCCCTAGGGGTGCTGCAGTACTACTGTAAAGAAGGCAGGCAGATGACCCAGGCACAGATAGCACAATTTGAAGATCACCTAAGATGAACAAGGTGAGAATGTTCCCTCTTGAAGTATATTTGAGAGAGGTGGCATTGCCTCTCTGGGGACAAAAGAACCAGCAGCTTCCATTTCCCTCCCATGCCGCTCAGTATAGGTGTAGAGACACATGCTGAGGGTGGCTAAATTGCACACTGGCTATTTTAGCCAGCTTTACTCCAATCCCAGCATGGTGACACAATCCCAGCATGATGAAATATTCTCCAGCATATGTCTGCCACACCAGATCCCTAAAGTTTGGAATTTTAAAACTCAGCTGGCCTGGCTGGGATAAAGCCTAAAGTGCACTACACTGCTACAGGTAGGTAAGCAACCCAGACAACGATATTATGGAAACAGCAATCTGAAAAATACCTCAGATGCACGAAGGGAAAATGTTCACTCTTCTGAGAGGGCTTCCCTGAGAGCGGCAAGCATAAACTCCCTTCTCCAGGGACAAATGAGCTGGTTTGCACCATATCCCTCCCCTACTCCTCAGCATAAACCAACTTCAGGAATCAGCACAATGCTAATGCTGGCCATCTAAGCTGCCTACACCAAGTCCCACCCCCCTACACTCTGCTAGTACTGCTTTTCTTGGCCAAGTGTGCTTAAGAATCAGCACAGTGTGCCCCTCCCCAAGAAGACCAAAACAAATCCCTGCATGTACCACATTTATTGACCATAGAGTTCTACAAAGCTTCAGTTCTAGTGGAAATAACATCAGGTTCCTTTTAACAAGCAGACCAGAGCAGTTGTAGTTAAAACTTGTCACATGCTGGTGGAAGTCCAAACACTCCCCACTGCAGGCAGGGAAAAACTCTGCAGAGGACTGACCTGACGGAAAAAGTAGCCATAACACAGCAACATAGTGCATGCAGCTCACACCAGAAATATTTCCTGAGACACCAGGCCCTGGGCATTATATGACCTCTTCTTCATAAAGCCATTACTCTCAGGATGATGAAACATATAACAGGCTTTCCTAACACAGAGAAGACAGAGACTAGACAAAATGCTAAGATGGAGGAATTTATCCCAAAGGAACGAACAAGAAAAGGTCGTGGCCAGGGATCAAATCAAAATAGAAATAAGTAATATGCCTGAGGCAGACTTTAAAGCAACAATCATAAGGATACTAGCTGGGCTTGAGAAAGCATAGAAGGCATCAGGGGTATCCTTACCACAGAGTTGAAAGATCTCAAAATCAACCAGGCCAAAATGAAAAATGCAGTAAACTAGATTTAAAGCCAACTTGATGTAATGACCACATGGATGGAAGGAACAGAGGAATGAATAAGTGATATAGAAGATAGAAGCATGGAAAATAATGAAGCTGAACAAAAGAAAGAAAGAAAAATCTTGGATTGCAAAAGTAGATCGCAAAAGTAGACTTAGGGAACTCAGTGATTCCATTAAATGTAGTAAAATTCCTCTCATAGGAGCTCCAGAAGAAGAAGAATGAGAAGAGGATACAGAAGGTATATTTGAGGAAATAATAGCTAAAAACTTCGCTCATCTGGGGAAAGAATCAGACATCCAACTCCAGAAAGTACAGAAAATTCCCTTTAAAATTAAAAGCAGGCCAACACCAATATATATCACAGTTAAATTTGGAAATTATAGAGATAAAGAAAAATTGTAAAATCGCCAAGACAAAACAAGCCCCTAACTTACAAAGGAGGACCAATAAGTATAGCAGCTGATCTCTCCAAAGAAACTTGACAGGCCAGAAAAGAGTGGCATGAAACACTCAAGGTAATGAATAGGAAAAATCTGCAGCCAAGAATATTCTATCCAGCAAGTCTATCATTCAGGATAGAAGGAAAGATAAAGAGTTTCCCACACAAACAAAAATAAAAGAAGTTTGTGGCCACTAAATGAGCCTTGCAAGAAATATTAAAGGGGACTCCTTGAGTGGGAAAGAAAAATAAAAGTGAGAAAGACTATAAAGGAGCACCAAAATTCTCCAGAAACAATGACAAAACAAATGAAAAGGGCAATACATTCATACTTGTCAATAATCACTCTGAATATAAACGGACTACATTCTCCAAGCAAAAGACACAGAGTGTCAGAGTGGATAAAAAAAAATAAGACCCATCCATATGCCTCTTACAAGAAATTCACTTTGGACCTACGATTGAAAGTGAGAGGATGAAGAAGCACTTATCATGCAAATGGACATCAAAAGAAACAGCATAATATGAATACCTATATAAAACAAACTAGATTTTAAATCAAAGCCTTTAACAAGACTAAGAGGGGCACTGTATCATAATAATTGGGCCTATCAGACAGGGAGATCTAACAATTATAAATATTTATGCCCCCAATTTTTAAAATAATAAATTTATTTTTTATTGGTATTAAATTTGCCAACATACAGAATAACACCCAGTGCTCATCCCGTCAAGTGCCCCCCTCAGTGCCTGTCATCCATTCACTCCACACCCCACCCTCCTCCCCTTCCATTACCCCTAGTTTGTATCCCGGTGTTAGGAGTTCTGTCTCCCTTTCTGATATTTCCTACCCATTTCTTCTCCCTGCCCTTCTATTCCCTTTCACTATTATTTATATTCCCCAAATGAATGAGACCATATAATGTTTGTCCTTCTCCAATTGACTTATTTCACTCAGCATAATACCCTCCAGTTCCATCCACGTCAAAGCAAATGGTGGGTATTTGTCATTTCTAATGGCTGAGTAATATTCCATTGTATACATAAACCACATCTTCTTTATCCATTCATCTTTCAATGGACGCCGAGGCTCCTTCCACAGTTTGGCTATTGTGGACATTGCTGTTATAAACATCGGGGTGCAGGTGTCCCCGTGTTTCATTGCATCTGTATCTTTGGGGTAAATCCCCAGCAATGCAATTGCTGGGTCGTAGGGCAGATCTATTTTTAACTCTTTGAGGAACTTCCACACAGTTTTCCAGAGTTTATGCCCCCAATTTTGGAGCACCCGAATATACAAATCAATTTAAAAAATAAACTCTTTGATAACAATACAATAATAGTAGGGGAATTTATTTTATTTTTTAAAGATTTTATTTATTTTTTCATGAGAGACACACAGTGGGAGAGAGAGGCAGAGACACAGGCAGATGGAGATGAAGGCTCCATGCAGGAGCCTTGGACTCAATGCCGGGTCTGCCAGATCACACCCTGGGCTGAAATCAGTGCTAAACCACTGAGCCACCTGGGCTACCCAATAGCGTATTTTTAACAGCCCATTTACATCAATGGACAAGTCATCTAAGCGGAAAAATCAACAAGGAAACAATGGCTTCAAATGACACACTGGCCAGATAGACTTAACAGATTCATTCAGAACATTTCATCCTAAACAGCAGAATACACATTGTTTTCAAGTACACACTGAACTTTCTCCAGAATAGATCACATACTGGGTCACAAATCAGCCCTCAACAAGTAAAAAAAGATCAAGATCATACCATGCATATTTCCCAACTACAACATTGCAATATTTGAAGTCAACCACTAGAAAAAAAATTGGAAAGACCACAAAATACATGGAGGTTAAAAACCATCCTACTGAAGAATGAATGGGTCAACCAGGAAATTAAAGAAGAATTAAAAAACAATACATGGAAACAAATGAAAATGAAAACATAAGGTTCCAAAAGCTTTGGAATGCAGAAAAATGGTCATACAATGGAAGTATATAGCAATAGAGGCCTAATTCAAAAAGCAAGAAAAATCACAAATAAGCAACCTAACTTTACACTTGAAAGAGCAATAAAAGAACAACAAATGAAGCCTAAAGCCAGCAGAAGACAGGAAATAATAAAGATTAGAGCAGGATAAATGATATACAAACAACAACTACAAAAAATCAGTAGAACAGATCAGGAAACCAGGAACTGGTTCCTTGAAAGAATGAATAAAATTGATAAACCTTTAGTGAGATTTTTCAAAAGAAGAGAGAAAGGAACCAAATAAATAAAATCATGAATGAGGAAAGAGAGATCATAATCAACACCACAGAAATACAATTTTAAGGGAATATTATGAAAAATTATTTGGCAGCATATTGGACATTATGGAATAAATGGATAAATTCCTAGAAACATATAAACTACCAAAACTAAAACAGGAAGAAATAGAAAACTTGAACAAACTGATGTCCTGCAAAGAAATTTAATCAGGAATCAAAAATCTCTCAGGAAACAGAAGTCTAGGGCCAGATGGCTTCACAGAGAGTCCTACCAAACATTTAAAGGAGAGTTAATATTTATTCTTCCCAAACTATTTTTAAAAAACAGACATGGAAGGAAAACTTCCAAATTCATTCTTTAAGGCCAGGATTGCCCTGATTCCAAAACCAGATAGAGTCTCCACTAAAAACAGAAGTACTGGTCAATATCCCTGATGAACATGGATGCAAAAATTCTTAACAAAATCCTAGCAAATCGAATCCAAAGTATAATAAAAAAAAGTCATTCACCATGATCAAGTGGGATTTCTTTTTGGGCTGCAAGGGTGGCTCAATATTCACAAGTCAAGATGATACACTACATTAATAAAAGAAATGATAAGAAGCATTTAACCCTCTCAATAGATGTAGAAAACAGATTTGATAAAGCACACATCCATTCCTGTTAAAAACCCTCAACAAAGTAGGATTAGAGGGAACATAACATAATAAAAGCAATAAATGAAAAACACACTTAGTATCATCCTGAGCGGGGAGAATTGTGAGCTTTTCCTCTATGGTCAAGAATAAGACACAGATAACCACTCTCACCACTGTTATTTAACATAGCACTGGGAGTCTTAGACTCAGCAATCAGACAATAAAAAGACAGAAAAGACATCCAACATGACAAGGGATAAGTAAAACTCACTATTTGGAGAGGTGATGATACTCCATGTAGAAAATCTGAAAGTCACCACCAAAAAGTTGCTAGGACTGATATATGAATTCAGTAAATTTGCAGGATACAAAGGAATGTACGGAAATCGTCAAATTTCTATACTACAACAATGAAGCAGCAAAAGGAAAATTAAGGAATCAATCCCATTTACAATTGTACCAAAAACAATAAGATGCCTACAAATAAACCATACCAAACAGGTAAAAGATCTGTACTCTGAAAACAATAAAGCACTTATGAAAGAAATTGAACGGGACAAAAAGAAAGGGAAAAACATTCCATCCTCATAAATTGGAAGCACAAATATTGTTAAAATGTGTATACTACCCAAAGAAATTGACACATTCAGTGCAATCTGTATCAAAGTACCACTAGCATTTTTCATAAAGCTAAAACAAGCAATCCTAAAATTTGTATGGAACCATAGAGGACCCTGAATATCCAAAGCAACCTTGAAGAAGATAAAGAAGCCTGAAGGCATCACAATTTCAGACATCAAGCTATATGACAAAGCTGTAGTCATCAAGACAGTATGGTACTGGCACAGAAACAGACACATAGATCAATGGAACAGAATAGGGGATCCCTGGGTGGCGCAGCGGTTTGGCGCCTGCCTTTGGCCCGGGGCGCGATCCTGGAGACCCGGGATCGAATCCCACGTCGGGCTCCCGGTGCATGGAGCCTGCTTCTCCCTCTGCCTGTGTCTCTGCCTCTCTCTCTCTCTCTCTCTGTGACTATCATAAATAAATAAAAATTAAAAAAAAATGGAACATAATAGAACACCCAGAAATGGACCCACAAGTATATATTCAACTAATCTTTGACAAAACAGGAAAGAATATCTAAAGGATAAAAGACAGTCTCTTCAACAAATGCGGTTTGGAACTCTGGACAACAATGCACAGAAGAATGAAATGGGACAACTTACTTCCACAATACACAAAAATAAATTCAAAATGAATGAAAGAACTAAATGAGAGAGAGTTAATCACCAAAACCCTAGAGGAAGACACAGGCAGAAACTTCATTGACATTGACCATAACAACATCTTACTAGATCTGTCTCCTGAGGCAAATGAAAAAAAAAAAGGCAAAAATGAATTATTGGGACCACATCAGGATAAAATGTTTTGGCACAGGAAAGGAAGTAATCAATAAAACTAAAAGGCAACATTTGAAATGGGAAAAGTTACTTGCCAATGTCATATCTGATAAAAGATTACTATCCAAAATACATAAAGAATTTATCAAACTCAATACCCCCCAAACGAATAACCCTTTAAAAATGAGTATAAGACATAAATAGATATTTTCCAGAAGAAGACATATAGATGGCTAATAGACACATGAAAAGATGCTCAACAATACTGATTATCAGGGAAATACATATCAAAACTACAATGAGATATTACTTCAAATATGTCAGAATGGCTAAAATTAACAATAGAGGAAACAATAGATGTTGGTGAGGATATGGAGAAAAGGGAATCCTTTTACACTGTTGGTAGAATGCAAACTGGTGCTGCCACTGTGGAAAACAGTGTGAAGTTTCCTCAAAAAAGTAAAAATAGAACTACTCTATGATCCAGCAATGTCAGTACTAGGTTTTTACCCAAAGGATACAGAAATACTGATTTGAAGGGATACATGCACCCCGATGTTTATAGCAGGATTATCAACAATAGCAAAATTATGGAAAGAGCCCAAATATCCGTTCCCTGATGAATGGATAATGAAGATGTGGTATATGTATAATGGAATATTTCTAAAACATAAAAAGGAATGAAATCCTGCCACTTGCAATGATGTGCATGAAGCTAGAATATTATGCTAAGCTAAATATGTCAGCCAGGGAAAGACATATATCACATGATGTCACTCATATGTGGAACTTAAGAAACAAGGCAGATAAACATAGGGGCGAAAAGACAGGCAAACAAAAAAGACTCACATATAGAGAATATACTGAGGGTTGCTGGAGTGGAGATCAGGGGGAGGGTTGGGTTAAACAGGTGTTGATTTAAGGAGGGCATTTGTGATAAGCACTGGGATTTGTAAAAAAGTGCTGATCACTAAATTCTACACTTTAATATTACACTATATGTTAACTAGAACTAAAAACTTGAAAAAGTAAAAAAAAAGGAGTAGCAATGAAAGAATTTTAAAAGCAGTAAGAGAAAGCATTTACATACAAGAGAAAACCCATAAGACTACCAGCTTATTTGTCAATGGAAACTTTGAAGTCAAGAGGGAGTGGCATGATCTATTCAAAATTCTGAAAGAAAAAAACCTGCAAACAAAATATTCTATCCAGCAAGGCAGAAAAGGAGAGATAAAGAATTTCCCAGATAATCAAAAGTTAAAGAAATTCATCACCACTAAACCAGCCCTAAAAGAAATGTTAAAGGAAATTCATTGAGTACAAAGGAAGACTATAAGGAGGATTAAGTAGAGTGGGCAAGAAAAAATATTCATGGGTGCAATAAACATACTAAAGTCATAGAATGAACACTTACAAAGCCGGTACAGAGGTTAAAGCACAAAGGTAGTGAGATCAATTATAACTGCAAAAACACAAACAGAATATATAGATGTAAGGTATGATACCATATAGATAAATTGTGCGGTGGGGAGTAAATATTTAGTGTTTTTAGAATGGGTTCATCTTAAACAACTCTCAGCTTAATATAGACTGCTATATGCATAGGATAATACATATATGATATGTATGATAACCACAAATCAAAAACCTGTAACAGATTTGCAAAAAATGAATATAAAAGAAACCAAATGTATCATTAAAAAGCAACATCAAGCTCCCCCAGGTGCAGACACCTGAGAATCAGCACAGCAGGTCCCTCACCCAGAAGACCACCTAGAAGGACAGGGGAAAAGCAAGTTATTGACTAAGCAGCACTGGAAAGTTCCAGGGGAGGTCGAGGGATTTACAGTATATGGAATCAGAGGATACTCCCCCTTGTTTTTTTTCTTTGCTTCCCCCCACTTTTCTTTTTTTTTCATCTTCTTTTTTTTCCTCTCTTTTTCTCCTTTTTCCAGTACAACTTGTTTTTGGCCACTGCACTGAGGAAAATGACTAGAAGGAAAAACTCACCTCAAAAGAAAGAATCAGAAACAACCCTCTCTCCCACAGAGTTACAAAATTTGCATTAAAATTCAATGTCAGAGAGCCAATTCAGAAGCACAATTATAAAGCTACTGGTAGCTCTAGAAAAAAGCATAAAGGATTAAAGAGACTTCATGACTGCAGAAATTAGATCTAATCAGGCTGAAATAAAAAGTCAATTAAATGAGATGCAATCCAAACTGCAGTTCCTAATGACGAGGGTTAACAAGGTAGAAGAACGAGTGAGTAACATAGAAGACAAGTTGATGGCAAGGAGGGAAACTGAGGAAAAAAAGAGACAAACAATTAAAAGATCATGACGATAGGTTAAGGGAAATAAATGACAGCCTCAGAAGGAAAAATCTACGTTTAATTGGGATTCCCCAAGGCAACAAAAAGGGACAGAGGTCCAGAATGTGTATTTGAACAAATCATAGCTGAGAATTTCCCTAACGTGGGAAGAGGAACTGGCATTCAGATCCAGGAAATAGAGAGATCACCCCTAAAATCAATAAAAACCGCACAACACCTTGACATTTAATATTGAAACTTGCAAATTCCAAAGAAAGAGAAGATCCTTAAAGCAGCAAGAGACAAGACATCTCTAACTTTTATGGGGATAAATAGTAGATTAACAGCAGACCTCTCCACAGAGACCTGGCAGGCCAGAAAGGGTTGGCAGGATATATTCAGGGTCCTAAATAAAAGAACATGCAGCCAACAGTACTTTATCCAGCAAGGCTCTCATTCAGAATAGAAGGAGAGATAAACAGCTTCCAAGATAGGCAGAAACTGAAAGAATATATGACCACCAAACCGGCTCTCCAAGAAATACTAAGGGGTATTCTGTAATAGAAAGAGGAAGTCCAAGGAAACAATCCACAAAAACAGGGACTGAAAAGGTATCATGATGACACTAGATTCCTATCTTTCAATAGTAACTCTGAACGTGAATGGGCTTAATGACCCCATCAAAAGGTGCAGGGTTTCAGACTGGATAAAAAAGCAAGACCCATCTTTTTGCTGTCTACAAGAGACTCATTTTAGACATAAGGACACCTACAGCCTGAAAAATAAACAGTCGGAGAACCATGTACCATTCAAATGGTCCTCAAAAGAGACAGGGGTAGCCATCCTTATATCATGTAAATTAAAGATTAAACCAAAGACTGTAGTAAGAGATGAAGAGGGAAACTATATCATACTTAGAGGATCTATCCAACAAGAGGACCTAGCAATCATGAATGTTTATGCCCCGAATGTGGGAGCTGCCAAGTATATCAATTAATAACCAAAGCTAAGACATACTTACATTATAATACACTTATATTTGGTGACTTAAATGTAGCGCTTTCTACAATCGACAGATCTTGTGAAAACAACATCAACAAAGAAACAAGAGCTTTAAATGATACACTGGACCAGATGGATTTCACAGGTATTTACAGAGCTCTACATCCAAACGCAACTTAATACACATTCCTCTCAAGTGCACATGGAACTTTCTACAGAATAGACGAAATACTGGGTCACAAATCAGGTCTTAACTGATACCAAAAGATTGGGATCATCCCCTGCATATTTTCAGACCATGATGATTTGAAATTAGAACTAAATCACAAGAAGAAGTTTGGAAGGATTTCAAACACGTGGAGGTTAAGGACCATCCTGCTAAAAGATGAAAGGGTCAACCAAGAAATTAGAGAAGAATTAAAAAGATTCATGGAAACTAATGAAAATGAAGATGCAACCATTCAAATCTTTGGGATACAGCAAAAGCAGTCCTGAAGGGAAATGCATCTCAATACAAGCATCCATCCAAAACCAGGAAGAAACTCAAATACACAAGCTAACCTTGCATCTAAAGGAGCTGGAGAAAAAACAGCAAATAGATCCTACATGCAGTAGAAAAATAGAGTTAATAAAGATTTCAGCATAACTCAATGAAATAGAGACCAGAAGCACTGTGGAACAGATTAACAAAACCAGGAGTTGGTTCTTTGAAAGAATTAATAAGATAGATAATCCACCAGCCAGCCTTATTAAAAAGAAGAGAGAAAAGACTCAAATTACTAAAATCATGAATGAAAAAGTAGAGATCACCACCAAGACCAAGGAAAAACAAACGATTTTAAAAACATGGTATGATCAGCTATACACCAATAAATTAGGCAATCTAGAAAATTGGATGCATTTCTGGATAACCACAAACTACCAAAAGTGGAACAGGAAGAAATAAAAAACCTGAACAGGCCAATAACCAGGGAGGAAATTGAAGCAGTCATCAAAAACCTCCCAAGACACAAAAGTCCAGGGCCAGATGGCTTCCCTGGGGAATTCTATCAAACGTTTAAAGAAGAAACCATACCTATTCTAATAAAGCTGTTCCGAAAGATAGAAAGAGATGGAATACTTCCAAACTCGTTCTATGAGGCCATCATCACCTTAATTCCAAAACCAGACAAAGACCCCAACAAAAAGGAGAATTATAGACCAATATCCCTGATGAACACGGATGCAAAATTTCTCAACAAGATACTAGCCAATAGGATCCAACAATACATTAAGAAGATTATTCACCATGACCAAGTGGGAATTGTCCCTGGGAGGCAAGGCTGGTTCAACATACATAAAGCAATCAATATGATTGATCATATCAGCAAGAGAAAAAACAGGAACCATTTGATCCTCTCAATAGATGCAGAGAAAGCACTTGACAAAATACAACATCCATTCCTGATCAAAACTCTTCAGAGTGTAGAGATAGAGGGAACATTCCTCAGCACCTTAAAAGCCATCTACAAAAAGCCCACAGCAAATATCATTCCCAATGGGGAAACACTGGGAGCCTTTCCCCTAGGATCAGAAATAAGACAGGGATGTCCACTGTCACCACTGCTATTCAACATAGTACTAGAAGTCCTAGCCTAAGGAATCAGGCAACAAAAACAAATAAAAGGCATTCAAATTGGCAAAGAAGTCAAACTCTCCCTCTTTGCCGATGACATGATACTCTACATAGAAAACCCAAAAGACTCCACCCCAAGATTGCTAGAACTCATACAGCAATTCGGCAGGGTGGCAGGATACAAAATCAATGCCCAGAAGTCAGTGGCATTTCTATACGCTAACAATACCCCAAAAATACAGATGCAGTGAAACTCCAGGACACCTGCACCCCGATGTTTATAGCAGCAATGTCTACAATAGCCAAGTTGTGGAAGGAGCCTCAGTGACCCTTGAAAAATGAATGGATAAAGAAGATTTTGCATATATATCTAATGTAATATTAGTCATTAGAAATGACAAATATCCACCATTTGCTTCGACATGGATGGATCTGGAGGGTATTATGCTGAGTGAAATAAGTCAATTGGAGAAGGACAAACATTATATGGTCTCCTTCATTTGGGGAATATAAAAAATAGTGAAAGGGAATAAAGGGGACAGGAGAAAAAATGAGTGGGAAATTTCAAAAAGGGAGACAAAACATGAGAGACTCCTAACTCTGGGAATCGAACTAGGGGTGGTGGAAGGGGAGGTGGGCGGGGGTGGGGGTGACTGGGTGTCGGGCACTGAGGTGGGCATTTGACGGGATGAGCACTGGGTGTTATTCTATATGTTGGCAAATTGAACACCAATAAAAAATAAATTTATGAAAAAAACAAACAAACCGGGATCTCTGGGTGGCGTAGCGGTTTAGAGCCTGCCTTTGGCCCAGGGCATGATCCTGGAGACCTGGGATTAAATCCCACGTCGGGCTCCCGGTGCATGGAGCCTGCTTCTCCCTCTGCCTGTGTCTCTGCCTCTCTCTCTCTCTCTCTCTCTCTCTCTCTGTGTGATTATCATAAATAAATAAATAAAAATTAAAAAAAAACAGTAAAAAAAAATTGATAGAATTCCCCTGGGAAGCCATCTGGCCCTGGATTTTGTGTCTTGGGAGATGTTTGATGACTGCTTCAATTTCCTCCCTGGTATTGGCCTGTTCATGTTTTCTATTTCTTTCTGTGCCAATTTTGGTAGTTTGTGGCTTTCCAGAAATGCATCCATTTCTTCTAGATTGCCTAATTTATTGGTGCATATCTGCTCATAACATGTTTTTTAAATCGTTTGTATTTCCTTGGTATTGGTGGTGATCTCTCCCTTCTCATTCATGATTTTATTAATTTGAGTCTTTTCTCTCTTCTTAATGAGTCTGGCTAATGGTTTATCTATCTTATTAATTCTTTCAACGAACCAATTCCTGGTTTTGTTAATCTGTTCTACAGTTCTTCTGGTCTCTATTTCATTGAGTTCTGCTCGAATCTTTATTAACTCCTTTCTTCTGCTGGGTGAGGATCTGTTTGCTGTTTTTTCTCCAGCTCCTGTGGGTGCAAGGTTAGCTTTTGTATTTGAGTTCTTTCCAGTTTTTCGATGTATTCTTGTATTGCAATGCATTTCCCCTCAGGACTGCTTTTGCTGTTTCCCAAAGATTAGTTGTTCTATCTGCATTCTTATTAGTTTCCACGAATCTTCTTAATTCTTCCCTAATTTCCTGGTTGACCTTTTCATCTTTTAGTAGGATGGTCTTTAACCTCCACGTGTTTGAAATCCTTCCAAAATTCTTATTGTGATTTATTTCTAATTTCAAAGCATTATGGTCTGAAAATATGCAGGGGATAATCCCAGTCTTTTGGTATCAGTTAAGACCTGATTTGTGACCCAATATGTGGTCTATTTTGGAGAAAGTTCCATGTTCCCTTGAGACGAATGTGTATTCAGTTGCATTTGGATGTATCTGTGAAATCCATCTCGTCCAGTGTATCCTTTAAAGCTCTTGTTTCTTTGTTGATGTTGTTTTCAGAAGATCTGTCGATTGTAGAAAGTGCTACATTTAAGTCACCAAGTATAAGTGTATTATTATCTAAGTATGTCTTAATTTTTGTTATTAATTGATTGATCTACTTGGCAGCTCCCACATTCGGGGCATAAGCATTCATAATTGTTACTTCCTCTTGTTGGATAGATCCATTAAGTATGATATAGTTTCCATCTTCATTTCTTACTACAGTCTTGGGATAAACTTTAATTTATCTAATATAAGGATGGCTACCCCTGCTTTCTTTTGAGGACCATTTTAATGGTAAATGGTTCTCTGACCTTTTTTTTTTTTCAGGTTGTAGGTGTCCTTATGTCTAAAATGAGTCTTTTTTAGACAGCAAATAGATGGGTCTTGCTTTTTTTTATCCAGTCTGAAACCCTGCGCCTTTTGGTGGGGTCATTAAGCCCATTCATGTTCAGAGTTACTATTGAAAGATAGGAAGCTAGTGTCATCATGATACCTCTTCAGTCCCTGTTTCTGTGGATTGTTTCCTTGGACTTCCTTTTTATTTTACAGAGTCCCCCTTTATACTTCTTGCAGAACTGGTTTGGTGGTCTCATAGTCTTTCAGTTTCTTCCTATCTTTGAAGCTCTTTATATCTTCTTCTATTCTGAATGATAGCTTTTCTGGATAAAATATTCTTGGCTGCAGGTTCTTGTCATTTAGGACCCTGAATATATCTTGCCAGCACTTTCTGGCCTGCCTGGTCTCTGTGCAGAGGTCTGCTGTTATCCTAATGTTTCTCCCCATAATAGTTCGGGATTTCTTGTCTCTTGCTTCTTTAAGGATCTTCTCTTTCTTTGGAATTTGCAAGTTTCAGCATGAAATATCAAGGTGTTGAGAGGTTTTTTATTGATTTTAGTGGGGGAATCTCTCTATCTCCTGGATCTGAATGCTGTTTCCCTTCCCAAGTTAGGGAAATTCTCAGTTATGATTTGTTCAAATATACATTCTCGACCTCTGTCCCTTTTCAGTGCCTTCGGGAATCCCAATTAAACATAGATTTTTCCTTCTGAGGCTGTCATTTATTTCCCTTAACCTATCCTCATGATCTTTTAATTGTTTTCCTCTTTTTTCCTCAGCTTCCTTCCTTGCCATCAACTTGTCTTCTATGTCACTCACTTGTTCTTCCACCTCGTTAACCCTCATCGTTAGGACCTCCAGTTTGGATTGCATCTCATTTAATTGATTTTTAATTTCAGCCTGATTAGATCTAAATTCTGCAAGTCATGGAGTCTCTTGAATCCTTTATGATTTTTTTCTAGAGCCACCAGTAGCTTTATAATTGTGCTTCTGAATTGGATTTCTGACATTGAATTGTAATACAAATTTTGTAACTCTGTGGGAGAGAGGGTTGTTTCTGATTCTTTCTTTTGTGGTGATTTTTTCCTACTAGTCATTTTGCTCAGTGCAGAGTGGCCAGAAATAAGTTGTACTGGAAAAAGGACAAGAAGTGAGAAAAGTAAAGAAAATAGGCACGGGGTGGGGGGACAAACAGAAAACAAAAAACAGTGAGGAGTATCCTCTGATTCTATAATCTGTAAATCCCTCAACTTCCCCTGAACTTTCCAGTGCTGCTTGGTCAATAACTTGCTTTTCCCCTGTCCTTCTACAGGGGAAGAAGAAGCTGGTCTTCTGGGGGAGTGCCTTGCTGTGCTGATTCTCAGGTGTGTGCACCTGGGGGAGCTGCCCAGCCCCCTGGCAGGTGCTCGGCTCAGTGGGAGCAGTTTATCCTGTGAGGCCCCTGCTCAGTCTCAGGTACAAGGTGACACCAAGAGGAACAACAACAGTGGTGGCAGCCAGCTGTCCAGTTCTGGAGTCACCTCCCACAGTAACTGTGCAGCTCTCAGTCCACAGGGGCCTGGGTGCTCCAGGGTTGGGGGTGGTGATCTGCACTGCTTGGAGCCGCCTTGCGGAAGGAGCGTCCTTGCTGTCCTGTGTCCTCCTGGCCTCTGCCTGTCCGGGGGGGGGGGGAGCACTGGATCTTGGGCTGTGTCTCCCAGCGTCCTGGGCTCTGGGGCCTGCACTGCTGGAATCGCGCTCTGGGGCCACGCAGCCCTCTCCACAAGGAGCCACCTGTGTCGCCCCAAGCTGCTCCCAGGCCCGCTGGGTGAACGCTGCTTCCCTTTCGGGAGCTCCGCCCACGGTGTGTGGTGTGCTCTCCCCAGGGCGCAGTTCCTCTTTTAGTGCCTGAGGACATCCCTGCCCCTCCTGGGATCCTGCCCGAGCTCCCTGTGAGTCTCTTTCCGACCGGGAAGATTGGTAAAGCTCCTGCTTCTCAGGGACTGGGCTTTCCAGTCCTGCGGGCACTCACCCGGTGGCCTTAGCCCGGCTCCTCTCTGGGGCCCCTCTCCCTTGGATGTTTTTTTATTTACTTTTTAAAAAAATTTTTCCGTCTTCCTACTTTGATAGAAGTGCAAACTCTTCTCACAGTAGCATTCCAGCTGTTCTCTCTTTAAATCTCAGACCGTATTTGTAGATTTTCAAGATGATTTGAAAGTTCTCTAGGTAAGTTGGTCGGGACAGGTGACTCGGGGACCCTACTCTTCCGCCATCTTGCCCCACCTCATTTTTGTTTGTTCATAGGTCTTTGATTACTGACTCAATTTCTTTTCTAGTTATGGGTCTGTTCAAGTTTTGTATTACTTCCTATTTTAGTTTTTGTAGTTTATATGTTTCTAGGAATTTATCCATTTCTTCCAGGTTTTCCAATTTGTTGGCATATACTCATTCATAATATTTTCTTATAGTTGTTTGTATTTATGTGGTGTTACCTGTTATTTTCCATCTTATTTGTGATTTTATTGGTTTTGGTACTTTCTATCTCCTTTTTGATAAGCTTGACTAGAGTTTTATCAATTTTATTGATTTTTTTTTTAAAGATTCAGGTCCTTGTTTCATTGATGTGTTCTTCTTTTTTTTTTTTTTAGTTTCTATATCATTTATTTCTCCCTCATGTCTATTATTTTCTTCCTTCTGCTCATTTTAAGCTTTATTTGCTGTTCTTTTTCTAGCTCCTTTAGATGTAATGTTAGGTTGTTTGTTTAAGATTTTGTTCTTACTTCTTGAGGTAGGTCTCTTCTGGCGTATACTTCCCTCTTAGGTCTAGTTTTGCTGCATCCCAAAGGTTTTGAATCATCGTATTTTCATTTTCACTTGTTTACATGTGTTTTAAATCTCTTCCTTGATTTCCTGGTTGACCCATTCATCATTTAGTAACATGTTCTTTAACCTCCATATATTTGTGGTCTTTCAAGATTTTTCCTTATGGTTGACTTCTAGTTTCATATAGGTGTGGTTAGAAAATATGCATTGTATGATTTTGATCTTGAATTTGTTGAGGTTTTTTTTTATAGGCTAATTTGTGATCTATTCTTGAGAATGTTCCACGTGCACTTGAAAAGAATGTGTTTTCTGCTGTTTGAGTATAAATACATTTGTTAAATCCATCTATTACAGTGTAGCATTCAAAGCCATTTATCTCTTGCTGACTTTTTTTGAGGGGATATGTTCATTGAATGATGTTAAAGTCCCCTACTATTATTGTATTATTATCAGTTATTTCCTTTATGTTTGTTATTTACTGTTTTTGTGTGTTTCGGTGTTCCTATGTTGGATGCATAAATATTTACAATCATTGTATCTTCTTGTTGCATTGTCGTCTTTATTATTATATGTTGTCCTTCTTTGTTTCTTGTTACATTGTTTGTTTTAAAGTCAATTTTTTTCCAATGTAAGTATTGCTATCCTAGCTTTCTTTTGACATCTGTTTGCGTGATAGATGTTTCTCCATCTTCTCACTTTCAATCTGCAGGATTCCTTAGGTCTAAAATGAATCTCTTATAGGCAGCATATAAAAGGGTCTTGATTTTGTTATTTTTTAAAGCCATTCTGACACCCTGCCCTGTTTTTTTATTGGAGCATTTAGTTTATTTTCATTGAAAGTAATTACTGGTAGATTTGTATTTATTGCCATTTTATTCCTTGTTTTTTTTTTATTATGTCAGAACATTTTCTTGGCCCTTTCCTGTCTTTGTCTCTAGAAATCTTATTTTCTTTTATTACATTTTATCCTCCTCGGGCAGCCCTGGTGGCACAGCGGTTTAGCACCACCTGCAGCCCAGGGTGTGATCCTGGAGACCCTGGATCGAGTCCCACATCGGGAACTCTGCATGGAGCCTGCTTCTCCCTCTGTGTCTCTGTGAATAAACAAATAAAATCTTTAAAAAAAAAACATTTTATCCTCCTCAATTTATGATATAATTTTCTTAAATACTTACTATATGTATATTGTAATATTTTCCTTCAAATATGAAACAATTTAGAAAATCCAGGGACAGAAGGAAAGTAAATTGTACTTACTCATAACTTTTACTCTTTTTGGTTTTTAAATATGTTTCCTACATCATACAACTTTTATTTCACTTTATATCTTTCATTTCTTTATTGAGACATTTCATTGTTTGTTAAGAATTTCTAACTTTTATTACTTTTAAGGATTGTCACATTGCTTGTTGCAGCATTTTATTATTTACTTTTGGTCTAGATAACTTCTTGCAGCCCTTCTTTTAGGTTAAGTCTGTGGGCAACAAATATTCTTAGTTTTCCCTCTTCTGAGAGTCTCTACTTCCCCTTCATTATTAAAGGATATATAAGTGGATGTAGAGCTGGATTAGCAGTTGTCTTTCCATACTTAAAAAATGTTTTACCATTTACTATTTTCCTCATAACTTCTGATGAAAAACTTGTCATTTGAATTTATTTTCTCATAAGTAAGATGTTTTTCTCACTATTGCCAAAGTTTTTTTTCTTTAGTTTTTATAATCTGATTATGATATATCTTGTCATGGTATGTTTGAGTTTTTCCTTTCTTGTGACTCAGCCTCTTGTATCTGTATAACTTAGCCAAAAATGAAAAATTTTCAGCCATTATTTCTTTGAGTACTTATCTTACTTTCATGTCCATATTGGCCATGGCAAGCTCACTTCCACATTTTAAATTAAGGAGTCATTCCATTTCTCCACCCTCAAATATTATGATTATTTTGTGTGTGTGGTTTTATTTTTTACATGTTTTATTATTTTTATAATAAATTTAATTTTTATTGCTGTTCAATTTTCCAACATACAGAATAACACCCAGTGCTCATCCCGTCAAGTGCCCCCCTCAGTGCCCGTCACCCATTCACCCCCACCCTCCGCCCTCCTCCCCTTCCACCAACCCTAGTTCCTTTCCCAGAGTTAGGAGTCTTTATGTTCTGTCTCCCTTTCTGTTATTTCCCACACATTTCTTCTCCCTTCCCTTATATTCCCTTTCACTATTATCTATATTCCCCAAATGAATGAGAACATACAATGTTTGTCCTTCTCCGTTTAACTTACTTCACTCATCAAATACCCTCCAGTTCCATCCACGTTGAAGCAAATGGTGGGTATTTGTCGTTTCTAATGGCTGAGTAATATTCCATTGTATACATAAACCACATCTTCATTATCCATTCATCTTTCGATGGACACCGAGGCTCCTTCCACAGTTTGGCTATTGTGGCCATTGCTGCTATAAACATCGGGGTGCAGGTGTCCCGGTGTTTCATTGCATCTGTATCTATGGGGTAAATCCCCAACAATGCAATTGCTGGGTCGTAGGGCAGGTCTATTTTTAACTTGTTGAGGAACCTCCACCCAGTTTTCCAGAGTGGCTGTACCAGTTCACATTCCCACCAACAGTGGAAGAGGGTTCCCTTTTCTCCGCATCCTCTCCAACATTTGTGGTTTCCTGCCTTGTTAATTTTCCCCATTCTCACTGGTGTGAGGTGGTATCTCATTGTGGTTTTGATTTGTATTTCCCTGATGGCAAGCGATGCAGAGCATTTTCTCATGTGCATGTTGGCCATGACTATGTCTTCCTCTGTGAGATTTCTGTTCATGTCTTTTGCCCATTTCATGATTGGATTGTTCGTTTCTTTGCTGTTGAGTTTAAGAAGTTCTTTATAGATATGGAAACTAGCCCTTTATGTGGTACGTCATTTGCAAATATCTTCTCCCATTCTGTAGGTTGTCTTTTAGTTTTGTTGACTGTATCCTTTGCTGTGCAAAAGCTTCTTATCTTGATGAAGTCCCAATAGTTCATTTTTGCTTTTGTTTCTTTTGCCTTCGTGGATGTATCTTGCAAGAAGTTACTGTGGCCGAGTTCAAAAAGGGTGTTGCCTGTGTTCTCCTCTGGGATTTTGATGGAATCTTGTCTCACATTTAGATCTTTCATCCATTTTGAGTTTATCTTTGTGTATGGTGAAAGAGAGTGGTCTAGTTTCATTCTTCTGCATGTGGATGTCCAATTTGCCCAGCACCATTTATTGAAGAGACTGTCTTTCTTCCAATGGATAGTCTTTCCTCCTTTATCGAACATTAGTTGGCCATAAAGTTCAGGGTCCACTTCTGGGTTCTCTATTCTATTCCATTGATCTATGTGTCTGTTTTTGTGCCAGTACCACACTGTCTTGACCACAGCTTTGTTGGACAACCTGAAATCTGGCATTGTGATGCCCCCAGATATGGTTTTCTTTTTTAAAATTCCCCTGGCTATTCGGAGTCTTTTCTGATTCCACACAAATCTTAAAATACTGTGTTCTAACTCTCTGAAGAAAGTCCATGATATTTTGAAAGGGATTGCATTAAACGTGTAAATTGCCCAGGGTAACATTGACATTTTCACAATATTAATTCTGCCAATCCATGAGCATGGAATATTTTTCCATCTCTTGGTGTCTTCCTCAATTTCTTTCAGAAGTGTTCTATAGTTTTGAGGGTATAGATCCTTTACCTCTTTGGTTAGGCTTATTCCTAGGTATCTTATGCTTTTGGGTGCAATTGTAAATGGTATTGACCCCTTAATTTCTCTTTCTTCAGTCTCATTAGTGTATAGAAATGCCACTGACTTTTGGGCATTGATTTTGTATCCTGCCACACTGCCGAATTGCTGTATGAGTTCTAGCAATCTTGGGGTGGAGACTTTTGGGTTTTCTATGTAGAGTATCATGTCATCGGCGAAGAGGGAGAGTTTGACTTCCTCTTTGCCAATTTCAATGCCTTTAATGTCTCTTTGTTGTCTGATTGCTGAGGCTAGGACTTCCAGTACTATGTTGAATAGCAGTGGTGAGAGTGGACATCCCTGTCTTGTTCCTGATCTTAGGGGAAACACTCTCAGTTTGTCCCCATTGAGAATGATATTTGCTGTGAGCTTTTTGCAGATGGCTTTTAAGATGCTGAGGAATGTTCCCTCTATCTCTACACTCTGAAGAGTTTTGATCAGGAATGGATGCTGTATTTTGTCAAATGCTTTCTCTGCATCCAATGAGAGGATCATATGGTTCTTGGTTTTTCTCTTGCTGATATGATGAATCACATTGATTGTTTTATAAGTGTTGAACCCGCCTTGTGTCCCATGAATAAATCCTACCTGATCATGGTGAATAATTTTCTTAATGTACTGTTGGATCCTATGGGCTAGTATCTTGTTGAGAACTTATGCATCCATGTTCCTCAGGGATATTGGTCTATAATTCTCCTTTTTGGTGGGTTCTTTGTCTGGTTTTGGAATTAAGGTGATGCTGGCCTCATAGAACGAATTTGGAAGTACTCCATCTCTTTCTATCTTTCCAAACAACTTTAGTAGAATAGGTTTGCTTTCTTCTTTAGCTGTTTGATAGAATTCCCCTGGGAAGCCATCTGGCCCTGGACTCTTGTGTCCTCGGAGGTTTTTGATGACTGCCTTAATTTCCTCCCTGGTTATTGGCCTGTTCAGGTTTTCTATTTCTTCCTTTTCCAGTTTTGGTAGTTTGTGGTTTTCCACAAATGCGTCCATTTCTTCTAGATTGCCTAATTTATTGGCGTATAGCTGTAAATCGTTTGTATTTCCTTGGTGTTGGTAATGATCTCTCTTTTCTCATTCATGATTTTATTAATTTGAGTCTTCTCTCTCTTCTCTTTAATAAGGCTGGCTAATGGTTTATCTATCTTATTAATTCTTTCAAAGAACCAACTCCTGGTTCTGTTGATCTGTTCCACAGTTCTTCTGGTCTCAATTTCGTTGAGTTCTGCTCGACTAACTCTCTTCTTCTGCTGGGTGTCGGATCTATCTGCTGTTTTTTCTCTAGCTCCTAGAGGTGTAAGGTTAGCTTTTGTATTAGAGTTCTTTCAAGTTTTTGAATGGATGCTTCTATCGCTATGTATTTCCCCCTTAAGACTGCTTTTCATCCCAAAGATTTTGAACGGTTGTATCTTCATTCTCATTAGTTTCCATGAATCTTTTTAATTCTTCCTTAATTTCCTGGTTGACCCTTTCATCTTTTAGCAGGATGGTCCTTAACCTCCACGTGTTTGAGGTCCTTCCAAACTTCTTGTTGTGATTTAGTTCTAATTTCAAGGTATTATGGTCTGAGAATATGCAGGGGACGATCCCAATCTTTTGGTATCGGTTCAGCCCTGATTTGTGACCCAGTATGTGGTCTATTCTGGATAAAGTTCCATGTGCACTTGAGAAGAATGTGTATTCAGTGCAGTTTGGATGTGAAATTCTGTAGATATCTGTGAAATCCATCTGGTCCAGTGTCTCATTTAAAGCTCTCGTTTCTTTGGAGATGTTGTGCTTAGAAGACCTATCGAGTATAGAAAGAGTTAGATTGAAGTCACCAAGTATAAGTGTATTATTATCTAAATATTTCTTCATTTTGGTTATTAATTGATTTAAATATTTGGCAGCTCCCACATTCGGGGCATATATATTGAGGATTGTTAAGTCCTCGTTTTGGATAGATCCTTTAAGTATGATATAGTGTCCCTCTTCATCTCTCACTATAGTCTTCGGGGTAAATTTTAGTTTATCTGATATAAGGATGGCTACCCCTGCTTTCTTTTGAGGACCATTTGAATGGTAAATGGTTCTCCAACCTTTTATTTTCAGGCTGTAGGTGTCCTTCTGTCTAAAATGAGTCTCTTGTAGACAACAAATAGATGGGTCCTGCTTTTTTATCCAGTCTGAAACCCTGCGCCTTTTGATGGGGTCATTAAGCCCATTTACCTTCAGAGTTACTATTGAAAGATAAGAGTTTAATGTCATCATGATACCTATTCAGTCCCTGTTTTTGTGGATTGTTCCACTGGACTTCTTCTTAAAGGGAATTTTAAGAGTCCCCCTTAAAATTTCTTGCAGAGCTGGTTTGGAGGTCACATATTCTTTCAGTTCCTGCCTGTCTTGGAAGCTCTTTATCTCTCCTTCCATTCTGAATGAGAGCCTTGCTGGATAAAGTATTCTTGGTTGCATGTTCTTCTCATTTAGGACCCTGAATATATCCTGCTAGCCCTTTCTGGCCTGCCAGGTCTCTGTGGAGAGGTCAGCTGTTACCCTAATACTCCTCCCCATAAAAGTCAGGGATTTCTTGTCTCTTGCTGCTTTAAGGATCTTCTCTTTATCTTTGGAATTTGCAAGCTTCACTATTAAATGTCGAGGTGTTGAACGGTTTTTATTCATTTTCGGGGGGGATCTCTCTATTTCCTGCATCTGAATGCCTGTTTCCCTTCCCAGATTAGGAAAGTTTTCAGCTATGATTTGTTCAAGTACGTATTCTGGCCCTCTGTCTCTTTTGGCGCCCTCGGGAACCCCAATTAAACATAGGTTTTTCTTCCTCAGGCTGTCGTTCCCTTAATCTATCTTCATGGTCTTTTAATTGTTTGTCTCTTTTTTCCTCAGTTTCCCTCTTTGCCATCAACTTGTCTTCTATGTCACTCACTCGTTCTTCCACCTCGTTAACCCTCGTCGTTAGGACTTCTAGTTTGGATTGCATCTCATTCAATTGATTTCTAATTTCTGCCTGATTGGATCTAAATTCTGCAGTCATGAAGACTCTTGAGTCCTTTATACTTTTTTTCTAGAGCCACCAGTAGCTGTATAATAGTGCTTCTGAATTGGCTTTCTGACATTGAATTGTAATCCAGATTTTGTAACTCTGTGGGAGAGAGGACTGTTTCTGATTCTTTCTTTTGAGGTGAGGTTTTCCTTCTAGTCATTTTGCTCAGTGCAGAGTGGCCAAAAACAACTTGTATTGGGAAAAGGAGAAAAAGAGAGGAGAGAAAGAAGGAAAGAAAAGATAAAAAAAAAGAAAAAAGAAAAAAAGTTAAAAAAAAGAGAAGAAAAAGAGAAAGAAAAAGAAAGAAAAAAAGGGTGGGGGAGGAAACAAATCAAAAAGCAAAAAAAAAAAAAATCGGGGGAGTATCTGCTGTTTTGTATACTTAAAGTCCCTTGACTTCCCCTGGAACTTGTCCGTCTGTTTGTCTATTGGGGGAGGGGCCTGTTGTGCTGTTTTCCAGGTGTTAGTACTTGGGGGAGCTGCTCTGCCCCCTGCCTGGTGCAGGGCTCAGTGGGGGTTGTTTACCCCTTGAGGCCCCTGGAGGAACAGACACAGTGGTGGCGGCCAGCTCGGGAGCCCTGGATTCAGCTCCTGCTGTAACTATGGAGCTCTCGGTCTGCAGGGGCCTGGATGTTCCAGGCGCGGGGCTGCTGATCTGCTTAGCTCAGGGCAGGAGCGTCCTTGCTGTCCTGGGCCCTTCCGGCCTCTGCCTTTCCCGGGGGGAGGCCGGATCCTGGGCTGTGTCCCCGTCGCCCAGTGTTCCCGGGCCTGCGCTGTTGGATTCACTCCCGGCCGCGTAGTCGCCTCTCCGCGGAGCCGCCGCCCGAGCCCCTCCGAGCTGCTCCGGGACACGCAGCCCCCTCTCCGCGCAGAGCCGCCACCCGAGCCCCTCCGAGCTGCTCCGGGACACGCAGCCCCCTCTCCGCGCAGAGCCGCCACCCGAGCCCCTCCGAGCTGCTCCCGTTCCAGCCCTGCGGCGCTGCAGCCCTTTAGGGAGCTCGGGGCACTCTCCTGTGTGCACAGGTGTCTGTTAGTGTCCCAGGGAGCCTGAGGGCATCCCCGCCCTCCTGGGGTCCTGTTCTAACTTCCTGCGAGGGCCTTTCCACCCGGGAAGGTTGGTGAAGCTCCTGCTTCTCTGGGTCGGTGCTTTCCTGTTCTGGGGGCCCTTGCCCTGGCCTTAGCCCAGCTCCTCGCTGGGCCCCTTCCCCTTGGATGCCTTTGGTTTCTTTATTTCTTTTCCCCTGTCTTCTTACCTTGATAGAAGCATGAACTCTTCTTACTGTAGCATTCCAGCTGTTCTCTCTTTAAATCTCAGGCCGAATTCGTAGATTTTCAGGATGATTTGAAGGTTATCTAGGTAATTTGGTGGAGACAGGTGATTTGGAGACCCTACTCTTCCGCCATCTTGCCCCTCCCCCTATTATAAGTATTTTATAAGCCTTTTGCTTCTTCATTTATATTGGCAATGACAACATGATTCAGGATAGAAATTTTCCATCTCCCAGTTTTTACTTGTCAGGGCTACTTCACTCAGGATAAAGATAAATCTTACAGAAAATTTTGCATTTTTTTCTTGAATGGCTGCAGGTATATTGTTTACAAATCTTATCATTCCACTGCCCCATTTACATTAGAGATTCCTGCTTTGTTCATGAAAGTCTACCATTTTCTTATATGTTCTGGTTATAGCAACTTAATTAAATTTTATTTCATCTTATTGGCTGTCATAGCAACGGTTATTTTGTTCATGATAAAAAGATTTCACCTCTCACCCCTACCTACCTGATGTGAAGAGTCTTATATCACTGTTTTCACTGGTCATATATTTACTTTCCTTTTTTGTAAAAATAATAATAATAATGAATTAAGCGTTCTTATTTTTTGAGTGTCTAGGCAATATTCTTTTTTGCTTTCTAAACTTGGCATGATTGCCTCATTCTTGAAGGAAGTATTCCCATATCTTTCTTTGTATTACCATGGTCACTTGTCCAGAACAGTGGTATTACTTGTATCCGCCCAGCTATGGCTACTTTACTCCTTCAGGAGGTCTTCCAATTACCTATTTAAACTTGTGCATGAAATAAATCTTTCATATTTCTTTTCTAATATTCATAGAAAATGTACTTAGTAAACATCTCTTATATCTCCCACTTTCTGATCTCAACCAGCCACAGCAAATTTATTAATAAAAGAACTATTCTTTCTTTGCCTGCAATGGGCATAGCTACTTTAAGAAAAAGTCTTCTATCTTCATGACCTTCTGAAACAAATTCTCCTTTCTTTCCCACTTCAATCACACACACATACCCCACATACATTTGCCCACTTCCTTGTCTGCCCCGACCTTAGCTTCAGCATTCATGAAAGAAGTGTTTGACATCTGTACATATTTCAGTCTTAGATGCTTCCCTCTGGAAGGTAGTTTCCTCTCTTCCTCTTTGAACTGACCATGGCAAGTTTTTTCACTAAATAAGTATCCAATGTTCCTGCAAAGGAAGTGGCATAAAGTGGTTAGGGCCACAATGTCTAGAGTCATACTTCTTGGATTTGGGGTATAATCTTCCTCAAGAGTTTCACAAAAATTATTCCATAATCCTGTTTGCACTGGCTACTTTGTTCAAGAAATAAATCTTCCATTGCCTTACTGCCTCAGCAATATTTCTAGTTTGTTCATGAACAAAGCTTCTATTTCTTGTCAACCCTGATGATGGCTAAAAGTCTGTTCACATGTCTTTTACTTTCAGTTTTCAGGGGTTTTTTTTTTTGTATTTGTACCATGCCTGGATACCTTGATGATAAAAGAAGTCTTCCACCTTTTTCTCTTTCCTGGCAATGGTCATCTTGCCAATAAAAGAAATCTAATTCCTTGGCTAACTTGTTCGTAAAAATTACACTTTTCCATCTCCTTTACAGCAAAGGCCAAGGATACTTAATTCCTGAAGAAAGTCTTCCACTTCTCTGGGATCTCCAGCTATCAGATCTTGACTACTCTACCTAATTTGAATCCTTATTTTTATTGCAAATTTGAATCCAGCTAGTGAAAAGCCCACATGTCCACATCTGCTTGCCAAACACATGTAGACTAATGGTTGACTTATTTATATCAAACAAAGTATTCAAATATGGTAATCCAGCTGCCATCTTATTACCATGATATCCTTTTATAGCAACTCACTGCACTGAAAATTCTCTTTCAGAGCAATTATGATTGTCAATCCTGCTACCAATTTTTATGTCTCAGTTTTGCCAATATTTTGACAGCATATAAAGAGACATAAAATTATTCTAACCAATACAAAGGCCCAGGCAAGGGCATCCAAGTGAGAGACCCAATTTGGCTCCCCTCCTTACAATTTTATACTATGTACCTATACCAATTTATAAACATTTATTCCAGGTTTATGACTTATATTTCATCTGATATGATCCTCCACCATATAGCCTACTTATTTCTTGAACGCAAGAGAAGAATACAAGTTCAACACAGAAGAGATGTTATAACCATGGTGACACAATGGCTAATTTTGGTACCTTGTTCCCTGAAAGGGTAAAGATCACCAAAGTAGCCATGGAAATTCCATTTTACCTCAGGAATGCACTAGAATGCATTCGGATGTTCTATGGGTAAATCTGGATAAACCTAGTTACTGCCTAAGGAAGGGTATTTTGGGAAAGTATGTTAATCCCAACACAGCCACTTCATTATATCAACTTGTCCAAACAGACACAGAGTATTAACTTGTAAATGTCATCTGTGGATGAATGTGAAATGCTTTTCTCTTGAGAATAAGATGCATTGCGTCTCCTGCTTAAACCTACTGCTCCTTGTTTCCAGCATCCCTGAACCCCATTTGGCTGCACACCTTGGCTTTTATTCTCAATCCTACTCCCTTAAAACCTTAATGAGTTACTTTGGATATGCATATATTTCTTGAATTTGGCACTCTCCTTCAGACTTGATGTTTTGTATTCTTACTTCAGATCTACAGGCCATAATTGCAGGCATGTTGTTCTCCTGAATTCCACCCATCTTTTTGGGTAATTTTTTCTCCTCCATCTCTACAGCATAAATTAGAAGCTTGAATAAATTGTACAAATAGAAACTAACAATAACTTAAATGAAGAGGTACAAGCTAACTATTAGGAGCAAGGGAGAGTTGCAACTGATGAGTGTATATCCATAAGTTCTTTCCACAGGCCCCCTGCAACACCCTCAATACAAGTTTAACTCCATCCTTTAGAAAATAAAAATAGTAATTCCATATTAGATAGGCTTCTTTATAAAAATTACAAATATTATAAAATTTGAAAGTATTTATTTGTACACATTATCTTAGGAAGTCTATTACCCCAGTGTTTCTAAAATCTTTACTATTAAGGACAGTGTTGAGAGGAATTATCCTGCTGATTCTATAGCACATGGGGTACTTTTTTTCAACTGGGCATGTGAAGATTATTCATGGTTTGTGACTATCACTTGGTTATGTTTGTTTGTCTCACCTAGGTGTTTCTGGCTAGAGCTGCCATTCATCAGATCCACCAAGAGGAACAGCCAGTGAGTATACTTCTACATTCTAACTGGCCCAGTAACTGTCCAAATGCCAAGGTCCTAAGAGCATCTGGACACCAAGCATTACTTCTGCATACTACCATAAATGCTGATTCTCTGGTAGCATTTCCAGGGAGTAAGCAGGGAAAGGCCTTAATCAGTTTCTGTATACATGTTCTAATTTAGGGGAAAAAAACACCTTGAATACAGAAGACAAGGGTGTTTTGTAAGATAAAATCGAGGGTATGTTAGGCACAGTGAAAAAATATATTTAAAATACAAATATTGGAAAGTAAAGAGAACCTAAGAATACAGGTGGCAATATTGCAAATTTCTGAATTTTTCTAAAATACAGAAATGTTTCTGAGACATTATTCTGAAGACTATTTTGAATTAACGGTGGATTTTAAATGAAATATTTAAATTCATACTTTGGAGAATCTGAGAAGCTGTCATGGATTGAACGGCACTTTTTAAAATCTTAATTCTTTCTTACTCCCTTCTGTTCAAAAAATGAAATAAAATTCTGCTTTGATCAGATTAAAAAATATTAAGCCTCTGTTATGGAATACTTTTCTAATAAAGATGTAGTTCTAGGAATATAATTTTTGCTTGGGAAATGCTCTTATATAAGAGATGGGCCTTTAGAGTGTTAGCCACTTCAGAGATCACATTTATTTCAAGAATTTATTTTTCTTTTGAAGCTTTTATGAGAGTGGGACTGATGTTATATTCTTATATTATCTGGTAGCTTCTTTTTGAACTTTAGAAAACTGTGACTTAGGAAAGACTTTAGAGGTGCTTTATCACTGCCAATGGAAGAAATCTCAATGTGCAATTGGTAAAGAATCAAACCAAGTTCTTTAAGGATGAGATAATTTCCCTGTGATTAAACATTTAAATGGAAATTATATTTTAAAAATGTTGAGACTTCCCTTTTCTGTAATATTAAGAGCCTGATTTGACAGTAGAAACGTATTTGTACAGAAGTACACCATTTGAAGTATGTTGTTATCTACTGCAAAGGTAAGTGCCAGAAGAGAGATTCTTGGTATCAGATCAGAAAAGTTGAAAATTAGAGGATACATGAGAGATTTGAATTGGAATAATATAACATCAGGGCTCATTACTTATACCAGAGGGCACTCCATTATACAACAAAAGAAAAGACTTGGACTCCAACCAGGAATTTGCAGTTGGATCTCAGAAGACTGAGAAAATAATGGGAGAGGAAAGAAGAAGGATTTTTTTAATGAATATTTTGGAGGTTTAATTTATTTTTGAAGAAGTGGTTGAATTAATATTAGGGGCCCCACAGTTTAAATATTAGACAGTAGAGGATAGTCAACGTTTTATGTTGTTATAATATGTTATTTGGTTTTGATGATACTCTTTTAGAGTATAAAATGCATACTTTTTCTAGTGAGCTTTCTTGGGTGAGGAGGTGTAATGTTCAATGTGAAGGAGAATACAGTATTTTACAGTGATGTTATTTGAACTATAATGATACTGTTATATTTTGAACAGCATTTTCTGTGATGGACTTTATGGGAAGGGGAAGAGCATTTATATGGCTAAATGTGAGGGGGAAATATTTGTGGAATTTTAGAACAACTCTTTCATACTATTTGCCATAGAATGATGCTTATGCAATCTGTAACCTTGTCACTTAAGACTGGTGGATTGAGAAGGGATGTATACTTAGTACCTATACCAGTATCTAGTAGTAGAAAGCATTTAATATTTGTTGATTGAATTAATAATTATTTACATGGTATGTCCTCATTATTTGATATTTCTTCATAAATGCCAGATAAAAATTTATATTTTTATAAATAAAAATTATTTATCTGGCATTTTCACCTGGAAACCTTTGAGTGGGAAAAACAAAGATTACCAGATGGCAATCAGAAACCATGAATAAGGGATGCTGGGGTAGCTCAGTTGGCTGAGTGTCCTACTCTGGATTTCAGCTCAGGTCATGATCTCAGGGTCATATGATTGAGTCCTGTGGTTCCATGTAGGGTTCTGCCCTCAGTAGGGAGTCTGCTTGGAATATTCTCTCTCTCCTCCCTCTGCCCCTCCCCACTTTTGTGCTCTTTTTCTCTAAATAAATAAAATCTAAAAGGAAAGAAACCATGAATAATCCTTACACACTCAATTAAAAAAAAAACCCTCTCATGTGTTGCAGAATGAACACCACCACTCATCTCAATACTTTCCTTATAGTAAGATTCTAGAAACACCAGCCTTCCATTTTTTCTTAGGAAACATGTTTATTAGATATCTATATGAGATAACTGCCCATATCCCTGGAGGGCCAGTAAGGGTTGGCTGTATCAGTGTTAGGCATCAGGAAGATTTGACTATTTAACATAATAACGTTGGAATCATAGGACAGAGAAAGACTTGAGGTTTAAATAGATTTTTGAATTGTATCACTTCTGGAAGATGACTCAAACTGAAGCTGCTGAAGAGACCAGATAATAATTAGGTATATGATAGCACTCTTTGGATTGGACTGAGTAGAAAGCAATGATGGTATTGTGGATATTTCAAACTGATGAACTTAATTTCCTCTGGGAATAAACATTTCCAGGGATCTCTGGATGGCTCAGTGGTTTGGTGCCTGCCTTCGGCCCAGAGCGTGATCCTGGAGTCCCGGGATCGAGTCCCACATCGGGCTCCCTGCATGGGCCCTGCTTCCCCTCTGCCTGTGTCTCTGCCTCTCTCTCTCTCTCTCTCTCTCGAATAAATAAATAAAACTTAAAAAAAATAAAATAAACCAAACATTTCCAATCTACATGATTAGAGAGGAGGGTTTCCAATGGCCATGTTTCAATTCCCTATTCTTATGATCATAATAATGATCAATATTACACTATTCCTATGACCATAGTTGATTGAATCAGGGGTGAGTATCAGAATCAGCTGAGCTGTTCAGATCCCCTTTCCTGCAAAGTTAGAATCGCAATGAGGGGAGAAAAATATTTCTGTGGCCAAGTTTACCATATGTGTAGCAAGTATAATTCTTAGCTTCACAAATGGATGTGCAAAGAATGCCACACAATTTTATTTAAGCTTAATTGAACCTAACTCCAAATATTCATCCCACTGAGCTACTGGGAAATTAAATTAAAGTCATTTTTAGGTCCTTTCCTTTTCATATATCATAGAAGAATATGAAAGCCTTGTGTGGTGCTTGAACAATGGAGGTTACCAATGATATTTTCATTGTCCATGCCTGCATATTATCTTTGAAATATGGTGGCTCTGTAGAATCTGTGTCAGCTATGGGTAAGGAAATTTTCTGTAGATATTTTCTGGTTTTGCTTCTAACTTCTCTGAAGCAAGGGAGTACAAAAAGCCTAACTTTATTTTTATAATGGGATAGAACAAAATACATGTAAAGAAAATCTCTCACAAGTTAATGTCTCAATAAATTATACTGCTACTTAAGTAAACTTAAGAACATTGAGTGGACATGTTATGGATACTCATAGGGTTTCCTTCCTAGATTTCTGCAATTCCTCCTTTTCTGGTTACTACTCTGTTCTAATATACAGAGCTGAGCCCAGAGACACAGAGATTGAGCCTTACTCAATGTGATGGTCATTTTTATGTGTGAATTTGGCTGGACTCTAGTTCTCTATCATTCAACCAAACAGTAGTCTTTTTGTTGCTATGGATGTGATTAAAGTGTATTATCCTAGATAATACAGGTGGCTCTTATCCAGTCAGTTGAAAGGCCTTCAGAGGAAAGTAGAACTTTTCCATAAGAAGAATGATTCTACCTGTGGATAACAACCTCAACTTGTGCTTAAGAGGTCTAGCATGTACTTCCTGATGTTCTGCCATATGGATTTTGGATTTGCCTTGGCAGCCCCCAAAACCACATTAGCCAATTCCTTAAAAAACCTCTCCTTATATATCATATACATTATTATCTGTAATATCTATATAATATATCTCTAGTTACACTATTTTAGTCTATTCAGTCTGCTATAACAAAATACCATAGATTGGGTAGCTCATAAATAATGGAAATTTATTGCTCACAGTTCTGGAAGCTGGGAAGTCCAAGATCAAGGTGCAAGTATGGTCAAGGTCTGGTGAAAGCCCTCTACTGAGTTGCAGACAGCTAACTTCTTACTGTGTCTTCACATGGTGACAGTGAGCTAAGAAGCTGCTTGGGACTCTCCTTTATGGGTACTAATCCTTTCATGAGAACTCTACCCATATTACCTAAACATCTCTCAAAGACCCCACCTCCTAAAACCATTGCATTGGGCATTAGGATTTCAATATATGAATCATGGGTGGACACAAACATTCAGACGATAGCATATAATATGTATAATATATCTTTTAATATATAGCTTGTATTATAGTCCTGTCTCCATTCCTCTTAGTTATACATAATTGGTTTAGGGATAAATATACTTAATCCAAAGAGATCAATCAGATTTTCTCTTCTAAAGTTGTGATTTTCAACTTAGATGCAGAGAAACTAAAGGATAACTACATCACTTTAATAGCAAGACATTAGGGGAGGCTCAAACACTCCTGTTGATGAGGCCCCAGAGCTACTGTGATATCGTGGATTCTGTGACATAATCTACTTTCATTCTAATAAATTCCATTTACTATTTTTGGTTTAAGATAAAATGTGTTTCTGATTTCTGTAACCTCACAATTATAAAGAGGGGTATCTGTGAGTACCTGGATTAAAAACTTAAATACAATACCTGAAATCATAAAACTCCTAAAAGAAAGCATAAATAGTAATCTCTTAGACATAGACCTTAGCAACATATACATAGACATGTTTCCTCAGGCAAGGTAAACACCAAAAGTAAACGATTGAGACAACAAAATAAAAAGCTTTTGCAGAGAAAAAAATGTTAACAAAACAGAAAGGCAGCCTAGTGAATGGGAGAATATATTTGCAAATATTATATCTTATAAAGGGTTAATATCCAAAAAATATAAAGAACTTATACAACTAAGCATCCCTTCCCCAAAATAATCTGATAAAGAATGAGCAGAAGGCCTTAATAGACATTGTTTGGAAGAATATTTACAGATAGCTAACAGACTGATGAAAAGGCACTCAGCATCACTAATCATCAGGGAAAAGCAAATCAAAACCACAATGAGATATTACCTTAAGCCAGTCAGAATGAGTAGAATCAAAAGGAAAAAAGTGCTGGGAAGATATGGAGAAAAAGAACTCTCAGGCACTGTTGGCAGAAATGTAAATTGGTACAGCTACTGGGGGAAATACTATGGAAGTTTCTGTAAAAATTATAAATAGAGGGGATCCCTGGGTGACTCAGCAGTTTAGTGCCTGCCTTCAGCCCAGGGCTGGAGTGGTTGGAAGTCCCAGAATCGAATCCCACGTCAGGCTCCCTGCATGGAGCCTGCTTCTCCCTCTGCCTGTGTCTCTGCCTCTCTCTCTCTCTCTCTTATGAATAAATTTAAAATTTTTAAAAAATATAAATAGAAATACCATACGATCTAGTTGCACTACTGGATATTCACCCAAAGAAAATTAAAAAGCTAATTCAAAAAGATATATGCTCCCCTATGTTTATCGAAACATTATTTACAGTAGCCAGGATATGGAAGAAATCCGAGTGTCTATCAACAGATGAATGAAGATATCGTATACATAAATGGACTATTACCCATAAAAAAGAATAAGATCTTGACATTTGCAACAACATGGAAGGCCCAGAGTTTACTAGGCTGTTAAATAAGTCAGACAGAGAAAGACAAATACCATGTGATTTTCACCTATATGTGGAATCTAAAAAACAAGCCAAATGATCAAAAAACAGACTCTGAAAAATAGTCCAATGGTTGCCAGAGGGGAGGTGGGTAGGGAAATGGATAGAATAGATAAGGGGCATTAAGAGGTCCAAACTTCTAGTTATAAAATAAGTCATGCAGATGAAAAGTATAGCATAGGGAATATAATCAATAATATTGTAATAAAATATGGAAACTACACATATTGTGGTGAGCACTGAGTAATGTGGAGAATTGTTATTTTCTTTGCTTCTAATTTTTATTTAAATTTCAGTTAGTTAACATATAGTGTATATTAGTTTCAGGAGTAGAATTTAGGGATTCATCATTTACATAAAACACCCAATGCTCATCACAAGTGACCTCCTTAATACCCATCACCCATTTAAGCCATACCTCCCCCCAACTCCCCTCTAGTGACCCTCAGTTTGTTCTTTAAAGTCTGTTTTATGGTTTACATCACTCCTTTCTTTGTTTTCTCCTATTGTACATCTGTTTTGTTTCTTAAATTCCACATATGGATGAAATCATATTGTATTTGTCTTTCTCTGATTTCTGTGCTTAGTGTAATACTCTCTAGTTCGATCCATGTCATTGCAAATGACAAGATTTCATTCCTTTTTTAAGGCTGAGTAATGTTACCTCTTCTTATGTATTTATCAATCGATGGACCTTTGGACTCTTTCCATAATTTGGGTATTGTTGATAATGCTGCTATAAACATTGCGGTGCATGTATCACTTTGAATCAGTATTTTTGTATTCTTTGGGTAGAGACATAATAGTGTCATTGCTGGACCATAAGGTAGCTCTATTTTTAACTTTCCGAGGAATCTCCATACTGTTTTCCAGAGTGGCTGCACCAATTTACATTCCCATCAACAGTGTAAGAGAGTTTCCTTTTTCTGCATACTCTCCAATATGTGTTGTTTCTTGTGTTATTAATTTTATCATTCTGACTGGGGTGAGGTGATATTTCACTGTAGTTTTGATTTGAATTTCCCTGATGGCAAGTGATGTGGAGCATTATCTCGTGTGCTTATTGGCCATGTGTATGTCTTCTTTGGTGAAATTTCTGTTCATGTCTTTTGCCCATTTCATGATTGGATTGTTTGTTTCTTTGCTGTTGAGTTTAATAAGTTCTTTATAGATCTTGGATACTAGCCCTTTATTTGATAGGTCATTTGCAAGTATCTTCTACTATTCTGTAGGTTGTCTTTTAGTTTTGTTGACTGTTTCTTTTGCTGTGCAGAAGCTTTTTATCTTGATGAAGTACCAATAATTCATTTTTGCTTTTGTTTCTCTTGCCTTTATAGACATGTCTTGTAAGAAGTTGCTATGGCTGAGTACAGAAATGTTGCTGCCTGTGTTCTTCTCTAGGATTTTGATGAATTACTGTCTCACTTTTAGGACTTTCATCCATGTTAAGTTTATTTTTGTGTATGGAGTAAGAAAATGGTCCAGTTTTATTCTTCTGCCTGTGGCTGTCCAATTATCCCAACACTATTTATTGAAAAGACTGTCTTTTTTCCATTGGATATTCTTCCCTGCTTTGTTGAAGATTAGTTGAATGATTTTTTAAAGTGTAGTGTTGGATTTAATCTTCTACTATTTTGTTGAAATTTTTAATGAATTTATTTATTTATTTATTTATTTATTTATTTGAGAAAGAGAAAGAGAGGGACAGTGGGAGGGCAAAGGTAGAGAAATATTCAAGAAGACTCCCTGCTGACTGGGGAACTTGTCATGGGCCTGGATCCCAGGACCCTGAGTTAATGACCTGAGCCAAAATCAAGAATCAGACACCTAACCGATTGAGACACTTATGTGCCCCTTTTGTTGAGAATTCTGGGAACCATCAGGGATATTGGCCTGTATTTCTCCTTTTTAGTGGGGCCTTTGTCTGGTTTTGGAATCAAGGTAATGCTGGCCTCATAGAATGAATTTGGAAGTTTTCCTTCCATTTCTATGTTTTGGAATAGTTTAAGAGGAATAAGTATTAACTCTTCTTTGAATTTTGGTAGAATTCCCTTGGGAAGCCTTATGGTCTTGGACTTTTGTTGTTGGGAGATTTTTGATCACTGATTCAATTTCTTTCCACATAATTGGTCTGTTTCAGTTTTTGTATTTCTTCCTGTTTTAGTTTTGGTAGATATCGTTTCTAGGAATTTATCCATGTCTTCCAGATTGTCCAATTTATTGGCATATAATTTTTCATGATATTCTCTTAGAATTTTTTTGTTTCTGTGGTGTTAATTGTAATCTGTTCTCCCTTATTCATGATTTTATTTATTTCCGTCCTTTCTTCTTTTTGAGAAGTCTAGCTAGGGGATTATCACTTGTATTCATTCTTACAAAGAATCAGCTCCTGGTTTCCTTGATATATTCTACTGGCCTCAGTTTACAGTTTAAAATATTTTATTTATTTATTCATGAGAGATGCAGAGAGACAGAAAGGAGGCAGACACACAGGCAGAGGGAGAAGCAGATTCTCTTCAGGGAGCCTGAATGGGACTAGATCCCAGGAACCCCAAGATCACAACCTAAGCCAAAGGCAGATGCTCAACCACTGATCCACCCAGGTATCCCTCTACTGGTATTTTTTGTTTGTATATCATTTATTTCTGCTCTAATCTTCATTATTTCCAATTTACTATTGGTTTTAGGCTTCATTTGCTGTTCTTTTCTCTAGTTCATTTAGATGTATATTTAGGTTGTGTATTTGAGATTTTCCTTGCTTTTTGTGGTAGTCCTGTATTTCTATATGCTTCCTTTTTATAACCAGCATTTGCTGCATTCCAAAGGTTTTGAACTGTTGTGTTTTCATTAGCATTTGTTTCCATGTATTTTTTATTTCTTTAATTTCCTGATTGACCTCTTCAGTTTTAGTATGATGCTCTTTAACCTCCATGTATATGTAATCTTTCCATTTTTTTGTGTGTGTGATTGACTTCAAGATTCATAGTGTGATGGTCAGGAAATATGTATTGTGTGTTCTCAATTTTCCTGCACTTGATGAGGCCTAATTTGTGACCCAATATGTGATCAAGTGTGGAGAATGCTCCATAGGCACTTGAAAGGAATGTGTTTTCTGCTGCTCTAGGAAGAAATGTTCTGTATCTGTTAAGTCCATCTGGTCCAGTGTGTCATTTAAAGCCATTGTTTCCTTGTTGATTTTCTGCATCGATTATTTGTGGATTGCTGTAAGTGGGGTGTTAATGTCCCCTACTATTCTTAGTATCAATGGATTTATTTATATTTGTTATTGATTGATTTATATATTTGGGTACTCCCAAGGTGGGGATATAACCATTTGCAATTGTAATTTCTTCTTGTTGGTTTTAGACCCACATATTATGATATATTGCCATTCTTCATCTCTTGTTACACTCCTTCGTTTAAAACCTTGTTTGTGTGAGGTAGTATGGCTACCCTGGTTATTTATAAATATAAATATATAAAATATATATAATTATTTGTATATTTTTATTGGACTTTGATTTGCCAAAATGTATATAACACCCAGTGCTCATCCCATCAAGTGCCCTCTCAGTACCTGTCACCTAGTCTCCCCTTCCCCCTGCCCACATCCCCTTCACTACCCCTTGTTCATTTCCCAGAATAGGAGTCCGTCATGTTCTATCACCCCCTCTGATATATTCCACTCATTTTCTCTTCTTTCCCCTAAAATCCCTTTCACTGTTTTTTTATATTCCCGGTATGAATAAAACCATATAATGTTTGTCCTTCTCCAATTAACTTAGTTCCTCAGCATAATGCCCTCCAGTTCTATCCATGTTGAAGCAAATAGTTGGTATTCATCATTTCTACTGGCTGAGTAATATTACATTGTATATATATATACCACATCTTCTTTATCCATTCATCTGGTGAAGGACACTGAGGCTTCTTCAACAGTTTGGCTATCGTGGACATTGCTGCATTAACATTGGAGTGCAAAAGTCTCAGCTTTTCACTGCATCTGTATCTTTGGGGTAAATCCCCAGCAGTGCAATAGGGGGGTCATAGGGTGCTCGATTTTTAACTCTTTGAGGAACCTTCACACAGTTTTCCAGAGTGGCTGTCATAATCCTATCATAATCCTGGTTTTAGGGGTAAGGCTCTCAGTTTTTCACCATTGAGAATGATATTTGCTGTGGGTTTTTCAAAATGGCTTTTAAGATGCTGAGGAATGTTCCCTCCATCCCTACACTGAAGACTTTTGATCAGGAATGGATGCTGTAACTCTTTGAGAAACCTCCACACAGTTTTCCAGAGTGGCTGCACCAGTTCACATTCCCACCAAGAGTGCAAGAGGCTTCCCCTTTCTTCACATCCTCTCCAAAATTTTTTTTTCCTGTTTTGTTAATTTTTACCATTCTCACAGGTGTGAAATGGTATCTCATTGCAGTTTTGATTTGAATTTCCCTGATGGCAAGTGATGTAGAGCATTATCTCACGTGCCTGTTGGCCATCTGTATGCCTTCTTTGGTGAAATTTCTGTTCATATCTTTTGCCCATTTCATGATAGGGTTGTTTGTTTCTTTGCTGTTGAGTTTAATAAATTCTTTATAGATCTTGGATACTAGCCCTTTATATGATAGGTCATTTGCAAATATCTTCTCCCATTCTGTAGGTTGCTTTCAGTTTTGTTGACTGTTTCTTTTGCTGTGCAGAAGCTTTTTATCCTGATTAAGTCATAGGATTTCATTTTTGCTTTTGTTTACTTTGCCTTAATAAATGTATCTTGCAAGAATTTGCTGTGGCCAAGTTCATAAAGGGTGTTGCATGTGTTCTCCTCTAGGATTTTGATTGATTCCTGTCTCACATTGAGATCGTTCATCCATTTTGAGTTCATTTTGTGTATGGTGTAAGAGAATGGTCTAGTTTCATTCTTCTGCATGTGGCTGTCCAATATTCCCAGCACCATTTATTGAAGAGACTGTCCTTCTTCCAGTGGATAGTCTTTCCTGCTATGTCGAATTTTAGTTGACCAAAGAGTTGAGGGCCCATTTCTGGGTTCTCTATTCAGTTCCAAGATCTATGTTTCTGATTTTGTGCCAGTACCACACTGTCTTGAATAGAGCTTTGTAGTGCAACTTGAAATCCGCCATTGTGATGCCCCCGGATCTGGTTTTCTTTACCAATATTCCACTGGCAATTGCAGGTCTTTTCTGATTCCACACAAATCTGAAGATGATTTTTCCAACTCTGTGAAGAAAGTCCATGGTATTTTGATACGGATTGTATTAAATGTGTAAATTGCCCTGGGTAGCATTGACATTTTCACAATATTAATTCTTCCAATCCATGAGCATGGAATATTTTTCTATATCTTTGTGTCTTCCTCAATTAATACATTTTTAAAATAATTTGTATTTCATTGCTATTGGTTTTGATCTCCCCTCTTTCATTCATGATTTTATTAATTTGAGTTTTTCTTCTTTTTAATAAGACTGACTAATGGTTTATCATATTAATTCTTTCAAAGAACCAACTCCTGGTTTCCTTGATCTATTATTCGGATCTCCTGCTCTGTGTTTCATTGAGTTCTTCTCAGATTTTTATTATCTCTATTCTTCTGCTTGGTGTAGGTTTCACTTGCTGTTCTTTCTGCAGTTCTTTAGGTGTGTGGTTATTTTGTGTATTTGAGTTTTTTCCAGTCTTTTGAGGGATGCTTGTATTGTAATATATATTTCCCTCTTAGGACCGCTTTTGCTGTATCTCAGAGATTTTGAATGGTTGTATCTTCATTTTTATTTGTTTCCATGAATCTTTTTAATTCTTCTCTAATTTCCTGGTTGACCCTTTCATCTTATAGTAGGATGCCCTTTAACCTCCACGTGTTTGAGTTTCTTCCAAATTTCTTCTTGTGTTTGAGTTCTAGTTTCAAAGCATTATGGTCTAAAAATATGCAAGGAACAATTCCAATCTTTTGGCATTGGTTAAGACCTGATTTGTGCCCCAGTATGTGGTCTATTCTGGAGAAAATTCCATGTGCACTTGAGTAGAATGTGTATTCAGTTTCTTTCAGATGGAAAGTTCTGTATATTTGTGAAATCCATGTGATCCAGTGTATCATTTAAGGCTCTTCTTTCTTTGGTGATGTTGTGCTTAGATGATCTGTCATTTGTAGAAAGTGCCATTTTGAAGTGTCCTACTATTCCTTTTTTATTATCTAAGTATGTCTTTACTTTGGTTATTAATTGATTGATATACTTGGCAGCTCCCACATAAGGGGCATAAATATTCATTATTGTTAGGTCTTCATGTTGGCTAGACACCCTAAGTATGATATAATGTCCCTCTTCATGTCTTACTACAGTATTTGGAATAAACTTTAATTTCTGATATGAGAATTGCTACCCCTACTTTCTTTTGAGGACCATTTGAATGGTAAATGTTTCTCCAACCTTTCATTTTCAGGCTGTAGGTGTCCTTAGGTCTCAAATGAGTGTCTTGTAGACAGCAACTAGGTGGGTCTTGCTTTTTTATGCAGTCTGATGCTCTGCAGCTTTTGGTGGGATCATTTAGGCCATTCATGTTCAGAGTAACTATTGAAAGATATGAATTTAGTGTCACTGTAATACCTCTTCATTGGGTTATTTTTTTGGGCTCTGTCTTTCTTTTATGGGGTCCTCATTAATATTTCTTGCAGAACTGGTTTGGCAGTCACATATTCTTTCACTTTCTGCCTCTCTTGGAAGCTCTTTAGCTCTCCTTCTATTCTGAATGAGAGCCTTGCTGGATAAAGTATTCTTGGCTGCATGTTCTTCTCATTAAATACCCTGAATAATATTGCCAGCCATTTCTGGCCTGCCAGGTCTCTGGAGAGGTCTGCTGTTAATCTGATATTTCTCCCCATATAAGTTAGGGATCCCTTGTCTCTTGCTGCTTTAAGGATGTTCTCTTTATCTTTGGAATTTGCAAGTTTCACTATTAAATATTGAGGTGTTGAACAGTTTTTATTGATCTTTGGGGGCACATTTCTATCGCCTCGATATGAATGCCTGTTTCCCTCCCCAAATTAGGGATGTTTTTAGCTATGATTTGTTCAAATATACTTCCTGGTCCTCCGTCCCTCCTGGCGTTTTCTGGAACCCCAATTATATATAAGTTCTTCCTTTTCAGGCTGTCCTATCCCTTAGCCTTTCCTCATGGTCTGTTAATTGTTTTTCTCTTTTTTCCTCAGCTTCCTCCCTTGCCATCAACTTTTCTTCTATGTCACTGACTCTCTTCCACTCCATTAACCCTAGCCTTTAGGACATTCAGTTTGGATTGCATCTCATTTAATTGATTTTTAATTTCGACCTGATTAGATCTAAATTCTGCTGTAACGAGGTCTCTAGAGTCCTTTATGCTTTTTTTCCAGAGCAACCAGTAGCTTTGTAATTGTGCTTCTCAATTGGCTTTCTGACATCAAATTGTAGTCCATATTCTGTAACTCTGGGCAGAGTGTTCTGTTCCTGATTCTTTCTTTTGTGGTGAATTCTTCCTTCTAGTCATTTTGCTCAGTGTAGAGTGGCTGTATGAGCGAGCTGAGTCAAGAATATCAATGACAACCTAAGTAAATTTCACCCTAGATGATTCTGATGAGGTCAGAGACCAGAAAATGAAAACAATGATCAAAACAAAACAAAACAGAAGGACTACTAAATTGAAAAACAAATTTTAAGACCAAATAGTAAAAAATAAAAGGCCAAAATCCCAAAGAAGAAAAAATGAAAAAGAAAAAAAGAAGAGAAAAAAAAGTAAAGTGAAAAAATAGAAAAAAGAAAAAAAGGGGGTGTACTGACAGATGGTGGTGGTGAGGATGCTGTAGTGGAGGGAGAATGTAGTCTACCTGAAGGGTGCTAGAGAATGTAGTCTACCTGAGGGGTGATCCTCTTAGTTTTGAGTGCACTAAGTTCTGTGTGTTGGAAAATAGTCAATCTCAAATTTATATAAACCAGCAATAGTTGTAGAAAGCCCCAACATTGACACTAAAACATAAACAAGATAAAATAGGGGGGCAGAATGGGAATGAAGAGAGAATATAATGTTACAGAATGAACAGAATGGTATTCCAGTTGGTTCTGGGTGCTGCTCGTCATGTTTTAGAAGGCATTAACTTCTGCCATTGTAAGACAAAGCGAAGTAGAGAAAACAAAAAACAAAGCAAAAACCTATATCCCATATATCTCCCTAAATTAAACTGAGTATGTTGAAGGGAATCCAGAAATGGAAAATGAAACCCTCCAAAGTTCCCCTTTCTCAGCATGTAAGACTGACTCATGGGTGCCAGAAGACCTTGGTAAATAGATAAGCTTGTTGCTCCAGATGTGCATACTTCAAAGGAATATTAGGTATGGTAAACAGACCAGCAAGGACAGACAGACCCTTATATACATTTATGACCAGGTCAGAATAAGTTTTATCTATTGTGTTATGTGGGCGATCACATCCAAGCAAGCCCTGAGAACCATTGCTCAAGCCCTTTCTCAAGCATCTACCAACTATTCACCCTTTAGGCTCTCGAGCCTTTTGAGTGAATGAGGGACGCCAAGTCCGGGCTTGGTTTGGTTCAGTTACTCCAGCTAGTTCATGGTAGCCCACACTCTTCCCTTGTTCTTCCAGCTGGTCTTCTGGGGGATGGGCCTGCTGTGGTGATCTCAGGTGTCTGTGCCTGGGTGGAGCTGCCCCACCCCCTGCTGGGCCCTGGGCTCAGTGGGAGCTGGTTATCCTATGAGGCCTGTTCCCTGGTGGCCTCCTCTCTCCCAGGCCCTCAGTGAAACAAGGAGGAAAAACAGCAATGGCAGCGGCCAGATTTCCAGCTCTGGAGTCAGCTCCCTACTAGTAATTAATGCAGTCTCCCAGTCCACCCTGGCCTAGATGCTCCCAGAGGCTGGCGGGGGTGCACTGATCTGCACAGCTTAGGGGCATCCAGTGGCAGGAGAGTTCTCTGTTTCCTTTGCCCTCTCCACTTTTGCTTGTCTCAGGGGGAAAGCAGGATCACCGGCTTTGTTTGCATGGGCACACTGCGATCTGGGACCCTGTGCCACTGGAAATGCACTGCTGAGGGCCATGGCTCCCGAAGGCAACAGAGCACGGCCGCCTCTGTCCGGAGCTGGCCCACCTAACCCATTGGGTTCTCCCAAATGTCCCGAGGGCTCTGGCGCTCCAGCCATTTACTGACTGAGATCGGTCCGCGGTTTGCAGCACACTTTTCCCTGGCACACTTCCTCTATTAGTGACTCCAGGAATCTGGAGGCTCACTGCGCTTCCTGGGATTCTGCTCAATTTCCCTGCTAAGCACTTTTCTATCCGGGAAAAATCTGGTGTGGATTTTTAAAGTTCCTGCTTCCCTAGAGCTGGGCTTTCCTGTCCCAGAGGCTTTCACCTCTCTGTTTCAGCCTGGCTTCTTGCAGGGCCCCTCTCCCACTTTATTCTTATTTATTTATTTATTTATTTTCCACCTGCCTACCTTGCTAGAAGTGAAAAGTTCTCTCTCTGTAGCATTCCGGCTGTTCTCTCTTTATTTTTTTATTTTTTATTTTTTTTTGTTCTCTCTTTAAATCTCAGGTTAAATTCGTGGGTGTTCACAGTGTCTTAAAAGTTATATAGGTAAGTTGGTGGCACCAGGTGAGTTTAGGATTCCTACTCTTCCACTATCTTGCCTCACCACCTCTAAACAACAAACTTCTAAATAACAAGTGTGTCCAAAAAGAAATCTCAAGAGAAATTTAAAAATATATTGAACTTATTAAAATTAAATATATAATTTATATAAAAATTTGTGGGAAACCTGAAACCAATGCTTAGTGGAAAATTTTTCAAAGATCTGGAATCTAAGCTTCTACTTTAAGAAACTAGAAAAAGAATTGCAAATTAAATCCAATCTAAATAGAAAAAAAATAAAATTAGATCAAAATTTTTAAAAAATTGAGTACAGTAATTCAATAAAGAAAATCAACAAAACAAAATTTCTGTTTTGAAAAGATCAGTAAAATTGATAAACCTCCAGCTAGTCTAAGAAAAGTGGAAGACATAAATAGTTAATATTAGAAGTTAACGAGAGGGAATTGTTACAGATCATGGACATTAAAAAGGGTAATAAAAGTATACTCCCAACAACTTTATGTCCACAAATTTAAGAACCTAGATAAAATGGACCAATATCTTGAAAGACACAACCTGTCAAAACTCATACAAGAAAAATTAGCTGATTTAAATAGGACTGTATCTATTAACGTAAGTCAATAATTAATAATATTTCAAAACCGCATCAGACCCAGATGGTTATACTGGTGAATTCTATCAAATATTTAAAGGAGAAATTTTACCAATTCTCTACAATTACTTTAGAGGATAGAGGCAGAGAGAATACATTCTAACTCATTCTGTAAGGACAATATTACCTCAATGTCAAAATCAAAGACATTACGAGAAAACTACAGACCAATATTTCTAATGAACATGGATATAAAAATCCTCAACAAAATGTTAGCAAGTTGAATCCAATAATTCATTTTAAAATTAAGCATTAAAACCACATGGGATATATCTCATATTTGTAAAGCTAGTTTACATTTGAAAATCAATTAATGTAATCAATCACATCAATAGGCTAAATAAGAAAAATTACATTATTATATCAACAGATGCAGGCAATGAATTTGACTAAATCCAACACCCATTCTTGATAAAACTTCTCAGTAAACAAGGAATAGAGTAGAACCTCTTCAACTTGGTAAGTAATATCTTCAAAAATACCACAGCTAATGTCATACTTGATGTTGAGATACTTGAAGCTTTCCCACTAAGATAAGGTAGGTACAAAGCAAGTATGTTTCCTCTAACCACTACTTTTCAACATCAAACTGGAAGTTCTAGCTAATGCAAGAAGAATAGAAAAGAGGAAAAAGGAATATATATTGAAAATGAGGAAATAAAGCTGTTTTTTTCATAGATGACATGATCATCTATATGGAAGATCCAAAGAACCAATCAAAATAACACCTGAAACTAATAATTGATTATAGTACGGTCACATGATACAAGGTTAATATACAACAGTCAACTTCTTTCCTATACACCAGCAATGAATAAGTGAAAGTTGAAATTAAAAACAAAATACAACTTAAAATTAGCACTTCCCTCCATATGAAATACTTAGGTAAAAATCTAATAAAATATGTACAAGATTTATATGAGAAAAACTACTAAACTCTGATGAATAAAATCTAAGAACTAAGTAAATGGAGAGATATTCCATATTCATGGATGGGAAGACTCAAAATTGTCAAAATGTTAGTTCTCCCAACTTTATCTATACAAATCAAATCAAAATCCCAGAAAAGTTTCTGTAGATATTGACAAACTGATTTTAAAGTTAAAAGATCCAGAATAGCCAACACAGTATTGAAGGAGAAGAACAAATTTGGAAGACTGACACTACCCAGCTTCAAAACTTACAATAGTCAAGATGGTATGGTATGGTGAAAAAATAGAAAAATAGATCAATGGAACCGTATAGAGAGCACAGAAAGAGATCCACATAATATGGTCAATGGATCTTTGATAAAGAAGCAAAGACAATACAATGGAGCAAAGATACTTTTTTCCACAAATAGTGCTGAAACAATTAGATATCTACATCCAAAAAAAAAAGAGTTTAGGCAAAGACTTATACCCTTCACAAAAATTAACTCAAAATTTATCATAGACCTAAATGTAAAATGCACAACTATAAAACTACCAGAAGACAACACAGCAGAAAACCTAGATGACCTTACATATGACAATGCCACTTTATATACAGTGCCAAATGCATGATCTATGAAAGAAAAATTGATAAATTGGATTTCATGAAAAGTAAGAACTTGTGTTCCACAAAAGACAGTGTCAAGAGAATGAAAAGATAAGCCATAGACAGGGAGAAAATATTTGCAAAAGACATATCTGATAGAGGACTGTTATTCAAAATATATAAAGAACTCTTAATACTCAATAATAAGAAAACAACCTGATTAACAAATGGCCAAAAATCTTAACAGGCACTTCGTCAAAAAGGATATACAGATGGCAAGCAAGTACATAAAAACAGACACTTCGTCAAAAAGGATATACAGATGGCAAGCAAGTACATAAAAAGTTGCTTCACATATGTCATCATGGATATACAAATTTTAAAAAATGGCATACCACTTTACACCTCTTAGTGTGCCCAAAATCTGAAACACTTACAATAAAATGCTAGTAATCATGTGAAACAACAGGTATTCTCATTTGTTGCTGGTTGGAATACAAAATGATACCCCATTTTGGAAGAGTTTGGTAGTTTCTTACAAAACTTAACATACTTCTATTATACCTCCATAACCATATATTAATCCATAACCTGTGTTTCTTGATATTGACCTGAAGGAGTTAAATACTATATCAATACACAAAAAAATGAACATAAATATTTATAACAGTTCTATTCATAATTTCCCAAACTCAGAAACAACAATAATATTCTTTAGTAGGTGAATGGATAATTAAATATGGTATAGCTGGACAATGGAATACTATTCATGGCCAAAAAGAAATAAGCTATCAAGCCATAAAAAGACATAGAGGAAACTAAAATGCATATTACTTAATGAAAGAGGTCAATCTGAAAAATCTATATAATGTATGACTCCAAATTTATGACTCTGAAAAAGGCAAAACTATGGAGAGAGTGATAAGATCAGTAGTTACCAGGCATTGAAGTGATCAGAAGGATGAGTAGGTGTTGCACAGAGGATTTTTGGGACACCAAAAATATTCTGTATAATAGCAAAATAGTGAATACATATAATTATACATTTCTCCAAATCCATTAAGAGTGAACACAGACTTTGTGTGATTATGATGTGTTTATGTATGTTCATAAAAAATGTTTTCAAAGTTGTTGTAGGTGGTAATTGTATAACATTGTGAATATATTAAATGCTGCTACATTGTAAACTTTGAAATGCTTAATTTTATGTTATGCAAATTTCACCTCAATAAAATAAAAAGATTGGAGGGTGGTGAGGTTGGATTTCTTGTGTGCCCTGGCCACCTGCTCACCTTTATTATATACTACATAGGGCTTATAAGATTTCCCTTTCTCCTTTTCTCTCCCTTCCATTAGGATTAGGTTAATGAGGAAAAAGTAGTATTTAAAAGATGCTCTTCCAGCCTTTTCTCTCCAGGTTAGTGATGTTTATGAGAGAGGCTGTATCTGCAATAGAATCACAGATAGTGGAAATAAAGATAACGTTGAATGAATAGGCTTGGTGGGTTGAATTGAGGGGATATGTGAAATATAGAAAGGAACTAAGTTTTACTTAAGCAAATGAATTTTTTAAATTGCCATTTAAGGAGATGGGAAAGACTTGAGAGAAGGGGCAAGACTCCACCTATCTTGATGGCATAAAATTTAGAGTCCAATTTTGTCCATGTTAAATTTGAGATACCTACATGATAGTGAAGACGTTAAGTAGAGAATCAGATATATGATGTATATTTAGAGAGGAGGATTAATTCCTAGAACTCTGTTTTTATAACCTTGATGATTTCTTGACTCCTGAATCATTTGCTTTTCAGTCACTCAGCCAGCAAAACATATACTAGGCACCCACAATGTGAAAGATGTTGTGCCAGGCCATGGGGATGCAGAGATTAAAGACATAATCCCTTTCCTCAAAGAGGTGATGGAGAAGCTGGAATAGAGTTTTTTAAAGTGCCAATTAGAGAACAGCATTTGTATTAACAAACTAAATAAGGGCTAAGTACAAAAAAATGTTGGGGCATAGGGGAAAGAGTCCTTAATCATGTCTCCAGGAGTGTAGTAAGAAATCACAAAGAAGCCGACATTTGTCCACAGCAGGAATTTTTCTAGAGAAATATTTCACTACCTGCGATATGTGGAAAACACAAAGGAAGCATATTTTAAAAATAAATTATTGGGGGAGTGAAAGAAAGACGGCGGAAGAGTAGGGTCTCCAAGTCACCTGTCCCCATCAAATTACCTAGATAACTTTCAAATCATCCTGAAAAGCTACGAATTCAACCTGAGACTTAAAGAAAGAACAGCTGGAATGTTACAGAGAGAAGAGTTTGCACTTCTAACAAGTACAACTCGTTTTTAGCCACTCTGAACTGAGCAAAATACTAGAAAGAATTCACCACGAAAGAATCAGAAACTGTCATCTCTGCCACAGAGATACAGAATTGGGATTACAATTCCATATCAGAAAGCCAATTCAGAAGCACAATTATAAAGCTACTGGTAGCTCTGGAAAAAAGCAAAAAAGATTCAACAGATTTCATGACTGCAGGACTTAGGTCTAATCAGGCCGAAATTAAAAATCAATTAAATGAGATGGAATCCAAACTGGATATCCTAACAATGAAGGTTAATGAGCTGGAAGAAAGAGTGAGTGATACAGAAGACAAGTTGATGGCAGGAAGAAAGCTGAGAAAAAAAGAGAAAAACAATTAAAAGATCAAGAGGATAGGTTAAGGGAAATAAATAACAGACTCAAAAGGAAAAATCTACTTTGAATTGGGGTTCCAGAGGGCGCTGAAAGGGACAGAGGACAAGAAAGTGTATTTGAATAAATAATAGCTGAGAACTTTCTAACTTGTGGAGAGAAACAGGCATTCATATCCAGAAGATAGAGAGATCCCCACCTAACATAAAAAAAAAAGGTCTACACCCCGACATTTAATACTGAAACTTGCAAACTCCAAAGATAAAGAGAAAATCCTTAAAGCAGCAAGAGACAAGAGATCCCTAACTTATATGGGAAGAAATATTAGACTAACAGCAGATGTTTCCACAGAGACCTGGCAGGCCAGAAAGGGCTGCCAGGATATATTCAGGGTCCTAAATGAGAAGAACATGCAGCCAAGAATACTTTATCCAGCAAGGCTCTCATTCAGAATAGAAGGAGAGATAAAGAGCTTCCAGATACACAGAAACTGAAAGAATATGAGACCACCAAACCAGCTCTGTGAGAAATATTAAGGGGGACTCTGTAAAAGAAAGAGGATGCCCAAAGAAATAATCAACAAAAACAGGGACTGAATAGGTATTATGATGACACTAAATTCATATCTTTCAGTAGTAACACTGAACGTGAATGGACCTAATGATCCCATCAAAAGTTGCAGGGTTTCAGACTGGATAAAAAAGCAAGACCCATCTATTTGCTGTCTACAAGAGATTCATTTTCAACCTAAGGACACCTACAGCCTGAAAATAAAAGGTTGAAGAACTATTTACCATTCAAATGGTCCTCAAAAGAAAGCAGGGGTACCAATCCTCACGTCAGATAAATTAAAGTTTATCCCAAAGACTGTAGTAAGAGATAAAGAGGGACACTATATCATACTTAAAGGATCTATCCAACAAGAGTACCTAAAATCATGAATATTTATGCTCCTAATGTGGGAGCTACCAAGTATATCAATAAATCAATAACCAAAGTTAAGACATACTTAGATAATAATACACTTATACTGAGAGACTTCAACACGGCGCTATCTGCAAATGACAGATAGTTTAAGCACAACATCTCCAAAGAAACAACAGCTTTAAATGACATACTGGACCAGATGGATTTCACAGATATTTACAGAACTCTACATCCAAACGCAACTGAATAAATATTCTACTCAAGTGTCATGGAACTTCCTCCAGAATAGACCATATACTGGGTCACAAATCAGGTCTTAACCAATACCAAAAGATTAGGATTGTCCCCTGCATATTTTCAGACCATAATGCTTTGAAGCATGAACTCAACCACAAGAAGAAATTTGGAAGAAATTCAAATATGTGGAGGTTAAAGACCATCCTGTTAAAAGATGAAAGGGTCAACCAGGAAAGTAGAGAAGAATTTAAAAGATTCATGGAAACTAATGAGAACGAAGATATAACCATTCAAAATCTTTGGGATACAACAAAAGCAGTCCTGAGAGGGAAATACATCGCAATACAAGCATCCCTCAAAGAACAGGAAAGAAACTGAAAGACACAAGGTAACCTTGCACCTAAAGGAACTGGAGAGAGAACAGCAAATAAAACCTGCACCCAGCAGAAGAAGATAGTTAATAAAGATTTGAGCAGATCTCAATGAAATAGAGACCAGAAGAACTATAGAACAGATCAACAAAATGTGGAGTTGGCTCTTTGAAAGAATTAGCCAGCCTGATTAAAAAGAAAAGAGAAAAGACTCAAATTAATAAAATCATGAATGAAAAAGGAGCGATCACACCAATACCAAGGAAATAGAAAAGATTTTAAAAACATATTATGAACAGCTATACGCCAATAAATTAGGCAATCTAGAAGAAATGGATGCATTTCTGGAAAACCACAAACTACCAAAGCTGGAACAAGAAGAAATAGAAAACCTGAACAGGTCAATAACCAGGGAGGAAATTGAACCAGTCATAAAAACCTCTCACGACACAAAACTCCAGGGCCAGATCCAACAGTACGTGTTGCCATTTAAGGAGATGGGAAAGACTTGGTCATTCACCATGACCAAGTGGGATTTATCCCCGGGATGCAAGGCTGGCTCAACACTCATAAATCAATCAATAGGATTGATCATATCAGCAAGAGAAAAAACAAGAACCATATGATCCTCTCAATAGATGCAGAGAAAACATTTGACAAAATACAGCATCCATTCCTGATCAAAACTCTTCAGAGTGTAAGGATAGAGGGAACATTCCTCAGCATCTTAAAAGCCATCTGCGAAAAGCCCACAGCAAATATCATTCTCAATGGGGAAGCACTGGGAGCCATTCCCCTAAGATCAGGAATAAGACAGGGATGTCCACTCTCGCCACTGCTATTCAACATAGTACTAGAAGTCCTGGCCCCAGCAATCAGGCAAGAAAAAGAAATAAAAGGCATTTAAATTGGCAAAGAAGAAGTCAAACTCTCCCTCTTTGCAGATGACATGCTACTGTATGTAGAAAACCCAAGATTGCTAGAACACATACAGCAATTCAGCAATGTGGCAGGATACAAAATCAGTGCCCAGAAATCAGTGGCATTTCTACACACTAGCAATGAGACTGAAGAAAAAGAAATTAAGGAGTCAATCCCATTTACAATTGCACCCAAAAGCATAAGATACCTAGGAATAAACCTAACCAAAGAGGTAAAGGATCTATACCCTAAAAACTACAGAACACTTCTGAAAGAAATGGAGTAATGCATAGAGAGATAAAAAATATTCCATGCTCATGGATTGGAAGAGTTAATATTGTGAAAATGTCCATGCTACCCAAAGCAATTTACACATTTAATGCAATCCCTCTCAAAATACCATGGACTTTCTTCAGAGAGTTGCAACAAATCATCTTAAGAGTTGTGTGGAATCAAAAAAGACCCCGAATAGCCAGGGGAATATTGAAAAAGTAAACTAAAGCCGGGGGCATTACAATGCCAGATTTGAAGTTTTACTACAAAGCTGTGATCATCAAGACAATGTGGTACTGGTACAAAAACAGACACATAGATCAATGGAACAGAACAGAGAACCCAAAGATGGGCCCTCAACTCTCTGGTCAACTAATATTCAAGAAAGCAGGAAAACTATTCACTGGAAAGAAGACATACTCTTCAATAAATGGTGGTGGGCAATTTGGACAAACACCTGCAGAAGAATGAAACTAGACCATTTTCTTACACCATACACAAAGATAAACTCAAAATGGATAAAAGAACCCAATGTTAGGCAAGAATCCATCAAAATCCTAGAGAAGAACACAGGCAACGCCCTTTTTGAACTTGTCCACAGCAACTTCTTGCAAGATATATCTATGACGACAAGAGAAACAAAAGCAAAAATGAATTATTGGGACTTAATCAAGATAAGAAGCTTCTGAACAGCAAAAGAAACAGTCACCAAAACTCAGACAACCTACAGAATGGGAGAAGATATTTGCGAATGACCTATCAGATAAAGGGCAGGTATCCAAGATCTATAAAGAAATTAATAAACTCAATAGCAAAGACACAAACAATCCAATCATGAAATGGGCAAAAGACATGAACAGAAATGTCACCAAACAAGGCATACACATGGCCAACAAGCACATGAGATAATGCTTCGCATCATTTGTCATCAGGGAAATACAAATCAAAACCACAATGAGATACCACCTCACACCAGTGAGAATGGGGAAAATTAACAAGACAGGAAACAACAAATGTTGGAGTGGATGTGGAGAAAGGGGAACCCTCTTGCACTGTTGGTGAGAATGTGAATTGGTACAGCCACTCTGGAAAACTGTGGAGGTTCCTCAAAGGGTTAAAAATAGAACTGCCGGGATCCCTGGGTGGCGCAGCGGTTTGGCACCTGCCTTTGGCCCAGGGCGCGATCCGGGAGACCCTGGATCGAATCCCACGGCGGGCTCCCGGTGCATGGAGCCTGCTTCTCCCTCTGCCTGTGTCTCTGCCTCTCTCTCTCTCTCTGACTATCATAAATTTAAAAAAAAAAAAAGAACTGCCCTACGACCCAGCAATTGTACTGCTGGGGATTTACCCCAAAGATAGGATGCAGTGAAATGCTGGGGCAACTGCACCCCAATGTTTATAGTAGCAATGTCCACAATAGCCAAACTGTGGAAGGAGCCTTGGTGTCCATCTAAAGGTCAATGGATAAAGAAGATGTGGTATATATATAAATGGAATATTACTTATCCATCAGAAAGGACAAAAATCCACCATTTGCTTCAATGTGGATGGAACTGGAGGGTATTATGCTGAGTGAAGTAAGAATCGGAGAAGGACAAACATTATATGGTCTTATCCATTTGGGGAATATAAAAAATAGTGAAAGGAAATAAAGGGGAAAGGAGAGAAAATGAGTGGGAAATATCAGTGAGGGTGACAGAACATGAGAACACCTAAGTCTGGGAAGCAAGCAAGGGGTGGTGGAAAGGGAGGTAGGCGGGGGTGGGGTGGGGTGACTGGATGATGGGCACTGAGGGGCCACTTGTCAGAATGAGCACTGGGTGTTATGCTGTATGTTGGCAAATTTAACTCCAATAAAAAAATTTTAAAAAATTTGGGGCACATTTCCAATTATTTGAATCAGAACCCCTGGAATCTTCTTAGATGATTCTTTTCCACAGGAAGTTTTGGAAAACTCAGTGGTGGATAATGAGTTAGGGTATTCCAATGGGACATAGCACTTAAGAAGAAAAGACTCAGGAAGTAACATCCATGGAATAGGGAAACATTGGTTGTCTGTAGACTCCAGGGTATGCCTAGAAAATTAGCAATAGATGAGGATACTGTAGTGGGATTGGGCCCAGTTACAAATAGGATCTGTCACAGAGGCTGTTTGGGGTTCAGAGGAGAGGTCTCAGTCAGAGATTTCAACTGGGAGTCCTCTGTAGAGAGACAATATTTAGTTTAAATGTATAGATATAGATTGGATCACTTAAGTGAAGAGTATATCTAGAGAAAAAAGAATGCTATTCTTTATTGGACTCGTGTGGTTGAAAGCCTGATTGATATCAGTTTGAGATAACCAAATAAGATTATTGACAGCAAGTAACAAAAAAACTTTTCAAGAAATTTTGCTATGTGGTGTAGAGTTGGATAGACATTAGGAAAAGAAGGAAATGAGGTCAAGGGATTGGATGCTTTTTAAAGATGGAAGATAGTATAAGATGATGAGACTATATGATAGACATGGAGTAATTGATGATGCAATTGTATTGTAAGAGTAAAGACTATGGGAAAATAAGAGGTGTTGAGACTTATAGCACAATTGGAAAGGTTGGTTTTAGAAGTAGAGATTCTTCTGTTGTTACAGAATGGACAATGAAGAACATGGGTACAGAGCAGGTACTTTTCTGCAGGCTTAGCATAGTCTATTTAAGGAGGCTTTAAAAAAACATTTTATTTACTTATTCATGAAACACACACACACACACACACATGCACACACGAGGCAGAGACATAGGCAGAGGGAAAAGCAGGCTCCCTGCAAGGAGCCTGATGTGGAACTCAATCCTGGACCCCAGGATCATGCCCTGAGCCAAAGGCAGATGCTCAACCAATGAGCCACCCAGGTGTCCCAAGCAGGTTTTGATGTCTTATGAGAGACCACGTGGCTTACTCATTGCTCAGGGGACCCAAGTCATTGAGAATGACTTCCCTTCTAAGGGGGTCAGGGTTAGGGCAGAAGTTAGGAGTGGAGGCGTAAGGTCTAAGCAGCCTGTTTCAAAGTTGTCTTCGAGAGCACTTGGTTTGGTATGAGCCACCAGGATAGGGTCTCTGCCCTCTGAATGTTGACTTCCCTCAAGTTATACAGGGAAATGGAGATAAGAGAAACAGGATGTAAGCATGATCATTTCTTCTGAAGCTGTCCTCTGTTCTTATGCCTTGGGCCATAGCTCAGAGAAGCTTCCTGATTATGATAGCTGCAGGCAATGGCATGCTCTAAGAAGGCCCCATTCTGGATTACTCTTCTCCTATAAGACAAATAGGAATATTATTCTGGGAGAAGGAGCCCACCCTAAGATCCATCTGTGAGTGCCAACTGTGGAAATCTGGTTGCACACAGGACTACTCCCCTTTCTCTGGATTGGGGTGGTAGTGTTGCAAGCTCTAGGAGGGAGGGAATGGGAAGAGGGAGGTTTGGCACAACTGTTAACATCTGTCATTTATCTAATGTCTTCTTACACAATATTATGGGCTGAATTGTGCCCCCCCAACACACATCAATTTGTATGTTGAAGCCCTTACTCCAAGTGCCTCAGAATATGTATTTGGAGACCGTGCCTTTAAAGAAGTAATTAGGTTAAAATGAGCCCATATTAATCTGAACCCCTAATCTAATCTGGGTGGTGTCTTTTTAAGGAGAGGAAATTTGGGCACAGAAAGGGACACCACAATTCTTGCACAGAGGAAAGACCATAAGAAGACACGATGAGAAGGCAAACATCTGCAGGCCAAAGAGAGAGGACTTAGAAGAAACAAAACCTGCTAAATCTTGGACTGATAGCCTACAGAACTGTGAAAAAAATTAACTTACGTTAAGTCAGCCAGTCTGTGGTATTTTGTTATGGCAGCCCTAGCAAACTATACACACAATAATGGTCACCAACATGCTGGAAGTTTCTTAGTGGGGAAAGGCACAGTAGCCAGTGACATACCGAGTGAAGATCAGTCAGCTTTGATAGGGAATAAACCAGTCCCTGAGGTGAAGGGCAGAACCAACATATCTTGTCTAGAGTGCCTTCACTGCCATACTCATTGTAATCTAAGGCCTAAAACACGTTTAATATTATGCACTGCCTTGATATCTGGTAAAACTGGGAGGGCCTTCAAAATACTAACAACAAGTACCCCCTCCCCACTCAGTTCCTATGGATGAGATCCCCTAGCCAAACAATTCCCCTTCTCATAGGGACCAGACATAGTTCCTGTTTATTCCTGTTGTTTAAGCCACACAGTCTTTCAGGTCCTTGTCAGTCTGCAGATTTATTCAAACAAGTCAATTACATTCTTTTGTGGGAACTAGAGAGTACCTCACCCCCTTGATATCTTGATAAAATTTGTCTTCCAAAGCTTCTGCATGTTCATTCTGTTCCTGAGTGCAACACTTATATGGCCTTGCTTGGTGCATAATGTCTATTTGCATATACTCTGGGCTGTGAGTATATGTAACTAATAAACTGCTGTTTATGTCCTCCATCCAGTGTTCGGTGTTATGTGTTTGGCCATACCCATAACCCTAGAATAGAAATCTTTCCCTCACTAACGCGGTGAATAGGAGGGTACCAGAATACTTTTGACAAGCATCCAGATCCATCTCATCCTAGCCTATAGGGCCATAGTTTTACCTAAGTCAGCCATAGCACCTGAGATCCATCTACACTGGAGAGTCCCTAGAGATCAGACATATCTAAAGGCCACCCATCCATTTAAATTCAACAATCAATTTATGACCACCTGCTATGCTGGGCTTGTTTTATTATGCACTAGTGTATAGGGATGAATCACATAGTCAAAGAGACATACAAAAAAACAATTCCTTTATTACTACACAATAAGGTTTTAGAAAGAAGTGTGTCAGGATGATGTGGGGCCACAGAGAGTGCCTCCTGGAAGAGAGAACACCTAAAGCACTTGAAGGACAGAAACACCAAAAGGGAGACAGGGTCTGATTGGAGGGTAGTTCAGAGAAAGTTAGAAGATCAAGTGATCAAGTGTGGTACAGGACCTCTGGGTGTGGCTTTAGAAACATCCTGGTAAGTAGAATGTTTTCTTCCTCTCTCTGATCCAGTCATGTCTCCTGTTTATTCATTCATTGTAAAATTCTTATTAAGTATCCACTGTGTGCTGGTCAGTATTCTAGTTGCTGAAGCTTATATTTCATAGGGAGAAACAGACAACAAACAAGGAAACATAAGAAAAGTTCAGATTAAGGTTTAATCTATGAAGGAAGTTAAATTAATGATGTTATAGAGAGAAGTTATTTTGGAGAACAAAAATTTAGAGTGCTCACTGAAAGAATTTTAGCTACAACTGTGTAAAAAATTACCCAAACTTAGTAATGATAAACAACAGAAAATCATTATTATTACTTCTCTAAGATCTTAGAGTTGATTTGGCTTTGGTTCTTAATTGAGGTCTCTTATGTTGTTGCTGTCAGGTGGCAGTGGAGCTCGAAATATACTGGATACTTTTTTCATGTCTCTGACACCTAGGTTGGAAGACTCAAACATCTGGGAGTTCCCCAACATCTCTTGTTATTTCTGTGTTGTCTATCCATGTAATTTCTCCAGCATGATAGCTTCAGGATATATGGACTTTTAAAAATTGAAGTATAATAAACATACAAGGTTATATTAGTTTCAGGTGTACAACATAGTGATTAAACAATTCCTTACGGTATTCAATGCTCACTACAATAAGTATAGTCATCATCTGTAACCACACATTATCGTGATATTATTAACTATATTCCCTAATGCTGTACTTTTTAGATGTTTGATTTGCCAACATATAATACCCAGTGCTCATCCCGTCAAGTGCTCCCCTCAGTGACCATCACCCTGTAACATATTTCTATTTTCAATTTTTTGAGGAACCTTTGTACTGTTTTTCACAGTGGCTGCATCAATATGTATTCCCACCAAAGGTGCATGAGGTTCCATTTGCTTCACATCCTTGCCTTATTTATTGTATTTTAAAATTATTAAGTCCAGTATGTTAGCATACACTGTTATATTAGTTTCAGGTGTACAACATAATGAATCAACAACTCTATAGATTAGTCAGTGCTCACCATAAGACTACACCAAACATCATTATTAAAATCTTACTGAATATATTCCCTATGTTGTACTTTTCATTTCTGTGACTTATTTAAATATTTTGTAACTAGAAGTTTGTACCTCTTAATCTCCTTTTCCTATTTTACCAATTTGCCCACTCACCTCTCCTCTGGCAATCATCACTTTGTTCTCTGTATTTGAATCTTTTTTTGGTCTCTTTTTTCTTTCTTTGTACATTTGTTTTGTTTCATAAATTCCACATATGAGTTAAATCATATAGTATTTGCCTTTGCCTGACTTATTTTACTTAGCATTATACCCTCTAGGTCCATGCACATTGTTGTTAATAGAAAGATCTTATTCTTTTTAAGGCTGAGTAATATTTCATTCTGGAAAAATACCATATCTTCTTTATCCATTCATCTATTGATAGACACCTGTGCTGCTTTCATATCTTGGCTATTGTAAATAATGCTGCCCTAAACATAGGGTGTATTTATCTTTTTTGAGTTAGTGTTTTCATTTTCTTTGTGTAAATACCCACTATTGTAATTACTGGATCATGTAGTATTTCTATTTTTAATTTCTCGAGAAACCTCCATACTATTTTCCACAGTGACCATACCAATTTGCATTCCCACCAACAGTGCACAAAATTTCCTTTTTCTCCAAGTTCCTCCCAACACTTGTCATTTCTTGTTCTTTCTCACATTTTAGTCATTCTGACAGGTGTACGGTGATATGCTTTTGTGATTTTGATTTGAATTTTCCTGATGATTAGTGATGTTGAGCATCTTTTCATGTATCTGTTGGTCTTCCATATGTATTCTTTGGAAAAATGTTTATTCAGGTCCTTTGCCCATTTTTAATTGGATATTTTTGGTGTTGAGTTGTATAATTTCCTTATATTTTTTGGACATTAACCCCTTATTGAATATATCTTTTTTTAAATTTATTTATGATAGTCACACACAGAGAGAGAGAGAGGCAGAGACATAGGCAGAGGGAGAAGCAGGCTCCATGCACCGGGAGCCCGACGTGGGATTTAATCCCAGGTCTCCAGGATCGCGCCCTGGGCCAAAGGCAGGCGCCAAACCGCTGCGCCACCCAGGGATCCCTTGAATATATCATTTGAAAATATCTTCTCCCATTCACTAGGTTGCCTTTTTGTTTTGTTGATTTCTTCATTTGCTGTGCAGAAGCGTTTTATTTTGGTGTACTGCCAATAGTTTATTTTCACTCTCCCCCTCTTTCTAGAGGAGATATATCCGTAAACATGTAGCTAAGGCAGATACAACTAAAAGATTACTGCTTATGTTTTCTTTAAGGAGTTTTATGTTTTCAGATATCACATTACGGTCTTTAATTTATTCTGAGTTTATTTTTGTGTATAGTGTTACAAAGTGGTCCAATTTCATTATTTTGCATGTAAGCTGTCTGGTTTTTCCCCAACACAATTTATTGAAAAGACTATCTTGTCCCCACTTTATATCGCTGCCTCCTTTGTCATTAAATGATTATATGGGCATGGATTTATGTCTAGGTTCTATCCTATTACATTGGTCTACGTATTTATTTTTGTGCCAGTGCCATACAGTTTTGATTACTATAGATTTTCAGTATATCCTAAAATCTGGGATTGTGATACAACTAGCTTTGCTCTTTCTTAAGATTGCTTTGGCTCTTCATGGTCCTTTATGGTTACATACAAATTTTAATATTATTTGTTCTAGGTCTGTGAAAAATGCTATCGGTATTTTGACAGGGATTGCATTGAACCTGTAGCTTGCTTTGAGTAATATAAATATTATAACAATATTAATTCTTGGGGAGGAAAGGAATGGTGACCCTCAGTTTCCTTCCTCCCATGAATACAACTATATAACCAGCAAAGCATCCTAAATACACAAAAAATCGACCTAAAGACTGGCAGAACAAACTCCACAACTAAAGGGAGAGATAAAGCCACATTAAAATAGGAAGTGCAGAGATGCAGTTTGGGAACTAAATGGAATGTGGCTGTCATAGTGGGTAGGGAGCTACAGTCACAGAGAAAGGCTGAGGATAGGCTAACACACAGTGGAGCCCACAGTATAAGATGAATCATTATAGAAATTGAATTAAAAGGTGAGAGGGGCTGAAATTCTTGAGTTCTTGCAACCGGAGGGGCTTAAAACCTGGAGTTTAAAGGTCAGTGGATTTGGCTGTAGGAGAGATCAGAGGGCATTGGGGCTGCTTTTAGAGAAAAGACAGTACAAACAGCCCACAGACATACAGCAAGCATGCACCTGGTACACACAGTGGGGAGGTTAGTTGCTCATCTTTGAGTATGGCTTAGAGAGGCAGTATTCAGGGAGAGAGACCTCTGGGAACAAAGGAGCTAGCTGGTGCAATTTCCCCCTGCCTCTCAGTACAAGCACAGAGAAACCTGCAGAAACCAGCACAACACCGCCAGTTGCTGCATAACTTGCTTACACCAAACCCCAATCCTCATGCTCTAGTGTAACTGCTCTTCCCAGTCATGCTTGCCTGAATTCCAATGTGGTGGGCCCCCATCCCAAGAAGACCAGCTCAAGCCTCTGCCAACACAACATCTCCTGAGCTGGGAGATTCGCAGGGCCTCTGTTCTGGTAGCAGTGGTGACAGTTATCATTTCACAAGCAGACCAAAGCAAATCTAGTTAAAACACCACATTCAGGCCAGGGGCCAAACACTGCCTGCAACAGGCAAAGAGAGCATCTGCAGACAATTGGCCTGAAAGGTAAAGTGGCCAGGACACAACAGCAGAGAGTATGCAGTATACATTGGAGACACTCCCTGAAGTGTCAGTACGTCGGGTACAGGGGACACTACACTGCGGAGCACTATAGGACCTCTTTTATGTAAGACCATAACCCTTAAAAACAGGAAAAATAGGGCAGCATGGGTGGCTCAGCGGTTTAGTGCCGCTTAGGATGTGATCCTGGAGACCAGGGATCCAGTTCCACATCAGGCTCCCTGCATGGAGCCTACTTCTCCATCTGCCTGTGTCTCTGCCTCTCTCACTCTCTGTGTCTCTCATGAATGAATGAATGAAAAATAAATAAATAAATAAATAAATAAATAAAATCTTTTAAAAAAACAGGAAAAATAGCTAACTTTCCTAACACAGAGAAACAGGGACAGAGACATGGATAAAATGAGAAGACAAAGGAATTTGTCCCAAATGAAAGAACAGGACAAGGCCAAAATGAGAGATGTAAGTGAACCAGATATAAGTAACATGTCTGATAGAGAATTTGAAGTAAAGATCATAAAGATATTCACCGGACTTCAGAAAGCAGTGGATTGCATCAGAGACCCATAATACAGAGATAAAGAATAACAAAAGAGATAAAGGGTTTGATAAATAAAATGAGAAATACACTTGATAGAATGAACAGCAGGCTGGAAGAATCAGAGGAAAGATTAATGACCTAGAAGTCAGAGTAATGACAAGTAATCAAGCTCAACAAATGAGAGTAAAAAGAATCTTCAAATTAAGAATACACTTAGACAACTTAGTGACATCATAAAAAATCATGACGTTTGTGGGGTGTCTGGGTGGCTCAATTGGTTAGGCATCTGCCTTCAGCTTGCCTCATGATCCCTGGGTCCCAGAATGGAGCCCAAAATTGGGGTCATTCCTCAGCAGAGAGTCTGCTTCTTCTCCCTCTCCCTCTGCCCTTGCCCTTGCTTGTGCTCTTGTTCACTCACTTTCTCTCTCAAATGGAAAAATTTTTAAAAAAACATTAAAAATAATAATATTTGGGGACACCTGGGTGGCTCAGCGGTTAAGCACCTGCCTTCAGCCCAGGGCATGATCCTGGAGTCCCAGGATCGAGTCCCACATCAGGCTCCCTGCATGGAGCCTGCTTCTCCCTCTGCCTGTGTCTCTGCCTCTCTCTCTCTCTGTTTGTCTCTCATGAATAAATAAATAAAATAATAATAATAATAAATAATAATAGTAATAATTGTATTATATGGATACTAGGAGAAAAGAGGCCAGAGATTTTGTTTGAAAACATGATATATGAAAACTTCCCCAAATCTGGGGAATGACAGAGATATTCACATCCGGGAGACGCAGAGAACCCTAACAAAATCAACAAAAGCATATCCACACCAAGGCATATTGTAATTTAACTGGCAAAATGTAGTGATAAAAAATTTAAAAGCAGCAAGACAGAAGAAAACAGTTACATACAGGAGAACTGCCTCCATCCCCAATAAGGCTATCAGTGGCTTTTTCAGCTGAAACTTTGAAGCCAGAAGGGAGTGGGATGGTTTATTAAAAGTGCTGAAAGGAAAAAACTGCAGCCAACAATACTCTATCCAGGAAAGCTATCATTCAAAATACAAGGAGAGATAAAGAGCTTTCCAGACAAACACAAACTAAAGGAGTTCCTGATTACTAAACAACAGTGCAAGAAATATGAAAGGGGGATCCTTAAGTGGAAAAGAAAGACAAAAAGTGAGTATGAAAGTGGGAAACACAAAAACAGTAAAAATGAGTTCATGTCCCAGGTTTTTATTCTGTTCTATTGATTTCTATTATTGTACCATACCATAGTGATTTGATCACTACAGCTTTGTACTATAACTTGAAGTTCAGAATTGTGATCCCCCCAGCGTTTCTTTTCTTTTTCAAGATAGCTTTGGCTATTCAGGAAATTTTGTAGTTCTATACAAATTTTGAGATAGTTTGTTCTATCTCTGTGAAAAATGTGGATGGTATTTTGATAGGGATTGCATTAAATGTGTAAGCCGAGTTGGGTTTCATAGACATTTAACAGTATTTGTTCTTCCAGTTCATGAGCATGGAATATCTATTTCTTTGTGTCATCTTCAATTACTTTCATCAGTGTTTTATAGTTTTCAGAGTACAGGTCTTTTACCTCTTTGGTTAGGCTTATTCCTAGGTATCTTATGGTTTGGGGCACAATTGTAAATGGGGCCAATTCCTTGAATTCTCTTTCTGCTGCCGCATTACTGGTGTATAGAAATGCACCTATCAATGTACATTGATTTTGAATTGTGACTTTACTGAAATCATTTATCAGTTCTAGGAGTTTTTGGTGGAGTCTTTCAGGTTTTCTATATAGAGTATCATGTCATGCAAATAGTGAAAGTGTGAACTCTTCCTTGATGACTTGGATGCCTTTTATTTCTTTTTGTAGTCTGATTGCTGAGGCTATTACTTCCAGCACTATGTTAAATAGCAGTAATGGGAGTGAACATCCCTGTCTTATTCCTGACCATAGAGGAAAAGCTCTCACTTCTTCCCCATTGAGGCTGATAATAGCTGTGGGTTTTTCATGATCTTTATTATGTTGAAAAACCTCCAACTTTATTAAGGGTTCTTTTTATGAATGGATGTTTGACTTTTTCAAATGCTATTTCTGCATCTATTGAGAGGATCCTATTTCTCATTCTTTCTTTTTTTAATGTAGTATATCACATTGATTGAGTTGCAAATACTGAACCACACCTACAGCCCAGATATAAATCCCACATGGTCATGGTGAGAGATTTTTAAAATTTATTGTTTAACTCAGTTTGCTAGTATCTTTCTTATTTTCCTAATTTTTATTTAAATTCTATTCAGTTAACATACAAAGCAATATTGGTTTCAGGAATAGAATTCAGTGATTCATCAATTACATGCAACACTCAGTGCTCATCATATCAAATACCCATCACCCATTAATAATATCATTTCTTCTTTATCCATTCATCAATTGGGGGACATTTGGGTTCTCTCTATAGTTTGGCTATTGCTGATAATGCTGGATTATTAAATATTATTATTAAATATTATTATTATATTACTATATAATTATTATATTATTATTAAATATTGGATTACATGTACCCATTTGAACATGTATTTCTGCATCCTTTGGGTTAATATCTAAGTAATGCAATTGGTGGGTTGTAGTATATTTCTATTTTATTTTATTTTTCTTGTTGACATGTTTTCCTTGTTTTTTTTTTTACATATATATATATTGAAGTTCGATTTGCCAACATATAGTTTAACACCCAGTGCTCATCCCATCAGGTGCCCTCCTCAGTGCCCATCATCCAGTTACCTCATCCCCCCCCACATCCCCTTCCACTACCCTTTTTTCATTTCCCAGAGTTAAGAGTATCTCATGGTTTGTCACCCTCTCTAATTTTTCCCACTCATTGTCCCTCCTTTCACTTATAGTCCCTTTAATTATTTCTTATATTCCCCATATGAATGAAACCCTGATGATTGTTCTTCTCCAATTGACTTACTTCACTCAGCATAATACCCTTCAGTTCCATCCATGATGAAGCAAATGGGTATTCGTCCTTTCAAATGGCTGAGTAATATTCCTTTGTATATATATACCACATCTTTATCCATTCTTCTGTCGATAGACATCCAGGTTCCTTCCAAAGTTTAGCTATTGTGGACATTGCTGCTATAAATATTGGGGTGCAGGTGCCCCGGCATTTCACTGCATCTGTATCTTTGAGGTAAATCAACAGAAGTACAATTGCTAGGTCGTAGGGTAGCTTGGTTTTTAACTCTTTGGGGAACCTCCACACAGTTTCCCAGAGTGGCTGCACCAGTTCACATTCCCACCAACACTGCAAGAGGGTTCACCATTCTCCACATCCTCTCCAACACTTGTTTCCTGTCTTGTTGATTTTTGCCATTCTCACTTGTGTGAGGTGGTATTTCATTGTGATTTTGATTTGTATTTCCCTGATGGCAAGTGATGCAGGGCATTTTTCCATGTGCTTGTTGGCCACGTGTATGCCTTCTTTGGTGAAATTTCTGGTCATATCTTCTGCTGATTTCATGATTGGATTGTTTGTTTCTTGGGTGTTGAGTTTGATAAGTTCTTTGTAGATCTTGGATACTAGCCCTTTATCTGGTAGGTCATTTGCAAATATCTTCTCCCATTCTGTAGGTTGTCTTTGAGTTTTGTTGACTGTTTCTTTTGCTGTGAAGAAGCTTTTTATCTTGATTAAGTCACAAGAGTTCATTTTTGCTTTTGTTTACTTTGCTTTCATAGGTGTATCTTGCAAGAAATTGCTGTGGCCAAGTTAAAAAGGTTGTTGCCTGCATTCTCCTCTAGGATTTTGATGGATTCTTGTCTCACATTTAGATCTTTCATCCATTTTGAGTTGGTCTTTGTGTATGGTGTAAGAGAATGGTCTAGTTTCATTCTTCTGCACGTGGCTGTCCAATTTTCCCAACACCATTTATTGAAGAAACTGTCTTTTTTTCCAGTGGATAGTCTTTCCTGGTTTGTGGAATAATAGTTGAACATAGAGTTGAGGGCCCATTTCTGGGTTCTCTATTCTGTTCCATTGATCTATGTGTCTGTTTTTGTGCCAGTACCACACTGTCTTGATGATCACAGCTTTGTAGTATAGCTTAAAATCTGGCCTCGTGATGCCCCTGGCTTTGGTTTTCTTTTTCACTATTCCCTTGGCCATTCAGGGTCTTTTCTGATTCCACACAAATCTTAAGATTATTTATTCCAGCTCTGAAGAAAGTCCATGGTATTTTGATAGGGATTGCATTGAACGTGTAAATTGCCCAGGGTAGCATAGACATTTTCACAATATTTGTTCTTCCAATCCAGAAGAATGGAATATTTTCGCATCTCTCTGTGTCTTCCTCAATTTCTTTCAGAAGTGTTCTGAAGTTTTTAGGGTATAGATCCTTTACCTCTTCGGTTAGGTTTTATTCCTAGGTATCTTATGCTTTTGGGTGCAATTGTCAATGGGATTGACTCCTTCATTTCCCTTTCTTCAGTCTCATTCTTAGTGTATAGAAATGCCACTGACTTCTGGGCATTGATTTTTTTTATCAGTCACATTGCTGAATTTCTTTTTTTTAATGAATTTATTTTTTATTGGTGTCCAATTAGCAATCTTGGGGTAAAGTCTTTTGGGTTTTCTATGTACAATATCATGTCATCTGCGAAGAGGGAGAGTTTGACTTCTTCTTTGCCAATTTGAATGCCTTTTATTTCTTTTTGTGGTCTGATTGCTGAGGCTACGACTTCTAGTACTATGATGAATAGCAGTGGTGAGGGTGGACATCCCTGTCATGTTCCTGATCTTAGGGGAAAGGCTCCCAGTGCTTCCCCATTGAGAATAATATTTGCTGTGGGCTTTTCACAGATGGCTTTTAAGATGCTGAGGAATGTTCCCTCTATCCCTACACTCTGAAGAGTTTTGATCAGGAATGGATGCTGTATTTTGTCAAATGCTTTCTCTGCATCTATTGACAGAATCATATGGTTCTTGTTTTTTCTCTTGGTGATGTAATCTATCAGGTTAATTTCTATTTTAAACTTTGTGAAGAACTGCCGTACTGTTTTTTTCCAGAGTGCCTGCACCAGTCTGCATTCCCATTAACCGTTCAAGAGGGTTCCTATTTCTCCACATCCTTACCAACATCTGTTGTTTCCTATGTTGTTGATTTTAGTAATTCTAACAGGCATGAAGTGGTGTCTGTCTCATTGTGGTTTTGATTTGTATTTCTCTGATGATGAGTGATGTGAGCATCTTCATGTGTCTGCTAGCCATCTGGTGTCTTCTTTGGAAAAATGTCTGGTTATATCTTCTGTCCATTTTTATCTGGATGTATTGTTTTTTTAGTATTGAGCTTGATAAGCTCTTTATAGAATTTTGGATACTAACTCTTTATCAGATATATTATTTGCAAATATATTCTGCATTCTATCGGCTATCTTTTAGTTTTATTGATTGTTTACTTCACTGTGAAGAACATCTTTATCTTCATGAAGTCCCAAATAGCTTATTTTTTTTACTTTCAATAATGTTTGCTTTATTTTTTTTAATAAATTTATTTATTTTTTTCTAATTTTATTGTTTTTTTAATAAATTAATTTTTTATTGGTGTTCAATTAGCCAACATATAGAATAACACCCAGTGCTCATCCCATCAAGTGCTCACCTCAGTGCCCGTCACCCAGTCACCCCCACCTCCTGCCCACCTCCCATTCTACCACCCCTAGTTCGTTTCCCAGAGTGAGGAGTCTCTCATGTTCTGTCTCCCTTTCTGATATTTCCCACTCATTTTTTCTCCTTTCCCGTTTATTCCCTTTCACTATATTTTATATTCCCCAAATGAATGAGAACATACAATGTTTGTCCTTCTCCAATTGACTTATTTCACTCAGCATAATACCCTCCAGTTCCATCAACGTCTAAGCAAATGGTGGGTATTTGTCCTTTCTAAAGGCTGAGTAATATTCCATTGTATACATAAACCACATCTTCTTTATCCATTCATCTTTCGATGGACACTGAGGCTCCTTCCACAGTTAGGCTATTGTTGACATTGCTACTATAAACATCAGGGTGCAGGTGTCCCGGAATTTCACTGCATCTGTATCTTTGGGGTAAATCCCCAGCAGTGCAATTGCTGGGTCATAGGGCAGATCTATTTTTTACTCTTTGAGGAACCTCCACACAGTTTTCCAGAGTGGCTGCACCAGTTCACATTCCCATCAACAGTGCAAGAGGGTTCCCCTTTCTCCACATCCTCTCCAACATTTGTGCTTTCCTGCCTTCTTAATTTTCCCCATTCTCAGTGGTATGAGGTGGTATCTCATTGTGGTTTGGATTTGTATTTCCCTGATGGCAAGTGATGCAGAGCATTTTCTCATGTGCTTGTTGGCCATGTCTATGTCTTCCTCTGTGAGATTTTTCTTCATGTCTTTTGCCCATTTCATGATTGGATTGTTTCTTTGCTGTTGAGTTTAAGAAGTTCTTTATACATCTTGGAAACTAACCCTTTATCTGATACGTCATTTGAAAATATCTTCTCCCATTCTGTAGGTTGTCTTTTAGTTTTGTTGACTGTATCTTTTGCTGTGCAAAAGCTTCTTATCCTGATGAAGTCCCAATATTTCATTTTTGCTTTTGTTTCTCTTGCCTTCATGGATGTATCTTGCAAGAAGTTACTCTGGCTAAGTTCAAAAAGGGTCTGGCCTGTGTTCTCTAGGATTTTGATGGAATCTTGTCTCACTTTTAGATCTTTCATCCATTTTGAGTTTATCTTTGTGTAAGGTGCAAGACAGTGGTCTAGTTTGATTCTTCTGCATGTGGATGTCCAATTTTCCCAGCACCATTTATTGAAGAGACTGTCTTTTTTTTCCAGTGGATAGTCTTTCCTCCTTTATCGAATATTAGTTGACCATAAAGTTGGGGGTCCACTTCTGGATTCTCTATTCTGTTCCATTGACCTATGTGTCTGTTTTTGTGCCAGTACCACACTGTCTCGATGACCACAGGTTTGTAGTACAACCTGAAATCTGGCATTGTGATGCCCCCAGCTCTGGTTTTCTTTTTTATATTCCCCTGGCTATTTGAGGTCTTTTCTGATTCCACACAAATCTTAAAATAATTTGTTCCAACTCTCTGAAGAAAGTCCATGGTATTTTGATAGGGATTGCATTAAACGTGTAAATTGCCCTGGGTAACATTGACATTATAGACCAATATCCCTGATGAACATGGATGAAAAATTCTCAACAAGATACTAGCCAATAGGATACAACAATGCATTAAGAAGAGTGTTCACCATGACCAAGTAGGATTTATCCCTGGGATGCAAGGCTGGTTCAACACTCATAAAACAATCAATGTGATTCATCATATCAGCAAGAGAAAAACCAAGAACCATATGATCCTCTCATTAGATGCAGAGAAAGCATTTGATGAAATACAGCATCCATTCCTGATCAAAACTGTTCTGTGTGTAGGGATAGAGGGAACATTCCTCAACATCTTAAAAGCCATCTACGAAAAGCCCACAGCAAATATGATTCTCAATGGGGAAGCACTGGGAGCCTTTCCTCTAAGATCAGGAACAAGACAGGGATGTCCACTCTCTCCACTGCTATTCAACATAGTACTAGAAGTCGTAGCCTCGGCAATCAGACAATAAAAAGAAATAAAAGGCATTCAAATTGGCAAAGAAGTCAAACTCTCCCTTTTCGCCTATGACATGATACTGTACATAGAAAACCCCAAAGCCTCCACCCCAAGATTGCTAGAACTCATACAGCATTTTGGCAGTGTAGTAGGTCACAAAATCAGTGCCCAGAAATCCTTGGCATTTCTGTACACTAACAATGAGACTGAGGAAAGAGAAATTAAGGAGTCAATCCCATTGACAATTGCACCCAAAAGCATAAGATACCTAGGAATAAACCTAACCAAAGAGGTAAAGGATCTATACCCTAAAAACTACAGAACACTTCTGAAAGAAATTGAGGAAGACACAAAGAGGTCGAAAAATATTCCATGCTCAAATAGTTTATTTTTGCTTTGTTTATCTTGCCTCTGGTGATGTGTCTGAATAGGATAACTGGGTGATGAGCGCATTAAGGAGGGCACTTGATGTAATGAACGGAGTATTATATGCAACTGATGAATCACTAAAGTCTACTTCTGAAATAAAAATACAGTATATGTTAATTAATGGAATTTAAGTTAAAAAATAAAAAGAAATAAAGATTGCTATGACTGATGTCAAGGAAGTAGCTGCCTGTGTTCTCCTTTAGAATTTTGATGGTTTCCTCCACTGCAAGGAGCCTGACGTGGGACTCGATCCCAGGACCTCGGAATCACGACCTGAGCCAAAGACAGACTCTCCACGACTGAGCCACCCAGACACCGTTGAATTTATTTTCATGTATGGTGTAACAAAGTAGTCCAGTTTCATTCTTCTGCATATTACTGTCCAGTTTTCCCAATACCATTTTTTGAAGAGACTCTCATTTTTTTAATTGGGTATTCCAGTTGATTACCTTACACGTAATATTAGTTTCACGTGTACAAAATAGTAATTCAACACTTCTATACAACACTTGATGCTCATCACATGTGTTCTCCTTAATCCTTATCACCTATTTAACCCACGCCTCCACCTACCTCCCCTCTGTTAACCATTAGTTTGTTCTCTAGAGTAAAATGTCTGTTTCTTGTTTTGCCTCTCTCTCCCTCTTTTTTCCCCTTGATCCTTTGTTTTATTTCCTCAGATACACATATGAGTGAAATCACATAGCATTTGTCTTTTTCTGACTTATTTCAGTTAGCATACTACTCTTTAGCTCTAGGCTTATTGTTCCTAATGGCAAGATTTCATTTTTTATGGCTGTGTAGTATTCCATTGTTTATATATCAATTTCTTCTTTTTCTTTTTCTTTTTCTTAATTCTCAGATGTAGGGGTTTGGGTTAGAGTTTATGGTCAGAGTTAGGGTTAGGGCCAGAGTGAGGATATGTGCCTGGTATCCTGCAGTTTAGAGAACTCTCCAGAGGATTTGATTCAGGATTCGCGGTCAGAGTTAAAGGTTAGTGGTTAGGGATAGGTTGAGGGGTTAGGGTTGTAGTTAGAGTTTGCAGTTAAGGCTAGGGGATTAGAGTGTGAGGGGGTTAAATTAATGAGAGAATATATTACTGGAATGATGGTTTATACACAGTGTATTTTCTGTTTTTTTTTTCATTTTCTTTCCTTTTTTTCCTTTTTAAAAATTTTAATTAAATTCCAATGAGTTAACATACAGTACAATACTGGTTTCAGTAGTAGAATTTTGTGATTCATCCCTTAAGTACAACACTCAGTGCTCATTCACAACAGGTGTCCTTTTTAATACCTACTACACATTTAACCCATCCCCTCAAACAACCTCCTCTCCCTCAAACATCAGGTTTTTTTAAAGATTTTCTTTATCTATTCATGAGAGACACACAGAAGAGGCAAAGACATAAGCAGAGGGAGAAGCAGGCTCCTCATGGGAAGCCTGATGTGGGACTTGATCACAAGACCCTATGATGATGACCTGAGCCAAAGGCAGACACTCAACCACTGAGCCACCCAGGCGCCTCTCAAACCTCAGTTTTATGAAGAAGTGTTCATATAGTGTTCAGGGTCTGGCACTTCAGGGAGTGTCTCTAGTGTGTGCTGTATGCATTTGCTGCTGTGCTTGGTTACTTTATCCCAAAGGTCAGTCATCTGCAGAGACTCTCCTTGCCTGCAGCGGGCAGTGTTTAGACCTTACTCAGAATGTGGCAAGTTTTAACAAGGCATGCTCTGGTCAACTTGTTAAATGAGACCTGATTCTGCTTCCAGTGTAACTGAAGCCTAGCATAACTCTATGTTTGGTAGATGTGGTGTGTGTCGAGGTTTATTCTGGTCTTCTGGGGAAGGGGCCTGCTGTGCTGGTCCATAGATACACTTGCCTAAGAAAAGCAGTACCAGCAGAGTATAGGGGGTCATTAATTGGCATAAGCAGCTTAGGCAGCCAGTATTTGCATTCTGTTGTTTATAAAGTTGGTTTATGCTGAGGGGCTGGAGAGGAAAATAGAATCAGCCAGCTCCTTTGTCCCTGGATAGGGGACTCAATGCTTGCTAATCTCAGGGAAGCAGTCCCAGAAGAGTGAATTAGTTCCCTCTGTGAATTCCAGGCATTTTCCAGATTGCCATTTTCACACTGTCTCCGGTTTGCTTGCCTGCCTGGATCAACGCACTGCACTTTAGGCTCTAATCTCTTTCAAACCTACTGACTTTTCAAACTCTAAACTTTAGGGATCTGGTGTGGTGGGAACTTGCCCTGGTCTTCTGGGAGAGTCTTGTCATACTGGGACTTATTGATGTTTGACGAAGAAGGGCAGTCACACCAGAGCACAGGGGCATGGTAGTTGGAGCAAAGCAAGCTAAACAACTGTGTCCAATTTAGCAGCCATCAGCAGGTGTCTCTGCATCTATGCTGAGGAGAAGGGGAGGGAAATAGCACCTTCCAGCTCATTTTTACCCTGAGAGGCAAGTCTGTGAATGTCACTTCTCACAGATACCCTCCAAGATCAGTCTCCCCTTGTGTACCATATGTGATCCTCAGATCTTGCTGTCTGCCAGGGTTTGCCTGCCTGCATTCTCTCCAGGAATAGGGCAGAGCCCTCAGGGCTTTATCCCTGCCAAGTTCAGGCACCTCTAAAACTCTAGTGGTTGAGCCCTACTGGTTCCAAAAACTCACAAAAAATTAGCCCCTCTCATTTTCCTAGCCAATGGGTTTAGGAAGTGCTCTACTTGTGCATATCTCTCTACACTTCACCCTCTCTCACCTCCCTCCTCTCCATTGCACCCAATCTGTTTCCCCTGCAAAACACATCTTCACACTTCTTCCTTCCTTGATGAGGCCTCTTCTCCCCTTCTATATGCACTGTTTGTTCTATCAATCCTCAGACCAATTTTCTGGGTATTCGGAATGGTTTGATAGTAATCTATCTGTATTCACGGGATGGGGTAAGCTTAGGGTCCTCCTATATCACTATCATATCTCCTCCTTTTGATATCCATTAGAATAATAATTTTTTCTCGATCCCCTCTCTTTCAATCTGCAGGTGTCATTAGGTCTAAAATGAGTCTGTTGTAGGCAGCTTATGGATGGATATTTTTAAAATTCATTCTGACATCTTATGTCTTTTGATTTGATTGTTTAGTCCATCTACATTCAGAGTCATTAGTGGTAGATATGTCTTTATTGCCATTTTATTACGTGTTTCATCATTGTTTCTGGAGATTTTGCCTGATATTTTCTTGTCTTTGACAACTTTGGTTTTTCCTTTGCCCTCAAAGAGTCCCCTTTAATATTTCTTGCAGGGCTGGTTTAGGGGTCATAAACTTCTTTAGTCTTTGTCTGGGAAACATTTTTTTTCCTTCTATTCTGGATGATAGCCTTGCTGGGTAGAGTATTTTTGGCTGCAAATTTTTCCCATTCACCTGTTTGAATATGTCATGCCATTCTATTTTGGCTTGCCAAATTTCTGTTGAGAAATCTCCAGGTTGCCCTGCGGGTTTTCCCTTGAAAGTTAAGGACTTCTTTTGTCTTCTACTTGTAAGAATTTTTCTTTATCACTATCTTATACAAATTTAATTTCAATATGCCTTGGTGTTGGCCTCATTTTGTTAATTTTGATGGAAGCTCTTTGTGCCTCCTGGATCTGAATATCTGTTTCTTGTCCCAGACTGGAGTTTTCTGCTGTTATTTCTTCAACTATATTTTCTGCCCCTATTCTCTCTTTTCTTTGGGGACTTCTATAATACAAATATTATTACATTTGTGGAGTCACTGATTTCTGTAAGTCTATTCTCATGTTGCATAATTCTTTTTACTCTCTTTTGCTCAGCTTTATTGCTTTCTGTTACTTTTTTTCTAGGTCACTGATACATTCCTCTGCTTCTTCCAGCCTGGTGTTCACTGCATCAAGTGTATTTGTAATCTCACTTATTGCACCCTTCATCTCTGATTGATTCTTTTTTAACTATTTTATCTCTGTGGTAAGGGTCTCACTGATGTTTCTATTCTTTTTAAAAGTCCATCGAATCATTACGATCATTGCTTTAAATTCTCCATCAGACATGTTACTTACATCTGTTTTGCTTAGATCTCTAGCTGTGCCCTTACCTTGTTCTTTCATATTGAATGAATTCCTGTCTTCTTATTTTAAGTCACTGCTTTCTCTGTGTTAGAAAATCCAGTTATGAATCTTGCTCCTGATAGTAATGGCCTTATGAAGAAGATGTCATACAGTGCAGCACTTCAGAGAGTATCTCTGGTGTGTGCTTAGCTGTTGTGTTCTGACTGCTGTATCCTTCAGGTCAGTCATCTGCAGAGGTTCTCCTTCCCTGCAATGGGTAGTGTTTGGTTCCTAGCTGAATGTGTTGAGTTTTAGCTAGGTGTGTTCTGGTCTGCTTGTGAAACGAGGACTGACAGCACTTTCAGCAGAACTGAGTTCCTGCAGAGCTCTCTGTTCAGGAGATGTTATGTGGGCAGGGGTTTGTGTTGGTCTTCTGGGGTAGAGTCCCACTGCACTGGGACTGAGGCAAACTGACTGTGAAGGGCAGTCCCACCAAAGCACAGGGAGTTAGGCTTGATGTATGCAAGTTAGGCAGCCAGTATTGGTACTGCATTCCTTCACATAGGTGGTTCTGTGTTTATGCTGAGGGTTGTTGGAGGGAAATAGCACTGACTACTTTCTTTGTTCCTAGGGAATGTATGTCCATGAAGGCTGCCTCTCATAGACATACTCTGAGAAGAGTAAATAATCTCCCCACAGTGTGCCCCTGGTACTCTTGAGATTTCTGTTTCTATACTGTCTGTCCCTAGGTTGTTTGCCTGGCTTCTTTCTAGGAGCAGTGTAGTACCTTCAGGGCTCTATCCCAGCCAAGCCCACTGACTTCAAACACCAGGCTTTAAGACTCACTAGTTCGAAGAACTCATGAAATTCAATACCTCTCATTTTCCAAGCCAATGCCTTTAGGGGAATTTTCTCTCTGTGTGTTACATTTTGTGCTCTTTTCTGTTTCATCCGTCTGTGTGACCATGGCTCCCTCCCTTCCACAGCAGCCACAATCCATTTCTTCCCTAAACCACATCTCTGCACTTCTTACCTTCTTTGATGTGACTTCTTTTTTCCCTTTAGTTGTGGAATTTATTCTGTCAGTATTCAAGTCTGCTTCTGGAGGTATTTAGGAGGATTTGATAGTTGTGTCCATGAGGTAAAGTGAGGCAAGAGGTAAAGTACTCCTACTCCACCACCATCTTCCTTTCCTCCTCTCCTCCTCTTCTTGCTTCTTTTGTATAAACATCAAGGAGAAAAATGGCTGGGCCATAGGTAGGTAAGCTGTGAAACAATTTTCCAAAGTGGTTGTAGAGTTTCCACATTCCCACATTCTTTGGAGAAATGTCTATTCAAAACTTTTGTCGGTTTTTAAATTGAATTATTTGTATGATTTTTGAATTGTGTAAAATTTTTTTATTTGTCCTAGCTATATTCCCTTTGTCAGGTTTATATATACAGGAAATATGCTTTTGATGATACTAGTTCACTATTTTTTCACCTTTATGGTTTGTGATTTTGTGTCTTAATTTTTGCCTACCCCAATACTACAAACATTTTTCTTCCTATACTTTCTTCTCGAAGTTTCAGAGTACCTTTTAAATTTTGATAAAAAATAATGATGTAAATTATTTTACTATACATGTCTATGTATTTTATGGATTATGGATATTTATGGATTTCACTGGTCTATATGTCCAATCATATGACTTTCTGGTTGATAGTTATAGTCACTTAGTGTATCTTAAAACTGGATAGTGCAAGTCCTACAACTTTTGTTCTTTAATTTTTTAAATCTGGGGCAGCCCCCGTGGCTCAGCGGTTTAGAGCCGCCTTCAGCCCGAGGTGTGATCCTGGAGACCCAGGATCGAGTCCCATGTCAGGCTCTCTGCATGGAGCCTGCTTCTCCCTCTGCCTGTGTCTCTGCCTCTCTCTCTCTCTCTCTCTCTCTCTGTGCCTCTCATGAATAAATAAATAAAATCCTTAAAAAAAAAAGAAAAAAAATTAATTTTTTAAATCTGGTTTAGGTTTTTTGCATTTCCACATACATTTTACAGTTTAGCTTGGAAATTTACACAAAATAATTTCTGGTATTTTGATCAGAATTGTGTTGAATTTTTAGACTAATTTTGAGGAAATTTTATATCTTGACAATATTATTGAGTCTTCCAATGCATTTATATGTCATACCTCTTCATTTATTTTGTCTCCTTTTATTTCTCTGAGTAAGGTTCTTTGTTTTCAGTTTACAAGCCTCGAACATATTTTCTTAAATTTGTTCCTAAGTGTTTTGTATTTTTCATGCTATTTTCAATGATATCTTCAACATTTTAATTTACAATAGTGTATTACTATATGTGGACATACAATTGACTTTGTATTTTGGCCTTGTATTCTGTGACTTTGCTAGCCTCTCTTCTTGTTTTTAATTGAATTTTCTTGTAGTTATCTCATAATTTTCTACATAAATAATCATACCATTTATAAATTAAAATTATTATCTCTTCCTTTCCAATATTATGCTTTCTATTTTTTGCCTTTATTGAAATGGTTAGGATCCTCAGTACAATATTAAATAATAGTGGTGAGAGTGGTCATTATTGCCTTGTTCTTGATCTTGATGGAGGGGAACATTTTGCTTTTCAAGATTAAGTATAGTGTAAACTGTAGGGTTTTTTTGTTTGTTTGTTTGTTTGTTTTGTCAGTAGATGCTCCTTAGATTGAAGAAGTTCTATTCTTATTCTAGTCAGATAAGAGTTTTTATCACAAATGTGTATTAAATTTTACCAATTGAAGGGAGGGGCAAGATGGCAGAAGAGTAGGGGTCCTCAATACATCTGGCCCCACAAACTTACCTAGATAACTTTCAAAACATCCTGAACACCTACAAATTTGACCTGAGATTTAAAGAGAGAAAAGCTGGAACGCTACAGAGAGGAAAGTTTTTTTGCTTCTAACAAGCTAGGAAGATGAAAAAAAAAAGGATAAAGTGGGAGAGGGGAACCGAGAGTAGCCGGGCTAAAGTGCGGCAGTGAAAGACTCCAGGGCAGGAAAGCCCAGCCCTGGAGAAATGGGAACTTTGAAAATCAGTGCCAGAGTTTCCCCTCATGAAAAAGTGCTTAGCAGGGAAATCGGGCAGAATCACAGGAGGGGTAGTGAAGCCTCAAGATTCCTGGAGTCACTATAAGAGGAGGGGAACCTGGAAGAAAGCTCAATGCAAACTGCAATCCGGTATCGTAAAGGGCTGGAGCGCCTCAGGCCTCTGGGTCATTTGGGAGAAGCCAGTCAGTTAGGCAGGCCAGCTGGGGAGCTACCTTTACCCTAGAATCCAGCTCTGGACAGAGGTGGCTGTGCACTGTTCCTATCAGAAGAGGTGGTCCCTGGGAATGCGAGTCCAGCAGCACAGGGCCCTGGATCCCAGGACACCCAAATGGACAAAACTGGTGATCCTGTGTTCCCCATGGGACAGACAGAAGCAGAGAGGGCATGGGAAAGATGACAACTCTCCTGCCGCTGGGTGCCCCCAATATGTGCACTGATCCTCACATATTGGGGGCACCCAGCGGCAGGAGAGTTGTCGTCTTATTGGGGGCACCCAGCGGCAGGAGACGACAACTCTCCAGCCTCTGGGAGCAGCTAGGCCAGTGTGGACTGGGAGACTGTGGTTAGTTACTTGTGTGGAGCTCAATTCCCACCATTGGAAATCTGGAAATCTGGCCACCACCATTCTTTTTCCTCTTTATTTCACCTTGTGTCTGGGGGAGGCAGGGCCTTGAGGGTACAAAGGCCTCACAGGATAAACAGTTCATAGTGAGACTGGCACCTGGCAAGGGGTGAGGCATCTCCACCCAGGCACAGACACCTGAGAAACAGTACAGCAGACCCCTCCTCCAGAAGACCAGCTAGAAGAAGAAGGCAAGAGAAAGTTTATTGACCAAGCAGTGCTGGAAAGCTCAAGAGCTGAGGGAAAATTGAGGGCAAATAGTATAAAGAACTAGAGGGTCCCTTTTTTTCATCTTTTTCTTTTTCCATTACAACTCATTTTTTATATCAGGTTAACATTTTCCAATATTTTTTCTCTTTTCCCACCTTAACTACAATATTTTACCAGCTCTTCATTTTTAAGTTTTTTCCATTTTCACTTTCATATTTCTACAATTACATTTCTTAGATATATTTTTCAATTTTTAATTCCCTTCAACGTATTCAATTTACTTTTGGTAAGTATACAAGATACGGCTTTTGTTTTGTGTTTTTTGTTCTTTCTGCCTCGTTTTGTTTTACAATGGTGGAAGTTAATACCTTCTAAAACATAACCAACATACACCCAGAACAAAATGGAATACCATGCTGGTTCATTCTGTGAGATTATATTCTCTCTTCCTACCCATTCTGCCCCCATCTTTTATCTTGTTTGTGTTTTGGTGGTCAGTGTTGGGGCTTCCTATAAGTATTGCTGGTTTATATAAATTTGGGATTGAGCATCTTCTAACATACAGAACAAAATGCACTCAGAACTAGAGGGATCACCCTCTAGGACCCAGCAGGTAGACTTCATTTTCTCTCCACTACCATTTCTTAATCACCAGGCATCCCCCTTTTTTCTCTTTTCTTTACTTTTTCTTTTTTATGTATATTTTTTATTGGAGTTCGATTTGCCAGCATATAATATAACACCCAGTGCTCATACCATCAAGTGCCCCCCTCAGTGTCTGTCACCCAGTCACCCCTTCCCCCTGCCCACCTCCCCTTCCACTACCCCTTTTTCATTTCCCAGAGTTAGGAGTCTCTCATGTTTTGTCATTTTTTCTTTTCCCTTTTCTTCTTTTTCTTTATGGTTTTTGGCTTTTTATTTTTACTACTTTGTTTTAAAATTTGTTTTTAATTTAGTGATCCTTTTGTTTTACTTTGTTCTGTTCTCCTTTTTCTCTTAATTTCTGGTCTCTGACCTCTTTGGAATCATCTACGGTGTAATTTACTTTGGTCATGGTTGATATTTTTGACTCAGCCTGCTCATACAGCCACTTTGCACTGAACAAAATAACTAGAAGGAAGAATTCACCACCAAAGAAAGAACCAGAGCAGTACTCTCTGCCACAGTGTTGCAGAATTTGGATTTCAATACAATGTCAGTAAGTCAATTCAGAAGTACAATTATAAAGATACTCATGGCTCTGGAAAAAAGTGTAAAGGACTCCAGAGACCTCGTTACTGCAGAATTGAGATCTAATCAAGCCGAAATTAAAAATGGATTAAATGAGATGCAATCCAAACTGGATGTCCTAAAAGCTAGGGTTAATGAGGTGGAAAAGAGAGCGAGTGACATAGAAGACAAGTTGATGGTAAGGAAGAAAGTTGAGGAAAGAAGAGAAAAACAATTAAAAGCCCATAAAGAAAGGCTTAGATAGCTTGAGAAGAAAGAAATTATGTATAATTGGGATTCCAGAAGAGGCTGAAAGAGAAAGAGGACCACAAAGTATATTTGAACAAATCATAGCTGAGAACTTCCCTAATTTGGGGAGAGAAACAGGTATTCAGATCCAACAGATGGAGAGAAACCCAAAAACTTAATAAAAACCACTCAATATCTCGACTTTTGATAGTGAAACTTGCAAATTTCAAAGATAAAGAGAGAATTCTTAAAGCAGTGAGAGACAAGAGATTCTTAACTTATATGGGGAGAAATATCAGATTCACAGCAGACCTCTCCACAGAGATTTGGCAGGCCAGAAAGGGCTGGCATGATATAGACAGGGTACTAAATGAGAAGAACATACAGCCAAGAATACTTTATCCAGCAAGGCTCTCATTCAGCATAGAAGAAGAGATAAAGATCTTCCAGGATAGGAAGAAACTGAAAGAATATGTGACCACCAAACTGGGTCTGCAAGAAGTATTAAGGTGGACCCTGTAAAAGAAAGTCAGTGATCAAGAAAGAATCCAAAAAACAGAGAATCTATAGGTCATATGATGACACTGAATTCATGTCTTTCAATAATAACTCTGAATGTGAAAGGGCTAAATGATACCATCAAAGTACGCAGGGTATTAGACTGAATAAAAAAAGTAAGACCCATCTATTTTCTGTCTACAAGAGACTCATTTTAGACCTAAGGACACCTCCCGCCTGAAAATGATGGGATGAAGAACGATTCACCATTCAAATAGTCCTCAAAAGAAAGCTGGTGTAGAAATCTTTGTATAAGGTAAATTAAAGGGATCCCTGGGTGGCGCAGCGGTTTGGCACCTGCCTTTGGCCCAGGGCGCGATCCTGGAGACCCGGGATCGAATCCCACATCGGGCTCCCGGTGCATGGAGCCTGCTTCTCCCTCTGCCTATGTCTCTGCCTCTCTCTCTCTGTGTGACTATCATAAATAAATAAAAAAAAATCTTTAAGGTAAATTAAAGTTTAAGATTAATTTTTTTATTATTTTTTAAAGATTTTATTTATTCATTCATGAGAAACATAGCGAGACAGAGAGAGAGAGAGGCAGAGACACAGGCAGAGGGAGAAGCAGGCTCCATGCAGGGAGTCTGACATGGGACTCGATCCCGGGTCTCCAGGGTCAGGCCCTGGGCTGAAGGTGGCGCTAAACCACTGAGCCACCCGGGCTGCCCAAGTTTAAGATTAATTAAGATGAAGAGGGACACTATATCATACTTAAAGGGTCTGTCCAACAAGAATACCTAAAAATTATATTTATGCCTCTAATATGGCAGCTGCCAGGTATATCAATCAATTAAAAGCCAAAGTAAAGAGGTACTTAGATAATAATACACTAATAGTAGGACACTTCAACATGGCACTCTCAGCGAATGACAGATCTTCTAAGCAGAATATCACCAAAGGAACAAGGGCCTTAAATGATACACTGGACCAAATAGAATTCACAGATATATACAGAACTTTCCATCAGAGTGCAAGTGAATACACATTCTTCTCAAGTGCACATGGAAATTTCTCCAGAATAGACCACATACTGGGTCACAAATCAGGACTCAAGCAATGCAAAAAGATTGGGATTGTCCCCTGCATATTTTCAGACCACAATGCTTTGATGCTTGAACTCAGTCACATGAAGAAATTTGGAAGAAACTCAAACAAGTGGAGGTTAAATAACATCCTACTAAAAGATGAATGGGTCAACCAAGAAATTAGAGAAGAATTTTAAAAATTCATGGAAACTAACAAAAATGAAGATACAACTGTTCAAAATCTTTGGGACACAGTAAAAGCAGCCCAAAGTGGGAAATACATTGCAATAAAAGCCTCCCTCAAAAAATTGGAAAAACCTCAAATATACAAGCTAACCTTGCACCTAAAGGAATTAGAGAAAGAACAGCATATAAAGCATAAACCAAGCAGAAGAAGAGAGATAATAAAGATTTGAGCAAAAGTAAATGAAATAGAGACCAGAGGAAATATAGAACAGATCAAAAAAACCCGCAGCTGGTTCTTTGAAAGAATTGATAAGAGAGATAACCCATTAGCCAGCCTTATTAAAAAGAAAAAAGACTCAAATTAATAAAATCATGAATGAAAGAGGAAAGATCACAACCAATACAAAGGAACTACAAAAGATTTAAAAAACGTATTATGAGCCATTATGTAGCAACAAATTAGGCAATCGAGAAGAAATGGATGCATTTCTGGAAACCCACAAATTACCAAAACTGGCACAGGAAGAAATAGAAAACCTGAACAGGCCAATAACCAGGGAGGAAATCAAAGGAGTCCTCAGAATCCTCCCAAGAAACAAATGTCCATGAACAACTGGCTTCCCAGGGCAATTCTACCAAACGTTTGAAGAAATAATATGTATTCTACTAAAGCTGTTCTGAAGGATAGAAAGGGACATAATACTTCCAAACTTGTTTTATGAGGCCAGCATCACCTTGATCCCAAAACCAAAGACCCCACCAAAAAGGAGTCATAGACCAGTATCTCTGATGAGCTCAGATGCAAAAAACACTCAACAAGATACTAGCCAATAGGATTAAACAGTACATTAAGAAGATTATTCACCATGACCAGGTGGGATTTATCCTCAAAATGCACAGTTTGTCAAACACTCCTAAAACAATTAATGTGATAGATCACATCAACAAGATAAAAAACAAGAGCTATATGATCCTCTCAATAGAGGCAGAGAAAGCATTTGACAAAATACAGCATCCATTCCTGATCAAAACTCTTCAGAACTCTTCAGTATCTTAAAGTCACTTAAGTGAATATCATTCTCAATGGGGAAACACTGGGAGCCTTTCCCCTAAGATCAGGAACACGACAGGGATTCCACTCTTACCACTGTTATTCAATATAGTGCAAGAAGTCCTTGTCTCAGCAATCAGACAACAAAAAGAAATAAAAGGCATTCAAACTGCCAAAGAAGAAGTCAAAGTCTCCACTTTCACAGATGACAAGATAACATAGAAAACCCAAAAGACTCCACCCCAAGATTGCTAGAACTCATACAGCAATTTGGCAGTGTGGCAGGATACAAAATCAATGCCCAGAAATCAGTGGCATTTCTATACACAAACAATGAAACTGAAGAAAGAGAAATTAAGGAATCAATCCCATTGACAATTGCACCCAAAAGCATAAGATACCTAGGAATAAATCTAACCGAAGAGGTAAAGGATCTATACCTTAAAAACTACAGAACACTTCTGAAAGAAGTTGAGGAAGACACAGAGAGATGGAAAAACATTCCATTCTTGTGGATTGGAAGAACAAATATTGTGAAAATGTCTATGCTACCCTGGGCAATTTACACGTTCAATGCAATCCCTATCAAAATACCATGGACTTTCTTCACAGAATTGGAATAAATAATCTTAAGATTTGTGTGGAATGGGGGGGCGGAGCAAGATGGCGGAAGAGTAGGGTCCCCAAGTCACCTGGCACCACCAACTTACCTAAATAATGCTCAAATCATCCTGAAAACCTACGAATTCAGTCTGAGATTTAAAAAGAGAACAGCTGGAACGCTACAGTGAGAAGAGTTTGTGCTTCGATCAAGGTAGGAATACGGAAAAAAAATAATAAAGAAATAAAAAAGCGTCCAAGGGGGAGGGGCCACCACCAGGAGCCAGGCTACGGCCCTGTGGTGAGTGCCCCCAGGACAGGAAAGCCCAGTCCCGGAGAAGCAGGAGCTCTACCAGTCTTCCTGGATGGATAGGCACTTGCAGGGAGTTCAAGCAGGATCCCAGGAGGGGCAGGGATGCCCTCAGGCTCCCAGGGGCACTAACAGAGGAACTGCGCCCCAGGGAGAGTGCGCCACACACTGCAGCCTAGCTCCCTAAAGGGCTGCAGTATGCACCAGGCTGGACGCAGGAGCAGGTCGAAGGCAGCTCCCCATGGAGGGAGCTGCGTGGCCCTGGGAGCGATTCCAGTGACACAGGCCCCAGAGCCCAGGGCGCTGGGGGACACAGCCAAAGATCCGGTGCTGCCCCCTGGACAGGCAGAAGCCGGGAGGGCCCAGGACAGCGAGGATGCACCTGCTGCTGGTTCCATCGGAGCTGTGGAGAGAGGCGCCCCCCGACCCCAGAGCATCCAGGGCCCTGCTGACTGAGAGCTGTGGTAGTTACTGTGGGAGCTGACTCCAGAGCTGGAGAGCTGGCCGCCTCCACTGTTGTTGTTACTCCTCCTGATGTCGTCTTGTACCTGGGACTGAGCAGGGGACTCAGGATAAACAACTCCCACTGAGCTCTGACCCTGGCAGGGTGCAGGGCAGTTCCCCCAGGTGCACACACCTGAGAATCAGCACAACAGGCCCCTCCCCCAGAAGACCAGCTAGAAGGACAGGAGAAAAGCAAGTTATTGAACAAGCAGCACTGGAAAGTTCCAGGGGAAGTCAAGGGATTTACAGCATATAGAATCAGAGGTTATTCTCCATTGTTTTTTGTTTTATGTTTGTTTCCTCCCCCCTTTTTTCTTTTTTCTTTTTCTTTTTCTCCTTTTTCTCCTTTTTCCAGTTTTTGTCCCTCTGCACTGAGCAAAATGACTAGAAGTAAAAACCACAAAAGAAAGAATCAGAAACATTCCTCTCTCCCACAGAGTTACAAAATTTGGATTACAATTCAGTGTCAGAAAGCCAATTCAGAAGCACAATTATAAAGCTACTGGTGGCTCTAGAAAAAAGCATAAAGGATTCAAGAGACTTCAAGACTGCAGAATTTAGATCTAATCTGGCAGAAATTAAAAATCAATTGAATGAGATGCAATCCAAACAGGAGTTCCTAACAACGAGGGTGAACGAGGTAGAAGAAAGAGTGAGTGACATAGAAGACAAGTTGATGGCAAGAAGGGAAACTGAGGAAAAAAAATCAATTAAAAGATTGTGAGGATAAGTTAAGGGAAATAAATGACAGTCTCAGAAGGAAAAATCTACGTTTAATTGGGGTTCCCGTGGGCGCCAAAAGGGACAGAGGACCAGAAAGTGTATTTGAACAAATCATAGCTGAGAAGTTCCCTAACTTGGGAAGGGAACAGGCTTTCAGATCCAGGAGATAAGGAGATCCCCCCCTAAAATCAATAAAAACCTCTCAACACCTCAACATTTAATAGTGAAACTTGCAAATTCCAAAGGTAAAGAGAAGATCCTTAAAGCAGCAAGAGACAAGACATCTCTAACTTTTATGGGGAGAAATATTAGATTAACAGGAGACCTCTCCACAGAGACCTGGCAGGCCAGAAAGGGCCGGCAGGATATACTTAGGGTACTAAATGACAAGAACCTGCAACCAAGAATACTTTATCCAGCAAGATGCTCATTCGGAAGAGGAGAGTTAAACAGCTTCCAAGATAGGCAGAAACTGAAATAATATGTGACCCCCAAACTGGCTCTCCAAGAAATACTAAGGGGCATTCCGTAATAGAAAAAGGAAGTCCAAGGGAACAATCCACAAAAACAGGGGCTGAATAGGTATCATGATGACACTAAATTCATGAATGGGCTTAATGACCCCATCAAAAGGCGCTGGGTTTCAGATTGGATAAAAAGTAAGACCATCTACTTGCTGTCTAAAAGAGACTCATTTTACATAAGGACACCTACAGCCTGAAAATAAAACGTCGGAGAACCATGTACCATTCAAATGGTCCTCAAAAGAAAGGAGGGGTAGCCATCCCTATATCATATGAATTAAAGATTATCCCAAAGACTGTAGTAAGAGATGAAGAGGGACTCTATATCATACTTAAAGGATCTTTCCAACAAGAGGACCTAACAATCACGAATGTTTATGCCCCAAATGTGGGAGCTGCCAAGTTTATCAATCAATTAATAACCAAAGTTAAGACATACTTACATAATAATACACTTATACTTGGTGACTTGAATGTAGCACTGTCAACAATCGACAGACATTCTGAGCACAACATCAGCAAAGAAACAAGAGCTTTAAATGATACACTGGACCAGATGGGTTTCACAGATATCTACAGAACTTTACATCCAAACGCAACTGAATATACATTCTTCTCAAGTGCACATGGAACTTTCTTCAGAATAGACCACATACTGGGTCACCAATCAGGTTTTACCCGATGCCAAAAGATTGGGATCGTCCCCTGCATATTTTCAGACCATAATGCTTTGAAATTAGAACTAAATCACAAGAGAAGTTTGGAAGGATTTCAAACACGTGGAGGTTAAGGACCATCCTGCTAAAAGATGAAAGGGTCAACCAAGAAATTGGGAGGAATTAAAAAGATTCATGGAAACTAATGAGAATGAAGATACAACCATTCAAATCTTTGGGATACTGTAAAAGCAGTCCTGAGGGGAAATGCATGTCAATACAAGCATCCATCCAAAAACAGGAAAAAACTCAAATACACAAGCTAACCTTGCATCTAAAGGAGTTGGAGAAAAAACAGCAAGTAGATCCTACATGCAGCAGAATAGATTTAATAAAGATTTGAGCAGAACTCAATGAAATAGAGACCAGAAGAACTGTGGAACAGATTAACAAAACCAGGAGTTGGTTCTTTGAATTAATAAGATAGATAAACCCGTAGCCAGCCTTATTAAAAAGAAAAGAGAAAAGACTCAAATTAATAAAAACATGAATTAGAAAGGAGAGATCACCACCAATACCAAGGATATGCAACGATCTTGAAAACTTATTATGGGGAACTTTGAGCCAATAAATTAGGCAATCTAGAAGAAATGGATGCATTTCTGGAAAACCACAAACTACAAAAAATGGAACAGGAAGAAATAGAAAACCTGAACAGGCCAGTAACCAGGGAGGAAATTGAAGCAGTCATCCAAAACCTCCCAAGACACAAAAGTCCAGGGCCAGATGGCTTCCCAGTGGAATTCTATCAAATGTTTAAAGAAGAAACCTTATCTATTCTACTAAATCTGTTCCAAACCATAGAAAGAGATGGAATACTTCCAAACCCGTTCTTTGAGGCCAGCATCACCTTAATTCCAAAACCAAACAAAGACCCCACCAAAGAGGAGAATTATAGACAAATATCCCTGCTGAACATGGATGCAAAAGTTCTCAACAGGATACTAGCCCATAGGATCCAACAATACATTAAGAAGATTATTCACCATGACCAAGTGGGATTTATCCCCGGGATGCAAGGCTGGTTCAACACTCATAAAGTAATCAATGTGATTGATCATATCAGCAAGAGAAAAAACAGGAACCATATGATCCTCTCAAGAGATACAGAGAAAGCATTTGATAAAATACAGCATCGATTCCTGATCAAAGCTCTTCAGAGTGTAGGGATAGAAGGTACATTCCTCAGCATCTTAAAAGCCATCTACAAAAAGCCCACAGCAAATATCATTCTCAATGGGGAAACACTGGGAGCCTTTCCTGTAGGATCAGGAACAAGACACACTGTCCACTCTCACCACTGCTATTCAACATAGTACTTGAAGCCCTAGCCTAAGAAATCAGGCAACAAAAGGAAATAAAAGGCATTCAAATTGGCAAAGAAGAAATAAAATTCTCCCTTTTCACAGATGACATGATAATCTACATAGAAAACACAAAAGACTCCACCCCAAGATTGCTAGAACTCATACAGCAATTGGGCAGTTTGGCAGGATATAAAATCAATGCCCAGAAACCCTTGGCATTTCTATACACTAACAATGAGACTGAGGAAAGAGAAATTAAGGAGACAATCCCATTGACAATTGCACCCAAAAGCATAAGATACCTAGGAATAAACCTAACCAAAGAGGTAAAGGATCTATACCCTAAAAACTTCAGAACAATTCTGAAAGAAATTCAGGAAGACACAAAGAGATGGAAAAATATCCCATGCTCATGGATCAGAAGAATTAATATTGTGAAAATGTCCATGCTACCCAGGGAAATTTACACATTTAATACAATCCCTATCAAAATACCATGGACTTTCTTCAGAGAGTTGGAACAAATCATCTTAAGATTTCTGTGGGATCAGAAAAGACCCCAAATAGCCACGGGAATATTAACAAAGAAAACCATAGCTGGGGGCATCACAATGCCAGACTTCAGGTTGTACTACAAAGCTGTGGTCAAGACAGTGTGGTACTGGCACAAAAACAGACACATAGATCAATGGAACAGAATAGAGAATCCAGAAGTGGACCCTCAATTTTATGGTCAACTAATATTCGACAAAGCAGAAATGACTATCCACTGGAAAAATGACAGTCTTTAATAAATGGTGCTGGGAAAATTGGACATCCACATGCAGAAGAATGAAACTAGGCCATTCTCTTACACCATACACAAAGATAAACTCAAAATGGATGAAAGATATTAATGAGAGACAAGATTCCATCAAAATCCTAGAGGAGAACACAGTCAACACCCTTTTTGAACTGGGGCACAGCAACTTCTTGCAAGATATATTTATTAAGGCAAAGTAAACAAAAGCAAAAATGAATTGTTGGGACTTCATCAAGATAAGAATCTTCTGCACAGCAAAAGAAACAGTCAACAAAACTAAAAGACAACCTACAGAATGGGAGAAGATATTTGCAAATTACCTATCAGATAAAGGACTAGTATCCAAGGTCTTTAAAGAACTTCTTAAACCCAACAGCAAAGAGACAAACAATCCATTCATGAAATGGGCAAAATACATGAAAAGAAATTTCACCAAAGAAGACATAGACATGGCCAACAAGCACAGAAGAAAATGCTCTGCATCACTGGCCATCAGGGAAATACAACTCGAATACACAATGAGATACCACCTCACACCAGTGAGAAATGGGCAAATTAACAAGGCAGGAAACAACAAATGTTGGAGAGCATGTGAAAAAAGGGGAACCCTCTTGCAGTGTTGGTGGGAATGTGAACTGGTGCAGCCACTCTGGAAAGCTGTGTGGAGGTTCCTCAAAGAGTTAAAAATACATCTGCCCTGCGACCCAGCAATTGCACTGCTGGGTATTTACCCCAAAGATACAGATGCAGTGAAATGCCAGGACACCTGCACCCCAATGTTTTTAGCAGCAATGTCCACAATAGCCAAGTTGTGGAAGGAGCCTTGGTGTCCATAGAAAGATGAATGGATAAAGAAGATATGGTATATGTATACGATGGAATTTTACTCAGTCATTAGAAACGACAAATACCCACCATTTGTTTCAACGAGGATGGAACTGGAGGGTATTATGCTGAGTGAAATAAGTCAATCGGAGAAGGACAAACATTATATGGTCTCATTCATTTGGGGAATATAAAAAATAGTGAAAGGGAATAAAGGAGAAAAGGAGATAAAATGAGTGGGAAATATCAGAAACGCAGACAGAACATGAGAGACTCCTAATTCTTGGAAATGAACAAGGGGTGGTGGAAAGGGAGGTGGGCGGGGGTGGGGGTGACTGGGTGACGGGCCCTGAGGGGGGCGCTTGATGGGATGAGCACTGGGGTTTATGCTATATGTTGGCAAATTGAACTCCAATAAAAAGAAATTTTTTTAAAAAAGAAGATTTGTGTGGAATAAGTAAAGACCCCATATAGCCAGGGGAATATTCTAAAAGGAAACCAATTCCAGGGGCATAGTGCTTGATTTCAAGCTGTATGACAAAGCTGCGATTCTTAAGACAGTGTGGTAGTGACACAAAAATAGAGACATAGATCAATGGAACAGAATAGAGAACCCAGCAATGGGCTCTCAACTCTATGATCAACTAATATTCCACAAAGCAGGAAGAGTATCCACGGGAAAAAGTGCAGTTTCTTCAATAAATGGTGCTGGAAAATTGGACAGCCACGTGCAAAAGAATGAAAGTAGACCAATCTCTTACACCATACACAAAGATAAACTCAAAGTGGATTTAAGATTTTTTTTATGGATGAAAGATCTAACTGTGAGACAAGAATCCATCAAAATCCTAGAGGAGAAAACAAGCAACAGTCTTTTGAACTTGGCCATAGCTATTTCTTGCAAGCTACTTCTTGCCATCTATGATGGCAAGGGAAACAAAAGCAAAAATGAATTCTTGGGACCTCATTAAGATAAAAAGCTTCTGCACAGCAAAAGAAACAGTCAACAAAACTCAAAGACAACCTACAGAATGGGAGAAGATATTTGCAAATGACATATCAGATAAAGGTCTAGTATCCAAGATCTATAAAAATTTGTCAGACTCAACACCCAAGAAAACAAAAATCCAATCATGAAATGGGCAGAAGACATGAACAGAAATTTCTCCAAAGAATGCATACACATGGCAACAAGCACATGAGAAAATGCTCCGCATCCCTTGCCATCAGGGAATTACAAATTAAAACCACAATGAGATACCACCTCACACCAGTGAGAATGGTGAAAATTAACAAGATAGAAAACAGTAAATGTTGGAGAGGATGTGGAGAAAGGGGAACCCTCTTGCACTGTTGGTGGGAATGTGAACTGGTACAGCCGCTCTGGAAAACTGTGTGGAGGTTTATCAAAGAGTTAAAAATAGAGTTATTGTACGACCTAGCAATTGCAGTGCTGGGGTTTTACCCCAATGATTCAGATGCAGTGAAACGCTGGGACACCTGCACCCCAATATTTTTTTTCTTTTTTTATTTATGATAGTCACACAGAGAAAGAGAGAGAGAGAGAGAGAGAGAGAGAGAGAGGCAGAGACACAGGCAGAGGGAGAAGCAGGCTCCATGCACCGGGAGCCCGATGTGGGATTCGATTCTGGGTCTCCAGGATCGCCCCTGGGCCAAAGGCAGGCGCCAAACCGCTGTGCCACCCAGGGATCCTCTGCACCCCAATATTTATAGCAGTGATGTTCACAATGGCTAAACTGTGGAAGGAGCCATGATGAACTTCAACAGATGAATGGAGAAAGAATATGTGTTATATACATGCAATGGAATATTACTCAGCCATTAGAAAGGACGAATACGGGCAGCCCGGGTGGCTCAGCCGTTTATCGCTGCCTTCGGCCCAGGGCTTGATCCTGGAGACCTGGAATTTAGTCCCTCGTCAGGCTCCCTCCATGGAGCCTGCTTCTCCCTCTGCCTGTGTCTCTGCCCCCAGCCCGTCTCTCATGAATGAATAAATAAATAAAATCTTTTTTTAAAAAAGGACGAATACCACATAGACATGGCCAACATGCATATGAGAAAATGCTCTGCATCACTTGCCATTAGGGAAATACAAATCAAAACCACAATAAGATACCACCTCACACCGGTGAGAATGGGGCAAATTAACAAGGCAGGAAACAACAAATGTTGGAGGGGATGTGGAGAAAAGGGAACCCTCTTACACTGTTGGTGGGAATGTGAACTGGTGCAGCCACTCTGGAAAACTGTGTGGAGGTTCCTCAAAGAGTTAAAAATAGACCTGCCCTACGACCCAGCAATTGCACTATTGGGGATTTACCCCAAAGATACAGATGCAGTGAAACACCGGGACACCTGCACCCCGATGTTTATAGCAGCAATGGCCACGATAGCCAAACTGTGGAAGGAGCCTCGGTGTCCAACGAAAGATGAATGGATAAAGAAGATGTGGTTTATGTATACAATGGAATATTACTCAGCTATCAGAAATGACAAATACCCACCATTTGCTTCAACGTGGATGGAACTGGAGGGTATTATGCTGAGTGAAGTAAGTCAGTCGGAGAAGGACAAACATTATATGTTCTCATTCATTTGGGGAATATAAATAATAGTGAAAGGGAATATAAGGGAAGGGAGAAGAAATGTGTGGGAAATATCAGAAAGGGAGACAGAACGTAAAGACTGCTAACTCTGGGAAACGAACTAGGGGTGGTAGAAGGGGAGGAGGGCGGGGGGTGGGAGTGAATGGGTGACGGGCACTGGGGGTTATTCTGTATGTTAGTAAATTGAACACCAATAAAAAATAAATTAAAATAAAAAAAGGACGAATACCCACCATTTGCTTTGACATGGATGGAACTGGAGGGTATTATGCTGAGTGAAGTAAGTCAGTTTGAGAAGGTTAATCTTAATATAGTTTCACTCATATGGGGAATATAAGAAATAGTGAAAGGGATTATAAGGGAAAGGAGGGGAACTGAGTGGGAAAAATTAGAGAGGGAGACAAAACATGAAAGACTTCTAACTCTGGGAAACAAACCTAGGTTTGTGGAAGGAGAGGTGTGTGGGGGCTTGGGGTAACTGGGTGATGGCACTGAGGAGCACACTTGATGGGATGAGCACTGGGTGTTTTACTATATGTGGGCAATGAAACTTCAATAAAAACAAATTATAAAATTTACCAATTAATTTTTCAGCATCCTTGAGATAATTATGTAATATTTTTCCTTTATTGTCTTAATATATTGAATCACAGTACTTTTAAATATAAACCCATCTTGTATTCCTGATCTAAGCCCCTTTTGACCATGGTGTGTTATCATTTTTATATACTACTGAGTTTCCTTTGCTAAAATCTTCTTAAGATTTTTTGTTTATGAAGGTTATTGGCTGGTAGTTAAATTTTTTGTTTTAATTTTATCTGGTTTTGATAAGAGCATGATACAGATTGAAATAAAATATTTTGTATAGAATTGGTATTAATCTATCTCAAAATATTAGATAGACTTCACCCGTGGGGAAAAAAAGAATTCACCAGTGAAGTCTCCTCATCGTGGAGTTTTCTTGTAATAAAGTTTTTATTTTTTAATCATGTAAATATATTTTATTTGGTAAGGGTAAATGTTAATTTTGCTTAAAAGATTCAAGTACAAAACATGAAAAATTGCATACTTATTTGTATGGGCTGCCAAACAGAAGATGTTTAGGGCAATGTATGATGGCCGGGATTGGCATGTTGCTTCTTTGCATTCTCCTAGCATGTAATTCTCAAAGTACCTCGATTTGTTTAATAACCAGGAAGCTCCTTGTGGTGAGGTTTTGAATTACAAATTCAATTTATTTAGTACATATAGCACTATCCATTTTCTATTTCTGTTTTAGTTCATTTGGTATGTCTTGTTTCACAAAATATTATCTATTTTATCTATATTTGTTCATATTTTTTTATTATAATTTCAATGTTGGTAATATATACAGTAATATTACTTTTATTTCCTGATATTAGAAATTTGTCTTTATCCTTTTCTTTCTTGATCAACCTAACTGGAAGTTCATAAATTTTGTTTACTTTATAGTTTAACTTAAACTAACCCAGCTTTTGGGTTTACTTAATTTTTCTTTTTTTCTTTTTTTCTTTTTTTATTTTATTTTATTTTATTTTTACTTAATTTTTCTAAATTTTTTTCTGCTTTCATTGATTTCTGCTCCTATATTTATTTTCTTCTTTCTACTACTTTGGATTTAATTTTCTCTTGTTTTCCTAGCTTATCAAGGGAACATCATATAACATTTCATTATAATATAATTAATAAATAGGTCTCTGTTACTTGTGATGTTGCCACTTTTTAACCTGTTGTTTTTGTGCTACATCTCAGGGTGAGTGGGTTTGTGTGTGAGACCATTTAAGAATGAGATCTTTGTTTCCTGTAATTCTTTGATTCTCCAGGTCTTAATCCCCATTGGTTTTCAAAACCAGACTTTTGGGGGGAATTGTTTTTTTAGTGCTGATCCCCTTGGTTAGGGTATCTGGTGTGAGGAATTATCCCTTCACTCCTTGAAGGAGTGTTCCATATTTTGGGATCCATTTTGCTTGTGGGGTCACTTAATCCTGGGTGGGGTCCTGGGTGAGACCATGTCTGTGACTTTCCTACTTTTCTCAATGTGTCTTTTTTGTTCTTTATTATAAGATGCTGCTCATTTAGTGTTCAGGTCCCTTTTAGAGAGAAACTATTTCATATGTAGCTGTGAACTTTTTGTGTCAATGGGAGGGGGTGAGTTTGCAGTCTTTTTACATTGCCATCTTGAACCCTCTATTAGTATATTGGTAATTTGTTTTATTTAATCTTCAATTTTTTTCTCATCACTATGTTTATGATTTCAATACTTGAATTTTGTTTTTTTAATGAATTTTGTTTATAAATTTATATCACATGCTAAATGCATCATCTCTTTCATTTCTGATTTTACTCCTATTGACTGATGTTTCCCCTGATTTTGAGTTGCCTTTTCATGACTTTGAGCTTGTGTAATAAATTTTAATTTGGTGCAGGATACTTACACTTTTGTGTTTTAGAGTTTCTGGATTTATTGTTTTCCTTTAGAGAGTGTTGAGGTTCTTTTCGGCAGTCCATTGCTTCACTTTTGCTTTTATGTTTTGTTAAGAGTAAGTTTTTTATAAGTATTCTGTGTGATAAAATGGGAAGTATGTATACAGTATACTGACATATACTGTTTGTCTTGATAAAAAGCTCATGTGACTGATTTCTGAGCTAATCAAGCATCATTTTTTCTATGTATTCCCTTTATAAGGTTTGAAAAAAAAAATGACATCTTCTTATCCATTCATTGTTTGAATATAATACCTTTTGTTTAAGCATTTACCAGTAAATGGTCATTTGAGTTGTTTCCATTTTTTTTTTTGACACTTTTTGGGTGCCACGAATCATGCTGCTATGAACATACAAGTACAAGTCTCTGTGGGCACATTGCTTTTCTTGAGTAGAAACCGGAGTTGAATTAGCTTATTCTTGTTAATAGAGAAAACAGAGGCCCAATGAGGTCAAGAGCATTGCTCCTGGTCACCTAACTTATTTGTAGTAGTTTAAACAAGACTAGACCCTGTTTTTCATGGCCTCCATATTCTCTTTCCAGAGCTAGCACCGCATTACCACTTTTGGCTTGTGCCATGGGACATCTTCCCATGGATCCTCAGGTAAAGCTTTATGTCATTTGTACTCTTTGCAATCAGATCACATTTTTGAATCTAGTTTTTAATGGTGAGCAAAAAGTGGAGTCAGAAAGACATTTGAATGAATTCATTTGTGCATCTACAGTTTAAGAAGCAGGAACAGACGAAGGGGCCCCAGGTTGGGACACTTGGTATGGAGGTAAAGCACTATAAGACTGAGGAAGAACCATAGCATAATAAAACACCAGAAAGCATAAATCTCAGAACACAGTGTTTTGGACAATTGAAGAAAGTAAAAACTGTTCTGAAGAGTGGGAATAAGGGTATTTGTGCTAGGGACACCTCACACAAATAGGTGGCTCAGTGGTTGAACGTAATGCCTTTGGCTCAGGGCGTGATCCCTGGTCCAGAGGGAGCCTGCTTCTCCCTCTGCCTATGTCTCAAAGACAGAAGGAACTCAGGAAGTAATAAGTCTGCCTGATTTGAGTCTTCAAACAAAGAATTTTGCATGCCCTGCAACCTGGCATGCCCCTGCCCAGGCCAGGGAACTGAATAGTCTGACCCACTGCTGTGTTAGTTTCTGGCTTTGCTTGATTAAAAAGGCTATCCATAGCACCCGGAAACTTGCATAATCCAAAAATACTATAGCAGAGTATGGCAGGTAAAGCTGTTCATCTGCAAAGCAAAGTCATTGATCCTATTTAGCTAGGAAACTTGAGGCAATTGTCAGCTTGAGTTAAATCCACAAACAAAAAGGTTTGCTAGCCTTCAAGTCATTTCTTGCACTATGTCTGGGCAGAAAATTTAATCCATAACCCTGCCCATTGCTTAATACAACCTTCAGCCCACCTAAGCAGGGACCCTAACTAGAGCATTTGTTTCCAGTAGCACTTGAACAAAGAGTTTTCTGTCTTTTCCTGTACATACAGAAAGACAGTGACTCCACCTGGACAGGTAATTCATGGAAGGCTTTCCTGGTTCATGTTCCCAAATAATAATCCCCTGGGGCTATTTCTGCTGCTCTGCCAAGGCAGGGAGGTTAATTAATGGTACCATATAATATTGGATATAATACCCAGCCCAAACGAGCTAGTAATCCTGCCCAGAGAAACTAAGCCAATGGGGAACCCATCCTGTAGCTTCATTTGGGAAGAAACCAAGACTGTAGTCTTCTCCAACTGTTCTCATTCAGCAGCATCCCTCTTCCAACTTCAGAGCTTCGGCATGACTTCACGCAAAAATAGACTCTGATAGCAAGCTTCACCTGCCAAAGGATGATACCAGTACACAAGTCCAGAAACCCCAAATAAGACTAAATCATGAAGAAAACAGAATCAATGATCTAAAAGACAAAACATTTGAAATTATACACTCAGAGGAGAAAATAATAGAAATGAAAATGAAAGACTATGGGACATATAGGACATAATAAAAAGACCAGTATTTGCATTATGGAAATTCCAGAAATAGCAGAGAGATATAAAGAAATAGTAAGTATATTTAAAACGGTAATTCCTGAAAAATTCCCTAATCTGAGGAGAGAAATAGGCACCTAGATCCATGAAGCCAAAGAATCTCAAATAGGTTAAACTTGAAAAGGGCTACACTGAGACACTTATGATTAAATAGTCAAAAGCCAAAGATAAGGAAAGAATTCTGAAAGCAGTAAGAGAATGGAGAAGTTACAAATAAGGGAATAACCATAAGGACATTGGTGAATTTCCCAACAGAAAATTTTTGCCCAAGAAAGAATAAGAAGATATATTCAGTTATTGAGAGAAGAAAAAAAAAACCTTGCAAACCAAAATTCTATGACAGCAAAGCTGTCCTTCAGAAGAGAAAGAGAGATACTTTCCCAAACAAACAAAAGCCGAGGGAGTTTATCCCCAGTTGACCTACCCTGTAAGAAAGAATAAAGTGAGTTATTTATTATTTGAATGTAAATAAATGAATGCTAATTGACATGTTAAAAACATAAACAAGTAGTATAAAATTTATTAATGGTAGATATACGGTAAAAGTTATATTTTGTAATATGGTAATGGTAGTGTGTAAGACACTTATAACTCTAGTTTAAAAGTTTAAAAAACAATAAAAATAGCTATAACTATAATAATTTGATATTGGTTTCACAGTATACAAAATATATCAACTGTAACATAAATAGCTTAAATTGTGAGAAGAAGTAAAAGTATTCAGTTTAGAAATCCTACTGAAATTGAGTTGTTACCAGCTTAAAATATGGTGTTATAATTTTAGATACTTTATGCAAGCCTCATGGTAACCACAAAGGAAGAACTTGTGGTAATTACATAAAAGAACATGATAAGTCAAAACATACTGATACCAAAAGACATCAAAACACACAAAAAACAGCAAGACAGGGATCCAAGATGGATTAACAAAATAGTCAGAAAACAATTAACAAAATGTCAAAAGTAAATCCTTACTTATCAATAGGTATCTTAAACGTAAACAGATTATATTCTCTAATCAAAAGACATACAATGACTGAATAAATATAAAAACAAGATCTATCAATATTCTACCTACAAGAAACTCAGTTTAGCCTTAAAGACACACATAAACTGAGAGTAAAGTGATGGGAAAATGTATTTTAAGTAAGTGATAATCAACAAAAGTGTAACTAGTCTTATATCAGAAGAAATACTTTAAAATAAAAATGGTAAAAAGAGACCAAAAAAGTTCAGTAAATAAGTATAAAAGAGGTCAATCAATCAAGAATATAATAATTATAAATAATTACGTACCCAATATTGGAGCACATAAATATATAAAGCCAAAACTAACAGAACTAAAAGGAGAAAGAAAAAAGCAATACAATACTAGTTGGGAATTTAATACTCTATTCTTGATGGGTAAATCATCCAGACAAAGAATCAGCAAGGAAACATTAGATTTGAACAGCACTATAAACCAAATAGGCCTAACAGACAGATACAAAACATCCTATACAGCAAAACAGAATACATGTTCTTTTCAAGCACAGATGGAATATATTCTAAAATAGATCAAATGTTAGGCCACAAAACAAGTTCTTAGCAAATTCAAAGAGATTGAAATCATATCAAGTATCTTCTCTGACCATAACAATATGAAGCTAGACATCAATAACAGAAGGAAAACTGCAAAACTTGTGAACACATGGAAATTTAAAAAAACCACTCCCCTAAAAAAACCAATAGGTTAAAGAAGAAATTAAAGGGGAAATAAAAAGTATCTTTAAACAAAAGAAAGTGGAAATAGAACATACAAAATTTATTGGATAAAGCAAAGGCAGGTCTCAGAGGGAAGTTCATACTGGAAATCACTCCATTAGAAAGCAAGAAATATCTCAAATATACAACCTAGTTGTACAACTTCAGGAAGTAGTAAAAGGACAAACAGTCCAAAAATTAGCAGAAGGAAGATTAGAATCTAATAAAGATTATAACATAAGAAAAGAAATAGAGAACAGGAAAAAACAGAGAAAAAATGAACAAATCTTAAGTTTGATTCCTTCAAAAGATAAAGTTGGCAAACCATTACCTAGACTATCCAAAAAAAGAGTACACAAATCAACAAAATTATAAATAGAAAAGGAGACATTTACATCTGATACCACAGAAGTACAGAAATCTTAAGATGATACAATGAACTATTATAGGCCAACAAATTGGACAACCTAGAAGAAATGGAAACATTCTTAAAAACATTAAACCTGCCAAGACTGAAACAGAAAGAAAGAAAATCTGAACAGACCAATTACTAGTAAGATTGAAGCAGTAATAAAAAATCTCCCAGTGAAGAAAAACTGAGGAACAGATGGCTTCACTGGTAACTTTAATCAAACTTTTAAATTATAATGATCACCAATACTTTTCAAACTCTTCTAAAAATTTAAGAGAAGGGATCAGTTTTAAACTCATTTTATAAAGCCAGTATTACTCCAATACCAAAGCCAGAAAGGGTTATGACAAGAAAGGAAAAGTACAGGCCAATATCCCTGATGAACATAGATGCAAAAACTCCCAGTGAAATTCTAGCAAACCAAATTTAGTAGCATATTGAAAGGATCACTCACTATGGTCGAGTGGGACTTATCCCTGGAATGCAAGGATGGTTGAAAATATGCAGAGTAATCAATATGATATATCAAATTAATAGAATGAGAGGAAAAGTAATACAAACACTTCAATAGATGCAGAAAAAGCATCTGATAAAATTCAACATACATTCATGAAAAAAAAACTCAACAAATTAGGTATAGAAGGAATGTACCTTAATAAAGGCCATATATTACAGGCCCACAGTTAACCTTACACCCAACAGTGAAAGATTGAAATTATTTCCTTTAAGATCAGGAGCAAAAGAAGAGTGCCACCTCCTTACAGCAGAGGAGTTCAGATGTGGAGGAATAGGGTGGCCCTAAGTTGTTTCATTCCTTGAATATAACTAGGTAGTAATAAAAATATTCTGAACACCCAACAAATCAATCAGAGGTCCAAGAAAACAAATACTGCAAGTCTACAAGTGGAAGAGTGACCACCTTTTGGAAAGTAGGAGATGTGGAGACTTTAATCTGTTGTGATACAGTTGAGGATACAGCAGCAGGGAAGGCTGCTTAATGAGGCTACCACAAAATATTATAAACAGGAAAGCACAAAATCAGAACTTTTAGAAGACTTTTATAGTAGAGGATGTGTCTGGCCTAAGGGCACTCAGATGGCGAAGTGGGACAGAATCCCAGATGTGACAGCATTATCTGAGGGTCCCTTGAGTTGCAAGAATCAGTGCCACATAAGTGCAGCACAGTTTCCAGGCATAGGCATGTGGAATTTGGTTGAGAACAAGTCTAGGTGCCAGTTTTCTTCTCTGTGTTGCCATAAACTGTGAACTGCTGTGCAGTCTGGGTCTGGGATGGATCTAGGAAAGGGCAGAAGTGTGGTGAAACCCTCCCTAGGAGGAACAGTGTGGTCTGTGTCACAGAAGTCCCTTAAGTTTGGAGTTTTGAAAGTCAGCACCTTGCCTGATAAAAACAAAAACAAAAACAAAACCTTGGACAAAGACACAGTGAACAGAGTTCTGATGGAAACCAAAGAGACAATGATTGATTGCTTTTCTGTGAGGGCTCACTGAAAAGTGGGGAGGGCAATAGAGCAGAGCACCAAAATATTTATCCCACCCATCAGGGCTGAAAGACTTCAGGGAGCAAAACAGCACCACCTAGTGGGGCCATTTACAACAAGCCCTGCCTCCCTGCACAGTGGAGGTGCATTTCCACTAGGGCAAGTCCACCTCAGAATCAGTGCAACAGGCCCTTCTTTGAGAACAGCACAAAAAACTCACTCTCACAAAGTTTACTGATCATAAAGGGCTGCAAAGCTTCAGCTCTAGGGTAAAGTGGTATCTAGAATCCTTTGAACTTTTATTTTTTTTTTTTTAAATATTTATTTATTTATGATAGTCACAGAGAGAGAAAGAGAGAGAGGCAGAGACACAGGCAGAGGGAGAAGCAGGCTCCATGCACCGGGAGCCCGACGTGGGATTCGATCCCGGGTCTCCAGGATCGCGCCCTGGGCCAAAGGCAGGCGCCAAACCCCTGCGCCACCCAGGGATCCCTCCTTTGAACTTTTATTCTTCAGTTTATAATTTTGTCAGTTATTTTCTTTTGAACTCTGTTTTTCAATTCTTTTTAAATGTTTATTTTTATATGAACATTATATATATATTTTTCTTTCATTGTATTTTATTGTATATATATTATATATGTATATTATATATAGGCATATATATAATATTTTTCTTTCCTTCATAGATTGGGATCTAGTTTCTTTTACAAGCATACCAAAACACACCCCAGATCTATTTTTTATTGTTTTGTTTTCTTGGTTTATTTTGTTGCTGTTTTTATTATTGTTTTTGTTGTATTCTTTTTTCCCCTTCTTTTATTTTCTGGACAATATGATGAGACAGAGAAATTCACCCCAAAAGAAAGAACAGGAGATAGTACTCACAACCAGGGATTTAATCAATACAGATATAAATAAGATATCTGAACTAAAATTTAAACAATGATTATAAAGATACTAGCTGGGCTTGAGAAAGGCATAGAAGACACTAGAAAATCTCTTATTGTAGAGATAAAAGAACTTAAACATAGGCAGATATTAAAAATACTATAACTAAGATGCAGTCCCAAGTTGAAGCCATAAAAATGAGAATGAATGAAGCAGAAGAGCAAATCAGTGATATAGAGGGTAAAATTATGGAAAATAAAGGAGCTGAAAGGAAGAGAGAAAGAAAACCACTAGATCATGAAAGTATAGGGAACACAACAATTCCATAAAGTGCAATAATATCCCTATTATGAGTTCCAGAAGAAGAGTGGGAGAAAGGGACAGAAGGTGTATTTGAACAACTTATAGCTGAGAACATCCCTAATCTAGGGAAGGAAACAGACATTCAAGTAGAAGATGCACAGAGAAATCCCTTCAAAATCAACAAAAATAGATCAAAACCACAACATATTATAGAATACTTTATACAGCAAGGCTGTTATTTAGAATAGAAGGAGAGATAAAGAGTTTCCAAGATAAATAAAAACTAAAAGAATTCATGAGCACTGAATATATTCCAGCCCTGCAGGAAATATTAAAGGGAACTCTTTGAGCAGAAAGAGAGACCATAAAGAACAAAGACTAAAAAGGAACAGAGACAACATATAGGAACAGGGGCATTACAGGTAATACAATGGCACTAAATACATATCTTTCAACAATTATTCTCAATTTAAATGGACGAAATGCTCATGGGGTGACGGGGTGATGGGCACTGAGGCGGTCACTTGACAGGATGAGCACTGGGTGTTCTTTTTTTTTATTATTCATGAGAGACACAGAGAGAGAGAGAGGCAGAGACACAGGCAGAGGGAGAGGTAGGCTCCACTCAGGGAGCCCAATGCGGGACTCAGTCCTGGGATTCCAGGATCATGACCTAAGCCAAAAGCAGATGCTCAGCCACTGAGCCACCCAAGCGTCCCAGCACTGGGTGTTATACTATACATTGGCAAATCAAACTCCAATACAAAAGTATACAAAAAATTTTCAAAGATAAAGCAGCAGAGTATGCATTCATTTCAAATGTACATGGAGCATTATCCAGAATAGATCACATATTGGGTCACAAATCAGCACTTGAGTACTACAAAAAGACTGATAACATACTATGCACATTTTCAGAACATGATGCTATTGGGGCATCTGGGTGGCTCAGTGGTTGAGCATCTGCCTTTGGCTCAGGTCGTGTTCCCAGGGTCCTGAGATTGAGTCCTGAATTGGGCTCCTCATAGGGAGTCTGCTTCTCCCTCTTCCTATGTCTCTGTCTCTCTCTATGTCTCTCATGAATAAATAAATAAAATCTTTTTTTTAAAGAACATGATGTTATTAAATCTAGAGTAAATCAGAAGAAAAATTTAAAAGTAACACATGTGCTTGGAGGTTAAAGAACATCCTACTAAACAATGAATGGCTCAACCAGGAAATTAAAGACGTTTAAAAAAAATACTTGCAAGCAAATGAAAATGAAAACATGCCAGTTCAAAACCTTTGGGATGCAGAAAAAGTGGTCCTTTGAGGGAAATATATAGCAATAAAGGCCTTCCTCGAGATGTAAGAAAAGTCTCAAATACACAACATAACTATACACCTAAAGGATCTGGACAAACAACATCAAATAAAGCCTAAATCCAGCAGAAAAGGAGAAATAATAAGGATTAGAGCAGAAATCAATGATTTAGAAATAAAAAACCCACTAGAACAGATAGACAAAATTAAGAACTGGTTCTTTGAAAGAATTAATAAGACTGATAAACCCCTAGTCAGAATTATCAAAAAGAAAAGAGAAAGGATCAAAATAAATAAATTCATTAATGAAAGAGGAAAGATCACACACAATACCAGAGAAATACAAACAATTATAAGAGATCATTATGAGCAATTATATGGCAACAATTTAGGCAATCTGGAAGAAATGGATAAATCCCTAGAAACATAAAAATTACCAAAACTGAAACATGAAGAAATAGAAAGGCTGAACATATCCATAATCAGCAAATGAATGGAATAAGTAATCAATAATCTCCCAAAAAACAAGAGTGCAGGGCTGGGTAGCTTCCCAGGGGAATTCTACCAAGAATTTAAAGAAGAATTAATGTATATTCTTCTGAAACTCCTCCAAAAAATAGAAATGGAAGGAAAATTCTGAAATTCATTCTATAGGGGCAGCATTGCCTTGATCTCAAAACCAGACAAAGACGCCACTAAAAAGAAGTATAGACCAATATACGTGATGATCATTGATGCAAAAATTCTCAACAAAGTACTAGTTCATTGTATCCAGCAATAAATTAAAAGATTTATTCTCCACCACCAAGCAGGATTTATTCCTGGGCTGCAGGGGTGGTTCAACATCCACAAATCAATGAATGTGATATACCACATTAACAAAAAAGATTAACAACCACATGAACCTTTCAACTGATGCCGGAAAGGCATGTGATAAAATACAGTATCCTTTCTTTTTTTAAAAGTTTTTATTTATTTACTCATGAGACATAAAGAGAGAGAGGCAGAGACATAGACAGAGGGAGAAGCAGGCTCCTCAAGGGGAGCCTGATGTGGGACCAATCCCAGGACTCTGGGACTATGCACTGAGCTGAAGGCAGATATTCAACCACTGAGCCACCCAGGTGTTCCAGTATTCTTTCTTTTTTTTTTAAAAAAAGATTTTATTTATTTATTCATGAGAGACAGATAGAGAGAGGCAGAGACAGGCAGAGGGAGAAGCAGGCTCCCTAAACCGCTGAGCCACCAGGGCTACCCCCAGTATCCTTTCTTGATAAAAAAAAAAAAACCCACAATGTAAGGATACAGGGAACATATCCCAACATCATAAAGGCCATATATGAAAGACCCACAGGTAATATCATCCTCAACAAGGAAAAACAGAGAGCTTTACCCCTAAGGTCAGGAACAGGACAGAGATGTCAACCCTCATCAGGCAAAAAAAAGAAATAAAAGGCATCCAAATTGGCAAAGAAGTCAAACTTTCACTCTTTGCAGATGACATGATACTGTATGTAGAAAACTCAAAAGATTCCACCAAAAAATTGCTAGATATGATACAGGAATTCAGCAAAGTAAAAAAAAAATACAATATCAATGCATAGAAGTCAGTTGCATTTCTATATGCTAACAATGAAGCAATAGAAACAAAAATGAAGGAATTGATCCCATTTACAATTGCACTCAAAACCAAAAGTTACCTAGGAATAAACTTAACTGAGGAGGTAAAAGATCTTTACTCTGAAAACTACAGAACATTTAGGAAATAAATTGAGAAAGAAATAATTAGAAATATATTTCATGCTCAAGTTTGGAAGAACAAATATTGTTAAAATGTTTATGCTACCCAGAGCAATCTATACCTTCAATGCCATCCCTATCAGAATACCACTAGCATTTTTCACATTTAGAACAAACAATTCTAAAAATTGTTTTAAGATTTTATTTATTTATTCATGAGAGACGGGGGGGGGAGAGAGAGAGAGAGAGAGAGGCAGAGACACAGGCAGAGGGACAAGCATGCTCCATGCAGGGAGCCCAACGTGGGACTCGATCAGGTCTCCAGGAACAGGCCCTGGGCCAAAGGCAGCACTAAACTGCTGAGCCACCTGGGCTGCGCCAATTCTAAAATTTGTATGGAACCACGAAAGACCCTGAATACCCGTAGCAATGTTGAAAAAGAAAACCAAAGCAGGAAGCATCACCATTCCTGACTTCAAGCTGTATTTCAAAGTTGTAATCATCAAGACAGTATGGTACTAGTACAAAATAACCATATAGATCAATGGAACAGAATAGGGAACCCAGAAATGGACCTTCAACTTAGTTGAGGTCAACTAATCCTCAACAAAGCAAGAAAGAATATCCAATGGTAAAAAGTCTCTTCAACAAATGGTGTTGGGGAAATTGGATAGCCACTTCCAGAAGAATGAAACCAGTTTCTTTCACCATACACAAAAAATAAACTCAAAATGGATGAAAGATCTAAATGTGAGGCAGGAATCCATCAAAATCCTAGAGGAGAACACAGGCAGTCTCAGCAACTTCTTCCTTGACACATTTGCAGAAGCAAGGAAAACAAAAGCAAAAATGAAATATTGTAACTTCATCAGGATGAAAGGCTTTTACAGAGGAACTGAAACAATCAACAAAACTGAAAGGAAACCTACTGAATGGGAAAAGATATTGACAAATGTCATCATATAAAGGGCTAGTATTCAAAATCTGTAAAGAACTTATCAAACTCTACACCCATAAAACAATAAATCCATTCAATAAATGGGCAGAAGGGAGAAAAGGGAACCCTCTTACACTGTTGGTGGGAATGTGAACTGGTGCAGCCACTCTGGAAAACTGTGTGGAGGTTCCTCAAAGAGTTAAAAATAGACCTGCCCTACAACCCAGCAATTGCACTGTTGGGGATTTACCCCAAAGATTCAGATGCAATGAAACGCCGGGACACCTGCACCCCGATGTTTCTAGCAGCAATGTCCACAATAACCAAACTGTGGAAGGAGCCTCGGTGTCCGTCAAAAGATGAATGGATAAAGAAGATGTGGTTTATGTATACAATGGAATATTACTCAGCCATTAGAAACGACAAATACCCACCATTTGCTTCAACGTGGATGGAACTGGAGGGTATCATGCTGAGTGAAGTAAGTCAATCGGAGAAGGACAAACAGTGTATGTTCTCATTCATTTGGGGAATATAAATAATAGTGAAAGGGAATATAAGGGAAGGGAGAAGAAATGTGTGGGAAATATCAGAAAGGGTGACAGAACATAAAGACTCCTAACTCTGGGAAACGAACTAGAGGTGGTGGAAGGGGAGGAGGGGGGGTGAGGGGAGTGGGTGACGGGCACTGAGGGGGACCCTTGATGGGATGAGCACTGGGTGTTATTCTGTATGTTGGTAAATTGAACACCAATAAAAAATTAATTTATTAAAAAAAAAAAAAAGAAATGGGCAGAAGACATAAACAGACATTTCTCCAAAGAAGACATAGAAATGACCACAGACACATGAAAAAAGCACTCATCATCACTTGGCATCAGGGAAATACAAATCAAAACCACAATTTGATACCACCTTACACAGGTCAAAAAAAAAAAAAAAGAGAGAGAGAGAGAGAAAAGAATGGCTAAAATTAACAACTCCGGAAAGAAAAGATGTTGGTGAGGATTCAGAGAAAGGGGAACTCTCTTACACTGTTGGTGGCAATGTAAACTGGTGCAGCCACTCTGAAAAATAGTAGGGATTTTCCTCAAAAAGGTAAAAGTAGAGCTACCATATGACCCAGCAATTTCACTCCTAAGTATTTATCCAAAGGATACAAAATCATGATTCAAAGGGGCACATGCACCCCAATGTTTATAGCAGCAATTTCCACAATAGCCAAAATATATAGAAAGAACCCAGATGTTAATTGACAGATGAATGGATAAAGATGTGGTATATGTATAGAATGGAATGTTAGTCAGCCATCAAAAAGGAATGAAATCTTCCCATTTGCAATGATGTGCATAGAACTAGAGGGTATTATGCTAAGTGGAATAAGTCAGTCAAAGAAAGGCAAACACCATTTGATTTAACACATGTGAATTTAAGTAGAAAAACAGATGAACATGGGAAGGGAAGGAAAAGAAAAAAAGAAAAAAAAATTTTTTTAAAGTACCTATTTACACTACTTCTATTCAATATGGTTCTGGATGTCCTGGTCCAAGAAATCAGCCAAGAGAAAGAAAAAGGTCAGATTGGAAAAAAATTAAATTGCCTCTATATGTACATAAATTTATTTTATTTATAGAAAATCCAGATTTTATTTAAAATTGTTACTTCTAGGGATCCCTGGGTGGCGCAGCGGTTTGGCGCCTGCCTTTGGCCCAGGGCGCGATCCTGGAGACCCGGGATCGAATCCCACGTCAGGCTCCCGGTGCATGGAGCCTGCTTCTCCCTCTGCCTGTGTCTCTGCCTCTCTCTCTCTCTCTCTGTGACTATCATAAATAAATAAAAAAAAATTAAAATTGTTACTTCTAATAAACAGGCTCAGAAAATTTTGAGGATACAAAATTAATATAAAAAAGTGTATTGCTCTTATGGGTGAATAACAAATTATCTTCAAAGGAAATAAAATAATCACATTTATGATCACATCAAAAATAATAAAATACTTAGGAATAAATATAACAAGTAAGTGAAAGATCTCTAATCTGGGATCTCCATATGTTTATGAATGAAATCACAGAAGAGAGAAATAACTGGAAATGTGACTCATGTTCATGGATTGCAAGAATTAATATTATGAAAATGTCAATACTACCCCAAAAAATTATAGATCCAATGCAATACCCATCCATACTTTAACCATACTTTAATACCACACTTTAACAGAAATAGGAAAAACAATCCTAAAATTTATATGGAACCACAAAAGACCCTGAAAATCTAAAACAATCCTGAGATAGAGGAACAGTGCAGAAAACATCAAACTTCTTGATTTCAAGCTCTCCTTTAAATCTATATTGTAATTAAGAGTATGGCAGTAGCATATAATCAGACACATATAGCAATGGAACTGAATCAAGAGGCCAGAAATAATCCAAGAATATATGGTCAATGAATATTTAATGAGGAATCCAGGAATACTCAAAGGAGAAACAACATTCTTTTCAATAAATGGTGCTGGGAAAATTGAATATCCACATATAAAAGAGTAAAGCCAGATCTCTATTTTACATGGATTTCAAAAGTTGATATGGATTAAAGACATAAATGAAACACCTGAAGCCATAAGGTTCTTAGACAAGAAGAGAAGAAAAGATCCTTGATAGAGGTCTTAATATTTTTTTTCATATATGACAGCTAAAGCACAAGCAACAAAATAAAAAATAAATACATGACATCAAATTAAAAGCTTCTTCACAGTCAAAAAAATTAACAATGTAAAAAGATAATTTACAGAATGGGAAAATTTTTGCAAATCATATATCTGATAAGGGGCTAATATCCAAACTATACACGGGACTCATACAACTCAAGGGGAAAAATAATCTGATTAAAAGTGAGCAAATGACTGGAAAGGACAGTTTTTTCAAAAATGATATATATATGGTAAACAGATATATGAAAAGACAAGACATACAGTGTCACAAATAATTAAGGAAATGAAAATGAAAACTACAATGACATGTCTTCTTATATCTGCTAGAATGGCTAGCATCAAAAAGAAAATACATAACAATGCATTTAAGGATTTGGAGAGAAAACTGTGCTGTTGGTGGGACTGTAAGCTGGTACAGCCATAAGGAAAACAGTATGGATGTTCCTCAAAAAATTAAATATAGAACTATCATATGAACTATCAATCACATTTCTGGGAATATATATGAAAGAAATTAAAACACTATATCAAAGATGCTGGAGAAAGGAGGCATGGATGTGGAAAAAGTCCAGAGACAGAAGAGTACACCGGGGAATGCACAAGGAGAACACTTCCCCAAAGCCATTGGCTGGGAAAATAAGACAGGATGATTTTCCTGAATTCTTGCAACCAACAAGGCTTAAAAACTAAGTCCCAAATCTCTGCACTCTGCCAGTACTGCCCTTCTCCAACAACCTTGACTCAGTCCAGAGTTGTGAGTGCCTTCCTGGGAAGACCCATAGATAACCCCTGTCCACACCATGTCTTCAGATCAGAGAATTCTGCAGGGTCTCAGTTCCAAGTGGAGTGGTGATAGGTCTCATTTAACAATCATACCAGGGTAGACCTAATCAAAAATCACCACATTCTGGCCAAAGACCAAACACGGCCCACATAAGGCAAGGAGAAACTCTGCAGAGGATTCACCTAAGGGAAACAGCTGCCATAACACAGAGGAACAGTGCATGCAGATCACACCAGAGACACTTCTTGACATGCCAGGCCCTGGACATTATATGACCTTTCTTCATGAAGTCATTACACTCAGAAACAGGAAACATAACAGGCCTCTTTAACACAGAGAGGAGGCCAACTTTTTAAAAAAAAAAAAACTTTAAAATATTTATTTATTTATTTATTTATTTATTTATTTATTTATTTATTTATGTTTTTATTGGAACTCAATTTGCCAACATATAGCATAACACCCAGTGCTCATCCCGTCAAGTGCCCCCCTCAGTGCCCGTCACCCAGTTACCCCATCCCCCAACCCAACTCCCTTTCCACTACACCTTGTTCGTTTTCCAGAGTTAAGAGTCTTTCAGGTTCTGTCACCCTCACTGATTTTTCCCACTCATTTTCTCTCCTTTCCCCTTTAATCCCTTTCACTAATTTTTATATTCCCCAAATGAATGAGACCATATAATGTTTGTCCTTCTCCGATTGACTTACTTCACTCAGCATAATACCCTCCAGTTCCATCCACATCGAAGCAAATAGTGGGTATGTGTCATTTCTAATGGCTGAGTAATATTCCATTGTATATATAGACCACATCTTCTTTATCCATTCATCTTTCAATGGACACCGAGGCTCCTTCCACAGTTAGGCTATTGTGGACATTGCTGCTATAAACATTGGGGTGCAGGTTTCCTGCCATTTCACAGCATCTGTATCTTTGGGGTAAATCCCCAGCAGTGCAATTGCTGGGTCGTAGGGCAGGTCTATTTTGAACTCTTTGAGGAACCTCCACACAGTTTTCCAGAGTGGCTGCACCAGTTCACATTCCCACCAACATTGCAAAAGGGTTCCTGTTTCTCCACACCCTTTCCAACATTTGTTGTTTCCTGTCTTGTTAATTTTCACCATTCTCACTGGTGTGAGGTGGTATCTCATTGTGGTTTTGATTTCTATTTCCCTGATGGCAAGTGATGCAGAGCATTTTCTCATATGCATGTTGGCCATGTCTATGTCTTCCTCTGTGAGATTTCTGTTCATGTCTTTTGCCCATTTCATGATTGGATTGTTTGTTTCTTTGGTGTTGAGTTTAAGAAGTTCTTTATAGATCTTGGAAACTAGCCCTTTATCTGATATGTCATTTGCAAATATCTTCTCCCATTCTGTAGGTTGTCTTTGAGTTTTGTTGACTGTTTCTTTTGCTGTGCAGAAGCATTTTATCTTGATGAAGTTCCAATAGTTCATTTTTGCTTTTGTTTCCCTTGCCGTCATAGATATATCTTGCAAGAAGTTGCTGTGGTTAAGTTCAAAAAGGGTGTTGCCTGTGTTCTCCTCTAGGATTTTGATGGATGCTTGTCTCACATTTAGATCTTTCATCCATTTTGAGTTGATCTTTGTGTATGGTGTAAGAAAATGGTCTAGTTTCATCTTCTGTACATGGCTGTCCAATTTTCCCACACCATTTATTGAAGAGACTGCCCTTTTTCCAGTGGATAGTCTTTCCTGCTTAGTCGAATATTAGTTAACCATAGAGTTGAGGGTCAATTTCTGGGTTCTTTATTCTATTCCATTGATCTATGTGTCTTTGTGCCGGTACCCCACTCTCTTGATAATCACAGCTTTATAGTACAACCTGAAATCCGGCATTGTATTGCCCCTGCGTCAGATTTTCTTTTTCAATATTCCCCTGGCTATTCAGGGTCTTTTCTGATTCCACACAAATCTTAAGATGATTTGTTCCAACTCTCTGAAGAAAGTCCATGGTATTTTGATAGGGATTGCATTAAATGTGTAAATTTCCCTGGGTAACATTGACATTTCACAATATTAATTAGGTTTATTTGGTTAGGTTTATTCCTAAGTATCTTATGCTTTTGGGTGCAATTGAAAATGGGATTGACTCCTTAATTTCTCTTTTTTTCAGTCTCATTGTTAGTGTATAGAAATGCCACTGACTTCTGGGCATTGATTTTGTATCCTGCCACGCTACCAAATTGCTGTATGAGTTCTAGCAATCTTGGGGTGGAGTCTTTTGTGTTTTCTATGTACAGTATCATGGAAAAGACTGGTTTCCATTGGATATTCCTTCTTGCTTTGTTGAAGAACATATGCCAACAAATTGGACAACTGTGAAGACATAAATTAGTAGAAACATAGATTACTAAAAATGAAGCAGGAGGAAATGGGAAACTTGAATAGACTGATTAGAAGAAAAGAAATTGGGTCAACAATTAAGAAAGTCCCAACAAACAGAAGTCCAGGACCAGAGGGCTTCACAGCCCAATTCCACCTAATATTTCAAGAAGAGTTAATACCTATTTTTCTCAAACTATTCCAAAACATAGAAAAGGAAGGAAAACTTCCAGTCATCATATGAGTCCAACATTACCCTTGTACCAAAAACAAAGTCTCCAGTAAAAAAAGTACTACAGACCAATATCCCTGAAAAATAAGGATGTAATAATTCTCAATAAAATACTTGCAAGCCAAATATAACAATACATTAGAGGAATTATTCACCATGACCAAGTGGGATTTATTCCTCGGTTGCAAGTGTGGTGCAGTATTCACAAATCAATCAACTTGATACACCACAGTAATAAAAGTAAGGATAACATCCATGTGATTCTCTCAATAGATGCAAAAAAAAGCATTTGAAAAAGTACAATATGCTTTCACTATAAAACTCTCAACAAAATAGGCTTAGAGGTAACATACCTCAACACAATAAAGGTCATCTATTTGAAACCCACAGCAAACATAAAACTCAATGGGAAATACTGATAGCTTTTCCTCCATGATCAGGAACAAGGCAGTGATGTCCACTCTCACCACTGTTAAATATACAACTGGAAATTCTAGCCTCAGCAATCAGACAACTAAAAGAAAGGAAAGGAATCCAAGTTTGTAAAGAAGAGAAATTTCACTACTTGCAGATAACATGGTAGTCTATATAGAAAACCCAAAATACCACTAAAAAGTGCTAGAACTAATACATGAATTCAGTGAAGTCAGAGGATACAAAATCAACATACAGAAATCCGTTGCATTTCCATACACCAGTAATGAAGCCACAGAAAGAGAAGTCAAAGAATTAATCCCATTTACAATTACACAAAAAAAACAGTAAGATACTTAGGGATAAACCTAACCAAAGAGGCAAAAGACTTATATTCTGAAAACTATAAAATACTAATGAAAGAAATTGAAGAGGACACAAAGAAATGGAAAGATATCTCATGCTTATGGACTGGAAGAATAAGTATTGTTAAAATATCTATACTACCGAAAGCAACATATTCATCTAATAAAACCTCTGGCAAAATGCAAGCATCATTTAAAAAAATATTTCATTTATACATTCATAAGAGACACACACAGAGAGAGAGAGAGATACATAGGAAGAGGGAGAACTAGGCTCCCTGTGGGAAACCTGATGCAGGACTCGATCCCAGGATCCAGGATCATGCCCTGAACCAAAGGCTGACACTCAACCACTGAGTTACCCAGGTGCCCCAATCAGCAGCATTTTTAAGTGCTAGAACATACAATACCAAAATTTGTATGAAGCCACAAAAGATCCTGAATAGCTAAAACAACCTTGAAAAAGCAAAACAAAGCCTAAGGCATTACAATTCCAGACTTCAAGTAGTATTACAAAGCTGTAATGTCACAACAGTATAGTACTGCCACAAAAACAGAAACATAAATCAATGGAACAGAATTGAAACCCCAGCAATGAACCCACAACTATATGATCAATTAATCTTCAGCAAAGCAGAAAAAAATATCCAATGGTTAAAAAAAGTCTCTTCAAGAAAAGGTGTTGGGAAAATAGGGCAGCAATATGCAGAAAATTGAAACTGGACTACTTTCTTACACCATACACAAAAATGAATTCAAATGGATTAAAGTTCTAAATATGAGAACGGAAACCACAAAAATCCTAGAAGAAAACACAAGCAATTGCTTCTTTGACATCAGCCATAGCAACATCCTAACTAGATATATATCCTGAGGCAAGGGAAACAAAAGCAAAAATAAATTCTTGGGACTTCATCAAGATAAAGGGCTTCTGCACAGGAAAGGAAACAATCAAGAAAACTAAAGGGCAACCTATGGAATGGGAGAAGTATTTGCAAATGATCTATCTGATAAAGGGTTACTATCCAAAATATAAGTTATATTATAAATAAGTTATAAATAAGTTATAAAAGTTATAACTTTTATAAAAATAAGTTATAAAAGTCTACACCCATAAAATGTATAATGCAATTTAAAAATGGGTATAAGATGTACATAGACAGTTTTCCACAGACATACAGATGGCCAACAGACAAATGAAAAGATGCTCATTATTGATTATTAGGGAAATGCAAATGAAAACTACAATGAGATATTACCTCACATCTATCAGAATGGCTAAAATCAATAACACAAGAAACAACAGGTGTTGGTGCAGATTTGGTGAAAAGGGAACTTTCTTGCACTGTAGGTGGGAATGCAAACTGGTTCAACTATTATGGAAAACAGCATGGAGGTCTCCAGAAAGTTTAAAAAAGAATTATCCTACCATCTAACAGTTTTTCTACTAGGTATTTACCCAAAGAATACAAAAATATTAATTCAAAGGAATGCATGCCCCTGATGGTAAATAGAGTAAGAATATATGAGATATATATATTCAGGGGGACTGTCCTAAGTTATTGGGTGACAGGCTGAAGGTGAGGGGGCTAACAGGAGGAAGGTGGGGATGTAACAACTTAAAAACTGGAGGTGACAGCAGCAGGTCTTCAAGAGATCTCTGCAGAGAGGATAACATAGGGATATTTATAAGGATTTATCTAAAGTGTCCCATGTCAGCCTGGGTCAGGAAGGGAAGGGGTTGAGCATGAGGGGAAGAAAGGAGAAGGAATCTGCCTCTCTGAACTCCACTCCTAAATACCCCATTCTTCAGTCTTTAGGCTCAGCAATATTTCCTGCCCCTGGCTAAGACCTAATTTTTGAGATGTTGGGTGGAGTGGGAATGGAATAGTTTCCTCAGTTTCCCTTTCTGCTCCTGCCCTGCCCTCAAAGTCTTCTCAGGTGCCCCACAGCAGGCTGAGGGGGCACAAAAGTGGCTGGAGGCACCATCTCCCCCTGCTAAACCCCCTACTCTTGTCTCAAGCCCAGTAGCCCTGAAGAACAGTGTAGTCAACAATCTCTGTTCCACATTGGATGCACAGGAAATAAGGTGATGACAGGGAGGCTCTCCTCTCTAACCCTCTTCCCTGATATAGAGGTGGAGGGGACAAGGGAGAAAAAGAGGAGGGAACCCAGGCTGTAGCAGCAGCTCAGAGCTTGAGGTTTTTGGAGATGAAGGTGAGGAAGGTTCAGAAGGCCAGGGCAGTGTGACCTCATGGGGAAAAAGAACTCCCCACAGCCCTGACTAGGGCAGCTAGTAGACCTCCACTTTAAAGTATACATACACACACACACATAATGGAATATTACTCAGCTATAAAAAAACCCTAAATCTTGCCATTTGCAGTGACATGGATAGAGCTAGGGAATATTATGCTAAGTGAAATAAGTCAGAGAAATACAAATACCATATGAGTTCACTCATATGTGGAATTTGATAAACAAAGGAAACAAGGGGCACCTGGGTGGCTCAGTCAGTTAAGTATCTGCCTTCAGCTCAGGTCGTGATCCCAGGGTCCTGGGATTGAGCCCCATGTTGGTATCCTTGTTCAGCAGGGAGCCTACTTCTCCCTCTCCTCCTCACTCATGTTCTCTTTCTCTGTCTCTGTTGCTATCTCTGTATCTCTCAAATAAATAAATAAATACATAAATACATAAAATCTTAAAGGAAACAAGCAAAGGGAAAAAAATAAAGAGGCAAACCAAGAAAAAGACTTAACTATAAGGAACAACCTGATGGTTACTAAAATGGAGGTTAGTGGGGTGATGCGTTAATAGATGATAGGAATATAAGGAATGTACTTGTCATGAGCACCCTGTATTGTATGGAAATGTTGAATCAGTATATCATATACCTGAAACTAACATTAAACTGTATGTTAACTAACTGGAGTTTAAATAAAAACAAATATGTTAAATGATAGTGATCAAAACAGTATAGTATTGGTGTAAAAATAGACACAAAGATCAATGAAATAGAATAGAGAGCTCAGATATAAACTCACACATATACTGTGAATTAATAATTAAGTGGACAAGTATACAAAATGGGACAAGAACAATCTCTTCAATAAATTGTGTGGGAAAACTGAATGATTATTTGGAAAACAATTAAACTAACTCACTATCTTACACCATATAGAAAAATGAACTCAAAATGGATAAAAGACTTAATATGTGACCTACAAACCTAAAATTCCAAGAAAAGAAGAATTTAGGTTGTAAGGTTTTTGACATCAGTCTTAGCGATGGTTTTTTGAATCTAACTACAAAGGCAAGGAAAACATAAAAAATATAAATAAATGGGACTACATCAAACCACAAATCTTCTACACAGTGAAGGAAACCATCAACAAAATAAAAAGGCAATGTACTGAATTGGGGAAGATATTTGTAAGTCATATGTATGGAGTTAACTTCAAAAATATATAATAAATCATACAATTCAATAAGAAAAAATACTCCAAATAATCCAATTTAAAAATAGGTGGAAGAGTGGGTTCCAGGAAGATGTGGAGTAGGAGGATTCTAAGCTCACCTGTCCCAGGTTTACAACTCAATATCACTCGCATCCTTGTCAATAAACCAGAAAGTGATCTAAAGGCTGGCAGAACAAAATCTACAACTAAATGTAGAGAAGTCAAGTCGTATCAGTGAGGTTAGGAAGGCCAGAAATTGTGGTTGGCAGTTGTCTGCTGGAGGGTGGGTGCTAAGGGCACAGGGAGGGAAAAGGGCCAGGGAACCCACATGTGGAAAATGAATCCCCATAAACACTGGCCTTGAAGAACAGAAGGGCTGAATTCCATGGGTTTGTATAACCAATGGGACTTGGGGCCTGAGATTTAATAGTCAGTTAACTCAGTACTGGGTGAGCAGGGGAGGGGGTGTGAATGATAGCCAGGTCCCCAACCTTAAAGACACAGTAATCCAAGGAGAGGCAACATGGGAGTGACAGCTTGTAGAGTAGGAGGGAAATTTATGTATCCTGATTTCAGACCATGTTAGAGTACTTCTCTGGAAGCAAAGGAGCTGCCATTCACCATTTTTCTCCCTTAAGACCCAGAATAAACACAGGGCCACCTGCCAGAGGTAGCTCTGCACAGACGCTGGCTACATAGTCTGCTAGCAGTACACCCTGCCCAAAAATTCTCTTGAGGACTCAGCCACTCCAAGCCTGCTGGCATCAGCTCTGTCTCAGTGCTATTTTTGTTAATACTGGCCCCTCTCAATTCAGCAACTTGCTTTGCATGCCATGCTGCCATGGTCACTGTGCTTCAGAAGATCTGGCCTTAGACTAGTTGCTCAATGCAAATTTTGTTAATGCCATGCATGCCTCACCCAGGAGCCTCACATGTAGACACTGTATGCATCTGAGCACCATTGCTTTCATGTGCCACATCCTTGGTCACCCATGCACCTCAGGGGAGCTGTAAAAACTAGCAGCTCACTGCAAATTTTGATAATACCATGTATATGCCTGCCCAGCTGCACTCACAGTGTGCCCTCACCTGCCCCTGAGCCCCAGGCCCCTGGTGGCCACTTGGCTGTGGGGGCAATCTAGCCTAGGAGTAGTGGCTCTGCACAAATTTTTCTACCACCATCATCCCATCTCTATGCCCTTCTACTGCCATGCCCCCTCATAGCTAGCCTGCCTGGATCTCACTAACATTATGGAGAGTAAGGAAAGCCAAAAAAGGTAGTCAGTGCAGACTCATGGACTGAAAGGAAATGTGACATCCAATAGCAGGATACAAGAAACACACATAGAAGACTACCCTGAAGTGCCACGTTATAGTGAACAAGGGACCCTACACTTCAGGGTCTTCTAAACTACATGACTTCTTCATAAAGTCACTACTTCTGAGAGTAGAAGACATAGTTGAATTTACTATCACACAGAAACAGACACAGAGGTAGACAAAATGAGGAGACAGAGAAATACACCCCAAATGAAAGAACATGATGAAATCACAGCAGGAGAGCAAAGAAAAAGAGAAACAAGTAATATATCTGATAGAGAATTTAAAGTAATGATAAAAAACACACTCAGTAAACCTCAGAAAAGCATGCAGGACATCAGTGACACCCTTAAAAAAGATATAAAAAATAACTTATCAGAGATGAAGAACTACATAGATGAAATTAAGAATAAAATAGATGAAGAGGGGCAAGATGGCGGAAGAGTAGGGTCCCCAAATCACCTGTCCCCACCAAATTACCTAGATAACCTTCAAATCATCCTGAAAATCTACGAATTCGGCCTGAGATTTAAAGAAAGAACAGCTGAAACGCTACAGTGAGAAGAGTTCGTGCTTCTATCAAGGTAGGAAGACGGGGAAAAAGAAATAAACAAAAGGCCTCCAAGGGGGAGGGGCCCCGCGAGGAGCCGGGCTAAGGCCGGGGCGAGTGTCCCCAGGACAGGAAACCCCCGTCCCGGAGAAGCAGGAGCTGCACCAATCTTCCCGGGCGGAAAGGGGCTCGCGGGGATTTGGAGCAGGACCCCAGGACAGGAGAGCCCCTTCACCAATCTTCACAGGCGAAAGGCGCCCGCAGGGAGTTAGAGCAGGACCCCAGGAGGGCGGGGATGCTCTCGGGCTCCCTGGGACACTAACAGACACCTGCGGCGCACACAGGAGAGTGCCAAGCTCCCTAAGGGCTGCAGCGCGCACCATGGGATCCGGAGCAGCTCGGAGGGACTCGGGCAGCGGCTCCGCGGAGGGGGCTGCGGGGCTACGGGAGCAGCTCAATGGCGGCGGCTCCGGCAGAGGAAGAGGCTCCGTGCGGAGGGGGCTGCGCGGCTCCGGGAGCAGCTCGGAGGGGCTCGGGCGGAGGCTTGGCGGAGGGGGTTGCGAGGCCGGGAGCGCGAATCCAACAGCGCAGGCCCCGGAGCACAGGGCGCCAGGACACAGCCCAGGATCCGGCCTCCCCCCGGGACAGGCAGAGCCTGGGAGGGCCCAGGACAGCAAGGACGCTCCTGTCCAGCTGAGCAGATCAGAGACCCCGCCCCGGAGCCTCCAGGCCCTGCAGACAGAGAGCTCCGGAGTTCCTGCAGGGGCTGAATCCAGGTTTCCAGAGCTGGCCCCGCCACTGGGGCTGTTGCTCCTGGGGCCTCACGGGGTAAACAACCCCCACTGAGCCCTGCACCAGGCAAGGGGCAGAGCAGATCCCCCAACTGCTAACACCTGAAAATCAGCACAACAGGCCCCTCCCCCAGAAGACCAGCTAGACGGACAAGGTCAAGGGGAAGTCAAGGGACTTAAAGTATACAGAATCAGAAGATAGTCCCCCGTGGTTTTCTTTTTCTTTTTGATTTCTGATTGCTTCCCCCACCCTTTTTTTTCACCTTTCTTTTTCTTTCTATTTTTCTTCTCTTTTTTCCTTTTCTTCTTCCTTTTTTCTTTTTTCTTTCCTTCTATCTCTCTTCTCTTTTTCTCCTTTTCCCAATACAACTTGCTTTTGGCCACTCTGCACTGAGCAAAATAACTAGAATGAAAACCTCACCTCAAAAGAAAGAAACAGTCCTCTCTCCCACAGAGTTACAAAATCTGGATTATGAGAAAATGTTCTGCATCACTTGCCATCAGGGAAATACAAATCAAAACTACAATGAGATACCACCTCACACCACTGAGAATGGGGAAAATTAACAAGGCAGGAAACAACAAATGTTGGAGAGGATGCGGAGAAAAGGGAACCCTCTTACACTGTTGGTGGGAATGTGAACTGGTGCAGCCACTCTGGAAAACTGTGTGGAGGTTCCTCAAACAGTTAAAAATAGACCTGCCCTACAACCCAGCAATTGCACTGTTGGGGATTTACCCCAAAGATACAGATGTAATAAAACGCCGGGACACCTGCACCCCGATGTTTCTAGCAGCAATGGCCACGATAGCCAAACTGTGGAAGGAGCCTCGGTGTCCAACGAAAGATGAATGGATAAAGAAGATGTGGTTTATGTATACAATGGAATATTACTCAGCTATTAGAAATGACAAATACCCACCATTTGCTTCAACGTGGATGGAACTGGAGGGTATTATGCTGAGTGAAGTAAGTCAGTCGGAGAAGGACAAACATTATATGTTCTCATTCATTTGGGGAATATAAATAATAGTGAAAGGGAATATAAGGGAAGGGGGAAGAAATGTGTGGGAAATATCAGAAATGGAGACAGAACGTAAAGACTGCTAACTCTGGGAAACGAACTAGGGGTGGTAGAAGGGGAGGAGGGCGGGGGGTGGGAGTGAATGGGTGACGGGCACTGGGTGTTATTCTGTATGTTAGTAAATTGAACACCAATAAAAAATAAATTAAAAAAAATCTGGATTACAATTCAGTGTCAGAAAGCCAATTCAGAAGCACTATTATACAGCTACTGGCGGCTCTAGAAAAAAAGCATAAAGGACTCAAGAGACTTCATGACTGCAGAATTTAGATCCAATCAGGCAGAAATTAAAAATCAATTGAATGAGATGCAATCCAAACTAGAAGTCCTAACGACGAGGGTTAACGAGGTGGAAGAACGAGTGAGTGACATAGAAGACAAGTTGATGGCAAAGAGGGAAACTGAGGAAAAAAGAGACAGACAATTAAAACCATGAAGACAGATTAAGGGAAATAAACGACAGACTGAGGAAGAAAAACCTATGTTTAATTAGGGTTCCCGAGGGCGCTGAAAGGGGCAGAGGGCCAGAATATGTATTTGAACAAATCCTAGCTGAAAACTTTCCTAATCTGGGAAGGGAAACAGGCATTCAGATGCAGGAAATAGAGAGATCCGACCAGAAAATCAATAAAAACCGTTCAACACCTCGATATTTAATAATGAAGCTTGCAAATTCCAAAGATAAAGAGAAGATCCTTAAAGCAGCGAGAGACAAGAAATCCCTGACTTTTATGGGGAGGAGTATTAGGGTAACAGCAGACCTCTCCACAGAGACCTGATAGGCCAGAAAGTGCTGGCAGGATATATTCAGGGTCCTAAATGAGAAGAACATGCAACCAAGAATCAATTATCCAGCAAGGCTCTCATTCAGAATGGAAGGAGAGATAAAGAGCTTCCAAGACAGGCAGGAACTGAAAGAATATGTGACCTCCAAACCAGCTCTGCAAGAAATTTTAAGGGAGACTCTCAAAATTCCCCTTTAAGAAGAAGTCCAGTGGAGCAATCCACAAAAACAAGGACTGAATAGATATCATGATGACACTAAACTCATATATGTCAATAGTAACTCTGAACGTGAACGGGCTTAATGACCCCATCACAAGGCGCAGGGTTTCAGACTGGATAAAAATTCAGGACCCATCTATTTGCTGTCTACAAGAGACTCATTTTACAAAGAAGGACACCTACAGCCTGAAAATAAAAGGTTGGAGAACCATTTACCATTCAAATGGTCCTCAAAAGAAAGCAGGGGTAGCCATCCTTATATCAGATAAACTAAAATTTAACCCGAAGACTGTAGTGAGAGATGAAGAGGGACACTATATCATACTTAAAGGATCTATCCAACAAGAGGACTTAACAATCCTCAATATATATGCCCCGAATGTGGGACCTGCCAAATATTTAAACAAATTAATAACGAAAGTGAAGAAATACTTAGATAATAATACACTTATACTTGGTGACTTCAATCTAGCACTTTCTACACTCAACAGGTCTTCTAATACAACATCTCCAAAGAAACGAGAGCTTTAAATGAGACACTGGACCAGATGGATTTCACAGATATCTACAGAACTTTACATCCAAACTCAACTGAATACACATTCTTGTCAAGTGCACATGGAACTTTCTCCAGAATAGACCACATACTGGGTCACAAATCGGGTCTGAACCCATACCAAAAGATTGGGATGGTCCCCTGCATATTCTCAGACCATAATGCCTTGAAATTAGAACTAAATCACAACAAGAAGTTTGGAAGGACCTCAAACACGTGGAGGTTAGGGACCATCCTGCTAAAAGATGAAAGGGTCAACCAGGAAATCAAGGAAGAATTAAAAAGTTTCATGGAAACTAATGAGAATGAAGATACAACCCGTCAAAATCTTTGGGATGCAGCAAAAGGAGTCCTAAGGGGGAAATACATCGCAATACAAGCATCGATTCAAAAACTGGAAAGAACTCAAATACAAAAGCTAACCTTACACATAAAGGAGCTAGAGAAAAAACAGCAGATGGACCCTACGCCCAGCAGAAGAGAGTTAATTAAAATTTGAGCAGAACTCAACGAAATTGAGACCAGAAGAACTGTGGAACAGATCAACAGAACCAGGAGTTGGTTCTTTGAAAGAATTAATAAGATAGATAAACCATCAGCCAACCTTATTAAAAAGAAGAGAGAGGAGACTCAAATTAATAAAATCATGAATGAGAAAGGAGAGATCACTACCAACACCAAGGAAATACAAATGATTTTAAAAACCCATTATGAACAGCTATATGCCAATAAATTAGACAATCTAGAAGAAATGGACCCATTCCTGGAAAGCCACAAACTATCAAAATGGGAACAGGAAGAAATAGAAAACCTGAAGAGGCCAATAACCAGGGAGGAAATGGAAGCAGTCATCAAAAACCTCCCAAGACACAAGAGTCCAGGGCCTGATGGCTTCCCAGGGGAATTCTATCAAACGTTTATTTTTTTTTAATTTTTTTTAATTTATTTATTTATGGTAGTCACACAGAGAGAGAGAGAAAGAGAGAGAAAGAGAGAGAGAGAGAGAGGCAGAGACACAGGCAGAGGGAGAAGCAGGCTCCATGCAGGGAGCCCGACGTGGGATTCGATCCCGGGTCTCCAGGATCGCGCCCCGGGCCAAAGGCAGGCGCCAAACCACTGCGCCACCCAGGGATCCCCAATTATGTCTTTCTTTTTGAAAGATGGAATACATTAGTACAGCAGAAAAAAAAGAGATCAATAGATAAATAGATCAATATCCCTGAGGAACATGGATGCACAAGTTCTCAACAAGATACTAGCCAATAGGATTGTTTTTTTATATTTTATTTATTTTATTTTTTAAAAATAAATTTATTTTTTATTGGTGTTCAATTTACCAACATACACAATAACACCCAGTGCTCATCCCATCAAGTGCCCCCCTCAGTACCGTCACCCATTCACCCCGACCACCTGCCTTCCTCCCCTTCCACCACCCCTAGTTCATTTCCCAGAGCTAGGAGTCTTTATGTTCTGTCTCCCTTTCTGATATATCCCACACATTTCTTCTCCCTTCCCTTATATTCCCTTTCACTATTATTTATATTCCCCAAATGAATGAGAACATATAATGTTTGTCCTTCTCCGATTGACTTACTTCATTCAGCATAATACATTCCAGTTCCATCCACATTGAAGCAAATGCTGGGTATTTGTCATTTCTAATGGCTGAGTAATATTCCATTGTATACATAAACCACATCTTTATCCATTCATCTTTCGATGGACACCGAGGCTCCTTCCACAGTTTGGCTATTGTGGCCATTGCTGCTATAAACATCAGGGTGCAGGTGTCCCGGTGTTTCATCGCATCTGTATCTTTGGGGTAAATCCCCAACAGTGCAATTTCTGGGTCAGAGGGCAGGTATATTTTGAACTCTTTGAGGAACCTCCAAACAGTTTTCCAGAGTGGCTGCACCAGTTCACATTCTCACCAACAGTGTAAGAGTGCTACCTTTTCTCCGCATCCTCTCCAACATTTGTGGTTTCCTGCCTTTTTAATTTTCCACATTCTCATTAGTGTGAGGTCGTATCTCATTGTGGTTTTGATTTGTATTTCCCTGATGGCAAGTGATGCAGAGGATTTTCTCATGTCCATGTTGGCCATGTCTATGTCTTCCTCTGTGAGATTTCTCTTCATGTCTTTTGCCCATTTCATGATTGGATTGTTTGTTTCTTTGCTGTTGAATTTATTTTTTTAATTTATTTTTTATTGGTGTTCAATTTACTAACATACAGAATAACCCCCAGTGCCCGTCACCCATTCACCCCCACCCCCGCCCTCCTCCCCTTCTACCACCCCTAGTTCGTTTCCCAGAGTTAGCAGTCTTTACGTTCTGTCTCCCTTTCTGATATATCCCACACATTTCTTCTCCCTTCCCTTATATTCCCTTTCACTATTATTTATATTCCCCAAATGAATGAGAACATATAATGTTTGTCCTTCTCCGACTGACTTACTTCACTCAGCATAATACCCTCCAGTTCCATCCACGTTGAAGCAAATGGTGGGTATTTGTCATTTCTAATAGCTGAGTAATATTCCATTGTATACATAAACCACATCTTCTTTATCCATTCATCTTTCGATGGACACCGAGGCTCCTTCCACAGTTTGGCTATCGTGGCCATTGCTGCTATAAACATCGGGGTGCAGGTGTCCCGGCGTTTCACTGCATCTGTATCTTTGGGGTAAATCCCCAACAGTGCAATTGCTGGGTCGTAGGGCAGGTCTATTTTTAACTCTTTGAGGAAGCTCCACCAGTTTTCCAGAGTGGCTGCACCAGTTCACATTCCCACCAACAGTGTAAGAGGGTTCCCTTTTCTCCGCATCCCCTCCAACATTTGTTGTTTCCTGCCTTGTTAATGTTCCCCATTCTCACTGGTGTGAGGTGGTATCTCATTGTGGTTTTGATTTGTATTTCCCTGATGGCAAGTGATGCAGAGCATTTTCTCATATGCATGTTGGCCATGTCTATGTCTTCCTCTGTGAGATTTCTGTTCATGTCTTTTGCCCATTTCATGATTGGATTGTTTGTTTCTTTGGTGTTGAGTTTAAGAAGTTCTTTATAGATCTTGGAAACTAGCCCTTTATCTGATATGTCATTTGCAAATATCTTCTCCAATTCTGTAGGTTGTCTTTGAGTTTTGTTGACTGTTTCTTTTGCTGTGCAAAAGCTTCTTATCTTGATGAAGTCCCAATAGTTCATTTTTGCTTTTGTTTCTTTTGCCTTCGTGGATGTATCTTGCAAGAAGTTACTGTGGCTGAGTTCACAAAGGGTGTTGCCTGTGTTCTCTAGGATTTTGATGGAATCTTGTCTCACATTTAGATATTTCATCCATTTTGAGTTTATCTTTGTGTATGGTGAAAGAGAGTGGTCTATTTTCATTCTTCTGCATGTGGATGTCCAAATTTCCCAGCACCATTTATTGACGAGACTGTCTTTCTTCCAATGGATAGTCTTTCCTCCTTAGGAATATTAGTTAACCATAAAGTTGAGGGTCCACTTCTGGGTGGTCCACTTCTGTTCCATTGATCTATGTGTCTGTTTTTGTGCCAGTACCACACTGTCTTAATGACCACAGCTTTGTAGTACAACCTGAAATCTGGCATTGTGATGTCCCCAGATATGGTTTTCCTTTTTCTTTTAATTTTTATTTATTTATGATAGTCACACAGAGAGAGAGAGAGAGAGAGAGAGGCAGAGACATAGGCAGAGGGAGAAGCAGGCTCCATGCACCGGGAGCCTGACGTGGGATTTGATCCCAGGTCTCCAGGATCGCGCCCTGTGCCAAAGGCAGGCACCAAACCGCTGCACCACCCAGGGATCCCCTGGTTTTCTTTTTTAAAATACCCTTGGTTATTCAGGGTATTTTCTGATTCCACACAAATCTTAAAATAATTTGTTCCAACTCTCTGAAGAAAGTCCATGATATTTTGATAGGGATTGCATTAAACGTGTAAATTGCACTGGGTAACATTGACATTTTCACAATATTAATTCTGCCAATCCATGAGCATGGAATATTTTTCCATCTCTTTGTGTCTTCCTCAATTTCTTTCAGAAGTGTTCTGTAGTTTTTAGGGTATAGATCCTTTGCCTTTTTGGTTAGGTTTATTCCTAGGTATCTTATGGTTTTGGGTGGAATTGTAAATGGGATTGACTCCTTAATTTCTCTTTCTTCAGTCTCATTGTTAGTGTATAGAAATGCCATTGATTTCTGGGCATTGATTTTGTATCCTGCCACGCTACCGAATTGCTGTATGAGTTCTAGCAATCTTGGGGTGGAGGCTTTTGAATTTTCTATGCAGATTATCATGTATTCGGTGAAAAGGGAGAGTTTGACTTCTTCTTTGCCAATTTGAATACCTTTAATGTCTTTTTGTTGTCTGATTGCTGAGGCTAGGGCTTCCAATACTATGTTGAATAGCGGTGGTGAGAGTGGATATCCCTGTCTTGTTCCTGATCTTAGGGGAAAGGCTCCCAGTGCTTCCCCATTGAGAATGATATTTGCTGTGGGCTTTTCATAGATGGCTTTTAAGATGTTGAGGAATGTTCCCTCTATCCCTACACTTTGAAGAGTTTTGATCAGGAATGGATACTGTCTTTTGTCAAATGCTTTCTCTGCATCTAATGAGAGGATCATATGGTTCTTGGTTTTTCTCTTGCTGATATGATGAATCACATTGATTGTTTTACAAGTATTGAACCGGCCTTGTGTCCCGGGGATAAATCCTACTTGGTCATGGTGAATAATTTTCTTAATGTATTGCTGGATCCTATTGACTAGTATCTTGTTGAGAATTTTTGCATCCATGTTCATCAGGGATATTGGTCTGTAATTCTCCTTTTTGGTGGGGTCTTTGTCTGGTTTTGGAATTAAGGTCATGCTGGCCTCATAGAATGAATTTGGAAGTACTCCATCTCTTTCTATCTTTCCTAACAGCTTTAGGAGAATAGGTATGGTTTCTTCTTTAAACGTTTGATAGAATTCCCCTGGGAAGCCATCTGGCCCTGGACTTTTGTGTCTTGGGAGGTTTTTGATGACTGCTTCCATTTCCTTCCTGGTTATTGGCCTGTTAAGGTTTTCTATTTCTTCCTGTTTCATTTCGGTAGTTTGTGGCTTTCCAGGAATGCATCTATTTCTTCTAGATTGCCTAATTTATTGGCGTATAGCTGTTCATAATATGTTTTTAAAATCGGTTGTATTTCCTTGGTGTTGGTAGTGATCTCTCCTTTCTCATTCATGATTTTATTATTTTGAGTCTTCCCTCTATTGTTTTTACAAGGCTGGTTAATGGTTTATCTATCTTATTAATTATTAATTATTATTAATTCCCAGCAATTGCACCCCAAATATACAGATGCAGTGAAATGCAGGGACACCTGCACCCCGATGTTTATAGCAGCAGTGTCCACAATAGCCAACCTGTGGAAGAAGCCTAGGTGTCCTTGGAAAGATGAATGGATAAAGAAGATGTGGTATATGTATACAATGTAATATTACTCAGCCATTAGAAATGACAAATACCCACCATTTGCTTCGATGTGGATGGAACTGGAGGGTATTCTGCTGAGTGAAATATGTCAATCTGAGAAGGACAAACATTATATGGTCTCATTCATTTGGGGAATATAAAAAAATAGTGAAAGGGAATATAGGGGTAAGGAGAGAAAATGAGTGGGAAATATCAAAGATGGAGACAGAACATGAAACACTCCTAACTCTGGGAAACGAACAAGGTGTGGTGGAAGGGGAGGTGGGCGGGGGGTGGGGTGACTGGGTGACGGGTGCTGAGGGCGGTACTTGATGGGATGAGCACTGGGTGTTTTGCTATATTTTGGCAAATTGAACTCCAATAAAAAAAAGAAAACCAGCAAACCATTAAACAGAGAAAAAGAATGGATCACAGATAAACTACAAAAGTAATAAAATAGCAATAAAGCAATATCAATAATTTGGACTAAACATAAAATGGACTACATATTTCAATCAAAAGATATAGGGTGACACAGTGGATAGAATAATAGGGCTCAGCTATATGCTTCCTATAAAAGACTCATTTCATACCTATAGACACCTGCAGATTGAATGTGAAGGGATGGAGAAACATTTATCATCCAAATGGATGATAAAAAAGAAAAGCTGGAGTAGCAATTCTTTTATCAGAAGACTTTAAAACAAAGTCTGGGGTACCTGGGTGGCTCAGTGGTTGAGCGTTTGCCTTCAGCTCAGGGCCTGATCTCAGGGTCCCAGGATCAAGTCTCGCATCAGGCTCCCCACAGGGAGCCTGCTTTTCCCTCTCCCTATGTCTCTGCCTCTCTCTCTGTGTGTCTCTCATGAATGAATGAATGAATGAATGAATCTAGTAAAATAAAAAAAAAACAAAGCATGTTAACAGAGACAAAAAAGGACACAATATATTAATAAATGGGACAATCCAACAAGAAGATATAACAATTGTAAATATATATGCATTCAACATAAGTGCACTCAAACACATAAGACATTTAAAACAAACATAAAAGAATCGATAGTAACACAATAATAATAGGGGACCTTAAATACCCCACTTACATCAATGGACAGATAATCCAACAGAAAATCAACAAGGAAACAGTGACTTTAATTGAAATATTTCCCAGATGGCTATAACACATATATTCAGAACCTTCCACCCTAAAAGAGTAGAATACGTGTTCTTTTCAAAGGGACATGGAACATGTCATCAAATCTCTATAATAGATGACATATTATCCCACAAAACATACCTCAAAAAATTTAAAAAGATGGAAGTCATATCATGCATCTTTTCTGACCATAGTGCTATGAAATTAGAATTCAATTAGAATAAAAATATGGAAAAATCTCTAAGAGGGAAGTTTATAGAAATGCAAGCTTACCTAAAGAAGCAAGAAAATTCTCAAATAAATAGCCTAGCCTTACAGCTAAGGGAGCTAGAAAAAGAGCAACAAGTAAAACCCAAAACCAGTAGAAGGAAGATAATAATAAAGATTTAGAGCAGAAATAAATGAAATAGAAAAACACCCAATAGAACAGATCAATGAAATCAGGAGCTGGTTCTCTAAAAAGATCAACAGGGTAGATAAACTTCTAGCCAGACTCATCAAAAGGAGATACCAGAGAGGGAGAGAGAAAGAGAGAGAGAGAGAGAGAGAGAGAGAGAGAGAGAGAGAGAGCTCAAATAAAATAACTGATGAAAGAAGTGAAATAGGAGAGAAGTTTAATTAAGATGCTGGAGTACTAGGGGGACCTTATGCTTGCCTTGCCTCATCACTTAGACATAGTTGGGTAAATATCAAATTGTTTTGAACACCCAAGATAACTGAGGATTGAGAGAACGAACCCCACAACTAGAGGGAGAAAAGAGGCTACATCCTGGAAGGTAGGAAGTGCAGAGACAAGATTTGGGAAAGAAAAGAATAACTGGTGCTGCAGAGGTGAGAGAGTCCTGATCAGGGAGAGAGAAGAGAGAGGAGGAGAGAGAGTGTGTACGAGAGAGAGAGAGAGAGAGAGAGAGAGAGAGCAGGGTCCAGGGCTTTGCACAAGAAAATCACTTCCTCAAAACCATTGATTGGGAAAACAAGAGAGGCTGATAATCATAGGTTTTTAAAAGTAGTGGAGCTCAAAGTCTGAAGTTTTAGAAGTCCATGCCTTAACCAGGCATACAGGTGCTTGTCCATGGAGAGCAGAGGCCCAGGAGTGACCAGCATGGTCTCAGGATCTCTTGGGTTACACTGGGAAAGACAGTTCCCGTATTTGTAGTGCATTTGTCAAAGGTGGCACTTCCTTTCAGGGGGCAAAAGAGCCAGGGTGTGCCATTGAACTGCTCCATTCATTGGAATAGGATGCCAGGTTTTGCTGTCCTTTACCATAAACTCCAAGTCCCTGCACATTCATACGACTGCGTTTCTGGGACAACCTGGCACTAGTTCCAATGTAGTGAGACTCTTTGCAGATCATCATGAGTTGGTGCCACGCTGGGCCCCTAAAACTTGGTGTTTTGACCCAGTCAATGCGCCTGAGATAAAACACAGGATTACTGTGTCACCAAGTGGACAAATAGTTTGGACACAGAGAGGGTGAAGGTGGGGATATGAAGGAAAAAAACCCTGGGACATATGAGGGTAAATTGTTTGCTCTTCTCTGAGGGCTTCCTGAATAGCAGTTGCCCTGAACTCCCCTCTCTGGGAACAAGAGAACTGGTTGATGCCATTTTTACTTCCCCCACCCCCCATCAGCACAGATGGACTCCAGTGATCAGTAGATCACTCACAGTGGAGGTTTGAACTGCTTACAACAAGCCCTGACCCCTATACTCTGCAGGGGCTTTTTAAGGAGGACAAGTGTGCCTGAGATCAGAGCAGCCATAGGCTTCTCCCAGAAGACCAGCATAAACCTCTCACATACACCAAGTCTATTAACCATAGTGTTATACAAAGCTTCAGCTCTAGGGGAAATAGAATCCAGCTTCTTTTAACAAGGAGACAAAAACACGTCTAGTTACAACTTGCTACACACTAGACAAGATCCAAACACTCCCTACTGCAGGCAAGGAGAAACTGCAGAAGACTGAACTGAGGAATAGGACAGCTAAAACACAATAGCAGAGTGCACATTGCATACCCAGAAACACTTCCTGAAGCATCAGACTCTGGCCAGTATATGATCTTTATTTAATATAGCTACTATTCTTGGAATCAGGAAACATAACTGGATTTCCAAAACACAGGAGAAGACAGAGACCTAGACAAAATGTCAAGACAGGAATTCATCCCAAAAGAAAGAACAAGAAGAGGTCATTGCCAGGGACCAAATTAAAACAGATATAAGTAATATACCTGGACCAGAATTTAAAACAAAAATCATAAGGAGACAAGCTGGGCTTGAGAAAACCAGGGAGTCCCTTACTATAGACATAAAAGACCTAAAAACTAGTCAGACTGAATTTTTAAAATGCTATTACTGAGATGTGAAACTTACTGGATGTAATGATCACAATAATGGAAGAAGCAGAAGAATGAGTAAGTGATATAGAAGATAAAATTATGGAAAATAATGAAGCTGAAGAAAAGAACGAAAGAAAAGTATTAGATCATGAATGTAGACTTAGGAAAGTCAGTGATTCCATAAAATGTAATAACATTCATGTCATAGGAATCTCAGAAGAGAGAGAAAAAGGATCAGAAGGTTTATTTGAGGAAATTATAGATGAAAGCTTCCCTAATCTGGGGAAGGAAACAGACATTCAAATCCAAGATGCACAGAAAACTTCCATCAAAATCAACAAAAGCAGGCAAACACCAAGGCATATGTTAGTAAAATTTACAAAAAAACAGAGATCAGAAAAGAATCCTGAAAGCAGCAAGGGAAAAGAAATCCCTAACCTACAAGGGAAGACAAATAGAATTAGCAGAAGATCTCTCCACAAAACTTGGCAGGCCAGAAAAGTGGTATGATATATTTAATGTACTGAATGGGAAAAATATGCAGCCAAGCATACTTTATCCAGCAAAGCTTGCCATTCAAAATAGGAGGAGAGATAAAAGGTTCAGAAAATTCATTCTAAAGAAGCAGCATACACATTCTTTTTGAGTTCACATTGAACATTCTCCAGAACAGATCCTATATTAGGCAACAAATCAGGCCTGAACAAGTACAAAAAGATTGAGATCTTACTATGCATATTTTCAGACCACAATGGTATGAAACTTGAATTTAACCACAAGAAAACATTTGGAAAGATGTCAAATGTATGGAGTTTAAAGGGAATCCTCCTAAAGAATGAATGGCTTAACCAGGAAGCTAAAGAAGAAATATAAAAAATAGATGGAAGCACATGAAAATGAAAATGAGAGTCCAAAACCTTTGGGATTCAGAAAATGTGGTCTACGAGGGAAGTATATAGCATTACAGGCCTACTCTAAGAAGCAAGAAAAGTCTCAAGCACGCAACCTCACATTGCAGAAAAGGAACATCAAATATAGCCTAAAGCCAGTAGAAGAAGGAAAAAATAAAGATTAAGGCACAAATAAATCCTACAGAAACAACAACAACAACAACAACAACAACCCCATTAAAACAGATAAAAGAAACTAGGAGCTGGTTTTTGAAAGAATTAATAAAATTGGTAAACCCCTAACCCGAATTATCAAGAAAAGAGGATCCAAATACATCTCAATGAAGAGGAGAGATTACTAAAGCCACCACAGAAATATAAACAAGTATGAGAGAATATTATGAAAAATTATATGCCAATGAATTGGCAATCTGGTGGAAATGGCTAAATTCCTAAAAACATATAAACTACCAAAAAAGAAACAGAAAGAAATAGAAAATTTGAGCAGACCCATAACCAGCAAAGAAATTGAACCACTAAACAAAAATCTCCCAACACAAAAGTCCTGGGCTTGATTATTTCCCAGGGGAATTCTACCAGACACTTAAAGACAAGTTAATACTTATTCTTCTCGAACTGTTTCAAAAAGTAGAAATGGAAGTAAAACTTCCAAATTCAATCTACCAGGCAAGTATTACCTTGATTCAAAAAACAAACACCCTTCTAAAAAGGATAATTATAGGCCAATATTCCCAATGAACATGGATGCAAAAATTTTCAACAAGATTCTAGCAAACCAAATCCAAAAGCCCATTAAAAGAATCATTCTCCACCACCAAGTGGGATTTATTCCTGGGCTGCAGGGTTGGTTCAACATCCACAAATTAATCAACATGATACTATACATTAATAAAAGAAAGGATAAAAACCATATGATCCTCTTAACAGAATAATAGGCATAGCATAAAAATACAGTCAAGGATATTGTAATAGTGATATAATGGGATAAGTGGTAGCTACATTTGTGCTGAACACTGCATGATGTACAAGCTTGTTAAATCACTAAGTTGTACACCTGAAACTAATGTAACATTGTGTGTCAACTATATTCAAAAATTTTTAAAATGTCCCCAAAACCCCCACAACAAACATGATGTGAATACTATGACCTGGAATTCCCTCATTCCCTCTCTCATCTCCATCTATCTACATGTTTCTCAGACTTTAAGGCTCAGATCACATCACACCTTCTCCAAATGTTTTTCCTAGTATTTGGCACTACAACAAGCTCTCTGTGGTGCTCTCCTCTGACCTGAGAGTCTGTACCACTAATTTTGCTTTTAGCATCAACAGTGGTAAGCAGTGACCTCTTCCTTACCTCCAGAAACTGAGCATTGTCTGTAGTGAACACAAACTAACTGTCTTATTTAGGTGACATATGTGTTTTGTTTGGCTTGCATGGAGTTTAAAATTAAGCCAACATTCTAAAATTGAGACATCTAACATTTAAAAAATCAACACTTCTGTTTTCTTTTGAAAATCAGAAGATTTGGCAATCCTGGGTTTGCATTTTCACTTGCCAGCAATTGACTGGAACTGAGTACTGCTCGCCTCATTTAGATTGGCTATTTACTCTATATATGTCCTTCCTTATTCACCTATATTACCTGTTTGATTCTTGGGTGTTTGAATTTGGAACCTGTACTCTTAGATCTAGGAAAACTATTTGGATTTTCTTTCTTTGGCTGACTTTGCTGGACTTATCTTTGGCCTGAAATACTTTCTTGATCATAATAGCTCTATTCACTTCAAGTAAATCAGTCACTTTATTGATTTTTAGATTGACATAATCCTTTATTTCCTCCCCAAACTCTAGGTCTTCACTGTCTAATGCAGTGCTTACCACAATTATGGAGGCCAAGATATGCCACAATATTCCATCTACAAGTTAGAGAACCAGGAAAGCCAGTGGTATAACTCATTCCCAGTCCAAAGGTCTGAGAACCAGGAGAACAAATGTTGTAACTTTTAGTCTGAGGCTGAAGACTTGAGAACCAGGAGAGAAGGATGTTCTGGTGTAAGTCCTGAAGTCTAAAGGCCTGAAAACTAGAAGCTCTGATGGGCAGGATAAGCTGAAAGCCCCAGCTCAAGAATAGAGAGGTCTCAGTTCATGATGGTGATGTAGGAGAATCTTGAACTCACCTCCTCCCATGGACATACTGAACTTACAGCTACATATGGAACATTTTCCCGTGAAGAAACTCAAAAATAGCTGAGAAATTCTTATAAGTCAAGCAAATGAGAAAAAAAACACACATCTAAATGGCTAAGTGAGGGTGAAATAGTCTTGTCATAAACGCCACAACCAGGAAGAAACTCCAAGAATGTCCCTGAAAAGTGAAGGGCTTGAATCCCACATTTGGCACCAAAACTTTTAAGACCTGCGTCTGACAGATGAACCTGCAAAAACATCTAGCTTCTGAAGTCAAAGGGGCTTGTGTCTCTTATATCCATAAGGCTGCAGAAAGTTGGGAAACAATTCTTTAAGGGTTCACATAGATTCACCTACATATTCCCCAGGACCCAATACAAAGGCAATTGACTGAAATGGTCCCAGTCTTTGTATGAAAGAGGTTTATTTTCTTATCGTAAAGCTTTGACATGAGAGGCAAGCATTTACTTTAATATATGACTAGAGTCCTCCTGAAATACTCTCCAAAGACATGGAAACCTGTGGGTGTCATCTTTGCCCTCTCTACCTTGTTCCAGGTCCCTGGTAACTTCCAGAAAGGAGTTTGCAGACACATCTTAGGTCCATGATTTTTGTAGCTGCTGCCCAAAGGAAATCCCTTGATTGCTGGCTCTGGTGGCTATCATATCATATACTCATGGGTCCAACAGAACCATAACAAACAGAGAGTTTTTAACCAGCTATACCTCAGGGCAACAGAGAGACAATAGTCTGAAACATTCGTCTTCTGCGAAAGATTCATATTAGCTTATCTTCATGACTGGTCTGAGGGAGAGGCTTGTAATTAAAGACACATATAAGGGCCAACCATAACCCTCTCCACACACCTCAGAGGGTGGACACTATCTTTGTGCATTTCTTCTGCTTCACTCCAGGTTTCCAGTATTGTCTGAAAAAAAGCTTGTGTACCCCTGTGGTACTCCAGTTTTTATGGCTGTTTGGCTGTTGTCCACATGACACATCCTTTGATAGCTTGGCTGTGGTGTCCAGTGGCGGGGGGGGGGGGCTTGTTTTTCCAGGTTCAATGGGACAGTTGCAAACAAAGAAACAATTCTTAAAATGGCAATCACCTCAAGCCTCAGTGCAGAGGAAGCAGAGATAAATTTCCACCTCCTATTCTTCCCTTGAAAAAGGTATGTTTGCATACTTTAAAAGCTGCTGCATGAGGTTCTGGCTTCAATCAGCCTGAATCTAGACGCTGACTGAGATTCTCCCCTATGGGACACTGAGAGGTCTTGGCACACTCTTAACTACTGGGAACAATTAAGAACAAAGTAGGATGCTTGGATTATCACACAGGTTTGAGAAACAATCAAGAGCCAGGGGAAGGATGAATGATAAGGTTCATACCCTACACAAGGCCATTCCTTCAAAACTGATAGAAGTAGCTGTTTTATCTAACGCATACAAAACAAAATAGAGTTAACAAAAGTGAACAACAGGGGAATATGTCCTAAACAAAGAACAATATAAAACATAAGAAAAAGACTATAATGAAATAAATTGATTTATCTGATAAATAATTCAAAGTACTGGTAACAAATATACTCACTGAGGTTGGAAAGACAATACATGAACAAAGTGAGAATTTTAAAGAAGAGATAGAAAATGTAAAAAAGTACCAAATGGAAGTCACATGGCTAAAGAATACAATAACTACTGAAAAATACAGTATAAGGGTTAAATAATAGACTAGATGAAACAGAAGAAAGGGACAGCTAACTCAAAAGCAGAGAAGTAAAACTCATCCATCAGAATAGCAAAAAGAAAAAAAATGTAAAAGAGTGAATATAGCTTAAAGGACTTATAGAATAACATCAGATGGAATAGCATTCTCATTATAGGAGTTCCAGAAGGAGAACAAAGAAAAAAGGGGCAGAGAAATTATTTGAAGAAATAATGGCTGAAAATGTCCCTAAATTTGGGAAAGAAACATATGTCCAGATCCAGAAGGCCCTGAGAGTTAAAATCAAGATGAATCCAAAGAGGCCCACACCAGGAGCCATTATAATTATAGTGTCAAAAGTTAGAGACAAGGAAAGAATATTAAAAGCAGCAAGAGAAAAACAAGTTGTTACATCCAAGGGAACTCCATAAGACTACTAGTATATTTTGGAGGAGTAACTTAGCAGGCTAGAATTGAATGGCAGAATATATTCAAATTGCTAAAAGAAAAAACCGCCAGCAAAACCTAGCAAAGCTGTTCTTCAGAATTGAAGGAGAGAGAGTTTTCCGGACCAACAAAAAATGAAAGGAGTTCATTACCATCAGATCAACCTCACAAGAAATGTTAAAGAGATTTCTTTAAGCTAAAATAGGAAGACATGGTGATCAGGCAAGATGGTGGAAGAGTAGGGTCCCCAAGTCACCTGTCCCCACCAACTTACCTAGATAACTTTTAAATCAACCTGAAAATCTATGAATTCGGTTTGAGATTTAAAGAGAGAACAGCTGGAACGCTACCGTGAGAAGAGTTTACGCTTCGATCAAGGTAGGAAGATGGAAAAAAAATAAAGAAATAAAGAAATAAAAAAGCATCCAAGGGGAAGGTGCCTCCCGCCAGGAGCCGGGCTAAGGCCACGCAGCGAGTGCCCCCAGGACAGGAAAGCCCAGGCCCGGAGAAGCAGGAGCTTTATCAATCGTCCTGGATGGAAAGGCACTCGCAGGGAGCTCAGGCAGGATCCCAGGAGGGGTTAGGGATGCCCGCAGGCTCCCAGGGGCACTAACAGAGGAACTGTGCTCCGAGGAGAGCGCGCCACACACCTGGCCAAGCTCCCTAAAGGGCTGCAGCTCACACCCGGCGAGGCCCCGGGAGCAGCTCAGCGGAGGCTTGGGCGGCAGCTCCGCAAAGAGGGGGCTGCACAGCCCTGGGGGCGCGATTCCAACGGCGCAGGGCCTAGAGCCCAGGGTGCCGGGGGACACAGCCCAAGATCCAGTGCTGCCCTCAGGACAGGCAAAGGCCGGGAGGATACAGGGCAGCAAGGATGCTCCTGCCGACAGGCAGCCCCGAGCTGTGAAGCTTGGCGCCCCTCGCCCTGCCCCCGGAGCATTCAGGACCCTATGGACTGGGAGCTGCCGTAGTTACTGCCGAAGCTGACTCTAGAACTGGAGAGCTGGCCGCCACCAATTTGTTGTTACGCCTGGTGTCACCTTGTACCTGGACTGAGCAGGGGCGTCACAGAATAAATGGCTCCCACTGAGCCGTGCACCTGGCAGGGGACTGGGCAGCTTCCCCGGGTGCACACATCTGAGAATCAACAGAGCAGACCCCTCCCCAAGAAGACCAGCTAGAAGAACAGGGGAAAAGCAAGTTATTGACCAAGCAACACTGGAAAGTTCCAGGAGAAGTCGAAGAATCACAGTATATAAAATCAGAGGATACTCCCCCTTGCTTTTCTGTTTGTTTGTTTCCTCCACCCCTTTTTTCTTTTCTTCTTCTGTTTTCTTCTTTTTCCTCTTCTCTCTTTTTTTTAAATGGTTTAATTTTATTTTCTTTAATTTTTAAAAATTTATTTATGAAACTCACACAGAGAGAGAGAGGCAAAGACACATACAGAGGGAGAAGCAGGCTCCATGCACTGGGAGCCCGACGTGGGACTTGATCCCGGGTCTCCGGGATCGCGCCCTAGGCCAAAGGCAGGCGCTAAACTGCTGCGCCACCCAGGGATCCCTCTCTCTCTCTTTTATTTTTTTATAATAAATTTATTTTTTTATTGGTGTTCAATTTACCAACATACAGAATAACACCTAGTGCTCATCCCATCAAGTGCCCCCCTCAGTGCCCGTCACACATTCACCCACAACCCCCGCCCTCCTCCCCTTCCACCACCCCTAGTTCGTTTCCCAGAGTTAGGAGTCTTTATGTTCTGTCTCCCTTTCTGATATTTCCCACACATTTCTTCTCCCTTCCCTTATATTCCCTTTCACTATTATTTATATTCCCCAAATGAATGAGAACATACAATGTTTGTCCTTCTCCGTTTAACTTACTTCACTCAGCATAATACCTTACAGTTCCATCCACGTTGAAGCAAATGCTGGGTATTTGTAGTTTCTGATGGCTGAGTAATATTCCATTGTACACATAAACCACATCTTCCTTATCCATTCATCTTTCGATGGACACTGAGGCTCCTACCACAGTGTGGCTATTGTGGCCATTGCTGCTATAAACATCGGGGTGCAGGTGTCCCGGCATTTCATTGCATCTGAATCTTTGGGGTAAATCTCCAACAGTGCAATTGCTGGGTCGTAGGGCAGGTCTATTTTGAACTCTTTGAGGAACCTCCACACAGTTTTCCAGAGTGGCTGCACCAGTTCACATTCCCACCAACAGTGTAAGAGGGTTCCCTTTTCTCCGCATGCTCTCCAACATCTGTGGTTTCCTGACTTGTTAATTTTCCGCATTCTCACTGGTGTGAAGAGGTGTCTCATTGTGATTTTGATTTGTATTTCCCTGATGGCAAGTGATGCAGAGCATTTTCTCATGTGCATGTTGGCCATGTCTATGTCTTCCTCTGTGAGATTTCTCTTCATGTCTTTTGCCCATTTCATAATTGGATTGTTTATTTCTTTGCTGTTGAATTTAATAAATTCTTTATAGATCTTGGAAACTAGCCCTTTATCTGATATGTCATTTGCAAATATCTTCTCCCATTCTGTAGGTTGTCTTTTAGTTTTGTTGACTGTATCCTTTGCTGTGCAAAACCTTCTTATCTTGATGAAGTTCCAATAATTCTTTTTTTTGTTTGTTTCTTTTGCCTTTGTGGATGTATCTTGCAAGAAGTTACTGTGGCTGAGTTCAAAAAGGATGTTGCCTGTGTTCTCCTCTAGGATTTTGATGGAATCTTGTCTCACATTTATATCTTTCATCCATTTTGAGTTTATCTTTGTGTATGGTACAAGACAGTGGTCTAGTTTCATTCTTCTGCATGTGGATGTCCAATTTTCCCCGCACCATTTATTGAAGAGACTGTCTTTCTTCCAATGGATAGTCTTTCCTCCTTTATCGAATATTAGTTGACCATAAAGTTCAGGGTCCACTTCTGGATTCTCTATTCTGTTCTACTGATCTATGTGTCTGTTTTTGTGCCAGTACCACACTGTCTTGATGACCACAGCTTTGTAGTACAACCTGAACTCAGGCATTGTGATGCCCCTAGCTATGGTTTTCTTTTTTAAAATTCCCCGGGCTATTCGGGGTCTTTTCTGATTCCACACAAATCTTAAAATAATTTGTTCTAACTCTCTGAAGAAAGTCCATGGTATTTTGATAGGGATTGCATTAAACGTGTAAATTGCACTGGGTAACATTGACATTTTCACAATATTAATTCTGCCAATCCATGAGCATGGAATATTTTTCCATCTCTTTGTGTCTTCCTCAATTTCGTTCAGAAGTGTACTGCAGTTTTTAGAGTATAGATCCTTTACCTCTTTCGTTAGGTTTATTCCTAGGTATCTTATGTTTTTCGGTGCAATTGTAAATGGGATTGACTCCTTATTTTCTCTTTCTTCAGGCTCATTGTGAGTGTATAGAAATGCCATTGATTTCTGGGCATTGATTTTGTATCCTGCCACGCTACCAAATTGCTGTATGAGTTCTAGCAATCTTGGGGTAGAGGCTTTTGAATTTTCTATGCAGAGTATCATGCATTCGGTGAAAAGGTAGAGTTTGACTTCCTCTTTGCCAATTTGAATACCCTTAATGTCTTTTTGTTGTCTGATTGCTGAGGCTAGGACTTCCAGTACTATGTTGAATAGCAGTGGTGAGAGTGGACATCCCTGTCTTGTTCCTGATCTTAGGGGAAAGGCTCCCAGTGATTCCCCATTGAGACTGATATTTGCTGTGGGCTTTTCGTAGATGGCTTTTAAGATGTTGAGGAATTTCCCTCTATGCCTACACTCTGAAGAGTTTTGATCAGGGATGGATGCTGTCTTTTGTCAAATGCTTTCTCTGCATCTAATGAGAGGATCATATGGTTCTTGGTTTTTCTCTTGCTGATATGATGAATCACATTGATTGTTTTACTGGTGTTGAATCAGCCTTGTGTCCCGGGGATAAATCCTACTTGGTCATGGTGAATAATTTTCTTAATGTACTCTTGGATCCTATTGGCTAGTATCTTGTTGAGAATTTTTGCATCCATGTTCATCAGGGATATTGGTCTGTAATTCTCCTTTTTGGTGGGGTCTTTGTCTGGTTTTGGAATTAAGGTGATGCTGGCCTCATAGAACGAATTTGGAAGTACTCCATCTCTTTGTATCTTTCCAAACAGCTTTAGTAGAATAGGTATGATTTCTTCTTTAAATGGTTGTTAGAATTCCCCTGGGAAGCCATCTGGCCCTGGACTTTTGTGTCTTGGGAGGTTTTTGATGACTGCTTCAATTTACCTCCTGGTTATTGGTCTGTTTAGGTTTTTTATTTCTTCCTGTTCCAGTTTTGGTAGTTTGCGGCTTTCGAGGAATGTGTCCATTTCTTCTAGATTGCCTAATTTATTGGCGTATAGCTGTTCATAATATGTTTTTAAAATCGTTTGTATTTCCTTGGTGTTGGTAGTGATCTCTCCTTTCTCATTCATGATTTTATTAATTTGAGTCTTCTCCCTATTGTTTTTACAAGGCTGGCTAATGGTTTATCTATCTTATTAATTCTTTCAAAGAACCAACTCCTGGTTCTGTTGATCTGTTCCACAGTTCTTCTGGTCTCAATTTCATTGAGTTCTGCTCGAATCTTTATTAACTCTCTTCTTCTGCTGGGTGTAGGATCTATTTGCTGTTTTTTCTCTAGCTCCTTTATGTGTAAGGTTAGCTTTTGTATTTGAGTTCTTTCCAGTTTTTGAATCGATGCTTGTATTGCGATGTATTTCACCGTTAGGACTGATTTTGCTGCATCCCAAAGATTTTGAATGGTTGCATCTTCATTCTCATTAGTTTCCATGAATTTTTTAATTCTTCCTTAATTTCCTGGTTGACCCTTTCATCTTTTAGCAGGATCGTCCTTTACCTCCACGTGTTTCACGTCCTTCCAAACTTCTTGTTGTGATTTAGTTCTAATTTCAAGGCATTATGGTCTGAGAATATGCAGGGGACGATCCCAATCTTTTGGTATGGGTTCAGACCCGATTTGTGACCCAGTATGTGGTCTATTCTGGAGAAAGTTCCATGTGCACTTGACAAGAATGTGTATTCAGTTGAGTTTGGATGTAAAGTTCTGTAGATATCTGTGAAATCCATCTGGTCCAGGGTCTCATTTAAAGCTCTCGTTTCTTTGGAGATGTTGTGCTTAGAAGACCTATCGGGGGTAGAAAGAGCTAGATTGAAGTCACCAAGTATAAGTGTATTATTATCTAAGTATTTCTTCACTTTCGTTATTAATTTGTTTAAATATTTGGCAGCTCCCACATTCGGGGCATATATATTGAGGATTGTTAAGTCCTCCTGTTGGATAGATCCATTAAGTATGGTATAGTGTCCCTCTTCATCTCTCACTACAGTCTTCGGGGTAAATTTTAGTTTATCTGATATAAGGATGGCTACCCCTGCTTTCTTTTGAGGACCATTTGAATGGTAAATTGTTCTCCAAACTTTTATTTTCAGGCTGTAGGTGTCCTTCTGTCTAAAATGAGTCTCTTGTAGACAGCAAATAGATGGGTCCTGCTTTTTTATCCAGTCTGAAACCCTGAGCCTTTTGATGGCGTCATTAAGCACGTTCACGTTCAGAGTTACTATTGACAGATATGAGTTTAGTGTCATCATGATATCTTTTCAGTCCTTGTTTTTGTGGATTGTTGCACTGAACTTCTTCTTAAAGGGGAATTTTGAGAGTCCCCCTTAAAATTTCTTGCAGAGCTGGTTTGAAGGTCACGTATTCTTTCAGTTCCTGCCTGTCTTGGAAGCTCTTTATCTCTTCTTCCATTCTGAATGAGAGCCTTGCTGGATAAAGGATTCTTGGTTGCATGTTCTTCTCATTTAGGACCCTGAATATATCCTGCCAGCCCTTTCTGGCCTGCCGGGTCTCTGTGGAGAGGTCTGCTGTTACCCTAATACTCCTCTCCATAAAGGTCAGGGATTTCTTGTCTCTTGCTGCTTTAAGGATCTTCTCTTTATCTTTGGAATTTGCAAGCTTAACTATTAAATGTCGAGGTGTTGAAAGGATTTTTTTGATTTTCGGGTGGGATCTCTCTATTTCCTGCATCTGAATGCCTGTTTCCCTTCCCAGATTAGGAAAGTTTTCAGCTATGATTTGTTCAAATACATATTCTTTTCCCTCTGCCCCTTTCGGCGCCCTCAGGAACCCCAATTAAACAGGTTTTTCTTCCTCAGGCTGTCGTTTATTTCCCTTAATCTATCTTCATGGTCTTTTAATTGTTTCTTTTTTCCTTAGTTTCCCTCTTTGCCATCAACTTGTCTTCTATGTCATCCACTTGTTCTTCCACCTCGTTAACCCTCGTCGTTAGGACTTCTAGTTTGGATTGCATCTCATTCAATTGATATTTAATTTCTGCCTGATTAGATCTAAATTCTGCAGTCATGAAGTTTCTTGAGCCCTTTATGCTTTTTTCTAGAGCCACCAGTAGTTGTATAATTGTGCTTCTGAATTGGCTTTCTGACACTGAATTGTAATCCAGATTTTGTAACTCTGTGGGAGAGAGGAGTGTTTCTGATTCTTTCTTTTGAGGTGAGGTATTCCTTCTAGTCATTTTGCTCAGTGTGGAGTGGCCAAAAACAAGTTGTATTGGGAAAAGGAGAGAAAGAGAGGAGAAAAAGATGGAAAGAAAAAAGAAAAAGAAAAAAGAAAAATTGGAAGAAAAAAGAAGAAAAAGAGAAAGAAAAAGAAAGAAAGGGAAAAAAGGGTGGGGGAACCAAAAAAATCAAAAAGCAAAAACAAAACAAAACAAAACAAAACCAAAAACAAACATAACAACAACAACAACAAAAAAAACACCATGGGGCAGTATCTTCTGATTCTGTATACTTTAAGTCCCTTGAGTTCCCCTGGAACTTGTCAGTCTAGTAGGTCTTCTGGGGGAGAGGCCTGTTGTGCTGATTTTCAGGTGTTAGCACTTGGGGGAGCTGCTCTCCCCCCTGCCTGGTGCAGGGCTCAGTGGGGGTGGTTTACTCTGTGAGGCCCTAGGAGGAACAACTACAGTGGCGGTGGCCAGCTCTGGAGCCCTGGATTCAGCTCCCGCAGTAACTAAGGAGCTCTCCGTCTGCTGGGGCCTGGATGCTCTGGGGGCTGGGCCGCTGATCTGCTCAGCTCGGGGCAGGAGCGTCCTTTGTGTCCTGTGCCCTCCCGGCCTCTGCCTGACCCGGAGGGAGGTCGTATCTTGGGCTGTGTCCCGGCGCCCTGTGCTCCGGGGCCTGCGATGTTGGATTCGTGCTCCCGGCCACACAGCTGCCTCTCTGCGGAGCCACCGCCGGCGCCCCTCCGTGCTGCTCCCCGAGCCGTGCAGACCCCTCCGCAAGGAGCCTCTTCCTCTGCCGGAGCTGCAGCCGAGCTGCTCCCGGGACACGCAGCCCCCTCCGGGCAGAACCGCCACCGGAGCCCCTCTGAGCTGCTCCCGGGTCAATGCTTGCGCGTTGCAACCCTTTAGGGAGCTCAGCGCACTCTTTCTGGTGCGCAGTTGCTCTATTAGTGTCCCAGGGACCCTGAGGGCATCCCCGTACTCCTGGGGTCCTGCTTCAACTCCTTGTGAGCGCCTTTCCGCTCAAGAAGATTGGTGAAGCTCCTGCTTCTCTGGGGCGGTGCTTTCCTGTCCTGGGGACACTTGCCCCAGCCTTAGCCCGGCTCCTCGTGGGGTCCCTCCCCCTTGGATGCCCTCTGTTTCTTTATTTCTTTTTTCCCCGTCTTCCTACTTTCATAGAAGCGCGAACTCTTCTCACTGTAGCATTCCAGCTGTTCTGTCTTTAAATCTCAGGCCGAATTCGTAGATTTTCAGGATGATTTGAAGGTTATCTAGGTAATTTGGTGGGGACAGGTGATTTGGGGTCCGTACTCTTCCACCATCTTGCCCCTCCTGTCTCTTCTCTCTTTTTCTCCTTTTCCCAGTACAACTTGTTTGGGGCCACTCTGAACTGAGCAAAATGACTAGAACTCAACTCAAAAGAAAGAATCAGAAACAGTCCTCTCTCCCACAGAGTTACAAAATTTGGAATACAATTCTATGTCAGAAAGCCAATTCAAAGGCCCAATTTTAAAGCTACTGTTGGCTCTAGAAAAAAGCATAAAGGATTCAAGAGATTTCATGACCGCAGAATTTAGATCTCATCAGGCGGAAATTAAGAATCAATTAAATGAGATGCAATCCAAAATAGAGGTCCTAACGACCAGGGTTAATGAGGTAGAAGAGGGAGTGTGTGACACAGAAGATAAGTTGATGGCAAGGAAGGAAACTGAGGAAAAGAGAAAAACAATTAAAAGATCATCGGGATAGGTTAAGGGAAATAAATTACAGCCCAGAAGGAAAAAATTTAATTGGGGTTCCCAAAGGCACCGAAAAGGACGGAGGTCCATAATATGTATCTGAACAAATCATAGCAGAGAAGATCCCTACCTTGGCAAAGGGAACAGGCATTCAGATCCAGGAGATAAAGAGATCCCCCCCCTAAAATCAATATAAACCTCTCAACACCTCGACATTTAATAGTGAAACTTGCAAATTCCAAAGATAAATAGAAGATCCTTAAAGAAGCAAGAGACTGGAAATCCCTAACTTTTATGGGGAGAAGCATCAGGATAACAGCAGACCTCTCTGCAGAGACCTGGCAGGCCAGAAAGGGATGGCAAGACATATGCAGGGTCCTAAATGAGAAGAACCTGCAGCCAAGAATACTTTATCCAGCAAAGCTCTCATTCAGAATAGAAGGAGACATAAAGAGCTTCCAAGATAGGCAGAAACTGAAAGAATATGTGACCACCAAACCTGCTCTGCAAGAAATATTAAGGGGGACTCTGTAAACGAAAGAGGAAGTCTAAGGAAACAATCCACAAAAACAGGGACTGAATAGGTATCATGATGATACTAAATTCATATCTTTCAATAGTAACTCTGAACATGAATGGGTTTTATGACCCCATGAAAAGGTGCAGGGTTTCAGATTGGATAAAAAAGCAAGACCTATTTATTTGCTGTATACAAGACAGCATCCCTAAAAAAAAAAAAAAAAAAAAAAAAAGACAGCATCCCTGAAGGCGAGAAAAACAAAAGAAAAAATGAATTACTGGGACTTCATCAAGATAAGAAGCTTTTGCACAGCAAAAAGAAACAGTCAACAAAACTCAAAGACAACCTACAGAATGGGAGAAGATATTTGCAAATGACATATCAGATAAAGGGCTAGTAGCCGAGATCTATAAAGAACTTATTAAACTCAACAGTAAAGAAACAAACAATCCAATCATGAAATGGGCAAAAGACATGAACAGAAATCTCACAGCAGAAGACATAGACATGGCCAACAGGCACATGACAAAATGCTCCGCATCACTGGCCATCAGGGAAATACAAATCAAAACCACAATGAGATACCACCTCACATTCTCATCATGAGAATGGTGAAAATCAACAATACAGGAACCAACAAATGTTGGAGAGGATGTGGAGAAAGGGGAACCCTCTTATACTGTTGGTGGGAATGTGAACTGGTACAGCCACTCTGGAAAACTGTGTGGAGGTTCCTCAAAGAGTTAAAAATAGATCGGTCCTAAGACTCAGCAGTTGCACTCCTGGGGATTTACCCCAAAGATACAGATGCAGGGAAATGCTGGGACACCTGCACCCCGATGTTTATAGCAGCAATGTCCACAATAGCCAAACTGTGGAAGGAGTCTCGGTGTCCACTGAAAGATGAATAGATAAAGAAGGTGTGGTATATGTATACAATGGAATATTACTAAGCCATCAGAAACGACAAATACCCACCATTTGCTTCGACGTGGAGGGATCTGGAGGGTATTGTGCTGAGTGAAGTAAATCATCGGAAAAGGACAAACATTATATGGTCTCATTCATTTGGGGAATATAAAAATTAGTGAAAGGGAATGAAGGGAAATGGGAAAAAATGAGTGAAAATATCAGTGAGGGTGACAAAACATGAGAGACACCTAACTCTGGGAAATGAACAAGGGGTAATGGAAGGGGAAGGTGGCATGGGGTTGGGTTGACTGGGTGATGGGCCCTGATGGGGGTGCTGGGCGGGATGAGCACTGGGTGTTATGCTATATATTAGCAAATTGAACTCCAATAAACAGAATAAGAAAATAAAAAAATAAAATAGGATGGCACAAGTTAGTAACAGGAAAACAGATGGAAGTGTAAATGTAAATATTTTTTAAAATGCAGGATAATCTAATGTTGTAAAGGTGCCAACCTAATCAATTATAAAATTATAGTATAGAGCATAAATGACAAAAGCAGTAAAAACTGTAACTACAATAATTTATTTATATATACACAAGATAATAGATGTAAATTATAACATCAAAGTCAGAGCGTGAGGGAACGTAAAAACGTAGAGCTTTACAATTTGTTCAAACTTAAATTTTTATGAACTTAAAATAGACTATTATATATACAAGTTGTTTCATGTAATCTTCATGGTAACCACAAACCAAAAACCTATACTAGAAGCACAAAAGATAAAGAGAAGTAAATATAAGCATACCACCACAGAAATTCATCAAATCACAAAGGAAGAGAAAAAGAGAATAAGAAACAAAGAATTACAAAAAAGCATGAAAACAATGGGAAAATGCTATAATTCTGTACCTGTCAATAATTAGTTTAGATGTAAATGCTCTAATCAAAGGACAAAGATTGGTTGAATGGATAAAAACACCCTCAAGTCCCATGTATTTGTGGCCTACAAAAGACATATACAAGATATTGCATCTTAAAGTAACAGAATATACATTCTTCTCAATTGCAAATGGAACATTCTCCAGGGTAGATCATATATTAGGCCATAAGACAAATCATAATAAAATTAAGTAGTCTGAATTCATATCAAATATCCTTTTCAATAACAATGGCAAAATATTTAGAAATCAGTTACAGGTGAAAATGGAAAATTCACAAATATGTGGAGATTAAATACCATGTTACTGAACAATCAATGGGTCAAAGAAGAAATAAAAGGAAAAATCAAGAAATATCTTGAGTAAACTAAAATTGAAATGCAACATACCAAAAATTGTAGAATTCAGAATCAATATACAAAAATTGGTTGCACACCTATAAAATAATAGTGAATTGTCTGAGAGAGAATGCAAGAACACATTCCCATTTACAATTGCATCACAAATAAAAAATACCTAGGAATGAAATTAGACAAGGGATTTAAAAACCTCTTACATGGAAAACTACAAGACCTTGATGAATCAAGCTGAAGAACACAAAAAATGGAAAAAATATACCATGCTTATGAAATGGAAGAATTAATATTGTTAAAATGCCCACACTACCCAAAGCAATATACAAATCCAATGCAATCCCTATGAAAAATCCCCTGGCAATATTTACAGGAACAGAAAAAAATTCTAAAATTTATGTTGATTCACAGATGGCCACAAATAGCCAAAGCAATCTTAAGAAAGAAACACAAAGCTAGAAACATCAGAACTCTTTATTTCAAACTATATTACAAAGATATAGTAATCAAAACAGTATGATCTCAGCATGAGAACAGATACATATTTTAATGGACAGAAGGCCCAGAAATAACCTCATGCATTAATTTATGCATGAGTCTATTAATTTATGACACGGGAGTGAAAAATATGCAAAGGAGAAAGAATTGTTTCTTCACTAAATGATGTAAGGAAAACTAGACCATCAGAAGTATAGAATGACCCTTGACCACTATCCTATATCACACACAGAAAATAACCCAAAATGGATTAAAGATTTGATCATAAGATCTAAAAACATAATACTCCTAGACAAAAAAATAGGTAATAAACTCCTTGACATTGGTCTCCACAACAATTTTTTGGATTTGACACCAAAATGGAAGACAACACAACCAAACCAAACCAAACCAAAAACAATAAGTAAGGCTAACTCAAATGAAAAAGCTTCTGCAAAATAAGCCATTAGCAAAATGAAAATGCAACCTATAGGGATGCCTGAGAGGCTCAGCAGTTGAGCATCTGCCTTCAGCTCAGGGCGTGATCCTGGAGTCCTGGGATCGAGTCCTACATCAGGCTCCATGCGGGGAGCCTGCTTCTCCCTCTGCCTGTGTCTCTGCCTTTCTTTCTGTGTCTCTCATGAATAAATAAATAAAATCTTTAAAAAAAGAAAAAGAAAATGCAACCTATAGAATGGGATCAAATATTTGCAAATAATGTATCTGATAAAAGGTTAATTTGTAAAATATATATTAACCCTTTATCAGAAGTGGAGGTATCAAACTTCTGGAATTCAAGCTGTAATACAAACATAATCATCAAGATAGTATGGCACTGGCACAAAAACAGGCACATAGATCAATGGAAAAAATAGAGAACACAGAAATGGACCCTCAACTCTATGGTCAACTAATCTTCGACAAAGCGAGAAAGAATATCCAACAGAAAAAAGACAGTCTCTTCCACAAATGGTGTTGGGAAAATTGGACAACTATGTTTAGAAGAATGAAACTGGGCCATTTTATTACACCATACACAAAGATAAACTCAAAGTGCATGAAAGACCTAAATGTAAGACAGGAATCCATCAAAATCCTAGAGGAGAACACAGGTAGGAACCTCTTCGACCTCAGCCACAGCAACTTCTTGCTAGACATGTCTCCAAAGGCAATAGAAACAAAAGCAAAAATGAACTCTTGGGACTTCAACAAGAGAAAAGTCTTCTGCACAGCAAAGGAAACAACAAAACTAAAATGCGACCTTTGAAATGAGAGAAGATATTTGCAAATGACATATCAGATAAAGAGCTAGTATCCAAGATCTATAAAGAATTTATCAAATTCAACATCTCTAAACCAAAAACTCCAGTGAAAAAGGGGACAGAAGACATGAACAGACATTTCTCCAAAGAAAACATACAAATGGCCAACAGACACATGAAAACATGCTCCACATCACTTGTCATCAGGGAAATACCAATCAAAACCATGATGAGATACCACTTTACACTGGTAAGAATGGCTAAAATTAATAACTCAGGAAAGAACAGATGCTGGCAAGGATTTGGAGAAAGGGAAATCCTCTCACACTGTTGGTGGGAACACAAACTGGTCAGCCACTCTGGAAAACAGTATGGAGTTTCCTCAAATAGTTAAAAAAAAAAATAGGACTACCCTACAACCCAGCAACTGCACTACTAGGCATTTACCCAAAGGATACAAACATAGTGATTCAAAGGGGCACATGCACCCCAATGTTTATAGGAGCAATGTCTCAATAACCAAACATCTGGAAAGAGCTCAGCTGTCCATCGACAGATCAGTGAATAAAGATGTGGCATATATATACAGTGAAATATAACTCAGCCATCAAAAAGAATGAAATTTTGCTATTTGCAACCATGTGGATGGAAATAGAGGGTATTATGCTGAGGGAAATAAGTTAGAGAAAGACAAATACCATTGAGTTTCACTTTTATATGTGGAATTTAAGAAACAAAACAGGTGAATATAGGGGAAGGGAAGGAAAAATAAGATAAAAACAGAAAGGAATGCAAACTAAAATACTCAAGTATAGGAAACAAACTGAGGGTTGCTGGAGTGGAGGTGGGGGAGATGAGGTAATTGGGTGATAGGCATTGAAGAGGCCGCTTGAGGTAATAAACAGTGGGTGTTATATGCAACTGATGAATCACTAAATTTACTGCTGAAATGAATAATACACTATATGGTAACTAAATCGAATTTAAATAAACTTTTAAAAATATAGAGAAATTTTATACAACTCAATAGCAAAAAATATCTGATTAAAAAATGAGCAGAAAATCTGAATAGAAATTTTTCCAATAAAGACACAGATAGCCAAGAGATGCAAAAAAAAAAAGATGCTCAACATCACTAAGCATAAAGGAAATGCAAATCAAAACCACAATGAAATATCACCTCATACCTGTTAAAATGACTATTATCAAAAGGACAGAAAGAACAAGTGTTGAAAAAGTATGTTGTTGGAAAGTATGCAAACTGTTTCAGCCACTATGATAAAATGGTATGAAAGTTTCCACAAAAAATTAAAAATTTGAACTAAGATATGTTCCTGCAATTCCACTTCTTGTGATTTATCTGAAGGAAGTCAAAAAAGTAACTTGAAAATATATGTGCATCCCTATGTTCATTGCAGCATTATTTAAAAAGTGTATACCTGGAAGCAACCCAAGCATCTATCAATGAATGAATGGCTAAAGAAAATGTGGTATATATGATAGAGTATTATTCAGCCATAGAAAAGAAGGAAATCCTGCCATTTGTGATACCATAGATGCACTCTGAGAACATTATGCTAAGTGAAATAAGTGAGATAGAGGAAGACAAATACCATATGATCTCACTTGCATGTAGAATCTAAAAAAAATAAACAATAGCAAAAATCAACCTTATAGGCACAAAGAACAAATTGATTGTTTCTAGAGGACAAAATGAGAGGGGGAGCAAAATAGGTGAATGTCGTCAATACGTACAACTGTCCTGTTATAAAATAAATAATTCCTGTGAATGTTATATACAGCATGGTGACTATAGTTCATAATACTCTATTGTATACTTTAAAGCTACTAAGAGAGTAGATCTTAATTTTTTTATTACAACAAAAATTTTGTAACTATGTATGGTGATGAATGTTAACTAAATTTACTCTGGTGTTCATCTTGCAGTATATTCATATATCAAATCGTTATGTTGTGTACCTGAAGCTAATATAGTGTTGTATGTCAACTGTATCTCAATTAAAAATTGAGAGAGAAACTTTTCCCTTTTTCTGTCTTTTTTATTCTATTCAGGCATTAAAAGATTGGATGATGACTACCCACGTTGAAGAGAGCGGTTTTTAAAGTCAGTCTACTGATTCAAATGCTAATCTCTTCCAGAAATACCTTCATAGATGTATATAAAAATAATGTTTTATTATTAAGCTATATATTAGCTATATATTTTATTATTTAGCTATATATTAGCTATACCCATATATATATTAGCTATACACCTATATATTAGCTATATGGGTATTCTGAAACCCAGTTAAGTGGACACATACAATTAACAATTACAATTCCCATTATCACAGAATGTTCTAAGACACTGTTTTAGATACTACCTTTACCTAGCCAGGCTTGCTACCACCTATCCCTACAATAGGTCAAAAATTAATCTTCCATAATTATAGATATTGCTAGAAATAGTACTCTTCTATTCATCCCAATTTTCTATGGCTCCTACTAGCCGTATTTTGATGATACAGGTGGCTTAATGGTTCAACATTCAGTTTGCATAGAAATTACATTCTCTTCCTATTCTGGCTCTTGACCTGTTGATTAGATGTCCCATAAGCTCTGGCTTTTACATTTAGGCCATGTCTGTATAAGCAGAAAAACAGACTCAGGACCAATATGTTAATTTTAGTCAAAATCATAATCATCATGATATAATTAATAACAACTAATAATTATTTTTAATTTTTATCGACTTTTTTTAAAAGATTTTTTTTACTTATTCATGAGATACACAGAGAGAGACAGAGAGAGGCAGAGACATAGGCAAAGGGAGAAGCAGGCTCCATGCAGGGAGCCTGACACAGGACTCCATCCCGGGTCTCCAGGATCATCCCCTGGGCTGAAGGTGGCGCTAAACCACTGAGCCACCCAGGCTGCCTTATTTATCCATTTTTAATTGTGATAAAACATCTCATAACATAAAATTTACCATCATAACCATTTTTTATGTTTTTATTTACTTATCCACAAGAGACACACAGAGAGAGGCAGAGACGCAAGCAGAGGGAGAAGCAGACTCTTTGCAGGGAGCCTGATGCAGGCCTTGATCCCTGGACCCCAGGATCATGCAGATGCTCAACCACTGAGCCACCCAGGCATCCCCAACATAACCATTTTTAAATATACAGTTCAACAGGGTTAACTATATTCACATTGTTGGGCAGCAAAACTCCAGAGTTTCTTCATCTTGCAAAACTGAAACTCTATATCCATTGAGCAATATTTTCCCATTTCTCCCTCCCCCTAGTCCTTGGAAACTACAGTGTTATGTTCTGCTTCTATTAATTCTACTCTATTAGATATCTCATGTAAGTGAAGTCATGGTTATTATCTTTTTGTTACTGGCTTATTTCAATTAGCATGTTGTCCTCAAAGATCATCCATGTAGTACAGCAACCAGTAATTATTGAGTACCTACCTTGTGCTAGGAAATTTCTATAAATTACCTTATTTACTTGTCACAGCATCCCTACAAAATTAGTTTCATTTTTCCATTTTACAATTAAAGTAAATAAGGCCCAATCCAATCATGAAATGGGCAGAAGACATGAAGAGAAATCTCACAGAGGAAGACATAGACATGGCCAACAAGCACATGAGAAAATGCTCCACATCACTTGCCATCAGGGAAATACAAATCAAACCCAAAATGAGATACCACCTCACACCAGTGAGAATGGCGAAAAATTAACAAGACAGGAAACAACAAATGTTGGAGAAGATGCAGAGAAAGGGGAACCTTCTTGTACTGTTGGTGGGAATGCAAACTGGTACAGCCACTCTGGAAAACAGTGGGGAGGTTCCTCAAGAAGTTAAAAATAGAGCTACTCTACAATTCAGCAATTGCATTACTGAGTATTTACCCCAAAGATATGATGTAGTGAAATGTTGGGACACCTGCACCCCAATGTTCATAGCAGCAATGTCCACAATAGCCAAACTGTGGAAGGAGCCACGATGTACTTCAACAAATGAATGGATAAAGAAGATGTAGTATTTATATATATATATAATGAAATATTACTCAGCCATCAGAAAAGACAAATGCCCACTATTTGCTTTGACATGGATGGAACTGGAGGGTATTATGCTGAGTGAAGTAAGTCAATCGGAGAAGGATGATAATCATATAGTTTCACTCATACCTGGAATATAAAAATTGGTGAAAGGGATTATAGGGGAAAGGAGGGGAACTGAGTGGGAAAAATTAGAGAGGGAGACAAACCATAAGAGACTCCTAACTCTGGAAAACAAATAAAGGCTTGTGAAAGGGGAGGTGGGCAGGGGGTGGGGTAATTGGGTGATAGGCACTGAGGAACACACTTAATGGGATGAACACTGGGTGTTATACTATATGTTGGCAAATTGAATTTTTTTAAAAGACTAGACTATAAAATCCTCCTCTTCTTCCAGGAAGGAAGGAAGGAAGGAAGGAAGGAAGGAAGGAAGGAAGGACTACTAATTATACAGAACAAACTGATGGTTACCAGAGGGGACGTGGGTGAGAGGATGGGGAAATTAAAGAGTGCACCTGTGATGAGCACCAGGTGTTGTATGGAAGTGTTGAATCCTGATACTGTACACCTGAAACTAAGGTAACAGTGTATGTTAACTGGAATTAAAATAAAAACTTTTTAAAGAGGAAAAAAAGGTAAATAAGACTCAAATTAGTTATGTGACTTTCCCAAGGGTCACACTACCAAATATGATCCATAAGTTCAAAGTGTTTGACAATCACTTTGTTTTATGGGAAATGCTGAGGAGGCAGGACAAGATGGTGGAAAAGTAGGAGTCCTAAACTCACCTGGTCCCACCAACTTACATAGATAATTTTCAAAACACCTAAAACACCTAAAAATTCGACCTGAGATTTAAGGAGAGAACAGCTGGAATGCTACAGAGAGAACCGTTTTTGCTTCTAGCAAGGTAGGAAGGCAGAAAAAAATAAAAGAGAATAAAGTGGGGGAGGGGCCCCGCGAAGAGCCAGGCTAAAGCAGAGTGGCGAAAGCCTCCAGGACAGGAAAGCCCAGCCCTGGGGAAGCGGGAACTTTCAAAATCTGCGCCAGAGAGTTTTCCCAGACGGAAAAGTGCTTAGCAGGGAAATTGGGCAGAATCACAGGAGGGGCAGTGAAGCCTCCAGAGTCCCGAAGTCACTAATAGAGGAAGTGCGACAGGGAGAAAGCGCACTGCAAACCACAGACAGATCTAGGTAAAGGGCTGGAGTGCTGGAGCCCTCAGGGCATTTGGGAGAAGCCAGTGGGTTAGGCGGGCCAGCTCCTGATGGAGGTGGCTGTGCCCTGTTGCCTTGGGGGTCTGCGGCCCCCTGCAGCATGGTTCCAGTAGCACAGGGCCCCAGATCCCACAGAACTCAAGCAGACAAAGCCAGCAATCCTGTGTTCCCTCATGACAGGCAGAAGCAGGGAGGGCAAAAGACAGCAAAAATTCTTCTGCTGCTGGGCATCCTGCAAGCTGTGCCGATCAGTGCACCCGTGCCTGCCCCAGGAGCATCTAGGCCAGCGCAGACTGGGAGACTACATTCGTTACTAGCAGGGAGCTGACTCCAGAGTGGGAAATCTGGCCACCGCCATTGCTATTTTTCGTCCTTGTTTCCCTGAGGGCCTGGGAGAGGTGGGGCCACCAGGGAACAAAGGCCTCATAGGAAAAACAGCTGCCACTGAGCCCAGCACCCAGAAGGGAGCGGGCATCTCCACCCAGGCACGCATACCTGAGAATCAGCACAGCAGGCCCTTCCTCCAGAAGACCAACTGAAAGAACAAGGAAAGAGCAAATTCTTGACCAAGCAGTGTTGAAAACTCCAGGACTGAGGGAAATAGACATAGAAGTAGAGGGTCCCCCCCCAACTTAAATTTTTTTTCCTTTTTCCATTACAATTCATTTTTATATCCAACTAAAAATTTCCAATATTTTTTCTTTTCCCACCTTAACTACAATTTTTTACCAGCTCTTCATTTTTAGGTTTCTTCCTTTTTGACTTTCATATTTCTACAATTACATGTCTTAGATATATTTTTCACTTCTGGATTCCCTTCAACATGGTCAATTAAAAAATCATGCTCAATTTAGTTTTGGGAGATATAGGAGATATGAGTTTTTGGTGTTTATTGTTTTCTCTGCCTCATTTTGTTCTACAATGGTGGAAGTTAATACCTTCTAAAACATGACCAGCATGCACCCAGAACCAAGTGGAATACCATGCTTGGTTCATTCTGTGAGATTATATTATCTCTTCATTCCCATTATGCCCCCCTCCTTGATATCATTTATATTTTGGTGGTCAATATTGGGGCTTTCTACAAGTATTCCTGGTTTATATAAATTTGGGATTAATCACCTTCTAACATACAAAACTTAATACACTCAAAACCAAGAGGATCACCCTCTAGGACCCCTCAGGTAGACTACATTCTTCCTCCACTACAACTTCTTCACCATCACCATCTCCCAGTTTCCCACCTTTTTTTCTCTCTTTTTTTTTCTCTTTTTCTTCTTTCTTTTTCTTTTTCTTTTTTTTCTTCTTCTTTGGGATTTTTGGCCTTTATTTTTTAATACTTTGTTTTAAAATTTGTTTTTCACTTGAGGGGTCCTTTTGTTTTATTTTGTTCTGATCTTTGTTTTCATTTTCTGGTCTCTGGCCTTGTCAGAATCATCTCAGGTGAAATTTACTTAGGTCATGGTTGATATTTTTGACTCAGCTGGCTCATACAGCCACTCTGCATTGAGCTAAACGACTAGAAGGAAGAATTCAACACAAAAGAAAGAATCGGGAATAGGACTCTCTGTCACAATGTTATAGAATATGGATTATGATTTGATGTCAGAAAGCCAATTTAGAAGCACAATTATAGGGATCCCTGGGTGGTGCAGCGGTTTGGCGCCTGCCTTTGGCCCAGGGCACGATCCTGGAGACCCGGGATCGAATCCCACGTCGGGCTCCCGGTGCATGGAGCCTGCTTCTCCCTCTGCGTATGTCTCTGCCTCTCTCTCTCTCTCTCTCTGTGTGACTCTCATAAATAAATAAATTAAAAAAAATTAAAAAAAAGAAGCACAATTATAAAGTTGCTGGTGGCTCTGAAAAAAGGCATAAAGGACTCTAGAGACTTCAGAACTGGAGAATTTAGATGTAATCAGGGAGAAATTAAAAATCAATTAAATGAGGTGTAGTCCAAACTGGATGTCTTAACAATGAGGGTTAAAGAGGTGGAAGAAAGAGTGAGTGACATAGAGGACAAGTTGATGGCAAGGAAGGAAGCTAAGGAAAAAAGAGGAAAAGAATTAAGAAACCATGAGGAAAGGCTAAGGGAAATAAATGATAGCCTCCAGAAAGAAGAATCTACATATAATAGGGGTTCCAGAAAATGCCCAGAGAGTGCCAGAAAGCATATTTGAACAAATCATAGCTGAGAACTTCCCTAACTTGGGGAGCTAAACAGGCATTCAGATCCAGGAGATAAGGAGGTCCCCCCAAAATCAATAAAAACCTTTCAACACTTCAACATTTAATAGTGAAACTTTCAAATTCCAAAGATAAAGAGAAAACCTTTAAAGAAGTGAGAGACAAGATATTCTTATCTTATATGGGGAGAAATACCAGATTAACAGCAGACCTCTCCACAGAGACCTGGCAGGCTAGAAAAGGCTGGCATGATATATATAAGGTACTAAATGAGGAAAACATGCAGCCAAGAATACTGTATCCAGCAAGGCTCTCATTCAGAATAGAAGAAGAGATAAAGAGCTTCCAAGATAGGCAGAAACTGAAACAATATGTGACCACCAAACCAGCTCTGCAAGAAATTTTAAGGGGGACTCTGTAAAAGAAAGAGGAAGCCCAAAGAAATAATCAACAAAAACAGGGACTGAATAGATACTACAATGACACTAAATTCATATCTTTCAATAGTTACTCTGAATGTGAAGGGGCTAAATGATCCCATCAAAAGATGCAGAGTTTCAGACTGGATAAAAAAGAAAGACCCATCTATTTGCTGTCTATAAGAGACTCATTTTAGACGTACGGACACCTACAGCCTGAAAATAAAAGGTTGGAGAACCATTTACCATTCAAATGGTCCTCAAAAGAAAGCTGGGGTAGCAATCCTCATATCGGATAGATTAAAGTTTATCCAAAAGACTGTAGTAAGAGATGAAGAGGGACACTATATCATACTTAAAGGGTCTATCCAACAAGAAGACCTAACGATCATGAATATTTATGCCCCTAATGTGGGAGCTTCCAAGTATATCAATCAATTAATAAACAAAGTAAAGATATACTTAGGTAATACTGCACTAATAGTAGGAAACTTCAACATGGCATTTTCTGCAAATGACACAACATCGCCAAAGAAACAAGGGCCTTAAATGATACACTAGACCAGATGGACTTCACAGATATATACAGAACTTTCTATCTGAAATTCTCACTTTTGCATTATTTACTCTTACACCAAAATATGTCCAAAATATCTTGTCCATTTAAATTTGAAATGATAGTGTTTTATCATGAAAATTCCAGGCTTACATTTTTTGAGAACCTATTGATCTTTGTTATCAGCATCTCTTAGAAAAATCACCAATTTTTCAAAAGCCTGAATAAGAGGCATCAAAGATGGTGGTGGGGAAGGAGGACTTTGTGTTCACCCTGCCCCATGAACACAACTAGGTAACTATCAAATCATTCTAAATACTCCAGAAATACACCTGAAACTGACAGAACAAATTCCACAACTAAAGAGAGAGAAGAGACCGCCTTAGAGAAGTTAGGAAGTGCAGAGACATGATTTAAAAGAGAAATTGATCAAGTATGCTAAAGAGAGGAGGGAGCCAAGCACAAAGAGAATGTTTCCCCAAACCCATTGGCTTGGGAAAGAAGAGGGGCTTAATTTTGTGATTTCCTACAAATAGCAGGGCTTAAAGACTGCAGTTTTATAGGTCCGTGGGCTTGGCTGGAAAAGAACATGAAGGGCACACGCACTGCTTCCTGAGAGAAAGCAAGCAAACAACTTGGGAGTAGACAGTGTGGAAAGAGCTAAGTGAGGAACCCATGGAGCACATAGTGGGGAGATTATTCACTCACCTCGTAGAGTGTTCCTGTGAGGCAATGTTCACAGAAATGACTCTGTGAGGACAGGGAAGCTGGTTGGTACCATTTCCCTACCCTGCACCTCAGCATAAACACAGATCCATCAGTGTGAAGCAGTTCAGTGATAACACTGGCTGACTTACTTATTTTCACCAAACCCAGGTGGGACTCTCAGTCAAGCTTGTCTCAGTCCCAAAGTGTCAGGCCTCTCCCTGATAAGACTGGTGCAAACCCCAGCCCACACTACTGTCTCTAAAGCATGGAGTTTTAAAGTTCAGCACATGTAGCTGTGATAGCCCCAGGAGGGCACTGTGCTGCTTTTGGAGATAAGGCACACAAACAGCGTGGTGGCAGACTGTGGAAACAGCATCTGGAAAATGCCTGGTGCACACAGTGGGGAGATGATCCAGTATTGTAGGAGCACTTTTCTAAGAGGAAGCATTTAGGGAGATGCCTCTCAGAGAATAAAGGAGCTGGCTGGTGCCATTTCCTTCCCCTACCCCTCAACATAAAAACAGAACCACCTGTGGGAAGCAACTCAACATGAACACTGGCTGCCCAAGTTGTTTAAACTAAATCCCACCCACTTCCCCACTCCCATGGAAATGCCCTTCTCAGTCAAGCTTGCTTCAGCCCCAGTGTGCCAGGCTCCTCCCCTATAATACTGACACAAACACCTTCCAAAACCATGTCTACCAACCATAGAGCTCTGCAGGGCCACAGTTCTGGTTGATGTGATGTCAGGTCTCATTTCAGACCAGAGAATTCCTAGTTAAAACTCACCACATTCAAGCCATGAACCAAAAAATGCCCATTGCAGGCAAGGAGAGCCTCTGAAGATAATTGGCCTGAAGGATAGAGCAGCCAAAACACAACAGCAGAGTGCACACACCACACACCAGAGACCCTCTTGAAGTGCCAGGCTCTGGGCATTAAATAACCTCTTTTTCATAAGGCAATTAATTTCAGGGTACATAAGTGGATTTTCTAACATACAGAAGAAAGCAGAGACTTAAACAAAATGCCAAATGGAGGAACGTAACCCAAATGAAAACAAGATAAGGTCAGAGGCAGAGATCTAAGAAAACAGATATAGGTAACATTTCTGATGAAGAAATAAAAGCAACAGTACTAAGGATAATCACTGGGCTTGAGAAAAGAATAGAAGACATCAGAAAGTCCCTTACAATAGACATAAAGAGATAAAAAAGAATCAATCACAGATGAAAGATATAATAAATGAGATTGGAAGTAGGCTTTATGTGATGAAGAGCAGGCTGGAAGAAGCAGAAGAACAAATTAGCGACCTAAAAGAAAATATATTGGAAAATAATGAAGCTGAACAAAAGACAGAAAGAAGAATTAAAGAACATGAGAAAAGACTTAGGGAACTCAGTGCTCCACCAAACAGAACATTCATATTATAGGAGTCCCAGAAGAAGAAGAAAAGGCCAAAGGGGGCAGAAAATGTATTTCAAGAAATAATAGCAAAAGCTTCTCTAATCTGGGGAAATAAACAGGTTTCAAATCCAGGAGGCAAAGGGAACTCCCATGAAAATCAATAAAAGCAGGTGAACACTAAGATATATTGTAATTAAGTTTGCAAAATTTGGTGATAAAGGAAAATCTTAACAGCAGCAAGATAAAATAAGCCCTAAACTTACAAGGGAAAACACATAAGGCTAGCTAGGCATTTCTCAAAAGAAACTCAGCAAGGCAGAAGAGAGTGGCATGATGCATTCAAAATGCCAAATGGGAAAAATCTGCATCAAGACTATCACTCAGAATAGGAGAGATAAAGAGTTTTCCACACAAACAAAAACTAAAGGAATTCGTGACCAGTAAACTAGCCTTGGAAGAAATACTAAAGGAGTCTCTGAGTGGGAAGGAAATATCAAAAGTGACAAAGACTAGAAAAGAACAGAGAAAACTCTCTAGAAACTGACAAATCAAGTAATAAAGTCACATGACATACATATCTGCAATAATTACTCTGAATTTATCAATGGACTAAATACTCCAAACAAAAGACTTAGGGTGTCAAATGCATAAAAAAGTAAGATCCATAGATACGATGCCTACAGAAGACTCACTTTAGACCTAACACCACTTGCAGAATCAAAGTGAGGGGGTGGAGAATCATTTATCTCCAAAATGGATGACAAAACAGAGTTGGAATAGCAATAATTGTATCTGAAAACCTAGACTTTTTTGTTCTTCATTGCTTTTGTAATGCTTTGGTACTGGTACTACTGGCCTCATGGAATGATTTTGAATGTATTTCTTCTATTCCAATATTTGTAAGATTTTGATTAAGATTCCCACTAATTATGTTTTTAAATGTGTAGTAGAACTCACCAATGAAACCATGGGGCCATGGGCTTTTCTGTGCTGGGAGAGATTTGATTCCTAATTCAACTTTTACTCTCGTTATTGGTCAAATAAAATTTTCTATTACTTTCACCCATGATTAAATTGTATTAATTTGTGCATTTTAAGGAATTATTTTTTTTCTAAGTTATTTGATTTGGTGGTGTATGACTGTTTATAGTAATCAGTTATCACACTATGCATTTCTTTCTTTTTCAGGTTTTATTTAAATTGCTGTTAGTTAAGTTACCATGTAATATTAGTTTCAGAAGTAGAATTTAGTGATTAATGACTTATATAAAACACCCAGTGCTCATCACAAGAAGTTCCCTCCTTAATACCCATTCCCTCGCCCACCTCCCCATCCAGCAACCCTCAGTTTGTTCTCTGTAGTTAACAGTCTGTTTTCTGGTATGCCTTTCTTTTGTTTTTCTGCTATACATATCTGTTTTACTTATTTCCACATATGAGTGAAATCATATGGTATTCCTTTCTCTGACTGACTTATTTCCCTTAGCTCCATCAACATCATTGCAAATGGCAAGATTTCATTTGTTATGGTTGAATAATATTCCATTGTGTATATATACTACATTTTTATACATTCATCAGTCCCTGGACACAGGGGATCTTTCCATAATTTGGCTGTTCTTGATAATGCTGCTATAAACATCAAGGTGCATGTATCTGTTAAGATCACTACTTTTGTATCCTTTGTGTAAATACCTGATAGTGTAATTGCTGGATCATAGGGTAGTTCTATTTTAAACTTCATGAGGAACTTCCATACTGTTTTCCAGAGTGACTGTATCAGTTTCCATTCTCACCAACACCTGTTGTTTCCTGTGCTCTGAATTTTAGCCATTCTGACAGGTGCAAAGGGATATCTCATTGTATTTTTGAATTGTATTTCTCTGATGATGAGTGATATTGAGCATCTTTTCATGTATCTATTAGCCATTTGTATGTCTTTGGAAAAGTATTCATGTCTTCTGCCCATTTCTCAACTGGATTATTTTATTTTTGGGTGTTGAATTTGATAAGTTCCTTATATATTTTGGATACTAACCTTTTACCAGATATGTCATTTGCCAATATCTTCTCTCATTCTGAAGGTTGCTTTTTAGTTTTGTTGATTGTTTCCTTAGCTGTGCAGAAGCTTTTTGTCTTGAAGTCCCAATAGTATTTCTCTTTTGTTTCCCTTGACTCAGGAGACATATATAGTAAGAAGTTACTACAGCTAAAGTCAAAGAGGCTACTGTCTGTGTTCTCCTCTAGGATTATGAGGGATTCCTGTCTCACATTTAGGTCTTTCATTCATTTTGAATTTATTTTTATGTAAGGTGTAAGAAAATGGTCCAGTTTCATTCTTCATGGGGCTGTCCTGTTTTTCCAGCACCATTTGTTGAAGAAACTTTTTCTCACCAATTGGATAATTCTCCTGCTTTCTTGACAATTAGTTGACCATATAGTTGTGGGTCCATTTCTGAGTCTTCTGTCCTATTGATTATGTGTCTGTTTCTGTGCCAGTATCACACAGTCTTGATGACTACAGCTTTGTAATAATGTTTGAAGTCCAGAATTGTGATGCCTCCAACTCTCTTTTTCAATATTGCTTTGGCTATTTGGAGTCTTTTGTGTTTCCATACAAATTTTAGGATTCTTTGTGCCAGCACTGTGAAAAATGCTGGTGGTATTTTAATAGACATTGCATTAAATGTATAGAATACTTTGGGTCCAGGTTGTTTTATTGCTGATCTTAATGTTTGTACCATTGTGTTTGGAAAATATACTTGGTATGATTTCAGTCTTCTTAATATGATATCTGTTATGTTTCCTTTTATGTGATTTAACCAGGGAATTCTTCTGTGTGTACTTGAAGAAAATAGGTATTCCATTTTTCTTGGATGGACTATTTTACATATATATATATATATATATATATATATATATATATATATATATATCTTTTAGAACCAAGTATTTTGTTTTTTTTAGAACCAAGTATTTTGAAGTATGCTTAAAATAAAAAATATTCTTGTTGAAAAAAATTAATATCTTTACCTAAAAGTACTCATTTAAAATAAAACATATCAGAAGGGAGGTGGGTGGGGGAGGCTGAAATAGGTGAACAGGATTAAGAGTACACTTATCATGATGAGCACTGAGTAATGATGCATAAATTTTGAATTACAATTCAAAATAATAATTATTTTGAATTATTATACACCTAAAACTAATATAGCACTATATGGTAACTATACTGGAATTAAAATTAAATACTTAATGACAAAGAAGAAACATAAGCCAACTCAACTAAAATCCAAATAAAGACAGAAATTAGTTCTTTCAAAAAGTCTAAATAATACAATAAGCAAAATCTGCTTCCTAATAACCTAGTTGAAAGTTCTAATCTTAGGTCTTTATTTTATTTCTAGGATTAATATTTGGATAATTGTGTTGTCTTCCCCTTTATGGAATCTGAAGTCCAACATGATTCCCATTTTTCTGGGGCACTTTCTGCTTGCTTCCCTTTCTACACTGCCCAGTCAGAGTAAAGGGAGAAAAAATTTTCAGGAGTAGAATCCTTGTTTGCTAAAATTTAGGCATAGATATATATATATTGTGCTAATAAAACTAACTTTTTAAAAAGATTTTTTTTATTTATTCATAAGAGACATAGAGAGAGAGGCAGAGACATAGGTAGAGGGAGAAGCAGGCTCCCTGCAGGAAACCTGATGTGGGATTCAATCCCTGGACTCCGGGATCACACTCTGCTCCAAAGGCAGATGCTCAATCGCTGAGCCACTCAGGCGTCCCAAAGCTAACTTTTTTTTTTTTAAACAGAGATAAATGCTAGCCAAACTAAACCTAATTTAGTCTGCCAATACATGTGAGGACTCATGGGTCTCATAAGCACTGGAGGGAGGGAGGCAGATAAAATGGGAAGGCCTTCTAAGTTATTATATCCTAAAACTTCCCAGCCAAAACTTGTAACCTAGAGTACTTTGCAAAAATCTCCTATAGTTTTCTCTTCACAGGCTGAACTTTAAATGAAGAGTAGCAGTATGCTTTCTAATAGTTAATGATATCAACTATTATTGTGAATCTGAGGACAAAACTTAAACATTAAACATTAGGTAGTTTACACATTTCATTGGTTGAATAACATGTCATTGAGTACGAAGTGCATAATAATATATATCAATGAAAGAAGAAGAAGTTTGAAACTTTAGTGTCCAATAGAACCTTTGGAGGGGTTTGCCAAAGGAATAATCATATAAGTTATCAAAAACAAATTTTTCCAAAGATAGAGTAGAGGAGAATTCTGGGAATTAAGTCTCTAAATGGTTGATTATGGCTTGAAATAATTTCCCCTTTGTACTTTTTTTGAATTCACATTAAAAAAACACTGCTTTTCCATTTTACTCAGGCCAATTTTGGACACAAAACACAAAAAAATTCCTTTTTGTCTTGTTATTTTTAACACAATGGAGGAATATTATATTTTTCTAATGTTTCTAAAAGCATTATTAAACATTACTAAAAACAGAAGGGAATGAGAGCAAATAAGTAAAAAATTGAGCATTAAAAAATAATCAAGATGACAAACATCCATCTTCTCAATCTCTCATAGCTTCTCTGATTCACAAACTTCATTTCACATCATCTGAGGAACTCAGTAGAAATTTCTTTTTTGTAAATTTTTAGACTCACTACTTCACTTCCGTTTTCTTATTCGTGCCTTCCCTACTCTGCAGAGAGACTGTGCTATGTAGCTATTTTGGAAGAAAACAATGGGGGGAAAGTCAGATTATTATTGTTTTTATGAGTAATCATAAAATTTTTATATTTCTCTAGGAAGAGAAAAATAGAAAGGAGCATTGAAACCTCTAACTTCTTCCTCACTTGGGAAAGGCAAAAAGTTCATCTTTCACAGAACCAGAAAGAGTGAGGCCTCAGGAGGCATTTCTCAAAAATGTATTATGAAATTCCAACATAAAATAAATGTGAAGTTAAAATAAGGGCTATTTTGTAGGTTTTAGATAGCCTAAAAATAGATTATCCTGGTGATTATAAAGATCCTCAAGGTATCACATTCACTTATGTTGTCTCATTATGCTACATCTGACATAAAACAATAATGATTCATTCCATTTTTTCTCTCTGGCTTCATAATGTGATTTTGTTATATTACACATACAATTTGGTAAATCAAAATGATCAACTCAATCATACTTTAGTAATCTGGAGAAATTCATCTATTTCTTTCAAAGCAATCATCTGATACGTGGTAATTTTCAAAGGAGTCGTCTAATATAGAACATATTATTATACTATTATGGCATAAAGCCAGGTAAAATATAGATAGAACATGAATTTGATGTTGAGATTAAACTGTGGCTTCCAGTTTTCAAAATTGATTCATCTTTTTTCCTCCATAAGTTTCCATGAAAACTGGGATGTAACTGGAACTTAATGGAGATTACTCCAGACAGGTCTATAGCTCATGGAAGTGCTAATACGATGTCTTACCTCAGCAATATCACAAAGCTTACAAACTTCTAAAATGGAGCTGAATTCAATCTTCCAAGATATATAAGGATCTTTTAATATCACCAGTTAGAGAGAATGAAAGGTAAAATATGGGACCTTAGGTATAATTTGAGATAAAACAGCTGATGTAGGACTCTTACCTCTTCCATTTCTCCCACATTATTTCAATGACTACTCTGTGTTTTTCTTTGGCCTCATATTTGATTACACTGTACCTAACATATCCTTGCTGCACAGATTTATCTGCATATAGTAAAAATGTGAACTGAAGTCCAGGCTATAAGACAGCATGGTTGCAAAAATTTTGAGTCCCTGCTCAATAAAAATTTCAGCTCACCTCACTAAAAATAATTATGTTCCTAGGAGTTCAAAGAATTTCACAATCTTTGAACTATAATAGATATGTGGGGTGAAAAGTGCAGAGGTTAAAAATCAGTTAGATTAGAGCTGTTTTCTTGATAAGAGATAAAAGTAGTGCAAAAGGTATAATGGAAATCATGTGGAAACCTAGATGCAGTTTTCAGTGTCTTGAGCAAACATAAAGTCCATCAAAGTGAATTATCTCCTGTGAGAGACTAAATACAAAGGCTAAATATAGATGAACACTAAAATGAAAAGAAAGGATTTTCCTTTTTTCAAAACATTCTGCTATCCATTTGCTTCATCATTTAAATGTATTTTGAAATATTTGGGGGTGGTGATGGAGGAACTCCAATACATAAAACCCATGAAACCAGATCTGGTCTGGTTTGAAACAAGCTGGGAGATCAAGAGCACTGTTGGTGGGTCTGTTCTTTTTATCTTCTTTATTTTTTCTGGTCCCTTCTATGGAACCCCATAGTTCTATAAAACACAGCTTGTAGATCTTTGCATCAGTCTAACCTGTTTATTTTGTATATGGATAAATACCTGAGAAGAAACAGGACCAGCGGTGCCAAGGTTATACCAGGTGTTTGGCAAGAGATAATTCTCTAGAATCAGACTACTTGAATTTGTACCTAATTCTGATACTTAATAGCCGGGTGACCTTGAGTATTAACTTCATTTGCTTCAGTTTCTCAACCTGTGAAATAACAGATAAAAACAATGAGTTAGTGTACATAAAGTATTTAGATTAATACCTGGTATACACAGTATATGTGCATATAATGTATGTGTATGTCTAGGACTATAGCCCAGAAATTCTTTATAATATACAATGTTTCTTTTCATGTACCCCAAAACCAAAATCTCAAGCAAATTTTGGGCTATTCCTAGTGTTTCATCATGTGACTAGAGAAGTATTTTGTGAGATTTTACATAAGCTGTGCTGAGCCTTGTTGTGAACAGACCATGATGGGCTTTGGAATCAAGCAAATCTAGTTTTGATCTCAGGCCCACTACTTGTAACTCTTTGTTCTCATGTAAGTTTCTTAATCTCTTTGGGCTTAAATTTCCATATTTTTTTTTAAATTTTTATTTATTTATGATAGTCACACAGAGAGAGAGAGAGGCAGAGACATAGGCAGAGGGAGAAGCAGGCTCCATGCACCGGGAGCCCGACGTGGGATTCGATCCCGGGTCTCCAGGATCGCGCCCTGGGCCAAAGGCAGGCGCCAAACCGCTGCGCCACCCAGGGATCCCAAATTTCCATATTTTAAAAATGGTGATAATACTGTCTCATGGAGCAGTGGCCATGGAACAGAACTTTTTAGGGGCCATAAGCATTACTCTGTGGGTGTGTGATTAAGTCCATTCAAGCCCTAAAAAGCAATAAATGTGAAGGAAAAAAGCAGAAAAGTTTAGGGTGATCTTAGATGCTCTAACAAGGAATAGTGGGTTAAAATGAGACAAAAGAAAGAGTAGACCAAGGAGAAGGAAAAATTGAAAGCATGCAGTATTAAACCACGGAATGATCATTCCTAAGGGAAGATGTGGAAGTCCCTTAGTTTGAGTCATTCCATATTGAACTGAAGTAAGGTAAAGTAGAATCTATCTGGGGAGCAATCTTTCCCTGGCTGAGAAACCAAAAAGATGAGCTAATAAGGGATTTGTATCTTTTTTTGAGCCAGGGGTGGAAATCCCTCCTAGATGCACATCTGCACAGATTCTGAGCCAGCTGGGGATGAAAAGAAGAAGCAAAAGAAACCCACACAGAGAGAAAAAGAAAGAAGGAATGTAGAACAGAGGTAATAAAAAAGAACTAAGAAAGATAGATAAGGATAAAGACAAATGAATAGAGGGAGAGATGAGAAGAGAATAGAGTGAAGTGGAAAACAGGACAAAGAGAGAAAAGAACAATTGAGAAAGACAAATCAGAGTCTTGACAAAAAAGAGTGTTGAGGTGTTACTAGCCACAATGATGCTGATATCCACTGTTCATTAATGATACATCTCATTACGTAGGCCCTGCGACTTGGGACTTGGCATCAGAAGATAATTGGTTCCTAGCAGCTGATAAATAAACAAGCCCAAGCCTAGAGATGATCAGATGGAGACATCTTTTTTCCTCCCCACTAAAAGAAATGTTCATTTTTTTCCCCTCCTCTTCAAAAGGTAAACAATGTTTGTTTCCTAGAAACAGCTGTGAGTATAGGGAAGAATATCAGCTGTCTTTGCCAGACCCAGAGTTCATTCCAGGGAGCCAATTCCCTTTCCCATTATACTAGTTCTTTAGCCAACCTATTTGCAGAGATGAAGTTCCCCACCCAAAATACCTGTGCCAAAGAAAGTAGGGACTTTTGTTCATTTTCAAAGTCCCTAGGCTTTGAACAATGAATTCCACCCTGGGATGGCATCATCTAAACACTCTTGTACAAAAAAGAACACATTTCTAAAACTTTTATTTGGAAAGTACTGAGAGCATTTGCATAAGACACTGACCATCTTATTGGCTTTTATATGTTCTATCTCTGGTTCTATCTCTCTATACCCAGTCCCTCTCCCAATTTCTTACATAACTCCTGCTGCTCTATCTGCACTTACCTTCAACTGTTCATTGGCTTTAATCATCTCTTTTCATTCTCTTTTCACATGGCCTTAACAGGAAAAGTAGATGATTCTAGAGGTGATTGTAAAGGTTAGTAATCATTAGTCAGAGGCCCTAGAGGTAATTACTCAGCAAACTATCTACCTCTTCCTACCTTGGGAAAGTTGTCCTTCTTTTTTAAAAATTTATTTTATTTTTTTATTTTTTTATAAATTTATTTTTTATTGGTGTTCTTTTTGCCAATATATAGAATAACACCCAGTGCTCATCCCATCAAGTGCCCCCCTCAGTGCCCATCACCCAGTACCCCCACCCCCCGCCCACCTCCCCTTCCACCACCCCTAGTTCGTTTCCCAGAGTTAGGAGTCTCTCATGTTCTGTCTCCCTCCCTGATATTTCCCACTCATTTTTCTCCTTTCCCCTTTATTCCCTTTCACTATTTTTTATATTCCCCAAATGAATGAGACCATATAATGTTTGTCCTTCTCCGATTGACTTATTTCACTCAACATAATACCCTCCAGTTCCATCCACGTCGAAGCAAACGGTGGGTATTTGTCATTTCTAATGGCTGAGTAATATTCCATTGTATACATAAACCACATCTTCTTTATCCATTCATCTTTCGATGGACACCGAGGCTCCTTCCACAGGTTGGCTATCGTGGCCATTGCTGCTATAAACATCGGGGTGCAGATGTCCCGGCGTTTCACTGCATCTGTATCTTTGGGGTAAATCCCCAGCAGTGCAATTGCTGGGTCATAGGGCAGATCTGTTTTGAACTCTTTGAGGAACCTGCACACAGTTTTCCAGAGTGGCTGCACCAGTTCACATTCCCACCAACAGTGCAAGAGGGTTCCCCTTTCTCCACATCCTCTTCTTTAAACTGTATCAGAGACCAAATTGTACTCAAGCCAGTGAATATAACAACACTAACAATAATAAAGTTGCATTTTTCTGTGGCACTTTACAACTTCCCACAGACCTTTATATTCAGTATCACATTTAAATCTCAACAACCTTGTAGTTTTGTGTTTCAAATATTCAATTGGTACTTAAAGAAACAGAAAAGAAGGTACAGACTGAAAAAAAATGTAAATTTTGAATCTTGGAAACCAATCACAAGAATGCTGGGTTTAAGATAGAATCTTCAAGTAGGCAATCAGATATTTGTCCAGTGGCCAGTGAACAAGACCAGCCTTATAAATGGTGGTATACAAGTATTCCCTGACTTGGAATTGTAGACCTCATGATTAAAATTCCTTTCCACTAACTTGACCACTGATATGAATTATTGACTCAGGATTTGAAAGGTACTTTGATAATTTGGATAATTTTATCCAATTCTTACCTGATATCTGACCCTCTCTACATTATTTCTGTCAAATAGTAATTGGGTCTATCTTCAAAAACTTTCAGCAGCAGAAACCCACTAGTTTGTGAGGCACTGTATGCCTCTAAAACTGAGCTAGATCCTTATATTAACTTGAAATCTGTCCCTTTATTAATGTGACTACCAAAGCCCACTACATCTGTTGAGTGGGTTTGAAGTCATTTCTTTTCCCCACTAGAGCCCTTCAGACAGCTAAAAATGGGGACTCAGATCTTCTTGTGGTTCTTATGCTAGTTACTCATCCCTGAGCCCTTCTGTTCTTCTTCATGTAACATAGTTCAGAGTATCCTCAGCATCCTGGTTAGAGCCCTATGACCTCTCCAGCCTCTCTATGTCCCCCTAACATGTGACATTTAGCTCTGGGCACCACATTCCTGCTGTGCTGTGAAAGGTAAGAAGCATTGTGTGCCTGTCACCACCCACTTCCTGGATTTTGAATTCCTGTCCATGTAGCCCCATCATAAGACTGACTCACACAAAACTAGTAACAGGGAACTGCTTTAAGATATGTACATTTATCTTTCAGTGGAAGGGGAGGAAGGCAGGGGGTGGGGGTGAATGGGTGATGGGCACTGAGGGGGGCACTTGACAGGATGAGCACTGGCTGTTATTCTGTATGTTGGAAAATTGAACACCAATAAAAAATAAATTTATTATCAAAAAAAGATATGTGCATTTAATTGGGAAATCATTTTATATCTCCTGGAAAGATAACACCTTACTCAGCCTATTCATTTTCCTCCTTAAACCACTATTACCCTGAACAGAACAATTCCCAGTACTGTTAAACTTTACTGAGTTATTGTGTTTGAGTTGGAAGAGATTTTAGGAAACAGAGGCTCAGGGAGGTGAAAGTATCTACCTAAGATCACACAGGGAGTTAGCTGACAATAGTCTAGAACTCAGATTCCCTGAAGCATAGACTGGAGCTGCTTTGGGCCTTAGAGGGATCAGCCTTGGATGACTCTTCAGCTCTTGACTTTTAGGATATACCGCATCAATGGAAAGATCCCCAAAAGCTGTCAAATATTTCTCTCCTGATCCAGCACCTTCCCCAAACCTTGTACACTATTTCCTGATTTCCCCCCAAACAAAACATGGGTGAATCTTAGGATACATTAAAACAGGGCCTAGGGAATCCCAAGAAACATATGCATGTGCCAGAAATGCTGCCACCAGAAAATTTAAAACTATGCAGAATATATGATACTTGATTGTTCCCATGCTCCTCAGGCTGATGCCATATCCAAGACCTAAGGCAACTATTTATTGGGGGGAGTTCAACTAGACACTAGAGTGTGATAAGTATATTCAAGCCTTAGATCCCTTATGGTAAACACAAAGTCTCATCAAAATAGCTTCTGTGACTCAGGCTCAAGCAGTCATGGGTGATTCTCCCCAACATCTCAAATTGTGGCAAGTGGCAAGAATCCAAAGGAGTTCAAGCAGTAGGTCCAAAAATCAGCATGTCCTTCAATTTTCATTCATTTTCCAAATGCTTCAAGATTCTATGGAGTGGTGAAATTTTGGAGTAAAAATGGCAAATTGAATGCACACACTAATTTCAATGCCTCTTGAAACCTCATTATAACTAGAACATTATAACTAGAATTTATGCTTTTTAAAAGCATAGATCCACAAAAATGAGAGAAATAGGAGAGAAGGCAGAACCAATTAAGTTTGATCAGCCCGAATACAGATGGATAGGTAGCAACCAACTTAGCATGCTCAAGAAAACATAATTCTATGATGAAAATAAGTGAAAGGTAACAAGTTTTATGCTGAATCATCCTCAAAAAAGCTCAGAAACTGTGGCCATAGTTAATTTGTCAGTAAGAAAATAGAAACAGGGAAATCATCAAATCGTTAACAAATTCAAGAAAATATTCCAGGACTGAAAGCCATAGATTTCTAGAAAAGGCCCACAGAGTGCCCATAACAATGGAAAAAAATAGATCTACAACAAGTGAAATTGTAAGATTTCAGAGTGCTTGCAGAAAAGAAAAAATGCAGAGAAGAAAAAATGCTTCCAGAGAAATACGAACAGGCCACAAGAAAAAAAAAAACCCAAACATCAAGAATTAGGATAACTACGTTTCTCAATGGGCAACACTAGAAAGTATATAATGAAGAAGCAGTACTTTCCAAATTCTGAAGGAAAGTTATTTCCAACCTTGAATTTTATGAGCAGTCAAATATTAGGGTATGATGAAAACACTTTCAGGTATGTAAATTGTGGATTGAATTATCTTCTCCTCAAATTCATATGCTGAAGTCCAACCCATTCATACCTCAGAATGTGACTTTATTTTAGAAATAAGATTGCTTAGGCTAATTTTATTTACATGAGAGATCATACTGGAGTAGGTTGGGCACTTAATACAATATGATTGATACCCTTATAAAAACAGGAAATTTGTTTTTTTTTTAATTTGAGAATGGTTGATACACAATGTTACATTAGTGGGATCCCTGGGTGGCTCAGTGGTTTAGCGCCTGCCTTCAGCCTGGGGCATGATCCTGGAGTCCTGGGATCAAGTCCTGCATCAGGCTCCCTGCATGGAGCCTGCTTCTCCCTCTGCCTGTGTCCCTGCCTCTCTCTCTCTGTGTCTCTCATAAACAAATAAATAAAATCTTAAAAAAAAAACGTTACATTAGTTTCAGGTATACAACATAGTGATTTGACAAGTTTATACATTATGCTATGCTCAGCACGAGTATACTTATCATTTGTCACCATACAACAATATTATAGTACCCTTGACTGTAATTCTTATGCTGTGACTTTTATTCCTGTAACTTATTCATTCCATAAATGGAAGCTTGGGTCTTCTACTCCTTATCACCCATTTTGGCCATTCTTCCCTCTGGAAACTATCAGTTTGCTCTTTGAATTTATAGATCTGATTCTGCTTTTTGTTTGTTCATTTTTTAAGATTTCACATATAAGTGAAATCATATGGTATTTGTCTTTATCAGTCTGTCTTATTTCACTTAGTATTATACTAGGTCCATCTATGTTGTCACAAATGATACAAATGCATCTTTTTATGGCTGCATAATATTCCTGTGTGTATGTGTGTGTGTGACCTCTTCCTTATCCATTCATTTTACCAATAGATTAAAAAATTGACATTTGGACACAGATACACACACAATGAGAATGCCACATGAACATGAAGGCAGAGATTGAGGTAATGTATCTATAGAACAAAGAATGTCAAAGATTGTCAGCAATACATGATAAGTTGGGAAAACTGTATGGAATAGTTTCTTCCTCACAAGCCCCCAAAGATCACACTTGTTGACACCCTAACTTTAGAATTATAGCCTCCAGCACTGTGAAAAAACAAATTTTTGTTGGATAAGGCATACATTTTACAGCACTTTGTTATGGCTGGCCTAGAAAACTAATATATAAAGTTTCCAAAAAAAATCTGCTACCATGCCTCATGTACCATCTAGAAGATGTACCCCACCAAAATTAGGGAATAAATGTGAAAAAGAAAAACATAGGATATTTAAAACTGAAAATAAAATACATGAAGGGGTCTAAGGGAATCCCTAGAATAATGGTGAAGAAGGATCTCAGCTTTCAACAAGTATTGAAAGCAACTAAAAAAATAAAAATAAAAATAATAAAAAATAAAAATAAAATAAAAAAATAAAAAAAGAAAGCAACTGCTCTGGACTAGCACAGTGGAGTGCAGGATGGCCATGTCAAGGGCAGTCATAAAGATTTCTGCTGCTATGAGACCATTTGTTTTTGTAACCTGAGGACTGAATGCCCATTCTTTGTCAGATGTCTGTCTAATATCCCACTACTGCCCTTCCATATATCCCCACGTTGGTAAGCCTAAGTTTTCTGGGACTCATTCAAGGCTTTATATTCTCAGAGAAACTAAAGCCAGACCATGATACTCAAAGACTCTTTACAGCTTTCATCTGTGCCAGTACTGTCCTTCCCTTACACAATGTGGGCTGTGCTTGTTCTCAGTTTTCATACTGACAACCTTTCACGTTTATTTATATTTAAACATTTGTTTAAAAATGACATAGTATTTGATAAAAGTGTAGTGTAGTACAGAATGGTAGAAGCAAATCAAGAAGGCTGAGGAAGACAGAAGATATGTCTAATGTTGAAAGCAACGGATTTTTTGTATTTTTTTCAAAACTTTTTCATTCTTTAGTAGTCCACCTCAGAGACCTATACACCCTTTTTGACATTGCAGACTTTCTTGATGACCTCAGTCCACATTGAAAGCTGAATTTGACACAGGATTTGAATTTTACAGGAAATGCAAAAGTAATAGTCTACCCTCTGTGCTTAACAGGTTCAAAAATTGAGATGTTCTATAGGTATTAATACATGGGTATTAAATAGCCAAGATGGAACACTGACTGAGATCAGTCTGTAAACATGCCCTTTAAGTTGTTATGCTCTATTGTTTCCTCAGACCTAAAGTCTAGAAGGTGAATCTTCAAGAAAAATGAGTCTACATAATCTAAAGAAAGTGAATATCTGGATTGGAGCACAGCTTGTGGTGAAGAACCCACCAAACATACAATGAAGCCTTTTATATGACATAAAATAGAAAGACATTCAGAAAGACCATACAAAGAACTTTGTAATTTTGTAAGACCCTAAACTTTTTTCTGTGTTCAAGTTTGCTAATTTTGTTTCCTTTATCCATTTTTAATGGTAAATAGCCTTAAAACACAAAGAACCAGTGAGTTAATTTGAAGAGATAGGAAGGGAGATAAGAGTTGGATAGATTATGTCTTACTTGTCTTTTTTCTTTATAAAAAAGATTTATTTATTTATTTATTTATTTATTTATTTATTTATTTATCTGATTGATTGAGAGAGAGAGAGAGAGAGAGAATGGGAGCATGAGCCGGGGGGGGTGGGAAGGCAGAGGGAAAATCAGACTCCCTGCCCATAGGGCTTGATGTAGGAACCTTGTGATCTTGACCTGAGCCAAAGACAAGGCTTAACTGACTGAGCCACCCAGGCACTCCAAATGTCCTACTTTTCAGTTAGATACAGTTTGAAGAAGAGATTTTTCCCAAAATAAACTTAATAATGGTAGCTCTGATGGCATAAATATTATGATCTGGGAGTGGTGGAGTCTACATCTAATAAGGACATAAGAAAGATTAAGTTAAAGAGAGCTTCAACTAAAGAGTAAATCAGAGACTGAAGTGGTACATTTTACATCTTGAAACGTTCTGAAGCATTCTGGCCCACTACTTAGGTTATATTTGGAGTCCCCTGGCTACTCTTCTTTTATTGTACTATATTTTACATTTTGTTATGACAATAATAGAAATCCTATAGTTCCTGTGCTACTTATTTCTTTTTTTAAATATTTTTAATTGGAGTTCAATTTGCCAACATATAGCATAACACCCAGTGCTCATCCCATCAAGTGCCCCCCTCAGTGCCCGTCACCCAGTCACCCCCACCCCCGCCCACCTCCCTTTCCACCACCCCTTGTTCATTTCCCAGAGTTAGGAGTCTCTTATGTTCTGTCTCCCTTTCTGATATTTCCCACTAATTTTTTCTCCTTTCCCCTTTATTCCCTTTCACTAATTTTTATATTCCCCAAATGAATGAGAACATATAATGTTGTCCTTCTCCGATTGACTTATTTCACTCAGCATATCCTCCAGTTCCATCCATATCGAAGCAAATGGGGGGTATTTGTCATTTCTAATGGCTGAGTAATATTCGATTGTATACATATACCACATCTTCTTTATCCATTCATCTTTCGATGGACACCGAGGCTCCTTCCACAGTTTGGCTATTGTGGACATTGCTGCTAGAAACAGCAGCAGGTGCAGGTGTCCCGGCATTTCCCTGCATCTGTATCATTGGGGTAAATCCCCAGCAGTGCAACTGCTGGGTCGTAGGACAGATCTATTTTTTTTTTTATTTTTATTTTTTATTTTTTTTTTATTTTTTTTTATTGGTGTTCAATTTACTAACATACAGAATAACACCCAGTGCCCGTCACCCATTCACTCCCACCCCCCGCCCTCCTCCCCTTCCACCACCCCCAGTTCGTTTCCCAGAGTTAGCAGTCTTTATGTTCTGTCTCCCTTTCTGATATTTCCCACACACTTCTTCTACCTTCCCTTATTTTCCCTTTCACTATTATTTATATTCCCCAAATGAATGAGAACATATAATGCTTGTCCTTCTCCGACTGACTTACTTCACTCAGCATAATACCCTCCAGTTCCATCCACGTTGAAGCAAATGGTGGGTATTTGTCATTTCTAATAGCTGAGTAATATTCCATTGTATACATAAACCACATCTTCTTTATCCATTCATCTTTCGTTGGACACCGAGGCTCCTTCCACAGTTTGGCTATCGTGGCCATTGCTGCTAGAAACATCGGGGTGCAGGTGTCCCGGCGTTTCATTGCATTTGTATCTTTGGGGTAAATCCCCAACAGTGCAATTGCTGGGTCGTAGGGCAGGTATATTTTTAACTGTTTGAGGAACCTCCACACAGTTTTCCAGAGTGGCTGCACCAGTTCACATTCCCACCAACAGTGTAAGAGGGTTCCCTTTTCTCCGCATCCTCTCCAACATTTGTTGTTTCCTGCCTTGTTAATTTTCCCCATTCTCACTGGTGTGAGGTGGTATCTCATTGTGGTTTTGATTTGTATTTCCCTGATGGCAAGTGATGCAGAGCATTTTCTCATATGCATGTTGGCCATGTCTATGTCTTCCTCTGTGAGATTTCTGTTCATGTCTTTTGCCCATTTCATGATTGGATTGTTTGTTTCTTTGGTGTTGAGTTTAATAAGAATTAATATTGTGAAAATGTCAATGTTACCCAGGGCAATATACACGTTTAATGCAATCCCTATCAAAATACCATGGACTTTCTTCAGAGAGTTAGAACAAATTATTTTAAGATTTGTGTGGAATCAGAAAAGACCCCGAATAGCCCGGGGAATTTTAAAAAAGAAAACCATATCTGGGGGCATCACAATGCCAGATTTCAGGTTGTACTACAAAGCTGTGGTCATCAAGACAGTGTGGTACTGGCACAAAAACAGACACATAGATCAGTGGAACAGAATAGAGAATCCAGAAGTGGACCCTGAACTTTATGGGAAACTAATATTCGATAAAGGAGGAAAGACTATCCATTGGAAGAAAGACAGTCTCTTCAATAAATGGTGCTGGGAAAATTGGACATCCACATGCAGAAGAATGAAACTAGACCACTCTCTTTCACCATACACAAAGATAAACTCAAAATGGATGAAAGATCTAAATGTGAGACAAGATTCCATCAAAATCCTAGAGAAGAACACAGGCAACACCCTTTTTGAACTCGGCCATAGTAACTTCTTGCAAGATACATCCACGAAGGCAAAAGAAACAAAAGCAAAAATGAACTATTGGGACTTCATCAAGATAAGAAGCTTTTGCACAGCAAAGGATACAGTCAACAAAACTCAAAGACAACCTACAGAATGGGAGAAGATATTTGCAAATGACATATCAGACAAAGGGCTAGTTTCCAAGATCTATAAAGAACTTATTGGACAGATCTATTTTTAACTCTTTGAGGAACCTCCACACAGTTTTCCAGAATGGCTGCACCAGTTCACATTCCCACCAACAGTACAAGAGGGTTCCTCTTTCTCCACATCCTCTCCAACATTTGTGGTTTCCTGCCTTGTTAATTTTCCCCAGTCTCACTGGTGTGAGGCGGTATCACATTGTGGTTTTGATTTGTATTTCCCTGATGGCAAGTGAGGCAGAGCATTTTCTCATGTGCTTGTTGGCCATGCCTATGTCTTCCTCTGTGAGATTTCTCTTCATGTCTTTTGCCCATTTCATGATTGGATTGTTTGTTTCTTTGCTGTTGAGTTTAATAAGTTCTTTATAGATCTTGGATACTAGTCCTTTATCTGATACATCATTTGCAAATATCTTCTCCCATTCTGTAGATTGTCTTTGAGTTTTGTTGACTGTTTCTTTTGCTGTGCAAAAGCTTCTTATCTTGATGAAGTCCCAATAGTTCATTTTTGCTTTTGTTTCTCTTGCCTTCATGGATGTAACTTGCAAGAAGTTACTGTGGCCAAGATCAAAATCCTAGAGAACACAGGCAAAACCCTTTTTGAACTTGGCCACTTAATCCTTTTCCATATCTGTCTGGAATGGATTTCTTTTTTCAAAAAAAGATTTTATTTATTTATTTGAGAGAGAGCACAAGCTGGGAGAAGCATACTCCCTGCTGAGCAGGGAGCTCAACCCCATGACTCCAGGATCATAACCTGAGCTAAAAGCAGACGCTTAACTGACTGAGCCACTCATGTGTTTCTGGAATGGATTTCTGAGCATGGTGTAGTAAGTAGAAATTTGTAAACTAAATGTAGAAGAGTGATGAAAGACTAAGTGGATTCTTATAAATAGTGAAGATGGAGGCAGAGCAGAGCAGTTGGTAATTTGGACTTTTTTTTTAGTTTTGTTGGCTGTGAGCACTTATTTTCACAGACAAGCACTGCCTGCCACCAGCCAGAGAAGGCAGACACAAATTTAAGCCCTTCATGTGATGCAAGGGCAAGCCTCTGTTGGCTTCCAGTGAGGTTCTCAGTATGATTCTGCAGAGGTGGCTCAGGCCCACCATTAACCCCTCCGAATGGGGAAGCAGGCTGCTGGGCCAGGAGAGGGCAGAGGAGGGAGGTGGAGTCTGGGGCCAGGCATAGTTCAGCTCACAATGGGGCAGATGGTGTAAGCAAGGAGGTTATGGGGCAGTAGGGAGGGAAGAGATAATTGCAGATCTCTGCCAGGCGTCCCCAGACACCCCCAGGATCCTCCTTCTGTCTTCCATAGCTGAGCACCCCACACTTGACAGTCTTCCCTGCACCCCTCTCCAAGCCACACAGCTGGGGCAGATGGCAGAGCCAGATTCTTTGTGGAGACATGCTGGGTGGATGGCTGACAATTCTAGGCCTGTTTCGTCCACTTCAGAGAGGTCCCTTCAGGGTGGACTTTTAAAAATTAAATCAGGAAAGAAATCCCAAAAATAGAAACAAAAAAATCCAGGCTAAATGCAGTGGATTGAACTTTTTGATTAGCTGTGTCTGTTTCAGGTGGCAGACACCTGATAGCTAATTTCTCATTCCTTAAAGGTGATCATTATTTCCAAAAATTCCTGGGTACAAAAGATAGATTATTGGCTAGAAGAAGAGCAACTTGCATTAAAAACATGTGCTCCCCTCTGGCAACTATCTGTTTGTTCTCTGTATGTATAGGTCTGATTCTGCTTTTTGTATGTTTATTCATTTGTTTCGTTTTTATATTACACATATGAATTAAAACATATGGTATTTGTCTTTCCTCAGTCTGACTTATTTCAATTAGCATAATATCTTGTAGGTCTATCCATGTAGTTATACATGGCAAGATATCATACTTTTTATGGTTGTGTAATATTTTTATACATGTGTATCTCTCCCTCTCTGACACACACACACATACACATAAATACCACATCTTCCTCACCCATAATCTGCCAGGAAATACTTAGGTAGCTTCCATATTTAAAAACAGGTATTTTAGAAGGAATCTAAAATTTCATTTTAGAGGAAACAATAATCTCATACATCCATATAGTAGATTATTCTATTCATTAAGATTGTTATCTAAAAATGTTTTAACTTAAAGAGCATGTAAACATGCTTATGATATATAAGTGATAAAACTAGAATACTAAATTATATGTACCATAAGATGATAAATATATTAATTTATATACCAAAAAAATACACTGTAGAGACTTGCTTCAACCTATTGGTAGTTCTCTCTTGTTTATAGGATTATAAAGGACGGTAATTATTTTCTTTAATCTTTTGTGTATTTTCCAAATTTTCTGTAATTAGCAGATGTATATTTTATAGCCATGGAAAAGTTATTGAAAAGAAAAAATTTAAAAAAAAACGAGGGGGAGAATCATGAGATACTTGATCTTCTTTTCCTATATAATCATGAAAGTCTGGGCAGAGAATTATTAAGAGATGGGTTCCAGGAAATCTCCCTTAGATGCAAATTATAGACCTAAATAAAAGTGACCTTTTTCAAGTAAAATACATTTGTTTCAATTGTAGGTGTTTTTCAAAAGCAAAGGATGGGAGGAAGGAATGGTTTCTTTTCAGTGTAGCAATACTGCCACCAAAAGAAAAATATTAAAGAAGCCTCTATGGTAAGAGAGAGAGAAAAAGAGAGGAGATTTTAAAAAGATTTCATATTGGGCAGCCCCGGTGGCGCAGCGGTTTAGCGCCGTCTGCAGCCCAGGATGTGATCCTGGAGACCCAGGATCGAGTCCCATGTCGATTTCTTGTTATTTATTTTTTAAAGTATTTTATTTTATTTATTCATGAGAGAGAGAGAGAGAGAGAGAGAGAGAGAGAGGAGGCAGAGACACAGGCAGAGGGAGACATGTAGACAGATTTTCATTGTCAAAATCACGCATCAGGAATCATAAAGTACCCAGTCTTATCCCCACCTCCCTTACCACTAAGCTTGTAATGACAGGCCTACTCGTGAGCTATTTAAGTGGCTGGATTAAGGGTTAGATCTCTGAGAGTCTGTGAGTCTTATTTATTTATTTATTTATTTATTTATTTATTTATTTATTGAGTCTGTGAGTCTAAACCAGTGAAAATAAGAGACCCTGTAACAAAGGGATAGGATGATAAAATATGCTAAACAACATCTCTGGGGGGATTACCAAACAGTACTTGTTAATTATGCTTCATGGAGAGCTAGGGTTTCAGTGGAAGTGGTTCGGGAAACTCATTTTTAACCGAAGAGCCCCAAGTTATATATTTTCTTCTGAATTTCCACATGTAATTTCATTTGAAGAATAATGAGAATATTAAAACCACTGGCCTAGTGCATCACCAGATTTTGATGCTGGCTTTTATGTTTATAGGGTAATGATATATATGAAGTTCAGTTGGGTTTGTGGGAATAGGATGAAACACTTATCCCCCTCACTTGGTTTTCCCACAATTAGATGAAATCAGTGTGTCCCTAGATTCACTCATCTTTTGAAATACACTTTATATTCTGGGGATATTTTGGAAGTGAGAGGTAGAATTCGAGATGACATTGAGCTAGCCATACTACTACTGGGAATTCAAAATTGACTCTCCATGTACTCAAAGCACAAAGGGTATCAGGAAAAGAAAAGGCCTGAGTGTTTTAAAACAGTGGAATGACATAATAGAGATTACATTTTCACTAGACTAAAGGTTTCTAAATCTCATCCCTAAAAAAGAAACACTTAGAAATAATAGTCAATTCTGTAGAGGGTCAGCTCTTCCAAAGACTAAAATAAATAAATCTAAAGTAATTAAAATTTGATAAAAGTACAGGAATAGTTGACAGAACTGGACGAGACAGAGGTCTAAAACAGATCTAATTTTATGTAATTAAATACATATATATTTCAAATCACTAAGCAAAATATGAAGTAAAAAATTATTGATATTGAAAAAACAAGCTAACCATTTGAAATAGTCCTTTAACTTCATGTTACACTGAAATAAATCCAGATAGTTAAATATATTATTTACCTTTTTTAGTTTTATTAAGTTTTTAATTTTAATTCCAGTATAGTTAACAGTGTTATGTTAGTTTCAAGCAAGCAGTATAGTGATTCAATAATTCTATACATTAACATTATTTTGTGCTTATCATGATAAGTATACTCTTTAATCCCCATCACATATTTCACTCATCCCCCACCCACCTCCTCTTTAGTAACCATCAGTTTGTTCTCTATGGTTAAAATCTGTTTCTTGGTTTGTCCCTCTATATTTTTTATTTGTTTGCTTTTTTTATTTCTTAAATTCCACATATGGGTGAAATCGTAGGATATTCATCTTTCTCTGACTGATTTATTTCGCTTAGGATTCTACACTCTAGCCTCATCTGTATTGTTGCAAATGGCAATATTTCATTCTCTTATGGCTGAATATTATGCCATTGCATATAGTTGCATATATATATATATATATATATATATATATATATATATATATATACCATGTCTTCTTTTTTAAAGTTTTTACTTTAATTCCAGTTGGTTAACATATAGGTGTACATTATTGAACAATTCTGTATATCACTCAGTGCTCACCATACTGTTTACCAGAGTAGCTGTACCCATTTGCATTCCCTACAACAGTGCAAAAGGGTCCCTTTCTATCCATGACCTCACCAACACCTGTTGTTTCTTGTACATTGATTTTAGCCATTCTGACAAGTGTGCAGTGATATGTTATTGTAGTTTTGATTTGCATTCCTCTGATGACTGATTTGCATTCCTAAAGCATCTTTTCTTGTGTCTATTAGCCATCTGTATGTCTTCTTTGGTTAAATGTCTGTTCATAAAATTTTGAGGAGGCAGGGCAAGATGGAGGAGGAGTAGGGGTACTCAACTCACCTGGCTCCACCAACTTACCTAGATAACTTTCAGACCATCCTGAACACCAATGAATTCAAACTGAGATTTAAAGACAGAACAGCTGGAATGCTACAGAGAAACAAGTTTTCAATTCTAACAAGGTAGGAAGATGGAAAACAATGAAATAAAAAAGAAGCAAGTGGGGGAGGGGGCACAGTGAGTAGCCGGGCTAAGGCCGGCGTGGAAAGCCTCCGGGACAAGAAAGACCAGGCCCAGAGAAGCCGGAACTTTAAAAATCCGCACCAGATTCTTCCTGAACAGAAAAGTACTCAGCAGAGAAATCGGGCAGAATTGGAGGAGGGGCTGTGAAACATCCAGTTTCCCGGAGTCACTAATAAAGGCAGTGTGCCCAGGGGAAAGTGCACCACAAACTGTGGGCTGATCTCGGTAAAGGGGCTGGAGTGTGCACCTGGCGGGTCATCTGGGAGAAGCCAGTCGGTCAGGCGGGCTGCTCTGGACAGAGGTTTCTGTGCCCTGCTGCCTTCAGGAGCTGCAGCCCCGAGAGTGTGATACCAGCAGCATAGGGCCCTGGAACCCAGGGCGCCATACCAGACACAGCCCATGACCCTGTGTTCCCCCTGAGACAGGCAGAGGTGGGGAGGGCACAAGACATGGAGGACACTCCTGTTCCTGGGCGCCCTGCAAGCTGTGCAGATCAGTGTGCCTGCACAGGCCCTGGAAGCATCTAGGACAGAGGGGACTGGGAAACTGCATTAGTTACTGCAGGGAGCTGATTCTGGAGCTGGAATCTGGCTGCTGCCATTGTTGTTGTTCCTCCTTGTTTCACCTTGTAACTGAGAGAGGCAGGGCCACCACAGAACACAGGCCTCACAGGGTAAACAGCTCCCACTGAGCCCAGCAAGTGACAGGGGGTGGGACATCTCCCCCAGGTACACACACTAGAGAATCAGCACAGCAGTCCCTCCCCCAGAAGACCAGCTGGAAGGACAGGGGGAACAGCAACTTCTTGACCAAGCATCACTGGAAAGCTACAGGAAAATTCGAGGGATTTACAGTATATAGAACTAGAGGAATCATCTAGGTGAAATTTACTTAGGTTGTGGTTAATATTCTTGACTCAGCCCACTCATATAGCCACTCTGCACTGAGCAAAATGACTAGAAGGAAGAAATCACCACAAAAGAAAGAATCAGAAACAGCAATCTCTGCCAAAGAGTTATAGAATTGGGATTACAATTTGATGTCAGAAAGCCAATTCAGAAGCACAATGATAAAGCTACTGGTGGCTCTGGAAAAAAGCATAAAGGATTCAAGAGACTTCATGACTGCAGAATTTAGATCTAATCAGGTTGAAATTAAAAATCCATCAAATGAGATGCAGTTCAAACTGGAGGTCCTAATAATGAGGGTTAATGAGGTGGAAGAAAGAGTGAGTGACATAGAAGACAAGTAGATGGCAAGGAAGGAAGCTAAGGAAAAAAGAGAAAAAACAAAAGACCACAAGGAAAGGTTAAGGGAAATAAATGATAGCTTCAGAAAGAAAAATCTACATATAATTGGGGTTCCAGACAGCACCAAGAGGGACAGAGGACTAGAAAGCATATTTGATCAAATCATAGAGGATAAATTCCCTAATTTGGGGAGGGAAACAGGCATTCACATCCAGGAGATAAAGACGTTCCCCCCAAATCAATAAAAATCTTTCAACACCTCGATATTTAATAGTGAAATTTGCAAATTCCAAAGATAAAGACAAAATCTATAAAGCAGCAAGAGACAATATATCCCTACCTTATATGGGGATAAATATAAGATTAACAGCAGACATCTCTACAGAGACCTGGCAGGCCAGAAAGGATTGGCAGGATATATTCAGGGTTCTAAATGAGAAGAACATGCAGCCAAGAATACTCTATCCTGCAAGGCTCTCATTCAGAATAGAAGCAGAGATAAAGAACTTCCAAGATAGGCAGAAACTGAAACAATATGTGACCACCAAACCAGCACTGCAGAAATATTAAGGGGGATCCTGTAAAAGAAAGAGGACACCCAAAGAAACAATCCATAAAAACGGGGACTGAATAGGTATTATGATGACACTAAATTCCTATCTTTCAATAGTTATTCTGAATGTGAATGGGCTAAATGATCCCATCATAAGATGCAGGGTATCGGACTGGATAAAAAAGCAAAACGCATCTATTTGCTGTCTACAAGAGACTCATTTTAGACGTAAGGACACCTCCAGCCTGAAAATGAAAGGTTGGAGAACCATTTACTATTCAAATGGTCCTGAAAAGAAAGCTGGGGTAGCAATCCTCATATCAGATAAAGTTTATCCCAAAGAATAGTAAGAGATGAAGAGGGACACTATATCATACTTAAAGGGTCTATCCAGCAAGAAGACCTAAAAATCATGAATATTTATGCCCCTAATGTGGGAGCTGCCAAGTATATCAATAAATTAATAACAAAAGTTAAGACATACTTAGATAATAACACACTAATATTAGGAGACTTCAACATGGCACTTTCTACAAATGACAGATATTCAAAGCACAACATCACCAAAGAAACAAGGGCCTTAAATGATACACTGGACCAGATGGATATCACATATATATACAGAACTCTCCATCCGAATGCAACTGAATACACATTCTTCTCAAGTGCACAGGGAACTCTTTCCAGAATAGACCAATACTGAGTCACAAATAAGGGCTCAACTGATACCAAAAGATTGGGATTGCCCCCAGCATATTTTCAGACCACATGCTTTGAAACTAGAACTCAATCACAAGAAGACATTGGAAGAAACTCAAATATGTGGACATTAAACAGCATCCTGCTAAAAGATGAAAGGGTCAACCAGGAAATTATAGAAGAATTTAAAAGATTCATGGAAACTAATGGAAATGAAGATACAACCATTCAAAATCTTTGGGACACAGCAAAAGTAGTCCTATGAGGGAAACATATAGCAATACAAGCATCCCTCAAATTATTGGAAAAAACTCAAAAACACAAGCTAACCTCTCACTTGAAGGAACTGGAGAAAGAACAGCAAATAAAACCTACACCAAGAAGAAGGGAGTTAAAGATTCGAGCAGAACTCAATGAAATAGAGACCTGAAGAACTGTAGAACAGATCAACAAAACCAGGAGTTGGTTCTTTGAAAGAATTAATAACATAGATAAACCATTAGGCAGCTTTATTAAAAACAAAAGGGAAAAGATTCAAATTAATAAAATCATGAATGAAAGAGGAAAGATCACAACCAATACCAAGGAAATACAAACAATTTTTAAAATGTATTATCAGCAGCTATACGCCAATAAATTAGGCAATCTAGAAGAAATGGATGCATTTCTGGAAACATCACAAATTACCAAAACTAGAACAGGAAGAAATAGATAACCTGAACAGGCCAATAACCGGGGAGGAAATTGAAACAGTCATAAAAACCTCCCAAGACACAAAAGTCCAGGGCCAGATGATCCTCTGTACAGAACCATATGATCCTCTCAATAGATGCAGAGAAAGCATTTGACAAAATACAGCATCCATTCCTGATCAAAACTCTTCAGAGTGTAGGGATAGAGGGAACATTCCTCAACATCTTAAAAGCCATCTATGAAAATCCCACAGTGAATATCATTCGTGATGGGGGAAAATTGAGAGCCTTTCCCTTAAGACCAAGAACGTGACAGGGATGTCCACTCTCACCACTGCTATTCAACATAGTACTAGAAGTCTTAGCCTCAGCAATCAGACAAGAAAAAGAAATTCAGATTGGCCAAGAAGTCAAACTCTCCCTCTTTGCAAATGACATGATACTGTACATAGAAAACCCAAAAGACTCCACCCCAAGATTGCTAGAACATATACAGCAATTCAGCAATGTGGCAGGATACAAAATCAATGCCCAGATATCAGTCGCATTTCTATACACTCACAATGAAACTGAAGAAAGAGAACTTAAGGAGTCAATCCCATTGACAATTGCACTCAAAAGCATAAGATACCTAGGAGTAAACCTAACCAAAGAGGTAAAGGATCTATACCCTAAGAAGTACAGAACACTTCTGAAAGAAATTGAGGAAGATACAAATAGATGGAAAAATATTCCATGCTCATGGATTGGAAGAATTAATATTGTGAAAATGTCAGTGCTACCCAGGGCAACTTACACGTTCACTGCAATCCCAATCAAAATACCATGGGCTTTCCTCAGAGAGTTGGAAAAAATCATCTTAAGATTTGTGTGGAATCAGAAAAGACCCTGAATACCCAGGGGAATATTGAAAGAGAAAGCCAGAGGCAGGGGCATCACAATGCCGGATTTCAAGTTGTATTACAAAGCTGTGATCATCAGGATAGTGTGGTACTAGCACAAAAACAGACACATAGATTAATGGAACAGAATAGAGAACCCAGAAATGGGCTCTCAACTCTGGTCAACTAATATTCCACAAAGCAGAAAATAATATCCACTGGAAAAAGGACAATCTTTTCAATAATTGTGCTGGGAACATTGGACAGCCATGTACAGAAGAATGAAACTAGACCATTTTCTTACACCATACACAAAGATCAACTCAAAATGGATGAAAGATCTAAATGTGAGACAAGAATCCATCAAAATCCTAGAGGAGAACACAGGCAACACCCTTTTTTAACCTGGGCACAGCAACTTCTTGCAAGATATATCTATGAAGGGAAACAAAAGCAAAAAAGAACTATTGGGACTTCATCAAGATAAACGCTTCTGCACAGCAAAAGAAAGAGTCAACAAAACTAAAAGACATTGCTGCTATAAACATCGGGGTGCAGATGTCCCGGCATTTCATTGCATCTGAATCTTTGGGGTAAATCCCCAACAGTGCAATTGCTGGGTCGTAGGGCAGGTCTATTTTGAACTCTTTGAGGAACCTCCACACAGTTTTCCAGAGTGGCTGCACCAGTTCACATTCCCACCAACAGTGGAAGAGGGTTCCCTTTTCTCCGCATCCTCTCCAACATTTGTGGTTTCCTGCCTTGTTAATTTTCCCCATTCTCACTGGTGTGAGGTGGTATCTCATTGTGGTTTTGATTTGTATTTCCCTGATGGCAAGTGATGCAGAGCATTTTCTCATGTGCATGTTGGCCATGTCTATGTCTTCCTCTGTGAGAGTTCTCTTCATGTCTTTTGCCCGTTTCATGATTGGATTGCTTGTTTCTTTGGTGTTGAGTTTAAGAAGTTCTTTATAGATCTTGGAAACTAGCCCTTTATCTGATACGTCATTTGCAAATATCTTCTCCCATTCTGTAGGTTGTCTTTTAGTTTTGTTGATTGTATCCTTTGCTGTGCAAAAGCTTCTTATCTTGATGAAGTCCCAATAGTTCATTTTTGCTTTTGTTTCTTTTGCCTTCGTGGATGTATGGCAGCAATGTCCATAATAGCCAAACTGTGGAAGGAGCCTCGGTGTCCATCGAAAGACGAGTGGATAAAGAAGATGTGTTCTATATATATAATGGAGTATTACTCAGCCATTAAAAATGACAAATACCCCCCATTTGCTTCAATGTGGATGGAACTGGAGGGTATTATGCTGAGTGAAGTGAGTCAGTCGGAGAAGGACAAACATTATATGGTCTCATTCATTTGGGAAATATAAAAAATAGTGAAAGGGAATAAAGGGGAAAGGAGAGAAAATGAGTGGGAAGTATCAATGAGGGTGACAGAGCATGAGAGACTCCTAACTCTGGGAAATGAACAAGGGGTGATGGAAGGGGAGGTGGGCGGGAGGTTTGGGTGAGTCGGTGATGGGCACTGAGGGGGGCACTTGTCGGGATGAGCACTGGGTGTTATGCTATATGTTGGCAAATTGAACTCCAATAAAAAGTATACAAAAAAAAACTAAAAGACAAACTATAGTATGGGATAGATATTTGCAAATGACATATCAGATATAGGGCTAGTATCCAGACATGTAAATTCCTTATTAAAGTCAACACCCAAGAAACAATCCCATCATTAAATGGGCAAAATACATGAACAGAAATTTCACCAAAGAAGACCCACACATGGCCAACAAGCACATGAGAAAGTGCTCCGCATCACTTGCCATCAGGGAAATACAAATCAAAACCACAATGAGATACCACCTCACACCAGTGAGAATAGGGAAAATTAACAAGGCAGGAAACAACAAATGTTGGAGAGGATGCGGAGAAAAGGGAACCCTCTTCCACTGTTGGTCGGAATGTGAACTGGTGCAGCCACTCTGGAAAACTGTGTGGAGGTTCCTCAAAGAGTGAAAAATAGAACTACCCTACGACCCAGCAATTGCACTGCTGGGGATTTACCCCAAAGATACAGATGCAGTGAAATGGCAGGACACCTGCACCCAAATGTTTATAGCAGCAATGTCCACAATAACCAAACTGTGGATGGAGCCTTGATGTCCATTGAGAGATGAATTGGTAAAGAAGATGTAGTCTACATATACAATGGAATATTACTCAGCCAGTAGAAATGATGAATACCCACCATTTGCTTCAACATGGATGTAACTGGAGTGTATTATGCTGAGTGAAGCAAGTGAATTGGAGAAGGACAAACATTATATGGTTTCATTCATACAGGGAATATAAAAAATAGTGAAAGGCATTAAAGGGGAAAGAAGAGAAAATGAGTAGGAAATATAAGGTGACAGAACATCAGAGACTCTTAACTCTGGGAAATGAACAAGGGGTAGTGGAAGGGGAGATGGGTGGGGGGATGGGGTGATTGGGTGATAGGCACTGAGGGGAGGCACTTGATGGGTTCAGCACTGGGTATTATACTATATGTTGGCAAATCTAACTCCAGTTTAAAAAATATACAGAAAACCCCCAACCAAACAAACAGAAAGCAAAATCTGGAACTTTTCTTCTCCTACCCTTGGGCCCCTTTATACAGGCTCGCACATGAGTGACCCTGATCAGGGTCTTCTCAGGAGCTCCTCTCCTTTCAAGTCTTGGACCTGCATCTCAAGTCCAGGGTGTCCCGTGCCACTTCCTCACCCCAAGGTTCTGTGGGATCCAGCACCAGCTTTCAGTCCTAGCCAACAAGTTCCTCTCCCTGTAGCACACACCCACCTCATCACCTCCCTTCTTCTAGAATAGGCGTGTGGGGCCCAATGAATCCCAGACTGAAAAGAACCCGGGGCCAAGTCAGACAGGCCCAGGGTTCAAACCTCAGCTCTGAGCTCAGCTCTTTGTGGCTTCAAGCAAGTCATGTCACCTCTCAGACCCTGCCCTTTCAAAGCACTGCTCTGCATTCACAGCTGGGTCTTGATAGTACAGCAGGCCCCAGGTGAGACCACACAATTCTTAGATTTCCTAGCTTTCACATGCCAGGTGAAGAGAAATAGTTTTCACCCTGCCCCCTTGTTCCTAACAGGTTCCAGCACCTGCTGGCGGAATTCCTTAGCAAAGATCTAAGTCAGTTAACTGAGAAGAGAAGCAAAGTGATGTTGTCATTGAGAGGCTTGTTCTTCAAGCTTCCCTGCTTCAGAGGTGTCTAAGAATAGAGAGCACATTTGCTTCAGGTTTTGGACCTCTTGTGTGTTAATAAAACACCTAATCCAGCCCAGGTGAGTGCAAAAAGCCTTCCATGGAGGCTTGGAGCTGGTCAAGCAGTGAGAGGAAGAAGCTTGCAGACAAGACACGGGCCAGGGCCTGGAGGTCAGAAAGCATTAGCTTTCTAAGAGGTGAATCTATTCACAAGGCTGCAGATACCTGCTAATCATGGTGACAGACTCCCAAATCTACACCCACCACACACCTGTCCTCTCCCCTAAATGCCGGATGTAGGCCTGTGGAGGTTAGACTTGGCATAAACTCAAAGTGATCAAAGCCAACTCCTGATGTTCTTTCTCAAGTTAAACATCAGACTACAGAGCATGTGCTTTTAATCACCCCACATCCAGGGGGGCTTGCTGCCAGCTGGCATCCCAGCTTCAAAGAATCCTCAGTGCTCCAGGGATAGGACTGGCATAACGGATGGAGAAGGATACGTGCAGCATGCCTGGGGAGAATCAGCAAATGGGAGAATGTGAGAGATGGTGGGCAAAGCTATGAACGTCAGGAAGTATGAGGGCGTCAGGTGTCTGACATGTGATCTCTCCCCGGACACCTCCCGCAAGCCTCCTTTGAGTCCACTAAACTCACAGAGGCCTAGTGTGAATTGTGTTAATGTTTTTTTTTTTGTGGTTGTTGCTGTTTTAAAAAAATCTAGTTTGTCTGATATAAGGATGGGTACTCCAGCTTTCAATGGGTCTTGGTTTTTTATCCATTCTGATACCCTGTGTCTTTTGATTGGAACACTTAGTTCATCTACATTCAGAATAATTATTGAGAGATATGAATTTTCTGCTTTTTCTATTACTTATAATGTTGCTGTTACTGTAGACTGTCTCTGTTCCTTTCTGGTCTTTATTACTTTTGGGCTCTCTCCCTGCTCAGAGGACCCCTTTTAATATTTCTTGCAGTGCTGATTTAGTGTTCACAAACTACTTTAGTTTTTGTTTGTCCTGGAAACTCTACCTTCTATACTGAATGACAGCTTTGCTGGATAAAGTATTCTTGGCTGCATATTTTTCACATTTGGCATGTTGTTTATATCATGCCAGTGCTTTCTGGCTTGCCAGATCTCTGTGGACAGGTCTTCTGACAACCTATGTTTCTAGACTTGTAGGTTAAGGACCTCTTGTCCTGAGCTGCTTTCAAGATTTTCTCTTTATTTTTGTAATTTCCAAGTTTCACTATCATATGTCATGGGATTGACCTATTTTTGTTGATTTTGAGGTGAGTTCTCTGTGTCTCCTGGACTTGAATGTGTTTCCTTCCCCAGATTTCCTCCACTCAGCTATAATTTGTTCAAATAAACCTTCTGCCCTTTTTCCCCCTCTGCTCCACACTTTCTAGAACTCCAATAATGAGGATATTATTTCACTTTATGAAACCACTGAGTTTCTTAGGCCTACCTTCATGATGTAATAATTTTCTTTCCAACATCCTTATTTTTCATCATTTTTTATCTTGTATATCACTAATTTGCTCTTTTGCTTCACTCATTCTCATTTTTATGGTCTCCACTTGGGACTGCATCTCAGATGATATCATTTTTAATTTTTCCTGACTAGGTTTTAGTTCTTTTACCTCTACAGTAATGGATTCTCTAGTGTCTTCTATGCTTTTCTCCAGGCCCCAATAGTTTCCTTATAACTGTTGTTTTAAATTCTAGTTCAGACATCTTACATTAGTATTGATGAAATCCCTGGCAATGAGTACTATCTCCTGCTTTTTCTTTTGGGGTGAATTTCTCCATCTTGTCATTTTGGTCAGCAAAGAAAAGAAAGAAAGAGAAAAAAAACACAATAACAATAATAACAACAGGAAAAGAAAAGCTGATCCTGGATGTATTTTGGTCTGCTTCTTAAAAGAAACTAGCCACCAAAATAAGAAAGAAAGGAAAACATGTAAAAATGAAAATAAAATAAAATGAAAGAAAAATATACTTATAAAGTATATATAAAAATTTAAAAAGAATAAAAATAATATTGAAAAAATAAGAAAATAACTGAAAAATCATACTAAAAACTAACGAATAAAAATACAAAGAATGCTATATAATTCTTTCCCCAAGAACTGATGTTTTGCCATCCTCTATGGTCAATAAACTTGGCTAAAGTGAGTTGTTTTTGCCTGTTGTGCTGATTTGCAGGTGGATTTGCCCTGGTGGAAATGTTCCTCCAGTGCACTGAGAGGCAGGGCTCGGTATAAGCAGCTCCAGACTCCATTAGATGGAGTTGTTTTGTCCCTGAAGGCTTTAAGGACTGATAGGTGGGATGAATGTGCCTGTGCCCCACTCTATAGCCCTGGAGCTTAAAATTTTGCACCACCACTCTTTAGTGAGCCCTCATAGGAAAAAACAAGAAGAAATCACTCTTGTCTCTCTGGTTCCTGTCAGAACTCTTTTCACCTGGCCTGTGACCCAACACTCTTACCTGAGGCATGTGACTGAGTTTTAAAACTCCAAATTTTAGGGACTTTCCTGGTGCAACCCATGCTGTTCTTCCCAGGGGAAAGAGGAGTTCACCACAGTTTTACTTTCTGCTGGACCCATCCCAGGAAAGCAGTTGCCTGACTATGCATTGATTCACAGTTTATGGCAACACAGAGCAGAAAGCCAGCACCTAAATTCACTGTTGGCTTCCATGTTCTGATGCCTAGGAACTCTGCCACACTCAAACACCACCTGTTCTTGTTGTGACGCTAGGGATTCCTTATTCTTGCCGATGCTCTTTTCTTTTCACGCAAATGGTCCCATTTCTCATTTCTTGTAGGGCTAGGTTAGTGGTTCTAAATTCCTTCAACTTTTGTTTGAGAAACTGTTTATCTCTCTTTCTATGCTTAATGATAGCCTTCCTGGATAGAGTATTCGTGACTGAAGACTTTTTCTTTTGGCAATTTGAGTATATCATGCCACTTTCTTCTGGCCTGCAAAGTTTCTGCTAAAAATCTGCTCATAGGGTAGGCCGGGTGGCTCAGCAGTTTAGCGCCACCTTCAGCCCAGGGTGTGATCCTGGAGATCCGGGATTGAGTCCTATGTCCGGCTCCCTGCATGGAGCCTGCTTCTTCCTCTGCCTGTATCTCTGCCTCTTTCTCTCTCCGTGTCTCTCATGAATGAATAAATAAAATTTTAAAAAATCTGCTCATAGTCTTATGGGCTTCTCTTGTACATAACTGCTTTCTTTTCTCTTGCTGCTTTTAAAACTCTCTCTTATCACGACTTTTTGCCATCTTAATTTCTATTTGTCTTGGTGTAGATGTGTTTGGGTTGATTTTGTTAGGGGATCTCTTTGCCTCTTGGATCTGAATATCTATTTCCTTCTCCAGATTTGGGAAATTTTCAGCTATTATTTCCTCAAATAAATTTTCTGCCCCCCCCCTTCTCCTCCTGTGATCTCTGCAGTGAAAATATATTATGCTTGATGGTGTCACTGAGTTCCCTAAGTCTATTCTCATTTTGCATAGAATTGTTTTCTTTTACCTGCTCAGGTTGACTATTTCCCACTTATCTTTCCTCTAGGTCACTGCTTTGTTCTTTTGCTTCCTATAGTCTATTATTTTTTTTCATCTAGTGTATTTTTTATTTCATTTATGGTGTTCTTCATCTCTGATTGGTTATTTTTTACCTCATTGTCCACTCTTTTCTCAAGTCCAGTGAGTTTCTTTATGATGATTACTTTGAATTCTCCATAAGGCATGTTATTTATCTCTATTTCAGCTAAGTCTCTTGCTGTAACTTTGTTGTGTTCTTTTATTTGGGACATAGTCTTCTGTCTCCTCCTTTTGTCTTGCTCTCTGTGTCTGTTTTTGTGTGTTTGGAAAGACAGCTACATCTTCTGTACTTAAAAGTAATAGCCTTATGAGGAATAGGTCCTATAGTGCCCTGTCATGCAGTGTGCCCTGTTCACCAGGACCTGTCACTTCAAGAGTATCTCCTATGTGTGATGCACACACCTTGCTATTGTGTATGAGCATCTTTTTCCATCAGTCCAGTCATTTGCAATGCCTCTCTTTACCTGTTGTGAGAAGTTTTTGGTTCCTGGGGTGTTAGTGGGCCAGTCTAGAGGTGCCTTGGGCTTGAATTGCATCATACCAGAACTTTGGCAGAGATGCAGTAGCACCAAACTGCAGAATGCCTTCCTTGTGTTGTCCCTTGAGAAACTTTCATTCTCAAGGTTCTCAAGGCAGACCACTTGTCTGCCTCTAGCCCACTGCTAGGGTTACTGTCTGACTGGAGTGTGTGTTTATGTTTCCTTGTCTCTTGCAGAAGTCACTTTGGAATGGTGCTGGCCACCAAAGGGGCTGCTTGCACACTTCCAGGCCTGTATCACCCTCCTGTATAGGCTCCAGCCAAGAGAATATTGGAGATAGAGGATCCACCAAAGCATTGGGTTGGGAGGTGTTGCAGTGGAGAAGCAGAGATACCAAGCTTTGGCACTCCCAGTCCTCTGCAGGAAGGTCTCTGCAGTGTCTGGACTGAGGAATCCTGTCTGGAGGGGTAGATTTGTGGAAGCACAGCAAAGTGGGGGCAGGGCAGCAGTGCTAGCAAGTTAGGTAGCATTTCCTGCAGGTTGCCCAGTGTTTATGCTAGGGTGGAGAAGGGAAATGGTGCCTGCCAGTTTCTTTGTTTCTGTAGGAGTTCCCCAGTAATTCCTATCCCTCCAGGAAAACTCTGAGATTTGTAAATTACTGTCTTTCTCATGTGTCCCAGACACCTTTTAAATTGCTTCTTTTATGCTCTTTCTTCAAGGGCTGTTTGTTGTAATGTCTCTTTAAGGGTAGAGACTCAGTTACCTCTCACCGTCTTGGCTCTCTGTGAGCCAAGTCTGCTAATTTTTTAAAATTACATATTTTAATCCTCACTGATTATAAGAACTCATGAAATTTGGCCCCTCTAGTTTTCAAAGCCAGATGTTATAGGGATTTGTCTTCCCAGTGTAGGCTCTCCTGTGTGGGGGTGTGTTTCTCTTTCCTCTCTATGCCAGCAGTGTCCCTCCCTCCCATGGACAATTCCACAAATCTGTTTAGTGTTCCTGACCATGGCTCTGCCTTTCCAACCCTCTTCAATGTGACCAGTTCTCTACATTGATTTCACCGGCGGTCAGCCAATTGAAAATTAAAACAATCATTTTTACCTGTCAGATTGATGTTCCATCAAAGGAAAAATTTTAAATGATAACAATTACCAAGTATGAGTCATAATGCAGAGAAATGAGTATTTTTATACACCAGTTTTAGGAATGTTAATTAGTTAAGCATTTTGGAAGAATAATTTGACAGTATCAATAAAAAATGTTCAAGTTCATATACTTTCTGCAAACAATTCTACTTCTCAGGATTTCTCCTGAGAAGAAATGTTACTAATGACAGATATGTCAGTCTAGCTTTCATTTCTTTCAAGTCATTTGTCCCTTCCCCTAATTTTGAAATTTTTAAAAGTTTCTATTTATCCTGGTCCCAAATTGTACTGTGATGTAGGTCTTTCCCCATTCTTCCCAATCAGCCAAACAATGGGCATTTAAATTTTGGAAATTTTGGAAATGGGAAATTTTCTATAATTTCTTTGATAGTTGCCTTTGCTTAATTTTTTCTTCTTTTCTTTCTAGAACTCCTGTAATTAGATGTTAGCTATCTTGAATTGTTTCTCAATATCTCACATTTGTCATAGTAACCACCTCTTTTTTTATACTCTTTTTCTTTTCTAGATTTTCTCTTTCATCTTCTAATTTTTCTTTAATAATGTAAGTGATTTTGTTTATTAGTTTTTCAGTCTATACACATAACAACGAATATTTAGTTATAATTTTGTAACATTATGTAACATTGGTAACTTCAAAATGTAAAAATAAAGGTGCAGCTGAAAGAAGGCTATAAGTACAAAGTGGGGAAGAAAAGTAAGAGGTTGGGAATACTACTAGCTTTAAAAAATTAGGCTGAACCGTATGAATTTGATGATATTCAACCATTTTTAATGTACAAAAATGGATGTTTCATATTGTTCAGCATAATACATAATGGACATATGAGAGATATTATCAAATATAGATGGAACAAGATATAAGAACTGAAATAAATCATAGTATAATAATTTGAAGGGGAAATATGACATAAATTTCCATGGTTATAATAAAAGAGTTGATATCTAAAGTTGATAAATCAAGTCATTGCAATATAAGCATATTACTTTAGATTTAAGAATGATATAACTCCAGGGGCACCTGGGTGGCTCAGTCAGTTAAGCATTGGTCTTCAGCTCAGGTCATGATTCTGGGGTCCTGAGATTCAGCACTGTGTTGTGCTTCCTGTTCAGCAGGGAGTCTGCTTGTCTGTCTCCCTCTGCCTGGCCCTCACCCCAGCTCATGCTCTCTCTCTCTCACCCTCTCACTCTCAAATAAATTAATAAAATCTTTTTAAAAAGAATAATATCTGAGGGACACCTGGGTGGCTCAGTGGTTGAGCATCTGCCTTTGGCTCAAGTTGTGATCCCAAGGTCCTGAGTTTGAGTCCTGCTTCAGGCTCCCACAGGGAGCCTGTTTCTCCCTATGCCTATGTCTCTGCATCTCTCATCTCTCATGAATAAATAAATTAAATATTTAAAAAAGGTATCTGAGAATAAAAACAGAAACCTTTAAAATTGGAGGAATGGAGGAGGCAACAAGAACTCAAGGCAGTTTATTTGTTCTGAGCCCTATGAACAATTCAATTTCATTTTTATTGTATGTATGTATTACTTTGATAAAAATAACAAAATATAATAAAATAAATCCCTCTACAGGTTTTCATTGTCAGATCAGGTAAAGCAGGCAAACAAAACAAAAAACAAAGCACTCTGCTATTTAATGGAATAAAATAAAATGACATAAATTGGGGAAAATAAGCATGTAAAAATATATACCAGGTAGATGCAGCAGTATTAATATTAGGCAAATAGAATTCATGGTAAAAGAGCATTAAATGTTATAAATATGTTTTATATTGATGAAACTGTCTAGCAGGAAGGCAGTATAATCACCAAAATATCTACTCAACAACACACTTCAAAAAATATATAAAACAAAACTGCTAGATATAAATAGGTAAAACTAGAAAATTCACCATCATAGTGGAGTTTTTTGATACATCAATTTTAGAAATGGGCACATCAAGAACACACACAAAAATAATATTATAGAATACTTGAATAACTACAGTCATGATCAAATAGGAAATATATACAACTTTACATCTAATAGAGAATTTCACATTCTTACCAGGATAACTAAGGGATACATATACTAAAATTAACTGCTTCTAAGAAAGCAAAACAAAGCCCTTCTTGAGCTTAAAGAAAACAAAATAGCAGCTGAAGTCTTGCAAGTAGGTAATGTATAAGCTCAAGTTTCTGCTCTGGGGCTTCAAATCTCCACTCCTGCCTCCACTCATAAAAGGATCTTACTTTAATATTTGCAACTGTGGGAGGAGTGGGAAGAAATGTAGGTCAGAACTTATATAGCATGCTCTCTGCTTCTCTTTCTTACTTTTGTTCTTGAGGATTTTTGGTGGGATTAAATGTGAGTTAGAAATGATAAAATACAGAAGGGTACATGTGGATCAGACAAGCACTTCTATTTCCCAATCAAAGTTATGTGGACTAAGAAGAAGAAGAAGAAATTTAGAGGTATCACTGATAGAAATACCAGTAAAATTTGATCAAAACATATTTGTTATCACTATCTCTCATTTCTGAGGTCATAATTGTTGAAAATTAGATGTTTCCAATATCTCTAGTTTGGAGTAAGTGAGGAATCATAGTAATTTAAGAAGCTCATTTTAGTGTACAAAGCAAGACAACAGAGGCAGGGATGAATAGGACCTGCCTAGCTCGGTTCTATGAAGCCACCTCAAATTCAAATTTGGATTTTTCATCTTCTTTCTGAATGACATTCTTTTATTTTAGTTCAGACTGACTACCTAATAGTGAAGGCAAGTTCTGCAAGCCAGAGCTTCATCATTATTTTCAACACATACTTGCAGGCAGCAGCAATATCAAGATGGCAACCGAGGCCATTCCCAACTTCAGGCCCTTCACAACAAGACTGACTAACAACTATCCATGGAAAAGACCACTGTGAATATCTTAGAAACTGGGAGTAAGTCTGGTCCATAGAGATACAGATAAACCATATTAGAAACATAAAAGGAGTGATTATGCTTTCACCACCTCACCCCTCCTCCAGGCTGGCACATCATCATACTGAAAGGACCCACCAGCCCTATGGCTTCTCCAGTGGAAAAGGAAAACCTAAGGTGGATATCTGGCTCCCCCAACATGTGGGATGTGTCCCAGAGGCCTATTTTCAAGTCTGCCTAATGGAGATCCTGGGGGAATATGTGGGGCTCAACCACTGGAGATCAGATAGAGATGGAAAAGGAGCAAGGCTTACAGCAATCAGCATTTAGATTATGCAGACTGCATTCCTGCTTATAGAGACACTCAGGCAAAGATCCCAGCCTGTAGCTCTGTCTAGCCAGGTAGCTCAGTTGGCAGTTCTGCCTAATTTGCATCAACAGCAAACAGTTTCAGTCCCTACTGACTGTGGACCCTGTTCTGTGACCCCAACTGGGCAAAGAAACACATTCACAGCCCCACACAGCTGCTGGGTATAGCTTTCAGTCCTGCCTGTTGAGAAAACCCAGACAGAGAACCTTGGCACTTACAGAATCTGGCTTATAGTCCTACTCATTCAGGTAGCCAAGCCAGCAGCCTTGAACAAATGTTAAGCATAACCTCTGGCCCCACAGGGAACTGGACAGACTTAGAGTCCAGCCTATAGCAGAATTCAACTTGATGACTGGCAGAACAGACTCCATGATTAGAAGTATAGAAGGGAGGAGGGGTATGATGGCAGAAGAGGAGGGTCTCCAAATCACCTGTCTCCACCAAATTACCTAGATAACCTTCAAATCGTCCTGGAAATCTACGAATTCGGCCTGAGAATTAAAGAGAGAACAGCTGACACGCTACAGTGAGAAGAGTTCGCTCTTCTATCAAGGTAGGAAGACGGGGAAAAAGAAATAAAGAAACAAAAGGCCTCCAAGGGTGAGGGGCCCCGTGAGGAGCCGGGCAAAGGCCAGGGCGAATGTCCCTAGGACAGGAAAGCACAGTCCCAGAGAAGCAGGAGCTGCACCAACCTTCCCGGGCGGAAAGGCGCCCGCAGGGAGTTAGAGCAGGACCCCAGGAGGGCGGGGATGCCCTCAGGCTCCCTGGGACACTAACAGACACCTGCGCGCCCAGGACAGTGCACCGAGCTGCCTAAGGGCTGCAGCGCGCACGGCAGGACCCAGAGCAGCTCGGAGGGGCTCGGGCAGCAGGTCCGGGGAGGCGGCTACGCAGCCAGGAGCAGCTTACGAGGGGCTCGGGCAGAGGAAGAGGCTCCGTGGGGAGGGGGCTGCGCGGTTCCAGGAGCAGCTCGGAGGGGCTCGGGCGGCGGCTCCGCGGAGGGGGCTGCACAGCCGGGAGCCCGAATCCAACAGGGCAGGCCCCGGAGCACAGAGCGCTGGGACACAGCCCAGGATCCGGCCTCCCCCCAGGAGAGGCAGAGGCTGGGAGGGCCCAGGACCACAAGGACGCTCCTGCCCGGAGCTGAGCAGATCAGCGGCCCCGCCCCCAGAGCCTCCAGGCCCCACAGAGAGCTACAGAGTTACTGCCGGGGCTCAATCCAGGGCTCCAGAGCTGGCCGCTGCCACTGTGGATGTTCCTCCTGGGGCCTCACGGGGTAAACAACCCCCACTGAGCCCTGCACCAGGCAAGGGGCAGAGCAGCTCCCCCAAGTGCTAACACCTGAAAATCAGCACAACAGGCCCTCCCCCAGAAGACCAGCTAGACGGAAAAGTTCCAAGGGAAGTCAAAGGACTTAAAGTATACAGAATCAGAAGATACTGCCCCGTAGTTCTTTTTTTTGTATTTTGGTTTTTGTTTTTTGTTGCTGTTTTGTTTTGTTTTGTTTTGTTTTGCTTTTGATTTGTTTCCTTCCCCCACCCTTTTTTCCCTTTGTTTCTTTTTCTTTCTCTTTTTCTTCTTTTTTTTTCCTTTTTTTTTCTTTCTCTTTTCTTTCCTTCTTTCTCTCCTCTCTTTTTCTCTTTTTCCCAATACAACTTGCTTTTGGCCACTCTGCACTGAGCAAAATGACTAGAAGGAAAACCTCACCTCAAAAGAAAGAATCAGAAACAGTCCTCTCTCCCACAGAGTTACAAAATCTGGATTACAATTCAATGTCAGAAAGCCAATTCAGAGGCACTATTATACAACTACTGGTGGCTCTAGAAAAAAGCATAAAGGACTCAAGAGACTTCATGACTGCAGAATTTAGAGCTAATCAGGCAGAAATTAAAAATCAATTGATGAGATGCATTCCAAACTAGAAGTCCTAACGACGAGGGTTAACGAGGTGGAAGAACGAGTGAGCGACATAGAAGACAAGTTGATTGCAAAGAGGGAAACTGAGGAAAAAAGAGACAGACAATTAAAAGACCATGAAGATAGATTAAGGGAAATAAACGACAGCCAGAGGAAGAAAAACCTATGTATAATTGGTGTTCCCGAGGGCGCCAAAAGGGACAGAGGGCCAGAATATGTATTTGAACAAATTCTAGCTGAAAACTTTCCTAATCTGGGAAGGGAAACAGGCATTCAGATCCAGGAAATAGAGAGATCCCCCCCTAAAATCAATAAAAACCGTTCAACACCTCGACATTTAATAGTGAAGCTTGCAAATTCCAAAGATAAAGAGAAGATCCTTAAAGCAGCAAGAGACAAGAAATCCCTGACTTTTATGGGGAGGAGTATTAGGGTAACAGCAGACCTCTCCACAGAGACCTGGCAGGCCAGAAAGGGCTGGCAGGATATATTCAGGGTCCTAAATGAGAAGAACATGCAACCAAGAATACTTTATCCAGCAAGGCTCTCATTCAAAATGGAAGTAGAAATAAAGAGCTTCCAAGACAGGCAGGAACTGAAAGAATATGTGACCTCCAAACGAGCTCTGCAAGAAATTTTTTTTTATTTTTTATTGGTGTTCAATTTACTAACATACAGAATAACCCCAGTGCCCGTCACCCATTCACTCCCACCCCCCGCCCTCCTCCACTTCTACCACCCCTAGTTCGTTTCCCAGAGTTAGTAGTCTTTACGTTCTGTCTCCCTTTCTGATATTTCCCACACATTTCTTCCCCCTTCCCTTATATTCCCTTTCACTATTATTTATATTCCCAAAATGAATGAAAACATATAATGTTTGTCCTTCTCCGACTGGCTTACTTCACTCAGCATAATACCCTCCAGTTCCATCCACGTTGAAGCAAATGGTGGGTATTTGTCATTTCTAATAGCCGAGTAATATTCCATTGTATACATAAACCACAACTTCTTTATCCATTCATCTTTCGTTGGACACCGAGGCTCCTTCCACAGTTTGGCTATCGTGGCCATTGCTGCTATAAACATCGGGGTGCAGGTGTCCCGGCGTTTCATTGCATTTGTATCTTTGGGGTAAATCCCCAACAGTGCAATTGCTGGGTCGTAGGGCGGATCTATTTTTAACTGTTTGAGGAACCTCCACACAGTTTTCCAGAGTGGCTGCACCAGTTCACATTCCCACCAGCAGTGTATGAGGGTTCCCTTTTCTCCGCATCCTCTCCAACATTTGTGGTTTCCTGCCTTGTTAATTTTCCCCATTCTCACTGATGTGAGGTGGTATCTCATTGTGGTTTTGATTTGTATTTCCCTGATGGCAAGTGATGCAGAGCATTTTCTCATGTGCATGTTGGCCATGTCTATGTCTTCCTCTGTGAGATTTCTGTTCATGTCTTTTGCCCATTTCATGATTGGATTGTTTGTTTCTTTGGTGTTGAGTTTGATAAGTTCTTTATAGATCTTGGAAACTAGCCCTTTATCTGATATGTCATTTGCAAATATCTTCTCCCATTCTGTAGGTTGTCTTTGAGTTTTGTTGACTGTATCCTTTGCTGTGCAAAAGCTTCTTATCTTGATGAAGTCCCAATAGTTCATTTTTGCTTTTGTTTCTTTTGCCTTCGTGGATGTATCTTGCAAGAAGTTACTGTGGCCGAGTTCAAAAAGGGTGTTGCCTGTGTTCTTCTCTAGGATTTTGATGGAATCTTGTCTCACATTTAGATCTTTCATCCATTTTGAGTTTATCTTTGTGTATGGTGAAAGAGAGTGGTCTAGTTTCATTCTTCTGCATGTGGATGTCCAATTTTCCCAGCACCATTTATTGAAGAGACTGTCTTTCTTCCAATGGATAGTCTTTCCTCCTTTATCGAATATTAGTTGCCCATAAAGTTCAGGGTCCACTTCTGGATTCTCTATTCTGTTCCACTGATCTATGTGTCTGTTTTTGTGCCAGTACCACACTGTCTGGATGACCACAGCTTTGTAGTACAACCTGAAATCTGGCATTGTGATGCCCCCAGATATGGTTTTCTTTTTTAAAATTCCCCTGGCTATTCGGGGTCTTTTCTGATTCCACACAAATCTTAAAATAATTTGTTCTAACTCTCTGAAGAAAGTCCATGGTATTTTGATAGGGATTGCATTAAACGTGTATATTGCCCTGGGTAACATTGACATTTTCACAATATTAATTCTGCCAATCCATGAGCATGGAATATTTTTCCATCTCTTTGTGTCTTCCTCAATTTCTTTCAGAAGTGTTCTATAGTTTTGAGGGTATAGATCCTTTACATCTTTGGTGAGGTTTATTCCTAGGTATCTTATGCTTTTGGGTGCAATTGTAAATGGGATTGACTCCTTAATTTCTCTTTCTTCAGTCTCATTGTTAGTGTATAGAAATGCCACTGACTTCTGGGCATTGATTTTGTATCCTGCCACGCTACCGAATTGCTGTATGAGTTCTAGCAATCTTGGGGTGGAGACTTTTGGGTTTTCTATGTAGAGTATCATGTCATCGGCGAAGAGGGAGAGTTTGACTTCTTCTTTGCCAATTTGAATGCCTTTAATGTCTTTTTGTTGTCTGATTGCTGAGGCTAGGACTTCCAGTACTATGTTGAATAGCAGTGGTGAGAGTGGACATCCCTGTCTTGTTCCTGATCTTAGGGGAAAGGCTCCCAGTGCTTCCCCATTGAGAATGATATTTGCTGTGGGCTTTTCATAGATGGCTTTTAAGATGTCGAGGAATGTTCCCTCTATCCCTACACTCTGAAGAGTTTTGATCAGGAATGGATGCTGTATTTTGTCAAATGCTTTCTCTGCATCCAATGAGAGGATCATATGGTTCTTGGTTTTTCTCTTGCTGATATGATGAATCACATTGATTGTTTTACGGGTGTTGAACCAGCCTTGTGTCCCAGGGATAAATCCTACTTGGTCAGGGTGAATAATTTTCTTAATGTACTGTTGGATCCTATTGGCCAGTATCTTGTTGAGAATTTTTGCATCCATGTTCATCAGGGATATTGGTCTGTAATTCTCCTTTTTGGCGGGGTCTTTGTCTGGCTTTGGAATTAAGGTGATGCTGGCTTCATAGAACGAATTTGGAAGTACTCCATCTCTTTCTATCTTTCCAAACAACTTTAGGAGAATAGGTATGGTTTCTTCTTTAAACGTTTGATAAAATTCTCCTGGGAAGCCATCTGGCCCTGGACTCTTGTGTCTTGGGAGGTTTTTGATGACTGCTTCAATTTCCTCCCTGGTTATTGGCCTGTTCAGGTTTTCTATTTCTTCCTGTTCCAGTTTTGGTAGTTTGTGGCTTTCCAGGAATGCGTCCATTTCTTCTAGATTGCCTAATTTATTGGCGTATAGCTGTTCATAATAGGTTTTTAAAATCGTTTGTATTTCCTTGGTGTTGGTAGTGATCTCTCCTTTCTCATTCATGATTTTATTAATTTGAGTCTTCTCTCTCTTCTTTTTAATAAGGCTGGCTAATGGTTTATCTATCTTATTAATTCTTTCAAAGAACCAACTCCTGGTTCTGTTGATCTGTTCCACAGTTCTTCTGGTCTCAATTTCGTTGAGTTCTGCTCGAATCTTTATTAGCTCCCTTCTTCTCTTGGGTGTAGGATCTATTTGCTGTTTTTTCTCTAGCTCCTTTATGTGTAAGGTTAGCTTTTGTATTTGAGTTCTTTCCAGTTTTTGAATGGATGCTTGTATTGCGATGTATTTCCCCCTTAGGACTGCTTTTGCTGCATCCCAAAGATTTTGAACGGTTGTATCTTCATTCTCATTAGTTTCCATGAATCTTTTTAATTCTTCCTTAATTTCCTGGTTGACCCTTTTATCTTTTAGCAGGATGGTCCTTAACCTCCATGTGTTTGAGGTCCTTCCAAACTTCTTGTTGTGATTTAGTTCTAATTTCAAGGCATTATGGTCCGAGAATATGCAGGGGACAATCCCAATCTTTTGGTATCGGTTCAGACCCGATTTGTGACCCAATATGTGGTCTATTCTGGAGAAAGTTCCATGTGCGCTTGAGAAGAATGTGTATTCAGTTGAGTTTGGATGTAAAGTTCTGTAGATATCTGTGAAATCCATCTGGTCCAGTGTATCATTTAAAGCTCTCGTTTCTTTGGAGATGTTTTGCTTAGAAGACCTATCGAGTATAGAAAGAGCTAGATTGAAGTCACCAAGTATAAGTGTATTATTATCTAAGTATTTCTTCACTTTGGTTAATAATTGATTTATATATTTGGCAGCTCCCACATTTGGAGCATATATATTGAGGATTGTTAAGTCCTCTTGTTGAATAGATCCTTTAAGTATGATATAGTGTCCCTCTTCATCTCTCACTACAGTCTTTGGGGTAAATTTTAGTTTATCTGATATAAGGATGGCTACCCCTGCTTTCTTTTGAGGACCATTCGAATGGTAAATGGTTCTCCAACCTTTTATTTTCAGGCTGTAGGTGTCCTTCTGTCTAAAATGAGTCTCTTGTAGACAGCAAATAGATGGGTCCTGCTTTTTTATCCAGTCTGAAACCCTGCGCCTTTTGATGGGGTCATTAAGCCCGTTCACATTCAGAGTTACTATTGAGAGATATGAGTTTAGTGTCATCATGATATCTATTCAGTCTTTGTTTTTGTGGACTGTTCCACTGAACTTCTTCTTAAAGGGGAATTTTAAGAGGCCCCCTTAAAATTTCTTGCAGAGCTGGTTTGGAGGTCACATATTCTTTTAGTTGCTGCCTGTCTTGGAAGCTCTTTATCTCTCCTTCCATTTTGAATGAGAGCCTTGCTGGATAAAGTATTCTTGGTTGCATGTTCTTTTCATTTAGGACCCTGAATATATCCTGCCAGCCCTTTCTGGCCTGCCAGGTCTCTGTGGAGAGGTCTGCTGTTACCCTAATACTCCTCCCCATAAAAGTCAGGGATTTCTTGTCTCTTGCTGCTTTAAGGATCTTCTCCTTATCTTTGGAATTTGCAAGCTTCACAATTAAATGTCGAGGTGTTGAACGGTTTTTATTGATTTTAGGGGGGGATCTCTCTATTTCCTGGATCTGAATGCCTGTTTCCCTTCCCAGATTAGGAAAGTTTTCAGCTAGAATTTGTTCAAATACATATTCTGGCCCTCTGTCCCTTTCGGCGCCCTCGGGAACCCCAATTAAACGTAGGTTTTTCTTCCTCAGGCTGTCGTTTATTTCCCTTAATCTATCTTCATGGTCTTTTAATTGTTTGTCTCTTTTTTCCTCAGTTTCCCTCTTTGCTGTCAACTTGTCTTCTAGGTCACTCACTCGTTCTTCCACCTCGTTAACCCTCGTCGTTAGGACTTCTAGTTTGGATTGCATCTCATTCAATTGGTTTTTAATTTCTGCCTGATTAGCTCTAAATTCTGCAGTCATGAAGTCTCTTGAGTCCTTTATACTTTTTTCTAGAGCCACCAGTAGCTGTATAATAGTGCTTCTGAATTGGCTTTCTGACATTGAATTGTAATCCAGATTTTGTAACTCTGTGGGAGAGAGGACTGTTTCTGATTCTTTCTTTTGAGGTGAGGTTTTCCTTCTAGTCATTTTGCTCAGTGCAGAGTGGCCAAAAGCAAGTTGTATTGGGAAAAAGAGAAAAAGAGAGGAGAGAAAGAAGGAAAGAAAAGAGAAAGAGAAAAAAAAGGGGGAGGAAAAAGAAAAAAAAACGAAAAAAAAAGAAAAAAAAAAGAAGAAAAAGAGAAAGAAAAAGAAAGGAGAAAAAAAGGGGGTGGGGGAAGGAAACAAATCAAAAAGCAAAACAAAACAAAAACAAAAACAAAAACAAAAACAAACAAACAAAAAAAGAACCACCGGGGAGTATCTTCTGATTCTGTGTTCTTTAAGTCCCTTGGCTTCTCCTGGAAGTTGTCAGTCTAGCTGGTGTTCTGGGGGAGGGGCCTGTTGTGCTGATTTTCAGGTGTGAGCAGTTGGGGGAGCTTCTCTGCCCCTGCCTGGTGCAGGGCTCGGTGGGGGTTGTTTACCCCGTGAGGCCGCAGGAGGAACAGCCCCAGTGGCGGGGCAGCTCTGGAAACCTGGAGTCAGCTCCGGCAGGAACTCCGTCTGCAGGGCCTGGAGGCTCCGGGGTGGGGCCGCTGATGTGCTCAGCTGGGGCAGGAGCGTCCTTGCTGTCCTGGGCCCTCCCGGCCTCTGCCTGTCCCGGGGGAGGCGGGATCCTGGGCTGTGTCCCGGCGCCCTGTGCTCCGGAGCCTGCGCTGTTGGATTCGCGCTCCTGGGCCGCGCAGCCCCCTCCGCGGAGCCGCCGCCCGAGCCCCTCCGAGCTGCTCCTGGAACCGCGCAGCCCCCTCCGCACGGAGCCTCTTCTTCTGCCCGAGCCCCTCCGAGCTGCTCCCGGGGCCGCGCAGCCCCCTCCGCGGAGCCGCCCCCGAGCCCCTTCAGCTGCTCCGGGTCCCGCCGGGTCCCGCCGTGCGCGCTGCAGCCCTTAGGGAGCTCGGCGCACTCTCCTGGGCGCGCAGTTGCTCTGTTACTGTCCCCGGGAGCCCGAGGGCCTCCTCGCCCTCCTGGTCCTGCTCCCACTCCCCACGAGCCCCTTTCCGCCCGGGAAGGTCGGTGCAGCTCCTGCTCCTCCGGGACGGGGCTCTCCTGTCCTGGGGACACTCGCCCCGGCCTCAGCCCGGCTCCTCGCGGGGCCCCTCCCCCTTGGAGGCCTTTGTTCCTTTATTTCTTTTTCCCCCCGTCTTCCTACCTTGATAGATGCGCGAACTCTTCTCACTGTAGCATTCCAGCTGGTCTCTCTTTAAATCTCAGGCCGAATTCATAGATTTTCAGGATAATTTGAAGGTTTTCTAGGTAGTTTGGTGGAGACAGGTGATTTGGAGACCCTACTCCTCCGCCATCTTGCTCCTCCCCCTGTTTTTCTCTTTTTTTTCCTCAGCTTTCTTCCTTGCCATCAACTTGTCTTCTATGTCACTCACTCTTTCTTCTACCTCATTAACCCTCATCGTTAGGACCTCCAGTTCGGATTGCATCTCCTTTAATTGATGTTTAATTTCAGCCTGATTAGATCTAAATTCTGCAATCATGAAGTCTCTTGAATCCTTTATGCTTTTTTCCCAGATCCACTAGTAGCTTTATAATTGTGCTTCTGAATCGGGTTTCTGACATCGAATTGAAATCCAAATTCTGTAACTCTGTGACAGAGAGTACTGCTTCTGATTCTTTCTTTTGTGGTGAGTTCTTTCTAGTCATTTTGCTCAGTGCAGAGTGGCTAAAATGAATTGTACTGGAAAAAGGAAGGGAAAAAAGAAAGTAAAAAAGAAATAGGAGGGGTATCCTCTGGTTCTATATACTGTAAATCCCTCCACTTCCCCTGGAGCTTTCCAGGGCTGCTCGTTCAACAACTTGCTCTCCCCCTGTCTTTCCAACTGGTCTTCTTGTGGGAGGGGCCTGCTGTGCTGAATCTCAGGTGTGTGCACCTGGGGGAGCTGTCCCGTCCCCTGCCAGGTGTAGGGCTATGTGGGAGCTGTTTATCCTGTGAGGCCCCTGTTCCCTTTGGCCCCGCTCTGTCCCAGGCACAGAGTGACACCAGGAGGAAGAAGAATACTGGCGGCGGCCAGCTCTTCTGCTCTGGAGTCAGCTCCCACAGTAACAACCACAGCCCCCAATCCGCAGTGGCCTAGATGCTCCTGGGGCGGGGTGTGCTGACCTGCACAGCCCAGGGATGCCTGGCGGCAGGTGCATCCTCACTGTCTTGGGTCCTCCCCGCCTCTGCCTATACCAGGGGGAGCACAGGATCATAGGCTGTGTCTGCTCAGTGCCCTGGGACCCGGATCCTGTGCTGCTGGAATCACGCTCCTGGGGCTGTGGCTCCTGAAGGCAGCAGGGCACAGGCCCCTCTGCCCGGAGCTGCCCCCTGAGCTTTTCCCGAGGCCCTGCCAGGTGTGCACTCCAGCCCTTTACGGAGCTCGGCTCACATTCTGTGACACACTCTCCCCTGGGCATACTTCCTCTGTTAGTGACTGAGGCCGACCGGAAGATCCACTGCCCCTCCTGTAATTCTGCCCAATTTCCCTGCTGAGAGCCTTTCTGTCCGGGAAGAATCTGGCGCAGATTTTTAAAGTTCCTGCTCCGCCAGGACTCTGCTTTCCTGTCCTGGGAGGCTTTTGCCATCCGGTCTTAGCCCGGCTCCTCGCGGGGGTCCCTCCCCCACTGGGTTCTTTTTAATTTATTTTTCCACCTTCCTACCTTGTTAGAAGCACAAACTCTTATCTCTGTAGCATTCCAGCTGTTTTCCCTTTAAATCTCAGGTAGAATTCATAGGTTTTCAGGATGATTTGAAAGTTATCTAGGCAAGTTGGTGGTGACAGGTGACTTGGGGACCCTACTCTTCTGCCATCCCACCCCTCTTCTTGCCCATTTCTTAATTGGATTTTTTGAGGGTGTAGAGTTTGGTAAATTCTTTATAACTTTTGGATACTAACCCTATTACATCTATGAGAGTAGGCTCTGGAATTAGGAAAGCAACTTTATATTACATTTATTTTTTGAAAGTTTTATTGGGGTAGAATTTGCATATAATAAATTGTAATATTTATGTGTATAATTTGATAAGTATTGATTGCTTTATATATGCATGTAAATACCAACACAATCAAGATACAGAATAATATCATTACAATGAAAACTTTCCTCTGGATCAATTATAGTTCCCCAACTATCAGTCCCAGAAAATCTTAGATTTGTTTTGTTTCTATTTTTTTTTCTTTTCTAGAAGTTTTTAAAGATTTTATTTATTTATTTGTGAGAGATACACAGAAAGAGGCAGCGACATAGGCAGAGGGAGAAGCAAGCTCCCTGCAGGGAGCCCGATGCTGGACTCAATCCCAGAACCAAGGATCATTCCCTGAGCGAAAGGCAGATGCTCAACCACTGAGCCACTCAGGCATCCCCGTTTCTAGAATTTTATGTAAATAAAATCCTACACTATCTTGTGTTTCTGCCTATGTTCTTTCACTTAGCATTCTATTTATAAGATTCATCCACTTTGTTACTTGTATTAATATTTTGATTTTAAGTTGCTGAGTAGTATTCCATTTTATTCATTTATGTCATTAAAAAAAACCCTTCACCTATTTAAGTACATTTGTATTTTTCTAATTTTGGGCTATTATGAATATTTGTGCTACAAGAATTCACATACTAGTCTTGTAACAAAATCTCTTTTCATTTCTATCCGGTTAATACCTAGGAGCGTGTGTACTATGTCCTTCATGTATGTTTCGCTTTATAAAATTATAACCCATTGTTTTCTTTCATTTTTAAAAATTTATTCATTCATAAAAGCACAGAGAGAGAGAGAGGCAGAGACACAGGCTGAGGGAGAAGCAGACTCCATGCAGGAAGCCCAATGCAGGACTCAATCCCGGGACTCCAAGATGATGCCCTGAGCCAAATGCAGTCACTTAACCGCTGAGCCACCCAGGCATCCCTGACTCATTGTTTTCTAAAGTAGCTATGTTATTTTGCATTTTTGTTAGAATTGTACATACTTCCACTTAGCACATATCTTTGCTTATAAGATAATAGACTTTTTAAGCTTAAACATTCTACTGAATATGTAGAGGTATACCATTGTGTTTTGTCATTTATCTGTTGACTAGTGATTTTGAACCTTATCCTTTTTTTAAAGATTTTATTTATTTATTCTAGAGAGAGAGAGAGAGAGGAACAGACACAGGCAGAGGGAGAAGCAAGGTCCATGCAGGGAGCCTGACGTGGGACTCGATCCCGGGTCTCCAAGATCACATCCTGGGCTGAAGGCAGCGCTAAACCGCTGACCCACCTCAGCTGCCCATGAAACCTTTTCATGTGCTTATTTGACATTTGTGCATATTCTTCTTTATCTATTGATAAATTTCCTCTTGAAATATTGCCCATTTTTTTAGTAGTTTTTCCTCTTATTATTAAATTTTAAGAATTCACTGTAGGGGAACTAGGATGGCGGAGGAGTAGGAGTATTCTAGGCTTGTCTCATCCTTCAAACACAGTTAGATAACTATCAAATCCTTCAAATAACCCATAAATCAACCTGAATACTGACAAAATGTACTCCACAGCTAAAGGGAGAGAAGAAGCCACATCAAAGAAGGTAGGAAATGGGGAGCCATGTGGTTTGGGGGAGAAATGGATCGAAAGTGTTGCAGAGAAGAAGGACCCATGGTCATGGAGAAAGGCAAGACAGAAAGGAGCACACAGAGGAAAGAACAAGGAGAACATTTCCCCCAAAACCATTGGCTGTGAAAATAAGAGGGGCTGAATTTTCATGCAAATAGTGGGGCTTAAGGACTGGAGTTTTATAGGTCAGTGGGCTTGACTGGAATAGAGACCCAAGGGCACTGCCCTACTCCTGGAGAGAGGCAGGTAAAAAACTTGAGGATGACTGCTTGGAAAGAGCAATCTGAAGAACGCTTGGGGTGCACAGTGGAAGATTATTCATTCACTCTTCTTGCAGTGAGACCCTGAGAGGCAGAGTTCAGGGAAATGCTTCTCCAGGGACAAAGGAGCCACCCAGTGCCATTTCCTTCCCCTGCCCCTCAGCAGAGCCACCTATAGAAAGCAGCTTAGCCCTGGTGCACTTGAGTGGCAGTTAAGTGTCTGACTCTTGGTTTCCTCTCAGGTCCTGATTTCAGGGGTGTGAGACGGAGCTCCGCATCAGGTTCTATGCTCAGCATGGAGTCTGCTTGAGTTTCTCTCTCCCTCTCCTTTTGCTCATTACACTTTTCACTCTCTCTCAAATAGATAAATATTTTATAAAAAGGAAGAAAGAAAGCCTCTCAGCCCTAACACTGCCTGCCGAATTTGTTTACATCAAGTTCTACACCCCTGTGCTCTGGCATGACTGCACTTCTCAGTCAAAATCACCTCATTCCCAGCACAGCAGGACTGCCCTTCTTGGTCAAGGTCGCCTCTGACCCAGTGTGGTGAGTCTGTTTACCAGAAGACGAAGACCAGCAGAAACCCATGCCCACACCAGGTTTCCTGACCAGAGACTTCTGCAGGGTTTCAGTTCTGCTGAAATCAGTATCAGGTCTCATTTAATGAGCAGACCAGAGCACACCTAGTTAAAACTCACCACATTCTAGGGGTACTTGGGTGACTCAGTCAGTTAAGTATCAGACTGTTGGTTTTGGCTCAAGTCATGATTTCAGGGTTGTGAGATCGAGCCCTGCATTAGGTTCTGCAGTGGGCATGGAGCATACTTATGATTCTCTCTCTCTCTCTCCCTCTACCCCTCCCTCCCACTCATGCACACATGCAAGCACTCTCTCTCGCTCTTGCTCTCTAAAAGAAAACAAAACAAAACACCTCAGCACATCTGGCCAAAGACAAAACATTGCCCACGGCAGGCAAGGGGAGCCTCTGCAGGTGACTGACCTGAAAGATAGAGCAGCCAAAACACAACACCAGAGTACATGAAGCACACACCAGAGACACTCCCAAAAGCACCAGGCCATGGAAAGTATATTATTTCCTCTTCATGAAGCCATTGCACTAAGGGGCAGGAAACATAATGGGCTTTATAAACACATAGAAGACAGTTTTAGAAGATGGCATAGTAGTAGGAAGACTATAGAATCATGTTGTAACTTGAGCACAACTAGATATCCATCAAATCATTCTGAATATCCAAGAAATTGACCTGAAGACTGACAGAACAAACTGCACAACTAGAGGGAGAAAAGAGGCCACATCAGGGAAGGTAGGAAATGCAGAGACATGGTTTGGGGGAGAAATGGATCTCATGTGCTGCAGAGGAAAAGAAGTCCTGGTTACAAAGAAAGGTGAGAGAAAGGAGCACACAAGGGAATGCACACGGAGAACACTTCCACAAAGCCATTGGCTGGGGAAAAGAGAGGGGTTGATTTTTGTGGGTTATCTTAACCAACAGGTCTTGAAGACTGGAATTTCAGAGTGGCAAGCTTGGCTGGAATAGAGGTCTGAGGGCACTACCTTCCCCCTGGGAGAAGGCAGGCAAACAACCTGAGGGGCAGATGGCAGGATTCAAGGAATGGGTGAGGCCCACAGGCAAGAGAGTGCTCACTCTCCTTGGAGCACAACTCTAAGAGGTGACATTCATAGACACCTTTCTGGGGACAAAGGAGCCATTGGACACCATTTCGCTCATCCAGCACTCATCATATATGCAGAGATGCTTGCCAAGGGCAGTGTGGTCCTGATACTGGCTGCCTAACCTTGCTTACTCTCTAAGCCCCACAACCTTGCACTCTATTGTAACTGTCCTTCTTGGTCAAACCTACATCAGTCCCAGTGTGGTGAGACACTATCCCAGAAGACCAATGTAGGCCCCTGCCCACACGATGTTTCTAAAGTCTAGAGTTTTAAAGGTCAGAAGGATTGGCTAGGATAGAGCCTAAGGGGCACCACGTGGCTCCTGGAGGGAAGGCAGGCAAAGAACCCAGAGGCAAACTGTGAAAATGGCTATCTGAAAAATGCCCAGAACTCACAGCAGGAAGATTATTCACTTTTTTAGGAGTGCTTCCCCAACAGTAGCAAACACCTAGAATCCTCTCCAGGGACAAAGGAGCTAACTCATGCCATTTCCCACTCCCAACCTCAGCATAAACACAGATCAACCTGTGGTAAAGAGCACAGCACCCACACTGGCTACTTAACCTATTTACACCAAGTCGCACCTCCTTGGGCTCTGTCAGTACCGTCCTTCTCTGGCAAGTGTGCCTCAGTCCAGCACAACAGGCCCTATCCCCAAAAGACAAGCTGAAACTCATTTCCACACTACCTCTTACAGAGACTTTTTCAAGGTTTCAGTTCTACTGGAAGTAGGATCAGGTCTCATTTAATTAGCAGACCAGAGCACACCTAGTCAAAACTCTCCATAGTCTGACCAAGGTCTAAACACTGACCACTGCAGGCAAGAAGAGCCACTGCAGATAACTGGCCTGAGGGATACAACCAAAACACAGCAGCAGAGAGCACACAACACAAACCAGAGACACTCACTGACAAGTCAGGCTCTGAACACTATATGACCTCTTCTTCATAAAGTCATTACTCTCAGGAACAGGAAACATAGCAGGGTTTTCTAACACAGAGAAGAAGACAGAGACTTAGAAAAAAAGCCAAGATGAAGGAATTCATCCCAAATGAAACCAGATAAGGTCATGGCCAGAGACCTAATCAAAACAGATATAAGTAATATGCCTAATGTAGAATTTTTTTATTTTTCTGATAGAGAATTTAAAGCAACAATCATAAGGACACTTGCTGAGGTTGAAAAAGAAAAGGAGACTTCAGGGAGGCTCTCACTAAAGAGATAAAAGAGTTAAAAGCCAATCAGTCAAAAATAAAAAACGGAATAACTGAGATTTGAAACAGACTGGATGTGATCACCACAAGAATAGAAGCAGAGGAATGAATAAATGATATAGAAGATAAAATAATAAAAAATAAGAAATCTGAAGACAATAAAGAACGAAGAATCATGGAACACAAGAATAGACTTAGGGAGCCCAATGAGCCCATCAAACATAATAAAATTAATATTTTAGGAGTCCCAGAAGAAGAGAGAGAAAAGGGGGCAGAAGGTTTATTTGAGGAAATAATATCTGAAAATTTCCCTAACACTATGAAACTAGAAGTCAACCACAGGAAGAAATGGGGAAAGACCAGAAATATGTGAAGGCAAAACATCATGCTACTAAACAATGAATGAGTCAATGAGGAAATCAAAGAAGAAATGTACAAGTTCATGGAAGTAAATTATAATGAAAAAAACATGACAGTCCAAAATCTTTGGGAGGCAGCAAAAGCAGTCATAAGAGGGAAGTATATAGCAATAAAATTAATAAACACAGACTTCTCAAAAAGAAAAGAAAAAGGACCCAAACAAGTAAAATAACAAGAGAGAGGAGAAATAACAACCAACAGCACAGAAATGCAAACAATTTTTTAAAGATGTTATTTATTTGAGAGAGAGAGAGCATGAGTAGGGAGAGGGGTAGGGGGAGAAGCAGACATCCCACTGAGCAAGGAGCCTGATACAGGGCTCTGTCCAGGACCCCGAGATCATAACATAAGCAGAAGGCAGATGCTTAATTAACTGAGTCACTCAGGTGCCCCAAAATACAAACAATTATAAGAGAATTTCATGGAAAACTATATGCCAACAAACTAGACAATCTGGAAGAAATGGATACATTTCTGGAAACACATAAACTACCAAAACTGAAACAGGAAGAAATAGAAAACTTGAACAGACCAATAACCAACCAAATAAATTAAATCAGTAATTAAAAGTCTCCCAACAAACAAAAGTCCAGGTCCAGATGGCTTCACAAGTGAATTCTACAAAACATTTAAAGGAATGTTAATACCTATTCTTCTCAAACTATTCAAAGGAAAGAAGAAAGAAAGAAAGAAAGAAAGAAAGAAAGAAAGAAAGAAAGAAGAAAGAAAGAAAGAAAGAAAGAAAGAAAGAAAGAAAGAAAGAGGGAGGGGAAGGGAAGGGAAGGGAGGGGAAGGGAAAGGAAACTTACAAATCCATTCTTTGAAGCCAGCATCACCCTGATACCAAAACTAGATAAAGCCCCTACTAAAAAAAAAGAAGAAGAAGAAGTACAGGCCAGTATATATCCCTAAAGAACATGGATGCAAAAATTCTCAGTAAAATACTAACAAACTGAACCCAACAACAATACAATGAAGGAATCATACATCACATTCAAGTGTGATTTATTCTTGGGCTGCAAGAATGGTTCAATATTCACAAATCTATCAGTATGATACACCACATTAATAAAATGGATAAGAATCATATGATCCTCTCAAAAGATGCAGAAAAAAACATTGACAAAGTATAACATCCATTCATGATAAAAACCCTCAACAAAGTAGGGTTAGAGGGAATATACTTTAACATAATAAATACCATATACTAAAAACTCACATCTAATATTATCCTCAATGGTAAAAACAGCTTTTCCTCTGTGGTCAGGAACAGTATGAAGATGTTCACTCTCACCATTGTTACTTAACATAGTACTGGAAATCATAGCCACAACAATCAAACAATAAAAAGAAACAAAAGGCTTCCAAATTGGCAAGGAAGAAATCATACATTTACTACTTTCAGACGGCATGATATTCTATATAGAAAACCTGGAAAACTCCAACAAAATATTGATAGAACTGATTACCAAATTCAGAAAAGTCTCAGGATACAAAATCAATATAGAGACATCTGTTGCATTTCTATACATCAATAACAGCAGCAGAAAATGATATTAAGGAATTGATCCCATTTTCAATTGCACCAAATAAATGTAAAATACCTAGGAATAAACCTAATCAGAGAGGAAAAATATCTGTACTCTAAAAACCATAAAACACTGATGAAAGAAATTGAAGAGAACACAAAGAAATGGAAAAATACTCCATGCTTATGGCTTGGAAGAACAAATATTGTTAAAATATCTATACTATCTAAAGCAATCTACGCACTTAATGCAATCCCTATCAGAATACCACCAGAATTTTTCACAGAGCTAGAACAATCCTAAAATGTGTATAGATCCACAAAGGACCCTGAATAGCCAAAGCAACTTGAAAGTAAAACAAAGCTGGAGGCATCATAATTGCAGACTTCAAGCTATGGCTGTAGTGGTCAAGAAAGTATGGTAGCAGCATAGAAAACAGACACATAGACCAATTGAACCATAATAGAAAACCCAGAAATGAACCCACAATTATATGGTCAACTATCTTTGACAAAGGAGGAAATAAAATCCAACAGAAAAAAAGGCAATCTTTTCAACAAATGGTATTGGGAAAACTGGAGCGTAACATGCTAAAGGATGAAACTGAACCGCTTTCTTACACCACACACAAAACTAAATTCAAAATGGATGAAAGACCTAATTGTGAGACAAAAATATCATCAAAATCCTAGAGAACATGGACAGCAACCCTTTGACATAGATCATAGCAACTTCTTTTTTTTTTTTTTTGATCATAGCAACTTCTTACTAGATAATGTCTCCTGTGGCAAGGGAAACAAAGGCAAAAATAAACTATTGGAACTTCATCAAAACAAAAAGCTTTTCACAGCAAAGAAAACAATCAACAAAACTAAAAGGTAAACTATAGAATGGGAGAAAATATTTTCAAATGACATATTAATAAAGGGTTAGTATCCAAAGTATCTAAAGAACTTATAAATATGAACACCCAAAAAAACAAATAATTCAGTTAAGAAATGAGCAGAATACATAAATAGATATTTTTCAAAAAAAAGATGTACAGATGGCTAACAGACACATGAAAGGATACTGAATATCACTGAACATCAGGGAAATACAAATCAAAACTACAAAGGAAAAGTAAACTACAATGAGGTATCACCTCACACCACTCAGAATGGCTAAATTAACAACACAAGAAACAACAGGTGTTGATGAGGATGAGAATAAAAGGAACCCTTTTATACTGTTAGTGGTAATGCAAACTGGTGTAGCCACTCTGGAGAGCAGTATGGGGGTTCCTCAAAAAGTTAACAATAGAACTACCCCTCAATCCGGCAATGGCACTACAAGATATTTACCCAAAGGAGACAAAAAATACTGATTCAAAGTGATACATGCACCCTGATGTTTACAGTAGCATTATCAACAATAGCCAAATTGTGTAAAGAACACAAGTGTCATCAATAGATGAATGGATAAAGAAGATATGGTGTATACATATACAATGGAATATTACTCAGCCATCAAAAGAATGAAGTCTTTCCACTTGCAATGATGTGTAGGAATCTAGAGTGTAATTTGCTAAGTGAAATAAGTTAATCCAAGAAAGAGAAATACCATATGATTTCACTTATATGTGGAATTTAAAAAACAAAGCAAAGGTCCAAAGGTGAAAAAAATGACACAGAGAGGCAAACCAGGAAACAGTCTCTTAACTATAGAGAATAAACCTGGTTACCAGAGGGAAGGTGGATGGGGGCTGGGTTTAGTAGCTGATGTGGCTTAAGGAGTGCACTTGTTGAGACAAGCACTACATGTTGTATGTAAGTGCTGAATCATTAAATTGTACTCTTAAAACTAATATTACAATATATGTTAATAAACTGGAATTTAAATATAACCTTAAAAAATAGTTCTTTGTAGAAACAAGGCTTTTATCAGATATAAGCTTTGTAAATATTTTTTCTCCATCTATATTTTGCATGTAAATTTTTGTGACCATTTTTTTGAAAGAATAAAAGCTTTTAATTTTGGTGAAGTCCAATTTATCAAGTTTTCTTTTATAATTAATGCTTCCTAGATTTTGTTTAAAATATTTTTGCCAAAAAAATATTTTTGCCTAACTCAGATTTATTAAGATATTCTTATATTCTTTCTTCTAGAAGTTTAATAATTTTAGCTTTTAAATTTATTTGTATGTTTCAAGTTAAGTTACTTTTTGTGTATGGTGTACTCAAGGAAAGTGTCAATGAGTATCAAAGTTCTTTTTTTTTACATAAAGATATCTCATTGCTCCTGGGGCATTTATTGATAATATTCTTTTTCCCCATTGACTATATTTGTATTTTTGTCACAAATCAATTGACCTATTAAATGCAGTTACACTACTAGACTGTGTGCTTTGATGAATTTATCTGTACATTCATCTTTAATGCCAATAACCACACTAGTTTAAGTATTTTGCCTCTATAACAAGTCTTGAAATCAGGTAATGGAAGCCCTTCAACTAGATTCTTTTTTTTTTGTTTTAGATTCTTTTTTTTTTTTAAGGAATTTATTTATTTATTTGTTTGTTTGTTTGTTTATTTATTTGTTTGTTTGTTTATGAGAGAGAGACAGAGAGAGAGAGAGAGGCAGAAACACAGGCAGAGGGAGAAGCAGGCTCCACAAGGGAAGCCCGACCTGGCACCTGATGCCCGGTCTCCAGGATCAGGCCATGGGCTGAAGGCTGCGCTAAACTGCTGAGCCACCCAGGCTGCCCAACTAGATTCTTTTTGAAGGTTGTTTTGATAGTTAACTTGACTCAACTGAAACTTTAAATTTTGATGAAATCTTGTCTCACATTTAGATCTTCTGAGACAAGAATCCATCAAAATCCTAGATTAGAACACAGGCAACACCCTTTTTCAACTTGGCCACAGCAACTTCTTGCAAGATTCATCCATGAAGGCAAGAGAAACAAAAGCAAAAATGAACTATTGGGACTTCATCAAGATAAGAAGCTTTTGCAAAGCAAAAGATACCGTCAGCAAAACTCAAAGACAACCTACAGAATGGGAGAAGATATTTGCAAATGACATATCAGATAAAGGGCTAGTTTCCAAGATCTATAAAGATCTTATTAAACTCAGCAGCAAAGAAACAAACAATCCAATCATGAAATGGGCAAAAGACATGAAGAGAAATCTCACAGAGGAAGACATAGACATGGCCAACAAGCACATGAGGAAATGCTCCGCATCACTTGCTATCAGGGAAATACAAATCAATACACCAGTAAGAATGGGGAAAATTAACAAAGCAGGAAACCATAAATGTTGGAGAGGATGTGGAGAAAGGGGAACCCTCCTCCACTGTTGGTGGGAATGTGAACTGGTGCAGCCACTCTGGAAAACTGTGTGGAGGTTCCTCAAAGAGTTAAAAATAGACCTGCCCTAGGACCCAGCAATTGCACTGCTGGGGATTTACCCCAAAGATACAGATGCAGTGAAACGCCAGGACACCTGCACCCCGATGTTTATAGCAACAATGTCCACAATAGCCAACCTGTGGAAGGAGTCTTGGTGTCCATTGAAAGATGAATGGATAAAGAAGATGTGGTCTATGTATACAATGGAATATTACTCAGCCATTAGAAATGACAAATACCCACCATTTGCTTCAACGTGGATGGAACTGGAGGGTATTATGCTGAGTGAAATAAGTCAATTGGAGAAGGACAAACATTATATGGTCTCATTCATTTGAGGAATATAAAAAATAGTGAAAGGGGATAAAGGGGAAAGGAGAAAAATGAGTGGGGAATATCAGAAAGGGAGACAGAACATGAAAGACTCCTAACTCTGGGAAACGAACTAGGGGTGATGGAAGGGGAGGAGGGCGGGGGGTTGGGGTGACTGGGTGACGGGCACTGAGGTGGGCACTTGATGGGATGAGCACTGGGTGTTGTTATTCTATATGTTGGCAAATTGAACACCAATAAAAAATAAATTTATAAAAAAATAATAAAAAAACGGAAACAGATGGTGTGGAAAAAAAAGGAATATAAGAAATAGTGAAAAGGATGATAAGGGAAAGGAGGGGATCTGAGTGGAAAAATTAGAGAGGGAGACAAACCACGAGAGACTCCTAACTCTGGGAAACAAACAAAGGGCTGCATAAGGGGAGGTTGGTGGGAGGATGAGGTAGTGGGGTGACAGGCAATGAAGAGGGGACTTGATGGGATGAGCACTGGGTGTTATACTATATGTTGGCAAATTGAATTTAAATTAAAAAATAAAAAAGAGTCTGTTTTATGGTTTGCCTCTCTTTCTTCCTCATATGTTCATCTGTTTTGTTTCTTAAATTCCATATATGATGTGTTCTTCTATTTGATTTCTGTCTACTCTGACTACAAAGACTGGGGAATGCTCTCAAGCAAAAATGAAAACTATCTGAGTTTTACACTGTTCAGTTCTGTCTTAATAACTCTATCCCAAATTCTGTTTGCTTTGGTAGATCACTAGTTTCTTTAAAAATTGTCACTGTTTTTAATATATATTTTGTCCAAACTTTATAATTTTTCTTTGTAGGTGGGTATACAAGCTACAAGCTATAAAAGCTACTCTGACATTACTAGAAACAAAACTCTTGTCACTTATTCGGTGTATAAAAGTTTTTGTGCAATTATTTTGTCAATCTTGTGTGTTTTCACTATTTGTTTCTTCTTACCAAAACTATTCATGATCCAGACACTTGAAGGTTTTCTTTACATTCTTTTTCACTAATTTTAAAGTTTTATGAAATCAGGAAGAGTTTTTGATTAGCAACATTTTTGAAGCTAATGTAGTTAAATGTATCGATGTTATTCTGTAATGGATAATGCTTAGTGTGCTTTCTTAAACTTCCTATTTATTATTCAAAGTCTATGAATATACTATATTATCTTAGTGTCTTTATTTGTGACTATAGAAGCTATTACTACTATACCTACTTCAACTAACTGCCTTTTTCCCTCATTTACTTAATTATAATGATCCTGCTTTCATTCGTGTGGCTCACAGAGAATTCTAAAAAATATATGTTTCACCCGGGGATAAAACACATGCTAATTTTGCAGAATGGACAATATTAACATTATAATTAATGAAATTTCCCATATTCTTCACTCGCATTTGAGAGATAAAGATTATTTTATTATATCTCTGCTTGGAAAGATGCTATAGAATTAGAGACATAGATTTTTATTATGTTTACTATTTAATACTGTTTTTTAAGATTTTATTTATTTATTCATGAGAGACCCACAGAGAGAGGCAGAGACATAGGCAGAGGGAAAAGCAGACTCCCTGCAGGGACTTGATCCCAGGACCCCAGAATCATGACCTGAGCCAAAGACAGACACTCAACAACTGAGCCACCCAGGAATCCTTTAACATTGTTTATTTGATAATATGTACTTAAAATTGGATTCTTGATGTTTTTTATTGGTGTTACTACTACTTGAAAGCTGGGTGAAATATCACAAATTTTAACTTTTTTTCATTATTCTCCTTACTTTTTTAGTGTGAAGATTTAACACACATAGAAGTTTTGCTTTTATAATAATTGGTAGGTTTTCAATACTTTTATTCAGCATTACCCTAAGTGTGTCCAAGGAAATATTAATTGAAATTACAGTGTAGGAGACCCCAACTTCTATCCCACCTCAAAGGTCAACAATTGGCTACACATCAGAAAAACACCCCTGGGAGATATCTGGAGTCCACTTGGGAAACTTCAGTAGCACAGTGAAACAACTAAAACAGAATAACTGCATAAAAGTGGGTGAAGACAGCTTCATTTTGTCTGCATCATCTCAACTATGAATCTGGCATTAGAGGGCATTATGCTAAGTGAAATAGTTCAGACAGAGAAAGACAAATACCATATGATTTCACTTATATATGAATAAATAAAGAAAAAGCAAAAATGGACCGATAAATACAAAGAACAAAGTAATGATTACCAGAAGGGAAAGCAATCAGGGATGGGCAAAGTGAGTGAAGGGAAGTAGGAGATATAGGCTTCTAGGTATGGAATGAAAAAGTATGGGGATAAAAGATATAGCATAGGGAACATAGTCAATGATGGTGTATGTGGTGGCATTGTGTTGATGGCAGGTGGTGGCTGTACTTGTGAGCATAGCATAACATATGAACTGGTTGAGTTGCTGCTCAACTAAACCGATGTAATGACTCTATGTCAACTATATTTCAATAAAAAAGAAAGGTAGTAATGAACAGATATATAGATGGGGGAAAAAGTGGCATTACTCAGTGACAAGAGGGAACTCCTCATCTAGAAAGAATTACACTCACTAGGAAATGAAGAGCAGGGTGAGTGACCAGCTTCTCCAACCTTATGGACCACTGACACATATAGGTTAGAAACAAGGAAGGAAAGCTGCTACCAGTAGCAGCCACACAGTGGGACCAATTATAGCTCACAGTGATATCTGCATACAGAGAGGGTTTTACCTCTGAAGAGCCAATTGCCAGGAAAAATGCTGTGGACGTCCTGCAAATTTCACTGGCCCAAAAGGTATTCACATTCACTGAAGCCAGCTGCCTGAGTCCTTTTCTACAGTCTCCTATCCAACATCCCCAGTGGAATTTGGGATTTATACAAGCAGCCAGCCAAGGCCTCAGTAGCTACATAGAAGTAAGATGACAACCTAGACCTCTATGATTGACTGTGTGTGTACTCAGGGCCAGCCCCTTCAGTGGTGCACTTCCATGTCACCGGCCTGACATGCATCACCAGATTCCACTACCATGTAATCAGTTGGGGAGAGACTGCAGCCACAGGGGAGCATGCTGAAAGCAAGGGCTGCTGCAGCTACCTATAAGCCTGGATCAGAACCTGACTTCCTCACTGGTCTACAACTGACCCTACATGTGACTAGACTTCAGCTGTATATCTGCATGCATCCAGCCTGACCGTCATCACTGGCCTCTACAGCTACATGTCTGTGGCAAGAACCAACAACCACGGTAGAGTACATGGACAGCCACAGCCCCTGCAACTGCCAGTGTACCTGCAGTTTGTTGTAGCCTTTACTGCCTGCCCTAGCCCTCATCATATCATGTGTGACTTCAGCTGGTCCTTGCCACTACACAAGCACCTGCAGCTGGACTCTACAACTGTGTGCACACACTGGCTTCAGCATTATCACTACCTACTTTGGTCTCTAACTACAAGACCTGGAGGTGCTGCTGAAGACTTCAACACCACTCCATCCGTTGCAGACCTCCTGAAACATTCACCAAAGACCACACACTTATTGATACTTAGGACCATAGAGGACTGATCGAAGAAGGCATCACAGCCTGCCAGACCAGGTAACACCACACACCCGTGCACTCAGTGCTGTCCACCACTTGACCCAGGCTAACAGTATGCTAAAGCATGCTGCTACTTGCAGGTAAATGTTTTCCCTTACTAAAGTCAATTGATAAAGTCTGGAAGAGGTTTTGGCTTCCTCAAATATACAGATACTCAGGCAGTTTAACAGAGATCATGAAGAATCAGTGAAACATGACTCTACCAAAGGAATACAGTAAAATTCCCCAAGAGTTTTGCTATAACTATCCCTAAAGAAATGGGCATTCAGGAATTTCCCAACAAATAATGCAACCTAGTTTTTCTAAAGATGGTCAAAGAACTATAAGAAAACACAGAAAATACTTTACTGATGTCAATAAAACAATAAAGGTACAAAATAAGATGAACAAAGATAAAGCACTAAAGAGAAACAAACAAGTCTGGAAATCATGGATACAATGACTGAACTGAAGAATACAATAGATAACTTTAAGAGCATAATTGAACAAGAAGAAAGAATCTGAGCTAGAAGAGCAAGTGAAATGATCCAATCAGAAGAGCAATAAGGAAAAAAAAAAAGACAAGACTTCCAGAGAAGAGAGCAGAGTAGGAGGATCCTAGTCTCAACTTTGTACCACAGATAAAGCTAGATAAAACACCCACATCAGTGCAAACAACCCAGAAAATGACTCAACTACCAGCAGAACAGAATCTTAACAGCTACATGTAGAGAAGAGGCCAGATTGGAGAGGGTAGGAAGGGCAGAGACATGGCCAGGAGCCAAATAGCTTTGTGGGACTATCCATGGCATGGAAGGATGCCATGGGCACAGAGAGGGGAGAAGAGCAGACCCCACATTAAGACACCCGAGGCACAGGGGACCTGCATTGGAAAGATAAATGCAAAAACATTTGGCTTTGAAAAACAAAGGAACATAACTTGTGAATTCTTAGTATCAGTGGGGCTTACCATCTGAAAATTTAAAGATTAGCAGGCTCTGCTCTGGGAGAACCTGTGCTTGAAAGGAAATTGAGTTTCTGCCTGTAAAGAGACAAGAGACAAACAATCTCACTGAGATACAAAATGGAAGTAGCAGTTGAAAAAATGCCTAGGTATACAGAAAGGAGATTTATTTACTAATCTCAGAACATGTGCTGGAGGGGTAGGATCTTTAGGAGACTTCTCCAAGAAAAAGAGAGCTGGGAGACATCATTCTCCTCCCACACTTCCCAGGCTAAAAACATGGACACCTGAGAGAATTAGCTCAGTGAAAACAGTTTCCACCTAGCTTACTAATAGCACAACCTGCCATTGCATTCTCCCATGGACATACTCCTTGCAACAGGGCTTGGTTGGAGTCCAACCAAAGCAGTGCCATGAACCTGGCAGTGTGAAAGCAGCCTTGACAGGGGCCAGCACCACTCCAAAGTGACACCTTCCCTGGAGCGAGGGGAAGATAACCACACATACCAGTTGAACATTGACCCCAGCAATGGGTTGGAGGCAGACATCTGGTCTGCTTGTAGACCCTGCCCACCAACAAAAGCTTCTCAGGGCACAACATAGGTAAAGTGCCTTGCAGTTTGGAGGTACCATAGCTCTGGCAAACACCTAGTCTGAATCAACTCAAGCTCCAGGTGACCCCAGACTACCCCACTAAAACTTCAGGACCAAACACTACCCACAACAGGCAAAAAGAGCCATTGACAAAGACTGACTGAAAAAAATGTGACTTGCCACAACAATAGGGTGCACACAACAACACAGGAGACACTCCTGAAGTGCCAGGATCTAGTATATGGGGGATGTTGCACTGTAGGACATTAAAAGACCTCTTTTTCATAAGGCCACTACTTTAAAGAGCAGGAAATGTAATTTACAATCCTAACACATAGAAACAGATCCTGAGTTAGACAAAATGAGGAGACAAAGAAATATGCCCCAAATGAAAATGACAGGACAAAATCACAGCAAGACAGCTAAATAAAAAAAGAGAAAAATAATATACCTGACAGAGAATTTAAAGTAATGGTTATAAAGATACTCAGTGGACTTGAGAAAATAGTGAAGGACCTCAATGAGAACCTCAACTAAGAGATAGAAAACATTTTAAAAACTCAGAGAGGAAGAACTGAACAACGGAAATTTAAAATACATTAAAAAAAATACACCAGAGGGAATAAATAGACTAGAAGAAGTAGGAAAAGGAATCAGCATCCTGGAGGATGGAGTAACGAAGAACAGTCTAGCTGAATAGGAAAGAGAAAAAATATATGAAAATATACTCTGGCAACTCAGTGAAACCATCAAGCATAATAACATTTGCTTTATATGGATCCCAGAAGGAGAAGACAGGGAACAAGGGGCAGAAAATTTATTTGACAAAATAATAACCCCAAAGTTCCCTAATCTGGGGAAAGAAACAGAAATTCAGGTCCAGGAGGCACAGAGATCTCTTGACAAAATCAACACAAGGCAACCAAGAATACCCTATCCAGCAGAGCTATCTATCATTCAGAATAGGAGAGATAAAAGTTCCCCCAAATAACCAAAAGTTAAAAAAAATTCATCAGTAGTAAATAAAAAAAACCTACAAGTGCTAAGGGGACACTTTGAGTGGAAAGGAAAGACCATATTCAGGAGAAAGAAAAGTAGGAAGCACAAAAGCAGTAAAATGGAGTATATCTATAAAAATCAGTCAAGGGATTCACAAAATAACAGGATTTAAAGTAGGACACCATATACCTAAAATGTGGAGGGGAGAGGAGTAACAATTCAGTCCTTTTAAAATGTGTTTAAACCAAAGCAATGACCAACTTACGACAGACTGCAATATGCAAGATGTTATATATAAACCTAATGTTAAACACAAGTCAAAACCCTGTAATAGATATGCAGAAAGTAAAGACAAAGGAATCCAGGTATATCACTAAAGAAAGCCAGCAAACTGTGAGAGAAGAAAGGAACAGAAAAGAACTACAAAAACAATTATAAAACAATGAACATCCTCTCCAACATTTGTGGTTTCCTGCCTTGTTAATTTTCCCCATTCTCACTGGGGAGGTGAGGTGGTATCTTTTTTTTTTTTTTGTGAGGTGGTATCTCATTGTGGTTTTGATTTGTATTTCCCTGATGGCAAGTGATGCAGTGTCCATCGAAAGATGAATGGATAAAGAAGATGTGGTCTATGTATACAATGGAATATTACTCAGCCATTAGAAACGACAAATACCCACCATTTGCTTCAACGTGGATGGAACTGGAGGGTATTATGCTGAGTGAAATAAGTCCATTGGAGAAGGACAAACATTATATGGTCTCACTCATTTGGGGAATATAAATAATAGTGAAAGGGAATAAAGGGGAAAGGAGAAAAAATGAGTGGGAAATATCAGAAAGGGAGACAGAACATGGAAGACTCCTAACTCTGGGAAACGAACTAGGGGTGGTGGAAGGGGAGGAGAGCGGGGGGTGGGGGTGACTGGGTGATGGGCACTGAGGTGGGCACTTGACGGGATGAGCACTGGGTGTTGTTATTCTGTATGTTGGCAAATTGAACACCAATAAAAAATAAATTTATTATTTAAAAAAAATGAACAGAATAGCAATAAATTCATACCTATCAATAATTACTTTGACTGTAATAGACTTGCTGTGTGGCAAGTACCAATGAGAAACAAAACAATTACTCAAAGTCCAATATATTGGAACAGCGAGAGGCCCAAAAGGGCCACACTGTCAGACACGACCAAGAAGAATAGGTGGCCAGGTGAAGCACCAAGTCTGAGTCCAGGTTGGCTCTGTTTTATTACCATAGAATGTTAAGTATGTGGAAGTAAGGAAGGAAAAACAACTCAAGAAACCAAACACGTGAGGGGCAGCAGGGAACTGCCTATGTGACTATCTGCACCATCTCAGAGAACCATTAACTTGGGGACTGTAGGGGATAGGAGAATTGACCTCAGCAGACCTGGCTATCTTATCCACCAACATTGCTATTTTCAGCATGTACTGTTTCAGTACAGACTGATAGCAGGAATACTTGGCTTTTGCCACATGCATAAAAATGTTGCCATTTTTGTGTGTCCCTGTTCTTATTGTTTCTTTTACCCACTGAGGTCTTGCTTTCCCACATCTCTTCCTTTTTTGTTTACATAAGTTAGAACTCAAAAGGAAGGGTACAGGGGGGTGGTTAGGGAATTGGCTGATAGTGAAACTATTGCAGGAGAGCCATTATGGCTTCAGCACAAAGAGTTTTATGAAACAGGTAGCTCTGGGTCTTCAGCACTGTAAGAAATACAAAAGAAATAGCATACCAAAACTTTTGAGAATCCTTATTCAGAGGTTTAGTCCTGCAAACCAGTTCTGAGGGTTGAGCCAATGAGCTAAATCATTAAGGTGGGCAAGTGTGGCACTTTGTGCCTCTTTACATAATTGAATCATTTGTTCATATAATCAGCTTGAAGGTTGAAAATGTCTTGACCCAGAGGAAAGTGAAATGCTCCATGCCGTTAAACATCCTCCCAAGAAGCAGAACTATTAAAGGGGTCAGGGATGATACACATCAAGTGATATCCCACATCACAGCTGAGGCGGCTGTGAGTCCAAAGGGCCTCTTGATGTTTCTCTATCCAAGAGACCACTACTTCTAAGGCATCAAGGTGTTGGAGAATTTCCTGATCAATTGTGGTTTGAGTGATTAAGTCAGAGGTCACATTTTGCAGATAACAGTTCATACTATGGGCTGTTTGGATAGAATGGGAAGGAGCAACTACAGCTGTAGCTGTTGCAGAGGCCATGGTGGTAACAGCTATAATGGATGCTATGAAGAGCCCGAGAAATCTTTTGCTCCTAACATAGACTAGAGTATTAGTAACTTGTTCTAAAGCAAAATCTGCAACCCAAGCCCTAGTTAGGTTGATTAGGACCCATGCATCAACCCTTTGTTTGAGCACAAAAATATGGGTGATGTTTAGTTGGGTTATGTTTAAATGTGTAATACAAGGAGTGAGCCATGTGAAATTGACAGCTGGTGTTACATTAAAGTTTTTCATCGAGGGATAATGAGATGAGGAATTTGTCTGAGAGATAGAAGGCTCACAGGAGGACATAACAAGTATGTAGGGTTGAGAGGTGCAAAACAAGCTGTTCAAAGGTATCATTGGCAACCCAAGTTATTTTCCTACCCCTAGGTCTTCGATATTCTCCTTGATGCACTGTGTGAGGAAAAAAGACAACTTCCAGGTGCCAGATGTATCTTTTCAACCATGACCAATGAGAGAACTGGCAAACACATAACAGGGGCCCTGCCAGCCCCAGGTTCCAGGATAAAGATTGTCCAGGATAGTTGTAAGGAGGCTATAACAGCATGTGATGCTAGAGTTTTGAACCTGGAGACTATTGGGTCTCAATTTTCTAGCACCTGTCCCCCAAATAGTGGATTTTTAGTGAAGTTTGTCTAACTACAGGTGCCCCAGAACAAATATAAGCCTTCTCCAATTTGTACCCAAGGGTGGGAACATACAGGAATGTTAGATTTAGTATAATTTTTCCCTAATTTGATTTTACTTCCTACCTGAGCGATCCTGATAATATTCAATATTTTACCGTCCTTATATGATCCATCCCTGTGAAGCTGTGGTTCCTATACCATTGCGGTTAAAAGAAATACAATAATTACTAGCTGTAGTGTGCGCTACAGTGCGGAAAGGTAACTCTTCAGTAAGAAAGAACCAATTATGAGTGAGTCTATGCCATCCACTATGATACCCAAATTTGCTTCTGAATTTTTCACCATCCTGAAGGGAGTGGAGGGGGAAAGCCAGTTACCCCCTGTGTAAATGGTGTCATTGGTGGAAATTGGGGGCTCAGGGTCCCCCAAGAAAAGTAGGTCAAAGACTAGGAGGTTTAAGATATGTGTCCAATAGGTGCAGTTTCCCATAAAGATAGGGAGGAACCAAGGAATTCCCATAATATGAACAGCACAGATACCTTAGGAGTTTTGGAGTTAATGGTTATGTTGCAAACATGGAAAGGAGCAAATTTTCAGGGGTCATAGGTGTTCCTGTGATTTCTAAGATTTTTTTCTGCTTACATAATGAGTTTTTCAGGTCACTCCAGGTTAGCCCACAGGACTGCATCATGGAGGTTAGGGGTCCCATCCTCCTTTTCTTTGTCATCACCTCCTGAGGTGGCTGAATGGCAAGCTGCTGAAATTCTGGAACTGGGTTCAATCCCTGTAGTTACCAGCTTATGGTAAGTTTGTACAGCTTTGGCCAGAATCTAAAGGGGTCCTGAAGGAGACAACACAGAAGCATACCTTCTTTCCCATGTTAACAATTCCACTGTCTCCTACCATTGGGGTCCTTGTAGGGTCTGCAGATAAAGTACTAGAGTCTTTGGTCTTTTCTGAGCTAAAACAAAATGTCATTCTACAGCTGTGAGACCTGATGCATTGCAATTTTTAAAATTTAGAGTAAATAGGGCTTTATGAAGTTGTTCCTGAAGGGAAGTATATCTCTATATATTTCCCCTTTTTTGTTTACATAGCTGTTCTTTTATAAGGCTGTTGGCCCATTTCACAATGGCTTGTCCAGTTGGGTTATGTGGGATGCCAGTTACATCTTTAATGTTTCATGTTTTGAAAAAGATCACAAGGGCCTTAAAGTTATGTATAAGCAAGATCATTGTCTATTTTAACCTGTTTAGAAAGGCCCATGGTGGCAGTTGCAGATAGGATGTGTTTCTTAACATGCTTTTTAGCCTTTCCTGATTAGTCTGTGGCATGCAGTAGGCCAGAGAAAGTATCATTAGTGACATGGAGGTATTTAAGGCACCCAAAAGAGCTCATAATAGGTAACATCCATCTGCCAGATCTCATTTTTTGTTAATCCTCATGGATTAACTCCTCCTTGGCGAGATATCTTGTAGTATTGTTAACAATCAGGACAGGTTTTAATGATCTCTTCAGCCTGCTGTAAAGATATTTTATAGGTTAAGGACAACGCTTTGGCCCCTTGGTGAAAAAATTGATGAGAATCAAGTGCTTCTTCTATGGTTATAAAAAAACTAATTTGTCAAATCTTTTATTACCCTCTACCAAAGGAACTGGCAGGCCAGAATGAGATTCAATATGGGTGATATAGACCAACTCTGTCCTAGTATGTATCAGATGCTGAAGGTGTTTAAACATATTAAAAAGCATCTCATCATTACCATCATGGATAAGGGCCATCTCAATGACTTGAACAATACCAACTACATAAGCAGAGTCAGCAACAATATTTAAAGGGTGATCATGAAAATGTTGAAGAGCTGCAATGATAGCCCCAAGTTCTGTCCACTGAGTGGAGCTGTGGTGTGCAGTAAGAAAATTTCTCCAAGTACTTTGTTCAAGCCATGTAACTGAGCTTTTACCCCATTTCCCCGATCAGTCGACAAAGACCATTAAGGCATCAGGAATAGGAGTGGCAGACAGGACAATAAAGTATGCAAGAGGAAAGAGTTGAAAGCCTTGTAAGATTTTGTGACATAGCAAAGAAAAATTAATGTTTCCATGATAATCAGCTAATGCTATTTGAAAAGATTTCAAATTGGCCTAAAAATCCATCTTATTGAGTCCTGTATTAATTATATCTGATCTCGCCCAGTAAATATTTGACATTGGTGCTGGCCCTGTTCAATTAAGTAAACCTATTGTTCAAATTGAGTACATAACTTGGGGAGTGGGATGTTGTGGGCTTGAAATATCCATTCTAGGACCTCAACATGTGGGAGAAATTGACAGAGGAGGCCTGTGGGACTGTGAGGTATGTTTAAGATTATTAAATGTATCAGACTACCAAGGATGACTCATTCTAAATGACAAGTACTGAACCACTTAGTTATTTGCTTTAATTCTTCCCTTGCTTGTGGGGAGAGGATTAGAGGAGAAAGGAAATTGAGGTCCCCCTCTAAGGTGTCAAAGAGAGGCTACAAGCTATAAGTGGGAATGTTCATAGAGGATGAATCCAATTAATATTCCCTAGCAATTTTTGAAGGTCATTAGGGATCATAGTCTCCTTAATTGCAATACTGACTCACTGTGGTCACATGTGTCTTTGAGTAATAATATAGCTCAAATATTTCCATGGCTCCAACTTTTGTACCTTTTCAGTGACAATTTTTAAGCCTATTCTGTTGGTATGATCTGCCAAATTATCTTAGCCAAGGTGATGATGTCTGGATGTGCCAAGAGAATAGCATCCCTATAGTGATATGAGTGATAAAGCTTTAGGTAATGTAGTATAGGTAGGTCACAGAGCATGATCCACAAAATCCTGACAAATACTAAAGCTATTGACCATTTCTTGGGGAAGGACTTTTCATTGGTATCTTTTTTTAAAAGATTTTATTTATTTATTCATGAGAGACACACAGAGAGAAGCAGAGACACAGGCAGAGGAAGAAGCAGGCTCCATGCAGGGAGCCCGATGTGGGACTCGATCCCAGGACTCCAGGATCATGCCCTGGGCTGAAGGCAGGTGCTAAACTGCTGAGCCACCCAGGGATCCCCATCCATTGGTATCTTTTTAGTGGGGATCTTGAATTAACACAAGACAAAGAGAAAGCAAAATTTTCCCTATCATCCTGGTGTAAAGGAATAGCGAAGAAGCAGTCCTTTAAATCAATTATGAAGAGGTGATGACCTCTGGGAATTAGTGTTGGATTTGGAAGACCTGGGTGTAATGCTCCTATAGGAACTATATGTGGATTTATTTGATGGAGAATATGGAGAAGACTCCATTCTCCTGAGTTTTTTAGGGATACTGAAAATGGGCATGTTCCAGGGAATATGTGAGGGCTCTATGTGGCCTTCCTCTACTTGCTCTTAAACTAAGAGTGTTGCTTGTTGCAATTTCTCCCCCTTTTAAAGGCCACTGTTCTGCTCAAATTGGTGGGCCAGGAACCCATTGTAGTCAGAGTGGCAAGAGAATGACAGTAGCCCTTAAGATAAATTTGAAGAAGAGGTGTTAATATCAACATTCCACTGAGATAGTCCCATCTCCATAGGACTATGGGAAGGTCTAAGACATAAGGCACAATTATAGTAATCTGACCAGTATATTTGAGTGTTTTTTTGTTTGTTTGTTTGTTTACTTTTTTGGGGAGGATATGGGCTCCATCCAACCCTGTAAGAGTCTCAAAAGAGTAACAAGTCTTCCATGAAGATAATCAGCCTTTGGAAGCAACGATCTTCATGTCAGCTCCCAAGTCTTTGGGCACTTCTGTTTTTTCTTTATGGTCAGGCATTACAAAAGGAAGCAACAATAGCTATGCCAATCGTGTCCTAATGGTGAATAAATGATAGCGCTGGTGACCATGATTTAGATTTGACCAGTATAATCGGAGTCTATTAGCCTCAGAAGGACCTGAATGTCCTGGTGGGTGACATTTGATCTCCCCAATATGAGGGCAGCAGTCCCTTGAGGGAGAGGTCCCTACACTGTGCTAGAACACAATGTGCTGGAACTACTTTTACTTGATTAGCCTCATCCAAAAGAAAGTCCTTCGCAAGAGACAAGTCTAAACCAGCACGGCCTGAGGTTTCTGTTTGTAGTTTGATTATTCAGACCCCCTTTGAAGGGACTACAGCTCCCACGAGGGGGCATACACGTTCCAGGCTTGGCTCCAGGATTTTCTCATGGAAAGTGGTGCCACGTTTCCTAAAACGTTTTTGCCCTAAGAATTAAGCTTTGAACAACACTGATTGGCCCAATAAAAATCGCTTTTGTCCTCCATTTGCTTCAATGTGGATAGAACTGGAGAGTTCCCCATTGGAATTGTATTCTCCAGATTTTTCAAAGAAATAGTGGTAGCTGCATCATTAAATTCTTGTAACCAAACACTATATTGGGCTATGGAGAAAACTGTCTTAACTACAGTCTTCTAATCCCAGGCAGTCAATTCATAAACATTTCAGAACCCGATGGCTTCTATCATCCCTTTAGTAAATGAGCTCTGAATCTCATTATCAGCTATGTTCTTCCTAAATTCTGTAAAAATGGCAAAAGGTAGATTTTCATGTGTAAGGCCTTGATTTCCTTCCCTCATAATGGGAAGGCTTGTAATATTTCACCTTCAGTTTACCATCTCCAGAAAGCATCTTTCCATGATAGGTTCGTAAACTGATGGCTCCAGCGCGGTGAAGGAGGGAAGGAGTTGGAAGAGGGGGTGAGACCTCAGAGTGTTTGTTTAAGCACAGGCATTATGGTTGGAAGGTGATGACTCAAGAGTGAGAGAGGGAGGTGGTGGAAAGAGGTTGTATCACTGGAGGAAAAGGAGGAGGCTGAGGTAGGAACAAAGCTGGTGTCTCAGACTCGGCAGAAAAAATCTTATCATGTTCTTGGATGGGCCTCAAGGCTGTTCTACATAGATTCCAAGCCATGAGACCTGAAACCTTCATGGACCCTGTAGCTTGGCTTTGCAAACGGCAGATTCTCTCCCAGGTGTCCAAATTTAAGCTTCCCTCTCTAGGGTACCAGGTGCATTGTTGTCTAATAACTACCAGTAATTTAGTTACTTGTTGATATGATATTTATATCTTGATGCCTTTAGGAGACTAAGCAATTGCAATTTGTATTGTTTTTTTTTTTATTTTTTTTTTATTGGTGTTCAATTTACTAACATACAGAATAACACCCAGTGCCCGTCACCCATTCACTCCCACCCCCCGCCCTCCTCCCCTTCTACCACCCCTAGTTCGTTTCCCAGAGTTAGCAGTCTTTACGTTCTGTCTCTCTTTCTGATATTTTTCTTCATGAGAAAGAAAGCCACCTATGCTGGGGGAGGAAAGAGAGATAGCTACAAAGAAAAGGAAAGAGAGAAAAGTAAGCCAAGAAGAAAGTAAAAAAAAAAAAAAGCCTTTTGGTGGACAGCCTAAAATGACCTTGCTGTAGGCATGCCAGGATGTTCCAAAGCTACCTATTTTTATTACTGGAATAAAATTTGGGTACCCTTTTGCTTTACCAAGCTAGGAAGGTCAGTCTTCTTACACAGATCACACCAGGGTCACCACTTGCAATGGGTCATGTTCTTTTTTTTAAATTTATTTATTAATGAGGGATCCCTGGGTGGCGCAGCAGTTTAGCGCCTGCTTTTGGCCCAGGGCACGATCCTGGAGATCCGGGATCGAATCCCACGTCGGGCTCCCAGTACATGGAGCCTGCTTCTCCCTCTGCCTGTGTCTCCACCTCTCTCTCTCTCTCTCTCTATCTGTGACTATCATAAATAATAAAAAAATAAATAAAATTTATTTATTAATGAGAGACACAGAGATAGGCAGAGACATAGGCAAAGGGAGAAGCAGGCTCCCTGCAGTGAGCCTGACATGGGACTTGATCCCAGTACCCCAGGATCACACCCTGAGCCAAAGGCAGATGCTCAACCACTGAGCCACCCAGGTGACCCATGGTGGGGCATGTTCTAATGAGAGAAGAAATGATTACTCAGAGTCTAGTATCTTGGAATAATGAGAGGCCCAAAAGGGCTACAATGTCAGGTACCACCACGAAGTGTAAGTAGCCAGGTGAAGCCCCGAGTCTGAATCTAGGTTGACTCTCAGTTTTATTACCATAGAATGTTAAGTATATGGAAGCAAGGAAGGAAAAACAGCTCAAGAAGCCAAACACATGAGGGGCAGCAGGGAACTGCCTATGTGACTATCTGCACCATCTCAGAGAACCATTAACTCGGGGACTGCAGGGGATAGAATTGACCTCAGCAGGCCTAGCTATCTCATCCACCAATATTGCTATTTTCAGCATGTACTGTTTTCAGGAATACGTGGCTTTTGCCACATGCATAAAACTGTTTCCAATTATGTGTGTCCCTATTCTTCTGTTTCTTCTACCCACTGAAGTCTTGATCTCCCACATAGAATAAATTCTCCAATCCAAAGATATAGGGTTAAGAAATGGATAAAAAAAAAGACCCATCTATATGCTGCCTACAGGAGACTCATTTCATACCCAAAGACATATGTAGATTGAAAGTGAAGAGATAGAAAAATGTTAATCATAAAAATACAAGTGAAAAGTAAACTGAGGGAGCAATACTTACATTGGACAAAACAGACTTTAAAACAAAGACAAGGAGGCAGAAAAAGATGGCAGAATAGTAGGGTCCCCAAGTCACCTAACCCCACCAACTTACTTAGATAACTTTCAAATCATCCTGAAAACCTACGAATTCGGCCTGAGATTTAAAGAGAGAACAGCTGGAATGCTACAGTGAGAAGAGTTCCTATGTCTATCAAGTACAACTTGATTTTAGCCACTTTGCACTGAGCAAAATGACTACAAGGAAAAACTCACCACAAAAGAATCAGAAACAGTATGCTCTCCCACAGAATAACAGAATTTGGATTGAAATTCAATGTCAGAAAGACAATTGTAAAACTACTGGTGGCTCTAGAAAAAAGCATAAAGGATTCAAGAGACCTCACAATTGCAGAATTTAGATCTAATTAGGGCGAAATTAAAAATCAATTAAATGAAATGCAATCCAAACTGGAGGTCCTAACGATGAGGGTTAATGAGGTAGAAGAACGAGTGAGTGACATGGAAGACAAGTTGATGGCAAGGAAGGAAGCTGAGGAAAAAAGAGAAAACAATTAAAAGATCATGAGGATAGGTTAAGGGAAATAAATGACAGCCTCAGAAGGAAAAATCTAGATTTAATTGGGGTTCCAGAAGGTGCCAAAAGAGACAGAGGACCAGAAAGCATATTTGAACAATAATAGCTGAGACCTTCTCTAACTTGGGGAGAGAAAGAGGCATTCAGATCCAGGAGATAGAGAGATGCCCCCCTAAAATCAATGAAAACCATTCAACACCCTGACATTTAATAGTGAAACTTGCAAATTCCAAATATAAAGACAAGATACTTAAAGTAGCAAGAGACAAGAGATCCCTAACCTTTATGGGGAGAAGTACTAGGTTAACAGCAGACTTCTCCACAGAGACCTGGCAGGCCAGAAAGGGCTGGCAGGATATATTAACGGTGCTAAATGAGAAGAACATGTAGACAGGAATACTCAATTCAGCAAGGCTCTCATTCAGAACAGAAGGAGAGATAAAGAGCTTCCAAGATAGGCAGAACTAAAAGAATATGTGACCACCAAACCAGCTCTGCAAGAAATATGAAGGGGGACTCTGTAGAAGAAAGAGGAAGTCCAAGGAAACAATTCACAAAAACAGGGACTGAATAGGAATCATGATGACACTAAATTCCTATCTTTCAATAGAAATTCTGAACGTGAATGGGCTTAATGACCCCATGAAACGGCGCAGGGTTTCAGACTGGATAAAAAAGCAAGACTCAAGACCCATCCAATTGCTGTCTACAAGAAACTCATTTGAGACATAAGGAAACCTCCAGCTTGAAAATAAAAGGTTGGAGAACAATTTACCATTCAAAGGGTCCTCAAGGGATCCCTGGGTGGCGCAGCGGTTTGGTGCCTGCCTTTGGCCCAGGGCACGATCCTGGAGACCCGGGATCGAATCCCACGTCGGGCTCCTGGTGCATGGAGCCTGCTTCTCCCTCTGCCTGTGTCTCTGCCTCATTCTCTCTCTCTCTCTCTGTGACTATCACAAATAAATAAAAATTAAAAAAATTAAAAAAAAAAACAAAGGGTCCTCAAAAGAAAGTAGGGGTAGCCATCCTTATACTAGATATATTAAAGTATATCCCAAGACTGTAGTAATAGATGAAGAGGGACACTCTATTGTACTTAAAGGATCTATCCAACAAGAGGACCTAAGAATCATGAATATTTATGCCCCGAATGTGGGACCTACCAAGGATATCAATCAATTAATAAACAAAGTTAAGACATACTTAGATAATTATACATTTACACTTGAAGACTTGAATACGGCACTTTCTAGATCTTCTAAACACAACATCTACAAAGAAACAAGAGCATTAAATGATACACTGGACCAGATGAATTTCACAGATATTTACAGAACTTTACATCCAAACACAACTGAATACACATTCTTATCAAGTACACATGGAACTTTCCCCAGAATAGACCACATACTGGGTCACAAATCAGGTCTTAACCGATACCAAAAGATTAGGGTAGTACCCTGCATATTTTCAGCATAATGCTTTGAAACTAGAACTAAACCACAAGAAGAATTTGGAAGGATGTCAAACACATGGAGGTTAAAGACCATCCTGCTAAAAGATGAAAGAGTCAACAAGGAAATTAGGGAAGAATTAAAAAGATTCATGGAAACTAAGGAGAATGAAGATACAACCCTTCAAAATCTTTGGGATACAGTAAAAGCAGTCCTTAGGGGAGAAATACATCGCAATACAAGCATCCATCCTAAAACTGGAAAGAACTCAAATACAACAGCTAACCTTGCACTTAAAGGAGCTGGAGAAAAAAAACAGCAAATAGATCCTACACCCTGCAGAAGAAGAGAGTTAATAAAGATTCTAGCAAACTCAATGAAATAGACACCAGAACAACTGTGGAACAGATCAACAAAACCAGGAGTTGGTTGTTTGAAAGAATTAATAAGATAGATAAACCATTAGCCAGCCTTATTAAAAAGAAAAGAGAAAAGACTCAAATTAACAAAATCATGAAAGAGAAAGGAGAGATCACCACCAATACCAAGGAAAAATAAACGATTTTAAAGACTTATTATGAGCAGCTATATGCCAATAAATTAGGCAATCTAGAAGAAATGGATGCATTTCTGGAAAACCACAAACTACCAAAATTGGAACAGGAAGAAATAAAAAACCTGGACAGGCCAGTAAACAGGGAGGAAATTGAAGCAGTCATGAAAAACCTCGCAAACACCAAAGTCCAAGGCCAGACGACTTCCCAGGGGAATTCTATCAATCGTTTAAGGAAACCATACCTATTCTACTAAAGCTGTTCAGAAACATAGAAAAAGATGGAGGACTTCCAAACTCGTTCTATGAGGCCAGCATCCCCTTAATTCCAAAACCAGACAAAGACCCCACCAAAGAGGAGAATTATAGACTAATATCCCTGATGAATATGGATGCAAAAATTCTCAACAAGATACCAGCCAATAGGATCCAACAGTACATTAAGAAGATTATTCACTATGACAGAGTAGGATTAATCCCTGGGATGCAAGGCTGGTTCAACACTCGTAAATCCAATCAAAGTGATAGATAATATCAACTAGAAACAAAACAAGAACTATATGATCCTCTCAATAGATGCAGACAAAGCATTTGACAAAATACAGCATCCATTCCTGATCAAAACTCTACAGAGTGTAGCGATAGAGAGAACATTCCTCAACATCTTAAAAGCCATCTATGAAAAGCAAACAGCAAAAATCATTCTCAATGGGGAAACACTGGGAGCCTATCCCCTAAGATCAGGAACAAGACAGGGATGTCCACTCTCACCACTGCCATTCAACATTGTACTACGAATCCTAGCCTCAGGAATCAGGTCACAAAAAGAAATAAAAGGCATTCAAATTGGCAAAGAAGAAGTCAAACTCTCCCTCCTCAGAGATGACATGATACTGTACATAGAAAACCCAAAGGCTAACCCCAAGATTGCTTGATTCGGCACTATGGCAGGACACCTCAATGCCCAGAAATCAGTGGCATTTCTATACACTAACAATGAGACTGAAGAAAGAGAAATGAAGGAGTCAATCCCATTGACAATTGAACCCAAGCATAAGATACCTAGGAATAAATCTAACCAAAGAGGGACATGATCTATACCCTAAAAACTACAGAACACTTCTTTTTTTTTTTTTATTGGTGTTCAATTTGCCAACATGCAGAATAACACTGAGTGCTCATCCCGTCACGTGCCCCCCTCAGTACCCGTCACCCATTCACTCCCACCCCCCACCCTCCTCCCCTTCCACCACCCCTAGTTCGTTTCCCAGAGTTAGGAGTCTTTATGTCATGTCTCCCTTTCTGATATTTCCTACCCATTTCTTATCCCTTCCCTTCTATTCCCTTTCACTATTATTTATATTCCCCAAATGAATGAGACCATATAATGTTTGTCCTTCTCCGATTGACTTATTTCACTCAGCATAATACCCTCCAGTTCCATCCAAGTCGAAGTAAATGGTGGGTATTTGTCATTTGTAATGGTTGAGTAATATTCCATTGTATACATAAGCCACATCTTCTTTATCCATTCATCTTTCGATGGACACCGAGGCTCCTTCCACAGTTTGGCTATTGTGGACATTGCTGCTAGAAACATCAGGGTGCAGGTGTCCCGACATTTCATTGCATCTGTATCTCTGGGGTAAATCCCCAGCAGTGCAATTGCTGGGTCGTAGGGCAGGTCTATTTTGAACTCTTTGAGGAACCTCCACACAGTTTTCCAGAGTGGCTGCACCAGTTCACATTCCCACCAACAGTGCAAGAGTGTTCCCTTTTCTCCCCATCCTCTCCAACATTTGTTGTTTCCTGCCTTGTTAATTTTCCCCATTCTCATTGGTGTGAGGTGGTATCTCATTGTGGTTTTGATTTGTATTTCCCTGATGGCAAGTGATGCAGAGCATTTTCTCATGTGCATGTTGGCCATGTCTATGTCTTCCTCTGTGAGATTTCTGTTCATGTCTTTTGCCCATTTCATGATTGGATTGTTTGTTTCTTTGGTGTTAAGAAGTTCTTTATAGATCTTGGAAACTAGCCCTGTATCTGATAAGTCATTTGCAAATATCTTCTCCCATTCTGTAGGTTGTCTTCTAGATTTGTTGACTGTGTACTTTGCTGTGCAAAAGCTTCTCATCTTGATGAAGTCCCAATAGTTCATTTTTGCCTTTGCTTCTTTTGCCTCCGTGGATGTATCTTCCAAGAAGTTACTGTGGCCAAGTTCAAAAAGGGTGTTGCCTGTGTTCTCCTCTAGGATTTAATGGAATCTTGTCTCACATTTAGATCTTTCATCCATTTTGAGTTTATCTTTGTGTATGGTGAAAGAGAGTGGTCTAGTTTCATTCTTCTGCATGTGGATGTCCAATTTTGCCAGCACCATTTATTGAAGAGACTGTCTTTCTTCCAGTGGGTAGTCTTTCCTCCTTTGTCGAATGTTAGTTGACCAAAAAGTTGAAGGTCCACTTCTGGATTCTCTCTTCTGTTCCATTGATCTATGTGTCTGTTTTTGTGCCAGTACCATACTGTCTTGATGACCACAGCTTTGTAGTACAACCTGAAATCTGGCATTGTGATGCCCCCAGCTATGGTTTTCTTTTTGAAAATTCCCCTGGCTATTTGGGGTCTTTTCTGACTCCACACAAATCTTAAAATAATTTGTTCTAACTCTCTGAAGAAAGTCCATGGTATTTTGATAGGGATTGCATTAAACGTGTAAATTGCCCTGGGTAACATTGACATTTTCACAATATTAATTCTTCCAATACATGAGCATGGAATATTTTTCCATCTTTTTTGTCTTCCTCAATTTCTTTCAGAAGTGTTCTATAGTTTTTAGGGTATAGATCCTTTACCTCTTTGGTGAGGTTTATTCCTAGGTATCTTATGCTTTTCGGTGCAATTGTAAATGGGATTGACCCCTTAATTTCTCTTTCTTCAGTCTCATTGTTAGTGTATAGAAATGCCACTGACTTCTGGGCATTGATTTTGTAACCTGCCTCACTGCTGAATTGCTGTATGAGTTCTAGCAATCTTGGGTTGGAGTCTTTTGGGTTTTCTATGTAGAGTATAATGTCATCGACAAAGAGGGAGAGTTTGACTTCTTCTTTGGCAATTTGAATGCCTTTAATGTCCTTTTGTTACCTGATTGCTGAGGCTAGGACTTCTAGTCCTATGTTGAATAGCAGTGGTGAGAGTGGACATCCCTGTCTTGTTCCTGATCTTAGGGGAAAGGCTCCCAGTGCTTCCCCATTCAGAACACTTCTGAAAGGAATTGAGGAAGATACAAAGAGATGGAAAAATACTCCATGCTCATGGATTGGAAGAATTAATATTGTGAAAATATCAATGTTACCCAGGACAATTACACGTTTAATGCAATCCCTATCAAAATACCATGGACTCTCTTCAGAGAGCTGGAAAAAATTATCTAAGGATTTGTGTGGAATCAGAAAAGTCACCGAATAGCCAGGGGAATATTAAAAACGAAAACCAGAGCTGGGGGCATCACAATGCCAGTTTTCAGGTTGTACTACAAAGCTGTGATCATCAAGACAGTGTGGTACTGGCACAAAAACAGGCACATAGATCAATGGAACATTATAGATAATCCAGAAGTGGACCCTCAACATTATGGTCAACTAATATTCGAGAAAGCAGGAAAGACTCTCCACTGGAAAAAAAGACAATGTCTTCAATCAATGGTTCTGGGAAAATTGGACAACCTCATGCAGAAGAATGAAATTAGACCATTCTCTTACACCGTACACAAAGATAAACTCAAAATGGATGAAAGATCTCAATGTGAGACAAGATTCCATCAAAATCCTAGAGAAGAACACTGGCACCCTTTTTGGACATGGCCACAGTAACTTCTTGCAAGGTATATTCATGAAGGCAAGAGAAACAAAAGCAAAAATCAATTATTGGGATTTCCTCAAGAGAAAAACCTCTGCACAGCAAAGAAACAGTCAGCAAAAGTAAAAGACAACCTACAGAATGGGAGAAGATATTTGCAAATGACCTATCAGATAAAGGGCTAGTATCCAAGATCTATAAAGAATTTATTAAATTCAACAGCAAAGAAACAAACAATCCAATCATGAAATGGGCAAAAAACATGAACAGAAATTTCACCAAAGAAGACATAGACATGGCCAACAAGCACATGGGAAAATGCTCTGCGTCACTGGCCCTCAGGGAAATACAAATCAAAATCACAATGAGATACCACCTCACACCAGTGAGAATGGGGGAAATTAACAAGGCAGGAGACAACAAATGTTGGAGAGGATGTGGAGAAAGGGGAACCCTCTTGCACTGTTGGTGGGAATTTGAACTGGTGCAGCCACTCTGGAAAACTGTGTGGAGCTTCCTCAAAGAGTTAAAAATAGATCTGCCCTACGACCCAGCAATTGCACTGCTGGGGATTTACCCTAAAGATACAGATGCATTGAAAGGCCGAGGCACCTGCACCCCAGTGTTTATAGCAGCAACGTCCACAGGAGCCAAACTGTGGAAGGAGCCTCGGTGTCCATCAAAAGATGAATGGATAAAGAAGATGTGGTCTATGTATACAATGGAATATTACACAGCCATTAGAAACCATAAATACCCACCATTTGCTTTGACATGGTTGGAATTGGATGGTATTATACTGAATGAAATAAGTCAATCAGGAAAGGACAAACATTATATGGTTTCATTCATTTGGGGAATATAAAATTAGTGAAAGCGAATAAAAGGGAAAGGAGAGAAAATGAGTGAAAATATAGTGAGGGTGACAAAACATGAGAGACACCTAACTCTGGGAAATGAACAAGGAGTAGTGGAAAGAGAGGTGATCAGGGGTTTTGGGTGACTGGGTGTTGGGCTCTAGGGGGCACTTGGCAGGATGAGCACTGGGTGTTATTCTAAATGTTGACAAATTGAACTCCAGTAATAAAAAAAAGACTATAAGAAGAGATGAAGGACACTCTAAAATCTTAAAAGCAACAATCCAACAAGAGGATATAAAAAATTTAAATACTTATGCACCCAACATGGGATCACCCAGTACATAAAGAAGTTAATAACACACAACAAGGAAATAATCAAGAGTAATATATTAATAGTGGAAGATTTTTACACCACATTTATGTCAATGAATAGTAGATTCACAGAGGAAATCAACAAGGAAACAGGGGCTTTGAATAACTTATTGGACCAGATGGATGTAACATATATTCAGAACATTCCACTCTAAAACACCAGAATGCAATTTTTTCCATGTGCACGTGAAACATTCTCCAGAATAGATCATATATCATGCCACAAAACAAGTGTCAACAAATTCAAAGAGACTGAAATCATACCATGCATCTTACCATAATGCCAAGAAACTAAAATCATCCATAATTTTTAAAAAATCCGTGAAGAACACAAATACATGGAGGTTAAATAGCATGCCTGTAAAGAATGAATGGATCAACCATGAAATAAACGGAAATAAAAAATACAGGGAAACAAAAGAAAACGAAAACACAATAGTCCAAAACCTTTGGAGTGCAGCAAAAACAGTTCTAAGAATTAAATTCATAGCAATACAGGCCTACCACAAGAAGTAAGAAAAATCTCAAACAACCTAACCTTACATGCAATGGAACTTGAAAAAGAAGAACAAACAAAACCCAAAACCAGTAGAAGGAAGGAAATAATAAAGATTAGGGAAGATATAAATGAAGTAAGAACTAAAAAACATTTCATTGACCTAGAATAGATCAATGAAACTGAGCTGGTTCTTTGAAAAGATTAACAAAATTGATAAACCTTTACCCAGGCTCATAGAGAAAGAGAGAGAGAGAGAGAGAGAGAGAGAGAGAACTCAAATAAATTCGGAAATGAAAGAGAAGAAATAACAAACAACACCACAAAAGATTGTAAGAGAATATTAAGGATAATTATATGCCAACAAATTCAACAATCTTAAAGAAATAGACAAATTCCTAGAAACATGTAGCCTCTCAAAAGTGAATTCGGAAGACAGAGAAAATTTGAACAATTTGCCAGCAAAGAAATTGAATCAGAAATCAAAAATCTCCCAAGAAATCAAAACACAGAACCAGATAAATTACAGGTAAATTCCACCAAATATTTAAAGAAGAGCTAATATCTATTCTTCAAAAAAAATGCCAACAAATCCATTGTATGAGGGCAGGATTACCCTGATATCTAAACCAGATAAAGACACTGAGAGAGAGAGAGAGAGGCCCATATCTCTGGTGAACATAGATACAAAAATACTGAACAAGATATCAGCAAGTCAAATATAATAACACATTTAAAAATCATTCACTATGATTAATTGAGATGTATTCCTAGGTTGTAAGAGTGGATCATTATTTAGAAATCAATGTGATATATTACATCAGGAGAAGGATAAAAACCATGTGATCATTTCAATAAATGCCAAAAAAGTATTTGACAAAGTACAACATCCATTCATGATAAAAACCCTCAATAAAATATGTTTAGATGAAACATAATAAAGCCCTTATGTGAAAAACCCACAGCAAACATCATACTCAATGGTGAAAAACTGAGCTTTCTAACATTAGGAACAAGACAAGAATATCCCCTCTCACAACTTTTATTCAACATAGTACTTAAAGTCCTACCCTCAGCAATCACATAAGAAAAATAAGTAAAGGCATCCAAATAGGTATGGAAGAAATAAAATGTTCACTATTTGCAGATGACATGACACTATATATAAAAAACTCTGAAGACTTGATTTAAGAAACTACTAGAACTTAATGAATTCAGCAAGTCTGCAGGATACAAAACCAATATACAGAAATCCATTGCATTTCTATACACTAATAATGAAGTAACAGAAAAGAAATTAAGAATACGATCTTATTAACAATTGCACCACAAATAAATATATACTAGAAATAAACTTAGTCAAATGGTTGCAAAACCTGTATGCTGAAAACTATAAAACATTGATGAAAAGAATTGGAGATGAAATAAACAAATGGAAAGACACTTCATGCTCATGGATTGAGAGAACAAGTATTGTTTATTTTTTTCCATTCAAACACCCATGCACTTTATTTTTTTGTTATTTGTTTTTATTTAAATTCAATTTGGCAACATATACATATAATATAACACCCAGAGCTCATCACATCACATGCCCTCCCTAATTCCCATAACCCGGGTAACCCATCCCCCACCCACTTCCCCTTCAGCAACCCTCAGTTTGTTTCCCAGAGTTAAGAGTCTCTCATGGTTTGTTTTCCTAATTTTTCGCCATTCAGTTTCTCCTTCTTCCCTATAGTCCTTTCACTATTTCTTATATTTCACATATTAGTGGTATCATATGATAACTGTCTTTCTCTGATTGACTTATTTCACTTAGCATAATACCCTACAGTTCCATCCACATTGATGTAAATGGTAGGTATTCATCTTTTCTAATGGCTTAATAAAATTCCATTGTGTGTGTGTGTGTGTGTGTATACACACATATATATATCACATCTGAGAGAACAATTATTGTTAAAATGCCCACACTACCTACAGATTTAATGCAATTCCTATAAAGATACCAACAACATTTTTTCACAGAAATAGAAGTTACCATCATAAAATTTGTATGGAATCTCAAGAGACCCCGAATAGTCAAAGCAATATTGAAAAAGAAGAAAACTGAAGGAATCAGAAACCCAGATTTCAAGATACAGCACAAAGCTGTAGTCATTAAGACAGTATTGCACTAGAACAAAAATAGACATATAGATATATGAAACAGAATAGAGACTCCAGAAATAAATATCTGATTATGGTGTCAAACTTTGACAGAAGATGCAAAAATATACAATTAGAAGGACAGTCTCTTTAACAAATGGTTTTGGGAAAACTGGACAGCTACACAGAAAAAAATAAATTAGACCACTTTCATTCACCACACAAAAATAAATAAATAAATTGAAAACAGATTAAAGACCTAAATATGAGACCTAAAACCATAAAATCCCAAAAGAGCATAGGCAGTAATTTCTCTGATGTTGGCTGTAGCAACATGTTTCTAGCTATATCTCCTAAGGCAAGGGAAACAATGAAATTAAAGTATTGGTACTACATCAAAATAAAAAGCTCTGCATAACAAAGGAGTCAAACAACAAAACTAAAGGACTACCTGCTGAAAGGGAGAAGATACTTGCTAATGACATAACCTTTAAAAGGTTAGTATCCACAAACATATGGTCTCATTCATTTGGGGAATATAAAAAATAGTGAAAGGGAATAAAGGGGAAAGGAGAGAAAATGAGTGAAAATATCAGTGAGGGTGACAAAACATGAGAGACACCTAACTCTGAGAAAATAATAAGGGGTGGTGGAAGGGGAGGTGGGTGGGGGTTGGGGTGACTGGGTGATGGGAACTGGGGGGCACTTGGTGGGATGATCACTGGGTGTTATGCTATATGTTGGCAAATTGAACTCCAATTTAAAAAAAGAAAAAAAAGAAAGATCGCAGAAGAGGGAATTCTAAAAAATAAATAAATAAAATTTAATAAAAAGAAAAAACTGAAAAAAAGTTTAGTACCCAAAATATATGGAAAGCTTATACAAGTGAACACCCAAGAAAAGAAATAATCCAATTTAAAATGTGCAGAAGACATGAACAGACATTTATCGAAAGAACACATACAGGTGACCATCTGATATAGGAAAAAATGCTCAAGATCACCAACCATCAGGGAAATGGAAATTAAAACCACAATGAGATATCACCTCACACCTGTCAGAATGGTTAAAATTAAGCACACAAGAAATAAATGCTGGCAAGGATGCTGAGAAAAAGGAACCCTCCTCATGCACTATTGTTGGGAATGTACAGCCAGTTTGGAAAATGGTATGGAGGTTCCACACAAAGTAAAAAATAGAATTACCATATGATCCAGTAATTCCACTAATGGGTATTTACACAAAAATATAAAAACTCTAAAGCCTATTTATTTCAGCTTTACTTACAGTAGCCAAATTATGGAGGCACCCAAGTGTTTGTTGATAGATAATCGATAAATGCATAAAGTAGAAGTGATATATATATGTGTGTGTGTATATATATATATATATATATCACTTGACTAATATATATATATATTGCATGCATATACATATACATATACATATATATTACTCAGTCATAAAAAGAATGAAATAAGGATGGATGTATTTAGAGGGTATAATGCTAATTGAAACAAGTCAATCAGAGAAAAACAAATCCCAAATGAATTCATTTGTATGTGGAATTTTTAAAAAGCAAAGTAAATGATCAATGAAAAAAGACACAAGCAAAAAATACGGACAACAAATTCGTGGTTGCCTGAGGGAGCTGGTTAGTGGGATGGGTAAAATAAATGAAAGGTATTAAGAGTACCCTATCATGATGAGCACTAAGTACTGTATAGAATCATTGAATCACTGTATTGTGCAACTGAAACATTGTATGTTAATTATACTAGAATTTTCTTAAAAAGTAAATGATAAGAACCAGAGGAATGGGGAAAGTGTATGGAACTTGTGGAATAACATTGACAAATGATGAAGAGAAAGACATCCAAGAACATCACTGGAGAAAACTATCAGTTCACACACAGGCACACACACACACACACACACACACACACACAAAGGCAACAAAATAAGAAAACTACAAAAAGTACAGAAAACAGTTAATACAATGAGATCATTAAGCCTTTATCTACCAATAATTACTCTAAATGTAAACCGATCTAACACACTAAAGAAAAGGCATCAAATGGCTGGATATATTAAAAAAGAAAACAGGGAACCCTGGGTGGCGCAGCGGTTTAGCACCTGCCTTTGGCCCAGGGCGCCATCCTGGAGACCTGGGATCGAATCCCACGTCGGGCTCCCAGTGTATGGAGCCTGCTTCTCCCTCTGCCTATGTCTCTGCCATTCTCTCTCTCTCTCTCTCTCTCTCTCACTATCAAAAATAAATAAAAAATTTAAAAAATAAAAATAAAAATAAAAAAGAAAACAAGACCCAAGTCGATGTTTCCTACCAGAAACACATTTCAGCAATAAGGACATGTATAGGTTCAAAATAAAGGGTTAAAAAAATATATTTCATACAACTGAAAATGAAAAGCAGGGTACCTATATTTATAATAGACAAAATAGACTTTAAGCCAGAAATGGTAGGAAAATATAAATGAAGTCATTACATAATAATGAAGAGGTCAAATTATTTTTTTAAAAAGATGTAATTATCATAAATATATACACACACAACATTGAAGTGTGTAAACTAATTAAGCAAATATAAGCAAATGTGAAAGACAAAACAGACAATAATATAATAATAATAACAGATGTCAATACCCCAATTTCAGCAATGGATAGATCTTCCAAACAGACAATTAACATGGTAAATTTGTACTTGAACCATACATTAAACCCAAATGTAACTAAAAGTTATACAACACACCAACTAATAACAGTAGAATACACATTTGTTTCCAGGTTACATGAAACATTCACCAAGTTAGAACATATGATAGGACACAAAACAAGTTTTAGCAAATTCAAGAAGATTGAAATAATAATAGCTATCTTTTCCAGCCACAATGGTATACAACTGGGTATCAACAACAAAAACAAAGTGGAAAATCTACAAATAGGAGGAAATTAACACACCATTGAAGAACTAATGGGCAAAAGAATAAATCAAAAGGAAAATAAAAATATATATGAACAAGGGGTAGTGGAAGGGGAGGTGGGCGGGGAGATGGAGTGACTGGGTGATGAGCACTGAGGAGGGCACTTAACGGGATGAGCACTGGGTGTCATACTATATGCTGGCAAATCAAACTCCAATAAAAAAATAAAATATAAAACAACAACAACAAAATATATCAAAACAAATGAAAATGCTAACACATCAGAAAATTTATAAGATGCTCTAAAAGCAGTTTTGAAAGGGAAATTTAGAGCAATAAATACATATACCGAGAAAATGGAAAGATGTTTAATAAGCAACCAAAGCTGACACCTCAAAAAACTAAAAACAGAACATACTAAGGCCACAGTTAGCAGAATGAAGGAATTGACAAAGATCTGGGCAGAAATAAATGAAATAGAGACTAGAAAAATAACGGAAAACATCAATGAGAATAAAAGCTGTTTTTTTTTTAAGGATAAAGAAAACTGATAAACCTTTATCTAAACAAGCTTTAAAAAAGAAGACAAAATAAACAAAGGAGGAAACATTACAACTAATATATTTCCAATCCAACAGAAATACATAGCATTATAAAAAGACTGCTATGAATAACTATATGCCAACAGATTGAATAACTTAGAAGAAGTGGTTAAGTTACTCAAAATACACAAGCTACCAAGAATGAATGAGGAAAAAATACAAAGTCTTTACACTTGTTAGAATAAATAAAATTTTTTAAAAAGGAATAACAATGTGTTGGTAAGGATGTGGAGAAAATGGAGGCCTTGTACCCTGGTGTTAGGAATGTGAATAGGTAACCATTGTGGAAAAGAGTATGAAGGTTCCTCAAAAAATTAAAAAGAGAATTACCATCTGGTCCAGTAATTCTACTACTGGGTATTTACTCCAAAAAAATGAAAATATTAATTTGAAAAGATATATCAAATACTCTGTTTATTCCACCATTATTTGCAATAGTGAAGATATAGAAGCAAACCAAGTGTCCATTTACAAATGAATGAACATATATATGTGTAGATGGCTTTTAAAATGCTTAGGAATGTTCCCTCTGGCCTGCACTCCGCCTCGGCCGCACCGCCGCGTGCTCGCCTCGCTGCTCTCGCCGCAGTAGCAGGGCCCCCAGCCGCCGCCACCATGGACGCCATCAAGAAGATGCAGATGCTCAAGCTGGACAAGAAGAATGCCTTGGATCGAGCCAAGCAGGCGGAGGCCGATAAGAAGGCTGCGGAGGACAGGAGCAAGAGCTGGAAGATGAGCTGGTGTCGCTGCAAAAGAAACTCAAGGGCACCGAAGATGAACTGGACAAATACTCCGAGGCTGTAAAGATGCCCAGGAGAAGTTGGAGCTGGCGGAGAAAAAGGCCACTGACGCTGAAGCCGATGTACCTTCTCTGAACAGACGCATCCAGCTGGTTGAGGAAGAGTTGGATCGTGCCCAGGAGCGACTGACAACAGCTTTGCAGAAGCTGGAGGAGGCTGAGAAGGCAGTGGACGAGAGCAAGAGAGGCATGAAAGTCATTGAAAGCCGAGCCCAAAAGGATGAGGAGAAAATGGAAATTCAGGAGATTCAACTGAAAGAGGCCAAGCACATTGCTGAAGATGCCAACCGCAAGTATGAAGAGGTGGCCCATAAGCTGGTCATCATTGAGAGCGACCTGGAACGCGTGGAAGAACGGGCTGAGCTCTCAGAAAGCCAAGTTCGACAGCTGGAAGAACAATTAAGAATAATGGATCAGACCTTGAAAGCATTAATGGCTGCAGAGGATAAGTACTCGCAGAAGGAAGACAAATATGAGGAAGAGATCAAGGTTCTCTCTGACAAGCTGAAGGAGGCCGAGACTCGGGCTGAGTTTGCGGAGAGGTCAATAACTAAATCGGAGAAAAGCATTGATGACTTAGAAAAGAAAGTGGCTCATGCCAAAGAAGAAAACCTTAGTATGCATCAGATGCTGGATCAGACTTTACTGGAGTTAAACAACATGTGAAAACCTCCTTACTGCGACCACATTCTTTCATGTTGTTTTGTTGGTTGTTTTGTTTTGTTTTGTTTTGTAACACCATGCTTACCATGAACCCCCCTTAAACACATTTTTATTTATTTTTACACTGTCACAGAAAACTTCCACAAGATACCAGCTAGATCAGGGGATGGGGAAAACACACACACACACACACACACACACACACACACACACAAAGGCAAGCCCGTGGCAGGGCCGTAATGACTTAAATGTGCCATTTCCCAGGTTGACGTTGCCACACTTCATAGAGAGTTTTGCAACACCGCGTACTCCGCCAGTCTAGCAATCCTCACTAAAGCAGAAAGATTTCCACTCAAAGTGCCAACGATGTATTCAACAGGCAGATTAATGTTGAAAATGCAATCAGATGTGGTTTGGTGCTACTTTAAACAAAAAGTCCCACTGTGGTCTTTCGCTCAATATTGTTCAATTTAGAATTCTGTCCAACACTAATTTATTTTGTCTTGAGTTTTACTACAAGATGAGACTGTGGGTTCTGTATGCCCGAATTCACTAAAGCCAAGGGTTTGTAAAGCACGCTGCTCCTGTAAGACTTCTAGCCTCCTCATTGGCACATTTGCGACTCATTACAACTTATAGGATAGCATTCTATGTGGATTTCCACTCTCCATTTCTCTATGTTAAAGTGAAAGATTTAGGCACAATGTACAATTGGTAAAGAAGAAACATTTTCATAAGAGTTATAACTATATGTACACATTGTATAATGGTATGGAATAAAATGAACATTGTAGGACATTTATTAAAAAAAAAAAAGGAATGTTCCCTCTATCCCTATATTCTCAAGAGTTTTGATCAGGAATGGATGCTGTATTTTGTCAAATGCTTTCTCTGTATCTATTAACAGGATCATATGGTTCTTGTTTTTTCTCTTGCTGATATGATCAGTCCTATTGATTGCTTTATGAGTGTTGAACCAGCCTTGCATCCCAGGGATAAATCCCACTTGGTCATGGTGAATAATCATCTTCATGTACTGTTGGATCCTATTGGCTAGTATCTTGTTGAGAATTTTTGCATCTGTGTTCATCAGGGATATTGGTCTATAATTCTCCTTTTTGGTGGGGTCTTTGTCTGGTTTTGGAATTAAGGTCATGCTGGCCTCATACAATGAGTTTGTGTTTTTTTTGTTTTGTTTTGTTTTTTTTTCATACAACAAGTTTGGAAGTACTCCATCTCTTTCTATCTTTCCAAACAGCTTTAGTAGAATAGGTATGGTTTCTTCTTTAAACGTTTGATAGAATTCCCCTGGGAAGCCATCTGGCCTTGAACTTTTGTGTCTTGGGAGGTTTTTGATGACTGCTTCAATTTCCTCCCTGGTTATTGGCCTGTTCAGGTTTTCTATTTCTTCCTGTTCCAGTTTTGGTAATTTGTGATTTTCCAGAAATGTATCCATTTCTTCTAGATTGCCTAATTTATTGGCATATAGCTGCTCATATTAAGTTTTTAAAATCGTTGGTATTTCCTCGGTGTTGGTGGTTATTTCTCCTTTTCATGATTTTATTAACTTGAGTCTTTTCTCTCTTCTTTTTAATAAGGCTGGCTAATGGTTTATCTATCCTATTAATTCTTTCAAAGAACCAACTCCTGGTTTTGTTGATCTGTTCCACAGTGCTTCTGGTCTCTATTTCATTGAGTTCTGCTTGAATCTTTCTTAACTCTCTTCTTCTGCTGGGTGAAGGTTTTATTTGCTATTCCTTCTCCAGCTCCTTTAGGTGCAAGGTGAGCTTTTGTATTTGAGTTCTCTCCAGTTTTTGGATGGATGCTTGTATTTTGATGTATTTCACCCTCAGGACTGCTTTTGCTGTATCCCAAAGATTTTGAATGGTTGTATCTTCATTCTCATTAGTTTCCATGAATCTTTTTAATTCTTCCCTAATTTCTTGGTTGACCCTTTTATCTTTTAGCAGGATGGTCTTTAACCTCCACGTATTTGAAATCCTTCCAAACTTCTTCTTGTGGTTTAGTTCTAGTTTCAAAGCATTATGGTCTGAAGATATGCAGGGTACAATCCCAATCATTTGGTACCAGTTAAGACCTGATTTGTGGCCCAGTATGTGGTCTATTTTGGAGAAAGTTCCATGTGGACTTGAGAAGAATGTGCATTCAGTTGTTTTTGGATATAAAGTTCTGTAAATATCTGTGAAATCCATCTGGTCCAGTGTATCATTTAATGCTCTTGTTTCTTTGGAGATATTGTGCTTAGAATATCTACCAATTGTAGAAAGTGCCATGTTCAAGTCTCCAAGTATAAGTGTATTATTATCTAAGTATGTCTTAACTTTGGTTATTAATTGATTTATATACTTGGCAGCTTCCGCATGCGGAGCATAAATATTCATGATTTTTAGGTCCTCTGGTTGGATAGATCCTTTAAATATGATATAGTGTCCCTCTTCATCTCTTGCTACAGTCTTTGGGATAAACTTTAATTTATCTCATATGAGGATAGCTATCCCTGCTTTCTTTTGAGGACCATTTGAATGGAAAATGGTTCTCCAACCTTTTATTTTCAGGCTGTAGGTGTCCTTACGTCTAAAATGAGTCTCTTGTAGACAGCAATTAGATGGGTCTTGCTTTTTTATCCAGTCTGAAACCCTGCGCCTTTTCATGGGGTCATTAAGCCCATTCACGTTCAGAGTTACTACTGAAAGATATGAATTTAGTGTCATCATGATATCTAGTCAGTCCCTGTTTTTGTGGATTATTTCCTTGGACATCCTCTTTCTTTTACAGAGTCCCCCTTAATATTTCTTGCAAAGCTGGTTTTGGTGGTCACATATTCTTTCAATTCCTGCCTACCTCGGAAGCTCTTTATATCTCCTTCTATTCTCAATGAGAGCCTTGCAGGATAGAGTATTCTTGGCTGCAGGTTCTTGTCATTTAGGACCCTGAATATATCCTGCCAGCCCCTTCTGGCCTGCCAGGTCTCTGTGGAGAGATCTGCTGCTAATCTAATATTTCTCTCCATATAAGTTAGGAATCACTTATCTCTTGCTGCTTTATGGATTTTATCTTTGGAATTTCCAAGTTTCACTATTAAATGTTGAGTTTTTGGATGAATTTTATTGATGTTAGGGGGGATCTCTCTACCTCTTGGATCTGAATGCCTGTTTCCCTCCCCACGTTAGGGAAGTTCTCAGCTATGATTTGTTCAAATACACTTTCTGGTTCTCTGTTCATTTCAGTGCCCTCTGGAATCTCAATTACATGTAGATTTTTCCTTCTGAGGCTGTCATTTATTTCCCTTAACCTTTCCTCATGATCTTTTAATTGTTTTTCTCTTTTTTCCTCTGCTTCCTTTCTTGTTATCAACTTGCCATCTATGTCACTCGCTCTTTCTTCCACCTCATCAACCCCTCATCATTAGGACCTCCAGTTTGGATTGTATATTATTTAATTGATTTTTAATTTTGGCCTGATTAGACCTACATTCTGCAGTCATGAAGTGTCTAGAGTCCTTTATGCTTTTTTCCAGAGCCACCAGTAATTTTATGTTTGTGCTTCTGAATTGGCTTTCTTACTTTGAGTTATAATCCAAATCTGTAACTCGGTGGCACAGAGTACTATTTCTGATTCTTCTTTTGTGGTGGGTTTTTCTTTCTAGTAATTTTGCCTAGTGCAGAGTTGGCTGTAAGTGCAGGTTGAGTCCAGAATATCAACCATGATCTAAGTAAATTTCACCCTAGATTTTTCTGAGGAGGTCAGAGACCAGAAATGAAATACAAAGATCAGAACGAAATAAAACAAAAGGACCACTAAAGTGAAAAACAAATTTTAAAACAATGTAGTGAAAAATGAAGGGCAAGAATCCCAAAGAAGAAGAAAAAAAAACAAAATAGAAAAAAAGAAGAGTGAAAAGCAAAAGTAGAGAGGGAAAAAAGTAAAAAGAAGAAAAGAGGAGGAAAAAGGGGGGACTGGGAGATGGTGGTGATGACAAAGTTGTAGTGGAGGGAGAAAGTCGTCTACCTGAGAGCTCCTAGTGCATGATCCTCTTGGTTCTGAGTATATTAAGTTCTGTATGTTAGAAGATGCTCAGTCCCAAATTTTTTCTAATATTTTATTTATTCATAGAGACACAGAGAGAGAGAGGCAGAGACAGAGGCAGAGGGAGAAGCAGGCTCCACGCAGGGAGCCCGACATGGGACTGGATCCGGGTCTCCGGGATCACGACCTGGACTGTTTAGCACCGAGGTCGGTGCTAAACAACTGGGCCACCCGGGCTGCCCCCAAATTTATATAAACCAGAAATACTTGTAGAGAGCCTCAACTCTGACCACCAAAACATAAATGAGATAAAATAGTGGGACAGAATGGGAATGCAGAGAGAATATAATATCACACAATGAGCCAGTACGGTATACCACTTGGTTCTGTGTGCATGCTGTTAATGTTTTAGAAGGTATTAACTTCCGCCATGGTAGAACAAAATGAGGCAGGAAAACAAAACACACACACACACAAATACATATCTCGTATATCTCCCAAAATTAATTTGAGTATGTTGAAGGTAATCTAGAGTGGAAAATATATCTAAGACTTGTAATTTTAGAAATATAAAGTCAGGGGAGCCCGGATGGCTCAGGGGTTTAGCGCCACCTTCAGCCCAGGGCGTTATCCTGGAGTCCTGGGATCGAGTCCCATGTTGAGCTCCCTGCATAGAGTCTGCTTCTCCCTCTGCGTCTGTCTCTGCCTCTCTCTCTCTCTCTCTCTCTCTCTCTCTCTCTCTCTGTGTGTGTGTGTGATGAATAAATAAATAAAATCTTTTAAAAAAGAAATATGAAAGTCAAAAAGGAAGAAACTTGCTAGAAGCGAAAACCCTTCTTTCTGTAGCATTCCAGCTATTCTCTCTTTAAATATCAGGTCAAATTCGTAGGTGTTCAGGATGAGTTGAAAGTTATCTAGGTAAGTTGTTGGGGCCAGGTGAGTTAAAGACCCCTACTCCTCCGCCATCTTGCCCCGCCTCCTGATGGATTTCTTTTTAACTCAAAAGAAATAATGTAGGGGTTCCTGTGTGGCTCAGTCTATTAAGGATCCGACTCTTGATATCATCTCAGGTTTTGATATCAGGATCGTGAGTTCAAGCCCCATGTTGAGCTCCACACCCAGCATGGAGCCTACTTGAAAAGAAATAAATAAAATAAGCAGATTATATTTCTAAATTTAAAACATGATAGTGCCATTTTTATTCTAAAACAATCCATCTTAATCACTTAAAAGAAGTAATTTAGAGTCCAAAAAGAGGCTTGTTATTTCAGACCATATTGGTACAATATCCAAAAACATGGATTCAAGAAGTCAACTGTACAATTAGGAATTCACTGAGCACCAGAGTCACGGATTGGAAATCACTTTCTATAACTTGAGAAATGAATAAGCTGAAATTAATGAATACATGTGGAAGACAACAATAACTACCTGCAACAGAGACTGGCTAGGTGGTCAGTAAAAACTTTTTCTTTCTTCTTTATCTACCTGGACACACAAATAGAATAAATTTCCCACCCTGTTTTGCAATTCAGTGGCAGGGACTGAATTCCATTTGACAAGATATGAGTAAAAGGTATGTATCATTTCTAGAACAGTCCAATGAAAATCAATAAACAATCCTTTATGGTTTCCCCTTTCCTTGGCAATGTTGGCAATAAGTAATGAGTAACTAAACATTTTTCCTTTGTGGGTTCTGATTTATAAATATATATATATATATATATATATATATATATATATATATATACACACACACACACACAAATCCATGCTGATTTAAATATATATGTATATATTTATACATTTGTTTTGGAGGGGATCCCTGGGTGGCTCAGCAGTTTAGTGCCTGCCTTTGGCCCATGGCGTGATCCTGGAGTCCTGGGATCAAGTCCCACGTCCCACTCCCAGCATGTAGCCTGCTTCTCCCTCTGCCTGTGTCTCTGCCTCTCTCTCTCTCTCTCTCTCTGTCTATCATGAATAAATAAAATCTTAAAAATAATAAAAAGATTTGTTTTTGAATCACAAAATACAAGGATTAGGTTTAAACAATCAATCCAGAATAAGTACTTAGTAGTTACTCAATATAGCACATTGTTTGACCTTCCTTGAGCAGATTTCATCATATGACTACCCAGAAATTAAAATTAACTTCCAATATCTAGCCACTACTACCTAAATTAAATCTAAAATCGCAACCCAGGACTTAAAATCTCTTCAAGTCTAAATTTCCTAATGTGTAAAATGTGGTTAATAAGGCCTATATGTTAGGGATAAAATGTATGTAAGACATCTAGCTCAGTATCTATGGCTCATTATTAGTGCCCACAGTGAATCAAATACATATTTTTAATCTCATCTACCAATTCTCTTGTACACATAAATATATCCTGTTACTCATACGTCAGTCAACCTATTCCTTAAATATACTCTAAAGGACTATTTCCTGAGTATCATTTGTAATATGCACTTTTAAGTTTTGCTATCATTGAATATCAGTTAAAAATATTATTTATTATTACAATTATATAAGAAAGTATCCATGTCTTAGAGATGCACAATGAAATATATAGTGGTTAAATAAGACGGGATGAGCACTGGGTGTTATTCTGTATGTTGGCAAATTGAACACCAATAAAGAATAAATTTATTATTTAAAAAAATAATAATATGATGTCTGAGATTTGTTTTAAAACACTTCAATAAAAAAAGGTTAAATAAAGCAAATGTGGCAAAATGTTAATAACTAATCTGAGTAACAGGTATTTATGGGTTCCTTATACTATTATTTCTACTTTTGTGTATGTTTAAAATATCCATAATAAAAAAGATATGTATTTTTTAAAGATTTTATTTATATATTCACGAGACACACAGAGAGAGGCAGAGACATAGGCAGAGGGAGAAGCAGGCTCCTCACAAGGAGCCCAATGCAGGACTCAATCCCAGAGTCGGGATCACAACCTGAACCAAAGGCAGACATTCAACCGCTGAGCCACCCAGGCATCCCAAAAAAAGATAATTTAAAATAAATGCACCATTGATGTGAGATGGGCAGGTAAGCAAGTGTCCTTAAGTTCATAATCTTATCCAGGATGAAGAGGCAATCAACTTATTTCAATGGATGCCAGGGGCTGGAGGCAGAAAGAATTCCCTTGTTTATCTTCCCTACACCAAATGACAACATATAGGCCTTTAGTGACTTTGTGGAAGAAAAATGACCTTAAGATTGACAAACTTTATAGAAGCCTTGTTTCCCTTAATAAATATTTAATTAAAAAATAGCCAAAAACATGGGAATTTTCAATAATTTGATTTTTATTTTAAACATTATCCAAATTCTCAGAATTGTATAAATTTGGCCAGATTTTTGTGTAAACCGAAAGGACATCAGAAGAATCCTAAATCAAGGAGAAGCATGGTGAGTATTTTAAAACTGTTTTCTAGAAGAAAGCATCCTGTGCAGGGTATATCTAGGACAAAGGAAACCTTACAGAATGATGTCTTGGTGGGTGTTCTTAGTGCAAAAGGAAGGATAGTAAGTAAATTAATAAATTATCTTTACATACATAGAGGATTTTTCAATCGGGTAAAGCACATTATTTAGTGCCTTGTTTTTTCACCACATAAACACAATTTTTGTATTAGACTTCTGAGATAACTTCCAGTTGCAAAAGCTTATTCTTCTTTAAGTTAAGGCATTTTTGTTTCCTTTATGCTCTTTTCAATGTAAAGACCAACCAGTAATAATCTATTAGAGGAGCTTCCAGTGATTTATCCTGAAAAACTTATATGAGTTTCAGAAAGACAGAGTAAAGCCTTAAAAAAAACCCTACAAAACACTTGAGGGAAATGTACCAGCCAAATCTCAGTTCATAGGAAGGTTAAGAAATTAAAGCATAATTATGAAACTGAACATTACAGTTATATACTTTTTTTTCTACTGCCCACCTGACATGTCTTTTTTTCAATAATAAATTTATTTTTTATTGGTGTTCAATTTGCCAACATACAGATATACTAAAATGATTATACTATAATCTTTTTTAAACAAGTCTGAGTTGCATATGGAACAAGGAGTCTCTTGCAGAGATAAGAAGGAAAAAGACAAAGAGAAATTACAAAAATTTTGAGGAGCTTAAATTAGTTCAGTACAACAATCCACACTAGGATGCTCTTACCTATGATTACTAAATACATTGATTCCTTACTCAAACTATTTGTCTCTATTCTAGCAAGGAGCTGAATCTAGAGTGGGATTTGGAAAAACAATGAGATTCATAACCAAAAGATATGAATCTGAATCCCAACACTACCATTATGTGATGGAGGGCCAATTACTTTATGATTCACTTAAATTTTTTAAGTAAGCTTTATGCCCAACGTGGGGATTGAACTCACAACCATGAGATCAAGAGTTGCATGCTCCACTGACTGAGCCAACTAGGTGCCCCAATTCAATCTTAATTTTTATAAAATGAAAACATACTTAAAGAAAATACAACTTATATACATATATAATTTATTTATTTATTTATTTTAGAGATTTATTTATTTTAGAGAGAGTGTGTGTGAGTGGGGACAGGGGTAGAGGGAAAGAGAGAATCTTCAGACTCCCCGCTGAGTGCTGATCCTGACTTGCCGCTCAATCTCAGGACATAGAGATCATGACCTGACCAAAATCAAGTTGCTTGCTTAACTGACTGAGCCACCGAGGTGCCCCGAAAATGCAGTTTATATTGAGGAAATCAGAGAAAGCCTGAGTAGGAAAAATTTAAAGCTAGCCAGGCCTATAAATGGTCATCATGTGAAAGCAGTACACTTCAGGAGACCAACATCATGTTGACATCTGTAAAGCATCTAAAATTCTAGAGATAGAAATATGTAGGCATGGGAAAATGGCCGTTCACATAACATACATACATTCCTTAATTTTGAATTCTTAAGATATTGATTATTTATCTGAATAAGAATATGTATAATTGTGGTGTACCAATGTGAGATAGTGAGAATCATCCGCATTGTGTGCAAGCAAAAAAAGTATAATCTGTAGAAAATTTAAAAACATCAATAAAACCAACAAAATACTGGTCTGTTTGAATTATCACCATGATCTGGCAATTTTAAAAAATGTCAGTGATAAAATACAGCTCTCCAGAAAAGTATTTTGTCTAAGGTCTAAACACATGATGAAGTTACTGTTGAGTTTTATTAATATATATGTAAGCTTCAAATAGCACATACTCATTACTACTAAGCATTGTATTGTTACTTATAAGTAAATTCAGATAACTCCCAATTATATTAATGGCAACTAATGCACACAGACTCAGCTACAGGAATTCCTTTGAAGAGTACGTTCAAAATGGTTTAGAATCATTGAAACTTGCTTTGGGTGCAGTTCATGTCTCCAATCATCTGGAACAACATTTTTCTTTAAAACTATAGTTTCAGGGATGCCTGGGTGGCTCGGTGGTTGAGCGTCTGCTTTCAGCTCAGGGTGTGATCCCAGAGTCCTGGGATTGAGTCCTGCATCAGGTTCCCCACAGGGAGCCTGCTTCTCCCTCTGCCTATGTCTCTGCCTGTCTCTGTTTCTCTCATGAATAAATAAAATAATTTTAAAAATAAACTATATGGGTGACGGGCACTGGGGGTTATTCTGTATGTTAGTAAATTGAACACCAATAAAAAATAAATTAAAAAAATAAATTAAAAAAAAATAAAATAAACTATAGTTTCAAAATAAATAATGACAGTGCAGTGAATGTCTCTTTATTAGTCTCCTATTGCTGTTGCAACAAATTACCAGAAATTTAGCGGCCTAAATTTTTTAAATGATTGTAATTTTCCCTTGTGTAAATGTCAAAATTAGTCTCTGCCCTTTCCCTGCCTCCAAAAGATATCATGGAGATAAATAACTGGAATGGTATCACATTCTGAATAAATCATAGATGTTTACATACCATATCAAGCCTGGCTTGATAACATCTCCCAAATAATTCAAAGCAAGGTTCAAAGCCCAAACTTCCAGGACTCTAGCCACAATGCTATCACCTACTAAAAGGATTCCCTTTCTTCTAGTTTCCAACATGTTCCTTACCTCTTTTAGAGCCTTTGCCTACAGCATCCTTAAAGTCCGTATTACTACTGACAGACTGTTTAAAGCAAAATTTAGGCTTTCCCTATCATACTCCTCAAAATTCCTCCAATCTTCACCCACTGCCTAATTCCAAAAACACCCCCACATTTTAGGTACTTGATACAGCAGCACTCCACTTCCAGTACCAGCGTCTGCAGCAGTACTCTACCGCTCCATAACAAATTACCATACAATTAGTAGCTTAACACAACACCCATTACTATCTCACAATCCTGTGGGTCAGGAATCCAGATACAGCTTAACTGCGTCCTCTGCTCAGGGTCTCACAGGACCAAAATCATGGTATCAGCCAGGACTGCAAGCTTATCTGAGAATTGAGGTCCTCTTCCACGTTCACTGGTTATTGGTATAATTTAGTTCCTTCCAACTGTGGAGTGAAATTCTCGTTTTCTTGCTGGCTGTCAACCCAGGAGCCTTCTCAGCTCCCTGAGGCTACCTTCAGATCCTTGCCACATGGCTCCCTTGTCTCACAACACAGCTTTTTGCTTAAGACCAATAGGTGAGTATCTTCCGCTGCTTGTCTCAATTAAGGACTCATGTGATTAGGCCAGACACACCTAGGATAATCTCCCTTTTGATTAATTCAAAATTAAATGGTTAGTAACATAAATGCAGGAGTGAATTATACAGAGCATGTATGCAAGGGGTGGAAATCTTGAGGCCATCTTAAGAATTCTGCCCATTCTCCCCTTTGACCTTGGATGCTGTATTGGATTCCTGTCCTTACAGTGCTGCTGAAGTGTTCCATGTTCTTATTTCCCTCCCTTTTCCCAGTTTGTATTTCCTTGTTCTTGGACAGAGATGCTTCTTGCTTTAAAGTAGGCTTTCAATGATTTATTTCTTTTCTCCATAAAATCAAAAGGAAGTAATTAAGACAGTTTTCTTGCTGGTTAATAACCTGGAAAAGGCCACCATAGGCAGAACTGTATACATAATCTTTATTCTTCCCCAGGTCCTCAGGCAACATGTATGGACACATGTTCATGGATATTTAAGAATGTATAAGCTAGAGAAAGTCAATAAAGCAAAGTAGTTCTTGACTTTAAAGTCTGTCTAGTATAAAGTAACACTCTGCTACCCATTTAAAAGCAATTTTTTATAAGATGAAAAGTCTAACAAATGTTTTAAATACTTTTAAGAATTGGCTGAAAAGAATCCATAGAGAAACCTATTTGCTTTCTGCACAATTGTTGTCTAGTTCAGCTCTTGCCTAGAAAATAATTCATCAATTAAGTTTAACTTTTATTTTTCTTCTGTCCCCTGGGGAAAAAAGCCTCACTTCTCCCCCTTCTGTGCTCTGAAAGATCCTTTCTTGAATGATCGTGATGTGATTAGAGTTTTAAGACTATTTAATGTATGCACTATAAACACTGTGGCTTCTTCTAAATAGTTTTAGCAATCAAGGTCAGCACATCTACAGGGACATGCACAAACCTTTATACATATGTAAAGATAACTGAAACATGCACTCCTAAAAGTCATTAGATGAAAAGAAACCCCTCCATCTATAGAAAACCAACTAGTCTATTGTTGGAGTCTGACAAAATATCATTTAAAAATGTTCATTTTATGTTACTATGTGAATGTATGCTATTTTCCATAGTTTTATGAAAGGGATGTCACTCTACCAGGCTTTATATTTAATTATTAATTTCTGCTAGCTTTCAGGTAACAACTTGTATACCAGAAGAGAAGCAGGTACTAAGGAGGTCATTTCCTGCTCTTCTAATGTGAATTGGGCTACATTCACTACTCTGACAGGTTCAGGCCCCAGCTTTATCTCCATAGAGTATTCATCAAATATTTTGCCAGATATATCAAAGAAAATCAGAAAACTATACTTACTCAAATAGCAGGAGTCAATTCTTACATAGGAACTTCTAATCCCAAAACCATATACAACTTACAACAGGTTTGAGGAAACTTCACTATAGGAAACAATCATAAGCATTTAAAAACAGATATAGAAATATGACAAAGAGATCATATGCCTGAAAAAAATCTGAAGTGTCACATACTTTGAAATGTCTTTTAAAAGTAAATTATAGATGGGTAGCCCTGGTGGCGCAGCGGTTTACCGCCGCCTGCAGCCCGGGGTGTGATCCTGGAGACCCGGGATCGAGTCCCACATCGGGCTTCCTGCATGGAGCCTGCTTCTCCCTCTGCCTGTGTCTCTGCCTCTCTCTCGCTCTCTCTGAATGAATAAATAAATAAATCTTTTTTAAAAAAGTCAATTATAGATATAGTCATAAGAACCCAAAGAAATTTATTTATAAAATTTCTTACTTGACCAGTGGTGAGAACCAAAAAACACTCAACTAAAACCCTACTAAAAGTCTTTAAGCTGGTTCATACAAGAGAACAAGCAGAGTAGCTCTTGATTATTAGGCTATAGGTCTTTCAATTGCACAAGGACATACATTTATTTTTTAAAATATTCTATTTATTTATTCATGAGAGACACAGAGAGAGAGAGAGAGACAGAGAGACAGAGACAGAGACATAGGCTGAGGGAGAAGCAGGCTCCCTGCAGGGAGCCCAATGCGGGACTCGATCCTAGAACCTTGGGATCACGCCCTGAGCCAAAGGCAGACACTCAAACACTGAGCCACCCAGGTGCCCTGGACATACATTTAACCACAGGGGTCTGTGCAAGTGGCATCATGGTATCTGTAGACTTAGCTGAGTCATAGCTTCCAGAGTGCTATTCCCTGTCTACTTTACATAGCTATTTCACTACTCTTGTGGATTTCTTTGTTGGCTTCTTTCTCTTTTTCTTCTCCTTTGTTGGTTTTTGCTTTTTCTCTTTCTCTGTTGGCTCCTTTCTCTTCTGCCTGTGCACTGTCAGCTCCCTTCCCTCTTCCATGGTTGCCTTCTTTCTCTTCTTCTTTGTCATAAACACTGGTGTAAACTGCTTTGTTATAGCCTTCCCGGTTCCGAGCAATTTCAATAGCAAGAAATTGTATCCTGGGGGCTGAAAGGTGAATAGAATTGATTATTGTCTTAGTCCCAGTTACTTCTCTAAACCCACTGGAAATCTATTGACAAAGCTGAACTAACATCAAAGCATTCCAGTACAGTCATAAACTTCAGAGATATGGAATTCTAATCTTGTTAAATGAGGCTGAAAATACTTAACCATCTTATCTCACAGTTATTCAACAAACAGTAACATGACCTTTAAATATATAACAAATGATTCCCAAATTATTCACGTCACTAATTCATCAGTAAAACCAGATCCCTCACTCTCCTTATACAGAAACAATTCCAGAGGCAAGAATCTCACCAAAGATGGTGTTTTCCTCAGTGTAGCCCTGAGAACAATCCAGTCGCAGCAAAGTACCATAGTTGAAGTCTTCTACAACCCCGTCAAACTTCAAGCAGAATGGTCTCCACTTCTATAAAGGCAAAAAGATGCCTTAGCTGATAAATGCAGGAGGCTGGTAAAGTCATGCCAGGAGAAGGAACTCCACTTCCTCAGTAAGGAAAATACCCATGGTGAAAGAGACTAGGACTGAGTTGATTTCTACTTTCACTAGCATTGAGTGTCTATGTTATTTATTGTCTTTATATTTCCCAACATGAACAATATTTTAACTTGACAAAATATTTAAATCCTTGACTACAGAATTAAAATATGATTTCTTAAATATATTCTGTTTTGTTTTTAAGTTATTGGTTAACTCAGCCAAAAATAGTTATTCATCTCCACTGAAGCACAAAGGAGACAAAGGCAGCAGGAATCTGGCACAAAGATACAAAGTTAAAATTTAAGAAAGAAGTCCATTCACTAGAGGTAATTTTCCAAAGATCAGTAACAGAGTTAACGGTTAACAGTAACAGTGTTAAAAGTTTACATTTTTCATAAACCAAGGACCTACTCTCAGGGAAATACTTTCTCCACTGTAAGAATTTTAGCACACTGTAAAAGTATGATAATCAGGTCAGCAATGGGAAACATAAGATTTCCAATTATCCAAGGCCCATGATAATGTGAACTTAAATCCAGAGAATTTAATCACCTCTCCGTACCCTATTTACTAATTATCCATCCAAGCCTTCTGACTAAACTACTGACAGAAGTAAATTTGTTCCTCTTCCCCTGAAAGGGCTGGATAGGAAAGGATGCAATGTCCAAGTCAAAAAAAAAAAAAGAAGAAAAGAAAAAATAGATCCAATGAACATAAAAAACTTATAAACCAGAAAAACATTTATTTCATTTCATAATTTACTTATTAGTTGCTTATAATTACATAAAAGGCTGGTTCTTTACATATTTCATTAAAAATTAGTACTGAAAAAATTTTAAATGTATAAAAATATATTTACAATAAATAACTGTTGGTCAGATGTTAGGCAATATTTGAGAGAATTCTTACCTCTTTAGCGGACTCTGATTTGAGCTCTTCTGGATCCAACACATCTATCCTGAGTTTCTCGAAATTTTTCCGAAACTCAGAATAGATTTGGTCATCCACTTTGGTGAGTTTCAGGAACTGTGGGTCAACTGATGAAATCAGCTGCCAGACATAAGATAACATAGTCTCTAATTTACACTTCTATCCCCCCTTCCCCAGATAATCTTTATGGTTCTAAGGGCAGAAGAATTATTAGGAAGTACAGACAGATTAGGGTTCCAAATGAAATCATAACATAGTTTTCAAGGGCCATAATATACTACAGTCCTTGCTACCCATTCACACCCTTGTAGTCCCAGTACTGGCTGGTTATTGCCCTCTGTGAATTGTTCATTCAGTTGTCAAACATTTACTAGTTGCCCACTATGGGCTATGAATCATTTTACTGGTTAGCATCAGAACACCAGGCAAAGAAGTACAACTCCCCATTGTCAAAACAAAATTCACTTCCACCTCCCCCTTATTCTCTTTGGGTAAAATCTCCAAAATGTATATGTTTAACTTGCTGAGAATAGTGATTAGTGAAGAACCACACGCTACAATTACATGTTTCATTCTCCTTAATAAGGAAGACAGACAACTCACCTTGTAGTAGACTTCAGCATGCTGCATTGCTTTCATGGCCCAAGCCATCTCGATATCAGGCTGCAAAAGAGTAAGGAATACCAGGTTAGAATCTCCCAATCCTGCTACTAGAGAACAAATTAAGGATGTCTGTGGATGTCTAGTTAATGTCAACACTGCCAAACTTGGTGTTACTGTCAATGGATAAAAACTGCTCTAATGGATTTGGAAAATATAAAACTTTTGTCCTTATGAAGGAAACTGCCTACCAAAAGAAGCTGCTTGCACAGTCTAATCAATGGCATAAGCCACTGGCTCTTTTTCCAGCAGCTAGTGAAAGTGTGGGAGACTATATAAAGCAGTAGATAGACTGCCTTCTGAGAAATGAATTAAACCATTGTAAAACTGACACAGTATATTCACATATTATCACTGAGTTGTTGGAAGAACAAAGTAAGATAATGGAAGTGAAACACCCTTCACTTTCAATACTGTAATATAATCATCATTTGTGTTTATCGAATAGCCAATTCCCAATCCATTACACTTAAAATTAAATCAGTATTGTGAAGCAGGATAGGTTATAAGTAAGCCTTATCAAGTACCCACCACCTGTTCCACTTCAATCTCCCACTCCAAATAGATGATGTATTTTCATTGACCTCAGCAAAGCCATTTGCATTTTTATCTCCATGCCTTATACCATGTCATTTGTCCAATTATACTTGGAGGATCCAGTTAGAGATTCACTTTCTCAGTGAAATCTTCCTCTACTTTCTCAGCTCTTAGAGGTTTCTTTTTTGGCTAAACTTTAGATCTTATACCCTAATGTAACATACATCAATCACATTTTTATTTGAGTGTTACTACTATTCTCATGTCCCTGTGTCTTGTCTCAAAAATATTATATGCTTTCTTCTTAAGGATCTAAACAAGACATACCATAATTCAGCGTCACTTTACTGCATAATGCAATTACTCGGGAATCTTTAAAAAATACTAATTTCTGACATTCACTGCACCCCCTAGATATTTTGATTTCATTAGTATATTTTGGGACCTGGACATTGGAAGATAAAAAAAAGCTTCAGGTGGTTCTAGCGAGAAAAGTAGGGGAACTACTTCCACCTGCATTTATTCTGGGTTTGTGGACCAAAAATGTTAGAATGCATGAAAAAGCGCGGTTTCTGGAGGGCATGATGAGGGTTCACAGCTATCAGCGGGTTACAATTTCGTGGCAGGCCCTGCAGACACGCCAGGCTAGCTGGGTGTGTGGGAGCTGGGGGTGCGTCATACTCACATCATTGCCATAAGACTCGGCTGGGAGAGAAAGAGCATGTGCCACAGACACCAGTTCCCCGGGAACCTGGAAAGGGGGAAAGAAAGGGGAGAGAGGGAGTTCAAAGTTCGACCCGACTTGACTTCCCCACTCACCCGACCCCAAAGCAGCGTCTCACCGGCTCAGCAGTTCCCCTAGTCGTCTCCATGTTGAGCCCCACAAAGCCAGCACCAGTTTCCCGGAAATGACTATTTGCGCGCAGTGTATGCAGCCTGTTGGAAAAGGAAGGAGGGCCGGCAAGAGTGGCTCTCTTTCCGGCTGCGCTTGCGCGCAGCCTCCATCGCCTGGGGGCATTTGGCCTTGGCCCCTCCTCATCCGCCTTGCACGCACTCAGGTATTCCTTGCTGCGCAGACTGGCGGCATAGACTGGGATACTCCGGGCTTCACAGATGGTTGAATGCTCATTAATATCGGTGGTGAGGGATCCCTGGGTGGCGCAGCGGTTTGGCGCCTGCCTTTGGCCCAGGGCGCGATCCTGGAGACCCGGGATCGAATCCCACGTCGGGCTCCCGGTGCATGGAGCCTGCTTCTCCCTCTGCCTGTGTCTCTGCGTCTGTCTCTCTCTCTGTGTGTGAATATCATAAATAAATTTAAAAAAAAATATCGGTGGTGATCATGCGCAAAACCTGAGTTAAAGCTTTCGCGTGCCCACTGCGCTGAGTAACCAGCAGAGATTCGGATTCACACTCTCCATCTGCAAGCGGGCACTCCCCGCCCCGCTCCAGTACTCCCAAGGAGGGAGTCCATCACAAACAAGCGTGTTGTAAGGCAGTGGAGTGGAGGGATGAAGAATTTAGTCCCTGTTTTGAAAGAAACACATACAGTGAGATAGCATATAAAGTGTTCATCACTAAATACCGTCATGTACTATAGGAGCAGAAATAGAGGTTACATAAACTGAAACATGAAGGGTAACCAACAAAGCAGGCAAAGCAGGCAGGGAAGGACACTCCAGAGAGTGGGGAGTGCATGTGGAAAGGCACCTGGAGAACAAAGAGCCACCCAGGTGCCCTGACTACATAATTTTATATATAGAAAACCCTAAAGACTCCTACAAAAAACCCGGAACCAATGAGTTCAGTAAAGTTGCAGTGTGTCAGTATACAAATATATGTTGTGTACTTATATATTAACAATGAATTATCAGAAAAGGTAGTAAGAAAATAATCTGATTTACCAATTGTACCAAATTCAATAAAATACCAAGAAATAAATTTAACCAAGGAGAGTAAGAGCCTCCACACTGAAAAATATAGGACAGTAATTAAAGAAATTGAAAAAGACGCAAATAAATGGAAAGATTTTCCACTATCAAAGATAGAAAAAAATCACCGTTGCTCAGATATCCATATTACCCAAAGCAATCTACAGATCCAGTGCAATATCTAAAAAAAACTGCAATAAAATTTTTCACAAAAATGGGACAACCAGGGATCCCTGGGTGGCGCAGTGGTTTGGCGCCTGCCTTTGGCCCAGGGCGTGATCCTGGAGACCCGGGATCGAATCCCACATCAGGCTCCCGGTGCATGGAACCTGCTTCTCCCTCTGCCTCTCTCTCTCTCTCTCTCTCTCTCTCTCTGTGTGACTATCATAAATAAATAAAAATTAAAAAAAAAAAAAAATGGGACAACCAATCCTAAAATATGTGTGGAACTACAAAAGGTCCTGAACAACAAAAGCAATCTTGAGAAAAACTAAGAAGGCTAGAGTCATTACATTCATGGATTTCAAACTATATTACAAAGTTATAATAATCTAAACAACATAATATTGGCATAAAAATAGACATACGGATCAATGAAAAAAACAGAGAGTTCAGAAATACCCACGCATATATGGTCAATTAACTTAAAATAAAGGAAGCAAGAATATACAATGGGAAAACAATAGTCTCTTCAATAAATGGTGTTGGGAAAACTGGTTAGCTACATAGAAAGGAATCAAACTGGACCAATATTTTGTTTACTTAAAAATTATTTATAAAATTTTTTTATTTATTTCAGAGAGACAGAACATGAGAGGGACAGAGAGGAGCATAGGGAGAGAGAAGCAGACACCCTGCTGAGCAGGGAGCCCAACACGGGCTCCATCTGAAGACTCTGAGATCATGACATGAGCCAACTGCAGACAATTAAACGACTGAGACACCCAGGTACCCTGGACCAATATCTTATACCAAACACAAAAATTACATCAAAATAAGAGTTGAAATGTATTTGGATATGAATTCTGAGAAATAAGAAGGGAATTAGAATCCATAGAGCTTTTTGACTAATTGGATATGAGAGATATAGAAGAATCAGGATTCCAGTATGAGTCCCAAATTTCAGGATAAGATGTGGAAATGCATGCATTGAGCTTAAAAAACAGCGAGAGGAGGGATGATGGTGTTTAATTTGAGGAGTTGAGTTTGAAGAGCCAATGGGACGTTCAGATGGAACTGACTGGTTAGAGGGAGATCTGACCAGAGATATACATCTTATAGCTGTTTCTTTAGGTTTAATTGAGCTGTTCAAAGGAAACTCTGAAGAATTCAAAGACACAAAGATCAGTTCACAAAGAACTATTTATGAAGAGGCAAAAAGGCAGAAAAAGTGAGTGTGTGTGTGTGTGTGTGTGTGTGTGTGAGAGAGAGAGAGAGAGAGAGAGAGGAGAGAGAAAGGTGAATAGTGTCCAATCCCCTGGGTTGAGTACATTAAGCCCACAAATATCGAGAGGTCACTGACAACCATAGCAAGAGCAGGCTTAGTGGAATGGTGAGGGCAGAAGTCAGATGGCAGTGGGTTGAGAAGGGAGTGGGGGTTAAAGAAGAGATGGCAATGACCATAGGAAGTTCTTCTAAAGAGTTGAAGCTAGAAAGAGACAGGAGGTCCAGGGACTTTTTAAAATTGTGGTGAAATACACATGACAGAGAAGTTGACCCCCTTAACCATTTCTAAGTATACAGTTCAAGAGTGTTAAGTGTATCCACACCGCCGTGCAACAGAACTAGTTCTTCTTGCAAAACTGAAAGGCTGCACCCATTAAACAACAACTTCCATTTTTCCCTCCCCCCAGCCCCTGGCAACCACCATACTACTTTCTGTTTCTATGAATTTGACTACTTTAGATACCTCATACAAGGGCAGTCATATAGTATTTGTCTTTTTGTGACTGGCTAATTTCACTTAGTAGAATGTCCTCAAGGTTCATCCGGACCAGGAATTGAGGTTCTCACAAGATTGGAAAAGCCAATTGCTCTGTACCCGCAAACAGCAGCAGATCAAACTGTCATCCAGGGCCTTTCCCATTGCCAGGCCAGGCAGAGCTATCAAAATAAGCATTGGCCTTTGCACTCACACCGATTGTTTCAAATGGACTCAAGGTAGCTGGTTACTAAAATAAGAGAAAGAAGGATGGGCCAGGAACATAAAAGGAGAGAGTTGGTGGACTTTAAGAACTATATTGAAGAAAGACCTTTGGGTGTGGGGTAAGAAACATGGAGATGGAAGTTCACCTGGGATGATTCTTTCTCTTTTCTGGAAGGGCACCACTGAGTTGACCTTCAGCTTCCTTCGAAGACAGGTAATATGGACATGCCATGGATGGATCCAAAGGTGTCACCAGTCCTGACTAAGGTGCTGAGGTATCTGTAGTGCCAGGGATAACAGGGGTGTGGAGAAAATGAAAGCTGTAATTGCTGGAGCTAGGGTACCATGGGGTAGAAGAAGGCATCTGACGTTACACGTCAATGGAAGCAACTTCCATTATCAAATATGTTTGTCATTGGCAAGGCAGTTGGGTGAGTGCCGCTAGTTGCAGTTGGTAAAGCCATGTAGATACTCCTTAAAAATATGGATCACATGGTCATGGTGGCTGTCAGACTACATGGGAAGACAAACTTGAAGGACCTTGAAACTGGTCATTAAAAGTTGAGAGGAAAAATAGGACTATGGTCAGAAACCATTTAAGTTAGTCTGCTATGAAAATATAAAATCTGGATAATAAAAGTGTTTCCTGTAATATTCCTGTAAATTATGTGGTTCATAAAACCTACCGGGGCTGACTTGCGTCATCTTATAGTAAGTGTGCTTCATGCCAAGATAGGATGTTAGAGATGGCATCTTGAGTGATTGTGTCCACGGGGTGTGTTCTATGGCCAGGAGGGAGTGCAACCATGACCCCAGGATGCTATTCCAGATTGGAACTTGTCCCAGAAACCTTGCTGTAAGACCACCTCAAAATACATAAACCAAAAATTGAAAGAATTACAAGCATAAACGGACAAATCCAGTAAAATGGTGGGATATTTTAACACGTCTCTCAGCAATTGACTGCTCAAACAGCCTACAACCTAATAAGAATTTAGAAGTTTTGAACATGTGAACAAACTTGACTTAGTGGATAAATCCCGAACCCTAAACCCAACAATTACATAGTACCTGTCACTGGCAAGCATCTATGCAACATGCATAATAAATGTATTATTGGTGGCACCTGGGTGGCTCAGTCTGTTAAGCGTCTGACTTTGGCTCAGGTCATGATCTCAGGTTCCTAGGATTGAGCCCTACATCAGGCTCTGCCCTCAGCGGGGAGCCTGCTTCTCTCTCTCTCTCCCTCTGCCCCCCGCCCCTGCTCATGTGCATTCTCTTTCTCTCTCTCAAATAAATAAAATCATAAATAAATAAATAAATAAATAAATAAATAAATAAATAACAAAGTGCTTTTCAAAAAAAAGAAGTAAGAAAGAATCCAATTCATGCACACAGGCTGGAAGCCATAAATGGTATGAGGTAGAGTGTCCTGGGGCAATGAGGTCAGTGAGATATGAAACATGAATCCAGCAGCTAAATAGGCAGATAGTATTGTAGGGTGTAGTTCTCATGGACTGTTTGGCTATTGGACTATAGGACAGGAAAGCAAATTTGATTGGCCTTGAAACTTGTGACTAAAAGTTGAGAGGGGAATAAAAAGCTGGGGTTGTGGTCAGAAACCATCTGAGAGAGTGTTCCGTGAAAACTGAAAACCTGATTTACAAAATGTAACAGGGGCCAGGTAGAAGAGATGGCTGGTGCCATCTTGCTGAAGCTGTTGCGTGTGAATGTGGTGATCATATTCCAGGACTGTTTTGTGGTCAGGAGGACATACAATGGCCCCTTAAGATGCCATCCTGGCCATCTGACACAGTTGTTACAGGAGGTAACACAATGCACTGCATTCCTTTTGACATAGAGACTCACAAGTCCCTGAAAATCTTGCTCTGTCTTGGGATACAGTGGCCAGGAAGGGTTGACATCATGACATTGACACCACCCTCACTGAAGGAAAGGTATGGGCATTCACTAGTCTCCATAAGTCCCTCTCAGCTTTGTGTCATGTCCACAGTCTCACCTCCATCCCACCCCATTACCATCAAAAGTAGCTCTAGTGTTCCCAGGGGTGCTGTGATAAGATAGTGCTGCCAGGCTGGCCATGGACTCCAGCTACTGCTCTTTTGTCACAGATTTGCTTCTCAGGAAGGAAAACTCAAGAAACACCACTTAATATCCATAATGCCAACTAGTGATAAGCTTAGACCTTGAATCGAGTCTTAATTCTTCCATCTATTGTTTTTGTACAGGGTCTGTCTCCCTCTTCACCCCCTGCCTGTCTCCTTCCCTCCCTCTTTCTCTTTTTCAAATAGTGAAAAGAAAAATACTCAACTTGAAGAGTTATTCTGAGATTGATGTAGTGTGAAACCTAATTTAGAAAAGCGGCTCAGTGTATGAAAACTTTGCTTTTATTTGTGATTCAACAATAGCTGTAGAAAGAAAGGAGGAGCTGCTCCCTGCTGCCACCTGCAGCACAACTTAAAGTCAGAAGGCCTGCATCATTCCTGAGTACTATACCAGGGACCATGAGACAATTCAGGGCCCTTGTCCAGAAAAAAAAAAAAAAAAAACAATCAAAAACAAACCCCTGACAAATTGAAAGTGAAACCGACACATCAACAAATGTTTAATCGTTCTACCCTAAAGAAACTCTGGTTAACTTGATTGAGTTATGAGTCTGTTTCGCAGTGGTTGACCAACCACCTATGAGACTAACTAAGACTGGAACTTAATCGGGAAGAATTCTTGCAGCCGTGTGGAAGAGGCCAAAAGTGACCGAAAGTAACCTCTGTGACGACAAACCCAAGATCTCTCCCATTCATCATGTTTATGTCACCATTTTCTGAACATGTGTCTCACGAAGGGGCGTGATTCCCAAATGCACATGCTCAGAAAGGAGGACACCCCCCCCCTTTGTCCCTATGTGCAATCAGCATATTCCATTCAACCCTACATACCCCTTGACATCCTGACCCCTTATCCTTAAATACACCCAACGCCAACCCTTCGGGGAGGTGGATTTGAGAAATGTTCTCTTGTCTCCTTGCTTGAAATGGCCCTTGTCTGAAAACAAAAGTGGCAATGTCTTGTAAATGAATGGGACCTGCAGAATATGGGATGGGTCCTGTCAACAGAATTCACCAATAAAATCTGCTATCTCTAGGGCAACTGGTGGGCAAAGTTGGCCCTTCAAACCTATGCATAGTTAGGAAGTATGTAGGTCTGGAGTAGCAACACTTCTCCTGGGTAGGTTTTGGGAATTCAGAACTTCTAATACCTTGAGAGACAGATAGGAGAGTCCAGCGAGTCATAGTAGAAGGTGTCCATTCCTAAAAGGAAGGACTTTCATGTTCATGCTCTTTCACTCCTCGTGTCTAATGTCCCTGGCGTGCCTGGGGATTGTGTTACATACAGTATGATAGGCAGGCCCCCACCCCCACCCCACCCATAAAGCAAACCTGAGACTAAGAAGAGGGGGCTCCCATTATAGGGCTGGATGTTATTTTGCCATCCTGCCTAAGATATATTCTTATCTGAGTGTACAGACCCTGGTTTATATTGCAAAGTGTGTTTGCAGATTTTTTTTAAAGATTTTATTTATTTATTCATGAGACACACACACACACAGAGAGAGAGAGAGAGAGAGAGAGAGAGAGAGAGAGGCAGAGACACAGGCAGAGGGAGAAGCAAACTCCATGCAGGGAGCCTGATGCGGGACTCGATCCCCAGACTCCAGGATCACGCTCTGGGCTGAAGGCAGGCGCTAAACCACTGAGCCACCCAGGGATCCCCATGTGTCTTTGCAAGTATTATAAGAGCCTCCCTTTTTGGTACTCCACCTTCAATGTGGCATTATCTCTTTACCCACAGTGAGGTTCACATTCCATTTAGTTTATATTTTATCTCCTCCTTGTGTTCCTAATTTTTTACATGCAGTAAGTATATACCTCATGAAATTTTCCATTCAATCTCCAGTATTGGTTGAGAGCCTACTCAGAGGTGTGCCCATATGTGGCTAAGCCCTAGGTATATAATAGTGACAAGGCACCCATCCTAGTGAGAGGTATTGTTACATTAAGACTGATCATTAAAAATAAGATAGTAGTAATTGAATGACAGAGATTACAAGGAATAAATACAGTGGCTGACATATATTAGAGAAGTTCCACGATTTTTTGTTGCATGAATGGATTGATAAAAATACACCCAGGGCGTTATGGGAAGATGGAGAGGGGCTCTAAGCTATCCTTAGGGGATGGTGGAATCTGTACAACTGAAGAGAACACATTCTGGGCTAAAGTTGGAAGCTTCTGATGCCTTAAGTTTCCAAGAAAATTCTGGGAGTATTGATTTAATATTGTTCATGAGTAAGGGTAAGGAAATAATCATTCTGTGAACTGCTGAGTCTGGATCACATGGGCCTCCGACTGCTCCATGCCAGTCAGTGTGGTGTGTGTGTGGTGTGTGTGTGTGTGTGTGTGTGTGTGTGTGTGTGTGTGTCTGTCTGTCTGTGAGTAGATGTTTAAGAGAGAAGGTGCCTCCCTAGGTACAGCAGGGGTAGTTCAAAGTGATTTGAAATCAGGCCAGATTTAAAATCACCTCCTCCTTGGAAATTACCAACCTTATTCTCCTCTTCAGCCTCAGGGCCATGATGCTTTATGAATAAAGTAAAGTATGTCATCTTTTAATTCAGAGGCACCTGAATTTTATGATCTGTGTGACCTTAGGTAGGTTTCTAAGGCTCATGGAGCCTTGGTTTCCTCACTGCGAAAGTGAAGGTTATAGTCGCGCTTGCCTCACTTGGTTGTTTTAATGATGGAGTTATATAATGAGTGAACATATGAGCTCTTAGAACAAGGCCTGGAGCCTAATAAATGCTCAGTAAATTCTATATCATTCAGGATGCCATGGACTTTCCAGACATAGCTCAGACCAAGGCTCTGAAAAAAAAAATTTTTTTTTTTCTGCAAACGTTCCTTTGCTCCGCATCTGCTACGGAAGAGGGAGGCTCGGGGCAATGAAGGGGAGAAATAGGCATAAGTTAGCCATGGTACTTGGGGGTCCAGCTGCAACTTCCTGGTGCTAGGGTGAACTAGGGCTGTCACACTGGTTGGGCATAGACCCCAAAAAACAGCAAGTTTTCTGTCTTGCTGCAGTGGGTCATAAATTTTCCTCAGCAGAAGCTCTGAGAGCTTCACTAAGCAAGCGCAATACCAGAAACTTATCATCAGGACTTTGGGCTTTAGTGGCAGCAGCCCTGGGTTTCAAGAAGAGAAATGAACTAAGCCCGTGGCCGGTCTCTATACATAGTCTCTTATTTGTCTTTCCCTTCTTTCCTTACTTTGTCTTTATTCTGTGTGTGTGTCTCTGTTTCTCTCTCTCTCCCTCCCTCTCTCTACTCCTCTTCCTCTGCTCCTTCTCTTTTTTTTTAAGATTTTATTTATTTATTCATGAGAGACACGCAGAGAGAGATAGAGACATAGGCAGAAGGAGAAGCAGGCTCCCTCTGGGGAGCGTGATGCAGGACTCGGATCCCAGGACTCTGGGATCACGCCTTGAGCCAAAGGCAGACACTCAACCACTGAGCCACCCAGGAGTCCCTCCTCTGCTCCTTTTTTCCTTTTCTGCTTTCTCATAATCACAGAACATTTTTAATAGAAACATAAAACAGTTTTTAATGTTATTAACACTTGATAATCCAAGCCCCATCTCCAAAGTTTCTCAGCTAGAAATGTGGAAGATTTTCTTTCGGTTGTGTGTGTGTGTGTGTTTTCCTAAATGATCAGAACAATTTGGTCATTTAGGACTTGGATCAATTCTTTAATCACAGCACTCTTAAGCCTCCCCCACGCCCATATTTCCGATCTCCTCTGTCATTTCATTCCATTCCATTCCATTCCATTGTATTCTATTCTCGGGTGAAGATACGGAATCATATGTCCGGATATGCCATCGAGCCTGTCCATCCATGCCTAAGCCTGGTGATAACCTTGGTGGCCATCACATACCCCAGCTGGGACTGCTGAATATGTTGATTCAGAGCTCACTAGGAGTTCTGGAGCATCCAGAGAAAAAGGCAGGGATGAGATTGGCGATGAGCCTCTTCTGCTGACCTGGTGTTAACCCTGTTTTTATTCAGCCGCATCTACAAAAGAATCCAGGGCACTGGACCCAGGTATCAGATCTCTCTGAGAGTGGCTCCTGTGGTGCTTGGTGGCACAGGGGCATCCCTTGGGCTGACCACAGGCCCACCAGTTGCACATGGTGGTCACCCACCATGAAAGGAAGCCATTTGGCCTGTGCTGAGTGATTTGCACTGCTTCATCACTCTTATTATGGAAACAACTCTTCTGGTTTTTACTCTCAGCCCCTCATTGGATTCATATCCAGTCCCATAGGAACTGGGCCAGGGGACCAACCTGGGTAAGGGATATCACCACTCCCCTCACACAGCCACAGTGCTGTTAGTGGGCCATGCTGGGCTTCCTGGTTCTTTCTTCCTTAGGATTTCATTTCCTAGTCCTTTTCCATCCCTAAATCAAATAGTCCTCTGATAGAAAAGAAATGGTATTTCACTGTGACTAATTATTTTAATTGCCTAACCAAGAAACAGACTCTTAACTCTAGAGAACAAACTGATGGTTACCAGAAGGAAGGTGGGGGGTGGGGTGGGGGTATGGGTTAAATAGGCGATGGGGATTAAGGAGCGCACTTGTGATGAGCACTGGGTGTTGATGTATGGAAGTGTTGAACTACAATACTGGACACCCGAAACTAATATTACACTGCATGTTCACTAACCGGAATTTAAATAAATAAAAAAAAATATATATATATATATATTTTATTGCCTGACTAATGTTGGGGCTAAGCATCTTTTTCCATCTTTTTCCATGAAGGATGGGGGTAAGTGGGTAGGGGGAAGGAAGATCATTTTTGCAGATCATCACACATGCTCCCAGACACAGCAATGTCTGGGATGCAGCAAGGGACACCACTGGATCTCATGGTAGTGGGTTATGTGCTATATTATCTTACTCCCATAGGAAAGAGACCCATGGGGAGTAAATTAAGAACTAAGAGTGACTATACATTGGTTGTGGAATTATGGTGTTTTTTTTTTTAATTCATCCTGGTAACTTTCCCCAATTTCCAAATTTTCCCTGGTGAGGATGTCAAGTCCATATGGTGGGTTAAACACAAGAACAAGATCTGGAAGGAAGGGCTGGCAGTGCCGGTCAGAGAAGACTGAGTGAACTGGCTCCAGAGGCATTGCCTAAGGCCATTCCCTGAGGTGGAAGGAAGCAAAAGAGAGAAACCTTCTGGGCCTTGACCCTGAACCTTCCGGTAATAAATAACTCATGACCCTCAAACTATTTGTGCCCCATTGGCTTTCCTGTGCACCTCCAAATTGATGAAATCCCATACCACAGATTTCCAGAGGCCTGGATTTCCAAGGATTCAGTCGTTAGAATGTTTAGACCTAACCAGGGCACTTCCCACGTGGCTCTGGGGATCAGTCCTCTAGGCAGGATCCTTCTAGGTAAAGAAGGCTTTGGCGATACCACATTGCCACTGAAAGTCTAGCCTCTCTTGTATTGCGTATTCCATTTCCCCATCTTGGGCTAGCAGTGCAGGCTGTGGGAAATTATCCAAGTAGGGAGGGGACGATCATACTGGATAAGCTGGGGGAGGGAGCCTTGGAAGTTTGGTGGATTCACATGGATGGAGAAAGCCAGAGATAAATGACCACAAGGGTGATGAGTGTTGTTTTGTAGAAAGGCCCCAGTAAATGGACTCAGATCTTCTTTTTCTGGCAGGCAATATGTATACACTAAGATAGAAGGTAGCTGTCATCACGGATCTAATGGTCTCAGTGGTGGCTGGTGACTCTTTCTTCTCAGAGGGTGAGCTGTAGGACAAGAATTTAGTACTGACCAGACAGGTACACCAGCAATGCTATTGGTGGAAAGAGTAGCAAAATACATAGCATTTGGGGATATGATCAACAGATGTGCTTTATTCAAATGTTGGCATGCACAAGGGGCAAGCAGACTTGGAGACTTGCCATCAAAAGCTGGGTTTAAAAAAAAAAGTCTGTGGCTGCGACATGTATCATGTGGCACAATCACCCCAGAAACAGAAGATTTTATTAAAAGTATAAGCTGATTCCAGTTTGAGTAGGGCAGAGTGAGTGAAGGGGAGAGGAAGCCCCGGAGAGTTAGCCAGAAATTAAATCTGGTATTCTCGGGTGTCTCGACCTTCATCACCATTCCGAGGATGGTGCTGGCGGGCAGGGATGATCCATCATCATATTAAAGCATAATGAGCTTATAAAAAAAAAAATCTGGTATTCTTTACAGGCCAAGAACTGGGCTTCCTTTTTTTTTTTATAATAAATTTCTTTTTATTGGTGTTCAATTTACCAACATACAGAATAACACCCAGTGCTCATCCCGTCAAGTGCCCCCCTCAGTGCCCGTCACCCATTCACCCCCACCCCCCGCCCTCCTCCCCTTCCACCACCCCTAGTTGGTTTCCCAGAGTTAGGAGTCTTTATGTTCTGTCTCCCTTTCTGATATTTCCCACACATTTCTTCTCCCTTCCCTTATATTCCCTTTCACTATTATTTATATTCCCCAAATGAATGAGAACATATAATGTTTGTCCTTCTCTGATTGACTTACTTCACTCAGCATAATACCCTCCAGTTCCATCCATGTTGAAGCAAATGGTGGGTATTTGTCGTTTCTAATGGCTGAGTAATATTCCATTGTATACATAAACCACATCTTCTTTATCCATTCATCTTTCGATGGACACCGAGGCTCCTTCCACAGTTTGGCTATTGTGGACACTGCTGCTATAAACATCGGGGTGCAGGTGTCCCTGCATTTCATTGCATCTGTATCTTGGGGGTAAATCCCCAATAGTGCAATTGCTGGGTCGTAGGGCAGGTCTATTTTTAACTCTTTGAGGAACCTCCACACAGTTTTCCAGAGTGGCTGCACCAGTTCACATTCCCACCAACAGTGCAGGAGGGTTCCCTTTTCTCCGCATCCTCTCCAACATTTGTGGTTTCCTGCCTTGTTAATTTTCCCCATTCTCACTGGTGTGAGGTGGTATCTCATTGTGGTTTGGATTTGTATTTCCCTGATGGCAAGTGATGCAGAGCATTTTCTCATGTGCATGTTGGCCATGTCTATGTCTTGCTCTGTGAGATTTCTCTTCATGTCTTTTGCCCATTTCATGATTGGATTGTTCGTTTCTTTGCTGTTGAGTTTAAGAAGTTCTTTATAGATCTTGGAAACTAGCCCTTTATGTGGTACGTCATTTGCAAATATCTTCTCCCATTCTGTAGGTTGTCTTTTAGTTTTGTTGACTGTATCTTTTGCTGTGCAAAAGCTTCTTATCTTGATGAAGTCCCAATAGTCCATTTTTGCTTTTGTTTCTTTTGCCTTCGTGGATGTATCTTGCAAGAAGTTACTGTGGCCGAGTTCAAAAAGGGTGTTGCCTGTGTTCTCCTCTGGGATTTTGATGGAATCTTGTCTCACATTTAGATCTTTCATCCATTTTGAGTTTATCTTTGTGTATGGTGAAAGAGAGTGGTCTAGTTTCATTCTTCTGCATGTGGATGTCCAATTTGCCCAGCACCATTTATTGAAGAGACTGTCTTTCTTCCAATGGATAGTCTTTCCTCCTTTATCGAACATTAGTTGGCCATAAAGTTCAGGGTCCACTTCTGGGTTCTCTCTTCTGTTCCATTGATCTATGTGTCTGTTTTTGTGCCAGTACCACACTGTCTTGATGACCACAGGTTTGTAGTACAACCTGAAATCTGGCATTGTGATGCCCCCAGCTATGGTTTTCTTTTTTAAAATTCCCCTGGCTATTCGGGGTCTTTTGTGATTCCACACAAATCTTAAAATAATTTGTTCTAACTCTCTGAAGAAAGTCCATGGTATTTTGATAGGGGTTGCATTAAGCGTGTATATTGCCCTGGGTAACATTGACATTTTCACAATATTAATTCTTCCAGTCCATGAGCATGGAATATTTTTCCATCTCTTTGTGTCTTCCTCAATTTCTTTCAGAAGTGTTCTGTAGTTTTTAGGGTATAGATCCTTTACCTCTTTGGTTAGGTTTATTCTTAGGTATCTTATTCTTTTGGGTGCAATTGTAAATGGGATTGACTCCTTAATGTCTCTTTCTTCAGTCTCATTGGTAGTGTATAGAAATGCCACTGATTTCTGGGCATTGACTTTGTATCCTGCCACGCTACCAAATTGCTGTATGAGTTCTAGCAATCTTGGGGTGGAGGCTTTTGGGTCAGCGGCGAAGAGGGAGAGTTTGACTTCTTCTTTGCCAATTTGAATGCCTTTAATGTCTTTTTGTTGTCTGATTGCTAAGGCTAGGGCTTCCAGTACTATGTTGAATAGCAGTGGTGAGAGTGGACATCCCTGTCTTGTTCCTGATCTTAGGGGAAAGGCTCCCAGTGCCTCCCCATTGAGAATGATATTTGCTGTGGGCTTTTTGTAGATGGCTTTTAAGATGTCGAGGAATGTTCCCTCTATCCCTACACTCTGAAGAGTTTTGATCAGGAATGGATGCTGTAGTTTGTCAAATGCTTTCTCTGCATCTAATGAGAGGATCATATGGTTCTTGGTTTTTCTCTTGCTGATATGATGAATCACATTGATTGTTTTACAAGTATTGAACCGGCCTTGTGTCCCGGGGATAGATCCTACTTGGTCATGGTGAATAATTTTCTTAATGTACTGTTGGATCCTATTGGCTAGTATCTTGTTGAGAATTTTGGCATCCATGTTCATCAGGGATATTGGTCTGTAATTCTCCCTTTTGGTGGGGTCTTTGTCTGGTTTTGGAATTAAGGTGATGCTGGCCTCATAGAACGAATTTGGAAGTACTCCATCTCTTTCTATCTTTCTGAACAGCTTTAGTAGAATAGGTATGGTTTCTTCTTTAAACGTTTGATAGAATTCCCCTGGGAAGCCATCTAGCCCTGGACTTTTGTGTCTTGGGAGGTTTTGGATGACTGCTTCAATTTCCTCCCTGGTTATTGGCCTGTTCAGGTTTTCTATTTCTTCCTGTTCCTGTTTTGGTAGTTTGTGGCTTTCCAGGAATGCGTCCATTTCTTCTAGATTGCCTAATTTATTGGCATATAGCTGTTCATAATATGTTTTTAAAATCGTTTGTATTTCCTTGGTGTTGGTAGTGATCTCTCCTTTCTCATTCATGATTTTATTAATTTGAGTCTTCTCTCTTTTTTTTTTTTTTTTTTTTTTTTTTTTTTTTTTTTTTTACTCTGGGTGAGATCAGAAGCCATCGGCAGGCTTTGAGCTGAGGAATCACACGGCTTACAAAATACATCAATGCAAAAGAAAATCAAGATTTCAATAAATATATTGGGTGAGGAAATCAAGGCCAAATTACAATGTGGAAGTCTAATCAGATGAACACAAAGCACATGCCATAAGGTTCTATGCATTTACTGCCAGTTGGCCAGAGATGTGGATCTACGGTTTCAAGCTGCCTAAATAGAAAGAGAGAAAGTTGGGGCACCTGGGTGGCTCAGTGGTTGACCGTCTGCCTTTTGCTCAGGTCAGTGATCCCGGGGTCCTGGGTTGAGTCCCGCATCGGGCTCCCTGCAGGGAGCCTGCTTCTCCCTCTGCCTGTGTCTCTGCCTCTCTGTCTCTCATGAATAAATAAATAACATCTTAAAAAAAAAAAGAAGAGGAAAGGTGATCACCAACAGGAGTCACAGTATCCCTGAGGTCAAACCTGAATGACTGCACAGAAGGAATAACTATGCTGTTCCCTGAGGTAGGTTTCTCCCAGGAGTCATCCAAGGGAGGTTACCGTATAATGAGTGAACTTCCTCTCCAACACTGTCCCAACACCTCTCAGATACAACAGTAACATTCATGGACATTTTTTTTTTTTTTACAACACTCCTGTGTGAGCACAGTTGAACAAAGTAGTTTGTTTCCTTACCCTCACCACCACTACCAAATTGTTTGTGAACAGTGTTCATTGATTCGTGGGTGCCCTAATGTGTTTTCTTTGCTTGTCTGTTTCACTGTTTGGTGTGCTATTTATCGTCTGTTTTTGTTCCTCAGGGTTATTTACCCTCTGCCTATTATACGTGTTAGAAACAGTTTTCTTTGTCTTTGGGATTTTGTCGATGATGGTGCAACCATAAGGGGAAATTGAGGGAAACAATTTTGTGGGGGACATTAACATCTCCCTCTCACTCTTCACTGGATTAAAAAAAGTTGAACGCACATGGAGGATGTTGGTAATACATATTTATTCATTCAACGAACATTTATTGAGCACCTCCTACATGCCAGTCACTACTGTGACAAATGAGTGAACAATCAGACATACATACTAAACAACCACCACCACCACCCTGGCTTTGAAGAGCTTGCCTTCTAGTGTGCAGACACAAGCAAACAATCAGAATAAGGAAGTAAATTACATAATGTGTTGAAAGAACAAAATGCATTCAAGAAAAGAACAAAATAAGACAAGGTAAATGGGAATTGTATGTGTGGTGGGGAGGGGCATTTGAAATTAGATGTTTAGGGGTAAGTCGCGTTGAAAGGGGACATTTAATCAAAGACATAAAAGAGATGAGGGAGGTAATCATGCAGACATTTGTGGGAAAGAATGTTCCAGGCTGAAAGAACAGATGGTGCCAAAGCCCTTTCTTTGTGGTCACTGTGGCCAAAGGGGAATGAGAAAGGAGGAGAGTACTACGAGACAAGAGAGGTAACTAGTGGACAAATCACATATGGCCTTGTAGGCAATTATAAGGACTCTTAATTTATCCTGGATAAAACGAAAGCTGCTGGATTTAAGCAGAGGCATTATACGATCTGATTATATGTTTTAATAGCAGTATTTTGGCTGCTGGATTGATTATCAGTGGGGCAGTTTGGAGAGGGGTGGCGGGCGGGAGGGTGAAGCAGAGAAAGAAGTCAGGAAACGATTTCAACAAGCTAGGGGGAAAAAACTGATGGTGGCTTGTAACAGGATGCCAGCAGTGGAGGTGGGGAGAAGTGGTCAGTTTCTGGACATATTTTGTAAAAAGAGCTCACAGGATTTCCTGACAGGTTGAAAATAAGGGGTGAGGGACGCCTGGGTGGCTCTGCGGTTGAGCCTTTGCCTCAGGGCGTGATCCCGGAATTATTCCGGGATCCAATCCCGCATCGGGCTTCCTGCATGGAGCCTGCTTGTCCCTCTGCCTGTGTCTCTGCCTCTCTCTCTCTCTCTCTCTCTAATAATAAATAAATAAATAAATAAATAAATAAATAAATAAATATCTTAAAAAGAAAAAAAGAAAATGAGGGGTGAGTACAGCAGCATAGTGAAGAATCACTCTCAAGTCTTTGGCACAACAACTGAATGAATAGACTTGCCATTGCCCTGCGATGGAAAGTACTGCAGCTGAAGAAGGTTCATATGGAAAGATGGGGGAGTTCAATTTTGGACTTGTCAATTCGAGTTGAATTAGAAAGGGAGGTCATCAGCTAAGAGTGAGGATGGGAGAGGCAGTGTTGGAGGTTTGGAGAGAGAAAATAAGTTGAAGTGAAAAACAAGAGTGGATAGGGATGGGGGCATGAGACAAATGAGCAGTTTGAGGATTTGAACTAAATATCTTGTGGAAAGGTGTTTTAGTGTAAATAGTGACACTGCATGTTCAAGATCAGACAATGTTCATTCTTTATGATGCAGTCAGAAAACTGTAGCTTTTGCTGGCCTTCCAGGCTGTGAAAGGCAAGATTGGCTCTTGCTGGAGAGGGTGGTATGGATAGGCCTGAGCGAAGGAATCAGTTATCTATGTTTACACTTACTTTCTCAGTTGTGCTGAAGAAGCGCAGATGGGCCTAAGACATGATAGAGCGCATGTCACCTGGACCCCCAGCTCATGCAAAGCTGCACTTTGAGCTTTGCTTATAGAGAAAGAGATCACACAATTAGACAATTTGTCCCAAATCTGAAAGTGACAGACAGGTTGGAAAGAGCATTCAGAAGATGAAAAAGGAAACCAGTAAGCCCCATCATCTTATACCAATGGGAGATAAGTAGAGACTGGCTCATGAACAAATTTCAAAGCCCTGCTGGCCTGCTTGGTCCAAACTGCTGTATGAATAAATACAGATTCTACAAAGTGCTTCATCTGAGGCCCTGATGATGCCATTTTTGAGGGACTAAGAGGCATGCTACAAGTAGAAGAGGAAAGACTTCTCTAAGTACTGCCAGTTTAAGCATGTCAGAGAGTGGGGATGTATGCCCTTTCCCTAAACTGGAACTTCTTCTAAACCAGACAAGCACAGAAATTCTCCTGTATTATACCTGTATATATACACATATACATATACACATATACATATACACACATATATAAACACACACATATGAAATATAGCACATGCTCATGGATTGGAAGAATTAATATTGTGAAAATGTCCATGCTACCCAGGGCAATTTACACATTTAATGCAATCCCTATCAAAATACCATGGACTTTCTTCAGAGAGTTGGAACAAATTATCTTAAGATTTGTGTGGAATCAGAAAAGACCCCGAATAGCCAGGGGAATATTAAAAAAATAAAAATAAAAACATAGCTGGGGGCATCACAATGCCAGATTTCAGGTTGTACTACAAACCTGTGGTCATCAGGACAGTGTGGTACTGGCACAAAAAACGACACATAGATCAATGGAACAGAATAGAGAATCCAGAAGTAGACCCTGCACTTTATGGTCAACGAATATTCGACAAAGCAGGAAAGACTCTCCACTGGAAAAAAAAGACAGTCTCTTCAATAGTAATGGTGCTGGGAAAATTGGACATCCACATGCAGAAAAATGAAACTAGACCACTCTCTTACACCATACACAAAGATAAACTCAAAATGGATGAAAGATCTAAATGTGAGACAAGATTCCATCAAAATCCTAGAGGAGAACACAGGCAACACCCTTTTTGAACTTGGCCACAGTAACATCTTGCAAGATACATCCATGAAGGCAAGGGAAACAAAAGCAAAAATGAACTATTGGGACTTCATCAAGATAAGAAGCTTTTGCACAGCAAAAGAAACAGTCCACAAAACTCAAAGACAACCTACAGAATGGGAGAAGATATTTGCAAATGACGTACCACATAAAGGGCTAGTTTCCAAGATCTATAAAGAACTTCTTAAACTCAACAGCAAAGAAACAAACAATCCAATCATGAAATGGGCAAAAGACATGAAGAGAAATCTCACAGAGGAAGACATAGACATGGCCAACATGCACATGAGAAAATGCTCTGCATCACTTGCCATCAGGGAAATACAAATCCAAACCACAATGAGATACCACCTCACACCAGTGAAAATGGGGAAAATTAACATGGCAGGAAACCACAAATGTTGGAGAGGATGTGGAGAAAGGGGAACCCTCTTGCACTGTTGGTGGGAATGTGAACTGGTGCAGCCACTCTGGAAAACTGTGTGGAGGTTCCTCAAAGAGTTAAAAATTGATGTGCCCTGCGACCCAGCAATTGCACTGCTGGGGATTTACCCCAAAGATACAGATGCAGTGAAACGCCGGGACACCTGCACCCCGATGTTTCTAGCAGCAATGTCCACAATAGCTAACCCGTGGAAGGAGCCTCGGTGTCCATTGAAAGGTGAGTGGATAAAGAAGATGTGGTCTATGTATACAATGGAATATTACTCAGCCATTAGAAACGACAAATACCCACCTTTTGCTTCGACGTGAATGGAACTGGAGGGTATTATGCTGAGTGAAATAAGTCAATTGGAGAAGTAGAAACAGTATATGGTCTCATTCATTTGGGGAATATAAAAAATAGTGAAAGGGAATAAAGGGGAAAAGGAGAAAAAATGAGTGGGAAATATCAGAAAGGCAGACAGAACATGAGAGACTCCTAACTCTGGGAAACGAACAAGGGGTGGTGGAAAGGGAGGTGGGCGGGGGGTGGGGGTGACTGGGTGACGGGCACTGAGGGGGGCACTTGATGGGATGAGCACTGGGTGTTATGCTATATGTTGGCAAGTTGAACTCCAATTAAAAAAATACGTAAAAAATTTAAAATTATAAAAAATATAGCACATATATTATAATCATATTAATTATATCATCATTTACATATTAGAGCATACATTATGTATTATATAGTATGTTCTGTTACTATATACTATTATATTAATTGTATTATATAACTATATTATGCTTAAATATGTATTATATATTAATGTTACACGATTAATGCATATATAATGTATAGATTTTTGTGTATGTCTGCATACACACATGTGTATATGTGCACATACATATACTTTTGCGTATACACACATGTATACATACACACACACACACACACACACACACACACACACATGGATTTTTCTCCCAGATGGGGCCTCCCTCAGATCTTACTTATGGGTTTTCTGATAGCAAATCAGATGCAGGGGAGGGTGGAAATACTCAAATAAACTTAAACTTGGGCCTATAAGCAAACCCCACACAAAGTGTTATCAGGCAAACAAAAACTGAAGGGAGGCGGTAAAGCCATTTGATTCACTGTCTACCCACTTTTCCAAGGAATCAGAAGTTGTGGCTGCAAAGTAGCCGGCAAAAGTGCCTCCCCATGCTCCCCACACCACCAACCTATACTGAAACCAGGTACCTGGGTCCACAGGTAGGGGGGCAGCCTTCCCCACCAGTTCCCCAAGGGTTAGAAGACTGTATCTAGGATCACATTACTACTGTTCAGTCTACCTCTGCTTCCATGTAGTACACCAGGCAATGTCTTCCTTCATTCCACCACCAGATGGAGATACTCTGCCTCCCTTTTACCTGAATTCCATCTGCCAGGGAGGCTGGACATTCCACAACAGTTCTGAGTCTTCCCCCTTTGAGCTCCTGGCATGGGGCATGGGAGAATTACACAGATGCTTCTGCCTGTCGGCGCTGCTGTGAGCTACAGCAGTGGCCAGCCATCTCCGGGGCCCTTCTTCTTTTCCTGAACTTCATGGAGAAATTGACAAGTAGCAAGTGGTCCTCCTGAGTTTCCTGTAGTTTCCCTCTTCCTTGAGTTTTCCACACAGCACCACGTGGTGCTTCCTAGTCACCATCCCCATCAGCCCTCCCCAAAGCAGAGATTCATGTAGCCATTGAAACTCGGTGAGGATAATTTAATAGCTGATAATTAGTGGGATATATCCTGGTGGTGGTGGTGACTATCGTTTGGGATATGGGTTGCCCCCACATGTTCTACAGAGGCCTTAAAGGACTGGAACCTACAAAATTAAAATTTTAGAAATACTTTGGCGAGGAGGGCTGGGCATTTAAGGAGCAGCATCCCACACCCCTGTACTATCTGGCCCCAAATAAGGATATGCTGCAGACATACCACCTCCTTCAGGTGCATATGTTACTCGTCAACTTTTCCATGAAGTTCAGGAAAATCAAGAGGGTCATGGAGATGCCTGAGCCTCTTCTCCATTCAACAACATCCATTCAACATCCTTGGGCCCCCAGCCCAGTCACTCATCAGATACAATTTGTTTTCTCTTTATCCTCATTTCCCATAAATAGAAGGAACACACCCCAAACATCTGACACAGTGAACAGGTAACTTCCTGGCAAGCAGTCCTACATGCCAAAGAAACCAGCAATGTGTGCTCTTTAATAGCAGTTTAGTCGTCATCAAGCATGTGCGGTATTTTACAAATGTGCATCAGAATCACCTGAAAGGTGTTTTAAACCACAGATGGCTGGGCCCTGACCCCAGAGTTTCTGATTCAGTAGGTCTGGGGCAGGGCCTGAGGACTTGCATTTCTAACGAATGCCCAAGGTGATGCTGATGCTGATGCTGTTGTTTTGGGGACCACACTTTCAGAAAAACTGGGCTAGAGACAAAGCTGGATTGAAACCATGGCCAATGTGTTTAATCTCAGGTAGGCCACCTAAACTAAGCCTTAGTTTCCTGATATATAAAATGGAAATAGAGTGCCATAGTGTTTCCATGTTACTGTTAAGATTAAACGAGGGAATATGGAGAAGGCCCTTGGCATGTGGCCCAGCACACGGTAAACCCCCAAACAGATGTAGGCAATTATTATTGCTGTTGTTGTTGTTGTTGTTGTTGATGATGATGATGATCAAAGCATACCATGGCAGACATTTGGTCCTCTTCTAACCTCCCTTTCTCCCCTGCCTCTACAAGGAATTCTTTCCCCAAAATAAAGCATCTAAATTATACGCAGAATATGGTTAATCCTAAATCTCAGTACTCAGAACGTAGAGGACAAATCCTGCCATGGCCTGCATTTGGAGAAAAGGCAAGTGCTGATTGTGGAAAGAAACAAAGATCATAGTCACCTGCCACCCACCATCCAACACAAGAGGGCAAAGACTTGCTGCTACCCCAGCCTAAACCAGCTGGTGCCCTTGATATTCCCACTCAACACAAGTGTGTAGTTGCCCTCTAACAAGGCCATCAGGTGCTCTTTTCAGTATCTACCGCACACTAAAGCAATCAGTCCCACCCCCACCTCCTCAGGCCATTTGCTTTGCTTTGTCTATTTACAAGTTCCTTTGCTTCAGATCCAATTTTTTCAGGGAGAGGCCCTCAGGATATTTGGACAAATTCTGGAACTCACTGTGGCCATTCTTTCTGAAGGCCTATTTTTATAGTTTCTCTTCACTGTGCACCTCACATCTGCAAAGGGGAGAACCTCAGCCAGTCATCGATCTGCAGCTTTTCAACTCCCCTCTTTCCTCCAGACCCAGAATAACTGAGGGGATCCTATTGTTGTCCACCACAGAATATGCACTCATTAATTCATTCAAGTTGTGATGCTGTTATCAACATGGTTTCACCTTCCTGCTGAACTACAGGATCCCTTAAAATATCACAGCCATAGTCACGTGTGCTGAGTCTATGAACTATAAACTAAACAGTAGGTCCCAAACTAAGTAGGACCTACTGTACCATGGGCCCATTCCAAACTCTTGTCTGGAATTAAAATTCCACTGATAGGACTGCAGGACCCTGACTTACTCCTCCATTACAGCAAAGCAAAGCCCCATAAGTGACCTAATCTGGAAGGATGAGATCCTAGGAGGACCCATACAGAAAGGAGACCAGAAGGGAAGGCAAACCACAAAGAGAAAGGGAACCAGGCTTCTCCACCCTCTGTACTCTTTCGGGTTCAGTGGAAAGAGGTCTTTAACCTAAACACTCAAGGCCCTAGCCCAGCAGCTTCTGTTGTCCATGCTCTAGTGCCAGGACTTCCTGGTACCGATCTACTGAGCCCTTCTATCAGAATTTTCTGTTCTGATGATAGTTTTGAGAGTGTGGGAGCTACTGCAGGGAATGAAGCCGCAAACATTATCTGTATTTTGTGTTAATCTAAGCCTCTGTTATTAATAAGGTGTGAAACAATGTAAAACCAAGAAGCTTTTATCCTTATCAATGTCATCAAAGGCATGCAGGACCACTCCTAATGTCCTCAACTGTCATTTCCTTGAAGAACCCAAAGCTGACCATTCAGTAAAACTGGGTATGCATCCACCGCATTTTTTTCTGTCGTATCACCCCGCGTCGTATTTTCTATCACTCATGGCTATCTGAAATTAACTCGGTAATTTGTTTCTTTATTTTCTGTCTCCACCCACTAGAAGGAATGGTCCCTGAGAACAGGGCCCTCGTATTCTTAAGTGTCTTTGGGTGTCCCCAGGGTCTAAAACTGTGCCTGGTACTTAATGGGTGTTCAATGAATATTTGTTTTATGAATGACTGGATGAAAGGATGGATGGGTGGGGTGGCGGACAGACGGACAGACGGACAAACTGACGGACCGACGCCCTTAAAAGGGGTTCCAGGGCTCGTTGGCTTTCCCTTTCTCCCGCTCAAGCACCCAGGCCCCGACCCACAAAGTAAAGGAAAGGCAGAAACTTCCCGCCAAATAGCTTGAAGGCATAGACGAGACAGCGGGCTTGGCAATTCCGTACACCACTAATGCGCGAGTCCACACAGGATCAAGCTCGTCCAGATTCCCATTACTCCTCCAGAATGGGTCCGAGGACTACTAGCATCTTCCTCCTCCTCGCTCCCAATCTTCCCACTGATGCCCGCCACCACGGAAACCATAAGAAACTGTCCACAAAATAAATTCAGGCCATGGGTACGAACGAAAGAGCGCGCCGACTTCCGTGCAACCCTAAAGCAAATGGCCACAATTCCCGTCAACCACGGCACTCCTGCCCCTGGATGGCCGCACTGGAACAGCGGAAACTTCCGGAGCCTGTTGTTTTGAATGTCCTCCGGGCCTTCTTCGTCGCTCGGTGAAATTATGGCCACTTGATGGCAGCATGGTGCCACAATTGCGCGCACTCCGCTCTTCTCCCGCCCTGCGTGTTTAAAAAAAAAAAAAAACGCTCCTTGGAGTCAAAAATTAAACTTCCTCAAGGGCGAGGCTGTTTAAGATGCTATTTTCCCTTTTTATTTCTGCAGCGAAAAATTCTTAAAACGGTAACACCCTTTCTTTTTCTTTAATGTTGATAGGATTTATCGTACCATGGATTAGTAATATTTGAATTTATTTTCTAAATCATTCCAGTTCAGGTACCACCTGATTCTTGTAAAATTTATTTTTAGGAAGTGTAATTGGTATATAATATTATGTTAAGTGTATGACATAGTTACTCAGTATTTGATGCATTGTCCCATCAATGAGTCTAGTTAATAGCCTTCACATTAGGGAGTTACAAAAAAAAGTGGTTTTCTGTGATGAGAACTTTTGAAATTTACTATCTCATTGACTTTCAAAAATGCAATATGCTATTAAGTCTGGTAACCATGGTAAACATTTTGTCCTCATGACTTATTTATGTTTTTAACTGGAAGTTTGTACATT